>NC_135264.1:12480598-14980598 GCF_964204865.1 Styela clava
AAAGGTTTTAGTTTGAATATCTACGGTAAGACATAAACACATCACACACGGATTAAATAGGATGCATTCGGTTTTCAATAGGCCGGCCTTGTTATAATAAATAAATGTATGATATATTGTTATTCCAACTTTCAATCGTTCAATTTTTTTGATGATTTATATATAATAATTATGTGCATTAACTGTATTCTTTTAACCTATGGGTAAAAACCCGAAAAGATATAAAGCTAAACATCTTGCGGATTTGATAATCGGATTTCAAACTTTTGTTGTTATAGAAAGATTAAAACTTACTCGTTAATACTGTTCAAGGTATATGAATACCTTTGTTTAGCATTCGCGTCAATTTTCTTGTATCCTTGTCACTTGCAGTCTAAAAGAAAAAGGCAGTTTTTTCAAATCAAGTTTCATAATAAAAAATGATAAATGGAAAAAGGGCCAAAAACTAAAAAAAAATTTTAAACAATGAAAGCACAATTATATAAAAGTTAATTTGAATGGTTTTGAATTTTCGTCGATATTTATATTGAAATAATAAAACTAAATATATTTAAAAACTGATTGTCAACAGACAAATACTTTAATTATTCAGCATATTCAAAATAATTCCATAGGTATTTATATTTCGGAAAAACTGGAAATTGAAATGTTAAAAACGTTTATGTAATAATTGCACGACAGGGAGCTTCCGATTTGAAATATTTTATGACGCAGAAAATGAAAAAATCTAACGCTTGCGGTTATTTGTTATACATATATATTTGGTATATATATATATATATCAGAGGTGGCCGACCTGCTTTTGACCGCGATCGACTAAAATCTCTAGAACAGTTTGCAATCGAGTGATCGGTAATTAGGTCATACACAATAACGAATGGTAACTGTATATACAGATAACTGAACACGCGAATACACAGGATCTGTGGGCGCATTTTTAATGGAATCGCCGCAAAAATTTGTATTTTTCATGTTCCCTTTTGTTAATTTGAATATGTAATTGTATCCGGAGAAAATTTTCATTATTTTTTATTCAAATCATACAATTCAGATCTAAGGTCTTCCTAATTTTTAGTCGTAAGTGTTGAAAAATCCTTAACATGCCTGACCAAGTATAAATATTATTTAAACAGAAAAATAAATATATTTTAATTCATAAATTCTACATGTCTGCTCAAACTCAAATGTAGGCGAAAATGTAAATATACAGTACTGTATTCCTCTTGTTTTAAAACAAACAATGGGCGCTTCATGAAACTGGTTTAAGGAAATTTTATTGGGTATGTTATTAAATTCACTCAACATCAGATGCGCTTTTTACTCAACTACTCGAGACGTGGCGATCGATCGGTCGATCGCGATCGATGTGTTGGCCATCCCTGATATATATTATGTAAATAAGCATGGTTGAAAAATACGAACTGAAACGCGATGTATACCATATGCATATGTATACTATATAAAATGTAAGTATCAAAAGAAATATATTTTTAGTCAAATAATCATACAATGTTTCCGTGAACCCCATTTGCGATTTCAATCAATTTAAGAGATTGTTTCACGAACAGTAGTTGAAAAAATCACATAAGGATTATCATTATCTCATCATTATTTCTTGCAATTACAATATCATCGAACATCTAAAGCTGTTGGCGGTAGTAACGTCTTAGATCATTTTTTATGGAAAAATTTAATTATTTATGCAATAATATTGTTGGAAAGTCATTTTTGGAAGTATCATGTCAAAAATTTTATGTCGTTACCTACTTAAATTTTGAGTTTGTTAAACATGATAGAAATGGTATGCTTACTTTTAATAGCTATTACATACAAATTTCAAGATACTGAGTTACTGAAAAATAAATATTACACAACTTTATTTTTAGAAATTGAAGCAAAACCCAATTTATTAAATAAATAAATGAAGCACACTAAATCCTCCTGTTTGATAGCCTGTAATTTTACGAGGTCAGATCATTGACAAAATGTCTTTCACATTTAATATTAATGGAAAGTGTAGATGTTGTTCAATACGTGCTCTGGTACTTTCCTAATTACCTTTTTTACATAAACTCACACAACGATCAAATATTAGAATTTGTCACAATCATGAGATATTATGAATCAGAGAAAACCTTTGAAAGATTTTTTTTTCACTTCTATATTTATCAAAGTTTACTGCAAGTTTCATGTATTTAGAGGAGGTTTAGCATAATTTCCCTAATATTTCTGTAAATTTGCCAATTCAGAAATGAGTTTGAAAAGGGAAATAAATTAATTTGAGGGTATTAATGCCATCAAACATATGAGGTTTTACATAACTTCTGTCTTTTACTTTCTTCTAAACAATAATCCAAGAGTGGTTTCTCGTGACCATACGACATAAAAGTTAATAGAGCAAAATTTTTTTACCGACTTTTCAAAAATTGATATATATGAAATGGCAGCAAGATCTCATGACGCTCATCAATTACCAACTTTTTAAATTTAGAATTACAGTCCATCTTCTATTTGTTTCTTTTTCCACATCAGTATACTAATAACTATACAGTATACTTTATTGAAATTAAATATTAACGTTGAATGATTAACATGGCACAGTTCAATTTTCTTAACGAATCATATTGAAAAGTTGCTCAAAGCAAAAAACTGCAAATAATACGTCTTCTAACAAACACATTAAGTCACAGTTGTATAAATGATACAACAATGTTTGAGTATAAATATCTGCATTAATAACAACAACAACATTCTCGTTTTTTTAAATTTAATCTCTACATGAGAATATTTGCATCATTACGTATAATATCAAAATTATTGAAATTACAAAAATTAGTAGTTATAATTATCAGAAAAATTGGAAAATTTCAATGTCGAAAACGTGAATGTAATAATTTCATGATAGTTTACTTCCGATCTTGCAATTCCTTGGTGTAAATATATATTTCGCCCGCGGTTACTTGAAAGTATGTAAATTAGCCCAGAAAGGCTGTAACGAAATGCGACGACATTGTTGCTAATAAAGCATAAAAAGGCTATACTATATTTACGGTAATCTATACTGAAATAGTCATATATTTTTTATTGAGAACATATCTTAGATTTGAATAAATAATATAAATAAATATGGAATTGTTTCTCGTTTGCCTAAATCTCAATTTCAAAAAAATTCCGTTAGCTTGTTTTAAAAGTTTTGTAATCTGAATTTTTTATACTACATTTTTTATTTTTTAAGTAATAGTACTTCTATTTTGATTTTCAAGACTTTATTTTGTTACATTTATATAGTGGGAAATATAACAAGCGCTACGAGAAATAGTTGTCTTCAAAGTTTACAAATACAATGGTATCAATATCATTCAAGTTATCTATCACGTCTATTTCAAGTTTTCTAAAACTGCAGAAAATAAAACATACTAAATATTTTTCAAGTCAATTATTAGCTCCACGAGATTTTTGGCGGTTGATTTTTTCGGACGTTTTGATAGAGTTTATAAAATTAGAACACGAATAAGGAAAATAATGGAATGAACAAAATGAGCAGATGAAAAGTGGGATTGATATAGACAATAATTAATCATCATAATAACATAGTCAATATACCGGGACCAGTATTTAAAATTTGGTAAAATAAAACATCATGAAACGAAAAAGAAGAAATAAATAATAATAATATTACAGATGTTGGAAATTTTCACCTAATTGTGCCAATATGCAAAAGTATTTTGAAATGGAGTCAGATTAAAGAATGGATTGATCATCGACTTCTTAACCTAAATATAATTAAATTTTGCTCAAAGAACTTACAGAAGGTTGATGTATTTTGGGATTGTTCATAATATATGTAGATGTGATCATAAATTAAGAAAGTTTTACTGAAATGAAAATTTTGACAATTTAGGTACAAATTTAGTATTTACCAATATATGCTGTTATTGAAACACCTCTGTGTATTTTTATCGTGAAATAGAAATATTTTGACAAGTTAATAAAAAATTAAAAGTGTTGTGAAATCCACTCGTCATCTTTATTGTTCACCTAAAAAGATTATAAATTTGAAACATCCGGAGAAATAATTCAATTTTTGAAAGTAATATGATGGAATATTTATTTCAGTACCTGCAATAAACATTTTTGTATCATCTTGAGAGTGCCAAGGAATATCTGTGTTTTACCAGACTCATGTTTCTCGATGAACCTGAGACAATAAGTCGATATTTTAACGGCTCGTTAAATCATAGTATGCATAGATTAAAAAAATTCCAATTGTGCAATCATCACCTGAAAATTTTCGATCTGGGATCTGTTTAATGAATATTTGCCTTTTAGAATAATTCAAACAACACATGATTGTAATATAGGAATATTACATGTTTCTTGTCCTCTAACTATTTTAAAATCATTACCCATTTCTGGAACTATTCAAATATCCAGTTTATATTTGGAGTTTCGCATAAACAATTTCAAATGAAAACGTGTTCGAACACACAAAAAGGTACCATGAAATAATTTATTTCGATCACGTTTTCAAAGCAGAAATTTTACAAGGAGAAACCTTTGACCATACTACTTTTACTTACATTATAAACACTAACTCAAGAAGGTGTTTGTAACATGCTGTGGTACTTTCCTAAGTAGTTTCAATGTTAATTCTTTTTTATATAAATCTTTTTCAAACTCAAACAAAAATCAGATATTAAATGTTATCACAAACATGAAAAGTTATGACTCATAAAAAATTAAAAAAAAAACTATAAACTATATAAACTATATAAAGAATAGATTAGGAGCAAGAAAATCATATTTCTGAAGTTATCGTATCTCATAATACCAACTATCTATCAATATGAGATTTCTGACGATCTTTGTTCATTGCTGTGTTTTAGCATATTGCATGGCTTTAGACGTGAAAAATCCGAATCCTTTACCAGAATGTCAAATGAAAAATGTTCCGTAAGTCCGTTTATATTATTGGTTTATAAAATGCTTTTATGTAGAAATAAAATCTGGAACAATGATTTAATTATTTTTTCTTATTTCGAATTGAGATTTCTAAAATAATTATTAGAGAACGTGAGTTCTTAAAAAGTTCTAAATATCGTATGTGATCTTTTAATTATGCATGATAACGTTCAGTCATTTTTTCAGAATTAAGAATCCTGAATATTGCCAAGTTACAACCCCGACTAATTACTGCCCAACGAAAAAATGCAGAATCAAAATTACAAAAGGTTTTTTGTCAACTGATCCACCGACTGAAGTCGACTTGATTGGAGGTATTTACGAGGCAGTTGACGAGTGCGAGTAAGTCAATTATCAAATTATACATAGACATTTGATTTGAGGATATGCTTTTTTTACAAAACAAAAATATATTTCCATTTAAAATCGTATAAAAAACCTACCTTGTTTCTTAAATTTTAGGGTATACAATAAGAGATGCAGTTTATGGGTTAATGATTGTACATGTCAAGCGAGAGTCAAGATGATATGGAGGAAAGCCAAAATTCAAACCAAAATTTCCAGAGAACCAGCAGAAAGATACGTCCGCATCAGGGTGAGTATTATTTTGTGTTCTGATTCCTAAAGGTTGATTACTGTATATTAAACCAGTGTTTATTCTATTTCTTCAGATTCCAGATGGTTGCATTTGTGCTAAAAAGACTGTCATACTGGATGACAAGATATTCAAGTTTCCAAATTAATATGAAGCAATCTACATCAAAAGAGATTATCATCGCAACAAAATAGTTATTTGATCATCATCATTATCTTTTTTTTTTTTTTATATAATCAAAAGGGAATTAGACTCAATTTCAATAACTTTCTGTAAATTTGTCCGTATAAAAATTAGTTTGAAAAAAAATATAAAATTTATGTTGTGTTAAAATATTTGGTCGTTGTTTTCAGTATGAATGGTTTGATAAAACGGTAGTTTAGATGCAGACTTTTCACAAATGACGAAGAGTGTTTGGTAGCATATTGTTTAATTTCATTAGCCTATTCAATGTTCAGTCAGCATTGCAGTATATTATTAGCTCTCAGCACAATACCTCCGGAGCACAACATAAGCTAGATACATTAAAACGGGATCGGAGAAATAAAAAAAAAACTGTTCCTGAAATCATTTAAAATCATTTTCTTTTTATCCTTCTTGTGGTGACCAAGAGTAGAGATTTCAAACATACAAAGTTTCAATGATAGCTATATATATCCTAAATGATCATAAACTTTGCGTATATGTTAAACTTATCAACGAAAATTATCTTTTATAGAATTTTTTTAGTCCACCAAATGAAATATTATTTAGGGCGATAAATTTGATCAAACAATCAATTGCTGAAATATTCGGGCTGGAACTAACTTAACTTAGTTTATACTTAATTCCCTATTACCGATTCTTGGAATTAAAAAATTATGGCTATCGGGTCAAGACCTCTATATGTCAATTCATTTAACAGAAAATCAAAAAGCGAAGTTGACTTTTGAGATAAACTATACCATATATTTATTTTCTCGTTTGAATTAGATTTCCGTGCTACCCGATTCCTATAAACGTGACACTTTGAATGTTTCTAGAAGTACGTTACATTTTGCGTAAAATTATCGGTTGAACACGCAATTTATTTAGTACTAGCACGAAGTTTACGCCCACCGATATTAAAGTATTGTAATCCATTATGTAACTGTAGAATATGACGAAATGAAATTCATATCCATCCTAGTATAGAACAATGTTTAAACACACTGACAAATTTAATAAATACTATAGGCTGCTATCTAAGAACCAATTTTAATTTTTTAAATCACTTCAACAAGAACTATCAATAAATAATAATTCCTAAAAACATCTTGCGTTTTGTCATTATTATTGAGAATATTTTTTAAAGTTTTTGACTCTTCTCGTAGCAAATTGTGAAAACAATACAATTCTAGTTTTTCAGAGTCTATATCTCAATATATGGTAGAAACATGTATTTTAGAAATAAGATTTTATTACATAAACTTGGCTAAATTGGTAGGTAATTTCTTTTTTATGAAATAAATGTTTTGTTCAACAAGTTAATTGTAAAATCACATAAATAAAAGCTTTAACGTACAAATATACTAATTCAGCAATGATTTCAACAAAGATATAAAATTTAAAAATAAATCACTACTTGCATTTTGTAAAATGTAAAACAAATAAATAACGTGTATCAATTAGTAGAAAATTTTTTCTCGAATTATGCAAAAAACGGTAAAATGATTCTAAAGTAGTGCGCGAAGCTTGAAGGCAACTAAAAGAACAAAACTTTAGAGATTCAATATCGGGTCACATGATTAAAACTTCGACACCGTGAAACAATGCATGGGATTCGGTCGCGAAAATACAGATCTTTCGATAACAAGACTCCAACAAAGATTCATACATACAACAATTCACACGCAAACAATATTACATAATGGTATATATTTTCGCTGTTCGTTCCGTTTGCTGGATAAACTGTCCAATAAAATAACTAATATATAATGTGCAACATATTTGTATTGTGCAGCCCTGTTATATGATCTTAAATTACTTTTACGGGAATAAGTAATATTAATTATTAAAATAATTTAATGAGGCTTATATGGAGGTATCTGAAAAACAATCTAATTTATTTGTATTTAGTAAAAAACTCATCAATTGTTATCGTACAAAAAGAGGGCATGCAGGCATATAACACAAACCAATCTATTTGTATGTAGAATATTACGATCATAATAAAGACGCATGACTTTCATCAACAGTTAGTCAGAATTTTGCGTTATTAAGTCATTTCATGATGAAATATTTTTTTATATAACAGGTTTGATCAAACAAGAATGCTTTCTAATTCTATAGCAGGGTTCCGAATTCTTACAGTAAATCTTTTATTTTCGGCATTGTCCGTCTTTTATGAGCTGTGAACATTGTACATATACACGTGTAAACAGAAAGGGCCATTAAACTTTATTTGTGACATTTTAAATGGTGCCAATGGCATGTTTTGTAATAACAGTACCTCACAATATGAATCAAAATGGCGGCCGCATATATAAAATGTCGCGGGGTTCGTCGTAAATGGTTCAGGAAATGGCAGCAGGTAGAAATTGATTACCTCATGTTTATCAGCAATTGTTCAAATTACAAAAACTAAAATATACTGCATATATTGAAAACAACTTCAAAATATGATAAAGTTATTTGGGGAAAAAATGCTTCCATCAAAAAAATTGAAAATATGACATTTGTATTTTACTTTCTTTGTAACAACAATTCAAAAATAATATCTCGTAACCATATAACATGAATCCAATCAGTTGATGGAGCGGATTTTTTTTTCACAAACTTTTTAAAAATTGGTAAATCTGAAATGGCAGCAAGGTCTCATGACGCTTATCAATTACCAACTTTTTAGATTCAGAATTACAGTCCATCTATCATTTGTTTATCACAGTATACTTTCAATTAAAAGTAAATATTAACGTTGAATGATTAACATCGCAATTCTTAACTGATCATAATAAAAAGTTGCTCAAAACAAATAAACTTGTCCAAAAACTGCAAAATAATACGTTTTCTCACAAACACATTAATTCACAGTTGTATGAATGATTCAGCAATGTTTAAGTATAAGTATTTGCATTGATAATTAAAAAAAAAAATCAACAACAACATTCATTTTTTATAACCCAATCTCTACATAAAAATACATGCATCATCACGTATAATATCGAAAGTTATTAAAATTACAAAATCTAGTAAATTTTCTTATCAGAAAAATAGGGAATTTTCATCTTGAAAACGTGAATGTAATAATTTCACGATAATTTACTTCCGATCTTGCAATTCTATGGTGTAAATATATATTTCGCCCGCGGTTACTTGAGAGTATGTAAATTAGTCCAAGAAGATGGTAACGAAATGCGACGACATTTTGCTAATAAAGCATAAAATTGATCACGAAAAGCTATACTATATATTATATTACGGTAATCTGTACTAAAATAGTCATGTATTTTTTATTGAGAACATATCTAAGATTTGAATGAATAATATAAATAAATATATGGAATTGTTTCTTGTTTGCCTAAAACTCAATTTCAAAAAATTCCATTAACTAACTGTTTTCAAAAGTTTTGTAATATGAACTTTTTATACTACTACTTTTTCAATTTTCTAAGTAATAGTGCTTCTATTTTGATTCTCAATACGTTATTTTGTTACATTTATATCATGGGAAACATAACGAGTGCTACGAGAAAGAGTTGTCTTTGAAGTTTACAAATACAATGGTATCAATATCATTCAAGTTATCTATCACGTCTATTTCAAGTTTTCTAAAACTGCAGAAAATAAAACATACTAATTATTTTGCAAGTCAATTATTTACTCCACGAGATTTTTGACGGTTGATTTTTTTGGACCTTTTGATAGAGTTTATAAAATTAGAACACAAATAAGGAAAATAACGGAATGAAAAAAATGAGCAGATGAAAAGTGAGATTGATATAGACCAGCGTTTCCCAAACTTTTTTGACCACGGAACACTTACGTTTTTTATCTCGCCTCGCGGAACACCAAAAAATGAAAGGGTAAAAATGGTGCAATTCAGCGGTTCCCAAAGGGTGTGCCGCGACGCACTAAAGTCGTCAAAACTAACAAAATTGTGTAAAGCATACCTAAAATATGAATGAATGTTTTACATATTGCAAATGCTCTGTATATGAATCAATATACCGGTATTCATTTTTCTTTTCTATGTCGTTCACTTTCTATTACATAATGTCTTTGATGTTACGTAACAAGGGAAATAGAAGTTCTTGCTGTAATTTCGCGAGCTGCAGAACTCCAGTTTATTTATCTGCTGAATCAAGTTTAGCGAACATGAGTGATTTTTTCAGCATTTCAGAGTAAAATCAGGCGGCGATGGGGGGCTAAGAGCTGACTTTTTACTTTTACACGTTTGCCTATGGCATTGGTTCACAAACTGGGGTTCGCGGTCGCTTAGGGGTCTGCGAAGCGATTTTAGGGGGACCGCGAGACAACTTTAACCTCGGCACAGAAGCACTTTGATTTGAAGTAAAATGTTGATGTCATGCTTTTACAGTGTTTCTCCAAAGCACGACACGCTCTACCGAAGACATTATTACGTAACAAACGTTGATAAACGTGGTAAGTCAGGAGATCAGAGCGTATCTAGATATAACGATTCAAATTTTGGTTTAGCTGTGATAAGTTCCGGAGGAAAACAAAAACCACAGTCTTATCCTGATGTTGCTGAGATAGCCCTAAAAATGATCATTTCATTTGTAACAACTTACAAATGTGAGGCAGCTTTTTCTTCATTTCTCGCTATTGAAACAAAATGTTGAAACAGAATTGACGTGAGTTACGATATGAAAGTTGCATTATCCAAAACAGAACCCAAGATAGAAGAACTGGAGCCAAGCAAGGACACCCATCTCATTGAACTGTGTCAATGTCATTCAATATATTAATGCTTGATATACCGCGTTGCTGTTTGCTCCCATTTCTTTAGTGGACCGCGAGTCATCAGAAAAATTGTACGGGGGCCGTTATGCATAACTTTTTAAAAAGTTTGAGAACCACTGGCCTATAGTAAATAGCAAAACCAAAATGATTAGTGTCAACTTGATAATGAACTAGACATTAAACAAGCTAGGCGGACAGTTAACGATAATACCACTACCCTCGAAAGGTTAGGCCGACGGTGACGCGATATTGAACGGTCGCCAACTTCGCGATCGCGATGGCAACCAATTTAGTCGTAATTTTGATCCATTTTCCACGGAACACTCGGAAGACGCTCACCGAGCACTAGTGTTCCGCGGAACACAGTTTGGGAAACGCTAATATAGACAATAGTTAATCATCATAATTAGATAGTCAATATACCGGGACTAGTATTTAAAATTTGGTAAAATAAAACATCATGAAACGAAAAAGAAGAAATAAATAATAATAACATTACGGATGTTGATATTATTTCACCTAATTTTGGCAATATGCAAAAGTATTTTGAAATGAATCGATCATCGGCTTCTTAACCTAGATATAATCAATTTTGTTTAAAGAAATTACAGTAGGTTGATGTATTTTGAGATTGTTCATAATATATGTAGATGTGATCATAAATTAGGGGAATTTTACTGAAAAAAAAATTTGACAATTGAGGTACAAATTTAGTATTTATCAATATATGCTATTATTGAAACACCTCTGTGTATTTTTATCGTGAAATAGAAGTATTTTGACAAGTTAAAAAAAATTAAAAGTGTTGTCAAATCTACTCGTCATCTTTATTGTTCACCTAAAAAGTTGATAAATTTGAAACATCCGGAGAAAAAAATTCTATTCTTGAAAGTAATATGATGGAATATTTATTTCAGTGCCCACAATAAATATTTTGTTTTTCTATCCTCTTGAGAGTGTCAAAAAATGTCTGTGTTTTACCAGGCTCCTGTTTCCCGATAAACCTGAGACAATAAGTGGATATTTTAAAGGCGCGTTAAATCATAGAATGAATAGATTAGGAAAAAATCCAATTGTGCAATCATCACTTGAACATTTTCAAATGAGAACTGTTTCGATAAATATTTGCCTTTTGGAATAATTCAAACAACACATGATGGTAATATAGGAATATTACATGTTTTTGTCTTCCAACTATTTTAAATTCATTAATCATTACTGAACTTTTTTAAATATACAGTTTATATTTGGAGTTTCGCATAAACAATTTCAAATGAAAACGTGTTCGAACACACAAAAAGGTACCATGAAATAATTTATTTCGATCACGTTTTCAAAGCAGAAATTTTACAAGGAGAAACCTTTGACCATACTACTTTTACTTACATTATAAACACTAACTCAAGAAGGTGTTTGTAACATGCTCTGGTACTTTCCTAAGTAGTTTCAATGTTAATTCTTTTTTATACAAATCTTTTTCAAACTCAAACAAAAATCAGATATTAAATGTTATCACAAACATGAAAAGTTATGACTCATAAAAAATTTGAAAAAAAAAGGAAGTTGCCGGAAACTATATAAAGAATAGATTAGGAGCAAGAAAATCATATTTCTGAAGTTATCGTATCTCATAATACCAACTATCTATCAATATGAGATTTCTAACGATCATTGTTCATTGCTGTGTTTTAGCATATTGCATGGCTTTAGACGTGGAAAATCCGAATCCTTTACCAGAATGTCAAATGAAAAATGTTCCGTAAGTCCGTTTATATTATTGGTTTATAAAATGCTTTTATGTAGAAATAAAATCTGGAACAATGATTTAATTATTTTTCCTTATTTCGAATGGAGATTTCTAAAATAATTATTAGAGAACGTGAGTTCTTGAAAAGTTCTAAATATCGTATGTGATCTTTTAATTATGATGATAACGTTCAGTCATTTTTTCAGAATTAAGAATCCTGAATATTGCCAAGTTACAACCCCGACTAATTACTGCCCAACGAAAAAATGCAGAATCAAAATTACAAAAGGTTTTTTGTCAACTGATCCACCGACTGAAGTCGACTTGATTGGAGGTATTTACGAGGCAGTTGACGAGTGCGAGTAAGTCAATTACCAAATTATACATAGACATTTGATTTGAGGATATGCTTTTTTTACAAAACAAAAATATATTTCCATTTAAAATCGTATAAAAAATCTACCTTGTTTCTTAAATTTTAGGGTATACAATAAGAGATGCAGTTTATGGGTTAAAGATTGTACATGTCAAGCGAGAGTCAAGATGATATGGAGGAAAGCCAAAATTCAAACCAAAATTTCCAGAGAACCAGCAGAAAGATATGTCCGCATCAGGGTGAGTATTATTTTGTGTTCTGATTCCTAAAGGTTGATTACTGTATATTAAACCAGTGTTTATTCTATTTCTTCAGATTCCAGATGGTTGCATTTGTGCTAAAAAGACTGTCATACTGGATGACAAGATATTCAAGTTTCCAAATTAATATGAAGCAATCTACATCAAAAGAGATTATCATCGCAACAAAATAGTTATTTGATCATCATCATCATTATCTGTTTTTTTTTATATAATCAAAAGGCAATTAGACTCAATTTCAATAACTTTCTGTAAATTTGTCCGTATAAAAATTAGTTTGAAAAAAGAAATAAAATTTTTGTTGTGTTAAAATATTTGGTCGTTGTTTTCAGTATGAATGGTTTGATAAAACGGTAGTTTAGATGCAGACTTTTCACAAATGACGAAGAGTGTTTGGTAGCATATTGTTTAATTTCATTAGCCTATTCAATGTTCAGTCAGCATTGCAGTATATTATTAGCTCTCAGCACAATACCTCCGGAGCACAACATAAGCTAGATACATTAAAACGGGATCGGAGAAATAAAAAAAAAACTGTTCCTGAAATCATTTTCTTTTTATCCTTCTTGTGGTGACCAAGAGTAGAGATTTCAAACATACAAAGTTTCAATGATAGCTATATATATCCTAAATGATCATAAACTTTGCGTATATGTTAAACTTATCAACGAAAATTATCTTTTATAGAATTTTTTTAGTCCACCGAATGAAATATTATTTAGGGCGATAAATTTGACCAAACAATCAATTGCTGAAATGTTCGGGCTGGAACTTTAGTTTATACTTAATTCCCTATTACCGATTCTTGGAATTAAAAAATAATGGCTATCGGGTCAAGACTTCTATATGTCAATTCATTTAACAGAAAATCAAAAAGCGAAGTTGACTTTTGAGATAAACTATACCATATATTTATATTCTCGTTTGAATTATATTTCCGTGCTACCCGATTCCTATAAACGTGACACTTTGAATGTTTCTAGAAGTACGTTACATTTTGCGTAAAATTATCGGTTGAACACGCAATTTATTTAGTACTTGCACAAAGTTTACGCCCACCGATATTAAAATATTGTAATCCATTATGTAACTGTGGAATATGACGAAATGAAATTGATATCTATCCTAGTATAGAACAATGTTTAAACACACTGACAAATTTAATAAATACTATAGGCTGCTGTCTAAGAACCAATTTTAAATTTTTTAAATCACTCCAACAAGAACTATCAATAAATAATAATTCCTAAAAACATCTTGCGTTTTGTCATTATTATTGAGAATATTTTTTATAGTTATCGACTCTTCTCGTAGCAAATTGTGAAAACAATACAATTCTATTTTTTCAGAGTCTATATCTCAATATATGGTAGAAACGAGTATTTTAGAAATAAGATTTTATTACATAAACTTGGCTAAATCGGTATGTAATTTCTTTTTTATGAAATAAATGTTTTGTTCAACAAGTTAATTGTAAAATCACATAAATAAAAGCTTTAACGTACAAATATACTAATTCAGCAATGATTTCAACAAAGATATAAAATTTAAAAATAAATCACTACTTTTTTATTTTTTTGAAATTGAGATTTAGGCGAACGAGAAACAATTCCATATTTATTCAAATCTTAGATATGTTCTCAAAGAAAAATACATGACTATTTCAGCATAGATTACCGTAATATTATATATAGCAGGAGTGGCCCACCTGATTTTTTTTATGTCGACGGACAAGAAAAATGTAAAACAAATAAATAACGTGTATCAATTAGTAGAAAATTTTTTTTCGAATCATGCAAAAAACGGTAAAATGATTCTAAAGTAGTACGCGAAGCTTGAAGGCAACTGAAGGAAAAAAAACTTTAGAGATTCAATATCGGGTCACATGATTTAAAAACTTCGACACCGTGAAACAATGCATGGGATTCGGTCGCGAAAGTACAGATCTTTTAATAACAAGACTCCAACAAAGATTCATACATACAACCATTCACACGAAAACAATATTACATAAATGCATATATTTTCTCTGTTCGTTTCGTTTGCTGGATAGACTGTCCTATAAAATAACTAATATATAATGTGCTACATCTTTGTATTGTGCAGTCCTGTTATATGACCCTAAATTACTTTTATGGGTATAAGTAATATTAATTATAGAAATATTTTATTGAGGCTTATATGAAGGTATCTGAAAAACAATCTACTGTATTTGTGTTTAGTAAAAAATTCATCAATTGTTATCGTACAAAAAGAGGGCATGCAGACATATAACACAAACTAATCTATTTGTATATAGAATATTACGTGCATAATAACGACACATGACTTTCATCAACAGTTAGTCAGTCATTCCATAATGAATTTTGATATAATAGGTTTGATCAAACAAGATAGCAGGGTTCCAAATTCTTACAGTAAATCTTTCATTTTCGGCGTTGTCAGTCTTTTATAAGCTGTGAACATTGTACACATACTTGAATCAATAGAAAGGGTCATTAAACTTTATTTGTGAAATATTGAATGTTGCCAATGTGTTGTTTCGTAATCGCAGTACCTCACAATATAAATCAAAATGGCGGTCGCGGAAATAAATTGTCGCGGGGTCCGTCGTAAATAGTTGCAGGCAATGGCAGTAGGTAGAAACTGATGACCTCATGTTCATCAGCAATTGTTCAAATTACAAAAGCCGAAATATACTGTATATATTGAAAACAACTTCAAAATATGATAACAACATGTAAATTGTACGAACAAATTGGGGAATTTAAAGTTATTCGGGGAAGGAATGCTGCCATCAAAAAAATTAGAATTTATTATGACATTTGTATTTTACTTTCGTCAAAACAACAATTCAAAAATGATATCTCGTAACCATATAACATGAATCCATTAAGTTGATGAAGCGGATTTCTTTTTCACAAACTTTTTAAAAATTGGTAAATCTGAAATGGCAGCAAGATCTCATGACGCTTATCAATTACCAACTTTTTAGATTCAGAGTTACAGTCCATCTATCATTTGTTTATCACAGTATACTTTCAATTAAAAGTAAATATTAACGTTGAATGATTAACATCGCAATTCTTAACTGAGCATAATAAAAAGTTGCTCAAAACAAAAAACTGCAAAATAATACGTTTTCTAACAAACACATTAATTCACAGTTGTATGAATGATTCAGCAATGTTTAAGTATAAGTATTTGCATTGATAATTTAAATAAAAATCAACAACAACATTCATTTTTTAAAACCCAATCTCTACATAAAAATACATGCAGCATCACGTATAATATCGAAAGTTATTAAAATTACAAAAATTAGTAAATTTTCTTATCAGAAAAATAGGGAATTTTAATCTTGAAAACGTGAATGTAATAATTTCACGATAATTTACTTCCGATCTTGCAATTCTATGGTGTAAATATATATTTCGCCCGCGGTTACTTGAAAGTATGTAAATTAGCACAAGAAGATGGTAACGAAATGCGACGACATTTTTGCTAATAAAGCATAAAATTTATCACGAAAATGCTATACTATATATCAGTAGTGGCCAACACGTCGATCGCGATCGACCGGTCGATCTCCACGTTTCGAGTGGTCGATCGCGTCAGATGTTCGTAAATTTAACGTCATACCCCCAAAATTGCCTTGAACCAGTTTTATGCAACGCCTGCTGTGTGTTTTAAAACAGGACGAATACAGTACTCTACATGTGCAAAAATACATGCACAGTATTTGATTCTAGGCAAGCCCAACAAGCATTTTATTACGTAACAAATGCAAGTTTCGCCGCTACCAAGGTCTAAAATGAACGAGCCGAACATTTTGTGTCTTGACTAACAAACGTGTAGTGATGATATTTATGCGCAAAAGAAGCAGTGGCATTGAATTTTTTGTATGCGTGTGTGCAGTTATCTGCATATTCAGTACTCGTTCGTTTTTGTGTATTACCTTATTAACGATCAGTCGATCGCAAGCTATTTTGAAGATTTTTGTCGAATCGCGGACGAAAGCAGGTTGGCCACCCCTGCTATATATAATATTACGGTAATCTATACTGAAATAGTCATGTATTTATATTTGAGAACATATCTAAGATTTGAATAAATATGGAATTGTTTCTCGTTCGCCTAAATCTCAATTTCAAAAAATTCCATTTCAAAACTTGTTTCAAAAATTTTGTAATCTGAACTTTTCATACTACATTTTTCAATTTTCCATGTAATAGTACTTCTATTTTGATTTTCAAGACGTTATTTTGTTACATTTAGATCACGTCTATTTTCAAGTTTTCCTAAACTGCAGAAAATAAAACACAATTTTCGGTTGTTTTTTCGGAAGTTTTGATAGGGTTTAAAAAATAGGAACACAAATAGGTATATGTTAGAATGAAATAAATGAACAGACAAAAAGTGAGATTGGTATAGACCAGGGGTGGGCAACCTTTATCGGCTTGCGTGCCAAAATCGGCTAAATTTAACGACAAAATTCCTTCCCGTGCCGACCAAAATTAAAAACAATTTTTCGCTGCTTTCAAAGAAAAGATACACAATAATAAACCTTTTAAACATGTGCAGACAGATTCACTAGTCGGGAAAATATCAATCCGACAAACGAATTTGATTCCATTTATTATTCTATATTAGTGAGGCTTCTGCTGCTGTATTACCGCTGATGGAGATTTACATTGGGTCTTTCTTCTGTAACTTTCAAAGAAATAAACGAATTACTGGTTTCATTTTTCGGACTACTCTTATTACAAGATTTAATAAAGTTCATAACTGAGAACAGAGATTCACAAGCATATGTAGATGAAAACATAGAGGGGTAATTCAGTTGCAAAGTTTTTAAAAAAAGGAAAATTTTCGGTAATGGCATCCCAATCATGCAATAGTTAGTTTTCTGCACCTCTCTCTGTATTTCCGGTCATAATCTCTTTTGAAATTAATGGATAACCGTAAGTTAGCAAGTAACTCTAACCAACTTGAGCTTTACAACTTTATGAATAAAGCAGAAATGAAGCAAAAAGGGTGGCACGCACAGTCAAACTATATTATGTAAGAATGTAGCCAAATGAATGCTGCTCTCCTCTCGAAAGCTCACTCATTTGTTACGTCATAATATGTTTCTTTGTAGCCATATGTCATGAAAAGACAAAAAGAGTTTAAATAAATAACGGATTTTTAAACGATAATGAATAAACGAACACCTAGTTTCATCAGATAATTCTTGAAACTTGTTATCTGAAGAAGAATGATCTCGTTTTCAGAGGACTCGTTCGCGTGCCGAATAAATGGGCTCGCGTGCCAAGTTCGGCACGCGTGCCAGTGGTTGCCCACCCCTGATATAGACAATATTTAATCATCATAATTACATAGTCAATTTACTGGGACCAGCATTTAAAATTTGTCAAAATAAAACACCATGAAACGAAAAAGAAAAAAATATTTTTATTTTTTATTGTTTTATATCATAAGCAATGATATATCATTCGCAATGAATGCATTTCGTGCAGAACAAGTAATATTTACACTTTACATAAATATAACCTAGTACATTTATCATCAAATATACAGCACAAATATTATTGCAAAATTATGCACCGCATGAGGGTTCTTTGTGTACAGTTACAAGAGTTACAGTAACGACCTACGTCACAGAGGATAACTTTGATCGGAAGGTAAGTACCGGTATCGTAATGCTGAGTGAAAATATTTTGGTCGCATTCGGAATTACCGGTAACATACAGACTGATAACACAATATTTACTCAATTGAAAAATGTAGGAACTACATAGGCTATGTTAAATTAACGTATTGAGATGGGACTGTAGGTGTGTATAACTTACTGACTGACTGAACTAATGAACTATAAATAATAATAATATTACGGATGTTGATAATATTTCACCAAAATTTGTCAATATGCAAAAGTATTTTGAAATGTAGTCAGATTTAAGCATGAATTGATCATCGGCTTCTTAACCTAGATATACTCAAATTTGCTCAAAGGACTTACAGTAGGTTGATGTATTTTGAGATTGTTTATAATATATGTAGATGTGATCATAAATTAGGGAAATTTTACTAAAATGAAAATTTGGACAATTTGGGTACAAATTTGGTATTTACCAATA
This sequence comes from Styela clava, assembly GCF_964204865.1. Classification (NCBI taxonomy): domain Eukaryota; kingdom Metazoa; phylum Chordata; class Ascidiacea; order Stolidobranchia; family Styelidae; genus Styela; species Styela clava. The sequence continues at coordinate 12,499,626 of NC_135264.1, forward strand.
TATGCTATTACTGAAACATCTCTGTGTATTTTTATCGTGAAATAAGTATTTTGACAAGTTAAAAAAAATTAAAAGTGTTGTCAAATCCACTTGTCATCTTTATTGCTCACCTAAAAAGTTGATAAATTTGTAACATCTGGAGAAAAATTCATTTTTTCAAAGTAATATAATGGAATATTTATTTCAGTGCATACAATGAATATTTTGTTTTTCTATCATCTTGAAAGTGCCAAAAATGTCTGTGGTTTCCAGGCTCATGTTTCTTGATAAACCTGAGACAATGGGTGGATATTTTAATGACGCGTTAAATCATAGAATGCATAGATTAGGAAAAAATCCAATCGTGCAATCATCACATGAACATTTTCAAATGAGATCTGTTTCGATAAATATTTGGCTTTCACAATAACTCAAACAACACATGATGGTAATATAGGAATATTACATGTTTTTTGTCTTCTAACTATTTTAAATTAATTACCCATTTCTGGGACTATTCAAATATCCAGTTTATATTTAGGGTTTCGCATAAATAATTTTAAATAAAAACGTGTTCGAACACACAAAAATTACTCAACTTTGCAAAAAAGTCAATTTAGAAAAGAATTGAGGTACCATAAAATCATTTATTTCGATCACGTTTTTGAACCAAAAATGTTACAAGATTAGATCTCTAACAATACTACTTTACTTTACGTCATAAACCATAACTCAAGAAGGTGTTTGTAACATGCTCTGGTACTTTCCTAAGTAGTTTCAATGTTAATTCTTTTTTATATAAATCTTTTTCAAACTCAAATAAAGATCAGATATTAAATGTTATCACGAACATAAAAAGTGATGACTCATAAAAATTAAAAAAAAAAAAAAAGTTGACGGAAACTATATAAAGAATAGATTAGGAGCAAGAAAATCATATTTCCAAAATTATTGTATCTCATGATACCAACTATCTATCAATATGAGACTTCTTACGATCTTTGTTTATTGCTGTGTTATAGCATATTGCATGGCTCTAGACGTGGAAAATCCGAATCCTCTACCAGAATGTCAAATGAAAAATGTTCCGTAAGTCCGTTTATATTATGGGTTTAATGAGTGCTTTTATGTAAAAATAAAATCTGAAACAATGATTTAATTCTTTCTTCTTATTTCGAATGGAGATTTCTAAAATATTTATTAGAGAACGTGAGTTCTTAAAAGTTCTGAATATCGTATGTGATTTTTTAATTATGCATGCTAATGTTCAATCATTTTTTCAGAATTAAGAATCCTGAATATTGCCAAGTTACAACCTCGACTAATTTCTGCCCAACGAAAAAATGCAGAATCAAAATTACAAAAGGGTTTTTGGCAACTGATCCCCCGAGTGAAGTAGACTTGATTGGAGGTATTTACGAGGCAGTTGACGAGTGCGAGTAAGTCAATTATCAAATTATACATAGACATTTGATTTGAGAATATGCTTTTTTTTCAAAACAAAAATCTATTTCCATTTAAAATCATATAAAAAATCTACCTTGTTTCCTATATTTTAGGATATACAATAAGAGATGCAGTTTATGGGTTAAAGATTGTACATGTCAAGCGAGAGTCAAGATGATATGGAGGAAAGCCAAAATTCAAACCAAAATATCCAGAGAACCAGCAGAAAGATATGTCCGCATCAGGGTGAGTATCATTTTGTGTTCTGATTCCTAAAGGTTGATTACTGCATATTAAACCAGTGTTTATCCTATTTCTTTAGATTCCAGATGGTTGCATTTGTGCTAAGAAGACTGCCATACTGGATGACAAGATATTCAAGTTTCCAAATTAATATGAAGCAATCTACATCAAAAGAGATTATCATCGCAACAAAAAAATTTTTTGATCATCATCATTATCTGTTCTTTTACATAATCAAAAGGCAATTAGAGTCAATTTCAATAAATTTGTGTGAATTTATCCGTATAAAAAATTATTTTGAAAAAAGGAATAAAATTTATGTTGTGGTAAAATATTTTGTCGTTTTTTCCAGTATGAATATTTTGATAAAACGGGTTGTTTAGATGCAGGCTTTTCACAAATGACGAAGAGTATTTGATAGCATTGCAGTAAATAATTAGCTCTCAGCACAATAACCCCAGAGCACAACATAAGTTAGATACATTAAAACGGAGAAATAAAAAAAATGTTCCTGAAATCATTTCATAAAATTATGGCAATTTTTCTTTTTATTCTTCTTTTGATGACCAAGGGCAAAAATTTCAAACATATAAAGTTTGAATGATGAATATATATATATCCTAAATGATCATAAGCTTTACGTATGGGTGAAGCTTATCAACAAAATGTATCTTTAATTAATTTTCTTTTTTTTATTCTATTTGTGAGCACGAACAATAAGTTCACCAAATGAAATATTATTTAGGGCGATAAATTTGACTAAACAATCAATTGCTGAAATGTTAGAGCTGGGACTAGTTTCTACCCAATTCTCTATTACCCATTCTTGAAATTAAAAAATAAAGGCTATCGGGTCAAGACCTCTATATGTCAATTCATTTAACAGAAAATCAAAAAGCAAAGTTGACTTTTGAGATAAAATTATATCATATATTTGTATTCTCGTTTGAAATATATTTCCGTGCTGCCCGATTCCTATGAACTAAACGTGACACTTTGAATGTTTCCTAGAAGTACGTTACATTTTGCGAAAAATTATTGGTTGAACATGCAATTGATTTAGTATTTGCACGAAGTTTACGCCCACCGATCTTAAAGTATTGTACTCCAATATGTATCTGTAGAATATGATGTAATGAAACTCAAATCCATCTTATAGAACAATGTTTAAACACACTGACAAATTTAATGAATACTATATGCTGGTATCTAAGAACCAATTTTAAATTACTTCAACAAGAACTATCAATAAATAGTAATTCCTCAAAACGTCTCGCGTTTTCTCATTATTATTTAGAATATTTTTTAAAGTTATTGACTCTTTTAGTAGCAATTTGTGAAAACAATACAATTTTAGTTCTCATAGTCTATATCTCATTATATGATAGAAACGAGTATTTTAGAAATAGGATTTCATCACATAAACTTGGCTAAATCGGTATTTAATTTATCTTTTATGAAGTTAATGTTTTGTTCAACAAGTTAATTGTGAAAACACATAAATAAACGCCTTAACGTACAAATATACTAATTCAACAATGATTTCAACAAAAATATAAAATTTAAAAATAAATCACTACTTGCATTTCTTAAGTCGACGGACAAGAAAAATGTAAAACAAATAAATAACTCGTATCAATTAGTAGAAAAAATTTTCTCGAATTATACAAAAAAACGCTGAAATGATTCTAAAGTAGTGCGCGAAGCTTGAAGGCAACTAAAAGAAAAAAAAAAACTTTAGAGATTCAATATCGGGTTACATGATTAAAAACTTCGACACCGTGAAACAATGCATGGAATTCGGTCGCGAAAGTACAGATCATTTAATAACAAGATTCCAACAAAGATTCATACATACAACCATTCACACGCAAACAATATTACATAAATGCATATATTTTCTCTGTTCGTTTCTTGTTTTCTTAAATAAACCACCACCAACAAATTAAATAAATAATATACAGTTGTGTGAAAATTTAGTATTGTAAGTTTAATATTTTTTTGTCGGGGGAATTTGTAGAACAGTCTTTAATAAAAATAGAAACTCTTTATTAATAAACAATTGACACATGGTAGTTCAATGTGGCTTTGTTGTTTATTGCCCCTAGAAAATAATTATTGGCCCTGTTGAATGGAATCAAAACAAAACGCTTGAAAGTTTTCAAGCCATTTATAAACTTTTGCACTTTTTTGGTGACGATTTTTATTACATAGAAAAAAATGCATGAGTGTAGCAGTAATCTCAAAAATGTATTAATATAAGTGAACCTTCAAGAAGAACATTTGTTTTTAGTTTTTAAATATTAGTGGCTTTCCTGTTTGACATGATTTGGGAATTGGAAAGTACCATGTTCTTGTAATAATTCCACGATCGGGAGCCCTAATCTCTAATATTAAATGACGTACAAAACGCATTGGACAAATCTATTGCCTGCGGTTATTTGCGGTTTAGAATTTCCTATGCAAATTACAATTGCCCAAGAATATTATGAGATAGATGAGACTTGTCATGTGATTGCAAATTTTTTTTAAAAATTTGTTAGACTTCCGGACTTTTCAGATAAGAATATAAAAGATGAGTAAACTCATACTTCATTTAGATACTAAGTATTTGTTTTTTTTTTGCTGAAAGTAATGTGGAATATGTCGCAATAAAATTGACGCAATTGTTCCAAAATTACCGATGTTATTGAAATAAGAATAAAGGTAATTATAATATTAATTTCAGACTTTCTGAATTGAAACAAGTAACATTTTTTGCAAGTAAATTTTTTCATTTGGTTTTTATTGATGAGTTGGGTATATTTATCAATAGCCCCTATCTCAGTCTCCTGGTTAGATTTTGGCCTTGTTGTTCAAAAAAATGATCTATAACTGAAAAAGGTTCAAACTTTTAGTGTGTAACAAATTTGAGATAAAGTACATGAAACTATCAGTAAATTTGTAATTTTTGAAATGCATTTGGAATAAATTAATTTTTATTATCAAATTTACCAATGCCAAGAAGTAATATTATGTAAGATTATGATGAGTTCCTATAGACATAAAAATAAAGGCACTTTTAAAATCAATAAAATGAATCTATTACATGACATGAATGTATTTTTTTTATATCACTCTTCTAACATTTATGGAAAGTATTTTTCCTATTAAAATTTTAAAAATACAAAAATACGAATGGAGCAAGCAGCAAAATGTGTTTTGGAAACAACTATTTTACATAGACGAGGCTAGTTTGTATACTATTCGATAAAAAAAGAATTGTAAATAATTAACGAAAGTTCAAACTGAGAACTAGCTATGTCTGTCTACATTCGTTCAAAAAATTTGAAATTTTTTTTCGAGTATATTAGCATTTTACATTTTCTCAAGTTCCATTCGAAATTTTCTATTGTCACGAACGTGAATGATAACATGACACAACGCGCACGCGATATTTGAATAATTATTATTATCTTGATACTTATGTGCCACATATAGCAACATACTGTAAAAATAAATACAGAGTAAAAAAGAGAGTGTTTTAACACGATAATTTTTTACGAAAATCCTTTTTTTCGTCACGATTTAGATAAAAATTGGAAAACATCAGAAATCATGTGGTAATGAAACTATATGTGACAAGTTTCATATTTGTTGAAAGTCTTACTACGAAAATCGTGAAACAATTTATATTTTATTAATTTTATATTTGTTAAAATTGTAAAAATTAAGAAATATAAAATGAATGTAGAACATAGTATTGTTGGTCATGATAAATTCAAACAAATTATGTTTAAAAATAAACTACAGGCAATAGGCCGTTTATCGGCGTTTTAAAAATAACATGTACCATTTAATATTACAATACGCAATCAACTCATCAAGTATATTTTCATTTATATTTTATTTTTGATATGTTTTTATACTAAAATGTTGCATTCAATAAACAAATTGTGCACGTTATTTAGTGAGAGTGTTTTTAATACATGTTTTGGTACTTTTCTCGAAGGGTTTTTAATATTTTTACGTAATTCAAAGCCGTTTACATTCGAATAAAAAAATATAGTCACGGGTGGGTCGCAATTCAGAGAAATGGTAAACGAATTTTTCTGTCATCGATCGACAAGGAAAACTATAAAAATGGCTAAAATTTTCAAAATTCAATATTTTTTCCAGAATTTGATACTTCTGTTCATCTTTGTTCATTATTGTGTGATAACATATTGCTAGTCTCTAGATGTCAACTTCTCGATCCCACCTAAATGCCAAATTTGTTTATATTCCTTTGTGATTTTTTGTTGGGTTTTCATTCAAACTAAAATCTTTTTTTTTCTCCTTGTTCGGATATTCACTTCTGAAATAAATACTAAAAAAATGTGAATGCGTAAAATGATGTGAAAATTATACTCTCTTTTACAGGAATTTAAACAAATCAAGTTAAATCAGCCAGAAGATTCTTCAGCAAAACGCAAATTGGAAAAAAATGCCATACAGTGTTGACAAAGTGTCACTTCTACGAAAATCAGACCAAGAAAGTCTGGTTCAATGTCTGTGAAAAAGTTTAGACAATCCATATTTTTTCCAGTGAAAAGATTTTGCAAAAATAAATCTAGATTTGAAACAATCATATTTATATTTGCATTTGGGAGATGTGCACAGTCTTGCAATACTCCATGCAAAATATATTTTAAGTTAATAAGAAAACAGCGCCATCTTGAGTACATAAATAAATTTTATTGGTGTTTGTTCAGAATACCTCGCATTGTTAGGCGTTCGCAGTTTACAAAACCCGATAATGCCAAGTATGCGCTTCGAAAAGATTATTAACGTATTCGTCATTTGAATCAAAACTTATTGACGAGGTGTTAGTTAGACAGAAAGAATAGTTACACAGAAAATTACATTTCTCACATAAGGAATAAATTTCAGATATGATTTTATCAATAAATATGTTATAAATTAAACACTTTAATATTTTGAGCGTATATCTATTTTCTAATTCAAACGAGCTCTGGAAAAACGAGATGAAATAGTGAAAAAAAAGATCTGATTTTTAGGAAAATATTTGGAATTGTGTAAGCAAGCGACAGCGCAAGGAAAGAAACGAAATATACCGATCACTATGATCAAGGTGGGTTGCTTTGCGAATAATATGAATATTATACTGAAGTATAAAGTAATACTGCATTTCTGAATTATTCATATATATTTATATATATATAGCAAAATGAGCCAAATAAAAATAGCAAAAACTATCTGCCAAAACTATCTGTAACTGCAGCACAAGAATTTTTACGCATGCTCAACCCGAGGGTGTGATGTAGGTGTGGCTCCATTATCAGTCATCTTTTAAAAATAACAATCTTGACTTCACAGCATTAATATAGATTGACAATACTTTCGATTGTACACGAATTGTAAACAATGGAAATTCCCAAATCGTTCTTAAAGGAGATTAAATCTTCAGATTGCGGTTTACTCAATTTTCTACGTAAAAGTGGGCTACCATATTTTAATAACAATTAAAAAACGCTTATGGCAAATCGTATTTATAAAGCTTCTGAGGTAAATATCACCATTTTGCTTTTGAGCTGCCGATGAAATGAAACGGTTTATTCATTTTCTTGTCTGGCTGTGTGTTGGCGCGGCCTTCTGCTCAGCGGGAGGTCCACCAAGACGGGATAAAGCGCCACCACCACCACCACCAGAATGCCAACTTAAAAGACCACCGTAAGTGAACTGCCATTGCTTATATTTTTCAGCGTGTTTATATTTTATAATAATGTAATTATACTTTCCTGGTAATCTAATTCACCCATATTCGTTTTAATGTAAGTCAAATTGTCCTTAATACGAGCTCGTTAATATCTAGAAAGGTCGTTTAAAAAAAGTTTAAACAAGATGTCCTGTCATTTAATTATTTTTTATTCATTTCACATTTTTCTAAATATTTTCTAAAAATTATTTTAGATTAAACAATCCGGATCCCTGTCCCATGCATGTCTATTGGGAACACAGATGTTTGCCTCCGAAACCATGTTTATTTACAATTAAGAAAGGGATTGTAAGAGAAAAAGGCGTGAAACATTACGTGAAACTGTCTCTTCCAGTAACCCACTTATCTCGGGAATGCAAGTATGTAAAATATCTGTTCTATTAAATGTAATTTTAAAAGTTGCATGTTACTAGATATTCTTCGCTGTTACAATTTTAATAGGACAGCTGAAAAATCTACGTTACATATTTAAAGTATAGTTTCATAGTTTCAAATTCGTTACACTCGCAAAAAGGTAAGTCGTATTAATCTAATTTTATTTTCAGAAAATATGGAAAAATATGTAGTCCTGGAAAAAAATATTGCACATGCCAACACAAGGGAGAGTGGGTTAAGATAAAGGCTTGGGTACTTTGGAAAAAGAACAACTTTCATATTTCTGCTCTCAAAAAAGTTGAAGCGCTAGTAAGTTAATGAAACGGAAAAAGCCTGACAAGCTTGATTAAAATTATCCTGACAGATATTGTAATGGCTTCTGTTTTCAAAATAGAGTTTGCTTGCAACATTGGTCTTAAAAATGGCTATTCAATGTCTTGGGTACTTTGGAAAAAGAACAACTTTCATATTTCTGCTCTCAAAAAAGTTGAAGCGCTAGTAAGTTAATGAAACGGAAAAAACCTGACAAGCTTGATTAAAATTATCCTGACAGATATTGTAATGGCTTCTGTTTTCAAAATAGAGTTTGCTTGCAACATTGGTCTTAAAAATGGCTATTCAATGTATCACTAATAAATACTTCGTCATGTAATAAATCACTGTCAACGGATTTACTATTCGAATATTAGGTACCACGTGATCTGCGTCGCTTCACTTGGACACAGAACGTCTCTGAACCGATCGTGAATTGCGCGAGAATTCACCTACAACGCTCGCTAACAGACAAAAGCGACAAATTTGAAAAATCGTCTTTGCGTTGTGGTGTTATTTGTTTTCTTTGCGTTTCGATCGTTCATTTCAATTCCATATGTCGCACAAAGAGGTACCGACACCGTTCCCTAAATTTAGAAACGTTAAATCAGATGAGGTATTTAAAATAAATATTCCAGATTTTAAACTCTGTGTGATTGGCGGCACGGGATTAGCCGTTTCATGCATGAACCAAACATAAATTTGTTAAACAAAAATTAAAAGTTGAATTAGCTTTTGCGTGAAACCGTACATAGTATAACACGAACAAGCTATGACCAGAAAAGAAATGGCAGGACATAGTTCTTTTAATGTACTTTCAAATAATTCTTTAGTGATCCCTTTCATTCTTGACTAAATAATGTTTCGAAAGTGTAAACATTTCACTCGGGCATGCATGGCGGGTGGAGTGTAGAAATCGTGAACAGGAGTATGGCGTAAAATCAATCGTGAATTTCGATGTAACAACGCGCACTGTCTCGTTTACCAATTGTTTCATCGTCGGAAATGATTACATTCGTTATATTTTGAGCATTTTTGCACTAATAAATAGGGCGTGACATTATCAAAATTGTCAAGAGAAGTAAAAGTGAATTCGCAAATTCCGTAAATAAAATCGTGAATTACTCGGTAACGATATTAGCTATAATGATCGCGCGGTTTGTTGAAAGAAAACGTCGGAACTTGGAAGAGTTAGTTATAATTAGTGCCTGGCCATCTATTATGCACAAAAGTAAAAAAGCGCAATTTTTTTCAGCATTAGGTCGCATATGTAAATTATTATTCAGGAAGCGCTGTTTATTAACGTCATCTCGTCATATGGCCACGCAGAAATGCCTTTATTGTCGAATTATTTAGTCACTATTTTAAATCAACATTCGGGATTGACGCAATCGCAGCTTTGCGAGGTTTATCTGTAAAGTAACATAGACACCATAAAAAAGCATAGCAAAGTTAATTACGGTATTGTCTTAATAAATATCTACATCCCAGTATCGATAATAATATACCATTCGCTTAATATTGTGACGGTAAATTTACAAACGTTGATAAGTAATATGAGAGCCAACGCAAATGATAAAAATGAGAATAATATTAATTTGGGTTTTTACATCAATCCTTAATGGTTTTAACAGTTGTTGCCGACGTGACCGCACGGGTAAACCCGAAATATAAACGTCGATGTCCGCCGACCCGAAAGAATTAATACTTGCAAATAACAGAACGGTTTTATAAATTATATATCGCCGCAAAAACGGTCACGGTGACAAAAACAATCAGCGATTATGACGAAATTAACCAGTAAAAAAACGCTTTGTAGCGAATTTTTCAATGTCTTTATTAATTTCCAAAGGGAGTATCGACCGACGTTGTAGACCTCCTGTTGTGTATAAAAAAATATTCGTTATTCGGTATTCGTTAAAAATATTCGAACTATTCGATTCGAAAAAAATATTCGATTTTGCCCACCCCTACATGTGATATATTATACTAAGATTTAATATTTTATCTGAGACTTATATTCTGACTCTTAATCTGTATTTGAATTGTCAGTTATTCCGAGATATATATAAAAATATTTACTATTTTTTTCTGGTAATCTAATCTAATATGTAATTGTGATTACCAAAGCAACCCGTAGTCACATTACTATTTTCTAGCTTATCCAATTACATTTTAGCCCTCATTTATTTTAATATTATTTTATAGGTCCCGGGTGGATGTATGTGTGCAAGGAGAAACATAGCATCTTTCGTACCATAATATCTTTTTTATCGGATCTTAAATCATATTATGGAAAAAGCGATTTATCAAGTTGACAATAAATAAATTGATATTGATGCATTTTGATTATTTATGTCATTCATGTGGATCAGTATTCAATTTGGGCGATTTCGCACCATTTTATTAGAAATGATGAAGAGGTTCATGTCAGTAAAGTTATCACATCACGACTGCGACGATATTTCCGTGTTATATGATTTATTCAGACAGCTGAAAATTAGATACAATTCAAAACTAGATACAGAATCCAAAGTATAAATGTAACATGTCGCAGAAATGAAGGACATGAATAACGAATAGGGTTCTCCACTGAATAAATCATCAACCCAAACAACCCCCTCTCAGAATCGAATTTGCCGAACTTGGAAGATTACTATTCTCCTGGATACTTAGAAGCTGTGCACAAGTGCAGAAGATGTGCACTTGTTAATGAAAACAAAAAAAAAACTATAGGGAAACTTTAGTTTCCACAAAATTATTAAATATATATAGGGGGTAAAACGTCTTAAATACATCTAAAATTGGCAATATGTTTAGTTATGAATGGGACACATGCCCTTTGGTAGAGTAAATAACTGTATATAGCATCTAGTTTCTCAGATAACAAAATATAAAAAAATAAGCCTGGCACTGAAAAAAATTCTTCTATGTAAAATCATCAATGAATCAATCATCCAATGCGTGGGTACTTCTTCTTCAAGAAAGAGTTCCATGAGAAAGAGTAATTAGTGCGTTAGACTAATGTGGGGTGATGTCAAGTCAGCTAAAGTCTAGTATTTTTCAGCCATTTTTTCAAGCCAACCAAATTTTGTAAAAAAAAAAGGCATTTAGGGTTTCTATTGCCGCAAAATTAAATTATAAATACAAGATAATCTACAAATATTACTCAATACCAAATAAACAATAAAATCTACTAGAAAATAAAATCACTTTTATGTTTTGATTGAAAAACAAAACAACAACGAGCAACCCAGTTTTCGGTCGCGACCCGAAGGTTGGGGAAAATGAATTAGTCCATTTTACTCTAGGCCTAGGGTGATTATACGCAATGGGGTTTCTTCGTTTATTTTTTCAAATACCCAAACTTAGCTTACGTAAATTCATATGTGAACAAATAAGAGATAATCTTCCCTAACCCCGAGCCGAAGACGTGGGTTTCAAATTAAATGACGACATACCTAAAGGCATCATTTGATAATAAACTGTTTGTCAAGTTGTTTACAGTTTTCTATTACAGCGTCGTCACAAATGCATTTTGGCGTATTCTTATTGGCCACTAGAATATTTCCCTCGAGTTTCCTAAAGTTGATTGACTTATTATAACATAATTAATATACCACGATAAGAAAAATTTCTTGATGTAGCTGATAGCTTATTTAAAATTCATAATATGCTAGGATAAGTTTTATTATGAAATTGGCCATAAACTGTGAATTTCAGAAATAATGTCTATTTGTGAACTTTTTATCATTTTGTAATGACACATAACGATCTGTGTATACAAGCAATTTGGCAAAGGTGGCAGAAATAAATACAGTTTTAGGAGTATAAATAAGATTTTGTCTGCATTTGCTTTGTCAAAAATACAAGGAAATTAAAAATCAGGAATTTATTTAGACTGAGCATATATTTTTAGGTAAAAATAACGCATGAGTTGTATAAAAAGACATATTTTGTTTGATGCTAATCAATAGAAACTTACTTGTACTTCTGGATATATATTGCATATTTTAGCAGTACAGGAAATATAGCAAGCATCATCTTTATTTAAATAATGGTCACGGTTTCAGGAAATCTTAAAATGCCCAAAAAAATGATCTTATTGTGCTACGCGATTTTTATTCGTTGTCTAGTTAAAATGGCAAAACTAAAGAAAAAATGGTGGAACGATATCGGCTATAAAAAAATAACTGTATTAGTGGGATTTTGGGTCCGCGCAAAGCAGTCCTTGGATCAGCGAACCGGTTCTTGTTCTTTTGCTTTGTCCCTGTTCTGAAATCTGTTGATAGCGAGTTTTACAAAGAAAAACCTGTTTTCAAAATTTCGAATCCCACCACTCACTAACGGGAATATCATCAGAAATACTATTGTGACAAAACAAGTTGAATGAATGTAATACACGTGGCTAAGATTTGAAGTTTTTCTGTATTTGAATACGGGTAATATGGATAATTTACCAAAGTACTGTTCTGGTTTATACCAATACCCAGGGGGACTCAGCTTTGCTGGACCATTATCAAGATTCTAGATAATAAAATAAATGTGTGCCGTATACTGGAGTGAAATAAACATTTAACTACAATTATTAAAATCGAAACCGCGTGGCATTTGTTTTAGTTTCAATTTAGCATGCGTCAACAGCAATGCCGCAAGCAAAGATTCCGGAATATATTTTTCCGATCAAATGAACTTTGCACTATTATCGCATGTCAGCAACAATTATCGTAAACATTGGAAATTCCCATTCTTTCACTAATTCTACTTATCATACCGCTTCATCTGTAACAAGTACTAGTGTTATAAAGATGTTCTTGAAATCGTCTTTCAGCCTTTAACAATCATGACGAAAATAGGTTTCTGTGTTTTTTTGAGAATTTATATAATCAGGGTTATGACTATCGAAATCGTCAGTTGCTAAATTTGCTGCGTTAGAATGGAAGTTGCAGTTTTTTGTATTGTACTTGCTTGTGTGACTGCGGGTTGGGCTTGGCCGCCTATAGGACCCAAAGACCTGTCTCTGCCTGTTCCTCCGCCGTGCAAACTTAAAATTCCACCGTGAGTATATAGTTCACTGTCAAAAATATTGGCTCCTAATATTTTGTCTTTCTAATATTTATGAAAATTTTATATTTGTAATATAAATTTTGGTTCAGATGGAAAAATCCTGAACTTTGTAGCGAGGAGAAAAAGTCTAAATGTTTTCCGAGAACTTGCATCTTTACAATAACGAAGGGATACATTTACAAAAATGGAAAAAAGAAGGAGGTCAAAATTGCAAGGACGGAAAAGATAAAAGTTGTTGAATGTCGGTAGGTTAAATCCATGTATTGTTATATTACACACATATGTAACTGATTGAAGAGACTGATCCATGAATTGGCAACTCGGAACTTAGTATGGGCCAAACTGTATTTTGAGTATATTATTCGTACAAACATTTGATAAGATACGAAAGAGTGCTACTTAATAGAATGTAATTAAATTATATGTAATCAAATTAATTTTCAAATTACATTAATAAAAATAATTACAGGGACTATCTGGATAAATGCGACGCCAAGTTTTTATTCTCGTGTAGATGTCAACATATGGGAAAAAAAATCTTTAAATTCTTGTATGTCGCAAAGAAAATTAAAGGAAGATGGAAATCTATTAGAACTTTGGTTCAAGTCAATGTAAGTCTTGTTAAGTATACAAGCCTTGTGAATGTCATCCTTTCAATGCAGATTTCGTAACAAATATAAATGTCCATTAATGGCTCAAACACATTTTGACACTTTTGACGCCATTAGAACATTGACACTGCTCAAATGTTACGTAAGTCACCTGTGAGCAAATATCTAAAAAAACGTAATATTTTTGCAAACTCATTATAAATTGATTAATTTTAGTGATATATAACTCAAAATAATATTTTATTATCACAGATTCCTGATGGATGCATATGTGCCTCACCGCTCATTGTCGAGATAGATTGAACACGGAGTCATAAATTAAATACCAGACGAACGCAGATAAAGTGTCAAAATTATACGCTGAAAATAAATTTATCTTTGCAGCAATAAACATTGTTATTTTTGTTTCACGCTGAAACTGTATCAGTTAGATATATTATCTTATTTAAATCGTCAAATGGGTTTTTGCCTAACATATTAAGCAGAATTTCATATTTTCCGTTGATTGTGACTTTGTCGGTAAGGTTGTGCGAGGCCTAGCAATAATAAATATAACAATTTCGAAAAATTGTCAATATCTACCACAAAATCCATTTTATACCAGTTTTCAGTCACCAGCTGTAAATTACTTTATCAGTCATCAGGGGGTTTTACGTTGCAACTATTGAGAACCTCAGCATTTCAAGCCATTTGCTGTCAAACGTACCAAGATCATATATACCGGTATATGGTATATGTATGGATAGTACATGCACTGCCTCTCTATTTTACAAATTAACATACAGACACAGCATGAAATGTCTAGTTACCGACAAGAAGCAATCCTTCAAATAAACCAAGTGATACTAACTGCATTTCAGTTTGTTTGATACAAAAATAAAGTATATTTTGCAACGTTTTTGAAAAAATATTCAAAATGAAATTTGCAAAAATATATTCCCACAAATCATAGGTTATAGCAAGTCATAATCGTTTTATTAAAATTATGACAGAAAATATAATCTCACCTGTCGGATAAAGCCTTTTCAGTAAACCTTTTATCGACTTCTGTAGCAATCTTAAAAGCTTAGCACTAGCAGTATCTCTTCAAGCCCATCTACTTTTATAAGTAAAATATAGCCTAACGCTAAAAATTAGAAAAGCAAGAAATTAATTCTCAAATATGAAGACACGAAGGTAGCAAACATATACCGATATAGCATGGCCTGAGCACAATGAGCTGAAAATATTGGGGAACAAGTGTAACGGAGACGTTGAACACGACGAAATGAAATTTTTTTTTTAATCAAAAAACAGCAATACATATAAAAGCTATATTTTTCTTCGATTTCGGAGTACCGAAAAAAGAAAATCAATTGTTCTATAAGTCTAGAAAAGGGGTTCTTAAACTTTTAAGCTGCGCCCCCTTTTTAGGATTTGTCGAGTCTCGCGTTCCACATAAAAAATAACTAGCTGACAATAAATTACAAATAACAGATAGTAAGGCAAAAGTATGTTTTATTAAAAAACACGTTGAAAATACGAGGATGAAACGTAAATATCCAAACTAAAGAAATATTAATATCCGAAATAAGGCGGGCAAAATCAAATCTAAAAATATTTTTATTTTTAATTACCTTCACGTTTCCTCAAAAAATTGTCTACGTCCCCCTAGTTGGGCGCGTCCCATCATATGGGAACCACTTGTCTAGGAGAAAAGCGTATTTTCTAAAAAACAACAATCACGCCAATAACAACAAAACGTATGAAAACAACAGCGATTTAGCAAAACGATTCACAATTCCACTTCGTACCTACTGTCGTAACAATAAGTTTCGCCCGGCGCTTCGGTTGGGGTTGATTTGTTTACCCGTTAATTAGGGGTAAGTCCAACGGTAGATACACAGACGTGACCACACGTGAAACGACATTGGCGATCTATTACTATCACTTCTGGCCCTAGTTGCCCTGCGGTATGTGTTCAACGTTTAGCCTGTTTGTAAGCAGCTGTGTGCTGCGATAGTTTCCCGACGCTCTAGAAGTGTACGTAGACTGAATCCTATGGGCAGGGAGCATATTCACTTGGCTAACACAGACAGTCCCCGAACTCGTAATAGAACGAAAATAAGAAAAATGGGAATAAAATCACGGCCTAATCCTAACCTGGTACATACACTACGGGAGTACTAGTTTCCCAGAAGTCGTGTCGATGCTGCAATTCTGGAGAAACATTATCAACATGCTTTTGAAGAAAAGAAATTTACGTTTGGCGCTAGTTGTCATTCGCAATATTAAGATGTTGTTGTTTACACCAAGCAGAAGCAACTATCTCACCTGTAAACGCAGATCCGTGCCAAACCAAGGTGAGACAGCTGTACTTGGAATATACAGGTAACCGAGAGCAGGTCGCTGAAACACAGGCAGTACTGTGCGATGACGCGCTTGCTGCAATCTGGGTCTACTACCTAAGACTTTCTCAACTAAGACGAAACAGACGCAGGTAGTACAGTCTAGTGCCATATTGTAGCAGAGTGTTTGGTTCTTACCTGCCATCATATCGAAATAAATAAATTTATCTGTCCATTTAAATTACAAATCGAGCGTATCAATTCACTTCGGTATCGGTACCGGTAAAGCATCAGCTGAGCACAGAGTATTCCGAAAATGGCGGACTAATGTGACGTAATGTCACGTGTTGGCACCATATGCACAAAAATCTGGCGCGCGGAGTATGCATAGTATAATCTATGCTGGAGTAGGATTATTGGACACGGACCTATGGATCTAGAACTAAAATTAGTCCATTTAAAAATGCTCTAATCTTGGCTTCATCCAGTGTGTCGCCTGATGTCGAACAGATAGCAAGCGTAATGCAACAACAAGTGTCACATTAATTTCCATTTGTAATTTTTTTGTCTAGTACTGTGACTTGAGTCCACGAGTGGTCGCAGTGCTCGTTATTTGAAATCTAAAATTTCAACTCCTGATCTGTGTAACAAATGTGATTCATCAGCCACGCGTTCGGTTTTCACCTTTCTCAGAAATACATGTGCGGCCCGCCAAGATTTGTAATCCCTAATTTTGGCCCGCAATCGACAAAGGGTGTTCAAAAATATGAAGAAACTGAACAAGTAGTATTATTCTTATGTGAAAATTTATAATATGCAATTATGAAAATCGATTGGTTCTGGGCATCACATATGCGTTAACTAAAAATCACAATTTATTCATTCTGTTGAAATGATATAACGCAACACAAAGAACTTCTCTCTAAGTCTAAACCAAGCCTGCACAACCTTTTTGGTGTCGTGGCCCCTTTCACATGGAGAAATACATTGCGGGCGGCAAACGATTTTATTAAACTAAGTATACATACACCAGTTCTGATTTACGTGAGAATTTACATAATACCTAAAAAGTAAGTTTGTTTACGTAAAAATCATCAGCCAATAGTTAGTGGTTACTGAGTAGGGCTGGGCATAATAATCGAATATTACAATAGCGGCTTACTATTCGACTATCTTGTAACACGTGACCTGAACGCGCTCAATCAGAAGATTCATTTAACGCAAAAACAAACATAGACAGGATAGGAAAATACGAACAGAAAAAAGAAAACGAATCCCAGAGCCAGTAGTAAATATATTATTTGTTATTGTATAACGGCGATAAAGCGATCAAAGCCGACAAGAAATATAATAATCCGAATAAAATTAATTCAAAAACGTGGGTTTTAAATTGCAACTCCCTTTTTCTTTTTTATCAGCGTCTCGTCACTAATGATCGCACAGTAGCTTTAAAGTTTACTGAACAGAACCCACAGTCCTGCAAGTAATGAAAAAAAAAAATATGTATATCGATGTCAACAAGAGCGTAAGACTTGATACATGCGTAATAAGGAGAAGGGACTTTTGGATGTTGATGACCGGGACCATCAAACACAAATCACGAAAGAGCTTATATTAAATAGTAAATATTACAAATTCAAAATGTTTGCTTATAAACTCGTTATATAGCGAATCGCAGTAAACAGCCTGACGGGTTACACGCGGCTCGCTGGCCGGGTTGGGCAGCCTTGCTCTAAGCAGTGATCGTTTAGTAATTTAGTTAGACTCTAGACTAGAGTCTAAAGTTCTAAACGATCACTGCACAGCTCACTTTGTAGTAAATTTTCTGAAAGTTTCGAAAACTAGTAAAACAAACTTATTTACAACATTTGACGTATTGCTGAATTTGAAATAAAGCAAAATGTTGTCATAGATTTATCACACACGTCAGCAATACGTCAAATGAGTTAGCATTGGGATGGATTGTAAATATACTATGGCTGCTAATCCCGGTATGGGGATGTAAGAACTGCAAGTTCGTTACGTAGTTTTATGTTGTCATGTGTGCAGTGGCAAGAAGGAGTTGGAATTCTTGACGCTTCAGCTCGATTAAATCTGGCGAAATCGAGTATATAACGAATGGGGCCATAGTAAGCAAATTTACTATTGTGACAGATTGAGTAATCGCATAAAGTCGTCTCTTTTTATAATCAACTTCTATTCTAAAATGAAAACATCAACACTGAATCACATGGAAGTTGTCAGTAATCGTATGCTGCAATACTGAGCATTCTGCACGTTTGTGGTCAACTACAACTTATCAAGCTTCAAACAAGTTACCACAGGCTCGTGTTAGTTTATTTGAACTTACCACAGAATGAGAAAGCTAAGCTCTAATATCAAGGAAAGCGTCCACAAGAATAAACAAAGGAAAAGCACCATATCGTGCATACATATTTGCTGCATATTTATTTTCGATTTTTTTTTGGGCGTATTCTGAGTGCCTTCTGATTGCAGTGACATTATCTCATGGTCATCAAAATCCTTAGTGTTAAACGAAATGCTTTTTTAGATAAAAGCATAAACAGTGGAAAGCACCATGACGTGCATTCATTTTACCACGGAGAAACATAAAATATTCTGTATTTCTGTTACGAAAACAGTTGCAATTAATATTTACTTCCGACGGAAACACTGTAGAAAAAATTGAACTGAAGTTCATTCAAAAGTTCTGTCAAACCAAGTATATATCGAATGCGGCCATAGTGAGCAAGCGTACTAGTGCGACAGAATAGGTAATTGCATAAAGTCATCACTCTTCGTAACAAAATCTTATTCTAAAATAAAAACATCAACATGGAAGTTGTGAGTAATCGTATTCCGCAATACTGAGTATTCTACACGTTTGCAGTCAACTACAGCTTATCAAGCTGCAAACAAGTTACCACAGGCTCGTGTTAGTTTATTTAAAACTACCACAGACTGAGAAAGCTAAGCTCTAATAGCACGGAGCTATTCCACATAAATAAACAATGGAAAGCACCATATCGTGCACTGCATATGTAATTTCGATTGTTTTTTGTTATGGTGATATTCTCAGTGCCTTTTGATTGCAGTGACATTATCTCACGGTTTTCAACACCATCAATGTTGAACTAAAATAGTACGGAATGCATTTTTTGGCAAAGGTATAAACGGTGGAAAGCACCATGACGTGCAATCATTTTACCAACGAAAAATACTGTATGTCTGTTACGAAAACAATTGCAATTAATATTTACTTCCGGCGGAAACTGTGGAGTTCATAATAACTTTCGAAGTTAAAAGAACTTATAGTTACCAGAAATAAATCTATAAAACGCTTTTCAATTTGAACACTTCAAATTAGTTTGCAAGTTTGAAAATAATAACAATACAGACGTTTACTGTGGGCGCTTCGTCATGTAGTAAGAGTATATGAAGTGGTAACTCTTACTCCGCGTGCTCTATTCCCATGTACTAATGACGTACTCATTGAAATATTTCGTGACATTATTTCTGGCAAAGCATAAAAGGCTTGCACAAAAAGTTTATTTTCGTAAACCATATAAGGAAACGAATGATGTGTCAACCGCAACATTCATTGGTTGAAAAGTATTCGAGTCCGAAGTAGCCATGTATGTTCAATTTATACTTTATGCGCTACCTACAGGCCTAGCTATATCTACTCGAATTGAATTTCGGGAATTCTCTACTCTCCTTGAAAATGAATACATAAATAAGCATCAAATTACCCAGCATAACGAAGTTTCGGCATTCCCTTCCCGGATCACGCAAAATCCCGGATTATCGCAAAAACAACTTTTCTTCATGACATGCTTTTGCAGTAAAACGTAGATTATCAAGCACGCTTACCACATGCCAGTGTTATTTTAATAAAAAATACCGCTCATACCGTGATATACTTAGCTTGATAAAACGAAATTCAAAAAGTTTCATAAACACATATTTACTTTCAAAATACTGTGGTACCACGGGAGGCTACTTCAAAGAAATACCGAAAACAATGGAAAGCAATATATCGTGCATAAATAAATCTATTTTAGGAATTTTCCCGTTCCGATTTTTTATGAAAAAAATGAAATTTGAGTTATTACTTATCTTATTTGATTCTTCGCTAACTCGATATAGATCTGAAAGTATTTCGTTACAAAAATAAATTCCTGCAACTATAACTAGAGTGCAATTCGGTCTAGCAGTGAAAATATCAAATCCGCTTTGTATACTTACATACGGAATAGCTGGAAAATATTGCGTAAAGAAAGCTTCGATCCAACTGTTTGCTTGCTATGGTTGCCTATTTTTTTTCTATTAATTTAGGTTTCTTAGGCTTCTTTTTCTGAGGAAAATTGTCTTAAAATACGAATAAAAAATTAAGTAGTTTTTGTTATATTTAACAGCGTCGATGGCCGAATGTCACATTGCATCGAATTTAAATAACTTTTTTAAAAAACATTTCTTGACAATGTATCTTCATTGGAGAAATTTTGTCAATAGTATTCCAGTCTAGGATTCTTCAAATTTGTCCTTCAAAAGAAAGCATAATCATGGAAACATTCGAATCCCAGCATTGTTCTTTGTCAATTGTCATTGTTTTTAAACAAATATTTGTAAAACTGAAAAATCGCGACGAGTTTATTCATTTTTATTGTTACAGTTGACATACTGTAAATTGAAAATAATATTTGACATTTCAATTTTGAGCGATCGAAACTTTTCGGCTATTGTCAACTAGCGGTGGTTGTCATTCAAGGCCAATTAGAAATTAGATTTTAGAAGTTTTTGATAATTGTCTCTTATATTTTCATTAATCTCTCCGTTTTGTTAAAGAAGTACTCTTCCTTTAACTTAAAATATGGGTCTAAAAATGTTTCATTGAAGCAAAAAAAATCAGTGTTTATAATAATTTATATTGGTGGAAGCTCTAGAGCGGGTAAAAAGCTTTTGTGGTTGGATTATCCTACAATGTCTAGAAACTCTATAAAATGGCATGCAATATGAAAAAGCTAGCAATATCTGGTATCCTTCTACCAAAATGAAACTCTTCATTGCTATATTGCTTTGTGCAGGAACTTTTCTGTGCTCAGCGGAGTCGAAAAATGAGAGAATACGTCGATCGACGCCATTTTGCGCCGTTAAAAACCCGCCGTAAGTATAGCAGATATAGCAATGAGTAGCCCTCTTATATGTCGCCGTTCTTAGAAGTTTATTCGTGATTATAATATTATTTTTTTTTTTAATACCACAGATCGAAGAATCCCAACCAATGCGAAACGAAGCCAGTGTCCAGATGTCCACAAAGAGATTGCATTTTTCGTGTTAGAGAGGGTAAATTGAACACTTGGGAAACAGTTGAATTGATATGGGAATTGGACAAACACGTGGAAGAATGCAAGTATGTCTACACTAAGTTTTACTACTACAAATATATATACAATCACATCATAGAGTAATTTTTTTTTGACCTGATATTTTAATGAAACAATTTAGATTATCATTCTTTCATTTAGAATTTGACAACTCGAGTCGACCTTGCCGTCTGAATATTGTAATTTATCTTTTTAATATTATCTTTCCGGCACTTGTTTTAGGAACAGGGTATCTGGAATGAAATGTAGCAACGCTAATCTTCCGTGCAAATGTCGCCACAAAGGCAAAACATTATGGGAAAAGGCTTATGTTTGGGTAAAGATCGCTGGGAAATTGGAAGTACAAAATCGCTGGATCAGATTCACGGTATTTCATTTTATATATTTACAATTTTATAAAGACAATGAAAAGAGTTAGAGGTGATAGACAAGGAAAAGTATGTTAAACTATCTATGACGTCATCTGACCTATGATGTCACAAAATGTCTTTCAATGTGCATTGTGTGGTGAACTTAAATAACTAATAGGTTTCGAAATATATTAACATCAATAAAATATTTGAAACTTTGACCCGATTAAATTACTAATAAGTTTTAGTACAAGTGTTGTGCATTTTCAGAGTTAAAGTTTTATGTACAAGCTATGTTATTTGAAGCACTTTATTAATATATATCTGTATTTTTATGTTTTTTTGCTGTGATATATGCGTTCGTACAAAATTTATATCTATTGTAAACAAGATCAAAAACATTTAAATCTAGAATATTGATAGAATTAATAATTACTAAACTATAAGAATTTAACATTTCAAACCTTTGGAAAAGTTACTAATTTTCGACAAAGCTTGAGTTTTGATTAACAACAATTTATAATATTATTCTTGACTTTTTTTCAGATCCCAGATGGATGCATGTGTGCAGTGGTTAATGTCCCTCACAGATAAATCAGCTTTCCTTTCAATTGCTGGCAAAAATGAGAACATTTAATTATGATTTGACACATTGGTGCTTATAATGTTTTTTTTTGGCTTTCTCTTATCGTTTGTTCAAAAATAATGTAATGCATTGTTATTCTAAACTATAAAAATTAAACTGCTAGAGACTAATTTTGAATATTATGATAATAAAATAAATTGTATTCCGGACAACATTGTTTGATGAGTTTATAACGATAGTAAGGCTATTTTGAGTAGAACAATATGATACTGGCTTTTGTGGTTTTATATCGGAGCGAAAAATATTCAAAAAACAGTAACTTGTGAGTTGATGAACAAATGTAAATTGGTGGAAAAGCATCAATATTAACCCCCCAAAATAAGGTTTTCGAATTAAAATATAGACAAGGATTTGGAACTCTTCATCAATAATCCACTATTGTCTTATGTCCGCTAAAATTAGTAATAAAAACATGTTTCTAATTGAAGAAAGAAAAGTACGACACAATTTGCTTTGTTTACCTTCGAGTCTGTGACGTCATACTGAAAACGCTAAAACACATGATTCGAACCTGTTGTAGCTATGCGCGCTCAGCCTTTCCCCCTTTTTGTGTTGCATTGTCGATGTAAGCAGTATTTCCGACTCACCAGTACAACCTCGTACATCTGCTAACAACTCATTGATCATGTAAAAATCCCAAAGTCACTCGTTGTTGTGTGTTTTTATTTTGTATGAATAACATTGTTGTGAGCAGAAATCTTTGCCTATAGTCTGGAGAGTTTTTTTTATCTCTGCTTTGGTCAACAACGAACAAAGTACAATTTTCATGATAAGAGCATGTGGTTCGGCATCAATGTATTTTTCTAGCGGTCTAATGACCGATTACATTACAATTTTAATAATATGTTTTGTATACTTATATTTATAAAGTTGAGAATACATAACGGAGGCTTCAATACGTGAATACATAATTGAATAGGAAACTGGGTAAAAAATTCGGTACTTTCGTATAGTATAGGTACCAGATTAGGGTTGAGCCATAATTTTATTCCGATTTTCTTATATTAGTTCTAAGAGTTCAGGGACTGTCTGTGTTAGCCACGTGACCTTCTGCTCATAGGCTTTCGTCCCTTTACACAACTTGATGTGAAGTAGGTGAAAAAAATTAGTTACCTCCATATTGGTACACACTTCTGGAGCGCCAGAAATCCTATATGTAATATCAAATTTATATCGACTTTAAGTGCGGATTCAACTCTTGGTCTGAATCCATAGCTATTCTGATTTTAAAAATAAAAAATGAATTTACCGCTCCATGGCATTTTAAAAACAAAAATTCATTTTGTTCATTTTGAATGGCAAGAATTTGTTTTTTAATAAACCACGGCATCACGAAAAGCTCCGAACGGATTAAACTATAACCATTTGGAAGTATGGTTGAGATGGATTAGATGGAAATTTCAGATTTAAAAACCTCTATTTTTTATAATGAAAAATATGGTTTTTCATCGTTTAGTCTTAAAATAGAATATGCAATATGCAAAAAATCTTGCTACCTTATTATTTCAACATATTAAAGGTTCAATATTTCAAGTAAAAAAATTGTTATTTTAAAAAATACGATAAAATTCATTGAGTGTTTGATTATTTTAATATTCGGCTTTCTAATTCCTAGTGGTATAATTAGTTCAAATAACTTTTTGACAGTTAGCAGTTGATTATATAGATTTTATTAAATACAATTTGAATCAGACCACCCGCGTGAAAATAATCCGACGTAAAGCTGTACATTGTTTATCGCAGGTTGTAATCAATAGGACAAAGAAGTTTTTAAAATCGAAACGATGCCACAAGTTTTCTGCCACAAGGAATTACCTGTAAATAATAAAATTAATTTTTGTTCAAATAAATACAGTCGCTTATACGTCATAAACATTTTTTCCCTTCCATTTCTCTCAAATATCAAAATTGAAGATTCAAAACAATTTTCGTTTTAACAATAATGCATTTTTTTTCATTTCAGTCTATCTATTTAACGCCAATCTGCTAAGACAAGTTTTCATATGCTCTTATTGTTGCTTCACAATGAGACTGTTTACGCTGGTCATTTTCGCCACATGTGTTGTGCTGGGTTCGGCGCTTCCTCCACCATGCATGACGAAAAAACCACCGTGAGTATCAAAGACTAACATGTCCAATTGTTTCGAAAGTTGCGTAATTATTTTATTTGTTATTATTACAAATTTTTCAATTTTTTCACGAGAAGAAAATGTTGTTTACGGATAGCTGATCAAAGTGTTGATATGCATATTCACAAAATAATATTAAATTTATCATTTCAAACCCCAAATTTTTTACTAAAAATTAAATTAGAAAAATTTTAAAATTATGCAAGTTTTAAATAATTTGTGTTTGATTGGAAACTAAACAATTGTGTAACTTACTATCTTTCCTTGCGTTATGCTTTTGCGCACTTTGTGTTTGATTATTTTATATGGAAATAATTGCATAGTAGTTATAAAATAAATTATTGCGTAATATTTCAGATCAGAGAACCCCATGAAATGCACACATGTCCCACAGTCGCTGTTTTGCCTTGTTAGACCATGTACTTTTACGGCAATAGAAGGATTGACATTAATAAACCAAAAATTAAAGAGTGTAAAATTAGCGAAAAAAATCAGAGTAACAGTCGATGAATGCAAGTAAGTATAGTTTGATTTTTTAAGGTGTATACCAAGAAAAATAGTATCACGTTTTATTATTTTTGTTTCTGAACCAAAATTGTTTAAATTTTTTTTAAATTTATATATTGCCAAATTAGTCCAGAACGAATTTCTTATTTTATTTTTGAAGAATAATAATATTATCATTTAAAAAAGTTTAATGAGTCGGCCATGGCGAAGTAACTAACATTGTAATCAACTACTGACTATTTCAGAATAATAAAAAACATTTTTCTATGTTCCCACATAACAGAAAACCGGGTCAGAAATGCTCTGGGTATCGTTGCCCATGTAGGTGCTACAATAAGGGAAAATGGATCTGGGAAGTCGGTATGGTAACAGTGAAAATTAATGGAAACTGGGTATCTGTGCCGAAAGCAGTCAAACTCAGGGTAATTATCTAATATTGCCATTAGGCTTTCTAGATGTATTTGTGTAGACTACACGTGTATTTTAAATCTATAAAAGCAAAGTAATGTAGGCCTTAAGCAATTAAAAAGGTGATGTAGAATAGAAATGAAAAAAGAAATTATGGAATAAGTTGTGTTTTGATAGATTAGCACCAATAGTAACTAAAAATACTACTATTGCATTTTTATAGGTGCCAGGGGGTTGCACGTGCACTGAACCTGATGACTAGAATCGATGGCAGATGAAGAAGTTGAAATAAAGAAAATTGAAATTTTTATTCGTAATTAAATTAATTCTATTTTGAGCGCCATCAATACTGGAGCAATATAAACAAATACAAGCAAATGTGTGCATTTCAAAGTTGCGTTTTATTTTCATATTGAAGCATTTCTATAAAATCCTTCATCAACAATCAGGATTTTCTGTTTATATTTTGACAATATATATACATCTTATAGTGCAGGGGTTGAATTTTTTTTAGTATAAGAGCCGCATGCAGCAATTCAGAAATATGGAAGAACCGCATAATTTTTCAAATTATTAATATTGAAGTTCATTGAATCATTTTCTATTGTAACTGGTACATTGGTCCTAATTTGGGAGATGCGCTGTTGTGTAGTGCGACGCGAAACCGGCGTTTGGGCTAATACTCGCTTCGTGTTGTTGAGATTCAAGACTGCGACAACATCAGCAATATTTTTTTCACAAAATCACGATCAGAGTATAGAAATTTAGCACGATAAATATTCCATGATATACCAAAATTAGATTCAGTTGTTGCATCGAATTTCTTGCCAAATGATATCATAAATTTCTGCCATGCGGGGTTAATTTTGGGCGAGAGGATTGCTGGAGTCCTCGTCTCCGTAGGGTGCAGTGGTTACGGCTTCCTCCACCACGCATCTGGAAACAAATAACTGGCTAACTAATCTCATATTCGACATTGACTGAAACCGGTTACTAACCGGTCGATCGGTCGTAGTTCGCCATATGATGAAGCCGTCGCGTCGGCTGTCCTGTTCCCCGAGATAAATATGCGAATCCTATCTATCACGGCATACCGTAGAAACAAACATTTGACCAGTGTGACGTATGATTCGTCGCTCGACTGATTTAAACTTCCATTTATTTCATAGTATAGATTTTAGAAATTCCATATTACTAAGAAATCAGTCAAATAATCTCCTCTTTCAATATCATCGACATTGTTGCCAATGTCAAACGGGAAACCAATTATAAGTCGATTATAGGTCTATTATAGTCTGGCTGTTCAAAAAATAACAAATAGGGGAGATCTTATGAAATGAATGTTATCCTTGAAAATGTATGGATAGAGATCACAAATCATGGCGTAAAAGGTGGTAAAAATGATTTAATATTTATGAAATGCAATCAAGATATTAATTAGTTAACATCCTCCCATTATAAATTTAGATTGCTGATTGAGTGAGTTTTTGTATGAAATTGAGCCAAAATTATCATCTTTTATTTAAAAACATAGATCCTAAAAAAATCGCATATAAGTATTGAATACAATGGAACTATACACTTCGAGTTTGCATTGTGATGAAAACAGTGTGCGAGAGTAATTTTTAGAAGTTAATTACAAGTACTAGAAATAGACAGCATATTGAATAAGGCAGAACAACCATTGGCGTAAAAAAACAAATCGGGAGAAACATGGCATACGAGAGAAAATCAACATTGGACAAGATATTATATCAGATTTATAATATTTTTCAGCGATAAATAATTGAGTTGTCTATAACGTTACTTAAAGTTTTTAAGTCTAATCCAAAATGAACACGGACTAAAATATGTACCTGTATTGTTATCTATACAATGTTGCAATAACGGTTTAGTAATGAATACATAAAAAATCTCATAATGCTCACGTATTTCAATATTCCATAATTTATATATATGTAGTTCAATTACAATTAATACTGTTTTATTTATTGCCTAATTCAATTGAGTTCAATTAAGTTTCCATAAGAAATAGTTTTAAATATAAAAATGCGCGTCTGTGTTGAATAAATCACAAGTTCATCCATATAAAATAAGAAATATTTTGAATAGCACACTTTTAAATATGATCAGATTTCATCAAACCTAACCTACGTCGGAGTCTCGAGTTGAATATCATGTTTGAACCATACATATATAACAACACTTTTGATTTAAGCTGGGTAAGATATAACTAATAAATTTTTATTTTGACATACTCGCCAACATATTATTAGCTCCTAACACATAAGTGGTAAAATGATTGAACACTTTGCGGAAAACTCATCATAAGAATGGAATATTATTATTAAATAGAATGAAAAAATGAAACCTAATTGAAACGACAAAACAATATGAATTGTTTTTACCAAAATCGTAAGTAGTCTGCATAAATGAATAGAAAAAAATTAAGTATTAGCTAAATGTAAAAACAAATAATAATAATAAAATAAAAAAATGGAAGGAAGCTTTTAGCACACGAATTGTTTATTAGCCTTGAACTATTATTTTCGCTTTTTTTCGGAGCGTTTTATATACAAAAAAATACATTCTCTCGTATCTCTCATGTATCAAAAAAAATATATATATATATAAAAAGAGTTATAGTTGAGAATATAACTCACCGTATTTTGCCTTTTTTGTTGATTCAAGTCTATAAAAGTAATCGAATAAAGTAAAGTATTCATATGATCTATTCCTCGTGGCAAAATGAGAATATATCTGCTGCTGTGTATTGTTGCGTGTGCGGCAGTTTGCGTTTCGGGATCGTCTCGGGAGCCTCAATGTTCTGTGCAAAATTTGCCGTAAGTATAAGGTATATTGAGTATAATAAAACGTCAAGCCTTTTTTTTCAATTTTTTTGATGGCAACTTATAAATAACAAATGATTGGCATGCTACGTTTTCCAGCTTTCAAAACAGATTTTTTTCTAGTTCATGAAAAAAATCCAAAAATTGCTTTACAATATTTTAGATCGAAAAGACCAAGATCATGCCAAAAGAACAAATGGTCGAAATGTGAAGAGAAAGAATGCTCTCTCTCTATTGAAAAAGGGATACTCACTGAGAATGGAAAATCAAAAGTAGTTGCTATTGTGAAACCAATAAAAGTAAATGGAAAAGAATGCGAGTAAGAATATAATAATATGTTATGTGCGTGTGTTTGTGTGTAAAATCATTGAATTTTAAAGAAAAATGGGTTCTCAAATGGCTTCAAATACGGAAAAGCCTAAATACAATTCGTGAACAAATCCTAAAGTACTGAATTTTTATTTAAAGTAAAAAACACTGGAAAGGTCAAATAAAGCGATGTAGCGGTGGAATATTTCCATGCAGATGTCGAAACTGGGGTATTAAGACAGTCGTAACAGCCTGGATTAGTGGAAAGTGGATGTCTGTTCAAAAATCGGTTGAAATACATGTGAGTATATCGCAAGTCTATGCTTTTTGAAATAACCGTATTGTACAAATTCTATATTTTTCTCGTTTAGGTGTACTAACATTTACATTTGTGATTTAATTTTGTTTGGAAAGTTACTGACTCTTAAAATATGAGAAAGGAGAAAACAATATTTTTGAGCACAAACAAAAGTTATTGTTTGAATTAATTTACTTTTAATAAAATATTCAATTGGTTTTAAATAATTTATTCTTAGGTTTATTTGCCGCTCATGTTAGATCTACTTTTGAAAACTAACACGATCGACTCAAAAAGTAATACTATATGATTCATACTTTAAGCTTACGATCCGCGACAATTTGGAATAGACCAAGTAACGTAATATACTGAATCAATCCGCGATTGGTGTGGTTATTCAATAAAACTTATCTAAATATAAATTTCTTTCCCAGATTCCAGCTGGATGCATGTGCGCTGAGCAGAACATCCTAACAAGGAGTTTGTAATTCAAAAAGTGCTGTTTACTTGTGCGTATACCGGTCAATAAAAATGTGTTTAATTGAACTATGATTTTGTATGGGGTATTGGGTGAACATAATTCTACATTAATAGAATTGAGGCAAAAACGGAAACGCGATACAAACTATAATCACCTTCAGGATCAGAACGCGAGAAATCGTTCAGACTTGCTTAGATTGTTGGTGCCTATTTTGTATAGCCACGGAAATATCAGAAGAACGATGCCCGATGATGATATTAAATACAAAACCAGGGTATATTATACAAATAAAAACTTTAGTAGAGCAGTGGTTCTCAAACCGCCCACTTTTTAAAATTCGTCGAGTTTCGCGCCCACATCAAAAACAACTAGTTAAAACAACAAGCTGCAAAAACAAATAGTAAGGCGAAAGTATGTTTTATTCGAAAAACACGTTGAAAATACGTTGATAAAATAACAATCTCTGAACAATAAAAAAATATAAACATCCAAAATGAGGGAGGCAAGATCAAATCTAACAAATATTTCTATTTAGCCTCGAGCCCCCTGAAAAAATTGTCTGGGCCCCACTTGTAGGGCGCCCCACCGTTTGAAAACTCTGCTTTCGTTTAGAGTGATAATGTTTTGACAGGCTAGCACAGGGTTGTCCAACCCGTGGCCCGCGGAAGCATTTCGAGTGGCCCGCGCTTTTTTTCAGTATTGAATAAAAAAAATTGAGTAAAGCTATTTCGAGTGATGTAGTAGGTCTATACAAAAATGTGATACAAACGATTTGTTTATTTCCCTGAAGTGCGCTCTGTCAGCCCTTCCAAACGAGCCATGGGTGACATTTTGAATCAAAACCAACTGGGAGGAGATATCGATACATAAAGGTGCCATAGTCGCTTACACACTTGGCCATTTTCAGATAGAGATTTTGTCAAGGAATGTATGTATATCATGTATTTATTAATCGGATTGCCAATGTTTACGTCCGGAAATGAAAGAGGCGTTTGCAAAAATAGCCTGTCTGTACTGGTCTTTTAAAATATTCTAATTGCAAAAGCGGGAAAATTTTCATTGTATTCCTTGGCCCTTGACGAAAGCACTTACATCAAGTTTACGGCTCCGTTGGCGACTTGCGATTTTTGGGGTGAGTTTGATGACATGTAATAACCGTGGAGCTCGCAAAAATTGTCCCTGTTGAGGGTACGAATAGCACTAAAGACATTGGTTTGTTAAGAGCTGTGATAAAAATGATCAGCGTCTTGGCTTGTCTTTGGTGAAACTTTCGGGAATAACGCCCGATGGCGTCCCATCAATGGATGGAAAACAACAGTTTTATTGTTCTAAATATTGTGAAAGTTTGATGTTAAGGTTTTGTTTGTTTTTTCATTAACCTGTCGTCAGTGTAGCAAAACTAGTTCATAACTATCATGTCAAGTTGCCCGCGCAATTATTAGTGAACCACATGTGGCCCTTCGGCGAAAAAGGTTGGTCGACCCTGCAACATTAGAGTCTAAAGGTCTAAACGATCACTGCCCAGCTCACTTTGTAGAAAATTTTTTAAAAGTCTCGACAACTAGTTAAACAAATTCATTTACAACATTTGACGCATTGCTGAATTTAAAATGAAGCAAAATATTGTCATAGATTTATCACATACGTCAGCAATACGTCGAATGAGTTATCATTGGGATGGATTGTAAATATAGTATGGCTGCTAATCCCGGTATGGGGATGTAAGAACTGCAAGTTCGTTACGAAGTTTTATGTTTTCATGTGTGCAGTGCCAAGAAAGAGTTGGGATTCTCCACATTTCAGCTCGAATGCAAACCGAGTATATATCATAGTCAGCAAGTGTACTAGTGAGCCAAAATAGGTATTTGCATAAAGTCATCACTTTTTGTAACAAAATCTTATTCTAAAATAAAAACATCAACATGGAAGTTGTGAGTAATCGTATGCCGCAATACTGAGTATTCTGCACGTTTGTCGTGAACTACAGCTTATCAAGCTGCAAACAAGTTACCACAGGCTCGTGATATTTTATTTAAACTACCACAGGCTGAGAAAGCTAAGATCTAATAGCACGGAAGTATTCCACAAGAATAAACAATGGAAAGCACCATATCGTGCAATCATTTTACCACCGAAAAATTCTTTACGTCTGTTACGAAAACAATTGCAATTAATATTTACTTCCGGCGGAAACTGTGGAGTTCATAATAATTTTCGAAGTTGAAAGAGCTTATAGTTCCCAGAAATAAATCTATAAAACGCTTTTCAATTCGAAAACTTCAAATTAGTTTGCAAGTTTAAAAATAACTAGAGCTGCGTGCAGCTTTAACAGGCTTCCCGCGTAAAAAAAAACTGAAGACGCGTTATGCTCACTGGAGCGTGAAAGCGTGGTCAGTCATGCATAAAATTTGCAAATTATGATGGGGGACTTATTATCTGCATGTGATGTAAATTTCAAGTCTCTAAGTAGTGTCGTTCTCGAGAAGAAGATGAAAATGTAAAATCCTATATTGCTCACTGGAGCGTATCGCCGAGGTCACTCATGCGTATCCTTGATATGTCGTATCCGGAACATGTCCATTAATCATTGTTATGAATTTCAACCCAATAGCATGTATCAATTTTGAGAAATCGCAAATAAAACTGAAAACGCGTTTTGTTCACTGGAGCGTGAAAACGTGGTCAGTCATGCATAAAATTTGCAATTTATGATGGGGGACTTATTATCTGCATGTGATGTAAATTTCAAGTCTCTAAGTAGTGTCGTTCTCGAGAAGAAGATGAAAATGTAAAATCCTATATTGCTCACTGGAGCGTATCGCCGAGGTCACTCATGCGTATCCTTGATATGTCGTATCCGGAACATGTCCATTAATCATTGTTATGAATCGCAACCCAATAACATGTATCAATTTTGAGAAATCGCAAAAAAACTGAAAACGCGTTTTGCTCACTGGAGCGTGAAAGCGTGGTCAGTCATGCATAAAATTTGCATTTTATTGCTAGCTGAGAACTTCTGCACATTTGAGGTGAACTTCAAGTTTGTAGGACCAATTTGAAAAAAAAATAATAAAAATAAATAATAAATAAATAATAATTATAATAATAAATAAATAATAATAATAATAAATCACAGGAATACAATAGGTTCCCTGCTGACAAGCAGCGGGAAGCCTAATAACAATACAGACTGTAGGCGCTTCGTCATGTAGTAAGAGTATTTGAAGTGGTAACTCTTACTCCACGTGCTCTAATCCCATGTACTAATGACGTACTCATTGAAATATTTCGTGACATTTTTTCTGGCAAAGCATAGAATGCTTGCACAAAAAGCTTATTTTCGTAAACCATATAAGGAAACGAATGATGTGTCAACCGCAACATTCATTGGTTGAAAAGTATTGAAGTCCGAAGTAGCCATTCATGTTCAGTTTATACATCTACTCGAATTGAATTTCGGGAGTTTTCTACTCTCCTTGAAAATGAATACATAAAAGAGCATCAAATTACCCAGCATAACGAAGTTTCGGCATTCCCTTCCCGGATCCCGCAAAATCCCGGATTATCGCAAAAACAACTTTTCTTCATGACATGCGTTTGCAGTAAAACGTAGTTTATCAAGCACGCTTACCACATGCCAGTGTTATTTTAATAAAAAATACCGCTCATACCGTGATATACTTAGCTTGATAAAACGAGCTTCAAAAGTTTCATAAACACATATTTATTTCAAAATACTGTGGTACCACGAAAAGCTACCTCAAAGAAAAACTAAAAACAATGAAAAGCACTATATCGTGCATAAATAAATCTATTTTAGGAATTCTCCCGTTCCGATTTTTTATTAAAAAAAATGAAATTTGAGTTATTACTTATCTTATTTGCTTCTTCGCTAACTCGATATAGATCTGAAAGTATTTCGTTACGAAAATAAATTCTTGCAATTATAACAACAGCGCAATTCGGTCTTGCAGTAAAAATATCGCCTCCACTTTGTCTACTTACATACGGAATAGCAGGAAAATATTACGTAAGGAAAGCTTCGACCTAACTGTTTGCTTGCTAGGGTTGCCTGTTTTTTTTTTTTAATTCAGGTTTCTCATGTTTCTTTTTTTGAGGAAAATAGTATAAAAATAAGAATGAAAAGTTAAGTATTTATTGTTATATTTAACAGCGTCGATGGCCGAATGTCACATTGCATCGAATTTGAATAACTATTTTTCAAAAAAAAAATCTCTTGACAGTTGTATCTTCACTGGAGAAATTTTGTCAGTAGTAATCCAGTCTAAGATTCTTCAAATTTGTCCTTCAAAAGAAAGCATAATCATGGATAAAATCGAATCCCATCATTGCTCCCTATCAATTGTCATTGTTTTTAAAAACAGAGGCAATAATTGAAAAATTAAAAAATTGCGACGAGTTTATTCATTTCTATTGTTACAGTTGACATACTGTAAATTGAAAATAATATTTGACATTTCAATTTTGAGCGATCGATTGATACTTTCCAGCCATTGTCAACTAGCGGTGGTTGTCATCCAAGGCCAATTTGAAATTAGTTTGTGATGATTGGTTTTGATATTTTAATCAATATCCTCGTTTTGTTTAAGAAGTAGTCCTTAACTTGAAATATAGGTCTTAAAATCTGGAGCAAAAAAATATGTGCCTTGACAACAGCGAACTGTGGAATACCATTTTAAAAAAAAAAGGTCTTACTTGTATACTACCATATCAAGATTACGTTGTCCAAAGGTATTGAACCAAATATAAAAATAACGGAGTAATTTTAATACATTGCAAAACCGAGAATACTGATAAACCGCCATTTTGAACTATTTCATAGCTGATGGAATCGAGCTTTAGCTTGGAGAAAGCGTGCGTAAACATTGGAAAGCACCATTGTGTGCATTCATCTTACCACCGAAAAACTTTCAAATAAAATGGTTGTAATTAATAACTTATATTGATGGAAGCTCTAGAGCGGGTAAAAAGCTTTTGTGGTTGGATTATCCTACAATGTCTAGAAACTCTATAAAATGATATGCAATATAAAAAAGCTAGCAATATCTGGTATCCTTCTACCAAAATGAAACTCTGCATTGCTATATTGCTTTGTGCAGGAACTTTTCTGTGCTCAGCGGAGTCGGAAAATGAGAGAAGACGTCGATCGACGCCATTTTGCGTCTTTAACCCGCCGTAAGTATAGCATATATTGCAATGAATTCCCTCTTATATACGTCGCAGTTCTTAGGAGTTTATTTGTGATTATATTATTGCTTTTTTTCTTGGATACCACAGATCGAAGAATCCCGTCCAATGCAAAACGACGCCAGTGTCCAGATGTTCAGAAAAAAAATGCAATTTTCTTGTTAGAGAGGGTAAATTGAACACTGGGAAAACAGTTAAATTGAGACGGCCATTGATAAAAGAAGGGATGGAATGCAAGTATGCCTATACTAAATTTTACTTGTACAAATCTGTATTTACTTACATAAAACAATAATTTTTGGGAGGAAAGTATACAAGGTATTTCAATCTAACTGAAATTTTATTGAAACAATTTAGAATTATCATTTTTTAATTCGGAATTGGGCACTTCACAATTGAAGTCGACCGTCGACCTTGCCGCCTAAATATCGTAATTTATCTTTTTTAATATTATCTTTAATAATATGGCCTTAATTTTAGGAACAAAGTACTTGGAATGAGATGTAGCAAGGATATTAATCCATGCAAATGTCGCCTGAAAGGGAAAACATTATGGGAAAAGGCTCGTGTTTATGTGGAGATCGGTGGGAAAGTGAAATTAACCGAACGCTGGATCAAATTCACGGTATTTTGTTTCATATATTCACAATTTTATGAAGACAATAAAAGAGATTGAGATGATATATGTTAAACTATCTATGACGTCATCTGACCTCTGATGTCACAAAATGTCTTTCAATGTGCATTGTGTGGTGAAAGTACATAAATAATAGATTTCGAAATATATTTACATCCTTGAAATATTTTAAACTTTGACCCGATTAAATTACTAATACATTTTAGTACAAGTGTTGTGCATTTTCAGAGTTATAGTTTATGTTATTTGAAGCACTTTATTAATATATATCTGTATTTTTCTGATTTTTTTTGCTGTGAAATATGAGTTCGTACAATATTTATAAGATATTGCAAACAAGATCAAAAACATGAAAATAGAATATTGATAGAATTATTAATTACTAAATTATAAGAATATAACTTTTCAAACTTTTGAAATAGTTCCTAGTTCTCGACAAAGGTAAAGTTTTGATTAACAACAATTTATAATTCCATTCTTGAATTTTTTATTTTTCAGATCTCAGATGGATGCATGTGTGCAGTGAATAAAGTTATTACATAAATCAGCTTTTCTCTCAATTGTTGGCCAAAATGGGAACATTTAATTGTGAATTGAAACATTGGTGCTTATAATTTGTGTTTTTTGGCTTTTTCTTATCGTTTGTTTAAAAATAATGAAATGCATTGTATTTCTGAATTATAAAAAATAAACTGCTATAGACTAATTTTGAATATTCTGACAATAAAATAAATTGTATTCCGGACAACATTGTTTGATTAGTTAATAACGATAGTAAGGCTAGTTTGAGTGGGACAATATGATACTGACTTTTGTGGTTTTATTACAGAGCAAAAAATACTCAAAAAGCATCAATATTACCCCCAAAACTAAGATTTCAGAATTAAAATATAGACAAGTATTCAGAACTCTTCATTACTACCCCACTATTGTTTTATGTCCGCTAAAATTTGGAAAGAATACATGTTTCTAATTGGAGAAAAAAAGGACGACACAATTTTTAATTTTTTTAATTTTATTCTTATCGGAAATCTGACAACTCAGGTGTTGGTCAAATCAAACAATTCGAGTAATAGACCAAGGACCCAGGTCAAATCTCTCGAGTCTGTGGCGTCATAATCAAAACGCTAAAGGGCTATTCCAAGCGACACTCCAGGACAATTCCAGAAATTTTGCATGTTGTTTGATGCAATATATTTTCACATTTTCAGCTACATGTTTTGTTTCATTGTCCAATCAGTTGCTTTATTGAATATGGAAAAAAATGTACGAAAGTTACACACAAGACTTACTTAGTGTATATAAAAACATAGTAAAATATATCGTGACACTACAGGACGGGAAATCCACCATGGATTAACGTTACAATGTGTTGTGCTGTAAATTTTTGCGATGTTCCAGCAGGAGCCCACAATACTTTCTGATGCAGTAGCTGAAGGACCCCTCGATGTGTTGCTTAAGTTACTTAATGTTGCACTGTAAATCCATGCCAATAATGTGCATATTGTATGTGCCACTACAGGACATTTTCCCCCTTCGGAACAGCGGCCTCTATCATCCCTTAAAATTATGGTAATAAATCGTTAAATGGGTGAAGAAATGTCCTACAGCACTGCCAACATGTAATCGTTATTAACTTAAATCCAGTGCGTCTATTTCATCTGAAATAACTGTATCACACAATCAAACACTTTGTGTCACGAATCATCACAAAATATGTCAATTGCACCAAAATTTCAAGCCATTTTTTATAAACCATCAAAAACCTGGGTGAAATTTTACCTTTTTAGGTGAAATGAATGCAGTCCGATAAAATTCCAATGTCTTTTGATATAAAAAATACAAAAAAATTACTTTCACCAAACTTTTAAAAAAATTGATGGAATTCAACTTTTGCTTGGAATGGCCCTAAAACACATGGTATCGAACCTGTTGTAGCAATGGGCGCTCAATAAGAGTTGAGGTGGAATTTGTTTGACTATTTTGAAAAACAAAACAAAAAAACTTCATTTGGACTTGGATTCATTTTCGCTAAAATTAATAATTTCACCTCTTGTGTTGCATTGTCGATGCGCGCGGTATTTCCGACTCACCAGTACAGTATCTCGTACAACTGCTAACACCTCATTGCTCGCGTCACTCGTTGTTGTGTTTTTTGTAGGATTAACATTGTTCTGAGCAGAATTCTTTTTCTATAGTCTGGATAATTTTTTTTTATTTGTGCTTTGGTTGACAACGAACAAAGTACAAATTTCATGATAAGAGCATGTGATTCGGCATCAATGTATTTTTCTAGCAATCTAATTACCGATTACTTTACAATTTTATTAAATATGTTTTGTATACTTATATTTATAAAGTTGAAAATACATAACGGAGGCTTCAATACGTGAATACATAATTGAATAGGAAACTGGGTAAAAAATTCGGTACTTCCGTGTAGTATGTGTACCAGATTAGGGTTGAGCCATAATTTTATTCCGATTTTCTTATATTAGTTCTAAGAGTTCAGGGACTGTCTGTGTTAGCCACGTGACCTTCTGCTCATAGGCTTCTGTCCCTTTACACAACTTGATGTAAAGTAGGTGAAAAAAATTAGTTACCTTCATATTGGTACACACTTCTGGAGCGCCAGAAATCCCATATGCAATATCGAATTTATATCGACTTTAAGTGCGGATTAAACTCTTGGTCTAAATCCATAGCTACTCTAATTTTAAAAATAAAAAATGAATTTACCGCTCCCTGGCATTTTAAAAACAAAAATTCATTTTGTTCATTTTGAATGGCAAGAAATTATTTTTTAATAAACCACAGCATCACGAAAAGCTCTGAACGGATTAAACTATAACCATTTGGAAGTATGGTTGAGATGGATTAGATGGAAATTTCAGATTTAAAAACCTCAATTTTTTATAATGAAAAATATGGTTTTTCATCGTTTAGTGTTAAAATAGAATATGCAATATGCAAAAAATCTTGCTACCTTATAATTTCAACATATTAAATGTTCAATATTTCAAGTAAAAAAATTGTTATTTTAAAAAATACGATAAAATTCATTGAGTGTTTGATTATTTTAATATTCGGCTTTCTAATTCCTAGTGGTATAATTAGTTCAAATAACTTTTTGACAGTTAACATTTGATTATATAGATTTCATTAAATACAATTTGAATCAGACCACCTGCGTGAAAATAATCTGTACATTGTTTATCGCTAGTTGCAATCAATAGGACAAAGAAGTTTTCAAAATCGAAACGATGCCACAAGTTTTCTGCCACAAGGAATTACCTGTAAATAATAAAATTAATTTTTGTTGAAATAAATACAGTCGCTTATAGTATACGTCATAAACATTTTTTCTCTTCCATTTCTCTCAAATATCAAAATTGAAGATTCAAAACAATTTTCTTTTTCAACAATAATGCATTTTTTTTCATTTCAGTCTATCTATTTAACGCCAATCTGCTAAGACAAGTTTTCATATGCTCTTATTGTTGCTTCACAATGAGACTGTTTACGCTGGTCATTTTCGCCACATGTGTTGTGCTGGGTTCGGCGCTTCCTCCACCATGCATGACGAAAAAACCACCGTGAGTATCAAAGACTAACATGTCCAATTGTTTCGAAAGTTGCGTAATTATTTTATTTGTTATTATTACAAATTTTTCAATTTTTTCACGAGAAGAAAATGTTGTTTACGGATAGCTGATCAAAGTGTTGATATGCATATTCACAAAATAATATTAAATTTATCATTTCAAACCCCAAATTTTTTACTAAAAATTAAATTAGAAAAATTTTAAAATTATGCAAGTTTTAAATAATTTGTGTTTGATTGGAAACTAAACAATTGTGTAACTTACTATCTTTCTTTGCGTTATGCTTTTGCGCACTTTGTGTTTGATTATTTTATATGGAAATAATTGCATAGTAGTTATAAAATAAATTATTGCGTAATATTTCAGATCAGAGAACCCCATGAAATGCACACATGTCCCACAGTCGCTGTTTTGCCTTGTTAGACCATGTACTTTTACGGCAATAGAAGGATTGACATTAATAAACCAAAAATTAAAGAGTGTAAAATTAGCGAAAAAAATCAGAGTAACAGTCGATGAATGCAAGTAAGTATAGTTTGATTTTTTAAGGTGTATACCAAGAAAAATAGTATCACGTTTTATTATTTTTGTTTCTGAACCAAAATTGTTTAAATTTTTTTTAAATTTATATATTGCCAAATTAGTCCAGAACGAATTTCTTATTTTATTTTTGAAGAATAATAATATTATCATTTAAAAAAGTTTAATGAGTCGGCCATGGCGAAGTAACTAACATTGTAATCAACTACTGA
Organism: Styela clava; assembly: GCF_964204865.1. Taxonomy (NCBI): domain Eukaryota; kingdom Metazoa; phylum Chordata; class Ascidiacea; order Stolidobranchia; family Styelidae; genus Styela; species Styela clava. Next base: position 12,539,310 of record NC_135264.1, read on the forward strand.
CTATTTCAGAATAATAAAAAAACATTTTTCTATGTTCCCACATAACAGAAAACCGGGTCAGAAATGCTCTGGGTATCGTTGCCCATGTAGGTGCTACAATAAGGGAAAATGGATCTGGGAAGTCGGTATGGTAACAGTGAAAATTAATGGAAACTGGGTATCTGTGCCGAAAGCAGTCAAACTCAGGGTAATTATCTAATATTGCCATTAGGCTTTCTAGATGTATTTGTGTAGACTACACGTGTATTTTAAATCTATAAAAGCAAAGTAATGTAGGCCTTAAGCAATTAAAAAGGTGATGTAGAATAGAAATGAAAAAAGAAATTATGGAATAAGTTGTGTTTTGATAGATTAGCACCAATAGTAACTAAAAATACTACTATTGCATTTTTATAGGTGCCAGGGGGTTGCACGTGCACTGAACCTGATGACTAGAATCGATGGCAGATGAAGAAGTTGAAATAAAGAAAATTGAAATTTTTATTCGTAATTAAATTAATTCTATTTTGAGCGCCATCAATACTGGAGCAATATAAACAAATACAAGCAAATGTGTGCATTTCAAAGTTGCGTTTTATTTTCATATTGAAGCATTTCTATAAAATCCTTCATCAACAATCAGGATTTTCTGTTTATATTTTGACAATATATATACATCTTATAGTGCAGGGGTTGAATTTTTTTTAGTATAAGAGCCGCATGCAGCAATTCAGAAATATGGAAGAACCGCATAATTTTTCAAATTATTAATATTGAAGTTCATTGAATCATTTTCTATTGTAACTGGTACATTGGTCCTAATTTGGGAGATGCGCTGTTGTGTAGTGCGACGCGAAACCGGCGTTTGGGCTAATACTCGCTTCGTGTTGTTGAGATTCAAGACTGCGACAACATCAGCAATATTTTTTTCACAAAATCACGATCAGAGTATAGAAATTTAGCACGATAAATATTCCATGATATACCAAAATTAGATTCAGTTGTTGCATCGAATTTCTTGCCAAATGATATCATAAATTTCTGCCATGCGGGGTTAATTTTGGGCGAGAGGATTGCTGGAGTCCTCGTCTCCGTAGGGTGCAGTGGTTACGGCTTCCTCCACCACGCATCTGGAAACAAATAACTGGCTAACTAATCTCATATTCGACATTGACTGAAACCGGTTACTAACCGGTCGATCGGTCGTGGTTCGCCATATGATGAAGCCGTCGCGTCGGCTGTCCTGTTCCCCGAGATAAATATGCGAATCCTATCTATCACGGCATACCGTAGAAACAAACATTTGACCAGTGTGACGTATGATTCGTCGCTCGACTGATTTAAACTTCCATTTATTTCATAGTATAGATTTTAGAAATTCCATATTACTAAGAAATCAGTCAAATAATCTCCTCTTTCAATATCATCGACATTGTTGCCAATGTCAAACGGGAAACCAATTATAAGTCGATTATAGGTCTATTATAGTCTGGCTGTTCAAAAAATAACAAATAGGGGAGATCTTATGAAATGAATGTTATCCTTGAAAATGTATGGATAGAGATCACAAATCATGGCGTAAAAGGTGGTAAAAATGATTTAATATTTATGAAATGCAATCAAGATATTAATTAGTTAACATCCTCCCATTATAAATTTAGATTGCTGATTGAGTGAGTTTTTGTATGAAATTGAGCCAAAATTATCATCTTTTATTTAAAAACATAGATCCTAAAAAAATCGCATATAAGTATTGAATACAATGGAACTATACACTTCGAGTTTGCATTGTGATGAAAACAGTGTGCGAGAGTAATTTTTAGAAGTTAATTACAAGTACTAGAAATAGACAGCATATTGAATAAGGCAGAACAACCATTGGCGTAAAAAAACAAATCGGGAGAAACATGGCATACGAGAGAAAATCAACATTGGACAAGATATTATATCAGATTTATAATATTTTTCAGCGATAAATAGTTGAGATGTCTATAACGTTACTTAAAGTTTTTAAGTCTAATCCAAAATGAACACGGACTAAAATATGTACCTGTATTGTTATCTATACAATGTTGCAATAACGGTTTAGTAATGAATACATAAAAAATCTCATAATGCTCACGTATTTCAATATTCCATAATTTATATATATGTAGTTCAATTACAATTAATACTGTTTTATTTATTGCCCAATTCAATTGAGTTCAATTAAGTTTCCATAGGAAATAGTTTTAAAAATAAAAATGCGCGTCTGTGTTGAATAAATCACAAGTTCATCCATATAAAATAAGAAAAATTCTGAATAGCAAACTTTTGAATATGATCAGATTTCACCTAACTACGTCGGAGTCTCGAGTTGAATATATCATGTTTGAACCATACATATATAACAACACTTTGGATTTAAGCTGGGTAAGATATACCTAATAAATTTTTATTTTGACATACTCCCCAACATATTATTAGCTCCTAACACAGGGGTCACCAACCTTTTCGAGGCCGAGGGCTACTTTCTGGGTACAGATTAAGCTGCGGGCTACCAGTTCAATGTACTATTCTAAAAAAGCCAGTTTGCTGGATTAAACTTCAATTAATTACTGGTATTTAGTCAAGTAGAGACACTGATAGGATTAGTTCAGAGGTCTCAAACTCAATTTACTTGGGGGCCACTAGGGCAGAGTCTGGATGAGTCCGGGCCGCATCAGGTTTTCCACAATAAAAGCTTAGCAATTCGTTTAAATTTTATTCCTTGTGCACTGCATCTTTAACTGTGCAGATAAAACATGTCGGGATGCTTCTATGCTCAACAAAGAAATATTGCATTTCCCAGTTTTTTGAAATTGTCTGTGCTCATCACCAACCTTTCTGTTTACTGAAACTTCACTTCCAACGACACGTTTAGGGATGTGCGAAATTATAAAATTCCATTTTGTAATAACTGTTGCGCTGATGTTTCAATCAAGCATTTAGCCGATGGACAGTGATGTTTCGCCACATGGGAAACATGGTTACAATGGTTACACTTTTTATATCTCCTCGCGGAACATCAAAAAATGAAAGGGTGAAATTGATAAAGAAAAACGGTGCAATGTAGCGGTTCCCAATGGTGATTTTAAACGGTCAGTTGGGCAACAACTTCATGATTCTCAGATCGCCATGCGACCAATTTAGATGTGTTTTTGATTTCTTTTCCACGCAACACTCGGGAGATGCTCGCGGAACATTAGTTTTCCGCGGAACTCAGTACGGGAAACGCTGTTATATTAAAAGCATTAATCATGCTAACTGAGCTAAGTGACTTGCGGGCCACACTAACATTAAACTTTAATACCAAGGCGGGGGCCACGAACTATCATCCCGCGGGCCGCGAGTTTGAGACCCCTGCGATTAGTGGATCCTTCAGAAAGTCAAACGATTATCACAACGTAGCAAATTAATTTCTATCAATGACACTTGCATTCAAAACTTCGACGTGTAACTTGACACTGTAACTCTGAGCAAGTCTTGTACATTTTCATTAGTGAGGCGTGTTCATTGTTTGTTCTTGGTGGAGTGAGTCGCGGCGGTGTGGCCCATCGTGCTAAGCGCTAGGTTCGCAGGTTAGAATCACATGCGGGAATAGTTAAGTGCGAGAGGATTGCTGGACGCCTCGCCGCCATTGGGTGCTTCACGTAACCGCCGGTCACGGCTTCCTTCGCCATCAAGTCCATGCTTCTGAAAGCAAATAACTAACTAATCCCATACCCGACATGGAATGGTAACCGGACGAGAGGCCGTGGTTCGCCATATGGTTAAGTCGTCATATCGGCTATCTTCTCCCCTGGGATAAATATGTAAATCCCATCCTATCCTGAGTTTATGTCAAAAATGTTGATTCGCAAAGATAGGTTGAACCAAACAATGGTCTCGTAAAATAGAATTGCTGTATGATTTGAATCGAGAGCTGCCCGTACAGCGCTGACCAGTGGGTAGTTAGCGCGGAAGATTACGTGACAAGATGTGAAATATCTCTTCGCTTTGCCGTCGCTACAATCGCCCCACAAATGAGACACACGCAAGCTGTTTTATGGTGGTAAAAATATATCCACCTCCCATTCATCGTGAAAATGGTGGGTTTTTCATCGTTTCCTGCCATTTTTCTTTGGAATCTATAATTGTATCTCTGCTGCTCCACAAACTAGCGGACAAGAAAAAGCGCGGGTTCGTGGAAAGTGATATCAGTGTGATGTCATAATTGGAAGGGTGTTAACTGACCCGTCACATTACTGAGGTCAAATAAAAATCAGATTGATGGTTACAATAAATAATATAGTGTCATTCTCAGTTCCATATAAGTGTGATTTATACAAGAATAGCAGGACAAAATTTAATTGATGTAGCTTACTTATAAGCGCCGTTATTAAGCTTAGTTTGGAACACGCCTGCGGGCGACTTGTATGATCTTCGCGGGCGACTTGGTGCCCGCGGGCAACGCGTTGGTGACCCCTGTCCTAACACATAAGTGGTAAAATGACTGAACACTTTGCGGAAAACTCATCATAAGAATGGAATATTATTATTAAATAGAATGAAAAAATGAAACCTAATTGAAACGACAAAACAATATGAATTGTTTTTACCAAAATCGTAAGTAGTCTGCATGAATGGATAGAAAAAAATTAAGTATTAGCTAAATGTAAAAACAAATAATATATTAATAAAATAAAAAAAATGGAAGAAAGCTTTTAACACACGAATTGTTTATTAGCCTTGAACTATTATTTTCGCTTTTTTTTGGAGCGTTTTATATACAAAAAAATACATTCTCTCGTATCTCTCATGTATCAAAAAAAATATATATATAAAAAGAGTTATAGTTGAGAATATAACTCACCGTATTTTGCCTTTTTTGTTGATTCAAGTCTATAAAAGTAATCGAATAAAGTAAAGTATTCATATGATCTATTCCTCGTGGCAAAATGAGAATATATCTGCTGCTGTGTATTGTTGCGTGTGCGGCAGTTTGCGTTTCGGGATCGTCTCGGGAGCCTCAATGTTCTGTGCAAAATTTGCCGTAAGTATAAGGTATATTGAGTATAATAAAACGTCAAGCCTTTTTTTTCAATTTTTTTGATGGCGACTTATAAATAACAAATGATTGGCATGCTACGTTTTCCAGCTTTCAAAACAGATTTTTTTCTAGTTCATGAAAAAAATCCAAAAATTGCTTTACAATATTTTAGATCGAAAAGACCAAGATCATGCCAAAAGAACAAATGGTCGAAATGTGAAGAGAAAGAATGCTCTCTCTCTATTGAAAAAGGAATACTCACTGAGAATGGAAAATCAAAAGTAGTTGCTATTGTGAAACCAATAAAAGTAAATGGAAAAGAATGCGAGTAAGAATATAATAATATGTTATGTGCGTGTGTTTGTGTGTAAAATCATTGAATTTTAAAGAAAAATGGGTTCTCAAATGGCTTCAAATACGGAAAAGCCTAAATACAATTCGTGAACAAATCCTAAAGTACTGAATTTTTATTTAAAGTAAAAAACACTGGAAAGGTCAAATAAAGCGATGTAGCGGTGGAATATTTCCATGCAGATGTCGAAACTGGGGTATTAAGACAGTCGTAACAGCCTGGATTGGTGGGAAGTGGATGTCTGTTCAAAAATCGGTTGAAATACATGTGAGTATATCGCAAGTCTATGCTTTTTGAAACAACCGTATTGTACAAATTCTATATTTTTCTCGTTTAGGTGTACTAACATTTACATTTGTGATTTAATTTTGTTTGGAAAGTTACTGACTCTTAAAATATGAGAAAGGAGAAAACAATATTTTTGAGCACAAACAAAAGTTATTGTTTGAATTAATTTACTTTTAATAAAATATTCAATTGGTTTTAAATAATTTATTCTTAGGTTTATTTGCCGCTCATGTTAGATCTACTTTTGAAAACTAACACGATCGACTCAAAAAGTAATACTATATGATTCATACTTTAAGCTTACGATCCGCGACAATTTGGAATAGACCAAGTAACGTAATATACTGAAATAATCCGCGATTGGTGTGGTTATTCAATAAAACTTATCTAATTATAAATTTCTTTCCCAGATTCCAGCTGGATGCATGTGCGCTGAGCAGAACATCCTAACAAGGAGTTTGTAATTCAAAAAGTGCTGTTTACTTGTGCGTATACCGGTCAATAAAAATGTGTTTAATTGAACTATGATTTTGTATGGGGTATTGGGTGAACATAATTCTACATTAATAGAATTGAGGCAAAAACGGAAACGCGATACAAACTATAATCACCTTCAGGATTAGAACGCGAGAAATCGTTCAGACTTGCTTAGATTGTTGGTGCCTATTTTGTATAACCACGGAAATATCAGAAGAACGATGCCCGATGATGATATTAAATACAAAACCAGGGTATATTATACAAATAAAAACTTTAGTAGAGCAGTGGTTCTCAAACCGCCCACTTTTTAAAATTCGTCGAGTTTCGCGCCCACATCAAAAACAACTAGTTAAAACAACAAGCTGCAAAAACAAATAGTAAGGCGAAAGTATGTTTTATTCGAAAAACACGTTGAAAATACGTTGATAAAATAACAATCTCTGAACAATAAAAAAATATAAACATCCAAAATGAGGGAGGCAAGATCAAATCTAACAAATATTTCTATTTAGCCTCAAGCCCCATGAAAAAATTGTCTGGGCCCCACTTGTAGGCCCCCCCACCGTTTGAGAACCCTGCCTTCGTTTAGAGTGATAATGTTTTGACAGGCTAGCACAGGGTTGTCCAACCCGTGGTCCGCGGGCCATATGTGGCCCGCGGAAGCATTTCGAGTGGCCCGCGCTTTTTTTCAGTATTGAATAAAAAAAATTGAGTAAAACTATTTCGAGTGATGTAGTAGGTCTATACAAAAATGTGATACAAACGATTTGTTTATTTCCCTGAAGTGCGCTCTGTCAGCCCTTCCAAACGTGCCATGGGTGACATTTTGAATCAAAACCAACTGGGAGGAGATATCGATACATAAAGTTGCCATAGTCGCTTACACACTTGGCCATTTTCAGATAGAGATTTTGTCAAGGAATGTATGTATATCATGTATTTATTAATCGGATTGCCAATGTTTACGTCCGGAAATGAAAGAGGCGTTTGCAAAAATAGCCTGTCTGTACTGGTCTTTTTAAATATTCTAATTGCAAAAGCGGTGAAATTTTCATTGTATTCCTTGGCCCTTGACGAAAGCACTTACATCAAGTTTACGGTTCCGTTGGCGACTTGCGATTTTTGGGGTGAATTTGATGACATGAAATAACCGTGGAGCTCGCAAAAATTGTCCCTGTTGAGGGTACGAATAGCACTAAAGACATTGGTTTGTTAAGAGCTGTGATAAAAATGATCAAGCGTCTTGGCTTGTCTTTGGTGAAACTTTCGGGAATAACGCCCGATGGCGTCCCCTCAATGGTTGGAAAACAACAGTTTTATTGTTCTAAATATTGTGAAAGTTTGATGTTAAGGTTTTGTTTGTTTTTTCATTAACCTGTCGTCAGTGTAGCAAAACTAGTTCATAACTATCATGTCAAGTTGCCCGCGCAATTATTAGTGAACCACATGTGGCCCTTCGGCGAAAAAGGTTGGTCGACCCTGCAACATTAAAGTCTAAAGGTCTAAACGATCACTGCACAGCTCACTTTGTAGAAAATTTTTTAAAAGTCTCGACAACTAGTTAAACAAATTCATTTACAACATTTGACGTATTGCTGAATTTGAAATGAAGCAAAATATTGTCATAGATTTATCACACTCGTCAGCAATACGTGGAATGAGTTAGCATTGGGATGGATTGTAAATATACTATGGCTGCTAATCCCGTTATGGGGATGTAAGAACTGCAAGTTCGTTACGAAGTTTTATGTTTTCATGTGTGCAGTGGCAAGAAAGAGTTGGGATTCTCCACATTTCAGCTCGAATGTAACTGGCAAACCGAGTATATATCATAGTCAGCAAGTGTACTAGTGCGACAGAATAGGTAATTGCATAAAGTCATCACTTTTTGTAACAAAATCTTATTCTAAAATAAAAACATCAACATGGAAGTTGTGAGTAATCGTATGACGCAATACTGAGTATTCTGCACGTTTGTCGTCAACTACAGCTTATCAAGCTGCAAACAAGTTACCACAGGCTAGTGTTAGTTTATTTATAACTACCGCAGACTGAGAAAGCTAAGATCTAATAGCACGGAAGTATTCCACAAGAATAAACAATGGAAAGCACCATATCGTGCAATCATTTTACCACCGAAAAATTCTTTACGTCTGTTACGAAAACAATTGCAATTAATATTTACTTCCGGCGGAAACTGTGGAGTTCATAATAATTTTCGAAGTTGAAAGAGCTTATAGTTCCCAGAAATAAATCTATAAAACGCTTTTCAATTCGAAAACTTCAAATTAGTTTGCAAGTTTAAAAATAACTAGAGCTGCGTGCAGCTTTAACAGGCTTCCCGCGTAAAAAAAAACCGAAGACGCGTTTTGCTCACTGGAGCGTGAAAGCGTGGTCAGTCATGCATAAAATTTGCAAATTATGATGGGGGACTTATTATCTGCATGTGATGTAAATTTCAAGTCTCTAAGTAGTGTCGTTCTCGAGAAGAAGATGAAAATGTAAAATCCTATATTGCTCACTGGAGCGTATCGCCGAGGTCACTCATGCGTATCCTTGATATGTCGTATCCGTAACATGTCCATTAATCATTGTTATGAATTTCAACCCAATAGCATGTATCAATTTTGAGAAATTGCAAAAAAACTGAAAACGCGTTTTGTTCACTGGAGCGTGAAAACGTGGTCAGTCATGCATAAAATTTGCAATTTATGATGGGGGACTTATTATCTGCATGTGATGTAAATTTCAAGTCTCTAAGTAGTGTCGTTCTCGAGAAGAAGATGAAAATGTAAAATCCTATATTGCTCACTGGAGCGTATCGCCGGGGTCACTCATGCGTATCCTTGATATGTCGTATCCGGAACATGTTCATTAATCATTGTTATGAATCGCAACCCAATAACATGTATCAATTTTGAGAAATCGCAAAAAAACTGAAAACGCGTTTTGCTCACTGGAGCGTGAAAGCGTGGTCAGTCATGCATAAAATTGGCATTTTATTGCTAGCTGAGAACTTCTGCACATTTGAGGTGAATTTCAAGTTTGTAGGACCAATTTGAAAAAAAATAATAAAAATAAATAATAAATAAATAATAATAATAATAATAATAAATAAATAATAATAATAATAAAACACAGGAATACAATAGGTTCCCAGCTGACAAGCAGCGGGAAGCCTAATAACAATACAGACTGTAGGCGCTTCGTCATGTAGTAAGAGTATATGAAGTGGTAACTCTTACTCCACGTGCTCTAATCCCATGTACTAATGACGTACTCATTGAAATATTTCGTGACATTTTTTCTGGCAAAGCATAGAATGCTTGCACAAAAAGCTTATTTTCGTAAACCATATAAGGAAACGAATGATGTGTCAACCGCAACATTCATTGGTTGAAAAGTCTTGAAGTCCGAAGTAGCCATTCATGTTCAGTTTATACATCTACTCGAATTGAATTTCGGGAGTTTTCTACTGTCCTTGAAAATGAATACATAAAAGAGCATCAAATTACCCAGCATAACGAAGTTTCGGCATTCCCTTCCCGGATCCCCCAAAATCCCGGATTATCGCAAAAACAACTTTTCTTCATGACATGCGTTTGCAGTAAAACGTAGTTTATCAAGCACGCTTACCACATGCCAGTGTTATTTTAATAAAAAATACCGCTCATACCGTGATATACTTAGCTTGATAAAACGAGCTTCAAATGTTTCATAAACACATATTTATTTCAAAATACTGTGGTACCACGAAAAGCTACCTCAAAGAAAAACTAAAAACAATAAAAAGCACTATATCGTGCATAAATAAATCTATTTTAGGAATTCTCCCGTTCCGATTTTTTATGAAAAAAATGAAATTTGAGTTATTACTTATCTTATTTGCTCCTTCGCTAACTCGATATAGATCTGAAAGTATTTCGTTACAAAAATAAATGCCAGCAATTATAACAACAGCGCAATTCGGTCTTGCAGTAAAAATATCGCCTCCACTTTGTCTACTTTTTACTTACGGAATAGCAGGAAATATTAGGTAAGGAAAGCTTCGACCTAACTATTTGCTTGCTAGGGTTGCCTATTTTTTTTCTTTTAGTTCAGGTTTCTTATGCTTCTTTTTCGGAGGAAAATCGTATTAAAATACAATTAAAAAATTAGGTACTCATTGTTATATCTAACAGCGTCGATGGCCGAATGTCACATTGCATCGAATTTTAAATACCTATTTTTTAAAAACATCTCTTCATTTGAGAAATTTTGTCAATAGTATTCCAGTCTAAGATTCTTCAAATTTGTCCTTCAAAAGAAAGCTTAATCATAGAAAAATTCGAATCCCAGCATTGTTCTTCGTCAATTGAATTGTCATGGTTTTTAAACAAATATTTGTAAAACTGAAAAATTGCGACGAGTTTATTCATTTTTATTGTTACAGTTGACATACTGTAAATTGAAAATAATATTTGACATTTCAATTTTGAGCGATTGAAATTTTCGGCTATTGTCAACTAGCGGTGGTCATTCAAGACCAATTAGAAATTAGATTTTAGAAGTTTTTGATAATTGGCTCTTATATTTTCATTAATATTTCCGTTTTGTTTAAGAAGTACTCTTCCTTTAACTTAAAATATAGGTCTAAAAATTTTTTATTGGAGCAAAAAAATCTGTGTTTATAATAATTTATATTGATGGAAGCTCTAGAGCGGGTAAAAAACCTGCCGTAAGTATAGCAGATATAGCAATGAATAGCTCTCTTATATGTCACCGTTCTTAGGAGTTTATTCGTGATTATAATTTCATTTTATTTTTTTCAATACCACAGATCGAAGAATCCCGACCAATGCGAAACGAAGCCAGTGTCCAAATGTCTACAAAGAGATTGCATTTTTCGTGTTAAAGAGGGTAAATTGAACACTTGGGAAACAGTTAAATTGAGATGGGCATTGAACAAACACGTGGAACAATGCAAGTATGTCTACACTGAGTTTTACTACTACAAATCTATATGCAATCACATCATAGAGTAGTTTTTTTTTTTGACAGTATGAAAGATTTCTCAACTTAACTGATATTTTATTGAAACAATTTAGAATTATCATTCTTTAGTTTAGAATTATACAATTCGAGTCGACCTTGCCGTCTGAATATTGTAATTTATCTTTTTGATATTATCTTTCCGGCACTTGTTCTAGGAACAGGGTATCTGGAAAGAAATGTAGCAACGATATTATTCCGTGCAAATGTAGCCTCAAAGGCAAAACATTATGGGAAAAGGCTTATGTTTGGGTAAAGATCTCTGGGAAATTAGAAGTAAAAAAACGCTGGATCAGATTCACGGTATTTTGTTTTATGTATTTACAATTTTATAAAGACAATGAAAAGAGTTAGGGGTGATAGCAAAGGAAAAGTATGTTAAACTATCTATGACGTCATCTGACCTATGATGTCACAAAATGTCATTCAATGTGCACTGTGTGGTGAACTTACATAACTGATAGGTTTCGAAATATATTTACATCATTAAAATATTTGAAACTTTGATCCGATTAAATTACTAATAAATTTGGGTACAAGTGTTGTGCATTTTCAGACTTATAGTTTTATGTACAAGTTATGTTATTTGAAGCACTTTAACAATATATATCTGTATTTTTATGTTTTTTTTGGTGTGAAATATGCCTCCGTACAAAATTTATATATATTGTAAACAAGATCAAAAACATGAAAATAGAATATTGATAGAATTAAAAATTACTAAATTATAAGAATGTGACATTTCAAACCTTCGAAAATGTTATTAATTCTCGACAAAGCTAGAGTTTTGATTAACAACAATTTATACTATTATTCTTGACTTTTTAATTTTTTTTTCGGATCCCAGATGGATGCATGTGTGCAGTGGTTAATGTACCTCCTAGATAAATCAGCTTTCCTTTCAATTGCTGGCAAAAATTAGAACATTTAATTATGGTTTGAAACATTGGCGCTTATAATGTGTTTTTTGTTTGCTTTTTCTTAACGTTTGTTCAAAAATAATGTAATGCATTGAAATCCTAAACTGTGAAAAATAAACTGTTATAGACTAATTTTGAATATTTTGACAATAAAATAAATTGTATTCCAGACAACATTGTTTGATTAGTTTATAACGATAGTAAGGCTAGTTTGAGTAAACAATATGATACTTGTTTTTGTGGTTTTATTACAGAGCGAAAAATACTCAAAAAACAGTAACTTGTGAATTGATGGACAAATGTAAATTGGTGGAAAAGCATCAATATTAACCCCCAAAAATAAGGTTTTAGAATTAAATATATACAAGGATTCAGAACTCTTCATTAATACTCCACTATTGTCTTGTGTCCGCTAAAATTAGTAAAGAATACATGTTTCTAGTTGAAGAAACAAAAGTACGACACAATTTGCTTTTTATTTTTTATTTTATTGGAAATCTGACAACTCAGGTATTGGTAGAATCAAAGAATCGAGTAATAGACAAAGGACCCAGGTCAAATTCTTCGAGTCTGTGACGTCATAATGAAAACGCTGAAACACATGATATCGAACCTGTTGTAGCAATGCGCGCTCACCAATAATTGAGGTGGGAATTTGTGTGACTATTTTAAAAAACAAAACAAAAAACTTCATTTGGACTTGGATTCATTTTCGTTATTATTGATAATTTCACATTTTGTGTTGCATTGTCGATGCAGGCGGTATTTCCGACTCACCAGTACAATCTCGTACATCTATCTGCTAACACCTCATTGCTCATGCAAAAATCCCAAAGTCACTCGTTGTTGTGTTTTTCTGTAGGATTAACATTGTTGTGAGCAGAATTCTTTTGCTATAGTCTGGAGAGGTTTTATATCAGTGATTTGGTTAACAACGAACAAAGTACAATTGTTTTTCATGATAAGAGCCTGTGATTCGGCATCAATGCATTTTTCTAGCGATCTAATGACCGATCACATTATAATTTTATTAAATATGTTTTGTATACTTATCTTTTTAAAGTTGAGAATACATAACGAAGGCTTTTATACGTGAATACACAATTGAATAAGAAATTAGGTGAAAAATTCGGTCCTTCCGTATGGTATGTGTACCAGGTTAGGGTTAGGCCATATTTTTATTCCGATTTTCCTTATTTTACTTCTATTCTACGAGTTCAGAGACTGTCTCTGTCAGCCACGTGAATATACCCACTGCCCATAGGCTTCCGTCACTTTAGACAACTTAATGTAAAGTAGTCGGAAAAAATTAGTTACCTCCATATTGGTACACATACTACTGGAGCGCCAAAAATTCCATATAAAATATCGAATTCCTATCAACTTTAAGTGCGGATTCAACTTTCGGTCTACTCGTATTTTAAATATATGAAAAAAAAAAAATTATTCACCGCTCCATGGCATTTCAAAAACAAAAATTTATTTTGTTCATTTTGAATGACAATTATTTATTTTTTAATAAACCACGGCATCACAAAAAGTTCTGAACGGATTAAACTACAACCATTGGGAAGTATGGTTGAGATGGATTAGATGGAAATTTCAGATTTAAAAACCTCAATTTTTTATAATGAAAAATATGGTTTTTCATCATTTAGCCCTAAAATAGAATAAGTTAAGTGTTCAATATTTCAAGTGAAAAAATTGTTATTTTCAAAAATACGATAAAATCTATTGAATGTTCAAATATTTTAATATTCAATTCGGCTATTTAGTGGTATAATTGGTTTAAATGAGTTTTTGACAGTTAACATTTGTTTATATAAATTGTAACAAATACAATTTGAATCAGACCAACCGTCTGAAAATAATCTGACGTGAAGCTGTACATTGTTTATCGCAGGTTGCAATCAATAGGACAGAGAGTGTTTTTTAAATCAAAACGATGCCATAAGGAATTACCTGCAAATAATAAAATTAATTTTCGTACAAATAAATACAGATGTCATAAACTTTTTTTCTTTCATTTCTCTCAAATATCGAAATTTCAGATTCAAAACAACTTTTTTCTTCAACAACATTTGCGTTTTTTTCATTCCAATCTTTCTATATAACGCCGATCTGCTGAGACAAGTTTCATATGCTCTTATTGTTGCATCACAATGAAACTCTTTACGCTCGTGATTTTCGCCACATGTGTGGTGCTAAGTTCGGCGAACATGAAAAATAAGAAGATGCCATTTCCGGCATGCATAACAAAAGAACCACCGTGAGTATTGAAGACTAAGAAGTCCAATTGTTTAAAGAGTTATTATTACTTATCGATCTTTAGATCGGTATGTATGTTGATAAATATTTGCCTATTTGTCTGTCTGTTTGTCTATTAGATGCACGCGATATCTCACAAAGGCGTGATTTAAACTGCTCCAAATTTTGCATGTGCATTCATCATATCTCGGACCAGACGCCTATTGATTTTGGATGAATTATGTCGAATAATTAGCGAGTTATTACTTAATTAGTGATGAGACACGCGGTGTCACTATAGAGTCATGAATCGAAACCGCAGTCTCTATCGATAAGTCTTCGGTCTCCGTCCGATATTCTCATTTTATTTGTTATTTTATTTTTTTTACAAATTTTTCAATTTTCTCACAAGGAGAAAATGCTGTTTATGGATAGCTGATCAAAGTGTTATATGCATATTTACACAATAATAATAAATTTTTTTTTTTTTTCAAACTCCAAGTTTAACGAAAATTAAATTAAAGTAAGTTTAAACCTACGCAAGTTCTGAATAATTTGTGTTTAATTAGTAATTATGTAACTAACTACCTTTCCTTGCGTTATGCTTTTTTGCAAATTGTGTTTGATTATTTATATGTTAATAATTGCATGGTATTTATGTAATAAATTAATACGTAATATCTCAGATTAGAGAACCCCATGAAATGCACACAGTTCCCACAGTCCGTGAGGTGCCTTCATAGATGGTGTACTTTTACGGCAGAAAAAGGCATGATATGGATAAACAATAAATTCGAAAGTGTAGAATTAGCGAAAAAAATCAAAGAACCAGTCGAAGAATGCGGGCAAGTATATATAGTTTGATTTTTTAGTGTGTATACGAAGAAAAATATTATCACGTTTTATTGTTTGTTTTTTTGAACCAAAATTGGTTATATTTTTTTTTCAATTTATATTTTGCCAAATTAGTCCAAAACGAATTTCTTTCTTCGATTTTGCAGAATAAAAATATGTTATTTTTTATTTTAAAATGTTTAATAAATTGACAAATAAATTAACTTTTCAATCAACTGAGATATCTTTGAAAATATTAAAAAAAAATTTTCCATTGTTTCCACATAACAGAAAAGCGGGGCAGAAATGCTCTGGTCATCGTTGCCCATGTAAGTGCAAAACTAAGGGAAAATGGATCTCGAGGGACGGTGTGGTAAAAATGAAAATCGATGGAAAATGGGTAAAATCTGTTCTGAAACCAGACATTCTCATCAGGGTAATTATCTATTATCGCCATAAATTTTTCTATATGTGTTTGTGTAGACTATACATGTATTTTTGATTTATAAAGCTAGGTAATGTAGGCCTCAAGTAAAAGGTGATATAGAATGGAAATGGAAAAAAAATAATAGAACGAGTTATGTTGCGATTGATTAGCACCCGTAATAATTAAAAATATAATATCAATGTAAAAATAATAATTTTTTTTCAAATAATATTTATTGTATTTTATAGGTGCCAGGGGGTTGCACGTGTACTGAACCTGATGACTAAATTCGATGGCTGATGAAGCAGTTAAGATAAAAAAAAAAATTGAAATTTTTATTCGTAATTATTAATTTCTATTCGGAGCGGCATTATTTCTGGAGCAATATAAACAAATACAAGCAAATATGTGCATTTCGAAGTTGAGTTTTCTTTTCATATTGAAGCATTTCTATGAAATCCTTCATCAACAATCAGGAATTTATGTTTATATTTTGACCATTTATATGTATCTTATATGTCACAAAAATAAATTAACACAAAATATATCGAGATGTAAAAACTTGGCATTATGATGGTAAAACAAAAATAAAATTTGTATACCCGCAAAAATTACTCATGTACAAATGTACTACGAAGTATTACGTTGGTTTATTAAATAAATTTTATAATATAGATTATAGAAGTTCCATATTACTAGGAAATTAGTCAAATAATCTCCTCTTTCAATGTCATCAAAATTGTTGCCTATGTCAAACGGAAAACCAATTATAGGTCGATAAAAGCCTGGCTGTTCAAAATAATATCCAACAGGGGGAATCTTATATAAGAAAGGTTATCCTTGGAAATGTATGGATAGAAATCACAAAGCATGGCGTAAAATCTGGTAAAAATAATTGAATATTTATGAAATTCAATTAAGATATGAATTAGTAAACACCCTTTCATTAGAAAAGATTATCATCTTTTATTTAAACAACACTTATATATTAAAAATAAGCATTTAAAAATATTGAAAGCAATGGTACTAGACACTTCAAGTTTGCACTGTGTTGAAAACAGTGTGCGAAAGTAATTTTAACAAGTTAATACAAGTGCTAGAATGAGACACCACATTGAATAAGATAGAATAAATATTGGCGCAAAGAAAAATAATTCAGGAGGGGTATGGCATATTTATACGAGAGAGAATCAACATTGGACAAGATACTATATGACATTTAGAATTTTCTTTAGCGATAATTAATTAGGATGTCCATAACGTTACTTGGAATTTTCAAGTCTAATCAGGAATGAACACGGACTGAAATATGTACCGGTATTGTCGTCTAAACTAAACAATGTCCCAATAACGATTTGACAATAAATACATAAAAAATTTAATCTTGAAATGGCTCGTGTATTTCAATATTACCCAACATATATATATAGTTCAATAACGATTAAAACTGCTTTATTAATTGCAATTAATTTAATTGCTCAATTCAATCGCATGTTAATGGAGTTGTCATTAGAAAAAGATTCAAATTTAACAATGCATGTCTGTGTTGAATAACCCACAATTTCCTAAACAAAAAATGAAAAAAATCATAAATTTGAAACATTTGAATGTCGTGATATTGTACCTAACGACGTGTGCGTTCTAAGTTAAATATATCATGTTTGAACTACACATATTTAACAACAATTGCGGATTACTAGGTTAGAGATAAAATGTCAACTGGATTAGATATAACAAATCAAACTGTTTTACATATTTTTTCCAACATACTCAGACCGCATAAGTGGGAAAATGGCTAACACTTTATTACGGAAAACTCATCGTATAAATAAGACTATTATTATTAAACGGCATGAAAAAATGAAATCTAATTAAAACAGCAAAATAACAGTATGAATCGTTTTTGAAATTAATCGCAGCCCTTTTTATTAAAATCACAAATAGTCTACATAATTGAATAAAAAAATGGAGGATCAGGTAAATATAAAAACAAATATTGGGAAAAAGGGAAAGGTCCTTTCAGAACACGAATTGTTTATTACCCTTGAATTATTATTTTTGCTCTCCTCAGAGCGTTTTATACAAAAAAATACATTCTCTCATATTATAATATATAAAAAAAAATCATAGTCAAGAATATACCTTACGTCATCGTGATTTGCCTTTCTTGTTGATTCATGTCTATAAAAGTAAGCGAATGAGGTAAAGTATTCCGATGATCTATTGCTCGTAGCATAATGAGAATTGTTCTGCTGCTGTGTATTGCTGCGTGTGCGGCAGTTTGCGTTACGGGTTCGTCTCGAAAGCTTCCATCTCTGCCGCCATGTTCTGTGAAAAGTTTACCGTAAGTATAAGATATATAGAGTATAAGAGGATAATAAAACGTCAAGGTTTTTTTTCTTTCATATTTTTTGATGGCGACTTATAAATAACAAATGATTGACATGGTACGTTTTCCTGCTTTCAAACGTGATTTTTTCTAGTTTAAAAAATCAAAATGTTAATTTATAACCTTTTAGGTCGAAAAGACCAAAATCATGCCAAAAGGACAAAAAGTCGAAATGCGAAGAGAAAAAATGCTATTTTAATATTAAAAAAGGGATACTCACTGAGAACGGAAAATCAAAAGCAGTTAATATTGTGAAAGAATTTATAGTAAATGGAAGCGAATGCGAGTAAGAAATGTAAAAATATATTATGTGAGTGTGCGTTTGTGTGACTGTGTGTGTATGTGTGAACTCATTAGGTTTGACATAAAAATGATTTTCAAATGGCTTTAAATACGGAAAAGCATAAATACAATTCATGAACAAATCCTAAATTACTGAATTTTATTTCAAGTAAACAACACTGGAATGGTCTAATAAAGCGATGCAGCAGTGGAATAATTCCATGCAGATGTCGAAACTGGGGTGTTAAGACATGGATAAAAGCTTGGATTAGTGAGAAGAAAGATGGGAAGTGGATGTCTGTTAAAAAACCGGTTAAAGTAAATGTAAGTATGTTGCAAGTCCTTGCTTTTTGAATAGAACGTGTTGTACACATTCTAGTTTTTTTTTGTTTATATATATATACTAACATGTATGGTTTGTGCTTTGATTTTTTGAGGTACTGACTTAATATATTTTTAATATATTATTTAATTGGTTTTATTTAATTTATCCTTAGGTTTATTCACCGCTTATGTTTGATCCATCTTCAAAAACTAACACGATCGACCCACAAAGTAATACTATATGAGTCATACTTTTAGCTTACAATACGCGGCAATTTGGAATAGACCAAATAACGTAATGTGCTGGAATAATCCGGATTGGTTATTCAATAAAACTGATCTGATTATAAATTTCTTTCCCAGATTCCAGCTGGATGCATGTGCGCTGAGCAGAACATCCTAACAAGGAGTTTGTAATTCAAAAAGTGCTGATTACTTGTGCATATACCGATTAATAAAAATGTGTTTAATTCAACTATGATTTTGTATGTGGTATTGGCTGAACAAAATTCTACATTAAGAGCATTGAGGCAATAACAAAAACGCGAAACAAACTATGATCACCATCAGGATCAGAACGCGAGAAATCGTTCAGACTCGCTTATATTGTTGGTGCCTATTTTGTATAGCCACAGAAATATTGAAAGAACTATGCCCGACGATGATATTAAATACAATACCAGGGTATATTATACAAATATAAACTTTAGTAGAGCAGTGGTTCTCAAACTGCCCTCTTTTTTAAATTCGTCAACTTTCGCGGCCACCTCAAAAATAACTAGTTAGAACAACAAGCTGCAAAAACAAATAGTAAGGCGAAAGTATGTTTTATTCAAAATACACGTTAAAAATACGTTGATGGAATCGCGATCTCTGAACAATAAAAAAAAATACATATTCAAAATGAGGGAGACAAGATCAAATAAAATGAATATTTCTATTTAGCCTGACGCCCCCTGAAAAAATTTTTACCCACCGTTTGAGAACTACTGTTTTCGTTTAGAGGGATAATCATTTGACAGGCTGACATGCTGCAGGCTATAACGGGTATTCATTGTTTTAAAGCCATTACATTTGTCTTTTCGATCAAGATTCAGAATATCAGCCTTTTTTGGTTTGTTTTTTCACTGTTTACTATAATTCTTTAGAGAATCGAATATTTATGACCTGGGTTTGGAAATAGTAAGATGAGTGCAAATTAATAAATAAAATTCAAAAATCACATCTCTTGCCGTGATACAAATGTTGAAAGAATTAGCAGACAAATTTGGTTTGAATATATTCAGCATAAAAACAGTGGGTGACCTCAAGAGACTTACAAAAAATGGCTTATTTTTTACTGCAAAATGCCCTGGGCTGGAAATTTTTATACGTGACAGGATTAAATCTAACTGCAATGCACTTAGTGATTATAACGAAAATCGGCAAACCTCGTTGACGACAACAACAGGAAACATGTACATTTTCGGAGTTTTGCTGTTTGTCATCTACGCATGCACTTTTGTGGCATCGAGAGGTAAATTCATATGTTTTTGGGTTGTGCATGGAAGTTAGGATCTAAATTAAATTTGAAATAAATAATATTGCAACATATGGTGCTTGAAAGGAGGAAAATATCGAAAATGAAGATTTGAAGGTGAATAAAACCGAGTTTTTTTTTCCGAAGCCACAAGCAGATATTCGTTTGTTTATTCCGGATCTCGGAGACCAAAGAGTTGTCGAGATGTTAGTGGATCAAGCGGATTGTATACTCTATATCCTGATGGATTAAGACTTGGAGTACAAGTTTATTGCGATATGGCAACCAATGGAGGAGGCTGGACCGTGAGCATACTATACTATATTGATGTTTCTCAAAAGTTACGAAGTTTTACATTTGCTATTATTTGAAAAAAATACAAGTTGGTACCTTGAAATACTGGAGAAACAATAAAATTTAAAATTCTGGCCAATGTTTACCTACATAGTTTAATATGGTATATATTTTATTAACATGTGATAAACATAACTTCAATTGCCTTTAAGGTATTTCAACGTCGCCAAGATGGTTCAGTGAATTTTTACAAAAATTGGAGTAGCTACAAATATGGATTTGGATTAAAAACAGGAGAATTCTGGCTTGGTATGTTTTGTATGTTAGTTCAAAGATTTTGATAGGATACAGAAGTAAATTGGTTATTAGATTATTGGTCTATTGCTATGTTGTGTAAAAGATATTTTACTAAAAGTAGGCAAATTTAGACATAGTGTTCTAAGGGCGTAGCCAGCCCAAAATTGGAGGGGGTAATAGCTCTACTTCGCTGTCGAAGTTGCCTGAGGCGCATAACCGCGTATTTTCATCTATCTCGTTTGGTTCATTTGGTGAACAGATTATTGATATTAAACCAGGAAACGGTTTTTAGTGAACCGTTCAAGAATGGACGAAAATGATGATGAAAAAAGCGTAGGATTTTATGTCTCACTGCAAATGCCGTAAAATTGCCGCACTGAAAAAAAAAAATTGAAAATTTTCGAAGGGAACATGGCCCCTCAAGACCCCCTGGCTACGCCTATGCTGTAATCGACATACGCCAATATAGCTCTCTACAAACTTCTTCATGGTTATTCGTTTAACTTTTAGGATTGGAGGTCATGCGAGACATCATGAAGGGTAAAATTTTTGAGCTCAGAATTGACTTGGAAAATTGGACAGGAAAAAAAGGTTTTGCAAAATATTCGTGAGTAATATAACTTGACCTTCTTTGTTTTTATCTAAAAATAATTAGGGTCACATATTACGCAAGGCTAAGGTTTCTCCTATAGTCGTTCTACGTTTCTTAGCCCATAATATAAATTCTTTGACGCGTAGTTTGTTATGGAAGTATCTGACGTACCGACTAGGCTATATTACGATTTTTAATTATTTTATCCGATTCAGTTCCAGCTCAGTTTGTTGTAGTTTTTGCATTACTATTATTCTTTTTTATAAATCATACTTAGATTTACTTTTTGTGGGCCAATCAGATTATTGTCAAAGCAGAAACAAACATAGCTAAATATGTCAGCGATACAACCGATTATATGTGATCTCTTTTTGGCTCGTTAAACTTGACACGTTTTATGAAATTTGCTAATTTTTCATGTTACTTTTTCAGAATATTCTCCATCGGTGACGAATGCGTCGGTTACCGGCTTAATGTGAGAGGATTTAGTAGTAGCCACAGTAAATTGGGAGACTCGATGGCATGGCATAACAATCAGAAATTTTCTACAAGAGACAGGGACAATGATTCGGCTTTTACAAAATGTGCATTGCGTCACAAGGGCGGTTGGTGGTATAACGAATGTCGTCACTCAAACCTCAACGGAATTTACTGGAACGGAGGAAATTATAAATCTGTATGGGCGGATGGCATTGATTGGTTTCATTGGAATTATGGTGGTCCTTTTTATTCCCTGAAACGCACCGAAATGAAATTTCGTTAATTTTAAAAGTTGTAAAATATGGTGTAGTTTTGCTTTCATTACTAAATAAATGGCAAAGCACTGCTACAGCTTTTTAGTTCGTTGTAAATGAATAGTATACCTTTCTGCTTTTTTCATATTAGAATTTACAAATCAAATTTGGAATTTGAATATTTTACTCTGTTTTTCATTGATTTACTCAACTTTCCATTCATTTGATTGCCTTCGATAAAGAGCAAACATGCTTTAATACACGCTAATAAAACACGAGAAGGAACATTTTATAAAGAGAGTTAAAGTTATGGATACCCTAGCGATATAACGCCAGGACAGCATTTAAACCGAAGATTGGCATTTTGAATAGCGTGAATTGTCAAGATTAGCTTTAAAAAATATTTATTTTCATGTAATTGCATTCTACAAAATAATAGTCGATAATAATATATTATTTGCATCCTATGAGGACAACAAAAAAAGGAGTACTACCGAAGTATGTGAACCAAAATAGCGGACACCTGGTAGTATGTGTACCAGGCTGGGGTTAGGCCATATAATAATTTTATTCCAATATTCCTTATTTTGGGTTTATTACGACTCAAGGAATAGCCAAGTGACTCCCGTAGTATTTGTACCTGAAATTATGGCCAAACCCTAACCAGGTGCACATACTACGTTCCAGTGTCCGCCATCTTGGTTCACATACTTCGGGAGTACCAAAAAAAGTAATAAAACTATCGATATTAATATTTGAAAATGTCTTTGAAATCAAGTTTACTGTCACTTAAAATCCTTAAGCATAGCTACTTTTTGCATAGAGGAGACCTTTATTGTAATTACTATCACTCTTAGTAACTTGATCTAACAGCTACACATTTGGAAACTATGTCTACTGTAGATGCTGCATTTTATCCCAACATTCTCTTATTTATTTAAATGTTTCCAGCAGACCCCATAGTTTCGTTTTTGAAGTCACGTTTATATTTATAACATAGCTTAAGTTGACACAAAAGAAATTTTCAACAATGTCTACTTTGTATAGAGATATAAAAAAGAAAAACAAAAATATATAGTATTTCTGATAAATTCAGTGAATATAAAAAATTAAAAAAAATTAAAATTTTCGACTATGAACTGGATTTTTTGTCGTCTTTGTCATCTTTGTCATCTTTCTTTTTTTTGTCATCCTTATTATCTTTTTTATTATCTCTTTTTCTTGACTGTCTTTTTCTTGGGGTTCGAGGCGATCTTTGTCTTGTGGGTTGATTTGGCTGAGCATATGGATTATAAAACATACTTCCCATACCACCCATAGCGCCAAAACTTCTTTGCATGCCTTGTGAATAAAGATTTGCTGATGGGTCTTGGTATTGAGGGTAACTTGGTTGTTGAGAATAGCCTTGAGATCCTTGTTGGTATGATGGGTAATTTGAATACGGACTATATTGTTGTTGATATTGAGGTTGTCCCCAAAAATTGAAGTTTGGCCTTTGTGGTGTGCTAGTTTGCTGAACATTAGGTGCTCCTTTTTGACATTTGCATCCATCTGGTACCTGAAATTTTCAAAATAAACAAAGATAAATCAATTGTACCACAGCAGAAGTAATGTGAAAATATTTTACCAACACAACAATTTATACATAATTGTCATTCATTAATTTAAATTGACTACAGGTTGGCCATAAACAAATTATTTCAATTTCAATTATGAGTGGTGTAAGACTAATTATAAAAAAGTCGTGAGTACTTGTAATTAAAGTCGTTGGAAAATTATTTAATATAGCAAAATAATAAAAATTAACCAACTTACCATGATGTATAATGTTTCAAATCTTATCATCTGAGAGAAATGTGGATTTTGCATCAGATATGGAAGAAGCGTCAAGAAAGAGTTGCCGTTAGACGATGCTCCACCTTGGAACATGAGATACCGGAGCATGGCTGAGCTGGCCATGCCTCCTTGAGCGTGGCCCATTGGTGCCTGTGGCATATGATTTTGTGGCATTTGTGGCATATGGCTTTGTGGCATGTAAGTTTGGGGATATTGGTAACCTTGTTGCTGTTGCTGCTGCTGTGGGTAATAGTAAGTATTCTGGTACTGTTGAGTAGGCTGCTCATGTTGATTTTCCGTGGAAGATGAATCATATGTCTCAGTGTTACCATCGTCCAAACTTCTTTCCTGTCCTGGATCTTCCTCTTGGTTTTCTTCCATTGGTGCAGAGGGTGCTGGGGGTGCAGGATAGTACTGTTGGCTATTCATAGGAGGTGAGAATGGATGACCACCTGCTGTTGAACCGTATGGTGGCCCTGCCATGTTTGTACCTACTACCCCTTGAGTGGAAGGATAATAATTTTGCTGCGGGGGGTAGAAACCTTGTGGGTTTTGTTGTGGTTGGGGGTAAGCAGATGAAGGGTATCCATTCATTTGTGGGAATCCACCTTGAAACTTTTGTGCTTGAAGGTTTTGTGCCAGCATTTGGAATCTCATCATATCAGACTGAGAATTTTGGCTTCCGGTGGGGTAGGATGGTGCTTGTTGCTGGTTTGACGGATAATAGCCTTGCTGTCCTTGGAATTGCATCATAGGATTATATTGATGAGATTGTCCAGCACTGTAATACTGAGCAGCACCTCCCATACCGTATCCGTTGCCAGCGTTTCCAATCTCTCCAGATCTAACTTTAGTTTGGGCCTTTGGTTTGTTTTCGTCACTGTCATCATCAACATGTCCAACTTCTCCGGTCCTGGCTTGTGGTTGATAATGTTGGAATTGCTCGAAGTTGCTTGGATATTGCTGGCCTCCAGTGTACTGAGATCCGTATTGGTTTGTTTGCTGCTGCTCTTGTGGTTGCTGATAGACTGTTGATACTCTCAGTCCTTCAGAATTATAAACAATGAAGTAATTTCTTTCAATTCTATACTGCTGCTTGCAGAATTTTGCCGAGTCGCTTTCACAATGACATTTTTCTTCATTTCGACACGAACAAGGCTGGTTTTTTATTCTAAAAAGAAAATTTAATGCAATTAAAAACAAATATATGAATGAACAATTCAAACTTTTAATAATTTAAGCGAGAGCTCAATGTACTTAGAGTAGTATACATTAAAGTGCTATATGGCACAGATAATTATTTGTAATTGGAAAGAAATACACAGTAGTAATATCAAATTTTAATAGTTTACGCAAGAGCTTTATGTTCTTAGAGCATATTATATATCAAAATACTATATGGCAAAGTCATCTATTTTTATGTAAAAATATCATTTATTATTATTGGTACTTACGAGCAAACTTCTCCTTTTATTTCTTTAAAAGAATAAAGAATTTTTCGTGAGGAGGTTTTGATAAGATTGGGATTGAATCTGTAGTACATTGATTGAGGATGTTGAGTAACCCCAGTTGTGGGATTGAAAATGCATTCTCTCTTTGCACATTCGCCTTTTTTCGATTCCGCCCAGAGACTCTTAGAATTTTTTGTACACATGTCTTGTTGTTTTCTAAAAATATAATACAATAATGTTAATGATATAAATAAGTACATGAATAGTAAGCAATAGTCTGATATAAACAAAAGCATGATTGCCAATTATGGCATATGAAATGAAACAGTGAAATTTATATTTACTCTAAAAACGAGCTCATACTCATTTATTTGATATTTATGCATATATTTAACTTCACTTACGCATCACACACATCTATCTTTTTTCCTCCTTTGTTTCGAGCCCGACGCTTTCCTGCTTTGGCTACTATCTAAAAGATAAATTAGTACACACGTCAAGTAAAAAAATTATTATATATTAGATAATTCAATTTGTTTCCAAAAATTATTTTGCACAGTTAGCGTAGTTTAAAAAGTAAAGACCTAATAAAATACAATACATTTGATAACGAAATCCGAATTTGCAACTAGCAGACATTCAGTAACTTATTTAGATATATCTATATATTTACTGCATAAAAACAAAGCAACATAAAAAATTGTCTTACCTCAAAAGGGGAATTAGCATTGCAAATTCCAAATAACGCCAGAAAGAGCGCAAAAACAATTATTTTCTTCATCATCTTCAATAAAATCGTATTCAATTCAAAATTAAGAAACTTTTAGTATATTCTTATATATCAGTCAATTTGAAACTGATTTGAATACAAATCCCGAATCCTTATATACTAACAGCCTTGTCACGTTTGTGCGTCATAAAAATAATTATTAGATGTTTGTCGTTGATATTGGAAATTTAGACCCAGTATTAAAACTTGATTGTGTACGTCAATACCGTGCTAATTGGTCAATTAAATCAATGTCCCACGGTTGTGCGCGCTAGTGATTGGTCATATCATTTTCCAATAATTTCTAATGATTAAACTGTATAATTTCTGCAAAATCATTTACAAAACACAACATAAGCAATAAGGAAAATGGAACGGGTAACGCAGGTCACCGAAGATATATTTTATTTAGTTAACCTAACTCAGTCTTAGAGTTTCACAATTTGACATTGTTTTATCATCATTGTTTTTATTGCCATCAAATTTCTTTGTTTCAACTTTTAATGATTGTGGTTTCTTGTGGTTTTCGACCACACTGATCGTGATTAAGTTTGAACAAATATGAAAATTGTAACGTATGTAAAGAATTTTGGCACCTGCATCGAAAACACCCCTATTTGGAATCATTATATTTGAAGTTTAATTTCTATCAAACCGTTTTACTTGAATATTTGTTTTAATTAAATACCAATGATACATTTTTCAAATGAGACGGCATTTGAATCATTAACGGCACAAAATGCTTGGTCGGCATTGCGTTTTTTTTTCTCAACTGCTTGAGTGGCACTTTAGGATTATTGGACACGAAATGGACCAAGGGATCGTTTTGTTGTTATGTTGTTGTCAACAAAAATTCTCTTTACCTACTTGACTAACTTGACTTTAGTGGTTAATGATTATTGTTGTCGCTAGAGGGCTAGCAATTCTATTTATTTCAAAAATTTCTGTGAGATTTTGTGTGAAGATGGCATTAAAATGAAAAATTGCGCACCTAGTGGCGGTTCCGCATTCGCTTTCTGGGCACTTTATTACTTGTTAATTGTTTGAAACTGTTTGCACACATTTTTCCAATTTATTAATTTTATACAGAATCGCTTCAATTAAAAGGGAATTTTCTAGCTAAAACTTGGAAAATCTTTGGTTGGTATGAAGCCACGAGAAAGTACTGAAGCTTGGAAAGTTACAAAACGGGTACTCCGAGATTTATCTTAAATTCTATTGAATCCATTGATCCATTGATTGGATCCATGAATAGGAAGCATTCAATTCACCAAGAGCAAACAAACAAAAGTTTGCGGGCGAATCCATTGTTTTAAAGAGAACACACAGAAGACATGTAAATTGCTCTCAATCAATTTACACTAATTTTTATCGCAACTCAAATGAAATATATTTTGTATTTAATAAATTTCTATTTCAAAATGGAAAAATAGCAATTCAAACAGCAACCTATACAAGTTTAAAATACAATTCATTGGGTATATTTTATGTCGCAATGTTGAAATGAAATTTTTCTCGACAAATTTTATTCGAATTTTTGACGTACTCTGGCGCCTTATCCATTTTTTGACGCAACTAAAAATTTATTTCAGAAAATTAAAATTTTTGTAATTTTTATGTAGAAATTAACAACAGTAATTTGTAGGAAAAGATTTTTTAATGATTAGAAATTATTTGAATTAACATAATCAGAAATAAAAAAATTTATGGTGTTGTAAATTAGGTCGTATTAAAAAGAATTCGAGAGTAATTCAATATCTTAGTTTTTAGATTTTTCCTAGTAAAAAAGTATTGTATCTTTTTCTAATACTAGTAGAAAATAATATACTAATGTAAAATTTTAGTTAAACTTACATCTAGTTTTAGTAATTGTAATTACATATTTTCCATTGTCATTGTGTTTTAATTACATGACTTATTAGATAGCTTAATCAAAATTGTAATTGTTGCAACCCTTCAATTTCAAAATATATTATGGTTATTAATGGCTGCCAGCTTGGTCATTGACTTTGGGGTCAATGATAGACAAGACAAGAAGTCATTTTCAGTAAACTTTGTACATAAAATGCCTAATTAACGCTTTTGCGCTAACGTATTATTACCTATATGCATCGTATGGAAGTTTTGGAACTATATCATGTAAGTAGGTCCGGCATTTCTTGATTAAGTGCGATTTCGATCAGCGTTCGGCTTTGAGTTCATAATCATAAAACTATTTTGATTACCCAGTCTGTCGACGAATGTAAAATGATTACAGTTATTTTAATTTCTAGTTCGAAGTTTGTCATTAGCGAAAATTTTATTTTCCGGGGACTACTTGCATTTCAGGTTTGGTCGGGTTAATTCATCGAAAATTCAAACAGCCCACACAACGTTGCTGCTATGGAAATCGAATGATATAAAAATTAGAAATCTGAGTACTCTATCATTATTAACACAAATTAGCAGATTTTTAACATTTAATATATGTAATTGAATATCGGATTGCTGTAGATAAAGGTCAATTCATTTTGTGTCGCTAATAGTTGTAAACCAACGTCATTTCCAGTGCTGGCATTGCGTAAAAAGTATATTCTACTTTCCATTTAATTCGTTATATTTAATTCATTTATACTAATGCACGAATAAATAATAAATATGCCATTGTTGTCGAAATCAGATAAGTAAACGATCATATTGATTTTATGTTACCCCCCCTTTGTGTTTGTGGGTAATACACACTGTCTTCGAACGAATCAGCCACAACTAGTGCAGTAGCCAGAAATTCTTAAGTGAATTTCTCCCTGTGTATGTATTTAATGCACACTGTCTTGACACGAATGTCAGAAGATGTCGTTAACTTTACACACAAACTTTAGTACACTTTTCCATTGTCATATTATTATAATTACATAACTTATTAGATGAATTATTTACTACGTTTTATATTGTAAATTGGTGTGTGTCAATAATTATATTGCCTGATTATCCGCTCATAAACTTCTAGACAGATTGACAAAAGAGAACGTCATTTCCATTGACATTCTTAGAAAAGACGTAATAAAAGATTGAGCCATTAAAAGAAAAAGATGATGATTAGTGACAGTCACCGACTTTGCTGAGAAAAATTAAAAAAGTCGGAAAGAATAAATCATTTTATTTCTCCAGAATTAATAAATGAGTGATGAACCGTGGCCAAACAAGTAAATGAAAATGGGCCCGACGACCTAGTGGTAAAAGCGTCGCATTTAAGCATGTTGGTATCGATGAAAATCTCAAACCCCAAATCCATCACTTCACCCTGAGTGTGATAATCAATGATCAATGATAAACAAGAAAAAAAGCCATTTTCAATACACTCTGTACATAAAATGCCTAATTAGCGCTTTTGCACTAAATTATAATTAACTATGTGCAACGTGTGAGCGTTTTTTTAGGAAATCAAGCAAGTACGCAATTGAAAAATGAGCTCACAATTATAGAAATCAAAAGCCACAAAAAGTATTGAAAAATTTTAAAATAAAACATATATTTTTTAAAACAGAATTAAACTAAAGCATGTAAGCAGGTCCGGCATTTCCTGATTAAGTGGGATTTGATTAGCATTCTGCTTTGAGTTTATAATCATAAAATATTTAGATTACCCAGTCTGTCGACGAAAGTAAAAATGATTAAAGTTTTTTAATTTTTAGTTCAGCGAAAATTATATTTTTCGTTTAACTTCTTGCATTTCACGTTTAGACGGGTTAAATCTCCAGCAATTTAAACAGCTCGCAACTTTGCTGTTATGGAAATCGAATGACATAAAAATTAGAAATCTGAGTATTTAATCTTTATTATCACAATTAGCAGATTTTCATTATTCAATATACATAAATAAATATCGAATTGCTATAGATAAAGGTCAATTCATTTTGTGTCGTTAATTAATAGTTGTAAACCAACATCATTTCCATTGCTAGCAATTGCGTAAAAAGTACATCCTACTAATGTAAACTTTGCCATTCATTTTTTTTAATTAAATATATTTACTTAAATTATTGATATTATTACAAAAATAATAATAAGTATGCCAATACGGTAGAAATCAGATAAGTAATCGATCATATTGACTCAACACACAAAACCGGAACAGGTTCAGGAATTTTCGAGTGATTTCCACTCTTGTGTTTGTGGTTAATGCACACTGTCTCGACACGATTCCGCCAATACCAGCGAGGTAGATGTCGTTAACCTTACACACAAATTTTAAGTACACTTACCCATTGTCATAATATAATAATTACATAACTTATTACATGATTTAAAGACTACATTTTATATTGTAAATTGGTGTATGCCGTTAATTATATTGCCTGATTATCCGCTTATAAACTTCTAGGCAGACGGACAAAAGTGAACGTCATTTCCAGTGACATTCTTTGAAAAGACGTAATAAAAGATTAAACCATTGAACTAAAAAAGATGGTGATTAGGGACAGTCACGTGTTTCTTCATTAATCGGAAAGAATACCATTTTTTTTTATATCTCCTCCGAAGTATTATTTGAGCCATGAACAGTACCTGGCTGCATAAATTATCAAATAATTGAGTGGGTGAATCGTTGGACTTAAATTACATTTACATCATTGATAAAAGACCTGAAACCCCAAATACATCACCCCCTCTTGAGTGTAATAAACTGAGTATGCAACGCCAAACTGAAAATATTGCTGTCCGTCATATATAAAATGCGGACATCCAGACTTAAAGTATATTTCCGCGATTTCAATTATGTTATACTGGTCTTAATTATTAAATTAATTGAGTTACGTTATCACACGTAGAGTCATATCAGTTGTAGCAGGACATGCCGTTTTGCGTCACAAATGGAAGTAATTCTCCGTCATTTCCAGGGCCTCTTATATTGAAATGACGAATAATATCTCTTCCTACTGTTATTCCTACTTCCTTCCTACTCTTCATACGGTTTATCATAGAAAGTAAATTGAATGAAACACGTAGTTTAGATGATATGATTAGGAAACGATTAGCATTACGTCAATTTATCGCAGGAAGAACGTGAAAGCACGTTACTATGTCCATTTTATTCTGTTTAGCACTAATCACATTAGACTTGAGCAAAATACACAATTGCCTGCAGTAGGTTTTGATTATATCCATGTTGAAACAGGAAATGGAGAAATCTTGATATCTCAATGGTTATTTTGCAATAATAATTCTAATTTAATTTTGCCTATGTTTGGGCTTCATGAATCAGATATGATATCATTTTAAAAACATTTACAAAATATCGATTCCGGCTTTGAACATGTTTACTTGTGTATATGTTGTACATTAAAAGAACTGTAAACTTTTTTTTTTCAGATTCTTGTTACGACCTATTATTTGCACCAGGTAGACTAAATTCGGGATTATCGAAGACCCAAATAAAGACTTTACTGAGCATGGGCTAAAAATGAATTTAAGTGCCCGATCATTGACTGATTTAGAATTCCACAACATACCAATACATTATTTGTTTAAAGAAGAAATTAAAAAAAGTCGTTAGCAAATCAAATACTCAGATTGAAATGTTAGACAATTAAAAGCAAATTTTTTAGCCAAAAATTGAAAACAAAAAAAATGGTTTGATGAAGCCACGAGAAAGTACTGAAGCTCGGAAAGTTACAAAACGGTTACTCCAAGACTGCATTACTTTAAATTCCATTAGAATAATTGTATTCATGAATGGAAGACATCTTAAAGGTGGATTCATTGTTTTAAACAGAAAACATCTGAAATCGCTTCCACTTAAATTGCACTGATTATTTTTATTGTAACTCAAATGAAATATATTTCGTATTTAATAAATTTCTCTCTCAAATTAAAAAATAGCATTTTAAACTGGAACCTATACAAGTTTAAAATACAATTCATTGAGTATATTTTGTTTCGCAATGTTGAAATGAATTTTTTCTCGACAAATTTTATTTGAATTTTTGACGCACTTTGGCGCCGTATCCATTTTTTGAGGCAAGTACAAATTTATTTCAAAAAATTAAAATTCTTGCAATTTTTATGTAAAATTTAACAACAGTAATTTGTAGGACAAGATTTCTTAATGATAGGAAATTATTTGAATTAACATAATCAGAAAAAAAAAATTTTATGTTGTTATAAATTAAATCGTATTAAAAATAATTCGAGAGTAAATCAATATTTTATATTTTAGATTTTTCCTAGTAAAAAAGTATTGTATCTTTTTCTAATTTTAGTAGAAAATAATATACTAATGTAAAATTTTAGTTAAACTTACATCTAGTTTTGGTAATTGTAATTACATATTTTCCATTGTCATTGTGTTTTAATTACTGGAGTTATCAGATAGCTTAACAACCATATTATATGTTGAAATTGAAGGGTTGCAACAATTACAATTTTGATTAATGGCTGGCAGCTTGGTCATTGACTTTTGGGTCAATGATAACCAAGACAAAGGGTCATTTTGATCAAATTTTGTACATAAAATACCTGATTAACGCTTTTGCACTAAAGTATAATTACCTGTATGCAACGTGTGTTTTTCAGGAATTCAAGCACGTACGCATATGGACAATCACGCTTTATAGCAATCAAAAGCCACAAAAATTACAAGATAACACACAGATATTTTCTCAATATAGAATTCAACTATATCATGTAAGTAGATCCGGCATTTTTTGATTAGGTGGGATTTCGATCAGCGTTCGGTTTTGAGTTCATAATCATAAAAATATTTTGATTATCCAGTCTGTCGACGATTTTAAAAATTATCACAGTTTTTTAATTTCTAGTTTAAAGTTTCGCTGTAGCAAAAATTTTATTTTCTGGTGACCACTTGCGTTTCAGGTTTAGTCGGGTTAATTTTACAAAAATTTAAACAGCTCGCGTCTTTGCTGTTTTGGAAATCGAATGACATATAAATTAGAAATCTGAGTATTCTATTATTATTAACACAAATTAGCAGATTTTCAACATTTAATATACATAATTAAATATCGATTGCTATAGATAAAGGTCAATCCATTTTGTGTTGCTAATAGTTGTAAACCAAGGTCAGTTCCATGGCTAGCAATTGCGTAAAAAGTATATCCTACCAATGTACAATTTGTCATTCTCTTTTTCCATTTAATTCATTATATTTAATTCATTTCTACTATTACACGAATAAATATTAAGTATGCCATTACAGTCAAAATCAGATAAGTAACGGATCATATTGATTCAACACCCAAAACCGGAACAGGTCCAGAAATTTTCCCAAGTTATTTCCCCACTTCTGTTTGTGGGTTATGCACAGTGTCTTGAAACGAATCAGCCACAACTAGTGCAGTAGCCAAAAATTTTCAAGTGAATTTCTCCCTTTGTTTGTTTGTAATGCACACTGTCTTGACACTAATCCGCCAGTCCAACACAGTAGATGTCGTAAACTTTACACACAAATTTTTAGTACACTTTTCCATTGTCATATTATCATAATTACATAACTTATTAGATGAATTAATTACTACATTTTATATTGCAAATTGGTGTGCGCCAATAATTATATTGCCTGATTATCCGCTTATCAACTTCTAGGCAAATCGACAAACGAGAACGTCATTTCCAGTGACATTCTTAGAAAGGATGTAAGAATAGATTTCGCCACCAAAAGAAAAAAAATTGAGTTTTGTGACAGTCACCGATTTCTTTATCAAAGATTAAAACAAAGTAAGAGAGAATAAAGAAGAAAAAATAAATAATTTTATTCTTCCAGAAGTATCAACTTAGCACTGTACTTAGTCAAATAAGTTAATGACAAATGGGCGAAATTACCTTTTGTTAAAAGCGTTGCATTTAAGTATGTTGGTATTGCCGATTAAAGTTCCCAAACCCCCAATTTATCACTCCACCCTGAATGTATTAATTTGGGTAGGAAACGCCAAACCGAAAAAAAAACTGTTATTCGTATATAAAATGTAGAAAAGGACTAAAAGTATTTTTCTCGATTAAAATTATGTCATACAGGTCTTAATTCATAAATTAATTAAAAGTTACGTTATCACAAGTAGAGTCATATCAGTTAGAGTATGGCGTTTTGCGTCAAAAATGGAAGTAATAGGACGTCATTTCCAGGGACTTATATTGGAATTGCGTTAAAATCTTTTTCTACTGTTATACGGTTTGCCATATAAAATAAATTGTATGGAACAATTGATTAAGATAATATGTTTAGGAAACGATCAGCACAACGTCAATTTATCACAGCAAGAACTTGAAAGCACATTACTACGTCCATTTTACTCTGTTTAGTACTAACCACATTATGCCCAAATTAAATACACATTTTCTTACAGTAGGTTCTGATTATACATATGTTTACAAAATACCACTATACAAATAATTGTGATCTTAATGTGAGGGTGCGGGTGTTAATTTTCACTCATATTTTAGGATTCATGAATCAGATATAAATTTTATAATAAATCTTAAAAATATCGATTCCGGCTTCAAACATATTCATTTGTGTATGTATATTGGAAGAACTGTACACTTTTCTTTCAAATTCTTGATAGGACCTATTTTTGCACCAGGTAGACTTAATTCTGGGTTATTGAAGACCCAAAAAAGACTTTTCTGAGCATGAGCTAAAAATGGATTTAAGTGCCCGATCATTGATTTATTTTTCATTCTACAACATACCAATACATTACATTCAAAAAAGACATTAAGAAATCAAATACTTTAAAATCTCAGAATAAAATGTTAGAAAATGCCAGTGGATTCGGCACAAGTTATAGACAGGTTTAGTAAAAATTGTCAACAACATTGAGTACAGTTTAATTCTTGTGTCATTTGAAAACTCATATTTAATTCAAGACAAAGGGCTCTAAACTCGCAAGTACTCCATTGCCCAATAGGCATCCAATTGTTTAACGTGTTCAGTGTAAAATGAGTACCACTTCATATAGCAATCACCTCGTATACTTATGTGCTTAATTGGCGGATTAAAGTCTGCTGTGTGATATATATTATCGTTCGTAGAACAATGCTTGGAAATTTGAAATACGTAAATTTGATTTACGCGTATGACACACAATCATCTTTATATTATGTAGTAATATATTCAGTTGGTATTTAGTACATGATTTTTAAATTTGTATTTTGATTGCTTGATCCATTCTTAAAAAAATAAAAATGTTCTTTTGCAAACAAGAAATTCATTGTACAAATTAAAGTATTCTA
The DNA here is from genome assembly GCF_964204865.1 of Styela clava. Lineage (NCBI taxonomy): Eukaryota > Metazoa > Chordata > Ascidiacea > Stolidobranchia > Styelidae > Styela > Styela clava. The sequence goes on from NC_135264.1 coordinate 12,574,630, forward strand.
AAATCTTATTTCACGTAATACTTTAATTTAAAATCCGAATAAAATATAATTTATGTTGAAAATATGTAAATAATCAATTTTGAAACTCAGGTAAATATTATTTTGAACTTTCAATTCACATATAGTAGTTATCATTTTAATATTTAGTACGATAGCATACACCTTAAAAGGCTTTAAACTATTTTAAATATGTCTCAGTAATATTTTATTTTCCACAATATGTATTAGTTTTATACATGTCATATACATACCAATGTTTTACAATTTATCTCTCATATGTTTGCGTCATTGCTATAAGCTTACGGTATCTATTGAAATTTACATCAACAATATATATTTCAAACAATAACAAAGTTGATGTTTCATAAATATATAAGTGTTAAATATGATGATGATAACTTTTGACGGATATCTCCTTGTTGAAAAGCCTTTGTTTAACTCTCTGTTCCCGAAAAAAAAATCAATATCGAAAAAATTGAATACGACGAACGACATTTAGAACATTGTCAAGAGTCACTTGAAAAATGTAAGGCTGACTATTGGAAGCAGGGACTTGTAACGAACAAGGGTCTTCAGTCATTGTTTTCAAACATCTGGCAAATTCATTTCATTGGTGTAGTTGGCGGGAATAGGTAAATTAAATTGCATAGCATGTTTTGAATAATACAAAGAAAGAATATTATTTATATATCGCTCAAACTATAAGGATCCTCCACTAAACTGGGAAATGAATTAATTAACTTTTAGGTGGAACATTTCAAGCGACGTTTGGGTAGAGCATGTTTCCAGATGATTAGTGTAGTAAATTGAGAATACGTGCAAATACGTACGAACAATCCGTTATACGGTGTAAGACAGCAGGTCAAAGATAGCATTCAATAAAAATTACTGACGAGTTATTTCTTCTCAATATCTAAACTCAATAACAGGAAAAAGAGAGCGATGTAAATAACAAACTCGTGGATGGCTTTTATGATGTTGGTATTGTTGTCCTCACATATGGATATGTGAATAGGGTATGTGATTTACTCAAATGTGTAGGTCGCATCAATTCGAATATACATATTGCCACCACTTTATGGTAACATTAGGATTCTTGAATATCCGCACAATTTAATTAAGCTATTCATTAGGAGTTATATCCAAACAAACACCTAATAAATCTAGAGATCTAAGTACTACAGTACTGCGAATCAGTGAGATATAAGAAAAACCAACGTTCTTCACTGTAGAGTCCTAGACTACTAACATATAGCAGTTTTGACAAATTTGTTTCATGATATGTTCTGAGTTTTTGTCAATATTCAATTCTAGTAATAATGGCGATTACTGTACATAGGTTCAGTCAAGTTTTACAGATATTATTTTCAGCGCATAATTACTCATTTTTGTCCTAGGTGTCGCTGGTTGAAAGAGCTCTTGAGGTCACTCGCGACTCCGTTCACACAAATAACGTTATTGGTATACTTATTTGCTGTATCAGTTTATTATGCACTCGTTTTTCTGTAATGAAGATAAACAATTGATTGATCTGCAAATTGCTATATAGTAAACAAAGATGGAAGATATCCCCAACAATTTGGATGACTATGGATTTTTAACATGCCGTGGATTTATCCTCGACAAAAATTACGTAAGTCAAACAAACTCACAGTCTGTTGATGATCTTCTTCTCGATGTAAACAAAAACTCTCGGCCTATCTTTGGCAAACGACATCATGATGATGTCAGAATTGACAGAAGCAGAAAACAGGGTGGAAATTTACACAGTCGATTAAGTACAAGTCAACCAAGCTTAAACAAATGCAAAAAAGAAGAAAAACGAACAATAAAAGTACGTTTTGAAATTAATGATATACATACCAAGCAAAGCAAAACTGACGTAAATGAAAGTAGAAACAATAACGTTACTGACACGAAGCACGCAGTGACGAAAGATACAAACAAAATGAAAAATTTAAAAGAAGGTATCATTTCACAAAAACCTTCTGAAGAAAAACGGAAAAATAAAGAAACTTGGTGGAAGCATTGGTTTCGCTCAAGTAAAAGCAAACATAAAGAAGAAACAAAACAAGAAAATTTTGTTAAATATAAATCAACTGATGTTAAAAATACAAAGTTACACAAAGCTATTTACGATGTCAATGAAAGTGTTGAAATTCTTGAAAATATAAGTTTTAGTGAGCTGGATGGTAATATTGAGCAGGTATCAGTTGATCCAAACGCTTCTGTTTATTCGACAAATAAATCAGAATGTGAGATTACAAGTTCAACGCAAAAATGTAAAACTGAATCCAAACGAATGTTTGAAGTCAAAAAACTAACCAGCAGTCCCTATATTAAGCGAAGAGTCGCATCAGCGGATAATCTGATTTTTGATCCTGGATTACCCGAGCGAACCAATATTAGACAAACTTCTTCAACAAACAGTCGAACAAAAAACAGCAGTCAAAATGCTAAGTTTTCTTTCAACTCAGAAGATTCGGAAAATTTTTTGAGAAAGTCTAATTCTATCTCAAAGAAAAAACAGAAAAATCAAGAAGTTTTGAAGTCAACTAGGAGCCATGCGTCTATAAAGCCAAAATCGAGATTCTCTTTTCGACTCGGGCGGAAACGAAATTCAATTCAACTTCCATTAGAAAATGAATATATGTCAGAAAGTTTAGTACAAAATGAAAGCACGTCGAAAGCCTTTCATGACTATGATGACATTGAAGGGGAAACACATTTGAAGAGTTTATATGTTCCAGATGGCTCGATGTGCTCTGCAAGTTCAGTTTATGAAAAATATCCCGCAAACAAAGGATCACAAAGAAAAGTTCTGGTACACATACACACCAAGTACGTATACTATCTGCATTTTTGTGCAAAATCTATTTTATCGATACTAATCTAATAAATTCTTTTGAATCGCAACTTGGTCTCGTGCGCCATCTTGCGTAACTTGAAGAATATGTTTTTTTCAATTCAAACGATATCATTAGAAAAATTCGCTTTTTTTATTTGAATCTGTGAAGTCTACGCATTTTTTTAAAATTAAAAATGAAGAAATATTTATTTTATTTACTCCTCAGAGAAGAAATTCCAATAAGAGATGGAATTCCGCAGTGGGTTGACCTTTCCTATCAATGCACAAGTGCGTTGCAAAGGCGCCACAGAAGAGAAGATGCAAACCAATCAAGGCGCTATTTAATCAGACCACTGGTTGAATCTTCATTCATTGGTGAAATAGAAAATTCATCTGCACAAATTGATAACAAACAGACACAGAAACAAGATGATGCACAGACGTAAGATATTTATTATAAAGTAATATATAATAGTATTTTATCAGATCGCTAAGTTACTGTTGTAATATATCGTGTTTTATACAAATTTACTGATACATTCAAATAGGAAATGACATCATAATTACAACGTATAGGTACAGGTTTTCATTGTGGCGTCGCTATTTTGATATCTGGATTAATGTGACTGCTTTTTATAGTATTTTGTTATTGTAATTTTTGTTGCTTGGTTGCTTAGGTGCTCAATTATTGCTCAAAATTTCTATTCAACTAAAACCTTACTTGAATAGTCTTAAGTTTTATCTAAACATAATATAGTTATTTCAGTTGAGAAAATATGTGAAGGTTTTAAAAAAAAAAATTAAAAGCTGGGGCCCACGCACTCACTCACTCAGAGGTGAAGGAGAACCATATTTGAGTGAAGTTTTGGTGACCACGGAAATTCAAAGAGCTACTGAAACTAGAGGAAAAAGTTGGCACATTATAAGCCAGTAAATATCAATAGACGCGATACTTGAAATCCTTAAAATCTGCACAACAGATATGGGGTTGGTGATTGCGATGAATCAGTTGACAGTTGACACATATAGTGTTGTTAATAAAAACCTAAGTTTTGAATAAATTTAGAAACGGTATTACGAAGACGATTTCCGAGAACGTGAGAGAAAAAGCAGACGAAAACATTTCAACCGTTGAAGCTTTAGTACACTACTGCCCAACTAAAGTCGATTTAAACAATATCAACAACGAAGAACCAAACTCAAGTGAGGCATTGATATTAATTGACATGTAATATCATTGTTAGTCACCATGCCAACGATTGTAACAATTTTATGGTCAATATTGGCATGAAAATATATTTCATTTGGTTTCAGCATCAAAAAATGAAAATGACGAAGTCGTTACCAGTTCAAGTGAGCCATCATATTTTGAAGTAACTACGGACGGACTGTCAAAAGGTAAAAATTTAATAAAATACCAATTTTTAAGCAATATATATACATTAACAGATATATAGATGAAGACTTAGAATTACCGTAATGTTTTTGGTCACAGCAGCACTATTTCAAGTATAATCTTTTCAGAGAAAAGCAGCACATCAAATTGTTCCGTAGAACGAGGACATCTAAACCAAATAGAAACCGAAAGAAGTTTTGCATTGACGGGAATGGCTACAGATGAGGTACAAAAATAAAATCAAAAAACGAAAATTGGTTGAAATATGACGTAATGGTATATTACTCAACCTTCTTTAAGTTGACATTCCTGATGTCTTCTGAACCACACTGGCATTATATTATTAATTTACGTGGTGGTACAAAAATTTATTACAGATACCACAAATAATTGCGAGAAGGCATCCATATTTGGCAGCATCCGAGCCCGTACGACACATGGCTAAATGTTTGAGACAAGCTCCAATTTCCCGGCCAAAAGAAAAATTATCTCCGGTCGGCAGTAATGCAATACACGAAGGAACTGCTGTACAACAACATAGAAGGTAATTGTTACGATTTTTATTTTGAGTGCGACAATGTAAACGAGTAGAAGCATAGTCATGGAATTCTGAATCTTTCTCAGTATCAGGCGGTGTAAAAGTTCATCAGAAGATGTTCCTGCTGAAGAACGACACATCAGCGATTCCGAATACTCTGTCTCAGAGTATACACCTTTGAAGATACCCCAATTGAAGGAAACAGCTTTTGGTATGTTTACAGAATAAGTGGCAAAAAATTTCAGTTTCATTTTCAAGCAATAAATTTATTGTTTTGGTGGGATTTGATTAAGTAACACGCGCTCACTCACCATTACTACGTACCATTGGCTTATCAGCCAAGCACATGGACCAAATGTCTGAATCTGCGGCTACTCTCGTACTGAGCAGAATTACTATCGCAACAACACTACGTCAGTAGGGTAAAACTAACCCGTCTCTAAACAAATTGACGGACAACTACTGAAATCGTAGGGGAACGCTTATGATACCGAATTATAGTAGTGCAACAAACGGGTTTTTTATATTTGTACATCAATTACGATGTATTTGCAACATACTTAATAAATTTTTTCTTATATTAACTTCATAATAAAAAGTACTGTTATTTTATAGGATTGCTAAAGCATAAGAAAACATCGCCAACATCTGCATCAAACGTTTCGTTGGAAAGGTAATCTATTGCTAAATATTCGCTTTTTTAAAGCCAATTGCCCTTAGACAATTACAAAGTAATATTCAGGTATCTATTGCGTCTGTAATATTTTATGTATGCTTGATCGCATAAAGAAATATGCAAGAGTATATTCCAGTTTGGTAATGAGCAAATTAAAAAGAACAATAGCGTATTGTATCGAATTATATATATTATATTTACCTAATAATTGTTTTACAACTTCGCTCCATCACTAGCGGCCATTAACACGATTAGAGCAGTTTAAAATTTTAGAGCTACCATACAAAATTTATAACGCCCCGAAGAGATTATATTGCAATACTGAAAATAGATTACATCTAACGATATTCAACATTTCAGAATCAAGGAAACTAATGATATTTTAGTGAGAATGAAGGAACGAATTCAACGCTTAGAAAGCATTAGCGACGAATCCAACTCGATCAAGTCAGAACAAACGGTATGATGCATAGTAAAAAAAAATAATCTCAACATCATCACAAACGTGAAAAATGTTATGTTAATAACAACATTGTAATTTCAGGTATTTAAACAAGAAAGTTCTGCGATGTCATCGTGTAATAAACAAATGAAAGCATCTATTAATATCCCAACATGCTGTATATCACAAAATCTTCCAAACATGGCGTCATTACCACTCCCTTCCGTGAAATCAAGAATAGAAACAATATCAGATGATGATAAAAATAGATATATTCATAAAAATTATGGGAAAAGTGAAATCGCAGATTTGAAAACAAAATATTCAAAACAAGATGACAAGTTTAGAAGGCTATTGTATCAAAAGATTAAAGAAAGAAGCTCACAAAATGGGGGTGTATCGCAGGTAGAAGTGCCACCAAATCCTGTTGAATCACAATTTACACCAATATCAAACTATTCGACATATGTGAGTTGCGACATACATATACCCCAGGGTAAAAGTACAATGACAAATGACTATGTAAAACACGAAAACACAAACATGGTTGAGAACAAAGTCATAGAATATTCTCCACAACCAGTAGCGTCCCCAACACGACGAAGACTGCGAATTATGCCATTTACCTTGCCACTTCCAAAAAGCACAAGGTACAGCAGTGAAGGAATATTCGGGGATAGCCAATTTGGTATTGATCATGAAGATATCGCGGGTTATGAAATTGATTTACGGGAAACTCAACTTCACGAACTGTCGGATTCATTGTCTATCAACTGCAATGAAGTAATAACAAAAAATCAGCAGAAGCAACAGACCAACATATCGAATAACAATCTTGAAGTTGTGTATTCTGCTGAAACTCAAGAGAAACATGATGATAAAACTGGAACAAAAATTGAAAATATTGCAAACTTTTCAACAAAATCAGATAAAAAATATGAAATTGAAAACTCAGCTTATCAATCGAACAACCATCAATATGACAAAACGACTAATTTGAAGAAAATAGAATCTCAAGCACAAGTGTATCCATATATTACTGCTTACGTGAAGCCAAAATTGTCGCAGATAAGTGAGATACGGCCACACACGAATACCATTCAATATAATGAAAACGAGTCACCTATTTGTAACGAATCCAACGAATTCGACGTTTCTTATACATATTCAACTGACTCAAGCATTCAAAACACTAACAATGAAAACGGTTGTGGTTACCTTGACGAGATTACTGGTCAATATTTCGAAAAATCCGAAGAAAAATCCGATGCTGAAAATAAGAGTAAGAACAGATTACAAAACATTATTTTTCAGCAGGAACAGATTAAAACAACAATTTTGAATGAAATGCACCTTGTCAGGTCAAGATATTTTCAATCAGATGAAAATGAAATATCTCAAAATTTGTCGAGATCGCATGAAAACACGCAAATCGGAAAAAAATTCAGTCGAGATCAAATATTTTCCTCTACAATGTCAGATATGGAGGAAGAATATAGTTCTGCCGATGACGAAACTCTTTGTGATTCAGTAGAAACAATTTCCGTACTTGGAGCGAGCGACGATAGTATGGTTACTCAACAAGGAAGCGAGTCATCCTGTTACAGCCCGATTAGGTGTAATAATAACTCTGAATCGAAACTAAACTCATGTTTTAACAACTCAATTGCATCTGGTTACAATTACATGTCTGATATTGACAATAGCATGCCAAAGGCTATAGATATCAACCGCAAAACTTGCGCTGCTCAAAGATATTGGAGAAAGAATCCAGGCAAACGAAACAATAATTTGAACAAATTTAACTACGTTTGTGATGATTATGAGACCGACTTATAAGTAGATTATTTAGTGATGTCTTTTGATCCAAACTTAAACATGATTAAAGAGTTTTAAATTGCATAATCTCTTCTTAATTGTTAGAAACTATTGCACTAAAACAGCCACAGAAAGAAGTTGTTTTTATTCAAATGTATTTGATAAAAGAACGTAGAAAATATTTGAACTCATGAATTTGTATAATCAATAATTTCAAGAGCTTTTGCAGTTGCATTTGCGTTAAAATGAAACTAAAAAGCAAAGGAAACAGTTTTTATAATTTGACCATAAAATGAGTTAAATCGAATCTATAGCTGAAAATAATTTTGGAATAACTCTGAATGAACATGTTTTTGAAATATTAGATTGAATTTGTTAACCAATTAAACGGTTGTACTTCGGTATACGATCTAAGCGGTGATTTCAGTTGGGGTTAGGGACTGAATACTATGACAATGAGATAAAACGCATATCAAAGTGGCACCACAATTAAGACCACGTTAAGCAGCGAGGTCGCATACGAAAAGGGTACGCACCTATTAAACCCATATATCGAGCTCTGATAATTTTTTTAATGGATACTTGGTAGATTTGATAAGAGGCACGTACAAACAGAAGAAAGAACGTTTCAACATACCACAATTTTCGATCAAATTCTAAACCGAAAATACCGGTAATTACAGATTTCCTCAGGTGTGTAGAAAATTCATCATTACCACTTACATATACAGGTAGTTTAGTTAATTTTTAGTAAAACAATCTTATTTATTGATAATTGAATGAAATTCAATAAACGCTTTAACTTGAATGATATCCTGTTAATTCAAGTGTTTTAATTGAAAACCTGATATTTTTGCGGTATTGAGCAATTTCGATTCTTCTCCCGGACGAATGAAACTTTAGTGTTCAAATATTCGACGTAAATATTCAAACAAATTTTAAGGTTGTTTCTCATATGTAGAATATCAACACGAAAATATTTTCTTAGCGTTATATAGAAGGTATTAAATTACCTTAAAATGCAACTGAATTTAACGAGTAGAAGACCATTATGCCTATGTGACATTATATCTTATCTTTGCGCGGTTTGTAAAATAGGTCAGGAATAGTCAGAAACATGACATCGCGGAAGCCGCAGAAAAGGGATAGGAATGTCTGAGCTAAGAATATATATAATGAATAGTTTTGTTTGTTACGATTGGAACTTATTACGTAACCTATGCCTTTGGCGCTAATGTTTTGTGTATAAAAATAGTCGCAAATAAAGAATTTGAAGTGAAATAAGATTTGGAACGACTGAAAGATTCTAAATGGCACAATTTGTTTATATTGTTTTAATATTGTTGCCAATCTTTGGATTTTCTGAAATCATTGAAATAGGAGATGCACTGGATTCTGACAAAGTAAGTCAAAAATAGAAATATTATACGTTATTTTGCGTGACATCCGTATGTTGAAATCTGAAATAATAAATCATTCTCTGCACCTTTTAGTTAACGTTTTGGGAATTCAATAATTTTCAAAAATTGCGTAGAAAAGTTCAGAAATTTTAATTTTTGATTTAGGTTTTGCATTTTCTCATAAATGATGTATTCAACTCTGATTATACTAGCAACGTTTGATATTTTAGGATACGCGATTACATTCTTGTGAATAATTTAAAAATTATAAAATAAAAATTTAAAAATATCTTGGTGGAGATACCTTTATTTTATGATTTTACTAACTAAGTCGAGGTTTGTACAATGCGAAGTAGGAAAAAAGGTTTACCAACATGCGTACATTGCGCTTTTAATACTATTCAGTATGCTGCTATATGAAATGAAAATACCTTTCCTGAAATTTGACATATAATAATAATAATACGTATTTATTTATTTATTTTTTGCATAGAAGAATGCACTTAACAATTGGATTCCTCTCGCAATATTACCAACAATGTTTCTCCCGCCTTGTGAAGATAAATTGTGAGTAGAGAGTTATTTTGTTACGTTTATTATTAACAGATCTTTATGAATATTATGTATATAAAAGCATAAGTAATCGGTGCTTAAGAAAAATTGTAAGGTAATTCTTGATAAACTTTGTGTAAATGATCTAGTTACTAATTCAAGTAAATCTAAGCTGCCCAGTTTGCACAAGACGAATGATTTTGGCACTGTAATTCTTTGTTACATCATAATGTCTCGTGCGCTTCAAGGGACAAATGTATGGCAGCACATGCAATAGCGACAAAATCCGTTTGAGTCCAGCATTCTTCAATAAAACCGCAATGACCAAAACAAAAGATTGAAAACGGACAAATAGATAAAACAAACAATTGAATGAATATTTATGAGGAGATTGTCGCCGGCTAAAGATGAAACATATTCTATTATCGATTGGTTGTGTGGAATTGATCATGTGTTACACTGTTTATACGATATTTTAAGGAAAATGGGTGCTCCTGAAGTATGCGCACCAAGATGTCGCATAACCTGAACCCTAACCTGGTACACACCCTGAGTTCAGGTGTGCGCCATCTTGGTGCGCATACTTCATGAGGTACGGAAAATGTGACACGATGTAATATATACAATATTAATGATTACTCGCGGCCCTTGAATAATTGTTTCTGTATGTTGCGGACCTTTCGTTCGTTGGAATTGTGCAGTCTGCTATACGGACATTGGCGTTGCATGATTTCACATATTGTCGTATTTTTATGTAGCCACGAGCCAATGTGCCTCGACTCAGCACCGAAAAATATGAAAGATTTGTCAGATGGTTGTGATATTGTTACTTGTCTTTCAATGACTCTTCAAGTGCAAATAAACGGGAAAAATGTAACTCTATTGAATCCTGTCAGCGTTTTCGGATGGAAATGCAGGTAAGAGTATATTCAATCAACCATTTTTGAGATTATTTACACCTTTGATCCAAACGAAATCTAAGAAACTATAGATTCGTATCCTTGCGGTATACGCATGCAGATCAACCTGCACAAAGGCACAGAGCAAGAAGAGGTAGTTAGTTTTGCGCACCTTGCTCCACAACTTTTCATTTTAAGCGGGGGTGTTTCCAAGTTAAAGGGGAGGTAGATATTCTGTTATTAGTGATAAAACTATTTTTAACCTATAAAAATGTGTATATGTATTTGGACTCATGGATGTTTGAAATCTTGCTTACAAAATTATAAAAAATTTCGTAAATTGTCCCTTGGAAAATAAAGTGTCTGATGTAACTAGAATTCATAATTGCTACCCAAAATTAATTTTCATATCTCTGAAGTGCCTCCTAAAGCCCTTCGTGATTCTAAATAATAAAAACGAATGTAATTTATCTTAAACGTAATAAACATATTCCCAGAAAAACAAACAAGTCGGAATATTTAATAAAATTAATTTAATCCGATACTTTTGACTTCATTCACGTTCATTGGTTGATATACTTTTTATTAAAGTAAGTGAAGTGAAGAATTTGAAATTAGTATTTTTCGATGGTTTTCTCAGAAAAACAATAAAGCTACTTGTGGTATTTGCTATTAAGCAAAAAGACTAATTCAATAAAGGTGTCGTGGAAATTTGAATTTATTATGTTTTTTGGTTTTATCTATTTCACCACAATCTTTAAATGGGTTTTCTAATCTTCTTATCCTTGTTTACTGCTTGACAATTTAAAACCAGGCAAAACTTATTTACTACTTAATAGCGTTGTTTAGATATTTGATCGAAGAATTCGATTCAATTTGGAATTGTATTTTATTTAAGGCGGCATTTTATTAAATCAATATATATATATATGACTGAATATAGCAACTTTTATGACCTTGAGTCACATTTTTGTTATGGTTGAAATAAGCTTCATCATGATTTTAAAAAGTTTCAAAGCCGCAAAATGATGTTTGTAGAACTCAACAAGGTATGAAAGTAATTTAGATAAGGATTGGGTTTCCTGTGTGTATCATTATTAACTTATGAATTCGTGATAACATTGCCTGAAGCCTAAACTATAATATTACAATTTTCAAGAGATTCAAGGTAAAATCGCTTACTATCTTAAACATGGAATGATTAAATATGCATGTTTCGGATTGTTAAACCAAGTTTTAGATCTTAAATTGTTGTTACTGCTGCTGTAGCTACTGCTGAAATGAGTTGTTTATTATAGAATCGTTTTATTGTCAATACCCTCTGCCATGACCGAGTGATATCAATACAACTTTATGTTGTAATTAACAGAATTAAAATACAAAATATCATATTCTGACATTCTGATTTGAAATATATTTTTGATTTTAATTTTTTAATAAATTTTATTATGAATCAATATCAACTCGATTGTTGTGCGTGACAATGAATATGATAGTTGAGGACATGTCCTAGGGTAAATATCGTGAAATGTTGTCATCCGATTGTCTGAAATGATTTAACATAGCGTACAAACTTTAAAACGTGGTATAAAAATTTGCTACATAAAAAGGAATATTTATTAGGATATCAATGACGAATAATTTGGCAAATAACAATATTCTTTTATTCGTTTTCATTTTATTGAAAAAAAAACATTTTCTTAATATATTACATTTTAGAGAACCGGGTTCATGCTTATCGGAAAAATGCACTAGTAATAAAACTCTTCAGTGTTTTATACGAAGAAAGAAAAAATGGTGTCCAAAATATGAATGTAGAACAAAAAGATGCGAAAGAAAACAATGGGAACCAATTGCAAACGGATTGTTCCCATTTGAAGAGGTTACGGTAAAGGTAAGAAATTTAATTTTATTGCATCCGAAAGATGGAATGATTAATCTTTCTGATTAAGAACAGAGTAAATCAATCGATATAAATTGTAATCAGACTAACGCATCTTCATAAGCGAAAACAATAAAAATACAAGTAAAATACAACCCATAAACTGACAACTATCAAAAATTATACGAACAGGCGTCGTATGAAAAAGGTAGATAATTTTTGCAATTTCTGGGAATTAAATCTACTCTTGGTTTTATTTTTAACATAATTTATATTTATATTTTTTAAATTTACAGTATCCGTGCGGATGTGAATGCGTGGAGATTGACTATTCAGATTCAGACAAGAAGTCTTAAAATTTCTGAAACATCCGCCAAACTTAATCAGTGATCCGTGAAAGGTTCAGCTACTAAATTTGCTTTTAAATTTGTACATGACACCAACTATAAGTGTTGCTTTCATTTTAATATTGGTTGCCACTTTCGTATGCGTTTATTCTCTTGAAGACATTTTCATATGATTCAGTTTAGACTAATATCAGTGAGATCACATAATAGCTGAATCGCATACCAATTCGACACCCATTATTGAATGTTATTCTATTAATATTTTATCTATCAATGTCGCAAAATATGCTATATTTATTTAATGTGTTTATCTTGTATAATAATAGAAATTGCTTAATAAAGAAAGAAAAAAATCATGCCTTCAATTCTTAAAAATAGAATGCAATATAGGGATTTCAATTTTCGCCTGATGTCAATTTTTACCGCTGATGCATCATAGCTATCAAAACAATTTAAAGAAGAAGAAAATATAACACAGGGCCCCAATGACACATATTTTTATAGTCTTCTAGTATTTAGTTGATGCCGGAAAAAAAATATTATTATCAGTTTTGTCACACATCTAAATTGTGTGATACTTGTTTAAATGTTTATAAAATATTATAAAAACCATAATGTAACACTGGTTTACTCAAGACAATCAGGTTTTGGCTATACAAACTTTAATGGCTATGAAAATTCCAAGATCAATTGATTGCAGGCTTCTTTCTATACGGATGTAATTAACATCAATCTAATTCGGTATCATGCTGTATTCAAAATGATGTCACATTCACATGCCAGAGCGATAAAGATTCGCATAAGGCTGACTTTTGATTCTTTGAATTTCTAGTTAAAACTAGACTGCTTCAGTTTTACTAATCTATTTATTAACGTGAAGTAAAAATAATTTCACTACTACAAAATTCAATAGTCGTAGAGAACTCACGGTATATTTAATAGAATCTAATTGCCATTAGTAAATCGAAAACTACAGCTTTGCAATCAGTATCAGCTTCTAAATATTTCAGCCAGACTTCAACTTTTAGTAACATTGGGAGTGAAAAGGAATGAGAGCTACAGTAAAAATACAGGATGGACTTACATCTGAATAAATAATACAAATTAGAAAAAAAAACACAATCGAATGGCGGAGAGTTCAATAAATTATCACATTCCCACAAATGTCAATCAGGTGGATAGGCCCATAAATAGGCCATGCCGCACAGAAACAGCAAAGACGAATCATATTGCTGAAAATTGGAATGACATTCCGCAATCGACCCTTCCCATATATATAAAGGGAATAAAGTCAACGAGAAAAAAACAGCAACGGGATTAAATAGAAACAAACGGGAAGTATATATATCTATGAATTCACATAATTCAATAAAATCTTCAATCGAGTCTCAAGTACGTTTCCTTTGTTAATGCATATTCTTTCTGAAGTATTCATTTACTTAAAGCATGCCATTAAATGAAATAACATGAATTTTTATATATTGTAGATATTTTTTCCAGTTTGCTTTCGTTTTTTTTTATATCTTTTCTTTATGTAAATTGCATTCGTCGTTTTTCTCGATTTATTGCTCTCTTTTTTGCTTTTATACACTCAAGGTTCATCCTTTATGATTTACAACGATAAATAAAAAAATTACAGTTGAGTAATATTTTATACACGGGGCCAAAACAACCTAATAACAACTCTATTTTGCATCAAAAATGCAGATTGCCAATATTCATATATATGTTGGGTAGTTCGTGCCTCAATTTCGTGCGTGATTAGACAATAGGTCTTCAATTTCAGTTCCGAGAAGGTTCAAAACTTCAAATCGATGTATATAAAACGATATTTAGTAATGCAAAATGTTATATCCTTATTACAAGTAATGAACACAGACTCATTACAAAACAGCACACGATTTATTTGGACGCCGTTAACTTAGTTTAGAATGGAAGACCACAAAACAGGAGAAAAAAACAAGTACACTGGACAACATTGTGACGTTTCAATACAGCACACGAGCAGATAAAGTTAACAAGCTCAGCAAAGTGTAAGTTCAAACATAATATCTAACACAGTACAATGGTTTTCAGAGATAATTTCTTATGAAACGATTGCAGTTCAGATTCAATAGTATCAAGTATCCGAATAGTACCATAACTTTAGGCAAATTTATATATTTTCTCAAACGGTTATTGTTGTTGTCTTCAGTAGGAATGAATTTCATTCCAATGATGCATTATTATTTATGCCCTGCGGCCAGGGGTTTTACATATCGCATTAGATTTTTAGAGCAATATACGATCGGCAACAGACTTTTAGCGACATCTTGTGCATTAACGCGCATTTCTATTAACAGCCATATTGTATTATAATTCAATTCAATGCGACGTCGCAATCGTACTTTCAAACTCTTCGAAGTGAAACGTCGAAGTAGAAATTGCAGACCTTTGATCATGATAAAAATAAGTCTACACTTGAAAAGCATTTAAATTACTAAGCGCTTTCAACGTTCATATAATATATATTAATTTAAAAGTTTCAAGTTGGATTTATATGTATAGTATAAAATATTATTTTGAAACTCTTATATATACCATAGTTTTTAGTCCCACTTCCACGAAACTGCATTTGGGCAGACATTTCATGGTAGTGGTTAAACATAAAACCTCGAAGAGTATGGCGCCGGCACCACGGTGATTTCGAACCAGCTTCTTCCCAGCCCTGACGGTAGTGGGAATTGATTGTACATTTCTGAAACTCTTCAGACATGATTTTTACTGATTCAGTTTTTATATTAAATCAAGTTACAAACGCAAAGAAGAATTCGAACATATTTAAAATGATAATTAAGCTTTTCTGTTTATTTTTTTGCGATAAACTTGGCATTTTCTGTCACGGGATATTTTCGAATTTTGATGTTCTACAAAATCGAACAACACGATTTGTGTCTTCCCATTCCACGCCCATTTAAACTGCACTAACTTTCTATAGCTTAAGGCAAACTTAAGCAGTCCTTGACGTAAGTTGTTCTATACATGTCACTCAAACCAAATTGAAAAAACTCAAGGTATTGATGCGGTTCGTAAAAATGTATTATCACAACATAGTTTTAGGCTAAAGATACCAGTATATTTCAACGCTAGAATCGTATTTCAGAATTTGGGCTTGACATTTACTACAGCGTCTTTTTGCTACATATGTTAGCATTAAATAGAATCTGTCCATCAGCATAAGGATTCTAATTCATTCAAAAACACTTCATAGTCTGCACGGAAATAAATTAGAATTTCCATTTTGGTCGCTTTCTGGAAATTAATCTGCAGATATTGTCAATAAGCTTGTTGCAAAATATCGTTGAGTTTGAAAATTTAATTTTTAAATACTTTTATACTTAATCGTGAAAAAGGTATAAATATATATAAGAAGAGAACGCAGGCACCATGTATCTTTCCAGGTACGCCCAAATCATGCGACTCTACTTCGCCATTTTGATTTTCGGACTGCTGAGCGTTGCTCGTGCTGTGCCACCGGATGTAGCGCCACCGGGTGAAGACGCGACTCCTCCATATTATTGCACAGCCAAGTATGGGTAGGTAATTTTATTAAATCTGAATGGTGATTAAACATATGCATTTGAAAAAGAGTAGAATATGTTTTTTGTTAGGTCTGTTTTATAATTGTGGCAAAAATTATTACGACTAAAATTTCGTTAAAACAAAGAAAAGCAAGCATTCATCACCACCATAAAACTTGCAAAACATGCGCAACAATTTTATTCAGTAATGTGGTGGCAAATGAGCAGGCGCATTAACTTGTCATAAACGGAATAAATAGACAAAACTAGCAATACAGATAACTGAAAGCATCTCAGCTTGTGAAAGAGTAACCAAGCGTAGCACTTAATTTTTTTTTTTTTTCAGGATCAATTTTGAAACTTGTTATGCCATTGAAGTAACTCGTCCATGCCCCCTTAGAACTTGCACAACTATAATAAAGAAGGGCAATTTATTGGCAACTGGAGAAATAGTCAAGTTGGAGAAATCGATAATAAGAAAAACACAACAATGCAGGTCGGTGACATAATCACTATAAATAGAGATAATGTTTAAATTCTATTAAAATAGGCAGTTTTAATATCATGGAAATATCAGTTTATATTAAATGCAATGTATCAGATTTTATATAATAATGTTTCGAGGTTTACAACGAAGTGAACAAATAGCCACCGACAAATAGTTTCCTAATACAACAATTACATCGATATGCAAGTCTATCCCATTTCTTTATTCCGTACTGAACAATCTGGATCCAACCTGCTAATTTATGCTCAAATACAAGGAGTTCAGATGTTCAATGACTCTTCATTTTCAACTTAGACACAATCGGTCATGTGGACGAAAAGACTGCAAATGCAGAGATTACTTTGCCACAGAAACCGTGCAAGAAAGTTACCAATCAAAAGACGTAAAACTAAGAAAGTCAGCTAAAATTGTTATCCGGGTATAAAAATTTTATTTTTTTAGTTTTCAGTATATTCAGTTGTTTGTTTGATCGAGGTACGGTCGCAAGAACTTACCTTGAACTCAGTAACAGTGAACAAATAATTTCATGAA
The DNA here is from genome assembly GCF_964204865.1 of Styela clava. Taxonomy (NCBI): domain Eukaryota; kingdom Metazoa; phylum Chordata; class Ascidiacea; order Stolidobranchia; family Styelidae; genus Styela; species Styela clava. The sequence continues at coordinate 12,592,027 of NC_135264.1, forward strand.
TACAATGGTAAAAAATTCAAATTCCATTTGAAATTTTCTGAAATTTGTTTTGCAATGGTGTGTATTAATACTCAAACAACAATATCGAGTTTTCAATTATTCAGTGAAATCGTCGGCACTCTGAAAGAGATAATGTTTATCGTTTTGTCCGAATCATTTCTGCGTCTTTATAAGGACATGTTCACAAATCTCGGCTTTCTTTCAAACCCGGCACTGATTTACAAAAATAACATTTATCATTGAATTGCAGTATCCGGCAAAATGCAAATGTGCGAGAAAGAGAAACAACTTCGACAAATTTTAAAGTGAATACTGGACAAACATCTTTGAAGGGCCAAATTCCGTGTTCGGCATAAAAAAATATATTATATCTTACAATGCATAAACATTTTTGATTCTTTGTATGAGTATTCGGGGAACGAGGTAATGTTTTACTCACAGACTAGTTTTGAAATTAGGAATGATTCAGAGATTTTAGAGCCACATATCCGCTTTAGAAGTTACCTTCGTGCTAAGAAGTAGCAAATAAAACCACTGAAACTATTCATCGCTCCTTAAGTGACATTCACATCGCTCCGCGGGCATTCGCAAAGATGACATGTATATGTGCGAATGGTTAAACTGACATTAAATGGTTACATTTTATTTTACTGGGTAACTCATGTATCACTTCTTTTCTGCATCATATTCACCCCCATAAAATCAACTAGCTTGATTTTATCTCTTATGATATAAAGAATAGCAATCCCGTAGTATGTGCATCGGAATGGCGGACACCCGAACATAATATGTGTGCCAGGTTGGGGTTAGGCCATGATTTTATTCTAATTTCCCTTATATTAGTTCCATGACGAGTTCAGGGACTAGCCAAGTGACTCCCGTAGTAGTTGTACCTGAAATTATGACCTAACCCTAACCTGATACAAATACTACGTTCCAGTATCCGCTATCTTGTTGGACATACTACGGGAGTACCTAAGGAATACCACTCGTGAAATGCAAATGTAACCCAAATCGGATGATTGGGAATTGCGTAATGAAAAATTCAGTTAAATTGAAGTTTCCGTGATCCAATCATAACTCTTTGACAAAAAATTAGGAGCGACAATTGAATGCTATTGAAGAGTGCTCTTCTTATAATACCAAATTAGCGTAAGCACATCAAGAATATTGTGATTAAGTGCCGAGCGATTAGGATTGCAAAGCGGCGCTCCAAAGAAAGGTACGTGTGCCAATATGAAGGTACACTTCATTCACGTCAATTGGTTAATATACTTTTTATTAAATTTAAGTGAAGTGAAGAAGTTTGCAATTAATATTTTTCAATGATTTTCTCAAAAAAGCAATAAAGCAATCTGTGTTATTTGCTATTAAGCAAAAAGACTAATTCAATAAAGGTGTCGCGGAAATTTGTATTTATTATGTCAAGTTCTTTGGTTTTATCTGTTCCACCACAATCTTTAAATAGGTTTATTATTCTTCTCATCTTTGTTTACTGCTTGACAATATAAAACCAGGCTAAACTTAGTTACTACTTAATAGCGTTGTTTAGATATTAGATTAATTTTATTTAGAGCGGCATTTTATTTAATTAATATATATATATATATGGCTGGGTATAGCATCTTGTATGAACCTGAGTCACATTTTCGTTATGGTTAAAATAAGCTTTGTCATGATTGTAGAAAGTTTCGAAGCCGCGAAATGATATTTGTAGAACTCAACATGTTATGAAAGTAATTTAGATAAAGATTTGGTTTCCTTTTATGGATACGTGATAACATTACCTCAAGCAGGTTACTAAACTATGTTACTGAAACGGATCGTTTCCATTTGAAGAGGTTACAGTTAAGGTAAGAAATGTAATTTGATTGCATTCAAAATGTGAAATGATTAATATTTCTGATTAAGACCAGAGTAAATCAATTTAATATAAATTGTAATCAGATTCACACATCTTCATAATAGAATACAATAAAAATACAAGCATAATATCCCTCTGTGAGCCATAAAATGAAAGCTATAAAAAATTACACGAACCGGAGTCAAATGAAAAAAGTTTACAATTTACACTGACTGTCGTTTTTATTTTTTGACATAATTTATATTTATACTTTCTAAATTTACAGTATCCATGCGGATGTGAATGCGTCAAGATTGACTATTCAGATTCAGACAAGAAGTCTTGAAATTTTCGAAACATACCGCCAACCTTAATCGGTGATAAATTTGCTGTTAAATTTCTACAAGAGACTAAATTACTGTTACTTTCATTTTATTATTGGTTGCCACTTTGGTATGCGGTTAATGCCATGAAGACATTTTCATCGAATTCAGTTTCTAATTATAACCCCGTAATCGTTGGGGTGATTGAATCTAACCCAACCGCTGATTCACATACCAAAGTGGCATCGATTAATGAATGTTATTCTATTAATATTTTATCTATCAATAGCGCAAAATATGCTATATTTATTCAAAGTCTTTATCTTGTATAATAAAAATTGCTTATTAAAGCAAAAAATTTGATACATATTTTTAGCTTTCTAGAAATTTCGTTGTTGCCGAAAAAATATTATTGTCAGTTTTGTCAAACATCTAAATTTTGTGAAATCGTTTAATGTTTATAATATAGGAAATATTATGTAACACTGGTTAATAATCCAAAACAGTCAGGTTTTGGCTATACAAACTGTAATGACTATGAAATTTAATAGATCAAATGATTGTAGGCTCTACTGGTATATTTAATACCAGTCAAATTCGGTATCATGCTATATTAACAAGGGTGTCAAATTAACGTTCCAGCTCGAAAAAGATGCGCATAGGGGCCGGCGCAAAAAAAAAATGCGATAAGGGCTGACGTTTGATTCTTCAACTTTCTAGTTAAAACTAGACTGTAGAATCTACCTGATGGAATTTATTTATCAACGTGAGGGTAAAAATAAATTCGCTGCTACAAAATTTAATATAGTCCTAGAGTACTCCCGAAATTTTTAAACGAATCTATTTGACCATTAGTAAATAGAAAACTACATCTTTCAGTTTCTAAATATTCCAGCCAGACTCCGACTTTCTGTAACATCGGGAGTGAAAAGAAATGAAAAATTTGTAAAAAAAAATCTACTCAAACTGAGCAATCACAAATTTAATAAAATTTTACATCGATTCAAAGATTAAGTAAAATTAAAATAAAACGGTATTTAGCGTTTGGCACAATGACTTTATGATGTAATATCGATTGGAAAATTCGCAGTTTAGTTTCAATAGCTCAGTAATAAGTAATCAAATGGTATCATAACAATTAAAGACTTTTGGTGAATTTAGATTTCATTTTCAAAACTGTTTTTTTTTTATTGAGGAATGAATTTAATTTCAATAATGCGTTATTATAGCAATTTATCATCGGCAACAGACTTTTAGCGACATCTTGTGCATCCACGCGCATTTCTATTCCATGCAATGCGACGTAGCAATCGTATTTTCAAACTCCTCGAGTGAAAAGTCGGAGTAGAAATTGCATACTTTGATGGTAATAAAATGAGTCTAAACTTGAGGAGCATTCAAATTACCAAGCGTTTCTAACAGCCTAACACATAAGACTTGCATACACCGGAGATGTTGCTATCAAAATTAAATTTTATAGGAGTTCAAGGCTGGATTCCGAGTCGAATTATTTTACAACTAGGATTTTGTGGGCGGTGTCAAATTTTTTTGCCTCTCAGTCGGGAGTCGGAGATAGAACTTTTGCAGCGGGGAGCATGGCTGGGAAGCCGGAGTCATTGAGCTGTGACATTTTGATGGAGCCGGAGCCAGAGTCAAGCTTATCATGTTAGATGGAGCTACCAGAAATGTTAGTAGCTCCAGCTTCTAACCATCTTATTGTTTATAACATCAATATTTATTCAATATTTTATACAAATAATAAAATCTATCTTTTACAGCACATAAATTGTCAATTTATATTGTTAATTTCAAAAGTTTCAAGTTGTATTTACCTATTCGAAATTTTAATTTTGAAACCCTCATAAAAACCATAGTTTTTGGCCCTACTTTCGGGAAACTGCATTTGGGCAAATATTTAATGGTAGTGGTTAAACATATAAACCTCAATCGGTATGGCGCCGGAGTCGGGGCCCCTGTGATTTCAAACCAGCTCGAATTTGATTGTAAATTTCTGAGACTCTTCAGACCTGATTTTTACTCATTCAATTGTTTTTTTAATAAATTAAATTACAAACGCAAAGAAGAACTCCAATCATTTTAAAATGATAATTGAGCTTTTCTGTTTATTATTTTTTACGATAAAAGTATCATTTTCTGTCACAGGGTATTTTCCTAATTTGATGTTCTACAAAATCGAACAACACGATTTTTGTCTTCCCATTCCACGACCATTTAAACTGCATTAACTTTCTATAGCTTGAGGCAAACTAAAGCAGTTCTTGACGCAAGTTGGTCTATACATGTCACTCAAACCAAATTGGAAAAAAACTCACAAAGTATGCCTGCTGTTCATAATAAATCGTATTATCACAAAGCTAGTTTTCGGATAACGGTACAGAGTTTGAGCTTGGCATTTGCTGCAGCGTCTTATTACAAGGTACGTTAGAATTAAATAGAATCTTTTAATAATGAAAGTATAATGATCCACATCCATTCAAATGAACTCCATAGCCTGCACGAAAATGAAAGGGAATTTCCATTTTGGTCGCTTTCTGGAAATTAATCAGCAGATACTGTCAACAAGCATGTTGCAAAATATCGTTTAGTTTGCAAAACATGATTTTTGAATAACTTTATACTTAATGGTGAAAAAAGGATAAATATATATATAAGAAGAGAACGCAGGTACCAAGTATCATTCCAGGTACGCCCAAATCATGCGACTCTACTTCGCCATTTTGATTTTCGGCCTGCTGAGCGTTGCTCGTGCTCCGCCACCGGATGATGACGCACCTTCTACATATTATTGCACAGCCACGTATTGGTAGGTGATTTTATTAAATTTGAACCGTGATTAACAATTGCATTTGAAAACAGGTAGAATATGTTTTTTGTTAGGTCTGTTTTATAATTGTGCCAGAAAATATTATCGTTGAAATATCGTTGCAACAAATAAAATCAAAAATAAAAGCTTAAGCATTCAGCACCACCATAAAACGTGCACTGCAAAACATGCGCAACAATTTTATTCACTAAAGTGGTGACAAATTCCAAAAAAAATGAGCAAGCTCATTAACTTGTCATAAACTGAATAAATAAGACAAAACTAGCAATACAGATAACTGAAAGCAACTCAGTTTGCCAAAGAGTAACTAAACGTAACACTTTATTTTTTTCTTCTCAGGAGCAATTACGTTTCTTGTGCAACCAATGAAGTAACTCGTCCATGTCCCATTAGACCTTGCACAATTATAATAACGGAGGGCAAGTTACTTGCAACTGGAGAAACAGTCAAGCTGGAGAAATCGATAACAAAAAAAACACAACAATGCATGTCGGTGAAATAATCACTACAAATAGAGATATTGTTTAAATTCTATTAAAATAAGCAGTTTTAGTATGCATGGCCATATTAGTTTATATCAAATGCAATGTATCAGATTTTATATATCAATGTTCTAAAGTTTAAATAACGAAAGCTACCGACAAATAGTTTTTAATACAACAACTACATCGATATGCAAGTCTGTCCCATTCTTCTTCTTTCCGTACTGAACAATTTGGATCCAACCCGCTACTTTATGCTCAAATACACAAAGTTCGGATGTTCAATGACTCTTCATTTTCAACTTAGACACAATCGGCCATGTGGAGTAAGAAACTGCAAATGTAGAGATTACTTTGCCAAAAAAACCGTGAAAGTAAGTTACTCAAAGGACGGAAGACTAGAAAGAAAGCCAGCTAAAATTGTTATTCGGGTATGACAATGTTATTGTGTTAGTGTACAGTATATTTAGTTGCTTGTTTGATCAAGACAAGATCACAAAAAATTACTTTCAACTGGCAAGAATCCAGAAACAGTGAAATAAAAACTTTATAAATATCAAAGATTCCATATAACATCTCCTGAAATATGTTTTACAATGCTGTGTATTGATATTCATAAAACTATACCGAGTTTTCCATTATTCAGTGAAATTGTCGGCACTCTGAAAGAGATAATGTTTATGGTTTTATCTGAATCATTTAACATATATAACATATATCATTGAATTGCAGTATCCGGCAAAATGCAAATGTGCGAGAAAGAGGAGCTTTCTTAGAGGAATCAAAGTGTCAAGTGGATAATGGACAAACATCTTTGAAGACCAAATTCCATGATCTAAGTCACATCGAGATAACGAAAATATATTATATCTTACAATGCATAAACATTTTTGATTCTTTGTATGAGTATTTGGGGAACGAGGTAATGTTTTGCTCACAGACACAGATAGTTTTGAAACTAGGAATGATTCAGAAAGTTTAGGGCTACATATCTGCTTCGAAAGTGAAAGTCGCACTAAGAAGTAGCAAATAAAAGCAACGCAAGTATTCATCGATCCTGAAGTGATATTCACAAGATTGCTGCGCGGCCATTCGCAAAGATAACATGTATATGTGAAAATGGTTAAACTGACATTAAATGGTTAATGGTTACATTTTATTTTGCTGGTTAACTCCGGTATCAATCCCTTTCTGCAGCATATTCATCTCCATAAAAATCAAGTAGCTTGATTCTATCACCTATGGTAAAAAGGGTACTGCCGTAGTGTGTGTATACCAGTTTAGGGTTGGGTCATAATTTTATTCCGATTTTTTCTTTTTTTAGTTCTATTACGAGTGTGGGTCAAGTGAATATAACCCCTGCTCATAGGTTTCAGTTCCTTTACACAACTGATGTAAACTAGACGAACAAAGTTAGTTACCTCCATATTGGTACATACACTTCTGGAGCGCCGTAAAATGAATAATAAGATGAAAAAAATGCAAATATAACCCGAATCTGATGATGTGAAATTGGCGTAATGGAAAATTCAGTTAAATTGTAGCTTACGTGATCCAACCATAACTCATTGAAAAAAAATTAGAAGCGACAGTTAAATGCTATTGAAGAGTGCTCATCTTATAATAACAAATTAACTTAGGCACATCGAGAATATTTTGGTTTGAGTGCCGAGCGATTATCCAGTCAGTTTAGAGATTCGACTGGGAGCCTAAGTGCAAACCGCAAAGTTCAAATTAATATTGTTGTTAGTAGATTCAGCAATTATAATATAATTTTCAAAGAGAACTTAAATTTAATTTGACAGTCAGATGTAAATGATAAATAAAATGACGCGTTCTGCGGTTTTGTCGTATTCTATTCCGCAAATTTGGAAACCACCTCGGTGCAATCGTGCAGGATTTGCAAATATAAATTCAGAAAATCGCGAGATCAAAACAACAGTAGCTCATAGAAAGCAATAACAACGTCAGCAATTAAAATCGGATTTAATTAGAAAAAATTAGCAATGAAAAACAGCTTCAAATCTAGAGAAGCATCATTTCTCAACTTTCGGCAATCGAAGAAAGATGAAGATTTTACTCGCAGCAGTTCTTTGTGAATTATTAGTCTTATCGTTTGCAAAAAGGCGTTACAATAAAGCACCACCACCTTTACCTGAATGCACAGCAAAGTCAAGGTATTTATTTATTGTCTGCGTTCCAGAATAGATAAATATAATATAGCTGATTAATGATGATAAAAAAGAAAAGATTTCATATGTTATGACAACGTGTTTGCATATTTGCATATTTTCAGAAGTCTTACTCGTTGGAGTCAATGTGTTGTTTACGACTATACCATTCTAATTTTTCTCCACTATAATTGCTTCCTTAGTACTAGCGATCAGGAGATTAGCAATTCTCGAATATCAAATAAGAGTCTCTGTTTTGTTCTTTTAATATTTTTTTTGAAGAGAATTACTCTCAGCAAGGTCACACACAAATTGTGAAACTGATCTCTAACCGAAGTTACCAAAGTGCCGAGATTTAAAAGGGTTATTAAAAATTGAAGCGTTGAATTGCTCGTTACCACACCAACTGACATGAGACTTAGGGCAATTTATGCGAATACGATCCGAAAAATAGCTATGGAATATTGAATTCCACTTAACTGTAGGTATTGTAAAAAGCTTTAAATTAAATTTATTTTGTCTGGTAGGTATACTGACAGTAAGTTCTCATAACTTACAGTCAACCAACGGATAAAAATATTTCTGAGCTACAAGTTCTGAGAGCGAACAGGAAAAGATTGTAGTCTTCAATAAATATTTAATTTATACAAATTTAGTGAATATTTGAGATATTTACGAAAATTTTAACGATATTTAAAACGGGGACGGTATTAATGTTGTTTGCAATTATTGAACGCTTCCATTGACGACGAGACTCGCTTGATAGTACAAAACTATGAATGGCAAGAACTAATAACTTTTACAAGCGTACATTATATTTTCTGCTTTTGATTTTTTAGTTATAAAACTCCGCCATTTTGCTGGAGCCCAACCCACACATGCTTACATCGTAAGTGTAGATTTACCATCAAGGAAATGCGATTATCTACCGACCCGCCTAAAGACGTCCCACTTTCGAGAAAATATACAGTAGACGTCAAAGAATGCAGGTAACATTAATGCGACATCTTGTGCTTAGTGAATTAGTTTATAACGTGGTTGAAGAATAGGTTGTAGAAAAAAAATTGTTTTATAATATTTGAATTAGTGCATTGAAAACTTGGAACAACTTTCCACAGAAAATTGGGACCTCCAGAAGTATGTGCACCAAGATGGCGCATATCCTGAACATAGATGTGTACCAGGTCAGGGTTCAGGTTGTGCGCCGATACTTTAGGAGCGCCGAAAATTGCTAGCAAATTTACGTAAATAGACAAAAGTGATTATTTTAAACAATAGGCGCTTCTGGAGTATGCGTACCAAGATGACAGACACGGAACGTAGCATGTGTACCTGGTTAACGTCAGGCCATAATTTTAGGTACAAATACTACGGGAGTCCCTCACCTGGTACACGTACTACGTTCCGGTGTCCGCCATCTGGGTGGGTACGCATATTTCAGGAGTACCAGATTAGGTATACAAATTTTGTAAAAATTCAAGACAAGTCAGTCATGAGGTGGTTCATGACTGTTCTATACATATGATTTTTACTTGGCACTAACCAGTGGTGGGATTCAAATTTTTTGTCAGCCGGTTTCATCACACAAATGTCATATTTTCAGGCGGTTCTGTTACAAAAAGTCATGTAATGTTAACCGGTTCGCTGATCTTATAAAATTCCGTGAGACGGTTCTATAGAACCGGTTCGAACTGGCTAAATCCCACTACTGGTACGAACTGACAACTTTTACAAATATTTAGCAATAATTCAATTTAAAAAATATTGACAGAGGAGAACCTGATGGACGACCATGCAGCGAAGGTGGCACGTGTTCATGTAGACACGAATTCAAGTGGATTCTGATAGAAACATACGTTATCATACACAACAAATCGCCATTCGGAGAACTCACTCATGCCAAGTCCATGAAAAGAATCGGTTATGCACGCGTGAGTGATATAAAAGTTGAAGTATTCAGTAAAAAGGGCAAAATGATTGTAAATTTATAATTGTACTTGAATATTATCATAATACTATGGATGCCGATTTTAGGTAAAATGAAACAGTTACATATAGATAGATTATACATCATTGATAAATGAATTGATTTATGATTTATGAAATGATTTATGAAATGAGTTATAAATGTCGGGAATTACCTGTCCTATAATAACAAGAGAGCTATGCTGAAATATATGGATATGTAGCGCCACCTAGTGGCAGATGTCGATGACGTCATGGCACATAAAAAAACGAATCCCATACAGCTCACCGGAATATTTGAAAAAAACAAAAGAAGTACCCTTTTGGTGAAAAATTTAATCTTTGAGCCCCGAAAATTTCAAAGCGATTGCTCCAGTAATCAAAGAGAAATGCTGATTTTTTCTGTGACAAAGAACAAGAACAAAAAGGGCGCCAGCATAAAATGCAAAACGATGGCAATGTCCACTAACGTGTCCAATAATTAGATCCCACTTTGGTATTCGATATCAGCGCCGTAAAACTACTTTGATACGTCATATAAATTGCTCAATGTGATTTCAATCACATACCAAAATGGCACAACAATTGACATGTGTTCAGTCTCATAAAGACATTCTCATAGAATTCAGTTTTTAACCCTAACGTTGGGTTGGGGTTTAGTTTATTCTAAAATCAGATCGAGACTGCATACAAAAGTTGTATCAACTTGTACACAAAATTTTACAGGTTCCAGATGGATGCAGATGTGGAATGAGAAAAGCTGGTCCATATCCATAGTGCCCAGAGATCAAAACGAAAAACTTTTTTGTACAGTAGAGTAGAGCAAGAATGTATCATGTGTCTTGTATTTATATTCAATTAAAAATACATATAGAGTCTTTTAAATCTGTAATTTTAAAGTATTACTGAAATAGTAATAACATGAATAATATATAGATAGAATAATTGGACTTCGAACACACAACTAAATCAATGGGGATCAAAAATCAACACAAGGATATATTGTCGCCACATCACTGGATTACGATTCTACTATGTACGAATTTTGCATATATGAATTATGGTTGAATCTGTGTATATAGTGGATATAGTTCATACCTCCTTTATCATTTTCGCAGTTGAATTAAATTTAATTCCAAAATAAAATACTTCTGAATATATTTTATGTAGTACAAATATAATAGTAAATTATTCAGTATGTTGTATAAAAAAAAGCTTGTTTTTGTTTTGTCGATCGAGTGACAAAATATTTAGTACTACCACAAAAAAATAAACAATCGAACAAAAAAAAAAATAAACAATCGAAAAGAAGCAAATCTGTGGTTATTTGCGGCGTTTTTCTGCTGCGAAAGTATTTAGTTTTCTACAAGATTGTTAAATCACTTCCAGCCATACGTCAATGATGAACGAAATAAGCCTTTGCAAATTTGTTAATCACTTCAGTGCATGATTCGAAAATATTTATCCAAGTATTCCCAAGATCAAGGTTAAATATCTATGATCATAAATGGGAAAAAGTTAGAATCTGTAACTTCTGGGTTTAAATATAGACAACCGCTTAGGCTGGGATGTCCATGTTAAATATATTTATAGCAAACTTTCTCGTGTCGTGAGTATGTCGTATAAACTTCGACATTGTATATTTTCAAATTTTTCAATCATATATCTAATATCATGAATATGCAAGTGTAGCATGGAGATCAACATCTCAATCAATTTTGCATAGAATTAGAGTGCTTCAGAACAGGGCCGTTAAAATACTTCATCGTTTTTTCTGTTCGTTTAAACCTCATAACATAATATATAACAAAACTACCATTCTAAAGCTTGCAGATATTTAAAATTAGAGGTCTGTAAGCTCATGCACATATACAACAATCTGTGTCTATCTATTGCGTTTAATAGTGATTTTACCAGATTGAGTAATAACACATGCAACACACAACACAAGATCAGCCTCTACAGTCAACACACTCTTCCCATTCAGCTCATTTCAAAACTCAAAATTATTTTAAATTCAAGAAAGTAAAAATGAAGAATGACATAGCAAGTGGGTTAAAACGAAGTCAGCCTCATCAGCTCTCCAGAGCAAAGTTATAAAAAAAAAAAATTTATTGCCATAATATATACTGGATGGCCCTAATCATTTTTGTTAAATATCATACTCATTTGTATTAAAAATGGCACAAGCAACATTTGAGACAAAGCTGTATAGTGCCACTATACCGGTACAGATTTACCAAGTCAAGCAGTTAGGAAGTCGTACTACCGGTATATTTCTATGATTATTAAATTCTGAGTTTCCAATAAATGTGTTTCAGACAATTTCGCCTCACCTGATGTCAGAATGTCGAGATTGATCATTCAACGTTTTCTTATAATTCATATAAATTTGTTCTTCCTACTTTCTGCAGCATTTTTTCCACTTGACACTTCAGTCATATCTGCTCAGTTGTCAATGAATTTGATGTCACTTTATATCTGCAACATCGTTTCAATGCATGAATATATATTTACATGGAGTACCTCCGTACCGGTAACCTGTGTTCAGTTGGATATAGCCTACCGATACAAACTACGGTACCGTATACAGTACAGCAGTACCGGTATCGTTAAGGCGTTTCCCGCTTACAGGTACGGTACCGGTAATGATCAAATGAAACAACCTATTGTATCATTTTTATTTATCGTACCTGCCTTTCTTATCACTTCATATTGCTGTATTGCGGTATTTACTTTGTAACAAAGCTTCACGTTGTCCCGCTTCGAGTCATTCAGTTGAATAGGTGCAGCCGTGTGTCTTCACCGAAATATGTGCTGCCATTAATAATTAGTTCAGAAGATCCCGTGTTCCGCAAAGCCACACAAATGGATTCAAAGTTCACGACGCAAATAGGAACTTCATTACAAATGGTAAAACACACGATTAAAGCAGATAATATCAGCGCGACGGAATACGACGCTTACCCCAGGACAGCCAAAGCAAGGAGGACGCTGCAATCAACAGCAAGTCGTCACGTATGCAGCGGTGGTTGGAGTCGAGCAACAGAATCTGACTATCGGGTGCAATTAGGGCTCAAACTTCACCCGCCAATGCATTGACTACACAAAAAATATAAATACGATATGAAACAATGAAAAATAGGACGACTTCAGTCTCGCCACATATGGTATTCCGCGTCTACGCGTCGGTCTTGTGGGTCCTTAATATAATTTCTAGTACGGTAAGTGATGATACTTGAATAATTCGCACGACACTTATTGTATATATCGCTAGTTTTAATAATCTTAAAATTTCATTTTTCAAAAACTAGATATCATAATATTGTATGTCGCTGGTCGGTAACCAGCTATTGTTGTCCGCGATTTTCATCTCCTAGTAGTGGAAAAAATAAACTTGACTTGACAAGGCGGTTATACAAGTATTTTTTTTACTAACTATTGAAAATAGGATACATCAATAGGACATATATGACCATAATAAAACCCTTTGGTATTTTAGGCCCAATTAATTCGAATAAGTAATATTTCTAGACATGTGTATACATCACTGATTTAGGGCATTCTACATGTTTTTATAACTTTTTGTATGTTTGGCATTCATGACAATCATTATTAGAATTTATTATATTTATCTATTTTTTGATGCAGTGAATAAAAAATTACCTTGACTTTGCTTTGCATTCATGTAAAGGTTGTGGCGCCTTATTGTACGGCCATTTTGCAAACGATAAGACTAACAATTCACAAAAAAAGAGCTACGAATAAAGTCTTCATCTTTTTTCTATCGCCGAAATATCAAAAAAATGCTTCTTGATATTTGAAACTGTTCTACGTTGATGTTTTTCTCTATAATTGAATTCGATTAATATCGCGCAAGAGGTTGTTTTTGCTTTCTATAAGCTACTGTTGTTTCTATTTTGCGATTTACTGGATAAATACTTGCGAATCATACACGATTACATCGAGGTGGTTCCCAAATCTGCTTAAACGAATCTTTATGAATAAAATGCAACAAAACCGCAAAACGTTTATGAGGCTTCATAGTTTCCAATATTTACACCTGGTTGGCAACCTAGATGTTTAAAATTTTCGTTGAAAATGCACTTGCGTTGCAAAACCTAATAACAAGATTTGTAGTTTTTTATTGCACTTTCAGACGAACTTTTTTGATAGTTGAACTGTCCGGATAACTATCGCTACTGTAAATCATTATTAGTTTGTCAGAATGAGCACTCTGCAAATATGATCATGGCCTTCTAGCACGTTTTCAATGGAGTATATTGTACAAAATAAATGACATATATATGTTGGATTCAATTCAATGTATCACATCAATACGGATGCGACGGCAAACCATATTGAAAAAGCCTGTAAATATATTCAGTACTGAATTTGTTATAATATAAAAACAAACTACATTTTCATATATTACATGGGTCTAACTTATTTTTGACTTTTTACAAACTTATATATGTCGGTACATATTCAGGCACATGCAGTGGTGGGATTCAGCCGGTTCGCACCGGTTATATAAAACCGTCTCACGGAATATAAGATCAGCGAAACGGTTAGCATTACTAAAAAAAAACAAGTGAGAAAACCGGCCGAAAAATATGACTTATGTGATGGAACCGACTGACAAAAAATTTGAATCCCACCACTGGGCACATGTACTAAACATTTCTTGGCTCCAGTGATGTGATTACGATTGAGTTGTTAATCAAACGTTGATTTTTTTACGTCAACATTAAAATACTACATTCTAAAGTATTTACAATCCCGCTGGCCACCCCTGTTAGACCTTGATATTCAAGTTACTCTGTGTTGAATTCTCATACTAATGAGAAATAGTACAATGAGGCAGTCTTTGACACCGACAATATATTTTTATGTTTTACAATATGTCATTATCTTGATTACGTCACACCTCTTAAATTCGATACCAAAATTAATATAATAAAAATTTGGTTAAGAAAATCAAATTGGATTAACCTTTCAATATGCAATAGTAAAAACACCAGAATATAGTATATCATGCATCTTGGTTGATACATTTATGAATATGCTTGAAATGTAGTAATCACTTTCTACTCTCAGCCGTCTATTTCTCGTTCTAACGCGTATTCGCTCATGAATCTAGTACATTTACATCCACCAGGAACCTAAAAAGTTAAAATATTTATTAGAAAAAAATATTATTATTCGGGTCCGAGGTCCAACCTTAGACGGACTTGGTTGTTCTTTGACGGTCACACTAGACCTGCTCATGCTAAAAGTAATAAATTCGGTACTCCCGAAGTATGTGAACCAAGATGGCGGACACTGGAACGTAGTATGTGTACCAGGTTAGGGTTAGCCCATAATTTCAGGCATAAATACTACGGAAGTCCCTTGGGTAGTTCCCGGACTCGTAATAGCACTAAAGTAAGGAAAATTAAAATAAAATTATGGTCTAACCCTAACATGGTACTCACACTACGTTCCGGTGTCCGCCATCTTGGTTCACATACAATGAGTGTAAAAAAAGATGGCCGAGGTAAACTAAGAGCAAACGCATTTTCTTACCCACAACAACGTTAAACCACAGTATTTTCAAGTAATACCTGTCACGAAAGAATATAATGTTAAGCGACATTACAAAACCAAACTCGTGAAAAGATACCGAAAATACCATGATATTTATATTTTTTGTAAAGCAATTTTAAAATACCTAAATTCTTTATATAGTTTCCTTGAAAAACTGATTAGAACGATGAACTCTCATTTTTAATTTAAATTTAAAGTGATTAAACTCGCGATGTTTTGATCACCTTTGGGTTTTATCCGACTGCGGCCAGCGAGACCTACTCAAAAGTTTTTGCGGCTTTTCAACCCCGCAACCTTGGAACACTCTATAATATATTTAAAACCGTCGCCTTTTTTACAACGGAAATTGAACAGAAAATTTATTTTTTTATAAACATAATCAAATGATAATTTTTTTTATAACCGTACTACGAAGTGAGATGTACCAAAACTAAAACACAAGAGGGCGATATTACCTTAGTTATAACTTGATTAATGGAACTTGTCAATACTTTAAGATTACAAATAAACAGTCACAAATTGAAAACAGGTCGCTTAAACACGTCTATATAAAACAGTCATATTGAAACCAACTTACCGTGAATTTGACGGTTTGTAGCACTTTCTCCCACAAGTTTGTTTCTTCATTTCGTTGGAAAACCCATGTTTCGATTTTCTTCGAAATGTATTGGGTTTGGCAGGTACATCTGACTTTTCCGCTTTTTCCACATGCTATTCCAGGCATTCTTAAATAAAACAAATCAGGTATTGATCTTTTGGTTAAGCATTTCAGTCTTTTGGTTAGTCACTAGGGCATAAGCTTGGAATGTAACATGAGAACTTATTTACATATTTAGCATCAAAAATTACCTATTTCATTCCACTATTATTTAATTTAAACTTCTAAAGAATTATATTGGAGTTTGCGCCAAATTAGTAGAATAGTTCAAAATCCCAAAATCTTATTTGAAGTCGCCTAATAATACTGAATAAAAGAAGTCAACCTACTATATATTTGTATTGTGTCCAATTACTATAAACGAGCGATAAACAAACAATATATACATTACAAAATAGCATTAAATAAAAAAAATTTGAGCTTCAAAAAGTAAAATTTCAAAATAAAAAGAGAAGTTACATTTCTGTACTCTTATATTGATCATATTTCCAGCCTGATACTTTCTGCCTGAAAACATCTAAACACACATTCAACAAAAATTTGATTTAAACCTAAATGCATTTCAATTTGTTGTGACGGTCAGATTAAAAATTGTCAGATGATTGTTAGATTAACTAACAAAACATCAATTTGAAGAAAAATATAGCAACAAATTATTAACAACTTAGTTCAGTTAAAACATTTGTTTTTTGGAGTAAAACTTCCCCAAACCTGCACTGTTTCCCGATTGTTTTATAGGGAGTTGCTAGTCTCACGGTGGAAAAGGGAGAGATTGAAGTTTGTCCAGGATAAACTATGAATCTGCAACTCTGTTCCGGACACCTGGACAAAAAAGTCTTATCTACGTAAAGACTCTTTGTAAAGAGACATGTCTTTGTAGAGATGAGTCTAGAATAAACAAAATAGTTTTGTTTAGAATTATCATGGTTTATCCTTTTTCAAACAGCTATTTTAGTCATCACTTTTATAATTTACATTCCGCGCAGGTTAACAGCACTCCTGGGTTGAACCTGGGTTGGGACCAGCTTTGCAGCCGTGAATGTCAATAATTTAATTCATCAAATTGCGGTTCATAGTCTTTGGTCAGTAGTCTTCTCAAAGCAAAGCAAGCTGAATATTTATATTTGCAAGATCTTTTCTAATAAATTTATATTAATTTGTATACTGATTTATAGTTGGAATTAAACAAATGAGTCTAGTAAACAATATTTAGCTAGTGAGGCGACATCCTAGAAGCGGTAATAGTCTTGTATTACATTGGCGGAGGTACTGATAGCAAATGCGATTTATGGAAAAATGCTTCAACTTAGACAAATAGTTTCTCACCCGTAAATACTTCTTGGTGCACAATTCGGGAAAACAATCGTCTGTAGGTTTTCCAAGTCTTTGCCCGTGCAACTCGCCAATACGGCGCTTGCAAAGATAGCAAGAAAGCACTTCATCATATCTTCACAGACTGCATTCAAAATAATGTTTGCGTTTTCGGACCCTAACATTATATTTATAGTAGCCCAGTGCCCAAGATGTAAGGCTATGGTCATCATTAGGCTGATTAATTAGGGTATAATAATAAATACCTGTACAAAACATATGCTATAATAACAGTGTGTAAAATTTTAATGCATCAGATTATCATAATTAATATTGATGCATGATCTTTTTAAAGATAAATTTAAATATTGTATAATCAAAGGTCGAGTCTGAAAAATAGAATACTTCGTACCAGGGTCATGCTATAAATTTTAATACTGAATTATAAAATAATAATAAATAATAAACGATCCTAATATGTAATAAATCCTACCCCGAGTGTCATTTACTTGTTGTCTACATAATCTTTCAATAAGACAGATACAAGATTGATATTCTACTTTACTTTGATTAGACTTGATTTGGTGGGAAATTATTACAAAGTTAAACTACATAATAATGTTCAAAATTAAATTGCAAAGTTCGTGTCAAAAGATTAAGTAGGTGTCTCCATCAGCTAAAATTTATTCTCGTGTTTTAATTTGTCGTCTTCTCCCCTGGGCATAAACTGTTTTCGCAGACGGAAGCCGTCGACTTGAAATAGAAAAAAGGATGATGAAATTTCAGGTAATTGTTATCATGGAGTGATATACTATTGTACTACTTTAATATATAAAAAAAATATATGGTAGAAAACAATGCCAGTTTAAAATAAAAACAATAAATTGAAATGGAATTGAATTGCAAAAGTCACCGAATGAATGATATGTTCCCAACCTTGGCCATCACAATGTCGATGTTGTTTATAAATTCTACAATAACTCGGATTTGAATTGTAACTCCAAATTGTAGTGACTCGACTCAACTTAGGACTCTAACTTTAAAATATGCTGGGGGTTGGCCTTGATTCAAAACTCGGATGACTTTAGACTTGAATCGCGACCGGGGTTTATAAACTTCTACCCAACGCTCTGATAAAAGTTCGAAAAGTTAATCAAGGCACAACTCAACAGCAAAATATTCAAATAAGATCAATTTTTCATCTGAGCAATGTTTTTCGTATATTCCTCATTACAAGTGCATTCTGTCACATTTGAGTTTTTGGAAGTTTGTGACCTGACATTGACCGAGTGAAATTGACTAAGCGTGTCAATAAGAATGGAAATTTAAAACGTGTAGTTTTGTGTAGTACGGGTCATTTTAACTCAATATCGTTGATCTTCAGAAAAAGCACAACTGCAATAATATTTGAGTATTTTTGTTTTGTTTTCTTAGCCTATTGCATGTAAAGTCGTTCCGTTGCTCTCAATTTGCGCGAAATGCTATATATGATTACCATAAGTTTTGTCTACCGCATTTATTCATATTTAGGATAACGATAAACAATATACTTTTTTAAAATGTTCATTTTTGAAAGTAAAAGGTATAGCAACGAAACAATAAGCTTTCCAACATATGAAAATCCGGCTTGGACGATTCACTGAGCAATTTGGAAAGCTATAATGAGTGGCAGTTATAATTGGGAATTCTCAAACAATTATTTGAAAGAGATTCTAGATTATTTATTATTAAATATGAAAAGTTATCAATTTCACTGAGAATAGGCAACACTTGTAGTTTCATAAACAAAAGCAAGAAAACGGTTTCAATTCAACCAATCCATATTTTTTGTTGGGAATCTTATTCTCAACCCCCTTTTCTGATAAAATATCACTAAAACATATTTTACAGGCAAGAGTATTAGTTTAAACTAAATTCCTCCAAGTAATCGTATAATAATACCCACAAAGTATATATCAGTTGTAGTTAAAATGTGTCATATGACTAAAACACCACGGAAATAATTTGATCATTCTAGGGCTGAACATCCATTTTCAAAACTACAAACTACGATCTATATATAAAATAATATTAGCAATATTGTAGCAAGCATAATAGCAAGTTGTACAAAATTAGGTTTTTTAAGCTAGGCAAGAGTAGATAGGAATGATTCAATATTTATTCGTTATTTCAAATAAAAGAAAACATTTATGGAATATATGGAAATGATAGTGAACCGAATATTAAAATTGATTTACTGATATTTTTTATAGTTTGACTTTGAATTTGCCAACTGAAGTGTATTCAAACGCGTTACACGAGTTTTTAATGTCATTATAATCATCGCTTCTGAGTAATAACACATTTTGCTGAAAGGCATTTCATTACAAATCCTTGTGGTTATTTTATCATGATCTTATTAAGTAATATTTAACATTACTTAATATAAATGAAAATTAATCATTTTATAAAAACCGATAAGTTGAATTTTAGACGCAAGAACTTTAATTTGTGTAGGTAGTAAAAACCACTATCTTGTTTGTGATCATCATTGATTACGGAACTTTGGTATAAAGTTTCGATACAGGACGTGCGTTTCTAATGACTAATTAGTGTTTTTAGATTTTCAATGTCATTGTCATACAAATAAAAAAGACACAAAATTACTTTTGAAACGTTTTCAGGAAGCAATAAATTATGAATTTATTAAAATAGTCAAGAAATTAGCCAATAATTGAACTCAATTTTGAGTAAAACTACAAACATCAAATTTCTAACATAGGTATGAAAATATTTATATTGAGTTTGCTTTTGACTGTACACTACCAAAATAGAATATTTTTACAATAGCAATTAGCATAACAAATGTAGTTCATCAACTGCCATTTTACAATTGTAATCAAAGTAATATCATTAAAAAAGTAGAAGGCTTCAATATTAGACTTTTGGCTATTCGTCAGAACATTGTCATTAAATTAGCCATAATTGTGAAATTCAATTTCACGTATCTGATGTCTTGGCTCCGTCGACTTGATCTGCTTTAGGTCTCGTATCAGCTACTCTCTACTCACATTTTTTCGCAGTGCTAATAGGGTAACACAGCGATGGTTCCATGCAACCTCTTCACCAGTATTTGTTCCACTTCCACCAGTGTGCTATGGACATAGAACCTTTATCGGGAACATTTTTACAATCAGGCATATTAATTCGTATGCAACTTTTTGAAATACCGGAATATTTATGTTTCGACTTGAGACTAAACTATGCAGTGCGATAACTCACATTAGGTGATCACAATCGTACGTGATGTAGCGAGCATTCTCCATGACCTTTGAACCTATCGTTTTAAAAGTCCTCACGCATCACAATAGCATATACTGTATCATTGATTTTTTTTTAATCTAGATATGAAACAACAATTATAACAAATATCGAAACACGTGATTCATCGGCTTATAAGAACCCAAAAAGTTATTTCCCACATAATGACTAAGCATGGTATTTATTTCATATTGAAATTAAATAATAATCGAAGTTTCCAATCTTGTTTTTATATGGTTTTTTGAGTCAGAGCTGGATTTGTATAAAAGAGACTCCACACTGCAAGAATTTATCCACTGACTGACTGTATCTTCGTTTCAATACTTTATTGGAAACAATCGTATATCAGACACAGAAAATGAAGTTGATTACTGTTGTCGTGTTGTTTGGTTTTGTAATCCAAGCATTTGCCCAAGAACCAGCTAAAGCTCAGCCCGAGCCATCGTCTGATGATGAAGAGAATCTATCGATTAAGGGTCTCGTCACGAGCGATATCGAAGGAGGCGGGGCTCGTCACATAGTTCGCTTTAAACCACCTAAATGCGCTGCTCCTACGTGAGTATTTATTGCATCTAATTTTCATATTTCCTTTTCATCAGCATGCTGCTTGAACCAACTACACCTGATAAATATACAATGAATTTGAAAATTAGAAAAACCTTTTAAAAGGTGATTTTAGGAAAGGTTGGATCAAAAAGAATAAGATATAAAAAGTGGCATAACACTTAATATATATTTTTGTTTGAAGATTTTACAAACCACCTAGACAGTGCAAAGGACATTGCTCGGCGACATATTGCAATCTTATTATCAGAGAAGGATACACCGAATGCAATTACTTGCCTCTTACGCTTGCTAGGGGTATCAAAGTTATAGGAGTCCAATGCAAGTAAGCAATTTTATTTATTTCCAAGATTTTTCCCATCCATATGAAAAACTATTTTTCACATAAGTGTAATTTTTCCCTATTTGCACTGAGAGTTATCAATTACCCAATTTTTTGTGAACCGAAAATCCATTTTATTTGAATGACTGACTCCTCATTTATATTCGTCAGTTTCAAACACAATTTACCACAGTCCAACTAGTTATTATAAAACCCTGTTACGCTAGCTTCATTAAAGAACTAATAATATATTATAAGATACTCAAATTTCATGATAAATTTGCGAAAAGTTATAAGATCCCATACGAAAGAATAATTGCATTCCACTATCTGATTGAACCCCCGATTAAATTTTCACTTAATTTTCCAACTCTGATTTTATCTCAATTTAAAACACATCACTTTTATTCAGATCTGGATCGAAGTGCGGAGATTACAACCAATGCAAATGTGTGACATTGTTCAAATCTATCAAACTCACACGTCTAATCGTCATGTACAGCAAAAAGGGATACCGTTCATACTACTTTGCCAAAGTATACATCAGGGTAAGTTTTTTGAAAAGTTTGCACAATTTAATTTCATCCACCACTCTCCAAACTGGACCAAAATAATTGTAGAGTATATGAGAGCAATCAAATGCTGAGGTCTTTGGAGATACATAATGTTGTTTTTTTGACAGAAATGTCAGTAGATGGTTGGAATCTATGAGATCGCCTTAATTTTTAAAGCAATATAGGCAGATTTGATTTGACTTAGGACTAAGATATTTGTCATCTTTTGGAAAAATGACACGGACTACTTATTTTTTCTTCGGGACATCAAAAAAAGATTAAAAATAGCTAAATTTAGTGAATTGTATATACTGATTTAACTCTATTTTAGTAATCATGAGCTTGTAATCTTTGTCATGCAAGTGTTTTATATTTAAATTATATTTTATAATGAACGCCAGATCATAACTCCAAAATATCATTTTACAGGTGCCATACACTTGCCAGTGCAGCAAGTATTAGACTACAAGATCCAACCTGAAGGATTGAGGCAGATTCATATTTTTTGATATACGATCTGCTATATGTTTTACCAAGACTTCTTTTAAATATTAAAATATATTGATGCATAATATTTTTGTGATGATATTGCGTTTTCAAATTTTGAGAGAGGAGGTTTAATGTTAACCAACTTTTATTCGCGTGCGTGCAACGAGAGTACTTGGCCACTTCCTGTCGAGGAAACATTAAACATCAATGTAACATTTCGTAAAAACGCACGCTGTTGGGCACGAAGAACAGTTAATTTACAGGATCAGTGAATAAATAAAATATGAACGTGAATCGTCCATAAGCCACAGAATTAAAAATAAGTTAGGTCATTTCTAACTAAGTTTGAAAATTACCAAAGCAAAATAATGCGGGAGCTAAGAAAAATTACTTGATAACAGAAATACCATAACAGCATAGGTTTTCTGAGAAAAAGTAGGGATATCATCACACATAACATTTAGTCGCGTGGAATAGCGTTTCGTTATTAACATGCTCTGGCAAAAATATACAATGGCATAAATGCCAAAAATCAAATTTTTTTGAATCTGTGAATTAGTCCTAACTTGACTTGAATAATTTAGAATTTAGAGGAAAACGACCAAAGAATCCATAAACAGGTACCATATAACCTATTCAAAAACGTGATATATAATTCAAAGGCTTGACACATACTCGGTTGACTGTTGCCTGTATGCTCACCGGCTTTTCATTTTAGGTAGGGGAGGGGGTAATATTTTGCTATTGTCAATAAAACTATCTGTAACTTATAACAATTTGTTATGTATTTGACTGATCAGCTGTGCTGGTGTACAGGTTATTCAAATACAACTATAGTCAACTTGGGAAATGTTGGGAAAGCACAGCTTGTAACTACTTTGTATTTCATAAACAGATCGGAATAAATTACAACGTTTTCGTCTTTCATTGGACTCTACGTACTCTATGAATCATTGTTGATATATCGTGATTAGTGTAATAAACATTTATGATCTAATACGCGCGTTTTTGTGTGACCCAAATACGTGTATTTAAGGTCGTTGCATAACAGTGTTACAGCCACCAAATTACTTTCACTATCGGCGGATCAGTAAAGATTTACTGTAATATATATCAATTTTATAATATCAAGAAATTGATCCAATAATCCATAACCTTACTTAAACTGAATGTACTCATATATATAAACCACGGAAAAAATGATAAATTTGTACCTTTGCCAAGTGTGAAAGGCGCAATGGCAATAGGTATGTGTAGTTGGCAAGCTCTGGAGTTTAAGAAGAATATCATACAATAGGCTCGATGCATAGATAATGAAGACACTGAGATTAATCGAGAGCGACATCTAGAGTTTATTGGTATACATGCGACCGCTCTGTTGTTGTACATGGAATTTCCATTTCATCAAAGCAATGTCGACATGGTTGGCTCTTTCTTCTCGTTGGTAAATAAATTCACAACAATTATATGAAATAATTATAAAATAATCAAACTAGAGAGAAATGCACAATTATGAGGACAGGAAGTCTAAAACAAAGTGGTATCAAATCTTTCGCAACTTAAATGCGATGACATGTTAAATATAAAATTACAGGGGATTTTTTCAAACCGCTCAAGGCATTAAGATTAAGATATTTTTGACAAATTTGATCTAGTTCGCAACTCATACATCCGATCGTGTTTTCTGAAACAGTGAACTCGTAAACTATTTTTATTTGTATTGATCAGAACATATGTTGAAGAATCAAGGTAAAAATAGCTTGTGAAATTATCCTCGAGGCGTAATAATTAGCTATCTGTTAAAACTTAAAGTGTGACTTCTAAATGCTGCAAATGACGTGTTGTGAATGAGTTGGTATATATATTATGGGAAAAAACATGAAATTATTAAAATTTGATATAAAATATTAACACTACTTTGTAAATTTGAAAAATTTGTAACAGTATGAGGCTCGGTCGAGAATAGATCGTACAATCATATTCATAAATAATATTCAAATTACCTTTGAACTATTTGCTTTTTATTTAACGTCTATAAGTTTATATGGTTGCAATATTATTATTACATATTAAAACAACTTTCATTCACATATAGATATAATTATATATGTTGAGAGCATTATGTTTTCGGACTGTTGTAAAAAAATATCTCAAGCGGGATTAGGTTGACGCAAACACGACACATAACCTGGATAATACTATAATTAAGTAAGTGGTAAAAAACACAACATGGTCGTCAACAGAACAGTGACCTATTCAGTTCATTGACATTTTTATTTGTTCATTGATGTAGTATGTATGGCTTCGGTTGGCCAAAGAACAAAGTCTAATAAAAAAGATATTAGGATTAAAAAACTATCGCAAACATATACAACGAAATATTTTCCGTCGATAATAAGTAAATTCCCATAAATTTACCGTGTCATAGTTTGATATAGCATTTTATTACATTTTGTGTCGAAGAACGTATGCTGCCTATTATGAAAAGTTGCATCGTTATTTTCGTGCTTGTGTTAACAGCAGCAGCATCATGGGCTATGCCAGATATACTTCAGCCTGTGGTCGATGAAATAGGAGAGGCGCTTCCGGCTGAACTTGACCCAAATTTACCACGAGGAGGTTCAGCTGTACAGTCGGTAGCTCGTGGAGCGAGTTCTAATGTCGGTGGGTCGCACACGTCAACCAGGACATGCCCAGCTACTTGGTGAGAGATTTTCAGTGCTCGGCAAAGGAGAAAATTATTACCTAATAAACAAACAATGTATATGAGTTTTAACGGAATTATTAAAATGAATCAATTTTATCAAAATTTTAATTTATCTATTAATAGAATATCAGTGAATTTAGGTGTCACCACAATTCTTATCAAAAACTTAGTTATATTTGTGTTTATTTTTATTTGTGCAATATCACAATTGTTCATAATGAATTATATATAATTTCAACTTACTTTCAATATAGGGGAGATTCGAAACATCCTACCTGTTCGACGACTGTTTGTACGATTAAGTCATGCACTGCGGTAATATACAGCGGATATTACTGCGGATTGGAATTTCAATTAGAAAGACCGCTTTCGGTTCGCGGAGAATCATGCGGGTAAGTCTTTAATCTAAGTCATGGTAATGCCGCAAAGAACACAAATCTGGCATCGTATATAAGAGATTATCCAGTAAAGAAACGTGTTGATGTGCCATAGCCGTCACGAATATTTTCAACTCCAAAATATTCTTTGTCCACTACGTTATAGGCTGTTCACATCGCGATCAAGGGGATGACTGTGAACTGAAGTTACACAAAAAGCAAAAGCCCTATTGTAAAAGCGTAATGTTTGGGAATTTTGACTATTTAGTTTTAACATGAACTTCACAGGCGCATGGTTTACAAACTTAACGCCGAAAATTTGTGTCTGCGTTTACATTGTGGAGCTTTTTTTGGCGGCTTAAAAAAAGTGAGTTTCATTTTTCCCAATAATATATTTTAGTGTTGAAAACTTATCGTGTGGAAAGAAATGGTGGCGACCATGTTTATGCAAGTCTAAAACCTGTTGGTTCGAGTCTAAACGAAACATCAAACACTCCGGCAAGTTATATTCAGTCGATGTGTGGATAAAGGTATGAATGCTCATATTTTTAGTATTTCCGCTTAGAATATTATGTTCTTCATGTTTGAATTTAAATAGCTTTTGCAAATCATGTTTCATGATATATAAAATTTACATAGTCCATGTCAATAGGCAGTATGCATCAGACCCGAAATAGTTGATATAAGCGGTACTGGTTGCTGTGTGCATATCCGCATTGCTTTGTACAGCTGACAATGAATCACAGCCTTTGTGACTAACGTCATTAAATTATTTTAAGATAGGTTTTAAATTTTAAAATAAATATGCAAAAAGGAGATCACCCATAACTTACTCTGAATTGCAAAATCAATTCCTAACTTCTTCGGAACAAAAATAATAACTTAAAAATAAAAAAAATAAAAAGTTCTTATGGCTGTGGCTGTGGTAATCAAACAAATATAGCATACTCAAGTTTTTTTCACAATAATCGACAAGACAAATATCTGTGGTCGTTGTATGCCCTTTGCAGCAGAAGCCCAGGATTGTATAAACAATTTGTGTAGATCTTTATAAAACTTTCGATTGTTTTTTGCAGCGTCCATGTGGATGTGAATGCCGTGGAAAGGAGAAAAACAAGCCGAATATTCGTTTACCTTTCGGTGGTTTCAATTTCCGTATTCCGTGATATAGCTGAGATGTATCCTCCTTGCGACTAGACTGGCATGATTTGTAATGCTATTGAGAGTTTAAAACAACAACTAGATCATAGTAATAGTGAATGTTCTTTTGTGCTTTGTTACTTACATGGTTAATAAAGATTTTGGTCCATAAACGTTTCTTTTCTAAATGGGTAATTTGGGAATGGAATTTCAAGCTTTATTCCTAAATTGGGAAGTAAAGCATTGCAGGAAATAGTGAAATTATTTAATCTTAAATTGATCTTATTTATGTGTTGAAAGTAATTGTGTGTCATCGGTGGAGATAGAGTATCATATCATCATATATATGATTTCCGTCCCAAAAAGCATCGCTTGAAAAAACTTTGGACTAAACACCACGTTATATCAGTACATCTTTTCGAGTAAATCGGTGGGCACTGCTTACATGCTGTCCTACTGGTTTCTATGCAAACTCAATTTCCACTTTTGATTTGGAGTTTTTGAGTGACCAGGTAATTGATTACAGTCCAAAACGCACAGGTTACAGGTGCTGCAGCTGGTGGACCCTTTCGTGTCAATATGTTCGAGACTGTTTTTTTTTGTTTCAAAGAGGTTCGTTGCTCAAATGAAACTAAATAAAGACTAAAAGACTACTGGCAAGCAAGAATTCACCAACATGGCAAGTGAACACAAAAACAAAACCATGCGAAATAGCTTGGCTCAGACAGAAGGACAGAAATATAACTCCCAGGCTTAACGATTATATTTACGAAAAAGACTTAAACATGAAAATTTGGGTAATGCTCATAGATACCTCGGAATCATAAATAAATATTACAATAATCGTATGAGAATATAGAATTTAAATTCAAGCGTTCACTATCCAACATAGGTGGCAGGTGTTGATAGTCATTAAATAGTCTCTCACACGTGCTGTTAATTTTATCGTTTAAATGTTTTAATGAACTTGCAAGAATTTAATCTTATATTTTATACACTTTGCATTTAACAGTGATCATACTAAATTTCAAATTTTTTTTATTTTTGAATCAAATTGAAAGTTTTAAAATTGTTTAACTGAATTATGGGTTTGTACACAATGAAACTCTTTATCAAACTCAAATATTTTACAAACAAAATTTAGTGAATCGTAATCGGGTAAAAATCTTTTTTTGAAAAAAATAATAATTTAGTGTTTTGGAAGAAACTACGTATCTTTGTCAGGTTTGTTCAAATGCATTTTTCCACCCCATTGTTAATTTTTATACATGGTTGAATAGACTTGCTTTTCTAACAAATTGAAATAAACATTTAAATATGTACTCCAATCAGTGTGTGCACGTGTTTTTTTCTATCTACATATTAAAGATTTTTGCACGCTGTTTACTCCGAGTAAGGCTCAGTTAGCCACTGGAGTTATCATTATTTATAAAAATGAAAATTCATTACACGCCGAGTAAGGCAAAAATCATTTAAGGAGTTTAAATTGCATTATTTCCCACTTACAATTGAAAATTAATCATTAAATTGTGTCTATACAATTAAGATAACTCTTTTTGGAACTAAATGTTACACGTAATTTCGTATTTGAAAATAAATCTTATTTAACAACAAATTTAAAACTGTAACGTTTCTTATTTTTGAAATAAATTGTTTTAAATTTACTTGAAGACAGTCATAAACCATAACAATACGAAATATATTATTTATCTCATTTTCGGAAACTTAATTCATCCAAATATGATTCTTTATTTGGGTACTCCCGTAGTGTGTTGTGTGTACCAAGTTGGGGTTAGTCCATAATTTTATTCCTATTTTCCTTTTTATGTATATTACGAGGTAGGGGACTGTCTGTGTTAGCCGAGTGAATATACCCCCTGCCCATAGGATTCAGTCCCTTCACACAACCTGATGTAAAAAAAGACGAACAAAGTTAGTTACCTCCATATTGGTACACACACTTCTATAGCGCTCTTTATTTTATGTAATTTATTCATTCAGTATCGAATACAGCAATGTTACCACGTATCAAGGAATTTAAAATTTATTCAATATAAAATCAATTAAAGTTTTCAATAGATTGATATAGGCATGCGCAGTTATGTACATTTGTTGTATGTACTTTTTAAGGCTTTCGCAGAGTGGATTTATACCACATGGATAAGAAGGTAAGGGACTCACTCTCCTTATTACCTAAAAATATATAAAATAAAATGTCCATTTTTCACAGTAAATATTCAATTACGTTTATGAAAGATGTTTGCTCTGATAGGAATTTATCATAAACCGTATATGAGAATAAAATAATAAAAAAATGAACATAATATCAAGCTACATATAGATAGGAACTGGTTTATCTACTTTTTTTCCTGGGAATATGGAAGATGTCATGAATTTTAAAAGTTTATATGAAATCAATACTTTAAAATACTTGATACTTGAGAAATTTGATATGAATAATTTTTTGAAAAAAATTTAATATACAATTTGCAAGAATCTGATCTAATCTTGTACAAACTTTGCATTAACAATAACTATACTTGGTATTAAATTTCAAAATTTTTGTATTTCCGAATCAAATTGAAAGTTTTAACTTTCAGCTGAATTTTTATTTGTACTTAATAAAATTCTTCATTAAACTCAAATGTTTTACAAACAAAATTCAGAGAATCATGATCGAGTGAAAATATTTTTTTTTGAAAAAAATGTGTGGTTGATCTGCTTGCATTTTCTAGCGAAATTGATATAAACATCTAAATATGTGCTTTAGTCAGTGTATGTAGGCGTTTTCTATCAATATAATCACGATGCTTTGCATTTCACTCCGAATAAGGCTCAGTGTCAGTATCCACTGGTGTTATTATTACTTATAATAATGGAAATTTATTACACCCCGAGTACGGCGAATCATTTCCAGGATCTCACAAAGCGTGTATTCCGTGGATGTTTTTTTATTAATTTCCACATATAATTGCTTTGAATATGAATCATCAATGAATCATATATACGACAACGCTATTTTAAAACTAAATGTTGCAACTCGTAATTTTGTATTTTAAAATAAAATTTCATTCAACAAAAAATTGCAAACCTATTTTAACCGGAATTTTAATTTATTCAAAAACGGCAATAAATCAAAACAATACGAAATAAAATATTCATCTCATTTCCGGAAACCTAATTTATTCAAATATGATTCTTTGTTTTATGTAATCTATTCATTTAGTATAAAAAACACCACGTACCAGAAAATATAGAATATATTCAATATAAAATCAATTAAACTTTAATTTGTTAAAAGATTTTAATAGATTTATATATGCATGCACAGTTATGAATATTTGTTTTATGTACTTTTTAGGGCTTTCGCAGAGTGGATTTATACCACATGGAAGGTTCGACTCTCCTATTACCGAAAAATATATGAGATAAAATGTTCATTTTTTACAGTAAATATTTAATTAAGTTTATGAAAGATGTTTGCTCTGAAAGGAATTTATCATAAACCGTATATGAGAATAAAATAATAAAAAAATTAACATGATATCAAGCTACATATAGATAAGAACTCGTTTATTCACTTTTTTCCTTGGAATATGGAAGATGTCATGAATTTTAAAAGTTTATATGAAATCAATACTTTAAAATACTTGATACTTGAGAAATTTGATATAAATAATTTTCTAAAAAAAATTAATATACAACGGATTATAATCTCCGAAAAAATAATTTATCAAAATCTTTTGACATTATGGACGATTTTCTCATACCACAATTTTTTTACTTTTTTCAACTGAAGGATAATAATGAAATAAAATACCTCATTCGATAAAAAAAAATTGTAGTTTTATTGACACTCTGTAATAAGTGATTACATGTTTTTAATATTAATATTGGAGGATCCATTGTAATTCTATATTATCTATGTTATTACGTTTCACATATTTGATTTTGTTAGAATATATAGGCCAAAATAGTTGTATCAAAAGAGTTGAAGGTATGGGAATATTTATATTTACCCGGCATCCTGGTTTGAGACCAATAAAAGTTTTGTTTGATATAGACTAGATAATATATATAAATCTCTATCAAAAATATTTATGTGGTGCAATAAAGTTTTCAAAATTGAGAAATGATATCCCTAGAATAAGGCTCGGGTTTCACAATGATACCGACATGCGGTGGGTCTTTGACAAAGATTTTATCTAAAGATTGTAAAATTATATTTCATAATGCATTCGCACGGAATTTCAAAACCCCGAAAAAATGTCATTGTTTTATTCATGGATATGGCTATAAATTTGCTACATTCAAGCCGAATATCGCATTCGTTACAATTTGTTGAAGGGAATCACATACCTTTAATCATGAAAGGTTTTCTTGTGGTTCTTGCACTTGGCTTTTTTGTAGCAACATGGGCAGAGGAACCAAAAATACTCGAGGATGTTAAGTTTGAATATGTGGTGGAAGAAGAGCCAGAAGGCGATCTCAAAATCAAAAAAATCGTTGATGGATATGGACCTGATCATGGGGAGAGACCTCCTGGAACAGGAGCAAAGTCACTCGGTGGTAACTATTACGGGAATAATAGGTATAACCGTGGTGGATATTATTACGCCCAATGTCCTGCTTACGGGTTAGTATTTTTTCAAATTTATTCAATAAGTTACAAATTTCAGATATTTTTTCAATTTTTGTCACATACCTGCCGTCTTGAACTTCTGAGCTTGTGTTTGATAATTTATGTGTATTTTTCCAGCTACAAACCCGTGCACCCCATCTGTTCAGCAGCTAATGAATGCTACAAAAGTCATTGTAAAGTCTCAATAAGTAAAGGATATTACTGCGGGTTGCAGTTTTTCTTGCACAAACCCCTTGTGGTCGCTGGAACCTATTGCAAGTAAGTAATATGCACTTATTTTTTTAAGATAAATTCGGTACATTAAGGTACGGAAGTTACATTCGAGAAAAGCTTTCTTTAATACAAATAATGTGTTATAACCGAAATTTAAATTCAGATCGTATGATATATATATATATTTCCATCCAATTTTCAAGTGAAAACACAGTGATTCCGTTCAGGTCCAAAACTCAACAATGCGGAAAGAACCACTGGCGTAAATGTTACTGCACAACCAAATTCTGTTGGTTCAAGTTGAAGAAAGTTATCAAGCACTACAGTAAATTCTACATCGTCTATGTATGGATGAGGGTATGTTATACTTACATGAAATTTGAGTTTTTCAATTAATATGAAATCTCAAAACCGTCGCCACCAAGGTTTCACTGATAAAATATTGACTTGAAGATCATATAATTATTCTTTACATTAAAAGTCGCTATGCTGAATCATTTTTCGTGTGGTTTTGTATACAAGTCATGCATGCTGTTGTAAATAAAGGCTAAATTTTCAACAATGATTAATCTAACTATTTTTCTTACAGCGTGCTTGTGGATGCGAATGCCGTGGAAAGATGGTACCTAAGCCGTATTACCCTCCTGTTCATTATTCCAAACCGAGTCATCCCAAACCAGTTTATCCTAAGCCACATTACCCGACTAAACCAGTTTATCACAGTAGAACATCCTATACTGATGATTCGTATGCGGGGTACCCAACTGGTGGTGATACCTACCCAAATACCTACGGAGATTGGTAGTTTTACTTCTATGATACCCCTACACGAGGATAAAGACCGGCTTGAAGACAACGATTGATTCTTTCTATTTTTTTCTCGTTAAAATAAAATTAATTCGACCGAATAGTAACACGAAAACATAATATTCATTTCGTGTATTTGTTTATAAAAATGGGCTGGGTTAGTGGATTCGTCAATGTGCGAAGGTGTGTATACGCGAGCTTCATAAATATATATATATGCAGATGACGGGACAAAACAACCTCATTACAGACATATCTATATATTTGTTGCGGTTGTAAAAAACTGACAGGCAGCCATGGTTATTATGTGCACTGAATATTATATGATTACTACTTAAATTGTTAATGGCCGAATTCAACTACAAGCAGTCGGCCTACCTAAAACAGTCTTCACCACAAACCACGTTTAGGACATAGATTCAACCAAATATTGGTTGTTTTGTAAATAAGCAGAGCAGAGTAAACTAAGTAGGCTGTTGTACATTGCGGTAATGGCGGCGAGGAGGAGATGTGGGACGGGAAACGGTCCAATGGTAACCGGACAGAAAAACAACAGTATGAAATAAGAACTATAAATATAGAGAAATACCGTATATGGTGAAACTGTACTGGCCAGATCTGGGGCAAACCACAAACGCAGGTCAAACCGTTTTGTATGGAACAAACGAGAAAACGCGCCACGACTAGGGTATCGATTCCAACCGCACCAGCATGTACCTGTTTTAATGTAAGGTAATATCGGAATGAATGGCTCTTATCTTGATCCGAGTAAACTAAAGTGAACCTCATTGCGTTATGTGATCTTATGAACATAATGATATGTGGTTATGAAATAAGATCCCTTTAATACCATTCGTTACGCACATTAAACATAAGAAGAAAACCTCTCTGACGTAAGTAATATCTATAAAAGCCAATTTTGATAAGCAAGCAAGTCTGCCGAAAAAAAATCACACACTAAGGTCGATACACACAACCAACCGATACGGCAGTCAGACAAAGAAGACATGGTCGGTCACGTTGACGGACGTGTTCGGAGCTAAAAATATTGTTTATTTGTGTGGATAGAACTCAGTTGATAATATTACCGGTAGTATTTAAAGCCATAAGTCAATGCGCATAGGTACGAATTTCGGTGCCAAAATATTTCACACACCAGAAGCACTTAAAAAAAATGAACACTTTGTAGTATTTGAGGTCATTTTACACTTTTTTAGATATAATTGTAATTCAGATATCTTGTTGCAAGAAAAAAAACTTGAAAAACAAGTTCGACTGGTGTAACAATTCTCAATGTTACCGGAAATAAGCGAAGGTTGCACCGCCTACACTCTACACTGTGGTTTGATGAAAAGATTGGCGGAATTGCGTGTCTGTAGTTAAACACGACGTAATCAACGCTGTTCTATTTTAAATAATATGAACATTGAATTATTCCAGAAATTTCATGCGACTGAAAGAAAAAAAGAGATATTAGCTTTTTTAGAGCTTCGACCGTCTTGAAGTCTGAATATTTCAAATCATTTAGCCAATTCGATTGGCAGATCAAAAAAATTTTCCAAACAACCATCACCCCCAAAATAACAACAAAACTGATATCAACAACAGCAATTCAGAAAAACAACCCGTAGATCAACTTCGTACCCAAAAAATCCGAAAGCGCCCTTCACAAAACTTATATTTATATATATATGTGGGATCACACAGGAATATTTAGCAGAATTCGCTCGGGGTCTGTATAGTTTTTACAACGAATTTGAAGAGAATGAGCGTTTGATTGATTGATTTAGTGGATAAATACTACTCTTTTATCGCCGGAAATTGGCCTTTTAAGGTGTTTTAAATTGAATGGATTTCCAAGCTTTTGTGAATTTATTGTATTGCATTGACAAAAATAGTTTTCCGGCCCGTTTCAACACAGTTTAACCCGGCCCGCGGTCAAAAAAGTTCGGTGACCCCTGGTCTAGAATTACCGCTGAAGGGTTCAATGGAATAGCGAGAATCACTGCGGCTAGGTTTGGTGGCCTAGTCACTAGTGGCTTGGCAATGTAGCAGACAGTCTGTTCAACTTGAAAAGTGTTTAAAAATATCGAGATACCAAAATCGGAATAAAACTCGGCCCGAGGGGGAACGTTCTGGAATAAATCGCTCAAGGTGTAAACGTGTCGTGTAGAAATTGGTCTATTCATTCCTGATTCCTCTACATGCTAATAGATTCGTGTCATTGGCAAACATTTGACTATAATTGCCTTTATTGGTTTTTATTAAACAGCTTTAAAATTAAAAATGTCCAAATATATCTAATTGCCAGCTACGATAGCTATGAAAGTCGAATCGCTTTCGACTTGTTATTATTAGTTTACGATCGAATTTGAAGTAGTTAGTGAGAGAACAACAAGTTAGACTAATTGCGTCGTTTGTTTCGTAAAATGAGACATCGCAAAGTTCATGTCACGTCAGCTCTTATCGCCTAATCGCTGTTTTCAAAAACACCATTCACACAATAATTGCACAAAATACAGAGAAAGAATATGTTCAAATATTCCACAAAAACGAGAGAGTGCGTCACGGTTATTCAAGTTTTTTTAATTAAAAATTTATCTATAAAATCTGAAGCTCTTTGCTCCACTTGGACATTCTTGCGTTTTCTTCTGGATGATTGACCGTTTCTGAATATGAAAGGTTTTATCCTTGCGCTTGTAATAAGCGTCTTTGCGGTATCCTGGGCCCAAGATGGGGCTGACGGACCGAATCCACTCCAGGTTGTAAATGTTGCAAATGTGAAAGAAGAAAAACCCGGGGGCGACCTAATCGTAACTAGTGAAGAAAGTAATGTAGGTGACAATACTCTGTCTTCAGCTTCTTATAACTCCGGCCAGTCTGGGGCAACTGGAGCAAAATCTCTGGCAACCGGGGCTAGACATTTTTGGCCCCCTCCAGTATACCCACATCCTAATCCTTATGACACATGTCCAGTATACAGGTAAGAGTTGTTTGAAAAATTTGTTATTTTATCGAACTATATTCAACGTAAAACACGACTGCTAATTTTTATAATTTAGGTATGAGCCGAAGGACCCCGTCTGTAGAGCAGGTCATTCTTGCAGCAAGCGTCGATGTAAAATTAAAGTAAAGAAAGGATATTACTGCGGATTGGAATTCTACTTGTACAACCCATTTTGGGTCGCCGGAAGCTATTGCAAGTAAGTCATGGATTGATAGAAAATATATTTTTAAATAATATAGAAACCATTTCACTAGCTAACGTGTACTCAACAATAGTTTTTCGACGGGTATATATAGATAGATTGAGCTTACCCGAACTACCCAGTTTCTTTGTATTTTCAATTAGATATATATATATAGTACTTTGCAGTATATAATAAATGTATCTGCTTACAATTCCTATTTTTTTCGTTCAATTCCCAAACAATGTATAGAAGGTTTTTAAGTTATGTATTGTCTGAATCTTCATGAGGTGTTAAAAATCATTCACCGCTTATTCTCTTTTTTAAATAAATGTTTCTACATACGTGATGTGTTGAAATAGTTTTGCGCTTTTGCGCGTGATTCTGTAAAATCATAAAATTACGCGCTTCGGGCTATTTTTCATCAGCGCTTTTAACGTGAAAGTAAACAAACGTGCGCTGACGAACATGAACCACACGGAATTAATTGGAAAGTAGATTATTTATATCTGCTGTTGATTTTCAGTCCAAAAAAGTATGACATTGTCATTGTCAATAATAAACCGCCCTTCCGAGGCGCTCAACCAATAACATATTGATGAAAAACCCGACAGCCTACGATTTATTTTATTTTATTAAGATGTTGACACAGCATTTGACTTAACTTTTTATTGCAGGTCTCAATCTAAGTGTGGACTCGATTACTGGCGTCTATGTTACTGTAGAACCAAGTTCTGTTGGTTCAAGCTGAAACGTGTTATCAAACACTACAGCAAATATTACTTCGTTTATGCGTGGATGAGAGTAAGTATTACTTGTTTTATGGATTTTTGGGAATTGATTATCTCTATATAATATAATATCAAAAATATATTCTGGAATACCATAATTATATGCTCTGTTACAACAACTCCCATCTTGGGCCTCGTCATACGGATACATGTTATCACCGTTTGTTTCAATGTGCCGCTTATCTTATTGAACGTGGCATGGATACGGACAAATGTCCTACAAATATTTTTTTATTCAATGGTCATCAAAGTATATCAATGAGATTGACGCGATTCATAAGTCATATTTAACAGGTATGAGTGACGTAATTGTGCGGGTTTCAGTAAAACTTCCTTAAGGCCTTTCAATTTTACTAAATATTAGGAAATATTTAGAACTTCGTATTTCTTAACTACAGTATGCTTTTTCTATTGCAGCACCCATGCGGATGTGAATGCCGTGGCAAGAAGAAGCAAAAGCCATACATTCCTCATCCAACTATATACCATCCGCCCACACCTCACACAATTTATCCGGATTTACCATACTATCCGGATCAACCTTATTATCCGGATACAGACCACCCCTATCCACATGGTCCCATTTGGTAATGAGGATCTATGACTATGGTTGTAAATGAAGACAGTTCAATAATGTTGGAATTCTTTTTATTTTGTTTTGTTGATGGGTTTGAAGTGCCACCGTGAAGATGTCGCTGCTGGATAACTAGTATATTGGTTCTCCGCGTCTTCCTCCACCTTGGAATGTGATTTTAAACACTTTATTTTCAATTCAGTATATTTAGTGCATATTTTAGCACGGAGAAAAAATAAATAAATACTGATTACTGCTCAATTATGGTGACAAATAGTCTCTTATGTCTCGCCAACGTTTAAAAGCCATGTATAGTTGAAGTAGGGATTTTTTGAGTTTGAATCAACAAATGTGGAAGTTTATTCATCTTAACCGATTGTACGGTCCCGGATAAAAAACATTAAGGCGTTTGAACACAAATTGAGCCAGGATAGAATATTGGGTACGCCTGTTGTATGCGAACCATGGACACCGGAACGTAGTATGTGTACCAGGTTAGGCCATAATTTTATTCCAATTTATCTTATTTTAGTTTTTTTACGAGTTCGGGGACTAGCCAAGTGACTCAAGTAGTATTTGTACCTGAAATTATGGTCTAACCCTAACCTGGTACACATACTACGTTCCGGTGTCCGCCATCTTGGTTCACATACTACGGGAGTACCGAATATTGTATCGAAGCAGAGATAAAAGAAAGAAGTTGTGTATACGAATTCGTAGGATACAATTTGAATGAACACAACGTTTGAATTAAAAACGGTTTTTATCATTTTTTTCGTAAGCTATAAAAATATACAAAAGTAAACCTAATACTGGCAAAACAAAATGCCATTTTAAGTCTACAAAGATTCCAAATAAATATTAGGTTTGGAAGCCCATTGTTTTTTCTCCTATACTTTTAAAACGCCAAAACGGACATCTTCTCTCACACTATCCGGAACAATTACAGATAGTGGCTCCTTGGCGTCATACTCAGTATCACCCCACACTACTGAATAAGTTCCCAACATAAAAGGCTATAGCTTGAAGTCGGATTTTATTCGCCATCGAAAAGTACTAATCACTTTTATTGTGGCTTAAAATTATAGGTTTTTCAAATTCCTGGGCATCGGAAGACTGATAGCAATATTTATAAAACCGTACATGTCACGCACGTCGCGGGCGTCTGTTATTTTAAAATAAGAAAAATAATTGTTCAAGCTTGGGTTATGGATATACAGTACATTGACAATTAGGCGTTGGGTGATTGCATTTTCTGAAAATATTCACTGGATAAGATCTATGATGATAAGGTCATAAATAATATGCAAAGATTTAACTAAAATTTATTTCGAATAATATTTTTGTTACTCGGTCAACACATTGCACTTTTTCCCGTTCGAGGATATCAAGTAGACGATGTTTTGACAAGGTCGATAACCTGAGATACATAGGCCGCAAAAATGCACTTATTGCGATATAAAAGCAATAATAAAAGTGTTCATCTAAGCTCAATTGTCATTTAAAATACAGAAAATCGGAAAATATCCGTATAGTGTATATCAGGGGTTGGCAATTACTTTTCTAAGTGGGCAGGATACAGATAATAGACTTAGACACCATTAAAAAAAGATGAATATTTGATAAAAACAAAAGATAGCAGCCACGACGAAGACAAGCAAATGACGTTGGCACAAGCGCTTCATGCTTTGGTTGCACGCGATGAAAACGAATTTGTGTCATTGATAACGAAAGTGGCTGAGAAAGAAATGCTGCTATGTGAAACAAGCAGAGACAGAAAACATGGAAAAGTTGTAAGACGCCCTAAAATCAATTAAATCTACGTCAGTTAAGGCTGAGCGTGCATTTTTAGCGCTTGAATTTTTTCCCAACAAAATCGTCTTACTCTCATGTTTTCGCATAAGAAACATACATGACAGTGTGTTTTTTTTTTAATTTTATTTATTTATTAGATGGTGGAAATCGTGACACCGGGATTTCAAATCTGGTCCCGAAATAGAAACCCTACTCAAAACTCAATATGAATTAAAACGGTTTATTTGCAAATAACTAGACACAATGATTAACGGGACTGATGTAGCCTACTGCATGCCTCCAGAAGCTTGTTTAAATCAGGCTCGAAGTTGCTTGTGCTGATTCTTAAGACTGATTGTAGATTTGAATCCGTTAAAGGAGATCTGTTTTTGCTTATGTTGGTCTTCATACACGAGAAGGTTTGCTCGCATATGTATGTTGATGCAAACACCACGAACATTTTTTGGGGAAAATCTTTGATATTTTCCTTTGTGAAGTGATAAATAAAACTCAATCAATGACTTCTTTTCAAAACTGCTTTTCAAAGCATTGTTAGCTTAGAAATAAATGAGTTCCACCTATAACTCGTCAGCGATCTTTTCAACATCGTATGAGACTGAAGACTCCAGTAAATCAAATGCATGCTTCATAGCATTGAAATCAGAAAATATTCTGACGAATTCTGCTCTCAGTGATGAGTCCACTGTACTTTTTTTTTTGCAGATGTAGCGTTAACAGACTGACTTTTTGAAAGAGGAAAGTGAGCATAATTTTCATTAGATATTTGTTTCGCGAAAAGTGCAAGCTTTGTTTGAAATGATTTAACCTCCAAATGTAAACCATGAGCAAATACTCCTTTTCCTTGGAGTTTTTTTCTTAAGTTCCTTCATTTTTTGCTTTATATTTGTAGCAAATGCAAAATCAGGCAACCATTCTGTATCCTGTGCTTTGGTAAAGAAGTCAAAGACTATATATTTCATTTCAAAAAACACGACAATCTCTTCTTCAAGTTCCCAAACTCTTTTAAACACGATTCCCAAACTAAGTCACCTTACATTGGTGTAAATGGATTGGTAGCGTACATCAAAGAAATCGGAATCAGTGTTTTGCAAGAAATCCCGATATTGTCTGTGATTTAATCTTTTTGATCTAATTACATTCACTGCTTGTACTACTGGATTTACAACATATATATTTGAAATTTAACCTGGATTTGCAAAGACTTCCCTGATGTGTTTCCCTGTATTATACAGTGAAATGTGATATAACCCAATGAAGTGGGTGATCAGCTTGAATTTTGTCATTTATGTTTTTTATAAGTCTAGTATGTTTCTCAATTAATGACGACGCACCATCTGTTGTTATGCTCACAAGCTTATCGAGACATAACTGTGACTTTTCTAAAGAGTGCATAACACTGTTGAACAGATCTTGCCCCGTGGTAGTGCCTTTGAGTCTCCCCATGGACAGCATATCTTCCGTGGTGCAAATTTATTCGTCGATTCCCCTGGTAAAAATCAGTAACTGCGCTGTGTCCAATTTATCTGTTTACTCGTTTAAAGCAGTGATTCTCGAAGTGGGCGATATCGCCCCCCCCCCCCCCCCCCCCCCCCGGTGGGCGAAAACGATACAGAGAGGGGCGAAAAGGTCGATAGGGGGGCGATTTCGCGAAACCTGTTTTTGCTCGGCGCACAGTGCACTTAATTCTGTACTCTGTGTGCATTTGCAGGCTTGAATCTCGTGGTCGATTATCACACGCGAAAGGATTGCTGGAC
This sequence comes from Styela clava, assembly GCF_964204865.1. Lineage (NCBI taxonomy): Eukaryota > Metazoa > Chordata > Ascidiacea > Stolidobranchia > Styelidae > Styela > Styela clava. The sequence continues at coordinate 12,632,451 of NC_135264.1, forward strand.
TCGTCTCCGCAGTAAGGTACTGTAGTTTGCGTATCCCAGTGGTTGGTAAAATACGGCTGGAGTAAAAAAAATCTGGCCCGGGACGATTCACCGAATGAACCTATCCCCGACCTTTGACCGCGGAAAATTCTTCCTATACTTTACCATTTTAAAATATTTGGGGCTTATTTTAAGAGGTTTCGCGAGTTGTTGCCTGTGTAAAATGGGTGTATTTGTTTCAAACTATCATCATACTTCATATCATTCAACAATCTGTTTTTTAAAAGTACCGCTAAAATTTTTTAGCCTAGTCTATCACAGCTATTTCTACACCAATTTTTGATTACTGTATTTAAACTGAAACTCATAGGAAGACAAAGTAATCATTGACGTATATGATTTATATTTAAATCTCCGAAAAACAACTAAAAACTAACGAATATAATCCAAAAACACGAAAATGAGAAATGTTCACGACCACGTCTGAAAGTCTGTCTGAGTGGATGCGAATGGGGGGGGAATTGTTACGTTTATTTTTACATTTTGCTGATTGGCCAATGTCACAATGCAAACAAGGAAGTCTATGCCCGGGTAAACATCCAAACGGCGGTTTTGACGATGAATTTATAATCTACGCTCAAGGAGTAAATTACATTTTCTTACGTAACAGAATTCATCGTGAGACACGTTTAGACTAAATTTTATCATATCCTAAAAATTCTATTGAACAGCTAGCTACTCGTTAGGTTTGCACGTAATTGACAAAAATCAATTCCGTAATTACGGCAAAATCAATTACGTAATGACCCCGTAATTGCGATATTTTTCCACGCATTTAAACCTATCATAACAACCAATTGAATCCACTTCTTTTCCGAATGGGACATTGAAGTTGGGTTTTCATATTCTTGGCAGTACTACACGCCGTCGACAGATGTTAAAGACAAATATCAAGGAGTGAATTCAAATAAATTTTATTCTGATTTTTATCTTTTGTGTTAGCTTTGGTTTTCCTTTATCACCTTCGCAAATTAACCGTCCCATTTTTATGCGATCAATTTTATTTTATCATTACCGACACTGGTATACGGATATTTATGGAAACGATAGTTTTTTAAAACCACCTTAATACTGAATAAAAATTACGGGTTTCTAATTTATTAACCAACGACGAGCGTATTCACTCGTTTGATTATACTTGCGATTTCCTCGCGACGAAGACTTGTTTTTGCAGCGTCTTCTGCATTATCCGACATTACTGCCTTGTTAAGCATTTTATAATAATAATTATTGATGTCGACTTATTGACGATATTCCGATTACCATGCTTCATTTTACATTTAATCATCTCGCGGACTGAATGTTTATAACATTATTTGCGATAAATTTAGATCAAATATTATTTATTTGAGTATAATTTAAATATCGAACTTATATGATATGCCTTCTCCGAAAATACAAAAGTTATATCGCAAAACAATGCATTTTGTGACATTTATTTTACACTCACGACATTTATTTGCTAACTCAAGTCGGCGATCCTATCGGCCAAGATTGACACAAGTTTGGTCGAGTGCCGGTGGTATTCAAGTCGACGATAAATCAAAATAAGTTGGCGCATTTGGTAAGACAGTTAATCATATATGGCCGAAATATTGAGAGGAATTGTGAAAAACATCATGCGGACTGATATATAACATCATCCGGACTGATATATAACGATAAAACCGTTAACAGAACATCAAGATTTTGTAATAGAAAATGGATCTCGCACAGAATAAACACACTGGCTCATATTTGATTATATATGATAGCAGTTAAATTTTTTGCGGTCCGCGAGGAATCCGTCGTTTTGCTGTTTCTCTGCCGTCTCAATCGCTTTACCGATGCCGAGAAGACGAAGTTGCGTTGGTTCATTACGCAATCTCTCTTTTGTCGTCATATTGCTATTTGATAAGCGCGACATTAATTATCACGGCGAGTTATTGGCGCGAGTGATCAATCGCTCTTTTCGCTTATTTGGTTCCAATTCGTCACGAAAGCTCTTCGTTAAATTTCACAAGATCGTCGTGTTGAAAGGTTATGGATATTTTCCTGTTTATACCCCAAGTCTGAAATAAAACAGCCAAAAACAGTATGATATTCCATGTTCATATATCAAGTGTTGATATTAACAATAAAGAATGGTTAAGCATTGCTAATCCACACTTGGTGGGGAATTCCCACTATTTAAACGCGTGACTATAAAATAGAATAAAATAGAAACGGAACATATATACCATAAGTAACGGAAAACTGGAACAAAGAAATAATAAATAAAAGTAAAATGGATACAAATGTTTGATAGACCATGTTTGAAAGATTGATCTCCTGCGTTCATTAGTCATTTCACCCGAAGAAGTTGAAACCGGGCGTGTTAGCGTCCATCGGTCTTAACACAATTCTTCCCCCTATCTACGGTTATTATGTACATTGGCCATGGCCAAGCTAGATAAGATGCGAGAGAAGTTGAAACCAGGTGTGTTGGCGTCAATCGGTCTCAACGCAATTCTATCCCTTATCTACGGTTAAGTTACGGGAGAAGTTAAAACCAGGTGTGTTGGCGTCAAACGGCCCTACTCAGTTCTTCCCCCTTAACTACGTTAATAATTTACATTGGCCATGCCAGAGAAGTTGATAATAGGTTAGTGAATGGCAACGCGTCATGCCCTCCTTCACCTACGTAGCAAGAAAGGTAAAAGAGAGAAAAACGGCTGCGAATACCGGAACTCTAACTTCTACTTGTTGAGCTTTCATTTTTCGCAATCGACGAAATTGACTGCTTTGAAGAAAGCTCGTTTCAATGCAATAATTACGACTTTACGTAATTCGTAACTTCCCTTCCGTAACTCAAAATAATTACGTAATTACGTAAATCCGTAAATTACGTGCAAGCCTACTACTCGTTTAACGAGCCTACAATTTAATTATAATTAGACAAATGGAAACACGAAGAAAAAAAAGTTGCTGTTGAGGGCAGGGGTTCAATAGCGCAGTAAATATTCGAATATATTGCAATGCTATAAGGAAATAAAATTCATATTCTTTTCGAGAGATTCATCACTGCGTAATTTTTGTAAAAGTGTATCTTCTAAGAAAATCTTTATCAAAATTTCACAAACCATGCGAGAATATTCACTTAGATGTTTGGAAGTACCTATTTGTGCGAACAATTATTTTCGAAAACGGAGACATTACAAGGAACAAGCAAAGAACTGGGATTAGCCCATTTGGAAAATCTTCCAATCTTGGCGTCGTAAAGCTATCAAGCGTGATGCAGCAACAAGACAGTGTCACATTAAATGTCATTGTAATAATTTTTTAATAAGACGAATAATTTGAGTTCACGAATTGTCGCAGTTTTCGCGCGTTGTTCCGTTTTTAACTTTTAAAAATGTATGCGACCCGCAAAAGACTAGCAATTCTAAATTTTGTCTCGCGAGCGACTTAAAATTTGCCGACCCCTGGGCCGTAGTCGACAGTCGGTCACAACTTCTTCCACATCCGAGTCCATGAATCCAAAATCAAATAGCTGATTAATTCTATGGTCTGGTGATCGGACTGGAGGCCGTGGTAGGGTGAGAAATCGGGGATGAATTTTACCGAAGTATTTTAGTGCAGGTCATCAGGCTGTAGGAATGATGAGATGTACGAAAATCATTAATATAACTTTGGGAAAATTAACTTTGGTTTCATTATTTTAATGTGAAATGGGGTGAATTTAGGGAGTGAAATGCTATAAGGTAAGAGTACACAGCGGTTTTGGAGGAGGTAGAACCTGGAATCGTTCATTTCCGACCTATTATTATGGCGAAAAGGATTTTTGAGCCATGCTTCTATTGCTATCAAAACAACGAAATCACCTTTCCATCAGTAAACTGGGTAATTTCAGATATAATAAAAAACTCGCTGGAGAACACCAAACTCATCCATCTCATTAAAAAACACCATGAACTATGATTTGTCTCCTTATTTGGTCTGTAATATATTCGTTTCTGACTTTACATTTTTTTGTAGTTGGGGGGGGGCGATGAAGTTGTATAAACTAGTGTAGGGGGGCGATGGTCAAAAAAGTTTGGGAACCACTGGTTTAAAGCGATTGAAACATTTGAACGTATTTGCCGTATTCAACAGATTTGCTTGCAAGTCGGCAGCAATAGCTTTTACTCTACGAACTGTATATAGCTATCTGTGACATGGGAATCGCTCCGATTTTTCACTTCACTTCTGGACACACAATGTTGATAGCGTCAACCATGCAGGCTTTCACAAATTCTGCATCCGAAGAAGGCTTCTTGCAATCCTGTATGCTAAAACAAAACTTGCCTTTGTAGCAGCCTCTTGGGTCGATGAAAACTTGATAAGGGTACGCTGTTGCTGTTTCAGCTTTATACCCATATCTGCTGCCTAAATTATGTAGCCATAATTTCAGCAGGAACAAGTGGGCCGGATCCGGCCCGCTGGTCGTAATTTGCCCACCTCTGGTGTATATGGTTAAAGGTAATTTTATTATCTAGAAAGGCAATCAGTGAGCATTCGTCACAATACGTCATGGAATTACAAAGCGATAATGTAACATTTTTCGCAGTGCTAGTCCCAGAAATAAATATCATACACATTTCACGATCTAATCTACACCACAATACTTTATTAGCCACATAGATAATATTGAATGTCGTCGAAAGGATATTAACGTTACCTAACCATGTGAATCATGTAATCAAATATTTTTTGTACATGAATAGAAAAAAAAAAATGAAAAAATCAGTATCAAATGAGAAAATGCTTTTTTGCCTCATACAATGAAATTTGTGAATACCATTGCAACGAGCTTTCCAGTATACGTTTTTGTTGTTCATCTGATAAATGCGTTGGACGATGGCAAGATTGCTTTTAGTTGGAGTCTTCGTGCTGTCATGGGCAGCGAAACAGATTGAAATGGCTGAAGCAATACAACTATCATCTGGATTACGAGTGGCTCCATATTCGGATCATAGTCAAGATTTACCACAATTTTTTTTACCGTATATCCGTTCAAGGCGCAATGCAGATAAGAAAATTTCCTCTGCCTCCAGTGAGTCCAAAACAACGGAGGGAAATTGGTATTTATATATCAATTCAAGTAATGGAGACAGATACCTGAAAATCAGACCACATTTTACCATCCATTAAAACACGTTTCTAAATTGACAGCCCAGGGTTAAGAAATTGTTTTATACAAAGTGCAGTGCAGTTTAATCAACATAAAGTTTGTGTTTTGTTTATATATATATGGAATAAAAAAAAATTTGGTAAATAAATTATAGAACGCAGTCTTTCCAACCCAATTGGTATATATATTACAGATTTTTCTAAATATGTCACTAATTTTTTTTTCTCGAAATGTTGAAAGGGATAAAATAATATATATATATATACTATTATTCTGAAATACGCAGGATATATAGTTATACGGAAAAAAGATAGAGGTTCTTGCAGTTAATTGTACATATATATTTTTTCATTGTTTGTGTTTTGTGTATGATTTTTTTGCGGGAAAATCAAAATATACTTCTTATTTTGGTGGAATACTTTCGTCTGGTTTAACTTATCTCAGACGCATTTTCTATCCTCGCCCACATTGGAATATTTATTTTTTCTTCTTATTTCATGAGAAAGCATTATTAAAAATGAATTTAGCTTATGAATTAAATTTTTTATTAAATTTGTGATATGCATATATACGGTATATGTCAATTATGTATTAGTTTTATATCCTAAGATTATGTTTTTTGAAACTTGACAAGTTTTATGATGTCTTTAAAGTGAAATCGAATATTTGCATGCGTGATATATGGAGGATGATATTACCGTCTGTAATGAAATATGTAATAGAATTTTCTATAATTTCAAAAACATTTTTAACTCAGTTGTACAGTTAATGTCGCTAGGAACAAATAATATGAGAAACAAAATTTAAAGATGCATACTACTTTCCGTTCTTCGGCGCTCACGCGGTCAAAAATGTACCTATTTATAACAGTCCTTCAAAATGTACCAATTGAATTCAATTCGGCGTCATATAAATGTTTCCTTTTTGCAATTAATGCAAAAATATATATAGATGCATGCAAAAAATGTTGCTTTACTCATATTCCGCCAATATAGTATCATTAGAGACGCATAAACATACACTTCCACATTACGTCACTGTGACGTAATTTTTGGATGATGTAGTCATGTGGGGGTGAAGAATAACATATTAAAAAATTGTTGGGCCACGCCCGCGAGAAATACTTGTGGTACTAAACTATACCAAGCCCAAGATAGCACGGACCTGGTTACATATTTAATAAACAGATATTAGTATTTCAAAAGCCGCCGCATATCCGGGCTGGATCAATTCGACGACCTAAGAATAACTTTGACTCCCGGTTGTAGAAATATTGACTTTGCCTCCAAGCTTGTCTTCTTTTATCACCACTGGCAATTCTGACGCGTTTGAAACTATGTATATCCGTTCAAGGCGCAATGTCCGTAACAAAATTTCTTCCGCTTCCAGTAAGTCCAAGACAAGAAAGAAAACTTGCACTTATATATCAATCAAAGAAATGGAGACAGACATTGAGAGTCGGCAATTACGCCGTGAAAACTTGTCAAACTCCAATTGCCAAGTCCCGCACGGATAGTAAGAGTGCCCGTCGGATACTCGGGTGCAGCGTCCGCGAAGGTTTGCATATGCTAGTTTCGAAACTGATCTACACCAGAGGAGCATGGCTACTGGCGTTAGGGGGTAAGTTGGCTCATATCTGGTAATCTTATTATATTCAAACTTCACAAAAACATCTAAATTATATCCGTCACACTACGGTAACCCTGCTTATTTTACTATAAAAATATACAATAAAACCAACATAATACTATTGATATTATAAAATGTTACCTTTTATATCTATAAGTGATACGGTAACCCTTAACAATACAACTTTTCAAGCTATGATATAATAATCTTGCTTGGTGAAAATATGCAAAAAAAACAGTTAGAAGAAGACTTGTGACCTTGCATAAAGCATCCCATAAAAAAATTAACAAAAACGTCTTACAGAAGCTATATTTTAACAAATATATTCTTATTTCTTTTTTCTCGAGGAAGCAGATTTTGCAGATGATTTTCTGGATTCTTCAGGTGATTTTGGTTTGTTTTGGCTGGCATTTTTAGCCAGAAAAGTCTGACTGTTCTTCCAATCTAAACAAGTGAAAAGCATAATGTTAAACCAGAATAAACAGTTCTATGTCATCCATGTCGAGTATGAGATTAATTATCCAGTTGTTCTTTTCATAAACATGGACTCGATGGTGAATGAAACCACAACCGAGCACCGTCAACTTCAACCCCACTTCGACGGCAAGGATTCAAAAATTTTTATCGTACATAATTATCCTTACTCGATCCTAACCTGCAAGCCTACGTAAGGTAATCAGAAGTGTGATGACATATGTGCTTCAAACGCTTATCGCAATGCACCAACCGTATTAGACATTTGACCTTCATCTCCATATATTTTGACATTGTTGTCTTGCTAAATTATTACAATGCTTTCCTCGAATCAAATATTGCCTTACCTGGTGGTACAGGTATTGCTTGTCTTTGTATAGCAATATCAGTAGAATCCTTCATCTCTGTGATGTTAGTGCCAATGTCTTCAACCAAAAGTGATAATTTTGTTGTGGCAACTTCAGAAATCAATTTTTCTGCATCCTTGGAACGGTTATCAAAAGGAATAATTCAAACACAAAGAATTTTTTCTTACATATGCTCAGATCAAGGCTGTAGTTAAGATACATTAAGACACTATCTTTAAGTGGACGAAATATTTACGATGCGGATAATCTGATGAGTTTGGTTGAATATTGTAACACCAAGAAACTAAATAATACTAGGGAAAGAGAAAGCGTTTGAGTTATGGCAAAGGGACAAAGCAGTCCACTAAAACATTATTACAAATTGACTATGCCATCATTGCACCAACCAATATAATATCGTATTTCATATCTTATTTCATCAACATGCCTCGATGCCAGTCACAGGGTGGTTCCAGTTTCGCTTACAATAGATACCCCCATCAAGGGTCTAGAGCAGAGGTGCACAACACGAGGCACGCGTGCCAAATTTGGCACGCCATACGCTCAAACGTGGCACGCGAACGGTTTTGTATAAATTAAAATATCACGTTTATATCAAAATCAGCAGTTTTTTTTCAGGACAATTAAATTGTATCAATAAATAGATATTCGTTATTATGTATTGTTATTGCAATTTGTTTGTTTTACTGGAGTTTATTTACAATACCACAATTGTGCCTGGCACGCGACAAGATTATTTTGAAAAATTTGGCACGTATCCTCATTTGAGTTGTGCACCCCTGGTCTAGAGTATTCAGTTCTGTTGTACCAGAACTGTATTTTCATCACATATAACTAAAAGGTGGCAGAATAACAGTCAACATCGGCAGGAACATGACCTTTGTACCATGACACAAACCCCTAAAAGAAGATCTATCCAAAATCGCCATTTATATTCCTTCTAGGTCTTCCTTCATAGAAGGATAAAATCCTTTTATAAATCCTGACTTACATTTAGGCTTAGTGATTTGATTTCACCCTCCAAAAACTGAGCTTTAATATCATTTTCCATACACTCAGATTTTTTCTCAATTTCAAGTCGTTGATTTTCAACTTCCACTCTTTTATCCTCTTCTTTTTTGTCTATTTCATTCATTTTGTTGGCATATTCCCAAACCTAATAAAAGTCAAACACTCAAACTATAACATATTATAGAGATTGTATAAAAACTGCATGTTCATAAGTACTTTTATCACAAAGTAACAAATGAACACTGCTCTATTATCCTATTTTATCAGAGATTACAAAATCATGTCAACACAGAACGAATTTCACATTGAAATTCCAATTCATAAAATACTAAGTAAGTTTTCTGACCTGTAATGTATCCGCATCTGCAAGTTTCATTAACTCAGTTGGCACTTCAACCATCAAAGAAACATGTCCTCTGTGTTCTTCTTGAGGACGAGATAGCACATACTATACAATTGAAAAGAATGGATTAGTGTTATTCCTTTTTTCTATTCAAGAATTTGACATAAAACATCCTCTAAATCTTCTACGCTAGGGTGTTAAATTGTTTAACTCTTTCCTGACACAACCTGGACTGATAAGCAGATTATTCTGCCATGTAAATAGGAGTTATTTTTGTATTATCCCATATGTTGACATTACTTAAAAATTACACCTCTATTGTTTGCTGAATTATTCCTGTTGTGAGAAGATATGGAATAAATGAATTTAATTTTTAAAATGTACTAGTTAAGTATTAGCACAAATATTTATCAGCTATTTTATCTATGTTTTTGAGATTTTTCATAATACGAGAAATTTAAAAAAAAAAATTGGTACTAAAAAATGCCAGTATTATCATCATTCATCTTACCTGGTATAACTTGAAATGAGCCAAAAAAGTGCCTGTTAAATATTTGCATATGAGTTGGGCATTTTGAAGGGTAATTTTTCCTTCAGATACATAATTTACTGCCATGTTTTGAAGAAGCCTCACTGCAGTAACTAACACTTGTCCTGTAATGCAAATATTTATACGTTAATGTGCTATATATATCATCAGCTTGAATAAAATATGATTTACTTTATAACCTTGTATTAAAAATATATCACAAAATTTTTGCATCAATTAGAAGAATCATGTTGTCATTTTTGAAACATTAAATTTTACACTACTAGAAATATGCATCTTGTCATACAACCAAATAGCTTGTGTGAGGGTCCCACATGTTTGAATCTCACATAGAGGAATAGCTGCTAGTCGGCTTGCTACCTCCATGCAAGAAAATAACCAAATCCACCTAAACTGGTAACCAGAGGATATAGGATGTACGATACATGGAGTTAAACTGCCATAGTGAGCTTATGTAATTCCTATAAAAGATAAAAGAAGTATGTAATGAATTCTTGGAATAACTTGATAATCAAAATTTGAATATATCATCATAAATAAAGCGAGAAATATTTATAAAGCATATTATATACTGGAAAATTCAATATTACATAAAAACTCAGCAGAAAAATTTGTATGAGTTAGAATACCTTGAGTTGCATCCAATATGTCTGAAGCAAAATTTAAACATGAAACAACATCCTTCCATGCCATGCCTCGATTGACTGCATATTGTAAGACATCATAATAATAATCAACCAACAGTGCTGATTTCAAGTCATCTTCCTCATCAATGGGACTGAGTTGCAGCTTTCTAGCAAGATATTCCTGGCCTTTGTATTTCTAAAAAACGATAAGGTATAGGGAGATAAGGTGAGAATAATGACATTAGGCGGCGATGAATATGCTCATACCACGGAAGTGAGAAACTTCTGGTAATACCAGTATTTTGTTATCCTGTCTTATCTAGATTTTAAGTTGAGTATAAAATTTACCATTTATTGTTTGACTGTGTCTGAAAACAGAAATGTGGTGAAAATATAACAATTAACAACAGACATACATACATCAGGCAGTCTAAAATATAACAGCAATGGGGTCTGGTATAGTTTAGTACCACATCCACTTCTAGTTGGCCTGGCTCAACAATTTTTGCATATGTCAATCCTAACCCCCACCTGATTACGTCACCGAAAAATTACGTCATTCCGACATCACAGTGGCGTAATAAGGCTCACCGAAGTATGCGGATGGTCGTCCAAAACGCGCAGACGATAATTCGAAATCGAGCAAGCTATTCCTCTCGTTTTCTCGTCTCAACGATCACGATAGCAGAGAGATCGCCGGCTTTAGCAAGTTCTTATTGGCGGCGCAGATGTTATTTCGGGCGATCGTAAATATACTTTGGCAATCCCTATGATCCTATATCCTCGTTATGCTACGCCCACTGGAAGTACGGTACTTGTGGTACTAAACTATACTACAGTACCGGTACTAGACCCCAGCAATGGAGTATGATATGAAATGAAGAAATAAATACCTATTTCCCGGCTAAATCTATAAGAAATGCAGGTAGACATTAATTCCTGAATCAAATCAATGCTTCCGAAAACAAATACCTGGATAACTAATACTATACCGGTACCGGTATGCGCCATGGACTGGTAGTGGTAACCGGACAACTGACCGTGGTTTGGCATAGAATTGAACTGCCTGATCGGTACATCAGTTAGCTATGGTACTTACCGGCAAACGAGCAATGTGCTTAACCTCTGACGGAGAAATTGGTAAAGGGAGCATAACGTATCGCCTGACACAGAATAAAATACAGAGAAAAGAATCGTTTCCAAGGACCGTAAGCTGTTTCTCGTGTGAGGCGAGTGGCCCTTGAAACCCGGATCCGAATTTTGAATTTAATCTCAAATTGTTTTTATACTTTTGGCAGTATTAAATCCAAATTAATTGATCAGTTTTATAAAAAAAAAATTAATCCTTTTTCGTTATAAAAGTTTTAACTGAGGAATATGGATGACCGTTCAATAGTCGATCATAATTATCAAAGGTACGCCTTTAAAGCAAAGTTGGTAAAAAATAAGTACCACCCTGCAACAGTGTTTATTGTTTGCCTGGTTTCAATGTACAAGTATCACTTTTGATGAAGATCGAAGGAAAATAATAACGAAATTTGCCAATACAGTATATTGAAATTTTACTGTTTCACAAGTTTTCATTATAAAAAAATTTGTTTATGGGTCTTTTTCATCATTTGCATTGTTTATTTGTTTAAACGGAGTAAGCAAAATCAAGGACACGGTATATACACACTCATTAGGTATTGCACTGCCCAATTTAAGCATAAATGCGATATCTAAATGGAAAATTTTCAAATTTTGCAGCGACGACTCCGGATTGTTGTGAACCATTAGTAATATGATGTCACGTGACTTTATTTTGTCGTTCCTGGTTCAATGATTACCTGATTGACAATTGTAGTAGTTTTTCTACAGCTGGAAACTTGGTGCCAATAGTTTCTATGTTTATCTGCTTGTTTTGATGTTTTTACGTGTGTAAGCCATTGCTGTCGTGCTTTAAACACATTTTAGAATTGATAGCCTAATTCCGGAATGGCTACCAATCTTGCTGTAGCTACGAATATACGAACAAGTAGTAATGTTTTTGAGGGCGTGGGATCGCGAGTTGTTCGTGGCCCCGATTGGAAATGGGGTAGACAAGTGAGTTTTTCCTCATTATGCAAATCTTTATTTTATTCATAATTCTTTTTTTGTTTATTTATCATAAGTAAATTTGCGAGTAGTTCACTCCTGGTTAATATTTAGATATTCTATTTGGCAATCTGGAGGAAACAAAAACTAGAAATGATCCTGATGCAAAGCTTCTTTTATTCAATACTGCAATAGGGAAACCATAACTCCTCATAGCAGTATAGGCTATATTCAATTCAGACAGTCACTGTGTTAGGTTGAGTTGCAACATTAATCACATTTAATTTTCTATTTTTTCCCTAGCTTTTTTAATCAATAATTTTTCGTACTTTCCACCTTTTAACATTTATTACTGTATTATTAGAAATGTTTCCCTCATTTTCTGGATTATGGATCGACAACTTTTTTTTTTGAAATTCCTTCGTAACTTTTATGATAATGTTCTTCTCAGTAATTGATAGGTACACTTAGTGTTAAAAAGCTTTGTAATTGCATGATGGTGTTTATTGATAACTCATGATAGAATACATTACAGTTTCTAATTACCGATGCATTAATTCTTTGTTGTGTTTTAAAAATAAGATTGACACGAACTTGAATATATTTTTCAATCGAATTGAACATTTACTCAATATTTTTTGTTTGCCCATTCGTCTTTGACAAGTTTTGGCAAATCATTAGTTTTTGTTGGGTTGTTTTGGTCAATATTTTAACATTAATATTTATAACTTTGAAAAATTGTAATCTATAATATGTTTATAAGACAGGGAGTGGACATATGGATTGTTTTGTTATTATGTTGTTGTGGTATTCTTGATATTTAAATTTTTATTCTTGTAATTATTTTTGTGAAAAAAGTCGTTTTTTTCTCTAACCTCTGAAACAATTGCTTCAAGATTTTCAGTGTTTTGAGATTGTATTTTTCGCTAATAGGATATTATATTTATTTAAAAAAAATTGTGGGCCCTATGAGATTATTTTTTCCTTATGCATTTTTGTGTGGTGACGTCATCAAAATTGAAAATTGTGCACCTTGTGGCGATTCTGCATTCACAATCGTTGTGTTCTGGGAATCAGTCGAAGTTGAGAATTCACTACTGTAATAGATTTTGTACCAGTACTACTTTGTTTTGGCCTTCATATTCATATATTTGAGCATTGCAGCAATCTTAAATATCTATTTTTGTCAGGATGGAGGTGAAGGACATGTTGGTACAGTAAGATGTTTCGAAAGTGCGGAAGAAGTTGTTGTCGTCTGGGATAATGGAACTGCTGCCAACTATAGATGTAGCGGACAATACGATCTTCGAATACTAGACAGTGCCCCATCAGGTTATTTTGTAATAACGTAATTCACTAATTCAATTTATTGATTCAATTTTAGTACCCTAATAAGTTTGTGAAATCATGCTTTTTTAAAATTATTCATGTGCCTTATGTTCTCGGATCCAAAAAGATATTAATTATAATGCTTCTAAATCTCGCTTCTGCTACAATGACTAAATAAAAGCTCAACTGATAAGTTCATCAATATACCGTCACTGTTCTTCTCAGCTTTCTGCACTTGTTCTCCATGAAATATATTCAGTCAGTGTACTATCAACTGTCACTACTCACTAGTTTGGTTTTATGTAAATTATTTGAATTCCAGGTGTCAAACATCATGGTACTATGTGTGATACATGTCGACTTCAACCGATCTACGGGATTCGATGGAAATGTGCTGAATGCCATAACTATGACCTTTGCTCTGCTTGTTACCATGGTGACAAGCATCACCTGAGGCATAGGTTTTATAGAATTGTTTTTCCTGATGAAGAACGGTTCGTTGTTATATGTTTATTTTTCATGGACTTATTTTCTAATTTTGTATTGCTTAGTGGTCTCTAAGGTAAGGCATTAATATGTTATTTTACGTTTGTTTTGATTATAAATATAAACTTCAGAGAGGCTTCAGAAATTTTATGCTTTGCCATAAACAATTTTTTTTTTTTTTAATAAGAACAAAGCACAGACTCGTGTTATGTTCACCATTAAAAAGGTGGCTCGTTTTTTTTCAATGTTCAATTTTCTTAGTTGATTGGGTGGTATACTTTCTTGCATGTGTGTTCATTTTCTATTTGCTTTCAGTAGAAGTCTGAAAATCTATATAGTTAATCAATTGTATATAAAGTTGTAGCCTAGTAAATGGTAATTATTAATTTACAAATGTTTATAGAGTTTTACTTGACTCGCGTAAAAAAAGCAAGAAGATTTGTGCTCGAGGAATTTTTCTCGGAGCAAGAGTGGTAAGAGGTGTGGATTGGCAATGGGAAGACCAAGATGGTGGGAATGGACGCAAAGGAAAGGTAAACCAGCTGGTGGTTTGAATTTTAACCATCCTGTAGAATTTTATTGAGTCTGGGAGAAGTTTCACCAGTCCCTCTTTAGAGCAATGAAGTATTGACATGCTTGGGGAATTTATCATCAATGTATATTTAATAAGATATGTTTGTGTCTTCATGTGCTATACATTATTCATGCTTGCACAGGAAGGCTTATTAATATTTGGATATAATATACAATTGGGATAGGGTTAAAAGGTTGACTGAAAATGAAACTACGGTAATTGAATAAAAACAAATTGCATTATTTTGCATATTTCTATCTTAAATTAAATTGAATGTCTTATAACAACACATGTCATATCAAGCATACATGTGAGATATCTGTTCATTGTGTAAATTTATATTTTCCCTGTAGATATAATACTAATATAATTTAGATCTGTACCCAAAATAAGACCCATTTATTGAATCTGTTTGTTCCCAAGTTTGGTCCGAAGTACTCGTCACTGTAAAAACGTCCTAATAAAAGTTCTTTTCTACTTTTCAAATTTGAATTTCATATTTGGGTGGTATTTCCAATGTCTTGATTACAATATTTTAATTTATTGTTGTCAAATTCTTCATCTCCAATAGGCCTATTATTAATTTGTTTTGGTATGGTAATACTAGGTGTAAAGTTAATTTTTCTCTTTATATTTGACTGATTTGAAGTTGTCAAGTTAAGCATCACATATCTTAAAATTTGTAGAATATGGATAGTAGACTACACTCTCAATTTCTGAATATTTTCAGGTAACAAAAATACAAAACTGGACATCACAGCATATGAGAAGTGCCGCTTATGTCATGTGGGACGTTGGAGCTAAAAATCTTTATCGAATGGGTTATGAAGGAATGATGGACCTAAAAGTTGTGACAGATGCAAAGGGACCAATGTTCTATCGTGATCACTTGCCTTGCCTCGGTAAGGATAATTTGCCTATATCTAAAATAGGTTTCAAATTTTATTGTTTACAATGTAAAAATGCGTAGGACCCATCTCTAATTTCATCATGAACTTATTATAAATTATATGAATTTTTAAATTTTTAAAATGTCAGATTTAAAATGTAAATATAATTCTTTGGCTTTTAGTCTAGTTATTTCTATAATGATGCCATCCTATGTCATCAATAGTTCTTTTTAATATTAATTGTTATCAATAATATAGTCAGTATTATCTCAAGTAAACTTTGATGGCTTTGTAATAACGTGGAATTCGATTTTTATCTATAACCCTTCCTTTGATTGAGAGGTAATAATTTTCCAGGTCAACTCAACGGAGCACCGGCTCAACCTGTTACAGAATATCATATTGGTGATCAAGTAAATATAAATCTTGACTTGGAAATTGTTCAATCATTACAGCATGGGCATGGAGGATGGACAGAGGGAATGTTTGAGGTTATTTTTTGTTTCTTCAGTTGCATTTTCCCTATGCCCCCTATTCCTATGCAATACACACATGGTGTGCATTATTGGACACAAAGTGGGCCTATAAATTGTTTTGTCATTTTGTTGTTGTTGATCATCCTGTTAGTATGTCTTTCCCTCTTCCTCTTGGGGAAAAAAGCTTTTCTCGTTAACTTCTGGAACAATTGTCTTGAAACTTTAGTGGTTAAAGATTGTTTTTATTTGTTAGAAGGTCATTACTTTTATTTATTCAAAAATTTCTGTGGCCTCTATGGGATTCGTCTTTATGACGTCATCAAAATTAAAACTTGCGATTCTTGTGGCGGTTCCGGTTTTATATAAGTTCAAATCTGCTGCTTAGCTGTGATACGATAACGGCCGGCTACTGTGACAGATTGCTTACCCATACCATTTCATGTTCATATATTTGAGCATCGCTCTTTCTTGAATAAAATATTATCATTATAATGTATGCTTTATTTACCGAAACATTTAGTGAAACATTTTCAACATAATCAATGGGTGCAGTGGCCTAGTGTTTAAAGCGTTAGATTTAACTCTGATGGCATCGCAGGTTCAAATCCTATGCCCAATACGTCACTCAAAATGTGATAAATTGGGTAGACAATGCCGAACCGGGGAATTTTTAGCCTTTCCAAAACTATAGTATCTCCTTACCAAGCAGTGGCTGAAAGATGCAGAGCCTTGTTCATAGGAAAGGGCACTAAAATACTTTGTATATGCAGTATTCAGATTTAATTAGATGCAAGCAAATCATCATACTTGCTGTAAAATTATATTTTCATATTTTTATATTACTAGATATAACTTTCATACGTTTTGTATTACTCATGGAAAGATTTTTACTTGTATCGATTTTTTATCGAATTTTGCAGACCTTGGGTACAACAGGAAGTGTATGTGGAATAGATGAAGACCATGACATTGTAGTTTCATATTCTAGTGGAAACCGGTAAGCATCCCTTAAGTCAGTGATTATTCTTAATTGATTACCAACATAATAACATGGTCAACACCCAAAATTTATTATGTTTTTAAATATATTTATGAACAGTGTTTTCCTTTTTCAATGTGCCATTTCAGGGGTTCTATTAATCTTATCTTCACCATAAGAATTTTTTTTTTAACCAAGTGTTTAAAGCACAACTTTCAGATTACTATTCAAATTTCACATCTTTTCGGCCACAGAATCCATTTTGTGCCTAGATATATGTTCAGCGCTACTCGTAGTGCGTGCCATTATTTTATTCTGGTTTTCTTATTTTAGTTCTGTTATGAGTTCGGGGACTGTCTGTGTTAGTCAAGTGAATATACCCGCTGTCCATAGGTTTCAGTCCCTTCGATATAAAATAGCCGAACAAAACAAGTTATTTCCATATTGTTATACACACTTTTGGAGTGCCTGTTCCGCTTTATTACTGAATGCCAGTCCAATTTTCACATCCTGAGCTCTTCTACCATATACAATATGGACTCTAACCCACTAAATAAAATAAAATGCCTTTTCCTTCTTTAATAGTCACTACCAAATTTTTGTTTCACAGATGGACTTTCAATCCAGCAGTATTAACAAAAGTTGCACTCAACTCAACTGAATCTGCTGTCAACAGAAGCGGAAGTCATTCGGAACAAAAATTTCAGGTTTAGTTTGTGAAAAAAATAAAAATAGTCTAATAGTCTATAATAAATTGTTTCGTGTGCGTTTAACATTGTTCAAATAGATATTTTGTGTCACTCAGAGTATTTATACTTGTAATGATTTTGATGATAATATTTCAACTATTGATTGCTCGTTATTTAAGTTACTCAGGCAGTATTCATATTAGTTGAATAGTATTGGTGCATATTCACACAAATTTTGAGGTTTTTCAAAATTTATTATAATGTTTAGGTTGGAGATTTAGTTCAGATATCATCAAACACCTCTCAAGTTAAAATGTTGCAAAGAGGGCATGGTGAATGGGCTGAAGCAATGATCCCTGTGAGTATAGTCTTTAGTAAATTATTTTAAATTCATGACTTTATCGAAATAATATGAAGGATAGCAATGAAAAAATTATACGCAGAAGTCAGAACAATATCTTGCTTTTTATGTTGGCTATAGCTACCTTTTTCTGTCATTATTTTCAGTTAAGTTTTTGAACACAAGTATACCCATGGACTGCATAATATTATGTTGGTATTGGTGTTTTTCATTGTTGTGAGAGAATCCCCTTTATCTTTCCAGTGGACCAATGACTTTGGCCAATTTTACTGAAATTTTCAATTGTTGTAGATTGTATTTTTCGCTAGAAGGCTATTATTTATATCAAAAATTTCTGTGGGCTTTGTGAGATTACTTTTTCGTGTGCTATGGCGTCATCAAAATTGGAAATTGCACACCTTGTGGCAGTTCCTAATCGTGACTGCAGTACCGGTAGTTCTACCTGTGACAGATTGCATACCCGTACTACTTTGTTTTGGCATTCATGTCCATATATTTGAGCATCGCTCTCTTGCTATATTTTAGATTTAAATCATGCATTTCTTCCAAATCTGTTTAGACTCTGGGGAAAATTGGCCGCATTCAACAAATTTATCATGATGGAGATATAAAAATTGAAGTAGCTGGTAAGTTATTTTAATTTTATTTTTTTCTACATTCTACATTCTGGAAGCAGTGAAAGCGAACCTATTCGTAATTCCTCAATGAGTGGTTGGTTTGAGTTTAAGAAACCAAAATCTGATTCAGTATTTTATACATTTCAGGCTCATCATGGACGTACAATCCTATATTGTTATCAAAAGTCGATCATGGTCAAGCTACATCCGGAGGTATTTTAACTGATTAGCATTCAATCATTACAGTATAGGTCAGGGCTGGGCAAATTACAGCCCGTGGGCCGGATCCGGCCCATCAAAGTGTTTCATCCGGCCCACTTGTGCCTGTAAAAACACTTTCTGTTTGTTGTACATCAGCTGTTAAGCTAGTTATTCCTAAATGAACTTTTTTTGTTCGTAGTTTCATATTTGTAACTGGCCCACTTAGAAAAGTAATTGCCCATCCTTGATATAGGTGATCCAGAAGAAAAAATGGATGTTTCAGCAATTCACTTTAAATTATATTTTATCATTTAGAGCATTTATCTCAACTACTTAAGAAGCTTTTTGAGACACATGTTTCTGGTGATATTAACGAAGAATTAGTTAAAGCAGCTGCATCTGGTGATGTTCAGAAATGTGAAGAAATTTTACAAAGACCTGACGCTGATGTAAGTTTTATTCTATTTTAAGATTACTACTAAATTTTAGTGAATTTTTTTAGTTTATTATCAACACTGTTTCATGGAATGAAATTAAATATCAAAGGATTCAACATCATCCCCATTCATTGCCTAATCATAATTGCTTTATCTTATTTGACTGACGACTGTCTTGACTAATTATATAGTACAGGATGACCCAAAAACAAGCTATATATTTGCTGTCGATTGGGTTTATACAGGACTATCTACTTGTGTCAGTGTACAGCAAGACTCTTGAATCACTTAGGATATATAGGGTGTCTATAAAGTCTAAAAAATTTCATAATTGCAAAGGGAATTAATCGATACCATACATTGTTTTGGCCCTCACAGATGTATTAAATGAAGTGAAAATACTTCATTACGGATTAAAAAAAACAACAAACCTGGTTAAGATATATTGAAAACTGACTTCGTAACAAAATTGATATTGTAAAGGGACTTTAAGGACACCCTGATGAAGAAAATTTAATAATCACTTGAACTTCTATTTGTGTATGATTGTAACCAGAACCTTCAGTAATTCATGACACTTTGCACAAATCGCTCTCTTAAATGACCCTCGTTCAGTTTTTTCTGTCTCACCCTTTATATACTCTCATCTTATTCCAGGTGAATGGTCAATTTGCTGGCCACACCGCCCTGCAAGCTGCATGTCTTAATGGTCAAGCAGATGTTGTGGAATGCCTCATACGCCACGATGCAGACTTAGAGATTGAGGTAAGTCTTTGTGATGTTTTTCTCCAGTATCTAAACATGGAGTCACCATAATTTATGGTATTACTATGGCAAGGACAAGGTTGACTTTTGACACTCAAAACATGATAAATTCATTTCCTGTTGTTGCCCAATAACTAATAATTACAAACTTTTGTAATTCATTTTCTGTTTTACTTCAGGACAAGGATGGGGACAGAGCTATACACCATGTTGCCTTAGTTGATGAAGCTGGTGTAATTGAACTTCTATCAAATGAAGGTAAAGAAATGATAATTGAAACTATACAACTTTTAACTGAATCAATTCTTATTTGATTCACTATTTATTTGTAGGTTGTGATTTAAATGCCAGAAACAAGCGACGACAAACAGCTTTGCATATATCTGTCAACAAAGGCCATGTCTGGGTTGTGAGAAAACTTTTGGAATTGGGATGTCATGCCAGTCTTCAGGTATACAATGTTTTTTTTACATTGTGTTCAAAAGGTGATTAAATTGCTCTATGTTTATTTATATTCAATGCTGTGAAGTCTGAGTAAAAACCTGAAATCATGAATTTAAACTCCCATAATCGGAGTCTGGTTTTTCATCACCAAACCTTTTTGCTCATGGATTATACCACACCGAAATGTTTCCAAGTATGAGGAAAAACTCTTTGGAGGTGCCGAATTAGACAATAAGCTCATCCACCCCGTTAGAAAAACATCATGTACAACGATTAGTGTCCTTGTTTAATCAATTTGTGATAAATTTATTTGGAAATTCACTTTTATTCTATTGCCAGGGGTTGGTACATAAAAAGTTTGAGAATCACTTGTTTAGACTGTTCATAAGTCTATATTTATTCATTAAATTACCTCATCCTTCTATTACCCTTTGCAAATATATGATACATACCGGTAATTTTTTTGGTCACTAGGATGCTGAAGGAGACACTCCACTTCATGATGCAGTCACAAAAAAGAGAGATGACATGCTAGGCTTCCTACTTGGCGCAAATGCTGATGTCACAGTAACCAACAATAATGGATTCAATGTTCTGCATCACGCAGCTCTACGAGGAAATCCAAGGTATAGTCATAATTTGTGTTTCATAGGACCAGTTCAGTACTAGTTGAGTCGATGTATGAAGATTTGGATACATTTTTGTGCATTGAGGGCCAAGGAAGTTATGCAATGTATTCTCAGTCTCCAGTATACATTTCAAATAATGTTTCTTTTTTTACAATTACTATTTTAATATTTTGAATGAATGGATTTCTAAATTTTATCGAATAAAAATAATTCAGGAGTTAGGCCTTGTTGCAACACATTCACATTGTTCAATCATACTGTTAACCACGACATGCAGACAAATAAGCCTACATCAGTACAACCCTGAAGACTAAGAAAAACGAAAATGATAAAGTACACAAGCACATTGCTTTTCATATTCTCGCACATGTGCCAAAGTCTTGAATCAAACCTAAATGAACACCTTCACCATATTCATGAAGCATTCCAAAATACCAAAGTCGTCACCTCAAACGTTAATTGGGTCCTTGTTAAGTGGTCAACACTATATATATTTTTTACAAACTGTGACAAAATAAAAAAGTACACAAACTCAGTGCTTTTCATACTCCCACACTTATGTTTTACAATTCTTCTAAGGTCATGCATAAAATCACATCTAAATGAACATTTTTGCCAAATATAGTGCATTTCAAAATACCAAAGTCGTTGCCTCAAACGTTAATTAGGTATTGGGTATAAAAAGTTTTATACTTCCAAAGTGGTCAACCTTCAGATTTATTTTGAAGAACAGGATTAGATCTGTTTATATGGTGTGAGATTTTGAGAGTAATGTTTTTCATGAGAACAGTCAAGGATACCAAGCAAGCAGTATGCAATGGTAATTTTCCAACAAGACGCCGTCTCACTATAGACATCCTTATATACACTAATAGGGCTCTCCCCATGCGTATCTTAAAACGACGCATCTGTTAGGACTATAAATAGACAGATACGACGGCTGCGATGAAGACATTACTATCAGCTGTGCCTGTGGAATGCAAGACGACGACGACGTCTCAAAGCCCTGACTAGTTATACAGCACCGCATTCCATTACGCAATGAATTACATTTGTATTAACCCTTTTCAACTTTGAAATTGTCATCTTTGGATAACTAATTTCTTATCTAATGGTTGAATTGTAAGTACAACCATTGCTAACTCAACATACATTCGAGGAACATGTGTTTTTTAAAACCAGAACCTAAATTTCAAATTATATTTCCCCATTGTACCTCCAACCTATTATGTACTATGCATACTTCTTGCCATTTGAATCAATTCAACATAAAACTTCTATTTGCATTCGTTTTATTGTGATGTGGTTAAAAAAAGATATAAATAGTACTGTAATATAAATCAAAAAGGAAAATGACAAATTGTAAATGAACTGGAGAAATATCGTTTCACGATTAATTATATATGCATCTTTTGATGGTAGGAAGTAGGAACATATAGTATTCAAGGCATTTAAACAAATATTTTTGGCCTTCAAGAATAGCGCTCATTAAAATATAAAAAAGCTTGATACTATTTAATTGCGTAAGTAGGGGATGTACGCTCCTAAGATCAGAATGTATAAATACATACAACGGAGTTCGAAATGTTCAAAATGAAAATGCTGCAACGCCCAAATTAAATCGAAAAGGAAATACTTTCAACAAACAAATTTAGTAAACTCATCAATCTATTAGAAATGCGGCGCATCGGATTAATAACTTTATACTAATCATTTTCAAATTTAAGCGCAAACTATGTTCAGCTTACTATAATGTAGGAATTTTATGTACCTGCATTTTCAATTGAATTATCAATTCATGCTCTAAATCAATTGGATTTAGAGCAAAAATGCCATAATGCGAGGTCATAATAGATACACAACATACATACTTCTCGTGAGAAAAATCAATAATAACTTCAGTCTAAAACATTCAAGAAACTGGTAAAAATATTAAAACAAGATATAAATTTCGCAATAACGTTTAAATAATATCAAAAAACTTAGAAAGAGAAGAAGAATAAAAAAATTATTTTCATAATATTATTTGAATTTGACTAGTAATAATTGTGTTACAAGAAATAGTGCATCAACCGTTGGCGATGTCGGCTCTGGTATTGAATCTTTGAATTTTTTTTTGAAGAAGAGCAAAGTGCTATTAATTATTAATTTGGAAGCAGAGCATGATAAATAAGAACAAATAGTATAAACATTGGACATGTTCTGTTAATCAAGCAGCTATAGGTAAAGAAGAGGCTTAGCAAGATTAGTTGGAGAGAGCAGAAAGCGGTGCAAGGCAACAGCTGGTTGAAGGGGACCAAAACACAAGGGTTATTGTTTCGCTTTGGTACCGGTTGACCAGCTTTCGTCAGGCATCATGCAGTTAGTGTAATTAGTGCTAGTAGCAGTGAGTTATAATAGTTAGTAATTATTACAATAAGTGAGAGTGCAGGAAGTGTTATGTTAAAGTAGGTAAGAACAAAAGTGCGAGATCAGAATCCTACCACTTTGAAGATATTTGCAATTTTAACGATTTTGAACTACTCTAATTATTAAATCCGGAATCTCCTTTGAAAGAGCTATAAACCCGAACAAAATTGGTACAGTATATTGTATTACCTAGTTTGGATTAACAATCAAATGCTCGAATGTTTTTGGCTGTTTATTCCGTGGTAGCAGACATACTTCTTTACATTCCATGAGAGTTTATTCGTATCGGTCGTTTTTTGAAACTTCCAAAGATACCATGTAAGATGTAACGAAGTACGTTAGCCACCACGGCATTACTTTCTATACTTATATCGCTTGTTGAAAACTATTTTCTGTGCTCGACCAACAGTCGATGATAGCTATGCTCCCAGATTGTCAAAAATCTGCAATCGAGTTTGTTGTGTGTTACCTGCTTAAAGAAAAAACTGCGTGTAATGTCAGTTTTACCATTTGTTAATTGGGATTCATACATCTTGTGCTAAACATGCTCGTTGCTTTTGATCACATAGTCCTAGTAGTAGTTTAGAATCAGTCAAAATTCATTACATCAGTGATCAGTATTTGAAAGACTGTTAATATTCATAGTACTTCTAAAAAATACTCACAATATAATCGTACTCACTTGAAAGCTCCCACATCAGCCGGTTTACGATTGCCGTGATTGAGTGTCGTCCGACTGGTTTTTCCATTACTGTTTCCATTAAGAGGGAATAGATAAGAACAAAACACAATCTGTAAAATAGTCATCGAAAATGTCGCTTTATTGATAACAGACTGAGTTATGACATTGCGCATTATTGCTATCTTCGAGACTGGAAACTATAATCATTAAGTGTGGTAATACAGGGCATATATTTTATGGTTACAAGATAAACTAGTGTACTTCTATACAAAGCAAAATCTTTTTTTTTAATAGTGTTCTCGGTTTTGTCTTGTGCAGTATGCCATATATTGATTGAACCTTCATACAAGTTCCGATGTATTAAACTCTAAAAATATATAGCAGATTTATCTCTGTACTAACTGTCCTACGAAAGTATCTATTACTAGTCGGCTGTAAATACAGGCATTGTCTTTGATTGATGCCTTCAATTGGCCTCTCCAATCAAAGCAAATATCTGATCTATTCATACATTGCATTGATATGAATGTACAGATCCCAAATGAGATGGTTTCTCAGCATTTCTATCACTCTTATATACCGACCATATCGAATTGCAACAACTGCAGCCCCTTTTTCTCTTATTTCTATATTAGTTAATTTATTATAAGAACTTCGCCCCTGAGTCACACTCATCATCTGTTCGAGCCTGTCGTTCGCAGTGTTGTCGACGCCTCGAGTTCGCAAATGTCTTTCGCAGTTCTGGAATATGTGATAGAACATGGGGCAGCCTCTTCGTTCGTACTCACGATCTTGTATATGCCGTAGATACCCTGTGCGCAAAAATCGTTCACAAGTTATAATCCATGCTTGTCCGTTTCTGATAAAAGTCTGTCTCAAGGCGAAGTTGTCGCAGCAGTGCGCTGTATGACGTCATGATCTCTAATTGTAGTACCTCGATTACAGTTATGTTATCGGTAACTTCCAATTTTGGTTAATGCTTCATTTAAATATACAATTCGATTTGTAGGCCCCGCAGTGCAATGGATATTCACGTGCGATTTTTGTATGAATATTTCTATAACACTGCCCTGAAAAGTCAAACTAATAACATAAAATACGACATTTTAAAGCCATACCTAAAATAATATACAACGATTGTACGGGACAGATAGATGTAGATGCCTAATGGTATCGAATATACCGAAATAAAATATATTTTTCGAGTGTTCTATGTAATCATTATTGCACTTTTTACCAGGTAACAATATCCCTCAATATAACTAATAAACATGAATGATAGCTTTGCGTCGTTTGTAACAGTATACCATGATAATCATAACTCATTAAAAAAACACTTCAGATTTTTGGTTAGTAAAAATGTCTGTTGTACGTATGGAAGAAATTCTGTGCGTATGAAGATGGTGTTTCGGATTTCATACCCTTGAGAATTATGACGATTCAGCGAGATGTCGTCATCCGGTTTTATATTTCGTTTAACGTTACCCAGTTGGTCAGCATGATAGCGAGTTCGTGTGCATTTTTTTTTTGCGAAATCACTGTTAATATTTTTAAACGCCTGATCCAACAACTCATACCTTCCTTTATTCTACAACAACGCCACATAGAACCCTTATATCTTTCTTAAGAATGCAAGCACTCAGTTTTGAATTTATATCTAACCATCTTTTTCCTATGTACAAAGTTTTATGTATGTATATTTGAACAATATAAACTAATTGCTTCGAATTCATTCACTTTGATGCTGGCTCTTACAAAAATTCAGAACATATTCCTGGTTTGGTAGTTCGGTGGTATTTTATCATAGCATTCAATTTGTTTGATGAGTGTTTCTTTGTAAAATTAACATTACTTTTTGCCATGATTAACATCCACTTTCTTCTATACATGTGAATATATAAATTAGTATTCTATCCATGGTTGAGAATTCTCGACAATTTGGATTGTACATTATGCAGGAATGACCGTTGTGTTCCTGACAGAAAGAAAGAGTAGCATTCGCATGTGACACCACATCGCGCAAAATAAATCAATGCAAGCGATTCATTTCATGCCACATCTAAGTTCTATGATGCTCGCACAGCTAACACCTTCAAGTTAACGACATTAGCAGATCCACCATGTATTTTTTTGAAAGTCTATGACAGCAGCTGAGTACCAAGTAGCAGTTTTGAGGTGTGAACGTAGTAGTACAAAAATGCTTGTCGGAATCACAAATTTACATTCGAGTTCAAAATTCGCTTTCATATCTTGTTTGTTCAACACAAAAACCCAAATTTTCAAAATGGCACCAAAGAAAGGAGGCAAGAAGGGAGCAAAAAAGGAACAAAAAGCCAACTCCAATGTATTCTCTATGTTCGACCAAAACCAAATTCAAGAATTCAAAGAAGCTTTCTCTATGATTGATGCCAACCGTGATGGTTTCATTGACAAGATCGACCTCAAGGATACTTATTCTGCTCTCGGTGTACGAGACATCAAGATGGAAAAGTTGGAAGCAATGATATTGGAAGCACCAAGTGCAATTAACTTTACCGTTTTCTTGAACATGCTTGCCGATAAACTTCAAGGTACTGATCCCGAAGATACTCTTGTACAAGCTTTCAAGATTCTCGATCCAGAGAATACCGGAGTCATCAACAAAGATGTCTTCACAGAAATGTTTATGACACAAGGCAAAAGATTCACAAAGGAGGAAATAGACCAAGTTCTTGAAATTGCTCCAGTAGATGTCGCTGGTAATCTCGATTACAAAGCACTTTGTTACGTCATAACTCACGGACAAGAAGAAGAATAGAAACGCCCGACTTATTATATTTTAAATATGGCCAAATATCAACTGACAAAACTTTCGACCCATCAACATCTCAATTCTTGCAGTTATTTCAATTTCAGGCGTAATTTATTATAATCAATATTGTTCACTTTCTTTTTTAATGAAATAAACGGTAAAATGGAACTGAGTTACTTGTTGCCATGTTTTCGATGTATAGGAATTCACTACATACTAAAAAAAAAATTTCCATTTTTATAACTGCATTAAGAAAAATCTTAAGCTATGAAATCGCGTATCATCTGAAAAAAAAACTCGTTATAAACCCTAATAGACTTCCGACAAAAAGGTACTCCCGTAGTTGGTGTACCAGATTAAGGTTAGGCTATAATTTTATTCCGATTTTACTTATTTTAGTTCTATTACGAGTTCGGGGACTATTTGTGTTAGCCAGGTGAATATTCTCTCTGCCCATAGGCTTCAGTTCTTTTACACAACTCGATGTAAAAGAGGCGAACAAAATTAGTTACCTCCATATTGGTTCACACAATTCTGGGCCAAAAAAAAAAGTTTTCATCTCGTTCTGGAGAAAACAAAGTTTTTGCGCAAAGCGTCTTAGATTATTGAAATCTTATACAAAGTTTAAGGGTTAATTTCTTCATTTTCGTTAAAGAAATTACGAAAATTATGGATTTTGTTTTTTGGACTACCGGTACTGCATTTAATATAACAAATATAGATGCCAGCTCCTTAGAAGGTGTTATTCCAAAATCGCATTGCAACACATTTCATTATTCGGTACTATACAAAACGTTTGTATAACTTGCCTGTACTTAGCATTATGCGTGCCACTCGTAAGTTACTGAGAATGCCTGTCATCGTAGATGTCGTTTAATCACCTTTGTTTATTTGATATATTTTAGAGATAACGCAAGAACACAAGTGACTTCGTGTGTTCAATGAAAAGAATGGCATCATTGAAATTTTGCAGCAAAAGATTAAAATTTTATATAAACATGATAAAAAATGCTCAAATATTTAGACACGAAGCAAAAAGCGAAATATTTTACCCACAATAACCATATCCTGGACGAAGTTGATACTTTGTACCATCGTAATTACTAGGACGAATTGCCGTAGCTTCACCTGGTTCTGTGACGATGATTCAAGCGTCTTGTGCCAACGTGAATTAAAATGCTAGGTGATTTTACTCATAACTGTGGTATTAAATTAAATAACATTCAGGTTTACAGATGAAATAAGTTTTGCGAAATGCGGTTTAAAATCGAATCGTTCCGGACCCAAAACTTCGATGCAATGTTTTGACAAGTATATTAACAAGCACACTAACGTATTCAGAACGATTTTAAAACTAGAAATTTCGATGTTCGCGCGGTAGTTATGTCAATTGATCATACCGCTATTTCCTTTGTCCTGGCGACAATCATGCAATCAAATCGCGAGTTTTATATGTTTCTGTAATTATTTGGCGATCCAGTATTCTATATTCTATTATGATTCTATAATTATTTAACTCAATTTCCTCAAATGTAGTCGACATACAAAAAGAAAGATGGCGATAAAAACATGTTGCACAACCAATTTCGTTGCGTCTCAAGTCTGAATTCTAATCTGCTTGAAAAGTGGTTTTGGAAGTTCAGGTTTCATTATATAATATAGCAAAAGATACGGAAAAAAGGGAATTTTGTAGGCAACCAGTTTGTTAATGAATAACGTAAAAACAAATATGAACTTCCACTGTGAAAGCCACAGTCACCTGTGCACAAAATGTGGATGTGGCGCAAAATAGGAGGTGAATGTTCAAAAAAAATTGTTTTCTCAGACTCGAGTCTGACAATAAATCTTGAAAATCAGGGCGGTATATTTCCCATATACTATAATACTGTTACTTTATCGGTTTTCTGAAAGATATGTTTAACCCACAACTAAAATTATCATCTGTTCTTGCATCATTTTCACAAAGAGTTTCATTCAGGTTAAATGATTATTGTAAAATTTCGAACGGTCACGTCAACATCCGCCGCCAATTCTGGGACTGACTATATATATATATTTTGTGTTTGAAGAAATTACTTCTGGAATTATATATTTTCTGGAAAACTTGAATTGAACCGTAGAAAATGGGCACGTTAATACATTTTGACTAAAGCAAATGAAGAATAATCTCCGACGTAGATTGCATGTGTTTTTATTCTCAACTTTATACGATATTTGGAGCCTAGCGAAATCAAACCAATAAAAACCCGTTGCGGGAAACTAGATAGATGTTTTATACGGGAAAGACGCCTAGACCAGACTTTTTAAGCACAACTGCACAACAAAATTTGGCAATTTAAGATGATGACAAAGATGATCTATCAGCTTGATATATACAGATGAAAAACCACAAAACGTGTTAATCAGTCGTATGATAATCATTTTTATACATTCTTGACACGAATGTAAACTTTACCTAGAAATTGATATTGAGAAACACACACCTCTACCATCTAAATTTTATCATGTTTGCCTCGAATGCGCTCAATTCATCAGGAAACCGTATAAGTAACTGAAAAATAAACATTTCTTACAACGTACAGTTCAAATGAGTTTATTTTCTTAAAAATTAATGTTTCAAAAGTGTGTTATAACAAAATTAAAGTCCACTATTATAACATTCAGCCTTCAATTAACATCCATCACATTTAAATACCAAGTAATAATTACTAAATGTTGCTCTAATTATTCATTGTTTTGTGTCTTTTGGAAAATTGAAAAAAAATATAGAGGGTCTAAGTTTTTGATGTCAGACTTATTCTTCTTCTTGTCCGTGAGTTATGACGTAACAAAGTGCTTTGTAATCGAGATTACCAGCGACATCTACTGGTGCAATTTCAAGAACTTGGTCAATTTCTTCTTTTGTAAATCTTTTTCCTTGTGTCATGAACATTTCTGTGAAGACATCTTTGTTGATGACTCCGGTATTCTCTGGATCGAGAATCTTGAAAGCTTGTACAAGAGTATCTTCTGGATCAGTACCTTGAAGTTTATCGGCAAGCATGTTCAAAAAAACGGTAAAGTTAATTGCACTTGGTGCTTCCAATATCATTGCTTCCAACTTTTCCATCTTGATGTCTCGTACACCGAGAGCAGAATAAGTATCCTTGAGGTCGATCTTGTCAATGAAACCATCACGGTTGGCATCAATCATAGAGAAAGCTTCTTTGAATTCTTGGATTTGATTTTGGTCGAACATAGAGAATACATTGGAGTTGGCTTTTTGTTCTTTCTTTGCTCCCTTCTTGCCTCCTTTCTTTGGTGCCATTTTGAAAATTTGGTTTTTGTATTGAACAAGATATGAAAGCGAATATTGAACTCGAATGATATTTCAGCTTGAATCGCATGGCTTATATGCACTGTATCTTAGCACCCTTGCACAGAAGCGATCGCATATGTTGTCACTCTATTGTCGAAGTGCTAATGGCACTTTGTATGAAATTTAATCAACACCTTTTTTGTATTTTTTCGTTTGCACCACTCAGTACAAATATTCATTCATTCAGACTGCTTCCTATTTGTGATTATGACTACGGTCGTGATTTCAACTGTAGGATATCAGCTAATGCCTATAGAACCCAGAAGTATTTTCAAGTTGGCTGTTTTTATTCGGAAAAACACAGATAAAAATACTTTTAATGTATATTTTATTTTTTGTTATCTCATATTCCCAAACCAGTATCAATTCGTGAATGAATTGAAAGTATAGACTATAGATGCATTGATAAATTGCGCGTCAGCCATCCACAATTCTTGACAATTGGCAATACCTGGAAGCCCACGTTACCGAGAATGCTGTGTTTTTATCATATTTCAGGTCGCAAGTTACTACGACTGAAAGAAGAAAATTACAAATATAAACAATTTAATTGTTTACGTATTTCTCGACCAGATAAAGACAAAAGCTTTCTTTAAAAATGCTATGACGTCTTTTCACTTGTTTGGTTTCTTTAAGAGCTTACATACTACGTGCGACGATATTTTTGTTGTGGTTTTAGCACATCATGGTCATAGTGTCATGTTCTAATAGTCTTACTATTGAGCATGGACTAAACACATCTATTTATAGTGTAAATCCTATTTGCTCAGACGTAAACAAGAATGTTTTTGCCAAAAAGAACAGCAACATTACCCATTTGAAGCCATTTTAAACGTGATGAATAAGATAGAATGAAGTTATTTTGGTGGCACGAGCTTGGTTTTAGATCGTACGCACAATCATGTGTTACATAGCATAAGCATCAAGTACACATCATAAGCATACTGGTTGAACATGTAACTTGCTTAGAAGCCTATGTTTATCAACCTGACTCGGACACGCTAGTGAATCATCCATCCCGCATTATCAAGCATCGTAGATGAGTAAAATTCCAGTTTTTTTTTTCTTATGTTCGACCATATATCTTATTTACCTTTTTTTTTGTACCTCATTTGTTGTTGACGCGTTTCACGAGAACTACCTATGTGCAGTTGATCCAATGTGAACAGACTTTGTGAGCTAAAGGAGCTGTGGTGAGCGTGGTTGCATTATGAGGTTAATGTTCAACATGACGTATATTATTATCCAACGTTTCAGAAATTAAAATTTTGATTTGCGCTAATAAGGTTTGAATTCATGGTATTGCAAACATTATACCAGCGCTTTACCTGCCGCATAATCTTACATAATGCTGATAAATCGCTTCTATGTCGTCGGGAATGTTTCAAAACGCTCGAGGCTGCGAGACGCCGAGCACTTTTTTCTGGAATTCAGTCGCCATTTTGTTGAAAGTGCACGAATTTTGGGCGGTTCCACAATCGATTTGGTCGTAAGAAGTATTTTAACTTAGTATATTCACCACAGAAGAATGGACGAATGCAAACTAAATATTGTAGTTGATGCAATCACATCGCGGAATTATGTAGATTAAAGGTGAAATGATCTGTTTATTATGCCTCTACAACGGGAATATTGAGTGTGGTTTTTTCGAAATCATAATTGAGTAATATAAAATTTCACATTTGAGATGAAACAACTAGAACTCAAGACAATAAACACAATTCGAAAATTGTATTTTTTTGCAATACGGTTTTGATTCCTCTCTCTATTCCCTATTTGAAGAACACCAAGATTCAGTGGAATTGGCTTGTAGATTGAATGGACATATTATTCTATTTTGAAATCCGAGGACATGCAATTTTTAGTTTCGTTGATTTGAAGTATTTTAATTTTTCTTAAATGGCTGTCAATTCTACATAGATTTTTTATGTACATTGTATTTTTAAAGTTCAGTTTATTCTACAGATTGAATAACAAGGGTAAGCAGAATTACACATTTCAGATTCTAATTTGTTTGGAAATAAGTTCGATAAAAATTCTTTGCTCAAGTTTATTTCCTATTTGCTATTTGGCCCGCAATTAAACGTATTTTAAGTTTATTTGTGATATAAATAATTGCTCGATTGTGCAGATAACTTGAAATTGCAATCACTATTTCACCTATCTTCGAAAATTTTGACACCGATTCAAATATTATCAGAGATGAGTTCAGTGTATTGAATGTTGAGAAATTCCTGATCTGAATTATCTTCAACTTGCATTCCCATTTCATTCAAAAGTTTTTTGATGTCTTTTAAAGGCGCCAAGGTGTTTTGGAATTTCGGCAAAAATGAGGAAAATCGCCTCGTGTGATTAATTTACTTTGTCTATCAAAATGTAATTTTTGTAAGTTATCTTTTCGTAGAATTGGCTACAAAAACGATTAATGCTTTCAAAATGATTGAGCCATTGCAAATTTTGAGCCACTTTAAATCAGGTATTCGCGCTTATTCACTGAATAACGACATCAGAAATATCCGTAGAATCGAGCCGTGGTTATTTTGTTCAACTGTTTATTTGTATGTAATTTTTTAAACCATTCATCTTTTCGCACGATTTTTCCATTAAAATTTCACCATGCGATCCATGTCGTCTCAAGTTAAACTTGTATATCGAAATTGCTCGAGCATTTAAATGTTACCAAAAAGAATAACAAACATTGATTGAAATATAAAATACTTCAATATTGTCAAATGCAAGATTTTGCAGCCAAATGTATAGGCTTAAAAAAGTTTGTTGACAATGTTTTATTTCCTTTCATTCTATCCCTTTCTGCCTATTCTAACGCATAAAACGAAGTACGCAAAGGCCAACAAAATTAAACTCCCAGATTCCTAAATGTAGATTTTAAAATGCCAGGAAATTAGTGGGGAGAAG
The DNA here is from genome assembly GCF_964204865.1 of Styela clava. NCBI lineage: Eukaryota > Metazoa > Chordata > Ascidiacea > Stolidobranchia > Styelidae > Styela > Styela clava. Next base: position 12,665,731 of record NC_135264.1, read on the forward strand.
TTTAACCCAAAATGGCAAGATTTGAAAAAGCTGCTATGAGAATGAGCTAAAATAATTTTTCGAGTTGTAAGCTACTGCAGCAACTGCCACTTGAGATACTTTCGTGAACATTGCCCCAAACTATGATTGAATACCAGTATTCATATCTTGGTAATTTCTTCAAATGAAATTTTTTTCAAAAGATTTCACTTAATGTAACCAAACTAGTCGAGAGATTTATGCAAATGGATATTTTTGTAGTATAGTCGCATTTTAGGCATTGTTTACGTTCGTTGTATCAGATCATGACGTTGATTATGGAATAATTGAAAATTTACCATAATAAAATTGTTCCTCGCTTATCATTTCCGTTTTTTGAAATGATTTAGAACCTATAGCAGGGATGGCGAACCTTTTTTGATGAATGGGTCAAAAAATTTATTTTTATTGTGAAAAAACAAAACGCGAGTGATAGTTTTTTAATCAAAGTTCGCATTGTGCTGTTACATTTTCCCCGCAAGTCTTATGACCATGCAATCCTTGGTCGATAATATGTAATTTTAAGCTTTACACATACAGCACTACGAGGACGAAGGCGATTTTTAGTATTCGACTTTTTGAAATGCATATGCGAACACACGGATTCGCATGCCTACGAATAGCCGAAATATGTTTAAAATGTTACAGTAAATCATTCCATCCATATATACTTTCAAAAGAGTTTCCGAGGAATTTCACTTCCGCGCGTTTTAGTCGTTACCATCTGTCTCTACTGTTTTTTCAGATTTTTGTGGTCGTTAATTAAAGTCAACTTCAATTGATTTTTGTCTTCCGAATAGCATTGTATGCGAATGATGAATAAACTGCAAAGTTCTCGTATATACAACAACCTTTTGGTTCATACACTCCCAAAAAGAAACTGCTTTTATAAGATAAGTTGTTAGAAATGAACAGATTAATTGTATTGCTATATCATAAACGTTGTAACAGCATTGATGGTTCATCTGTTATTAGGTAAAATCAAATTCGGTTCTATCATAAATTTTTATCACCTAAATATTAGTAAGTTTTTCGCTTCAATTCGTGATTTGGCGAGTCACCCAAAAATATACCGGACCATACCCGTAGATTAGTGGTTTGTCATCTCTGATCTACAGTAGCAGTAACATAGGAGTACATATATGCTCGCACAAATTCTATTCTATATCAAATGATATAACACAGTCGATTTTAGAAAGGGTTGCTGTTCCCCGACATAGCTCGTCAGCAACAATCTCAATGTTTCTAGCTTTTGTTTTTAGGGATTTGTTCAAAAAGAATTGTTTTAAATCAAGTTTTTTTTTTGCCTGTTTTGTTCCAAATGGCTGTACTTTTCGATTTTTCTGTACTAAATAGGTTGAAGAAAAATGGATGTAAAAACTTGCAAGCGCTTCTTATTTGCAAAAAATCTTTCAAAACGCCACAAATATCGATAGAGACTCATGCACACCTTCTTAAGCTGTATTTCAGTGGTTGGCGCAATAAGACGCAACCGATAAGCCTTTATTACTTGAACGACCCTGCTGCGATGAAACCACCTTGCGAAAATTGAAATGCGATCGAATAAATGAGTTTCTATAACCTTGAAAAACTCACTTCAACCTTAAAAAACAAAGTATGCTGAGTATAAATTAACCGAACAGTATTACCGTAACAATGACTTCATTTTATGAGAAAAATGTCAATACATGACCTCGAAATCCATATTATGGCGTCATAACAGATTAGTTGTTACGTCTTTGCATCAGAGGGCTCTTACAATTAACATAGGCTGGGTTAGGGTGTCTCATCGTTCATATCAGTAGATTACCGCCGATATAAGCATATTCTTCATTATCGCAACCCACTCGTTTTGCCGAAGGGCTGCACTTGGTCGAATTGCTTTTGTAGTAGGCTCGTGAGCTAATTTTCATGATTTTATTACTCAAAACGTCTCTCTGATGTCTCGGCTAAACATTCCGGGTAAAATCTTATGACTTTGGTGGAGATAGAAAGTGGCGATAAATGTACGCAATAATGGTAAAAGTCAAAATAAAAAATTGTACCTACATTTTTGAAATTATAATTCCGAGTGCGTGTGTAACTGCCCGAATGCAACGTTTCGGCGTAGTTTCGCGGCGATGCAAGGGGTATTTCAATAAAAAAATACAGAAAATATTTGATTCAGGACTAGCCCTTGTTTTAAAACAGATGTTTTTTTTTATGATTGATAAAAAAACAAAACCCTTTTTGTTTTACTGTAAATATATAGACTGATACTATCCCATGATACAATTTCGAAGTCGGAACATTATATTGTTCCTAATACCAACTAAAAATATTGCCAAACAAGAGTTTTAGATATTTGTACGCCATTTTGTTGTTTATGCGTAAGTGTCCACCATTTTCAAACTTGCGTGACCTATTAATTGACCTGCACATTGAAAAAACTAACCAACAAACATGATATTCAGAATAATGCTATTAATTCCTATATTGTGAGGATTACTCAATTCCTTTTTTTCAATAGTAGTTCAAGTTATATTTAATGATTATATCATTAATCAATCATTTGCGTCCTGCTTATTCATCATGATCACGACTTCTTATCATGTAATCGAAATAACAGAAATTGTTTCACTTTACAAAGATAATACTTTTTATTTTTATAACTTCGTTCTATGAAGATGTAGAATATTTTGTCACAAATAAAACTAGATACAAGGATACAATACTCGTACTTGAGCACTTGAAATAAAGTCTTAAATTTTTTTAAATTGCAAATGAGAATTTATCGATACCATATATTGTTTTGGCCCTCACAGATGTATTAAATGGAGTGAAAATACTTCATTACTGATTAAAAAACAACAAACCTGGTTAAGATATATTGAGAACTGACTTCATAACAAAATTGAAACTGTAGAAGGGCTTCATGTATATTTCAAAAATGCGGAAGAAATATCGAAACTAAGGTTGCTTGACGTTTGCTTGAATTATGTCTTAGTTTAATTGTAGCAATCCAAGTATATCAAATGCACTAAAATGTTAATTTTTCCACATATAAAAAAAAATAATTTAAAAAAAAATCCTACTCTCCTACTGTCCTACGCCACATACACATGTATTTCTCAGTATATCTTTCATTCACCGTCCAATCCATATTACTAGATTCAGAATTTGATCTGCAATAGTAACTCATTTCTGCATAATGCCTTTACCCAAATTCACTAAAATATTTGTAGTATAAAATGTACTCAAAGAATAAATTTTACTCACCATTCTCATGTATTCACACTATTCTTGAATTCAGTCATTTTCCAGCGATTGCCTTTCGTCATAATATATAAACTAATAATTTTTTATTTTTATATAAAATTTTTCAGGATAATTTTTGTTTTTGTGTATTTCCAATGGCTTAAGCACGAAAATCGTATAAATGTCATTCTTTCACTGATTTAATGTAAAAAATCTTCGTCAATACTCAGAATGCAAAAATGAAAAATTTCCTCAATTTCTTGGCGCGGCGCTTTAAATATTGTCGAATTGCCCTGAGGGTCTAAATGGCTTCTTTTAGCCCGCGCTGGCCAAATTGACATCTCTTACGTATTTTAATAACGTTGCTATTTTTACTTTAAATCATTTAATTTAGTACGAAGAATTCGTAAAAATGGACATATCATGTAATGATTATGCGGTATGCTAAACCGTGTTAATTACGTAAATTGACCGGGGATTTTTTTTCGGCAGCAAGAATTTATCTCCATAGTCTTGTTGTGGTCAATATTTTAAACCCAAAACTAAATATCCATAAATAAAAACTTATGAACAAACCTAAGAGTGAATCTTCATTAAAGGACTTTTCGAATATACTCTACATAGGCATAAATTGCATTTTACCACTCGCCTTTTCATTGAATTCCTTTTAAAACTGGCCATAATTTTAAAATTTTGTATTAAATTATGTAAAAGAACTTTAATGGGTAGCCTACTTCTGTAGTGTGTGTATCAGGTTAAGGTTAGGCCATAATTTTATGCCCATAGGTTTCAGTCCATTTACATAACTTGATGTAAAGTAGGCGAACGAAGTTACCTCCATATTGGCACACACACTTCTGGGGCGCCCTTCAATGTGCTTGGCACAACTAGTGGAGATGTTTTAAATGAACTAAAAAACAATAAATAAACACTGATTAAAATAAAATAAATCTGATTCAGTTCTATAGAAAACTGACTTCACAACAAAATTTTGATTGTAACAGGACATTGTGAAGACCCTGTATCGGACAAAACATTCGAGTACGATAGGGATTGGCGAAAGTTGGCCATGCTTGGTGAAATCGTGGTTTTCAAGTAAACAGTTTTTATCAAGGAGCTCACACCGTTTTTTATTGGGTGGGGCGTCCAAGTGGGATGGAACGATAAAAATGAGCATTCGACGACCTGTCTTTCTTAACGTCTCACTTTCTGAAAATCTTGCTTCGTTTCCATAATCGCTGTTACCGTGTTTTATCAAGCTGAAGCGTTTTCAGAGATTCCTGGAGGAAATCCACGTTTGGTTCGCTGTTGAATAAGTTGTGACTGCCAGTCCTTGATTGCGGGTTTAATACCTTTGCTGTTTGAAACGTGGATCATTCGGTTTATTGTAGAAAGTGTAAATGTTGAGAATCCCTGTCAGATTCCGTCGAGTTAGCCCGAGTATTATTTCTAAATATTTTCTGTAATCGGTTATGAGTGGGATAAACTTGTTTGATAAAATTTATTAAAGTATTGAACATTACTTTCACTACATTGCTGTTTAATTGCATAAGTTAATATGAAATGAGGGTAACATTACGTTTGAACCCATGTACATTTAAACCTACGAAAATTGCACCTACACACTATTGCACCTATGGAAATTTTTTTTTACGGATATTTGATCCCATACTAACCCTAACCCATGGGTTTTAGCACCCGCATATAGATTGAACCCGCGGATATACACATGGGTTCAAATGTACGGTCACCTGAAATGAGATTGTGATAAAAAATAAATGTTTTATAAGATGTAGTTGATGCAAATACAAAGTGTTAGTATTACTAGTTTCGTATGGAAGAATCCCGACCCCGCTCCACCCAGTTCTTACTCCTTGGAATGTAGAAATGTCAGGTTCCGAAGAATTGTGGGATTTTTTTTAACGTCGTGTTCTTGGAATTTAAGATGGTACCAGGATCCGGCGCTATCCAAGTCGATATTTCGGGAGTAGGTACTTCCTCGACATAAGCATAGAAAATATAATTAATCTTGTGGTACTTTCCAATATTTTTATCGCACGCTATGTGGTATAACAATTCGAATGCCTCCGAAACAATATTTTGCTGCAATTGTGTTGTAAGGTGGATATTTCTACGTCAAATTACGCCTATTTCTAAACACATCCACGAGGAAATCATGTCAATTGATTTTGAGACAACTCAAAAACGAGAGAATGACGTCAATTTGGTCCCGCTTACGCACATCTCGCTTTTCTCAACTTCGAATCAAATTTTCTCCAATAACACAAATATGCGCGTCTTGTATCGCAGTAAGCGGCGACACCGGCTGTCATAAAATTATAAAAGGCGCGATTGGTAATTTTCTAATTATAAAGCGCCCAACCAATAAATACCATAAGATAAAATGTTTATTTCTTTGTGTCGACATGTAAATATCACGAATTAGCACATATGAATGAAGAAATATTTGAGTCAAATTTTTATTTTAGTAAAAAAGAACTATTTCACGCTGGCCAGGATTTTGCGTCCGATGTTCTAGCAATTTGGACTTGTGTCATGCTTACTCGTTTGCAAAGTCACGTCCTCCAAATCGAGACTTGTTTACCTTTGTTACTCAAATTTGAATGATTCATTCCCAATTTTACCCGATATGACTATTTCAAATATATTAAACGTAGCTTAGTTCAATACGTTTTGGTTGCAGTGAATTTGGAAGCTTGTGTCTCGTATGAAAATTCGGAATTCATATTTGAAAGTTTAGTAAAACCTGTTATTCTGACTAATATAACTTAATACAACCAAATATTATACGATCAGAACAGATATATCGGCTTGCACAGCAACCTTGCTGCAATTCTCAAGAGCAAGCAAATACAAAATCAGTGGAGCGTGAAACAATAACAAAAAAAAAGAAGTAAACAGGCGGTGTTTCCAAAAATTAACAAAAGGAAATAATACAATATCAACATAACCATTCAGATTTAAGTGTCTTATTTTTAAATGATGAAAAATTATGGTTGATATTGCCGTTTAAGTTGTAGGTCGAAGATCTTGGGTTCAGCTTCATGCCCATCAACTATCAACCTTGGGTATCGATGGCTGATTACCTATAACCCCATTCACAAAATATATTAAAGTACTGCGTCGAATTAAATTAGTGCAGCGTTATATGGTTTGGCGATATTGATTTCTCCAAATGCCTCCTCGCACTTGTACCAACTACCCTTGTGTGTCTATTCAGTGCTGACGTCAATATAAAACGGTCAGGGTAAGCATGTCGAGTGGGATTTATGCGAGTGTGGTACGTACTGGCCGAGCTAACGCAGTCAATCCTAATTTTTCATTGTATTAACGGGCATTTCTTTCTCATAATTTTTGCTCAGAATAATTGGCTAGATGACATGATAACAATTTTTGTAATGTTAACATCCCTGAAGTTAAGTCGCATATGTATATAAACAACATACTCAAGGCATACATAAGTAGGAATGAGCGCTTATCGGCAATTATTGGAATTCAATGATTTGCACATTTTTTATTCTTACATTTGCGCCAACGGCATTCTTTATTGAACCGTTCATACCTGTACTCGACGTGTCTGTTCTTACCACATTTAATGATTTCGGATAACGTTTGAACAAGATTTTCTTAACGCGGCCCAAAGACCCATTCCGACTCAAACATTTGGCCTAAATCGAATGGCGTATATTAACATTACTTATCGGTTAATCAAGTTCAACATTTCTGAATATTATTTACAATATACAAATATCTTATATGTTTTTGCAAAAACTACGAACGCGTCAATAGATATTATCACAGCAACTGTACATATACATGATAACAATACCTAAAATATTTTATCTCAGTTTTCCGAAAATAGTATTTTGTATCGTTTTCAATTTTGTTCCACGTTTGTTTCTGATGTCTAAATTCTGCTAATTAGGGAATATTAAAATTAAAGTCTCATTTTATAAAATGACTTCTATAGTTTTGAATATATATAAAAAGAACTATAACACCATAATAAACAATCTTGATTAGCTAATGGTCATTAGCCTGTCGAGAAAGTGCGCGCTTAAGGATGCCGAAATATAATTCCTGGAAACACCGGACCTGAACAATTTTGAAGTTTTATATGCGGATCTTCTGTAAAAATAGTTGAGTAGCCCTTCTCTATGCTTTACATAAGTAAGCCCCAGAACCGTTCTTTTTCAAAAACAGAGAACTGATACCACGCAATTTGGAAATATTCGAGACAGGAGACAACTCTTGTACAGAGCGTCTTAGATTACTGAAACTTCTATACACAGACAGGAGTTTAAGTGTTACCGTTATATAATTAATGCTAGGTGTATTTAGCAACAACCTTTATCGCCTTCGAGAAATATTGTTCATGAGTCTGATACTGGTTCTCTTCAGCCCTACCCGTGACCACATTGTTATGCATGCTAGGTTTGGGCTTGAAAGACGTTAATATTTGCCTTTTCTGTGATCAATGCATGATATAGCCTGCAAGCAATACGTTGCACCAAGTAAGTTTTTCGCACGGAGTCAAGAATTTGTTGAATGTTTACTCTTATCTGAGATATGGATTACCCGGAAAAGCCTTTTATTAACTTTTTTGTTTTGTCTCTTCGTTTATATTGATACCATGTTGATATCGTGAAGTTAATTATACTTTTCTATCAAGGGTAAGAATAGCGTGCGTAAGTCAGATCATATCAATATATTTACCGTAAAATTTACAAGCGATCATTTGTTGATTTGCCCTGATAGCGAGATTAATATCTAATCGCCTTGAAGTTCCTAGTGAAAGTAGGCCGGGTTGGGAAAGAAAATTCGAGTTATAAACACTAACCAAGGGTTTATATCTAGTTTACCCTTGGCGCAAATCCATGACGGTCCGATCGATTCTTGGTAAATTCTTTAGTTTGTTTTTATTTTCTATGTACACAAAAGTTTGTGTATGTGTTTGACAGCCGTATACACAGATAGACAATCTTTGAAACGCCTTGACGTCACCAGTACCGAGCTAGCGTGCGAACTAATGAATACTTGAAAATTTCTAGTATTTTCTCTTCTGTATGATATGAATGCCCGATTATATTATTATATTTATTTACAAAACCTAAAATTTCCTATGTATACATAAAATAGACATCTTCATGAACATGGAACGCGGGTGAAATTTTATCAGATTTTGTCTGCGTTTTTTAACCCAAATATTTCTAAAACGTGTCTTACATTCAATTAAACTTTTCTTTACTCGTCTTTGCGTCCTCAATGTAATACCCCATGTTAACACAAGGAAATCTAGCTCTATAAAGGTACCCTGCGACTACTCGTACGAACTTTATAATACATTGTAATACCAAAGTAGAGTCTGTGAGATCAGCAATCTGCTCGCGACTCCTACTTATGAATAAAATTTGACTCCTACTCTGGCTTCCAAGTCCAGCTCTTGAAAATCCATATACCATAAACTGTCGCAATAAATACTGTTAAAAACGCTCAGTCACTTTCTGTAGAAAATTTAGACCTCGTTTTCCATTACCGGTATTAAAAGTCTAGATACCCGGGAATTCGTAATTTCGACTCAGATTTCATATAGCTCCGTTTTTAGAGAACTGGGAATGATTCGATGTGATCTGCTGTATAAGATGTCTGGTCATGTATAACCAGCAGGGGCGGATTATCCCCCTTTGGGGCCATAAACACTGAAGACTTTGGTGCCCCCTTATGTGTAATTTAATTATAAAAACAACAAACCACATAAGTGTATTATCCATTAAAAATAATCACAACCAACAGTAGAGTAAATAACTTTTACGAACATTTTTAGGTTTTTCAACTATTATATATAGCCGATATATAAATATCGGCCATTTACTGCCGATATGATATATAGGCAAACACGCAATATCGGGCCGAGATATAGGTTGAGCTCTAATCCTGAGGAAGTGTGACAAAGATTCATGCCTCCAGTCTCAACGTGAATCGAAATACCAAAGAATACAAATTTTACCGGTACCTAGTAGTCTACCTCACTTTAAGGTTGCTAGGTTGAAGAACCGCAAAAACTTTTGAGAAGGTCTCGCGGGCGCAAGTCGGAGAAAACCCAAAAATGATCGAAATATCGCGAGTTATATTTTTCGCATCTCGCGTTTAATGTCGCTTTAAATTATATTCTTTCGTGACAGATTTCACTTGAAATCAAACCAGACATTGTGTGATACGCAAGGAAATACGTTTCCGCCATGTATTTTCTTATGTGACCTTTCTTGTGACACTCATTTTATTACGAATTGTTATATTTGAGTAATTTAAAAACTTGCAGCCTGAGCAAGCTTAGTGCCATCGCCAAATAACAACCAACTCCGTCTAAGTTGGTATTTCGGGAACTAGCTAAAAAAAACTGGATTGCGCGGCGTTAAGTCCGCTCTGCGTTTCGTCACTACTGTCACATGGCCTACGCTTGAAAACAGAGGAGTGTTTTTACTATAATAAAGGCACAAAGCGTTAGAAAAAAAGGTTTGAATTTTAGGATCCCAACCCCAGTTGGAATAGATAAAAAACTCAACAACGTTCTGCTATTAGATACAAATATACGCTAAAATTGTTCTGTGAGCCGCACGTAATGTATTAACATAACAAGGTTTGGACCACCCTGGTCTACCTTATCAAAAAACTCCCGACATCGCTGACCACTAGATCGTTGAAATGCGATCGTGGAACCGCCACATAGTACATTGGTCCAATTGTTGAAGAGGAAAAGAAAAATTTTTAAAACAAAAATGCAGCAACAAAGAGAATACTAGGAAGAAAAAACAACAACGTATAAATATGTGAAACTTCCATTGTACTGTGCGAATATCAGATGTCCTCCATGAAGTGATGGCGTTACATTTGCGCCAGTGCTCCCGCAACTGTTTTAAATATCTTATACACACTTCAGAGAAGATAATGATTCTCCGAGTAAAGGTTGTCTTTCTGTGTTTAATATACGGATATACTTGTGTACTTCCGAGCTCTGAGCTTGTCCAACGAGGTAAAATTGCAGCCGAAAAATTATAGCTGTCGTATCCAGTTTTCTGCGAGTTATCATTTGTGCTTCTTATTAAATACCCTTCATATAAATTTTGATGTCGTCAATTCATATAGAAAGTAGGAATATTATTCTGCGCAGTTTTTGTGGCCACTTGATCACTGCTCCAAGTGAGCTGTTACCCAGGTTCTTGTTTAACCAGAACCATAACAATGTTATTGTGGCACATGATTCATGGCTTGTATTTTAAATACCACACCAAGTTGTGCTAATCGGAGATATCGATATAAGGAATAGATATTGCATGTTGAATCATCGAAAGGATAGCAGACCGGTTTGTTTCGTTTGCGTTACCACAGAAAATGTCCAACTTGACTGTAATGGTTGTAGTATAATCAAATTCCTAAGCGTTTAATTTTATCGATTTTATCTGGTATCTGAAAGTAAAAGGAGTGTTTTTTGAGCAGTTGATGATTCATTCCCACCTATGTATTTGTGAATCAGGATGTGTGTTCTGGTTTAGGTCCACGGTGAACGTGCATATTTTTCTTGGCACTTCATCGTCGTTTGCACGTTTATTTATTCGAAAGCGAAAGCGTGAGTTTATATAACCATTTATGATTATTTGTGGTGTCTTGTTTGACATTTAAGAATCGTGTTTTAAGTTTCATGTCGGTAGTAAATATACAGTTTGAGATGGATACAAATACAATACATCTTGAACATAGAAGTTTATGACTCAACCCTTCGGGTTAAAGAAAAAACAATATAGTGTTCTTTAGCCATGATGTGATTTTATCTCTTGCTGCCAATTGTAGAATACTGTTCCTGGTTCGAATTGCGTTTTGGTTACGAAACTACAAATGCAATTTCTCAAGAAGGTACACGGATTGTCAGTGATGTATTCTGGCATTTTATTGTTTTTTTTTTATTCTATGTCGCGTAGATATCGTAAATCTTATTTCAATCTTCTCCTCAATTTTCAAACAGTTTGAAAAATTCATACCTTCAAATGTTCTATCAACAACATTTTTAAATATTTTGAATTCAGTCAATCAAAATCATACGCTTTACTTGCTACCATCAGAACATCAGTCGTTAAAATGTTTGTGGACATTATTGCATTCAAAATGTTAATGCTGTCCTTAGTATACCAACTTAAAATGACGAAGCTGTTTCTGTTTATATGATGATTTCATAAATACGATTAGTATCAACATTTTCATTTTTCGGACCATGGATGGAGGCAGAATGCCTGTTATGTGCGATTTTCGATACTTTATACACAACGACACGATGATAGACCGTAAATGCCAATTATTACAGCACATGCTGTTTACAAAACCATTATTACGTGGTTGACATTTTGTGTTACACAATTTCCAGATAGTAAATAAAATCAATTCCAGCTCCTTCAAATAGTTTTTGCCAAAGCGGTTAGTTTGCCCAAGGCTAATCTCACTCAGACGTTTTCAAGTGGAGATGTGACACAGCCAACGTTGATGCCACGAGATGGCGTTAGTGCGCTCATCCGAACATCTGTACAAAAATAGTAATAATCAGCTTCATTATTAGGCTAATGATGCAAAATCCAATCCAAAGTTTTTGTGTCCTAAAATGACTTGATCAGCAAACTTTCTTATTGGCGTGTAATTGTGGGTAGTTCAGTACCTTCTGTTATTTCAATAGTCAGTGAGTCCAAACTATTTCTTTAAAAAGATAGGAATCAACTCTACCATGTGAATTTTTCTTGGAAATATAATTCTTGTTTACACGCGCTGGATGAGTACCGAAACAATCTTCTTATTTAGTCCGTTCTTAGGTCTCTCGTAAGCCATTTATCGTCATAATTTAATAACAAATTTACCGAAATCTATAATAAAATGTAGCTAAATCGATAACAAAAAGTATAGTTTGTCGCAGAAAAGAGGTGTGCCACGTCAGAAGAAGGTACTACCAGGGCGGAGCGGGAATTCGGATACAATTATGTACGGATTTTGCGTAAAATATGAATCTATAAGAATGTCGTTTTAAGCGCTCAAAACGATCGCATATTTGAATTGTTTAAGGTCCTCTTAATCCCATTGTATTTTGTTGTTTATATAGAATAAAAAAAACTTCAAATTTAAAGGCTAATTGAACCTTATTCCAAATAAAACATGTACTAGCACAAAACTATTAAAATTCTCAATGAAGGCGAAGTGGACATACGGATCGTTTTGCTCAAATTTTATTGTTGTTGTTTAGGATGAAGGAAACTAGAATTCAATCACTTTTTTTTCCAATTTTTTTTTGAGTCCAATAGATCCAGATATTTCAACTAAAATTTTATTTTTATCGGGAGGGAACACTTTTTATTACGCATTGCTCGTTCTGATATTTTCAGCAAACTCGTACTGTCCTGTCTTACAGTGTCGACCGTCGTTGCCTTATATTTGAGCTTTGCTCACTTTTGTTGCAGATATATGATTTTACAAATTTTATTTTTCTTTGTAGCGCAATGAGAACGATACTTTCAAAACTAACGCGCCCTTGGATCGTTGACGAGAAAAAAGATGACGGTTACACCGCCTTGCATTTGGCCGCACTTAACAATCATTTAGAAGTTGCAGAACTGCTGGTTCAACTGGTAACAAAAACATACTAGGACGTATATAATGACTTCATTTTGTCATATTTATCGTGCTTATTTTTGTTCAAGGGTCACAGTAACTTAGATATTCAGAATGTGAATTTACAAACACCATTGCATTTGGCTGTGGAAAGACAACATTCACAAATTGTTCGGGTAAGATTTATTCAATTATAGACTGTGTTCAAGTATCCACATTATAACTTTATTGACCGCCACAAACGTGCTTCTATGTAGAAAGATATTAGTCATTATGACAAGCAAGAATTGATGTTGAGTCCTCATTTCCAAAGGTGATTTCTGGACACGCAGTGTACATACGTAGTTTTGCTTCGAAAACGTATTTTTTCCCAACTCATTGGGTAATTGAATCGAATTTTTCAGTATTTAAATATGGATGAGGTCGCATTTTCAAAATGTATTCGAGTCTTAGTATTCAGCCAAAATTTTTGCTGTTTTATATTAATCAAAGGTCACTCGTTTCGCCCAGGTCCCACTGTACCGGTACAGACGCGCGACCGTCCATATAATAGACCATTTATCTATTGTTTTACAGTATAACTATAGGCAGACATAAAAACCATTAGCAGGTATCTTAGTTGAATTTTCATGTTCTTACAACGTTTTGTTTTACCATAGCTGTTAGTGCGGGAAGGGGCGTGCGTGACCATTCCTGACAAAGATGGCGACACGCCTTTACATGAAGCTGTACGCCACCATACACTGTGGCAACTTAGGACACTGCAAGACAAACAGGATGCCACCATAGGAAAGGTATGAGCATGGATATTAATATTCAAAAATTGCTGGTTATTCTAGAATCCAGATTGTTATATAACAATTACTTTGATTGGTGATGACTTTTGTTTCGATGTGAAGCCTTTTTATAAGTCAAATTTAAGCATCTTAGAATCAGAAATAGATAATGATTTTGTTAGAAGATAAAAAGTCATTTGACAACCTGAATTTCAATGAATATTATTAATTTCGACCTTCATTCAAACCAAGTTCTCATTATATGTATAATATTATGGAGGATCTCGATCGTATGGATGATTACCGTAGATCTCTACCCTTATATATACTATTGACTTTTTTCGTCGGATCAATTTTGGTATAGAGTGCTATAAAATATCCCATGATAGATATGTACCAAGGATAGACGCTAGTAGTATCAATAAATCGGTAATTATCTGCTATACAACGAAACAAGTACTATGAAATTATGACTAATTTACAAATTTTTATAACCTTGTCCCTCTTGCAATATTAATGAAGAGAAATCGAAATATTAGAGTATTTTCCCTACGGATGAGACGAACCGTTTTTCGTTGCAGCATATCGATTGTGGGATCGATTTTTTATAACTACCACCCAAGAGCGGCACGTTGATAATAAGGCTTCTACAATATGGTGTCATGCTTGTTCTAATTTATTTCTCACGGTTTTATTGTCGTCACTATTGACTTGTTGGGAGATATTGCTTAGGCTGTTAGTTCCATACTGCATACTGTTGTTCATGCATAAGGCTGTAATATACTCTGCAAGGTAGAGCATTTGAGCTGCCTTGAAATAGCCAGTGCTTTATACCAGGTTTAGTAATAATAATACATGCACAAAGAAGCTAAGTGCGCGTATTTCTAGGCATGGAAATAGGTTAAATATAATAAAGGAGCAGCCTTAGTATATTTTGTAGTTTCTCTAGATAGCAAATGAGGTACATTAATTACTATCTATTACGACTACTATCCTATTGCTGGAGATTGTTGATATTTCCCTGTATGTGTCTTATTCGTTTGAGTGTCGATAACTGTCTCGTTCAAGGTGTTTGGTTTTATCATTATCATTACGAAGTACTGCTCATCAGATTGAAGTAGTATTCATGTCCCACTGTGTTAAGAATGCGTATTCATTCTTGTAAATCGCAACTAACTTTGACCTATTTTTAATATGCCCTCCAGCAAGTTTTACTCGATAATCGCTATTACAAAATAAACAGTTGCATGGAAATCCATTGACTTATCTATGCCCTATCTAGTCAGTAAACTAGTTGAACTTATCAAGCATATCATACATGCTTCGGTGTGCGATTCTATGTGTTATTTTTATAATACATGCAAGCAAGCAATAGCTTGCAAAATCGTTGTATTCGTCGATTTTTTTACAATTAGTAAAAATTGACATTATTTTATTTATTTCTATCTTGTCGCCGAAAATCGGCAATATTTTCTTGTGGTGCACACCCATTTTTTTAGCATAGCTTATTTCAGATCTTTCTCAATTTTTAAAATATGGGAACACTAATGGAGTACTACAATTTCACAATTTATTTATTGGATCACTTGTCACAAAAATGTGATCAGGTACGATAAACGCTTTCCTACCCACGATCAGGTTTGATCGAAGTCTGTTATTGCTTTCATACGTTTTTATGTTGCACCAAGCTAGGCCCTATGATGAGATTATTTTTTGTAAAACAGGTTCTTATGGGGATTGGCGTCCAGGGTTCGGACAGACATTGCAGCGCTTCGATTGCACAGTTTCTTGCCGCAAACAATGCAGATCTAAATATGTACAACAAAGACGGACACACGCCGCTGGATTTGTGCCCCGACCCGAATTTGTGCAAAGCATTGATTAAGGCTAGCAATGACTTGTAAGTTATTATATATACACCTTGTTATAAAATTTCAGATGATACTTTAATATAATATTTGTTCTTATTCTATTGTAGGCATCCCAAAGTTTCCAATACGATAGCTGCCGAATCTCCGAGTACAAGCCCCTCGCCCAGAGAAAACGTGCAAACTGCCACCGGAGGAGCTACACCGTCTCCCGCCAAAAATCCACCTTTATTTCGGAACAAGAGTAACGTGGTTATTTCAGCGGTTCCGACGACAGTGACTTTGACATCGTCAGTAGAGAATGCAAATTTATCCGTTAATGATGAAAATTCGTTGCATTCTTGTGGCAACGACGCAAATAACAGAACAGCCGTTTTAAACAGATCCTCTGGCGAAAATCCGCATGCAAACGTTGTTCAAAATATACACAGGTGATTAATTGTATTCAAATACTCTGTTACCTGTTCCGGTGTTATTTTTAGTTAATCTCCTTATTATCAACACAGGGGGAACGATTCACCGATGAACAACGCGCAAAACAACAATTACGTTAGAGAGTGTGATGTCCCGGGTACATCCGGAATAAATTCTCTTACGGCACAGTCTAATACGACATCACAGCCAAAGCAAGAGCGAAGTAACAATGCAAGAAAAAGCGAACTTGAAGAGTGTATGGTGCGTAGTATTTCTAGTTGCAAGTCACTTTTTGATTCTTGTTTGGATTTCATCATTTGAACAGATTTTAAACCTTGTTTTGTAACCCCAGATTTGCTCCGACGCACTGCGGGACACACTGCTGGAGCCATGTGGTCACGTTGTAGCTTGTCATAGCTGCTGCGCGAGACTGAAGAAATGTTTAATTTGTAAAGAAACTGTAAAAGCTAGAGTCAAGGTATGCATATGGTTTGCCTAAGTCAGGAATGGCGAACCACTGACGCGCGGGTCACAACACAAGGTGAACCACCATGTTTTTTCGCTGACCCGCCAAGTCATGAAAAAAACATACTTCCGGTTATAAAAATTAGTGATATATCCGACTTTAAATACAATTTTACCATAAGTGTACTTATAAAACTGTACCGGTCTATTGGCAATGCTATGCTTTGGGGTATACAGGAACAAGATGCTAATTTGCAGTATGCTCTTTCCGCATACAATGCCGTTTTGAAAACTAAATTTTATAAACTTAAATTACTGAATATAGAAATCTGAACTTTAGACTGTAAAAGTGACCTTTCCTTCCATACTATCCATGAATGCAAAAGCAAGTTACTCATCTATACAGAAATTGATGAATATATATTGCCCGCTAACCTTTTTTTGATAAAAATAATTTTGTACCCAATTATTGGAAAAGATTTGCCGTCCCTGACCTAGGCTTTATTTTATCTAAAAATCCACCATCCTCCGTAAACAAATGACGAATTTGTCCTTGTAGCGTATGAACAATAGAAATATTAAATCATCGCTTGTAGTCAGTCTATTATTTTTACTATGTTTCACAGGTGGACGAGTGCATTGTCTGTTCTGATAAAGTTTCATCCGTACTATTTCGACCGTGTGGACATATGTGTGCCTGTCCAAGTAAGTTTTTTAATTACGGATACATTTTGGCCTTTGATAGGAATTCCGGTACTTGTTAGGATGCTGAGATGGCAGACCTTGGTGAACTGTTTCCATATACTAGAATAATAAATATTTAATATTTTGACAGGCTGTGCTAATTTAATGAAGAAATGCGTACAATGTAGAGAACCCATTGAACGACGAATTTCGTTCGAAGTTTGCTGCGGTGCAAAACCCAGACCGAATAAATTACAAGTGGGCTATTGCATTTTGTATACATATTATTTTCAAATATAATATTAGCATGATATTTCATTAGTGGGAAAGTTGTCAGTTGATTAACTTATAAGCCAGTGTAAGGGAGTTAGGAATTTTTAGTATATTGTTATTCAACCGAACGATAGCTGGAGGAAACGACTATAAATCTCCGTCGTTGATGAATTTGTTCATCTGTGAAAAGTGTTAGAGGGCGATTTAAAACTTTTATGATCATAATACCTAATAATAAATCATTTCTTTACTTTACGTTTCATATTTTTTATTGTCATATGTCTGTTTTACTTTTTATTCACAGTCTCCGCAAACGATGACACAAAATACATTGATAGCCTCACACAACAATTCCCCACTTGTTGTGTCTAAAGCTTCATCGATATCGCCCACTAATTTACCTTTGTCGACCAATATGTCCGCGTGTTCTCCACAAGGGTCATTGGTATCGCCGTTCGGAGGACAGCGACGTCAAAACATGGCGAACGACCTTTCAAAGGACAGTAGAAATAGCGAAGCGGAGATAAGGAAACTACAAACCCAGTTACAAGATATAAAAGAACAGGTAAGTCCGAGATCAATAAAAGGAACTCTATTCTGGCTGATCCTGATAAATGATTTCAGAACATTCTGAGGTAACTCACTTAGAAAAAAATTCTTGTTCTCTATTGTCCACATTATTCGCATCTCGTGATAGACTGGCTCCTTGGCGCTACCGTCCGACTGCCGTACTTTCCGCAAATAAATTATGCTGAAAATACGCATCGGACATACACAATTTGGAAGAAATATGAAAAAATTGCATTTCAGGGCGAAGAGAGACGCCGAAAACCAATACTGATTATCAGGCGGCACCCTCCGTCTTCTGTACATATTTGCACTTTTATTTGTTTATTTATTTTTTTTGTAGAATTTGTAATTAGGCAATTCGGGCGTAAAACAAACAAAATTTGAAAGTGTGTCGAAATTCGCTCTAACACGGGCTTGGTTAAAAACGAGAAGTATAATTAGAACCAATCACGCATGCTTATTTTTTCATCTCTGATAAAAATGGACCAATAACGCATTTCGGCGCTTTTAGTGAGTGACCATACGCCACGGAACAAACATCTACAATTTCTTTGAATGCCAGAGATAACATTCAACTTTATGACGAAATTTTCAATTCGATCCTCTGTAATCTATATATGTATTATCTCTTAAATTCTTAATCAGTCATGACATTTCGAAGATATTGTTGACAACAATTTTAAATTCTTCATTTTTTGAAATTTTGATAAAAAATAGAAATTAATACGTGCATTATTTTTTACTAGGTTCTTTGTCCAGTATGTCTAGATCGAATCAAAAATATTGTTTTTCTGTGTGGGCATGGTGCTTGTCAATTATGTGGCGACAGAATGACGGAGTGTCCTATATGTCGAAAACCTGTCGAAAAAAGGATCTTGCTGTATTAGTGTAGATTTCTTATATTCAATTGTTGATATCCCGAAAAAGTGTTTTTGTAGTATCAACAAGAACAGTAGTTTCTTTGTCAGCGGCAGTATCTGAATAAATTATATGTATTTTCATGTCTTTCATATGTTAGGAGCTTTTTTCTAATATTCCTCGGGTTTTTGGATGAAGCAAAGGTAAATTTCTGTTATTGTCGGAGAAGGGCACGGTAGAAATAAGCTCTCTCGTGCGTTTTGTGTGGCGGAGATACTGTTAGAGTAAATCAATTATAAATGGATTTTACTTTCACATCACTTTGTACAAAAATGCAAACTTGAATGAGCTGGTGTTCTAATATAGCATAGTAGTTTTGTAGTCTGTTCACCAATAAGGTAACATAGGCACTTCTTCATTGCTGCCTCGCCTTGTATTAACCGACTGTATTGCATAAAACGTTCAGAATATTCATTCAAAATATCAGCGTTCGATTTTATAATGCTTATTAAACACTCCATCATTCGCTTGCTGGTCATCAATGACGACTGGATTACAAGAGTGCGATGTTCAGATATATGTGCATGAAAGTCAAAACGAAAAGGTTTCAAACATTTTAACAGTACCAGTAAGCTTCCTTCTATAAATCTACCGACTTTGCTGTCCACCAAATCGCTGAACCGCCTTATTATAGGGGATTTTTACCTATTCGACGATGAAGTCATGCAAAACTCGAAGTGAAAAACGAATCCCTACGGCAATTTAGCTTTTTAGCGACAATAACAATCTTCAACCACTGAAAAAATTCAAGGCAATTAGTGGGCAGTCGAAGAATATCAACAGCAAAAAACGATCGATGATCCATTTCGTGTCTAATAAATATTTCATTTGTTTCCCCATTGTTCAAATATAACTCTTCCTATACAAGCAAAGTTTGTTTGAAAATGCGGTTCCGCGTCGATTTGTATCCTAAACACCCACGGCATGTGCGCACAAGGTGCTACTATCGGCTGATATATATGCAGTAATAAAACCATGTTATGTAGCCGATTGCACTTTCATGGATGTATGATTTTAAACAAGTTAATTGTGTGTTAAGACAACACAACAGAATCCGATCGCAGCGAGCAACAAATATACATATTATATATGTATGCATTTATTAATTATGATACGATATTGTGACTTTTTTGTATGCCGCCTAACTGAAAAATTATCATAAAAATTACGTCATCGTCATTTATTCCCTATATATATGATAGTGAGCCCATTGATGTCTTATCAATTAATACAACTATTAGTAGACTAATTTCTGTGTGTGATTTAGGAAAATTCTATCAATCTTGAAAATTTGCCAGTTTTGCAGACATTTGTAAGTAATAGATCAGTGATAGCATCGCTCTTCGCATCGAAATGTTGATTTCCCGGAAAGTCGGGGAATAAATAATTGCTACCGAACGAATTGCTGAACCTCTGATGGTGTCTCGCGTAAGCACTAGTCGGCAATACTACTTTCTTCTTTGTCGCCCAACGACATACAATAGAAGAATTCCCTGGTTGACTCAATTTGAAATTACTGACCTGGCGAGTGGTCATGGGCAGACATACAAAATCATCGGTTCTTTTTGGACACGTTTAGTGGACATAACGATCGTTATGTTGTTCTTTGACACTTTTTGGACACCCAGTGAAAGTATTAAAAAAACGCTTTTCTCTTTGATCACTGGACCAATTGCTTTAAAATGTTTAGTGGTTAAAGATGAAATTTTTCCCCAGAAGGCTATTACTTTTATTCATTTTAAGTATTTCTGTTAGCTCTGTGAGATTTTTTTTGTTTGCTATGACGTCATTAAACCTTACGCGGACATCGGTCGCCATTTTGTGTCCTACTGTACTGATTCGTTTGGTGTGAATACATTGTAGACTGTGACCTGGCGGTACGAAAAACCGTACTGTACTGCGGAAAGACGTGTCCATATATTTGGGCGTAGCTATCTTGTGTTCATATATTATCACACTACGCACAAGTTTGAAGCACGATTAGTTTCTCTCATGTTGTATGTCACGAGTTGAGATTGCCCATTTAGCACTTTTATGTCTCATGTCCTAAACGTCATTTAATTTTAGCAACTGCCCTGAAATACGCCCTGTGTGTATATCTTATGTGTTGTATTTATTGTAACATGGGGGTTGTGAATAAAGTATCTTATATGAATAAATAAAAAATCAGTAAAAGATAAAATAAGACCAATAAAATATGAATGATGAGACGATATTTCTACACATGTGGTTTGTCTGTAAATACAAACAAGCGATTATTACAGGCTACAGCGTATCAATAAATTTTTTCTGACCCTTGACCTCCGACCTTCACAATTGAAAACTGACAAACAACACACAAAACCACGAAAAAGAGGAATTGTTTACAACCTTGCTTGAATATCTGCCTGAGCAACGACTAACATACCATGCAGCCTAAGAAACAAAGCGAAAATTTCAAAGAATGCAGTAGGCCAAGGTCTGAACGGCTTCATAAATTTATTTTCATTTCGTCATCATAGGTTCTTTGCTGCTTGGTCATTGTTACGACAGTAAGTACGGAAATCGATGCTCGGGGAAACATTATCGTCTACCTGATTTATACAAGCAGTCTACTTTAATTAATATAATTCATGTGATTTTATATATTTTTTGTTAAGTTAAATATGTCACGCTACGCGCGGGTGGTTATCCTTTTACACTAGGAGGCGGTATCTCGCTGGGTGTGTTTTATGTATACTTCCGGAGCATCAGAGGCCGACTGGTATCCGTCCCTGTTTTAGTTCTTGGCGCGTTTTATTCCTTATTCCGCTTTCTGAATCCCAAAACAATGGCAGAGTGTCAGAAAGACGAAGATGAAATAACACCTGGTTATAAAGCTCCTGCTCAAAAGTCTCTCCAGGAAATCGCAAATCAGGACGCTGACGACGAAAGCCTCAGGCGTTACAAGGAATCTCTGCTAGGAAATATAGGCGATATTAAAAAAGACCCCAATGATACACGGAATATTATACTCCAATCGCTTAGCGTAGTTGTGGAAGGCAGAGATGATATATCTCTAGATTTGACTGGAGATCTATCAAAGTTCAAAGATTCCCCAATCACAATGAAAGAAGGCACTACGTATAGACTTAAAATGTCATTCAAAATTACATCTGAAATAGTTTCAGGTTTACAACTACTAACAACCATACACAGAAAAGGCATTAAAGTTGATACGCAGAGAAATATGGTTGGAAGTTACGGCCCAAAAGCGGATGTTCAACATTACACTGGTAAACCTGAGGATGCACCTTCTGGAATGATAGCTCGAGGAAAATACACCTGTAAAAGTAAATTTATTGATGATGACAAGAATGTAATCTTAGAATGGCAATGGATTTTAGACATCAAGAAAGACTGGAATTAGTGAAAGCGTCTTCATTGTTTCAAATAGTGCTACAGTGATGACAAAACTCCCATAATTGATGGCGAAATCAAATATCTGATTATTGTTGACCAAAATATGATTGTTATACATGTATCATATTTATGTTCCTTATTTGGAAATCCTTTAGGTTTGCACGATATTTAAACTTTTTAGGGTGGTTCAAAAATTAATTTATCTAGGATGTATATAAACAAAAAGAACATTTTGATAATTTGTCCTTTATATATCAGAGATAAGTTATATGCGGAAATTGATTTGTTTTTTGAAGATACAACACTACACGTCTTTCACGGGCACCTAATATGTTTCCAATATTAGGTATACAGAACAATGGAGTGTGGTACTCAGTACTTGTACAGACATTGATTAAAAATAGGGTTGTAAAATATTTGGAAATCATGCATATATGTACATTGAATATACTATGAAATCAAGATTGACACTAACCTGATCAAAAGTTATATAAATTATGATTATAGCTTACTATTAGGCCGTATTTCACGCCAAATAAGTCTGTGTGATAATATAGTTCACTATCAAACAGTCCAGCTCTATTCTTCACTACTAATTTGATGAATATTTGATCAGGCAGTATGTTAAATCTAATGTTGATAAATCTTTGTTCTAAACAGGTAAATTCTGACACATCTAAATTTCGAGAGTGTGATCATGAATTTTGACTACTCACAGGCATGCATTAGCATTAATTGTTTAATACCTAGCAGGAGAAAATGTTTATTCTTACTCGATTATTCTTTTTTTCAATTTGTTGCCATTCCATGTTAAATTTCCCTAATTGTAAGTTATGATTAATACCGATCAATTCATTGTGCTACAAAATCTTATACGCTGTATTATGATTCAGTTTGTTGAAAAGCAAATTTCATTATGGATTTACAATTCCAATCAAGTTGGCTGATATGTGTCTGCAAATTATTATATACTTTTATGGGCCAGTAATTTAAATAGTCATTTAAAATTGATGTATGTGTCCATAACTTCAAATCAAATTTATAGTCTATTTAATAATAAAGAGAATAGTTCATTTCAGCAGTTTGCCAAGAGTATTTCAGATGTCTCTTCCAGTAGCATGCATCCTTCCTTTCCACTCTCAGCATTTATTGGCTCGAAATCAATTATAATAAAGAAACAAGATTGTTTCTCCCACTCTACGCAGACAGGAAGTTGTGTCACTAATCGCATGGCCTCTTGTGTGCTCCTGTGTCACTATCATGTCATAAGCGTTATATAATGATTTCATAATATAAATATGGAATATCTGTTACCAGATTTACTGTTGCATGATGACCAAAACATTCAATTAACTTTTAACAAAGATAATTTGATCAAATCTTATTATGCAGAATACACCTAAATTCGATTCAATATTTTCACACGCTATATTTGAGTGTAAACATTTTCTGTTGTGTTGAGGTTGCACTATGGATTTATTGAACATAAACTATGTTTTCTTTTATGACTTGGATGGATTTCAATTTGATTTGATAGTGGAGAACATTGTTTTTTCATGACCCTGGTTATTTAATAAATCTCTTTTCTGTCTGGAATTAAGTTAAATAATAATAATATTGTTATCACCTATCACCATTCAAATCATTGTTTCTATGCAGTAATTTAATTTAGATTTCGAATCATTATCATGCCACTCTGAATTATTCAGGACCAATACTGAATGATGTTTTTTTTTTTTATCTATCATCATTAACCACTGCTTAAATTTTTGTTCTAGGATAGATGTTAGAGTCTGGGTAACAGTCAAATAACTTGCTATGGCAGAGAATCTTCTCTTTCAGTTTTGTATTCGTTTTTTTTTTTTTCAAGGCGATTCTATTAAGAGGCCCATACAAAGTAGTTCGAACTCAGTTCAGCATTTCGTTAATTTTGATTGTCAGAATATAATTATAAAAACTGCATATATGCTACTGAAAATGTATTAAAAAAACTATTTTGGTTTACAAATATCCGATAATTATAATTCAATATGTGATATGATTTCTCATTTTTTGGTTTTCGAATTCAGCAGTCTGATCAATTTTTCATGGAAACTAATATTCAGAAAAGTTCCTTGGAGATAGAAAATTAGCCTATTATGAACCTGCTTATTATTGTTCGTATGTGCTGTACCAATTAGCGTCAATTTGTGACTTGTGCCTGTGATCAATAGTTGTTTGATGAATGTATTCTATATGGGAAATAATTGTTCATTCTTAGCTAATATAATATTCAGACATAGTAGTATAGTATTCAAAGTCATTGGTTTTGTGTGATTATGTAGGCTTACGGTAACTTGTATTATTATTTAATTTGCGAATCTGCCTTCATATGAAAATTGAAAAAATAAATCAAACGACAAAACTGTCTGGTGTTTGTTTGCTAGCAGGGCAGTTCAATGTCTTTGTTAGTTTTGTTCCTCTTACTTCTCACGATGTTATTGTATAGCAGGGGTCGGCAACCTACGGTTCACGGGCCGGATTCGCCCGCGACGCTTTACTGAATTAGATTATATTTTCTTCACGTAACAGAATTTATTGTGAGACACATGCAGACTAAATTATATTATAACCTAAGTAACAAGTATATATAATTCACAATTACTCGTTTAATTGATCTAAAATTTAATTATAATTAGACAAATGGCAGCAAAACGCAGAAAAGTTGATGCCAAGTCCAAGGCGTTCAAAGGCGCCGCAAATGTTCAAATGGAATTTTTTGAGATGCACTGTAATGAGGAAATAAATCTATATTCTATTCGAGAGATGTACCACTGCTTGATTTTTATTATAAAAAGTATCATCCATTCGGTTTTCAACTTTCTAAAATTATGGGCGGCCCGTCAATAACTTGCAACCCTTAATTTTGTCCCGACAGCGGTTGCCGACCCCTGTTGTAGACGATTCTACCTATCGACATCGTTTTCAGTAATTGCAATTTATGAATGTTTCAGCATGGGTGGGCCAAAAAGTAATAATGTTCTTTTCTAAATCAAGTCTCATGTTCATAATTGGACTTCGTTAACCAATACTATTTTGCAAGCGGACAATAAATTCAAATTTTTTATTTTAATTCTAGCGGGAGGAAACCTGACAACAGGGATGGGTCATTTCCGCAATGACACTCGACTTTTTTTGTTTTAGTCAATATTGCACTGTTAGTGTGCGGCTATTTATGAGCAGGATTTCATTATTCAGTCAGTTTTCAGGCTCGCACGGCCGTCTGTTTTAGAACGCCTTCCTGGCAGCTCTTGTCCTAGCGAGAGTTCATTAATTATTAGGATTACAAATTTTAACATAAGCTTTGTGAAAACTTCAAGATCTTCTTGAAACGGCAAAATCACAAATACGAAATAAAAATGAAACGAATAAAAAATTAAATACCAGAAAGACTGATTGATTTTTTGTGTTTTTTGTTAAATAAATAAATCTACTAAGCACAAATTGTACGATTCCCCTGTTAAATTTTTTTTTCTGCATTTATGCGTCAAAGAGTCAACATTTCACAAGTTTCTTTGATTATGATAAAATTATTTACAGTTTGTGAAAATAACACGACGCGTTTGACGTGCTTCGTGTTTCACAAGCTCTTGTTGCATCAATTTTCAACTTCTAGACGTTAAAGTGTCCCGGAATGGTTTAACGCAAAGTTGACAACCCTATAAATGCCACTAAATCTTTCCGAATATAGATCTCGAGGTTAAAGTTGGTTATACGCCACAATAATGAGGAAATTGCCACTTGCTGACTGAATACACGATGCAGACATTGACAATTCCCCTAAATACACGGGTAGGCCCCACTGCACCAGTAGTTTGTAAGTGCGCACTGCTACCAATATATATATATTCGTTCACAGAGCATTAATTGAGTTGATACAAAGAAATAGGACCTAAGAAAGATACTGTGTTTTCAAATAGATGGATCACGACATACATACAAAAGTACGACAAAAAAACATTTGTTTACCAATTTTTAGTGGTCGAGATTGATAAATTATACTTAAAAATAATCGAAGAGTAAAGACTAATACAATATAATATTTAATGCAAAAAGAAGTAAAGATAAGGTGAACCAAAATGTTACATAGTTGGAAAACAGAACTTTGGTCCAATTGTTCAGCAATTCATGGCGACTAAACAAATTTCGCTTTTCGTTTCACGATTGAACAAACCTCATTCTCATTCTCACCTCAAGTTGTTTGTAAGGTATTGAATATAAATTGACTCAAGGCAGAAATCAGTTTCTAGTTTTCATTTCTACTTGAACTTCTTGTAGCACACACTACAAATATTGGTGGTTTTGGGAAACATTGCTCCTACACGGGAAATATCCGTATATTGTTCGCCGAGTGGCGATTTTTGACGACTCCAGTGAAGTTCTTATTGATATATTGGTTGATAACTCATTAGTAGGTCTAGGAATAGCCGTTTTTAGATGGTTGAACTTATTTTTCAATCTTCAGTAGGATACAGCATTTGTACGTTTAGGCACGTCATTCTCTCTCGCGGTCGTTAATAATTGAAAAAAAAAACGCAATAACTAGCTCAAAAACTGTGCATTGTAATGGTGAAAATATCGTAATTGGAATTTTCAGAATCTCTTTCCAATCAGAATTTTTGATTCATACATTATAGCATTATAGTAATTTTAATAATTGCTGTTTAATGTCATTCAGCAATTTGCCAAATGTTGAAAGAACATGAGAAAATAGTCATTTTCGTGACGTATAGAGTCAAACGACTCAAATTTACATTTTTTTTTCCGTTCCTAATATAAAAATAATAGTTTGTCACATAGGCTAAGTTACATTCAATTTCCTGATTGGTTTAATTGGAATAATTCGATATATCTGATGTTTTCACTCAAATCCAAGCCCTACCTATCCATTAGTCGTAAACCATATGCATGGTGGGTTATATACCAACTTAAGGTGTTTGCTATGTTTGACACAAAGCTCCCTGAAGATTGGTAGAAGACCAACCAGCTCCCATTCCTTGATCCGATTTCGTTATATTGCGGTCTACCAGGATATATACATAAGACTGGGTTACATTTGCGATCGCCCATTGAGATGCTTCGGTCCCGTTATTTTGGTATGAGACTTGTGTTCCATCCGATAGTTTGGCTTGTCCATCCTTAAAAATTTAAAAAGTGTAAATTTAGTCGGCACAACGTAAAATTTGTCATCGGTATATGGATGTTTCGCCGACCCTTGATTCCAGAAAAATTCTTCGTATAGCCTACTTTACTACTGCAAATTTTTTTATATATAACAGATAGTTGACGCTTGCGAACTGGTCTACATGTTCAAAATAATTATTTTTATTGAAAGTATTTAACCACGTGCCGCTTGCAGGTACTGACAGCTAATCTATCGCAGCATTTGCGGCACAAGTTTATGATTATTGCTAAACTAAAAATATCCGGAGAATAGGATGACAATGAGTTAATTGATTTACAGATGCTTTCCGAAAACACAACTGTAAACAGGCAAATAACACGCAACGGAAACGAGGCAATTTTTAAAACCACGCTTCTTTATCTGTGAAACAAGTGTCTGAGCGGCCGCATAAATTCCAATTGTGACGTCATTATGGACGTATTCCTAGTTGGCCATTGTTACGTAAATAACAAAAGAAAATCGATGCTCGGGGAAACATCCATTGTTTCATTGTGACGTCATTATGGACGTATTCCTAGTTGGCCATTGTTACGTAAATAACAAAAGAAAATCGATGCTCGGGGAAACATCCATTGTTTCATGCATTACAAAATTATGCATGATCTAAATCTCATGATACGGCAGTAAGCTATCATCTTTTCTTACCGAGCCTCGTCTCATGTTCGTCCAAGCCTGTGTGTACGTTTGATTTCCCGGAATCTTTGATCTCAAATAAGACACTGCCATATCATAATGTGCCTTGCTGTAAATGTCGCTCAATTTCGATCTTCTTTCAGAGCAGATTTGTCTTGCCGTGGTCAAATTTGTGTCCGAAGGAATGTCAATTTCTGCCCAGTAACAAGTATTATCCCACTTGAATCCGCTGTAAAGGTCGCTGCACTTATCTGTTGCAGTGCATACAATAGATTTGATTAGAACGATATTTTGGTGAATCTACAGCAAAAAAATGAAATCGAACGAAAAATTTGTTTCAGTTTCTGCAGCAAGTGGATATTTTTTTTATGTTTGATATACGTTTTTTTATACACGGGTGTTCAGAAATACCCTGCTGTTTCGAATTACAAAAAATTTGAGTGCAGGATTAGAAAACGAAGTAAGTGATGCTTTCTTGCAAATGGCTTTGTGAGTTACTTTGTACTTCCTAAACTGCAATTCACAACTGGTAGGATCTTGACTATTTTACCTGATGAAGTCTCGTTTGTGTAATTGATTGTTGGTACCGTAATGTCCATGGTCGGATTTACCGTCTGCTGTTCAACTCTTTTACCGTCAGAATCTATTAAAATCATTAAAAAACGTCAATAATATCTTCCCATGAGTTTTTTTTATCAAATGCTTCGGTTTTATTGTCAGACTGAATAGCGATTGACGGATTCCATTTATTATTTCAAAAGACTGAGGGTATTTGATATAGCATGCAACAAAATTTTGCGAATATGATAATTACGACAGACGAATAACGAAGTATAAGAAACAGGACTCACTAGTGTTCTGAAGATTTTCAAACTGAAAAAAATATATATATATATTTAAATAAGTGTTACTCCCGTAGAATATGTACCAGGTTAGGGTTAGATCATAATTTTATTCCGATTTACCTTGTTTTAGTTCTATTACGAGTTTGAGGACTGCCTGTGTTATAGTGAATATACCCCTGTCCATAAGTTTCAGTTCCTTTACACAACTTGGTGTAAAGTAGGCGAACAAAATTAGTTACCTTCTTATTGGTACACATAATTTGAAGCGAACACATTCATGACAAAAAATCGAACCTATTGTTTGCATAACAGCAGCGTTGACTTTTATCAGATATTCTACGAGAGATCACTTATAACGACTTCACATTTTGGAACGGGTTCTAGGTAGGGCTGTCAATTTTCGAATATCTGATAATTTCAGAATCGAACCGAATATTATTTTCGAATCTCGATTACTTGGAATATATATAGTTTTACTGACTGTTTTATTGTAATGGGTCCTTCAGACACAAAAGTGAACACATTAGTGAAAACACGTAATCTATCACTCAGACAGTTCGCTTACCGTTCACACTCAGTAATAAACATGTTTCATCAATCACCAACTCGGAAGAAGTGAGTCATATGTTAGAATTGCGTTTAAAAACATTTATATAATAAAAAAATGAGGTAAATGTCATACGTTATTTTTATCCCAAATGAGGTGGTTAGCATTCGCTATTACCACTGTTTGCTCCGAATCTCCTCCTGTGATCTTTTGTTACAAATTGAACGGGCGCTAGGTTACTCAAAAATATTTCAGACTGAAAAATTATTTGTCATCCATCTCACCTGAATAATTTTTCCAAGAGCGAATCCATTTAATACCAATAGCAACAGCGTTGTTATTGTAAATCCAATAGTTATGCCAAGCACGAGTTTCCTTGTAGCATATTTACTACCTTGATTATTGTCATGAGATGAAGAGACAGGTTTATCTAAAAAATTAATTTTTTTTCCAGGTGCTTTAGTTAGATTCGAATTTAAGATAAGTTTAAGTTTGGGGATAACGTCTGCTCCAGGATAATAAATAACCAAACCAATCAAATAGTGTTTTTCGTTGTTTCGCTTCATGAGCGATCGGTACTCTTTGGGTGAAATCATATTTTAGTCATTTTTTGGCTGATTTCAAATCGTAGTTAAATTCGGACATAGAAAACCCGACCCTTAGCCTATGTTAACAGTAATAAATCTTTTAGTGTGTTTAATTTGGCAAAATACGAGGTGATCCAACAAACGCAAAACCCATAAATTTCCTAATTATTTCTACAAAAATATAGACTGTTTATTCGGTACTCCCGCGGACACCAGAACGTAGTATGTATACCAGGTTAGGATTAGGCCATAATTTTATTCCAATTTTTTTTCGAGTTCAGGAACTATCCAAGTGATTCCCGTAGTATTTGTACATGAAATTATGGCCTAACCTGGTACACATACTACGTTCCGGTGTCCGTCATCTTTGTTCACATACCACGGGAGTATCGTTTATTCAACACTCTAATACAGTGTTTCCCAACCCGAGTCCGCGGTCTCAAATGAGTCCGCGGAGCGTTTGAATGAGTCCGCAACGAGCCAGAAATTCACTGCGGGCCGCAAACGTTTTTGCAAAACTTAGCCGTCAGCCAAGTTACGATTTACGTTAGAATTTACATAAAACATAATAAGCAAGTTAATTCACATATCATTAATTGAGTCAATAATTACTGGATACTGAGAAGTGCTGGGCGTATACAGTATTCGAATATTCAACTATTAGAATAGCAATTTACTATTTGAAAATTTGGTAACAGGTGAAGCGACACAGGTCACTTGGGCGCCGTTTAATCAAACGATTGGATTTCACAACTCACTTGGATTTCCGACGAAAATACGAGTCGGCACACGCGTGGATAGATACCCATGTGGTGTTTCCCGCGAGCTCGAACAACGAGAAATACTTTTATTTCTGGTAGGTGTCAATGGTGGCAACCTAAATTTTCTGAATTGAAAAGCGACAATACAAAATACTAAAAATAAAACGGAGAATACCATAAGTTTTGTTTTATGATGGTCCGCGACCGATTAAAAAAGCTTTTTTAGACATTGCAAATCGCAAAATTTCGGGTGCTACTGTAGTATACGTATCAAGGCATTTCCCCTTAGGATTTTTTGCTTTACTGCCTCCACATTGGTATACGTACAGTACTGGTGCGCCGTAAGTGTTGTACTAACAGCTCAGATTTGTCGAGTTCACTAAAATACGAATCAGAACAAAATATAATCGGGCTCTATATCACGCATTTTTGTGTCCACGTATTATCATGATATTTTCTGAGTAGTATTGCTTTTATTTCGTCAACACAACCGCAGATTAAAATGATCACAATTAAAATAATATTAAAGCAAGTAGATGAATATATATTTTTTTTGATTCACTAATATACTTTGATTACAGTTTTAATGAGTACTAAATCAAGTTGTACTTTCTGGAAATTTATAGCAGATAGTAGGATTTTTCTAACGGCGAAAACAAATTCGCAAGATAGCAAAATATATGTATCAAAATTAAATATAATCGGGCAATACATTCTCACATTATTATGTTCGCAGATTGCCGTGGCATTTCAAAGAAGTAATGCTTTTTTCTTGTCAAAAGTCGACGAAACCGCGAGTGACCAAGAACACAAACGAGAATATCGGTCAGAGACCGAAGACTTATCGATCGAGAGTTAGGGGATCCCCCAAAACAGAAACTGCGGTTTCGATTCATCCGCTCTTACTCCACAGCGACACCATGTTTCCAGTTACTAATTAATCAATAACTCCCTAATTATACGACATAATTCATCCAATCAATAGGCTTCTGGTCCGAGATATGATGAATGCGCATGCAAAATTTGGAGAAGATTCAACTTCGCTTTCGTGAGATAGCGCGTAACATACGAAAGTGTCTAACAGACAAACACACAAATACCTATGAACATACTTACCCAAGACATTTTAAATTCTCGTCGTTGTCATGGATTGAATATTGTACGACAGAAAAGGCCATTTATACACTAAAAAAAGTCGGCTCTTTGCGGCGAATTTTCGATTTTGAAATGCGTTAAATTTCTGTTGTGTTTGGTTTTATTACATCTTCACACAGAGTACGGTTGCAATAAACGCACGTTGAGTCCGCAAAGGTTTTCGCAGGTGAGAAAATAGTCCGCGATTAAAAAAGGTTGGGAAACGCTGCTCTAATACCTAAACTTTTCTTTGTGTATGATTCTACGCTAGAGGTTAAGTAACCTTGGACGCTTTGCACAAAAGTTATGTTCTCTCAAGAATCAGCCTTTGTTCTGTTTGTTTTTTCTGGAGTGAGGAGTCATCCTATATTCACGCTGATTCACTCATAATATTTTACCTGTCTCTCTTGTTTTATTTTATCGAAAGTTATCATTACCATTATATCAAGAGATACGAAAGCCAAATAAGTTTTAGTTCCAACCTATCAGTTGATTTTGTCTAAATCCAATCTAGGATAGGATTTGACAACAAGTTACTTAGAAATGAATCCTAGCGACTTTTACCGAAAACATTTCAACCAAGATAACTTTCCATATATATTTGAAAATGTCATGGCAATTTTCGGCATAACATATGAGCCTAATAAAACCGCCTGAAAAACAAAGACTTGGAAATAAATATCGAATTGTCAGCACTTACATTAAGGCAAATTTGAATAAAGGTAGTCGGGAGAATAATCCGGCAGCAAATTTCTCACTCAATTTGTTTAAATTTGAATAAAAGTTTTCAAACATTTTTTTGTTTCAACTCATTATTTCTGCACGGACCTCCAATATTGCCATGAGATCAATAACAAAAAGACACTATTCTGTGTCTGCAACTAAATGATAGCCTATGTTAAATGAAGGTGCGGCCCGCGGTTTTATCCAGTCGTCGATATCTGGCCCGCCTACGAAAAAGGTGGCGCACCCCTGTCCTAAGGGATTCAATAGTCTTGCTGCACGCTAACACAAATATATTTCTGTCACGTTTCGTCTGACCAAAGTCAGACTTTCTGAAACATACATAGTTATGTTACACAAATATATTTGTGTTAGTGTGCAGCAAGATAATTGAATCACTTAGGATAGTTATCTTCACACTTGCTACAACATCCTTGCGTTTTATGCAAGACGGAGAAGTAGTTAGTCTTGTAGAATCAATAATATGGTAAAATTGTTATATTCTAATAAAATTTCTGTACGTACCTCGAACCACATTTACATTTTGTGGCGCTGTCTCGTAGTTGACGTTCACATTTTCTGTCTCGTAGTTGACGTAATTCTGTTCCTCGATATCGTATTCAGCGTAATCTTGATCACCATTCTGGTAGGTCATATTTACCGCATTCGGAGTTTCGTATATTTCGCTCATAATGATAGATATAATCTATTCAACGATATTTCTTATTTTAGATGTGCTTCGTATGAGATAAGAAACACTAATGAATTGAAACGACTATTTCAAACATTACTAATATATCAAAACTGGAGACCAACTTGCGGAAGTAGTGTCAAAATCCGTAACTTTTAGGGTTATGCAGAGGTAAACGATCGTAAAGTGCATAAATAACATACGTAGCAAAGTAACAACAAAACGTAGCAAAGTAATTGCATTCTACACACTTATAATAACACAATATAATAACACTAATCTCACAATAGAGAAGAAAATATTATTTGAAATATTCTTAAAATTACCGTTTCCTTATTTGGTGGCGTATTGAGTGGGCCACGTGAACCAAGTATCAACCACCTACTCAAACATAGACATCCTGTAATATTCAATTCAATCGAATGAAAACTATCGACTGTGTTTATTTTATTTCTCGCACGTAATGACATCATAAAAACATGCTATGACAATAAATGCATCATGTATCGTTAGTTTCGAATACTTTGTTTAGAAATATCACGTTCCCGACATTAAGATTGGGAAGTTCAACATTGGCTGTAACAATATTTGTGTTGAAAATAGGAAACTAGACTTAAACTTGTCGAATCTTCTTTGCATTCATGAAAGCACTCATTGGCATTATTTCATTATCATATTCCGACACATTGTCAGAAATACCTTACAACGAATACACAATAAAACAGCACTGCAAAAACATTTGTCAAGGCCGTTTCGCGCAACCATATGGTGGTAACGAAATCCCCAACGCAACCCACCATACATCACGCATATAGAGCACTGTTTACTGATAGCAGCACAGCTACTGATACTGATCGGGAAAGTCTACTACTGTTTTCCGGAATCTTTCCGTTTCGGCCTTTCCTAACCAATTTATAGCACCCTAGACTATGACATAGGGGGTTAATTAGACTATGAAGGTACGGCCCGACTAGTTTGCCCTGTCATTGCCAACTGAGTCAAGTCCAGTGGCCTAACCACTAGGTGGTCTCACCCTACATTGAAGTAAATTTTGATATCGCGCAAGCATAAAGATCTTCAAATTCAGTGATTGAGAGTTTTTTTTCTCAGGTGTCATAATATGTCAGTCCGGCTCCGTAATTGCATTTTGGTTCTAACTCTTATTCAGAATTAATGTATTTGTGGTCGATCGAGTTATGCTCCAACTATTTCTCTTCTCGCTATGGCTTTTGGTAGTGCGTTCTGTTATCTCTATCTAGATCAGGGGTGACGAACCCATTTGCTGCCGCGGGCCACTTTATCAGTCACCGCTGAGTGAGCGGGCCGCACAATTTTTAGTCGTACTACCGTATGATACCTGTTGTTTTTCATCTACTAAACGAACAACGGCATCCATACAACTGATGTTATTCAATTATATAATGCAATATAAACGCTCGGCTCGGATGTTCGAGATCCGAATTTCCTTTCGAATACCACAGCATTTTTAACACGAAAGTTTAGAGCCTACTACCTGCGTAATGCAAAATCAATTTTTAATGTACTGATTGAAATAAATTGTAGTCTTTGATATTTTATAGCAGATCTAGGGATTTCTCGGACGTTGATATAAATAGCTTGTGATAGAGACAGTCAGTGATGCAAGAACATCATAATTGTAAAACTAATTCGTAACGTCGCAAAAATATGAATCAAAACTAAGTATAATCGGGCAGTTGGAAACACTTTTTATGGCCGTAGATTGGTTGATTGGATGTGATGTGATATTTCATCATAGTAATGTTTTCAATTTGTGGGCGCAGCCGCATTATATATTTATATTTAATTTATAATAAATTATAAATAGACTCTTATGGTCGCCAATGAAATACTTTGCACAACTGCAAAATCGCTAACCGACAACATAACATACCAGTAAAAAACATTAATTGTCGAAAAAGTGGGCTCTTTCACGAGTGGCCTGCCTAATTGCGTTGACAGTTGCATAAAAATTTTAGGATTCGTTACGATTCACACTTTCCCCCAATGGTAATATCAACCTACGCATTATCGAATCTTTCTTCATGACATTTTGTGTCGCGTTAATATGCAAAATTCTGGTTGATAATGCCTCAGAAAGTATTTCGGGATCCTTTGTATAAAGATTCTTTATAAACAACCAACGCCTCCGCTCAAAATTAAATGTAAATTATAAATATTTTAATTACATTTTTAGGGTGGGGGGGGGCTAGGAATCCAGATTGAGTTGGAAATTCCAAATCTCAAATCATTCCTAACCCGAACCGCAACTGGGTAGTTACTAATTTGGTATTTCAGAACGTGTTTTTTTTCTTCACATTTTGCATTAGCGACGGAGGATTTGTACAAAAGATCCGTATTTTGCGGGCCTTCGGATACAAAAATTGTAAACGAATCCTTCTAATCACGATTAACTGATTTTTAAAACGTAGGCATTTTTTCGCGGGCCTTCGGATACAAAAATTGTAAACGAATCCCTCTAATCACGATTAACTGATTTTTAAATCGTAGGCATTGTTTTAATCATTGAGCAGAAGTTATAAACTTTTTATTACTTTCAAATATCACGTCTATCGTGCACAATTTTAATAAAGTGAGATTACTCCTTCTCTATTAAACGGTATGCGTTTGCCGATAAGAGAGCGTAACTGACAATGGTCAGTTTGATCTATTGTTAGAGGTATCGATGACCCAAAAAAATGTGTTAGAAATAGTGTTGTTGCCAGTAATATGAATACGGTAACACTTGCGATCCCGTTCTCTCTGTACAGTTCTTGGAGGTTTGTTGCTTTACGCCAAACATACACTGAATTACCTGAATGCTTCGTGGGCCGCACGAAAGTCCTTGGCGGGCCGCATGCGGCCCGGGGGCCGCAGGTTTGTTACCTCTGATCTAGATTCTAGAATGAGTACATCAATACCAACACAATATAGCAAAGTAAAGGAAATTTTGCCGCGGTTCTAGGAAAATTCTCCGCAGGAAATTTAGCCGAAGGAAATTTCGCTGCAGGAAAGTTCGCCGCATAAAAAAATTCGCCGCATAAAAATCGC
The DNA here is from genome assembly GCF_964204865.1 of Styela clava. Lineage (NCBI taxonomy): Eukaryota > Metazoa > Chordata > Ascidiacea > Stolidobranchia > Styelidae > Styela > Styela clava. The sequence goes on from NC_135264.1 coordinate 12,702,209, forward strand.
CGCAAGAGCATTTTGCTGTAAAACAAGTATTTGTGATAAAAACAGTAAGATTTTCGAGATACCTTTTTTTTTAAAACAAATTGTTATTCAAGAGCATACCCTAACCTATAAACCTAACTGCCGCGATTTTTCCTTTGCGGCGAACTTTATTGCGGCAAGATTTCCTTTGGCAAAATTGCCTGCGGCAAATTGTCCTAAAACTGTGGCTATATATCTACTGAATGCAATGATACAATAGCGGGAATCAAAAATAGTAAACTCAGCTGGGCAATTTTGAAAGTGTGATGAGACCCTCTAAATTTCTGAGTATAATTTTTTCATTATTCGCTATTCGAATACGCAGCTGGAAATGGACACTGATGTCGGGTGATTAAGTTTTGTAGTCGCACTTTTTTTTAGTTGAGCAAATAACAATAACCAGTACAAGAATGTCCTCGCAAATTAGAAGATTAACATTAAGTGAGGAATGATCGCGTCTATCAAGATAAATTATGCCGCCATCATTTTTATTAAAAACACTGCGCAATTCCGTTATTATGACAATTTATTTTGGTATTGTGGGAGAATCGGTCTAAACTCTAAACCGATATCCATTTGCCGGAATGCATGGCTGTTTAGATTAGTCAGCAAAAACATTGACCTCGTGATACCATAAACCTCATTAAATAACAGACTCACTCACCTACGGCATAGTGACATACTTGACGCTGCAGTAGATCATTACAGAATTTGTTATGACATAACGAACACAATAATAAAGGAAATAGTTAATTTAGGCTTAAGCAGTTAAACGGGTGTCGCTGCGCGTCAACCGGTAATGGATTTTCACGCCTTCCTCACTCTGGTAAGCATATTCACGTTTCTCCATAATATTTGTTCGTGTATTTTCTGTATGATGAAAAAAATAAAGTAGGTTACTGATATCTGATGTGGTCGCGTTGCAGGGCGCAACGCGGAGTTTATATTTTATCTGAACTGAACCACGCTAGATAATTAATTTTTGATCTATTCTTGTTATTTAATCTATATTTCCCGATATTATATTTTTAGTTTCATGGTACCTTTACAAAATGCAATAGCAATTGCCGCGGACAATCTAAGTTACTCTTGAGAAATATTTCTCATGTCACTTGACATATAACGGCATTTATTATATCAGAGAAAGAGTTATATTTTGATACAGTGCTTCTAAATATAACATACGTTATATATCAGATGTTTTTTGATCAATGCATCCATATTCTGCTTCGTAAAGTGGTAAAGAATCATCTATTTCAGTTTTGTATTATTGTTGATGATAGTGAACTCCATCAAGGTGAGGCATGTGTTTTGCAAGAATCGTTTCATCAAAAACACCTGAAGCGTTTCAAACAATTTATAAATATTATATGACTCATAATGCCGTGTTGTCGTTACGGATGTTTACTGTAGCGTTTTAACTGAGCACTATTGCAAAAGCATATATTGGTCTATAAGAAAGGAATTTTTTTCATCTATTTTTACCTAAAAATTTAATCTACTTAACGAAACATATCCTCAGGTGCAATTTAGCGAAAGCAATACAAAAAAATTCGCGGATTCGTTGCAAAACATTTTTCTTTGTTCAAAGAGCAGCATGGAGGCTTTTAGTGTGGTAGTTTTTGCTGCGTGCTTAGTGCTTGGATCAGCAATATCGTTTCGTTTTACCCCGAATATTCCAGCCTGTGATGCTACTTACCCAAAGTAAGTTGTGGGAGGATCGATATAAATATATTTTATGTGTGACGCTTGGAATGCTATTTCAAACTTGTAAACCAGACATAATTTTATATATTATTTATTTTTAATACGTTTTGATTCCATAAGGATACATATATATAGGAATATCGCTTGCAGATGGACAAACTATATGTTTGAGTATTACTAAAACATTGCTTTTTTCGAAATAAGCCAAGCGAGTAAAAATGTTTACTTTTTACACTAGAAAACCCATTTTTATTAAGTTATCGAATATATATTTCTTATGAATTTGCAGTTATGAAAATCCTGAGTATTGCGCCGGACCTAATCACATCTGTAGACTCAGGGAATGTCTATTTAACATAACCAAAGCAGTAGTGTCATCCGACCCACCTAAACTTGTCTCGCTTTCGAAGCCACTGAAAAGAGTTGTCAAGGAATGCAAGTGAGCTATTTACCACTACTTTTCCAGATGCTGAACATAACGAAGCTTTCTATCTACATTTCCGTCTATCAAGTTTTTTCTGTTATTTGAAAAACAATGAGATTTAATGGTAGTTCAGATTTTCATGTAAATGTCATGTTTTTATTCAAAAAAGCAAAGAAATAAATCATAGCCTGTTGAGAATCTAGTTTCAGAGTTTCATAACTTAATTTGAAACAAATTTTTCAATGCACTGTTCAAATACTTCGATTTTTATAGGTCCGTACTCGTCACCATACTGTCTATAGAGCTTAGGTAACCCTGGGCATTTCAGTGACCGTATGTGACTTTTCCTAGGGATGAGTATTCTTTATATCTGAGCGAGTGCGCGTTTTTTTGTTTTATATTGTATCAGGCAGCCTGGCAGATCATGCAGTGAAAGGGATAAATGTTCATGTCAACACGAATTTGACTGGGCCATCATAAAGGGCACTATTACTGTCTACCCAGGACGGGGTAACAATCTCAAACGGCCGAAAAGTTTAGAAAGAAAGTTACTTGCTCGTGTACGTCCATCTTATCTTTTATTTATTTAATATTTGTTTTTCTTTTCTTTGACTTAGTTCATTTCCAATGTCTAATATGATTCTATCATTCTATTCCTGTGACTATAACTGCATTTACTCCTTGTCACGACCGGAAATAGACAATGACAGGCCTTTGGCTACCCCAGTTTTAAAACCCCTCTTAAACAATGACGGTATAAAAAGTATAGTATGATGTGACATATGGTATTTAATCTTACGTGAAATATATTATGATGTCAGGAATAAAATTTTAAATTGCATGAAATTATAAACTTACTTCAGTTACAGGTACAGCCAGAATACGTACATAGATTGAACAGTAGTTTAATAAAATCAAAGCTGTAATAAAACGCCATGGCACTATGATGCTTTTCAAAGTTAATTGATTTCAATTAACAAGTTAAGGTAAAAATGTTAACTGATTCCAATTTTTTAACCTTTCAAAACAAATAGTATTTGGAACAAGAATTATCCACTCGATTAAGAAATTAAACAAATATTACTTTTATGGAATTCAAAACCGTTTTTATCTGGAACAATCCTTTACAATTCAAAAACGGCTCAAAATGGATAATGGTTCAAATTGAATGCCGAAGCCCCCTAGCGTCTGCCTACTTTGTCTAATGGTAAATACAGCCCTGCTCATCGTCTACAGTCTACACCTGACATGGGGAAACTACGGCTCGCGGGCTAAATTCGGCCCGTTGGGTAATTCAATCTGGCCCTGCCCGATGCTGCCACAACCAAAGTAAAACCAAATTTTGATGTTTCAGCTAAAAATTAGCTCAAGGAATTTGTTGACTTTATTAGCACGAGGTTCATTGTTTTCCACTTTCGCAACACTGTAAATATTGTTCATAAAATGTAACTCTTTTTACGTCACACTTACATGGCCTGCTATTCTAGTTGGGCATAATTTATAGCCCAAGGGTTCAAAAACCTTGCCCACTACTGGCACACTCTGGTCTACGACATCAAGAATACCAAGCAAAAAAGGATTTTGTTCATTTTATATATATTATTTTGGTGCGAGAGTATAACGACTTTTGTGAGTTGTATTTTGTTTGAAATTGAATCTTTGTTTTTGATTTATTTTGAATTCATTGACTAGTGAAAGATGCTGTCCAAAAAGGCTATAATCATTGTCTCGGCAACGCCATTATTTCTCTAAATTTACCCATCTATTATGCTTGAAAATTTTAGAATTGAAAGAATCATAATCTGACAATTCTTCATAGAATTGGAAGTATTAGTTTTATCGCACCGGTGAATACCAAGCGGGACAAGTCATTTGAAAAAACAAAATATAGCAAAATTTCATTTTATGTTTCAGGTTCCGAGTGGTTGCAGATGCGGCATTGATAAAGACCGCGGTCGTTGCCAGAGCTAGAGTACCGTGGCGATTAAAAGATCGATTATACAATGATGCTTTTCTTGAACATTTTGCATAAGTTTGTGTCTGAAACATATTATTAATTATCAAGCATTATCAATTTGTGTGACAGAATTTCTGCGATTGGGTGTCATCAGACGACTTATGGTCGCGCGTAGTTCCGAATTAAATAATCGCAAAAAATTTCCACCTGATCAAAAGCCCAATATTTGAACAACAAAAAATACTATAATAATAATTTTATGAAAACATTACATTATTGTTAAGAACAACTAAATTAAACTAAATTTTCAATATAAATGCGATTTATTTTATTTGTCATAATTACTCAATTTGGTTTCAATAATATATATATATATATTTTTTCTCGTCATGGACATTGCAATTTCGTGGTTTCAGATGCATTGCAATGGAAAACTCTTAATTATGTTTCTTTTGCTCTTTTTGCCTTTACGCCTTATTTGCTTCCGTGTCACCCTCCTGTAAAACGATAATAATTCCAAATTCATGAATCGGTTTTGGATATTAACAATTAGAAGTATGGAGCTATGGAAAGAAGTTCTGCAGTTTTAGTTCTATACGATTCCTTAAAACATTGATCAATATGTTAGTGTACATATCTAAATTGAGGGACACAAATCGCCAGAATAATCCATGACCACGACGTGAAAATACAGTTGAAATGTTGCAACAAAGTAATCATTCTTCAAGGGTGAATATGGAAATTTAAATTGGTATCGAAGTAGGCATTTCCATTTCGTCCCAACTAAATCTGAATTAAAACTAAACTCCAAAATGTGAATTCAATATGATGAATCTAAAAACTGTATATCTGTAAGGGCATCAAGTTTCTCGGCCCGTCTTTATAGTTAACTATTTTACAACAACAAACCTTGCCATCAAACACTGCATTGTCAACGCCACCAGTCGAGTTAGGATTGTATCTAGTCATGGCTGTGTTTCCAATTTCAGGTTCATTATTAAAGTAACGATTTTGCACAAATTTCACGGCGGCTACTACTGGGATCCAAATCGTACATGAAATGGCTATGATAGCACTTACAGCTACTGCTCCCGGTGGATACTCCTTGGGGACATTTGCACCCTGTGTTAAAGTTGAAAATAGACGTTTATGTGTCTCCTTATAATACCAAACCTATACTGTCGACGTTTTTACATTTTCTTGACAGCACTCCATATTCGAAGATAATAACTAATCAACAAATTACAATCATTTGCAAAAGTAACAAAATCTTATTGAAATATGATTACCTCGTCCGCAATCCATGCGGAATAAGTGTTTTCAGACGAGAACTTCTCATATAAATATCCAATAAAAACAGCGACAAGTACAATAGGGCTGATTACCGGGATCATAGCCCACCAGTAGTAACGTAGACCAATTCGGAACCAATTTTTTTGTTCGCCAATCATTTCATCAACCGCTTTTTCAAACCTGATTCAATAATAAAACTATTATAGTTCACCTTTTGAATTTAATCATAAACTATTTCACAAGAGTTTTTGCAAATCGTTCTAAGCAAGAATCTATATAAGCAGCTACGGAAACAAGAAATCAATGCTCAAAATATGGACGAGAAAGCCGAAGCGATGTTTTTTTACCAACAATTGCCCGAAAATGATATTATGGACTAAGCTATGGAACAGTTATGGCAACTTAACAGTACCTTTATAGCTATCCCAGCTTTCCCAAGTCCCGCCAAGATGATGATTCATGCTCCCAGTTTCAACGTGAGATAAAATAATAAATGATCCGAGTCACCACTGTATTATCGAATTTTTTACAGTACCGTCGTCTACCGCAAAAACCTCTAAAAGTCTAAAACGTCCGACTTCGCTAAGCGGATCATGTGGTCACAAAACCGCTACAAGTCATTTTTATTTTAAAATTTTTGACATCACAACACAAAACGTCAAAGTGAAACACGAACCCCATAGAGCCTTCAGAAATTTTCAGAATGAATAGAAGTAATAGGCCTCTAGTGACAACAATAATCTCTATTCACGAAAATTTTAAAGCAATTGGTCTAATAATTAAGGAGAAAACAAACGACATAGTAAGAAAACGATCTATACGTCCGTTTCGGGTCCAAAGGAATATCAAGTGTACAACAATTTAGTTTTGAACTTACTTTCGATATTTAAACACCCATCCAACAGCGATTAATTCAAAAAAGGCGATAACAAGAAGTGGTAAACTTCCTGCGTACGTATCGAATATATCAAGCCAGTAATTACCGGATCCTTGCACAAACGTGAGTGAAATCAAAAAAGATATGCTGATGACGATAGCTGAAATAAGAAACACTTTGATGTAAGTTAGAAGAAAGGAATCGTTCGTACTGACGGAACAACGGACAGTCATTTGAACAAAGCTTAAAAGTTCATATTGTACTTTTTCGCATTTGTTAATCATTACTATCGTTCAAAAATACATTACATAGAACAAATTTCAATACGACAATGATCCTGGTAGTTTATCACTCTACCTATATTTACTTTGCTTATTCCGAGAAAAGCAATTTTGTGTGTTGGCAAATATAATAAAATGAAAATGGTAAATAGGATAAAAGAATCTGTGTGAACTGTTCATTTAACGATCACTTTTAAATATCGTTTTGGGCTATCGATAACAATCGATTTTGTGAACTGTCTTCAGTCAAAATTGTGAATCGAAGTGGCAAATCATATTGGTGTGCTACCATTTTAATTAGAAAGACAGCGTGAAATTGTAATTCATATTTCTTGAATTAAATATTGATTGACATGCAGGATAGACATCTGGACATATTTTTTGGAGATACATTACCAAAATTATATACTTGCAAAAGTTAAATATTATGCTGGTTCATTTTGAGAAATTTCCCAGAAAATTATATTAATATTTTTTTTATTACTGAAAAAAGATTTTGTGAATTGGCTTCAGGCAATCGCTTCGTACTTTTGATTTTATTCTCTTTTTATTATTAATTTTCATAGTGTTGTGTATCTTCATTTATCGCTAAATTTGAAAAATTCTCAAGTTTCCTCATTGTTTAATTAAGAATATTTTCATTTACTCAAAAGTACTTACAGATCATATATATTTGCTTGAGTTTTTTTGAAATTCCAATATCATAGAGAGGCGTGATCAATCCTTCCATTGTTCCAAACATGGAATCAATTCCAAGACAAAACAGCATCATGAACCACAATATTGACCAAAACTGAGATCCTGGCATATTTACAATTGCATCGGCAATTACAATGAACGCCAGACCCGCGCCAGAAGCACTCTGTAACATGAATACAATAGAAACTTGTCAACGTTATTAAATCAATAAATATAAACGAAAAACAATACCGTGGTTTTTACGGACAAATATTTAGTACATATTATTGCAATTTTTTTTTTCTAATTCCATTGTACTGGTTCGCGTTTTTTGCGGAATTCATAAAAAATCAGTTCATGCCATCAATATCATCAAAGGTATAATCGATATACCGTATCTAAAAAGTCTTCCACAACGCAACTGGTGAGATTCAAATCTGAAACATCGTTGTTACCAACATATACGTCGTAACTGTCCACATTGATACTTCCCTCTGGCATCTCCCGAGAATCAAGGATTGTTTCAATATTGCTAGAAAAGGATATATCAATCTTTTATTTTGAGACATCACTCAGCGTTTCAAAGATTTGTTCATTTAAGATGACTTCGATTGAGAAATTGCAGTGGTAACCAACAATTTTCGGTAGATTCCTCTCTTCGCCTATTTGAATTACTTTATTTCTCCTTGCTATGCATGAAAACTTTGTTTAGGTTGTTCATTCAATTCTTATAAAATTCCTTGCTAGTGTTATGCACAAGTCGCACTCATAATGTGTGTATAAAGAATTGATAATATTTGTAATACTACAAACAATGCAAAGCAAAGTTCTCTCCCCAATAACGACAAAATTTCTCCCTGGGGAGGAATTCCCCCTTTGTGGGGAAACGTTGGTCAAGTCTGGTCACTAAACCGCGGCCCGCAGGCCAATTAAGACCCGCGTGACGAGTTAATATAGCCCGCCAAACTTAAGTGGAATAGTTTAACACTTCATGTTTTTACTTTTTTGCGTTCTAGATACCGTCAATTGTTACGTCATTACCACAGCGGGCCATTGCAGACGCTTCCCTCTTCCGGCCCGCTGTTTTCTATCCCCTTCCTATTTTGGCCCCCGGCCAATCAACTTTGGGAACCACTGTTCTAGGTTTGTTATGTGATACGATTTGATTGAATACTGTTGGTTAATGTTTCGAAATTGTGTATCAATAATAGTTTGCAAAATAGATACTTACTCATTTACACACTCTTTCCATTCCACGGTGGCTTTGAAGCCCAACACCGAAAACACTACAACGCTTGCTAAAATACTGGTTCCAGAATTTATGAAAGCTACAATGAGAGTATCTCTTTCGCAGTTGTTATCTCTTGGATTGTAACTCGAAAAAGCAATCATTCCTCCAAACGCAAGACTCAATGAGAAAAATATTTGAGTTGCAGCAGAGAGCCATATGCTGGGATTTGACAATTGGGAAAACTGTAACAAATTCGTATTATTTAATTCATCATATCTAACAAATTCTAATAGCAAATAAATTTAATAACACGAAATTTGAAACAAGATCACGGAAACGAGAGAGAAATTTTCAAATATATGGACACGAAAGTCTGGCATTGGTAGGATGAAGCCTCAGAGCACTGATTTTGATGATAAGATCGACGTCCAAGCCGATCGGGTCACACGGGAAATTTGAAATGCGAAAAGTTATACAGAAAACACAAGGACGACCAAAATGATAAAAGTTATTCTATCGTTTGTTTTTGTTAGCTTTTGGGCATAATCCAAAACACCAAGTTAAACATACAGATAAGGACAAATGTTCGAGCCCGTATATTGTGGTTCAACAGCTTGATCTCGCTTGCAGCTCTTGAACATGACTTATTATACAAAAATATTCATCGTCGTAACGTCATGAACGCAATTTACCTATCGCTATAAACTGTGCATTAATTTAAATTTATGAACACTACGATGTGACAATTTGACCAAACTCTAAAATACCATTGGAAGTATGAAAATATATTAATTGTGGGTTTATTGGACTACAGTTTGCAAAAATAAAAACGTTGCAAATTTGGAAGCTTGCTTACATCAGCTGAAAATAAGTAGTTGACGCCTGTTCCTGCACCTTCTAATGACAAACCTCGGCCCAAGAATATAACCAACACGAAGTATGGAAAGGTTGCTGTGAAATAGACAACCTGAAATGAAATACCATGAAAGAATTAAACCAATATGTCATTCACAGAATCGATAAAAAGGCTAACCCCTAATAGTGTATATCACAACAGTTCGCACCTTAAATTTTTTTAATTTGTTTAACATAGGGCGTGTTGGATAGACGAAAATCCCAGACAATGAGTATGAAATTAAAATCTTTGTTGAACAAAGTCTATCCCTATATAGACCGTTTAAAATTAAAAGCATGTTTATATAGAGCCAGGTACCCAATTCGTCATACAGAAATACATAAAGGTAGCTAATTAATCAATCTCAAGAGATGACAGTCGATACAAAGAACAAAAAACTTTACTTACTTTTCCCGAAGATGCTATACCTTTACTGATACAAAGATAAACAATAACCCAAGCCATAATCAAACACGCCAAAAGATGTACTTGGATACCCCCGCTTATGTCAATAGCAGGCGTAATATTCAAAGTGTCACGATACCAGAAATATTGTGATGGTGAACTCTTTGCACATTCAGTAACATAAGCAGTCAAATTTGAATTTGGTGGGCAATTTTTCCATGGCAATGGTTCCTGTGAATATGAAATTTGTTGTGTATTTCTGTGTTCAAAAACACGAAATCTAGCTCTTTGTTGTCTTCCTAAAGTCTGGTGATTGAATCAGTCAAGTTGCGTCTCAAACCTTTCTTCTGGTTAAAATTGTAAATTCTTATTTTTGTTGCCAATACACCAAAATATATTATTGTCAATTTGTCTTAATTTTTTCATTTTCCGGATAGCGGTTTGATCAGCAAGGAGTCAAATGTTTATTTACATTTTCCAAGTTGTTACCAGCAATTCAGACATACTCTAGACGCATTTTACCCACCTGGAAAGAGTTGAAAATGTACCAGAGACACCACGCAATAATGGTATTATAGTATACTCCAATGAGAAAAGAAACAAACATGCTGCATATTCCAATACCTAAAGAGAAGTGGTGTAAGACATTAAAAAACTTTGAGGTCATTCTTGGACAAGTATAAAGCAAAGAGTCATAAACTATCCTTCTCTTTTGCATATTTCGAAATCATCAAGATTTAAATTTATGTGTTATTGTTGATATAAATCGAAATCCCCGGACCGAAAACCCTTTTATCTTTTTCTTTTTCGAAAGATATTGTTGAAAAATTGCCTTTCAACATTTCACTATTTACCATTTTAACCAATCACTTCTAAGATGATGATGTAGTCTTCAAAGGTAGGAAATTAATATTTTTCTCTGTTTCATATTAACAGTGAAACATGATTTAACCCGTGTATTACTTTGTACGCATCCACATGTCGGATTTGACAAAACATTGAGAATTGCTTCATTGAGTTTACCCAAGAAACCACGATTTTTATGTGCATATTTTCACATTTTTGGCACTTTCTATATTTACAGCCAGCACACTTAGAATTGTCCGGTAGAGATAATACTGCGTTTACCTCCAATGTATGGGCTGATTTTTCTCCAAACGCCAATACTTCCGGCACGAAGAAGTTGACCTCCAGCCAATTCAAGATACAGGAGAGGAATTCCTTCGACAAACAGCATAATGAAATAGGGAATGAGGAATGCACCTAAAATATATATGCCCATATGCCGTAACCTGACTGAATTTGAGTTGTTGTTTATATTAGTGTAATGATTTATTGCTCCATATTATATCCACAAATATTATTTCAAATTTTAACCGTCTGCGAAGTATACCATTTTTTGTTAAAAACAATCTGCTGCAATCAAAAACCCAAACATAAACTCTACTTTGAAACGATATTTTATAAAAGGTATGTATAAGTAAGATTTGTTTCAAGGTCTTATAAGATTCAAACAAAGTAACTTAGTCATTTAATAAACTTCAGCGATGGCTTCGTAATCCGTGCATGTTTATGACAGAATGTTTGCTTCATATGTCACGGGAGTTAAACGTATTGTTGAATACAATTGATATAACACTAGTTTGCCACATTATGTAATAGGTAATGAAATATTTACGTGGATCGGATGGTCCGATACAAAGTTGACAAATTTACAAAGATGACACTTTCACTTTAAAATGAATTTCAGAACCACATCATAAACGTTCTTGTGAATTTACAATAATTTATCTTTGTCGATGAACTTGCTATGAACTTGTAATCAATTTGTCACACTGTAATTGTTTACATAGTTATTTTACAAGTTACGTGATGTCATTATCCCACGAGGATTCATAACCCAATTCTAAGAAAAGGCGATAAAGCCATATTTGACTAACACGACGTCAATTTACGGAGTTTGCCTTAGTAGTAAACACGTTAAAGTTTTTGGCAAATATATATCGGTGTTATGCATAAATCACACACGAATTACTTTCAACAAGAAGAGTGCGAATATAATTGAAATATTTATAACGATAATTCTTAACAATATTTGAATAAAGAGGGCCAAAACAATTATCAGAATTTTGATACATTCGAAGTTTCGTCAGAATTTCGTCAAAGATAGGGTGGTTAGTGGGCTCGCCAACAGTTTCGTCGTCACAATTAATGGTTGTTCAATAAAGAGTTTCCATTATTAAAACAACAGAGGGTGGTGAGAGGGCTCGCCAACGTTTAATATGGGCAGTGTTAGGAGAAGAGTGGCAAAACAGTGATCTCAAATCAAAATCTCTCATTTTTATAACATGATCAAGTCATAAATTCATAAAAGCGATAAACAAGTCTGAAAACGTTGTCATATATATTTGAAAAATACTCAATATCTCGATTTTAGAACACCGTTGTGAAGTGGAAATATTTTTATACCGATCAGAGTTGCAAAGATAGTGTATCTTTACGTATCTGTGGCTAGGTATCTAAAGCCCTTTTGGGTTGCTGTGTGACAGCGGCTTCCTAAAAAATACATGCTGTCATAAAATTATAACATTTTTTATAATGAAGATACGAGTTACATGATTTCTGTGATTTTTATTTGATTAAAGTAAAATTATATCCTGCTTTTGACACAAGCGTTGAATTGCACAGATCTGGACGGTGTTATCAATGTCACATTGAATGAGATATTGTTCGTTGAATTGATAACTTGTAATAAATTTTATCTATCTCCAAAAGGAGATTTCTTATATTATAACTTCACCGTTTAGAAACTGATCCATTTTAATTTTCGACTAGGGATTTTAAAGTTGAGAAGTGGCACAACCTTATATAGGATTTTACTTTGGGATACACGGATGAAACATAGAAAGAAGGATATCATCATAAAATAACGCCAAAGAGAATCCGCTTATGATATTACAGTTCAATTTACCTTCAAAAAATAACAAAATTATTTTCGATTTGGATTTGTTTACCGCAAATATAATACTGTTCCCAGTGAACAGTTTTTCCAATTAATGACCCGTCTTTAATTTGTCATAAATTAGCGTTTATATAGCATTTTTAAAATCGATTTTTGTGACAAATTACGCCATATTGTGTGTTTGTTTTTTGCTATAATAGTGGGCAAACACCATCCGTGTGACATATACGCAGCAGGTGATTTTTAGAAATCCCGTTAAATATGTTTCACTTGAAAACGTTTGTGATATACTTTTGATAACATATAAAACTTAGTATAATAAAAGTTCAAGAATTTTATCATTTTCCATCGATAATTTTTTTTAATTCAAACTCACGTAGGTTCAACTAATAAATAGAATTAAAAACATTTTTTCCTGGAAGTAATGACTTTTCTCATGCATATTTTCAACCTCTGTTATCTAGTCTAGTGGACAAAACATATTTTAGAAAACACGGCTCCATAATATTCAATACTAATTTCTAATTCGTTTATAGGAACAATTTTTTGATAATTTTTTGACAATAAAACCCGCAACGGTTATTTTAACGTGGTTCAAATGTCTTTCAATCACACTTCCACCGTTTAGGTGAAGTTAATGTGATAAAACGGCAATATCGCTGTGTTATAGAAATCGATTCGGGCCTGGTTTCCTGTTATCTTTTTGTATCATAAGCATTCAAAACCGCTCGTGCTGTTCGGTCAAATGTATCATCCGTTTTAAAAGGTGGAAAGTGGTTGAGGCATTGCTCATCCGTGTCTTGATTGCCAAAAATATCTGACCCGCCAAATCCAATAGGATTTAATTTTGGCACGCAAATAACAACAGATTGCAGACTCCTGATCAATAATGGAAATCGTTCAAACGAACATAGTACAAAACAATATATATATTCATGGAATAATATTCCTCTCAAAAATTAACTCACCGCCTCCATTTTTTTGTAATATATAAGGAAATCTCCAAATGTTTCCAAGTCCAACTGCGAAACCAACACAAGTTAACAGAAACTGTGCTTTGTTATCCCACTGCGGTCTTTCGTCCGCTTGTTCTGACCCCTTTTTCGTCATATTGTCACATTAATTAACACCTCTGGGTAAAATATTCATTTTTAAAAGGTAAAATAACATTAAGGTTGAGAATGAAATATTCTTGGCTCTAATTGTGCGAAATAATAATTTCTGAATAAATCCTTGGTATTCTGATTCCTTTTTATATCACATAATCATGAATTTTTCAGCTCTTTCCGGTATTTAGGTATATCAATTAATTTCCAAATTATTTCTATCGACAAAGATTTCAAAATAATATTAGGCTGCCTATCACATATGAAATTTCCTGTATGACTACACGATGCTATTAAACAGCACAGACATATGTTACAAAAAGGAATCGAATGAGCGTATAAAATGACGCATATGTACCATCATCCACCTAAAAGAACGTTAGAAAAAATGATGACAAACACGAGATATTTTATGAGGTTCAACAACCTTTTTCATGTTTTTATCTGAATTCGTTCGCTGCAATTTGTTTAATTCACCCACCATGCGTGGTTCAGATTTGTAAATTGCACTGTTTCACTATTATTCACGCAAGTACGACCAACGTGGATGTTTCCCTAGTTTGGGCAAAATTGTTGAAACAGTAATTTGTAAACACAGATTCGAAAGTACCAAATGCTAGAAGTGCACCTCAAATACCAAAAATATTTGGCTCCATGATATTTCTGACTATAACTCGTATTGCATCATTGGCACACGTATGATCTTGAATAATTTTGAGTAAAGAGTGTTTTTAATATACAACTGGTGAATAACAAAGCGAATCAAACACACCCAAATTGATGGATCCCACATTTCTTTGAAACATTCAGTTTGTGAAATTGGTGGCAGTGGCGTCTAGCAAATATTTACTTGGGAATAGCTATTCGAAATACGCTATCGTGAATTGAACTATAAAATTTCATAATGTGTGCCAAATATTCTGACATAGGAATGGCTAATTTTCTGAACCCATTTTTACGCTGAGCTTGTGTATTTATCCTTGATTAAGTTTTGTAGTCATACAAAATTTTAAATTACATAAAAAAAAACAGTAGAAGATATATTCTGAATATTAGATAAGGTATTAATTTATATAACGGTCTGTCAATTTGTTCTGTATACTTAGCAGTAACGTATTTAATCCTGTTTGTTCAATACAAACGAAATAGTTTTCAAAAACGTTCAAGTTCGTGTATAAGTGTTGTCATTCAGAAACATGTAAACATGCCCAATGTTCAGGAGTTCAAACAAGTAATGTTGAATGAATATTCCCCAATACTTCAGTTTCCCTCAACGCAAGCAACATATTGCGATTTACATCTATGTCGTATTTTTGAATATCTAATGATTTCGGAATCGAATCGAATATTTTTCGAATCAATCGAATCTTGAATACTTGGAAGATATGTAGTGATTGAATGTGTTTTTTATATTGTAATGGGTCCTTCAGATACATAAATTACTGAAAACATAGGATCCATAACTCAGACGGATCACCGATTGTTCATACACAATACGAAATAAGTTTCATAAATTACAGACTAGAATAAAAAAAGTCATTTCAAAAAGATGGCTTCCATAAACTTGGGCGTACAAATTACCAACAAGATGGCGGCTATTTAAAATATTTGTCTGAACAGACCCAAATAATTTACTATTTGATTCGAAATATTCAGGGTACACCTGAAGTATGCGCATCAAGATGTCGCACAACCTGAACCCCAACCTGGTACACAACCTGAGTTCAGGTTGTGCGCCATCTTGGTGCACATACTTCAGGAGGTCCATATTCAGTTCTAGTTGACAATCGATTCGACAACAACGGACAAAAAGAAATCACACTCTAGCATTATTACAATCAGATGTGATTTCAGCTTCCATAAATAAGTGTACTTCTATGGTAAGGTGTATGGTTTTAAAGGCTTGTACAACCTACCTAAATAAGCAACTATAAAAGATAACGTTACAAATGCCTAAATGGCAGTAGCAGTCTGCATCGAGAAAGAAAATTTCATTTTTCGATTTAGAAACAATGTTATAAATACGAAACATATTTTTGGTTACTGTGGACACAGATTACAGCTGTAATCTTTAAAGTTTATCACATCCTGGGTGAAGTGGTGGACTTGGGATTTAAACCCTAGGTTATAACATACGATGTCCTCATAAGTCCAACGCTTTAACCACTAGGCCGTTTTTTGTATTTTACAAACGGTGAACATCAGTGAACATGTTCTCCGTATCTTAAGATGGCTGCTTGTGAGGGGCTTCATTTCGAAAGAATTTAAATGTGGGATATGATTGATTCATCATTAGCTGTTAATGACACTGCAGACAGATAGCTTCCACACTCGACGCCAGGTACTTCTTTTTTTAAGCAAGCACTTTTCCTCTATGCTGTCTCTCTATCTCTTTCCTGGTCTACCTTTCCGTCGTTTTCCTTCCCTTGGGGTCCATTCTGTTGTGATTTTGGCCAATCTCATGTTGCCCATTCTGGCAAGATGTCCTGCCCACCGATCTTTCATGTTGTGTGTTCTTTCAAGTATACTTCATTATATTATATTCTATTATATTATATTCTTCTATTATATTTTGTGAAATCGAGTAAATTGCAAAATGATTAGTCCACCATTTGCAATACGACGAAGTGATAAGCAACAAGTTTGAGAAACTCTCGGAGCTGAGTAGACTTTTGGACAAATCAGGACAAAATTATACCACGTGACAACAATCATTACCCACTCAGCGGCAGTCCTTCCTTAATTACTTTATTTTCTTCTATGTTTCTTTATTTTAATTGCCTTCACCTTATTTTGACACGTTGGCGAAAGAAACGTCGCGCATTTGAATCGGAATCGAGGTATTCGTAGGTGCAAATTTTGGCTAGGTTTGAGCTGAAGTTGTGCGTATTACAGGTTTTCTTGTTCTGTTGTAAAGCACAGTACTTAATATAGGTGTACATAAAATTAATGGTTTATGCTAAGTTCCAGGAGTTAAAATGTATAAAAAGTAGAAGGCCGAGCGTTGTAAGCTACATATTGAATGGCCCGAGTAAAAATAGGTATCGTTTATAGTATATATATACAATCCAAAGTATTTTATACCGTTTCCAAATTTTGGGGGGGTGTTAGATATTGGGCTATTAGTGAAAAAACTATTTGTAACTTATTAAGTGTTATGTATTCAACTGTTCAAAAAATTGATACTACTTCGTTTTGACTTTCGTGTCCATGAATTCGAGCTTTGCTTTTTTGTTCTATATTGCGTTTTTGTCTGTGATTTCACCATTGTATGAAGGTCGATGATTCCAGTGATGGGTAAAAGTTCCTTGACCCACAGTTGCGAGCCCGAAGGCTAGTCCCGAATGAACTCTGTTAGCTTAGGTTAGTCTCGATATGAGTCGATCACCTAAGCTATGTCTCACTGGTATTGTTAGTTCACGATCAGTCAGTCAATGCATCAGTCGCCTAATATTTACAAATGCTTCCTGGTTCATCTTGTCTATTTTTGTTACTTTTTTTCTGTTACTTTTTCTGATACTTTTTTACTGATTTTGTGGGACTTCTATTGTCAGATTTTTGATTTTCTATGTGAAATTGTCGTGAAACGTGTTGTTGGGACTGGTTCATGCTACCCATGAGCACGGTGAGCGCTATTTACCAGCCATGGTGCGAGGGTGGTACGTTGAGTAGGTAAGTCCCACTTTTTTTTTTTTTTTTCCAAAAAGTTTATTTTCATCAAGATTAACCACGCCCTCATTATGTTACCAATCTATGTCGAGTGTGATAATTGATGACCATTGTTTGTTTCAGTGGAATTGATTGTTGAGGAAGCCATAAGGCGGACCGTCGATTATGTGAAACGGTGAACCACCATTCCGACGGCGAGAAGCCCAGCGATAATATCACCCATTGCATTCAAAACCTGATGGGGTGATCAAATAGTGTTCCTGACGCTTCGCACAATGCGCCAACCACCGAACCGAACTGGTGAAAACGACGGATCATGCCAACAGGTACGATTTCAAGTGGGTATTATGTTGGAGTTTATTGTAAATTTATTGTTTACATTAAGTACTTTACTTTCAGAGGCAGAAGTAGTGTCGATCATCGAGTGAATGGCGTTTGATTGATAACGAGTCGAGATTCATTCCATTCAGTTACTTGAGTTTCTTAAACCCGGACGCGCTTGAGTCAGTACCTCTTGCATCCCCAACACTGTTTTTACTGAATCACCAGCGAATCTGTCTGAATATATTTGTAAACAGGTACGTGATAAATCAATATACTGTATGGGTGTAATCGTAGCTCATTGTGAAGTAATTGTTTCTAATTATCGCTTGCTTTTTCCAGGTCGGGTTGGTTTTCAGAGCGAGAACCCCAACAGCATAATTGCCTATCGATCAAGTGTTTTCATGCTGTAATCAAGATGTTGTTGAAAGTGTCGAGTAGAATTTCATGAACACCCGAATTGTTATCAATCATTCCAGCCTTTTTAACACTGGTAAGCGAAACTGACGAAACATGCAAATAGGTATATGGTGAACTTAATATAGGTGTACATAATGGTTCATGCTAAGTTCCAGGAGTTAAAATGTATAAAAAGTAGAAGGTCGAGCGTTGTAGGCTACATATTGAATGGCCCGAGTCAAAAAAGGGATCGTTTATAGTATATATATAAAATCCAAAGTATTTTACACCGTTTCCAAATTTTTTTTGGGGGAGGGGGGGTCTTAGATATTGGGCTATTAGTGAAAAAACTATTTGTAACTTATTAAGTGTTATGTATTCAACTGTTCAAAAAATTGATACTACTTCGTTTTGACTTTCGTGTCCATGAATTCGAGCTTTGCTTTTTTGTTCTATATTGCGTTTTTGTCTGTGGTTTCACCATTGTATGAAGGTTGATGATTCCAGTGATGGGTAAAAGTTTCTTGACCCACAGTTGCGATCCCGAAGGCTAGTCCCGAATGAACTCTGTTAGCTTAGGTTAGTCTCGATATGAGTCGATCACCTAAGCTATGTCTCATTGGTATTGTTAGTTCACGATGGGTCCGTCAATGCATCAGTCGCCTAATATTTACAAATGCTTCCTGGTTCATCTTGTCTATTTTTGTTACTTTTTTCTGTTACTTTTTCTGATACTTTTTTACTGATTTTGTGGGACTTCTATTGTCAGATTTTTGATTTTCTATGTGAAATTGTCGTGAAACGTGTTGTTGGGACTGGTTCATGCTACCCATGAGCACGGTGAGCGCTATTTACCAGTCATGGTGCGAGGGTGGTAAGTTGAGTAGGCAAGTCCCACTTTTTTTTTTTTTTTCAAAAAGTTTATTTTCATCAAGATTAACCACGCCCTCATCCTGTTACCAATCTATGTCGAGTGTGATAATTGATGACCATTGTTTGTTTCAGTGAAATTGATTGTTGAGGAAGCCATAAGGCGGACCGTCGATTACGTGAAACGGTGAACCACCATTCCGACGGCGAGAAGCCCAGCGTTAATATCACCCACTCTATTCAAAACTTGATGGGGTAATCAAATAGTGTTCCTGACGCTTCGCACAATGCGCCAACCACCGAACCGAACTGGTGAAAACGACGGATCATGC
The DNA here is from genome assembly GCF_964204865.1 of Styela clava. Taxonomy (NCBI): domain Eukaryota; kingdom Metazoa; phylum Chordata; class Ascidiacea; order Stolidobranchia; family Styelidae; genus Styela; species Styela clava. The sequence continues at coordinate 12,721,634 of NC_135264.1, forward strand.
CAACAGGTACGATTTCAAGTGGGTATTATGTTGGAGTTTATTGTAAATTTATTGTTTACATTAAGTACTTTACTTTCAGAGGTAGAAGTAGTGTCGATCATCGAGTGAATGGCGTTTGATTGATAACGAGTCGAGATTCATTCCATTCAGTTACTTGAGTTTTTTTGAACCCGGACGCGCTTGAGTCAGTACCTCTTGCATCCCCAACACTGTTTTTACTGAATCACCAGCGAATCTGTCTGAATATATTTGTAAACAGGTACGTGATAAATCAATATACTGTATGGGTGTAATCGTAGCTCATTGTGAAGTAATTGTTTCTAATTATCGCTTGCTTTTTCCAGGTCGGGTTGGTTTTCAGAGCGAGAACCCCAACAGCATAATTGCCTATCGATCAAGTGTTTTCATGCTGTAATCAAGATGTTGTTGAAAGTGTCGAGTAGAATTTCATGAACACCCGAATTGTTATCAATCATTCCAGCCTTTTTAACACTGGTAAGCGAAACTGACGAAACATGCAAATAGGTATATGGTGAACTTAATATAGGTGTACATAATGGTTCATGCTAAGTTCCAGGAGTTAAAATGTATAAAAAGTAGAAGGTCGAGCGTTGTAGGCTACATATTGAATGGCCCGAGTCAAAATAGGTATCGTTTATAGTATATATATACAATCCAAAGTATTTTATACCGTTTCCAAATTTTTTTTGGGGGAGGGGGGGTCTTAGATATTGGGCTATTAGTGAAAAAACTATTTGTAACTTATTAAGTGTTATGTATTCAACTGTTCAAAAAATTGATACTACTTCGTTTTGACTTTCGTGTCCATGAATTCGAACTTTGCTTTTTTGTTCTATATTGCGTTTTTGTCTGTGATTTCACCATTGTATGAAGGTTGATGATTCCAGTGATGGGTAAAAGTTTCTTGACCCACAGTTGCGATCCCGAAGGCTAGTCCCGAATGAACTCTGTTAGCTTAGGTTAGTCTCGATATGAGTCGATCACCTAAGCTATGTCTCATTGGTATTGTTAGTTCACGATGGGTCCGTCAATGCATCAGTCGCCTAATATTTACAAATGCTTCCTGGTTCATCTTGTCTATTTTTGTTACTTTTTTCTGTTACTTTTTCTGATACTTTTTTACTGATTTTGTGGGACTTCTATTGTCAGATTTTTGATTTTCTATGTGAAATTGTCGTGAAACGTGTTGTTGGGACTGGTTCATGCTACCCATGAGCACGGTGAGCGCTATTTACCAGTCATGGTGCGAGGGTGGTAAGTTGAGTAGGTAAGTCCCACTTTTTTTTTTTTGTCTTCAAAAAGTTTATTTTCATCAAGATTAACCACGCCCTCATCCTGTTACCAATCTATGTCGAGTGTGATAATTGATGACCATTGTTTGTTTCAGTGAAATTGATTGTTGAGGAAGCCATAAGGCGGACCGTCGATTACGTGAAACGGTGAACCACCATTCCGACGGCGAGAAGCCCAGCGTTAATATCACCCACTGTATTCAAAACTTGATGGGGTAATCAAATAGTGTTCCTGACGCTTCGCACAATGCGCCAACCACCGAACCGAACTGGTGAAAACGACGGATCATGCCAACAGGTACGATTTCAAGTGGGTATTATGTTGGAGTTTATTGTAAATTTATTGTTTACATTAAGTACTTTACTTTCAGAGGTAGAAGTAGTGCCGATCATCGAGTGAATGGCGTTTGATTGATAATGAGTCGAGATTCATTCCATTCAGTTACTTGAGTTTTTTTGAACCCGGACGCGCTTGAGTCAGTACCTCTTGCATCCCCAACACTGTTTTTACTGAATCACCAGCGAATCTGTCTGAATATATTTGTAAACAGGTACGTGATAAATCAATATACTGTATGGGTGTAATCGTAGCTCATTGTGAAGTAATTGTTTCTAATTATCGCTTGCTTCTTCCAGGTCGGGTTGGTTTTCAGAGCGAGAACCCCAACAGCATGATTGCCTATCGATCAGGTGTTTTCATGCTGTAATCAAGATGTTGTTGAAAGTGTCGAGTAGAATTTCATGAACACCCGAATTGTTATCAATCATTCCAGCCTTTTTAAGCGAAACTGGCGAAACATGCAAATAGGTATATGGTGAATTTCTAGTTGTGACTCATTGTTAAGTTATCCCTCATAATTATTGCATTTCCCCATAATTATTGAATTTATATTTTAGGTAGGAACGTGATTTCTAAAAATATCAACTCCCACCAACACCAGGAAGGTGCTCAGTTACTAAAATGCATAATTGTCTGGTACGGAGATCGAACAGTGTAACGGGTGCAAATCCATATAACGAATTACGCTGGTTATCTCGAGCAGAGCTGATCACTGGTTTGAGAAGTTTCAATGACGTGTATTCGGAAGCGTGTCAGTCATTCAATGAAAAATGATGACTCTAAACTAAAAAAACTCTAAAAAGTCCAGCTCTAAACTTGTTGATAGTAATTTATTATAAAGTAATCGTTCCTAAATAATACGCGTTTTTTCAGGTGTGGTTCAACATTGCAGAACGTCTATCAGGTCACGCTAATAGAGATGTTGTTCACGCTATTAACTGCAAAGATGTCTATCAATTCACATGAATATGTTTCAAATAGTTTATGATTGTTTTCTTCCTTTCGTTTTTGTCTAGTTCAACACTACAAACAGCTTTTTTTTTACTGCCCAGTACTTAAGCTGCTTACCATATTCTAGACTAGTGCCCTTCAGTCAGGATTGCACTGAACAGCCTGGAGCCACGGTCTCGCGGTTATAATCTCAATAATAATATGGCGCCGCTTCAAACTCAATGCTTCTATAACATTTTACTCTTGAATGAGTTCTCTTCTCAGTGGGTACTTTAACATACTTATTAAAAAATTCACTATATTTAGGCGTTGGTGATTGAACATTGGTATTTAAGAAGCAGCCCGGCCTAAATACGAGCAGCTTTTTCACCCAGAGTTATAGTCCTCTATAGTTGCTTCTTTAAGCTAGTACCGGTTTTTTATAATGGATATTTCTCAATGCGTTGACCCCATGATTAACGCAGAGATAATGTTTTTAGGCTGCACCTGCACTGGCGATTTGTTGAGTCGATCATTGCATAGATGAGTTCCATACCTGCATCAATCGCCACATTACAAAAGACTTGTAAGATTTTGAATTATTTTCAGTATTAGCCCTGATATCTGACTATAAAAGATTTTAGCCTGGCCAGTCTTCCTGCGGTATAGTGCGGAAATGTAGAAGACCAGCCGTGTATATTGCACTCCGGGTGACATACTAATGTATGCATCAGGTTGATATATTTGAGTATTCGCCCTGCCTGCCAATACTTCTCAGATTTAAACGTAATTGAAAAACATTGGTTTTTGGTTGGTGTGGGACCGCACATTTTGTAGATTCTTGTCCAACTATGCAAACGGGAGTATATTTGTCTTTTTTAAAAATGTATCTCGTAGTTCTTGCTCAACTGCCCCCGGAAAAAAAGTTTTATTTCATTAGGGGGTAAATATTAGAACAAAAGTAGAAAAGTAATCAACAATATTCTGAAATTTACCCGATTCCCACGTCGAAGCAAATCGAGAACGAAAATTGAACCTAAACTTCGTTCTCTTTCAGATGCAACAACCCGTAGTCGAATTAAAAGTCCTTTGTAATGCCGATCAAAGTAAGCTTGCATTCCCAGAGTTGGAGGTGGAGTCTGGTTTAGTTGTTCCTGCATGGAATTTGCCGGAGTCGCAAGTCTGGAATCTGAACTCTAGCGAAATTTTTAATTTATCTAATCGCTATTTTTTGCCAAATACGTTTTTATTTATTAGCTCTTTTATCGATTTCAAGTTTTCTCCCGGGGTCGTATAGCGTCAAATCTTCAAAATGCCTAATTTTCTGAAATTATTTCTATTTTTATCTTGTCAGACAAGTCGTATAGAATATGTTCTTGTGCTAATATTTTGCAATTTGCTAATAAATTTGAAAAATTAAATTTTGCGTGGGAAGTTGACGTTCGGGGAAACAAAGTTTTATTTATTATAGGGAAACTGTAATTAGCGCTTTGATGCTAGGTGTGGGTGTATTCAGTGATGATTCGTGACGTCACCAGCTAGGTTTACGGATGGGTTTCTTAGGGAAAGGTGTGACGTCATCAAATTTTGCAGCGGCGTCAGAAACCAGAAATAATGCTTCGTATACTTTATGTATGGCCGATCGTTTTTCATAGATAATTCGAGCATGAAACCAGTAATTTATGTACAATCGAGCTTGATCATATATGATCACAATATGAAAATTGAAAATTTCTGATTTTCTGGGTCTCAGCCTTCAATTTGAGCTGTTTTTCGATCAATTTGGATTCGAAGGAGCTTTCGGAGTAGGACTTCGTGGGTTTGAACCAGGAGCATCAAGGCAAACGAGGAACTTAAATTGTACGCCGCCACCCACTAGCCCACGATTGGCGATGGTATATTTTTAACTAACTTCTGATATTTATCTCCAGATGTTCAATTCTGTCGATCTTATCTAACTTTTATTTACTTATATATAAATAGTAGAACTTAGTTCTTTAAAGCAGCTCACGTTCACTTAGTCTAGTCGGTAAAGGCGGTGGACATTTAGACCTTTATGCTCATGGTTCGAGTCTCATTTGCTGTGCGTTGTCTTCTCATTCGTTGTGCGTTCCAGATAATAAACTGTACGTTTTGCAAGGCTGATTAGATGCTTCAAACTCCAAAATCAGGGAAATATCAAAGGTTCACAGACGTGAAAAAACGGAATTTTAATATTTATATGCATATCATATATGATCATACATGATTCAACGTAAATCTCTTGAATCACGCTCGGATCATCTATTGCATACGATCGGCCACACATAAGTTATTCCGGATTAAATTTCCCGGTTCTGGGCACCCGACCACCAGCCACGCTACAGTGCCTGCCCGCCGAACCGTAAATCACGTGCCAAAAATCACGCCCAGTCAGGGCCCAGGGCGCTCACTACGCTATCTTTTCAGTCTTTCTTGTTATGTAGCCCAAAATCTATTCTGCTTGAAATTCTTTTTGAATCCCTAATATATAATTTAATTAATTCATCAAGCAATATCAATGTTGTCAGTTTATTCGCACCATAATAATAGATGTACAAGCATTCGCAAACAATGAATAAGCATAATAACAATGAAAAGGCATTTTTATACGTTCACCATCTCGTTAAAAGAGTTATAGCGACATACGGATCGAACTATCGTACACCACATCCGTATGAATGGGGACCTAGTCTACTTTAGCCAATACCAGTTTAGACAGAATTCGAATTAGGCAAATCCGGGAATAAAAGAATATTATCCTGGGGCGCACCGAATTTTCACTGTAGTAAATATTCTAGTGCAGTCAGTATGCAAGGGGTATCAACTTCTGGTTTTGCGGGTACCGGCATCAATCACTCGAATTTCATAATACAAGTTGGACAGAATGCTTGGCAATTTTAGGAATAAATGTTATGAATAGAAATATTTTAGGAATAAATGTTATGAATAGAAATAGAATTTATAATATATATATATAATATAATAATTATAATTAGTGTATTCAACTCCATTCTGGCCTTGGGTTAACCGCTTTTCACTCGAGAACGGTTCCAAATTCCATCTTCGTTTTACCTCAGATGCAGACGAACCTATAAATACAAAAAAAAAGTAAAATAATCAGAATGTTTGGGTTACACGGGTTAGTAACCAAGGACATGGACGCTCAGAACGGTTAAGTTTTATAAATCATGATTAGCACTAAATTAAAAATATTGAAACAAATCATTTATACATCTCCATTCAAACCATTTTTGTTTTACCGGCATTCAGTCATCTCGTGGCGCTCCAAAAGTATGTGTACCCAGGGGCGCAGCCGGGATTTTTTAACGGGGGAGGGGGGTTACGGTGAAATTAAAACATTACACCAAAAGTGCTATTAACGACGACGTAATAATGCGTTCATAACTACAATGCATGGTCGTTCACAGCGAAATTCCACAGTTACGTGTAGCCTGCCTCTTTGCCTGACGGTGTTTGAATATTTTGCAAGTCCTATTTCAAACATCGACCATTAATCCGTAGTCAGCGGGTACCAGCATTTAGAAATAAAATAATAAAAATCGCGAAATTAATTTTAGAGAGAACTATAACTCGCAGATGAGTAGCGTCATGATTGATATATGTACAAAAAACACGCTCGCATAGAGCACCGATCAAATGCATTAAATGTGAAATGATTATTAACATGCGCCGTGATTAGTGGCGGGTAAAATCGTATTTTTTAATAGAGTTATTGGAATATTGAATATTTTCAGCGAACACCGAAAAATAAGTATTGTCATTTTAAACATTAATTTGGATGTCGACCGCCAGAACATTCGCCCTGACAATCAATCTTTTTTTGTTGGATTTCACTAGAAGACTGAAAACTCCTTAACAATGCGGCGTTTATTTCATTTCAATTTTGTCATAATCGAGGGCTGCAGTAAATTTTTTGTCACCGCGATTGTTTCGGCGGCCGACATTCCAATTAATGTTTTTAAGTTAAATTAAAGCACTTTTTTATTCAAATATTAAATCTCACGCAACGGCGGATATCGTATTTGGTTTTTATATTTTGGACAGAATTGCGAGTTCACATCGGCTATTAAGAAGCGCATTCACAACACAAATTTTATTCTCATTTTTATCTTCTGTGTAGGATTTGTATCACAGTTTGTAAATTACGGTCCCAATTTTAAGTGAACAATATTATCATTACTAATCCCGGGATGCGATATTCGTGAAGCGGATAGACATTTTCATGCTTTTAATTTTAGATCGTGTTCGTGTTACTTTCGTATTTCGTATTCCGCAAATTGATAATTGAGTATTTACGTAACTCAGCTTTCTATAAATTTCCATAAAATACATTATTTACCTGACTTAGGTGCTGACACGCTTTATGCAAAATTAGGAATTGAAAAATATGACGCAAAGAGGCAAGGAATTTTTTTTTTACATTTCTCGTTTCTACCAGTTAGCGGTAGCCGTCGGTAAATTCTTACCCGTAACTCGTTGTAAATTAATGTTAATAACTTCTATTTTGCTTTTCAATGCGCCGTGCTTTGTATTAGAATAAAAGTGATTCATTCGGGAAGAGAGAAAGTCCTTAAATTAGCCTCTAAACCCTTCTCTACTTTTGAGCGCCCATAACGGCGGTTAAATCGTTTCATGTGTGTTTCATGGAGAGAAGGAAAAAACATGCTTTCCTGAATTACAATCAACAATTACAAATTTTTATTTAATTCTTATCAGCACTAACTAAAAAAGTTAGAATATCTTGAAGACGGAAAAAGTCTGTAGGTGTTACTTGCGTTACGGTGATAACGCGCAAAATAATATCGCTTGGACCGCGAAACCATGATGCACGACTAAGCCGTTGCTTTTTTGTAGATGGAATTCACATCAAATTTTTTTCTCAAACGGGGGTATCCCCCCGATGGCTGCGTTCCTGCGTGTGCCAATATGGAGGTAACTAATTTTGTTCGCTTTGTTTACATCAAGTTGTGTGAAGGGAGTGAAACCTACGGGCAGGGTTTAACACAGACAGTCCCCGAGCTCGTAATATAACTGAAATAAGGAAAATCGGAATAAAATTATGGCACAACCATGACCTGGTTCACATACTACGGGAGTACCCATCTCGCATCTTGGAGTTTGGAATAAATCACATTTTTGTCAACCCGGGACACTGTATTCGGCCTGCAGTCAGACATCAATATATAATAAACATTTTAATTGTCAGCTTGAATTTTGAAAATTTTCACCTGTATAATGCGCACGAGCAAAAGTCATAGTCGATCCAAGTTCTTCGTCCGCTGCTGCGCTTCAACTAAGTAACCCATTTGGTTCACCTGTGAATAGTTACACTTTCATTCATAAATATGCATATTTGCCTGTTTGGCATTGTGAGTCTTAATTTATTACAACCTGAACGACGCCTTCACGGACATGAGATATTAACAAATGACTTATAACGTTTAAACGGTCATATCATATCATATCGCCGCCACGGCGTTGGAAGGATACATAAAACTTCGCACAAACTTAGCTTAGCAAGTAATAGGGTATGTCTGTGTTATGCGAAGTGGATTTAATGAGCGCCACAGTAAGAATATATCTTATATTACAATCTGCCACGATCTGACATATATTTTTTCAAAATTACACTCACCCAATTCTTAGTATCCCAGAACGGTCAGCGAAATGAGCAGCGAAAATGACGTCGAGATATTTTTTTAGAAGCGAGACTGCGCGGTCGATATCGACTAGGTGCTTTGTCTGTTGCTGCTTTCCGAGTGGAGAGTCCTGCATTTATATAAAGTTATACTTAATCAAACTTAATCATCAATGTGGTTTTATTTCAAAGGATAAGCAAAATCAATAAATAGCATAATATCGTACGAAGGGGTGCTTGTATCGAACGTTATTTTAATAACCTTACAACACTTAGATGGTCACCTAAAGGACGTCAAATCAAACTAACAGCGTAAATGACGTCACGCATCTTTCGCAGTGTGGTTTTGTTTAAAATTATAAGTAATACTTTTATTTTAAAATACTCCTAGATTGGTAATGGTCCAATGCATTTAAATATTCTTACCCAGAGAACGTTAACTCTTGAACGCCATAGAGCGAATGACGTTGCGCATCTTTCACAGCTCCGCCTGAAATAAAAGACAATTAAATGATTCGAATCAACTTCGGTGCTCTTTAGTTTTAAAGCACATTGTACTTCTCTTGATTCACACGGACTAGCTACATCTGAAACAAATACCAAATGTTGTTATCAAGTTTATTTTCCTGTAGTAAGCAGACGATATAGTTTAATAATCAACGTTGCGCATGTACAGCCTGTAGTAAGCAGACGATTTAGTTTAATAATCAACGTTGCGCATGTACAGTTGAAATTCGAAAGTTTATCTATCCAAAACAAAACAAATCCAATTAGCAAGATCATTTCCTTTCAGTAGCTCATGACTGCAATTACCACGGAATATAATAAAAACATTACCATCATTTTTACCTGCCGCAAAAACCTTCCTCGATCCCACATTATGCCGCTCACAGGACCAGCAGTGTGAATGGCACTTTATGCTTCGGATTTTCGTTGATGTCTAAAAAGATGAATCCAATGATATCATTTAAATCCTATTAGCAAGAATTTCAATTCTAATATGCCCAGACACTCACCTAGCATCATTACGAATCCTATCGAATCAACAGACGCTTTGTATTGCGGTAATTCATTTCCCTCGCTCTATCTTCTGCATCTAAAACCAACGTTTTCAGTAAAATATTGCATCGGGCATCGCCACGATCAAGGTTTAGGAATAACAGGAACCGTCAATACTATTACTCGTCCCTAACTTATAAGCCATTCGTGTTCGGGATGACAATGATTGTTCGTTAAATTCAAGCGTTACTGCCGTGTAAAATATACCTCGATAGTGTCTAATTATGATTTGAAAGAACATCAATCAGCAACGAAAAATTAAATACATAACATTATGCACACTTACCACTACTTCACTAGGTCACAAAAACGGCGCCGAACAGCCAGTAACCCAAATATAAGTGAATAAAACATGTATAAAAAAAAAAAACTTGTCCATAAAAAAGTTAGGAAATAACAATTCTACAACACTGAGCTGACAAAAGTAGCTTTTCCCAATAACCATTACCCACATTTGGCTCTCTTTATACAAAACTATCAGCTAAACCGCGACATTCACTTTTGCGACTACTCTACTACACTTTACACTACCTGAATCCTGACCAAAGGCCGCACCTTCGCTGTACACGATGCAACTGAGTTTCCCCGACGTCATTTTTACCTGCCGCAAAAACCTTCCTCGATCCCACATTATGCCGCTCACAGGACCAGCAGTGTGAATGGCACTTTATGCTTCGGATTTTCGTTGATGTCTAAAAAGATGAATCCAATGATATCATTTAAATCCTATTAGCAAGAATTTCAATTCTAATATGCCCAGACACTCACCTAGCATCATTACGAATCCTATCGAATCAACAGACGCTTTGTATTGCGGTAATTCATTTCCCTCGCTCTATCTTCTGCATCTAAAACCAACGTTTTCAGTAAAATATTGCATCGGGCATCGCCACGATCAAGGTTTAGGAATAACAGGAACCGTCAATACTATTACTCGTCCCTAACTTATAAGCCATTCGTGTTCGGGATGACAATGATTGTTCGTTAAATTCAAGCGTTACTGCCGTGTAAAATATACCTCGATAGTGTCTAATTATGATTTGAAAGAACATCAATCAGCAACGAAAAATTAAATACATAACATTATGCACACTTACCACTACTTCACTAGGTCACAAAAACGGCGCCGAACAGCCAGTAACCCAAATATAAGTGAATAAAACATGTATAAAAAAAAAAAACTTGTCCATAAAAAAGTTAGGAAATAACAATTCTACAACACTGAGCTGACAAAAGTAGCTTTTCCCAATAACCATTACCCACATTTGGCTCTCTTTATACAAAACTATCAGCTAAACCGCGACATTCACTTTTGCGACTACTCTACTACACTTTACACTACCTGAATCCTGACCAAAGGCCGCACCTTCGCTGTACACGATGCAACTGAGTTTCCCCGACGTCAACATCGCCCGCGTGTTGTGATTAGAAGAAGGCAATCATAATAAAGAAACAAAATAATGAAAGAATCGAGTCTTGATGTCAGCCAGTGATTGGTTAATGAGGGAAATCACGTGATTTGTTTACGTCCCTTTATCTCAAACACTTGTGCGTCTTGTTTTGTTTAACCACGAATTACAAATGGCGGATGAGAAGTGTGAATTGAGAAAAATCCTTTTTTAAGATTATGTCTTGTAACTTTATTTATTGAGAATCCAAGTGAAAAAGTAATATTTTGAGGCAAAATGTAGACTAGAATATATGGGTAATTAATATTTCAGCATTTGTGATAAATTTATATTTGGATACTTCCATAAACAATATGCTCAGATTTACGGTACTTGCCAGGTTCACCAACGTTTGTTACGTACTAATGTTTTCGGTAGAGCGTGTCGTGCTCTGGATAAACACTGTAAAAACATGTGATAAATATTACTCCAAATCACCGATAGGGATTTTCATATTCATCTCGGGAAAGAGCTGTATGAGACCGCTCAATCGTAAGGCAAACCACGGTTACCAGAATCTCTCATCTGGTTACCAGTTCATCAGGTATGGGACTAGTTGTGCTTATTCAATTTCCTATTATGACGTTCCGATAATTCAAAATTAGATTTTACTTAGCCCTTGTTATTTGTAATTCGAACCTGGTATACAAAAACAATATTCAAAATTCCTGTTCATTATTTCCACAATGCAAATGCAAAACCGCATTAAGCCAGACAAGACTATATATCTTCCTATAATCGTCACATTTTCTCACTACAACTTTTCTAGCTTTCCTTTTACTTCGTTACATTGTCCGTTTTGGGGCTTACAATAATCAATCAAAGTTAGGGTGTTAAAATAAAGTATATTAAATTGTTCAGCCTACAGTATTTAAAATGCATTACCAATTACATGAACCTGCATGCGTCATCGCCAACGTCTACACGAATTCAACATATTACTAATAATCTGTCTAGTAGGCCTTCCCACAATTTACAATATTTAGGAACTTGCTAAAATTATTAACGAGACACAACGCATAATTCTAATTGTTACGTTGTTTCATAATTACAATTGTTACGTAATGATAATGCCACAATTTCGCCATCTAATCGAAAACTTTGGAAATACTTTGCGACCCACTGGTTGGGAAGCACTAGTCTGATGAATCAACACAATTTGCTAAATGACAGAAATCTTTTTGATTGATTATACATACAAAAAATTCCATCTAACTTCTAGTTATTCCTGAAAGCAACTGCGTCATTTCTCTCTTCACGCTACTATGAAAAGTTGAATTATTTCCTGCAGAACTTCCTGTTGATTAAATCCATCAGTATGTAACTGACTCACAAAATTGGCAACGTAATGAATGAATCATTTAATATTTGAGTAAAGTGGAAAAGTTTATATGACGACAAAATAATTTGAAAAATGTACTTCGACCAGATTTAAAATAGAAAAAAAAATTTTGTTTCACTATTTTGCCCGAATACAACAACAGTGCGTCAAATATGTCTATTGAGTCATTGTAACATTCAAAATATTTGTATGCAACTCAGTTCTAAATTTATTTATAGGTGTATCGTTGATTTGTTGACCACAAAAATGCTATTTCTTTTGCAATTTGAAAAAATAAAAATGAGTTTTGAAACAAGTACCTCCTAAATAGATTCTGAATTGTTGATATTTAATCGGAATTTATTTAAACCTATTTTTAAAATGTAGTTGTAAAACGTTTCGAATAACAATGTAAACGTTCGACGCTGCTTTACCCTCCAAAATTTGATTAATTTTTTGTATTTCCTCGAGAACTTAATTATTAAGCCTACAATGTTTTTTAAATTAAATATTTTTCTTTTTGAGACCTTACTTACATTAAAGTTGTAAACGGTGATGAATAAAATAAATTATACTGGTTATACTAAATTTTTTAATAAGGCCTTTTTTCAGGATACACGGCAAAGAGAAACAAAACAAAATTATTTTTTGTATTATGTTAACGCTTTGTTATAAAATTGAAAAGAATCAAGTTTTGTAAAAATGAAATAAAAAGCATAGATGTTGTAATTTAGACAATTTATATGTATTAACATCAAATGTCTTTTCTGTATGTAAGCTTGATAACTCTTTAAATTAAGGTCAAATATCACAAGCTCTGTTTTCTCTAGCATCAGAGAGAAATATTTGTCCATTCATTCAATATTTGACGAGTATAGAATACATGTACGTAGACATTTTTCGTTGATGAGTCATACAACCCACGTCAGACATCCAGCTAGGCCACAAAAAAATTAGTTTTTCCATGCACACAACGCATTAAAAAATTAGCGACAATCAGAGCGCCGCGGGAAAAGCAAGAAATGGAAATCCTGCTATCGAGTAGCCTCCCAGTAAGGCACAGGGCAAAACGGCGAAAGACTTTTAACGCAGCGGCAAGAGCAAAAATCCTTATGTATTATTATCAATGTGAGCTCCTTTTCATGCATGAACTGTCATATAGGATTTTATGCTCGATGAGAAATATTTTAAGTGTTGATAAAGGCCACACTAAATGGCTACTGTGACGCAATGGAAAGTTAAAATAATTTCTCTCTAATTAAAATGTTGATTCACTCCCCCCCTCCCCCAACCCTATTTCGGTATAAAGTGACTTGATGTAACGATAAAACAAAAGTATGACGTCAAACGCCATGTCGTAAAAAGTTAAAATATATATATTTATTTGTTTTTATCGAGACATCAATTGTTACATATTTGATTAATAAAACACATGCATTTTTATACCAACATCTTTTTATTATGTTATTAAAATATACAATATTCCAATTTAAAATAATAATAATTGTTATAGAACATGGTATTTTTATACATTTTTATATTTACAGATGGTTTAATAAAAATTGCACTTTAGCCATACAAACACATAAAACTATAAATTTGGTATTGCATAAATAGGAAAAAAACATGGGTATAGAAATATATATAAAATAAATTATTAATAACTTTTCAATTAATGAGCAATGTTTAAAAATATGTACTTTAAGTTTGCCACAAAACATTACAATTTGGACTAGTTGTACAAATAGAAACTGAAGCAGCGACATTTGAGTTTTGAAGTTTCAAATGGGTTCCATATTCACTTGTTGCTGTGATAACTCCCATGTTAGCTTCATCAAATTTTTTTTATATATTTCCACCTTTCATTGTATCTTTCTAATAAATAAATACCATTCTATTCAATGGAGTGTTGTTGAAAATGAAAATCAGCATCTTCTATCTGTACATATTCAAGGAACTTTCATTCAAAACCTTGCGGCTCCATTTGAGATAAAATTGGCAAGGAAGAATGAATGTCATGATCATCGAGAATCATGTCATCGTAAAATCTTACATTGCAATTCCGTATGTTGTATTCTGATAAAGGAATGGAAGCCACCGATCGTTTTTTTTTCGGTTGATTACTGCTGAATTATCTATTCTGAATACCGGATGTGTTTTATCTTTTGGTCGGGAAAACTAGATAAAAGTAGAAAACCGCATCGTAACAGTCCAACAATTTGCATAAAGTTCTTCATTGTATGATATTTGAATTTTTAGGTTTCTCTCGTTGATTTGTGCGTCACAAGTCCTTGTAATGATTTTCATGGTGTTCAACGACTTTTTGTATGTTTGGGAAGGCAAAGATAATTTTTGAGACGCAAAATTTAATGCAGTTATCAGGCTACTTTCTACCCCTATCTAGATGTACATTGGCTTCCCTCCGCTCATGACAGGAAGCTCAAAATATAATTCCGCCAAGTGTGAGTCATACTCATTTTGTCACGTGGCATTTTTTTAGTTTTCAAGTTTCCATCTATTTATTGGTTTGCCATTTTGGGGCGAATCTGCAATTCTGCAATTGAGAATTACACTGTCACCTACATATAAAACACTTTTCTCGTCATTATTTCTTAATACAAAATTAGACTTATAATTACCATTGCAATGGCTTTTTCCCAATAATGCGTATTTTTAGCGGAATCGATTTAAATTAGACACTAAAAACTTTCCATTTACTTATAATTATTTTAATATATTGGTGATTCGATTTTTTCTGACTAGTTTATGATTTCACGAGAAGCATCATATAGTTTCTTTTGTGTATCTCATATCGATATGATTGTAACAAAATTTATTTTCAAAATACTTTAAGAAGCTTTCATAAGCAAGTACTTTTTATATAAACAATTGAAAACGATTTGTTATCGAAATTGTTTTTGAACAACACGAAATCAGTAATTAGAATTTGCAGGTCTATATTTTCGATTGTGGAAGCTAGATTTTTTTTTTATAAATTTGTTAATAAACTGATTTTTATATAAATAATCATGGTTCAAATCATCTTTCATCGTATTTCAAGAAGCAATGAAAAAGTTTATTCTAATTGCCGCTATAACAAGTGGATATATTGAAATTTTGACTGATTTATTAAAGGTAATCCGAATTATTAAGAAAGTCTAACATCACTGATTGTGTAAGTAAGGTCTTCCTTATGATTTTTTCTGTATAACTAGGCTTAATATCTTCTTTGTCCCACCCTTTGGTACTTTATTAAAAATATTCGAGGTTACATTTTTATGCGACACAATTTAACAGGATCGAATATCAAACTTTGGAACACGCATCGATCAAAAATGCTATTAGTATTATAATTACATTTTTTTGTTTCTCTTTTTACCGAAACTTAAGTATCAGAAAAAAGATATATGTGTGAGATATTTTTTCAGCATATTTTTGATTATTTACCCCTTGAAATTTGCTAAGTAGAAAATAGAACAAAAAAACGAAAGCTGACAACAAAAAATTTTAAATGCTAACAGACAAAATGAAAATGACTCACACTCAGCTGATAGCTGGGAACTATATTTTGAGCTTCCTGTCATAGGGGAAACCAATATATGTCTAGATACTGGTAGAAAGTAGTCTGAATTGCATTAAATTTAGCGACTCAAAAATTACCTGTTGCTTCTAAAACATACAAAAAGCAGATGAACATCATGAAAGTCATTACAAGAACTTGCGACGCACATACCAACGAGAGAAAACTAAAAATTCAAATATCATACAATGAAGAACGTTATGCAAATTGTTGGATTGTTACTATGCGGTTTTCTACTTGTATCCAGTTTTCCCCACCAAAAGATGAAAACACATCCATTATTTGGACTAGATGAATCAGCAGTAATTCACCGAAAAAAACGATCGGTGGCTTCCGTTCCTTTATCAAAATATAACATACGGAATTGCAATGTGAGATTTAACAATGACAATATGTTTCTCGATGTTCATGACATTTTTTCTTCTTGGCCAATTTTATCTCAAATGGAGCCGATTGGTTTTGAATGGAAGTGCTTTGAATATGTACACACAGAAGATGCTAGTTTTCATTACGTTTTTGCCAAATATGACGGCACAAACTATAAATTTTTAACGGAAGATAACGGAAATCTTATTCTCAGTGAATCTATAGCAAATTTTGATATAAATAACACTCCATTGGATAAAATGGTATTTATTTATCAGAAGGACACAAAGATGGACAAAGATAGAAAGCGAGGTGGAAACGTATTGAAGTTATTCAAAGAAGCTAACAGATATGTTGGTATAGCAACAACTGTACTCGTAACTTATTTAAAACTTCAAAATTCGAATAACGCGGCGTTAATTTCTATTTGTACAAATAGTCCAAATTGCAATCTTTTGTAGCAAACTGGAAGTACATATTTTCTAAATTTACTTATTAATTGGAAAGGCAGTAAACTCATATACATTTTATACTTAAGATAATATTTATATTTTCCTCTTTTTCATGTAATGCAAAATTCATAGTTTTATAATTCATTTATATATTTTTATATATTAAAAATCAGTTTATATTTTGTTTTTATATTTTTGTATGGCAAATTGCAATTTTTTTAATGTACTATATATAAATACACTATCCTATAAAAAATACATATATACTATAGCATAAATAGTTTTTGTTTGACTCATTTTATAATTTGGAATATAGTGTATACTTCAATAATGAAAATTATTTGCTATACAAAGTTAATCGTTTTTCATGGGTTTTATTAATCAGTTACAAAGCAAGCAATTGATGTATTGATCAAAACAGAGAAAACACTTTTTTTCAGTTTCCTATGCTATGGGGCTTCAGTGCAAAATGTTCTCTGCTTTAATTAAATAGTCTCACGTTATTCCTAAATAAGATTAATGTATTAAACGACGTTTTTTTTTTCTTGAGAAATTATTTCAGCCTCCCAATGCACCCCAGTTACAAGTTGCCCCAATCATCTAGATCAGGGTGGTCCTAACCCGGGACCACACGTGGCCCGACACTGTATTATCTGTGGTCCGCATCGCATTTGCGGGAGGTTAAGCAAAAAAATTGCATTTGGTGTTGTTTTTTCATGACAATAATCAGAAAAATCTTTTGATATATAGTTACATCACTAATGTCACTGAAGTGACTAGTGTTAGCTGAGGCAACTAGCAAAGTTGAATAATGGGCTTGACTAATCTAAATTGATAACTGGCTTTCTTCTTTTTGGTCGGTAATGTATGCTAACAAAATAGGCTTCATAGAAACCTAAAATGCAAGTTGTGTCGGTGACAATCTAAAACGAAATTTTCTTTTTATTGCACTTTCTCCGTTACGAAGAGTTTAAAATCTTATACTAAATCTAGATGTAGTGAGATTTTTTCACCTTTTAGTGAGTTTTTAGTGGTTTTTGCATGTTTCAGCTTGATAAATTACAACTAAGGATTAAAGTGTTTGGAAAATAAAAGTGTTTGTTTTGTATCGCACTGTTTACCTATTCTTGGCACTATTTTGGCCCGCAAACAATACACAAATTATAGTGTGGCCCCCGAGGCCGACAAATACACATTAAAGTAAACCTAATACTGATAAAACAAAAAAATATTCAATCTGTAGTAAGTTTAATTATATTAATACATATATTTACATATATTAATAATATGGACTTTCGGATTTGTATGAAAACTTGCGGAACGCATGTAGTGTACGGGTGGAACCCTAGTGTGCCGCGTAACCCAGGTTGAAGACAACTGTTATGTCCTGACAAGGCAAGGAGACGACTGTTCGAAGTAACGAAGTATATTACAACAAAAAGGAAGCGCCAAACAGTATAAGATCGAAATAATAACAAGAAGCCAGCTAGATTAACAGAAAACAATAGACTGAGTAATAGACGGGAAATCCCAAGACGTCACAATATGCTATATACAAGACCGTGCGCATGAATATCTACCAACTTCTCTTTTTTGAGACAGCATTCCAAATAAATCTAAATTTGCGATGCTGTCTTCTTTAGTTTCTATAAATCGTTGAGGTCGGCGTCTATCTCTAGCGCTCCTCCGAGGAGCATCAAAAAGAGTATGTCTGACCATTTGTTGTTGTTCTGGTTCATATGTTTTATAAAAATAACACAATCTCTTGCCACGAAATATCAAGCATATTTATGAGCTTTGTCAGATCATAGTCTAACTAATTCAGATAAAACAAGAGTTACAGCTGATAGTCCTCAAAAGTTGGTAATTTTTGTTTGTTGATGAGCTCCTGAAGTATTGGGTTTGGGTTGAGTGCAGACAGGTTGTGCACCCTTTTCTTTTGCATTTAGTAATACCTGTTACGTTGTTAGTTTTTGATGTTGGTTTCAATTTGGTGCGCACTAGAAAGTTCCTAATAGTCGGGCATTTCCTATAACCTATTATGGGGGAATTCGGGAATAACTTTTGTAGTCTGGTGTCTCAGTGTAAGATATACAGGTATTACTGGAAAATTTTTCTAATTGGTGGGAGAAATGGGTGGTATGTGGTTACAAGCGGTGGACCTCCAGGTCAATACGGTTCCATTACATTTGAACCCACGTACATTTGAACCCACGACAATTGCACCTGCATACTATTGCACCTATGGAAATTTTTGTTGTTTTACAGATATTTGAACCCATACTAACTCTTACCCATAGGTTTTGGCACCCGCATATAGATTGAACCCGCGGATATACACATGGGTAGGGCTGTCCAAAATCGAATAATTTTTCGATTCGAATCGAATATTTTCGCCGAACCGAACCGAATAACCGAATATTATTGCGCAATCCTAAATATGTCTATATTATACAATAAATGCCTGCCCTTCGATGTTGTGGTAACGTATGTGCAGTTACATCTGACTCACTTTCAGTTTTATGAAAGGAGATCACACGCTTGTATGAACTGGTCAAAAAAATTTGAGGACTCCAAAATTTGGGTTTCAAAAACTGTTGAGTGTTATGAGTAAGAATTGCACAATTAAAAATTGCAATCTCAATTCTAATGCATTCCGTTTTAACAGGACATGTAAAGCCTGTAGATGCTATTTTAATCCTATTCACTAGCCTTAAGGTTTTTTCGTGTAATTTTCAGCAAAATGATAACAACCATTAATATAGATAAAATTGTTGCTCAAATTCAAAATTGCATTTAACAAATTTGAAACTAGTTTAATGACAATATTGTTTGATGACTATAATATTGTTAGTGTACAACAGCCATCAAAATTCAAGAATTTAATTATTTGTCTTGTAAATAGATGGATAATAAAGTATTGCCATCATAAGAAACTACAAATTCCATTGAAAGAAGATATTGCCATCATAAGGATTCCACAATACCTGTTACAGCTTTGAGTTGCCTGTACCACGTTCCTATGATAACTAACTCATCAGCTTCAAATCGATTCTATTTATAGAACTTATCGTTCTAAACTTATCGGGCATTAAGAATGACATGTTTATCACAAAATGAAGACGAGAGAAATATCGGAAAACCAATTTAGTCATTTAGTCGGGAGCGAGAGTAGTCTGAGCTCGAAGCGCCTGGCGCTTGCCCAATGAAAAACGTCCTGCAAAGGTGGTTTCCGCTTTATGTACCTAGTTTTAGCGATTCGAAAATTAGCCGAAAAACGATTCGAATAATTTGCGCTTTGATTCGATTTCGAATATTTGGTTCGCCTGGACAGCCCTACACATGGGTTCAAATGTACGTGGGTTCAAATGCACGGTCACCGGTCAATACACAATACCTTAGTACACCTCATATGTTTTAGTCATGTTCAATATAATAAAAGGTCAGTTCTTCTACCATATTCGGCCACTCTGCAACTTCACAAGATAATCTCTGTTTTTTCTGATTCCCACAATTGATCCCACTCTGTATCATTTTTTGTTGTGGGCTTATGGATTCGAACGCTGGAACCTATTTTTAAAGGAGGAAGAATATCTTTTGCTATTCAGCCGCGCCTTTGCGGCCTTCTGTTAAAATTCTTCAGAAAGTTCCTGCCATCTCCTAGCAAAAGATCTTTGATGAGCTTGAACACAGGAACGGAATGGGTGTCCAAACACAATTTGTGCTGCCGAACGGTCGTCTACCCTTGGTGTGTTGCGCCATTCTAAAAGTCCTGGCTGAAACTCCTCATCATAAATATTTCCATTAGATGTCGTTTTAGCTACGAGTGACTACATTTTTTTAACAGCTGTCTCGGCTACCCCATTAGATTGTGGATATTTGGGAGCTGACATGGCATGATTGACGCCCCACCTGTGAAAAAAGTTTTTTTTATTTTTTTTCCGTTTTAAATTCCCAAATGGCACAGACATGTTCTGGGAAAGTTTTGGAATTCATCAGTACGTCATGCATTGACCACTTTTTGCATGTTATGAGTTCCACGGAGAGCCTCATCTCCTCGACGACAGTGCTCTTCGCCCATGGATGGCAAGCTCGTAAAAAATTGTATCTACCCCAGCGGGTTATAAAAGTTGTCAAGTGCCGACTACCCGAGTCTGACGGGATTTGCCAATAACCGTGCTTGACGTCCATTGTAGAAAAATATACGGACTCACCTATAATTGCATTTTTCGGGGTCTGTAGTGGATATGATGGCCGAGTAACAATTTTATTAGGCTCATTTAAATTCACACATACACGTACACCATCTTGTGGCTCCGGCACAATAACCATTGGATGGCACCCCCCAGATGGTTTCGTCACGGGTGATATAATTTTTGATTCGACCATTCTTGTAGTTGCTGATGAACTTCATCTCGCCATGCATACGAAATTATTCTAGAGGCATGTAGGGCAAAAGGTTATGCTTCGTCGCATAAATAAATTTTCATGGGAGGGCCCCCATGGGCTTCAGTATTTATTCTGACCTGAACACATCTTTAAATGTTCAATAAGTTTGCCTTTTATTTCTAAAATTTCACCCGATGGAGTTACGTCTAGCAATTTCCCAACCAATGACATGTTATCATTACCCTTAATCACAGGTAAAGCGATTGCAGATACCTGTACGAGCTTAGAGCATTGCGATGGTATAATAGCCAAATTTCTGCATTCAAACCAAGCCAGAAGAGCCCTCTTGCGCCCATCGCATACCAAAATTTTTGCTCCTTTTTTGTTTTTAACAAAATAAGACAAACGCACATACCGATGCATTTCATATCTTGATTGTTATAGCTGTTAAAACCACACTGCATTCAGGTTTAAAAAGTTGCCTTATCCGGAGCCCATTAATCCATCCATGCCTTTGATGCAACGCAAACCTCCGCTCTCTTGCCTGGCATAGCCATTGAGCTTTCCATAAATGTACCATCACTGCTGTAAACAACTATTTAAACGTGCGGAGGGTATTTTCCAACTCGATTTGACACCTTACGGCAGCGTATAATGTTTGTCTCTGGAGGCTTGTTAGCCGGTAAACTTTTTGCCTTTCGGCACACCCGTGCAAAATGCCATTGTTTCCCAAAACTAAAGCAAGTTTTATTTCTGGCTAGTCATTTTCCTGTGTGGCCCCTGCCACAATAGATGCATGGTGATACTGTGAAACTATCACTGTTAAACACAGTCTTTCTCACGGATACCAGATTTTCATTATGAATACTAGATTCAAAGATATCATTATTTTCAGCGGCGCCTCCACCGCAGATATCTACAGTTCTTTTTATTTCGGAAAAGGCATCCTTGATGAGAGTTTAAGCCTTGTGTCTTGTGATTTTACGCAGGCAATAATACCAGTGGTTAAGCGCATGTCCAAACAACTATCCACCAATTCCGCGTTACTGGCAATTTTTTTCAGGTTCATATAAAACGAATCAAAAGTGTCATCCGGCATTTGTCTTCTCTCTTCAAAATCCACCCGATCAAGTGCAATATTTCGTTCTTTGCGAAAAAATCCCGTATTCGTTTCAACAATTCGTTTACCGTCAATCCAGTTTCAAGTTCATAATTAGGGTTTATGACGTGCTTTAGAGTGTCCAACATTCGAATCCGTTGAAATGTGATACTAGTTCCGGCCGCGGTAGTGAGAATAAACTTATGACCCTTGCATATTCTTGTCATTTTAACTCCCAGTCGCAAAAGTGACGTAGGCTACAATCTGCGTGGATCCGTAGTGGTTTATTTGGTGGTGGACATATGGCCGTGGACTGACCTTTTTGCCTGAAAAGAGCGCTTACTTGATTTTTATAGTCCTTTTCCATGCGCTGTACCATATCGGCGAGACGTTCCTCAATTAAGCTCAGTTTCTCGTGCCTTTTCTCGTTGGCATTGGGATATTGCTGCTCCCTTTCTTTATGTTGCTCATCGCGTTTACGCATGTTAAGCTCCAATTGGTCAAAATATTTCTCCAGTCAGGCAGGTGCTTCAGCCTTTTTGCCATTGGCTATAGATCACCCTGTTGGCAGCAGACTGAAGTTGAAAATTTTCCGATTTCGTACTGATCAGAGTTTAGAAATCGGCTGCCGACAACTCCATGTTATGTCCTGACAAGGCAAGGAGAAGACTGTTCGAAGGAACGAAGTATATTACACAATATATACAGAGGAAACGGCGAACAGTATAAATCAAAATAACAAGTAGCCAACTAGCTTAACAGAAAACACTAGAACGAGTAATAGACGGAAAATCCCCCGACGTCACAATATGCTATATACAAGACCATGCGCATGAATATCTACCAGCAACTGGTTTGGGTCTTATGAACTTTGACCTGAATTGAAAAATTTTGTCAAAGTTGTCAAGATTTTATACGGTAAAACTATTTGATAAATACACACACACATATATATATATAAATAAATATATTCCTAAAATACAACATCTATGCGTTTTATGCATTGTTTTACAAAAAGATTTCCTTTAACAATATAACGACGTGGGTACTGTAAAATATAATCTGTTTGTTTTACCATTGTCCTGTATCCTAAAAAATAGGCATTTTCGAAAAACTTAGCTCTATTGGTTTCTTTTTATTCACCGTCGTTTATACCCACAATGCAAACAAGCTGATTCAAAGAGTCAGTATTCAATTTGAAAAAGAATGTAGGTTCAAAAATTGAATTTCCGAGAAATACATAATTAATTGAGTAAATTTTGGAAGGTAAAGCATCGACAAATCTCCAACATTATTATTTAAAGCGTTTTACGACTACATTTTACAAATAGGTTCAAGTAAATTTCGACTAAATAACAACAATTCAGAATCTATCTAGATTTGCAAAAGGGGTATGAATATCACGATCAACGATAAATCTGTAAAATTTGAAACTGAGTCACGGATGAATAATATAAAGTTTGACATTTATAAACGTTTGTTTTCAGGTTGTGAAACATTGACATTTTTGGAGAATTATTGTTGATGTTTTCTGGCAACACAATATGGACATATGGGGAAGCAGGATTTTTTTTTTCTATTTCAAAAGGGTCAAAGTACAAAATTTATCTGTAGCTTCCATCTAATATTCAACTTCAACTCTAATGTAAAATGATTCATTACATTACCAAATATGTGAGTCAGGTATATTTTGATGGATTTAACAGGAAGTTGTGTAGGAAAATTTTTATCGACAAATGCAAACTACGCACTTGATTTTGAAATATTCAAAAATTATATCGAAAGTTTGCGTGTATAATTAATGAAATAGTTTCAGTCAATAAGGAAAATTGTGTTGATACTATACGAAATTAAAATATAATTCTTTATCTCTGAATGCTTTTGTAATTTCTGGCGTACAGTGATAAAAATGGCACCTAATTCATGAATAAGTTCAGTTTTGGTGAAACTTGTACATTGTAACCCCGAGTGATCGATTAGACAAGAAAAACAAACGTAGCTGCGATCTTTATACAGAATTCACTTTTTTGTCCCAAAATTGCAAACCAATATTTAGATGCCTAAAAGGTTTAATATATTTGAATGCTACGTGACAAAATGAATATGACTCACAATCAGCTGGTAGTTAGGAATTATAATCTGAGCTTCCTGTCATGAGCAGAGGGAAACCAACGTACATCTAGATAATGACAGAAAGTAGCCTATAATTGCATTAAATTTAGCGACTCAAAAATTACCTGTTGCTTCCAAAACATACAAAAGCCGATAAACACCATGAAAATCATTAAAAGAACTAGCGACACACATATCAACGAGAGACACCTGAAAATCAAATATCATACAATGAAGAATATTATGCTTATCGCTGGACTGTTACTATGCGGTTTTCTACTTGTATCTAGTTTTCCCCACCAAAAGATGAAAACACGTCCAGTATTCAGAATAGATAATTCAGCAGTAATTCACCGAAAAAAACGATCGGTGGCTTCCATTTCTTTATCAGAATACAACATACGGAATTGCAATGTGAGATTCAACAATGACATGTTTCTTGGTGTTCATGACATTTATTCTTCTTTGCCAATTTTATCTCTAAGGGAGCCGGTTGGTTTTGAATGGAAGTGCTTTGAATATGTACAAACAGAAGACGTTAGTTTTCATTATGTTTTTGCAAAATATGACGGCACAAACTATAAATTCATAACAGAAGATAACGGAAATCTTATACTCGGCAACTCTATAGCAAATTTTGACATAAATAACACTCCATTGGATAGAAAGCTATTTATATATGAGGAAGATAAAAAGCAAAATGGAAAAAATGTATTAAAGCTATTTCATGAAGCTAACAGAGGAGTTAGTACAGCAACAAAGAATGGTTTAGGAACTTATTTACAACTTCAAAATGTAATTAACGCGGCTTCAATTTCAATTTGTACAACTAGTCCAAATTGCAATGTTTTGTAGCAAACTTAGTACAGATTTTTTAACATTACTTAGTTATTGAAAATGCAAATGTATATATATATATTTTTTTATAATTAGACTGTTTTATGTTTTTTCTTCTCTTCGTGCAATGTCTATTCAATAGTTTCATATGCTATATATATATTATATAATTTTATACATTAAAAGTTAGTTTAAAAATTTAGTTTTCATATTTTTGTATGGCAAAGTGCAATTTTTTAGTGTATTATCTATAAATACGTAATTATATAAAAAAAATTATTTTATAACAAAAATAGTTTTTGTTCGACTAATTTTATAATTCAGATTTTAGAATATTATATACTTCAATAATGAAAACTTTTTCCTATACAAAGTGAATCGTCTTTTATGAGTTTTATAAACCAATTATAAACAATTGATGTCTTGATGAAAACCGAGAAACAATTTTTTTTAGCTTTTTATGTCATAGGGAGGGCTTCAGCGCAAAAGGTTCTCTGCTTTCATAGTCTCACTTTATTTCTAAATAAGATTGAAGTATTAAATGATGTTTTAATTTTTAAGAAAATATTTTAGCTGCCTAATGCACCACAGTTAAAAGTTGCCCCAATCATCTAGATATAGGCATTCTATTCCTGTCAAACGTTAGAGAAAATGCACGGATTTTATTGACCGACAAAAAACACGAATATGTATAGTCTAGAGCAGGGGTGGCCAACCTTTCACATACCATGCACCACGTTTTGAACATAATGTTTCAGATGCGCCGTAAATCTCTTGTATTCCCACGCCTAATGTCCGCTGAAAACTGAAAATTTTATTTATTTTCGCCAGTTTTTTTATTCTTGGAGTTAAGTTTGTTACTGAGAGGATCAGTGCATTCTTCAAATTTAAATCTGTAAGTCTTGACCTCGTTTTGCTTTTAATTAGTTTCACGGCAGAAAATGTTTGTTCACATCTATATGTCGTTCCGAAACAGGCCTTTAGTATCAATATCTACTCTACTCTACCCTCGATTCTAATTGGCCTTTGCTAATCAGCTGTTTGGCCTAGCGTCGCGTGATTTTACTCCAGGCTTCTTCGAGATTAGAACTTGCGTCACAGCAAGCGATTTTACGCTTCGCTTTTGTTGACAACGGTCATTTGAAGTTTGGATGAAAAGGTGTTTTTTTTGGGATCATTTTCAGCATGTTGTGGGTTGATTTATAATAAATTTTTAGGCTTGGGCAATTCAACTGGTTGTTCAATGGTTATTGGGAGATATTTGGGAAGTCTGGGCAATGGAAAATCCATGTTTCAAGCTGATAAATGACGATTTTCTATCTTTCCAGAAGTTCTGAACTTTTTACTTCAGTAGGGAAAAAATAGTAAATTTTACTAATTTTTGCTAAAAGTCTAGAATGAATGTCATAAAGTCCGTCCAAAAGCTAACGTCGATAATCGCCTGTTGTTTCTAATTCCAACCAGCCGTAAGTGAGCGACGTGGAGTAAGGAGAATAGATTTTAGGT
This sequence comes from Styela clava, assembly GCF_964204865.1. Lineage (NCBI taxonomy): Eukaryota > Metazoa > Chordata > Ascidiacea > Stolidobranchia > Styelidae > Styela > Styela clava. Next base: position 12,748,066 of record NC_135264.1, read on the forward strand.
ACAATCAAAAGTCACCATGTAAATCGCAAAAAAACGGCTTGGCGTGGAGAAGCCAAGTGCAATTAACAATTTTAGCATGAAAAGGGTTAAAGATGCAATGCGCCACCTCTAATCATACAATGCGCCACGTTTGGCGCATGCGCCATAGGTTGGCCACCTCTGGTCTAGAGTAAGTTTAAAATTTATTGGATTATATTTAAACAATATACATATATATCATTAATATAGACTTTAGGATTTGAATGGAAACTGGACTGTTCTGGCGGAACCCTGGTGTTCCGTAGAACCCAGGTTGCAGACAAATGGATTAGAGCTAATGAAATTTAACCTGAATTGACTTTGTCAAAGTTATTAATCTTTTATACAGAAAAGGTGTTTGATACATATACACATATATCAAAGTATAAATAAAAATGGTAAAATACAACATCTCTGCTTTTTATGCATCGTTAGACAAAAATAGGTATACAATACTGGGAAATATTATATGTTTTGGATTTGAAGTACTACTTGAAAATAGGCCTTATCAAAAAACCTATTCTAATTAATTTCAAATAATTCACTATCGTGCATATAGCCAAATGTGGTTATCTAGAAAAATAATTAATTTGAAAAAACATTGGAGGTTTATGTATTAATTTCTCGAGGAAATACAGAAGTAATTAGGTAAATTTTGAAGTATAAAATCGACAAAACGTCAACAATATTATTTGAAACGTTTTTGACTACATTTTACAGAGTAGAATAAAACAAATTTCGATGAAATACCAACAATTCATTATCCATATAGGTGTTACTTATTTCTGAATCCATTTATTGAATAATTGCATAGGAAATAGGAATAGCACCGTCAACGACAAATTTAAAAAAAAGTTTAAAACTGAGTCACACATGATTATTATAAAGTTTGACGTTTAAAAACGTTTACGTTCAGGTTGTGAACCAGTGACTCAGATAAATTTTTGAAAACTATCGTTGATGTTTTCTGGCAACATGATTCGGGCAACAAAGTAAAGCAAAAATTTTTTCTCCATTTTAATTTGGGTCAAAGTGCAGTTTTAAAATTAATTAGCCGCTTTTATATACTTTTCAAATTTACTCAAATACCAAATGATTCATTACGTTGCCAAATATGTGAGTAAGTTATATATTGATGGGTTTAACAGGAAGTTCTGTAGGAAATGATTTAATTTTTTATCGACAAATAAGGAGCGAAACTACGCCCTTACATGAGGATTATACAGAAATTATATGGAAATTTTTACATTTATAATTGATAAAAAAAGTTTTTTTTCATTTAGACAAATATAATTCATTATCGCTGAATATTTTCATAATTTCTGGTAGACATTGATATAAACGGTACCTAATTCATCATTAGAATCAGTTTCGTTAAGATTCCTACATTAAAACCCCAAGTGATCGATTAGACAAGAGGTGACAAAACAAAAAAGTAACTGAGAGGTTTGTCAAGAGTTCAATACAAAAATACAATTTTACAATTGTATAAAATTAGGTATAATCTTACTACTATGAAAATGCTCACAAACATTGTACATTTTTATTAAAACAGAAATTTAATTATTGGAAAGAGGAAATGCAGATTTCTCTATTTTTCTATGTAAATATTTAGCAGCATTGAATATCAAAAACACATCAATGATCAAATATGCTATCAGCGTTACAATTACGTTTTCTTGTTTCTGTTTTTATCGGAACCAAAATGTTAAAAAAAAGTTATATGTGTAAGACAGTGTATTTTTCATTTGTAGGTTTGAAACTTTTTATCCCTAAAAATAAGCAAATTATTAATTAGAAAAGAAACTAAACGATTGAAAAAACGTTTAAGGCGACATGACACAAATAATGTGATTTATTCGCACTTACTAATAATGAGCTATATTTTAAGCTTCCTGTCACAAAGAAAGAAAAACCAATGCATATTCAGATACTGGGAGCTATTGAACTCAACAAATGCATCAAAATTGAATGAACAATTTGTCCAAACATTATTTTCTATTGTATATTAATACATTACATAAAGATTGGTGAAATGGGTAAACAAATGCACGATACACAATTTCTACCTATAACTCAAAGTGGTATGGTATTACTAGTTCGATATTCAAACTAGACTATATTGCTCAGGAATTGTTCTTACTCCAAGTTAATGACAATGCTCCATTTTTGACAAGATTTAAATTTTTTTTTCAATAATCACTATATAGTTCATTGTATGCGTTTCTTTTCAATTTTCTCCTATTGATACATGCGTCGCGAATCTGTATAATTAATTTTCATCGACCTTCAAAAGCTTTTATGAGCTTGAAAAACAGTATTTTTATTTAAACATTTTAAAACGATTTGACCAGATTAAACTGTTTTCAATATCAAGATAGCAGTGCCTCGCGTACTGAGACGGTTGTGATCAGCCATTTTATGGTCATCCGCCTGAGCACATGAAACAAGCCGCCAAGTACAATCACGATGATGTTGTTGGCAGCCCGTATCTGCCTTCGTCCTGCTATTAACGGGGCTGGATGCAGTTTTACGTCTTACCCAGAACCAGGTTCTGAGAAAAATTAAACCACTACTAAGGGTCCAGGAAGCAATAAACCTTACGCCTGGCACACGAAAACGTGGACGACCAAATCAAGGATGTCAGTCAATGTCAAGGACATAGCGGACCTCAGCAAGTGGCAGAAGAGGGACCAATCGCGTTGATTTGTGGAAACTGCTACGCCTGGTCAGCATTGACCATCCCGTTTAGGAGAGATTATTTTTGAACAGCACGAAATCAGTAATTAGACATTGCAGATTTTATGACTGCATTACAAGTCGATTTTTTAAGTGATTTTATGAATGTATTGATAAAGTGCTTTTTTATTATTAATCATCTTACAAATCATCGTTTATCGTATTTTGAAAAATACAGTTGGAGATTATTTTAATCGCCCTTATACTAAGATCGATATGTTAATTTCTTCACTGATATACTAAAAATTACATCCGTTTTATAAAAACCAAATTATGTAAATAAATTCGGACTTCCTGAAGTATGGGCACCAAGATGCTGCACAACTTGAACTGAGGATGTGTACCAGGTTAGGGTTCAGGTTGTGCGACACCTTGGTGCGCATACCTCAGAAGTACCATGAATTCTATATATTTTGGGCTTAATATATTCTTTATCACATATAATACTCAATACTTTATTAACAATATTCGAGGTTACTTTTCACTTTGGAACACGCATCAATCAAAAATGCTATTAGTATTTTAAATACGTTTTCTTTTTTCCCTTTCTACCAAAACATAATTATCAGAAAAAAGTAATATGTGTGAAATATTTTCTTATTAGATTTTTTACTTTTTACCGCTTAAAATTAGCAAAGTGATAAATAGATAGAAAACACGAAAGTTGGCAAAAATCAAACTAAAAAATGAATATGACTCACACTTAGCTGATAGTCAGGAACTATATTTTGAGCTTCCTGTCATGAGGGAAACCAATGTATATTTAGATATTGACAGAAAGTAGCCCAATACTTGCATTAAATTTAGCAATTCAAAAATTACCTGTTGCTTCCAAAACATACAAAAAGCCGATGGACACTATGAAAATCATTACAAGAACTTGCGACGCACATACCAACGAGAGAAACCTGAAAATTCAAATATTATACAATGAAGAACTTTATGCAAATTGTTGGACTGTTACTATGCGGTTTTCTACTTGTATCCAGTTTTCCCCACAAAAAGATGAAAACACATCCATTATTCGGAATAGATAATTCAGCAGTAATTCATCGAAAAAAACGATCGATGGCTTTCATTTCTTTATCAGAATACAACATATGGAATTGCAATGTGAGATTTAACGATGACATGTTTCTTGGTGTTCATGACATTTATTCTTCTTTGCCAATTTTATCTCAAATGGAGCCGGTTGGCTTTGAATGGAAGTGCTTTGAATATGTACAAACAGAAGATGCTAGTTTTCATTACGTTTTTGCAAAATATGACGGCACAAACTATAAATTCTTAACGGAAGATAACGGAAATCTTATTCTCAGCAAATCTATAGCAAATTCTGACATAAATACCACTCCATTGTATAAAAAGGTATTTATTTATCAAAGAGATACAATGCGAGGTGGAAACGTATTAAAATTATTTGATGAAGCTAACAGAAGAGTTGGTACAGCAACACGTGATGACTTAGGAACTTATTTACAACTTAAAAATTCAAATAACGCGGCGTTAGTTTATATTTGTACAACTAGTCCAAATTGCAATGTTTTGTAGCAAACTGGAAGAACATATTATATAAATTTACCTATTAATTAAAATAGTAGCAAATTTATATATTTATTATACTTGGATACTATTTGTATTTTTCTCCTTTTCATGTAATGCAAAATTCGTAGTTTTATTTATATTATTTTCATAATTTTATACCTTGAAAGTTTATAATTTTTTTTCATATTTTTATATGGCGAAGTGCAATTTTTTCAATTTAATATCTATGAATACGCTATTTTATGAAAAAAAAGATATATATTCTATAACAAAAATAGTTTTTGTTTGACTAATTTTATAATTTGGAATATTGTATACCGTGTGGAAAAAGTTGCTGCAGAAAGTTTCACCGCAAGAAATTTCGCCGCATAGAAAAACTCGCAGCATGAAAAATTGCCACAAAAGTATTTTGCTAAACAATTTTCAGCTTTCAATATCATCGGGCTCCAGCGCGAAATGTTACCACGGCTTCTCTGTTTTCATAGTCTCACTTAATACCTAAATAAGGTTGAGGTATTGAACGCAGTTTCCTCCTGAGAAATTAACAAAACGGTTGAATTAACGGTTAAGATAACAGGCTTAGAGATTTTGAAATTTGACCTGAATTTTCGAAATTTCTAGAATACTAAAAAATATAATCCGTTTTGTTCTACAATGACTCTATATACAAAATTATCGAAATTTTAGTTTAATTAGTTTTATAAAGTGATTCAAAGAGTCAGCAGGATAAATTTGAAGAAGAATCTGAGTTAAAAATTGCATTTTTGGGAAAAAACTAATAATTTGTGTCAATTTCGGAAGGTAAAGCATTGACAGATCATTAACATTATTATTCTAAGCCTTTTGAACTACATTTTACAAATAGGTTCAGATAAATTTCGATCGAATAACAACAATCCAGAATCTATCCCGAATTTGCAATAAAAAATATGATTTCAAATTGAGTCGTAGATGAATAATATAAAGTAGGCTATGACGTTTATAAACGTTTGTCTTCAGGTTGTGACCCAGTGACTCAGATAACATTCTTGGAAAACTATTGTTGATGTTTTCTGGCAACATGATTCGGACAGTATATGACGCAAAATATGTTTCTATATTTCAAATTGGACCAAAGTACATTTTCAAATTAATTTGTCGCTTTTATATACTATTCGACTTCAATCAAATATCAAATGATTCATTACGTTGCCAAATATGAGAGTCAGTTATATATTGATGGATTTAACACGAAGTTCTGTAGGAAATAGTTTAACTTTTTATCGACAAATGCAGAACGAAACTACGCACTTGCATGAGGATTATCCAGAAATTATAACGAGATCCTTACATGTATAATTAATGAAAAACCCCAAGTGATCAATTAGACAAAAGGTGGCAAAAAACAAAAAGTAGCTGAGAGGTTTGTAAAGAGTTCAATACAAAACTACAATTTTACAAGTGTATATAATTAGGTATAATCTTTCTACGATGCAAATGCTCACGAAAATTGTAGTTTTTTATTAAAACTTAAATTTAATCATTGGAAAGAGGAAATGTGGATTTCTCTATTTTTCTATGTCACAAAATTGAGCAGCATTGAATATCAAAAACGCATCAATGATCAAATATGCTATCAGCATTACAATTACGTTTTCCTGTTTCTGTTTCTATCGGAATAAATTGTTAAAAATTGTTAGATGTGTAAGACAGTGTGATTTTTATTTGTAAATTTTAAACTTTTTATCCCTAAAAATAAGCAAATTATTAATTGTAAAATAAACTAAAGAATTGAAAAAACGTTTAGGGCGACATGACACAAATAATGTGTTTTATTTGCACTTACTAATAATGAACTACATTTTAAGCTTCCTGTCACGAAGAAAGAAAAACCAATGCATATCCTGATATTGGGAGCTATTGAACTCAACAAATGCATCAAAATTGAATGAACAATTTGTCCAAACATTATTTTCTATTGTATATTAATTAATACAGTACATAAAGATAGGTAAAATGGGTAAACAAATGCACGATACACAATTTCTACCTATAACTCAAAGTGGTATGGTATTACTAGTTCGATATTCAAACTAGACTATATTGCTCAGGAATTGTTCTTATCCCAAGTTAATGACAATGCTCCACTTTTGACAAGATAGCGGACCTCAGCAAGTGGCAGAAGAGGGACCAATCGCGTTGATTTGTGAGAACTGCTACGCCTGGTCAGCAAAGACCATCCCGTTTAGGAGAGATTATTTTTGAACAGCACGAAATCTGTAATTAAATATTGCAGATTGTGTGACTGCATTACAAGTCGATAGTTAAAGTGATCTTATGAATGTATTGATAAAGTGCTTTTTTATTAATAATCATCTTACAAATTATCGTTTATCGTATTTTGAAAAATACAGTTGAAGATTATTTTAATCGCCCTTATACTAAGATCGATATGTTAATTTCTTCACTGATATACTAAAAATTACATCCGTTTTATAAAAACCAAATTATGTAAATAGATTCGGACTTCCTGAAGTATGGGCACCAAGATGCTGCACAACTTGAACTCAGGATGTGTACCAGGTTAGGGTTCAGGTTGTGCGACACCTTGGTGCGCATACCTCAGGAGTACCATGAATTCTATATATTTTGGGCTTAATATATTCTTTATCACATATAATACTCAATACTTTATTAAAAATATTCGAGGTTACTTTTCACTTTGGAACACGCATCAATCAAAAATGCTATTAGTATTTTAAATACGTTTTCTTTTTTCCCTTTCTACCAAAACATAATTATCAGAAAAAAGTAATATGTGTGAAATATTTTCTTATTAGATTTTTTACTTTTTACCGCTTAAAATTAGCAAAGTGATAAATAGATAGAAAACACGAAAGTTGGCAAAAATTAAACTAAAAAATGAATATGACTCACACTTAGCTGATAGTCAGGAACTATATTTTGAGCTTCCTGTCATGAGGGAAACCAATGTATATCTAGATATTGACAGATATTGACTATGAAAATCATTACAAGAACTTGCGACGCACATACCAACGAGAGAAACCTGAAAATTCAAATATCATACAATGAAGAACTTTATGCAAATTGTTGGACTGTTACTATGCGGTTTTCTACTTGTATCCAGTTTTCCCCACAAAAAGATGAAAACACATCCATTATTCGGAATAGATAATTCAGCAGTAATTCATCGAAAAAAACGATCGATGGCTTCCATTTCTTTATCAGAATACAACATACGGAATTGCAATGTGAGATTTAACGATGACATGTTTCTTGGTGTTCATGACATTTATTCTTCTTTGCCAATTTTATCTCAAAAGGAGCCGGTTGGCTTTGAATGGAAGTGCTTTGAATATGTACAAACAGAAGATGCTAGTTTTCATTACGTTTTTGCAAAATATGACGGCACAAACTATAAATTCTTAACGGAAGATAACGGAAATCTTATTCTCAGCAAATCTATAGCAAATTCTGACATAAATACCACTCCATTGGATAAAAAGGTATTTATTTATCAAAGAGATACAATGCGAGGTGGAAACGTATTAAAATTATTTGATGAAGCTAACAGAAGAGTTAGTACAGCAACACGTGATGACTTAGGAACTTATTTACAACTTAAAAATTCAAATAACGCGGCGTTAGTTTATATTTGTACAACTAGTCCAAATTGCAATGTTTTGTAGCAAACTGGAAGAACATATTATATAAATTTACCTATTAATTAAAAAAGTAGCAAATTTATATATTTATTATACTTCGATACTATTTGTATTTTTCTCCTTTTCGTGTAATGCAAAATTCGTAGTTTTATTTATATTATTTTCATAATTTTATACCTTGAAAGTTTATAAATTTTTTTCATATTTTTGTATAGCGAAGTGCAATTTTTTCAATTTAATATCTATGAATAAGCTATTTTATGAAAAAAAATATATATATTCTATAACAAAAATAGTTTTTGTTTGACTAATTTTATAATTTGGAATATTGTATACCGTGTCCGGAAAAGTTGCTGCAGAAAATTTCACCGCAAGAAATTTCGCCGCATAGAAAAACTCGCCGCATGAAAAATTGCCACAAAAGTATTTTGCTAACAATTTTCAGCTTTCAACATCATCGGGCTCCAGCGCGAAATGTTACCACGGCTTCTCTGTTTTCATAGTCTCCACTCAATACCTAAATAAGGTTGAGGTATTGAACGCAGTTTCCTCCTGAGAAATTAACAAAACGGTTGAATTAACGGTTAAGATAACAGGCTTAGAGTTTTTGATATTTGACCTGAATTTTCGAAATTTCTAGAATACTAAAAAATATAATCCGTTTTGTTCTACATTGACTCTATATACTAAATTATGAAATTTCAGTCTAATTAGTTTTATAAAGTGATTCAAAGAGTCAGCAGGATAAATTTGAAGAAGAATATGAGTTAAAAATTGAATTTGTGTCAATTTCGGATGGTAAAGCATTGACAGATTATTAACATTATTATTCTAAGCCTTTTGTGACTACATTTTACAAATAGGTTCAGATAAATTTCGAATGAATAACAACAATCCAGAATCTATCACGAATTTGCAATAAAAAACATGATTTCAAAATAGAGTCGTAGATGAATAATATGACGTTTATAAACGTTTGCCTTCAGGTTGTGACCCAGTGACTCAGATAACATTCTTGGAAAACTATTGTTGATGTTTTCTGGCAACATGATTCGGACAGTATATGACGCAAAATATGTTTCTATATTTCAAATTGGACCAAAGTACATTTTTAAATTAATTTGTCGCTTTTATATACTATTCGACTTCAATCAAATATCAAATGATTCATTACGTTGCCAAATATGTGAGTCAGTTATATATTGATGGATTTAACAGGAAGTTCTGTAAGAAATAGTTTAACTTTTTATCGACAAATGCGGAACGAAACAACGCACTTGCATGAGGATTATGCAGAAATTATAAGGAGATCCTTACATGTATAATTAATGAAATAGTTTCTGTCATTTAGACAAATATAATTCATTATCTCTGGATGTATTCATATTTTCTGGTAGACATTGATATAAACGGTACCTAATTCATCAGTAGAATCAGTTTTGTTAAGACTTGTACATTAAAACCCCAAGTGATCAATTAGACAAAAGGTGACAAAAAAAACAAAAAAGTAGCTGAGACGTTTGTAAAGAGTTCAATACAAAACTATAATTTTACAAGTGTATATAATTAGGTATAATCTTTCTACGATGCAAATGCTCAAGAAAATTGTAGATTTTTATTAAAACTAAAATTTAATTATTGGAAAGAGGAAAAGTGGATTTCTCTATTTTTCTATGTCAGAAAATTGAGCAGCATTGAATATCAAAAACGCATCAATGATCAAATGTGCTATCAGCATTACAATTACGTTTTCCTGTTGCTGTTTCTATCGGAACCAAATTGTTAAAAAATGTTATATGTGTGAGACAATGTGATTTTTATTTGTAGATTTTAAACTTTTTATCCCTAAAAATAAGCAAATTATTAATTGAAAAATAAACTAAAGAATTGAAAAAACGTTTAGGACGACATGACACAAATAATGCGACACCTTGGTGCGCATACCTCAGGAGTACCATGAATTCTATATATTTTGGGCTTAATATATTCTTTATCACATATAATACTCAATACTTTATTAAAAATATTCGAGGTTACTTTTCACTTTGGAACACGCATCAATCAAAAATGCTATTAGTATTTTAAATACGTTTTCTTTTTTCCCTTTCTACCAAAACATAATTATCAGAAAAAAGTAATATGTGTGAAATATTTTCTTATTAGATTTTTTACTTTTTACCGCTTAAAATTAGCAAAGTGATAAATAGATAGAAAACACGAAAGTTGGCAAAAATTAAACTAAAAAATGAATATGACTCACACTTAGCTGATAGTCAGGAACTATATTTTGAGCTTCCTGTCATGAGGGAAACCAATGTATATCTAGATATTGACAGAAAGTAGCCCAATACTTGCATTAAATTTAGCAATTCAAAAATTACCTGTTGCTTCCAAAACATACAAAAAGCCGATGGACACTATGAAAATCATTACAAGAACTTGCGACGCACATACCAACGAGAGAAACCTGAAAATTCAAATATCATACAATGAAGAACTTTATGCAAATTGTTGGACTGTTACTATGCGGTTTTCTACTTGTATCCAGTTTTCCCCACAAAAAGATGAAAACACATCCATTATTCGGAATAGATAATTCAGCAGTAATTCATCGAAAAAAACGATCGATGGCTTCCATTTCTTTATCAGAATACAACATACGGAATTGCAATGTGAGATTTAACGATGACATGTTTCTTGGTGTTCATGACATTTATTCTTCTTTGCCAATTTTATCTCAAAAGGAGCCGGTTGGCTTTGAATGGAAGTGCTTTGAATATGTACAAACAGAAGATGCTAGTTTTCATTACGTTTTTGCAAAATATGACGGCACAAACTATAAATTCTTAACGGAAGATAACGGAAATCTTATTCTCAGCAAATCTATAGCAAATTCTGACATAAATACCACTCCATTGGATAAAAAGGTATTTATTTATCAAAGAGATACAATGCGAGGTGGAAACGTATTAAAATTATTTGATGAAGCTAACAGAAGAGTTAGTACAGCAACACGTGATGACTTAGGAACTTATTTACAACTTAAAAATTCAAATAACGCGGCGTTAGTTTATATTTGTACAACTAGTCCAAATTGCAATGTTTTGTAGCAAACTGGAAGAACATATTATATAAATTTACCTATTAATTAAAAAAGTAGCAAATTTATATATTTATTATACTTGGATACTATTTGTATTTTTCTCCTTTTCATGTAATGCAAAATTCGTAGTTTTATTTATATTATTTTCATAATTTTATACCTTGAAAGTTTATAATTTTTTTTCATATTTTTGTATAGCGAAGTGCAATTTTTTCAATTTAATATCTATGAATACGCTATTTTATGAAAAAAAAGATATATATTCTATAACGAAAATAATTTTTGTTTGACTAATTTTATAATTTGGAATATTGTATACCGTGTCCAGAAAAGTTGCTGCAGAAAATTTCACCGCAAGAAATTTCGCCGCATAGAAAAACTCGCAGCATGAAAAATTGCCACAAAAGTATTTTGCTAAACAATTTTCAGCTTTCAATATCATCGGGCTCCAGCGCGAAATGTTACCACGGCTTCTCTGTTTTCATAGTCTCACTTAATACCTAAATATGGTTGAGGTATTGAACGCAGTTTCCTCCTGAGAAATTAACAAAACGGTTGAATTAACGGTTAAGATAACAGGCTTAGAGATTTTGAAATTTGACCTGAATTTTCGAAATTTCTAGAATACTAAAAAATATAATCCGTTTTGTTTTACAATGACTCTATATACTAAATTATCAAAATTTTAGTCTAATTAGTTTTATAAAGTGATTCAAAGAGTCAGCAGGATAAATTTGAAGAAGAATATGAGTTAAAAATTGCATTTTTGAGAAAATACATAATAATTTGTGTCAATTTCGGAAGGTAAAGCATTGAGAGATCATTAACATTATTATTCTAAGCCTTTTGTGACTACATTTTACAAATAGGTTCAAATAAATTTCGAATGAATAACAACAATCCAGAATCTATCACGAATTTGCAATAAAAAACATGATTTCAAAATAGAGTCGTAGATGAATAATACGATATTCATAAACGTTTGCCTTCAGGTTGTGACCCAGTGACTCAGATAACATTTTTGGAAAACTATTGTTGATGTTTTCTGGCAACATGATTCGGACAGTATATGACGCAAAATATGTTTCTATATTTCAAATTGGACCAAAGTACATTTTCAAATTAATTTGTCGCTTTTATATACTATTCGACTTCAATCAAATATCAAATGATTCATTACGTTGCCAAATATGTGAGTCAGTTATATATTGATGGATTTAACAGGAAGTTCTGTAAGAAATAGTTTAACTTTTTATCGACAAATGCGGAACGAAACAACGCACTTGCATGAGGATCATGTAGAAATTATAAGGAGATCCTTTCATGTATAATTAATGAAATAGTTTCTGTCATTTAGACAAATATAATTCATTATCTCTGAATGTATTCATATTTTCTGGTAGACATTGATATAAACGGTACCTAATTCATCATTAGAATCAGTTTTGTTAAGACTTGTACATTAAAACCCCAAGTGATCGATTAAACAAAAGGTGACAAAAAAAACAAAAAAGTAGCTGAGACGTTTGTAAAGAGTTCAATACAAAACTACAATTTTACAAGTGTATATAATTAGGTATAATCTTTCAACGATGCAAATGCTCACGAAAATTGTAGATTTTTTATTAAAACTGAAATTTAATTATTGGAAAGAGGAAATGTGGATTTCTCTATTTTTCTATGTCAAAAAATTGAGCAGCATTGAATATCAAAAACGCATCAATGATCAAATATGTTATCAGCATTACAATTACGTTTTCCTGTTTCTGTTTCTATCGGAATAAATTGTTAAAAAATGTTAGATGTGTAAGACAGTGTGATTTTTATTTGTAGATTTTAAACTTTTTATCCCTAAAAATAAGCAAATTATTAATTGGAAAATAAACTAAAGAATTGAAAAAACGTTTAGGACGACAAGACACAAATAATGTGTTTTATTCGCACTTACTTATAATGAACTACATTTTAAGCTTCCTGTCACGAAGAAAGAAAAACCAATGCATATCCTGATATTGGGAGCTATTGAACTCAACAAATGCATCAAAATTGAATGAACAATTTGTCCAAACATTATTTTCTATTGTATATTAATTAATACAGGACATAAAGATAGGTAAAATGGGTAAACAAATGCACGATACACAATTTCTACCTATAACTCCAAGTGGTATGGTATTACTAGTTCGATATTCAAACTAGACTATATTGCTCAGGAATTGTTCTTATCCTAAGTTAATGACAATGCTCCACTTTTGACAAGATAGCGGACCTCAGCAAGTGGCAGAAGAGGGACCAATCGCGTTGATTTGTGAGAACTGCTACGCCTGGTCAGCAAAGACCATCCCGTTTAGGAGAGATTATTTTTGAACAGCACGAAATCAGTAATTAAATATTGCAGATTGTGTGACTGCATTACAAGTCGATATTTAAAGTGATCTTATGAATGTATTGATAAAGTGGTTTTTTATTAATAATCATCTTACAAATCATCGTTTATCGTATTTTGAAAAATACAGTTGGAGATTATTTTAATCGCCCTTATACTAAGATCGATATGTTAATTTCTTCACTGATATACTAAAAATTACATCCGTTTTATAGAAACAAAATTATGTAAATAAATTCGGACTTCCTGAAGTATGGGCACCAAGATGCTGCACAACTTGAACTCAGGTTGTGTACCAGGTTAGGGTTCAGGTTGTGCGACACCTTGGTGCGCATACTTCAGGAGTAACATGAATTCTATATATATTGGGCTTAATATATTCTTTATCACATATAATACTCAATACTTTATTAAAAATATTCGAGGTTACTTTTCACTTTGGAACACGCATCAATCAAAAATGCTATTAGTATTTTAAACACGTTTTCTTTTTTCCCTTTCTACCAAAACATAATTATCAGAAAAAAGTTATATGTGTGAAATATTTTCTTATTAGATTTTTTACTTTTTACCGCTTAAAATTAGCAAAGTGATAAATAGATAGAAAACACGAAAGTTGGCAAAAATTGAACTAAAAAATGAATGTGACTCACACTTAGCTGATAGTCAGGAACTATATTTTGAGCTTCCTGTCATGAGGGAAACCAATGTATATCTAGATATTGACAGAAAGTAGCCCAATACTTGCATTAAATTTAGCAATTCAAAAATTACCTGTTGCTTCCAAAACATACAAAAAGCCGATGGACACTATGAAAATCATTACAAGAACTTGCGACGCACATACCAACGAGAGAAACCTGAAAATTCAAATATCATACAATGAAGAACTTTATGCAACTTGTTGGACTGTTACTATGCGGTTTTCTACTTGTATCCAGTTTTCCCCACAAAAAGATGAAAACACATCCATTATTCGGAATAGATAATTCAGCAGTAATTCATCGAAAAAAACGATCGATGGCTTCCATTTCTTTATCAGAATACAACATACGGAATTGCAATGTGAGATTTAACGATGACATGTTTCTTGGTGTTCATGACATTTATTCTTCTTTGCCAATTTTATCTCAAAAGGAGCCGGTTGGCTTTGAATGGAAGTGCTTTGAATATGTACAAACAGAAGATGCTAGTTTTCATTACGTTTTTGCAAAATATGACGGCACAAACTATAAATTCTTAACGGAAGATAACGGAAATCTTATTCTCAGCAAATCTATAGCAAATTCTGACATAAATAACACTCCATTGGATAAAAAGGTATTTATTTATCAAAGAGATACAATGCGAGGTGGAAACGTATTAAAATTATTTGATGAAGTTAACAGAAGAGTTAGTACAGCAACACGTGATGACTTAGGAACTTATTTACAACTTAAAAATTCAAATAACGCGGCGTTAGTTTATATTTGTACAACTAGTCCAAATTGCAATGTTTTGTAGAAAACTGGAAGAAAATATTATATAAATTTACCTATTAATTAAAAAAGTAGCAAATTTATATATTTATTATACTTGGATACTATTTGTATTTTTCTCCTTTTCATGTAATGCAAAATTCGTAGTTTTATTTATATTATTTTCATAATTTTATACCTTGAAAGTTTATAATTTTTTTTCATATTTTTGTATGGCGAAGTGCAATTTTTTCAATTTAATATCTATGAATACGCTATTTTATGAAAAAAAAGATATATATTCTATAACAAAAATAATTTTTGTTTGACTAATTTTATAACTTGGAATATTGTATACCGTGTCCGGAAAAGTTGCTTCAGAAAATTTCACCGCAAGAAATTTCTCCGCATAGAAAAACTCGCAGCATGAAAAATTGCCACAAAAGTATTTTGCTAAACAATTTTCAGCTTTCAATATCATCGGGCTCCAGCGCGAAATGTTACCACGGCTTCTCTGTTTTCATAGTCTCACTTAATACCTAAATAAGGTTGAGGTATTGAACGCAGTTTCCTCCTGAGAAATTAACAAAACGGTTGAATTAACGGTTAAGATAACAGGCTTAGAGATTTTGAAATTTGACTTGAATTTTCGAAATTTCTAGAATACTAAAAAATATAATCCGTTTTGTTCTACAATGACTCTATATATTAAATTATCGAAATTTTAGTCTAATTAGTTTTTTAAAGTGATTCAAAGAGTCAGCAAGATAAATTTGAAGAAGAATATGAGTTAAAAATTGCATTTTTGAGAAAATACATAATATTTTGTGTCAATTTCGGAAGGTAAAGCATTGAGAGATCATTAACATTATTATTCTAAGCCTTTTGTGACTACATTTTACAAATAGGTTCAGATAAATTTCGAATGAATAACAACAATCCAGAATCTATCACGAATTTGCAATAAAAAACATGATTTCAAAATAGAGTCGTAGATGAATAATATGACGTTTATAAACGTTTGCCTTCAGGTTGTGACCCAGTGACTCAGATAACATTCTTGGAAAACTATTGTTGATGTTTTCTGGCAACATGATTCGGACAGTATATGACGCAAAATATGTTTCTATATTTCAAATCGGACCAAAGTACATTTTCAAATTAATTTGTCGCTTTTATATACTATTCGACTTCAATCAAATATCAAATGATTCATTACGTTGCCAAATATGTGAGTCAGTTATATATTGATGGATTTAACAGGAAGTTCTGTAAGAAATAGTTTAACTTTTTATCGACAAATGCGGAACGAAACAACCCACTTGCATGAGGATTATGTAGAAATTATAAGAAGATCCTTTCATGTATAATAAATGAAATAGTTTCTGTCATTTAGACAAATATAATTCATTATCTCTGAATGTATTCATATTTTCTGGTAGACATTGATATAAACGGTACCTAATTCATCATTAGAATCAGTTTTGTTAAGACTTGTACATTAAAACCCCAAGTGATCGATTAGACAAAAGGTGACAAAAAAACAAAAAAGTAGCTGAGAGGTTTGTAAAGAGTTCAATACAAAACTATAATTTTACAAGTGTATATAATTAGGTATAATCTTTCTACGATGCAAATGCTCACGAAAATTGTAGATTTCTTATTAAAACTGAAATTTAATTATTGGAAAGAGGAAATGTGGATTTCTCTATTTTTCTATGTCACAAAATTTAGCAGCATTGAATATCAAAAACGCATCAATGATCAAATATGCTATCAGCATTACAATTACGTTTTCCTGTTTCTGTTTCTATCGGAATAAATTGTTAAAAAATGTTATATGTGTGAGACAGTGTGATTTTTATTTGTAGATTTTAAACTTTTTATCCCTAAAAATAAGCAAATTATTAATTGGAAAATAAACTAAAGAATTGAAAAAACGTTTAGGACGACATGACACAAATAATGTGTTTTATTCGCACTTACTAATAATGAACTACATTTTAAGCTTCCTGTCACGAAGAAAGAAAAACCAATGCATATCCTGATATTGGGAGCTATTGAACTCAACAAATGCATCAAAATTGAATGAACAATTTGTCCAAACATTATTTTCTATTGTATATTAATACAGTACATAAAGATAGGTGAAATGGGTAAACAAATGCACGATACACAATTTCTACCTATAACTCAAAGTGGTATGGTATTACTAGTTCGATATTCAAACTAGACTATATTGCTCAGGAATTGTTCTTATTCCAAGTTAATGACAATGCTCCACTTTTGACAAGATAGCGGACCTCAGCAAGTGGCAGAAGAGGGACCAATCGCGTTGATTTGTGAGAACTGCTACGCCTGGTCAGCAAAGACCATCCCGTTTAGGAGAGATTATTTTTGAACAGCACGAAATCAGTAATTAAATATTGCAGATTGTGTGACTGCATTACAAGTCGATATTTAAAGTGATCTTATGAATGTATTGATAAAGTGCTTTTTTATTAATAATCATCTTACAAATCATCGTTTATCGTATTTTGAAAAATACAGTTGGAGATTATTTTAATCGCCCTTATACTAAGATCGATATGTTAATTTCTTCACTGATATACTAAAAATTACATCCGTTTTATAAAAACCAAATTATGTAAATAAATTCGGACTTCCTGAAGTATGGGCACCAAGATGCTGCACAACTTGAACTCAGGTTGTGTACCAGGTTAGGGTTCAGGTTGTGCGACACCTTGGTGCGCATACCTCAGGAGTACCATAAATTCTATATATTTTGGGCTTAATATATTCTTTATCACATATAATACTCAATACTTTATTAAAAATATTCGAGGTTACTTTTCACTTTGGAACACGCATCAATCAAAAATGCTATTAGTATTTTAAATACGTTTTCTTTTTTCCCTTTCTACCAAAACATAATTATCAGAAAAAAGTTATATGTGTGAAATATTTTCTTATTAGATTTTTTACTTTTTACCGCTTAAAATTAGCAAAGTGATAAATAGATAGAAAACACGAAAGTTGGCAAAAATTAAACTAAAAAATGAATATGACTCACACTTAGCTGATAGTCAGGAACTATATTTTGAGCTTCCTGTCATGAGGGAAACCAATGTATATCTAGATATTGACAGAAAGTAGCCCAATACTTGCATTAAATTTAGCAATTCAAAAATTACCTGTTGCTTCCAAAACATACAAAAAGCCGATGGACACTATGAAAATCATTACAAGAACTTGCGACGCACATACCAACGAGAGAAACCTGAAAATTCAAATATCATACAATGAAGAACTTTATGCAACTTGTTGGACTGTTACTATGCGGTTTTCTACTTGTATCCAGTTTTCCCCACAAAAAGATGAAAACACATTCATTATTCGGAATAGATAATTCAGCAGTAATTCATCGAAAAAAACGATCGATGGCTCCCAATTCTTTTTCAGAATACAACATACGGAATTGCAATGTGAGATTTAACGATGACATGTTTCTTGGTGTTCATGACATTTATTCTTCTTTGCCAATTTTATCTCAAAAGGAGCCGGTTGGCTTTGAATGGAAGTGCTTTGAATATGTACAAACAGAAGATGCTAGTTTTCATTACGTTTTTGCAAAATATGACGGCACAAACTATAAATTCTTAACGGAAGATAACGGAAATCTTATTCTCAGCCAATCTATAGCTAATTCTGACATAAATAACACTCCATTAGAAGAAATGTTATTTGTTTATCAAAGTGATACAATGCGAGGTGGAAACGTATTAAAACTATTTGATGGAGCTAACAGAAGAGTTAGTACAGCAACACGTGATGACTTAGGAACTTATTTACAACTTAAAAATTCAAATAACGCGGCGTTAGTTTATATTTGTACAACTAGTCCAAATTGCAATGTTTTGTAGCAAACTGGAAGAACATATTATATAAATTTACCTATTAATTAAAAAAGTAGCAAATTTATATATTTATTATACTTGGATACTATTTGTATATTTCTCCTTTTCATGTAATGCAAAATTCGTAGTTTTGATTATATTATTTCCATAATTTTATACCTTGAAAGTTTATAATTTTTTTTCATATTTTTGTATAGCGAAATGCAATTTTTTCAATTTAATATCTATGAATACGCTATTTTATGAAAAAAAAAGATATATATTCTATAACAAAAATAATTTTTGTTTGACTAATTTTATAATTTGGAATATTGTATACCGTGTCCGGAAAAGTAGCTGCAGAAAATTTCACCGCAAGAAAGTTCTCCGCATAGAAAAACTCGCAGCATGAAAAATTGCCACAAAAGTATTTTGCTAAACAATTTTCAGCTTTCAATATCATCGGGCTCCAGCGCGAAATGTTACCACGGCTTCTCTGTTTTCATAGTCTCACTTAATACCTAAATAAGGTTGAGGT
This sequence comes from Styela clava, assembly GCF_964204865.1. Taxonomy (NCBI): domain Eukaryota; kingdom Metazoa; phylum Chordata; class Ascidiacea; order Stolidobranchia; family Styelidae; genus Styela; species Styela clava. Next base: position 12,767,416 of record NC_135264.1, read on the forward strand.
ATTGAACGCAGTTTCCTCCTGAGAAATTAACAAAACGGTTGAATTAACGGTTAAGATACCAGGCTTTGAGATTTTGAAATTTGACTTGAATTTTCGAAATTTCTAGAATACTAAAAAATATAATCCGTTTTGTTCTACAATGACTCTATATACTAAATTATCGAAATTTTAGTCTAATTAGTTTTATAAAGTGATTCAAAGAGTCAGCAGGATAAATTTGAAGAAGAATATGAGTTAAAAATTGCATTTTTGAGAAAATACATAATAATTTGTGTCAATTTCGGAAGGTAAAGCATTGACAGATCATTAACAATATTATTCTAAGCCTTTTGTGACTACATTTTACAAATAGGTTCAGATAAATTTCGAATGAATAACAACAATCCAGAATCTATCACGAATTTGCAATAAAAAACATGATTTCAAAATAGAGTCGTAGATGAATAATATGACGTTTATAAACGTTTGCCTTCAGGTTGTGACCCAGTGACTCAGATAACATTCTTGGAAAACTATTGTTCATGTTTTCTGGCAACATGATTCGGACAGTATATGACGCAAAATGTGTTTCTATATTTCAAATTGGACCAAAGTACATTTTCAAATTAATTTGTCGCTTTTATATACTATTCGACTTCAATCAAATATCAAATGATTCATTACGTTGCCAAATATGTGAGTCAGTTACATATTGATGGATTTAACAGGAAGTTTTGTAAGAAATTGTTTAACTTTTCATCGACAAATGTGGAACGAAACAATGCACTTACATGAGGATTATGCAGAAATTATAAGGAGATCCTTACATGTATAATTAAGGAAATAGTTTCTGTCATTTAGACAAATATATTTCATTATCTCTGGATGTATTCATATTTTCTGGTAGACATTGATATAAACGGTACCTAATTCATCATTAGAATCAGTTTTGTTAAGACTTGTACATTAAAACCCCAAGTGATCGATTAGACAAAAGGTGACAAAAAAACAAAAAAGTAGCTGAGAGGTTTGTAAAGAGTTCAATACAAAACTATAATTTTACAAGTGTATATAATTAGGTATAATCTTTCTACGATGCAAAGGCTCACGAAAATTGTAGATTTCTATTAAAACTGAAATTTAATTATTGGAAAGAGGAAATGTGGATTTCTCTATTTTTCTATGTCACAAAATTGAGCAGCATTGAATATCAAAAACGCATCAATGATCAAATATGCTATCAGCATTACAATTACGTTTTCCTGTTTCTGTTTCTATCGGAACCAAATTCCTAAAAAATGTTATATGTGTGAGACAGTGTGATTTTTATTTGTAGATTTTAAATTTTTTATCCCTAAAAATAAGCAAATTATTAATTGGAAAAGAAACTAAAGAATTGAAAAAACGTTTAGGACGACATGACACAAATAATATGTTTTATTCGCACTTACTAATAATGAACTACATTTTAAGCTTCCTGTCACAAAGAAAGAAAAACCAATGCATGTCCTGATATTGGGAGCTATTGAACTCAACAAATTCATCAAAATTGAATGAACAATTTGTTTAACATTATTTTCTATTATATATTAATAGAGAACATAAAGATTGGTGAAATGTGTAAAATAAACGCAGGATACACAATTTCTACCTATAACTCAAAGTGGTATGACATTATTCGTCTGAGATTCAAATTAGACTATATTTCTATGAAAAAATTATTCCCCCAGGTTAAAGACAATGCATTGGTATTGCAATAAGAACAGAGTCTTATAATGCATGAATATAAACCCTGCAGTTGTTCCATTTTTTGAACCAGATTTTGATTTTTACAAGAATCGTTATATTGTTCATTATATGTGTTTCTTTTATTTTTGTGTATCTCCCATTGAAATATGCGTGACAAAAATGTATAATTAATTTCGAACCTTCAGAAGATTTCACGAGCTTGAAAAACAGCAATTATTTGTATAGAAATAATTTTGAAAGAATTTGACCAGATTAAACTATTTCAATCTCGAGATGTTTATTGCTTTTAATTTTATGATATATGTCGATTAATTTAGGGTGTTGTAATGAGTATAAAATGAACGATGATAGGTCTCCCTAATAACTTTCCATCGTAGCAGTGCTTCGCTAACAAAGACGGTTGTGATCAGCCGTTTACGGTCATCTGCCTACACACGTGAAACAAGTCGCTAAGTACAATCACGATGATGTTGTTTGCCGTCCGCATCTGCCTCTGTCCTGCTGTTACCGGAGAAGGATGCAGTTTGACGTCTTACCCAGGTTCAGGTTCAGAGGAAATTTAACCTCTACAGAGGGTTCAGGAAGCAATAAACGACACGTCTGGCACACGAAAACGTGGAAGACCCAGAACATGGATGTCCGACAATGTTAAGGACATAGCGGACCTCAGCAAGTGGCAGAAGAGGGACCAATCGTGTTTAAGAGAGATTATTTTTGAACAGCACGAAATCAGCAATTAGACACTGCAGATTTTGTGACTGCATTACAAGTCGATATGTTAGGTGACTTTATGAATGTGTTATTAAGGTGCTTTTTATATCAACAATTATCTTACAAATCACTGTTTATCGTATTTCGAAAAATATTGCTAGTGATTATTTTAATCGCCCTTACAATAATATCGATATGTTGAATTCTTCACGGATATAATAAAAATTATATCCGTTTTATAAAAATCCAATTGTGTAAATAAATTCTATATATTTTGCGCCTAATATCTCCTTCATCACATATATACTTGATACTTTATTAAAAATATTCGAGGTTGCTTTTTTATGCGACACAAGCTAACAGGATTGAATATCCAACTTTGGAGCACGCATCAATCAAAAATGCTATTAGTATTATAATTACGTTTCTTGTTTCTCTTTCTACCAAAACATAATTTTTAGAAAAAAGTTAAATGTGTTTTTTTATTAGATCGTTCACTTTTTATTGCCTAAAATTAGCAAAGCAATAAATAGCTAGAAAACACGGAAATTGGCAAAAATTTTAAATGCTAGCTAAAAATGAATATGACTAACAATCAGCTGGTAGTCAGGAACTATATTTTGAGCTTCCTGTCATGAGGGAAACCAATGTATATCTAGATACTGGCAGAAAGTAGCCTAATACTTGCATTAAATTTAGCGATTCAAAAATTACCTGTTGCTTCCAAAACATACAAAAAGCCGATGAACACCATGAAAAACATTACAAGAACTTGCAACGCACATCTGAAAATTCAAATATCATACAATGAAGAACGTTATGCAAATTGTTGGACTGTTACTATGCAGTTTTCTACTTGTATCCAGTTTTCCCCACCAAAAGACGAAAACACATCCATTATTCGGAATAGGTAATTCAGCAGTAATTCATCGAAAAAAACGATCGGTGGCTTCTATTTCTTTATCAGAATACAACATACGGAATTGCAATGTGAGATTCAACGACGACATGTTTCTTAGTGTTCATGACATTTATTCTTCTTTGCCAATTTTATCTCTGAATGAGCCGGTTGGCTTCGAATGGAAGTGCTTTGAATATGTACAAACAGAAGATGCTAGTTTTCATTACGTTTTTGCAAAATATGACGGCACAAACTATAAAGTTTTAACGGAAGATAACGGAAATCTTATTCTCAGCGAATCTATAGCAAATTCTGACATAAATAACACTCCATTGGATAAAATGGTATTTATTTATCAAAGGGATACAATGCGAGGTGGAAACGTATTAAAATTATTTGATGAAGCTAACAGAAGAGTTAGTACAGCAACACGTGATGACTTGGGAACTTATTTACAACTTCAAAATTCGAATAACGCGGCGATAGTTTATATTTGTACAACTAGTCCAAATTGCAATGTTTTGTAGCAAACTGGAAGTACCTATTACCTAAATTTACTCATTTATTGAAAAAGCAGCAAATCTAAATATACTTTATACTTAGATACTATTCGTATTTTTTCTTCTTCTCATGTAATGCAAAATTCATAGTTCTATTTATATTATTTTAATAATTTTATACCTTGAAATTTTATAAATTTTTATTCATATATTTGTATGGCAAAGTGCAATTTTTTCAATATACTATATACAAATACGCTATTCTATAAAAAATATATATATATATTCTATAACAAAAGTAGTTTTTGTTTGAATAATTTAATATAATTTGGAATATTGTATACCGTGTCCGGAAAATTTGCCGCATGAAATTTCGCCGTAGGTAATTTCGCCGAAAATATTTAGCTGTAAAACAAGTATTTATGAAAGCATGAAAAATTGCAGCAAAAACATTTTTTCTCTAAAACAAGTATTTGTAATAAAAACAGTTAGGTTAATATGACAAGGGCATGCTCTTAAATATCGAATCTTTTTTAAGTTAAAACACGAAATTTCCTGCGCGAGATTTCCTAGAACCATATAAAACAATTGATGTCTTAATTAAAACAGAAAAAAAAAAAACTATTTTTAGCCTTTTATATCATCTGGCGCCAGCGCGAAGTGTTTACCTCGGCCTCTCTGTTTTCACAGACTCAGTTTATACCTGTATAAGATTGAGGTATTGAACGACGTTTTCATCCTGAGAAATTATTTGAGCTGTCCAATGCACCACAGCTGCCCCAATACCCAGATATATGCATTCGAATGTCGCTGCTTGATTACCAGCTTCGGTTCCCCGCGACTTCCCTTCCCCAGTAAAATTATCATTTTCTGGTAGTTTGTAGTTGTGATATTATTTTTTACTGGTTTAAAAAAGTACTTTACTCGACTTCGAGCGCTAGTGGATACGATACGGTTGAATAAACGGTCAAAATAACTGGCTTAGTTATTTTGAAATTTGACCTGAATTTTCGAAATTTATGGACTATGGAAAAATGCCAAATATGTGAGTCAGTTAAATATTCATGGATCTAACAGGAAGTTCTGTGGGAAATAGTTTAACTTTTTATCGACAAATGCGGAACGAAACTACGCCCTTGCATGAGGATTATCCAAAATTTAAATGTAAATTTTTACATGTATATTCAATGAAATAATTTCTGTCATTTAGACAAATATAATTCATCATACCTGAATTTTGTCATAATCTCCGGTAGATATTGATATAAACGGTATCAAATTCATCATTAGGTGACAAAAAAAAAGTAGCTGAGAAGTTTGTAAAGAGTTCAATACAAAAATAATAAAACAGAAATTTAATTATTGGAAAGAGGAAATGCAGATTTATATTTTTCTATGTCAAAAAATTTAGCAGCATTGAATATCAAAAACGCATCAATGATCAAATATGCTATCAGCATTACAATCACGTTTTCTTGTTTGTGTTTTTATCGGAACCAAATTTAAAAAAAAAGTTATATGTGTAAGAGAGTGAACAGTGTAATTTTTATTTGTAGGTTTTAAACTTTTTATCCCTAAAAATAGAAAAATTATTAATTAGAAAGAAACTAAAGAATTGAAAAAACGTTTAGGGCGACATGACAAAAATAATGTGACTTATTCGCTCTTACTAATAATGTACTATATTTTAAGCTTCCTGTCACGAAGAAAGAAAAACCAATGCATATCCTGATACTGGGAGCTATTGAACTCAACAAATGCATCAAAATCGGATGAACAATTTTTCCAAACATTATTTTCTATTATATATTAATACATTACATAAAGATTGGTGAAATGAGTAAACGAATTGCAGGATACACAATTTATACCTATAACTCAAAGTGGTATGACATTATTAGTCTGAGATTCAAATTAGACAATATTTCTATCATAATTTTATTTTTTCAAAGTTAATACCACAGCATTAGTATTGCAATAGGAACAGAGTCTTATACCACATGAATAAAAACCCTGCAGTTGTTGCCATTTTTTGGACAAGATTTTGATTTTTACAAGAATCGTTATATTGATCAATATATGTATTTCTTTTGATTTTCGTGTATCTCCCATTGATATATGCGTGACAAATATTTATAATTGATTTCGTACCTTCAGAAGCTTTCACAAGCTTAAAAAACAGCAAATATTTGTATAGAGATAATTTTGAAAGAATTTGACCAGATTAAACTATTTCAATATCGAGATGTTTATTGATTCTATGATATATGTCGATTAATTTAGGGTGTTGTAATGAGTATAAAATAAACGATGATAGGTCTCCCTAATATCTTTCCATCGTGGCAGTGCCTCGCTAACAAAGACGGTTTTGATCAGCCGTTTAACAGTCATCTGCCTACACACGTGAAACAAGTCGCTAAGTAAAATCACGATGATGTTGTTTGCCGTCCGCATCTGCCTCTGTCCTGCTGTTACCGGAGATGGATGCAGTTTGACGTCTTACCCAGGTTCAGGTTCAGAGGAAATTTAACCTCTACAGAGGGTTCAGGAAGCAATAAACGACACGTCTGGCACACGAAAACGTGGAAGACCCAGAACATGGATGTCCGACAATGTTAAGGACATAGCTGACCTCAGCAAGTGGCAGAAGAGGGACGACCAATCGTGTTTAGGAGAGATTATTTTTGAACAGCATGAAATCAGAAATTAGACACTGCAGATTTTGTGACTGCAGTACAAGTCGATATGTTAGGTGACTTTATGAATGTGTTGATAAAGTGCTTTTTTTTATATTAACAATTATCTTACAAATCACTGTTTATCGTATTTCGAAAAATATTGCTAGTGATTATTTTAATCGCCCTTACAATAATATCGATATGTTGAATTCTTCACGGATATAATAAAAATTATATCCGTTTTATAAAAATCCAATTGTGTAAATAAATTCTATATATTTTGCGCCTAATATCTCCTTCATCACATATATACTTGATACTTTATTAAAAATATTCGAGGTTGCTTTTTTATGCGACACAAGCTAACAGGATTGAATATCCAACTTTGGAGCACGCATCAATCAAAAATGCTATTAGTATTATAATTACGTTTCTTGTTTCTCTTTCTACCAAAACATAATTTTTAGAAAAAAGTTAAATGTGTTTTTTTATTAGATCGTTCACTTTTTATTGCCTAAAATTAGCAAAGCAATAAATAGCTAGAAAACACGGAAATTGGCAAAAATTTTAAATGCTAGCTAAAAATGAATATGACTAACACTCAGCTGGTAGTCAGGAACTATATTTTGAGCTTCCTGTCATGACGGAAACCAATGTATATCTAGATACTGGCAGAAAGTAGCCCAATACTTGCATTAAATTTAGCGATTCAAAAATTACCTGTTGCTTCCAAAACATACAAAAAGCCGATGAACACCATGAAAAACATTACAAGAACTTGCAACGCATATCTGAAAATTCAAATATCATACAATGAAGAACGTTATGCAAATTGTTGGACTGTTACTATGCGGTTTTCTACTTGTATCCAGTTTTCCCCACCAAAAGACGAAAACACATTCATTATTCGGAATAGGTAATTCAGCAGTAATTCATCGAAAAAAACGATCGGTGGCTTCTATTTCTTTATCAGAATACAACATACGGAATTGCAATGTGAGATTCAACGACGACTTGTTTCTTAGTGTTCATGACATTTATTCTTCTTTGCCAATTTTATCTCTGAATGAGCCGGTTGTGTTTGAATGGAAATGCTTTGAATATGTACAAACAGAAGATGTTAGTTTTCATTATGTTTTTGCAAAATATGACGGCACAAACTATAAATTCTTAACGGAAGATAACGGAAATCTTATTCTCAGCAAATCTATAGCAAATTCTGACATAAATAACACTCCATTAGAAGAAATGTTATTTGTTTATCAAAGAGATACAATGCGAGGTGGAAACGTATTAAAATTATTTGATGGAGCTAACAGAAGAGTTAGTACAGCAACACGTGATGACTTAGGAACTTATTTACAACTTAAAAATTCAAATAACGCGGCGTTAGTTTATATTTGTACAACTAGTCCAAATTGCAATGTTTTGTAGAAAACTGGAAGAACATATTATATAAATTTACCTATTAATTAAAAAAGTAGCAAATTTATATATTTATTATACTTGGATACTATTTGTATTTTTCTCCTTTTCATGTAATGCAAAATTCGTAGTTTTATTTATATTATTTTCATAATTTTATACCTTGAAAGTTTATAATTTTTTTTCATATTTTTGTATGGCGAAGTGCAATTATTTCAATTTATCTATGAATAAGCTATTTTTTTTAAAAATATATATATTCTATAACAAAAATAGTTTTTGTTTGACTAATTTTATAATTTGGAATATTGTATACCGTGTCCGGAAAAGTTGCCGCAGAATATTTTACCGCAAGAAATTTCGCCGCATAGAAAAATTCGCAGCATGAAAAATTGCCGCAAAAGTATTTTGCTAAACAATTTTCAGCTTTCAATATCATCGGGCTCCAGCGCGAAATGTTACCACGGCTTCTCTGTTTTCATAGTCTCACTTAATAACTAAATAAAGTTGAGGTATTGAACGCAGTTTCCTCCTGAGAAATTAACATAACGGTTGAATTAACGGTTAAAATAACAGGGTTAGAGATTTTGAAATTTGACCTGAATTTTCGAAATTTCTAGAATACTAAAAAACATATTCCGTTTCGTTCTACAATGATACAAATTATCGAAATTTAGTCTAATTAGTTTTTTAAAGTGATTCAAAGAGTCAGCAAGATAAATTTGAATAAGAATATGAGTTAAAAATTGCATTTTTGAGAAAATACGTAATAATATGTGTCAATTTCGGAAGGTAAAGCATTGACAGATCATTAACATTATTATTCTAAGCCTTTTGTGACTACATTTTACAAATAGGTTCAAATAAATTTCGAATGAATAACAACAATCCAGAACGTATCACGAATTTGCAATAAAAAATATGATTTCAGAATTGAGTCGTAGATGAATAATATGATGAGTCAATTGATTCATTACGTTGTCAAATATGTGAGTCAGTTATATATTGATGGATTTAACAGGAAGTTCTGTAAGAAATAGTTTAAATTTTTATCGACAAATGCAGAACGAAACTACGCACTTGCATGAGGATTATCCAGAAATTATAAGGAGATCCGTACATGTATAATTAATGAAATAGTTTCTGTCATTTAGACAAATATAATTCATTATCTCTGGATTTTTTCATATTTTCTGGTAGACATTGATATAAACGGTACCTAATTCATCAGTAGATTCAGTTATGTTGAGACTTGTACATTAAAACCCCAAGTGATCGATTAGACAAGAGGTGACAAAAAGAACAAAAGTAGCTGAGAGGTTTGTAAAGAGTTCAATACAAAACTATAATTTTACAATTGTATATAATTAGGTATAGTCTTTCTACGATGAAAATGCTCACAAAAATTGTAGATTTTTATTAAAACAGAAATTTAATTATTGGAAAGTGGAAATGTCGATTTCTCTGTTTTTCTATGTCAAAAAAAAAGCAGCATTAAATATCAAAAGCGCATCAATGATCAAATATGCTATCAGCATTACAATTACGTTTTCCTGTTTCTGTTTCTATCGGAACCAAATTGTTAAAAAAAGGTTATATGTGTAAGACAGTGTGATTTTTATTCGTAGGTTTTAAACTTTTTATCCCTAAAAATAAGCAAATTAATAATAAGATAATAAACTAAAAAACTGAAAAAACGTTTAGGGTGACATGACAAAAATAATGAAGCTGCTTTCATGAGCTTAAAAAACAGCAATTATTTGTATATATGTAACAATTTCAAAACATTTTGACAAGATTAAGCTGTTTTCAATATCGAGATGTTTATTACTGTCTTAAATATTTTAAAATTTGACCTGAGTTTTCGAAATATCTGGAATAATGAAAAATATAATCCCTGTTTGTATTACAATGGGAACGTATACTAACTTATTGGAAATATTGGTATAATTAGTTTAACAAAATGATAAAAATTGTCAGTAGGATAAATTTGAAGAAGAATAGAGGGTAAAAAAAGGAATTTTTGAGAAAATACGAAATAATTTGAGTCAATTTTGGAGGGTAGTGCAATGACAAAGCATGATTATTAATATTCTACGCGTTTTGCGACTACATTTTACAAATAGGTTTAAATAAATTTCGTTTAAAATAACAACAATTCAGCATCTATCAAGTATTTGCAATAAATAATATGAGTTCAAAACTTTCAGGTTGTGAAATTGTATGTATTGCTTTTATTTCTATGATATATGTCGATTAATTTAGGGTGTTGTAAGGAGTATAAAATGAACGATGGAAGGGACCCATATTTTTTTTCATCGTAGCAGTGTCTCTCGTACTGAGACGGTCGTGATCAGCCATTTTACGGCCATCCGTCTGAGCACGTGAAACAAGTCGCCAAGTACAATCACGATGATGTTGTTGGCCGCCCGTATCTGCCTCCGTCCTGCAGTTAACGGGACTGGATGCAGTTTTACGTCTTACCCAGAACCAGTTTTTGAGAAAAATTAAACTTCTACAGAGCGTCCAGGAAGCAATAAACGACACGCCTGGCACACGAAAACGTGGACGACTCAGAACATTGATGTCAGACAATGTTAAGGACATAGCGGACCTCAGTAAGTGGCAGATGAGGAACCAATCGCGTTGATTTGTGAAAACTGCTACGCCTGGTCAGCAATGACCATCCCGTTAAAGAGAGATTATTTTTGAACAGCACGAAATCAGTAATTATACATTGCCGATTTTGTGACTGCATTACAAGTCGATATTTTAAGTGAATTTATAAATGTATCGATGAGGTGCTTTTTATATTAATAATCATCTTACAAATCATATTTTGAAAAATATTGTTGGAGATTATTTTAATCGCCCTTATAATAATATGGATATGTTGAATTCTTCACTGATATACTAAAAATTACATCTGTTATATAAGAATCAAATTGTGTAAATTAATTCAATATATTTTGAGCCTAATATCTTCTTTATCACATATATACTTGATACTTTCTTAAAAATATTCGAGGTTACTTTTTATTTGGAACGCGCATCAATCGAAAATGCTATTAGTATTATAATTACGTTTTCTTGTTTCCCTTTCTACCAAAACATAATTATCAGAAAAAAGGTATATGTGTGAAATATTTTTTTATTAGATTTTTTACCTTTTACCGCTTAAAATTAGCAATGTGATAAATAGATAGAAAACACGAAAGTTGGCAAAAATTAAACTAAAAAATGAATATGACTCACACTTAGCTGATAGTCAGGAACTATATTTTGAGCTTCCTGTCATGAGGGAAACCAATGTATGTAAATTTAGCAATTCAAAAATTACCTGTTGCTTCCAAAACATACAAAAAGCCGATGGACACTATGAAAATCATTACAAGAACTTGCGACGCACATACCAACGAGAGAAACCTGAAAATTCAAATATCATACAATGAAGAACTTTATGCAAATTGTTGGATTGTTAATATGCGGTTTTCTACTTGTATCCAGTTTTCCCCACCAAAGGACGAAAACACATCCATTATGCGGAATAGGTAATTCAGCAGTAATTCATCGAAAAAAACGATCGATGGCTTCCATTTCTTTATCAGAATACAACATACGGAATTGCAATGTAAGATTTAGCGATGACATGTTTCTTGGTGTTCATGACATTTATTCTTCTTTGCCAATTTTATCTCAAAAGGAGCCGGTTGGCTTTGAATGGAATTGCTTTGAATATGTACAAACAGAAGATGCTAGTTTTCATTACGTTTTTGCAAAATATGACGGCACAAACTATAAATTCTTAACGGAAGATAACGGAAATCTTATTCTCAGCCAATCTATAGCAAATTCTGACATAAATAGCACTCCATTGGATAAAATGTTATTTATTTATCAAAGAGATACAATGCGAGGTGGAAACGTATTAAAATTATTTGATGAAGCTAACAGAAGAGTTAGTACAGCAACACGTGTTGACCTAGGAACTTATTTACAACTTCAAAATTCGAATAACGCGGCGTTAGTTTCAATTTGTACAACTTGTCCATATTGCAATGTTTTGTAGCAAACTGGAAGTACATATTACATAAATTAACATATTAATTAAAAAAGCAGCAATTTTATTCAAATTTTATACTTAGATACTATTTGTATATTTCTCCTTCTTATGTAATGCAAAATTCATAGTTTTTTTATATTATTTTCATAATTTTACACCTTCAAAGTTTATAAATATTTTTTCATATCTGTATGGCAAAGTGCAATTTTTCAATATATATACTATATATAAATAAGCTATTCTATAGAAAAATATATATTCTATAACAAAAATAGTTTTTGTTTGACTAATTTTATAATTTGGAATATTGTATACCCTGTCCGGAAAATTTGCCACAGGAAATTTCGCCGTAGATAACCTCGCCGCAGGAAATTTGTCCTGCAGAAAATTTCTCCGCATAGAACAATTCGCTGGATGAAAAATGGCCGCAAAAACATTTTGCTGTAAAACCAGTATCTGTGATAAAAACAGTTTGAGTAATAGTATTAGGGCATGCTCTTAAATAACGAATCTTTTTTAAATTAAAAGGCAAAATTTCGAGCGGCGAGATTCCTACTGCGAATTTTCCTAGAACCATTGTATACTTGCTATACAAATTAAATGGTTATTCATGGGTTTTATGAATCAATTATAAAACAATTGATGTCTTGATGAAAACAGAAAAAAAAACTATTTTTAGCCTTTTATATCATCTGGCGCCAGCGCGAAATGTTTACCTCGGCTTCTCTGTTTTCATAGTCTCACTTGATACCTCTCTAAGATTGAGGTATTGTGAACAACGTTTTCATTCTGAGAATTTATTTCAGCTGTCCAATGCACCACAGCTGCCCCAAGCATCCAGATATATGCATTTGAATGTCCCTGCTTAATAACCAGCTTTGGTTCCCCACGACTTCCCTTCCCCAGTAAAATTGTGTAAATTATCATTTTCTTGTAATTTGTGGTTGTGATATTTTTTTTAGTGGTTTAAAAAAATACTGGACTTGACTTCGAGCGCTAGTGGATACGAAACGGTTGAATGAACGGTCAAAATAACTGGCTTAGATATTTTGAAATTTGATCTGAAGTTTTGAAATTTCTGGAATTCTGAAAAATATAATCCGTTTTGTTTCACAATGGTCATGTATACTAAATTATCGGAATTTTTAGTCTAATTAGTTTCATAAAATGATTCAAATTGTCAGTAGAATGAATTTAAAGAAGAATATAGTTTACAAATTGAATTTTTGAGAAAATATACAATAATTTAGGTCAATTTCGGAGGGTAGAGCATTGACAAAGCATGAACATTATTATTCTAAGCGTTTTTCGTCTACATTTTAAAAATAGGTTTAAATTAATTTCGATTGAATAACAACAATTCAGAAGCTATCCAGAATTTGCAATAAAAAATGCGAGTCATATATGAATCATATAAAGTTTGACGTTTATAAACGTTTGCTTTTAGATTGTGAATCATTGACTCAGATAACTATTTTGGGGAAACTATTTTTGATGTTTTCTGGCCACATGATTCGGACAATATATGACGCAAATTTTGTTGTCGAATTTTAAAATTGTATAATAGTACATTTAAAATTAATTTGTCGCTTCTATATGCTATTCAACTTCACTCAAATATCAAATGATTCATTACGTTGCCAATTATGTGAGTCAGTTATATATTGATGGATTAAACAGGAAGTTGTGTAGAAAATAGTTTAAACATTTTACATCCGCGTATGTAGAGAGACTACAAGTTATGTTAAATTCTTCGCGACTGCATATTAAAAATCATTTTCTGCTATTTTGTTTTATCAGATCTTAATCAGGATTAGAATGAAGATCATCGCCACGTTCATCAATTATTATTTATATATTGCATAAAATTCGTCCCGGTTTTCATGATAGATTTGATGAAAATCGCTTTATATCAGATATGATTTATTAGTGAAACAAAGTATCATGGGACGAAAAACTAAACCAGATTTTTTGCCTATTTTCCGATCTGTTGTGCCATGAAAATCGTCACGAAAAACAGGTATATAAATATATATTACCCTAACTAAGCCAATGTGGCTATCCAGGCGATTGGAAAAACACTTTCTAATCCGAAATTAATGTTCTCATTATGATAAAACATAAAATCGCTTATTCATTGTTGTATACGGGAGCAAATTTTACTTTCATAAGCGAATATTCCGTAAAAACGTTTTAATATCTTCATCATATTTTGCATTTCTCTGTTCTAATCTCGTAGGCTGGCCCAGTTTCAAAAATCCGAAGGTAGGGACAGTAATTTCTGGATGACGCAGTTTGATGGGGGTCAGTATTGACACATGCAATAATTGTCATGCTTCGCCCACTAGAAGTACTGAGGTACAAAACTACACTAGATTTCTTGGGCGTAGCATAACGATTTTTGCACGTGTCAATCCCCACTGGACTGTGTCATCCAAAATTACGGGCCCTACCATCAACTTTTCAACAGCGGGCCAGACTACAAGATTAGAACAGGGAAAAGCAGACTGAGACAGAGGTTCTTCCATTGTTATAATGAAAACATTAAACGTATTTACGGAAGGTCACAACACGTCATAGAGCTTGCCAAAGTATACCCACGATCACCCGAAATAGACCCCATCTTGGCTCTATTTCGATAATGGTAGATCTCTGCCATTTATAGAACAATTACTGCAATGCACTTTCTATCAAACCCAGTCACTGCCAAGATTAAACTTCCTTCAGTACGGGTATCCCGTAATTCGCTCGCACGTTCTTATTCGAACCGAAGTTGTGACGTAACAATAATTCCGTCATGTATGATGGCTCGATCCCTCTTCGGCATTATAATACTTTAATCTGAATTGCATCAAGGTCGGCGAGTCCAAAAACGAGTGGATTCAAGAGTCCGGAACTCAGATCCGATATTGGACCCCTCATACCCCACACCTGTTACCAGAACACAGTGGCGTAGCCAGCCCGAAATTGGGAGGGGGGGGCAAATTTGAAAATTTTAGAAATTATATTGGGTCTAAGACACCCCTTCTTCAAGCGCGAAACAACAACAGTTTATCATTAAGCAAACTGTTCAAACAACTCAGCTGGCCTTTTGTGAATACAAGATCCACCCCCATCAGAGAGTTGGGTGCAAACTAACCAACTGCAAAATCTGTCATCGTCAAGCCATTTTTTGAGAAATTTACGACGACTCTGTCTAACGGTATCCAGAATCGTCACGTTTTTCGGACCATTCGAAGTTAGAAGCCTGTATCTCTCCGCACCGATATGTTTCTTAGGAATAAATCCAAGATCATTTGTTTTCCCTTCTTTGAATATTAGTTTATCTTCGGGAATAGACGTAACTGACGTAACCGGTGCATCCACAGACTGAGTAGCGCTTATTGATGTTTTTGAGAAAAGCGACGCTTTATTTCGCTGAAAAAATCTATCGCATTTTGCCTGTTTAAATTTAGCCAGTAATTTGGTCATCAAAATCCAAGCGTTTCGAATATAAAACCGGCGAGAACAAATCATGACCGAGTAACTGACCGAAAGCTAACGAAACAGTCTTTCCCAATCTGCTCATAACAGCGAACGGCCAAGTCTTTGTGACGTAACAATGACAATCAGCAAGCGTGACGAGACAAGATTGCCACAAAACTGGTGGATTAATTAAGAATGGAATTCTCGAAATTTTTTTGGGGGGCCATGGCCCCTCTGGCTACGCCCATGCCAGAACAACTCGTTTCTTGGGTCACAACGATTGAAAACCTCACTGAAGCATTGTTCTAATTATCTTGATTTTAATGCAAAAGCAAGCGCAAGATACAAATAAGCAGTAGGCTTGTTGTAATAAGCGAACAATCCTAATTGATTATGCAATATCAATTTTAAATTAAGTATAAATCCCATCGTTAGGGATGTTCAGATTGTGATTAAGCATAATGAAAAAAACTATCAGATTTGGAAAAAAACGACTTTGCCTACACGACCAAAAAGTGATGCTGAAAGCCCCAAAACATTTTTTTTCACTTGAAAAATTTGATTCATAGTGGGATAATGGTTTTATAATCCAATATAAAAACCTACAACTTTTTTTTGTAAATCAAGCCCTAAAACATTACAGAAATTAAAAAAAAAAACTTTGGAAATTGTTCAATGCAAAAAAGTGTATCATATTTCTGAGAAAAGACATCTAGTTCAGAAAAAGGAATAAATTTATATTTAAGAATGATGAAATAATTTTTTCCTAAAAACGCAATGGCTATTTTGCCAAAATTTGCTCTATTTCAACAAAATTTCGACAGTATATAAGTAATATTTTTTGGACAAAATACCTAATTGGACTTTACTCTCAAAAAAGCAAATTATTATGAAATTGTCAATTGTACTGTCTGCGTTAGCAAAAATTGAGAAAAAAAATTTAAATCAGATCATTAAAAGCTATTCTACACAAAAATATGATTTCTAATAAAAACCGAAAAAAACTGCTTGGTCAAAAATTTACGCAAATTCGATTTCACCAAAAAATGCTAAAAAACACAATGAAAGAGTGAGTGGGGTGAATAATAAACCCCACGTAGTGGCATATTTGGTATGATATTTGACCCAAAAGGGACAGGCGTGCAAATAATGCATAAATTCTTCAAATATGAAATCGATTTAACTTGGCCATGCTTGATTTCTAAGCTATGATGCACCAATTTTCAGCTGCAGCACCTTCCAATTCCTTTAAGAGTTCTCGACGACCTTCTCCTCGTGCACTACGACCTTGGTAATGCTCACATTAGGGTCACTTTCTTGTGTGTCTTTCATAGCTCTCGCCACGGCCTTCAAGAAAAAAAAGACTTAATCACATAGATCAATTATCAAAATGGTGCTCCAACGAAGTTAGAATGAATAATTCAAAATTAGAATATGGTATATTATATGTATTTGATGAGTCAATGAACAAAACACAAAAAGGCAATAAATAAATGCACTGTACTCTGAGTATGTTGACGAGTACATACCTCATGCAAATCAGCATCTCCATCGGCAGTGAGTACAATACTCTTTTCTACTCTGGTTTCACTCACGCTTCCGACAACAGTCTGTAAAATGTTTTTGGTAAAATAAACACCATTTTTGAATACTTGAGAATCGCTAGTTTTTACTCGACTCAACTATAGCATAGTTGAGGTAACTTAAAATTCGTTAAGTATATAGTATAAAGCAGTCTCACAAACGGCAGACAGAATAATGTTAAAGATGTATGTAGAAAGTTGTAACAGAAAACTGTGAGCTTTGAGCAGTTATGTGAACTACAATACAGCGATTCGTCAGCTCACAAAACACGATGAAAAAGTTTTAGAAGTGGATCAATGGGAAATATGTTACCAACACTTAGAAAAATGATTTGACAACCTAGAATTTGAATATTTGTACAAAATTTGAATAAAAACACTCTATAAAACATTTTCAAATCTTATTTTAAAAATGCTGTTCGAAATATCTTTAAACTTCAATCTTTATAATACCGATTTCTTCAAGTATGGAGTCTGTTATTTATCTGCCATGCCTATACCAAGAACTATATATACACTTTGAATTTTCAAGATGTTTGGTACTGCATGTTAAACAAAACAACTGTTTTCATTACCTTGGTGATATGTGTTGTGGTTACCGATGACAACGTTTCTGAAGTTATAGTTTGGCTACTGAGAAGTTGAACATCATTTCCAGTTTCTATGACATCAGGTTGATGAAAGTTTGATTCATAAGTGATTGTCTTTGTTTCAGTGTGAACTACAGGTGGCTGAAATAAAATATATTCAACAAACGGCCGCTGGTTAATATGCTTATTAGGAGTGTGATGTCACAATTTATGCTTGATTCGAAATTGTAAAAATTTTAGAATCTCCCTCCAGCTCTACAGATTCCAAGAAAATCACGCTTTGATCTTCAATATTTAGATTGTTAATATTGCTTACTAACCTCTGTGCTTTTTGCACTTTTCAAGTTTTCATAAAAAATTTTACCTCCTCCTTTACTAGCATTAAAAGTCTGAAATTCCTACTCAGGCAAATTTACATTTTCCACTCCAACTCACGACAGTTTGAAAATGCGACCTCTGCTCCGACTCCAGACAAAACTAAGACTCCATGGCCTGATTCTTCCTGAACCTGGATAACTATATTTTCATGTTCATTTAGTTGCTGATAAATAAGAATTACATCAATTACCATAGTCGTAACTTCTGGTTTTTCTTCTTCAGTCGGTTCCACATAGACTGCTTCCGTCTTAACAATTGGTGGCTGAAGGACAAAGAAGTAATTGAAGTTGAAAGGTAATCAATAATATATATTATCATGAGAAATGTTCGCAACCAAAGCATAACATTTGAAAATGTGATATCCTATTCAGACTAAACATACAGAAAACGTTTAAACAGTTTTAAAAAAAACTCTCAAATCATCTCAACTTCGAGTAACTACATTTTCTCTGACTAACCTTGAATCCATTTGTAATTGAAGTCTGCGTATCCTCTTCTGGTTCTGGCTCAGGTTCGGAGTCACTCGAACTAGAACTACTTTTTGATGATGACGATGACGAAGAAGATGACGAACTTGAGCTCGATCGAGGAGTTTCTGTCACTGTCACATTGTTTTCTCCATCGGCAGTGAGAGCAACTCTATGAACTTCGTTATCTTCTCGTGGTATCACAACATCCTATTCAGAATGAAAATAAACAAGGATGCAAGACCTTATTGTTGAACATGATGGATGTTGTGCATCAACGTTCTTGTTAATCTCCAAACATCCTATATCAGATTTCCAAGCATGGTTGTAAATATTGCCATATGATACTGCATTTCAATTAGGTATTTTGTATCCGTGTTTAATAATAAAAGAGCCAAAAACAAGAGTAAAATTATAAATCCGTTCCAGACAAAGGATTGAATTATTCACAGGTAATCAACTCATCCGGAATACCATCTAGTTGCCCCTAGAGAACCCTGGACTGGACCTTTTCGCCTTTCACCTCTAGACAGCAAAATGTAAAAGTTAAGAAATGTACCTCAACACGAACAGACTTTGTTTCCACTGTTGTGATTACGTTCTGAGATACGACAATTGCTTCTGAACGATTCACTTCTTCCGTATTGTTGTTGTTGTTTTCATTACTTACTCCTTCTTCCTCTTCCGATTTTTCATCTTGCTCTTTAACCTTAAACGTGATATTTTCATAAACAAAATCAGTTTGACTGAGTTCAGAGAAGCAGTCACTCAAAGTAAAACTCACACAACTAGAGTAGATAGTTAAAAGCTAATTGATGCTGCTAAGTAGTAAAGCATAACAGAAGGGTGTTTTCCTCATAGTATCTGAGTACATTGCACACTCACCTCTGGAGTTATATCCTCACTGTCACTCTCAGAACTTGAAGTTGACTCTGAACTCGAAGAAGAAGATGAATCTTTCTCAACAGGTTCTTCTAAGACTGTCTCCTCCCTTCGAGGTTCTACTTTATCTTCCTCCTCTTCTTGAGCATGAGTAGAAGCATCCTCTTCAACATGAGGATTTTTGATGACAGTTTCTGTGACCTGCCCAATAATAAACAATACTATAAATTATAAATTATTGGCACAAACTTATGCCAGAATGTCAATAACTGTAAAAATCTAAAAAAAACTGACATGATCATTTAGTAAAGAACGATGGAAAAATTCTTGAATGTCTATGAGTTTGCAATTCTTTGTTTTGCAGAATACGACACAAAAATGCTGCTTAGTGCTTACTTTCGCATTAAAATTGTAATAGGTTCTAAATTAACTCCTGAATTGGTAAATGTCTTTGTGATTCATAACCAAATACTAGTACATGGCTATAGAGATTGGTATGTTTCCATTGAAATTGCAGTCCTCACTACTTGGAGGTAGAATCGAATGTTTTTAAACTCTGTGGAGTTTGCGTTACCAAAATTCAATTTTTTCGAATCTGATTTCCTTTGACTAGGACCAGGAGTATAGAACGTGAATTGGAATCGAAAATTTTTTTAACGCAAAGTCGAAAGTTGTGTTTTTAATTGGCATTCCGAGTCCGATCTAAATTTTTCCAACATCCAATCACAATATCACTCAATCGAAAATTGTATAAAAATCATACATGATACTCAGTGTGAACTATTGTGGTTGTTGCAGAGAAATCATGCTCTGTTTCGTGATCTTCAAGCTTTTCAGTTTCTTGTTTATCATCAAAATCCTCTGGTTCTTCTTCCTTCTCTTCATCAGATTCCGATGAACTTGAGCTTGAGCTATCGGCAGTAACAGGCTCAACAACAGGCACAAAATCTGGCAAAGGCTTCTGGTAAGATAAGTTATTTATTTAGAATATTAATTTAAATTTAAGTCAAGTGGTGATTGCTAACAGAGTGATTTTAATACTCTTCGCAATGCTGGGTGCTGGTTCGGTGTTAGAGTTGAGTCTTTAACTCGACCCAAGTTGGGATGTGTCACACTTATGAAAAGCTTGAATTGATTAGAGTTATCTAAATGAAAAACGATTTGTACTCGTCATTAAGATTGAAGAGCACCTATTTTGCTGAAAAGATCGGCAATCAAGCATGACAGAGATGAGCAAACATTGCAAAATATAAAAAAAAGGATTCAATTTGGAATACTGAACAGGGAGCAAAATATTCGGGTCTCATACGACTCAGGGAGAACAGCCTTCTAGCAAGCAACTACAATCTCCCAAAAACAGAAATTTCAAAATTGCTGATCCATTGGTTAAAAAAAGCGATTTTTTTCAACAACAACAACAGCAATATACTTATCAGGAATTCAGCCTTCAATCATCTTTAATAAGAGCTGAAACTTTGAAATTCATCGAACTTTTCTCCAACATGAATTTAGAAAAAACATTTGTATATACATTTTGTGTCAAATAATAACTGAAACCTTCTCTTCAGGAACTTCTTTCTCCTCCTTTTCCTCCTCGCTACTAGAAGATGACGATTCTTCTTTTTCATCTTTAGTAGAACTATCTTGAACAACTTCTGTAGTGACAGTAGTAACAACTGTGGTAGTAACATGATGGCGGTCCTGTGTTTCGATCTCATCTTCTATTTTTTCTTCTTCATTCGGTGTTGCTTCTGGACTGGCATCCTAGATAATAATATAGATGGACAAGTGAAATTGAACTCTAATAATGGAAAAATTATGATTTCGATCGGGGGGCGCAGGATATAGAAAATACAACTCCAACACTGGGTTTCAAAAATTTAGGCTTTCAGTTAAAAAAAACTATTTTTGACCCCGATTCCATGCTGTAAAAAACTGACTCTTAGTTCTGACTAAAAACAAAACTTCTTTAGTAGACTTTCAAAATGCCTAGTAAAAACTCAAAGCTTTTTGTAGAGTGTTTTGACTGCTTTTATCACCGTAATAACGGGAAGGTTAAAGCTAAACTGAAGATTACTACATTAGATTGCACATCTCTCAAATATAACCATCCAAAAATTACCGTATTTTTAGCTGGCGAGGCTTGCAACCTCACATCCCATTCTGAAGAGCCATTACTACCAGGGGGTGGTTCTTGCAAAAATTTACCTGAAATATGATTTATTAATTTATTACAGAACGTTCATGGTACTGAATCATATCTATAATACATTTAAATTAATGCATTCAGTGAAAAACATTACAAGTTAATTTTCAGATTTCTATAACAAACTGCATTGATTGTGTATTGGGTAAAATCAAAAAATTTTGGCACAAAGCAAGCTGGCAATAGAAGAAGATATGCATCATCTTGCCACAGTAAAAGTAAAATAGCTATGTTTTATTTTTCCCAATGGACTTTATGATCTTTTATCATCAAGAATCAGGGGGACTTTTGGTCTGAATTTCAAAACTGTGCGAGTTCTAGGTTTGGTTTTGGTAGAGCTTTGTAGAATCAAACTATCAAAAAATTATGATTTTTAAAACCTTAAAATATGATATCATTAAGCTATAATTTTGTTCCACCGCAATGACAAGCCTTCAACAATTTCAGAGAATAAAATAGCAATCTGACCCTGTCAGTCCTTAACGATGATATATTAGGTAACAGAGAGTGACCAATGGTATTTACCATTGAATTGATTTGTAATAAAATACAGGGCAGACAGGGAAAGCAATAAAATTCCAATTTGATATTAAAAGACAAAAGAATGGAAGTGTGTTGACCCCAAATAGGCTTTGTTGTGTAAACATTACAAGTAAGAATTGTTTTTGTCCGATTGAATAAAACAGCAAGGAGAAATGTCTATACTGCTCTATATTTGAAATTACCGAACACAATTGGTACCAAATTTTCAATTTTAAAATTCGGATTTAAAAATAATTCCCTATATACTTTCACATGAGTGACGGGTGGTACAATTTTTAAAAAAATGTTACCAATTGCATGATTGAATAATGATTTCTCTGCTAATATTTGGAGTATTTATTATTAACTGAGCAACATATGGCCAACCTATACATGTAATTAGCAAGAGGACTAGCTCATCATAATACATTAACTGTATTTTACCGGACCATGTCCATAAGACACACTTTAAAATTCAGGTAGTACTTTGTTTTATTGCCTACACTCAAAACCAGTACCGGTATTGCTTTAAAAACAGCTGCGTCATTTGTATGAATAAAAGCCAAATCTGAGCAGTTTATTGACAATTTGCCGTATAATACGATGCAATATGGTAGTATGATACCTTATTAATAATGGCCTATCCCTGAATAGGATACACATGCACCTACTCCTGCATAAACCAGAGTATTCTACAGTTTTTAAACATGATTTACACCACAAAATGATTTAAATAAAGCATTTCTCAGCTTTCAGAAAAAATCAAAATATTAGTTTTTAAAAAGACAAAATATGAAGATTAAAAGATTACTCATTAGCACAAAATCAGAGGAATTTGAAAATAAACTACAAGGTACAAGTACAAATTGTTAGTCAAGCATTGTTTCACTCACAGCAAAAATAGAAAGCTAGCAAATGTCGGTGAGATCTACAGTCTGTGATTTCGTTTAAATTAGTCTAGAAAGATTCGTAGATTCAAAGTTGTGAGCATTTTGAGCAGAGCAAATATAAAAGTTTACTGCTTTTGAAATGTCGAAATTCAACGAGATTTATTGAGAGAAAAGGCGGCTCAATCACATGGTGAACCACAGCCTCTAATCCGGTTACCACTCCATGTCGGGTCAGGTATTCAGCCAGTTATTTGTTTCAGATGCATAGACATGATAGTAATAAAGCACTTACAGCATCCAAAATTGAAAATAATCATCAGATAAAATCCTAGAAAACCAAACTATTTCTATATGAATAGTTCATAATTTTATCCTCATACTGATAACCTACTTACTAAATCTGCTCCACAGTGAAACCTTATTTATAACATCGTTTATACCCATGTTTAGGCCAAAGATGAAGTGTGGTTTTTAGTCATGGATTATCTATATTTCAAGCCCGACTAGGATATATAAATGTTGAATATATTGCAAATCTTGCAATAAGCGTGGAGTCAAACATACATGCACTAAAGATTGTGCAACATGCAAGGCAAGCATTAAGATTGTGTAATAATATCTGATCTATTTCTTAACACCTTTTGACTCAGTTTGTAAATTCAAAGTATTAATAAGTATTCACCAACAAATTTAAGTTTAAAAAATGCAACTCGATGTGTGGTAAAACGGAATAAGTTGGTTTTTCAAACCATTTACGTAATTGCTGCGATTCTGAAATTGAACCACAGTAACTTGTAGTCACCGAGATGATTTCTGCATAAGATAACATTATGTTTGTTACATGAATTTCACCTTAATTTTGAATCATTTCATTTTAATTTTAAATATTTTCATATTTATCTTGGAGGAGAGGAAGGCCTACAAGAAGGCTTAATCATATGGTGAACAACGATCTGTCATCCACCCTAAGACAGGGAAGGGTCCAGGAATCATCTCAGCAGGGATTATTATGAAATAAAGAATTTACAGACCCGCTGATATGAAATCTGATAACCTGCTCTGTGTACGAAAATCTCGCCAAAAAAAAATTTAGAAAAAATTTGTCATGAGCAAATTTCCCAGTAAGGCTGCAAGCGGAATATTTGATGAAGCAAAGAATTCTAGGTTATGCATTGAAGCACTATAAAGCAGGGACAACAAAAATCATACAGACGGTCACAAGGATGCTTTTTCTTCCAATAATTAAGACACCAGTATATGGGAGCATGATACATGAATGGGTCAGAGCATCGAGACTCTACAAGATCCAAATTTTTAATATTTAATTTTAATCACGATTTACTGAAAAATTCTAAAAAATTTAATGACTATTAAATTATAGTCATAATGTGTTTAGCATTTTTTTAGGACAATTTGCTCAAATAAGGGCAGTCATAGAGACTGAACCAAATTACTGAGCACCTGAAATATCTGTACACACTGATCTACTGAAGGTCTGAAACCATAAAAAGTTATGGTGCCACATTAAGAGACTAGTAAATAATGCGATTGTTGTAAAACTTGAATCAGTATAAGCTTATATGATCAGGAATACAGCTATGTGATCGTTGACCACACAAAACCGAAATTCTACACAAATGTATTTGCGTGATATTTACAGAAGTACATTTGTGTTAGTGTGCACCAAGACTTCTCAATAAATACAATATACACCTTTATTCTTGCTACAGCATCCTTGCATAATATAGACATCAAAGCATAGAAAAATGGGAAAGCTATAGCATGATAGCTACAGCATACTACCATCATTTTAATCAAAACATAAATATGATCCTATTCACTGCTACTAATGCTGCTTTAGTTTAGAACAGGCCAAATATATCACCTTTAAAAATTCTATCCCTATGACATAATAAAAAAATTTAGTAGCCTAACACAATTAAGCAGGAATGCGACATGCAACAAGCAAGTGTAAAATTACAGTTTTTAAACACACAGCAAGCAAGCAAGCGTCATTTACGAAGTTGGTTCGACCTTCCGCTGGGAATAGACTTACCCTTCTCGGTGGTCGTTTCAACCAGTTCATCATCCTCTGTTGCATAATAAAATCAAAAGGATATTTTGGATTTGAAAAAATACCCCGCAAATATTTTCATTCAATCAAAAATGGCTATCTAAAAGCCATTTGTTTAATAAATTTTCGAACAAGATCAAAAAAGGATATTTTGAATTTAAAAAATATCCATAATTTTAAATCTTCTACAAGTGAAAGAGAGATAGAGGCTCTACAATTCCAATCAGGCATACATATGTGGCAATATTTCTGAAATTTAACTACTACTAAAGGGTGTAAAATCTTCAATAAAAAAAGCACAATATAGTACCTAAAGAGTGTCTTTAGAAGAAAAAACTTCCCAGATATTGAAAGCCAAATAGATGACAAAATCTATCATAAACCTCTATTACGAAACGTTTTTAATATTTTCATCATTATTTTATAAGTAATGTAGTACCATTTTAATAATCATAAAATGAATATATATTCCCTATTCATGAAGGTTACTGTCAGTTGAGTTATGTGTTAAATATCATATCTATTAATTAATTAACAATTCAATTTATTAAAAGTGTAATTCCCAGTTTAGTACCAATTTATTATTATCCTTTTTTATAAGCGTTTAGTTTCTTTTACTTATTGATATTACCGGTAATAAAACATGCATAATTGACGTGCTCTGGCCGAAAGTGATTATGCTAAAATTTTGAAATCAAAATACAGCAAGGTGCAAAATACGGTGTACCAGATGCTAAATTTTATCGTGTCTGCCTCTTTTGGGATGGCAGTAAAGTAATGGCCAATGTATAACAGTTCAAAATGACTTTAAAATTGTGACGTATTATATATATATTTTCTTCAATTTCATTTTCTAGTATTTATGAGAAAGAATCTCATATTTGAGTACAGGCCGGTAAAAAATTGAGCCAAATATTTGATTGTTGTCATCCATGCTTGGCAGTTAACTAATTGCGATATATCCTCAAATAGGATGACCTTTTTCTACGTGGCTCTATTTTTTCATCACACAAGACTATTCATACGTGAATGTGAATAGTGAACACAAGCTGTGATAGCACACGCACACACAAGCTCAAAACCAAATGGGAAATGAATTTTTTCACATGCACGAAGGCGCACATCACACACGCGCAATCACACTTATTTAGAAAATTCCAACAAATCTTATCACAGTAAAAAAATTGTAAATTTAACTGTTTGACACATACGTTTCATTTTGTGGACTTTTCTCTGATGCCTTGTGAGTCTGTCTGTCCCGTCATCGCTACTCGACAAAGATGAAGACGAAGAAGTACGAGACTTGGAGGCTTCCGATCTCTGCGACTTTACAACCTTGGATAGTGATCAGAAGATCAAAGGTCAAATTTTCCCAAATCGTTAATTACATACCGTAATACCATAAGCTAGGTTAAGATATGGCTACAGGGTGTTCATAAGGTCTTTTGCAGTTTTCAAATTGCTAATGGAGCTTATTGATGCCATGTATAGTTTGTTGGCCCATAAAGGTGTAGGAAATGAAGCAAAAAAAGACTTAATAAACATTAATTAAAATAAATGGTTAAGATATATTGAAAACTGACTTCATGACAAAATTGTGTACCATTAGGTTGAAGTAGTATCTGTTGAATGAAATAAAATATTCTTTGTAGAATGAAACATGAATCCCTTATGCCTGGCCACATCTAAATGATTGAATAAAAGTGCCAAGGAGGAGTAAATAGATATTGAAAGTAGGGTTGCCACTTCCGGATACATTTTTTTTCGAATCGAATCTCGAATCGAAAATTTTCGAATCGAATCTTTCCGAATCTGATTCCGAAAATGTTTTTTTTTTTTTTTTTTTCATCGCTAAAAAATTACCCAAACTGCGTCACCTCTAATGCTGACATGGTACCCAAACAATACACTAATACAGCAAAAACAAAATGCCAGTGGAAAATGAAATATAATCTGTTATCTGAAAACAAATTCCAAAATAACATGCAAAACTTCAAATCGTGCCTAAAACATCACCCCCCCCCCCCCTGTCAGAACCTGCGATATTGTGTGTCAAGTTCGCGAAAAAGGCAAAATTTGAGGAAGATATTGTTTCACTCCAACAATTTCTTATTGCAGTAGAGAAAATTGAGTTCATTAACATGGGCACTCGTTAGTCGTGATCTCAACTGTGAAACAGTCAGTCCAGCAGAAGAAAAAGCCCTTTCTGAAGCAGCCGAGGTTGCGGGTACACTCAGATACTTCACT
This sequence comes from Styela clava, assembly GCF_964204865.1. NCBI lineage: Eukaryota > Metazoa > Chordata > Ascidiacea > Stolidobranchia > Styelidae > Styela > Styela clava. Next base: position 12,794,726 of record NC_135264.1, read on the forward strand.
GCCATTCTCTTGAGCAAAGGGGCACGGGCTCCATTGTTATCCCACCAGGTCAATGGTGCAGGTGGTGACTCTTTATCATCAACCTTTCGTTTTAAGTACCAAGCTATTTCCTCTGACACAATATTTGAACTTTCCGAGTCTGAAGAACTGCCAGAGTTCTCTAGGCCTCTCTCCAAAAGTCCATGAATTTCACTAGATGAATTCACGGTTTCCATTTGCTCTTGACTATGATCCATTTGTGGCAGGGGTCCATGACGTCCAGACTGGATTCCATGGCAGATGCACGCCCGAGGGCGCTAGCGCTCCACAAAAATGCACGCGAGCGAATTCAATTTTGCACGCCGAAAATTTGCAATTGTTCACCAATGTAAATCGGTTTAAATAGTTTTTAAATCAATAATCTAGTAATATAAAGATGCCAAAAAATTATAACTTTACAATTGTCGACTAATACTTGCTTGCAAGATTTGGCCTGATCGAAAAATGCGAAGCAAAAATCACCATATCTTGTTGAATGATAGGAATCCCGTGAGAAAAATCGCCTCCTCACCGACGCTGGCCAGTTATGGCCCTGATTCAGCGTATTTTGAATACAATAATTTTACACGGATGTACTGAACAGTACCGGTATCTAAAGTCGCACAAACACTCTCAAAATTAGTGACAAAATATAGAAATGATGTTTTGGGGGTCAAAGGTCAAACGTCCATTTTTGCTATGATTCAACTTATTTTTACGCGGATGTATTGAGAGGTATCTTAGTTCGAAATCAGTTTAGCGGGCGCAGTTGTTTTGCACGCCGTGAGCTATAATTGCACGCCAGAAATTCTTATTTGCACGCGGGAATTTCTGATTGCACGCCCGATTTCTCGTTCGAAAAGGCCATGAAATCCAGACTGGCATGACGTGATTCATCCTGAGTCGTAGAAGTATCTGCTTCAGTTTCAACAGCTATCCGCACCTATGAAAAATGTTTCATCAGCATCAGAAATCGAAGTGAGATTAATTTGAAATTAGAACATTCAAAAATTAAATTACCGAGGCTCGCATCTGTCTGCTGAAAAATTTGCCCTTGTGAAAGGGATTCAACCAGGTGGACTTGTGGTAAATGCTTACTCCTTCGCTTTGTACTGAAGTTGACATGACATCTGAGAATCTAGCGGGCGAGAAAAATGTTCCCAGACTAAGGAATTGGGGCGCCGTCCCTGCCGCCTAGGTGTTATTTTTTTAAAGCTACTACTGATATTAGACATTCTGAATAATAAAAATGCATTGCAAATAGTCATATAATTAAGTTATACTAGTAAGCTACCGATGCCTGGCCGCACATTTTGCAGTCCAATGAGTTTAACAGCAGCGCATGGCACCCTGTCAAGTACCACGTCCCGGTTCTCCTACAATTTGCAATGCAAACTTGTAACAATCAGTCCCCACTCAGTCTTGAACCACTGAATTGTTGAACCCAACACCTCAGAAGAACACTGAAAAAACTTGTTGTAATATTCCGCTTGACAACACGACAGAACAATACGGCAATAACACTCGCAAATGGCACACAGAGTTTGTAGACTACCCCACGCTGAGTTTTACTGTTACCGGTAACAAATATTGATAGATTCCAGGATTAAATAACTAAATACAGAACAGTTAGTAAATATAACACGCAATAAGTCCCATCCTATCCTAACCTATTGATTTCCAACTAAATAATAACAATAGCAGAAATCTAATAACTCACAAAACGCACACTCAACTAAATCCTAAAGGACCGGCAAAGCAGATGACTGCCGATTGCGCCATCACAGCTCGTCTCGCTCACGAACAACAGAGAGCAATACAAGATACTAACTAAAGAGCAAGGGTCGACGTCGGTCGATTGCAGCAGCCAATAGCGTGCAAGACAAACATATTGCGACATCGCTCAATACTCACTCTCAAATACAATAAAGAAATAAACCAATGTTCAGACCTGTTGAAAATTGTTGTCGTAAAATTACGCATCAACGAAGCCCGGGCGATATGTGAATTCGACTTTGCGAGCGAGCAAAGAGTTTTGCAGACCACTAGCAGATGTCTCGCTGGTGTGTGTTCCCCACTGCAAAACTAACGCAAAACGAGAGCACTTCGCCGAAAAAAAGAAGGCAAATCACTCTCTAAAATATATCTTTCGTCGTTGAAATGAATGCTAATTTCATCAAACAAAGAACTTTATCCCATTATAAAGCGCAAATTCATTCGAGAGAGATAGCCGGACGAGCGCTTATTTGTTTGCTTTCGAGTGAAATCATATCCGTTCGCATAGCTGGAAGACAACCGCCGTTAATAAAATCGAGAGTCGGCGTTATTTTTTGTAAAGCCACGTTATCGTTTTTCGAATCGCCCGAGTGCGATTCGAATCGATTCGAAAAGGCAACGATTCGAATCGATTCGATTCGGAAATCCAAATGTGGCATCCCTAATTGAAAGCACTTTTTTCAAATTTTTGCAACAATTTTTTTGATACCTGAATTTCAACAGTTTCTTCTGTGGTTGTTACTTCCTCTATAACTTCTGTTTTTGGTTTTGGCGGCTCCTATGTACAAATAATAAAAGATATTACAAATTGATTAAAAAAACGAAGTTAAAATATTGAATGGAAATAACTTTGAATCAATTTGAATATTCGAGTTATCTTGGATCTTGCTGTTTATATAACAATGCAGTCGGTAACATTTTTTAATCTGAAACAAACTAAATGCTAGCAGTTTTATATCTGAAATTTCGGAGGTATCTATAGGTCAGTGACACTGACATATACATGCCATCAGCAAGAGTAAAAGATAGATTATAGGTGCAAAAGTGTGAATGTACATGTCAATATCACAAAAGTAATCTAGGGAGAAAATGCCCATAAACAATATGTTTGTCGAAAAAGATAAAAATTTCTACTAGTTGTTTATTACCGGTAAGTATACTAAAATTAGTGTACAATGAGTATGAAAAAGATCAGTAAAATCACCTTTGCTTTTTCTGTAATAATTTCCTCAGTAACAGTTACAACTTCGGTTGTAGTTGTGGTTGTGTGTTCTTTTTTTGGTAGCTAAAAAACAGAAATTTTTTTTTAAAGTAAATTCATTGCACTCACTGAGAAGTAAACCAAACGAGATTCATCTCTGAGCAAAGTTACATAAATACCAATACCCACTATATTGATATATAGTGGTGCATTATGAACTAATATGAAATTCTAAGTTGTTCGAGTCAACATGGCAGGAAAGACGTTTTAGAATGAAATCTAATTATTAAAATTTGAATATTCTCAGCAAAAATAATGAAAATCGCATTAATAAAACCATAATTTAAACAATGCAACAAGCAATTGCTAATTCTAATATTGTATAAATAACTTTAACCAGGAATGGCCAAAACCGAATATTTTACTATTCCGAATCTGACGGCTCAAAATTCTTAATTTAAAATAAAAATCTTCAAAATTCTTCCTAAATTCCTATATCAAATATAATGTAATGAATTTTGAATGTATTCGAATCATTTTGAACATTCATGATGTTCCCAACCTACCTCAGGTGGTGAAGCACCATCACTTGTTGACGTTTTATTCTGTCTTGATTTGTCTGCATAAAATAAGAAATATGTATTGGTAATTATAGCTTGGATCAGTGGTTTACAAAGTTGATTGACAGGGTCAAGCGGAAGGATATTGGCGGGCCGGGAGAGGGGAGCGCCCGCAAGGGGCCGATACCGGCACCAGTACATTTATTGATAATATGATACCGGTACAATTGAATTGTTGCAAATATATTCATGCTTAACTGTGATGATTTTTGGCGGGCCATATTCAATCGTTACGTGGGCCATAATTGGCCCGCAGGCCGCAGTTTGGAAACCATGGATTTAGATTGATTTGAAAGCACAGGTTAAAAGTTTAGGAAGTGTTTAATAATCGGTCATTTTGGAAATGATGAAAATAAAATTTATCAAGTAATTACTTAAAATAATATTGCTTTTGAACTGTTCCTGCTAAGAAATGATATTTTCTTTATTGAAAAATCTCAAGGGTAAATAGTTTAACACTAATAGCTAAGCAACACTGATGTCATAAAAATTATTAATTAATTTTTCAGACAATTCGAGATGGTAAATTTAGAACACTAAGATGCAAGCGTTATTTTCTTGATGGAAAATTTTGTATGTGTTTACACTCGACGTGACAATAATAAACCGGAAAATCTAGACAAAAAATTTGATTTCAGCACATGGATTTACTATACACAATACATTGGCAAACTTAATAAAGAAGCACATAATTCATAACAATTGTTAAAAATCAAGTACCATAGAATGAACAGACAAGAGACTAAAATATTTTCATTGAGAGCTGATCAACCATTACTAGTAATTGCCATAATTGGTTACCGGTATATTTACGTAATATTATGGTATAATGCCTCACCCAAGAATAAAGACTCAATTATGCTACACTTCTAGCTATACAATTTTATAAAAAGAGATAAATAAGCAAAGGTAACAGTATCATGATATATGTCGTAAGAACATGAAAACTAAGAGAACAAGCATGCATCATCTCTTTATTAAAATAGTATTTCTTCATCTCCAACCAAGTTTGAATTTATAATTTATAAGATTGAAGGAGGATATTCGAACCAAATGAGGTAATAATAAAATTTAAATGCGATCTTTGGTAAATAAAAGTGTTGGCGAAAACAACACAAAGTGACATAATCCAGACAGAATTAGATAGCTGGCATTCAGGAACTGAGTTCTTTGATAACAGGGGTTAAAATGAACGAAATTTTAATCCAATCCAACCATGAACAAACTTAATCTGAATAAATCTTGGTCAAAGTGACAAGATGAAAATATGGTTATATTTCGTCATATTTTTTAAACAAAATGAAACAATTCAGCTACTGCCTATAATCTAATTCAATGTTTCCCAAACTATAGGTCACCTGAAAATTGTCTTGGGTTGCTTGTTTTTTCAAGTGGGGAACCAAGATCTAATAACTGATCGTATTCACGCAATTTTTTATATTTTTAGTGATTACTAGCTATATAATTTGTTACAATTTTAAATTTTTTCGAAAAAACAGAGACAATTAACATACCACTTCCCACATAGGATCGTCTGCTTGCTGTTCTTTGTATTTTTGGAACGTTTTTACGAGTCGTTGTCGCAACAATTTTTCTGGTTTGGTGTTGAGTTTGACCGTGATATCTAAAGGTCGATCCAGTTCGAATTAGTTTACTTTTTGGTATTTCAGGTCTGGTCATTCTGCAATAAAAAAATAATAAAACGAGTGTCAGATAAATATCATTCAATGAACAACTGGCAAGTAGTACTACAAGTTAAATAAAAAAAATTTTAAATTCGGTTCTATTTTATTATTTCTAAAAAATTCTAAGTACTGTATGAAATTTGACTATATACATAAAAGTTTGTTGAAATTGGATTCCTAAATAAGTTTATATGAGAATTAATGGTAATGCAATACATTTTTAAAATATCAAGTATTATTCGCCAAGCAAAAGATGACAAAATTGATTGCTACATATCAAAGACATATGAAATACTCATAAACAACTAGAATTTTTTTTCCTGAAATCAATCAGATAGATACACCACTATTATCAAGAACGAGCGAAGCGAATGGTTCCCAGCCAGGGGTCCATGGACAATCGGAGGTTAACAAGATATATTTGGGGACACGTAAGCTTTACATGTATTGGTTAAACAGAATAGCTAATCGTAATGTCTACACAGGAACCACTCACACATAGTATATTAATAACTGTTTTTTGGATTAAAAAAAATATTGTTCAACGGGTCCTGAAATGGTTGGCAGACAAAATTTGAACTTGCTGGTTGCTACTAGTCTTTGCCCGTTAGACATTACCTCAACTTACATGTACTTGTCTTGTACCTTTTCCTATGTGCAGTATGAAAGTACAAGCGGCTAACAAGCAATAATTTACCTGAAAAATGTATGATGCTCAACACTCGATTTCCACAACTTTTTTGCAGCCCTGTGATTGGGTAGTTTGAATCCAATTACGCTTTCTGCGGCTTGGTCCTGTGAAATGAAAATTACTGAATTGACTTGCAAGAAAATAACTCATCAGGCATGGGATATAGTTAAGAGTAAAATACACATTTGACAATGTCTGATAAGTTAATTTTATGTTTTCATTGCTATTAGAGTCTGATCCGAAATCATATTTTCCAATTATCTAGAGTTGTAATGGGTGTCGAAATTTCTGATAAAAATGAATAAGCATCGGGTTGAATGGGCATCCTTGACAGATACCGTAATTAAAGAAGGGGAAATGATGGTCAAGAGATGAAATCAAAGATCGTTTTTAAAATGGAAATTCGGAAGCCCGGTCTGGTGAAATTTTCTCAGACTCAACTGCTCTATTTATACCAATAATAAACTTACATCAACTGGTCTCATTCTGACGTAGTATTTGGTCCTAACATATGATATTTTTAGGATCCTTGGCCATGCAAAGCGACTGATTTGTACTTGGTCCCTGTATACTCTTAATCCACTCCAGCTTACTCCGAGCATAAGATCAACATCTTCAGAATCCTAAGTATAAAATTTGTAAATGGACTTTATTAAGAAAAAAATGAACACTGTCTCTCACAAAAAACTAATAGAAAGTGAGGAAAACTTATTTGGTGGGAAATTAGTAATAATTCATTCAAAATATAAAAAAATAAACAGACACAAAGAACATGATCAATATAATTGGTTCTATCATGATTCCAGTATGATATGACAAATAACATACCGTATTATTTATCACAAAACAATGCAAAAACCTTTTCGATACATTAAACACTATTATATGAATTGCAAATTAATACTGAAAAAACTTAATTCGACAAGTGCTGACTGACCTTGACTGCATGCAAATCCACGCCATAGAGTGGAAGTTTCTTCACATTTTCTAGGAAAGCTAATTCTGCCGCTTCTGGAGTCAAACCCCTGAAGACAAAGAGAAAAGTTACGGTTGTTTTAGTGGGACATGTTTTTATTGATTATCGAATCAGAAGTCAACTGACCGGAGTCGAGCTCACTTTCAGTTAGGCTGGGAGGAAAGGGTGGGAATTGATGGCACGTCTTTTCAGTTCGTTCACGGGGCGTTGTAGTCATATCGAATCTTCACTAGGAATTTAGATAGAAGTTAAATCGATTTTCGATATGATATTCTGACAGGACCATAGAAGCCATGCCAATATTGAACCAATAAAATATTAACACGGATAAAACGTCTAAGAAAGAAGATATAGAGTAATCACATAATTACATCAAAATTGACTTTAAAGCAATAAAAAACTAACTTATGAGTCTTGTGAAGTTCAATGACTTTGTCCTCCAATGCATTGGTTTGATTTGGAGCAAATTGAAATCCAGAAACATAGTTTCCTTTCATAACTGACTCATCATAATCTCCAAGCTCAGATTGCACAACAAATGATCCGAGGAGAGCATGAGTGACAAATGAGCACGGTAACCTACATGCAAAATAAGAAATATACTAGTTAGTTTTTAATAGGGATGCTGAACAAACTGAACATTCAAATCAAGTGTATTTAAAATTTAATTAAGCAGGCCTATTGAGAATATATTTTTCATGTGAAAATTTGTCATTTTAGACATTTCACATCTGGAGAAAATGCTGTCATTCCAATTTCTGATGCTATAAAAAATAGAAAATCAAGCGTCTTCGAATGCAATCAGAATGGTAAATCTGAAAACTTTGGCTGTTCACTAATAGAATACCATTTTCAATTAAGTTATCATTCATTCATCATTCTCTTAGGTATGTCTGACAATTCAGTACTTGACATAGTTTACTAAATCACTTACCAAGGAATAAATCATTCAATTAACTGGCACAACTGTTTATTGGTTGCATTGGTGCCATTAGTTCAAAGGCTATAAAAACAGTGCTATTCAAATATAGGCGAAGCAAAAACTGCTATCCCTAAATTATTCAACAAGTCAAAAAATGGTCAGACATACCATATTTTCATATGGTTTCAGACAGTAACTCTTGTTATAAAAGCAGCGCTATTTATTAAAGATGAGGCAAAACAAAAATTGCTATCCTTATTAAATGGTGGATTCATTCAAGCCATAAAATGGTCAGCCATAATTTTATATGACAGTAACTCATGGCAGGCAGCAGGCACTTCAGTTGTCACCTGTAATTCCACTCTAAGATCAGCCTTCTTCAAATCTGAGGCCTTTGCACCAACTTTTTATATCACAAATTACAATCCATTGTTAATTAAAAGGACCAAATATTTACCAAATATAACAGTACATCTAATTTAATTATTATAATATCTTAATAATATTGCCAGTGCCAAAACAGTATTCTAAAATATGTTCAAATTTATTATTGAAATTAAAAAGCTATCTAAATTGTACCAGATAAGTATACTGTGAGGCTGCTTGGCTATCAGGAATGAAAACTTATTAAATTTACTTTCCCACGAACCCAGTGACAATATTTGATCAATGTGCTCTACTAGAGTAATATTGAAATTGCATAATATATACCGGTGTGAATATTACTGAATTAAATATGTTTGAACAAAAGCGTTTTTACTTAAAATGGTCGGTTTTCTCTAAAAAAATCATTTTCTTAGTTTGTATGAGTATATTATACACAATAATCTGTGATACTTCATAAAAAAAATTTATAATGTTTTAAAGATATGACTCTTATGAATTTTCTAGTATGTATTAGTCCAAAATTGGTTTGCATTATATGGAAAACATTATCAAAGAGTATTCAGCTTCAAATCAGTGTAATCAACTATTCTGAATGAAGAGTTACTAATTAATATAATTTGGAAATGGGAGAAAAGTAAGATAAACAGTGATTTGATTGATTAATGTTCTTATAGTTTTCAGGAATATACTGTTGAAATCATCAGCTCAAAATGATATTTTTTTAAAATTAACCCTATAGCCGAGAATTCATAATAAGCCTATAAAATATAAATAACTTTGAACCAGTATTAGATTCATTCGAAGCATCCTTGCATGGCTATATCTTTGAACTTTGAATGATCTCCATTATGATCTGAGGCATACCATTATTTATGCCATGTAAAGGACATTGAAACATTTTAACACAACAATACTAAAATAATTTACACACTTCTGTTCAAATGGAATCCTAAATATACCTGCAGCAAAATATATAGGTATAGAATAAAATGTGGCATTACAAGTTAAAATCGTCAGACATTTAAATCCGCTGGTATTATAATCGGAATCGTAATCATTCCAGTCTTGTATTTATGATTTAATAATAACAAGGGGGAAAAAAATGAAATAAAAGCAACCTAACAATAACAATAATTCTATATTTCTGTAATCAATAAATATAATTATTGATTATCATGGGACCTGAGGCTATGGTGACCAAAATGACAAAGGCAAATCAATCCATGAAAAAAAAAATATAGTAAGATGTTATGATATATGTTCCCATTTTACCCCAATACTAATCTTGTATTTCAGTCTTTAGAGCGTTTGCGAAAGCAAATAAACTGACGAATCTAGGGTATGACAGCCATGGATGCCGTTCGGATTGGGCCGCAAAAAGAGTGAAAAGTTTTCATTGTAAAATGTTGCAACAAAATTATTTCAAATTGAAAATAATTTAAACTTGTATTTTTACTTAAATAATAAGGTACGAGCTTCTTACTTCAACAGCAATGTCAAAAATTGTCAGTCAACGATCAAGAGGGCGCTTTTTTATCCTTTGCCACGTGCACTATTTTATGTAGATAAGCCACCGCAAATGAAGAAGATTATTCAAATTTATGAAGACCTACCTTCCAGAAACAATATTATCTCTCAATTGAAGCACCATGTAATATCTTGATACATCTTCCGCCAGCTGTGAAGGGTCAGACGGATAGAATTTGACTGACAAATTAAACTTCCATGGGCTATCTGTAACATCAGAAAATAATTATGACTTATAGAGTATTGAGTAGCCTATATTTGATGATTTCCATTCAAATCAAGCAGTCAGGCATGTCTTCAGATTAATTGAAAATTAGTGTAGTTTAGTACCACAAGTGGACTTGGCATAATCATTTTTGTATATGTTATTCCTAACCCCTACCTGACTACGCCACTATGACATTACAATCGCGTCATACAGGTTGCCAATATATGGCCATGATCGGGCATCTGCGATAACAATAGCGAACTAGCTAACGCCAGCGATCCCTATCATATCGATGTCGTTACAACGAGAAAACGAGAGAAATAGCTTGCTCGGCTTTGGTTAATCGTCTGCATGTTTTGGAGCGTGCCTCTGTATATTTTGGCAGGCTTTATTACGTCACTGTTGCGTCGTAGTGAGGTAGTTTTTGGATATCATAGTCAGGTGGGGGTTAGGAATGACATATGAAAAATTATTGAGTCATGCCAACTAGAAGATATCGTGGTACGAAACTACACGAGACCCCTATTTAGAATATCAATAAAAAATGACCAAGAATACGATGAGTTATCGAGTTATAATCGAGTTATTAAAACCAAATATCATTCCAATTCAAGACTTGAATTCAGAGACAAAATCAATGATAAGAATTGCATCTCACTTTTCAATTGTTTTTTAATTGATTTTTCGGATTCGAGCCAGTATTTATGATGCGCTGAATCTTCAAAATATAATCCAAAATAATCAAATTCAATTATATCCAATAATTCACGAATCTGCTGAAGAAGTTGTGATCCATTTGCATTTCTCTGTAATAAATAGAAATATTTATTTTACTTTAACAAATTATCAAATAAAAGTCAATCAATAAAAGAATCTTTGGCAAAATTTAAATCGATAGATTCTGAATTTTATTAACCTGTACATTGCATTGAAATTCTTGTCCATTAAGCAAGTACACCATGCACTTTCTTGTGTGAGTACCAGACGACTCAATTTTAGCCGTCGGCTCCTTGTTTTCCATGCTTTCTTTTGCTTTTGTCATTGTATTTTTAGGAAATCATTTTTTAGAAAATCAACTAGAACAAAAGAAAAATATTTGAAATATTGTTAATTATTATACAGTAATAATACTGTAATAGCCTACTACAATATTTTTATTGAAGTATTGGCGTTGAATCAAGAACTGAAGAAAGCTGCTAAAAGAAAATCAGTATTAGTGTACAGTATGAGACAAGTTCAGGAAAAATCAGTGGGCAATCATTCGTTACAATAAGTTCTAAGTTAGAATCACAACAATAACAACATGCGGACATAACGTACCGGTATTGACATAAACTAACATGCAGACATGACAGTCCGGTAGTGATTAAAATAAACCTTAAAATTATTACTTACCGACTTATCTAAGCTTAATTGAGATTTTGTCTAAACAGACACAACATCTTTAGGTAAATATCATGGTTCCATTACATTAGAACCCACGTACATTTGAACCCATGACAATTGCACCTGTATGCTATTGCACCTATGGAATTTTTTTGTTTCACGGATAGGCCTAGTTAAACCCATACCGGTACTAACCCTAACCCATGGGTTTTAGCACCCGCATATAGATTGAACCCGTGGATATACGCATGGGTTCAAATGTACGTGGGTTCAAATGTACGGTCACCAAATATCATAAATACCATAACTCACGGCACCAAAGTACGGTACCGGTACCGGCACCAGGATTCGCTCTTGAATTCGAAATAATAAAAGACAAACAAATGGCGATTGGAAGGGTTTGCGGTGAAAAATGGCTATCTATCGGCTCTCTGGCGCCGCATATTGAAGAAAAGAATAATTAACGTACATCGTTTCAATGCACAAAAACATTATCAAATCTAATAAAAAAAATGAAATTCACTTCAGTCAATAATCGAATCAAAACTACTATCAAACAAATGCATAATGCCCTTTTCTCCATCACGGAAAATCCCATTCAAATCCAGCCTCAACGCGACTTGATCTGCAGTGGTCTGTGGTTGCACTTTTGTTTAGTTTGGTAATCGCGTTTGAATGGCATCCAAGATTCCTGGACACGCGCCTACTTTGAAACAGTTTATCCATAGACAGAAGGTCTTGAATCTTTATCGTGACATTGTCCGAGTTATTTACAAAATAGAAGATCTTGAAGATCGACAGTATATGGCACACTGGGCAAGAGAAGAGTTCAAACTAAATAAATTAGAGACGAACGAGGACTCGATAGCACTACTTCTGACCAGAGGAAGGCGGACACTGAAAGAAATCTCCACTACAATAAGTTTAACCCGATAATTTCAGACTATTGTTGAAATCTAAAGAATCGAAAATGGGTGATAGTGCGCAGCGCACAAGAGCGGAAATACGAAGAAGAAAAATTTTACTAAAATCAGAAGAGCGAATGAGAAAATTACTTGGCCCAAACTCTGAGCCAGCACAGGAGAATAAAACTGAATTTGCATTTAATTTTAAAAGTGAGAAAGAACTGTCAACTTCAGAAAATACTTTACAAAACGATATGTCAGAACTTGATAATTCAATGCCAAAAAATGAAGCCGATCCCCTAGAAGAATATACAAATCAAACCAGCACCCAACCTAACACATCTTCCACAGCAAGCCCTTTAGATTTTGAATTGAGTGTATTTCTCATTGGCGGATTCACCAGGTGGTTTCCTAGTCTCTTTGTGCCTATATTATTTTGCATTTTACTTTTGAAACTTCTACCAGCAAACAGACAGCCTCCTGCTATTCATTTCATAGTAATATTGGCATTGGACAGGCTTGGTATCAATGACCAGAATGAATTTGTATTGAAAATTTACACTGTGTTAGAAAATTTGTTTCATACTTTTACCATGTTTTGTTTCTCATTTTTATTGGTTCATATGTTAATTGGGAACACTTAACATAGATGCAATCTTATGCCACCAATTGCTGCAAGCCACGGAACAAAATAAATTCTGGACATTTGGTCCTGAACAGTTGAGAGTTCACCTTTTAGACACAAGAAAGAGGAAAGCTGATAAGACAGCATAACCATATGGCTAACTACGGCCTCTCGTCCGGTTACCATTCCATGTCGGGTATGGGATTAGTTATTTACTTGTTTTCGGAAGCATGGACTTGATGTAAGAAACACTCTTGCATTAATCAATGGTATCCCAATGCAGAACCTTTGTCCAGTGCCCCGTGTATAGACCATCGCTGGTATTTCTGCATGCGAATTTTACTGTATCTCACTGATGCCTGAAATCAGACTTGCCGCTTCCCAGATTCTATTCTATAGTTGTTAAGTGTAGCATGAAGCCATTTATCGTATTGAAGGAATTTTCCGGTAATGACTCGATATATTATATTTCGCAATCATAGCGGTTGTCAGCTCTGTTACTTGTATATTTGCTTTATTTACACAAGAGAGATTTTGAACGAAATTCAGAGATCGGTACTTTGGGAACTCACATAATAGACGTTTCTTTTCACGCTAATATCTGATTTATGCTAAATTTTCTCGAGTCCTATATGATATCAATTGCAAGATAGAATTCTAGATATTAAATGTAATTCAACACCACAAAATTCTTAAAATAAAGACTTACATATGAAAATTATCAAAGAAGAGATATGGATTATCAAAGTAGACAACAGATTGCACCATCACACAAAGCATTAGAAATTTGCTTCCATTCTCATTGTTGAATATCACGAGACTAACCTGGTTAAGAATACTCTTGACTGCCTCATCCACCAAAGTCTATGCATATTGAACAATCAACCGGTAACTTGTTAACCTTGCAAATGTCCATGGTTTACTATATTACCAGACCATGTTTCTCATCACGAAGATAAATATGACAAATCATATCAGAGAAATAAATGAATTAGATAGAGTCTTCCTACTTCAAACACAAATGCCAGTTTTCATTCTGGAACGACAGGCACAATAGCTTGTGCATTCAATCCAAGAGGATTTAGAATAGTTGCATTGTGAAGTAAATTCTTTTTAATTTCTTCATTATCTTTTTCAACTTCATGGCCAAGTTTCTGATCAATGTGTAAGTAAATTTTCCGCAAACTTAATCGCAATTCCTCATCGTTAAGACATTCAATTTGATAAGTTAGTGACTGCATGCAATCTTCCACTACTAAGCTATCGATTGGGGATAAAACAGGCAGTGGTTTGTTAGAAAATGCGCAAGAAAAATACTCATATATGTTCCCAAAATTTGGTTGTGGCATTGTTGGATCAAATGATGCAGGAGGTTCAATGTTGTCTGATGGTTCCTTTTTTGCAACCATCATTACAAGACTAAGTTGCTTTTCTAGTTCTTTGTTATTGGGGCTCAAAGCATCAACAACATCATGCCATCTATCAATTGGCTTCTCAGTGTTTTTTCGTATTGGTCTAAGCTTAATAATATTACTATGGATAAATGTTTGTATTTCATCAACAGTTAATGCTGGCACATCCTCATGAATTTTCTTGCAAAGTTCAATATTTGGCAATTCTTTACTCAGCCATTTTCCTTCATACACTTTTTCGAATGACTCAAGGAAATCTTCTTTTTCCCATGGCCTGAATCTGCGTGCCCGAGGCTTCTCCTTTGTAACTTTTGGGTGTCTATAAATTGTCAAAGGATCACTCGTCTTTTGGACACTTTCTTCATCACCATTAGAATTTGTGTTGCTTTTTTGTTTCGCCTTCATACTTATTAAGTCAACTGCTTTCGTTCATGCAAAAATGATACCAATAACCTGATAAAATTTGGTATTATAGTGACAATAGCAACATACAACCACAGTGGCACTGGTCCAGTCACACCAAATGGCTGTAGAGATATACCTCTCCTGAGGGCGTCCCTCAATTGATGACTTGTCCACGCAACCGCAATGATCCAAGGAGACACTATCAGAATCCCTTTAAGAGGTTTCAGTTGCTCCAAACTTTTGTATTTCAAGATCAGACCCCAGATGTATTTACTACAGACCCACACTACAAATGAGGCAACAGGTACTGCAGTTAATGTATGGAAAAGTGAGCGATGATGAATATTGATCAAATCCTAAAAATAAAAAAATCGATTTCAGATAAGCAAGAAATTGTTAACTTATCAAGTTCGAAAATAGAAAGGCTCACCTTTGGGTAAATCGATCTTGCTTCAATAATGTGATCAATGTCAATTGCACTCGAAAATAATCCTGCCAGACAAATTTCTATCACAATATGGTTGTTATGGATTCCTCTAACTAATACCCAACACCAACAACCTGAAAGTCATTTAGAAAAGTTAAGCACAGAACTGATATTATAATATTTCAGTATTTAAAAATCGTCCAAGAAATAAAAAATAGTACAACTATTCCGTTATTATTACATGTGTATAACTTGCATCATTTGCACTGCCTTGACCATGGGATATGTCATTAGTTGTCACATAGGCCTACAGGTTGATTGATTTTTTAATATACAATAACAATATTCTGATATTAATAACAGAACAAGGCAGACATAAAAGTAAATGTTAATAATGTACACATACAGACATAGTCTATTTCCTGTATTGCGATTTTTATTATCTATTTTCAGATTTTATATTACATTACAAGAATTCACTTTTCTGCCTTTATTTTTCGTTAAGTGCAGAAGTAATTCGAGCTCGTGATACTGTAATATCCTTTGCCAGCGTATGCCCGGGAGATTTACCACCACTTGTGACTTATTTGTTTATTAAGTGTTGGCAAAAACTATAATCGAACTCTGCAGATAAATATATTAAACCCGGTAAACATATGAACAAAAAATTAGGTTCCTACCTACACAGAAATGTACGAAAGAGTCTGCTAAAATACGTTGCAGTATTGTCAAGCGCTGGCTAAAATATTTGAAGAAGTTTTGTTCCAAAAGGCAAAATGTAGCGAACGACAAAGTTCCGAGAATGGCAAAAACGTACTTAGTCAAACTGCGCTTTTCGCGCGGTGGCATTCCCGATATTGAAATGCGAGGGGCACGTAACTGCTGAACTGTGCGCCCTCAATGTTATTCGCCATTTCAACGCAAAGTGGCTAGTATTATGAATACCAGACACTATATTATTCCAAATATTTTTTTCGTGATATTTTCATGATATTTTTGATGAGAATCAAATCATTTTTGTCAGTGAAAAGTCCTGATAGGGTTCACTGAGTAGCGCGCCTCCTTCTAATTTTACGCAGGGCCGTGTTAGGTCTCTCTTTCGTGCTCATCGATGAGTGGTGGTGCATAATTCGGGCAAGAAATGAAAAGAAGTGTTACCTCAAAATGAAAGGTAAATTTAAGTATAATCCAATAGCATTACAACAGTGTTTCAGTTCTTTTTGTATGACTTGGTAAAATCACTGCTGTGCAACGTTTTTTCATCCATTTTCGACTGGCCGCTATTTCATTAGAGAGGATTTCATGAATGTCACATACATCACATGACTTGGTAAATTGGCTCACATAGCTTGGTAAAATTACTGCTGTGCAACGTTTTTTCATCCATTCTCGACTAGCCGCCCCCTTACCACATATCCCTTACTTTTGAATTGATTGAATTTTCATGAATTATATATTAACGCTAGAGCAGAAAATATGAATTATAGCAATGAACTAAGTTAATCAGAATGGCAAGAGAGCGATGCTCAAATGTATGGACGCAAAGTCCAAAACGAAGTATTCAGTACATACGGGTGTCAGATGTGCAGTCACTACCAGCAGTGTTCAATCTAACGCGATCGCAGAAACGCAACAAGGTGCCCAATTTTTGACGTCATCGCGCACAAAAACGAATCCCACACAGATTTTCGAAATAAATGAAAGTAGGCCTAATAGCCTTCTAGCGAAAAATACGATCTTTTCCCACTGAAATTTTCAAAACAATTCAAACCTAATTCGTTTTCAGCGTGGTTCATATTTTCATATGTAATTTTTATTAACGCTCAACTATAATGCTCGTATTATGTTTCACGCATATTTTGGTGACCACTAGTCATTGTGATGTCACACACAAGTACCTTGTTGTTGTATGCTGGCGCGGGCTGATTTTTGAAAATTTCATCGCGCGCTCTGGATTTCGTGTTGTCGACTCGGCAAAACTTGTTATTGTCCGTAGGGCAATCAAACAGATGGGTTTCAGCTCTTGAACCTCGAGATTGGTACACCCATGGCCATGAGCTTATACTGAATGATACCGATGTTGCAAGTATGTTTCACAAGAAATTACTAAACAAAAGTTTTGAGCGTTTTAATATTCAGCAAGGGACTATAATGAGTGGTTTATTAACCGAACCAATAATATACGCGTACTAGTGTTCTTTATGTGACGTGTCAGTAAAATGTCCATTCAAGGAAGCAAGGCTAAAATAGGTAAATTGATTTTAAAGTAGAATGGCTGAATACAACAGTTGTTTGACACTAATTTTGCAATCGTGATACGGGCATGCATAACTGCTAAACTTCGCAAAATTTATTGCTATTCCGCGTCAAGGAACGTGATGACCCGCAAAGTTTGTCGGGAAGTGGCCTGATAGTGATTTGGAAAGAAAAAATCATTGGTGGGAATTGGAAGTTGACTACACCATTTATATCATAAAAAGCACATTGACGCTGACGCACTAGATGCACTCAGAAGCGAAGCGTGGAAGCAAGAGGAGGTTTTTTTCACCACAATGCCAACCGCTGAAGAGTAAAATTTTGAAAACTCCGTCATTTGAAATAAAGCCTCACCTAGATAATGTTCTACCACGTGTTGAGCTGAATTCCTCAGTATTGTCCCGCAAATTAATGGATAGTCCTGTCAATAAACCCTAAATTTCCACATTCATGGTTAACCAAAATTACGGCATTGAATTTTTGAAAAGCATAGTCTTTGTCGCCAGGGAAGACGTCACGCGGAGCATAAGACAAGCAAAATATTGATATAAATATAAGACAAGTATTGTACTTTGGATGATTGTCGCTTGATTCAGCAATGAACACAACAAATATGGACAAAGTGTAAAAACGTTGGGAAAGCACGAAAACAAGGGGAAGCTATTTGAGTTGAAGGTGTGCTTTTTTGCATTCCGATAATATATATTAGGCTACTATTGTAACATTTCACAAAGTTTGCAAATAATATAGGATTCTGCTCAGTCTTAAAATAGTCTTGGTCAGTAAAAACAACATTTGCGCAGTATGAAATTTTCTTGGAGGGAACACTGGTCTCATTTTTTTTGTGTTATGGAGCTCTTAAAGAGGTTGACTATTTTGACGAAGCCCCACAAATGAATTTTGAAAAGTAAAAGAAATAAAAACACATTTGTTACTCACCAATTATTACTTTACTTAATTTGAAAGCTAAACCTTTTTTAATGGGTTTAATACAAGCCCTAAACAAATTTAAATTTCAGCTATAAATTATATATAATATGGCTGTAAATTTTACGCTAGACGAACATATTAATAAATTCGGGGTCGAATCTAGAGATGTATCGGGTATCGGCCATTTTTTCGGTATCGGCCATGTATCGGTATCGGTTAGATTAAGGCCGATATTCCCGATATATTTACCTTTTTGATATGGTCCAGAATGTTTTAAAAGATAAGTTGGCATACTACTTTTTAATTTATTTTTGTCTGGAGAGATCGTGAGCTATGAGCCATAAATGTCCCCACCCCCGCGAGAGAATAGGATTCACGTGTTTTTAGCTATTTATCAGCTCAACTAGCTCAACTAATTTGGCTATTTTCGCTGTCAAATTTTTATATTGACATTTTTAATATTACATAGTTTTTATGAAGAAATATATCAACACAGCACATAACAAAAAGCAACTAGGCGCCCAGTTTTAAATCATACAGTGGAATTGGGGTCCTTCCTTATTAACGGCACATGGACTTTTGGCACGGGTATAAATTCTGACTGTTTGTCGTCAAGTACGAGTGTCCTTTAGTCCGTCGACATCGATAAACTTAATTCCGACACAATTATCCCACTACACAGGTATTAATCTTAATTCTGCTTAACTACACGATTTCTTTATAGATATATTGACTTGACCGCCTAGCCCTAGACTGTCTCAAAATATATGATAGCAATTGTAAAATATTATAAAATAGTGAAGTAAAAAAACATCCTCAACGGTTATCGGTGGGCCTTCTTTTTGTCGGTGCTGATTGATATTCTTTCATGTTGGCTTTGACTTATTGCGTCGACGATTACGATTAGCCACTAAATAAAATATTTGTAAAATGCTTTTAATTTGAACGTAGGACGGCGGCGCTAGAATGTGTGGGTGATATTCAATATTCTTTTAAACACGAATAACGATATTCGAAGCTCGCGATATTAACATTAAATTCAAATTGGACATCCCGGCTTATGAGTTTTCTAATTGAACACCGAGATTACTAGCGTTACTGTACAATATATCTTAATCAGTTACAGCATATGGATACCAAACAAATGAATTTCATATTATGTGATATATATTTTTTTTCGATCTGAAATAATGTGTACCATGAACAACGCTCAAAGACCATTGTTTTAACCCGTCTGCCCTACACAGCATACCTAATTAAGTAATAATTACATAGTATCGGTTTCGGTAATATCGGCCTTTTTGTAGTATCGGCGTATCGGTATCGGCGTTTTTAGCTGGTATCGGTATCGGCAACAAAAGTGGTATCGGTACATCTCTAGTCGAATCCCACCCACCTCCTCTCTCTTTTGGAATAATTGAACTGAAAAATTGCTAATACCGTGGGCGATTGCATTTTGTTAAAATCGCCGATTGTTTTCTTAGCGTGACGTGATTTTTGACCGTATACATCTTTTTACGTGGTGTTTATTCTTTCCTAAATCACAAATTTTGCTCGGCATATGCATGCATTGTTCCACTGGGACAACGATAATTACATTTTTGTTCTGGCACTGAATTGTGAGTTCGGTGTGAAAAATACGTTAGTATATTATAATCATCGGCAACAAGATGCTGGAAATAATTAATAAAGAGGTGAATCCTCAACCCAGATTTCTTGATTAAAAAGCGGCATTATAAAATATTAAAACCAAAACCTGAAACGGGAGATGACACTATAAGTTTTATTTTAGCGGACTCGCGGTAGATTAAAAATGCGTGCGTGACATGACCTTTTTATCCATTGTGAAATTACCGACGGAGTCGCATGCTACTTGTTCACTGTATGTGAGAAACATATAAGATAATTAATGTGAAGTATATCAAATTGATCCAGGATGATTGATCCCTGGATGAATTTTCAATAACGCCCCAGTGTTAAATAACAAACCGAGTCGGATTGGCAAACGTTTCATACCTCGATATCAGCCCGGTAGAAATGAATTTTTGCCCATTTGTTTTTTCGTACCATCTTTAAACTTCCCTATAAATGTTTGAAGACATGAGAGCTATTTCGAAAAAATATCTTGTAAGTTAATCATAATTTGGCATTCATCAATTTCAGATAATATGGAACACTAGTTTCATTATAGAGAATCGTGAGTGGTCATGGTGCTTGATCGGAGCCTGTGTGGCATTCTTCTGTTGCAGGCCAATGAAATCAAATTGTTCGTATAGGTTTCGTACTTCATTGTTTTATCGCGATCCCTGTCATTGGGGTATACCTCAAAAATTTTGATTCACAACCATATTAAAAGCTTATTTGAATATGTTTCTGTGGAACTTTTCGTAGAGCTAGTTATATTCTTTTCACAATTACACACTATTATCTTAGTTTCAATGATGTCGTTTTTTATTTTAGTTCTATGAGCGGACTTTTGTTTCAGATACCCGGTCGGATTTTGCGTGCAGTTATGAACATTTATAGATGTTCTGTCGAGAATTGATGTTACCTTTCTATGTACTTATTATTCTTAAATTTTATTGTTGGTTTTTAATTCAAGTATTTGTAGCCATATCCAAATGATAGGTTTGATAAGTATTATCAGATAGATCAAGTAGACACATTGACTTGACTGCTGACAGCAGTGTTGGGTGAAAGTCCATAAACCTCTTATTTAGGTTAATTTTAGTCACGGGGCATTCACGTCTCTAGATCATTGGGTTGAATCTCACTGAGGGTTTCTGAGTCATTTCATTAATATGACCCAAGTCACTTAGAGCCTTTGATAAATGGTGACTTCTGTTTTAATTTGCGGCGATATCATATCAGACTTCTTAATAGAGTACAAAGTAAGAGAGTGACCTTATTATAGCAAGACCAATTGTGAAGTAATTTAATCGACTAAAATATGTTCAATTTTCTGTTGCAGGAGTAAGAGTGTTCCGAATTGACAGAAGTACAATCTTCATTTTAATTGAACTACAATGTTGCTGAGTGTAAGTAGTTTTATTTTTGCAATCAAGTTAATTTTGCAACTTTTAGAAAAATAATTACACCGTAATCTGGAATCAGATCCAAAAATGTCTATGAAGCTATTCATGCTCATGGTATACCTGGTGACCTGGGCGTTACAAGTTCGAAAACCTCTACACACGGTCCAAGATTTTTCATAACGAATGTTTGCTTGTAGTACATAATAGCTTTGTCTTTACATATGAAACTAATCTTGTTATCTTCAATTAATCTTAAGTTCCACAAAGAATTTTGTACGACGTCAACGAAAAAGATACTGTTGTTCCAAGATATGAAAATACGACATGTACTAAGTGTTTTATTTTTTTTCGCAAATTGAGTCCTGCCTTCCAAGCTGATAACTTGCGTCAACTGCCTCCCCGAATTCACAAATATTAACTACAGGCCCCTAACGTACGTTACAATTATCGAGTTTTATTTTTTACATTTTTATTAATTTATACTTTTTGCTCTGGACCTTTTTTTGAAGAAAAATCCGAGGTAAGTTACTTGCAGACACTAAAATGCCAAGAGCTATACTGAAACTATAAAATTATGTTGGTGCATTACAAGCCAGAAAATATCATGTGACATATATATAAGCTAAGGATGCTAAGTATGACTACTTACAAGTATTCGATTCTCATCCGATTCCTAAATTTTCGATTCCGATTCCCCGACTTAGCTCACCGAGAAAACATACCCACTTAATCAATACCATATATGAAATCGAACAAGAGAGCGAAGTTCAAGTATAATGTGTCTGTGCAATCTGTCACCGTAGACAAAATCGCACACAGAAACGTATCCCTTAAAGCCCACATAAATTTTTGAATTTAATAAAATGAACGTGATAGCCTTCTAGAGAAAAAATTACAATTTTTAAACACTGAAAATTTCGAAGCTATAGTTTCAGTAGGGGAGACAAGATATTTTTTCATAACAATAACAAGAAAATGAATTATAACAACAACCTAAAAACAAAACGATCTGTATGTCAACTTTAAGTTCAAAAAATCACTATCATAGCAAACAAAAATTTATTGCAATCTAAAAAGTTCAATTCATGCCTCCCTGTGAGTCTCGATCGCAATTTGGAGACGAGACAGTAAGCTCCGTTGAACTAAATGCTCTTCCTGATAGAGCGGATGTGTTGATGGGACACCGAGGTACTTTTGGCGACAACCGCGATGTTTGGATAAGATTTTTTTGTTTTTTCGCCACCATTGCAACATTTTTTCTTGGGTCGCTGATGCCAAAATTTCTGTCATACAAATATAATGATATCTCAGCTGAAACCTCCACCTCCCTGGTCAAATCAACAAGGGTCTACTCTACAATCGATTCCGCCATCCCTACATATGACTTGCATTAGTTCAATTCTGTTGAATGTAAATAAGGAAACCGGCTGTAAGGCTCGCTCATTTTCAATGGAAGTGTCGCACTCGCACAGAGAACGGGGAGGCACTGGAAAAAGTTGAATTGAAACGTGGAAACTTGTTAATATTATTCAATATATGAGAATGTGTAGGAATTTTTGATTTTTGTCACTTGTAAGATGTAGAATTATAACTGCGGTGTCAAACTTTTTAATTTTTTTTAATGCCTCCAATAAATCGACCTTCTCTGCAACCCCAGGCTCCCATCTCCTTACTTGCTTGCTTGCACCGGCTTCCTTTTTATCCACGCCCCTTTTTTGCTTTTATTTTTTGTCAAGTTTTTCTCGACCCTCTGAATCTTACTTTCTTTTTTCACCCTCACTCGCGTGCTCTCCCCGGGCTTCCTCTCCTAATCCACGCCCCATCTACTTTGGACACAACTCAGTGGTCTACTTGTTTATTTCTCGGCCCCTCTCCTCCACCCCCGCTTTCAGTTTGCTTACTCCTCCCCCCGCGATTTGCTGCTATGCTGCTTTGACGACTTGCCTGTCATGCCTGCTGGATCATATCCATTATCATCTTGCTCTCTGACTCCCTCTCTCACTTTCCTGCTGGACCATCTCTTGCTCTCGGACTCCCTCTCACTTGCTCTCCGACTGACTCCTTTATTTTCCTGTCATGCCTGCTGGACCACCCATCTCTTGCTCTCCGACTCCCTCTCACTTTCCCTCAACCTGTCATGCCTGCTAGTGTCACGGATTTTATTATCCGTGTGTTTTGGATTAGATTGTCTTTTTGTATTTGCCTATATGCTTTTTGAGGACCTTTGGTTTAGATATACTTCATCCGGGTCCGGTTGCTGTGGGACTCCGATCACCATCGAGTCGTGAGAAAAAAGAGCTTCCCGCCTCTTCTCCGGTCGCCGCGCTGGTGGCAGGACGTGTTTTTCTGTGTTCTCTGTTTTAAGTGTTTTAGCTTTGGAGTTGCCGTACAATAAACAACCGATCCGAAACCTTTGAGTCTTCTGATTCATTCTACAACCACGGTAGCAACATCTTGGTCCGTGACAATGACGAGCACGCCAGGATTTGATCAACATCTTGGTCCAGTGACAATGGCGAGCACGCACAGATTTGGAGGAAATCAATGACGGCAACTCCAAAGCAAATACCAGCCAAACAGGTTATATAACTCAAACAGATTAAACAAAAAAATAACTAGAGAACCGAAAACACACCCGACCGCCAGCGCGGCAGCCAGAGAAAGAGAGCTCGAAGACCTTTTCTGCCTCACATGCAGTGAGTGGTCGGAGTCCAAATCCGGCAAAACAGCCGTGAATAAGGGTCAACATCACAGTCTATAAACATAAAAATATATATACACATACAATATAAACGTGGACAGTATGGTCCGCGACACTGGCCCATTCTTGACCTACGACTCCCTCTCTCTTGCTCTCGTACTGACTCCTTTCGTTCACTGTCATGCTGCTGGACCATCTTCTTTTCAGATTGTCTTTCCCTCCCTCAACCTGTCATGATGTCTGCTGGCCCACTCTTGCTCTCGGACTCCCTCTCACTTGCCCTCAGACTGACTTCCTTTCCCATGACCTGTCATATTCTTTCCTTCCCTGTCATGCCTGCTGGACCATCTCTTGCTCTCGGACTCCCTCTCACTTGCTCTCCGACTCCCTATCCTTCTCTGTCATGCCTGCTGTACATCTCTTGCTCTCCGGCTGACTCCCTTTCCTTCCCTGTCATGCCTGCTGGACCATCTCTTGCTCTCGGACTCCCTCTCATTCGCCCTCCTACTGATTTCTTTTCCCTTAACCTGTCATGCCTGCTTGCCCTCCGGCTCCCTTTCCTTCCCTGTCATGTCTGCTGGCCCACTCTTGCTCTCGGACTCCCTCTCACTTGCCCTCAGACTGACTTCCTTTCCCATGACCTGTCGTGTTCTTTCCTTCCCTGTCATGCCTGCTGGACCATCTCTTGCTCCTCGACTCTCTCTCACTTGTCCTCTGACTGTCCCTTTAAGCTTAATTAGGACATTAGATGAGATAAAAAATCAGCGAGGAACCTAATGAAAATTGAGAGGATTGAAAAAAAAGCAAAATAAAATCATCGAAGCCAGAAGCAAAAGATATCAGGTAAGTGAAGTGAAAGCGGCAGCGGGACAAGGAAAATTGAGATGAGAGACGGGTTCAAACTCCTTGCCTTTTTGGAAGACTGAAAAAGCCTCTAATAACTTGCCCGATTGCCTTTTATTAAAAATTTTGTATCACGAACACGACGATAAATATAACTTTTTGTTCTCGTGCGAAATTGTGAGTTCAGTGTGAAAAACAAGTTAGTATATTATAATATCGGCGACGAGATGATAAAAATAATAATTAGTAAAGAGGTGGATCCGCAATCCAAATTGCTTGATTGGAAAGCGGCATTATAAAATAAAAAAAAAATAAAACCTAAAACGGAAGATAACATCATAAGTTTTGTTTTAGCAAACTCGTGACAGATTGGAATCGATTTTTGGACATTGTAAATCACTAAATCTGGTGCTATGTTAGATTTTAATTAGTCACTAAAATCGAAACGAAGTCAATTGTGCGCGCGATGTATCATCCCATCCATTTTGAAACTACCGTACCTACGTAGCTGCATGCGATTTTTTCTCGGTATGTCACAATATATTAGATCTATTACGATTAGATTAATAGAAACTATATCAATTAATTTTTCATTGCAATAAAATATTTTCAATTCTTTGTATTTTGCACAGCTCTTTAAATTTTTTCAAAGGATGATCTATAAAGAAAAAAAAACACAATCAGTCATGATTACGATTTACCGTGTTTCCCCGAAAATAAGACCCAGCCTGAATTTATTTTAAATACTAAATTTGTGATAAAATGATTTTATTATAAGCCCTCCCTTTAAAATAAGACCTAGTCGATAGCAAGAAATTTGTCTTACGCGTTTCGAATGATTAATAATCTATGTTCACATTTTTTTTTAAATGGAAACGTGTTATTTATAAGTAACGGGTATCGGTTTCGTAATTTGTATACCGGTATTTGAAAATCTCGTAATTCTCTACTTTGTAATTTTGTTTCCGCTAAATGAAAATATAATACATCTCCCGAAAATTATACTTAGTGTTATATTTCGGAAGAAAATTGAAATAAAACCCAGTCTCATTTTCGGGGAAACACGGTAGGAAATTATCTATGCAATCGATGCAATATTCTTGTCAATAATTTTGAACTTTTCGCTTGGCCGCACACAAAGTTCACCGTGCAACTAGCTATGCAGTGGCGCTATTTGGTTTGCTGTTCCGCGACCTGCGTGCTGTTTCATTGTGCATAGACGGAAAATAGGTTTGTATTCCGGTTTTGCTAGCTCTGTAGCTAGATTATTCGGTAATTTTAAAGTTCACCACGGTACAAATATAATATGTTTCACCGTTGAATAGTGTCTAGTGTTAAATAGTGTTAGTGTCTATTTTTATATTTCGAAATTCTGATATTCCAGTATTCAGATACCGGTATTGGATACGGTATGCCAGGCATCAGACGTCTATCTTCTGATCATCCAGACATTTATGTTTTTATGTGTCTGTATTCTGATTTTGTAGTTTGTTTTGGATTGCCATATTTGTTTCTATGTTGCATTTCTGCATTTGGTGGGGCGTTTTGTATGTTTCAGTGTTTGTGTGTAAATTGTACAGTTGTACAAGTGGCAGATGACAGGACAGCAAGATAAAGTGTCTGTTGTCCGAATGTAACGTCAAGTCAATTTGTAATCTAATAATATTACACTGTCATACTGCTGTACTGTGTAGGTGTCACAGTGCTGCAGTGTGAGGTTGTTCAGTTGTTGGTGCTGTGTATTATCCACTTATCTGACTTATTGAATTCTGGAAATAGCAATATAGGGTGGTGTAGCCAGTCTGCGGACGATTTCATTCAAATCGCTATAAAACAAAAACCAATATTTCTAACCCGTTAATTTTTTCACCATAGGTGCATTGGCATTTATTCTACACGCTAAACTTCGAATTAACTCTTTACAACCAGGGGTTAAAGCTATACAAACCACCAAAGTACGACACTCGGAAGACGTATTTGCGACCGAACGACCAGTGTGCGACCACGGGTTTCAAGCCTTGAACATCGTTTCTGCTGCGTTGAGCCTGCGTGAAAAAATTGGGCTTCTAATTGCATTTCTGACCGTCACATATTTTAAGAACACGGTCATTTCAAACAAAACTCGTCAAATTATATACAAAGCACCGCATCACAGCAATCAAACAGACAAAAACACGGTGGTCGCAAATGCAAATTGGTCGACAAAGATATTATCGACGTATTGAAAATGCGCACACCCCTATTCCCACTCCTTTAAATGTAGAAATGCGAAAATTTATAGATCTGAAGATGGTTAAAAGAAACACAACTCTACCCCCTTGCCAATTTTTTTTTATCTCTTATATTTGTTTGTATTTTCAAGTTTTTATAATGGGTTAATGGGTAGTTGGTGACATGAAAAAATGGTCCGTTTTTTCTCTTTGGTTGGGTTTTCGGTCGTAACTTTTTTGTTTGCAGCCGCATTTTAGTGTAATTTTGCAGAGCTACGAGGGACAAGTGGACGATTATGCGTGAGAAATATCAGTGCGGTTCATTAATTTTTTCGGCATTAATGAGATTGATGAAGTTGATGGCCGCAAATAGGCCGTGGGTAAGCAACCCTATGTTGGTATTGTCATCAGTTTTCAACTAATCTCAAAAAACAAAGTTAATAATCTTCAAATGCAGAAATGGCAGCATTTAAGATTCATAAAAAGTTATCTACAATTTTTTGAAAATTTTATGTTTTATATTTAAAAACCACTAATGTCTGAATGTGTTCTTGTGTTTCTTGTTTCTACAACGTGACCTCGTCACAATTTTTCACTTTTTATTTTGGCTCCTTGAGGTTAGGGCCTATAATCATCATGAAAATACATGCTTTGCACATTGTCTTATTCAATTTTGCCATTGTCTAAAACAATTTTATTTGCTTTACTTCTCAGTATTTTCCATTGTCAATTAGTATAATCTTCCATATAATATAACAATTTGTAATCTGTGAACTATTAGAGAATTAATATGGGAAGAAAGAAGAAAAAGGTTATCAAACCATGGTGCTGGTATTGTAATCGTGATTTTGAAGATGAAAAAATTTTAATGCAACATCAAAAAGCGAAACATTTTAAATGCCATGTTTGTCATAAGAAGTTGTTCACTGGGCCCGGTCTTGCGATACACTGCATGCAGGTGCATAAAGAAAATATTTCTGAAGTCCCTAATGCAGTACATGGTCGCACAGACATTGAAATTGAAATTTACGGAATGGAAGGCATACCAGAAGAAGATATAAGAGAACACGCAAGAATAAAACAGAATCAAGGTGGCCCGAGTGCGAAGCGTAAAAAGGTCGAGGACTCTGATGATTCAGACGATGATGATAATAATGTGCCACAAATGCCATTTCCTGGCATGGTACCTCCAATGGGTATGCCTGGCATGATGCCCATGCCAGGCATGCCACCTGGAATGATGAATATGAACATGAATATGCCTCCTATGGGTATGATGGGTGGCCCTATGATGCCTCCCGGGTCCAACATGATGGGGCCAGGGGGAAGATGGCCAATGCCTGGCATGATGCCTAATATGATGATGCCAGGTATGAGGCCTGGAATGATGGGTCCTCCTGGTGGTCCCATGTCAATGAATCCTGGCATGCCACCGGGAAATGCCCCTGGACCAATGCCGAAAAATGGGGCTGAAGGAGGCTCATCAGATTCAAAAACTGAATCTAATGACCAATCAGCCCCTTTACCAAAACCACTATTTCCCGCAGCATCCCAAATTCAGCAAAATTTGAAAAATTCCACTGAGGGTAGCAATGAAACAACTCAATCATCTTCAAAATCTACCATATCGTCTGGAAGTAGGCTAATCCATCCCGATGATGATATTTCATTAGAAGAAAGACGTGCAAGATTTCCAAAATACAAAAATCGTTATGGACCGGGTTCAGACGAACCTCCACCACGTCAAAGTAGTCATGATATGCATCGTGGTGGTGTTAATGACTATCCACCAAAACATGGTGGCGATTTTCAACCTCCACGTCATCACCATAACATGCCACCACATATGAATCCAGGTATGCGTGGACGTGGTAGGCCTTACTAGATAATTAGATAAGTTACTCAAAAAGTATAAAAAAAATTTGAGACAACAATTTCATTAATTAACATACTATTTCTACCGAATTGATGTTGGAACTACCTTCTGGTATATAGCACAAGCTGTTATTACATATACCTGTCTTTGATAAAGATTAAGAAATGGTAGTTGATTTTGATATCAAGCTATGGATGTTGTACTTCGTGATAGGACCAAGTTGGTGCACAAATATGTTATATTATAATAATGGCGTTCTAGCAATATGAACAAAGTTTTCGGATTTTGTTCATTCCCCACATTTTATGCCACAGTACCATTCATAAATCTCTGTATTCTATCTTGCAACAAAATAACTATTCTATCCGAAATCAATTTGTTGTTTTTCTAATTCACTTTTTGAAGAGAAAGCATCAAATTTAAGACAAGTTAAGCTTTTTGGGTAGGGTTGTGTGACCATGTACTTTCAATTAACATTAATATGGTTGTTAGTTTGAAAAACCTTTTTTTGAAGTACAGGTACCTTGTTCCCTAATCTAAATGAAAATATATTTAGAATGAAAAATTTGAATTTGTTTATTGTGCCCAATTGTTTTTGATGTATTACCATGCATGGTCATTGATAAGACACACATTTTTATATGTGACTTATCTTTGGCCAAGTGTAATTTTCCCATCAATTCCTATATCGATCCTTGTAGGGAAGTTTGTTGTGTTTCAAGAATTTGTGGTTTAGGTGTTTATGAAGATTGTTCGAAAATTTGTATCTTATTATTTATGAGAAGATATTTCATTTATTTTGGATAAAAATTTACGCTTTGGAAGACGAAGTCATAAAACATAACGATTAAAATTTGTGTTTGAATGGCCTCGTTTTATTTCATTTTTTTTATTTGACGAGATCTAAATATTCTGGATCATGCGAGATTGGGGTCATTTTTAGAAAGTTTAAATAATGACCCATACCGTTGGGATGTAAATACCACAGCTGTGTTTTGTAGTTTCGTCCAGTGGTATACATTTCAAGAAATAAATTGAAAGCTTTTTTGTTTGATGTTTTTCATTTTTGCACAAGATTGAAATTGTCCCTTCACACCCCAGAGAATTTCAATACAAAGTTGTTGAAAATACAATGGAGTAGGTATGTATTTGCCATTGGAAAAAACTCTTTGTGTGGATGATTGATATAGATTCCTTTCAGTTATCGTTAAAATACTGCATGAATATATTAAAAACGAATTTCAAATTTTCAAAATATAGTTGTATTAATAGAATTCAAAAAATGATGGCACTTCATTGGTTGTCCATATTTTCGCCTAGAGATCAGTCTCTTCTGAATGACATTGCTTTGAGAAATTATTTAATAAGGCATAAGTTGTGTTTCATCATATATTTGACTATGAGTTCATTCCAGGAAGATATTCAGATTATCAAGCCATTAGGCGAAACCATTTCTCACAAGGCTGGGGGCAAAATGCCTGTTTTGATTTTTCATTCATTTTCAATCTTTCAAGCACAAAAATGAATCTATGTATATTTCGTTACTTGCATTTCTCCTGAATGTATATTACATAATTCAGCCATATTTTTCTATTAATCTTGCAAAAATTTTCGTGTTTCGAATGGTTTAAAATTTAACAATTGGTGGCAATAGAGAGCCATGATACATTCTCCATATTGTATGATATGTACCAGAGTACAGAAGTGGAGTATTTCTTTTCACTGTCTCATACTTCTTGTTTTTGATACTTGTCAATAGCTTTATTGTTTTGTTAAAAAATATCAGTGAATTGAAATGAAAAACCTGGTATTGCTTACTTGTATAAATGCTACGATTCCAAAACTTCATGAAGCTGATGTATACATTGCAATAGATAGTGATACAGGAAGGGTTTATATCAATACAACGACCGATATTATTGGCGTGGATCCCACTATTGATGAGGTATTTGTGTTCTTTTCATATGCTTTCATCTTTATTCACAATATCTGTTTTAATTTTTTGGTTTATTTTGTGCTGATTTCGAATTAAATGTTGATTGGATAATAAAAAATTGATTTTATTCATTGTCTGGTTTGTTAGTGTCAGTCATAAAACCGAAAAAAAAAAAAAAAAAAAAATGCGAAGACTCTACGAATGCGCATTCTTTAATTGATCTCATCTCAAATGAACTGGTCTCATTTAGTACAAATTTGACCATATTTGCCTCGAAAATAGTTGCACATAGGTCTGCAGCATTGACATTTCCTATTTTTGGTAACATTATTCTGGCCAGTCACACTTTGTCGATTCGTTAGAGATTGGTGTTCCAGTAGTTATCCAAAAATTACTGATACAGATATAAAAGCTTCTAAAAAACATCATGAATCTGAGACATTTAAAACCAACATTCATTACCTGTAGTATCGTACACTTTTAATTATTCAATAGGAAGATCATTTTAACAATGAAACTTTCTTGAATGCACGTTAAGGGTATATTTGAATAAATTTGAAATATTGAATATTGCGCAACATATAAAATTAATATTAATTCTAAATAAGCATGATCTGTTGTTCAATTTCAATGGGCATATAATGCTGCTTTTTTACCACTATACATTCAACAAAGTCGCCTGCACCCTTGCCGCCTAATGAAATCTCACTTATTACCTTGTAAGTGGTTGTTAAATTGTATTCAAAAGCCTCAAAAGTATTGTCCAGCAAATTTGAATAAAAAGCAATTATTTTTTGTCCAACATATTTATGTGCCTCTCACTCTGAGCAAGGCTCTACACACCTATAGGTAAGAAGTTACTTCGTTTTTAGAAGAGCCCATATCATTCTGGTTCGGCCCAATTTATTACACACAACACATTTATACACTCTTGTCATGGGTCACACAACCTAGTTATTTTCTTTGTCATTTGTTTAGGAAACGTTTGCGATAGGTCTGGAAGAACTTGGTGATGCATGTGTTAACGTTACTGGTCTTCAGTATCTCCAAGGGGAAGACAGTATTTGTGTTTCTACTGATCATGGAGATTTAGTAGTTGTCAATGTGTTGACAAAATTGGTAAGCTCTTAAATACACAATAGTTTTTGCACCAAAAAGTCCATAATTTGAGATTTATTAATTTTGTGAAATAATAATCTGTAATTTTCCATAGTCTTGTATTCCTCAACTAGGAATTTGTATTAGTGATTGCATATTAATCGAAAAGAATGGTAGTAATTTGGTGAATAAGTTATAAGCTGTGATGAAGATATTTAAATTTTTTTATGGGGGGGTGGAACAGGGGTTTTCAACTGTGAAAATGCTAGTCGATTGTTCATATTGAGCCATTTCGTATATGCTACTTATGTGCAGGTGGATTGCTAGAATCAGACATGGTACGATCATTCCATCATCAATTGATTAACTATTCACATACCTGTGTGGTCTGTTTATAATTAGCAAAGGGAGACCATTATTAATTAGCCATCTTTTCGACTTTCCACTCCTCGTGAGAACTTCAGTAGAATCAAGTATATCACTTGTTGTGCCTTTTCAATGATTTGTTAATTAATAGTGTCACGAGTCCCTAGTGGTTTTTCAAAACTATTATATTTTTATATTATATCAATTCTTTGGATTTCATTTGGTATTTCTGAATGTACCTTTTCTTTTTAATTTCGAAAGTTTTCAAATTTTCTCATGTTTAGGTCGAATCAGTGGGGACAGTAGACAGCGGTTTGTTGCAAATGAAATGGAGTCCAGACCAAGAATTGTTGTTGTTAGGCACAGGGCATAACTCAATTATTGTTATGACTCGCGAATTTGATCCTGTTGCTGAACTTGACATCAATGCGAGTGAATTTGGTGAAGGTTTGTGAATTCTTCTTCATTAGGCAAAGGCAGATGATTTTAAGTAGCTGACAAAGTTAGCCTCCATTAAAACAAAAGTGTAAAAAGCATCGTTAATTTTTTTGGGCCTGTATAGTTAGAACAATTTGTTCTCATTTTGACTGCATTCATTTGGATCATATGTGATGAACACGCTATTGTCACATAATTCAAAACTTATATCTGTGGGCTTGATCGTTTTACTACTACGCATACTCTTCCACCACTGAGAGGAGTTTACAGTTTTGAGTCTTTTGCTGACTTGAATCTTTGCTTTCAGTTTACTTTATTTCAATCAAAATCTATCTTTAAATTGATATGCAAATTTTTTTTACGTTTTTTTCTATTCACATCACGAATTCCTATAACTGCTTAAGCCATTTTAATAGGAAGGTTTTCAATATATTATAAATACGGTAAATACTAGTGTGGCCCACTCATTCAGTCGATATTGACAAATCGGCCCGCAGTGGCAAATATGTTTTTACCCTTGATTTAGAATCAAGACTAAATTAGGAATTCTGTATAACTAATTTTTCCTGTACTTCATACATGACTTTTGAATACTTTTGATTTGATCAGGTCAATTTATTACTGTTGGCTGGGGA
This sequence comes from Styela clava, assembly GCF_964204865.1. Taxonomy (NCBI): domain Eukaryota; kingdom Metazoa; phylum Chordata; class Ascidiacea; order Stolidobranchia; family Styelidae; genus Styela; species Styela clava. Next base: position 12,828,221 of record NC_135264.1, read on the forward strand.
AAGAAAGAAACTCAGTTTCATGGAAGTGAAGGAAAAGGGGCAGCTGTTAAGAAAAATGAGTCAATTGAACCTGCATTGCTGTGGGATGACAGGAAAATCAGAATTGTATGGAGAGGGGATGGACAATATTTTGCTGTAAGTTTTATTTGCTTATCTTTGTAAATAAAAAATTGAAATAATCGGGTTCTATATATATATATATAGGGTTCAAATCCCATGGCACCAGGAGTGTTATTAGTTTTTATTAAAATGATAGGTAAAGATGAATTTGAAAAGTTTCAACTCTTCCGAACCAGCAGTGGATGTTGGTGTACCGAACTGTTTTCCGGAGAGAAAGATTTATATAAAAACTTTTCTAAGTAAATTTCCTGTGAAACTATGATCCTGATCATATTGTGTAATTAACCAATTCTGAATATTCAACATTAAAAAAGAATACATGTAAATAGTTAAAATTGTATTTATACTGGAGAAATTTAATTCAATATTGAAAATTCATGATATGGAAACTGTCTGCCATCAGGCCACTTGAATAAAATACATGAAATTTGGTATTTCTGTTATATAAACATGTACAGACCTTAATGATTCAGTGCCATGTTATGAACCATAATATTATGCTGCAAATACCAGCAATCTATGGATATAAGGTGTCGCAGCTCGATAATCTGTAATGGTAATGTATATCTATGTTACATTATTGCAGCATGGTGAAAAACTGAATTACTGACTGACTATGTATGAGTATACCGGTACTAGTCAATAATTTGCATAAATTTTACTAATGAATTTATAATTTTTACCAATTTTCATCATATTAGTTTTCTATAATTTATTGTTTATCTTATATAAAGGTTGGAATGATTGATCCCGTTAATGGAAACAGAAAATTTCGAGTTTGGAATCGAGAATGTGTTTTGCAATATACGAGCGAATATATCGGTGGTTTAGAATCAGCATTGGCTTGGAGGTGCGATATTAGTACATTACGTTACTATGTTTTTGCTATCACGTGCATAAATGTTTCTTTCAAAAATGCAGCAACTTCTTACATACCAGATGCCAGTCCAGAACCCAATTTGAAGCATACGTGGATCAATCTGCATTTTTTTGAACAACTCCTAAAAATGTGTCCAGGGGTTCTTAGCAAGTAGCCTCTCTGATATATGACACAGAATTTGGAGTGACTATTACGTTCTCAGTTTAGCATTAATCTGTTTCTAAAAAACTTGAGTCAGAGACAGGGTCCTTGTAAAATCAATTTTAAGTTTATGGTTTAAACCCAAAATTTTTTGCTAAATTTATTTCTAATTTTTAATCAATGTTACTATGGCTCAATCTTGACTGAGTTGTGTAATAATTGTCTACAGGCCAAGTGGAAATCTGCTAGTTTCAAGTCAAAGGAAACCGCATCGACATGATATTGTATTTTTTGAAAAAAATGGTTTGCAACATGGTGAATTTACCCTGCCCTTTGGTAAAGATGAAATGGAGGTATGGTTGACATGAAATATTCAGTTCCTTGCTGTGATGAAGCACTCATTTGCTTGGGGTTATGGACCTAAAAAATTAAAAGCACATCCAACAGCACAGGAAATATTAACTAAATATCATTATTGGGGTGTACTTTGCCCTGTAGAGGATTAGAAATTGCTGAGATTGAAAATAGGTTTTGTATGACTTTGTGGCACAGAACATATTCAGAGGGATAATTCTGATTTAGCATGATAAAAATACCGACATAAAGACTTTACATCCTAAATAACCACACCACACCGAGGAAAACAATCGATGATTGTTACAAAATCGGCCCTGGGATCATCGTACCTATTATAATTATAAGCGACTTTTTATGTCTTCCTAAGATTTTGAAGTGGGGGGAGGGTTCAACTTTGTAAATCCCCCTGGGGACCCTAACAGAGAGTGCTGCTGGTTAGTCACTCTAGGAGATTTTCTAGCTAATTTTCATTGAATAGTTTTTTTTTGATAATATGAGGCTGATATTGTGGATGATTTTATTATCAATCTTTTTTATATAAATTAGGTGAAGTATTTAGAATGGAACAGTGATTCTTCAATTTTAATGATCTGGTTGACTAATCTGAATTACTCTAAAAAAGATGTTGATAAGTCAAAGACAGATGAAACTTCAGATTGTTGTAAGTATTAACAATATTGTGTGTTTTTATAATTCCATGCTTGCATTGCACAAAAGGTTTTTAATATTTGTCTCACTTGCTTTATATTGATGAAGGTTATAATCTTGTGGCCGAGGGTTGATTTTGTGTGAGATGATTTCCGAACCTCGCTCCATTGATATATTTTGTCTGTTATCCCAATTTTTGATTTTAAGATAGTAGAAGTTGTTGGGAAGGCTAGGTTACTGTATGAACTACCTTTATTTCAACCAAAATTCTTTTTTTTATACTCAATGGGAACACCGCAATATGACAATCAGTACAATTTTTCACGTTGGGGTGGTTAGATTAGTTGTTTTATGTCCCTTTACTTTTATGTAAGTACTTGAGCTTTGCAATTTTGTGTCAATTACAGTGCAGTTTTGGACCATGTCGAACTACCATTGGTATCTTAAACAAAGTGTGGAATTCAAAAAGCATGAAACGCCATCGTGTGTACAATGGGATGCTGAGCAATCACATAGATTACACATAGTGTGTAAAAATGGAAAATATCGACAATTCGTATTTGGAAAAACTGTTAATGATTCAAATATACCAGTCCTCTGTGACGAAAAAGAAGTCGTCGTTAATGGACACCATGACAATGGAGTGAAAAATGAAGAGACATTTGTAGCTGTTGTTGATGGAAGTAAGTTAGATTATTGTTAATGACCAGTCGGTCAGTTCATGGTGACTGTGTGGAACTAGATTGCTATTCTTCTAGATTTTGAAGTGCATTTCTTGTAGCCAATGGTCAGCTATAGATCCATAGGCTCTGCAGTTGGTGCATCATACTGAGCGCTGGGAAAACGCTTGCTATTGCACCTCCAATTGCCCTGCGCAGATTGGATTATATTCGAGATGATTGCTGGATTAGAATCTTAGAGTGGTTCACCCAGCAGTAACGGCTTCCTCCAACATCATGTCCATCCATCTGAAACAAAAAATGGTTAATTACTCACATACCAAACATAATTAATTAATCGGACGAGTGGCTATGGTTCGCCATGTGAGTCTGTCGTGTTTTCTTCGTCCAGGGACAAATATAAAAAACTGCGATTCTTGATTCTTAACCATGTTCATGCATTTCAAACTTCAGCTCAGAAACTTTTAAAAATTTTTACACTCATGAGACATTGGAAAGAAAATTTGACTCTTTTAACATTAAGTTACGACAAGGAAAAGTGTTGTAGTCTAATTAGGCACATTTAGTCAATGAACATGTGCACATAACATGTCTAAATGTCCAATATAGCCTGTGTTACCTGTACTTCTCTCTTAAAGGAAATAACAACAGATTTGGTTATTTTATGTCAAGCTATAAATGCAGGAAAATAAGAAGTAATTTTTAAGGAAATGGGTTGATTTTCCGCAACTTAAGAAATAGAAGTTATTTTACAGGGCATGGTTTGGGGACCACTTCTTTAACTAATCATCTATTCCCATACTTGACTAGATCTGCTTGGACTTTGTTTGGGGCAATGTCTTAGTTATGTTTTTGCCTTAATTACAGATGAACAACAATTATTATACTTTAATTCCAGAATCCATTTTGATGACACCGTTTCAGCATATGTGTGTTCCTCCACCTATGTCTGCATATAAATTGATGTTACCAAATTCAGCAAATTCCGTCGCTTTCAGTCCGTTGAAAGATATCTCTAGCGATATTTCAGTTTTCATGAAAAATGGTGAAGTAGCAATGTTTACAATGGAGAATATTGGAAGGTAAAATACTTATTAAAATTTGTCATTAGTTGAACCTTAGCATAGCCATATAAAGTATAAATCTTAGTTATCAAGATCTTTTATCAACAATCGTCCATGCATCTGAAACAAATAACTGGGTAACTAATCCCATACCCGACATGAACTGGCAACCTTATAAGAGGCCCTGGTAAGCCGTCTTTTCAGCTTTCCCATCCCCAGGAAGAGTATGCGAATCCTATCCTAATCAGCAATTCAACATTCAACTTCCCTACTCAATAACTTGTTTTTTCCATTTAGTGATGCAGAAAATCTTCAAGACAGGTTATCCGTGAAGTTGGATGCTGCTGGAGGAAATGGATTTATTCATTGTATCAAAACTCATGTGCCTAAATCCTTGTTGAAAATCGAAACTGAAATTGATGACGCTGTCGATACATCTGGTACATTTCACATTAAATGAAACAAATTTGATTTGCATGCATATTATGTACAGTCGTAATATTAAGTTATTTTAATTGTATCTAATTTAATTTCTTTGCACTATTTTCATGAATTTTTTTTACCAAATCAAATTTTTTGAACATACCACCAACCAATTAATAACCTCTATGTTTATTTAATCCTAGCCATTCAATTTATATTATTATATGTACGGATAACTCTACTCACATATTTAGTGACATTTTGACATTTTTTGTGACATTTTGTTTTATTTCAGCTCTGCACCATTGGATATGGTTGAATGAATCCAAGATGTTTGCAGTATCACCTGGTATGCTACCTGGAATAGATCTCGCGGTTTTGTTTGAGATTGATTTCGAGTCCAAATCACTGAAAGCAATGTAATTCTTTAAATTTTGTCTTTCAAATTATTGATAGAGAGCTTTTTGTGCAATTTAAATTAAGGAGTAAACTTTTCTCCATAATACATTCAAAGCAGTGGGAGTTGGTCATGACCAGTTTGATATATGATTCTTTGTAAATTGTCTGCCAATGTCTTATTTTACAATTCTTGTTGTATAAAAGGCGATCCACAGAATATGGGTTATAACCTACAAGACACTTGAAAGCTTCAAAAGGGGGTTATGTCAAAAACCCCAAAAAAATATCAGACTTTACAATGTTTGTGATAACTTGAAAAATGAACATGCTCGCCTGATCTAAAATATTTATTTATATTTAGAAAAATTACAGAAATTCGAGGCCTGGTTCTTTCTGCCATTTTATTCAATTCTTCCTGTGTTCTCATCCAGTTGCAAGATGGAACAATATTGAAGTATGTATATAATTTGATTTGCTATGTCTGTCAAAAATATCAGAGTTCAATATGTTCTCCAATTCACATTACTTATCGCATTTGGCTGCGTCCTTCATCGACTCGCGAGCCGAGTGATCCACCAGAATTATCAGAGATAGTGTTGTGTGATTGATCATTTGTATGCCATGGTAAAGGATTCAAAATTTTAAGAACAGGTACTTTTTTATATCGAACTCACTCACGAAAATTTCTCTCATTTTAGAAACTGTGACAAACTCATAGCTCTATGACTTTTCATCTCATTTATAATGTGTGTCACTATGCTAGCAACATTAACATTACACACTTAATTTAATTCTAATACATATCATTCACAACGCCATATATAACCCTTACCATCTGCAGTGTGCGTAACCCATTTGCCGCCGTCATCTAAAACTGAAGAAAAAGAACGAGTTCACTGATTGTCACAACATTTCTATAATTGTTTTTCCCAAATCAGTGCAAATGATATTCCTTATCATTCTTTTTATACAGATGCGACATTCCTTCACTTGGAGTATCTGACTACACTTTACCATCAGGACAACCGTTAAAATTCCCTCGGTCATGTCCACAAGTTACAAGTTGTTCTTTTGATGGAGATCCTTGTATTGTTGGACTTTCAGAGCATTTTAGAATGTATATTAATGATACTGAGGTAAATGACATATTTTATCTTGCTTCAATGAGGAAGAATTCTCTTCTTGTTATACTTTGATAAATGTTTGTCTGAGGAAGTCTGACCATGATCAGATGAAACGTTAGTCATTACAGAAATATATTTGTGTTAGGATGCAGCAAGACTCTTGAATTACTTAAGATTATTATCTTCATGAGAAGAAAGTATAAAAATTGAAGGGTAGAAAAATAGATATATTTGTTGCTTTTTAGATTGCATCTGATTGTTCTTCATTTTCTCTTCACAACGATTTTTTATTCATGACAACACATTCACATAAGCTACGTTGCATCAGTAGAAAGATTTCACTCGAAAATGTTTTAAAATATTACACCACTCAGCTGTAAGTTAAAAGTAATTTTATTTATGCAAATATAGAGTTCTTTTATATAGCTATTTCAGGTACTCTCGTAGTTTCTTTACCGGGTTAGTGTTAGGCCATGATTTTATTCTGATTTCCCTTATTTTAATTCTCTTACGAGTTCAGGAACTGTCTGTGTTAGCCAAGTGAGCAGGCCTCCGTCTCTTTTCATAACTTGATGTAAAGTAGCTGAACAAAATTAGTTACCGGTACCTCCATATAGGTACATACATCTCTGGAGCACCTTTTTTTAGTTTCCATTCAAATTCTAATGATATTCATACCTTGGAATAGAATTTCAGTTCGTTTTCACTGGAGGTGGAGGAAAAATTCAGAATTTCACGGAATCTGGATCTGGAGCCGGAATTTCAGATTTTCAATGGTTGAAAACGAATTAAAAGTGTTTTACAAAATCTCAAAAATTATAACCAGTAAATTTACTAAGCATTCTTAGCGACCTATTATAAAATGCTTACATACGGCAATGCTTAGTAGTGGTCATGTCCTTAGCTTGTACAACTTTCATGACGCAATACAAAAACCTGATACGCAAGAATGAACATACCAGAATAGTTGCACTGCTGGTACTATAGTTGAAATGAACATAACGTATGATCCTTTGACATATGAACGGAGCCCGATTGGCAAAAAATTGATATGTAATGTTGGATTCATACAACTTTCTTGTGCAATAATTCTGCCATAATTGAAATTTATTGGAGGCCCACTAGAAAATGCTCAGCATCCCACGACGGCCCATAGTTTGCCGACCACTGACTCAACTATTCAACACATTCTTTTTTCATGCAGAGAAGGTCGATCGTTAATTCCTAATTGTGAAGGAATAGAGACAGAAAGAGCAGTAGAACGTGGATCAAAAATTATAACTGTAACTCCGTCAGACAGTCGACTAATTTTGCAAATGCCCAGAGGAAATTTGGAACTCATTCATCCCAGAAATTTAGTGCTGTCATTGGTTAAAAGGTATCATATTTGGGATTGTTGTTATGTTATTTTTTAATAAAAACCAAATTTTTAAATCATATTTCATTGAGAGAAAACTTTGTATTTCTAAAAGGTTGGTACATACTTTATGCCATCATCAAGTCAGAACCTGCATTCTTGATTCTGACTTAAAACCAAAGACATGTTTTCAAATTGATGTGTGTTGCAATTTACAACTACCGGTACTACAAATTGTGATTGGGTTTGAAATATACTCAGATGGAGGCAGATTTACATAGATTGTGTCGTCGAAGATTGGCTTTTTTGCAAGCATTTTCAAATCATGTTTCGCAATACATCACTTTTAGGAACAAGTCTCTGATTCTACAGACATGGTTGTTGCAATTTATATCCATTTGATTTTTGTTTACCAGATCCACCATGAATAACAATTTATAATTGAAAAATATGTATGAGTACAGTTGGCCAAGCATGCTAAGTGCTTGGTTGCTATTGCACATCTGATTACCCTTCGTGGGTTTGTTTGCATGTTCGCTTATTCCAAAGTGTTCTGGCTTTTGAACTAAAATTTTCTATATTTCAGTTTAATAACATCGTTAAAATATGGAGAAGCATTTACAGTCATGAAAAAACATAGAATCAATATGAACCTGCTTTATGATATTGATAAAAAGGTGATGCATATTTTTATGGTGTGTTTAAATTATTCAATCTTACTATGTGATCAAAGAGTATTACTGCATCAAATGTATTTCAGTCCGACGAAGCACTACTGTAATATCATTTTGTTAGTGTGCAACAACAAGACTCTTGAATCATATAGAATAATCAGGTGTTTATCCCGGTACAGAATCATTGCATTATTGGATTCCCCGCTTTAGGAGACCTTTACTCCCAGTCATTCTGTCTGTCTGTGTATATGGGTGTCTGTGTGTGTGTCAAAGCTGAGGCGTCTTATTGGTTGGACTGATCTGTTTTAAATTTCACACATGGGTTATCTTGTCACCCTAGTTATGTGTGTTGTTTGATTCGGATTGATGTTCCATTTCCATGGCAGCAGCGAAAACCACGACGATCTTTGTAAATATTTCCCATTTTTTTATAAAATTTCGCCATTTCCTCGTTAACCAAGCCAAATATTAAAATTACGAAAATATTAAAATTTTTCTGGAATATGTAGATAAATGAAATATAGATAAAAAAAAAGAAAATTATTATTGCCAGGTAATTATTACCTATAAAAATCCATACTTCATAGGTACTTGATTTCAAGAAAACAAACTTTCTGCGATTTTTTTTTATTTTTTATTTTTTTGGATCATTTTGTTTTTAGATGTTTGAAGAAAATATTGAAACATTTGTGAAAGCATTAGATTCAACAACAAACTTAAATATATTCATCAGTGATTTACAAAATGAAGATTTAACACAAACAATGTACAAACAGTATTTTTTAACAGAAACTTCAAAGGAAAATAATAAGTGAGCTAAATATACTGTTCTTTTTCAACAGTGATGTTTCTATCTTTTTCAATATCATACACGTTTGCATGATCATGAGATTTACATATACCCTGGCTTAATCATATGGCGAACCACAGCCTCTCATTCGTGTCAGGTGTGGCCCACTTATCTATTTCAAATCCAGCGATTACAAGAACCACGCTACGGCTGCAAGGAGTCCAAAAATTCCCCACATGATTCAAACATGCGAACTCAAGCAGGGTAAAGAGAGGTGCGATGGCGAGCGTACTCTTAGTGTGATGCGTTGCACCACATGCCGTGATCTCATGTATTCAATGTTTTAAAATTTGCTTTGTTAATTTGCAGTGCGACATCCTCAAATTCATCTGTGAATAGGAAAATTAATAATGTTTCTGATATCCTCATCGTGGAATTGGAAAAATCAGAGAAAAGGTATACCTATTTGTCTTTGAATTAGACATCAGACAAGCAGGCAGCAATTGATTTATAATGAGCTGCATTTTCAAAATGAAATGGAATCGATTTCATCGCATTTTGGTTTGCCTCCTGAGACCCTGAACTTATGATATGTTCTTTTCTTCTATTTAAATAATTTATTTTTTTATTTTTTTTTAGGTTTATTTCTTCACTTGTAACAGCTGATGTGAAGAAGAAGCCTTCGGAAGTTGGAAAAGCTCTTAAAAGAATAAAAATTCTTGCCGGTAAATATAAAAAATAATAACGACTCTGGAATCTACTTTTCTACACTCGTGCCACAGATGATTCATACCTGCATATTTTTGCATTGTAATAAGAATAATGTATTATACTGAATACCATTCATTTACTATACTAATAGATATATCGGTGTTCATTTTGTTTGTTTTTATTATATTATAGACTAGTTGTTGACACAAAGTGGAACGTTTTCTTAATTTGGTATTATTATTTTGTTGTTGTTGTTGTTGAAAATCGTTTTCATTCACAGCTAATTCTATTTCAAATTTTTAATCTTTAAAGATGAAAGAAGGCTGACACTTTTTTTTTTCGTCTTCGAGTCTGATTGGGCCCAACATTTCAATAAAAATAATTTGTTTAATTGAAGAAGTTTCAATTTTTTCCACATAGCTCGATTAGTTGTATGTCAATCTTTTCAGCAAACTCTGTTTCAAGGCCATAAATATTTCGATAAGCAACTTTTTTTCCATATATTAAGCATAACTCTATTGTTTTATTATATATTTTTCAAGACGATATTGGTCATGAGGAAAAACTTATCAGCAATGTTTTAAAATACATGACGGTATTAGTTGATAGCAACACACTGTTCAATGAAGCTCTTGGAACATACGATTTTAAACTCGTACTCATGGTGGCCGAAAAATCTCAACTTGATCCTAAAGTAAGTTTTTACAACAGTTTTTGCAATATCTTAATTAGAAATATACTCAAAATATTCTCTTAGGTATGGTAGAGGTATGTTATTGCAATTTGCTTTATTAATGCTCAAGGGTAGAGGTTAGTATTCGGTGTTCCTACTTTCAAAACTTGTTCCCCCAAAAAGTTTTTATTCGACAAACTCAGCTCTCAACTGTTCTCAGTCACTGTACCTACCTAACATAAAAAAAATTTTATGTCCGAAATTTTTTTTCCAAGAACATTAATATGGAATTACTCCGTCATAGCTGTTTTCCTGATTGTATTGTCACAAACTACTTTGTGTCTCGTATCGATCATTTACTAGCATTGTTTTACATTATAATGATTTATAGTCTCTGTAACTGGTGGCACTTTAGTTGTGGTTGCCTGTAACTTCGAGATCAATCTCTTATATTTCTGAGTTAGTATGAGTGACTTTGCCTTGAGCAAATTTCTCGATAAAAAGGTGATTTTATCTACTCACAAAACACACATTTTTTATTAAATTCATATTCACATAACTTAAATCTTATGACTTTTTATATCCATACATTATTGATATTTTTCGTTCAGGAATTTCTACCTATGTTGCACGAACTTCAAAGTTTGGAAGAAAATTACAGAAAATTTAAAATTGATTCGAAACTAAGAAGGTATTCAACTGCTCTCGAACACATTTCAAAATGTAAGTGTTGATTCCACTTTCATTTTTTTGTAGTTGTGATTCACAATTCCTCATTCTTGAACAATGTTACATTATGTCCAACAATGTTGCAATGTTTAAAACAACTTGAATAGAATCGATAGGCGTGAATAAGCATCGTCTGAAAATATTTTGGAATATTGAATGTTGATCACATCTAAAATGACTATCTAAATAGAGATCGTTGTTTTCTCTGCGTTGTTCTTTACCAGTTGAAATATTGTTCATTTTGATCTGCTTGTCCGGTGGCTCATAATCACTACTTTACAAATAAAAATATATTAAATTATTCCTTAATTCAATGTATTCAAATCGTTTTGGACATCACTGCTGCATAGATTTTTACGGGATTGGTTCGTATTAATGTAAAAATCAAACCTTTTTTTTTTGTGTTACAGGTAGCGGCCATTTTGATGAATGTTTAGACTTGATTCAGTCTCATGAAATGTATAAAGAAGCTCTGAATTTGTATGATAGAGGTTCAGAAAATTACAACACAATTTGTGAAATGTACGGAGAATGTTTATCAGGAAAACGTAAATATGAAGAGGTAAATTTGATTCAATCACTATAATTTTTTCGTTGCTTAATTGCTATCTGCTCAGCTCTTGACATTTTTGATGGGTCAAATTTAAGCTGATTTACCAGTAATGGACGTAATCTAATTTTTGCCCAGGCTTTCTTAAGGTCTTTTTTCTTTTATCTTGATACAATAGCAGCATGTACATGTATATCATCTGCTTTTGTAAAATTCTGTTCTGAGCAAAAAAACTTATGCAAAAGTTAAAAAGACAATCTGAAAATAGTAAGCACCATTGTTAGTGTGAGTATGTGTTTTTTCGTTTGCTTTGTGTGAGTGAGGGGTTTCCCAACCAGTAGTTGTGAACCCAAATGGGGTCTGAGCGATAATTAAATGGAGTTGCATGGGGTCGGTGGGGTTGCTGAGGTATTGTATACAATCTAAAATTTGACAAACCATGTTAAATTTTTTCATTTGTAGCAATGCTCTTACTGTAAAACAGGTCTATGTTCTATGCCCTATCTTTATGCTATTGTAAATGTATTGTGGCATCACTGTTTGATTGATCACAATGAGATCTCTTCTTATTGATTTGCAAATTTTAGATTCTTCGTATTCACTCTGTTCTGCTGTAAATATATTTTGTTATCAGTAGGCTGACGAGTTTGGAACTGATATTTCAATAAACCTTATTTATTCATTTAAATTTAGGATAGCAGTGAAAGAGCAGATTAGGCTTTTCAAGGTTCCGAGTTTAAATAAAAATTTAAAATGTTTTTGCTTATTTTACTAAATACCACCACATGACCAAACTCCTGAAGTTCAGGGGAAAACAACCTCTGAAGTTTTGTTAATAGAAAATTTTATCCACCTGCGGTTGCGTATGACACATAAAGTTGTCTTTGGGGTTGTCCTTAGAAAAGCGTTGGACATAAAGTGGTATTGCCAGTCAACCTGCCTCATCCTTGATTCTATTTTTCAGGCTGGGATTATTTTCACTCATTGCCAGGATTCACGGAAAGCTCTTGAATCATTTTCAAATTCAAATAATTATTCTCTTGCATTGATGACAGCGTTTAAACTAAAGCTTGACAGAAATGAAATTGTTGAGCTTGCTTATAAACTAGCAGGTGATTTAATTTTGTTTGTGCTTTTCTGTGTTATTTATTAATTCTAATGTTCAAAATCGTTCAGAGTGGAGAGGGATAGCTTATTGCCCTTAATCTACAGTCGCTATTATTTTCAATGACCAGGCCGTTTTATCTTTTCTTCTTTATTATGTACATTATATAGATGTAATAGTTTGTTTGTATTCCTCATTAGACTCTATCAATTTCTCGTAAGAGTCTCCAAAATTGCCTTTGCTGTAAATACTTTCGATTTACTGCTTGCCTTATATTGCTTTTAGTTGCATATTCCGCCAAACTTGCCTTTCCTATATTATTTCTGTGCTTTTTTCTGTGATTTCCTCGCGTTTTTATTAGTTGTTAGGAATTATTCTGTGAAAGTTACATTTTCTGTTTTACTGTGTCATAATCTCATACATTTCGAATGTCGCTGTATTTGTAACAGTTGTGACTTATTCGTAGGATTTATTCATTTTATTCCTCATTTAATTATGTTTATTCTAACCTGTAGCGCTGTAGGTGTCGCTGCTTGAAGACCTTCTTAGGTCCCTCGCGACTCCGGTCACGCAAAAACATGATTAGTACTGTAATTTATTCATTGTGTCATTTATGTTTGAACGTGTTTTTTGTGATGACAAAATAAACGATTGATTGATTGATTGATAATGTGGTACTCATGAATACCATGACTGTTAAATTATATATTTTTTTTCAGAGAAAGCCAAGACAACAAGTCGTCATTTAGAAGCTGTGGAAATTTTGGAGCATCATGCTCATGATATTGAGCAAGCTGTTGAAACTGCACTTCATGCACAATTGTGGCAGATTGCTTTACGAATGACTCAACAACACAATAGAACGGACTTAAATGAAACACATGTTTTGCCATCAATAAAAGAAGGTATTGAAACAATTAAATTTGCTTGTTAGCAAAAAGTGTGTAGGTTATTGTCTGTATGAGGCAGTATTTGACTAAAATTCAAAATAATTTCCTGTTGAAATGGAATTTTTTGGAGGTGTTTTTGGAACATCACTTCGGACATGGCATCATTTATTTTAGAGCATATTCAATTTGGGATGGGATTTCATAAATACTTCATGAGATAGTCAATTATGGTTGGTAAGGAATAGCCAATCAATTTTGCAACATGGGGTTCAGCAATCTCATCTGTTTCATCCCTATTGTATTGCTCGATTCAGTATTCAGCGATATTTGAATGACCATATTCCTGACAAACATCAAACTCATACTCGGCATCTGTATTTGAAACAAATAACTGACTTACAAACCCCATACCCAACATACAGTGGTAACCGGACAAGAAGCCATGGTTTGCTATATTATTGAGCTGTCTTATCGCCTTTCCTCTCCCTCAAGATAAATATGTAAATTCTTTTCCAGCGCATGAGAACACATTTCAAATCTTGGAATCTCACAAAAACTTGATTGAACAACAGACAGCACGTTTGCAAACCGTTCGACAACTGAAAGAAAAGCAAAGAATGCAGGCTTTATTGGATGGTATGTTATTGCTGTTGTGGGTATTGCTTCTGCAAAATTAAAATTTCCAGTAATCAATGTAAATTGGTGATGAAAAATAGTGTATAAGCAAGCAGGTTTAAATAAGAATTTTCCTATTTATAATGGGGAGAGGAGAGCGGGAAAAAACAAAATCATATGCCAAAGCATGGTAGCTCTTTCGGTTATGTTTTAAAGGCACGGACTTCATGGTTTAGGAAGCTGTAACTGACCAGCATGTGACCACGCCTATGGGGGCAAGTAGTCCAGCAATCCTCTCGAACATAATTATCCTCCACAGGTTTTGAACCTGCTAACCTTTAATTTTGTTTGGTGATTCTAATTAATTCGCTACAGTTTTTGCTAATTGATGCTACAGTTTCTCACCCATTGTGTTGCTATTTGCACTGTCCTCCGACCATTACCAGTGTGAATTAATGCGCTCTATTCACTTACTGAAATTGTAATGTTTTTCAATATGTGAAACTTATTCAACAATATCGTTGTGTTCTTTTAGGGGTCGAAGGTATAGGAATGGACTCTGACTTATATTCTGACACGAGCAGCACAATGGCAGGATCAGTCACCAGTCGTCCCTCTAGCACAACAAGCAGAAGTACCGGGTATGAGATGATTAGAAACTGATAAAACTGGTCAAAGAAACATCTTATGGAATACAATTTTCTTCGTCATTTCCAAATTTTTTTGACCTCTTTAAACTGTTAAATAAAACTGAAATATATAGTGTATTTAGCTGTCGGTCTCGGCAACACTATGAATATCTATTTTTTCAACTAGGCGGTCCTCAAAAAGTAGAAGAAAGAAAGAGCGACGGGGATACTCTCTCAAGGAAGGGAGTAGGTTTGAGGATCTTGCTCTGCTCCATTCACTCAAAGTTGCAATAAATGCTGTTGATGAACTTTCAGGTGAGGAAGAACTTGTGCAATTTCTTTTGTAATCAATTTCATGATCGCCAACTTCCAAAGTTGTAGAATCAAACTTAGTTTTAAGTAACACTCAACCAACTCAATCTCCCGATATAATATTTCAAAAGTTACACAATAATCCATCATTCTGTTTGAAACTCTTTGATTTTAAAATTGTAACAAGGGAAACTTCATTATTTGCATCGGTTTTATAGTTTCAGCTGATATTTAGATTCTGAATTTGACTAGTTTTAAGTTTTCACTCCTTCATCAAACTACCATTTCCTACAGTTATGTCATGGGTCATGGATTCACTTACTCCCAGGTCAGCGAATTTTATTTGAGTTTAAAATACAAGCGAGGAGTCAATAAATTAACCAAATATTTTGCAATATTCATCAATTGAGGCTGTGCCATCAGAAAAATTAATAAGTACCAGACTGGAAAAGTACAATCTTGGTAGTATATTTCATATATGGAAAAATTAGTTCTAGATAGTTATAGATTCTAAGACCTTCCACACTATATGCTGGAAAGTGGTTAAATTTACATAGTTTTTGAAATGTAGACTTGCCTTTCATAACCCAATGTTGTTTATAGATATCATTATCGTTTAGTCTGAAACTATCTGAATATTTAATATAAAAGTAAGTTGAGTTTTGTCTGATGAGTCACATCAAATGATTTGAGTCACAAGTTATAATGCAGGTCATTGCAGTTCTGAATTGTGAAACACACTGTGGGTTCATTGTATGTTTTTTTGAACAACGTACTTGAGTGACACTGATTGTGTAGAATGCATTTATCTGTGATCTATTGAACATTATTTCAAAACAGATAAGGCAAATATTAAATTAAGTATACAGATTTCCAGTGACACATAATTATGGTTGATATCAATGTGAAAAACAGAATTGTATGTACTTTACTGAGACAATGGCAAAGAGCTTCGTTATTGATTCCATATTTCTGTAAATTTGAGGATGATTTCACTAATCAACCAATACATCTCCTAAATATTCAATTTGTATTCTTTGAGAATGACATGATATGGATGAGCTTACTTCACTATTAAGTTAAGTTTTTCTGATTTTTCTATGTCATGATTAGCTCAAGTCTTTGTGCCAAGATGCTGAATCAAATCTATACTAATTGCAACAAGGGTAGTACTCAAATGAAAATTTTGTTGGAATTCTTTGCAAATATCTATAAAAATAATATGAAAAAGATTTCGAAAGGTTTCCTTTTTCACCATTATTATGAAATAGTAATGCAATGCCAAGCGAATATAATTCAAGATCAAAGATGTGAAAATTAATCTGGACTTGAAACTAATGTATACGCTGTTTTGGAACGTTAATCGCTCATTTAGAAATACTTGGCACTATGTAGTAGTATTTGTTTTGATATGTTCAAAATTTTCAGCCAATCACAGTATGTTTCGATAGTAACCATCTCTGCCAAGAGCTAATAAATTTGAACTGCAGCTTTCATAAATAAATGATGGGTTTTGTTTAAACTAAACTGCAGTGAATAAGACTCTGCAAGGCTGTGGAATTCGTTGTGCAGCCCCAGTATGACTTGATCCACATGGCAACCACTATGCCAAAGATTTGAATCGATTCATACACTAGTACTAACCCGGAGGGCGGAAAACATTATTATTTGCCTCACATCTTCTTGACAAACTGTGATGATCACATCGCTCAATAAATGATAATAAATTATCATGTCCTCATTGTTGTATGACGAACTACAGACTCGAAGACCCATAAAAAATATCCTTAACATCTGTACTTGAGGATCATCTTTAAACAACTTATGTGTAGAAAGATGTGTTCGAATATGCGTGTGTTACATACACACAATACAAACTGAAGTTCACATAAATAATAAAGAAAAGCCAGAATATTCATGTTTACTCTTTATTCCTGAATAATGAAAAGTTTCAGTGACCTGTTTCAAATATTACAGACACAATCGACAGCAAAAAACATCTGATTACATAGATTGCTCTAAAAAAGACACAGCCATAAACAAATCAAAAAATCAAATTATTATTATACGTTCCCATTTTCAAATCACCATGATTGGTGTCAATTTTATAAATCGATCATTCATGCTGTGAAAAGATTAAAATGAAAAACAAAAAAGGTCTTTGAAATTAAAGTTACAAACTCCTCCTGTCCCAAACGAAAATACCAACGAAGCAGGGTTATTTGAGGTGATAATCAAGTTTGATTCTTGCATTGTAATACTCCAACCAGACAATGAAGTATATTTAATGGTTAGTAAAGCTAAGCTGTTTTTAAAATTGTAAATATAAACAGAAGTACTTGGAAAAATTGTAATTTATTTATAAAGTTATGTAATTTATTTATAAAGTTATCCTTTGTCGGACTTGGTTAAGCTTACAAAATTTACAACAAAAAACGTAATGTCATTCTGATTTATGTCAGTTTGAAAAAACTGAAAATTTTGCATTGGTTTTGATTCAAGGTAATTTTTTCTCCTTGAAAATAGAGAAAATTTGTAATTAATCATCAAAGGTCGTGTTGAGTGGGTACAAACTGGCATTTTTGGAAAATGAGGTTATCAATGCTGTTACAAATTTTGCATTGAATGCGTAATCATGCTGACTTGTTGAACCAATTATTTTTTGTAAAAGCATATCGATCACTCCAACAAAATTGTGATGATAATAAAAATATTTTCAGAAAACCAAATTGCATTTGGATCATTGTAGAAGTATGAAAATATATTACAAGTTACCAAAGATTAAAACACCTTTTGATAAAGTTTCCTATTAAGTAGGCCATATTCTTATTGTGAAAATTTAGTTTGAAAGAGTGCTCAAACTTTTGAATTGAGGTTATGGTAATTGTTAAAATGAAGACTCCCATAAAATTACATGGCAAAAGTATCCCTGTTATCGCCTCGGTGCAATGAGTTGGATAACATTATGCTTTGATTAATTTGTATGTCATGATTTGGTTTAATATATTTATATTATGACATTACAATCAGTGGTTTTCAACAAATATCACAAATAAGAAAAATATTAACATAAAAATTCTTCCGAGTATTGTAAAAAGAAATGCATAAATATTTAAGCATATATAAGTAACTCAACTCGACATACTCAATATAAGTAAGCTCTTCATCAAACGGATTGGAAAAAAGGTTGACCTGAGTACGTTTTCTTATGACTTGAGATATTATTCTACTTTCTCAATATGATCAATCAGATAGCAGATTCTTTCTCACTTTGAAATCAGTTTGATCAAATCATACAGAAACTTGAAGTGTTGTTACAATGATGTTATTTATTGCCATCATTATGAATCAATAAAAATATTTATTCTTCCTCTTCTTCTTCCTCTCCTCCATTTTCTAGTGAACTCTGTTCTTCCAATTTTGTAACCCGCTTACTGAGTTTTTTCACGGTCGATTTGAGCATTCTGATGTCTTCCATTAACTCTGCGATACCCACACCTGCCGTCCCATTGCTCTTTCCGTTGTCTGGATGATCTGGTACAGATTTTGGGACGGTTTTTCTGGCATTTTTTCTCACTGTAGGTGGTTCCCTTCCGGTGCTAGTGCTTTCTAGCTCTTGAAAAGGCTTCGTTGGTGGGTCACAGTTTTGTAAACCAATCCACTCATCCGCGGTTAGTCCTTTTTCGCCCGAAGCCGGATCAGGGAATATGTCGTCTTGAAATAATTCTGATTTACGAGGCACAGTGAAGGATGTGGGCTCACATTTATTTGTAGTCAACTTGAAAAATCTTGCGATTTCACAACTTTTGTAATCAACGCCCCGTTTTGGAAGGAAATTTCCACCTTTTTGGCTTTCTTTAGAGGTGTAATGACTCAGAAAATGTATTGTATTGTTACCCTCAATCTCGTAGTATTTGATCACAGACTCTCCCCTTCCGAATGTGTAAAATATTTCGAGATCAGGATCATAATAAAAATTCAACACTGCACTAGAACAGCCAGCATCTAACTCACAAAGACGATTTGTTACGTCGTTACCATCCCATAAGGAAATGGTTCTGTCGGCCATTTTGCCAGCTCCGACAGTTAAGATGTTGCCATTTTTTAATACAGCTACTTTGGTTGCCTTTGTTCCCTTGCTGCATTCCGTGTTTTTAGTAAGGACTTCGCCAGTACGTGGATCAACGACGCTTAGACTCATTGTTTTGGTCTTTTCTTTGCTTGTAATAGCAAGGCGACTTCCATCGAAGTTCCAAGCGAAGTTAGTTGGTTGTTCACTTACATCAATTTGGAACGCTGGTGTCTGGTTTTCGCAATGCCAGATTACGATAAAAGGGTCAAATCCTCCGGTAGCTATGATGTTTTCAGCAACTGGATGCCAAGCTACGGTTGTTACCTTTCTTGTATGAGCCCCGTGCATTTCCCAGAACGGCTGGGTCATCATGCTTTTTAAACCTTCCCTGGGAATTACCCATCCGTTAACATCCCCTGATTCATGGCCGCTGACGAGCAGGTAGTCATTGTGAGGAGACCAAGCCAAGTCCATGGGTTTCTGCTTAGCATCAATAAAGCTGCTGGAGTTTTCGTCTTGTCTTCCTGGCTCATCAATCGGAAGCACAATAATTTTGTTGCCCTTTATCACAGCCAAAAATTTAGTACTGACGGCACAATTTGTGTCTCCCGTTCCATCAGCTTTCAAATCGGTGAAGCATACTTCTGGCTTATATGGTGTTCCGAAAACATGACGAAATTTACTGGTGCGAACAAACGACATTTTTGCGTGAAGTTTCAGGCAATTTACTGACTGTAAGCTATTTCTATAAATGATAAGAAGAAGAGTTATTACTCAATCAATATTAAATAATGAGTGCGATGAAGCTATCAATTCGAAACTCGGCGTTGTGGCACATCGTGCTAAGCCTTAAAAATACGCTTGCCATCGCACCTATAATTACTCTGCGTGTGTTCGCAGGTTCGAATCCCGTGTGAGATAATTATGTGGGTAAGGTTTGCTGGACTTGTGGGCTGCCTCTGCTATCGAGTCCATGCATCAGAAAGCAATAACTGACTTACCAATCCCATACCCGATATGAACTAGTTATGGGAACAGAGGCTGTGGTTCGCCATATGATTAAGCCGTCTTTCCTCTTCCTTGGAATAAATATGTAATTCCAGTCCTACTGCCATATTCTTTATAAATTGTTTTGCATTACATTCGTCAACTAATTTCTGAATAATTGGTTTCCCGAAATAACGTGAAAATCGCATCGTACTGTGTTGCTCCTTGCCAGGTACTCTACCGAGATCCCGGAAAATTATTACGCGCCACACCCATTTGCTGTTCATGTCAGGGTCGCAGAATGCTGAACCTTACGATAAGGTAATAATAAACATGTGAATTCCGTAAATTTTGGTTATAGTGTATTGGTTTATATTCTTTAATAAAGTTAAGTCGACTTGAATTTTAAGCAGTTTGAAGAAATTGTTGGCATTTAATCTCATAATATTGTCACCTATTGGAATATTAACATGATCTACTTTAATAACGTCATCCGGCTTCTTGTGTCATTTTGAAAAAGGCATTTTTGAAGGGCGCCAGGAAGTTTTATATCGATTATGGCCCATGAATGGACCGCGTCTTTTGAGTACGTATCATGCATGTATCGCACATGGAATTGTATAAATAATAGAATGCTTTCTGAATAAATTTGGCCGCCTTCGAAACTGAACGATTTTGTCCTTTTGGATTTCACGACTTATTACCTATGCGCGAGTGTACTTGAGTTCAAAGGATTTTAACAAACGCTCAAACTTAACCTTTTGCCATATTTCGTTTTCAAACGCCAGTTGGGAAATTTCACTCTACCATGGGTTAAAAGCACTGCCAATATACATTGAATTCATATAGCCAAGAAACTCAAATAATGTCTCAAGATTATGTTAAATCTTGTATGTAGGAACGCCCAAGTAGGAAATATAGTCATTCATGAAGAATCTGGCTATGAATAACATACCGACTTATAAATAAATTGCACGTGCCTGCATTGTTCAAGTTTTAGAACGAAACAAAATGACCATTTCGTCGATGTACGTTTCGAAACTTTGAGATTTTGGGACAATGAACTACATGATAACGACTGCTGTTTCTACAATGATAGCCGTGCCCGTTTATTGATTCGCTTAAAATAATATATCCAACTATTACCATTGCAGTTGTGTATCTTATCCACCTCAAAACAACTCCACACTATATACACGCCCTGACATAGTATTTTTTCTAGTTATCTCAGAGAACTGCGTTTAATGCATCGCGTTCTAAAAGCCGAATGCCTGAACCACCGCCTCTCTCGCTTGCATAGGCTTGTGTGAGATCATCCAGCCTACCGGATGCATACGCCGCGCAATCATGGTTACGTCATGGCGCATTTCCGCGATCCAGTTTTGCGCTTTTGTAAAAAATTACAAAATATACTTGTATTTTAAGGTAATTCAATTTATCAAATCTTTATTTTGTTTAATGATTACTTGAGCGCATATGATCGCGACTGCTTGAAGAATATTTGTTTTTGTACGCAATGATCTGATTTGATGAATACTTTTGAAATCAACTCGTTTTGCTGAATATTTTTAAAAGTGTTGAAAAAACCTTCAGAGTTTGTGAGAATAGACTCAGTTTGAATCTCTTTGCGCGTATCCGCATCGTTTTCATGGTATTACTAATGTCGCTACCGTTCTTCGTTCCCATTTATTATTATTTATATATTTCGGTAATAAAACGATAAGTTAAAATCGGCCACTATTGTCGCTGTTCTGTATTTGTGACGAAATAATGGAAATTTACTAAGAGTGTTTCACCCATAGTCACCTAATAATGACTGAGCAATCTACCTTTTCAACACAAATTCAAATTTTGTGGACGCTAGGGTCAAGCTCCGTTTGTCGTATCCAGTTTTACGTATGAACCTCTACGATTTCCACTTTGCGATACACAGGATAATAGAATGTGTTAGTATTATGCTAAACCGGTCATGAGCGTTTTTTTTTTTAAATACATACTACCCTTTTAATTATTACTGACCGCTCGACTATCTACTTCATTATTTTTTGTAAGTGGGCGTCGAACGTTCCAGTAAAAAAACACAAAATGAGAAATTGCTATATTTTCGTCAATATTTTTGATATTAATACTCATATATTTCGGTATTTTTCTGTTTTTTTTCATCGATGATGATCTAATATAGACGTATAGCTATGCGATAATTTAAACCTAATGTGGAGTAAATTTTGGTTGGTGCACACGGTATTGTGGGATAGGTATAACATGCATTTGTATTATTTCTGATATCTCACTAAATACGTTCCAAAGTGGAACCAATATACCACGTTTTAGACAGGCAAAAAGTTCCCTGTTAGTAATGGCGATAGCAACAAAACAAATAAAAAAAATACGGGGCTCCCGAAGTATGCGAACCAAGATGGCGGACATCGGAATGTAATATGTGTACTAGGTTAGGGTTAGGCCATAATTTTAGGTATAAATACTACGGGAGGCTCTTGGCTAGTCTTCGAACTGATAATAGGACTAAAATAAGGAAAATTGGAAAAAAATTATCGCCTCACCCTAACCTGTTACCCATGTTACGTTCCGATGTCCGCCATCTTGGTTCGCATACTTCGGGAGCACCAAAAAAACTATTTCAAACCTGTGACGGTATCATTTGAAATTATCGTTATCCAAATGATGCCATTAATTAATTACTTTCCGCCCATATGTTTGCGCGGCTGCCCAGGAAATGCGTATGACATACATGCTTGCCTCGCAATGATCAATGAATCATTAGGTGACCCATAACATAAAATTTATTTGTAAATTAATGGTGAACTGTATTCAAGGTGATCACCGTTTGAATTTGTCATCGTCACGTGACATGACATAAACATGTGTTTCATAACCCCCTCGCCAATTTTTCCAATTCCAATTTTTTCGAAATTCATTTCAACTTATTATACCAAAATCGAAAGATGTTTCGAAGAATTTAATTTCGAATATAGACAAATATCATTTCTGTTCAACAATGAAATGTAATGTACAGATTTAAACATACAGACTTTGGTTTAGATTAGTTTTATAATACACAAAAATATAAGCTGCCTGTTTTAGTCTGATTGTTATGTATGAAATCGCAGATTTGTACATTTTCATATTAGAATATTCTGAATTACTCGTAAAATTAACAATTTGGTTTTTATATAACTAATTGTAATTATAATTCAATTATAATCCTTTAAATGTCTTTCGGAAACTCACGTCAACCTGCTATGCTAAATCCGCCCAAATCTGCCATATTGCCGCACAGAATTCTTGTACATAATATTGTCCATTCTTACAGACAACAAGATCATCTATCTGTCTTGTATACGTTAGAAATATTATACGCTTAGCTTATAAATATTGTATTATTTCGCCTTCGCTATTGTAGCGTTTTACTCCTTATATAGGTTCAAAGCTGAAAATTTCGAAAATAGTTTTAGACTAATATTTATCGTTCTTGTATTAATATACACTCACACATAAATTTGTTTCCTCAAGTTAAAGCAAGCAAATTTGATTATCATAGAAGTTTATAAATAGCGAATGTTCACAAATCTTCAATAGGTAACCACTTGCCATAGTCTATCATAAGCCTCCCACTTTCCGTTACAAGTGTATCGACTAATGGTATAGATTTTCAATTGGCGTTCGGCGCTTTGGCATTATACACTGGCAAAAAAGTGAACGTCACGAAACCGAACGCAATACCTTTAATGCTGTAATCGAGAAGGTATTCTAACATCATTTGACGAATATTTGGACATGCAAAATATTATTTGAAATACGTCAATGGGATGAACGCACATGAAAACGAAAATTTAAACTAAACTTTCCAGAAATATCGCCTCTTGAATTTAAATACATCAGGTCGTAAAGTAATTCTATAGTTACTTATTTGCTTTACAGGCTTTAGCTATATTCTCGAACCCGTACTTCAGCCATGATTTTCAATGTTGAAATGAGTTAGCCCGTGCGCAAAGATACCGACATTGCTCTACAAAATAGCTCTTTCAGATTAAATCTTTCATCATGAACGGCAAGTAAACTAGAAATATGTTGTCTTTCGTCGTCCATTCTTAGCAATGGAAATTACTTGCTATCATTTTATAGCTTAACTATTGCAAGCTGTATTAATCATAGCCCGACTTGCAACCAACCAGCACGTATATACAGACGGAAATGACACATAACACTTAAACAAAGGCGCCCTGCGTCCTGTATAAGAAAATATTAAGTTCGATGGATCACGGATCACGTCTGGCCACGAAAACACCGATAACGTTTAAGTGCGGATCAATTTTGAATGATTATAAGTTATGGTTTGTGGACGTGAATCCGAGATTCAGTCCTAGAGCGTGTAGGCGGGTTTAATTGGCGATGAACTCTGTGCTTTGTTTTGTAAATAAACAACTCGTTTCGTTTTAACTCAATATACATCGTTGTGGTATTCGAAGTATTTTCTAATGATGGTTGTTAGTTGTTACAGAATATACGTTTTCTAATGTTGGTGTGCATAAACAATCATAAACCTGCAGAATGTCAGCTATAGACTGGCAAACTTACTATTCAGCATTATTTTCATGTCGAGTTATAAATTGTCTCACAACGCACACCGATGTGACCCAAACAAAAAATACACAGTTTTTATACTTTATCTCCTCGCAGTACCCACTGCTAGGTAAGAAACTTGCATTTTGGAAGGGTCGGGGACTTTCTGTTTAGCATTTCCTACCCAATTTATTAAACTCTGATCTTTTTAACCCACCCACTAGTAGATAACTGTCATAATTAAATGTTCGTCTTTGGTGTACCATATATCCAGTACTTCAGTTCAAACGGTACTCACGGAGTGTGTGTACCGGGTTAAGCCTAAATTTATTTCGATTTTTCTTATTTTAGTTCTATTACGAGTTCGAGTACTGTCTGTGTTATCCAAGTGAATATACCCCCTGTCCATAGGTTTCCGTCCCTTTACACAGCTTGATGTAAAAAAAAGCATAGGAAATGTCTTTGTCTATCCTTGTAGTTACAATATAACACGAAACAGAAATCCACAGAGTTTCAACAAATTATTGATTTTTTCTTTGTCACAGGTGACGTTAAAAACCTATGTTTACATCTTGCTTTGCTGCACATGGACAGTTTAGCAGAAACTCTCCAGAAACAATATTCCGAAGTTAGAAAAATCATAGGTCGACTCTTACCGACAATATGGTCACAAGACCTGATTCAAAATGACCAGACCATGACAACTGGTCCGCAATCTACAGTAAATAGCATAGTTGCATCAATGCAAAACCGAAGGTCTGATAGAAATGATAATAACGAAGAAAAACGTGATTTTAAAGGTATGTTGAAATGCCGTGTCAAGGAAGCGTATATACTTTATTCATAAATAATATATTAGCTTGTATTGTTATTTCTAAATCAAGTTTTGAACGGTATTTCACACTTTCCGCCTGGGAAAGTCTTCGGACTAACTTCAGTCTTCGGACTAACTTCAGTACTATACTGTGGGGTGAGTTACGGAGTGTTATCTCAAATTCGTTAATATTAATAAGCCGGAGGAGATAGGAGTCGGATTTTGGCATTTTTAATTGTATCTGAAACGGGAAACGTGTTTCCAAACTCGTCAAAATTTAGAATCGCTTGCTGTTGGAATTTCACACTTTACCATGAAAAGTCTGGTATTTCAACAACGACCAAGTTCTAATAGTATATTATGGTAGGCTAGCAAATGCAAAAGTTTTTGATTTTCTCGGGAGTTAAAGTCTATTGTGAATTTTCCCCAATTCCACAGCCCTGGTAGTCAAATCCAACATGCTAAATGCTAAGACACTGCCCTCATGAAATCGATACCATAGGCTTAGTATCGAGAATATTTCAAACTACAGATCTTAATGACGCCGGGTGAAGATATTAATATTTCGTTAGTATGAAAAAGATCTCAACAGTCAATGTTCATATATATGAAAAAAAACAAGAGATTACTTACAGACTCATCCATATGACTTGCAACCTATCATAGGACTCATAACCTATGTATTCGTTTCTTGTTATTGATTGACTGGGTCTTGGAGGTATATTATATCTATCAAATTTTTAGCTTAACTATTACTTATTTTCAGATCTGGATTTATTTGTCACGCCAAAATTTGACAGCAAAAGTCAGTCATGGATGACCGGCTTTTAAGATAAACTATAAATCTTTATCTCCATATTTGATCGGCGATTGTGTAACCTGGACTTTTCACAATTACATCTTAAAACAATCAATTGTGCAACAACCGGAATTCATCAATGACATATATTTTTAGTACATTTAGGCTGGGGGAAGCCATACTGTGAGTGTTAGCATAAACTCTGCTCTGTGATCACTGGTTTATGCTCTGATTTCTAAATTTCTATGAATAACATCGCACCATACAATATGATCTAATTATCCTTAGCCCAGTGCTTCAAATAAAGCTTAAAAGCGTTGGCAAAATGATAATGTCATAATATCGCAAAATTAATTCTCCCATGCTGTTTGCTGCAACCTTACAGTCGAAGAAGATAATCTGTACCACACGTCGCAAACCTACAAATTCAACAAGATCAAACACTGCCCTTTACTGCATCTCAAACTGCCTATAATATAAAAATACATCACCGCCTATGGTATGCTGCATTTCCTTTTTGTGCAAGGCTGGAAGGTTTATTTCCTTGAATGAGTAACTCTTTATATCGCTTGAGCGTAGCTGAAAGACTATGGTTTCTGTTATTACTCAGCGTTGCCTCTCGCACGATCTCTTATTACCTTATATGGCAGCGGTCATAAATCACGTTGCAAAACTGCCGGTCAGAGAAGGAAATTGTCTTGAGGATATAGCGCTGCAGTTTATCTGCGAGATACTTGGTTATCCCATTTATTGTGTAAGGATTAAAAAAGATTAGTTGTGTTGGTTTCAAAAAGGACAGATCCCTGGTATGAAAGTCTTATTATTGTGACGTTGTCCGAGTGAATCTTACATTGTCAAAATTTGCCCCTAAAATGAAGCATGCAAGAACGTAGCGTAACGGACTCCGTTAAAGCAATCAAATATACTGCCACAGTTCTTCGATTTCAACTTTTCAAGATTTTGAAAAGTGACAAAATAGAGCCAACTCTCAACTTAAGAAACCTTTTCATTTTATTACAAAAAGAATGAATGTTAAGCAGGTAAAAATATTGAGCTAACGTTATTGAATTGGCAACCTATGCAGAAGAGCGACCTAATATCTAAATTTCGTTTCGCGTGTAGTGACTATTGTTCTATTTACTTCCGGGCTATATTGTATGAATCTCAACGTCAGCGATTTAGAACTGTTCCACAACAGAGCACAAAAGGTCGGCAACCAAAATCTCAATTACACTTTTTCTACAAATAAAGTTATATTGACTAATATCAGAATGGTTTGTTAGCAGAACCTATTTCGGTTGGCAATTTTCCTTTTGTGATCATATTTGTTCGAACGTGATAGCTTGACGGAACAGCATTATAAACGAATATATTTTAAAACCATTTACAGACAGCGAGCAAAATTGCACAGCTATATGTGCCCCATCGTTATTTTTGCCCCCCCCCCATTATTTTGAATATTTACTATTTGAAAAAGGCTGCTTTTTACTGCACGAGGCAGACAATTGTTGCACACAACAAGATAACGAGAATGTTTTCCTGTGCTGCAGTCGCGTAACCAGTAGGTGGCCCTGAAGGGCTGTTTGTTGGAGGAGTTTTCAAGGATTGCGTATTGCATAAATTTTCCACACAGCACCTTGTTCCATCGCCTGGGTCTTCGCAGTAGTCTTTTGTGGTACATCCTGCGTACACATCGCCGTTTTCCAATACAGTTATCTTGAAATAGAAATTTTTACTCTTAAAATGTATTGAAAAATTCTAAACAAAATAATTCTGCACATTGTTTGCGACAAAAGAAGACAGGGCATTAATTTTGGGAGAACACATTATCATTCGATTTCTTAAAAATGATTTTTTTGAAAGGCATTAATTATTAGGGGCACGTAAAACTCGTTGGCAATATTTTTCCGTTTGTTCTTTTTGAAAATCGTGCAATTCTTCAGTGAGGAGATACATGTAATATATAGGCCTTGATAAGATCTTATTTTGCCGGTACATGTTCAGTAAATGATCCACCAAATGAAAACCAGCGAAATAACAAGTGCCATAAACATCCGTAAATTTATTATAATGCGGCAACATTCCCCATATGACGTCATTGTAAACCCGTTGCGAGGCAGAATTTTAACTGCTATTTTATTTACTGGGTGCCATTATTCGATTGTATTTGAAATGGTGTTTTGGTTCCCTGAGTTAACTCAAAAAACGACAGTGTACTTGCACGACACGTTTCAAAAGTCCTACCTGGCATAGGTCGCCCGAATTACATGTCACATGACTATCTGTCGAAACCCCACAATTTGGTTGACACAGGCATTGCAGAGGAGAAGACTCGTCAGTAATGGAAACGTCATTTTTGTCGAAGACAAACTTTCCTGAAAAAAGTTATGGTAAAAATTTAAATATATATCAGCAAAATAATTTTATGTCGTCGAGTATAAAGCTCAAGCGTTGGATACCATTACTCTATTTTACTTATAAATTTCTACTCCCTAATTTAAGAAGTTTGGAACTTCTACCCCAGTGCATTCTATTCCGCGAAGTTTGAAATCACTCTCACTCTACAAAAAAGTCTGACGCACACCTCACATACCGCGTATTATATTTGGATTCTGTCAAAAATCGATCCCAAAAATTTCACAGACGAATTTGAACCCGCGTTTTTCAAGTCAGAGCGCCGCCTGGTCCGTGTCCTGGTTTCTGGCGTGGCGTCAATATATTTTTCTTTAGTATGATTATTTGGGTTCAATTCAGTGAAAGGTGTCAAAAGGGTATTTGACCTTTAATATATAGTCATGATGACATACAACAGGAGACAACTACATGTCCAGACAAATACTAATACATACATATATAGATATACCATAATACAAATCCCTGAAGCAGACGGACTGACTGACTGAAGCTTGCGTACGTGAACTGCTTCTAGTAGGCGTCTCATTTGTAATACTGTGCTTTCAATCACGTATTTCTACACGATGAGAACCGCAAGTATTGGAATGGCATTTTATTTGTCTGACACCGGGGTCATTGACCTCATTTTTCTATGATGCTACTTTTCTTATAATAAATGTGGGTCGAGAAGTAACCTTCAATTCCAGACAAATTACTCAAAAATGAATGATTTGCAATTCGTGATTGTGATAATGTTGCCGCGCACCGTATAGCTGGGGTTTTAATAATGAAAAGTCCCATTTGCGTATTATGTTGTAAATGTATTGGAGCGTGATAAAGGGATGATCACAAACGAGTTTTAAGGCAAATTCAATTCCGCACGTTCTAAAATTAATTGCCAAGAAAATGGTGGTGTAACCAAGTCATGCCACCTTCGTACTTATAAAACGTGTACAAATTATGTTTATATAATATATAAATATGTTCATATAAAAGTGATTTGTACGACTTATAAATATCGAAAGTCTACCACGTGCATATTTTAATCCGCCGATGAAAAACCTTCGACCCGCGAGTGACAAAGTGATCCTCAAGTTTTTCCGGTGACCTGCTAAGTCAAGAATTGATGCAAGTAAACAAAATGAATGATAAAACCGACCCTAATTTAAACTATCCATTGTGACGTTTGTGAAATAACAATACAAATGATCTTCACACTTCTAGCAACTTGTTTTGTTAGATACAGCGGTTTCTTTTCGGAGATACATGAATCAAAGTAGAAGGTTTTGGGAGATATACAAATACTAGATGTCACTTTGTAGCCTATTTCTTTTCCGTATACAATGTCGTTCGGGAAACAAAATTACTTAAACTTAAAATAACATTGAGGCAAGATGGTCGAAAAATATACTTCTATTACAGTTAAATTCCGTTCCAAACTTGATTTTATAATAAGATTTATCGCAGCATTATAAACAATAATTCGCACATGAATATCTTAAAATGGGGTATCAGAAATTGTCTCAGCCCTGCTATAAGCGCTGCATGTGTAATGCTCAAAACCATACAATACCAACTAAAGGTTGTAACCCTTGTGGAAAATATTCCAACAGTGAATTTCTCATTGCTTAAATAACTTTGTATTGTATAATTTTTGACCCGTCCATTATAAAATTTATGCTATTTTTACAATCAGGACAAAAATATTTACTCAACAATTTATTATACCTTCCAACAAAAAAAAGAGTTTCATAATCTGTTCTTCGCTCTTTCTTAGTTTCCCATGAAAGACACACGCCAAATATTTTAGATACAAAAGTCCATCCGAAACATATCATCAAACACTTCAGATGAATGCTTGACTTGTTTTTGAACATATAATTTTGTTGATAACAATTCCTCAATATCAAGTCACTTTCACTGATAATGGAAACCATTGATCTATGAAATCAAAGCGAACTTTCTTATCACATTTTGGCATTGTGATAACAATTTTCTTATCGCATAAAACTTTTATTATATTTATTATCTTATCAATAAAATTTATCAACCCCAAAGCTTAAAACATATTTTTTATCAATACATGTTTACCTTTTCACCCCCTGGGAAGTTGGTGCAATATTTGTAAACAAACTGACGAAGTTCAAGGAAAATATCTGTTTACATTACTACAAGACGGTTATTTGAAAAGATGCTGTGAATGAAAAAAGGAACGCTGGGAGAATGTATATTAACTCACTACAATACCAAAAGAATCATACTCAATTGTTAAATTGCATATTCATAGCAACTAATCTACAATAGAAAAGCTCATTTATTTAATACAATCAACTGCTGTCGAATTCAAGAATATTCACTTTCGTAGACCAACAACCAATACGATGATGATCAATGAAATATCCTCAACTTGTGAATATCATCGACCTTCCAGTGCGGATAGTGGTATATCAGAACTTTCTGAGATCCCTAGGCCTTCTCCAACGAGTGATTCTCCACTTTTTGTCAGCCCAATACGACCAAACAAGTACCAGCTGCTTATGCAACCCCAACAGTACAACAACGAAAGAGTAGGATACCCATATCCGTTAGCTGTATCAACCCCAGCTCCAGCACACCTTGGAAGAGGCCGAAGCAATTCTAACCAAAGGTTCCATCCGTATGGAAATAGAAACAGTGCGGCAACTATGAAACCCGTAGACGAAATCAAACAACATACTGCAACTCTTGCTAAAATACCAGAAGTCGCAGGCACTAACAAAAAAGACACCTGTGATGTCAAACCTCCGTATTCGTATATTGCATTGATCACTATGGCAATTGTTCAGTCACCAGGAAAACAATTAACTTTGGGAGAAATTTGTCAATTTATTATGAAACGGTTTTCATACTACCAAAAACGTTTTCCTGCTTGGCAAAATTCCATCAGACATAATTTATCGCTGAACGATTGTTTTATCAAAGTTCCCAGAAAATCAGGTATGACTGGGAAAGGAAATTTTTGGACAATTGACCCAGCAGCAGAAGATATGTTTGAAAACGGTTCTTTTTTAAGAAGACGAAAAAGATTCAAACGCACAGAAAGTAAAGTCCAACAAGCTGAATTTAATTCAGAAAGTCAGTATGAACAACAAAATCCAAACAATGAAAACTTATATGAAGCAGCGAAGCAGGTTTACCTGAAGCCAATATCAAACCAATTTCAAAACTATTATCCGGCGTACCGTCAACCGACTTTCACGTCATACCATGTTCCGCAATATCCTAGTCCTAGTCTACAACACGACAGTAACCAGTATGCTTCTCTGCAATACCAGCGTCAATTGGCAATAGCACATCAACGTTATGCTGCTATGGTGTCACAGGAAACTGTCTCACAAGCCCGCACGGGACCGATGTTTTCCGCACAATCACACCCACGTCGACACAGTACGTTTTCAATCGATTCGATCATTGGAACTCAAGGAACCCAACTAGTATATCCCACACAAATAACCCCACAATGCAACACCATTGTAGATTTTTCAAGTCAAAATATTGCCTTTTCTCATCATACTGGTATACACGCTTACCAATGTCTCTGATGCAATATTATTTCTCTTTGTCTGTATTTTTTAATTTTATAAATAGTTTTTATAAATATAAATACATGTGTAGATTTAAAAGTATTTGGACTCGTTTATCAGATAATATTTAAAAGCGCGGTCTATGCTCGAATACGTGGACGTGCGAACGCGTACCCATGTTGATGAATGACGACTTTATAACACAACTGGTTTTACTCAATGAAGTTAAACCGCTCAACGTAATAATTTCAAAACAAAAATCCAGAAGAGGCCCCTTTTCTATATAGTATTGCTCCATTGCCTGGTGTCGACGACCGTTTAAAAAATATTACAATTGTGTCGCTGAACATTATAATGCAAGATAATTGGTCTCGCCAAGGGGAATTCCTAAGAAGTGGATACATCTTCTCTTCCTGTTTGTTAGCGTTTGGCACAAATTGAACCGATGCTCAAATCGAATCATAATGGCGTTTTTAGTAACAACTGATATCGCGTTTTTGGTCTTACTTTTTTATACTTTTAGAATAGGCTATAATTTTTGTCTCTATCAAAAAAGTAGAAGAACAATGGCGTGACTCACTCTAAATCATTTACAGCGTGGCAGCTTATCTTTTTAAAGCAAAACATAATTTGGTATTTTCAAAATGTAACAGCAAACAAATAACTAAATATATATATATATACAGTAGATATAGAAGTACAAACTGAATTATTTTTGTTTTGCAAATAAAACGGAAGACTCAATCACAACATAACACTTGAAAATATAAATATTATTACCTTGTAAACCCCCCACAGCTGCAGAATAGCAAATTAGGATGAATACCAGCTGTAGCCAGCAGAATCTTGATTGAAAACAGTACATTTCCATCAACTCGTTTTACGATGCCAGATCTTGCCTATATCAAATTAAATACTCTGTCGATTTACAGACCTACTGCGCTTCGTAGTCAATGTGTTGTGAAACTAAAAAGTTCCATACAAGTATATTTATACGAGAAAGAAAATATTTGGAAAGGCCGGGTTACAAACAGGCGACAATTGCGGAAATATCGAACGCAACGAGCCAATTGTTTCATAGATTGAGAAAACATGGCGCTCTGATAGCAAACCGGTTCGCAAGGAAATCATCTTGCGTCAATCATTTTGCAAGTAATTACCCTTCGCAAATTATTTAATTCTTTTTCAATACAAGTCTTTTTTAATACAGAATTGTTGATGTAGTAGGATTTGTAAACAAATTGAAAAACTTCCTGGTCACAAAGCGATTAATATGAAATATTTTGTCGCCAAAATCTGGGTTCCTGGCACTTGGAATTTTTAAAATATACCCGGAAAAAATGAGTTGATGTGTTGTATTTTCCATTTTATTTTGGATAAATAAAACTGTCCAAAGTGTAATAAACTGAATAGAATATGCCTATCCAGTCCCTCGAAGCAAAATGTAAATTCCGCGTTTATTCTAAGTGATTCAAGAGTCTTGCTGCACACTAACACAAATATTTCTGTAACGTCGTTTCGCAAGAATTCTTCAGACATACATAGTTCAATTACAGAAATATATATTTGTGTTTGTGTGCAGCAAGACCATTGGATCACTTAG
This sequence comes from Styela clava, assembly GCF_964204865.1. NCBI lineage: Eukaryota > Metazoa > Chordata > Ascidiacea > Stolidobranchia > Styelidae > Styela > Styela clava. Next base: position 12,861,905 of record NC_135264.1, read on the forward strand.
GATTGTTATCTTTACTCTTGCTACAGCATCCTTACAGTATATACATACGGATCCGCCGGCACAAAAGCATAAAATAATGATAAGTATTTAGTTTGGCAGAAACCAAATTGTGTTTATTGTCGGCTCCTTAAAGTTGCTAGATTGTGTGGGAAACACTCGATAATATATACGCCACGTTCTTAGCACGATAAACATAATTTTGCAAAATGGATATAAAAAGCATATATATGAGATAATAATTGAAATGAGAGACTAAATTCAAGGCCGCTTTTCATTTCGCGATTCGATAATTGAGGTACGTAATTGGAGTATAAATACGATCGATACTTGGATATTGGAATCCAAAGAATATTTAATAGTTAGACGATGTAACAGAATATAAAGGGTATTTATACATTATATATTTCATTCGAATCTGGAATTAAATAAAACATATGCATTTGCTTTTTAATAAATATCATAAGACCTACTAAAATTTAGAGCCATTTTGGGCATTTCGTACTCTTCTATACTATATTATAGATTTTGTAAACAAAATTAAACTTAAGCTACAAAAAAAAAGAGAAATATTTTACTGCTCGTAAAAATACATATTTGAGCAAATGTTCAATAACAAAAATAAATGGTTGCTACCAGACCCTTTCACTGCGTAAGTACTAGTTACCAACAACGATTTATCAATTGTTAATATTATGTCAAGAACTACAAAGAAAAGATTGGAATATACCGGAAAATAAAATTTCCTCTTTGCCAGTTGGATGAATTAATGGATTTTCAATCACAGCAGCTGCGTCCCACATACTTAAATATGTAACACCTTTCATTTCACCAAACTCATGTCGCAAAATTACTTCGAAACGATAGCTTAACCAATCACTTGCTATGACAGCTTTTGTTTCCGTATGAGTGTGAAATCCTTTCACAAAAATCTGAATACCCGGTAGTCTTTTTTGAATATCGACAAATCCCTTTTTGATCACTTTTATTCTGCGCATTACAACTTGTGGAGTAAAAACTTGAAAATGAAAACCTATACTGAAGAAAATAACATTTTTGTCTCCAGAATTAGGAATATTTTCAAGAGTATCAGTAACGTACGGCCGAGAAATAGGAGGCCCTGGATTTCGCAATGGAGGACCATGGGATTTATAATGTAATGTTATATTGTGCTTCTCGCTCACTGCCCTTCTTGGACTGGACCAAGAATTTGGAATTTGAACGAGCGTCTCTTTTGCCTTTAATTCTTTAAGGTAAAATTCATACCAAGTTCTAATAGTTGAGTCACCAATGAAATATACTGATTTGTTAGTTAAACATTTCAACATCGTTTGCTTGTTGTATTCAGAATTATTACAAACGAGTGACTTCCATTCGCCATTTTGAATAAAACCAGTTGGTACACTCGGATTGAGATTGTGCTCATGCATTTCCTTGCAAGGGAGTCGTTTTGTCTCATTCCACGTTACATTGTTGTTGATCACATGAATTCGTCTGCTACCATTGTCGATTCTAACGTTCCAGTTTGTATTTGTATCATAAAATGGATTATTTTTCACGTTTGGAATCACTTGCACTTCTCTTACGTCTTCAACTTGCCATACAATGTCATTGCATTCTCCAGAAAGTGGTTTTACACAATACCAAGATTCTCCATTTCTGGGATGGGAGTAGTTGCATAGTTGAGGTAAACTGTAAAAATGTGTATTTTAATATTTCATAAATGTGCCCAAGTAAAATCGTCGCTGTTGCATAATATAGAATAGATCATCGGAACATGGGAAATGTGCCGACCGGCAATTCGTATTTCATTCGCACGGCGAATATACAGGCTTGTCTATGGGAATGGGATATCCAAGGTAAACGTCCCATAGATAGGATGGGACAGTACACATTTGTATATCCATGGGACACGAAAACCGTATGATTTTCGAGGAAATGATGGTAAAACAATTTGTTATGGACTCCGTGTCCATATATTTGAGCATAGCTCTCTTGTTAGTTATAAAGAAAAAAATATATTCAGCATTATAATATACTTCGTGAAGGGGCTGATGGACACATGCATAATAGTTACGAATATAAAGTTAACAAATTCCGTAAATTTTGTTGTGTTGCATGTTTCTTCGTATGTAGTCTTATTTAGTAGACGCTAAACCTAAATTTAACAATTTTCATTGAATTTCATTCCAACGGGTAGCCCATGGGATGGGATGGGACAGGGATAATTGCCATGGGATGGGACAAGAAACTATGTCCCATGAACAAGCCTGCGAATATATCAAATATATATATATATGATTTTTATAGTTAGCAATGAAACACGAATTGTTTAACACTAAGCTGTATTTAATGACTGGAAACACGATATACATATACAGCCAAAATGTGTCAATACAGCCTACTAAAATACATATATAGTTAACCAAATATGCATATGCCCTCAATGCCATATGAATATATAGCCAACCTAATATACACATACAGCTATTTGAGTGATTACATACGAAGCCAATGCCACATGCATATATGGCTGACCCAATATTAAAATACAGCATTTCAAGTCTTGTGCATACATATTACAGTATACTTGCTGGAACAATGCGTTTGCCCGTATATGTTATGTGTGCGAAATGAAACATACTGATTCAACCGCCGGTACTCCTGAAGTATGCGCACCAAGATATCGCATAACCTGAACCCTAACCTGGTACACAATCTGAGTTCAGGTTGTGCGCCATCTTGGTGCGCATACTTCAGGAGGTCCCAATCGCCTTTAGTAGAAATACTTACACATGTCACAATCTGTGATGTCATAATATCCATCAACAGCTAATCTTTCCTAACATTAAAAATGTGCTAGTAGCAACAACGAAACTCAAATTTTCTCTGAATGGACTTCCATATTTAATCAGTGGTAGTAAACTATATAAAATCAAATTAAAGTTTGTCTATCTTTACTCGCGTCATATTTTGTTTAATTTAAAATGCCCCGCTAAATTATTATGTAGGCCGAAGCTACGCTTGCTGCATGGTGAGATGTGACAGTGTTTTTACGTTCACCAAAACTCCTAAACGGTTGTTGATTCGAAGATAAGAAATTATTTATAACAAGTGTAAAGAATATATCATAAATGCTATGATATAAGCGTCATCCGGCAACTCTTCATAATATTTTCGTATAATGTCCCATACATATTCAGCCTCAAGTGGTAAATGAACACGGTGAGTAGGTTTTAATCTATGATGTCATAAAGATTGATTGTATATGCACATGTTTGGCTGTATATGTACCAATGGGGGAATTGGTAGTTAACTAAATTCCCAAACCTTTACATTGGCAAACATGAAGTTCAAGTTCTGCTTGTAGCTCAAAGACTTGAATTACAAGACAGAGCACAAAGTCAATGCCAGAGAAATTAACCAAAAAAGGAATGTTGGTCATAGGGAAATTACCATCAAAATCTGCCAAATTCACACAAATTAGGTAATTGATATACCTGTATTCATTCCCAAAATCCAGTGCACATACTGAAGATTCTTTCACCTTTTTAGAGTTAATAAAATTAGTTTTATATCGCACACCTCCATTTGAATCAGTAGTATTTAGCATGAGGAACATCACGCTTTCGCTGGGATGCAATACATAGACATGAAGCTCAGAATCTCCTGACCATATTAACAAGCATTGAATCAAATAAATTCCGTTCATTTTATCTTCAATTGTACACGATATTCCATCTTTTGTTTTACCCACAGGTCGAAGAATCGCTCGAAAATAGTCTCCACCGTACATCTTCTGAGTACCTTCATAATCTTTTGCTATTAATGTGGCTTTCAAGTTATCACCCAATTTGTATATTATGTTTGGAATAATCAGTTGTGTGTTTTTCGCAGAAGTGCTTTTAAATAAATTTCCTAGCCTTTTCTCAGACATAAATTTTTGCATTGCTTTCAATTCGGGGAAAATATCAATCCAATTTCCAAACTCAAATTCATTATGTACCTCGCAAATGTCTGGATGGTTGAATGTTTTGTAGATTTGATTTCTGGAGTTATAAGCAATTCCATGGTCAACACGCAGCCAAATCATTGTCACAACGACTATCGTTGTCAAACCCATAAAAAGATATTTATATTTGTGCGTGGAAAACATTATCTTTAATGACAGAAGAACAGTACGTTGCTTGCCGCGGACACTCCGATCAAAAGACAACACGATGTGTATTTTTCTAAGACTAATTCAAACGTTTCTCCACCGTGGCAGCTCAAGTGCTAAAAGCTCATATATATATCAGTACATCGAATGCTTTTACATCCCGGTACATTTAGTTGCAAAATTATGCTTTAATTTGTATCTGCCAACTCCAAGATATATATATGCAAGATTCTAAATCTAGAAATATTTTAAATAAATAAATATATGAACAACGTAGTGCAAGCAATGTTCAACATGTAAAGGCGAGCTAAATGTTCTGAAATTAAAATCCTCAATTATACATCATAACTATTTTTCTGGTTTCTTTGCCGTAAACTGCTTCGATTTTCGTAGCGTCACCATTTGCTGTCTCATAAAGCTATTCATGAACCATTCATATGTCGTACACTTGTATAGGATGTAGCGAAACTCATCGAACCGAAATGAATGGCTGTTTTTATAATCTATCGCTAATGTCACTTTAAAGCATCGTTACTCAATAGTTTTCAAAGGTAGATGTCATTTCGAAAAAACAAATCTATTGTACATACATACAGCATTCTATTGTATTTTTTGTAATACAATATTGTTGAGTTCGATTCTATGTAGCCTGTTTCTACGTTTCTGATTCATGCTCGACATTCGCTTTTGAGTATTGTCTGCTGATTGTTATTAAAGATACACACCGATTTCAAGTCGAGTTCTATTGAGACCGCATTTGGAAGGCACAGAACGTTTCCGTGTGCATGTTAGCCGCTGTTTACAGACTTGAATTTCTTGAAAGCATGGACTTGTTATAACAATAAACTGACATAAGTTTGTGGTCAGGACTTGGTTATTGGGACGTGTATTTGAGGTTCTCCGATTCCTTCATTTGCGTGAAAAGTGGACCAGGCCCAGATCTGGATTAAGCATAGTAAGCACGTGGATAGGGCACCAAGAAAAAGAGGGCACCACAGACAAATTTTCAATGCTGCCTCAGTGTTCAATGGCATAACGATGGCACCAATATAGTTCAACAATATTTGTCGCGCTCGATTTTATGTGGCCTCGTCAGTGGCGGATCATGGCCTTCGGAGGGCCCAAGCACTTAAGACTTTGTTGCTCTTCATATGAAAGTAGTAATAGGAGGATAAATTGGGATTATTTTTATGATGGATAGAAATAGTTTTTACGCGTTCAAACATTTATACAGAGGTTCAAGATGATACTTGAGAAAGGAAAACAAAATTTATTTTAGTCGGGACAATGTTGATGTCTGAGTCGTCAGACCGACTCGAATTATTTCATTAAATTTGGTATCCATTGAAATTGCCACACTTTCCATTATTAGCAATTTGATAAGAGTGAATCTTCAACCTGGCTTTAACTGCCCAACAAAGACATATGGATAAGAATCCATTTTAAATTTATTCATGCTATACTAAGCATTTTATACACAATGTATTTTGCTCGTTTTTAAATACACTCAACATAAAAGCATATTCTTAATTCCACTCAAAACACATCCATCTGAAATGAGCATATATATTTCCTACCATTGCTGATTTAACAGCGGCTATTTCGCTGTTTTTCTCTGTATGGACTCTTCTACTACTAAAATAAATATAGGTATAGCATAATGCTTGGTCCGCAGCCACCATTTGACACATATTAACTAACATCAATGTCTCAGTATAGTCATGTTATATTTAAAAACACATATATATATGAATATCTTATCAAGCATGAAAACTTGGTCATTGCTACCCTTCCTCTATAGATTTCGCGTTTTCAGAGGCTTCCATTATATATATAAGCATGAAAGAAAATGTTTTATAATTTACATGGGGACTTTGCAGCAAAATTCAGTTTTTGTAATTTATTGTATGATTCGAACAATGGTACGATTTTTTAAATCCAAAATTCGCTCATTTCTACACATTACTATCAATTATGTTGAAACTTTATGCTTCAGAATGCTTAATTCACAAATCAGTGATCGATTGTAGAGCGACCGACCTATTCCTAATTCCACTCAGAACACATCCATCTGAAATTAGCATATTGGCTACCATTACTGATTTAACAGCGGTTATTTTGCTGTTTTTCTCAGTACGGACTCTGTTCTTCTACTCCTTTAAAAAAATATACCTATAGCAATATGTTTGATCCGCAGCCACCATTGGACACATAATAACTGACAACAATTTCTTTGATATAGAATCGCTGTGACGCAGAAATATTTGTATAGTAATCTTATATTTACGACCGATGGCTCGCCTCTTTCGAATGGCGATTTGGCTGACATAACGATGCAGTACAAATCTTGTGTAACTGTTCTATAAATAATTTCATATATTGAAATGGCGATGATGCGATGTGGATATATTTTAATACATCTTACCAGCAATATATATATAATAACTATTATAATTTTTAAAACATAATAAACTAAATAAATTGAATTAGACTAAAATAAATTTGAAGCTTTCTTTTTCATCGCTACAACTACAACAGGTCAGCAATAGGTCAGCAATAGTTATATATTTGTTTGTACTGAAGCCACATTTTGTTACTTATTAACTACCTGTGTCGTCCGACAACGTGTCCTTTTTGAATGGCGATTTATTTGACAAAACGAAATGGTTCTACAATCGCTGTGTAAATACTTCTTTATAGGTATTATATACTTTTTCTAAATACCTCTAGGCATCTGCAAGGGATAAAATTTTCCTCCTTATAGGAATTTGCATAAGTTGCCCAAATAATCAGGTGTCGGGTATTCAACTGTATATAACGGCAAAAAAATTTCTAATTTGGTCTGAAGATAAATACACATCGCGTTTTTGCTCGCTCATAAATACATACAGCATAACAGCATTCTATTGTATTTTTTCTAATACAATATTGTCGAGCTCGATTCTATGTAGCCTGTTTCTACGTTTCTGATTCATGCTCGACATTCGCTTTTGAGTATTGTCTGCTGATTGTTATTAAAGATACACACCGATTTCAAGTCGAATTCTATTGAGACCGCACTTGGAAGGCACAGAACGTTTCTGTGTGCACGTTAACCGCTTACAATCTTGAATTTCTTGAAAGCAAGGACTTGTTATAACAATAAACTGACATAAGTTTGTGGTCAGGACTTGGTTATTGGGACGTGTATTTGAGGTTCTCCAATACCTTCATGTGCGTGAGAAGTGGACCAGGTCCAGATCTGGATTAAGCACAGTAAGCACGTGCATAGGGCACCAAGAAAAAGAGGGCACCACAGACAAATTTTCAATGCTGCCTCAGTGTTCAATGGCACCACGCATAGTTCAACAATATTTGTCGCGCTCGATTCTATGTGGCCTCGTCAGTGGCGGATCATGGCCTTCGGAGGGCCCAAGCACTTAAGACTTTGTTGCTCTTTATATGAAAATACTAATAGGAGGCAAAATTGTGATTATTTTTCATGATAGATTGAAATAGTTTTTACGCGTTCAAACATTTATACAGAGGTTCAAGATGATACTTGAGAAAGGAATACAAAATTTATTTTAGTCGGGACAATGTTGATGTCTGAGTCGTCAGACCGACTCGAATTATTTCATTAAATTTGGTATCTATTAAAATTGCCACACTTTCCATTATTAGCAATTTGATAAGAGTGAATCTTCAACCTGGCTTTAACTGCCCAACAAATCATATGGATAAGAATCCATTTTAAATTTATGCATGCTATATTAAGCATTTTATACACAATGTATTTTGCTCGTTTTTAAATACACACAACATAAAAGCATATTCCTAATTCCACTCAAAACACATCCATCTGAAATGAGCATATATATTTCCTACCATTGCTGATTTAACAGCGGCTATTTCGCTGTTTTTCTCTGTATGGACTCTGTTCTTCTACTACTTAAATAAATATAGGTATAGCATAATGCTTGGTCCGCAGCCACCATTTGACACATATTAACTAACATCAATGTCTCAGTACAGTCATGTTATATTTAAAAACACATATATATATGAATATCTTATGAAGCAAGAAAACTTGGTCATTGCTACCCTTTCTCTATAGATTTCGCGTTTTCAAAGGCTTCCATTATATATATAAGCATGAAAGAAAATGTTTTATAATTTACATGGGGACTTTGCAGCAAAATTCAGTTTTTGTAACTTATTGTATGATTCGAACAATGGTACGATTTTTTTAAATCCGAAAATCGCTCATTTCTACAAATTACTATTAATTATGTTGAAACGTTATGCTTCAGAATGCCTAATTCACAAAGCAGTGATCGATTGTAGAGCGACCGACATATTCCTATATCCACTCAGAATACATCCACCTGAAATTAGCATATTGGCTGTCATTACTGATTTAACAGCGGTTATTTTGCTGTTTTCTCTGTACGAACTTTGTTCTTGATGAAATGAGCATATTTCCTACCATTACTGATTTAACCGCGGCTATTTCGCTGCTTTTCTTTGTATGGACTCTGTTCTTCTACTCCTTAACTAAATATACACCTATAGCATAATGTTTGGTCCGCAGCCACCATTGGACAAATATTAACTAACAACAATTTCTCTGATATATATAGAATCGCTGACGCAGAAATATTTGTATAGTAATCTTATATTTACGACCGATGGCTCGCCTCTTTCGAATGGCGATTTGGCTGACATAACGATGCAGTACACATCTTGTGTAACTGTTCTAAAAATAATTTCAAATATTGAAATGGCGATCATGCGATGTGGATATATTCCAGTACATCTTACCAGCAATAATAAATATTATAAAATATATATATAATATTATTAAACTGAGAAAAATTGAATTTGACTAAAATAAAGTTTGAAGCTTTTTTTCCATCGCTCTGGCTGACTGAAATAAGTGTGGTTATATCTTTTGTTCACACTGAAGCCACTTGTTGTGACCTTTTAACTAACTATGTCGTCCGACAGCATTCCCTTTTTCAAATGGCGATTTGGCTGACAAAGAAATAGTTGTACAATCGCTGTGTAAATACTTATGTGTAATTACTCATTATCATGAAAAGTAAAAATAACATGATCTCTTTCAACGAAATAGTAAGTATATTTGTGAGCTTTCGTTAGATCATGGTCTAACTTCTTCAAACAATACAAGATATAAGTCAATAACAGCAATGAAAGCTCACAAATATACTTACTATTTCGTTGAAAGAGATCAGGTTTTTTTTACTTTTCACTTTAATACTATCTCGTTCAAGCATCCTTGTGGTGAGTGCCACATACGGATCCGAAGCGGAAAGTAAATCAAGGAGAAAGGAACTGCAGTTCAATACACAATATCCAAGTACTCATTATTACTTATCGATCTTAAGATCGGTAAGTATGTTGATAGGTATTTGGCTGTATGTCTGTGTGTTAGATGCATGCGATATCTCACGAAAGCGAGGTTGAATCTGCTCCAAATTTTGCATATGCATTCATCATAGCTCGCATCAGAAGCCTATTGATTTTTGGATGGGTTATGTCTTATCAGTCGGTAAATAAGTAAATATTAGCTCAAGGTTTCTATCTGTATAGTTCAGTAGTACACCCATATCTTGCTTGTGATGCAAAAACTTATTGGCCAACTGACAATAAGAATAAATTTTTAGTAAAATTATATTTTTGAAAGTTCTTCCTTTATTGCTTCAATCATCAGCGAGTTATTAATTAATTAGTGATGGGACACACGGTGTCACTATGGAGTAAGACCACTGTTTTTGGGGATCCCTAACCTTCGATCGATAAGTCTTCGGTTTCTAACCGAAATTTCAAGTTATATGTATTGCTTTGTTTGCGTTGTTATACTTATACTACTCCGACAGCATTCCCCTTTAAAATAAGGATTTGGCTCACAGAGAAATTGTTCCGCTGTGTAAATACTTCTTTATATGTCTTGCTTTTTCTGAATATCACTTAGGATTAGCAAGGCCGGCTTCATTAACAGGAATTTGCAGAAGTTGCTCAAATAATCAGGTATCTCGTATTCCAATGTATATATCAGCAATGAGATTTCTAATTTGGTCTAAAGAAAAATATACATCATGTTTGCCATTTTTCCATACACACTACTATAAGAAGTTTGGGTATCACGTGAAGCGTAATACAAAGTTCCACGATCACGCTAGTTCTCCTCTGTTCACGCATCGAAGGAAAATACATACACAAGAATACGCACGCATAAGATGCCGTATTGCCAAAAATTAATTAAAATAAGTTGATGGCCGTTTTTTAGAATCTAATTCTTGACCAATTTTAAAGCATCGTTGCTCAATAATTTTCAAGCGCAAATGTCGTTGCAAAAAACAATAAAAAATCAATGTTGATTCTCTGGAAATAAGGAGATATTGTTAATCATATTAAATACTCAAGAACTTGTTACTGGACATAAAATACACTACAGTATTCTACACGGGAGTTCTACACGGACATCGGACAACTCGTCATTGACCTGGTAATTTGAGGCACAGACTGGCCTCTTTGACTCCGTCACTAGTATGAAACATTGCGGGTTGGTAATCAGGAACATTTGAACCTAATGCCAGTGCCCTATTTTTACCTCTCTCATTTTTTGTCTTAAATTTTCAGAATTTGTTGAACCTTGGATAGTCCTTGAGTTAAGACTTCGGGATTACGAACTCGTACCCGACACTACCGTGTTTCTCCGAAAAAAAAAAGACTGGGTCTTATTCCAATTTTCTTCCAAAATAATACTGGGGCCTATTTTCGGGAGATGTCTTATATTTTTATTTATCAAAAACAAAATTACAAAGTAGAGAATTGCGAGATTTTCAAATATACAAAATATGAAACCAATATCCATTTACTTATGAATAACACGTTTTTATTCAAATTAACTGCAAAACATATATCAATCATCTAAAACGTGTAGGAGAGTTTTCTTACTATTGACTAAAAAATCGCGTTATTGACTGGGTATTATTTTAAGGGGAGGGATTATATTAAAATCATTCTTAAAATTCAAGCTAGGTCTTATTTTCCGGGAAACACGGTAGCATTGATCCATGCTTCGCCAAGCTTTGGAGGCAGTTTAGGCGTGATTTCATTTTTTTCGGCATCCAAATATATAAAAAAAAATACTGAAATTTCTGTTGTTCATATACTTTTTCTACCCTTTCAAAATTGAACCACCAATCTACAACTTTGTAACAGTAGCTCTCGCCACTTTAGTGATAACTCGTTACTTCATTCGGTATTTTATCTCTTGCTTTGAGCCATTCTCTTCGAAATAAACATAAAAAACCATTTCATCCTAAAAAGAAGCATTTACTCCGGCGTTGGTTTCGCTCGAGTGAGTGGCGGCATTCGCAAGTGCAGTTTCAAGTATTCACGTTTCCTTTTCACTTTTTGCTCTGCAATCGCTTAGCTCACTGTTTTCAAGTTTTCTAGTATTGAAGAATAATGCAGTAATGTGTGTAGGCTACTGTTCATAGTCAAAAAATATATTATATCTGTATATGATCACGACTATTTAAATGAAAATATAACTGTTTGTCTTGCTTCTAAGTACCAGAATGGATCGGATTCGTAGCAGAACTTCGCATGCAGCAAATGCTATTCTTGCAGAAAAATTGTTTACTGCTATTAAAACGGAACGAATAGAGTGAGTACAGTGGTTTATTTTATTGCAGTATTGCACCTATAACAGTATCATAAGACACTGTTTAGCTGTTACCGTACAGTCTAACAGTATTGTTAAATATCAGAATATTCAGATATTCAAATACAGAAATAGACTATTAGATTTCTGAATTTTCGAAGTTGTTTTGTTTTTATGTACGGTACCAGTATTCATAACTTGGTCTGATAACTCCATGACTATACCGGTACTAGTATCTGTAGTCAATATTGATCAAATTTGATGATTTTTTTGCTTAAATCCAAATTCTGAAATAACATCTTTGCATTTCTGCTTTGTATTCACATGGCTGTACGGAGTTGAGATTTTGAAGTGAATTTTAATAGCGTATAGTATATATCTAAGTATAAGTTTATTTCGATCTCCCCTAAAAAAATACACGAAACAAACAATGAACACAAAAAACATAAGAATGAACACACAGAATCATGGGGAAAATCTGGACGACAGGCAGGACCTTTAGTAAGGTTTAAAACACGGAGAAATGCATGTGCCTGTTCACCCATTTCACGCACACAAACATTACAAAATAAAGACACGAACGTATATCGTTTGGGGGTCGTCTAACTTATGTAACAAACAAACTGCGGGTGCGGTGGATTCCAAACTGTTTACATCGAACAGACATGATTGGGTTGTGCCCATGTATCGTTTCGAATTTGTTTACATGAGCCCCTTAAAGCGAACAAATAATTTGATTGACGTAATTGTAAACAACTGCCAAATAGTGTGTTGGGTGAAAACAGTGTCAGCAAAAGTAATAAATGAATTATAATGTCTTTATATGGTATTCTTCATCATAAATATAATTTGACGTAGTGCTGTGCTTTAGTGTATGAGGTGCAATGTAGTTTCACATAAAATGCCTGGTCATTCTATCATTTATCATCCTTAGTTATTTTGCGATGCAAGTACATAAAATTGGAATGACAGCGAGCTTTCAGGCAGTCTCCATTATAGTGTTGTAGTTGTTTAATGTTATAGCATTAAAGATACTTATGATAAATAACCTTTAGTACCTACTCTCTGACACTTGTACTCATTTCTCTGTCATCTTGCAGTAACAACTTTTTTGGTTGATTCAATTTACAGATATAGAAATGATTTTTATTATTTGCATGGGCTTCTATACTTGTATTTTTTTATTAGGCTGTGTTGTAAATTTAAGCAACTAATAATATTTCCTAGTTTTTACTGTAATACTTTATTAATTTTTTTACAGCGATGTGGAGAAGTATTTGTGTCTTGGTGCTGATCCTAATTATGTTCTTTTGAATGGAATCACACCTTTTCATCTGGCATCGGGTTGTTCTCTTAGTTACGAATTTTCCAAAATGATTTTGGAATATGGTGGGAATCCAAATGTAAGGTAATTATGTCACTGCTGATGATTTATCGCATCTATAGCTAGATATCAGTCATATGAACATATGTGATCGATGAAAACTTTTCGAGCATTGAATCGAGGCTTCACAGCGATGTGCCTAACCATCTCGCATTGGCAACTCATATTGCAGGCTTCATATATGCTTGAATTTATTACTCAATGGATCTATTTGAAATCCAGGAATAAACTTTAATAAAGAATTTCAATATGTTGGTAGATGTAGATATCATATGGCTTAACATAAAGAAGAAACAGCTCAGCTCTGTGGCGCATCGTGCTAAGCAATAAGAATGTGGTCAACACCGCACCTCTGATTACCCTGTGAATCCTGCGGAGGATAATTATGTGCGAGAGGATTGCTGTTACCTGTTGGTTACAGATTCATTCACCAGCAAGACCGAAAACAAATAACTGGCTAATTAACCTCATACCAGACATAGACTGCTAACCGAATGATAGGCTGTTGTTTGCCAAATGATTGAGCCAACTTAATGACTTTACTCTCCCCCTGGATAAATATGTGATTATTATCCCATATATGTATAATCTTACTGTAATCCTATTTTTATAGTTTGCTTTCCAACTTTTAAATAAGGTTTCATGCAACAAATATGTTATTCTCCATTCTTTGATTGTCAGGAATAAAGAAGGAATCACTCCACTTCATGTTGCAACATTGTGGGGAAAAACTGAATGCATGAAGCTTTTATTAGAGAATGGTGCAAACCTGCACTGCACTGACAATGATGGTAATGATTTGAGATGGTGAGTAAATCATGATCAAACAAGAGGGCAAATGTCAAATATATGAACATGAAGGTCCAAAAGGAAACTGTAGTGCCAGTATCCCATGTGAATCTGACTCATATGGAATTGTGTCTGAGCACACAGCTCGCAAAATTAAAATGCAGCCTGCTACGCTTTACGGAATAAAGACGATGTTCCCATGAATAAAAATATAACGCAAAATTTTATATTACAGATTTCATTTATTTATTCATTTTCAGGTTTTCACTAGAAAATGGTTCTTCTGAATGTATGTCTTTAGTTGACCAGTTTATGACAAATAGCAATGAACCAAAGACACCCAAATCTTCAAAACGAGGTATTTTGTTTCAAGTCATTCCTGAATAACTTGGATCACTTCTGACTTTTTAAAAGTTCTCATTGGGTAAAATCTGAAGTTATTACTCATAGTTTCCTCCACAAACGGTAAACATCATTCTAATAGAGTATTATCAATTATCTGTCATGAGTTGTTTTAAACAAACATTTTTGGATATCTATCTACTAAATCTGGTCTGTCTTGTTGATTTCAAATTTTCGATATTTTTTTGTGGGGTGAAAATAAGCAGGCTAATGTTGTGATACTCAAATTTCAATTTTTTATTGCTTGATAAAATAGCGTAATAATATGACAAACCAATTGCATAGTTTGTTGTCTTTCCGAAAATCTATACACGAATCTGGGCAATAAACTTATCACTAACGACTGTGTTATTATATTGCCATTTTGATCCTCAAGGTGTATTTGTGTTGTCATATGTTAGTACATTCTGATTTGTGTTGTCCTATTACTATACAGCAGTCTTTAAACTTCTATTATGCTTGTAAGCGAGCAGTGAATATCACACAACTGTGTCTCAGACAAATGTGGTTTTGTGCATTCATGCCATCTCGTTACCGCACCTCTGATTATCCTGCACGAGGTTCGAATCCTGTGTGGGATAAATATGTGCGAGAGGATTCCTAGACTCCTCGCCCGCCGTCTTCGGGTGGTTTATGTATCCGCTGGTCGGTTACGGCTTCCTCTACCATCAAGTCCATGCATCTGAAACAAATAACTGGATAACTGATTCCATAACCAACAGGACTGGTTTTCGGCGAAAGGCGTGGTTGGCCATATTATTTGGTCGTCTTGTAAAATGTTTAATAAGATAAATAATGGATAAATATGTATTCTATGAGATTGGGCATTTATATGTTCGCAATTTATTCTAAATAATTTGCCTTATGAACCAGAAATCATGTATTACAAAGATGAATATAAATAAAAAAAAAATTCTAAATTTTTTTGCAGGTGATCCCTATGCAGATACTCGGATTTCTATAAATAAAGAAAACAGGTAAACAAAATTGTAGAATTGTCTTAAAATTTCTTTGTATATGACTTTATTGCATTTAATATTACAGAAAACCAAAAGTTGGAGATATTGGAACAAAATCGAGTGAAAGTCCGATTAGTATTCGATCTCCACTTCATGGGCAATGTGATGATTCTTGGATAATGAAGCAGAGAGGTTCTTCACGTCGTCGTTTTGATAGCAACAAATCATCTAGAGAAAATTCACCTGCGAAATCACCCCTAATAACAAAGGAGAGTTCAAAAATCAATAATATTCCCAGTACTCGATTGAATGCATGTACAAAAAATTGCTCTTCAAATGGAGACATAAAATCTGAAAGTCGGGCAACAGAATGCAGCTTCGGCAGTAATACCCCGTCTAGTTTGGATTTAAAAAGCCAACATAATTCTGATCCGTACCAACTTGTCCATTCCCATAAAAGACCACACTGTAGAATTCAATGTACACAAGAGACACCTCTTGTTTTGAATCACCTTTGCAGAGGATGTATGTTAGATATAAATCAAAAAGACAATTCTTCCACTGCGATTTCGAATGACAAACTAGACACTACCGATAAGTGTATTGGTACCTCCATTTTATATCCATTAGAAACTAAGCCTAGTGATGTAGAGATGGACAGTTTTGCTTGTCAAGTATCCATTTCTCATCAAAAGGAAAGTTCCAAATTTCGGAATATGGAAACAAAAGACGAAAATTCTTCATTGGTATCGCAACCGCCTTTGCTAAATCAGAATCGGAAAAGTTGTGATAATATCCCAGCTAAGAGTTCTCATGAGTAAGTACTAGCGTTATTCATGTGTTTATTATTGTATAAATTGACTTAAAATTATGAGCAAAAAATCAATCATATGGGTGAAGTTGTAATAGTGCCCTTTTCTCTGTCCATATTCTTCACCACCCCCAGAAAGCGCTCTGAATATTATCAATGAAACAAAAGTGCTACCCACCTGGGTAGCAACCAAAAATCGCTGTAAGTTAAAATTTCGTAGCTTGTTGTGTAGGTAGTGACAAACTCTTTTAAACTACCATTTGTGGTAAAATAAGATATCGAATGCAGCATTAGCTTGAACCATCTTATCACAGTCCTAGTTAGCAACCAATCTGTTGGTTTTTATAAGGATAAACAACAGGATGTTCTGGACTAAAAATTTATTTTTTTGCAGACAATTCCGCATTTGCATTTTACTCTGCACAAGGCTATGCGCAATCAGACGTTACTATTTCAGGATTGGAATCTTTCTTACTTATCATTATTTACCCAGTATTGTTTTATCGCGATCGAAGGGAGGGGGGATGGCGTTTGAACCTTAGTTATGTAAACTGCGTACTTTCAACATTAATGCTGATCAAAATAACAGGAAAATGGCCAGGACTTTTCTAATGGGGTTTCGGTGGTTCTGAAATTTCAAGTTGCCAAGTTGGACTATTACAGTGTTTCAAACTGAGAAAAATTGCTATTTATGATACAGAAAATTCTCTTTTTTTTACATTCCAAGGTAAGGTTCCAAAATGTGGTGGCTTGTAACCTCGCAACACTATGCGACGTACGGTCGCACAGAATATAAACAATCAAAGTGTCGATTCTATTTCATCGTCATTACAATACGTGAGACAGCGCAAAAAGTCGTTTAAAGATTCCCGTGAAAGGAAAGACCACGTTTACGGCGAAAAGTGGCTACTATTCGGAATTATTCGAAAATCAGCCGAAAAGCTATTCGAATACTCCGATATTCGAATACATTCGAATATTCGATTCGTTTTGGACAACCCTGAGTGCTACCCTCCTGGTTTTTTTTAATTTTTTCACGACCCCTAGAAAGCGCTCTGAATATCATCAATGAAACAAAAGTGCTACCCTCCTGGGTAGCAACCAAAAATCGCTGTTTGATTAAGTTAAAATTTCATAGCTTGTTGTGTAGGTAGTGATAAACTCTTTTAAACTACCATTTGTGGTAAAATAAGATATAGAATGCAGCATTAGCTTGAACCATCTTATCACAGTCCTAGTTAGTTCTGTATAATTATGTTGGTTTTTATAAAGATAAACAATAGGGTTTTCTGGACTGAAAAATTATTATAATGCAGACAATTCCGCATTTGCAGATTACTCTGAACAAGGCTATGCGCAAGCAGACGTTACTGTTTCAGGATTGGAATCTTTCTTACTTATCATTATTCACCCACTAATACTAATTTATGCCATTATTTGGAACATTATCTATCAATGATGTATATAAAATAAAGTTTATTTTGTGACAGAATGTCCAGAAGGCCATATACCGATGCGATGGAAGAATTTTTGAAGGGATGCAATCGCTTCATCGAATCTGACAACAAAGGACTAGATGTTTCGTCACCTGACCATTGCGTGTCATTTGCCATCGAAAAAACTTCCAAAAGTGTATCTGCAAATACTGAATCTCCTGTTACTGCTAAAATTGTGCATTCAATACTTGCGATAGTTCCGAAAACTAAATCTGAGGATAAATGTGTCACTAATTCACAGAGTGGATCTTGTTATCCAAATGAAGAAATGGAAAATTCCGCAGAAAAGGAATGTTGTAATTTTGATGTAAAACCACAAAGGGAAGACATTGATTATTCAAAAAAAAGGTCATCAAATTTGTCAGAATCACCACTTTCTACCCATATGCTGTTAGCAACAAAAGTTCCATTGACTCCTTCTGAAATGTTGAAATTTTATGGAGATAGTTTATTTGATAAGCTATCTTTATCTGATAATTCCACAACAGATAAAAAACTAACTGACACAAACTCTTGCCTGAATTACAATCACAGTCCCACATGTCAACTTGAGCCAACATTCGAGTTAGCAAAGCAAAACTTACAAAATGCAAATGATAATAATGAAAATCAAACTGAGACCTCCAATAACGTCATAGATGATAGTTATCTTACTTTTTCTGAATCGACTGTTCCGATAGAAGGTTGCGAAGCAATAAATGAACCCAGCGTATTTGAATCTCCAAAAGTTGGACAGTCTCCGACGGAACCCTCACAAGCTTCTATTTCTCTGAGAAGATTTGCTGCCTCGTCATCTAATACAAACTCTGCAGAAACTCCCATGAGAAAAAAACCTTCTCGTAATCATAAAAAGATAGTCCCATCATTGACTGATATTTCTGCAATTACCACAAATTCTAGATTACACTCAACAGCTTTAAATGATACACAGGATAAATTTGGAATGGTTGATGAGGCATCTTTTGATATCAGCATTATCAAAGGTACCAATAATAAAATTAAAATAACCTATTGCACTTTCTGTAAAAACCTTCCAAATATTTTCCCTCGGTAGTATGAGCTTCTGTACATTTTTAAATTAGAATATTTCACTTCTTTTTCAGTGTTTCAGCTTGCAGTGATTTTGAAATAGAATTGATTAGGATGTATTACTCAAAATCTGATTTAAGAAGTGAATCTTTAAGTGAACCGAAAGATCAATTCAAATTTCAATGGTGTACCCCTTCTTTAATTCCTTAAAAAGGAACCCGAAAAGTGTGATAGGATTGCAAGTATTCTAGATTCCAGTATTCCTAACTTAGGAATACTGGAATCTAGAATACTTGCAATGTCTAATCTGCTCTGTTATATAATTTTTATTTCCAAATCTAATCATTTTAATAATATAGAACAGGGCTACTCAACTGGCGGATCGCAGTCCAAATTTAGACCTTTGAAGTATTGAATTCGGACCGCAACTGCTTCTTTGAATACATTGTTTCTTTTCATTTCGAAATCGTAATGTAATGCGTTTTCCGCTGCGGAAAAACTTGTCAAAGCAATATAATTTTTTCAGAGCATCGACTCACTCGTTTACCTCACTAGCATTGGCTAATCATCAAGATGTGAATGGTGGCGCAAAAACTGAACTTTGAGCGATCGCATCGTTTTGCTATAATTTTTGTGGACGTTGTGGTTTTTCCTAATAAAAAATAGTTTTTTTCTGCAACTAATATATTCCAAATTTTCAGTCTTAAATATATGTATTATTCGGTTGCTATGGTGGCGAAAATTTTTCATATATACCGGTATCGTTTCAGCAAAGAGGGCTCAGCTACGCAAAGTGAAGCCTTGTCATAATGGCATCGAAACACGATATTGAGTATTACGCTTGTATTTCGTCAAATGATACATTTGAAATTTTGTTTGCATAGTTAAAATATATTTTTTGAATGACCGGACCCCGGTAATGTTTAAGTTTTGTTTACAGACCTTTAGTAAAAATAGTTTAGTAGCCCTGATATAGAACTATACAAATAATTTTTCTGGTTTTTCTATAACAACCTGCTACATGCATTTTAAAAGGACTCATAATCTCGTATATAAAAACTCACATATGTATGTGTTTTTCCAGCGAATCCGACACATGATTGTGAGTGTTCTTCATCAGCAGACTTACCAGGAAACCAAGCATCAGGAACTGCAGCCAGGTTTGTAAAATAGCAAATGATAAACTTCATAACAGAATCGATGGTAATCAAGCATGATTGGGCATTCGTTATAATGAATACAGATTGATGAAATTAAATTCATTTCATTTCACAGCAAAGATTGTGCTAAAGCCATGGAAATGTCTTCAACATTGCAAAGTACAGGAAATCAAAGTACAATCATATATAATTGGAAGGTAATGCTGTTGTTTTAAACAGAATTTCATTCAATTTTCTGGTGTAAGAAAGCTGTTTTGAGTCTAATCTTTTATTTTAAGACGTTTTGGAAAGGGGAACCCATCCCTGAATCAGCTCGGAAAAAATCCAAACGAGCAAAAAAGTCTTCAACAACTTCAGAAAGTTCAAGTGATGAAAAAATGTCGCAATCAGAACTTCAAAAATTGAGTAATGCAGAAATCAGGTGAATTTTTACTTCGATACTATTATATGTTCTGATATATCTCTTAAAAAGGTTCTATAGAAGCAGGAAGTGACAATTAGATATGCATCAGGAATGTTCTAGCTTTTGTACTGTTGATTACTATGTAATGAATTTATTTTCTAAGTAATTCTAAATAAAGGAGTTGCTGATTTGTGATTCATGTCAGTGTTCATGGAGTCAGCGGGAAATATACAATGTCTTCTGACTTTGACTTCTTCTTTAACTCTGTCTATATCAGCACTATACATTGAAAAAATCTAATTTTAATAACCAAAATTTTGATGTATGTAAACCTTTGATGTTTTTTGCATTTCTATGGAAATATGGGCGTTCCAGAAGTATGTGTACCAATATGGAGGTAACTAATTTTAACATCAAGTTGTGTAAAGGAACTGAAACCTATGGGCAGGGGGTATATTCACTTGGCTAACACAACCGGTCCCCGAACTCGTAACTAAAATAAGGAAAATCGGAATAAAATTATGGCCTAATCTACCCCTGTGTCCCGAAATATCACTATTGAAAGTCTGGAAGACCGAATTCCAATGGTAACACCAACACGCCAAACTCCTACTTCTCAACCCTGGTTCATGTACCTGCTTGATGGATATGCTTTCCTTTATCTACAATGATATCCTAGTTGTGAGATATCTTACTATGTATAAATTTTTTCAAAACTGTTTCAGGGATCGTCTGATTTCACTCGGTTTCACTCCAGGACCGATAGCAGCCTGTAGGGAAGTATATTTGAGAAAATTGGAAAACCATTTAAACGGACGGAAAGAAACAAAGGACCAACCAACAGATGATGGCTCATTGCATAAAACAGGTAACTTCGCTTTATTTTAATGTTGGATAATAGAATCAGACAATAAATGATGATGACAGATGATAAATGTTTCTTTTATGGGATGTTGTTTATTTTCATTTATCAACGACAAAATTACAATGTGGAGAATTACAAGATTTCCAAATATACAAAATTTGAAAACCGATACTCATTTACCTATAAATAATGAGTTTTTATTAATAAAAAAAACTGCTACACATAGATTATTTAAAAATGACCATATCATCATCCTCTCGATTAGGGATTAATCATATAAAACGTCTAGGAGAGATTTCTTGCTATTGACTAGATCAGAAAAAAGTATCACTAATTTAATTAAATTAGGTCTTAATTTAGGCGAGGGCTGATATTAAAATCATTTTTCAAATTCAGGCTAGGTCTTATTTTCGGGAAAACATTGTAAAAGCAAGTCTGATGCCAGACTAAGAAGCACTTAATATAAGCTGTTTTAATTTTTGTAGTCAATGCATATGTATCCACTATAACAGAGTTTGAAAGAATGAACTGTAGTTAGGCACACGTTACAAACATAATTTTCTTTTTAGTTGAAGATCCCAAATTTTCTGCTGAATTGCATGGAATCATTTTGGGCCGATCGTTTCCTACATCTGTATTTGATGATGATGATATGATACGACGTCAGTTTGAACAACCTGACCCAAATTTACAATGGAGAGAAGGCACTATGAAAAATAGTTTTACGTACTTGTTACTTGACCCAAGGTGGGTGAGGAAATGACATGTTTATTCTAGATAGAGATTAAAGGGGTTGAAACTGAACCACATACTCCACATTACTAGTTAGTCTAGGTCACGTATTGGAAAAAATGTCAATTTAAATGTTCTAGGTAGGGGACATTCAATTGAAGTCGAATTTGGGATGTTTTTATTGATTTTGGGGATAATTCTAAGGTCGTACTTTTAAAATTGAGTTGAAATTCTGTCTTTTGGTAATAAAAAGTCTGAATTTCTGAAAAAAAAACGAGTATTCCTCACAGCAGAAGAATTTTGTTTGAATTGTGGGGCTGAGTCAGAATTTTTGTGAAGCCAAAGCTACTGTCTTTTTTAAATTGCTTGGTGTGAATAAATGCTGACTCATCCGCACTACTATGTTAATGTAACAATTGGACTATGATGCTTTCACTGGCGTAGAAGATTGTATTTTTAACCTTCCTGGAGTTGGAATTCTGAATTTCGTGGAGCCTTAGTGATAAAATAAGTCAATAGTTTTTACAAAAACTTAAAAAAACATTGTATTCATTGAATTTCTCAACAGTTTGAAAATTCGAAACTAGTTAAAATTCTTTCCAGTCGGGAATCAAATTGTAAATTTCCCTCTGTTGCTCAGTGTCTTCAATCTTTTTTTATTTTTTAATCTTTATGTTAACTTACAGTTATATATGTTATTTGCTTCATTACAGATAGGCAATAATAAAACTTTTTACTTTAAGAGTAACAGATAAACTTCCGATTCGTGCAAGAGATATCACTGAACAAGAGTCATTCAAGTCATTCGTTGGCGCAATATTTTATGTAGGTAAAGGAAAACAGTCAAGACCTTACAGCCATTTTCATGAAGCTTTACAAACAAACAGGGCTTTGTATAAGGTAAGATGTTAAAATAATATAATATGTGACTTTTGGGCATACAATGCAAATGACCGCAACTGGATTCGAAATTGCAAACCCACAGAGGGTAATCGGATCTTGGAGGTGCTATGGTGCAGATTCTCACTTTTACTCCGAGATCATTTTCTTTGCTTCTGAGTGAGTGTGATCTTGCCTCGAGAAAATTTTTATATATAAAAACACTCCAATCCAAGGTGATTTTTCTGATTTTGTAGTTCTATTTTCTTCCCTATTTGATTCTGGTGTAATTAATTTCACAGCTGAACCCTAGCCTCAAAGTTCGGCACATTCACGATATCTGGAACTCAGGACACGGCGTTATATCTCTTCATGTTTTTCAAAGTGTTATCGCTTGCGAGGCTTACACACGTGAAGCGTCAATGATCGAAGCAATTGGCTTAAAACATCTTACAAATCAGAAAAGAGGAGACTATTATGGTGCAGCTTCATCGTGGGATGTGCGCCGAAAAAGATTATACGGTTCCTTTCTGGTCAAAAAAGCTATGGAAGTGCTGATGGTCGAGGGAGAAAGACAAATACGTCCATCGAACTTGAAATCTCATAATACTCGCCAATGGACTGGCTGTAATGCACCTATACCACCATCTAGTGGATGATCTTTTTTAACTTGGTTTTGCTAAAATTTTCGTATTACCCATAGTCAATTACTGTACCTCAATAAATCATGACACAGAGAACTGTTTCTCGGTTGTGAAAAGGGTTAATTCGAGCTATTTTCGATGAACTAAAAATCTAGTCTTTTTGAGTTGACTGTCCAGTATTTCTTCACGCAATTGAAAATTATATTTCATCCAGTTTCTTTTATGGTTTTTAATTATTTTGTTCCCAGCAGTTAGACAATTGTTCAGCTTCTCAAATATATCGAAATGTCAATTTTCCGTACGGCGTAGGTTTTTTGGCAAAATCTGAATCTTGTTTCTTATTGTAGGCTAGTTTCGCTATCAAGGATGATGATCTTCCTTTTTACTGTATTTGCAAAATTGTCGGTCTTCGCTAAATTATCGAGTAGTGGGCCCGTTTTATCAAAACGACCTGTCGTAAATTGCCGCCTCCGACAATCATTTAGTTCGACGTGTCACAAAATGCAGAAAACGGCGCAGAAGTTACCTGTTCTCTTACGCAAATACTATGTGGTATTTTCAGAACGTGGTTGCTTGGCCTTTTATACATCGTAGGAGGTTTTACCTTAGAAGCAACCTACGCGTCGCTCCCTTTTCCACGCTGACGGGCTAGCCTTTCAGCCGCAAAATTTCCCTTCGAAGGCTTTTGCTGGCCAAATTTAGACGAAGTTATGGCCCAACACCTGATATTATAACATCTGCAAAATGCGTCAGCTTTGTCATGACCGTGCTTTTCATCTTCACGGTGTGATAAACATAAGATAGGATAGGATTTTCGCATTTATTTCAAAGTATTGAAAAACCAATAATACGAATTAGTCGTATGGTGATCCAAGGTCTCTAGTCCTACAATTGTCCGCATATATAATCATTTGATTCATATTGAGTATTAGAGTAAAGAATAATCACACGGTTTACTAAATTAGAGCGGTAAAGGTACTTCAGTCTAGACCAGAGCTATCCAAGGTTTTTGAACCAGTGACCAAAAAAATTTCCCACCCAGATTGGCGGGACATGTGAGAGTGAGGTATACAGTTACATTTTATGAACAATATTACAGTGTTACAAAAGTGGAAAACAATAAACCTCGTGGCGAAACTAATTTTAATTGCAATCCTAATGAATTCCTTGAGCTATTTATTAGCTGAAACATCAAACTTTGGTTTTGGTTTGGTTGTGGCAACATTGCTCGGGCCAGATTGAAGTACCCAACTCGCCGAATTTGGCCCGCAGGTCGTAGTTTGCCCATGACAGGTATAGACCCTAGACCAGGGGTGTGCGAACTGCGGCCCGCAAAGAAAAATTGTGCGGCCCGCGAAGAAGTGCCAAATTTGAATAGTGTGCCCGCGAAACAAGTTTTTAGTTTAGATAATCTGGTACGTGCGAGCAATCCCAATCTTTTTGCGTCACAAAGCCTGTACCAGTACTCAAGAGCCACTGTCATATTAGCGAAACTAGCTAGCAAAATCTTATTGCTAGAAACACAATGTTATAAAAACGTGTTTTTTACTGAATTCATTCGAAGTCGGTTTGACAATAACTCTGAATAGCTGTTTTCTTTAGAAAATTATGCGTTTCACCTCAACATTTCTGCAAAAACTCCTAACAATGCCCAGAGATCAATAACAAAAAGAAAATGTGCTTGTAGCTACAGTAGAAACGCTACCTACAAAATTAATTCGTTTCAGAAGCCCCTTTGTAGGTAGAAAAACCTGTAAGTAGGGGCACATTTAACCTGTAAATGTTCTAATTCGTTCTTGTATCTGTCATCTCTTTGGCTGGCAACCTCGGGCCCGCGGGCATGATCCGATTCGTCATAGTAAATCCAAATATCTTGGCACATACGGGAATTTGCTAACTACAAAGATGCTGAAACCAGTTCTATTGTTTTTGTTTTCTTCGTCCCTGCTAGTGTGGACGATGTTTGCTAGTGTGGACGGTGTTATGGGGTTGGAACTCGTGCAATGTGCGCGTGTGTGGCGATCTAATTCTAAACCACGTCAGTGTAGGGTAGCATACAAACGAACATAAACCCAAGCGGTAAGTGATATGTCCAAAATACCGTACCACCGGAAACTTTGTAAATTCTGTTAGCCTTACCGATAACCAGGGTTGCCATCTACCCAGAGCCAAAAATAAGCACGGGCGTCAAGAAGGAGATCATACACGAGTCTTCCAATTTTAATCATTAGAAGTCGCTTCGAACACGGTTGTACGCAGCTCCGAAATTGCAAATAGCTATGGAGTCACTGCCACACGCAATCTCTAAAGCAGAGGCAACTTTTTGTCGTTCACGGGCCATAATCAAGTGTTACAAATCTTGGCAGGGAAGCACATATTTTTTCGAGAAAGTTGAAAACTGAACGGTTGGCTGATGAACCACATTATTTATACAGATTAGAAATTGAAGTTCTAGACTTTAATTAGTGAGCGAACACTGCGACAACACGTGGACTTAAGTCGTCTCACTATGCAAAATATTTACAAATAACATTTAATGTAGGCTAACACTATTTGTTGCATTATGCTTGATACCTTTTTGACATCAGGTGAAATGCTGAATAAAACCAAAATTAGAACATTTTCTAAA
Organism: Styela clava; assembly: GCF_964204865.1. NCBI lineage: Eukaryota > Metazoa > Chordata > Ascidiacea > Stolidobranchia > Styelidae > Styela > Styela clava. Next base: position 12,887,921 of record NC_135264.1, read on the forward strand.
TGGGTAGCCTGTCACTAATTCTTTCTCAGCACGGAAAATTTCATTTTGGTTCGGTAATTGAAAACAAAAGCGATTTTTTGATAACGATGGGGGAAAGAATTAATAATGAAGAACAAGAACAACATATTAACGATCCGTAGGTATCAGTTTCAGTGAAGCATTGCAGGCCAGATTATTTTTGTCCGCGGGTCGGATATGGCCCGCAGGTGGCCGAACCCTGATCTAAAGTCTTCATACTTTGGTTTCCCGCAATGCTTATTATGTTTTGTGGTAGTATTGTGGGCACTGATTTCCCCCCTTGCTCATTGTCGCAATAGTAGTAGTTATGGTTACGCTTACTAGTTGTCTAAATTGCTTTGTACGCAAAACAAGAGCGATTCATCCACGTTTCTAAGACAAAATAAGCACGCAACTCTAAAATAAGCACTTTTCTTAGAAATAAGCACATTGTTACTTTATAAGACGCGGCCCAGAAAATAAGCACAGATCTTAGAAATAAGCACGATATGGCAACCCTGCCGATAACGCATGTATGGTGGGATTATTTTAGTCGTCAACCAAGTCCGAACTGTCTCGATCTCTCAATTCTTAGATGATTATTAAGAACAAGATTCGCTCTAAATGAAATATATAGATTTCCCCTAACATTAAGAAATTCTGTTCGGCTCGCAAGGAGTTGATTTTGGTTCGGCATGGAGAAGGTTGTCCTATATGCACACACAGGGGTAAATAAATACTTTGTTCAGATATCATCGAACAATTTTATTTCATGAAACTTTTGTGCAAAAAGAACTGTACAAACGATAACAAAACAGCGATTGAAACTTTGAAACTTACATATATATATATACTACAGAGAAATATTCTTAAGGTTCTCTACTCGCTTCACGTTTGAGGATATCGAGTTTTTTGGTTTCTTCTTCGGGTTCGCGCTTCTTTTCATTCCTATACCTGATTCTTCTGTTTTGAAACCAAACTTTTACTTGCGCGTCTGTCAATCTGAGTTTTTTAGCAAGTTCCCGTCTTTCAATTCCAACCATGTATTGATGATTGCTGAACTCAATTTCCAAACGTTCCAATTGTTTTTGAGTAAATGTAGTTCTTGTTCTTTTACTGCTTTCCGCTTTTTGAGATCTGGAAGTTGTTGAAATTGGCCGGATTACTTGATCTACGAAAGCTATTGCTTGAATCGGTGCATATGAGATAGCATGTTGATGTTTAGGCATCGAGTTTTGTTGCCTAAATCGGTTGAAGCTTTGATAAAAATAATGTACACCATTGACAGGCATATACATGTGATTGAAGCTTTCCAAAGGTGGTCGTATGTTTTCTATCTTGGGTTGGTACAGCTGCGATTGACCAGACTGAAATTTGCCTGGTGCTTGTCGTTGTTCATTGGAATCATTTAAACAAATTCCGCTGTCGTCATTTGTACTAACAACAATCGATTTGTCATTTTCTCCAGATGACGAAAATCCCGAATCAATTGAATCATCTTTTATGTTTGTTGGATGTGTAAGTTGGAGTTTCCTCTTTTTTCTTGGACTTTCCTCGGTCGAGTGCCCCAGTATTGCGGCTATGGTAAATAAAGTAGTTTTCTTTTTTCGTTTGTCAGTGTTTACCTTGACGACTGGCTCTGACTGCTTTGAAACGTTGCAAATTTGGGCAACTTTTGTCTTCGGATTTACATATTCAGATTTCACGAGATCTGAACCTTTGTCTGACGAAAACTTTCTTTTTCTTGTTGTTATTTCTTCCAAATCTGCAATGCCAGCGTAATTATAACGAACGAATGGCGTCAATTGAGCATTCCATAGAGCTTGGTGAGGATGACGATAGGAAATCATTTTGTAGTTGTTAATGTTGTCTTGTGTTCGTAATACAATAATGTAAATTTCTTTGGTATTAGTGCTTTTATATTCTTATTGTCGATAATAATCGTGATTTTAAATGGTTGTTCAGCTTATCAATAGCCCCGAACTGATAAATGTTATCACGTGTGATCATGTTTCTTTTAACTGATTAATAGCGTGCTTATCTTACATTGTAATTCATCTTTATACTCTGTAGATAAGTGACTGACCGATCGGTTACATTTATCTTCCGTGATTATATTTTCTCTCATATCTGTGTGATAAATATGAAAAACATTTACTTTGATCCTCTTACTAAAATTACTCTTGTTAATCTGATCAATTAAATAACACTAAACTAAAGCCGGGTTCAAGCACAAAATCAGAGCAAGCTCGAATTCACCCTAAAACACAAGACATTTCAAACTGGATACTCCTCGAGCACATATCTAGGCGTACAGTGTACATAAGACAACGTCTCTGAATACGCTAAAAAAATCTAACGATGGCCATAGTAATGGTGTTCATTTAAAATATGGGAAAGTTTGATAAAATATGCAAAGCCGCTTCATACAGGTTAATATTATAAATTTGATTTTAGCCAAGACGTTTATGTTTTTTATCATCGAAATAATAATACGAAGCAAAGATTAATCATCGTATGTTTGATATTCTCCGAGTTTAGATGGTAACATGAATTGTTACATTATTCCATCTTTAATCATCTATTTACGTTTGGCGATTTGTGATAAACTTGAAGACTATAGTTACAAACCAGCGTATAACTCTTTGCGAGAGGACCTTATTTATTGGTTACCCACGTTGTAACAGCCTGGTCAGTATTCATAGGCGTTCCTATTGCGCAAGTTTCGTGTATTAATTAAGGTGTATTTCTCGGGTTTATTATTCGGTGAGGAGAGAATTGAAATGAGTTGGTTGTATGGCTCAGGCGATGGAAGGCTACCAACGAGAGAGAAAATGAGTCAGGAACATACTTTGCACATTCAAACCAAATTTAATAAAAAAATATATAGTTGTAGTTATTCACTGGACGGCACCGTGTTAATGTACAAACCTAAAAAACACAAGCTTATGCAAGCATTTGTTGCTCTATGCTCTATGTCGAATAGTTTTTTTCATATACTAGTGACAAACAGCCGTTCCTTGGGCCGCAATCAGTGAGATTCGTGCAAGCCAGCACCATATTTAAGTTATATGAAAATAATGGCGGTTTTGTAAAACCATAAAAATAGTACTTTAAAATTAAAAGAAGTGGCAATATTTATATTTTTGAAACCAGAGAGTTTAATGATTTGATCTGCTTGCAGTAAATAATTGATATACTTAAACTTCCAGTAGAAAAACAAGTTTCCTCGAGTAATTTATTTTTACTTCAGTCTTTGACAAGATAAAATGCGATCTTAATGTGGTAACGTTAGGCCCGAGTGAATTTCAAACTAAACCTCATTAAATATTCAGTGCGGTAGTCTTGAACGCAAATTTTTAATCAGCCGTATTTTATCGTAACATCTGCGCACTTCTCCGTTCGTTCAATAATTCAGAGCATTGAAAGACACGGCACACAGATGACCTTATTCAAAATCGAAAAAGGGATCGAACGTCCGTTGCATGTTACCCATTTCACAGCCTAGTTGAAATTATTCCTGCCGTGCGCTGCAAGAGAAGGTCGTTTTCGCCGCAACACCGAATTTTAATATGCCGTTGACAGCGTTGAGTTTAGGGTATGAAATACATAGATATAAGAAAGATAAAATGAAATCAGAGAAACGGAAAAGCGATGATAGTGGAGGTAAGTGTAAAAGACATCATTCGTTTTTTCAAACCTTTTTGTCGGGAAAATTTGTTTGTATACGGTAGGCCTACATGCTTTATATCGAAAAAAATATTTGGTAATAAGCTTGTTCTACATTTTTAATTTGGCTTTCAGTTTAAAGTACCGGTAGTCCGTTTACTGTTTACTAAATATTTGTGGAATATCATGTTAAATGTGTATATTTCCAGTTGCCAACGACGAAATTGCATCAACGAGAGCTTCACCAAATAATTACGATGCAACATCAGACGACTCTTTGAATTCAAACGCATCATATTCCAGAGGACGGAAAAGGTACCGGAGAGTAGAATAAACTGATGTCCAGTTGCACAATGAATAAAATAATTAATAACCACTAACACTACGTTTCCTACGCGGAAAAAAGTGTTTTTTTATTCATTTTTCAATAAATATACCTATCAATACCATATTTTCGTGTTGTAACACATGCCATTGAAGCATAAACCTAAGGGCAATAAAGTAATTTATTCCCGAAAGCTTTCATTGAAACAATGCGATGGAGCACGGTAGCCGGGTTTATGAATAATGGATGCATTTGTTAAATTTTCAGAAAACGACATCGAAAAAGAAGAAGTACATCCCGAAGCTCGTCCTCGGAGAGTCGAGGCCATGGAAAACCATGTTGCAAATGTAGAAGAAAAATTCGAAAGCGCCGGAAGCATAAGGTACAACACACAATCGTTATAAGCAAAACTCTCCATCACTTACTTTATTCCATTCAAATTAATTTTACCATACCATAATGATGTCGCCGTTATGCTTCAATGATTTTAGCCTATTTATAATTCAGCAAGCTTAATATGAATAATAGTTATTGCTTTTTTGTTTATTTCCGCTCGCTATTTGCTTACTCATATAAGGAATATCTCGGATCTGGTTAAAGGTAAGGTACAAGACATTTTTGCACCAGTTTCAGAACACAGTAGACTTTTCCTTAATTGTTCGCACGGAATTAGAAATGCTTTTTTCTACAAAAAGTCAATGCCTCTCCAGACGGAACATAATTATTTCACAGTTTGGAGCAGTAGAAGTTAGCATGCTGTTTCCTAATGTTTTGCATGATGATATCCATAGCCATTCTTTTTCAGTTGCTTAAAATGCATGTATGGAACTTTTTTCCCAAGTAATGACATTGTAATACGCAGGTTAAATTTAGAGTTTGATTTTAGCAATTATGTATGCTGGTATTTTGTAGAAATCAATTTACTTATCACATTAAAACACTCATTCTTCGCAGCACTTTTGATACAGTGTTTTTTCTGTACTAATTCTAACGTTTGGATTGTTTAGACAAAATCTAACCAGGCCTCGAAACGTCCCAAACACAGACGACGAAGAAAATCCATTTCCAGCGAACGAAGCAGCTCGTATGACGACTTGGACAAACACTCTTCACCAAAATCAAGGTACGATTTTCTTTTTCTTCTCTGCCGAGCTTTGTGTTCATGTATTTGAGCATTATTTTTCTTGGAAAACTATCATACCATCTCTGTCATTTTCACTCGATATTTTCTGTTTTGGTTTTCATAAATTTATATTTTATCATCTTTTATCATATATATATTTATTATTTATAGATCTAGTCGTTCACGCACTCGCTCTCGCACGAAGACAAAGTCACCAAGCCCAAAAGAAGAAAATCAGCAAAGTCGTTCTCGAAGTCGCAGTCCGTCAATTCCCCTTGATCCAAGAAGAAAATCGCCTTCACATTTGGAAGCAAGGAGAATAACTAGGTATATACATATTTCACTGGTTTAAATTTATTTCATTTAGTTCAGACTGAAACATAGATTTTTAGCGTGTGGCTTTGAGACCTAAACACTAAAACTTGAACAGAATTTATTCAAATCCTACAAAGTGGGAATCGATTAGGAATAGATTTTCTACAAATCCGGACTTTGAAGATATGCGCTATAAATATTTCCCGATTATGAAATCATTCGAACGGGAAATGCTTAATCCGATTCGGAAACAGGCGAAAGGTGAATATTCACAACAGGTGTATATCGTCTGTTAATCCCCCCATACAATGGATTAATTTGCAACGATAATTTACCAAACTTAGAGAGCGAGATATGATTCTGATGCAAAACTGAATGTAATATCTATTATTATGGTTTCCATTTTAAGCAAACGCACTTTGTTTACAATATATATATATTGGGTTTGGGTATTTTCAATGAGTACATGTTTCACTTTTTAAACTGAGTGAAAAGTAGCAATTCATGACTTTGGCCCAACTTAAATATATTAACCTAAACATATACAAACCTTGGTAATTTATCAGATCAATTTAACAATCACAACTTAACAATCAAGATGCTACACTTGTATTAATTTATGTAACCAGATAACAGTCTGCTGAATGTATCACGAAATTCACTCCGAAAATTCGACATCTGGCAGCGATCGATATATTGCATGGCGTGATTTTCGTCCCGTTGAATAATTGATTAGGCGCTCGAAAGCGTGCTGTTTGTTGGCTACACTGCTTGAAATAATAACCATGGTAGCAACGGGTGCATTCTAAATTGAATAAACAATGTGGAGATACAGTGTTTTATCTTGACGTGTCATTTTAGGCAGTCGTCTTCAAACTTTTTCAATCACGATCCACTTTCCGGGACCCCCAGTTTGAAGACCCCAGGTTTAGAGTATTGTCTAAAATACAATCTTTAGGTAGGAATTTTTTTTATATCATCCGGCTTATCCAAATCAAAATGAAACAATGTCAAAACATGTGTTATGATCGATTTATATTAGAAAATTTTATACCGATTCATTGTTTTCCATTTCGCTTGAGTTAGAATTGTTTTAGGGTACAATTACTGCATCTTTATATTTATTTCGGGGGAATGGAAAGCCGACGGAACAACTTAATCTTTTCGAAAATTACGGATTTCGTTTCTTAATCTGATTTCATTCATAATTTTATTATTTTACAGCGCCCGAAAGCGTCCTATACCCTATGAACGAAAATGGATCAGCGATAGCAGCAGCGCCTCCAGCGATTATGATAGCGATGATTATGCGAGTAGCAGAGGGCGCTCAAGATACATCCGCTCCCGAAGAAGTTATTCGAAATATTCAAGCGACTCTTCGCTATTCAGTGATTGAATTCCTTTTCCTAGGAACGTTTATTAATAAATTTAACCAATGTCAGGCATTTTCAAAGTTCCTCGCCAAGATTACAACTTTATGACAAATTTGTAATTAAACATGCTTTAGCATCAGTGTTCTTCATTAAGTTCCAGTACTCCACTTTATAGGATGAGCGTCGACGCTTGCACTCTATTTGAAGAATCACATAATCTATATGAAAATCCCTACCCAAGAAAGGGATAATAACTACAATTTTACGTAGCAATATTGATTTATAACTCAGTTCTGCTGTTACCAGCAGGAAAAGTCAGAAAAAAAAATCTATATTTCATAAAAATCTGACAGTTAAACGCACTGTGTAGAAATTTGTAAATGACCGTTTCCTTTCAGCATAAAACTACCAATTTCTGATGATGATGCTGATAATACCGTTTCAGTGTTTTTACTTTTTGTATGTTGTATGAATCACATATTTACCTAATCTAATGTTGAAATCATCGGTTCATGAAATTCGTAAAATTGTTTAATTACTTAACTTATATTCTCCACCATTTCATTTTTATCATTTTGTGATTTTTATTTTATTATTCTTTTCCATAATGTTTTTTTTTTAATAATTTATTTGTTGTTATTATTGTTGTTGCTGTAACCTACCCACCTGCTTTTCTCAAGGTATTGATTGATTCACTGTAAATAAAATTTTACTACAATATCTAGAATATTATTTTAAGAAAATTGTTTTCTGTCTCGGATGCGTAACAAATTGAAAACAACTTGAGAAAGAAAAAAAGATTTTTTTCATAACTAGTAATACACAATTAAAGATGCAAAGAGTTCTGAGCTATCTTCAGTGTTGGCCATAAAAATTCGGCGTTGTCAGTACCATGCAAATAGCAAGAGAATAATACGAAAACAATAAAAGCTTGTAAATGTAAATGAAAGAAAAATGGTGACCAATTAGAAAAACATGAAAGAAGTTAACTATGTCATGCAGTCATAAATCAGCATTTTTATTTAAAAACACAAGGGCTTCCACGTATTTGTCCCATAAGCTGGACCTCAATTTTCTACACTTATGGCCTGCAGTCGAGAAAACTTTTATAATAGTGTTGAGGATTTTGAAACTTGTAGATATTTAAGGTCAAGTTGTGGCATAATAGAATAACACACAATTTCCCAAATATCTTCATGTCCAATCCCACTCGCCACCCATACTTCAACCCCCGAAGCAAATTCAATTTTTATCCCCTACGTATTCGGATTCATGCTGTCTGTTAGGGCAAGCACACACACTTCTTTCCCTCAAATTTTCCAAATCTGGCTCCACCTTGCCGGCTGCTATTCTTCCACATGATCCATGCTTAATGGTTAAAATAACTATGACCATTGATCGAAGCAGCTTATATTAAATATGCTTGCATTGATTTAGCATGTGTAACATTCTAGCAGCGCTTGTATATTTAAATAAAATATTACCAATTTAGTAGTAACGTAGCATAGGATTTTATTCGTCCATTTGTTAAATCAGGACGGCTCATGGCACTCGACTTTACTCGAGCCTCATCACCCTTGCGTCGACTTGACTTTCGAACCTGGATTTAGCAACTCCGAACGAACACTGTTTAGTATACTATATATTTTAATTCACGTAGTGAGAAACTTATGTAGCGCCGTCCATTGAATGTGAGCTAAAATGAGTGAAGTAAACTTGTCGCAATCAGGGATTGGCCAGTTATGGCTAAATGTCTTTTCATTGTTGAAGTGTAGACCCTTGGCAAATCTAAGTATATTAAAAGATATATCCCTTGAGTTAGGGCGTTTTTATAGGACTTGTTTGTCGAATAAATAGAGAATACCATGAATTCCAATGCCCATCTTGTGCCGTTTGATCCATATGTGTTATCAGATTTAGTATGAACTAATGCCAGGTGATGCTTTGACTTCATATGTCCTCAGTGACCCACATATTTCTGATCGTACTTTTTGGAAACGTTTATTTTTCTTGTGAAGATGATTCGCCCATTCTCAATAACAGATTTGTTACTGTCCTGGTTCTGAGACAAATTTTGAGTTGATTGGTAGGACCGAACATTCTAGAAATTGCGCGGGATAATAATTATCAGGGTAATCTACGCCGACTCGACAGGAGTTGTGTCAGTATGCTTGCCGCACGCGTCAAGATGCCAAGAAGCTGCGTTTGTGTTTTGTTTATATGGCGTTTTCAAGGCACTCTTATTCGTATCAGAACTTTCAGGTTAGTACATTATATCTTCGATTAGTTTATTTTGCCCTGTGGTATGTATGCACATCTTGCTATGCGTTAAGAATACATATCAGCTCTTTCTGATAATTTAGCCTGAACTCAATAGTTTGAATCTTACGTTGCGTTCGAATCAGAAAAAAAGGTTTAACTTAGCATCTCGTCTTGCACGATAATTAACAATAGTCAATTGCAGCATTTCATGATTAAAAGTTACAGTAAAAACCTAATTAATTCAAATTTTTAACAGAATACCAAAAGATTCAGTTTACTGCGGCGAGATGACTTGCAATTCCTGTCATGCACGTTAACCATATCATAGACAGACTGAATGCTCCAAGGATCGACTTGGAAAAGGTACTTGTATAGATCAATTTACTTAATTGCTTGTTTGGCCGAAATAAATAAATTAATAAATTGTACCAACAGTCGGGATAAATAACATTTTTACAAATGCACCGCAATCAAATAAAATCATAAAATGATTGTTTTATTGTCATTTACAGGTTAAAGAAAATTTCATAACATTAGAGTGTTAAGAGAAGACCAGCCTCGACATCAACCAACCAAGGTAAGATACAACAATTCGTAATTACCCAGTTCGGGTTTGGGTTAGGAATAATATCCTGGATTATTACAATGAAAAGCAGATCTAAATTTCCGAATATCATACTCAAATGTGATTTTATTTTTATCCCAGGCTATCCGAAGTTCAGCGTAGTTCTGAACGTATAATTTCGTTTGTCGTTTATGTTCGTTAAACGAACACTTCTTGATGTAGAATCAGAGCCATCGGGCGAAAAGCAAAGGGCGCGAAGATGGAAGATAGGACTCTACGCTTCGCTAGAGGATTCTTCACTTGTGTGGTACTACAAATTTCGTCTGTCGATTTATTAGTTAGTCAGCAAGGAATGACTAGATAGGGTTCGACAGACGAATTTAGTCTAGGTGGTTAGATGGCTGTTATTAGCTTTTTAGCAAAGAATTCAGTCCGTCGGGCATTTAAAATTTAAAACTAAATTTTTTCATAACTATAATCTGGCGCTTTATGGGCGTGTACATTATACATAAATTAATCAGTATAAATTTCTTGGTAATGGGCATTTATTTGTCATCTCTTATGTATCGATCCACATAGTAATATTTCGTGGTCGATTTGATACGTCTAATATTTGAAATAGGAAAACTAACCATGTTTTTTCTTTCAATAATGCCGAAACCTTTCTATGGTTATAATTAGCATGCGATATCTTTGTTATTATTGCTCCTTAAAATTTGACCGACCAAATTTAATAAAGAAGGGTTTCGGTTAGGCTTAACACTGCACTGAATTATGTATTATTAGTTAGATAGGGCGTTAGGTTTTTGTTCTTTATTTCTTGGATTGAGCTTCAGAGTCTCCTAAATTAAATCGGTCACATGAAGCACATATTTGAATGAGACTTGGAGCTTTTTTCCTTGTTAGGCCATAGTACAGGGTGCCCGCAAATTGTGGGACGAAGCAGACGAAAGACATCGAAAAGTACCACAATTCCTCTTTGGTGCAATAAATGGTCATAAATGTTAAACTTGACTACAGAAATTGTTTGAAAAAATATTCTGAATCATATTTAGTTTTTTCAGTATTCAGATTTATTTGAAAACCATTGGCCACTATTGCACTTGAAGAGGTGAAGTCTTGGATTAATATTGAACGGGTTTTCTTACCCAGATTCAATATTACCAAGCCCAGTCGCACAAAGCTTCTGGTAAGGTAGTTAGACTAGGGCAAATAGTAGTTGATGACTTTAGCATTGTGGCGCACACAATTGTATCATGCACTTACCATAAACCACGCAAAAACGACTGTGTAAAACTGAAGTTTAAAGTTATTATTACGATTCGGCCAACTGTGCGCCAAGGCAAAGTCATCTGCTATGCCTCTTAGATGTTGCCTTAGTTCGCAGGCAACTTAGGATTTGTTAGGCCGGTCAGCTTTCAGTTTATATATCAAGAGATTAGTACGGCAGTCATAAACAAACTCATAAATTGCAATATTTGGGTTCGTGTTTATGATTGCAGGGGGAGCTGACGCCCGCGCTTCGATCTAGACAGCCTAAACCCCAGGTGCTTGCACCATTTAGCTAGGATTCACTCCAACGTAGCAGAGTGAAATCGCCCGCGCACATGATAAATCCAGGTTTGGTTAATAAAAGCTGACCTTAGGCAGGTTAGAATATGTAGGGAACGCTCCGTTCACTGCAATATTAGATCAGGTCGGCGTAAATAGACTTCGTCAAACTAGGGTCAAAAATCGTTCGCTTGGATGTTGAGATGGGTGGTTGGGACGGCCGGATAGTTAGTTTTTTTAGTTAGGGATAGATAGGTATAAGGGTGAAGAGTTATTATCACTCGCACTGTTGTCCTCTCTTGTGACTTCAAGCTGGGTTTGATAATTAACTTTTTCACGGTGATAGGGACGCATTAGGAGAATGAATGATGTAAAGGTTCCCAGACATCTTGTCTGGGGATTAACTCTTTCTCTTTCAATATACTTCTAGGCTATATTTTTACACTTGTGCGTAGGTAATTTTACATGGTTAATTGTCTTAGCGACAAAACCATGTTCATACACTTTGATTTCGTGTAATAGAGTACAAGGCATTTATCATATTCGACTTCTTTTCCATCGTGTTTCCATACACAGCAATGTCGTGCAATCAAATGCAAGACAATTATCATCTATCGACTTGGTTTTTCTCATATTCATATACACCCTACTGTCGTGCAATAAAATGCAAGACGTTACTTTTGATTTTCGTTGGTATTGTGTTTAAGACAAACTATATAGCCGTGCTATCGAATGCAAGGCATCTATATGCAGTGCCGTGCAAACAACTGCACGGCACTTTTTATTTAGTTTACATCACACTTTTTTATTTGTTCTACTGTCGTGCAATCAAATGCAAGACATTACTTTTTGTTTTTTTGTGGTTTATTGTGCTTGAGACAAACCATATTGCCGTGCAATCGAATGCAAGGCATCTATATGCAGTGCCGTGCAAACAACTGTACGGCACTTTTTATTTAGTATACACCACACTTTTTTATTTGTTCAGCTATTTACTTATCAGTGTCACCCTTTCCCTGATAATTTGCTTCTGTATAAACCATCATTTCGTCAACTAACACTGTTTTCATATTTTCAGATATCATCCAAAGAAGATGAAAACTAGTTATTTTCATTAATTTTTCCGAAGCTTCACCTAATTCGTTTAATGCAGATTAATTGACATCAATTTTGATTTTTTTTTTCAATAATATGAAATGGCTGGTTTTGATTAGCACCGAAAATAAATTCGATCAAACATATTTTCTCCAATGAACAAGTTTCCGATAATATGAAATGACTATGGTTCGGATTTGCCAAAAACAAATTAGAGCCAACTAACAACTACTCGACTAATGAACTTCCGAAATTGGGATTAATTGTGGTACAAACTGACATTACCAATCCAGCGGAAATTATTGGTTTCTATTAATGTGAAATGACTGGCACTCAAAATAACTCGGCACACACAACAATATTTGGCTCAATCAAACATTTTGATAATTCATTTGAATTTAGCTGCAAATATATTAGCGCAGCCATCAGTATTTAGCATTCCAGTAATGTCCAACAGCCGGCGTTTAAATTAAACAATAATTAAAATTGGGCCAGTCAACATTTGCTACAGATACAGTGTTTCCAGTAATATGAATCCAGATTGATCTTCTACTAAATTGGTCATTATTAATTGGGTATAACATAAACAAATTGGCTGCCCATCATCGTTAGTTAGCCTTACGATACAAAATTAGGCTATATGACAAAGTTGGGAAAAATAAATATTTTGGGCCAGCCTGTTGTCTTAAGAAAACGTTTTATGAAAATAGGAAGTGACTATCGATAAGACGGCTTATCCAGTTAAATTTTCAGATGCATGGACTTGGTTTTCGACGCATGGACTTAGTTTCCGATGCATGGACTTAATAGTTGAGGGAGGCTTTAGCGGATAAGCGGTCATGTAAAACACCTAACTCACAAATTGGGCGTTAAAACATTAATTTGTTACGTGAATCACCCTAACTGATAAATTGGGCGTTAAACATTAATTGGTCTAACCAAAAGTGGATTGATTCGATAAATTGCACCATCCAACATTCTTGGCCTTAACAAATTTTCCGATGTTCCAAATTTGTTGAAATGACAATTCAGATTGACATTAGCTTATAAGAAAATTTCGAATTTTTTGAAATGACTTGTTTTAAATTGGAGACTAAAATGAATTTACGAATTGACCAACACTAATTGACTTGCCCGAATCTTATTGCCAGAGTGGTTGAGATCACCCAATGAGAGTTACCTATGTTACAAGGCTAGATGTAGTTGTAAGAGATGCAATCCGATAAATGTGAAAAGAACAATTTCAGAGTGTAAAAAGCCATATTGAGAAATATTTCATAAATTTGTAGAATAAAAGGCGTGAAACAGCTAAGTTATGTAAGACCAAAGTCAATTGAAACGGTTAAGCCTGGTATTTATCAACGTAAGTTATCAGTACAGAAAAAATGTACAGTAATACATTACAGTAACTACCTAATATATGCCAGAAAGCCCGAGAGACGTCAAGATAATTTCGAAGAATTTAGTCAGATTTGTCAAGCATGACTGCAAAGCTGTATGTGAACATTCGAAAAATAAAAACCGTTTTTGGACATGCCCTAAGATCCCAATCATACAAGGCTATTTTCGTGAACTGCGAATCCAGCACCAAAGGAGAGAATGGCGGAATCGCTTCAACAGTTGTTGTTTGTTCATGATAACTTATTATTATTTTTGTGATGAGAAAATGCAACGTTCAGATATTAGGAATAAGTTTACGAGTCTCATGTGGCGTTGGGCCAAGTGCTGAAAGATAGGTTTATCAATTCCACCTCCATGACTGTTTTTGAAGAATCAAGTTTACATTGGAATCGTTGATATTTACAGCACGAAATCCTTGCAAGACTACCATTCTCGATAACTACATGTTGCTTGCTAACTTTTTGTAACTTGTACAATGAGTCATATGAAGTTACAGCTATTGAATACATGTCCCAGTAAATATTTTTGTAGCAAACACGACAGTCAGTTAATTACAATTAATTAGATAAAGAACTCCGAGGACGATAAAGTTCATCTTAGGCAGACTCTTATGTCTCAGTTCCTCAGTTTCTTGTAGACACATATTCTGTAGACAAAAAGAAGCTTGATCCTTGCACAATTTAGGCAGATAACGGTTCAAATAAGTTTGTTATAGTGTTATAAAAGAAATGAGATATGTTAGTTACTGAATGATTAACTGATAATTGTTACGAATGTCCGTTCACTCAACATAATACAGCACACATGGGTCCAATTGCCTTTTGGCGTCGAACAACTTTTTTAAAAATCCTTAGTTTGACGTGTTTGGAACAAATGGATTTTCAAGAATTTTAAATCCGTGCACTCCTGAATTTACAAAATTTTTCTCAGAGACTCCATGTTTTCAAAGGATTATAAAGGACGCATATCGAATGATTCTTCAATGATTCTTTTGCGCCATTACAAAAAAGAGGAGTTAATGCAATATCAAGAAATGCAATTTGTTCGAAAGATGTTACTGAGAACACAAATACTCTTATATAATATATATAATGCAACGACCATGTTCATAGATGTCTTATGTCCTTTGTTTGGATATTCCTACGTATAAAGTTTGAACTTGAAAAACTTACTCTTCGTATGCATTATAATAATATCCTGTGTCGAAACACAAAATTTCTGATATTCCACGGGCGAAACGGCCAGATATTTGAAAATAAAGTTGAAAGCGACTGTACCATTGGCGAAAAGATTTGTCCCCCAGACTTCGCAACAACCTTCATCCCGTACAGTCGTTGAAGACCACAACTTGTCCATCTCCAAGAAGACTGGCATGCGATTACCAGTAAAAAGGTGATTTTGGAACATTTTAACTAATAATTGAGAACCTGTTTAAGTTATTACCAAATATTTGCATGCTATGAGCTCTAAAATATAGAATTTGTCCTTTGGCAGAGAAAAATGGATGTTCCTAATTTTTATAGAATCAATTTTAACCTGCATTAAAATTAGAGAGTTAGTAGTATATTGGAATATAACTCTGGAACTAATTGAAATAGCGCGAATCACATTTCAGCAATCCCAATTTTCTTTACACAAGTTACCACTTCAAAAATAATAAGCAACGTTCCATTGATCAACTATTCATACATGTGATATTTTATTGCAGATACGTTTAATGTACGGATGATTCAAACGAAGAGTTGCACTGAATACAAAGTAAAGATCAGAATACACAGAAATGGAGGTATTAGCTTTATTTAATTACCCCAATAGAGAATAGACAGTAAGATGTCTTATATAAACTAAGTTTCGGAATAGGAAGTAGGCTACAATTGAAAATGATATTACTCTCCCCTGGGTATACTTTTGACGTATTGTTTGATCTTATGAATTTTGAAAATACTTTGAAAAGTACAATCCTACAAAATTATTTTCTACCTGATAAGATTTTAACAAGGCAAAACTGCAAATTTTAGATCTAATCAGATTTAGATTTAGTTGCTTGTGGATACTTGAGAGTAATTGTGGTATTTACGATTTAAGTTGAAGCTATGAAATTCAAATATAAATAGCTTAATTTTTGAAATTATTTTGGCAATCCTACTGGATGCATCTTGAGTTCCTAGAATGTCACATTTGTGGCACTAAAAATTCTTTGTGGTAAAATGTGTTTTAGTTTTAAAGTCTTTGTTTGGTTTTAATTGCTTTCTATATAGACAGATTCAATGTGAAGAAGCTGCGGATAACTGACATTTGAGAAAATAGTCTGGCGGTGTCAACATATGTTTACTGGAAGTTTTTGTTTGTGATCTTGCACTTATTCCTACGGGAATGAGCATTGGCAATCTTGCTTTTCTCCCAACTTGAAAGTTAGAATATTGCATGGTAGTTAATTATTACCTAGCATGTTAGAAGTTTTATTTCATGCAGAGGGGACTTTGAATGAATGTACGGCGAGGTGCTGAGACTTGCAATGTTTCAATTATTAACATTGGATCTGAGCGAGGGTGTGGAAATACACTGGTAATATACAGAAATATTTTCTTGCATGGTAGTTTGTTTGGTTTGCTGCACGTTATTTCGATATACACGTTTGCATGCTTAATACAAATCTCTCAAATGGAGGGAAGAAGCAGATGAGAGAGGATACGAGATTTCCGTGATCAATTATCTGAGATTTGTGCATTTCTATTGTGTACGTTTATAATTTTTTAGCCATTTTTTTTTACTATATTTCTTATATTTCAAAGGAACGACATTGCACTAGTCTTGCTCGACGAAAGCTATCATAAAAGTTGAACAAGCGCTGGCGGAAACAAGATGCCGAATGAAAAACTGTTGAAATTATAATACAAGTTGTATGATGTGTTAGTGACGGTGGAGAACTCGTATCATCTGGATGACGAATAAACGCAATGGTGTAAGCATTCATTTCTACATTGAAGCGAAATTTATATATTCCAGGTGCTATTCTATAATGTGCTTATGTGGAGAGGTGGATGGAAGAGATGAAAATGATATCGCAAGTTGAAACTGAACATTACGGTTGTAGGACTCTCTGAAATGCTTGGAATGATTTGTTGACAATTAATCTCCAATTATGCTTCAATAAACTACTACTTAACAGATTTATTTACAGATTATAAGTTTGCGTTGATATTTTTTGTTGGTGGATCAGATGTAATGTGTTAAAACTTTGGTGGCACGACTTCGGAATGATGGATTTTTATTAGCCAACGGAAACATACGAAACGTCATTTTGACGCTTATATTGTGCCAATATTTATATGTTAAACCATGTTTATTACCAAATTTCAATTATTTTCTTGTATATTTGATGATCTTTTCGTTTTGAAGTCTGCGTCTAACCACTTTTGGTTTTGCAGACTCCAACCATTTTTGTTTTTGCAGGCTCTTAACTATTTTTGGTTTTGCAGGCTCTTAACTATTTTTAGTTTTGCAGGCTCTTAACTATTTTTGGTTTTGCAGGCTCTAACTATTTTTGATTTTGCAGGCTCTAACCATTTTTGGTTTTGCAGGCTCTAACCATTTTTGGTTTTGCAGGCTCTAACCATTTTTGGTTTTGCAGGCTCTATATTTTTGGTTTTGCAGGCTCTATTTTTGGTTTTGCAGGCTCTATTTTTGGTTTTGCAGGCTCTATTTTTGGTTTTGCAGGTTCTAATCATTTTTGGTTTTGCAGGCCCTAACCATTTTGGTTTTGCAGGTTCTAATCATTTTTGGTTTTGCAGGCCCTAACCATTTTTGGTTTTGCAGGCCCTAACCATTTTTGGTTTTGCAGGCCCTAACCATTTTTGGTTTTGCAGGCCCTAACCATTTTTGTTTTGCAGGCTGCATTTCTTTACAAGTTAAATTGGCATGTAATATAAAACCGTTGATATATCTATGAAAGAATCGTTGAGTTTTTGAAGGATCTAACCATTTTTGGTTTTGCAGGATCTAACCATTTTTGGTTTTGCAGGATAACCATTTTTGGTTTTGCAGGATCTAACCATTCTTGGTTTTGCAGGCTGCATTTCTTTTCGAGTTGAATTGGCATGTAATATGAAACCGTTGATATATCTATGGAATAATCGTTGAATTGTTGATGAAGCACAGGTGGCACCACAGTTCGTCCTATAAAACTTATGTTGGTACTTGATTTTCGAATCAGATTTAGGTCAAAAAACTTTTCTCCGAGTATTCGCTTTGATAACTATGGACAAATCGTGGATGAAACCGTTGATTTATTTACAATGGAAGTAATGGAATTGTTGACGAACACTAGCATCATTGCTGGCCTTCTTTTTTCGTGTTGAGACTTGACGCCGACAAACTAGAGACGAAGAAATTGTTGATGGATCACAATTAGCACTTAAACTAGTGAATGTCGATTACATCGAGTATTTAAAAAGGTAATTTGATAAATAGGTAACTTTGACACGTTGTAGTGTCTGTAGATAAATTCAAGAGAAGTTATTTCGATTATAATATAATTCTTGATTAAAAGGCATGCTACTGCATGAATGAAATACTTTGGTAAGCATTTTTAATGCTTTACAACCAGAATAATCAAGGCACAATCCGTTATTTTAAATCATAGTTTCTTAAAGTCCTAAAATAATATATCGATTAGAGTACTTTAGTAACTGTACAAACTTTGGAAAAACTGAATTTTGCTTATTCGACTTTAGAAGGAAGCCAGAAGTGTGTGAAACTGGGAGTGACACTGGCAAAGACCGCAGCAGGTAAATAGTTTAAATCTTGTTTGTCTCTTTTGTCTAGCTTAGAACACAAAGCTATGAAAATTGCCTGTTGGCATTTGTCCAAAATATTTTCACATACTCGGGGAAAGAACATTAGGCACTTAACACTCTGTTGTATTATGTATATATATATTATCTAATTTCATGAAATTTATGTATTTATGTTATTCTTTTAACAGATCGAACGTTTTGCAAGAATCGAAGTGACCGTCACAATCTAAATGCGGTTTTCACTACGGCATCCAATTCCGATCTTAAGTGAACTCAACTCGAGGAACTATAGACTTGAAACACTCATCAGTCTCAAATCAGTCTCAACTCGTACACTATAAAACTCTGAAAAGTGTAATCAGTGCCGTTTCCGATCGATTATAGGACTCTTGGATCAGGCTTTCAAAAGCTTTCAACTCTGAACTCAAATGCATTTGTGAACTATCAACAGCTAATTAAAAATTGATTTGTAATAAAATTTCCCACACGTTTTAGATTGTGGTAAGATGCTAAACTGTGTGAACGTTTATGGAATGCTTAAACATGCTATTATCAGCTAAGGCCAAATACCTTTTCATATTTTCAATGTTATGTAAATTTTAATTCGAGAATATTTTGAATCTGCCTGTTTTATTTCTAAGCAGAATGCAAGTACAGTCTGAATTCTCGTCTATTCTGTTTTTAAAATTGCTGTGGGATTGATATGGGCTTTTTACGTGGGGTTGGATGCTGTTAATCTGAAATTTAAATTTGCTTGCTTATTCATTAAAATTTCCAGCTTCGTATAAGGTTTACAGCAGTTTTATTTGCATTTAATATTTTTTTGCATTATATTTGCAGCCATACAATCCGATCAAGTATTTCTTAAATGTTTATATGTGCTTTGGCTACACAATGTCTATATATTATTTCAATAGATTTGTTGTCATAGTCTCACTGAAGTTGCTGTGAAGACTTTCGCAATTTTGCATTTGTGTGCTTATTTTGACATGACATAATTTGAAAATTTGTGTTCATTCATGTTTATTTAATAAATGAAAATTATGAGAAATTACGTGCTGGCTCGAGAGTCTGGGGATTGATTTGTCAGGTTTTGAATAGTTATTGTTTAGAATAAGCTTAGCGGTGTGTAGAGGGGAACTGTACGACATGCCGTGCCCGTAACTAAATTGTGACGTCACGGGAGCAGCGATTTTTAGGGGCAGGCCGGCGATGGATCCGGGCCGAAACGACGTCAAATTTTATTTTATTTTCGGCCAACCGTTGACCATAGATGAATCGAGTGTAATGAGTGGATGGTATCAAGCTTGATCATACATGATTCGAATATAAATTTCAAAATTCTACTTTTTTTTAAGGTCTGACCCTTCGATTTTCTTGATTTTCGCCTGTTTTGGGACCTCTATCCCCTCAACAGGTCGGAGTTTTTTGTATTTTAGATTTCTGCGTCATCCAATTATTGACTACGCGAATTTGATTTAGTTCACGGGATTCAAACTTTAGTCACCATGAACAAATCGAAGGTATATCCACCGTCTTTACCAACTAGGCTATGGAGGAATGCACAGGCAAAGATCTTAATTTAGTTCAAGGGATTCAAACTTTGGTCACCGTGAACAAATCGAAGGTATATCCACCGCCTTTACCAACTAGGCTATGGAGGAATGCACAGGCAAAGATCTAAGTTCTAATATTCATCAATCATCTTGAATTAATTTTTTTTTCAAGTGGTTTGAGATGATAGATAAATATTAGAACTTAGATCTTTGTTTCTAAGTTCTGAATTGGCCTAATCGGTAAAGGCGCTAGGTAAACCATCAATTTGTTTATGGTGACCAAAGTTTGAATCCCACGAATGTAACATCCACGTATTTAAATGTGTCGTCACTGAAAAAGGATGTCGCAAAGTTCCAGATTACGAAGAAAACTGTAGCCTGTGAGACTAACTGAAACCCCAGAAAAGGGAAAATTCGAAGGGTCAGACCTTGGAAAACACAGAATTGTGAAATTTTCATTCAGATCATGCATGATCAAGCATGATCGCAGATAAATTTCACTATTTATCCTCGATTTATCTATGGCTAATGGTTGGCCAGAGATAATAAGTTTGACGTCGTTTCGGCCCGAATCCCACGCCGGCCGGCCCCAAAAAATCGCGGCCCGACAATGTGACGTCATGACCTGGTGACGTCATAACTTGCACGCACTGATATATGCGGCCCGCCATGGAAATGCACTCTGCACAACTCTTATTCACCTACAACAGTACCTCAATTCTGACAACCCACTTCACCCAAGCATCTAGAAAAGGATATTGCTTCATTCTATTATTTATTAAGCACGAGCATAAAGAATAGTAGGCATGGCGAAAATATATTGAGAGAGACTAGTTCCCCAGCTTTTTAAACAAATCACATTTTTAAAAAGATGCTCTTGAAAGCCAGACCATAAAAACTTAATTTGTACAACTTACCACCAAAAAAAAAACTCTGGAACACATATAGTCTACGAAGAAGTATATAATATTAGAGGTTGAGCAGGTTTTGAGCTATTTATTAATCTGAATGTAGAGGTTTCAAAGCAAGCAATATTGACGTCAGGGTTCGTCGCCTCGTCTGTCATGACATCGACCAGCCAATGGAGAATTAGCTAAAGATTTGTGGATTTCTTGGGTGTATCCTGGGCCGCAGTGGCATATCTACAGCACGAGATCTATTGTCCGTACCCGTGCCGCTGACGAAACCTTCTTAATATACAATAACCCCTAAATCGGGAAACGATCGGAGCTCGTGTAATTTTACTTAGTCATGTAAAAAGAACGTCAGTCAACGATCAAGGGGGCGCATTTTTCATAGGCGCCATTTCAAGCAGATAAGTCATTGTTGGGGGCAAACTTTGATGATTATAGAAAAATCAAAATACACGATTAAGATTATCAAGATGCGACGACCATTCATTTCTTTGTCGACATGTCTGGTCGTTAGCTCTTCTTTGTTCTTTCAATCCCCAACTCAACTGAAATATAAAAATAGATTGAACGTAGAGCGGGTGGGACGATATAATAATTACATTTAACACATCTCACACGGATTTAGATTGTTCGAAGGTTTGACTTTTAATATCTCAACCTTATCTATGAAATTCGAAAATCTTCAACTTGTTCTGGTGGACAGGAAGGCCAAAACAAAGTAGTACGGGTATGCCATTCGTCAGTAGATTAGCGGTAACTCCTGACCACCAGATCGCTAATGCTTAGTGGAATCAAGGTGCGCGATTTTTGATTTGGATTGATCTAATCTAAACGGAGAAAAGCAATTTTTTCATAACAGGAACAATAAAATAATTTTAACACCAAAATAACAAAACTAGCTGTATGTCCACTTTGTACTCAACGATTTCAGACTACAGCCAATTTCAGACTACACGCTATACGACTATACTGGAGTAGTCGCTCAAGTGTGCTAGCATTTTCGTGGTTATAGAATATACAACTGGGATATTAGCTCTGCAATATCACTGCATCTAGTCATTGACCGACTAATCCAATTAAACCGAAGCCAATACCGGTCTTTAATAGGAATAGTAGCTGCTCGTGTAGAGTTCGCAATCGAATTTATCAAAACTTCTAACGAATATAACTGGCTTTGAGTGATTGAACTTGACCGCCAAAGTGAATTTAGCCTACCTGGAGGATAAACTGCCGAGCAAGAAATTTTAGTCTGAAATATACTTTGAATTTAAAAGTAAAACCAAAGCGAGGTGCGAGAAATCATTTTATATATTTTAGCATCTTCTGAAACTTTCTATGGTGACAGATCCCAAATCGTACTTGAGTTTTAATACACGATATCATTATTTGGTGGTAAATCCGTCATCGCGGGCCGCGGGCATTTGAGCTTTAGGATCTGTGTAATAAAGAGTTATAACGCTCTCATTAAACAGAGATTTCGTAACAAGGCTTGTTTGTTGGTTACGATTATAAAAACTACTTACTGTAAAATCGTCACGTTGCATACGTTATTCCCCTCTAAATAGGCTTATCATATATCCGAGGCAAAAACCTGGACAGTACACGGTGGATTACGGGCATCAAAATTATCTGTAAATCCTTTTGTTGTCATACTGAAAAACCTGGACACTTATGCCAACCGGCAGGACAACTTGCTAAAATCGGGACTGTCTCGGCCAAACGGCTGGGTGGATAGTACCTGTGATATTCATGCACACAACTACTCAAACCGTAAACTTCCTAAAGAAAAGTGAAACCGAGTTGTTTACGGAGACTAAGGTAAAGGGAAGAAAGTTTTTAGGACATCGCGCTGAAGCACGCGTGCGTCTCAAAGGGTTTCGACAACATGATGACGAGTAAGTCATGGCATCTTCAAATACTCTGGATGGGTAAATTATGTGCAGAAGTTGGTTCATGTAACCGCTGATAAGCTACCCCCGCCATCGAATTCATACATTCAAAACTAATGATAACTGGCTAATTATTCCCATACCAGTCATGGACTGGTGACAGGTGAGACGAGAGGTAAATTATGTGCAGAAGATTGCTTGGACTCCAAGTTGGTTTATGTAACCGCTGATAAGCTACCCCCGCCATCGAATTCATACATCCAAAACTAATGATAACTGGCTAATTATTCCCATACCCGACATGGACTGTTGAGAGGACGAGAGGCCTAACTTAAACAAACTCTTGATTCGTGAGATTCGCTCTTGCCTCATTCGTTTATGCTCGCAATCAGGAGATAACCTGCATGATAAAATACAAGTTAAGAAATTGTCGAACCCGAAATATTTCACTCCAAATAAAAACGCATGATTTCAGCCTGAGCAGAGACGTAACCCCCGCCAATGTTGATTGAATTAATTGTTATTTCACTTCAACACATATATACCTATGCCGGTACATATAGTATGTTTCGGCTCTAAATAAATGATAGCAATTATTTTATCTGGAATTGAATTCAACTTGTAAAAACACGGACGATTCCCACCAACAAGGATGTTTCGGCTTTAAATAAATGATAGCAATTATTTTATCTGGAATTGAATTCAACTTATAAAAACACGGACGATTCCCACCAACAAGAGTAATTTTAGAGCAGTGGTTCCCAACCTTTTTCGTTAAATTTCTCCTTTCGCCTATTTTGGAACTTTTTATTCCTCCTTCCCTATGCATTGTAAGTACTTTATTTGTACTTAATGAATGGATCATGCTCACTCACGCTTTAGTGCTTTGGTGGTACAATTCAAGTCGTTTATGCGTGTATAAATTCCCATTATAATAATAATGATGAAGAAAATTTGTAGTAGTTGTATTACAGGATATACCAAGCAAAATTTTATCCTTCCTGTTTGGGAAATGTTATTTTAGAGAAAAAAATTTAAAATCGGCTATAATAAAAAGTTAACTTGCCTTATATACTTTAAGACGCACAGAAAAGGCTTTACCCGCTTCAAATGTTCGCTTGCATTGAATGCTTTCAAGCACGGATTGACAATTTCTGAAGCAAAACAAAAACATCGCGTTGTAGGAAAACTGTACTGTGATTATTTTTTTCAGAAAATTTCAATTTTTTTTTTGTTCAAAATAACTTACTTGTTTTTGTCTCGGAAGCAGAGTTCTAGTAGAGTCCTGCTTTTATTCCACAAACAGATTTCAGCTTCCAATGAGTACAATTAAAAACCAAATTCACTTCGACAATTTCTGTAACACGAACGAAAATATCGGATTCTGATCTTGTCAGTTAGATATTATATAAAAAAGAAATAAATTTTGTTACTTACATGCTTTTCCTATATTTGAGACACACCGGAAAGACGCTCATCTTCACATAATTTTCAAATGAAATAGGTTTTCCTTTTCCACTCAATGAATTTAAGCACCGATTTTAAATATCTAAAACACAAATAAAAAGATTGTTATAGAACACTAGTAGAAACAGAACAGCAGTATAGGAAATTTCCTTACCATAATATTGGAACAAACGACCTGCGCCCCGTCTCCATCAGTCGTTGCAAGTCTTGTATTCAATGATTATGTTGATAAAATCTCGCTTCCAGTTACATTGTTATGAATGTTAGAGCTGAAAATGTTTTGCCTCCTGTCCCCTTCTGTCTGCACGTGCATATTACTGCAACAAAAAATAGAAGGGTAATTTAGATGTGGATGCCGTAAGACAGAAGGCCTGGACCACTTCTTACGGAGAGTGAATAAAGTTTTTTTTAATCTCACAACTAAAATAATCTCAGTGGTCGATGGGAAAATTACAAGGGTATTTATTGGTTTTACAAAATACTAAAGTTGCGAAAAATGAAATAACTTAAACAGACTACAGATGCACAGTCATCAATTACCAATCTAATACTTATCTGAATGAATGTTCATCCAACCGCATATCCTCCAGCAGATTCCTATTCCAATATTTCAAAATTTCGTGTTTTAATTCCACCTCGAACCAATATTTTTAAACCTAATATTAGTGTAACTGCATAAGTAAATATATTAACTGTAAAAATGTATAAATTGCCTGGAAGGAAACAAGAAGACTGCAAAGGAAGTCGGATCATTTGTTACGACCGAATAAATATTATTTGTGAAATAGCCGAAACAAACGTTCGTATGTATAAAATCGCATACTTGGAAGTCTACACAGAATGTAAGTTTTAAAGCACTAACAGCAATTATACGCTGCTGATCGTATGCACCCAGTAGTAATTACGAGTTTGGGGGATATATTTGAATTACATACAAAGAAATGATTATAATACTTGTTTTGGCCTAGATTGCATCCTACCCCGCTCTGCGCCTGAGCACTTCAGGCCGTAAATGAATTTACAGTTCCCTTGTTGTTCCTTGATCGCTTCCTTCTACTACACTCTCGTGATTCTGATTCCACTTAGCAGACACATTGAATCAACAATTGTAAGCTTAAACCTAGGCCTAACTGATTTAGTATAGCTTTAAAAACTAGAAAGACGGTTTTAGAAGAAAGATGACGAATTATATAAATGGACTAACATGACACATGAATAACAAATTAAAAACCACTGAAATGACAAAAAAAATCTAGCAAATAATGTCACCTGTACTATGTCCGGAACATCTCCACACAATCAAATCTTTGTTCAGTTTTTAATTCATCAACGATGCGGAACTCGGTATGGTCCAAACATCTTCAATTAACACATATACACTCTGAATATCAATCTAGTGATTTAGCGTGTTTTTTCCGCCCCAGCAGTTCCCGATGTCAACACTCGCAGCTTGTTTACATCCCATCAATTTGCATAAACACGATCTTGAATATATAACATGTAGCTAAGATGCAATATATAGGCTGAAAAAGCTAACACAATCTAGAACAGAAATAGGGTAATTCGTATACATCAATTTTCCCAATGTAAATTTAATTACTAAGTTTCTTACTTGTTCTAACTTGAACATTTTCTTGTTCTCGATCGCTTCCATTTGTTTTCGTCTTCGTCTTTAATTCATCATTCACACACCATGAATCACTTAGTACTAGTCTATGGCCTAACTGAAAAAAATAACATTATCTCTAATAATCATTGAAGCTTCCGGGTTAGATTCATCTCACCAATTTCAGCAGAACTTGTGATTTCAATTCCATTTTGTAGACATTTGAATCAATAATTTTAGGTTTAAGTTTAGTTTAACTGCATTAGTATAGCTATAAAAAATCTAAGAAATGGACTGAAAATACAAGCGTTTGATTGTAAGACAATTAGCGACACAAGGACGCATATAAACCATTAAATTTACAAAAATAAAACAAGTGCTCACCTGACGGCGTCAAATTTGAAAAGACCGCCTCAGCGCAGACAATTTTTGACGTGGCGAAAAAGAAAGGTCGGGTGTGATAAAGAAACAAATACGGCGGAGGAGACTGCAAAATGAAGATGCTTTTTCATTGGTTATCAGGAACCACATGACCATGTGACGTCAGAAAAAAACGAGACGCGAGAAAAACGATGAAACATGCGTTTTGTGCATAAACTTTCCACCACCTATATGTTCTTATATAGTATAGACCAGTGGTTCTAAAACGGTGGGCGCGTCCCACAAGTGGGGGCGTAGACAATTTTTGAGGGGGCGTGAAGCCTAATTAAAAACAATTGTTAGATTTGATCCTGACCGCGTTATTTGGAATTTCGCGAGACTTGACAAATTCTAAAAATGGGGCGCGACTTAAAAAGTTTGAGAATTACTGCTCTGGACAATATTTGGACCTCCCTGGAGTATGCGCACCAAGATGGCGCACAACCTGAACTCAAGTTGGTGTACCAGGTTAGGGTTCAGGTTGTGAGACATCTTGTTGCGCATACTTCAGGAGTAACCAACATTTAATATGCCACATTACTGCATTCTGCGCAACCCGATTTTTGTAGTGCTCACTGAAAATGTGGCACAACCCGATTTTGCAAGTAACTTAACTCGCGATCTATCCAGAATACCACTGAGTTAGAGGAACTGAGAACCGAGTACCTTGTTGATATCTCAGGCCTAATCAAAATATCTATCACTCGTTGTGATTTCAAACTCCCCATTTTTGCATGACTACAAATATAATAAAATTTTGCAAATTCCTAAAATGTACAACACATTGTGAACTGTCCGCTACCTTTCATTGGTTATTAGAAATCACATGACCAGGTGACGCCAGAAAAAGACAAAACAATAGAAAAGTAATAGAACATGCCTTTTGTCAAATTAACTTTTTACCACTATAGCCCTTATAATAATCTAGAATCTAGATTCTAGACAATATCTGATATGCGACATTATTGTGGAAAAGAAGAATTGGCAGAAAGACAGTTTACCGACGTTATCTTGTCGATCATTCGAACATTCAAGTCGAACATTCAGCGATAATAACAAAATCCGCCGACTTTTTCGGTCTCATTGTAATTTTTTTACAATGCCTATTCACACTTGTCTCTTCGAACAAAGCCCCATGCAATCGGTCACTGATATCTCGCAATATACTAGAAATTACTCTCAATTGAGTTGTAATTTAATTTCCGAATCGAGCATCTACCCGCAGCGCCCCGGTATCAACTCGATTGTAGATTGGAAGTATTCCGTATTCGTTAAAAATATTCGAAATATTGGATAATAATAATAATAATTCAATTTGGTTCACCCTTGAGTATTTTCTTCGTAGGTTGAAGGCATATTCAAGACGATGTGACTAGTTGTGGCGTTCTATCAACACCAAGGGGAAAGGTTTCTCAGAGGAAAATAATTGCGGCCCCAAAAAGTTTCAGATTCGACTTTTAACCCGCGACCAGCCTAAGGTTGTCGACCCCTGATCTAAACGATAGTCGGTCGACTTCAGTGAAATAAAAATATGTTTTCTAATTTGGAAATTTTAACGTACGAGCCCCAAGCGTTACCTGAACTATAGCGTCCTGAATCCACATTTATTTTACTAAGCTACAGTATTTTTCAGGCTTAGCAAAGCGCTGAAAAAGTTGGGTACTCCCGTAGTATGTGTACCAGGTTAGGGTTAGGCCATAATTTTATTCCGATTTTTCTTGTTTAAGTTCTATTAGGACTTCGGGAACTGTTGTTTGCGTTAGTCAAGCCACAACTTGATTTAAAGTAGGCGAACAAAATTAGTTACCTCCATATTGGTACACACACTTCTGGAGCGCCAAAATTTGTGCTATATCAAACGATATTTCCCGATATTTACGATAGGTGTTTAATTTATCTCGTTTGGGCTTTTTTGTGATTAATGTCGGACTAGGGTCCATCAGTCCAAGCAAAGTAATGGGAGTCGGTTTATCTGCATCAAACTGAAACCGTACGTCGATTAGGCACGTAATGATTTTACGCATCCACACAACGGAAGCTGTTACGTGACACAATCATTATGTATGTTTATTTTTTATGTGCACTTTTTAAAATGAGCAACTTATACGTTTTAAATGGTCATGATCACATTTATATGTGTAAATATACACTAGAAAATAAACAAGATATCATGAAAAAAATGAAGCAACATGTCTTAGCTATGAAAAACATTTTTTTTTTCGAGCGTAAAAATAAATATGTAAATTTTTCTTTATTCTTGCTCGGTTCAAACGAGGTTATAACAAGATTCCTTAACAATCGAACAAAAATTTGCTTGTAAAACAAAACTAAACTGAAGATTCAATTGGCTAAGCTTTTTTCGCAATATATTTGCTGTTTTGTGAACAAACTTATCAATTGCTTCTTACGCAACATAATCACGAACAAAGGATTTCAAACACTTAAAATAAACAAACAAGTTACAAACAAATGGGCTTTTCCGAGTCACCATGCTCAGGTGTCTTCCTGTTTGGTTTAGGCTTGACTCGGAAATGAATCATGTTGTATTTCGTTCACAACTAACAACGTAACGCTTTAGGATTCACTGAAGCCATGTAATTTTATGTTTACTTAAAGTAGATACTGTATTTTGAAATGCAAATTATTCGAAAATAAAAATGGCGGAGTGTTATTATTACATGATTATTTTTTGATTGATCGTTCTTGGATTAATATTTATGTTAAAAAGAAAATGTATGGATTTCAAGTAGTTCAAATAGTTCATAATGCATAATTACGAATTGTTTGCTAAAACCTAAAAGAGAAGATCTTTCAACTTTCTCAATTTAAAAACAAGTTTCACCACTTTTGCACTAGTTTCAAAATAATCATTTTCTTGTACTCATAGTTTTGATTATTTATATTTTGGAATTTTAGTATTGAGTTTATTTGATGTTCATCCTTTATCTTTGTCGAGTCATTTTTGTTGTTGTTATTATTCGAAATACAAAGCCTTTTGCAAAATAGCATTTCGTGCTAAGCTTTAGAAAATATGTCACTCAAATGTGATGGAAAAACAAAATTTCTTGGGTCAATATATTAGAATAGTGTGGCTTTACAAAATTAAATGTGTATCTCTATGATTTACCCAGCTGCGTAACATGATCAGAAGCATCATGTTTATATTTAGCATAAATCGTTTAATCAATTGAAGATTGTCAATTAATGAATCTTCATTAAGTAAGGTGATTAACGTCCTTTTAACAAGATGATGAACAGTTTAAAGTTGACATTACGCAAGTTGTATCACGTGTTGCAATGCTGTACAGAACGAAGTCTTGTTTTTTTCTTTTTGATAATGTAAACAAAACCGTTTTGGGACTGAATATACACAATATGTCGTCATGCTCGTTCAGTTTTGTAATTTCCTAAACACACGTCACTTGTTTTTAGTATTTTCAACATAAAAAGGCTCGGTTATGATTGCTAGACATCACATTTACAATCTAACCTTGTAAGACAACTACATCCAAAATGAACTGTCTTGTATCCGTTCTAGTTCTTGCTGCCTTGGCTGCTTATGGAAATGCTGAGTGTGTGGACAAAGCAATTCAACCTGGAATTGATTTCACTAGGGTAAGCAAAATTGTAACTTGCAGGAACTTTTTTTTTATTCCAAAAAGAAAACAAGAAATAATGGTTATAATATAACAAACGTGTGAAACTGCCAAGCAAGGGTGGATCACAGACATTGCGTTCAAATTGCTATCGTAGGTATTTCCCGATATTTCCCGATTCCCATTTTTTCGTGAAACTTTCTGCACTTGAATAAAAGTCAAATGTAGCTGTTGGCTTCTGTTTATTCGGAATTACATTCTATATTTGCAGCTCGGAGGCGTGTGGCATCAATATAGATACACCCCTGACACACATT
Organism: Styela clava; assembly: GCF_964204865.1. NCBI lineage: Eukaryota > Metazoa > Chordata > Ascidiacea > Stolidobranchia > Styelidae > Styela > Styela clava. The sequence goes on from NC_135264.1 coordinate 12,918,158, forward strand.
ATGAAGACATGAACTGCTACACTATTGAAATTACAGACATCAACAAACAAACTAAGACTTTTGTTATGAAGTCATTGTTTCGAGTGTAAGTACAATGGAATTTTTTACATCTCTAGATTGAAGGTATTAGTTTAGTATGCGCTTGATTTTACTATATTGTTAGTAGTTCAATAACAGATTCGTGTATAAAATATTTCATCTATATGTCCAAAGGTAGTTTTTGAAATCAACAAAAAATCTGTTTTTACTCGTTTTGATATTAAAGTCAAATATATATTAGGTGCACACTTTATTATTTGTGTGTTTTCATTCTGACAGAGCAAAAAAATCGATCAAGAAAAATCTATCACATAAAGCCTTCTCTGACTTTATCGAGTTCGACGTCAATGCCAACTTCGGTGAACGTGTAGAAGGTAAGAAAGGTTTTTGTTAAGCATTTTCCTATGCCTAAACCCTATTATATTCAGTGAAGTGGTCAAAACCTAATTTTCTGGTGTGTTGAAATTACTGAAAAAATCCACAACAACAATAAGGAAAGACACCCACAACAACAACAAATTACCAAAATGATCCATAGGTCAACTTCGTGTCCAATAATAATAGTATTGAGAGTGGCGTTGAAGCTGTTATGTTACTCAATTCAATTTATAAAATAGCTTAGTTTGAAACAAATGTATTGCCTGTTGAAGCGTTACCGCATTACATCACTTATAAACGCTGTCTCGTTTTTAGGTAAACCCTTCATCGGCGACCATGTTGCTACTGACTACACAAATTATATCCTCTTCTACAATTGTGAAAAATCAGGTTTGTAATAAAGTTGAAATTTTTATATTCTTTTGATTACATGATAAATATGCCTTAATTCTTATGATTTATTTTGCTTGATTAAGCAAGGTTATGAATTATATTTTTACTTGAATACGAGATCAATCCTCTGTAACTTCATAATTATTGATCATAAAAATCCATTTTTATCTTTTTTTCGCAGGTAAGGCAACAGTCGACATTGAAATCCGCCAAGGCTTAACAAGCCTATCTGCAGCAGTTATCGAAGAAGTGCAAACTGTACTTAATGATTTCGGTGTCGACTATTTTGATCTGACCGTAGTAAACCAGTCAACTTGTCCATACCCAAGCGGAGAATAAGATTCAATTGAAAAAGTTTTTCACGATGAAACGTAGTGCTGTTATTGAATTTCATTGATTGGTTCATATTTGAAACAGTTTTCATGTCCAAAATGTTTATAGTTCAACAATGCTGATAATATTTTAATGTTGTTGTAAAATTTGAAAACAAAAATTGTTGTCAAAAAAATATACCATAACTGTGTAAAAGAATCTGATGTTATTCAATATTTTGTGTGGGAAAGGGAAAAGTCCAATTTTAGACAGGATAGATGTAAATTAAGTTATATTTTTACATACCGCGTGGAATTTTTTGTCGACTGATCATAAAGTTCTAACATCAGTGGTTCTTAATCGTCTTATGGCTCGTGGGCTGTCTTTACGGAGGCCTTTGAGTACTCATGGCCCTCTGCTTATCATTTCAGTGGTATTTATAGTGTTGTTTTGACTGGTATGAACAAGAAAGTGAAAACAGCCCTCGGAATATTCTTACCAAGCATAAAACTGAAAAAAGGGGTAGTTTTCTCGTAAAGAAAAAAGTAAAATCAGTTTTGCGCTTGCCATTTTGGGCCCCGTCCCACTTTTCTGTGGTCTCCTATGGGGGGCACGGTCCGCCGGTTGGGAACCGCTGTCTTATATCCTCACCGTATTGATAGGACATGCAAATATAGAGTTGAAGAAGAGAACTATGTCCATGTATATTTACAGTCGAAGTGGTTTCGGTTTATCGAGCTTTTAGAAACAGACGTTCGCTCGCCCTACCGCAATAAATTGTACAAAACCGCGGACTCGCTGGTTCGCCTATCCGACAGTCCTTTCACTTCTGAGTTACGATACAGTGCCTTTAGTGGTTTCACAATTAAATTTTAAAACAATTTCCTCCGTCATTTTATGTTTTTATTCAAGTTCGATATTTATCATTGTCAAAATATAACAGAACACGTTTAGAGAAGTTTAAATGAACGTCTGAAAATAAGCATCACTATTATTTAAAATATACTAACCATTTTAACGGGAACGTTTAAGTATTTATTTTCTTAAACATATTAAATATTGCAAAACTGAGAGTTTCATTTCATTTATTATGTTTATTTAATTCCTACCGCTCTTCAACAAGCGCACAAATTTCTATGTATATAGATCTTGAGTTTTTAGCATAACTGAGCTTGAAAACCCTTTATTCTGGTATCTATGTTGTTGCAAGGCAGTGATGGTATTTTGGTACTCCCAAAGTATGTGAACCAAGATGGCGGACACCTAAACGTAGTGTGTGTACCAGGTTAGGGTTAGGCCATAATTTCAGGTACAAATACTACGGGAGCCACTTGGCTAGTCCCCGAACTCGTAGTAGAACTAAAATAAGAAAATTGAAATATAATTATGGACTATCCCTAATCGGGTACACACTACGTTCCGGTGTCCGCCATCTTAGTTCACATACTTTGGGGGTACCTGCTTTATTTATATATTGGGGATGGAAGCAAATTAACACAATGAACTCCATAACTAAGAACTGTTTCCAAATAATATTAAAATCGCGACGTAAACGTGTGGTTGTTTCCTCTCAAAATTGCCTTACTGCGGATGATCGTCCACAAGTAAGTTGATTATCTACATAGTAATTTTCAAAAGTTTTATTTTGAATGCAAGTAATAGTTACGAAAAGGTAAAATCTGGATTACCATACACCTAAATTTAATATACACCTATAATACACCTATAAATACACCTAAATACACCTATAATTAACAAAAATTTAAAAAATCCAATATAAAGTGTTACCAGGGACTTCGGAAAAGGCAATATTGATCAAATGATTTGGATTGTGCTCATGAACGAACATTATTACGTCAACGATTCAATTCTTTTAAACGAAGCTCATGACCAAAACAGATCTCAGACGTTACGACAAAATCAATGTAAAACTTGCGAGTTAAAAAACTATTTGCAAAATTTTTATTCCACCCCCTCCCTATTCAACCCGTTTGCTTTGTTCACCCCTGCTAAATTGTCATTAAAATTGGAGTGAACCATTTACCCGGCTGACCCTTTTTAACTATTTTTACTAAGTTACTCTTAAGAGGCTATAGACGTTCAATGTCAAACAAATGACATCTTATCAAAATGTTGAACTTGCTATAAAACAATACATTATAACTATATTCACGTTCGTTACCTTTTAACGTTTACCGAGTTACCGTTTACAATGATATTGTTTTAATGGGAAACGCACATAATCAATGTAAACGTACATGGTCGGTAAAATTCTGTCGGTCGTTGTTTCTCCGTCGATTTTACGAGCGACAAACCTGTGGCGTACTGTTTGTAAATAACAACGTCTTCTTGACAACAAAGACTACCTTATTTCTAAGGATTGATATTAATCAGTGACGTATACTGCGTCCGGTTTAGCGCCACAAAACATTAAACATGTATGAAATTTGAATAATTATTGAAGTGTGTTAAAAAGCTTCGCGTGAATCACAAATCTTGATATCCCGGTGCACTGGCGCGACCTTTATATATAAATATATATTAACGATCTTTCGCGAAAACAAATTCACGTACATTTTGGAGTTTTGACGTTTCAATAATGTAAACCAACAATCTTAATAAACAAGAAATAAATGCTCAAATTTCTGAAAACGAAAGCCAAAACTGAAAATTTTAAAACAATTGGTCTAGTAATCAAAGAGTAAAGAGATTTGTTCACAACAACAGGAACAAGAATTCTAACAATAACATAACATGATACCAAAACGATTTAGGTCTACTTCGTGCGCAACAAAGTAGTGCGTTAGCTGCGTTCTATCCGGAGCCAGCAGTGCGATGTACTTTTCTCACGTTTCACGTCTTTACGCATTTTGCGTCACCGGTCACGTTAATTAAATCTAATTCGAGACGTTTAACGTAGCCGGGAGGCGTATACGTTTCAAAGATCAAATTTAAACACAATCGTTAGAATTAGTTATTTTAGTGAGCGGAAGTAAACCAAATACGGTATTAATAACAATTCATCAATTGAGGAATTTTATCATCGACAATTTTGAAAAACAAAAATATAAAAAATAGATTTTTTTTATTAGATTAATCATTGTTCAGGTCAGGAAGAACCATTAAGCAGTCAGACACCATAAATATTCTAAATATTTGACATTTTGGCGAAAGAATATAACGTGCACGTAGGTTGCGGATAAATGGATATTACGACCATTAATTGAGTCTGTGAATAAGGAAAACTAAATGACTTTGTAATCCCACTGATTGACGTCTGGGAACTAATTATTACTTAAAAATGACAACGTGACAAAACAATATTCTTTTCTCATTTCCATTTCATTTACCAACTTTTTATTTCTATCTATAAATGTCAAAAATGTTTATTGTTAAAATATCATGAGTCTATCTGCGTATGTTTTTACGTCAAAACTTACCTAATCTCACCCAATGGAATGTTGTCGTTTTGACAACAATGGCGTTCGGTTTATTAAAGTATTTTATGCAAATAAAATTTTATGGGTAGAATAATATTCAAACCGAGATTACTTGACTCCACTAATACTGTCAATCACATCGTCCAAGGCCAAGAGGCCAAATTCGTTAACATTGGGAATCAGTCTATTCATATCAAAATAATGGCAAATCTACACTCCTTAAGACAACCCCCCCCCCCCCCCAAAAAAAATTTTACCAAAAAATTAAGCACTTAATTCACAAATATTATAATGTTTTAAATTGTTCTTATAAATACTTGAGCGCATCTCTTTGGGGGTCTTGTTTGTATTTTGTTTCATCAATATTTCAATGTCAAATTGAGTATAACGAACCAAAATATATTGCAATCTAGACTTTTTTTAATCTGATATGTTACTTGAAAATAAATGCTAACATTATATAAGAGATTAATGAGATTACAGATCAATTTCAATCTTTTCGTTTATTAAAAATATCATTGTTGAACGGATGTGAAGGAATTTCACTTTTACAAAAATAACCTCGATCGATGGAATTGCAAAAGCTCGCTAAGTGCCAGTTACCGTAGAAACCAGTCACTTTCCGGATCGACGTCATCACAGACGCCAACATTTCCTGGTTACACAGTATATAAGTCGACTAGCACTAACTGAGAGACACATATTCTCGAAATCTGCAACAAGAGTTCCAGTCTTCAATCGTTCCAAAAATCGACACTACAAATCAAAATGGCATTGGCTGTTTTTGTAGTTCTTATGTGCACAATCGGAGCAACTTTTGCTGGTGTATGTCGCGAAGTACATTTACAAGACAACCTAGACTTCCAAAGGGTAAGTGAAATTACTTTCATTTATGTCATCGTGTCGTAACTTTTGAGGAGAACTAACATTTTACTTCAGAATATACGACAAATCGAGCTATAAAATTTATCAAATTCAAATAATTATAAGTTTATTTCGAATCCGTAATCAGCATAACAGAAAATTAAATATTTAATATGAACAAAATTAATAGGAATGGCTACAGGATCTGACATAATTTCGATTAAAATTGTGCAAAATTAAGGTATTGCATTTTTTATGGTGCGTTCCGCTATAAAATACCCATGAAACTAGTTTATTGTACTTCGCTGATATTACCATTACTAATTTGATTTTTAGATTGGCGGAGACTGGTGGCAAGCATATTACTCAGCAGGTTCGATGTATGGCGAAGCATCTTGCCTAGACACCCGAGTTTTCGGAATCAACAAAAAACAGAAACTTTTTTACATGGAAACGAACGCTGCGATGTAAGTAATAAAATATGACAAAATTTTACAAAGAGAAGCTCAACAACTTCCTATGATTTCAAATATTTTCATATCTATTTTAGAGTGAATCCCTACACGGGCAGATCAGAAACTGGTACCGTACTCAGCACCGCATACTGGGGAGATAGACAAATGTTAGCTGGAGAGACTCATATCAAAAATCACGTTGCAACTGACTATTCTACTTACTTGCTATTCTACAAATGTTCAAACGGTAAGGGTAGATACATGTTTTAACATTTTCCAAAGATTGTCGTCACTCACTTACATGTATAAAATTTATCCCTATTTTTCAAATGAAGAAATACACAAAAAACTAAAAAAAATTAAATGAACAATATTTAAAAATATTTATATTTTATATAAAATATATATATAAAATATTTAAAAATACATACACATGTGTCAGTGTTTGATATTAAAAAGCAACTTTTATTCACTTCAAGATATTTTTGCAAAACATTATTCATCATTTTGCAGGTAAAGCAATTATCGATCTTGAATTGAAGAACGGCATCACAAGGCTGACAAGAAAGAAGATTGTTGAAGTATCCGATATTTTAGAAAGGGTTCATGTCGACTTTTCCTCTCTCGTTAAACGCGACAGGTCTTCCTGTCCTTACACAAAATAATTTTGATAACAAAAAAATTTTACTTTCCTCGTTTTCATTTTGTAGATTGATTCATTGTCTTCATGTTAGAGAAAATGGGAAATCATAACAATATGAACACAATTTATTAAATTAGGTAATTCGAGGAACTCTACAATTTTCTTATAAATGTGTCTTCAAATTTTAGGTGTATGGCTTTGTACTATACGTTATGCTACTGAATTTGGGTTTCATCATGACTTTTAACATAGGAAAAAACATATGAACCAGTTCCATTTGTGTTTTTGGTTTTCTCTGTACTGTTTATTCAGTTTTATTTCATTTTACGTTACATTTGCAACAGGTGTTGAGTTTCAAGTTCACATTTTTATTGAATAAAAAAGTTTCATTTAAAAATTCCCTGTGATATTATTAAAAAACCGAACTATTTTTGTTAACATTCTACGTAGCAAGCATTGCTATCTAATTCGGTAGACAAGTCCTTTAAAGCAAGGTAGCGTTTTAATCAATCTTTAGATTAGCCTAATAGGGTCGGTTACATGATATACATATACAGCCAAAATATGCTCATGCAGCTAACTCATATCCATATACAGACAATTCAATATGTATATACAGCCACTCAAGTACATACACAGCTAGTCGATTGTATATATAACTAGGCCGTTTAAATCAATTCATGAATAAATTCTATCTTAATCAATCTATTGTTTGGCCGTTTGTATTAAACTTGCGAAAAAACAATCAAACCAAGTTTATAGCTAATCACCATTACACACGTTACATTTTGTTTAATTTGAGAAGCAGAATAATTGTAAAATTATGGATAAGGAGGGAAATTTAAGAATACCTTATAATTTCAGAATCGAATCAAATATTTTGTCGAATTTAATTAATTAAATCTCGATTATCTGGAAGATATTGACGTAATTTCACGTAATTGTTTTTATTGTAATGTGTCCCGCAGACACACACATCACTGAAACATAGAATCATCATTCAGTCAGTTCGCTTTATTGTTAAGCAAAGTATAAAGTATGTTTCCTCGGAGAAAATAGTCTTATACAGAATTAGGAATTGCATTTTGAAAATACAAGAGCTTCAACATGTGATACGGTGAGGTTTGATTCAAGGGCAGCGATAGGAACGTCCCAACGGGTGATGGATGTGATAAAAAGATTCACCAGAGAGAGTGAGAGAGAGAGATGTGTGTTTTACATTGGGAAAAAATTATATTTTCAGAGCTGCATCGAGTTTGCAATATACTGATGCTCGGATTGTTGAAAGACATATTAACAGACGGGAAAGATAAAAATACGGCACGAATAGGATAGCCCATCGTTTTACGAAATTACCCTACATAATGCAGTTTTGTTTAAGTAACTTGGAAATTCTTTATAATGTCATGATATTTGGAAAATAATAAATCTAAGGAATTGAGCATAATATTTACATTCCTACCTCCATCTAAAATTTTAATCTTAGCGTCTTGTTCTATCCCACGATGCGTGAACAGAAATTTCAATTCAATTAAGTCAGTTTGTTTAAATGTTTGAAATACTTTAAAGTCGGTGGAAAAAAACAATCGACTTTTTCACATTGTTGGAGCAAATAGTTTGGAGGAAAATTAGTTTACAGTAGAGATTAATCAAAATGAAATATTTAAAATAGTTTGTATACGCTGTCCAATAGAATTAAAAATTTGATAGAAAAACAAATCAAAATATGCAGAATCCTCGAAAAAAATAAATCAGACTGTTGCTCATGGAAAGTGTCACTACAAATAATCACAGTGTTTAATAAACCTGTAAGTGTTTTTCCAGCAAGTATTTTATGTTACAGCTACAGTCATCAAAATCTAGCTAAAGACGCAAAATTTCATTACTCAATTATTATTATATGAGCTCGCAGGAAATGTTAACATTTTTAACGTCTTTCGTTTTAGTAATAAATGATAATCGGATTAATGGGTTTCATTTATTTTGGTACATAGTGTATATGTATTTCTTTTTCCTTTTTGCAAATTTTTAAGTAAGTTTAAATAAAGAAATAGTGGGAGCAACAAAGCAATTATTTAACATGATGTGAAATTTAGAATACTATAAAATTATATTAACTCTTGTAACGATGACGTAACTGGTTATACCTTTCATCTTTTTTCTTTGCTGATCTATAGCATAGGTTTTCTCATAGCAACTTCGAAATAAAATACAAACTCAATAAAAAAGACTGACGGTTACAAACTTACCGGTACTCGATTACAAATGTTTCTGCTACATCTCGGTCGAATGAGCGTTTAAAAATACCTTCCACAAATATTAGTAGAGCATGTAAGGAATACATGGTGAAACATTTCTGAATGGAGAGGACTAACTGAAAAAGTGCATTCACTATAACCAAATGATTACAATAGACAAAATCACGAAAGATGCCGTCTTTGGCCTTTGTAACTTTTACAAGCATCGATTGACTAAAATTTTATGGCGTAAATAATAATTGAAAAATGTCGAACTTCGTGCCTACCGAGCACATCGGCTTACCTGCATGTCCAATGCTGACATCTAGCGTTTTTCAACCTAAACCTATAATTGTTGCCGCGAAGAGAGAAATTGAACATATTACGATGAACATGATAATACCAAGGCGTATCGATATTTTAATAAGATGTGCCAGAAATGGCACCAAACCAATTTAAAAATTTCTGGTCTCAAATGTTCAACAATATTAGTCATGTTATATTCCTTCCCATTTTTATCGGATCGTTTTTCGCCAAAAAAAAAAAGAATACTTCACATTGCTGAAAATAATAATTCGTAAGAAAAAGCAATCATAAAAGATCATTAAATATTGCATAAAGTTATCGAACGTGTGATAGTTTGTATACACTGTCAAGCTGGTAATAAAATCTGACAAAAAATTCAAGTTGAAATATTCAGAATGCTTGAGAAAACTAAAGCTTGAATATCATAGAAAATAGAAAACAATGTCGGAGGCAACCCGCTTTGGGAAAATTATGAAGTTTATTATCAAAACAAATAAAAGTTATAGATATTTTAGCTTATACTTAATAATAGACACCCTTTATTTACTATATTTATTTTGCCAGTTTTGACGAAAATTTAGATATTTTCAAAATATGACGCAAACTGCAGGTCCAAAATATTTCATATTTGGAGCAATAAACACGATTGTTCAAGGGACATATTTTTCTGTTCCTTTTCACCCCATAACGTTATGAGAGAGAGAGAGAGAGAGAGATTTATTGTTTTGTCAACCGTAAACGAACAATGGTATACAAAATAATATATACAATATACACAAAGTTAATTCGGTATAGACTGGGGGGAGCGATACGACCATAAGGAGTCAGCCTTCCCTTCCCATCCAAGGGGACGTTTCCCATGAACAGGCCTGGCCATAGTTGAATAGTTCGTCACCAGCTGACAAAATATATTACGGAAATTGAGGAGAAAATGAGAATAAGAAGTCGTTTAGGAAAAGGTTGTTAACTATATACAAATGTAAGAAGCGACATTTTACTGTTATAATAACTTTCTTGAGCAATATACAGATACAATACTTTATTTGAAAAAAATAAATAAACGTCTTATCGTTTAAATCAGTGCAAAAACACGACATTTGAGGATGATATAAAATTTATAGAGCAACAAAAAACTTATTTAAAAAAAATAAATATATTATTGTTTCGAATTGTAGTAGCATACGTTTCTATCAACTTAACAGCCAAATTTATGATTTTAATTTTAAGTAACTGACCATTTCGTGCTTGGCAATCGTAAAGATCTAATGTGTGTTCCATATCCATGTTATGAGTCTAACAGGGAACCTACGTAAGTCAGGCTCGTTTACAAACAAAATAAATACCTTAACGTTTCAGCAAACACATGACATTTTTCACACAATGAAAAACAAATTTCTGCTCAGGAGAAAACATGTAAAATACGCCCTTGAATGACATCTTAGCAATGGAGTTGCGTTGGCATTAACGTGCGTAAACAAGGTTTAATGCGTTAGTTTGGCACGGAATTGCTAATCAACGTGAACCCATGGGTTTGGTGTTGTGGAGGTGTGTTAGGTCAGGGGTCATATGAGAGAAACACAAGATGTCAGTAAAGAGTGATCAATTCGGACTATTCGATGTGAGAGATTTTGTTCTACTCATTGCGCCATTATTTTGATCTCGACATTCTTGAATTGACAGATTAGATGAAAACAAATTTTGTTTTAAGATTCTGTTGATAAATATATTGCAATAACGCTACTTTCTGAAAAGTAATGGGTTTCAGTTTTGAAAACATGTTTTCGTTTGTAGCGAACTCAATAACAGCAATCGTCATATTTAATAAGTTATGTCATTACGTGAGCTACACATTAACACTTAACAGTACATTGGAGGCTATTTGAAGCCATTTTGAAAATACCTACTCATCTAATTCGATCACAAGACTCGTGTGGCACTGAACTGCTTAAACGCTTATGATAAATCTGATACATAACTTTTGAAACACCAAATATAACGCTAGTAGTCAGCTGAGGTGTACGTTACCCATTTGCTGGGGTCGTCTCACGTCTGAAACAAAAACAAAAAGAACGGGTTCGCTGATTATCGCGATATTCCAAGAAAGGGTTCGGACAAACCCCGTGCGCGTCCATTACTGTTTACGAAACATACCTTGGCTTGGATGTTGCAGAATATTAAAAACGAAGTCATTTTTAATATGTAGAAGACTTTTCAATAGCATAGAAAAAAATAGGGTACAAAATTGGGAACTCCAGTAGTGTATGTACCAGGTTAGGGTTAGGCCATAATTTATTCCAATCTTCCTTATTTTTTTTCTTTTACAAGTTTGGGGACTGTCTGTGTTAGACGTGTGAATATACCCCTGCCCATAGGTTTCAGTCTCTTTAAACAACTTGATGTAAAGTAGGCGAACGAAGTTACCTTCACATCGGCACGTACACTTCTGAAGCGACCAAAACTGTTTACAACATTAATTAGAGAGTAAATTTTTAAATTCGACCTAATCTAACCATATCCCTCACCCTTTATTTCGTTTCTTTCACAAATTATGATTGACTCAATTTTGAAAATTCTTAACTCTCAAAGAAATCGTTGGTAAATTCATCCAAACATATCACAAATAGTTTTTTGATTCGGACGATCAAAGCCGAGATAATGAACAGTACGCGATTGCGCTAAAATATGACGCACTCTTGTGAACTAAGCCTTCAGTAACGGAGCTTTAATCTCCAACGGTGGAACGCTGAGTGGGCGTCATTAGTCAGTTGACGCCTATGTCTTGCCATTAAATCTAATATTTACAAAATTTTTCAAAACAACTTCTGACCCACGCAATGACAATGACAAAATAGAATCACATTTCAACGCAGTTTTCATATTATATATTTGAACACTGAATTGTTGATTTATTATTAAAACGTCGACCTGTTAAAACGTTGCCAAGATACGGTGTTCGCTGTTTTTGCAAAAGATGCTTTTGCAAAGACCAAACATACGACAATAGGTATGTTTTTGAGTTCAAGACGTATTCAGGAACGTCAGAGGTCGAAGACAGAATAAGGCAATCGTGGATTTACGTTTCAGATCGTTGACATACAAACAAACACGACCAATGGATTAATAGGTTATCATGATTTCATTTCATTGTAGTCTTGTTTTTATATCATCGTCTTTCACAAAGTAATTATTCTTATGCGTACAAAAGAAAAATGTCACAAACACTTTCAAATGACTACGATGAATGAATCATATTAGTGTATAAATCTAATTCTCTCGAAAACACCATTGCATTTCAACGGAAGTGGGAAAAATTTTTTTTTTCATTTTTTATTATAATATATTAAGGTTTCCTACCGATTTTTGAATAAAAATATGCAAGTGTGCTTCAACGTCATACACTACAACCTGAGGTAATACCTATTGCCTTAGTAAATAAAAATAGAAAACTGTCAAAATTTATTTATTAAATAAGTTACCATTACATTGTATCGTGAATTATGACATAACAGAGTTATGAAATTTATATTATTCCGTGAAAATACCAATGAAATGAGCAGCATATTTTACTGGCGTCAAAGTTTTGTTTCAATCAGATATCTCGAAGCTTCGAAATGCCATCGCCCGCTCAATAAATTGACATTGTGACATTCTTTTGATTACGATCAGTAGCAAAGCTTTTAAGCTATTTACATTCGTATTTACGTCAATCAAGAAAAGTGTGCGTAGATCGAAGCTTTGTGTTCCATGGGTCCTATTGATCTATCATAAGCATTTAAAGATCGAGTTATTGCAATCGGATTAAAAAAAAAATTTTATACTGATTACGATAAATCACTAATGTGAGGCAACTTTTTAAGCTTTCTAAGTCGTATAGCAGCCACTCGGTGGCGTGACTCTACCTATTTTCGGTTTTATTTTATCTGAAATGACAATTGATTAACGGTTGTGTGGTTACATTACCAAGAACATGTTCAAATCAAATGAATTTCTCTTGGCAAAAAGAAAACAATTACTGTTCAACTTGACATGTTATGACTCATAATAAGGTTTTATCAAGTTTCATTGGTTTCGTTCTCATTTTTGTGTGGTCACAAAATGTAATGCGACCGATCAAGTATGTTTAAAAGTACTGAACAACCTGTAAGGCATACTTTTACGTGACTTATATTTCACGTGACAAATATTTTCACTGAATCTTGCTAGTGTGTAGCAATTATGATTTTTAATAACCGCTGGTTTCAAAACTATGAAGGCCCACCCCAAATGTCCCTTGCATTTGAAGGCATAAAAAGCAACATATGGAACAATATAGGTTGTTGGTTAAATATGAAACATATTTCACATCTTGATTGTAAAAAAAAAATTTTTTCATTCATTTTCCCACGTTTGGTAAAAAAGTACGACATTGTGTGCTGCAGATACAACAGTTTTTTCCTTATTTCTTCTTTTCAATCGCAACTTAAAACTTCAACTTCATTTCTCAAAGCGCATGTGATTACATTATTGCAATGGAATTTTAAAATTTGTCAGTTTTCGTGAACGAAAAATTAAGAATTTAGTGACGTTTCTAAAGTAACAGAAACTACATGAAAAGAAATCTCGGAGTCATTATTTTCGAATCTATTGTTTTTTTACTTAATAGCAATTGTTGCACCATCAAAGAATCTGGCTTCAGGCGCGTTTGACAGTGTAAGACTATTATAGATTGCACATGAGAAAAGAATTTGTTATTGCAATAAAAATGTATATAGCATTCAACGTTTTACATTTTCTTTTTTTGTTTAGTGGTTGTTCATTTGTAAGATTGGGATTTTTCATTTGTGATCGAGTATGTAGATAGCTAACATTTCGATGTATTTTCGATAATTGAATATTGTGATATGTGAGAGACACGGATAATATTAGTTTTGTTTATACCAAAATATAGTGACTAACTCGAACCCACATAAACTGATTTGATCAAAATGAAAATTTCACATTAGTCAGAAGAATAATGATGTTGCATCAGCATGTTTTAATCAAGAAAATCAGTCAATCTAGTCACTGAAAGCAATGACTCAACCCACAAACTTGTTGTTCATTTAGTTTCCTAATTGCAATATTTTTTTGAAATTTATGTACAAAAGGTCTGAAGATAAAATATTATTTTTTGAATGAACACAATTTGGACAGCAAGAGTTTATATCCAAATTAGATATTCACATATTTGAAAATGTATGACACACAACTTCGTAATCAAATGCAAACTTAGCGGTATTCATATTTTTCAATCTGCAACACTAGATCAAAAGTTGTAGAAAAAAAATAAAAAATTGTCAAATATCAAAGTTTGTCAAAACATTTTAGTTTTTAGTTTTTCAAACCCTTGTGTGAAAATCTTTTACATTCATTTATGGTTGTACTAAACTCATAGTTCATGAAATTAACCACGCCCCACAATATTCGGTACTCCGGAATTATGTGTACCAAGATGGCGGATACCGGAGTATGTGTACCAGGTTAGGGTTAGGCTATAATTTCAGGTACAAATACTACGGGAGTCACTTAGCTAGTCCCCGAACTCGTAATAGAACTATCAGTGATGGCATTGAAAATGGCTGTAAGTAGTTTCTAATACCCATCTCAAAAATATAATCCCGGATTATCTAAAAATCAAGCGCAAGTATTCCGGATTAACGATTATAAAATTATTTTTATTTCATATAAACAAGTAAAAACAAGAAAAACAAGCAATTTTGTGACTATACTTTAAAAAGTAAATAAAACTTGACTAGCGTTCTACTGATATCAACAAGTCTACGAATTCATCCAAAATGAAACCACAATTTTCGGTTTGAATGCAAAATACCATATATTTAATACACTCCGAAAAAGAAAATCTTATTACAGATTGAAATAGAAACTTCATTGCTAATAAATTTCACACTTCGGTTCTCTATTGACGTCATTGGAATTGACATTTAAAAAAGAAAGATTGATTATACACATTTTTATAAGTATAAGCACATGCGAAACTGTGAAGCTGAATCGTTATGTTATATTCAACCATTGGATTATCTGTGTGGTGGGTACTTATAGCTTAATTTTAGCAGAGTGGTCACTAATTGCAGTCTACTTCCGGTGAAAAACGGAAGTAATATTTGAACTCCATCAATCAACCAGGAAATACACTGAAAACCGGAAATAGATTAATTTATTCTGCACGACTTTATCGGTAATTTTCCTGGTAATACAACATTCGTGACAACTAAATGTTATATATTCAATCGAACTACAATTTGAGTGCGCTTCCATATATTGCTTAATTAAAGCATGAAGTTTATTATGTTGTACCTAGTTGTGGAACAGTACCCCCTATTGTAGTTTGAGCGATACTTTACCCAAATAAATCTATAATGTGATGAATGTGGAGAAAGGCGATTTTTTCCAATAACAATAACCTCAATAACTGCAAGATTTACAACAATAACGCCCTATAGTTCCATTTTGTATCCAAGAAACGACGCTGCGCTACATGACAGAATCCAGTTTGAACAAACGATTCAAAAGACCTACTGAAATCCTGTCAATTTGGTACGGAAACGAGTAGCGTCGGTTGTAACCAGAATGATATAAAAGAATGCGATTTGAATAGAGCATAATAAATATATTTAATTAAGCAAATTGTAGCGCACATTTTGCTTTATATTTTTTCTTAAAATATCTTAGTATATTTTTGAGTTAGTATACATATTTGTCACACGTTCTTCAGACGCTTTTATTAAGACAAATTCATCTCTCATTCAGAAGAGTTTCAACATTAACTTACAGAGTATAACACATATAAAATTTGACAGAGGCAATATAATCTTACTCGTGTTTTAAATCAATTTTAAAAAAGAATCCACAGTTTAATACATTATGTGATTGACAATGTTTGCATTATCGTCTTGGCGGTGGACATGTGCTCCTGTCTCTTTCTTGCAAGGCGAAAAAATTAACTTGGATTTTGTCAAGAATTCCTGAAATTTCGCGGACTTTCTCTAATGATAGGTCATCAATGCCTTTACGTATTTCAATATCAATGATGGGGTGATCTGAAAATTGATAAACGATTTTGAATTAAGATTTGAACTACAGTAAATGAATAAATAAAATACTGAATAATGAAGTCTCCTCAAATCCATTTTAATATTATTAGGTTATTATCAGTAAAAAACATCGTTTCACATGTGTGTATATTAATTATATTTACCTTCAAGGCATGTATGAATAATCATATAAGTATCATAGTCAGTTGCAATATGTCCATCAACGTGGATTTCTCCTGAAAAGAAGTTCAAACTTGAATGAATTCTTTGTCCAAAACTAATTTTAACAACCAAATAATCAAATCACTGTTTAATCAAAAATGGTTTTAACAAAATAACTTACTTTCTGAAACACAATTTTCCCAGCACATTGTAGAAAAAACTATTCTTTCGATTGAGCCGATTTTGGGTCTTGTCCTATAAATAATAATAAACAATTAGCAAATTTTACTATTTGAATTAAATAAATGTATTTTAAGTTCTTAGACACTTACTCATGTATAGTTTCTTGAGCGTAAAAAAGCTTATGAATTTTACTGATGCCGAATATTCTCATATTAAAGCACTCAAAGTTATCGTATCGAGAATCGCGGGAATGATACGCCTGTCGCCATTCTCCATTGAGCTGTAAAAGCAAGAAGATTTTTTGTATCAAAATTAGAAATTATTTTTTGACAGAATGACATTTATATATATATATTGAACTCTGAAACTAAATAAAATGTGATTTACATTTTTCTAACTGCAGTTTTGCATAATAAAAATCAAAGTCGGCCAATGAAAATCAGCAAAAAAATAAAAAATAAAACTCAACTGTTAAAACCCGATGCATTTTTTACAAAAAATATCAACATTAATGGTTTGACCAAAAATCAGAAAAAGTAGTCTGTAAATGAATTTTCACTACACTTAACAAATGTGATGTTTTACGAATATACATAACTTAAGTAGCCTAAGTATAATATATACCCTTACCCGACTATGGTCAACATCACTCTGTAAAACGACATCGTTACACGTATGTGCCAAAGATTTGTCCATACAAACAAGAAGAACAGTAGAAAACATACAGAATTTGAAGATTTCCATCGTAAGCGCGGACGAAGTTTAAAATAACTTTTCTGAATTACCTGCTAGTCTTGTTTCCTTGCTGATAAACTATACTAAACTATACAACAACGCTTTTCATTTATATACTTTATAATATCTCGACTCACGTACAAGTTTACACCACCTGTGAAAATACATGATTTTTAATAAACCACTAAACTTTTTCTATAGCAAGTTATCTCGTTTTCGCTTAATGCGTCAGAAAAGAGCGCAGACGTATAAGCTGAACTTGAAACTGTGTTAAAAGTAATACGAGTTTCTTGAACATGAAAAAAAAATCCGTATTCGGTAATCGTCATTAACCATGACATGATTATCGCTTGTCATTCACCACAACCTACGAACAAAAGTATGAAGAGCAAACTTGAATTTATTAACGCGCTTTCATCGTCAATTTATTTCAAAGTAAGTGCCGAATAATGCAAGACTTATTTTTTATTATATACTAAGCCATACACAGTCAACCTGCATTTAAAATCAACGTGGATGGTATTTTAATGAGGGTTTACTACTACTGAGAATGCTAATATTGTTAAGGCCACACGTTTAATTTGATAGTAATATATTTCCGACATACATTTTATACTAAAACATCTATGAAAACACTTTACATAAAGTTACTTTTTATTAAATAAAAATGTAGTTTTAAGGAATAGGATGAAAGTACGTCAAGTCGCATCATTGTGGATGGCATAGGCATCAAAATCAAATGGCACCAGCGTCAAAATATACGCGTGTCAGAATACAACGCGGCCGTCACTAAAATAATATTGACTATGAAGTCGTGCAACCTTTTCACGTCAATCCCACAAGTCATGGTATACTCGTGATACTATATACGCAAAAAATCATAGTAATATTGAAAATATACGTTAGTTCGTATCATTACGTATGGTATGTACGTCCAAATTTATTTATTCCATGAAAACATTAGGATTTATTGTTGGTAAGTAAGTAAGCCAGACAATCGAGAAAAGTTTCAAAATGTTAAATATTTCTAATATCTTTCGATCAATTAAACAGTAAAATGAATAGTTTAAATTCATAGTAATTTTGTGTAATTTTCAATAAATTTGGGCAAACGGGACTATAATAAAAATGACAAATATATATGTATACTTATTAATGTATCCACTTATTTTACGTTTTCGTTGAAGGTGATAGATTATTTCACCTGTCACGCCCATCTGGTTTGAATTCTATAAACAAGTTGATTAGTTCTCGTATACAGAACTGATGAGAAATTTTCAAGATTTTGGGTGGTGCAGCGATGACATTATTTACGTTAAATATAAACAAACCCGGCCTATAACTAGAAATTGGGAATGAATGAGTCATCGTTTTAGCTCTTCAGGCATAGACCACATCTTTGGGCATAGACCACGTCTTTGGGCAAAGACCACATCTTTGGCAAAATCCGCATTCCATGGTTGTATCAAATCCGACTGCATATGTTTACTCTCACAGAAGTAAGCCAGGTCTGATCTTTGATTTGAGTTAAGTTTAGAACTTGGGGGGGTAAAAAAGTCAACTGCGATGGCGAACGGAAAACACCTGAGCACCAGCAAAGCCTTGTGCAAAGACAGCACCATCATCACTTCGTACCCGCCAACGCAATTAGTCCATTGTTATAGTTCTTCATGAATAAGCAGGCAGATCCCAAGTAGCCAAAGGCAAAAAGCTCGCAATGGAAGAAGCCGCCCTATTTGCTGCAACAGCAAGATACAAACGCGAGCATCTATAACGATACCACTGCTACAGTTCTATGTTAAATCCAGAAAGCCGTAAATCTGAGGTCCGACAAAGAACGCTTCTCGAAGTATTCATAGTTATGCTCTGAGCTTACCGCTATCATTTTCTGTCGTGCCAATAAACATGTTTGGATTCATCCAAGATGAAAAAAAAATATTTTTAATGACAACAACCTAAATTGTAAGGTTTGGATAAAAATATCTCGAGGTATAAATAGCTAAAATCAATTGTGTGGATCTTGTGTTTCCACTTAGTTTCTGTTACCGGACTACATTTAATCTATATTTCTTCTTAATCGAAATAACATCTGTATTTATCATAAATCTTTTTAGCAACAATGAACTCCATATACTCTCTCTTCTATACTGTATGAGTGGCTAATTGTAAAAGTGATTCTTCATTGGCCTGCTGGCATAAAAAGTTCAGTTGGGCAGCTCGGCGTCCTGCGAGGCGAATAGCGTTATGTTCCCCGGCAAAGTATTGCGCCTAAGGGCATATAAGGGCGTGGTATCAATTAAAACGGGCAACGATGTTTCTTCTGAGGTGAATCAGGTTTGATACACATAATATGATGTCTGATCAGTCTTTTGTTCGTCCGCATCATAGTCATACTATCCCATACTTTAGGAAGTTGAAATATTATGTCAGGTTTTTTCAGAAGCTCACTCCATTCTACAATAACCTGTGTGATTGATAATAGTTATTTGTTCCAAATTTCGAGACACATAGCGGAACACTAACGGTTCTCATGAAAGTTATCTTCATAATGCTTGCGACTTATGAAGGAAACGATGTAGTAGGGCACGATGCTACACTCTTAGCACTAAGCTTCCTCAAAATTGCTCTGTGAAGCCCCTGAAAACAGTCAAATGACAATAAAATCGGAGATAATGAACGGAGAGAAAAAAAACGATAAACCAACTCAACTTGAAGTTGGATAAAAGACCCAGGCATCTGGCAGCATCTTCCGTTGGTTAAGTGCGAAACTTGCCGCAGATTGAAGTAGAGTACCAGTCATAAAATGTCGCTATAAGGGTTTTAAAAATCCTGAATATCACAGAAAAATATTTTAACTAGCAACCGATACCTTTAATTTTATTTAACATTTTTCTACAGATTGAAAAAAATCTTTCCACTGTATCGTAAATTCCATGACTGGAGTCCTAGCTAAAAAAAAAACGTTATTTACAAGAATGTTGACGCTTTTTACCATTGGTATTCACTTCAACATAAAGAATGTTAATGAGGTGAATGATTATTTGTGAAATTTTAATTCAATTTAAAGAGTTGCGACCTTGTTCAAAAATGACACGTCTCTTGATGATGCAAAAGTGATAAAATTTTTAACAGAATCACTCGAAATTGAGAAAAAGCTGTAAGTTAGTTGAGTCAACTCCGTTACGATATATGCAATGCGACTTAAGGTGACCAACACGCAACACCATAGATTGCTATATTAGGAAAAACCAATACTTTTCACGTATACAAATTCTTCAAGAAATACTAAAATCTAAATGATGCGGTACATGAAAAATTCTGTCATTGCGAAATTGTTCCATCCTTATTTTCAGACGTGACGTCAATCTACAACATATTTAACTCCAATTCCAAGCTTCCGAAAAAACGTTTCATGGTAGATATATTAGAGAAGGTAATTTTTGGTGTCAAAGTGACTTTGCTGACAAATGATGGCGGGAAAATAATTGCCAGCTGTCAAACAGTTTCGATCAATACATGTCAACATTTGAAGGATCATGCTCGCACTTGTATTCAAGACATTTTCAGTACGGTACTGAAATATTTTTAGAAGATGAAAATTTTGGAAAGTTTTTCGAATATTTCTCATACTTTTTTATGCGCATCGAAACTTGAATATTGTAATATTAAAAAGGGAATTTTTTTACTCCAATGACTAAAATTAATAAATATTCATTTTGAGTTTTGTGCTGACTCAATTAGACTTCCAGTTGCAAAATAAAATAGTTCCAAGGCTTTGAATATGATTTGGTTCAATGCAACTATCACGCAAGAGTTTGAGTACTATTACAGCATTAGACTGATGTTATGCTAAACTACTAGATAATCATGCATATTGACTAGTTATAGTATAGGACACCATAATCAGTCTACCACCACGTTTCCCAATCGGCGAAAAATTCGACCCCCAGAGAAGAATTTGTCATTCTTAGGGAGGAATTTTGGGCGCTCCCGTAGTATGTGAACCAAGATGGCGGACACCTGAACATAGTATGTGTACCAGGTTAGGGTTAGGCCATAATTTTATTTTCCCTATTTTAGTTATATTACGAGTTCGGGGTATAGCCAAGTGACTCCTGTAGTATTTGTAAATTATGGCCTAACTCTGACCTGGTACACATACTACGTTCCGGTGTCCGCCATCTTGGTTCACATACTACGGGAGTACCTAATTTTGTTTTGAATTTGGATACTTATTTATGCACGGCTTGCACACATTTTATAAATTACTTAACTGTATAAAAGCGAGAGTGCGACATACCTCTAACTAGATAACGATCAATTAAGCTTGAATGAATAAAGAAATTTTTTACTAATAGTGGGGAAGAAATGAAAAGTTACATAACATGCGAAAGGAGCAACTTTACGGAAAAGGTTGGAAACACTGGTCTACCATATTAATGCATAACGCTGTGTGATGTTATGCACGTATTTTCAGTCAGAATGATCTAATGAAATTGAAAATTCGATTTAATTATAGTCTTGGGATTTCAAGACGTGCTGTATGTCATACATTGGACTTGAAATAAGCTGAAGATATCTTTTGGAAGACTGATGTCATCACAACAACTTAAGTATTACCGTGAGTGCACATAATACGATGTAGAGACTCGTTTATATATATTTAAAAATGCTAAGAAATAAATATGTTGAAATTTTGAAAGCCTAATATTAAGTATACAAATCAAAAGACCCAATGCTCACATACAATCTGATATTCGCTCGATCTGAAAAATGCCTCCTTTATTTCATAGTCATTGTAAACTGGAATAAATTCAATTACATCCTATTTTTCAACAAGACAGCAATGCTCAAATATATGGAAAATATATGCTCAAATATACGAAAGCCAGAACGAAGTAGTAATGCAATCTTTCAGTAGCCTACCGGTACCGAAGTATACGCGACATCGCCTGACCATCAGATAGCAGCAAACGCGGAACCGCCACAAGGTGCGCAACTTTCAACTAATGACGTCATCGCACACAAAAGATAAATACAAAAAGAGCCCACAAAAATTTTTGAAAGAGTAATAGCCGCCTAGCGAAAAATACAATCTTCACCGACTGGAAATTTCAAAGCAACTGTTCCGGTAGTTAATGAAAAAAGCGATTTATTTCATAACAACAAGAAAAAGAATTCTAAGAACAGCAACATAATAACAGAACGATCTGTATGTCCATTTTGTGTCCAAAAAAAGGATGATACGATTTATAACTCCTTGATTTGCTTGCTGAATACTGAGGGTATAGAATGTTACACAAAGGCGGATAGTTTTAAAATCATACAACTATACCGTAAATGACCTACATATATATTTGCAATAGAAAAATTTGCACATTTTGTATTTTTGATTTGAAGAGTGGGTGAAACCTTCAACAAATTGTCATAAAATTTCATATTACCGAACAATTTAGAAACCACATTCATTATGTGAGTTATTCTTTTTCACACATTTAACATTTCACACATTTAATAACAGTTACGGTCGATCTGCTTTATTAGCGATTGAATGGGATTTCACTCGTCCATAATATTTTTGGTTATCCTTTCCCTTCTTCTGTTTCATTGAAATATTGGAAATAATTATATTACGTTTCGCGTCTATCTTCTTATCAAATAGTTTTGCCCCAAGGATAATCTTACATGTAGTACATAGAAAACGATTGCGATTCAATCACTTTCCTTTTATTTTTTGTTGAGTTAAATTTACTTTATTTTGAAAATTAAAAAAAAAAACTGTTAAAAAAAAGTAATATAAAAAGTGCCAATTTGCGCATGTTTTTTGTGATAGCCATTATGACTGTATGGAATTGGGAGAGTATAGCTGAATCATGGAGTGTCACTAAAATAATATTGATGTTGATGGGTACTGATAAAACTGTTACGTCAAAAATGTAATGTGGCCTATGAGAAAAGACTCATATTACGTCAAAGCATTACGAAGTAAAATTATACCTTTAGTCAACAAGGAATCGATGAACATATATTTTAGATTATTTAAACAAACGTCACTCAACATCATAATGAAACGTCATCAGTTTAACTCACATTCAATATCTCAAACTGACATCTTGAAAACATTACGGAAAAAAAAAACACTGAAAATTTATAGTTGATTCGATACAGGAAATACTTTCTGCCATTTTGCGTAAATGAATAAATAAATGTGAATAAGGAAAAAAAAATTATTTAATATTTGAAATTAGCTGTACAACAACGGTATTGTACCGTAAACGAAATTCATAAGTTGGAAACAAGGGCTAAAGTGTATAGATACATATAGCGAATCTTACATGAATCAGCCCATCTTCGCGCTTGAAACTCAAAAATGTTGCAATGCTGAATTTATCAGTATTTATTTATTCATTCAATTTATTAATAGCGTAATCAGTGCATCGTCATGTCTTCATACCCTGTTGTGTGTGATGACGTCGAAATGACGTCAGTGTTTGTCAAAAACATCAAAGCTTCAGATTACCCCGATGGTCTAAGGAGAAGATATTTCGATTTCTATCATATTTAGTTTCTATTTCTGAATGTGTAAACACAGTTCCACAGTTGCTTAAAATTAGCCACATTGATGGTATCGGTTGGGAAAGTTCAAAGTGCATAGAAAATTTTCAATCATCTATATTCTATAATATTGTATACTATTTTATTTGCAATGATGACGTCATACTGTGTAATATTCGCAAAAAAAGCAATCATCTTACTTCCCTCCCGCTCATCAGGCTTACGTGGAATTGCGTTCGCGACCTTAAATATTATCAAGTGACTTGTCCAAAGTTCAAGACTATTTTTGGTAATAAATCACGATAGCTCTGTAAGAAAAGAGATTCCGAATTCCAGTATGTTTTATATCTTACTCAACTAATCGTGAATTACAATCTTAGCCGAACCGGTGTGCTGATATGGATTTTCCAATTACAAGAGCCTTTATGTGTTGGTACCCCATTCAAGGGCCCTATTAGCAACAGATAATGCCTAAGGTGCAATATTTGACGCACAAGAAGGGTGTGTACCAATATGGAGGTAACTAATTTTGTTCGCCTACTTTACATCTTGTGTAAAATCATGCCCTAACCCTAACCTGGTATACACACCACCGAGAGTACCCAATTTTGTGGCTACATTATAGACTTCTCCTACCAGGCAATCAATGCATTCATTTCACAACATCGATTGCTTCATCGTTTTTAAATATGTTAACATAGCAATTAGGTTTTATCTCAAATTTAATTGAATCTATTAAAATCAGGATTATATTAAAATAGTTTGCCACATTACGAATAAATCTCATTTTACTAATATCATTTTACGCTTTGAACACATTTAAAATACCTAATACCGATAATTAAAACGACAGATCAAGACAGATTCTGATTCGTTTTCAGCATTCCGCTAAAAAGTACCGATCGGGTCAGCACTGCAGAATCACTTCAGTCTAGAGATTATAACTATTTTTAAACGAATAAAACAGGAATAAATGCGTGGGAATTTTCGTCGTATTATTCCTGGAATTTTTAGACTCAAATTTATTTTTTGCACGTTCTCTTGACCATTACGCAACGAGATTATGCAATTATAAACAAAACTAGATGTTATTTGTTTAAACACAATAATTTATGTCTATTATTAAACAATATTTTCTAGAATGATATAGTACTGAATCTATTAATAATAGGAATACTTTAAAATTATTTCATTCTCTTTTTATATAATATTTTATGTATTAAACACACTATAAATACATTCAAATGTCAGATCGATATAGGCATTCTGATGAAAATAAAACAGTCAGCTTAAAAGCGTTCTTTTCCGTATCTTATGGTTATTTTTGAATGAATTAACTCTAAATAGGGTATTTGTACTTTTATTATATCGATTTTCATTTTAAATCCAAAATATCAAACAGCAAACGCTATAAAAAAAGTCTTTCAGATTATATTCACTGAAGTAGTGTAAAAGTTCTGAAGTTTTCGGAACCTTTTTATGAACGAATGTTAAAAAAATTCAGATAAATCACATGATGCATTCTGTAATATTGAAATTGTCAGCGTATATTCTTTTTGTGATGTCTTCAACACTGTTTTATCAAATTTCAAGAAAAATTCCAAAATCACGTTGTTAAAATGTATGCGGCAACTCAGAAAAAAAAATGATTGTTCAACGACTCATTTAACCAATGTTGCCAGATTTAAATTCAACGCTTTTTCAATATTCTTACGTTTCTTTGCGTTCTCAATATTCTCAAAATTATGTTGCCATATTCTGCTGACCAGACAATTTAGAGACATAATAACACCTAAGGTTTTTTTTCATGTTGGGTTTGAAAACGCTGATTCCCGAATATTTATCATGGTATGGGAACAGGGGAACTTAATATGACTAATCGGAATTACCGGTATTTAAAATAACTATAGTTGTGTAATGAGTTTTTTTTTCGAATAATTGACGTAATATAAAATGGATTGTGAAATATTTCCAGTAATTGAGATTTTAGACGTGTTAAATAATACCTATAATTTTACCTCAGACTCTAATGAGGATTGCCCTTTCTATACTATAAACCAAACAGGTCCGCCATCGTAATCTGATGGAATTGAAATACTTAAAAAATTCCATTCTAATAATTTAAACACAATTTTACTAAAGGTGAGATATAACAAATATAGTGTCGAAAAACAAACTCTAAAAACAAACACTCTTTATACGGCAATTCACTCAAATCTTTTTATGAAAAAAGGTGCTTCCGTAGTATATATGTGCAACAAGATGGCGGACACCGGAACGTAGAATGTGTATCAGGTTAGGGTTAGGCCACAATTTCAGGTACAAATACTACGGGAGTCACTCGGCTAGTCTCCAAACTCGTAATAAAACTAAAATAAGGAAAATTGGAATAAAATTATGACC
Source organism: Styela clava (assembly GCF_964204865.1). Classification (NCBI taxonomy): domain Eukaryota; kingdom Metazoa; phylum Chordata; class Ascidiacea; order Stolidobranchia; family Styelidae; genus Styela; species Styela clava. The sequence goes on from NC_135264.1 coordinate 12,944,333, forward strand.
TAACCCTAACCTGGTACACATACTATGTTCAGGTGTCCGCCATTTTGTTGCACATACTACGGGAGCGCCAAAAAATTTTTTTATGCGAAAATCTTGTGTAAATACTTGTGTAATAGTATGAAATATTGGAGTGAATACAGCTTTCAAGTATTTCAGTATGCAAGATCGTGGTTGGGAGTTCATACAGCTAATAAATTGAACGCTTTTTGAATTTCCCTTCTTAGGTTCAGATGTATTTTTAACAAATGAAAGTCTATGGTCCATAATATGTTCCGTTCAAATGATTGATAATGTCTAACCAAATAGAATTTCAACCTACTTTTGAGACGAACTTTTCTCAATACTCCGATGAAGCAATTGTATATTGTTGGTATCGCCATATTTGTAATACATGTCTGCCCTTTCGATACTCCAACGGATCAATACCTAATCAAAGGAGAAAGAAGCGTATTACAAAGCAAAAATCTGCGATCTTGAATGTACCTGTGATGAAATTTTTCGAACATCAATGTCCGTTCAAAACAATGATTTAAACGATCAAATACGTCATATATACGTTTGTGACATACATTTTCCTGTCTAAAATGATTCACTTTGAAGTATCGATTGGATATGCTTGAACTAAAATATATATCATACCATGAAAAACGACATCTACAATTTAGAAAGATGTATAAAGTATTTGTAAAAACTATCCAATTAAAATTTACATAAATTCTTAACGACGATTTGAGAAAGTCACACTTGAATATAGAATAATTATAACAAAAACAGGCTATTATCTTTCCAGACAAATATTACAACATCAGTTTTGGGTATTTCAATAAATATTTTTAAAGCCCACGCCCTACATAATGACAATTATACGATTTCCAGCGGTCTGAAAAGACCACATTGTCGGCAATTGAGACTTCCACGCTATTTATTTTGAAAGGCGTTAATTATATTCTCGTCTACGGTGTTTTCCAATTTTCTTGTTCTACAATTATGATTATCGTTATGAGAAAAAAGCATTGTATCATTCAAACTTCAAATTTTTGAATAAAATTGTCGTTGTTACTCGATGGAAATTCCCAAATTTGAAATAATATGAACTTTCTAAAACATAAACAAACAATGTGTTTCCTCGGAATTAGAATATCCTTTTTTGCAATCGGGATATACCTATTTATATCAATTTCCAAGAAATTATCTCTTTAGTAAGCTAATTTTCATTTAATCTTTAGTAAAAAAAAAAGTTTTTTCCCGCTTTCTTGGCTCTTTCGAAACGCTTGTGTTATCATCAAATCTAAACAAAACTTGGTATATATTATTTGTTTTCATATTTAAAAGTTTACAGCTATAAATTTCTACAAAATTTCTCACAATGGTAATGCTAAATAGCATGTGAAAAGTTTGGTTAAAAATACCAACGACATTTCCTATCTGAAGTTTCTTCTGTTTTCTTAAATTAAATCCGCCCCCCCCCCCCCCCAACTATTACTTTTGTCACGTATTCAAAAATACGACTCTAAAAAAGGTAGTACTCAACCCAGAAATCATAATCAAAATTTCAAACAACAATGAAGTCCAATAATACAAATATTTCAAATAAAACAGTTTGAACACCCATTTCTTTACAATGAAGACTTATACATCGTAAAGGCATTTGACATATTTAAAGTTTTAATGCTTTATTTAGTCGGATGCCGGTCAAGATGATCAGTCAATACATACCACATTTTTTATAAGTTACAAATAGTTTTATCACTAATAATAGAATATCTACCCCTAAATTTGGGAATCCCCTAAATAAAAAATGCAAATAACCTATTAACAATATTACAATTTTCTGCGCTGATACAAATCTGCTATTGCCTGATTTTCTAAAAATGAATGTAAACATTAATAATTAATATTTCCAATCTATTGCTATTTTCAACTTTATTCATAAGAATTATTATTTCTGGAATGTTTTATATTTGTTTAGGTGGAATTCTGACTCTGCGGAAAGTCCAGAATTTAGAAAATAAATAAATAAATAAAACAGGATTATAATTTTTAATGCCGGTAATGATATGTGAAAATTACTATTTTGTTCAAATAGAATTTCGTCCCAAGTTCCCACGGAAAGTCCAGAATTTAGAACATAAATAAAACAATGAAACTGGATTATAATTTCCAATGCCAGATTAATCGAGAATCTTGCTTGAAGCCCTATGAATAGCAACAAAAATTCAAGAAAATGATTATTTCACGTATATTGATAAAAAATCACAAACATCTATTAACTTGTTGCAGCAATAACTCAAAATAAGTCTCGTTGATGGTCACATAAATGTTGTCAATACAACATCAAAATCCCAACTTGACTTCCAGAACAACGTTGATTTATCGCTAAATTGGAATCTTTATTTCATGCGTTTGGGGATTGGATGAGTTGTTAACAAGATTTTAAACGAGATTGAAAGACAGTTATAGCAATTCAATGTTATTCCGTTTGTGTTTCGTAAGTTTTTATTTATTATATTTATATTCTTACGCAAGCTCTGGAATTTTTATTCATGTAATTCGGACTCTAATTCTAAGAACTGTTTTTAAATTCCTTTCACGAATTTGACTTACGGAAACCATTCGGCTTTACGTCTATTTTTGCGCAACTTCCAGGAATTCACTCATATTTAATTTTTGTCATTTAAAATCGAAACTAAAACATATCAGTAAGCAAACTGCTGATCCAGGCGGCCCGAGTACGAATCAATTGAATTAAAGTTAAACTGACTTAATACTCATGTAAAATATGTTTGAAATGTGATTAATATGAAGTATTGTTTAGTCACAGAAAACATTGATATCAAGTATGATCAAACATTTCTAATGTAGTTCTTTTGGCTCTTTAGTCGATCAAGACCTACTGGGTAAATTCTTATCAGCCCTGAGATAATTGAGAAATGGTTTTGGAACTTGGTCATCATCGATACTTTTTATGACAAAGATGACACATATGAAATATTAATTTCTTTGTTTACCGTAAACAATACAATAGTCAAAGGGAAATCACAAATTAGAATACGTTTATGGTCAAATTCTCTATACCCGTTTTCAAATGCTGTACAACTGACCAATTTTCGTATCGGTCAATTGGACGAAATTTTTACGTAGCTTCATATATGCGTCAAATGTTATGAGCTGTTTATTTTTAAGCTACTGGAAACACAGGTTAGTGCTTATGCCTTTGGCCGTAGGGGTTTTGATGATTTGCATCATCAAAAATGACGCCTGCAATATCGAAACATCGGTTGATTGCAGGCATAACATGCGGAAACCGTACGAATTTTTAGCGCGAACTAATAACTACAATTTTCAAGACGTGAATATGAATACAAATAATCCATCCCCGTCGCATAGAGTTATGTAGTTTTACACTACTACCTTAACGAGCCATTTATTAAAAATAAAAAAGAAACTCGATGTTGCTTTCAAATTGCAAACCAATAAGCTTTCTCGATGATCAATTTCGACCCCAAATACATAACCACACTTTCAAACATGATATCTCCACATTTTGCCCTCAAGTAAAATAGTTAAATTTCGTTAGTGGGTGCGGCTTTGTGATGTCATTACGGACATCAGTCATATAGTCGTATATAAAATTGAATATTGCAAAAGCCGCATATGTTCTAGTACATTTTTTTCTGTATTTGAAAGTTTTTTTGCAGAAATAAATCAAAATCGAAAACTAGTTCAACCGCAATATGCCCAATAATTTAAACTCTTAAAGTATCAAATTGCAATGAGATCTCATAAAAAGATATTGACGGTAAAGAAAACAAATCAAATCACCTGAGACGAAATATGAGATTGTATTTACTCCATCGAATACCAATTTCAGAAAAGATATTATAATATCAGGTTTAGCGTTTGGTTTAATGAAATTAATATCCAAAATTTGTTTTGATTTTATCACGAATAGAAAAATGAACAACAAATTTGATTGATGCTGCTCTTTTGTAACGCAATGGCCCGATGGCAGTAGAAATTACATCAGTGTATATTCATTATACAATATCCGTTTTTTAAGTTATTGATTTGGTCGCATATCACATATACAATGAATTTTGACTGGAAAAAATTAGATTATGAAAAATTATTAATTAAAATTAGATGCTTGCGTTTATATAACTTATTTCGTTACCATATAAATCGCGATAAAATATAGGTGTGGTAATCCTATAACATCATTGACGAATAGGGTACGAATGAGGGAGAAGCATTTTCACAGTTAACTTTCTCAATAGTGTAAAATTTGGGAACTCCTTCAAATTTTCTCCACATTGAAACACCTTGTGAAAATGTTTATAAACAAAAACGATGACGCCCCGCGCGTCTGCATAGCAGCATTTGGACGTGAATTTTTTTATATTATTCAAAGCGCTCAAATTTTATTTAGCACTTCTATATTTAATATGTAATAAATTAAATTGAAACTAAAACACTTCTTTATTTCGTAAATGAAATTTTTGAATGTGAAATAACAACAATTCAGAATTAAATTCTAGTTTATTGATATTCCTTGAAATGCCTTTTTGTGGAAATGAGGCCAATGGTTTCACAAAGCTTGATCTTTGGTGAAAAACGAATACTAAATTATTTGCCAAATTTTAAGTTAGCCCAAATGCAACCACAAAAAAACAACATACGCAACATAAAATATCAGTTTATAGTAAAAAAAACTTACGCGCACAACTGAGCAACTTTTCTCCATGCATTGAGTTCGTGCTTATTACTTTTTCTACGCAGATCGATTCAAAATAATTAGATATATTCAGTAATACATTACTAATTTTAAAAATAAAGTTAGTTTCGGATGCCTGATTCACGTTCCCGCTTCTTTCTTTTGAGATATAGAAATTAATTGAACCGAACTCGCTAGACAGAAAATACTTGGTGGTTTGTTTACTATTTATAAACTTCATAGGATTCGGTTCAAGATACGTAAAAACCATATGGTGACTATGCGTCATTCAGTCCAGCAATAGTATATAAGCCGCGAGCGCTTGTCAAATATCCACAAACTATTCTGCAAGCGTACCTGAACACAGTATAAAAAAAATTATTGAGTTGGTTATTATTGAATATAGATTCAAGCTACGATGAAGACTTTTATACTTTCTGCTTTCTTTGCACTTATTGTTGTTTGCATCGACGAAACTTTGGCCCACACATGCAACGATGTTATTTTACAGGAAGATGTTGATTATAGTCGGGTAAGTGAAATTTATTTTAAAGTTTTTATTTTCAAATTTGTTCGAAAAAAAAGTATTATGAACGCAAAATTAGCAATATTTTAAACGTTCGAAATTCGATTAACCTTTTGAGTTTAGAATTTATATATTTAGATGTATCATTAAAATTTTTGTTTCAAAACCGACATTTGATAGCGCTTTGTATGATAAAAAGCTAAAACAGCATCCGCTTCTATGTACAGGTTTTATAATGATTTCCTTGCACGGTTTCAACCTAGTATAAGTTATTTTATTTTTATTTTAATAATCATTTTCTTTTGATTAATGATTTTGAATAGTTCATAACTAGATATTTATGAATATGCCGGACATATTTCGCAATATTTGTCTTGCTCTCATTAAAAATTAATTCTGCCAGCGGCACAATTTTAAATCATTTCTGATCTTATCTTTTCAAAATTACAGCTCCGTGGAGAATGGTGGCAAGCATATCATACCCGTGACTCCCATTACTCTCAATTTGAGTGCTTTGATATGAGAATATTTGGTGTCAGCAAACTTCATAAACTATTCTACGTGCAAGAAACTATTCAAGAGTGAGTATCGAGCAAACTATATAATTATTGATATATTTCAGTAAAAAAAACACGTGAAGTAAAATTTATATTTTTATAATGCTAGGTCGAGACCGAAAATGGGAACAATTCAACAAATATTGTTCAGTACAATGTGCTGGGAAAACTGCGTGTCAGAACGTAAGTTACATTTAATTTTTTTATCATAAAGTGATAAGTACATTATTAATGAATTCAACCCGTCTTAACAAGCAATGATAAATTATTTCTTTTTTATATTCCAGGTGAAATTCATGTCAATGGACATATCGCAACAGACTATGACACATATATGATCATCCATACTTGTGTAAAAGGTAAGAACTGATTTTTATTATTTAGTAAATGATTTATTTTGTTGCTTCGTTATAAACTAACGAAATCATTTACTATTTATCAGGTCATCCAGTTATTGATGTTGAAGTCAGAAAAGAAATGAATCAACTACCACCGGAAAAGGTTCGGGAAGTCTCGCAACTTTTGGAAAAGATTGGAGTCAATTTTTTCTCTCTTCAAGAAAGAGACAGAAGCGTGTGCCCCACCCCAAAACGATAAATTGGACGTTTATTTCCTTAGAGTCTATATGTTATCTCTTTGTGCTGAATCTTTACAATTTATCGGGGACAATTTCCACTGTGACTCTAAAGATATGATATTACATATTTTCGTCGTTGTGTTTCACATATATTATTTTATTGAACTAACGCTTATTTAAACTGATGATGTTTTATTTAAACTATACTATGCTACACAATTGTCATATACCTCTTAAAATAATAAATATATTTGAAAAGAACAAATACTTGTGGAATATTTCAATTCATAATTTAAAATCGGGAATTTTAAATATCTTGCAAGCAGTGTCACTCATAGATTTAGCAATCCATCTGCAGCGCCGCAACGCTTATTTAAAGTGATGATGTTTTATTTAAACTATACTAAGCTACACAATTGTCATATACCTCTTAAAATAATAAATATATTTGAAAAGAACAAATACTTGTGGAATATTTCAATTCATAATTGAAAGTCGGGAATTTTAAATCTCTCACTCATGTCACTCATAGATTTAGCAATACATCTGCAGCGCCGCGGATAAGTTTACTGTTGTTGCAGAGTTTTCAGCAAATATCATCAGACGCTATATTCCGATATCTATATTCTAAATCTGCGTTTTAAGAAAAATAATTCTGTGGTATAAAACGCGTTAGACAACGTTTTCGAATAGGAAATCTATAGTATTGATTTATAGAAAATGTCGTACCACACACAACTATTTATCTCTGTCGAGTTCAGAAATTGATCGTCTGGCAAAGGTTATTGTAACATCGATTCATGATAACTTTGTACGAGTGATGCCAATTTTGAACTAACCATTTACACTCTTTTATCTGATCAAAAACACTCTGTCCAGTTTTACTTGAATTAATGCCGCACAAAAAAAAAACACATGAAGTTGCGTATAAGGGATTTGTACATGTGAGGTATATGCCTTCGGGGGATAGATTTCACGAGAACCATTTTGATTTCAATTTTTTGGGAAGAATCGTAATATAGTCCAGTCTTTGGTATATTTCAAAAAAATTCCTAATACCGTGCCGTTCCATATACACATAAGCTATTCGCAGTGAAGTAGAACCTTTTATTGCAATTTTAGTGATTCGAATTCGATTTTGAATCAAATTTTCTGTAACGTCATCTTTAAAACTATCTTAGCAGTGTCTAAAGTAATTGGGATTTTGTGATTATGAGTTTAAGTCGCTTGTGATAGGATTTTTGTGGTAGAATAATTCAGCAAGTAATAATTCAAATCTCGCTTTGGCACTGGTACGAATTATTTTACACCCATTCTCAACTTGACAAAAGAAAAGAAAACACAAAAGTTTTATAGAAAAAAAAATGACTCTTATTTGTAAATATTTTCAAAGAGAAAAAACTCATTGGTCAGATTAGTGGATATCTAATTTAACATTTATTTACCGCAAAACTGCGTTCTCGCGTATTTCACTAGTTGAATTAGACAGTCGCTTCCAATTGAATCCCAAAATCGACTTGAATGAATGATCTATTTGATGTATTTGTAGAAATTAAAATCATAAAAAATGTGTCCATCAGTCTATTTATAATCTATATCAGCAGTTCTTAACCCCTGGGGCAAATTTTGTCATTCTTAGGGGTCGTTATTGTGGGAAAAGGTTCAGAATAAACAAAAACCGCATCTATTTGCTCGTTTTGTTACGAGGAACGCTGTGTTATTGGTAGGCTAACTTGCCAGAAATATGTATTAACCCAGCGGTTCCCAAACTATGGGTCGCGACCCACTGGTGGGTCGCAAAAGAAATCTTAGTGGGTCGTGAAAAGATGTAGAAAGCTTTGGTTAATTATACTAGTTATTAGGATCGGTGGCGACTCGAATACGTGAATCTTCAAAAAAACAAAAGAAATTAAATTGAATTTAAATTCTAATCTGTGTAAGTTTCCTTTTCACGATCTACTCAAAGGAACAAAAATTTGCTACACAATAAATGACCATGTGGCTTTTTTACGCATAGCAGTTTTGTACACTGTACAGCACTTCTTACCGTGTTTCCCCGAAATTTAGACAGGATTCAGATTTATTTTCTTTTGAAGAATAACGCTATGTTTTTTTTTTGGAAGAGGTCTTTTGAGGGTAGGGTTTAATTAAAATCATTTTCAAAATTCAAATTATTAACCTATTTTCAGGCCAGGTCTTATTTTCGAGGAAACACGGTAGTTTTGCGATGATTAGCCATTGCTGTGTTCTGTGTTATGCCCTAAAAACAAAAGAAAATTAAATTAAAGTTAAGTGGGTCGCCATAAGCTGTAGTAATGAATAGTGGATTCCAACTCTAAAAAGTTTGGGAACTACTGTATGGACCTTTCCCCGAGCATCGACTTCCGTGTCTACTTCATGACATTGGCCAATCAGCAAGATGCAAAAAGTGACGTAACAATGCTCCCTTTTCGCATCCGCTCAGACCCTTTTCTCACTCAGACAGATTTTCATGTGTGGTCGTAAACATTACCTCGTTTCCGCGTTTTTGAACTCTATTCGTTAGTTTTCCTTTGTGTTTCGGAAACTTAAATATAAATCAGATAATTCAATGATCACTCTGTCTTCCTAGGAGTTTTAATTTAACTGCAGTAACAAAAAATTAGTGTAGAAATGGCTGTGATAGACTAGGCTAAAATTCTTTACCGGTACTTTTAAAAAACAGATTGTTGTATGCGATGAATCATAATGATGGTTTGAAACACATACCCCATTTTACAAGCGCCAACCCGCAAACGCACTCTTAAACTAGCCCCGAAAATTTTGCAATGGTAAAGTATAGGAGGAATTTTTCGGGGGTCAAAGGTCGGGGAATGGTCCATTAACCTATTATTGGATAGGCTGATGTGTATTAGCCTATTATTGCGTCATAATATCGCTCGTTTTGCAGAAAGTGATTCTGGCAACGATTATCGAGGCCGCCTGCGGATTGTCGCAAATTCAGCGTTGGAGCGAGAAATGTTAGCTCGACAGTGATTCGTTCCACGTAAAAATTAACGAAGTTCTAATTAAACAAGCTTCATAAAATTTGGTAAGTTTCAAGTTAGGAAAAAAACACGTATGACAATAGAGATTTGATAGGTGTCATTAGAAGGGACCATCAATTCGTAACACGTTTGAGTTGAAAGTTTTTTTTAAAAGCTCCGCACTGTAGGAAATATTTGCGCCGTAAAAAATTCAATAACGAGATTATAGTCCTGTATTTCGTGTGATGTAGATATTGCGACCTTGCAGATGCGGGTTGTAACATTCCTACTGGATAAGCAGGTTGATGATAAAATATTTCGTTTGTCTCTCCGTGGCCATATATTTGAGCATAGCTGTCTTGTTATCAGTAGACCTATATTTCAACCAAAATTGAAAACCACCACTTTTGAGCTCTTTGTTATTTCACCAGACATTGAAGATCTGGTTGCCAAAAAAACAAAGGCTGCCGTCGTATTAAATGTGATTGTTTTTTCCTGAAAGCAGCTTCCTGACCAAGACTTTCTGTTCATTCTTGAGTTCTTTGTTAATATAGGTTTTTAGCTTGAAATTGAAAAAAAAGTAGCTTTTAAGATCCAAACGTCTGAAATTCCCCCGCACTCTTTCGCCCCACCTATTCCCCCTCTATTCTTCCACCACTCCAATCTTCCCCTCCATTATTACCTCCTCCCGTCACTCGCTCATCCAACACTCTCTCCTTCCCACATCTATTCTAAGCTCCTCCCGTCACTCTTTCCCCCACCGCTCTTTCTTCACCGAACCCCACTCTTGCGGAGCAGAAGGGGTAGAAAAAGGGGACGTCTAAAGTTAGATCTTTTTAGAACCCGTTTTTCAATCGATCTCGTTTATAAAAATAATTTTTTTTTAAATCTCACGACCCCTGAATACGCTCAAATACTAAATGGTTTGTAGCACTTTTATGGCTGCAAAATTAAATGATTAATCATTTATTCATTGTTCATAATATTTATTTCTCTAGAAATTACCTTAAAGTGAAAAAAGCTGCGTATGTTTTCCACCAGCGACTTTTTGAAATCATGGCGTTGTCTTTACTCCAAGAAAACTAAATGTACACCGAATGGAATCAATTATACCGTATTAAAGCACTTTATAAATACATAAAAATGCATGGTAATGACGTTTATACTATTTCTGAATATTGCTATTTTGGCTTGAATCTTTTTATTTTTGTGTGAAACTGAAGCTACCAAAATAGGATGTTTTATATAAGTTTTAATTTATCTTATTAATGGTATATTTGCCATTTAAGCATTAGCATTTCAAGAAAACTGAAACCACTACAACGCAATCAATATTGCTAATCTCCTTATATTTGTCGATTTAATATCCATCAATCGACAAAAATTACTTTTTAAACACAATTATTTCCTGTTCTAAGTTTGAACAAAAATTAAATCACGATGTGGCAATTCCTCATATGTTAAAAACGACATTGAAAAATCATATTTTAATTTTTGCATATAATTTTCATTGAAAATATCCCATATCGAATAAATAATTGTCTCGTTTTCTGTTAAAAAAATTATAATCGCTCGAAACATACAGATTCGAATACGTAGGCTATATGACAATTTCTCCATTTATGATTTCGAATTCCTTATTTTTGAAAATGATATTCAAAAGTGACCAATTTCTGTTACGCGCAAACAGAAATATTATGGAATATTAGTAAATACGTCAACACTATGAGCTGTCTACTGTGATGCCATTAAAAGACTGATTTTACTCACCAACAATAAGCCCCAAGGGTTGTAGTAATTTGCATCATTAAAAATGAGATCGGATATGCGGAAACCGTAAGAAACGACGGTGCAAAGAGTATAATCATAAATCAAACAGTAAATCATTCACTGGAATGAAGTAGGAAATAAATTCCACAAAGTCGGTATGTAAATTTAATCCAACCTTATATGTCCAATTCTTATTCAATCATAAATCGTAAACTGACCAAAAAAAAAAGTCAAAGGCGTGATTATCGTCTGATATTGTTATTGTTTATCTGTTAAGCAGTCTGCAGGGTTGAGGCTTATTCACGCAGTAGCCGTTTTCAGCATCGACAAAATAGGACACTCCTGTTGAATTTTCTCCACAGAGTGTTTTTGTTGATGAATTTATATACAATCATGATGATAAAACCGCCCACATGTTTCCAATACGGGGAAGGTTCGTCTTTTTCAAGGCAATGGTTATGAATGTGTAAAATACCGAGGGCGTAGTAGCAGTACACCTTAATCGATGTCGTTTTATTTAGAAAAATTTCAAATCGGGCATCTCAATTAATGAACGAAAAACATAAAAATATTGTTTGCTTTAAATTCAAATCTTGAAATTCAGCTTCTATCGATAAAACTGATTACACAAATTCGATCGTCACTTCTTCATCAGGCGGACACATTTTACCTATATAGTACATTTGGCTATACTTTATATAAGTATTAGCAAAGAATTTCACGGAATTGCAGGCTATATAAGTTGTTAGAAGTGATAATATTGAAATTCATAACAACAAATATACTTTGCACCCTGAATAAAATGGTCATTGAAACTTATTGCAAACGAACTAAAACAACAAAGTAGTTTTACAGTTAGTTTGTGTTAAAAATATGTTTCATTATTGAGTTTTATGATACGTTTATGACATATGTAACTTAACTTTTCTCCTTACTTAAATAATAATTATTGAGTCGCGGTATTCGTTAAAAATTATTAGAGTTTAAAGATGTTAAAACAGAGGTTGACTCAGAGTGAAAATTCTCAATAGCGTAATATTTACGCACACCTATTAAATTTCTAATTATGATCTGCGTTTGGCTAAATTTGTATCTAATTATTATAGTGACATTCACGCGTTTGTAGTGCATATAGCTTTGCTTACTTATGAATATGTTGAATATGATCTTTTTCAATTTCGATTATTTCGACGAATAGTGCACTTTTCTTTCTTCCAAATATGGTCAGTTTTTGGTATAATTTAGGCTTCTCTTATACCAGGGATGGGCAATTACTTTTCTGAGTGGGCCAGGTATAGATAATAGACTTGGTTACTGTGCCGGAAGCTCAAAATTCAATATTAAAAACTACGAACGTTTTATTCACAACAGCTAGGCTAACGTTTATATAACAACAAGAAGCACAAATGTAATAATCGGGGTCGTTATGACATGATTATCATATTTTCAAAGGAAATTTATGTCCATAAAACGGACCTGTAGAAGTATGTGCACCAAGATGGCGCACAACCTGAATATAGTATGTTTACCAGGTTAGGGTTCAGGTTGTTCATCTTGGTGCACATACTTCGGGAGCGCCCATAAAATTATAGTTGTAATTTCAGCATACACAAGTGTGTCGGACGAAACACTTTGGTGAGCTGGATCCGGCCCGCGGGCCGTAATTTTCTCATCTATGCCTTACATCAAAACAATAGCATGAAAATGTATATTTTAAATTTAAAACCTAATTAATTTACTTTAAAGGTTAGCTCAGCTTTTAAGAATAGTTTCTATGAGTGTGATATAAATACCTAATTTGAATAATGCATTTTAGTCAGCTATAAAGCATACGTTTTTATAATAAAGCAAAATGTTAAATACTTCGAGATCATCATTCACTGGAAAAACGCATCAAAACTATTTTTTATTCTGCGATGGAGACTTTTTCAACTGGTTTATTTTTTGATTCGTTGAATGCATACGAAAATAGGAAAAGTCAAGAATTGGTTTTATAAATCCAATTCTGTAATAAATGTAATTCTCCATACACGTTAAAACTTTTGGTTGCAAGTAGGTTAAAACCTAACTTGTTTCATACATTACCTCTGTTCACAAATATCAAGTGCAGTTTATAAGACATTATTGATCATCCGTAGATCAATTTCGAATACAAATTGTACATTTTCGTTCCTGAGAAAATTTTAGAATCGAAATTGACAGACAGAATATATTTAGTGACTTGATTCTATTTATAACTTTAACAGATTCAGTTTAGAATGAGTAAAATCATATGATGACTATGCGTCATTTTAGGCCGCAAGGAGTATATAAGTGTCAGCAGTTCGTTGAGGACATTCACAAGTTACTTGAAACTACTACCGAGAAGAGTGAGATAAAACTTAATAGTTGGTTAATATACTAACCGCACACTGAAAACTAAGATGAAGATTTTTTTGATTTTTGCTGTTCTTGTTGCTGTTTGTTATAACGAAGCATCAGCTCACACGTGCAATGGTCAGATTTTACAGAAAGACGTGGATTATAGTCGGGTAAGAAAATTTTTCAAAGCTTTGCTCCAAATAAATCTCAGTGTAACTATACAAATTTTGATCGCTTATATGCTAGGAAGGTACAATTTTGACCCTCCGGAAGTATTCGTACCATGATGACGCACAACCTGAACAACCCTAACCTGGTACACATACTATGCTCAGGTTGTGCGCCATCTTAATCATTTTAAGTATAGACTTGACAATTGACAGAATTGAATTTGATTGCGGCAAATGTTTAGTTTATCAAATATTTTCATCACAGCTCCGTGGAGAATGGTGGCAAGCATATTATACCCGTGACTCTCGTTACTCTCAATTTGATTGCTATGATATGAGAATAATTGGTCTCAACAGACGTTATAAACAATTCTACGTTCAAGAAATAATACAAGAGTGAGTATTGAATAAAATTTATCAATGTTGTATTGTTAAAATATCAGAAAAAAGTACATTTCGTTTATATTTAATATTTTTTATAAATTTAGAACAAGACCGAAAATGGGAACAATTCAACAAATATTGCTCAACACGATGTGCTGGGAAAATTGTGTGTCGGATCGTAAGTTGATTTAGATCATTCTTAAAGACGTATCTATGCGTGAATATCCAAAGCCAAAGAGATTAATTCTTTCATTAAATATTTTCAGGTGAAATTAATATCAATGGACACATTGCAACAGACTATCGTAACTATATGATCATCCATACTTGTGTTGAAGGTAAATAATGTTTTTAACTTTTATTATTTAATAGGTTTTATTGTACTGTTAGAAGATGACTCATTTTCTTCCTATTTTTCAGGTCGTCCTATTATCGACATACAATTGAGAAAAAGAATCAAGAAACTTCCCTGCAGAAAGATTCAGGAAATCGCAAAAATCTTAGAGAAAATCGGAGTCAATTTCTTTTCTCTTCAAGAGAGAGACAGAACCACTTGCCCATCTCCTAAATAATATTTTATTAGCTATTTATTCCTGCATTTATATCTGGTATTGCAGTTCAGGGATTCAATACCTATTTACACTGTGGTATTCTTATTTCCCAATTTCATATTCAACTTATATTTATAATGTGAAAATATATTTATTTAAAGCATTTGCAATACTATGCTATGTTTCACAATTGTGACGTACAATTATTTGTTATTTCATTATTTATGCAATTTATGAAAAGACGAATATAAAAAATTATAGTAAAATTTTGCAAATTCTTTTGCTGTAATTCAATGCAGTTTAGACTCATGGTATAGCAATGGTATGATATGCAGTTACGAGATTTCAGAAAGTCGAACTCCTGGTGTCGTTCACAAGCCTGTGCGTGTATGCACAGTCACGTAAATTTCGTCCCCGAGAAAAGTCAATAAAAGGGCTTATGAACACGAAACTGACTGTTACATTGTAGACTAGATGGTAGGAAAAATAATTATAAAAGTTGTGACCGGGGAGTCATTGTTGCTCACAAGTTCAAACTGTGCTTGACCTGAAATATAACCTTTTATGACGCACTCCTTCCATTTGTGTATCCTAGTTTTAACGCCGCTCTAATTAATACCTAGAAATATCGGGTAACAATTTGTAATTGTGATAATGAATGAATGTAGTCATAATTTCAAAACTTGTAAATCAGAACAAATTATTTTTTTATTTCAAAATTTTGAAGAAAGATAAAAGGCCACTTATTCGAACTACTTGATAACGTTAATAATCTGTGATAGAGTGTGACTATCAGTTTGTAAAAAAACATAGATATTAGAGCTATATTGATTTGGTATGTTTTCATAGTCTAAGATAACCCTGAACCCATACCGAACACACTACGGCGTTTCAAAATCCCCAAACAATTTTGAAAAAAATATTTGTGGTGCGTAAATTTATGCAATCTGAACCTCAATGTGCCGATATAATGCATTTAGCGTAAAAATAGAAGCGCCAAGGGCAATATTTTTGAAGACAAAAGATCAAAATCTGTTAATACATTCAAATCTCATCTTTTAGTATATAGAAATCGAGTTTATCTCAATCGCGATCTACGAAAAGCACATATTTTAACATGAATAGGTATTTGGAAGATAAATAAACTTGATACGCGTAAGAAATTAGTACAAAAAATTACAAAAAGTTTAATCCACGATCATGTGTGTTATATTATAACGCCAAAAAGAAAAATCCATTTAGCACTGTCATATTTTTGAAAAATGAACTGAAAAAACTCAGCATGCATTTGAAGCGATTTTTGTTCTTGCAGCAGGCAAATGTTCCAATATTTAAAAATCAATGAATACGTCATTGTTAGTCTGAGAGGAAAAGAATGTCCTGAAAGTTTACCGGATGTTTATTCCGGAAATGACGTATTTGAAAAATTAATAAACATTGTTATATTTCATCCATTTAGTTGAAGTTCACTTTTCATAAATGTTGCATGAATGACATTTCACCAGACAACGTATTTTAGAAATTTCCAATTTATGGACTTTTTTCTACTTCGATATTTCTCTGGAAATGATGGCCATAAATTCGTTCAAATCAAGAATAAAACAGTAGAAAATGTTTGGAATGAAATGGGTTTTCTTTTCAATATTCTTCTGACATATTGAATGTTAGTTTAACCAATAAATAAAAGCTTTATCAAAACTTTACAGCCATCTTCAATGTTTGTTTAAAAAATACAGAAATTATTTAGGCAAACAACATGTTTAACGTCATTGTGTGACGTCATCAAAATTACTGAAAATGAGGTCATTATCTATCAAAGGCGAGATATTTACATCAATTTAGTGACCAAGGGATCTACTCATTTTTTAAATTTTCGTGGTTATTGTATTAGGTGATTTCCAACGAGTTCGTCATGAAATTTAACACATTTATTTAAATCAAACAGACAGGGCGGAAAAAGTTATATAGAATATGACAAAAATGAATTTGTTGACAAAAAATCCAACAGAGATATTTGTCATTTCTTGAAATATTCATAATTATTTTGACGTGTGTTCGTGGACACTTTCTCCTAAATTACCCCAAACGCAAGGATTTGATAAATAATAAAACTTATGAGTCACATACAATTTTTCAATTATGTCTTCGAACAGGCAAAAAACAAAGATAAGTATAAAAATTATGTGCAAAACACCCATGATCAAATACAGTTAGTACACCTTTATGTTTGTTTTTTAAAAAGCAGTGGGGATCATTTGTGGACAATAGGTTGGTCTATAAATAGTATGTTGCGGCCAAAAGAGTTTACCATAGATGGAAGAGTGCAAATGGATGAAACAACGCACATCGTGGAATTAGGTTTCGTTCCTGGTAATAAAGTAAATTAAATAAATTGCTTGTTAACAATATAGGAATTATCCAAGAATTAGTTTTACGTCATGCACCGCATCATTTTTGTTACAAATTGTCCTGTTTTCAAAACTCTTGAGTCTCTACTTATAAAGAGTGTCATGGTCCGAATCATATTTGCTTCAAAGCAAAAGTATTTTTTTACTTTCTTGGATTTTCGTGGCGAAATAGAAGATTTATGAGTCGACTACAACAATACTTGGAATAACATGTAATAGCATTAACTCCCCATAACGGTAAAAAAAAAGATTGATGTAACATTTTTCTAAACAGCACACACTGGTTTGAAAAATGACGCGTGATGAAGTTGAAACTATTTATTTTCATAATTCAGTTACTTAGATATCATAGAATACTCAATTGGGACGGGTCAGAAAAATAAAATCCGACTTTTCAAGGTAGTATGAGTCGCATTCTTGGTGCTTAAAATTTTTCTTTATATTTTATTAGTTTACAACTAGATTAACCTAGACTTGATTTGGTTAGGTAAAAAAAATGAAATTCATAAATATATCAATATCCCTTTCATTATATCACTCACATTGTAGCTATCATAACAAAGTGATATTACTCTTTTTCCTGATCGTTTGTCTGTGTGATTATGTAAGATGTAAAATTATCGTCTCGTCTTATGATTTGCCGCAAGTTGCATTCATGGAACAAACTACCTCACTTTTTGCGTGCTTTACTGATCACCGGCGACATCTGTCGTACAGACAATAAATCGTAATGGGTTTCTATTCTTACTAACGTAGTGTGGCTAACTTGCACATGTCAGGTAAATAAGCTAAGATTTCTCGGAATCGGTGGTGGTCTTTGCGTGCTTTTTGCCCAGACAACCTGGGGTTTAGAAAATTTGTGAAGTAATCGAGAAAGCAGAATGGTAAGCCACGCCCTGGGAATCAAGTTTTGGTTTATTTATTTGTGCATAACGGCCTCCGACATTAGGGGAGACGTAGGGTGGTTGGAAAGCGTGCTACCTATGGTGGATGTTATTTTAAATCTCGACCTACGTGGTTCTATGATAGGTTGGATTAACATAAAGGACTCTCCGCTGATGTTGGGGCCAGGTGACACGTTTTTGGTATCTTTACTTTCATCGTCGATCACATGGCTGCTACTATGGGATAGAGATTTTTTCAAGATTTTCTAAAATAGAGATAAAATGGGTATGGTCGAAGTCGGAAAACCATACCGCTATGTCGCGTTATACAACACCGTTCCTCGGTGGTAAGGTTTATTTACGTTTCGTACGTTGTCGCAATTGGCCTTAAATAGCGAGTAGAGTACTGGTTGACGTCTCGTCACATCATGGATTCCTATATTGATTACGAGCGTGGGCGACACTGGGATTGTATGTTTACGTCTGCCGTCAAAACATTCGGGTTTCCTTCAATAATTCATCTCATTTAGACATGTTAGGGTTGTTTTGGTCTAGTTGTCGAAATAATGACCAAACTCATGACTCGTTTTATACATAGCGGTTAGATGCCTAATGTAGTTTCTTGTCGACTAGTTTGATAATATTAAAAATGTTATGTCTATTTCTTTACTTACCTCATCAACGACCTGACGTGGTCGTTTGCCTTGCTTCTATTCCGGCCAAACACTGCTGCAGAATAATCTATAATCCGTTTACATCCAAGCAATTTCAGTTATCCATTGGTATTCCAATACAATCCTTTTTGAAGTTCTACTCTCACTCATATTATCTAAAGGTCTAACCTTCTAGTGGCCCCAACTGCCTTCTATCTGAAAACTTGATAAGCGATTTTTTCGACAGCGACAATCACGCCAGCATCAACATAACATTTCATGTTAATAATAATAAACACTAGACAAAAACCAGTTATAGTTTCTTGATATACGGTACTGACACACCAACGTTACAGTAATGTCTCAAGAAATTTGACGTTCAAAATAACAAAATTTCACAGAAACGAAAGGATGGAAGCATCAATAGAGAACATTATAAAAAATATGTGTTGCCATGTATTGTGAGGAGGTACGTCAATATTTGGGGCATGAGTAAACAAGGGAGCAATGCTCAAATATATGGACACGAAAGCTGAAACAAAGTAGTACGGGTATACAATAAGTCACTGTAGGCAGGGGCTCCCAAAGTTGAATGACCGGGGCCAAAATTAGAAGTGGAAGGATATTCACGGGCCGTATGCAATCCTAACAACGGTACGTATAATTAAGAAACAGGTATAATTGAAGTGTTACGAATATACACGTGCTTAAACTGTGTTAATGACGTAACAATTGACGGTATCTAGACCGCAAAAAATAAAAACAAATGGTTAAACCGTAAATATATACTACTACGTTAAACTATTTCACTTGAGTTCGGTGGATCATATTAAATTGTTACGCGGGCCGTATTTGGTCCGAGGTTTGGAAACCACTGCTGTAGACTATCGGTACCGCAGTGTTGACGACTCCCCTTACCACTTGATCGTGAACACGGAACCGCCACAAGATGCGCAATTTTTAATTTTGATGACGTCATCGCACTCTGAAAACGAATCTCATAGAGCCCACAAACATTTCTGAAATGGAAAAAGTAATGCCTTTCTTGCGAAAAATACAATCTTCAAACCTTGGCAATCTTGAAGTAATTGGTCCAGAATTTAATTTTCAAAACAGCGGGGAAATGAACATAACAACATAATAACAAAACGGTCCATATGTACATTTTGTGTCCAATAATATCATCTAATTTTGAGTAAGCCTGAACCGTGAGGGACGTTTGACAACAAACTTTATTAGTTGCTTTACCCGCATACTTGCAATTTTGTGTACTAGCTTGCTGAAAATATTCTAATGCTAGGTTGTATCTATAATCTGGTTCCATTACATTTGAACCAACGTACATTTGAACCCATGACAATTGCACCTGCATACTATCGCACTTATGAATTTTTTTTGTTTTACGGATATTTGAACCCATACTCACCCTAACCCATGGGTTTTAGCACCCGCATATAGATTGAACCCGCGGATATACGCATGGGTTCAAATGTACGTGGGTTCAAATGTACGGTCACCCTATATTCTATCTATTGTATCTGAGCGGTTGTACTCGGAATATTTCATTTGAAGATTTTGCCCTTCCAGCCAAAACAAAACTTGTCACGCACCAGACTATTCCATCATTGCTTTGTGTTTACCCACGTAATGTTTTCCAACAGAGAGTACGAGAGACAAAATATATTGATATAACGTTGTAGCAAAAGCATTTAGGCTTAAAGTGCAGATGCATGCGAAGAGAATTCAAACTAGAAGGAAGAATATATATTGTAAGGCGAAAGAATAAGAAAATGAACCGAACAAATGGAATTCATATTGCTTTTGGCATAGTATATCTGGCAACCCTGGTAATAGCTGAGCAATGCCAAATTCCCACACCAATAGAAGATATAGATGTTGATAAGGTAATATATATATGACTGTTTTTATAATATGAAGTAGTAATGAACATGAGTGTACACTCGCGAATTTACCATAAGGTCAAAAGCCCAATAAAGAAGGCAAAAAGTTGAATCACTGGTGACGAACGACATTGAAAAAAATAATTGGTCACCATCCTAATTTCAGTTTCCAAAAACGTGGTACCAAGGTCTTCATACAAACGATCCAGTAATGTCTGAAGATGTCCTATGTTCGAAATTACAAAACTTCACCAAGACGAAAGAAGGTTGGAAAATGGTGATAACGGAATACCATAAGAAGTATATATATATATATATATATATTATTTTGCATTTTCATTATGTTCATCAATATCATAAAAAAAGTTCAACGATTCTAGACATTTTTGATATAATGTTCAAAACTGTCTCACGTAGTCCAAGAAATTAATTTTCAATTCAAAATTGCACACAAGAAACATGAAAAAAATTTTCAGGTTCATGTATCAAAAAAGAGAAATAACAATATCAATATTTTCAATTCTAGTTCTCCGCCTCGTGTTTTTCCATCACGACACATAAGACAGCGCAAAGGAGTTTACACTATAGACAAAAAAGATGGTAAGATTAGATAAATATAGGTAGTTTATTAGGTGTAGTTTGTGGTTTGATTAGGGTAATGTCCATATCAAACATCATCGTGTATTGTTTATATAGATCTTGGAACAATCACTTCTCAAACTTTAAGTTCCGATGGAGGATTTAATGAAGCCGCTGCAGCAATAGGTAACATTTTAGCATACGATTTAAAGTAGAAAGAGATATTTTTAGGCTTGTCCGTGGGAATGGGAATCGTTCCATGGATGGGATGGGACAGCACATATTTGTATTTCCCATGGGACACGACATACCACATGGTTTTGGGGAAAATGATGGTAAAATATTCCATTATGGACTGTTAGGCCATATATTTGAGCATTATAAAAAGCAAAATATATATTCAGCATTGACAATATACTTTTTGAAGGGGCTGATGGACACATGTATAATACTTATAAATCTAAAGTTAACAAATTCAGCTATTTTTGTTATTTTGCATGTCTCATCGTACATTAGTCCTATTTAGTAGACGCTAAACCTAAATTTAACAATTTCAATTGTTGTATTCCAACCGGAATTCTTTGGAATGGGATGGGACAGGCATAAATTGCTATGGGATGGGACAGAAAAATATGTCCCGTGGACAAGCCTAGATATGTTTAATAGGTTTAGAGATTTTCATCCCAAGTATTTTGAAGCATTTGAATTACGTAAGTTGTATCTAGTGTGTGCTGAACGAAGTCAAGGCAAAATGACGGTATCTGTGATATTTTGTTTTGTGTGCAATTTGACGCTAATTATTTTTTGTTTTTTCTTTTTTTTCTGATTGAATTGAATGAAACGAATTTGATTGCTGTAAAGATGATGCGCTTCTCAGTAGAGAACTTCTTGAACTGAGCGATTATAAAAACTACTTTATCACAGCTTTTTGCAGTTTAACAGGTGAGCAAATTTTTATGTTTCAACTCAAGAAATGCTATATATTTATGGCTGTGTATCAGTATTTTTTCACTCACAATATAGTGGAATATATATTTTTTCGTCTCATGTTTCAGGTGAATGGATTGTTTGGGCTCATTTTCCAACACCAAATCCCGATGTTCGTCAAGTCAGTAAAATGTGGAATACTCTGATTGATTACCGAATCGCAGTCAAATTGTATCCCTGCAAGAAAATCAATTGGAAATAACACGTTTTAAAAACGATCTTGCCAAAAACTACGAACAAATAATGCTACTCAATATTGATTTCTCCATATTCTAGAGCTAATTCAGCATTTGTGTATTGTGGCCATTTTCACAACACAACGCAAGTACCTCTTAGTCGGTGTGGCAAAGCCATTTTTGCATATGTTATTCCTAACCCCAACTGACCACGTGATCAAAAAATAACGTCCCTATGACGACACAGTAACGTAATAAGGCCCTCCAAACTAGATTAACTGTCATCCAAGACGCGCAGACGATCACCCGAAATTGAGCAAGCCATTTCTCTCGTTTTCTCGTCGTGACGATCTCGATATGAGAGAGATCGCTGGCGTTAGTGAGTTCGTTATCGTTGGCGAAAATGCCACTTCGGGCGATTGTAGCTATACTTTGGCAAGCTCTTCGACGTGATTGTGAGTTCGTAGTGACGTAATCGGATGACGGAGCAAGGTGGGGGTTAGGAATAACATATGCAAAAATGATTGTGACACGGCGAAGAGAGGTATTTACGCCGTTTAGTGAACATGCGCCATATATTGTAATATTATTCAGTAATATATTCCATAATAAAACAGTAATAAAGTCTTCCTAATTAAACAGCTTAATTAAATACATGTTTGAAAACTTTTTCCCGAATGAAGCGTAGCTGCAGATATGGCCAGATAATTACTATAAAGTACATTGAAGGAACGAAATACGATGTGTTCGACAAATTCTCTCGATGTTTTTGCCATTTGCTGATCGCATCAATAACAGAGCGTTATTAATTTAAGGTCTTCAAAATTCCAGCAAGTTTCTAAAATCGTTTTGCGACTGTATTGCGAATTACAAATTTGTCCAATTAGAGTCGTTTTAAGCGGATAGACGGTGCGGTGCGTTGATTGCAACACTAGGGCTAGAACGTAACACAACGTCATTTTTGGCGATTTTGAGTTTTTTTCATAAAATAGGTATTTATGTAATGCTGCGCACCTGTCTGTTAACTCAGATTTTATTTTAAGAATTCCGAAACCCATAAAAATTGAGATTTAGTATGACATGCACATTTGTGCAATTGTTTCGTCATAATGAATTATCATTGTTACCGCCAGGACTATTGTGATGTCACAAAGGCAAAATAACCTCGGCGACGTATTTTCGAGTTTTTGCATCTCGGATTCTAGCTTAGTGCGTATTAATTTGAATTTATACTACAGTATAGGAAGGCGTGCACTTGTGATATTCACCGTCCGAGTCCAATTCACCTTGGTTAGCTTTTATATTGGATGCATGGCTGTTTATTCTTTATATTTAATCTTAGTCTTATTTAGGTGGGTATGCAGAACGTGTTATATTGATGAATTATATATTTTTAAACATAAAAAAATAATGTCATTGAGACTGATTAGCTATTTTGGGGATTAGACATTGTAGATACTGAGAATTACATTCGTTTTTGGAATGTTTAGTTTTCAGGACTGGTGCATATAGTAAAGTTGCAAAATTGCGTATGTCCCCAAGTCATAGACACATTTCTGCCTAAGTCACAGGGCGCCATTATGACGTCACTTAACTGCGTCATACAAATTAACTTAAATCCGGCTACGATCAAAAAATTGAACCATGGCAAATTATTGACACTCAATGGCATAACAACATCGTTAGGAAGTTTTTTACGTTTTTCTCAAAACTGCTAAAAATGACTTACGCAATTCGGTTATTAGCGTGACAAATGTTGCTCAGTATCAGCTGTTCTTTTTAAAAATTTATCCATTTTGCTAAACTTTAGCGTTCCTTGGCTTTTTTAATCAAAGACCACTGGGCACAGATTCTGCAAACTCACACTTTATTTATATTCGATTACTACACGTGCTATGTTTTAGCCTCGACAATAGGCTTTACAATATACATGCTTGTCATATAGGCCTACTCCTTGTTACGTCACAAATGCACAGGGGGGGGGGGGGGTTAGGAATTTGGATTGGTGTCGCTCAAGCTAACATTAAAGTAAAAGCAGGTTCACTTTACGTTAATAGAGTAGAGTGGTGGACTAACGCAAAACAAAAGATAAAAAAAATAATTTGTAAAAAGAAGAGAATAGTTGCAATTCCTGTGCGGCACACCTGGCATCGTCTCGCGTCGCACAGGTTGCGGCGCACTGGGCTAGTCTATCGCATCGTTTGCGGTATCCATTTTTGATTATTGTAACTAGACTGAAGATCCCCGGAAAATAATGACAATTAAGTTATTTGATTTACAACTATTTTTAGAAACACATCTAGAAACTGACGATTAACACGCAAAACTATCAAAAAAAGGGAATTTTTATAACCATGCTCAAATAACTGTCTGAGCAAAAGAAGTGACTGTGCGACGCCATAAATTCTAATTGTTGCATCATTGTTAACCTAATGCTGATTTGAAATTGTTACGGATATAAAAAAGAAATCGATGCTAGGGGAAACATCCATGAGAAAAGGAACCTGACAATAATAATTTATATTGCATTCGGCATAGTATATCTGGCAACCCCGGTAAAGGCTAAGCCATGCAAAATTCCTTCACCTTTAGAATGTGTATGTACATTTTGTGTTCAATAATATTATCTGATTTTGAGTAAGCCTGAATCGTGCGGAACGTTTGACAACTAACTTCATCGGGGGCATTACCCGTTAACTGGCAAAATTGTGTATCATCGTCCTGAAAACATTCTAATGCACTATATTGCAGTGCTAAACCCAATTACTATCTCACCCAATTTTAGTGTGAGTGAAGAAAGCAGTTATACTTGCAATATTTCAATTGAAGGTTTTGCCATCCGGGCCAAAACAAAACTTGTCACGTACCAGACTATTCCACCGTTGCTTTGTGTTGTAAGGTTTCCAACTGAGAGTACGGGAGACAAAATATATTGATATAACGGTGTAGCAAATGCATTTCTGCCTAATGCGAAGAAAATTCAAACTGGAAGAAAGAATATTTATTATAAGGCGAAAGAATAAAAAAATGAACCGAACAAACGGAATTCATATTGCCATTGGCATGGTATATCTGGCAACCCTGGTAAAGACTGAGCAATGCAAAATTCCTTCACCAGCCGTAGAAGATATAGATGTTGATAAGGTAATATATATTTGTGTGTTGCTGTTTTTATATTATGCGTAGAGATGCAGTATATTCGCAAAGTTTGAGCAAACGGATTACCACTAAGAACTTAATCTAATTTACATATGACTGGACGAATATGGGGATATAAGTTGCATGTCCGCAGAGTATGCAAGAGTCATTTAAATGTAGTGAGTAACGCCATGTAGAACACAATTTCATGGCAGCCGCACAAGTCGTGTTACGTCCAATAAACACTAGTAACTCGTTAAATTTCGTTTTCTATTAAACGCTTTTCGATTGGTCTAGAACAGGGTTGTCCAGCCTTTTTGGCCAAAGGGCCACATTTAGTTTACGAATGATTGCGCGGGCCACTTGACATGGTTGTTATGTTCTAGCTTTTACTACACCGACTACTGATTATTAATGAAAAAACAAACAAAACCATCGCACCAAAATTATGAAAACAATGAAAATACGAAGATACAGTTAGGTCAAAAGTTTTTACCACACATAGATATTTTAATGCCAAGTATGACACCGCTTTTATCCAGTAAGTTTGTCAATATTTGGTGCGATGGACGATGCAACCATGCATACCTAATTTTTCATATGACTATCAGAAATTAGTGATCTTGCGGGTGATTTGACTTGGTTCGTCCGCAAAAAAACTTGCTCGTACAAATAACTGCTGTCAAATATTAAGGTCTTAAAAACTGCGTCATCTAGCATCACAGAAAAAAAAAAAAAAAAAAACAGATTGAAATACAAGGCAGACGATAAAAAAACTTCAAACATCTCTCTCCAGCAATAACGCTCACAAAGGGACATAAATAAGAAATAAGCTTTCGAGAGCTGGGTGGTACTTCTCGAGTGTTTTAATGACAAGAAATAATTTTCTCATTAGAGGTTTCAATAATGGCCCATATTTGTGAAAGGCATTGTGATTCGAATAAAACCGCGCGGGCCACTCAGAAACTTCGGCGGGCCACGGGTTGGACGACCTTGGTCTAGAATCTCTAGACCAGTGGTTTTTAAACTGGGGGGGCGCGCTTCCCAAGGTGGGCGTGAGAAGATCTCAAGAGGGGGGGGGGGGTCGAAAGGTCACAAGATGCCCATTTGAAATTCTATGCGTTATGGATGTTTTCCCAAGCTTTGATTTCCTTGTTTATGCCGTAACAAAGGCCAATAAGCAATAATCAACAGTGGCGATCAATCAGTGCGATCGTTCAGATTAATATTCGAGCATGGCTGTAATGTAAACATTAGCTCGTTTTATTATTTTATTTTGAGTGGTAATTGTCAGTTTTCAGTTGTGTTTCCACACAAGGATTGTCACAACTCATAACGAACTGCTTGACTAAAAAAACATTATTTTAACAGAGCTATTTCATACGCTGTAAATTGCAAGAAATGCAGAAATTTCCCAATTATGTCGGTCACTATCGAAACTAAGAATGAAAACAATTAATTGACACAATTTGCTTTTAGATTTATTGCCGTGGCGCTCAAACCATCTCAACTGAGTTGAAATATAAGATAATAATTGTAAAACATTTTCAATTAAAAACATCCTCGACGTGATATAAGCACTTCTTGTCGGAGCTAATTGGAATTCTTTCATGTCGACTGTGATTTATTGCCTCGCACATAAGTCTGTCTTCGATTACAATAAAAACTAATTGTAAAATGTTTTAAATCAAAACGTTGGCGGCGGCGCTAGAATGTCTGGGCGATATTGGGTATTCTTGTGAACGCGAAAAACGATATTCGAAGTTCGCGATATTAGAATATTAAATTCGAATTGGCCATCCCTGCGTTCACATGCATAATAACTGTTAAAAATTGAAATTCTTTTCTCTTTGCTGAAAATGTACATACATTCATTTGCACCACTTTATAAACAGTATTTTCAACCTGGTGCTTACAAGATTGTAAGCACGTCAGGAGGTATTGTTAGTTATTCTTCAAGACGTTAGGCAAGCCAAGAAATCTGTGATCGTTGTGTATTTTCAACACATGTTTTTTTGCATAGCTGAATAGCGATGATATAAACAGTTGATTGAAGTTTTACGTGTGTTATGTAAACGTTTTGGCAAAAAATACATTGAAACGTTTTCAGCGCCATCTCAAATCAAAGCCCATTACAAAAACAGTTGGCATTTTTTTTTTTCAGAACAAAAAGGGGGGCGCGAAGTTTGAAAGATTTTCAAAGGGGGCGCAGCTCCAAAAGTTTAAGAACCACTGCTCTAGACGAACCTTTTCTAAAATAAGGGAAACACTGTTTTTCTATTACCAAGTGACACGTCCAATCGGGGTTAGAGTGTCATCCAAACTCTAGAGCAGTGGTTTTCAAAATCGTCGTTATTTTTCTCTCTCCGCCTATTTTGAGAGCTTTTGTCCCTCACCGTGCATAGAAATTACTTTATTTGTTGAATCGTTGCTCAAGTATGCTTGGTTTGAAAAGCTAAAACAAGAAAATCAAAAGGTTGAAGACAAGATGTAACTTACAGACTCGTAAGCCGTCATCGTCATCGAGGTTTCTAAATCCCGTCAAGGCAGTCGTAATTCACGCGAACATGACCTCACGACTCCGCAAACCGATAGCAAGCTAATATAGAGCCGAACGTATAATCACCCGTATGGCTCACAGAATTTCATATTATAAAATTTTTGTTACTACGGCTAACTACTGCTACGATCGCAGGTAAACAAATTATATATAATAAATAGCATTAAATGTGTATCAATCTAATTTCAGTTTCCAGGAACATGGTACCAAGGTCTTCGTACAAACGATCCAGTAATGTCTGAAGATGTACTATGTTCAAAATTACAAAACTTTACAAAAACGAAGGAAGGTTGGAAAATGGTGGTAACGGAATACCATAAAAAGTACATATTGTCTTGCATTATTATTATGTTCATCAATGCCACAATCTACTATCCCTATAATTATCGTCAAAAGTTTAACGATTAAAAGAATTTTTGATATTATGTTTAAAACTGTCTTACGTAGTTGCAAGATATTAAATTTAAAGTTGTGATTTATACACAAACGACAATTTCTTCAGGTTTATGTATCAAAGAAAGATAAATACTAATATTTATCTTTTCTATTCCAGTTCTCCGCCTGGTGTTTTTCCAGAACGAAACATAAAACAGCGCAAAGGAGTTTACACCATAAACAAAAAAGATGGTAAGATCTGAGAAATATAAGCTCAGTTGTTTGAATTGTAATGTTCATATCAATCATCATTGTGCATTGTTTATATAGATCTTGGACTCATCAATTCTCAAACTTTAAGTGCCGATGGAGGATTTAATGAAGCCGCTGCAGCAATAGGTAACATTTTAGCATACGATTCAAAGTAGAAAGGGATATTTTCAAGCTTGTCCGTGGGAATGGGAATCGTTTCATGGGATGGGATGGGACAGCACATATTTGTATTTCCTATTGGAAACGAACTACCATATGGTTTTGGGGGAAATGTTGGTAAAATATTTCGTTATGGACTTTCAGTTCATATATTTGAGCATAGCTCTCTTGTTAGTTATAAAGAACAAAATATATATTCAGCAATAACAATATACTTTTTGAAGAGGCTGATGGACACATGCATAATAGTTATGAATCTAAAGTTCACAAATTAAGCGTTTTTTGTTATTTTGCATGTCCCATCGTACATTAGTCCTATTTATTAGACGCTAAACCTAAATTTAACAATTTTTATTGAATTGTATTCCAATTGGAATCCTTTGGAATGGGGAGGGACAGGCATAAATTACTATGGGATGGGACAAAAAAATATGTCCCATGGACAAGCCTAGATATGTTTAATAGGTGTAGAGATTTTCATCCCAAGTATTTTGAAGCATTTGAATTACGTAAGTTGTATCTAGTGTGTGCTGAACGAAGTCAAGGCAAAATGACACGGTATCTGTGATATTTTGTTCTGTGTGCAATTTGACGCTAATTATTATTTTTTTTTTTCTGATTGAATTGAATCAAACGAATTTGAATGCTGTAAAGATGATGCGCTTCTCAGTAGAGAACTTCTTCAACTGAGCGATTATAAAAACTACTTTATCACAGCTTTTTGCAGTTTAACAGGTGAGCAAATTTTTATGTTTCAACTCAATCTTAAATAAATTGTCACAATAAATTCAGTACGAAATACTATATATTTATGGCTGTGTATCAGTATTTTTATCACTCACAATATAGTGGAATATATATTTTTTTGTCTTATGTTTCAGGTGAATGGATTGTTTGGGCTCATTTTCCAACACCAAATCCCGATGTTCGTCAAGTCAGTAAAATGTGGAATACTTTGATTGATTACCGAATCGCAGTCAAATTGTATCCCTGCAAGAACATCGATTGGAAATAACACGTTTTAAAAACGATCTTGTCAAAAACTACGAACAAATAACACAATTACTACACAATAGTGATTTCTCCATATTCTAGATCTAATTCAGCATTTGTGTATTGTGGCCATTTTCACAACACAACGCAAGTACTTCTTAGTCGGTGTGGCAAAGCTATTTTTGCATATGTTATTCCTAACCCCAACTGACTACGTCATCAAAAAATTACGACACAGTAACGTAATAAGGCCCTCCAAACTATACTAACTGTCACCCAAGACGCGCAGACGATCATCCGAAATTGAGCAAGCCATTTCTCTCGTTTTCTCGTCGTAACGATCTCGATATGAGAGAGATCGCTGGCGTTGGTGAGTTCGTCATCGTTGGCAAAAATACCACTTCGGGCGATTGTAGCTATACTTTGGCAATCTCTTCGACGTGATTGTGAGTTCGTAGTGACGTAATCTTCGGATGACGGAGCAAGGTGGGGGTTAGGAATAACATATATATGCAAAAATGATTGTGACACGCCGAAGAGAAGTTTTTACGCCGTTTAGTGAACATGCGCCATATATTGTAATATTATTCAGTAATATATTCCATAATAAAAAAGTAATAAAGTCTTCCTAATTAAACAGCTTAAATACCTGCTTTAGACCTTTTTCCTTAATCAAGCGTAGCTGCAGATGTAGCCAGATAATTACTATGAAGTACCTTGAAGGAACGAAATACGATGTGTTCGACAAATCCTCTCGATGTTTTTGATCGCATTTTCTGATCGCATCAATAACAGAGAGGTATTAATTTAAGGTCTTCAAAATTCCAGCAAGTTTCTAAAATCGTTTTGCGACTTTATTGCGAATTACAATTTTGTCCAATTAAAGTCGTGTTAAGCGGTGTGCGTTGTATGCAACACTCCAGCAAGAACTTGGCACAACTTTGCGCGGTCGACGAAAGATGGAATGAGATAATTAAAATTGTTTTATAAACTTAAGATAATGTCATGATCAGCTTTAGATTCAACTCTTTTATGGCTAATTCAAAAAACATTAGGTTGAGAGTATTTCCTTCAATTAATTTGGAAAGGAACCCGATCACGCTTTGCCGCATAAGAAGTTGAAAGCAACAAGCGCCATACAACGGATTCATATTTTTCCAAAGTGTTTAATTTTATCAAACAGATAATACCTCTCACTATTTTGAGCAGCATGAGAAGAGACTTATAATTCTGATAGCAAGTTTTGATACAGAAAGTGTTTTTTGACGTACCAGTCTTTACCAATCAAAACATAGCGCAGTTTATTGTTATATAGAATGAAGCATTGCTTTAAAGACGGTATAACTTCTATATATGGCCCACATGTTCAAAACTTAGGATTCCCATATTTTTGGGATCTCAGAGCGGGACGCCTCCAAAGACCATAGCTGTGATTTTTGCACCTTTGAATTTAATATTGGGGTCCTACATTTAAAACCATCCCGACCGTCATCATTGGCCATATTGTAATCGAAAGTTCATGCGCTGTCTGTCTAAATACCGGTTTCAGTTCGAAAAATAGAAATAAATTTAGGTTAACGTTAAGCACCCTTTTGGCGTACGGGGCTTACGCGTAACAAAATGTATATCAATTAGCCGTTAACAAAACAACGAAACAAACAAGACCACGCACCCACCTTCAGTAAGAAGGCTAACGGTACGCTACACAGCAACAACAGTATCAAGAACATTCTAATAGGTATTGTTCGTGTATTGTGCTGACTGGTTGAACGCCAAAGTGGGACATTTGGCTGACCTGTCGGGACACCGGGACAAGACGTTGAAAAGCGGGACTGTCCCGCCTAAAGCGGGACGTATGGTAAGCCTATCAAAACTATCATTTTTATCCAAAGCAATAAACCCAGGGGAGGTCGCTACGCTACCAGCGAGGGGAAATGTAAGTAAAGAATTTCAGCAGTAAAAAGTGGATGTTCAATTATGAGTTCGTAGGTACTTAATGCTAATTTTAGGCTAGTGCAGTGCTCCGCAACCTTTTTTAACTTGCTGCACACTGATAAAACTTGCCAAATTTGACTGCACACCACAACAAACGAAAAATACAAGTTGTAACTTTGTTTTATGTTCATATAACAATGAGAGATTGGTGGTTGTTTTAATTGAGCACAATCGCTCTATATTAGAATCATTACGTGACGCGCAATCAATTTTGCAACACGATTCTAATTGTTGCATCATTGTTAACCTAATGCTGATTTGTAATTGTTACAGATATAAAAAGGAAATCGATGCTGGGGGAAACATCCATGAGAAAAGGAACCTAACAATAATAATTTATATTGCATTCGGCATAGTATATCTGGCAACCCCGTTAAATGCTGACCAATGCAAAATTCCTCCACCTTTAGAATGTGTATGTGAACATTCATTCATTGAATACATTTTGTGTTCAATAATATTATCTGATTTTGAGCATAAAAATTTTCTTTATATATATTTTATTAGTTTACAACTAGATTAACTTAGCCTTGATTTGGTTAGGTGAAAAAAATGAAATTCATAAATATATCAATATCCCTTTCATTATATCACTTTCATTGTAGCTACCATAACAAAGTGATATTACTCTTTTTCCTGATCGTTTGTCTGTGTGATTATGTAAGATGTAAAATTATCGTCTTGTCTTATGATTTGCCGCAAGTTGCATTGATGGAACAAACTACCTCACTTTTTGCGTGCTTTACTGATCACCGGCGACATCTGTCGTACAGACAATAAATCGTAATGGGTTTCTATTCTTACTAACGTAGTGTGGCTAACTTGCACATGTCAGGTAAAAAGGCTAAGATTTCTCGGAATCGATGGTGGTCTTTGCGTGTTTTTTGCCCAGACAACCTGGGGTTTAGAAAATTTGTGAAGTAATCGAGAACGCAGAATGGTAAGCCACGCCCTGGGAATCATGTTTTACTTTATTTATTTATGCATAACGGCCTCCGACATTAGGGGAGACGTAGGGTGGTTGGAAAGCGTGCTACCTATAGTGGATGTTATTTTAAATCTCGACCTACGTGGTTCTATGATAGGTTGGATTAACATAAAGGACTTTCCGCTGATGTTAGGGCTAGGTGACACGTTTTTGGTATCTTTACTTTCATCGTCGATCACATGGCTGCTACTATGGGATAGAGATTGTTTTCAAGATAGGGATAAAATGGGTATGGTCGAAGTCGGAAAACCATACCGCTATGTCGCGTTATACAACGCCGTTTCTCGGTGGTAAGGTTTATTTACGTTTCGTACGTTGTCGCAACTGGCCTTAAATAGCGAGTAGAGTACTGGTTGACGTCTCGTCACATCATGGATTCCTATATTGATTACGAGCGTGGGCGACACTGGAATTGTATGTTTACGTCTGCCGTCAAAACATTGGGGTTTCCCTCAATATGTCATCTCATTTAGACATATTAGGGTTGTTTTGGTCTAGTTGTCGAAAGGGTAATGAACAAACTCAAGCCTCGTTTTATACATAGCGGTTAGATGCCTGATGTAGTTTTTTGTCGCCTAGTTTGTTAGGATATTAATAAAAATGTTATGTCTATTTCTCCACTCACCTCAGCAATCACTGAGCGTAGTCGTTTGCCTTCTTCCATTCTGACTAGAAACTACTGCAAAGTAATCTATAATCCGTTTATATCCAAGCAATTTCAGTCATCCATTGGGATTCCAATACAATCTTTTTTGAAACTCATCTTCCTCATATTATCTAAAAGTCTAGTCTTCTGGTGGCCCCAACTGCCTTCTATCTGAAAACTTGATTGATTGGATCAGCACTTGGTTCAAACGCGATTTTTTCCGACAGCGACAATCACGCCGCCACCAACATAATTGATTCATATGTACAATTCGTGTTCAATGATAATAAACACTAGACAAAAACCATTTATAGTTTATTGAAATACGGTACTGACACACCAACGGTACAGTAATGTCTCAAAAAATTTGACGCTCAAAATAACAAAATTTTACGAAAACGAAAGGATGGAAGCATCAATAGCGAACATTATAAAAAAGATATGTTGCCATGTATTGTAAATAAAATGGAGGTACGTCAATATTTGTGGCATGAGTAAACAAGGGAGCAATGCTCAAATATATGGACACGAAAGCTGAAACAAAGTTGTACGGGTATACAACATGTCACTGTAGGCAGGGGCTCCCAAAGTTGAATGACCGGGGCCAAAATTAGAAGTGGAAGGATGGATATTCACGGGCCGCATGCAATCCTAACAACGGTACGTATAATTAAGAAACAGGTATAATTGAAGTGTTACGAATATACACGTGCTTAAACTGTGTTAATGACGTAACAATTGACGGTATCTAGAACGCAAAAAATAAAAACAAATGGTTAAACTATTTCACTTGAGTTCGGTGGATCATATTAAATTGTTACGCGGGCCGTATTTGGTCCGAGGTTTGGAAACCACTGCTGTAGACTATCGGTACCGCAGTCTTGACGACTCCCCAATTCCCCTTACCACTTGATCGTGAACACGGAACCGCCACAAGGTGCGCAATTTTTAATTTTGATGACGGCATCGCATCCAAAAAACGAATCTCATAGAGCCCACAAACATTTCTGAAATGAAAAAAGGAATGCCTTTCTTGTGAAAAATACAGTCTTCAAACCTTGGCAATCTTGAAGTAATTGGTCCAGATTTTAATTTTCTAAACAGCGGGGAAATGAAGAAAATTCTAGCAATAACTACAACAACATAATAACAAAACGGTCCATATGTGTACATTTTGTGTCCAATAACCTCATCCAATTTTGAGTAAGCCTGAACCGTGAGAGACGTTTGACAACAAACTTCAAACATTCATTATTCCCGTTTACTTGCAATCTTGTGTACAAGCTTGCTGAAATATTCGAATGCTATAACTATATTCTATCTATTATATCTAAGCGGTTGTACTCGCAATATTTCATTCGAAAATTTTCCATTCTCGGTCTAAACAAAACATGTCACGTACCAGACTATTTCATCATAGCTTTGTGTGTACTGTTTACCCACGTAATGTTTCCAACAGAGAGTACGAGAGACAAAATATATTGATATAACGTTGTAGCAAATGCATTAGGCTTAAAGTGCAGATGCATGCGAAGAGAATTCAAACTAGAAATAATATATATTGTAAGGCGAAAGAATAAGAAAATGAACCGAACAAATGGAATTCATATTGCCATTGGCATAGTATATCTGGCAACCCTGGTAAAAGCTGAGCAATGCCAAATTCCCACACCAATAGAAGATATAGATGTTGATGAGGTAATATATATATGACTGTTTTTATAATATGAAGTAGTAATGAACATGAGTGTACACTCGCGAATTTACAATAAGGCCAAAAGCCCAATAAAGAAGTCTAAAAGTCGAATCACCGGTGACGAACGACATTGAAAAAAATAATTGGTCACCATCCTAATTTCAGTTTCCAAAAACGTGGTACCAAGGTCTTCATACAAACGATCCAGTAATGTCTGAAGATGTCCTATGTTCGAAATTACAGAACTTCACCAAGACGAAAGAAGGATGGAAAACGATGATAACGGAATATCATAAGAAGTATATATATATATATATTATTTTGCATTCTCATTATGTTCATCAATATCTTAAAAAAAGTTCAACGATTCTGGGCATTTTTGATAGATTGTTTAAAACTGTCTCCCGTAGTTCCAAGAAATTAATTTTCAATTCAAAATTGCACACAAGTAATATGAAAATTTTTTTCAGGTTCATGTATCAAAAAAGAGAAATAACAATTCCAATCTTTCCAATTCTAGTTCTCCGCCTCATGTTTTTCCAGCACGAAACATAAGACAGCGCAAAGGAGTTTACACCTTCGACAGAAAATATGGTAAGATTAGAGAAATATAGGCCCCTGTAGTTTGATTAGGGTAATGACCATATCAATCATCATCGTGTATTGTTTATATAGATCTTGGAATATTCACTTCTCAAACTTTAAGTTCCGATGGAGGATTTAATGAAGCCGCTGCAGCAATAGGTAACATTTTAGCATACGATTTAAAGTAGAAAGAGATATTTTCAAGCTTGTCCGTGGGAATGGGAATCGTTCCATGGATGGGATGGGACAGCACATATTTGTATTTCCCATGGGACACGAAATACCACATGGTTTTGGGGGAAATGTTGGTAAAATATTTCGTTATGGACTTTTAGTTCATATATTTGAGCATAGCTCTCTTGTTAGTTATAAAGAGCAAAATATATATTCAGCATTAACAATATACTTTTTGAAGAGGCTGATGGACACATGCATAATAGTTATGAATCTAAAGTTCACAAATTAAGCGTTTTTTGTTATTTTGCATGTCTCATCGTACATTAGTCCTATTTATTAGACGCTAAACCTAAATTTAACAATTTTTATTGAATTGTATTCCAATTGGAATCCTTTGGAATGGGGAAGGACAGGCATAAATTGCTATGGGATGCGACAAAAAAATATGTCCCATGGACAAGCCTAGATATGTTTAATAGGTGTAGAGATATTCATCCCAAGTATTTTGAAGCATTTGAATTACGTAAGTTGTATCTAGTGTGTGCTGAACGAAGTCAAGGCAAAATGACACGGTATCTGTGACATTTTGTTTTGTGTGCAATTTGACGCGAATTATTTTTTTTTTTTTCTAATTGAATTGAATCAAACGAATTTGAATGCTGTAAAGATGATGCGCTTCTCAGTAGAGAACTTCTTCAACTGAGCGATTATAAAAACTACTTTATCACAGCTTTTTGCAGTTTAACAGGTGAGCACATTTTTATGTTTCGACTCAATCTTAAATAAATTGTCACAATAAATTCAGTACGAAATACTATATATTTATGGCTGTGTATCAGTATTTTTATCACTCACAATATAGTGGAATATATATTTTTTTGTCTTATGTTTCAGGTGAATGGATTGTTTGGGCTCATTTTCCAACACCAAATCCCGATGTTCGTCAAGTCAGTAAAATGTGGAATACTTTGATTGATTACCGAATCGCAGTCAAATTGTATCCCTGCAAGAACATCGATTGGAAATAACACGTTTTAAAAACGATCTTGTCAAAAACTACGAACAAATAACACAATTACTACACAATATTGATTTCTCCATATTCTAGATCTAATTCAGCATTTGTGTATTGTGGCCATTTTCACAACACAACGCAGGTACTTCTTAGTCGGTGTGGCAAAACTATTTTTGCATATGTTATTCCCAACTGACCACGTCATCAAAAAATTACGACACAGTAACGTAATAAGGCCCTCCAAACTATACTAACTGTCATCCAAGACGCGCAGACGATCATCCAAAATTGAGCAAGCCATTTCTCTCGTTTTCTCGTCGTAACGATCTCGATATGAGAAAGATCGCTGGCGTTATTGAGTTCGTTATCGTTGGCAAAAATGCCACTTCGGGCGATTGTAGCTATACTTTGGCAATCTTTTCGACGTGATTGTGAGTTCGTAGTGACGTAATCTTCGGATGACGGAGCAAGGTGGGGGTTAGGAATAACATATGCAAAAATGATTGTGACACGCCGAAGAGAAGTTTTTACGCCGTTTAGTGAACATGCGCCATATATTGTAATATTATTCAGTAATATATTCCATAATAAAAAAGTAATAAAGTCTTCCTAATTAAACAGCCTAAATACCTGTTTTAGAACTTTTTCCTGAATCAAGCGTAGCTGCAGATGTAGCCAGATAATTAGCTTTAGATTCAACTCTTTTATGGCTAATTCGAAAAACATTAGGTTGAGAGTATTTCCTTCAATTAATTTGGAAAGGAACCCGAACACGCTTTGTCGCAGGAGAAGTTGAAAGCTGCAAGCGTCATATCACGAAAG
The DNA here is from genome assembly GCF_964204865.1 of Styela clava. Lineage (NCBI taxonomy): Eukaryota > Metazoa > Chordata > Ascidiacea > Stolidobranchia > Styelidae > Styela > Styela clava. Next base: position 12,981,958 of record NC_135264.1, read on the forward strand.
CATATTTTTTCATAGTGTTTAATTTTATCAAACAGATAATACCTCTCATTATTTTGGGCAGCATGAGAAGAGACTTATAATTCTAATAGCAAGTTTTAATACAGAAAGTGTTTTTGACGTACGAATCTTCGCACGTTCATTGTTATATAGAATAGAGCATTGCTTTAAAGACGGTATAACTGAAATACAGGTGATTCCTCACGATCTAACACAAAACGCAATTTGTGGGTATACTTCACACACAACTTTAAATTAGAAATAAAAAGACAGTGAAATAAACTTTGACCCCACGTAAAATAAATAATTGAAAAACCTTTTCCAAGTCAATGGATTCTTATCACTGTCTACGTCAACTGTACTTAAAAACCTATGTCAATATTCGCCCAAAGGGTTTATTTTTATTATGAGGATATTACCGCCCTTCCTAGACATGACATAAGATCACATGATACAGAACAATTAGTTTATATTCAATGTTTGCGTATGAAAGATAGAGAGTGCTTTTATATATTAAAAACTCGACAAAAACAATTTCTTCACCATCTGTTCTGGAAGAAATTTTTGAATTCGTAGTAACGATGTGGAAGTAGCAAATATTGGTATTAAAGTTGGAGAAGAGGTGAAAATTCGAAGTGTAATATTAGAATAAATAGAAAACAATGTCAATTTAAATTTTTTATCATATATTGGAATATTTAATCGGACGCACAAGGTGTTTTTGTATTTTCAGCATATATTAACCAAATCTAATTGCTCTTTTCAATTTATTATCATAACGAACCAAAGTGCAATTGACCTATTCTGATTTGGTCTAGTCTAGACATCTTGAATATTTTATTTTCCGCGGAAAGACAAACGACAAAGAGGTCCGAACCTTACATAGTATGTAAATTAGTAAATATTATTTTTTAATTAAATTGAAAAACTTTCTGTGGAAATATATTTTATAACATCATTTTGATATAAATATATAAATTCTTTCATGTATACTTATACTGCGATAAATATATACTTACAAAAAATATTTATCAGACTATCAAATCGATTAGATATAACAAGAAAATAATATTAATAAGAAAAGAAAAGTAAAAATAGAATATTAGTCTATATAGCCTACATAAGCTGAGAGAAAAGTTGAGACATACAAAAGCTCCTGAACGCAATACATAAAATAGTATGCACTGTTCAATTTAAACTAGAGAATATAGAATATAAATTATTTTTCTTATAAATAGAGGGATCAAAAATAAAAAAAACTCAAATGACTTTTAGTTTTGCAAGTTATTTGTGACACTTTGTTTATGACAAAGCCACGTGTTTAAACTATGAAATAACTGCGTGCTACCGCCGAGCCGCAAAGCTTTTTAATAGAATTTTCACAGGCTTGTTTAGGTATTACAGAAAATGAGTTACTAGATTCACTAGAAGGTAAAAGGAAGTTGAGCATAGCTGACATATGAAGTGATGCACACACGGCAACGATGTTAATAAACATGAGGTTCAACAGTTGTATTTGACGGTGACCGTACATTTGAACCCACATACATTTGAACTCATACATTTGCACCCGTATATCCGCGGGTTCAATCTATATGCGGGTGCTAAAATCCATGGGTTAGGGTTAGTCTGGTTTCAAATATATATATAAATTCAATAGGTGCAATAGTATGCAGGTGCAATTATCGTGAGTTCAAATTACGGGTTCAAATGTACGTGGGTTCAAATGTAATGGAACCGTATTTGACAGTACCACGAGTAGCAATTTCAATAGAACGCGGTAAACTAATATTGTAAAAGCGGAAATCATTGAAAACTTACTGGAATTCCCAATATTACTATGTTAAAAATGTTATATATATCCGGTATACACGGTTCAATAGTGCCTTCAGTTCATAGCATTTCAATTGGTAAGAGTTGGGATATTTGGATGGCGTATACAACGTATTTTGTTCAATTGCCAGTTCATAAAATTACTGAAAACTCGGATGACTGAAATTTATTTAGTTACCTCTTTAGTTATTTTTATGAAAGTAGACCGAGTTGAATGCAAACTCTACTAAAAAACTACGATAAGAAGCGTTCAACGATTATTGTAGGGTTTTGATCTATCAATTAATTACATTTAGTATACTTCATATAACCATAGTCTATAAAATTCTAATATTGAAATATTTTATTTTTAAATTTGGGTTTAATTACTAGCATCAAGCTATCAAGTTCAACTTTAAAACCTTACGTGTTGAAGATGTTGAGTACGTCTATTTTCATCCTGTGTTTCATGAGTGCAGTAACTGCAATTCCATGCAAAGATGTAAATCTTCAATCTGACGTAGATTATACTAAGGTAAGATCTTACTGTTTCCAGATAAATTTTGTGAAACAACATGCGTAGAAGCACAGCCGAAATTATTAAAATTAAATTGTATTTTGAAATTATATATTTTTTAAAGACTGATGGGACATCAAGCAAATTCCAACTAAAATTGATTGGGCTGAAATTGATAGAATTTTCCCAATTTTAATCCAATAATAAGAATTGCAGCATATGTGAAAGTTTCTAGAATCTTTTGTACAAAGCCGCCGCCAACGCTTCAAATTTTCAACTCATTCCTAATGCTAGCCCTAACCCCAACTGGATAATTACTAATTTCTTATGCCAAAACGTTGCGGGGTGGTGAATCCAATATCTATCTTAACTATCTTTATATTTATTATAATTTTTTATATTTGATAATTTGGTATTGAATTATTTTAAACTAAATTTCAAAAACCAAAATAGATATCATACAATTTACTATATATTTCTATAAAATCCTGTAGAAATATTGAGTATTCTATAACTCAGTTGTTCTCAAACGATGGGGTGTGTACCCCAAAGAGGGCGTAGATAATTTTTTGAGGGGACGTGAAACTGATTAAAAATATTTGTTGGATTCGATCTTTCCCGCCCTATTTGTTTAACTTTGCATTTATTCCATTACGTACGTTCCATTCACGTATTTTAACGTGATTTTACGTGATTTGTAGCTTATTGTTAGCTAGTTATTTTTGAGGTGGGGTGCGAGACTTGACAAATTCTAAAAAGAGGGCGCGTATTCAGGGGATTCGTACAAGAATAAGAATAATCAGACAATGAAATATAAATTACATCAGCTAGGACTTTAGTTAATTGTTAAAATCGAAATTATTTAGAAAAAATTTACATTTAGGTCAAAGGTGAATGGTGGCAGGCTCGTCACAGTCATGAATCTCGTTATAGCGAATTCAGTTGCTTCGATACAAGAATTTTTGGAGTCAACACGGAGCATAAATTATTTTACATGCAAGAAGTTGCTTCAGAGTAAGAACAAATCTAGAATACAATTCATTCTGTTAATCAATTGTCCAAATAGTTTTATTGTGACGAAACAATATTGGTGATCACCATTTGCAGACTGCTCACGAATTAATAGCGCACAAAGTTTTGCTTCAATCTGTGCTTGAGATATTTTTATAACATATATCATATTCGATTTCAAAATTCAAGACAGTTTACTTTAAATTGATGAAGAGGAAATGGGGACTCTCAAACAAAACCACAAAACAAGTGTGTTTAGGATAGGAAAGAAATTTACATATTTATCCCGGAGGAGAAGAAAGCTGATAAGAGAGCTCAATCATATGACATACCACGGCCTCTCGTCCGGTTACCAGTCTATGTCGGATATGGGATTAGTTTGCCAGTTTCCTGATTTCGTTTTATATGTGTTTAATATATCACGAATTTGTTAAAGATTATAATTTTAACAGAAAGTCAAATTAATGTATTTTGCAGTTCTACATAAATTTTATTTAATAATATTCCACCAAAGTTTGCAAAAATGTAGTGCCACTATATTGATCTAATTTAATATATAAGAATTTATAGTTCACGAGGGGTTATAATAATTTAAGACATCAAATCAACTAAAAGAAAAAAATATCGCCAAATCAAATGCCGCATTTGTATTTTTCTGAGAGATAATTATTTTTCAATTTCAAAATATGCATCTAAAATGCAAAATTATATATCACGACCTTTCAATTCCTAAGTAAGTCTAAAGAACTCGATGCAATTTGTAATTAATAAATTTATAAATACTATACTGCGGAAAGCAAGTGACGTTAATGACCTTCATATTTCAGAACAAGGCCCAGAATTGGAACTGTTCAACTGTTATTAATGAGTACGATGTGCTGGGGATCATGTGTGTCAGAACGTGAGTATAGTTGTTTATGACACTGAATATTGAAATATTTCAATAAATCAAAATATATAGTAGTAATGTCACAACATAATAAGAAGCAAATGCGGTTCGTTGGTCTTCAGTGTTGACAGTAAATAAATATAAAATGACGTGAACCAAATAAAAATTGGCGAAATCGAACATTTTTTGCTTCCGGATTAGAATCGATTACTCGGAGTTTAAAATACCTGGCAGCGTTTTAGCACGGCCAATATTTGTATAATAATTTTTTTTGGATATTTGACAAATCTGAGTGGTCAAATAATATCCAATTTATTATGGTTCTATGCGAATAAACGATTTGAAAGTTGAAAATCATAGAAAATCTTTCCTGCTCTAATTTCTTTCGCACTTCTTCAAAATATATCAGTTTAGAAATTTAACAAAACAAAATACACACATTCTAGATATAAAGATATAAATACTCAAAACATTCTATTTTAATATCGTAAAAATCATAGCAAAGAAGAGCTACGTATGCCAATAAATCACCATAAAGAGAGCCCAATGATAAATTGTTTCTGCCAAAAAATACAGACGGGTGACCTGTTCGTGATTCTACCAATCGTGCGTCTTAGAACGTTTATGATCAAATGGTCTTGGGATTTTAATGATTTATATCGTGATTCCTTGAAACGAACTGCTATGGATATTATTTAGTAAAAATATAAATGTAAACCTAAAATCAAATTAATGGCCCCGGGCAACACGACCGTCTTCCAAGTCCTTTGCCAATTTGATTAAACCATCAAGATATGGGCTTTTAATGATTTATATTGTGATTCCTTGAAACGAACTGCTATGGATATTATTTTGTAAAAATATAAAAGTAAACCTAAAATCAAATTAATGGCCCCGGGCAGCACGATCGTCTTCCAAGTCCGTTGCCAATTTGATTAAACCATCAAGATATGGGCACTTACACGATTTTGCGTCAACTGTTTTATCGATAACGCGAATCTATGTTCTGAAATGGTAATGTTATTTTTTGTTTAGATAAAATTTCACTATGACTTGTCATCTACTTCAATTATTGAAATGAAAATGTCAATCGTGTTGAACTTCGTGTTCATCGGCAACCTTATGCACATATCTAGGTTTATTTATCGTACAGATCGATACAAAAAAGGTTTGAAGGGTTGAAACTCACATTCATAGACCATATACTCTTTATAGTAACACGATTTCGATCAAATAAGACCTTGTTATGACATTTGACGGTGGTCATTTCTGGGTGCTGACTAATCTATCATCGCTTACTTGTACCGACACAGCTGGCATTGACGCGACATGTGAATTGAAAATGCCGTTGTTTATGGACATATTAAAAAATAGGTAATCTGTGCCAAACTAAAATATTTCAAATACTGCTGTAGCCCTTATCAATCAGATATTTTATAATTATTCTTAATATTTCTTATTCACGCTTGCTATAGATTCTTACATAAATTTCCATATTTTCTGACACTTTTTTATTTTTCATTCTCGTATAGCACAATGTTACCAGACATTTGAAATGACGAAGCTAATTTTATGATGGAGTTGTATAGGTTTAAATCCTACTTCACAACCCCAAATACAAAAGAAGATCGTTCGAACTAATAACTTAAAGTTGTTAGAACTTATTTTTGTTCGGGTATGGTTTGCGTTAACAAAGCACGCCCGCCAATAACTCTGTTTCAGAAAAAACAATTTTGAAAGCACTCAATATGGAGAACATAAAATTAATTTTTATCGGAGAGGATGAGGAAGTTTATTGATTTCTGTTCTCTTTTTCAGGTGAAGTGAATATCGAAGGACGTCTTGCCACCGATTACGACAACTATTTAATTATTTACCAATGCGATGAGAAGAGTTAGTACAATTTGTATATTAAACTAGTATTTGTCAAGGTAGTTTTTGTTCACAAAGTAAATCTACGAAATGTTTTGTAAAATTGTTGTTGTTAAAAAAAATCGTCTTCGTATTTAAATAATGGGCGATCGATTTTAAACGTTCAGTACTTGAAGATGTAAAAGTTACCAAAATATTATAACTTTTAATCTAATTTATCCGAATTCTCCCAGTTCTATAAGACTCAATATTTCATCCTAAATTTTGCTATTTTAGGAGTTTATTGCTCCGCCACTTGTTATTCCGTAAGATTAGATATCTTTCAGATAAGCCCTGTGCTCAGCTGAGGTCTTACCGGTATCGATGCGAATTGCTGCGGTATTTGAACCTGATTTAAATCATTTGAAATACCAGATAACAAATTTATATGTAGATCGCATAGTCATTTTAACTTCGTACTATATATATGAGCATTGACCTTTTGCTCTCTTTATTGTGAAATCGAATCAGAAATAACGATACCACTTTGGTTGCGATCTCACTTGCTTAACGTGATCTCAATCGTTTGGTCTGATGCAAAAATTCTCACGAATTCAATTCTTAACTAAAATCCCAGAGATTGCGTACCAAAGTAGCACAGGATTAACTTTAGTCATGTTATTCAGATCAGGCTGTCATTGATCTTGAACTCAAAAAAGGTGTAGACGCTCTATCTGTAGAAAAGATAAATGAAGTGGACCAGATTGTCAAAAAGATTGGCGTGGACTATTGGAGTCTGGCTGAAAGAAACCGAGGAAATTGTCCAAGTCCAAAAAGATAAATTCTTTCTCAAATCCGTCCATGACTACCCTGTTATCAAATTTTTGTATGTACGACGAAATTATGAACAAATATAATGCAAATTTTAGCCTTTGCATACCTAATTATTTCTCTTTGCGTAATAATACCTAATCAGTGTAATTACCAGTCTTCTAGCGTGCATCTTCAAAACAGAAGGTTATTAAGTAGATTTAGGAAAAATAATAAAATTTGACAGCTGTTTTCAAAAAATCATTGTTTTTTTTAATTCTGAATGCAACTAGAACTCCGTAAATATCTATTTACACGTTTGTCAGTATTAAATAGACAAACAGTACTCATTTAAGTTGATTCTCATTGAGTATTGGTAATATCAATTAGAAAGTTGCAAATTTTCAAAAATGTATCTTCAAACGATTATTTTCTTCGTAGTTAAGAGCATAAATTGTTGTCAAAATGTTTTATGATTAGCTTTACGTTGAATACCTTCCATATTCGTTGAAAAAATACATTTCTGATCAAATCAATACAAAAAAATGCCGAAAAGTCACTCCTAGAACTTATGTCCCGTCATTATTTCTAGTGTGTGTTGTAACTTTATAAATCTATTCTATGGAAATTTGTATATTAAAATCAAATACATTGATCTCTGACATATTGTAGTAGCTTAGGTGTATATCATTTGCATGTCATCGTTTTAGTCATATTTGTTTTTTCGTAAACATAAAACACAAACAAAAATTTTCTGCTTTTTCGCCTAAATATCGCCTCATCGATATGCTTCAATAAAAATGTATGTTAATAAAAACCCCACAGAAAATTAAAAATTAAAGTTTCATAATGTCCAGTGTATGTGTATATGAGGTTTATTTAGAAAGTTAGGTGAGAAGTTCAATAGAAGGTCATTGCGGGTAGCAAAAATACGAGAATCCAATATCATAATGTACAATTATTTATTATTCGATCAAAGCCCAAATGCCGTAGGCCTACACATATGTTGGGACTCATATGATACTAAAGGAATGTAGTCTACACAAAAATAAAAGAAACAAATTTCGAACCAAAGGAGCCATAAAAAAACTATAAATGAACTGGCATTTAAAAATTGAACATAATTCAATCCTCTTTATTATTTTGTTCTGACAGGGCCGCGGAAGCTTTTTGACAAAATCCTCGAAACATCTGAACATTTAGCTCAAGTGGTTTTGCGTAACATTCTTCATAATAAGACAGTTTTTCCATTGTATCCATCCACCTTTCCAAATTTGGGTAATTGTGCCAATCCTCAAAACCAGCCATCGACAATATACATGTAGCGTTGAGAGCAAAAAAATCTGCGATGGCATGAAAGTGAAAAATGTGTATGTTTACTTGAACCATACCCTTCGTCTTACTAGGAAAGAGTGATAAGAGTCGCAATTTTCGATGCAATATTTTTACTGGTTGATAATTTTTAATTTAGAAAGAAGTCGTAACATTCAATTCTAAACTATTATCATTAGTTATGTATTAAAGCTGTAACAAACCCAGAAGAGTTAAATGCTCTCCCCAGAAGTATTCCGACGTCGAAAGAGATTCGTTCATCTCAGTCAGAATAGCTTTCACCCTCGGAAAAAGTTCGGCAAGAGGACCAGCAGCTTTGCCCAAATACACCGCTTCCCCATTCTATATAATGTAAAAGAATGATTTTATAGAAAAACACTTCGCTATAGCAATTATTATGCATGCATCAAATTAATTTTCATCGGCTCTGTAGAAAGTTAACTGCAAAATATACGATTCGGATTTTATTTTATAATTCTTAATACAGTACAACGCTGTATATTAGTTCGAGATCGGAAGTATCTGAAGTGTAGAAACAGTCAGAAATTTTGAATTATAGTACGGTTGCGGATATCGAGCTTTTGTCTTGAAAAGATAAATTGTTAAAAATTACCATGTACTTCAAAACGGTGTTAACATTGTCACAATTTCGAAAAATTGCCATATTCATCTTTGCTACACTTTCCTCATCTATGGGATACAGTTTGTTCTTTTTGGTAACAGGCTCATATTTACTGCAGAGATACAGTGCGATAGCACGACTAGAAAAATAAAAATTGTCATTAATTTATAATGGATATCAAGTGCTACGCGGCAAACGCCTTTTCGTTTAAGAGAAACATCAAACATCGATAATACAAATGCGATATATTGGACACAATTTCAAAATTTTTGATTGCTCAAAAATTCCCATATATAGGACACCATATTTGAAAGCTTTATAAACAAAAAATCAGTATTAAATGTACCGAATAGGTACAGTATTTTAAAAAAAACTGAAATGCTTAGGCAAAATTATAACAATAATTGATTATTGGAAGATGCAATTGGAAATTAGTTTTATGGCTTCAACTGTAGTACTTACTATACATAAGTTATTGGTTCAAAAAGAAAAGGGATATTAAACATTTTTACTTCTAATAATACTAGTAATGTTATCACTATTGATATTAAATTTATTGATATAATTTATCGTTTTATTATTTAACGCAGGAATAGATTGCTTGTATAGGTAACTATCTTTATTACAAGCTCTCTCAGTTTATTTTTTGATTAAAAATACCTTTCTGCCAACTTCAAGTTTCCGTCCACGATGGCTGGAACTTTTTTTAACGGGTTAATATCTCTATAAGATTCAGATTTTTGTTCTTCACGAAAGAGGTCAATCAAAGTCCTCTTGTAATCAATATTCAACTCATTTAAAATCATCCACACCGATTGTGAAAACGGACTTTGCGGGTGATAATAGAATTCTAAAGTCATTTTACAGTCGATACCCAATCTTGAACCCAAATCGAAAGCAAAATTTGTATATATAAGCAATTTGAAAGCTGCTTTTATAAGATTTGGTAAAAAATGTTGACGTGTCCTTGTGTTGCACGCTCACAAGTTAATAGTTACATCATTAATAGTCATACGTCATATTGAACGCGTGTCGAAGCAAAAATTTAGATTGGCACGAAGTTTGACATGCATGACGGAGTAATTTTGTGCCATATTCGTCGAAATTGCTGTATCACGCCACTCGTATGTGCGAAGTTCTTTATGTCACGTCTGTTTACGTCTACCTTATTGTATAACGCTTTATTCCGATAGCGCATTTTTTCAGGAATTTATTTTTACTTCACGAGTTGCAATCTTGCTTCCATTGCATGTGCAATTTTGTGTAAGTGTGTGACTTTTACCTAGCCCGACTGGTACCATGTATCCAGTTATGTTTGAAGCCTAAAAGTAGCATCTAAAAGTGCAAGGGTAAAATTTTTATATCAAAGATGTTTTTGACAGCATTCGTATTTATCATCTACTAACACCGTACCGCAATTTTTCCAAATTGTGACCATTATAAAGTAGATAGTAATATTTAACAATTAATCATTACAAAAATAAAACCTGCAACCTCAATATAATTTAGAGCGTCTGGTTGTTACCTTCTTTTAAAAATACTGGACCTGGTCGAATATTAACTTTATATTCGGAAGAATCGGAACCAGTTTATAATGTTGTACTGTATTGAGTTACCTTACCCGCGGGCCACAACCCAGCCCACCAAGCCATTAAGTATGGCCCTTGTCCACACTCCCAGATTTTTTCCCATCAAGCATAAAATCCTAATCCGACATTTTATGTTCAAAAGGCGGTCACTTAGGTGAAAATACCTAATGATTTTCGCTCTTGTCACTGCGTTAAAATTTTTGCCGTTTTGCCAGGTGTCTTTGTTATTTTGATTTGGAGAAATCATCTTTGTTTGCTTTGCGATTAACTTTTTTCAGACCCGTTGAATGGCAAATTTATGCATAACAATCTTTCTAGAAAATATACCTTTTTTCAATATTTGCGTTATAAAATAGAGAAGTCATTTATTCACGCAAAGCTACAGGTCCTCTTGTTTAACTTTTTCCGAGGGTGGAAGCTATTCCTACTGAGAAAATCATTTAACTCATCCGTGTTTGCTCTCTGATATTATCCTTTCCCGTTAAGGCGAGGGTTCTGATTTGAGCAAATGCTGTACGCAATATTTTTGGCGCTCCAGGAATGTGTGTGTATCAATATGGAGGTAACTAATATTGTTCGCCTACTTTACATCAAGTTGTGTAGAGGGACTGAAACCTATGGTATATTACTTGGCTAACACAGACAGTCCCCGAACGCGTAATAGAGCTAAAAAAGAAAAATCGGAATGAAATTCTGGCCTAACCCTAACTTGGTACACACACACAAATACTTTTCTTGCGGTTCCAACTGCAACAGAGCAACTATGTTAGCCTATATTAATTAGACACCTGTAAGAGCATAAAACAACCGAATACTTCAATGATACAATAAACCATGAAAAAATACAATACAAATAGAATCTCGTTAACAAACATCCAATATGTTTGACAATTGCAACGCGCATAAATACGCATAGAAATACGGGAATCGAAGTCATACAGGCAATGAACTGCCAGCGTAGACTAGTTACAGAAACCTCAATAACTAGATTATTGGTCAAATAAACTATGGCAAGCTCGAAAACAGTTAACCTGTACTACAATTATTATTTTACAACTAAAATTACCCAGGTTTACAGCAATAGAACACTATAATAAAAATAATAACTTGACACACAAGGACATTCCACACCCAGACACTGCCGGCAGTCTGACAAAACCAGCGAAAAAATGGGTTGCTTAACAGCACCTCCAGTGGTACGATGAATATGACTCCTACATAAATGAAACATTGATATAAACGTGGTCGTATCATTTGTCTCTTTTACGCCGGTAGTTCATCATTCCGTTACTTTTTACACTAATCTTGTATCAGCGTTGCAATTGTCGCTGCTTGAAGACATTTCTGGGTAAATAGTATACCATAATAAGTTTATTTATTTTCCGTAGTTGTTTTCTATATACTTGTTTTTACAGTAAAAAATGAACGATTGACTCACTATCTTGACCTTGACTGATCAATAAACAAAAAGACATTCATGCAATGCATTTGAGTATTTTTTACAAATGTGTATTACACGTCTAAAATTTGATATCCTTTGTAAACGCTGTAATAGGTTTCAAGAAGGTCACGAACCTAATGATTGTGTCCTCACGACGGTGTTGTGTCCCTGACACTGACTAATGAACTATACAAGAATCCAACTTGATAGAAACATCAGTTTAATGAAAACAAACAATAACAACGCTTAGCAAGCAAACTTATAACAGCGTACCGAATCACTAATGTCACATGAGGTTCTACAAGAATGATGCAATAGTAAACACTTAACGCCAGCTAGTGGAAACATAAAATATATAAAAAGTCAATACACAACATCTTCCCTCCTTCCTGAAAAGAAAAAATTTATTTTTTCAACCTAACTCATAGTCTTGTAGATACGATGGAAGTCTTCGGTTTCTAGAAGGATTTCGTCGTGCATTTCTTGGACTTTGTCTCAAATTAGCAATATCTTCATTATTAAATCCAAAAGTCTCCACATGAAAATCATTTTCGTTTTGAAAACTATGTTGATAGGAACGTACAAGTCTTCTTGCATTCCATATTGAACCGTCTTCTAATTTATAAGTTGCAGGTCCAACTTTCCTTGTAATTTTGTGAGGATTCGACAAACTTGATTTGAACTTGTGACCTCGAATTGGTCTTTTTATTCGAACCCAATCTCCGACTTCAAATATAGGTACTTTTGCATGTCTTTTATCATCAGTGTACAATTTTGACTTTTGTTGACGAATTGCAATTTCTTTTTGCATTTTCGGAATATTAATATTTGTTTCAGTATTCGAAGGTTTAAGACATTCTAATGACAATCTCATTTTCCTTCCAGTCATCAGTTCTGCTGGAGATTTTCCTGTTAAAGCATGAGGAGTAGCTCTGTAGTTTTGTAGAATTATTTGAATAGCTTTACCAACTGTCTTCCCTTCTCTCAAATGAGTTTTTAGTCCTTCCTTTAGAACTCTGTTAAATCTCTCTGTGATAGAGTTTGAAGTAGGATTGTACAAAGCACATAATTTCTGTTTTATGCCATGTTTTGCAAGAAAATGTTTAAACTCATAGGATACAAAAACAGAACCATTATCAGAGGTTATAGATTCAGGAATTCCCCATCTTGCAAATAATCCTTCTAATATGTTTATTAAATATGTGGATGTTACATTAGATGTCAAAGCAACTTCAGGCCATTTGGAATGTAGATCATTTATAACAACAGCAAATCTATCTTTCACAGGTGCAATTTGCATTTCTCCAAATACATCAATTGAAATATCTTTCCAAGGCTCACTAGGCCATGGTATTGATTGAAGTGGTGGTTCGGCAGGTTTGATTGATTTCCCACTCATTGCACAAGGTTGACAATTGCGAACAAAATCTTCGATTTGTGCATTCAATCTCGGCCACCATACATTCTCTCTGCACCTTTGCTTCATCCTGACCATACCAGGATGTCCACTGTGTGCCATTTCTAGGACTCGTTTTCTCAATTGACTTGGAATTATAGCACGAGATCCTCTTGCAAGGCAAACATCATTCCAGACACTTAATTCATGTCTCAATTTATAAAATACAGCAACATCTGGTGAAATTGGAAAAGTCCACCCATTTTGTAAACATTTTACAACTTCTTGAAACACTGGGTCAATTTTAGACTCTTCTTCCAGGTCTTCTTTGGTAACCAAACCATCTAGGTTAATTTCAAAAATATCTGAATCATCTTTATTTTCAGATTCCTTTACATCATCTGGCACAAGTCTACTTAGCATATCAGCTACTTCATTTTTCGATCCACTTACATGTTCTACTTTGAAATTGTACTGGAGTAATCTATCGGTCCATCGGTAGATTCTCAATGGTCTGTGACCAGATCCACTTGTAGATAACAATGATTTCAAAGCTTCATGATCAGTACGAAGTATAAAGTTTCTTCCATACAGATAAATATGCCAGTGTTCACATGCATAAATTGATGCAAGTGCTTCTCTTTCACAAGTTGAGTATTTTCTCTCTGTGTTACTCAAAGTTTTTGATGCAAATGCAACAGGTTTTTCATTACCTTGTCTGTCAATTTGTGACAATACAGCACCAACAGCATAACCAGAAGCATCTGTAGTTACAATAGTTTGAGCATTTGGATTGAAATGAGCAAGTATAGGTGGTGATGCTATGCTTTCTTTTAGCTTATTGACAGCATTTGACTGTAAGTCAGTCCATTCCCAAGGAATATCTTTTCTTAAAAGTTTCCTCAATGGTTCAGCAACATTTGCATAATTTTGCACAAATTTCAAATAAAAGTTAGTAGTTGCAAGAAAAGATTGTAACTCTTTCTTATTTTTAGGCATGGGAATATTCAAAATAGATTCAACATTTGACTCAAGGGGTAATACACCAGAACCAGAAATTTTGTAACCAATAAAATTAATACAATTTTTAGAAAATTGACACTTATCCACATTCAATGTTAAATTATACTCAGCAAGTTTTCTGAGAACTTTATCAAGCTTTTCATCATGGTCTGCTTGATTTATACCATGCACAATAACATCATCAATATTATTGACTGTGTTTTCACAATCTTTCAAAATCATGGACAGAATTTTTTGAAAACAAGAGGGCGCTGAACATAAACCATAAGGTATTCTTTTATACTGATATATAGAATCATGTGTTATAAAAGCAGTAAGATACCTTTTATCTTTAGCTAATGGCACTTGTTCATAACTTCGACGCAAGTCAAGTTTCGAAAACACTGTAGAGCTATGAAATTTTGATGTGAGCTCTGTCATTGTAGGTAATGGATATTTATCAGGTATTATTGCCATATTTACTTGTCTGAGATCCACACATAAACGAATCTCATTACTTTTCTTAGGAACAATGACAATATTAGAAATCCATGGTGAAGTTTCAATTTTTTCAATAACATCATTATCTTCAAGCCTTTTCAATTCTGCAGACACACTAGCACGAACTGAAAGTGGTAACCTTCTCAGTTTTTGAGATATTGGCTTGACTGTATGATCAACCATGGGATCATGTTGGAATTTTGACACTTTACCTAAGCCAGTAAATACTTTAGCATACTTAGCACGAAAATCAATAGAATTCACAGTAGCACCATTACATGTAACTTTAAAATTCAAACGATCAAACAAATCAACTCCCATAAGACTAACTCCCTTTTTAGTTACAAAAAATGAAAATACATCAATGGTCTCATTTCCATACTGAATATTAGGTAAATCAATAACCCCAATACTTTCAATAGATGACCCTCCATATCCACACAATTTCTGGGTTGTGGGCTTAAGCTTATACTTTGAAAACAATTTTCTATACATGGTTTCATTCATTATTGAGATTTTGGCACCCAAATCAATTAAAAGCTTGGTTTCTATACCATCAATCATTAAAGAACAATGTTTAAAAATACCATTAACAGAATCACTGTTATTTTTAACAGAAAATACATTTTGCACATCATCACTTTGTTTTTGTGATGGCAACACTTGTCTTGTAGTCTTTTGTTTCAAAGACCTACACATTTTCATGAAATGATTTCTTTTGCCACATGCATGACAAATACGATTTTTAGCAGGACAATTCCTACTATATGAAGCATGAGAATTTGATCCACAACAAGTACAATGTTGTTTAGCATATGATGAATTTGCTTTTTGATTTTTCCATTGATTGTGATATCTTTGCCTTTGAATTCCTTGAACAATAGGATTTTCTTCTTTTTTGAACTTTGGTTTTCCATTGAAATTGGTTTCTTTCTGAATACGATGTGATTCTTCATGAGCAGTTTCAATTTGACAAGCCAGTTTTACTGCTTGATCCAAAGTCAGTGTATCAGGTTCCATGAGCAACCTTTCTCTAATTCTTGGTGAGATGGTGTGTTCGATTATTTGACCACAGATCATATCATCTGACATATCCGCAAAATTACACTCTGACACTATTTCTCTTAGTGCAGCGACATATTCTATTATTGACTCACCATCATGCTGTTTTCTATTCCAAAATAGATGTCTTTGCATTTTTACACTGTCTTTTTTACCAAACTGCTTTTCTAAAGCAGCAACTGCTTGTTCATAAGTATCTGTGTCTGATAACGAAACAAATATTCTTTGGCCTTCAATGCCTAAACAATGCAGTAGAATTGCACGTTTTTTATCAGCAGATACATTTTCCTGATCAAGTCCAGTGGCTTTCATATACGTTTCAAAGCTATTGTACCAACGTTTCCAAGGTACTTGTGGTTCACCTGGACTTTGCAAGAAACATTGCGGTGGTGGTAAATGTAATTCAGCCATTTATCACACTTTTCTTCTCTTCCGAAATATGACGTCACCAGTAGTCTACTACCGTAATTTGCCTGTTTTCACTATTTCGTATTTTCAACGACTCTTTTTAAAATCACCAATCCTCGTCGCCAATCTGTTGTGTCCCTGACACTGACTAATGAACTATACAAGAATCCAACTTGATAGAAACATCAGTTTAATGAAAACAAACAATAACAACGCTTAGCAAGCAAACTTATAACAGCGTACCGAATCACTAATGTCACATGAGGTTCTACAAGAATGATGCAATAGTAAACACTTAACGCCAGCTAGTGGAAACATAAAATATATAAAAAGTCAATACACAACAGACGGCTGACCGCAATCGTCAGTCGCAAATTTTTCCGCAATTGTGCTTCAATCAAGGAACTGCTATCTATATGTGGGTAATCGTATATCAGCAATTGAATCACTGTACCATATTCTTTGAAAAACCCAACCATTTAGGATAATAGTTTCGCATCCCATTTTTCGTTTTTCCAAAGTTTTGATACTGTTTTTTGTGCATATATACTGTTTAGTTATCGTAGTTTGAAAATCCAGAAAGAAGTAAATAAAAATATGAAGAATATGAAGTAAATATGAGCCGAAAAAATGTTTCGAACTTTTTAGTGGAAACTACGTTTAGTTGTTTTTTAATCAAAGAAAAGAGTGCGTTTGTTTTGTTTGATTTTTTTGTCAATAGCACTAGAGTTCGGACTACCACGTCAAAATATACAGCAAAAAAAAATGTATGATAAAAGTTAAAACAACAGCGAAAAGTTACTTTGTTCATCTAATCATTGAGAGAATACTAACACAATTGGACTATAAAAACGTTTTTAAATTTCAAAAGGAGAAATGATTAAATACCAATAAGCAATCAATAGGTTGAATAAAACGAGTTGTAATGAAATATTCCCAAAACAATATTTGAATTGAAAACATAACAATTGAAAACGCAATAAATTACGCGCCCTTGAGTGCGTGCATATACAAATCCCAAAACCTGGTCACGTGATTTCGAAACCGATTTAAGTTTTGCGTTGGTTAATGTAACAACAAATGTAACAAACTCTTAGCGAATTTCAATTCTGGGCAAAAATGAAGTAATTATTATCGTTGTCGTGAAATAATTGTTGTGATTCAGGGAGAATGAACACCAACTAAAAGTGTTTACGGCCTTAATAACACGTCACGCTGATAAAAACAATCAGGAATTTTAGCAAAAAGCAATCGCACGCGGTATTTGCGACTTTTTCAGTTTTCCAAAAATTTGAAAGGAGGGGGATGATCGACTGCACACACTTATCTACGCCGATTTTGGGTACAGATTTCAGCCTCTCGTCGATTGCAGTTGAATATTGCATGTTTTTTCAATGGATTTGTTCATTTGTTATTTTTTATTCAATTGTAGAATGTTTGTCGCACTACGAAAATAAATATCTGAATATGGCTCAAATCGCTTGTCATGCCATGAGAAATTCTCTCGCGTGCCACAATTGGCACGCGTGCCATGGGTTGCCGACCCCTGGTATAGTAGAATGCATATGTAAGTTTGAAATAATTTCTAGAAATCGTCTTTGAAAAAAAATTGAAAGCTTTGTTTTACTTATTCAAAATACTTCAGTGTTAAACTTTATGTGGTGTTGGGCGCAGGCAAGCATTATTTGAATTTGATTCTAATAAAACAAAATTGCCAAAAACTGTAGATTAGACCAAGACTGTCGAATCGGAAGTCAGACAAATTTTCACTGGAGTACTCTCGGAAAAGTCAAAATTCCGAATTCTTCGGAATCGGAGTTTTAAAATTTTAACTTTCACCAAGGGTTCTGAATGATCTATAAAGGAAAGCTTGTATGCCCCAGGTATTTCTTAATGAAATTTGATTCATATGGAGCTGGAAATATTTTTACAACCAGGTGTCTAACCAACGTTTTTTCAACCAGAACTCGGGAACTCTATTGTAAATTTTCCGCGTCGCCACAGCATCCGAACAAACTTTAGTCTGGACGACAACATATCGCTTTCTCTGATGATGCTGTGTTCTACCAAATAACATGATCAAAAGTCTTCGTTTCTATAAACCCGTATATAGAAAAACTACATACAGTATGTAGAGAAAATTATAGTAAATTTTATTTGTTAAATAAAACTCCAGTATTCGGTAAGATTCAACAAATTTATGACGCAAAGAAAACGAAAAGTCTACCACGTTGCAATGCATCTTTGTCGGTTGTACCCCATCCGAATAGAGCGTATTCAGGTTAAGTCAGCCGTTTGGTTAAATTAGGGTTCAGTTTCTCGAATTTCCTAACAGAATGTCAGTGTTATAGTATTTTCATGCCATTTAATCCAACAAGTCGAATTAATGAAAAATCCGACCGTTTTCAAAATAAAATTTTTAAGCAAGCTTGTAAAACGATATGTATCCAATTTGTTTTTAATTATATAGGCCAGTGTGCGAGAAATCACTCTTAACCAAAGTATAGAGATGAATCCAGAACTTCTAAACATGCAATTCCCGTATGCGTAATTAGTTTTTTCACAATCACATATATACAATATGATATAGTACGTATGGTTGGCAAAAAAGTGTTTTTAAATTAAAACTCACATTACTATTTTGATTTGTTAGTGAAAACAAGAAAATAAATAATTATTGAATAAGTATGATGGCAATTACTGAAGTCTTGAGAGAAATTGAAAAGTGAAATTATTCATCATATTTTGTCTAAAATATGCCTAGTTAGGAATCCAAAAATAATTTCAATATGAGTTAGCAAGGTATTTATAACAAGACGCTATTTACAAATTTACAAATTAAAAAAAATACTCAAAATATTTCCTACTATTTAGCTATGTTATGAATTATACAATAAAGATGATAAAATAAAGATATTGCAACTAATTAAACACCAAATATGAATTAATGCTGGATTGATTGGAGAATTTCCTTTTGTTATGCCTTTTCAGCGTAGAAAAACCCCCACTTTTGATCTCCTTTACCACATCGTCGTAATTTATCGTTCCAACCAGTTTTAATCGAGTCAAAATCTTCAACGGAAAATTTCTAAAAATACAATTTACGTGTGTGGAAAAGTTTATAGGTTAATGGTGACTACTCATCGAACACAAAATATAGAGCATTACTCTACTGATCATAGTAGAACATGCAGGTATAACGATACATTTATGGAATATTGGATTATATAAGCTGAATCTTATTTAGACTATTCTTTCACGATTGGATATTTAAAATTGAATAAATATGTTACCTTTGCAAAATCGCCTTTTTTCCTGTCGAAAAGTTGCAACTCTTTTTGTAGAATGGACACAAACATATCAGTCTTATCAACCGCTTTGACATTCGTGAAGCCAGCGTTTTGAAGTTCCTATAAAAATCAAATATTTTGAGTAGTAATATGTAAACGACAATTAAAATGAAGAAGTTCATGACATACGTACCTGGCCGTATTGATCGACCGTCAGTAAGAAATATCCTCGCTGTGCAACGTAATCTTTGAATTCTTGAGAATGTTTATCATGCGGGCCACATACATAATCAGTTATCAATACTTTGCCTCCTGGTTTCAACCATTTCTGTGAAAGACATGATTGAATTGTAAATTACAATTCATGTACAGGTCTAAAGCATGGAGATGGCGCAATTATAAGAGGTGTCTATAGTCCACACCCTCGCTTGGAATAAGGCGTATTAAAACACTCAGATACTTAAATGAGGCTGGGCATTTCGAACCAAATCGAATAGTAAATTATTAGAACAGACGCCATTTTGTTTTTGTATTCGTCCGCCGGAGGTCGAATGAATCCCTCAAATTTTTTTCTTGACGCCATATTTTTAAAATGCAATTCTGACATATGACTCTTTTCTTCCATAGTTGAGTTATTGGTGAACCGTGTTTTCATTGTGTGTAAACGCTCAGCCAACTACCTTAGTGATGGATTCCATATTTTTAGGAATTCATGTGCCTGGAGAACCCATCACAATAAATATTCACATACAATTAATATCAAGATTCATTTTGAAAAAATATTCGATCCGATTCTGAAATCATCAGGTATTTAAAAATGCGCAGACTCATTTGTAATCAAACAAACGATAAGTTCACCCATCATTTTATATAATTTTAACGTGTGGATCCAGGACTCGAACCTGACAGTTCGTCCCACAGAATACAAGAATTTTGCATACGAAAAATTGAGATAGATTTTAAAGCATTAGAGAAACCGTATACCATTTTAGGTGGGCTGAAAAATTGTTAATTTGAATTTATAACGAGATAAATAGTATTCAGTTCAATCCTATAGATTATAGAAGATAGGAAGCTAATGAGACAGTCTAATTTGATAGCAAGAATTGGCCTCAAAATAGCCAACAAGAATGATGGTCACTCATAATCGCTAGAATTAAATGACCGACGAAGCCGTAACGCGAACAATTCTGCAACGACATTTAGTCAGTAACCGCACATATTTAATTATAGATAAAAACTGATAATCTTTGACAACGTACGTCGTACACGTGGCAAAACAAGAAAATAGGACACCAAATAACTACTGAACCAATTTTGAAGACTAGTGCAAACAAATAGGAAAGATTAAATGGCGCCTATTGAATCAATTTTACCAAATTTCGTTCATCCAAAAATGTGAGATAGCGGCGAATGGGCGAGCATGCGATATTTGTCGATCATAATATCTAAACGTAAAATGGCCGCCTTGCCACAATCGTCGATAATTGTGAAGTACAATACTAACAATGCGGTTTGTATCAAGCTGGTGACAAATTAGCCTCGTAATCTTTTTGTATATTCTGTTTACAGATGTTACATAACATTTAACAACGCCGCTCCATATTACAGGAAAAGCAAACATTGCGTAATTGTTTATACGGCCTATATTGTTATCTCCAGCTGTTTTACCGCAAAATACACATCCGACGACGTTGGTACAATAAAAATATGGGGCAGGAAGGATGGGTAGCTTGTACATAAGCGCTACCAACCACGCCATTTTGGCATAGATACTTTTATAAATAAATTATAATAGAGGCCCTCTCGTTATCGGGACCTAATAGTACTTAATGCACTAAGTGTAATAAATTCGGTAGGCAATGCCGGACCGGCAAGATTTCAGCCCTTACAAAATAGTAGCTTATTACTTATATATATATATATTGTATCGCTTGGACAGGGTCCTGTTCGGAGCGAGAAGCTTGGTTAAACTCCGTAGAAAAAAATGTACTTACATAAAAATTCGCGAACAGTTGATCTTTGTGCTTGATATGCAGAATTGTATCGCGACTGTATATCACATCGAATGCGTCTTCAGGATATTGTATCTTAGTCGCATCTGCCACTTCGAAGTATACCTTAATAATAATACAATGATTATTACATTATTCAAGAATAAAATATAAAATATTTGTAACAGAAAACACCATTACACATACTTTTGGAATTTGATATTCCCTCTGACGTTCAATCGCGATTCCGATCATGTTCGATGATAAATCGATGCCAATGACTTCAGCCCCAAATTCCTGTAAGAAAATATGTAAGCTTTTAGTTGATAGCACAATACTCGTGTTTTTGCTATAAATGCTTAATTGTCTTTGAATAAACTGTAACAGCAAACTTTTGGGCGCTCCAGAAGTGTGTGTACCAATATGGAGGTAATTGATTTTGTTCGCCTACTTTACATCAAGTTGTGTGAAGGGAAGAAACCCGATGGTCAGGGGGTATATTCACTTGACTAGCACATACAGTGCCCAAACTCGTAAATCGTAATAGAACTGGAATGATGAAAATCGGAATAAAATTATGCCCTAACCCCAACCTGGTACACACACGCCAGGAGTCACAAGGACTTTCAAGAAATCGTGTCGGCACCTATGTGATATGAAACTTGATCCAGGTTTACACGAACAGAAAGCGAAAGGACGCGAACAGAGAGCGACTCGCTGGTAGTAAATTCCAACACAAATATACGTCACCTACCGATGGCTAGAAAAGCCTCTTTGGAGCGAGGTAATAATTTCTGTAAATAAAGCATCTGAGTAAACAATTTTACCCTGCCCATGTGGAAAGCACTCCCTCCGATTCCGCATCCCACATCCAACACCTTCTGGCCTTTCGTCAGTCCCAATGAGCCACAGAATTCCTGTATGAACAACAGTATTTTAATTAATCATCTAGTCTTCCTCGTGCGAAGTTTATTAATCCCAGCAGACTCACGAAACGATTCCCTAAAATGATATTTACACAAACCTGGGTAGTCGAGTGTCCTCCTGTACTGATATAGTCTCGTCCAAATATTTCTTCATAACGCAAAATTCCATTCAAACTGTATTGCTTCTGATCAAGGAATATTTGGAACGTTTCATATCCATGATATTCCGCTGAGTCCCGTTCGGCCGGTTCCATCAGCCAGCAGATTTGGTTGTGGTTATTTTTCATCTAATAGTAATTAAAAAGTACATTTCTAGCCTAATGTTCTACCAGTATGCTGAGGTGACCGTACATTTGAACCCATGTACATTTAAACCCATGCGTATATCCACGGGTTCAATCTATATGCGGGTGCTAAAACCCATGGGTTAGGGTTAGTATGGGTTTAACTATCCGTGAAACAAAAAAAATTCCATAGGTGCAATAGCATACAGGTGCAATTGTCATGGGTTCAAATGTGCGTGGGTTCAAATGTAATGGAACCGTATGCTGAAGTCTTACTTTCATACTGTAATTCTAGGTACGACTACAAGCCATATTCGAAAAGGGTTGCTAAACGGTGAGCACAAAAGTTACCATTGTTTTCTTTCAATATACTAAAAAAGCAGAGCCCAAAATGTACAAATAAAAGCAAGGTAAATCGCTCAAGCGTGGTACAAGGTATTCATCAAAATATTTTGCTTCGGTATCATGTAATTTGCTTATAAACCTGCCAGATATAAAAAAAAAAAAAAAAAAAGTACCATGATATAAGTCTCAACCGATTTTGACGTAACCAGATCAAATCCGTAAGCTTTTCCATTTTTGCTCTTATTCGTTACGGAACTGACGAGATTGGTGTATTCATTTGGACTGCGGTAGATCGTAGGATTGAATGACCGTTCTTTGTTACCTGTGAGTGTATAATGGTCAGTAGATAAGATACAACAACCGTCAGTGGACATTCCGAAATGAGTTGCATGATGATTTTCTAGATCGGATATGAGACGAATCGCTGGTAAAAAAATTAGTATTTGTATTGTATCTACGGAATTCACGTATGGTAAAGTTTGTTGTAATTTCAGTTCAGGACTTAGGATGTAAGCGGAATCATTGGAATCATATTTGAACGCACCCAAGCGAAAGGATTTTCGTAGTACTTTACTGTAATATTACAAATTCTAGTTCTCCTTGTTTAATGCAAGATTCAGACCAATTTGAAAGCTGGCGAATCGGACTGTTTCCGACCCTGTTCTCATTGATTAGCCTCAAATCAGCAACTCATTCGTTATTTTTCTTGATAAATTAAGTGTCTGCCAAAAAAATAAATTGCATGTGCCAACCTGATTGTTGGTAACAAGATTCACGGAAAAATAGTCGTCCAGTAGGTTTCAACCATTTTAACATTTTATCAATAAGTATTCTGATGTCATTGTCACCGAGATACATCAACAACCAGTTCGAAAATATCAAATCCAAGCTGTAAAGAATAAATATTAAATCTGAAATAGGATTCATTTGTTTAAACTATTTTAGATATTACGTTGCGTTATCCCTCAAGCGAATTCTACTTATGAAAGGTCCCGAAAATTTGAAGGCTTTAATTTGGTGTTCGAAAGACGATGCCCCGAGTGCTCTGTGTTGCATCTACATAAGGTCCCGTTATATGGCATCTGAACAAGTTACACATATGTTCAAACATGTTTTGTATATAGCAAACGTCTTCAATACCATACCTGTTTTCTTCAAATTCAAGTTCTAAAACATTTTTGCACAAAAATGTAACGTTTTTGTTGTGGCCGTTCACTTCTTGATTCTTCTTAACAAAGTTATCCATGAAATCAACGGCGACTACTGATTTGACTTTTTTCGACAATATTGATGTAAATCGTCTGCAATGAAATTCGTATTAACCTTGTCAAATCAAAAATATAACCTCCTGCAACCTCTTTATCCATACATACGACACATCGGGCTATAAGACGAAACGGATTTAAAGCCGGTACCGGTTGTGAGTGTGGTCAATAAAGAAGTATCTGATCCTTAATTTGAGGGCACCAGCTTATAAGGCTCAGGATCAATTTTTGAGGAGAAAAGAGATTCAAAGTGCGCATTATAGTCCGCAAAAAGGGGAATAGGATTTACATATTTATCCGGGGGAGAGGAAGGCCGCCAAGACGGCTCAATCATATGGCGAACTACGGCCTCTCGTCCGGTTACCAGTTCATGTCGGGTATGGGATTACTTAGCCAGTTACTTAAGTTTCTCTGACTGTCAGAACCCACTCTAAGCGAAAAAAAGTATTAATCACCCCACAAACTATAATCATACCCAATTCCGGCTCCGAGTTCTAGTACATCTTTCCCTTCGTAATCCGGTAAATACTTGATTATTTCATCGATTTCAATATCACTTATTTCTGCTGCTTGCGTGTCTAACATCATCTCTGTGACGTCACCATTTTGTGAATGTTGTTTCCAGAATTTTGTCATCTGCGTCCGCGTTTCTATACGGAAAGAGAATGAAATATAAGATAAAAAAGTTTAATATACTTGTATCGAATGTATTACTGATGCAAATACACATTATGTCTCGCTGGAATATTAAAGAACTCTGACGAATAAACTGGTGGAGAAACGAATGTGAAAATGAATTTTCCAATCTACATTTCCGAAAGATTGGAATTGTGCTATAGTGGAATCGTCATAATTCGCAGTTACGCAGATATTTTTTCGGCACCGACGAACATTCATTTATTTTACAATTTTACCTGGAAAAATATCTTCAGATAAGGTAATACAGCAATCAATAACCTAAACGGTTCATTGAATTTCTTGAATACCAGTACAAACCAATCAATATTTATCGAACTACATTTGACAATGACTATCATTCAAAAACCAATACAACGTACCAAAAATGCACATTTTAGCGTAATTTTGAAGTATTTTCTGCAAAAACAAAACTATATGCCTATCAGACGCTAAAGACTGCTTTGTGTCTCAAAAGCAAAAACCAATAAAGATTTCAACGTTCACAAAAGACGTTTAAAATTTAGGTGACTCCAGCAAATTTCATCTCACCTCCGTTTGTTTCAGAATGCACTCCATTTGTTGTTGTTGTTACTTGAGTAGTTGCCATGCTAATAATTTTCCACGGAATTTTTCCAAGAATAGCTACACGTTATAAAATGCTTCTCGAGTACGAGTAAAGCTACGACTTTGGCACTTCTTTCGTTTGCTCTTTGGGAGCATGTGCCACACTACCACTCCAAAACAAAAAAGAAAGGGATGCAGTCTAAATGTAGAAAAAAGGAATATATTATACAACGTTAGAAAGTTAGACTTCGACATCAAAAAATTGAAATGCGCCGCTATGGAAATGGATTATTTAATTGCGCTAGCTTGATTAAAAGTGTTTATACCTTGAGGGAATAATACCAAGCACGACAAGCTTCGCTGTTTATAAGGTTATCATAATTATGATCCATTTATTTCGTGGGGTCGAGTGTTAATAGCGGGCTACATATACAAACTTCGTTTAAAAATGTCTTTACTGTGCCCTATGGCATGTCAATGTTGATAAAAGTACATGCCACATTCTCTATCGATATTTTTTGGAAACTGTCACAATTTCTTCTGTAACTGGCAACTTCCATTTGCCTTTGTCCTGTTGATCTGATATTGTTAACCTGGAATCAATCTATCGACACTCGAATAATACACAGCGATTGTTGAGCGTAATAAATCGATTTCTCTCTACTATGAGACACTGCAGGACTGCGCTATGTCATTGTCAAACACTGGGGTTCTGCATACTAACAATGACGTTGATGTGTAAAATTTAACATTTGCGTATCGTATTCTGACAGTTTTCTACGTTGGAGGCTAACAAATATACCGTAATTTCTGTTTGTGGGAAGATAACTGCTTACTTACTGATGCTGTTATTCATTTTCTAAAATCTAGACGACTATTGGACAATAACAAAACCTCTTTAACGCGACAGACTTGTTTTCAATCTTTTAGAATCTGCGGAAATTTGACACATTGCTGGTATGTAATTGGAACAAAATTTTATCCGATAAATTAAGTTTTTTTTTAAATTATTTCCTATGTGCGCTATGTATACATGAAGTCTGTTTCTACGCTGTATGTAATATATCGTTACACACTGTACTCATAATGACATATCTAAAACTGAATCCAATTGGTCTTGTACGTTTAAGTTGAAGGCGGTACTTAACTCGTGTAATATTGCATCATTGTAATTACAGAAATTCATCGTGATTCTAACACCTCTAGCTATTTTACCTTCAAACAATAATTATTCTAAGTATAAAAGTGAAACATGATAAATGTGTTATTGTGCCTATTCCTTTCGTCTGCGACGTAGAAAATCCCAGAACTTTAGTCATCCCCATGAGGCGTTTCGGTTTTAGCTGAGTCATTAGTCGTGACGCTATGAAAATTTAATAACAAAGCCAGCGTTCGCGCCCATAGGGTTATAGCTTTAAAGTGACACTCTGCTTCAGAGACTTTAAAGTGTATTCGTACGCGGCTACAGTACACCACAACAATACAAATGTACAGGTGATTAAAAATGCAAATTCTACTATTGTTGCTATGCATCAATGCGCTCACGCAGTATGCTCAGAACGATAGTGTGATGAAATGAATCATTTATTATTTCCGCTTTGACGCTTCCGGGTTATGTTATTCTCTTCGGACAAATGAAAATGAGTTGTATAGTGTGATGTTCTGGCTTACTGTACTCACATTTCTTTATAAAAGCAATATATTAGTGAAAAATTAGCTCTATGTCGTGAGTAATTTACACGGAAATTCGAGTCGTACCAGACATGACTCTGCCAATTGGTTTAAGGATAGTCTCTCATCACTAACTTTGTTTGATTACCAACGGTCCTTATATACTCAAGACGAGTAGAAAAAAAACGTGAGTCATCCTTCTAACGTGTTGTCATACTTTATCAACTATGCAGTATCTAAACATATCTTGCTCAACATATATTTGCTCTCCTTGAAATGAGTACCTACCTACTCATCTCAAACGAGGTTCCAAAATGTAGATAGCTCTCGATCTCAAATCATTCTGGTACTTTTCCATGCCACGACATTACTGCACAAAACGAGAGAGCCTTTGTAATGCGTGGACGACCACCGCAGAATTTTTACGAACACGTAATTCGTTAAATACCTCATAAAATACTTAGGAGAATCAGGTCGATACGTTCGGACACGTATAACACTGAATACTGGTATTATCGGTATCGGTATCGGTATTGGTCACTTTGTCGGCATCTATAATTGTATGGGTATCGGTATCTGATAAAATAGACCGATATTTCCGAATTAATGCAAATTCAAAATATATACTATGCAATTAATTCGAGTAGTATTTTAATGAACACTTCGTAGGGAGTCTAGCGACACACCATTCGCGCAGTTGAGTCACAAATACGGATTTGAAGTTTCGCGCGTCCGCTTGCTCTGAGATATATGTTTTCCTAGTTGAAAAAATGCTCGCGTTGCGTACTGTTTGCAGACAAATATTTTATTCCGACTGCTCGGTACATTCAGAACATGGTACATACATTGATTAAATTGCATACTATCGGAATATAAGCAATTTAAATATCGGTATTAGCTCCTTTTCGTCGGTATCGGTATGATATCGGTACATCTCTAGTTTACACCTTGATAAAATATTCATTCAAAATTGTTTTTCATCTCGAATGCTACATTTCGTACAGTAGCTATGTATGCTACTAAAAATGCAACACGAAATTATTGTGTTGATTGCAACTTTAGTTAGTTTTGGCGCCCTTCCAATGCCACGTGGCAATGGAAAGTTGATGCAACATCAAAAGTCACGCCACTCCGAGGCAAGTGATTTGACGTCACTCAGCATATAGTTTACTAAAGAGCAAAGTGTCACTTTGTGACACAAGCATTAATTGATTATAGACTACACTAATTATGCCATAGCATAAAAAATTATCGAGTTATGGACTTTTGCATTGGCAATGACGAATATATCTTTTGAAATATCACAATACAATGATCAATTAATTGGTTCCAATATTTGCACTTAAACCTTAGATGGAAGGAAAGGAGCACTATAAATGTATTTATTGGCTTTGTTGTGGATTTCAAAATAATTACCATATTTTAGACGAAACTGAATCTAATATAGCAAATACGCTTTTTGTATCTGGATCATTATTGGTTGTTCCTGACGGTAAGGTAATTGCTTATTTTGTTATACTATAAAATATTTTTGAATTCCTAGACACATTTCATAAAAATATTATATATATTTTTTATGACACGGCCATAAATTACAATATCGAATATGAGTCGTCTATTAAAACACACATCAAAGTATTGTTAGTCCATGCCTAGCTTGGAAAGCTATTTCTAACTAGATAATTTGATTTCAAGTCTTGTAGTAATTGCAATGTTTAGTATTGGATGGCTTTTCACGACAAACTTTCCAAGTATATATTTAATGGATAGTTATTCGCAGTTTACCATCAAAATGGAAAAAACTAGAACCGATATTACCACACTTTCTCAAATACTTTTACTCTTGAGTAAAATTAAAAAAGAAATTTCATGATGTCATGCAATGTTGTTTGCGACATATTATCGATTGAAATCTTGTGATCGGTCACCACTATTGGACATGAAAAATTTGTTTGAAGTTTGAAAAACAGCATAAATTTGTTGACAGAACAACAAAAATACTCGTGTATTCTTAATACAGTCAGGACAATCAGATTTTAGGACAATTGTATTTTTCGCATCTTAATAAGCTGTCATCCAAATTAGCCATACTGACTGAAAATGAATAGAAACTCCAAAAGCAAATGAAAGATACATTCGCCACAATTGCTGATGCATTGCATATTTATGGTGATTTTGCAGAGTGGAGCTGTACAACTTCATCACACAATTTCGTAGTAATAATACAGATAAGTATTCGTTAGACCTTTCATTGGATGTCTCTGTTTGTTTTGACTGAGGCGCAATAAATATTCTGGGTAGATATCAATTATTACTTTCTTGTCTTTTCGTGAACCGTTGCTGTGTTTACGGAATATTATACCATATATCACGCGTTCACCTCGTGTCCCTACCAGTAATTTTCCACGTTCTATAATACAACTACCTATTACACAACTTGCATTGGTGTTGTAATATTTTCTACTATATTGCATAATTGTTATCAGCGGACTTTAGTCATCACTTTATTCTTTGCCAACGTGTTTTCAGTAAAATGATAAATTAGAAACATAGAATGCACGATATCATCGTTGCTAAATGCTATACGTTCATATAAGTGTACGTCCATGTAATATATGCAATGCCAATCTAATAAGCTAGAGTGCCTGGTATGGGCAAACTACGGCCCGCGGGCCAAATTCAGCCCGTTGGGTAATTCAATCTGGTCCGCCTGATGCTACCACAACCAAACTAAAACCAAATTTGGATGTTTTAGATAAGAATAGCTCAAGGAGTTTGTTGGGATTGCGATTAAATTTGGTTTTGACACGAGGCATATTGTTTTCCATTTTTGCTTTTGTAACACTGTAAATATTGTTCATAAAATGTAATTTTTTATGTCACACCTACATGGCCCGTCAGTTTAGGCGGGCATAAATTTTGGCCCTCGAACCGAAAACCTTGCCCACCCTTGCTAGAATGTTATCATAACATCATATGAAAATTCTGGCTGTTTGGCGGATCTTCAATATTCATTTATGATAAAACAATATCAAATTTAATGTTTAATTTTTGCATTTTCATTTCGTCATATTTACAAAAATGGCTCTACAGAATGAGGTAAATAAAATAAAAAAGACAATATGCAAAAAATTTATAAGATAATTAGATCTCATACTAGTGGGCTAGATAATTAACTTAATAACCGTATCTTGTCAGAACAAAACACATTTCTGGTGTGAACCTCAGGGGTTCTCAAACTGGGGCACACGTACCCCCAGTGTTGCATTCCGACTTTTCAAGGAGTACTTTACATCAACTTTAGGGATATTTGTTCCATAATTTACAATCTACCTTAAAATATTTGCAGCCCCTAATGTTAATAATATGAATACTTGAGTTTAGGAACTCCTTGGAAAGATATTTTCACCTCAGCTTTTGCTACAACTACAGTAACTACCAAATCTACTTTCGCAGTTCACGTGACTTATTTAGTCCAATCACAGAACGCAAAACAAAACAGCTGATTGATCGCTCGAAGTTACGAAATCTCGGAAGCAAATACCGCCAATACACAGATAATAGCTGATACCACCTAAACATGATATTTGTTGGCTTGTTGCTAAAAAACATATGATTATTACATATGATAAAAACATATGATTATTACATATGATTGGCTGTCGCTTTTGTATAAGCGTGGATTGCATTCATATCAATAACTTTGTGTGCTTTGATTATTACGAATCACGCAGATTTTCATATTGAATCAAAATAATTATTTTTAAAGTTCTTAAGAAATGTAGAAATGATAGGTTGCCTAGCAATAGAAAAAAAGTTGAACTTAGCAGTCGAAATCATGAGCAATTCTTGAGGTTATACACCAGCAACTGAAAGTTGTCTAAGCGATACCAATAAACATGAAATTCGGGAAATCCTGACCTAGATTAGAAATTAAAATGCGATTGGGAAACACTTTGATAGTAGGAAAAAATAAACTGAAGAATTGGCAATAAAACAACAAAAGCATTTCATTCGTTTTCTACTTTTATTCCGTGATCTGCTGGAGCTCCATTGTCGCGTTCAGTCGACTTCAACAACCAAAATATTTGGTTTGAATTATTCTTCATCTAAACAAGAGAACAATGCTCAAATATACGGACACGAAAGCCAGTACGCAGTAGTATCAAATCTTTCACAGTGTCGGTAATCTGACCACCAGATCGCTGAAATGTGATCACGAAAGCTCGGGACGGTGAGCAATTCTTAATTTTGATGACGTCATCACACACACTTCGAATTGAAAAACGAGTCCTAGGGAGCCCACAGAAATTTTTAAAATAAATAATAATAGCCATCAACAAACAACAACAAGCTTTAACCACTGAAAATTTCAAATCAATTATTCGTGTAGTTAAAGAGTAAGGCGATTATTTCACAACAACATTATATATAACAAACGATTTATAGGTCCATTTCGTGTCCAATAAAGCATTAATTAACTTTTTGGTCATTTTTGGTTAACTATCCTGTATATTAAAGGTAATAGAAATGAATATTTGTTTGAAGTACGTAATTAAATTATCACCAATGTCATAATTAATTTTTATTAATTAATTAATTTTTCCGCCGTAATGCTGGCTGGTACAGCGAGGCAACAGTAACATTTTTGAATTTTGCAATCAGTACAAACTGAAGCATAACATGCTATATTGTCTTACTTTGAACATTGTGGTGGGTCGGTCTAACCACGTTACAATTGAATGTTTAGGATATCGGATATTAATTTAGCTCTCTAGGCTCAACGCGGGGTTGTGTAAACTTAAAAGTAGTGTTTACTAAACTCGAATGAGTTTGGTTTTAGAATCCTGTTCACCAGCAAGTATATATACAAGATAAAGTGTTACCCACCTTTTGTGGCGGCCTATAAGTCTTACAGACTTCTCAACAAAAATTAAGAAAAACGTTTGTCATATAATATTATTTGCTATCACCTGAATGTACGTTTTGATTGAACCTGTCACGACCAATTCAAAACTGATTTGTCTTCCATCCTTATTTGTATGAACGATTTCACTAGTAATTTTTGCATATTCGTCGGGTGTACGGTATATTGTAGGATTAAATTGCCGAAGTAGGTTACCTGAATATAAAAGTTCTTTCTGCCAAAAATACACGATGGAACTTACATACAAAAGGAACACATTGCTGACAATGATAAATATTAGATTGTTGATGAACGAAGACTATCGCACAAGAAACAAGAGAGCTACGCCCAAATATATGGACACGTCTGTTCGCAGTACAGTACGGTTTACCGTACCGTCAGATCACAGTCTACAAATATATTCACACCAAGCGAAGCAGTACAGCAGGACACAAAATGGCGTCCGAGGTCCGCAGAACGTTTAATGACGTCATAGCAAACAAAAACAAATCTCACAGAGCTAACAGAAATATTTAAAATGAATATTTTAAATGATGGAGGCAAATAATAACAATAACAACATAATATTGAAACGATCGTTACGTCCACTAAACGTGTCCAATAAACTGCAAATGCCACAATGACTATGAAATATTACCTAAACATTCACTTCATTAGACTCAATCATACGAAAAAGAACAACAAAGTTTCAAAATAAAATACAGGATGCCATGATAACTATGGAATATAGGACATTTACTTATTGAAGTCAATCATACAAAGTAAGCTCAACATCAAATTCGAAATAAACCACGAGATGCCACAGTGATTATGACGTATTAGATGGCTCAACAGCGACATCTGTAAACAGGATATGCCTCAATGACAACGAAGAATGAATGATATGGTATAGTTAAATTTTCAAACAGGACATGGGTCCTTATTCATAAAATATATTTCAAACTGACCTGACTGTTTATAGCAAGATTCACGGTAAAATAAACGTCCAGTAGGCCTCAGCCATTTTAACATATTATGGAAAAGTATGCTGACTTCATGGTCATCAAGATACATCAATAACCAGTTGGAAAATATCAAATCCAAGCTGAAAAAATATTAATTTAATAATTAAATGGCTGAATTGGATAATATAACATTAGGAATTTGTTAACAACGAAGGCCAAGACGAAGTAGAATGTCATTTAATTGATACGATCACGATCAGTATTCGCATTATAATTTTGCTTTTTTTGAACTGAGCATTCTTTCTAATTCACTACATTCTTCACAGAAAAATAGCACCAAAAATCAATTTTCGTTAGAAGAAGAACGTTACTTTACACCGAAAAATTTTTGGCCATCAAAAGCCCATTTTTGCAACTCACAGATTACCTGTTAGTTTCTAACTCTAGCTCAAGAACATTTTTGCACACAAATTGAATATTCTTGTTATGACCGTTTGTTTCCTTATTTTTGTCGATAAAATTCCTCATGAAGTCGACAGCAATGACAGATTTTGCTTTTTCTGCCAATTTTGTCGTGTATCGCCTGTAAAATTAATCACGTGTATCTATCACAATTTATTCATACCGTGTTTCCACGAAACCCACCCCTAAGACATAGTCTAAAATTTGAAAATTATTTCAATATAAGCCCACACCTTAAAATATGACCTAGTCAATAACGCTAATTTTTTTTTGACCTAGTCGATAGCAAGAAATCTTTCCTGGACGTTTTAAATGATTGATAAATAATCTATGTTTTGCAGTTATTTTGAATAAAAACGTGTTATTTATAAGTAAATGGATATCGGTTTTCATATTTCGTACATTTGAAAATATCGAAATTCTTTACTTCGTAATTTTATATTTAATAAATGAAAATATAAAACATCCCCCCGAATATTAGCCCTAGTGTTATTTTTCGGAAGAAAATTGAAATAAGACCCAGTCTTATTTTCGGGGAAACACGCCCATCGTTTAACTGGGAGATATCAATCCCAATGGTCCGCCATGAGAGCCGTAAAAACACTATAAACACGGCATACTATACTACTAATATATACTATCATTTAGCAGAAGTCTAGCAGGTGATCTTCTTAAAATCTTGCCTTTAGAAGCAAAGACAAATTGCTTAAAAATAAGGTTGTGTCATCATCTGGGGCCTAAAACTCGAAGGCCTTGTTTACTGACCAGGTTATTCCGGGCACCGCTTCTGATAAAAAGTTCATTACACAATTTTCTACAAATAAAAATGACAAAAGTAAAAATAGGGGATTAGACAAACAGCGTCAACACTCTCTCCCCAGTTCTCAATCATGAACGCTGTTCGTAGGTTTAAATTCTGACAGTGATAATTGTGTGCAAGTTGAGGATGCACTTTTTGTTTACGAATGGCGGTTCGTACTACCACAGGCCTATGGGTTTTTCCTCAATTGTTATATAGTTTTGTGTTATGCAAATTAATGTGGATATTGAGCGAGGGTCACTGTTTTTTTTCGTATATTTAAACGGTTTTTTACCCTTTTCGCTCCGTGCGTAATAATCATGAAAATAATGTCTTACCCGATTCCAGCTCCAAGTTCAAGAACATCTTTTTCCTTATAATCAGGCAAATAATTCATAATTTCTTTTATCTCAATATCACTTATTTCAGCACCTTTTGAATCTAACAGCATCTCAGTGACATCGCCATTTTGAGAATGTTTTTCCCAATATGTATTCATTTTGTGGCGACACTGTGACATATCGTATTTTTTAAGTATATATTTATATTCTTTTGTTACAAGAAAAAAATATGTGAGCAAATTTATAACTAATAGAAAACATGGAAATCATGTAAGATATACATCACCAAAAGTACACGGTTTTTTTATTATTATAAAAATTAACAATATTCATTAAAGTTGACGTTTCAACGTTAATTGACGTAGATGTAAGTTTTAAATATATATTGTCAGTGTTTCTACCGTTGTTGTACTCGTAACATCGTTTATGTATAGCAAATATTTGCAAATTCAACAGAGTTCAGGAAGACTGAAAATCCACTCGATTGTACAAAACTTCCTCATAGCCTCTGTGTAATGGATGATTTAGCTGACTTGGGTCAAATAATGGAAGGCTACGTTGTTGTCTACGTTGCCTATGATAAGCAAATGAGCCTTTCTGCTGCGCAATATACATAATCCTTGCTATTTGATATGAATAAAGTTATAATGTACTGAATTTTGACATTTATACAATAATCAGTAATTTATTTTTTCACCAATACAGAACGTGCGAAATTGATTTAACTGCTCTTTAGTTGCCATGGCCACATCCTGCACGCATAATATGACCAGAGATCAATCCTCAAATACATGGCATACACAAAAGTCGACTGTCAAAACCGGTATAGTAAGTCTGTGCTGCGCTGAGCACCGACTTTGTAGAAAGTTCGAAGGAAAATCGTGACGGAAACACAAGGGGGTGAAAAAGTGTGGCTAGGACTCGAGGCAAATTCGAAAAAAGTGTATATAAACACAACAGCTGTTTTATATTATTATATATATATATATATTATAAATGATGCTATTGGCCGAGAACGAATACTTAAATGTGACATTAATTTGTGTAACGTTTTGATATAATATATATAGCTCAGTCAATCACCAAAAATAGACTTCACCGAGACGCTGCCATTTGATCAGTCTTGTGTGCAAACTGCAGAAAATTTGTTCCACGCCAGCCGCAAATTCCCGTTTGTTTTTCAGTCTATTGAACTCGGCATTTATATCATCTTTGCCGAAACAACAAGGAAAATACTCATATTTTATTGCAATCACGCTGCTTTCTTCTATCGGAACTGACTGCCAAAGCTACAGGTTTTCTTTTCATAAAACAAATTGATGTTTACTAGTCAAGATCTACCGATTGCGGACGACTCATTCGTGTAAGAATATACGACTATCTTATGAATTGGCCTGAATGTCGACCATCGCAATACTAATAACATTGTAATCGGAAATTAGTATTTGTGCATAATGGGACATTCAAGATAATTCGATGACCTTCAGTTCAGATTCCCGAGTAAAGGTTAAAACGAGTTAATGAAATTACAAACATATTCTTTTTTATTACATATTATGACGTTTTCGCACAATTAGTATTTCGGAGATGTGATCTTTCTTGCAATTGCTGGATACGAAATGGAGCTATGGATCGTTTTGTTATTGTCATAATGTTGTTGTTGGTATCTTTTTTATTGTCTCTCCTCGCCTTCTTTTTAACTACTAGATCAATTGCTTCGAAACTGTCATTGGTTAAAGATTGTTGTTGTCTCCAGAATCTATTACTTTTATTTATTTCAAAAATTTATCTGGGCTCTATGGGATTCGTTTTTCACCCAGAAGTTTAGTGTGACGACGGTGTGTTTAGTGTGCATCAGAATTAAAAATGACGTGTAGTGGTTATCATCATCGCCACAGGGCCTGGGACAGCTCGGGTCTAGTACCGGTACTGGTAATTTACATTAACTGTCTTGTTTTCTAAAAAGTTATCGGGGGGGGGGGGGGGGGGGATAAAACAATTTTTGGGGGTAAAACAATTTCCGTGGCCGAAACACTGAAAAATCGTTGGATCTTTTGTACAAAGCCCCGCCACTAATGCAAAAATGGGAGATTTGAGGGAAAAACGCCACTAATAACAAATTAGGGATTACACAGTTAGGGTTAGAGTTGGGGTTAGGAATGATTTAAAAATTTGAATTTTCAGCGCAATCTGCATTCTTTACCCGAACCCTAATTTTCTTACTTTGGGCGTTGGGTGGGGTTATTTGTTTTTTGGGAGCGTTGTACAAAAGATTCCAATCGTTTCACATAGCAACCAATCAAATTTTAAATGCCCTTCGAGGCTTCAAATTCGGCCTAATAAAGTTGGAAAAATTCGATAAATATTTTATATAAAATTCTTCCATTTAGCGAGACTCCAATCACTCATTATTTCCTCCAATTATACTTAATCATGTTGTTAAACGTGAATAACAAATTAATACTAACCTCGTTTTAATATATTTTACAAAAAAGTAAGTCATGGCTTGAAGATTAATATATCACAAAAAATTAAAATCTTTAGTCTTATGAATCTATCTTGGATCATGGTTATTCATACATAGTCCAAAGAAGATACAGGTGAAAGGATGTGGCAATAATAACAGTGTTAGGCACTTGGCACAGTGAATGGCAGGTACGGTAAACGGAAATCGGTGGACATAAATTCTCAAAAATTTTTGTCGCCGACTCGACAAGAACTGCTTCAATCTGGAATAAACCGGTATTTTCCGGTGTTCTGTATATGAACGTATTTTTTCAGGGTCAAATCAAGGTTGGTGTTACCCTTCCTTCAAAAATTCCCAATTAACCAAGTCTAATAAATACGATATTGAGATAAAACCATAGTAAAAATGTATATTCCACCAAATTATGTCAAAGAGGATTATGTGGTTCCAGAAGCCAATGATGCGACATAGTCTCGATCCAGCTTATATCTTGTGGCAACCTGAAATCTTGACACCAAGTCTGTCATGAGTTTAGGCCTTGGATTTCTCTGGTGCATGTGTCGTGGTACATGTTGAGGCAGATTCAAAGATTTTGTGGCGTCTTTGGAACTTCGTGGCACCTGACGCCTGATCGCTCGTGATGTATATGGAACTGGCGCCTGTGCCACCCATCGGTGAATAGTTGAAGCTGAATTCTTCCTTTCGCCAAAAATACGATAAATTTTCGTTCCCATAGCTTGTTTATCGCCTTTTGCATCCAATATTTTTTCGTTGTTGATACCGCTATTCATTTCAACAACAGGGGTTTGATTGTACCGGTGGTCTTCATGTGCGTATGAAAAACTGACATTATTCAAAGACTCTCTGTCGGCGTTTGCAGAAGGTTTAGGTACACGAGGAAGGTTTTCCAATGCAACCTGAATGAATAAATAGACTTTCAAAGAAAACAAAAGACCAATGCTCATAACGGCGAGGGTGAAATTGTGATAAATGTCATATGACAGGAGTTTTTATTGTGTCATTTGTGTGAATAACGTGAATTATGAAAACGGCAAAATATTCGTGTGAAACTCACAATAAATAATTAAGCAAAAATAAAAATCATAGCTATTTATCCACTTTCAAGTACTAAAAATTTAAAATTGATTGGTCTTTCAGTTTCGAAAAAAACTTTACCTGTGCAAGGAAAGCATCCCTTTGTTCGACAACTTCAAGATGTTTATTCTTTTGATGTTTCTTTTCACGTTGACGTTCTTTTAATTCTTGAAGTTTAGCCTTTCTTTCTTGTGAATGCTTTCTTTTTGCTTCCAAGTATGCTTCTAAATATTGTGCGTATCGATCAATATCTTCCGTAAATTGCGTCAAAGATGACGTTTTACGATCTTCCGTTACGTATCGTGCGTCATTGTTATTCTTGTTGTGAGCGTCAAAGTTTTCGTTTAAACTTTGATTTTCTCTGGCAACTTGTTCATGATATAGCGCCACCTGATGGGCAATGTAATTACGCAAAACTTTCTCATTTGGAGTATTCGGCGTGACGCTGTGTTGTGTCAGGCGATCTTTTACAAAAGCTGTATAAGCCCCAGATTCTACTTCTCGGTGACGGGATGCTTCGCTTGAGATAACCGGCTGTGAATAGCTAACTCTTTCTGATGCTTGCACCATTCGGTTGCGTCTTTCCTGTTGTTTATTGACGCCCTTATTTGAAGATGCGATTGCTTTTCCATACTTCGACCTAGGCAGGGTTGGAATTAGATTATAAATGGGAATTTTAGAATATATATAGGAAACACTAATGCAAAATTCAGCGCTCCAGAAGTATGTGTAACAATATAGAGGTAACTAATTTTGTTCGCCTACTTAACATCTAGGTTGTGTAAAGAGACTGGAACCTATGGGCAAGAGGATGTTCATTTTGTTAACACAGACAGTCCCCAAACCCATAATAGAACTAAAATAGGGGTAATTAAAATAAAATTATGGCCTAACCTGGTACACATACTACGGGAGTACACAAATTTCAACACAACCACCCCAAGATAATAATAAATACTATATATCGTAACCTGATTATTGGAACGGACATCGTTTGATTGAGATGTTTATATTGTGCATCTTCTGAACGCTTGCTTGCTGACTTGAATAGTTGGAGGGTATGCGAGGCGGCTGGCTCGTTAGAATCATCCCAGGCCGGTGTGAGATAATGAACGTCCGCTTCATTGGTAGGCACTCGAGTTTCGTTAAGCTGTTTTTCGTAAGTGTAATATCGCTCTAATGTCGAGTCAAAATAATCTCCATACAAGCCGTGAATTATCCGCTTGATTTCATGCAGTGACGGTTTTGAAAATTTAGACCCTCCCTGAAAAATGATATAATCTTTTTAAGAACGATTGCTGTTTCCGAAAATTGTACAGAAAATGTAAGCATTGCGCTATAACATTAAAAATCTGATAATGTATATGTCTTCTCTACTGTGGGTATTTGACAAATGAGTTCCGTGCGCTCTAAGTAGGGCTGGACATTTCGAATTGAAAAGTAATTTATTCGAATCAGTTCAGACAAGAATTTCCAAGTATTTGTGATTTGATTCGAAAAAAAGAGATATTCGATTCAATTCTGGAATCATTAGATATTCAAAAAGTCCTAAGACTTAATTTGATGTGGCCCACTTGAATTGTACACTGCACAGCAACCCCAAATTAAATATTATAAATTAATACACTGAACGTTTGCTTATCTGTATTCTCTTGCTACACATTACGTGTTTAGTGACACGATAGGTTTAAAAAACCCATTTTTGTCTTCTTGAATTATATCATTTTATTAAATAAAGTTTCATCAGCGGCCATAGCAATTTTTACCTCATAGTTGAGTTCTCTATGTTGCCCAATACTTTTCCCAAGAATTGGTAGCTTGACCTTATTGTCAGGAGATTCGTAAGTCGGAGTAGGTTCTTTGCCAACCGGTGGAGAACAGTTGGTGCCAACATCACGAGTTGTAGGAGGATCCTCGTCTCGATCTTTTAATTGTACATCAGGCTCTGGAATGTCATATTACATAAGGTTGAAAAGGGGATAAATATGAATATTTGGTGACAGTGGTATTAGTATGGGTTCAAATATATATCCGTAAAACAACAAAAAAAATCATAGGTGCAATTGTCGTGGGTTCAAATGTAATGGAACCTAAATATTAGGTTATCTGGAGAATTGTAGATTAAAAATTGTGTTGAATATTCGTGATGATTTAGTATTAGTGGTATATATCCTGATACAACTATCGTTCTAGAACTGAAATGCTGGGTAATTGGTCATACCCTCTTGTATTTTCGGCAAACTTGATTGCGTCCTATCTCCATATTGTGTATTGTGTGCTTTCTTCCGCCTACTCGGAGTTTCAGTCGGAGCAGACTTGGTCGCCTCCAGAACTTCCGGGGCTGTTCGTCCTCTTATTGACACCCCACTCAATTCGGGTAATGGTTTATTTGGTACCCTTGACATATCTAGAGACCATTCAAATTTTTCTGTTTTTCTTTTGTGCGAATTTTGGGGATCTGATTTTGTGAGAGACGGCAAAGTTATTTCTTGTTTACGGTTAACCTTTTGCTCATTACTTCTTGTTGTCTTTTTGATGACAACTTTCATTCCGCCAGGAAGTTCGTCCGAATGTGTTTTCGTGTTGGGCTGCCCGTCAGTTTGCTTGTTTTTGTCGGGCTTGGTAGCAGAACGTGAAATATGGTGCGTCAAATCACGCAATATTTGTCTCTCAATTAATTTCATTACGTTGTGTGATTTTTGACTGCCGGCACCACCACGTGATTTCGAGTTTGTCATGCTTTGTTGCGCTAAGGATTCTGCGGAATAAAAAAACAAGATTTGGTGATTGGAACTGCGCAGTTTGGAATACCGACCGCCGAAAATTACAAAATCAAAAAATATTTTTATATCATAAATATACAGCCAATACAATCAAATGTTATGCAGTATTGACAGGTAAAATTAAACGAGTTACCTTTTTCAGATAAATTGTTTTCACTTCTTGTTTGCAATGTCATTTCAGAACAGAAGGATTCGTTTTCAAGGTTTCCCTTTTCTATTCTACCATACGTTATATTGTTCAATTCCGAAAGTTGGTGCATAAGATGTTTAACGGTATCATTGTGATATAAATTCCTAGAATTTGTGATTTCTTTCATCAAAGAAGGGTTTGAACCTGGTTTATACGTTCGGCGCCCTCTCGTGGAATGCTTATTCCCGTCTGTGACGTTGCTATCGCCACCAGTCGCAACACGCTTCAAATCATACAGTTTTAAAGCGTGTCTGTGACCATGGAGTGAACGAAGTTCGATAAGAGCTCTTTGTGCGGCAGATGGCTCCAGTTTTGGAAGCGCTGGTTCAGTGGGAGTCTCTTCCTGTTTTCGAGGTAAACTTGGCACTCCGGCAGGCAGAACAACTGTCTTTGACTTCCCGTCAAATGAGCTGAAATGATACATGCTCACAAGTTTAATTATTTCAATACAATACACTTCAGTTAATAGACTACGTTGCAACTTCTTCTTAATATTTGGAAAAACTTGACCCAGTGTCAAGCACTTCATCTTAAATATATTGTGCTGTCGTTATCCGGTTGGCTGCAATTAGCCCTACTGTACTGGGTAGGAGCAGTCGGACAGGTAAGATTTCAAACTTTTCAAAAATGTCGCTCCCTATGTATAAGTGGACGTACAGCATCTTTGTTAAAAGAAATGTGCCTAAACGTAATCAAAATGAATTTCGTATTCAGTATTTTGTCAAACGTCTCTTAAGCAGCCCAACAAAATATATATATCCTGCATGTTAGAATAAAAACTATCAAAAATAACTCAGAAAAATCGAAGCAGACAGCTTACCGACAAATCTAGACGATTTCGGAACGACGCTATGGAATACTAGATAACTGCAAAAGTAACACACATTCCCACCTTGTGTCATAATTCTTTGGTATCACATTCATTTTATACGATAACTAAACCTTCTTTCCCAGGGAAACTCGAAAGTTCCAAAAAATTACAAAGCTACTTGTGCCTCTGTTAGCCGACTCAGTGCAACCCAAAAGACAACGCAAATGGGATGTAATGTTATACTCAGTAACATGACAACTCCTCCTTTATCTATGTTTAAAGGTATGTTGTACAATAGGAACAACACTCCCAACAAATCAGTGCCGTAATAAGATACTAATTAACCCCTTGTTCTCTACCAGATTATACAACAGCTTTGAAAAATTGAGGAAAAATGCATGATCCAAACGTGTTATTATTTTTCTTAAGCTTTCCTATAATTAGTTACTTGAGCCCCATGTGTATACATCTTCACTTGTTTTTTAGTTTTAAGAAGGCTTTCTAAATTGATGCTTAAAAAGTAAACATTAGCGCGAACGTATTCGAATATGTTCGTGTGTTGACTGCTATTTTTGTCAGAGACAGAATTCAGACAAGTGAGCGAAACTTTCATGATTGGCGTAGTTAGCCTAAACTAAAAATCTGAGCCACGACACACCCGAACTGATGTAATGTCTTAATATATATTATATACACAACTTTATAAACCGAAACAGTCACTGTTCGTACATGACACACTGAAATACAACCACTCCAGTAGCGTTATTACCTAATCGGCTTACAGTGCAGCAATGCAGGTTGGAGTTTGGCAGGTTTTATATTAAAAATTTGAATTCCAAAACGGTTATTAAATCACGAAATTATATATTGCTGTCGATGCCCTGATATAGCTAATAAAGAGGGTATCTCCCTAAAAGAGCCATCTATTAGTATCCTGATTGTGTCCCGTGTCTTGATTATTTGTGGCGATGTTTTTTTTGCGCAATTTGCGGCCCTTTTTTTCGAACTCATGGCCCAAAATGACAGAAAAATTTTTTACCAGCAATCGTCCACTATTCTACACTTGTTTATATTCAACGTTATAGTCAAGTTGCTAATCAACATGGACTGAAATAGTCATTATCGTTACTTACTTTCCAGGCAAATTTATTAAAAACCTAATGGATTCCTGACTAGTCAAACACCCCTCAACAAGTGAATATAATATCTAGTTATCAAATATTAATATATCATAGAACGTTGAAATACGAAAAATAAACTTACCCTTATATTGAAGATAATCCTCAATCGAGACCAACTGTGTTTTCTCAGTTGTCCAGTAGTTTGATTACAAAACAATAATAAGAATTATTCTACCGTTGCTCGCACGGGTTCTGAGTTTGCGTTTCTGATTTTCTAGCTGCTCAAAACAATCAAATCGTTATCTCAAGTGTCATTGGGTAAACTTTGAGAACAATTGACAAACATACATTTTCTTGTTTTATCGTGTCAAG
Source organism: Styela clava (assembly GCF_964204865.1). Classification (NCBI taxonomy): domain Eukaryota; kingdom Metazoa; phylum Chordata; class Ascidiacea; order Stolidobranchia; family Styelidae; genus Styela; species Styela clava. Next base: position 13,025,527 of record NC_135264.1, read on the forward strand.
GGCCTTCTCGTAATACGGAGGTTTTGAGGTATAATACCCAGGCTAATTTTTGAGACGCCCTTGAGATCGTAGTTCAGAAACACGCCACTTATATTACTGGGCACTTGGTCGACGTCCAGACATTTAATCCAACATGTGATTTATAACCAATCAGTGGAAACGTATTGAAATTGATAATTTTCTTCAAAAACGCTACAATATTTTTCCTGAATATCTCTTGAAAGGTGGGCTGTATGGTTGTAACAACAACACAAATTGAATTGCACTTTTCTCGTAATAGTACTTATTTCTGAGTCATGCAAGACCCTAACAATACGATAGACGTTTCCAATCAGTAGAAACGTATTAACATTGATAATTTCCTTTAATAAAGAAAACTAAAATATTTTTACTGACTAGCTCTTGAAAGGTAGGAAATATGTTTGTAACAACACAAATTACCCGTAATGCTACTTATTTCTGGGTCAAACTTAAATGGCTATGCAATACCCTAACAATACGATAGATCCTCTGGAAGTGAATATTCTCGTCGATGATTTTGCTTCTTGTTTGTCCTCAATCCACATGTGGCAGATGATAAATTCTGCTGTCAGAATTTACTATTGTCCAAGTATTCAAGTCTAGGGTCACATCCCCTGTCCCGTCGATCATTCGTTTTTGACCTACCAATTCAACACATGGCACAAAGGAATACTTTGAATACATATTTGAATTGGGTCATTACCAAGCAATTGGTGGTAAAATATAAACTGTGAATCCGGGACGGATGTACTCACAAATATTCGCCTCCAACAAAAGCTCTTATAATAGACAAATTTTACGTTGAATACAAATATCTATCTATATATATATGATATATATTGTATTTTTGTTTATAAGTGACTTTGCGGCAATGACTAAGGATAATATACAAACAAAATTATGAATATATTTATACCGGTATATGGAATTGGAGCTTCTCTATTTAACTTTATAAAATAGGCTTCTGAAATTTAGCTATTTAGGATTAAATTTGTGCCAATAAATGCTTACCATACCTTTTCTACGACTCTCATTCAATTGTGTACTTTCTATATACTAGAAAAACTGTAAATATGTAAAATAGGCTATAATACAAAGGTATTTCTATATTGAAACTAATATTCCACCCCATTACCAATGAACTATTTAAAATATCACACCACCTCGATAACCGTAGCCAGGTGTTTCAAGCAATTTTCAAGCTTAATTGATGTTTCATTCCTAAAATGCTGTACACGTTATCAACTTTCTAACAGACAAACGATCTAAAATAGTCTGAGATCAACCATATTCACACACAAATATAAAACATATAAAACCGCGTTTAGACAACTTCAGGCCGCGCCATGATTTATATCAAGAAAGTAAACAAAAGTAATTGACATCACGAATTATTGCCTCTGAAATATGTATTCCTCACGCGTTTGTGTCAGCGTAGGAGCGGTTTAATTGGCCTTCCTGAATTAATTACCAACATATTTGGTTGCTGAGCATCTGGCGGATCAGCTGCCATTCGAAATGTTAAATTCAATACGTCGGGCGGTTAAATTGAAATCATGAATATTCCTCCTTAATTTTACTACTGGAGACTGCAATTGCCGGGACTGTTTATCTTTCACCCTAGCATTAGGTACCAAGACCACCAGATAGTGCGTCTTCAGGAAAGAGGAAAAGCCAAATCAAACAAAAAAAGATTTGTAGCAGAAATCTATCCTAATAAATCAAGATAACTACAAACGTATTGAGCATTACAGTGAATACATTTCCATTTTTTATTTATTTTCTTCGTTTTTAATGAAAGCTTGAATACCTAAACATTGTTCCAATCGGCTAACAAAGCTTGTGCTTGATAATTACCCAAAACAGGCTTTCCCAAAGTTGATTGGCCGCGGGCCAAAATTCGAAGCAGAAGGATATTCCCGGGCCAGAAAACTTGGAATAACAACCGCGACTTTCAACAAGAAGTTGCAACTGATAGTGAGTGACTAATGAAGTTACTTGCTCATATGGCATACGGCCTCGTTTAAATGGCTACTTATGGCTTGTTTTGTCACACAAAAAACATCCAAATGTATATAAATATAAAAAAACGAAATGCCAACATAATTTAGTTGTGTATTTTTGTATATATATATATACATGTAATTAGGGTTGGCTCGAAATAAGACGTTCAGAATGTGGCTCCAATTCAATACATTGTATTCGCAATAACGCTTCCAATTGATTATCTGTCAGTCTGGACCGAAGTTTTGATTTGTTAAGGCGTTAATTGTGTTGCTAGAAAGATTGAAGCTGGAAAATTCACTTTTTATATAAGTAGAAATTACTTCCAAAACTGCAGCATACATTCGCGGAAAAATTGCTCTTCAATATACGGGCGATTCTATTTAGCGATGTTGTGGGCTACAATATAACTGGCCAATATCATGAATTCACTTTTATTTAACATATTTGTTTGGCTTTTGTATGAATTTAGCAATGAATTAAATTTTGAAGTATGCGCGTGAACTGATCATAATTTGAAGAATGTCACCTAAAGTTGTATTACTACATGACAGGAATATTTTGTTGGTAAGGAAGACAAATCGCTGAAGTTTGATTCTTTTTAATAAAGAAATAAGAACGCTGCCATTTATCTAAAAACGTCTGTTTTCAGTGTCTAGTTTTCGTTTTTTAACATCTTTAAGCTTTCTTTATATAGGGCTGATACCTAAAATACCGGTACGTAAAATAAGATACCGGTATAATCAAATTGTTACGAATATATACGTGTTTAAACAGTAATAATGATGTAACAATTGTCGGTATCTCAAACGCAAAAAGGTAAACACATTGAACGTATATATTTACGGTTAAAGTTTAACCGTTAACTATTTCACTCAAGTTCGGAAAGCCATTCCAAATCATTACGCGGCCCGCAATTAGAGAACCCCTCATCTAAAAGAACACTATGGCCACTGGGTCAAATTATATATTGTACGTGTATATATTTACTCCAATGTGGTGAGATGTCCACCGAGCTTCGCTTAAAAAGAAATTGTTTTCAAGCAGGGGCGCAAGCATTATATTAACCGGTTCCAAGTCCCGATTGCCTCTTTTATCAACTACAATCACTCGTTAGTACCTGCGTTCATATGCCGACACCGAATACCAAGTATAGATTACACACTTTCACTGCAATGCTCAAGTATTTTTCCCAAATGTGAATCTAACGTTTACAAATACGACTGTATATATGAACTTCACGTATCAAGCCACAGGGAAGAAAGCGGATACAATGAAATACACGATTTGACGGCAACATCGGCTGAAGACTATCTGCGATTTGAAGACAATTCGTTCAACGCTAATCTACAAAATTCTCGATTTCAACTATAGCAAACTCTAGTCTTTTTCCGTAGTTGGGTAGACGGAAGTCCGAACTACTAACCTCCTAGACGCTTTCAATACTAAACCACACTGATGGATGAGGAATATACAGCTTGATGTGAGAGGGTTGTTGGCACCCCCAAACAAGCTGTTGGGTTTTGTGGTTTCGCTGATACAATACATCAAGGGCAAAGTTCCGCAAAACGATCAATAAAATGAACAAATCGAAGTTTTTCGCTGATGAGTAACGTGCCTAACATGTTCAGTAAATATATCAAGCGTCGGCGATTGTCAGAGATATCGTTTGGGGTTTCAATGACAATACATATATAGAGATATATGAATACACGCCTTTTTCAATTTGTTATGTGTGATAAGAAGTCAAAAACTTCTTATTTGCAATGAAATGACGATTGGAATAATGTTTGTTATATATAATAACTGTGCCTCAAAATTATACATAGATTATAGTTCATTATAATACAGGAGACATGATTGCTCACAGAATATATGATTTCTCACACTGTCTAAACGCCATTATCCTATGTGAAATCAAAATACAAAATGTGTACATAAGCAATACATGTTTCAAGAAAACTCAAGACACATAAAAGAGAAGATTCCCTCAGCTAGAAACAAGGTACAATACACTAAGACAACCAGCTATTTACTATATTTATACAATTAATTTTAAAATTTTGAACATTACTACTGATATACCTATTGTGACAGCTTTTAAATGAACCTGGTAAAACAATACAAGTTAATTTTTTCACAGCAAATTTATTTCTAATAAATCTCCTATTATGATGATACTTTAAATAGATATAAGTAATCAATATTTGGGTTGTGAACTCTTAAAAAAAAGACAAATTGCCAGGTGTACTACACCGAATACGAGGGTTTTGAGTTGGTCAATGAAGGGTGTTACTACAACGTCTATACTCGTGTATTACTGACAAATAAAAGGGACTTAAGAACACAACAATAACTAGCTTCATGAATGATTCCAGCAAAGCATTTTTTATTATAATAATAATATACAACATATTAATAATGCACCAGAAATAAGCACAGGATACAAGATTTATACACATTACACCACAATATATATCGTGATGTGCAAGACAGAATATTATCACTTTCCCGGGTTCAATATCTGCTAAGCTGGTTTCAAAGCTTGACCTCCTGCATCTACTACTCTATCAGCAAGATGGTTTGGTACCATAGGCTGTCCGAACCTGAAATATAAAATGGTTAGCGCTTCCAAAAGAATGTCAGTGGAAGCTGAAATGTACTCAATACCCAAATTTTAAAACAACTTGGTATGCTTGATGAATATGAGAATAAAATTATGTGACTGAGATTATTACCATATTATACAAAGTAATCAGAATTTATGCCTAAATTATATATCATTTAGTTATTTGATTTGAGATTGTTTTAACACAATGACTTCTACAAGAGTAATATTCAGCAATTGCATAATACTAGATAGCCTTAGAATACTAACGTTTGCAATAATACATATTTATATAACTTCATTATTAACAAACGATTCAACAAAAATCGGGCGAGTGTATTGGGGGTGGAGACATGGGTCTAATCTATGTAGGGTCACCTCGAGTTAGTGACTTCAGTCGATATCGACTTGAAATAGCAGCAACTCGACTTGTACTCGAGGGTGCAGTGTCTCAACTATGCAAATGCTACTCAACCTTGCGCAAAAAAAACTTACTTTTCATAGCACAATTCCGCGATATGTCTCATGCAGTCTTCAGTGTAGGCGTATTTATAAAGTATAATGTATAGCAGGGTATGTACAATCAACATATAGAAGAAAAATACAGTCCGGGCCATTTTACTCGACAAAATAAATTTCCCAAGATTGAGAGTGAGCTGTAAAAGAAAATTGATTGTTTTTATACTTACAAAGAAACTAAAGATGTTTTCACTTTCTTCAAATGGAACAAAAAACAGCATACCTAGCATATAATTTTGCACACATGTATTTTGACCGATAAGAAAATTATACATTTTTTAACTTCGTATTCATTGAGCTAAATCTAGCAACTAAATTAATTTCAATTACTGTATTCACTCATCTCATCTCGGCTTGGTGATGTGACGCATAATGCTCCAAGCGTTTGGAATACACTCGCCACCTCACCTCAAATTACCCATCAAGTCCATGCATGGCAAACAAATAACTGGCTAACTAATCCCATACACAACATGGACTGGTAATCGGATGAGTAGCCACAGTTTGCCATACAATTAAGCCACCTGGACTATGTTGGCGGAACTACAGATTAGAAATCCATGTTCTGGTAAATTATTAAAGCAAATAAATTCGAACACGTGGACCCACATAGGATAACCACAGCGTGCGTGCAACGAGCATGTTCCAAAAATTTAACATAAAAATATCATAATAAGACCTTATCGTGTGGACCCAAATTCATGTATTTCCTCTGTTTCTCTCGTTTATTAAAGCTTGTAAATGGATCCAAATGTTCTTCGTATTGAGTGGAATATCTTTTCGAAGTAACATCATCTTGCACTTGAACCTGAAATACCAATGAAGGATAGCTTTATGGAATCCTGCTCAAGCCATCAAAAGTGATCTGTTAACCTGGACACATCGGTATCAACTTTAACCAATTTCAGTTATTCATATGATTTTTCTGGTTATCGACTTGCATATAAAAAATTCTTTATGCTGAACTGTGCTTGAAGTGTAAAAAAGACAATGGGCAGTTTATCAAAAGTCATGATGTACTTTTAACAAACCATCAATTTATTATTTATCGTTATTTTTTACACGAAAGCTTTCAATTCAAATCTCAAAAAATAGACACCTACTTTAGAAATGAAAAAAAAAATTGCTGCACAGTTTCTATGGTTCAGCAATGGGCCACTGGTTGAGAGCCGGTGTATTAGAACTACCTGAGATTATTCATACCTTAGTAGACGGATAACTCTGTAAAAACTTGATCTTCTCATATAACTTAACATTGTCTGTTCTCATCCCATCCAATTCATTCTGTTGTCGATTGTAATTTTGTTGCAGCATGTAATTTTCCTAAAATTATGAATAACAGCATTCTTTAGGAACGCCACTAGAAATAGAAATAACATTTGATAACTGACAAAAGGGGCTTTCAATTTGTTTCAACATGAGTCAATAAATTTGTTTCAACATGAATAGGCCTGTCAAGAGCAAATATGAATTGATATAGTAAATCGTAAATAAGACTTAGGCATAGGCTTTGCAACGCAAAGGGATTGGAATTACTTGCACGTGCCAGATTAAACTAATTAAAAACTTGTGCGCTATTTGAAATTGGCGCTTTTCCAGAAGCAGCATAATTTTTCTTTGTGAGCCACATTTGGCCCGCCGGTCGTAGGTTGCACACCCCTGCCTTAAAAAATTCAGATACTCAAAAATACCTAGGATGTTTAGATCATATGCAAAAAATTGTCATTTGATCCTAGCATAGCGCCATTATAATCAGTCGTTGTCAGCATTTGTTTAAATTCATTCACAATGGCAGATGAAAAACATTTGCCATGGTAGTAAAAATCAGACGATGTCAAAACATAACTAGTTCAATATGATGGTATTGAAATGATACGATACAACAGCGGTTCTCGAACGGTGGGGCGCGCCCCACAAGGGGGGATCTGACAATTTTTTGATGGGACGAGACGCTAAATAAAAATATTTGCCAGATTCAAATATTTGATTCGCCCAAATTTGAATATTTACATTTCAAAACATTTCATTATTTCGTTCCATCCACATATTTTCAACATGTTTTTCGAATAAAACATACTTTCGCCCTACTATCTTTTATTCGTAGCTTATTGTTGCTAGTTTTTTTTGAGGTTTGAGAACCACTGTGGTAAAAAATACCCACCCGTATGGCAATAATAATTGGTACACATGTTAAAAAAAGATTTATCAATACAAACAAATTCAACTTACTGCCTCTAGTTCTTGGTTTCGAACCCTGAATCTCTCTCTTTGACTTGTTACAATTGCGAGAAGTGAATCAGTACCAGATGAAGTATCAGCTACGACACCTAGAGAAGAAATTTTCATATTTACCTGTAGAAGAATGCCACTTAATGACCCCACAACGAATTACTGAACAAGGTTTTCTGCATTATTACACAATTTATTCTACATAATATTGTTCAGTGTATGGATGTTGTTATTGCAGGGTACATATCTATTACTTGAGTTACGATCAATCTTATCATTGGTCAGCCTAGTGAAATTTATTTTCTAACCAATAAATATCTTAAATTGAAATGAACAAATTGCAAGAAAAAACATAATCACACAAAAAGAAGCAGGGATGCCAATCTGGTTATCGAGCACCAACACCCAACATTCTAATATATGATTGATGACATGATGATTATTCGTGATTATAGCTTTTATACCTTTGACGAATAAAACGACCAACATTACTCTCTAAAAATTACATATAATAAGAAGCCAACATTCCAAATGGACATAGTATTCCCTAATGTTTCACCATTTACTTAGGGTTAAATTAGATGAAAAAATTTTGAGCTGAATAACTTGAATGACTTCAAAAATGGTGAATGCTTTTACAGGCCTCGTTCAGAAAAAAGAGTAAATAAAATTAAGTGAATAAATAATGATAAATTGTAAAATGGTTGTTTTGGGGGAACAAAAACATTTTCCTAGCTACCTTTCTGCACTTACCAGTTGATTGTTTGACAGCTCCGGCTACTAATTCAGAAGACATGTCAGAAACAGTATTGGGAGCTCCCTGAAAATACAGAAAAAAAAAATTTTCCGTCAATGAGATAAACTCTAAATGATTGAATCATTGAAGCAATAATTTCACCACATTTTTCCGTAAGATATAGAATTCAGAATAATTTGAAATTGATTTTCAATCATTATTTTGAATGCTTTTGAAGTTACTTTTGAGTTAATTTCATTTGTCAAACCATGGAATACAATATATCTACTTACATATATGGATAATAAATAAACAGATATTTTTGGTTTATGACTGGTCGGCAAAGATACAACAACTTTTAGGGTCATCAGAGTCTGTTGCCATGGCGCAGAAACTTTTACTTCAAAACACAAATCAAGTTGTTTTTAGTCTCATCTGATGAATGGAATATACCTGACAAATTTACACTAAAATCTAGCAAAAGACTGGTATAAAATAACATTTGTCTATTCGGTGCTATTCAACTTCACACATCATTTTTCCAATAATCCGCGAGAGATAATTTCACGCACAATTTTTCGATCCACCCATGAAACTTTATTCAACTTATATCTACAAAGAATTGCAGACACCTGGTTCCCAACCTTAGCAAAATGTACTCCATTGATTTCCATATATAGCAATGACACAACTGAACTTTATCACAGGATAACTCATTTTTCGAAAGATAATTAAAATGAAAAAGAAGTCAAATCAAATCAACTATCAAATACTAATATCAGCAGGTTTCTGTTTAATAGGACAAAAAACTAACATCAGGTCCCGGTCGATAAGTTGTCGATGATGATCCTTGCATTACAATAAGGTCTTGTTCAAGTTGTCTGATTAATTGTTGTTGTTGTTCCAATTTTTGAGCAGATTCCATTTTGTCTTTTTCCGCAATTTCACATCTCTCTGTAGATGTAAAATAAAAGAAGTTACAAGGACTATCTGCTTAATTGGGTATTATTCAACTGTATTATCAAATACAAAAAAGCAGTTTATCTCCTTCCCCCTAGCACTCAAATACAGAACTCTCACTCAAAAAATTGAGGCTTACAAATTAATAGTATACAAATTAAATCTAGCTTCACCGAAGAAAACATGAAAATAGCTGTGAATACCCACTGAGATATTTCTATAACAACTTCTGATAATATATGAAAGCAGAGTCCAAGATAACTACTGCAAACAAATTCAATCAAGTTTTTCTGCTTTACTATTGAACACTCTGAGCATAGTAGCACTACTGGTATTCAATAATTCAGTTGTTCTCAAACTGTACATAATGATATCTTGGTGGTTTATTATAATTTTTTATGATGTATTTTAAGATGTACGATCATTTTATTCTAGCAGTACCCAGTTAAGTAAATTGTACGACATTTCAGAGTAGTTTTATCACTTCAGCAACACCTATGGAACTTCTCCGAAGGCGTCACAAAGTATGCAAGCAAATCAAAAATTGTATCAATTTTAGCTAGTTTTTACAGAAAAATAGTCTCAAATTCATCATTTTCTTGGGGACTTTTGTAACATTTCAAAGTATTACTACAAGTGTATGCTGTTGAATCAAACTACAACAAATCAAAAAATAAATAAAAATTTGTGTTGCACACATCAACAACATTTATTGTGAAATGAAAAGACCGAAATATGGTTTTGTAGATCATATAGAGCAGGCTTGATTTTTAGATCAGCTACCCAATACGCCGCTACAAAGTGAGTGCAGTATTACACGTAAAGACATGTACTTTATTGAATAAATCAATCGTCACTAGCCTAAATAAAAATGATATGAAATGCATTATGACATGTGTAAAGTTTTTCTGTAAAAATACAGAAAAAAAAGAAGTGAACAATGATTATGGTGACAAAAGTGTAGGGAAACCAAATGCCACATAAAGTTAGATAAAAAGGTAACGCATCACTTTATCCTTAAATTATTAACATACCTTCATCAACTGTTCCTCACAGTTTTCTGCTAAGACTTTATAAAACCTTCCTAGACTATACCTCATACTTCGTGGTTTCGACTAACTCGAAGTTTTTTTTAACTTTCCTCATCTCTTAATCTTTGCAAAAAGACACAAATGAATTTTTTAATTTTATTAGAGCGAACAATTAGGAACACTTTAAACATGACATTTCATTATTATTAATCAATAATCATATTCACAGCCTTCAACAAAGGGCAGTCTTTTATCCGTTATGAATACAAAAAAATAGGTCATATATAAATAAAATATAGATAAAACAATTGAAAGTCGATGATAATATTATAGTATACACAAAACACTCATTTCAGAAGTTCAAAAAAAGAGAGAAATAATTGCTATTATCATACAAATAAGCACTAAAGTTTTCTTATTCTCGTACGAGTCCACACTGTGGAGTCGATAAGGGACAATAATATAACAAAGTAAAAAAGTTGAGAAAAAATTGCAAGTTTTTTTATTATTGTACTGTATTGCACTTTGTACCAACTGTCGCCAATGCTGCTGTACTACTGTTTTTATGCTGTAAAAGTATGCCTTAGTCCAATTCAAATTAAAAATAAATTCAAGTTATTTCGAGTCTAGGATGCTGAGAAACACACACACAGCCATTGTGTATATAATAAATGAGGTATGAAGCAAGATGTCTTTCACCGATCCAGTCCAGTTTGAATTTTTTTAAATGAAGTGCCTTTGTTGCCAGAAAATTGACTCATTATTATACTGATTTGCTAAAGAAAATTGGAAACACAGATTGTGTAAGTAAAAACCTGGCAACAATAGCATGATTCAAAATGAGAAATTGCTACTTCACCTTTGTATAGGTAATAGTAAATGTACCAAAGCAAGATTTTGATAAGAAAGAACACCAAAAATTAGATAAATAGGAAAATCATTTACTTAAAAAAAAATGAAACCAGTGTCATTCAAAGAACGGTATTGCGTTGGAAAAATGAAATTTGTCGAAGATCTCATAGTTTTCGAGACGATAGAATATTTTATATATAAATATTCGCTCAAGGCAAAATTAGGATCAGTTCATTGAATTCTTTTTTTTTCTGACATTGGTTTATAGCAGGGATGGTGAACCTTTTTCAATGAATGGGTCAAAAATTATAATTTTATCGCGGAACAGAAGAGAGTGGGTCACAGATATTCATTTCACGTTTGTATCTATAAGAAACTTCTGAAACAAATCTTATAAGCTGGTGTTGGTGTAGTTTTGGGTTTTACCTATGCAGCACTTCTATCAGGGACTTTTTATGGCACTCGGTTTTATGATATTAGAGTACGAAAAAAACGCATATGAATTACCAAAATCGTTTAGGATGATGCGTTAAATTATTTTACGGTTCTAGTGTTTGGAGGTAATTCCGCTTTGATAGTGTTAAAATTTTGGATCAGCTTCCAACCACATTGAGGCACTTTTACACTGCCCCATTGTAATATCAGATTTCTAGATTTTTATTTCAAGTCTGAAAGATTTTGTTTTCACAACGGCATTGTAGGCGAGAAACTAATTAAATGCAAAGTAGCATCTAGTTCTCGTATAACCCCTAAAACAGTCTGCAGATGCACTTCCAAAAAAGACAGGCGTTGCGAGAAATGAACAGATCAATTGCATTGTTTAGTCATAAACGATGTCAGGCCCAATAGCTGAATAACGGTACACAGCGGTGCATACATGCGTACAAAATTAGGGGTTTTCAAAATTACCCTACCGGCTTGAAAATCAACATTTTGAATATGAGCGATCGCAGCCCTCCCTGACTGTCCAACTGACGATACATCATATTAGTTTAGTTATTGTTAGATTAATTTATGGCCGGTTTTATCAATTTTTATCCCTGATATATTAGCATTTTATTTTATTCGTGCCTTCGCTTGGCGGGTCACAAATAAAACGCGGTGGGTCACTTTGTGACCCGCGGGTCAGTGGTTCGCCATCCCTGGTTTATAGAAAAGTTTTATGAATTGCTGGCAATTAGTGTAATCAGATTATGAAGGCAGTTCAGAAGTCTGAAACTATGCTGAGAAAGTACTAAATGATTGTATTATTGAAGAAAAAATCTTAGACTAGTAATAAAAATTAATTCGGGATTGCTAACTTGAAAAAAAAAAATAAAAAAAAAATCGCAAACATGCTGGCAGTTTGTAACATTAGTAAAAGTAGAAAGAATGGTTGTACCTTCGCAAGATTGTGGTGAACAATGAATTTATTAAATGTACATGTTAAAGTTAGCGCCTTAAAGTGAAACGATGTTGTTGCTCTAATGGGAATGCGAAAATAAAAATTGAGTGTAAATATTAACTATAATAGCGAATAACGAAATAGCTGGCTGAAGAAAGTAGCTTCGAGCAATGAAAAATATTTTGCGCAAAATTAATCTTAGATTTTCATTGACAAAAAATAGTTTCACATTACTCATTTGTTTCATCTAAAATCATGCTTGTTGCAGTCAAAAATCGGGTCTAAGTTGAGGGGTAGTTTAGTCTAATACAAGCAACAACTTTTCGCCATAGCTATTTGTGTTTTTAAGAAGAAAATAAATTGAAAAAAATGAAGGATATGATAGCTCAAAAAACCCAGGCATAACTGTCATCTGTGTTTTCCTTGTCATTTGCAATCGTATCAGCCATAGTAAACCTCGGTTGATTGCTTTCTGATGTGACTACATTCGGTTTCGAGATGATTGTATTTTCTTCTTTACTCCCCGAACTTTCACTCGGAGACGACACCCAAACTGTAGCTGTGATCGTGTCATTACAACTAACTCCTTGCGTCGGTGACCCGTTTGTGGATGTCACACTGAGCGACACTCCGCCCGGTAAAGAAACATGCTTGGCCAAGTTTGAACGAGAGTTATTATTCATGTTATTATTTGCAATGATTGCGTCATATTGAGGTCTAGATAAATCGACAAGCCTGGGTAAGTGGGGTCGTGAATTTCCGTAACTCATATGGGGGTCCATTCTGAGGTCAGGGGTCAAACTTGGAAGTTGAGGCTGATTGAGAAGAGATGAGGCAGACGGTAAAACTAAGCTGGAGCTGGATAAGGTAGGGGACCCAAAAGATTTTTTCGGGGTGAGGGTATGTACGGGTGGTAGGATACTGTTTCCGTGATCACTAGGTGGTGACACAGGGACTTTATTAGAATAGGAATCGTTTGTAATAGATACTGCATAGTTATCTTGGTGTGGTTCGTCTAAGTTTGTGTACATATTTCCGTCGCCGGGGAAATGTGTGTGTTGGTGATGTTGATGGTGATGCATTGGTTTAGGTTGAATAAAACTGGAAGCGGCCGCTAATGATACCGGATCGCTGAGTGCCATTTCTGCTGATTTAAAGATATCTGAAACGGTGTTGGATGTCGGATATGAATACGCTGAGCTGAACATAGCGTCGTTTTCCGATTGCAATTCCATCATTTTGGTTTCCTCTTTGATATGCATGGATTGATTTGAGTATATGTCACTAGGTGTCACCCTGTGTAGTCCTTGAAAATGCTGATCCATGGTTTCTGTCTTCATCTGGTCCATGGTCACGTATCGATCGAAGCCCGTTGGTGACGGTATGTGGGACGTCGGAACCCATGTCTGTTGCTGCATCTGATGGTCAGACATATTGCTGTTTTGTCTTCTTGTTGATCCATGATGCGTCGTGACACGGTGGCTATTTTTCGATGCAAAACTTCGCTGCGATTCGAAACTGTTTCCCCGTCCTTGATTTACGTTGGTGCATGGCTGTTTTGATAAAGTAATGCTGTCTAATAGTTGTTTAACTGTCATTTTTCCGAGGCCTGACTTTTTTCCAGAACCATCTTGAATTTCGTCACCAGGAAAGAAACCTCTTTTTACTCTGGATCTAGAACAGAAAAAGTTGTTGCTATTTTAAATCGTAATAACTGATATAAAATGAATTTTCGTTTTAAAAAATCCAAAATTACAGTAGAATGAGTAATTAAGCTCGTAATTACACAAATGATGGTAATCAAACATCATAATTTGTGAATATTTTTAGGCAAATAGCCAGTCAACTTTAGAGGCAATTTAAACACTTTATGGAGAGTCGAACCGCGAAAAGAGTGACAGTCACAAATACCTTTCAATCGAGTACTACTTTACGAAAAACTGACGTTTCAAAAAACATAACTGTAATATTGTTACAATATATAAAAATATGTTGCCGATGTTGTCTACATATGTAAGCGATTACATAAAACCAATTTTACCAAAACATATAAAATATTCTACATGGTGTTCAAAAAGTCTCAATACAATTCCAATATTGCTGTGAAAAGTCATATTTCAATTAGTGTTTATTTCAGTTTTATACTTCATTTAATACAGCTGGTGGTGCCAATAACTTATACAGTATCGACAAACTCTCTCGAAAATTTGAAAAATTTCAATACTTCATCTAATCTGAATCTTCTTACCTATAATTATGAAACCAATTGACAATTGTGCTTGATTTTCGACCTAATTTCCCAGCTAGTAAATCTACGGTTTCTTGGGATGGATATGGTTCGATACCGTAGGTCCGCCGAAGCACTTCTTTCTCTTCTGTTGATAACACGATTCGTTGTTTTTTCACAGGAGATAAGTTATGTTGCATTTGGTTGTCATTGCTTCGTTGTCGCTTGCCGCCTAAAGATTATTGTTAAGTTATTTTATACATTTCAAAAAATAAATTTGAAGATATTTATCAAAAATTACTAACACTGTACTAAAATTCTGACACTGTAACTAGCCAAACTTTATCAAAATCTTGCGTCCGTATTAGCGAATTCGATTTTCATACATTTATAATCAACTGTTTGTATTTCTTCATTGGGAAGGCACAATTTAAAATAAATTCAATAGCCTATTCAAAAATATTATTTCAGAGCAGTACAGAAATGTTATTCTGTACAGAAATGTTATTCTGTTCCGTAATATTTAAATTTTGAAAAAATAATATAACATAATAAATAAAAATGATACGTACCCCATTTTTTTTCCATCCATCTTTCCAATTTCAAATTTTTAAGTTGTTCTATATTATTTGGGTCGGACAGCCACAATTGCATTCGGACGAAGGGTTCACGGCCTTTCAGGCTGAGTGATCGCCATAGCTTTGGTCGAGACAGCAAATCACTGACAGAGCCCTGTGTCAGTCCCAAAACAGCCTGCCCAAATATTCTTTGCCCTGAAATGAAGTATTTCAAATTAGTTACTTTAAAATTCTAGTTAATATGATGGATTTTACAGATCATCAACAAGCGTATTGGAAATATATTTCCTATAGTGGAGGAGAGTTATTTCAACCGCCTTTTTCAAATTACGTCACATTTTTGATATTACTGTTTACATATTTTTGCCGTTTTGTATTACTTTTATCGAAAATTCAATTATACTTGGTAGGCTATGCACCATTTCCTTTAAAAAGTAGTACACATCAGTGGAAGATTTCTTGAGAATGGATAACAGAAAAGTTGTGAAAATTTCCCCACAATAAGCTAGGCTAAAGAGACCTTATCACAATATCTGAACAATCTGATTTTTCAGACATTATCAAGTCTCACATCTCGTACTTACTAATGCATAGTGTAACGCTAGTAACACTTGCTACTCAATAACTTCACTCAGAGCTCAATCTCCTTTACTTCTATGTGAATGAGGGTGATGTTACTCTGAGAGCATTTTTTTATAAAAAAAACTTACCTATATTATGTTCTGTGAGAAGATCCTTCACTTTTCTTGTGAGTGCAAATGTGTCTAGTTTCGGACAACTCGCTGCTAACTCTTGAATATTGAGCATTTGTTGTAGCGGGGTAATAGGGGATCCATTGTTTGATTGTTCCATAGCAACAGGGGCTGACGTCCTAAAATGCCTCTCCAGTTGATTGAATGCTTCTTCAGGCGGGGAGGAACTGCTTGAAACGGGGGTTGTATGGGGGTGCAAATCATGGGGTGAAGTTCGATCCAAACTTGTGTGAGCGGAATCGGGTGGGGTAGCAGATGGTGGCGACATTGTCACATATTGAGCATTTGAATCTAACGTTCCATTTGAACTCGGTGAAGGTTCCCTGCTGAGTTTTGCCTGAAAACAAAAACAAGAAATTACTATAAAAACCTTAATAGACCAGGTTAGATGGAGATATTGAAAATGGAGAACTTCAGATATGATTTGAAGTTTAGTGTTAATAGGTCTTCAGTATGACCTTGAATTGAAATACCTGACCTTGGGATAATGGCTATATCATGTGGCATAGTTGGACAGTAACAAGGAATCGCGAAGCATTACAGATCTTTATTTGAATTGACATCAATACTACCATATGTTGAATTTTATCAAATATCAATAATCACAAAAAAGGGAAAAATGAAATGGTATAAAATTTAGTTTGTTCCTAATGTGTCTATATGTACAAGTTATCACAAAGTGGGATAGTCATACATGGATATGGATAATTTTTAATTCTATTTAAATCATATATCTGGACTCCTCCATTGATAAAAATGTATCTAACAAAACCCACAGATTACTAGACCTAAACAAAGTAAGATATTTCAAATTGCAACTGGAACTAATTCCAAATATTATATCTTCAAAATTTACATTATTATGAGAACTGCTTGCTGTAAACAAATACGTTTGTGTGACGTCGACAACGTGATTAATAATAGATGGCCTGATGCGAAAGGCAATCGAGAATTTCATCGTATTGTAAAAACTGCGAGAATGCACGCATATGAAAATCAAATTTAATGTTGAATCAGATTACAAATATATCAAATGTTTTTTATATTATTTAAAAAAAAAAAGGGTTCGACATAAAAATGAAATAAGCATTTAGACTTGCATATAAAATGTCAAACAACGTTTTACTAAGAAATCCATTAATCTAAATCAGTCCTAAAAATGTTTAATTATATTAGAAATGTCCTGCTTGTTTATGTGATAATCTGTGATTGCTGAACAGGCCTAACGTCACTGGAATCACACTTAGCAAAACAATCTCCACACAGTGTTAGAATTGGGTTACCTATGTATTTCCAAAGCATACGGCTTCATTCCAAATAAGTCAGGATGGATATATGTATTTTATTTTTTGAAATTTGTTCAATATCATAAAGTAACATATTTTAGATTATGAATATAAAAAATTTCAGAATTACAAACAATCAATTTGATACAGCCACATTATGTAGAAAATAAAATAATCTTATTGTTTCAATTTTCAAAACATTCAACAGTTTTGGAAACAACCCAAGCGAATTTGAAAAAAATAATGTCTGACAACACTGAGACAGTGCTTGCTTTTCTGATGCTTTGCTAGTGGTGAAAATATGAGATATAAATATTAAAGTACCATGTATTCAAGATATTAAAAGTTTTAAAATAGTAAATCCAAAATGAAATCTTATCTACCTGATCTCTAGTTAAATTGATTGGATCTCCATTGCTAGAGTCAGTCGGACTTCTCGCCGCATTTTCAACTGCAGATGGATCACTAGTCAGTTGTGAACCTAACAAAACAAAAAATAAAGAAATAAATAAATACTACATGATTAGATTTTTAATTTTCTATGAATATGATAATAGAAAATTCGATATAAATTTTAAATATGTGATGCAAAAAAAAATACTGCTTCATATTTAAAAAATATGGTTAAATATTCCATATTAATAAAAATTAATAAATTTTACAAACACAAAGAGCATTAAAAGCAATACTGATAATATGACATTTCTATCTATGCTGCGCACGTTGTCATAATGGTATATTATGGATTTAAATATCAACTTTCATGTTACAGTCTACCAAGAATTTCATAATTAGACATGTACATTTAATGCATAGCAAAAGGCGAGAAGTTCGGGCAATACCCGTGATTAAAAAGAGACAATTTCAAAGTGTACGTTCGCTGTGTGTGTTGTGCTTGCCGGAAGTCGCATACAGCCTCACACAGCTTTGTAGGTTTTGGCTGTTCGGAGAGACGGGCGTGCTAACTGCGGCGTGTGATGGATGGCTTTTAACGCACGATCTTTCTATTTCCTGTGCCTGCCTCGCAAGATTAACCCTCTGCGTTCTCAATTTTATTTAAAACATATAATCTTATTGATTAAGTATTTTGTGTAAAGCGACAAAAGGTTAATGCACAAATGTACATTTTATCACGCACAAAGTTTCAGCTAAAGACGACTATACAGGCCACAAGCAGAAACCGGAATTATAATTAGCGATTGAGAATATGTTGTATAATGTATTGCTATATGCAATTGCATGAATTTCTTATCTATGTGACATAAATCTATTCTCTACCCTATTTATAATATCATATCCAAAAAAAAAAATTATTTTATACATTCATAATTTTACAGTTATCTTCTATATTGAATAAAAACTACATTTCATTTACAAAATTTCAATTATTTCATTCAAACTGTATATAACAAAAATTTGAAAATTTCAAATTCTCTACCACATATCCGTTTCTAAAGTTCTTCAAATGTTTGGAAAAACACACACACAAGTCACTTATGTGTGACTATATCTTGCGTGAAAATAAAAAAATACAGTTGAACTATTTTTCACAAATTAGTAAATTCACATACAAACACACATATATGCAACACATAAAATTAACATATTTGGTAGATGAAAAGCAACATAATATGTCCTATTATCAAAGATCAAAAAGATGAAATTGCCATAACAAAACAAAAGTATTAAACTGAGATGTAAGAAAAATACACATTTACGAAACAAAAACATCCTGTTTTTATGAAACCAAATCATGACAAACCTGCATGTGTCGGCAGCAATCCCCCAGCAGTTGCATCTGTGAGCCACATTATCATTCGAGCGAAAGGTTCTCTACCTTTGTGTGTTAGTTTCCCCCATGGTTTCGGATGGGATAAAATATCACTGACTGTACCTTGTGAGAGCCCTAAGATTTTTTCGCCTGAAAATAACATAAAAAATGTTATTTTAAAAGTTAAATTATAGTATTTGTTTAAGTTCTCTCAGTTTAAAAAACAACCCAAAGACTGAAATCTATGATTCGTATCATTACAGAATTTGCATAAAAGAATTATTAGCGCCATTATCATTTTATATAAGGCTTTCATGCATCACAATCTTTATTAAAAACAGGACAGACAAAATCGGAACGACATCATCGTTACAGAAGTCAAAATACTTACACAAATAAAAAGTAAGATTATTAATAAAAACTACAATTTGAATTACCAAATATCCTTTGACATATAGCGTGCTTCGCCAAACGATCTCGGACTTGTTTCGTCACAGAAATAGTGTCGACCTGTGACATTGATAATCTGTGTAATGCTTCAGGTGGGATAGGCGGCATCAAATCTGACGTTTCGATAAACTGTTGATCATCGTTGTAATCAGCTTCAGCTTGCTATAAATAAAAAGAAAAATATGTAAAAATTTTATCTTTTTATCATAGAATGTATAAATGTTAGTGATAAAATGTACATTTGTGCATTAACCATTTGTCGCTTTGCCCGAAATCAGTAAGATTAAATAAAAATGAGAACGTAGAGGGTTTATCTTGTAACCGTCTCAGTCAAATTTGGAATATAAAAATTTAAAATATTAGTTTTTATCTAAGTTGCCATTTTTAAATTCAATTTAATCAAATCATAGTAGTTATCATAGTAGTGATAGAAATCTTAACTCAAATATAAAAATGAATATTACGTCAAAGTCCGCAAATATTGACAGCAAAAACAGAACAAAACACACCTAATTTTCAATGTACATGACCTCTGTACATTATGCTTAATGAGGAAGTTTTACATTGCAATAGAAATAGATTTTATCAATATATCAAACAGCTGATCTCATTTTTTGAATCAAATTATTGATAACCGGTAGTTTCGTCATATTTTAGAAAAGATGGATCAATATTTGGTAGTGGACAATAAAGATCAATAAATATACTATGAATATTGTTTTTATTGAGTTTAAAAAAATATATCACGGAACAATCGGAAACGGTCAAATACTTTACACTTTTTTATTTTGTTTGCCATATTTTCTTATACATCGTTTAGCAGAAAAACAGAATATTTGTCAAAACTTCAGTGAAACTTCACAAAATAAGTCCAATTTATTTACCGTGTGGTGTTGTTCTTGCGGGTAGTTTGCATATTTCGAGCTCGATATTGTATTCGTCAAAGCTGAATAAGTTGGGACCGGGCTTGATCCATGGTGAGGATGAGATTTTAATGTCAAAGGTGGCAACATGCTGGAAATACCTGGAAAGTAATATTGAATCTATAAAAAATCTTATAGATATGGCTATCATTTCACACAAAGACATGTTATACAAGGAGGTCCAATAGGTGCGCTTATATTTTTACTGATTGATGCCTCATTATACATATCTTGATGTGCAGTACTAGAACAGGCTAACATACTTAATTCATTTATGGAAAACCACGTATTTATGGCTATCTTTTAACACAAAGATATGTTAGACAAGGAAGTTTCATGGATGCACTTTTATTTTTCCCTTATATAATATTAATTCCCCAGTATATGTATTGCATGCCACCAAATTTATTATTAAAATATTAAAAGCGGAAGAGTTTACGAAAGGGCTAAAACATTTCACAAATATTGCATTCTCTTAAGTACGAAGTACGTATTTACCATTTGGTGCGCCTTCCACAGTTGTGAAAGAACTTTGAGAGACTTGAGAAAAACCATGCTGAGTGTGATCATCTCTATGTGGATTATATAAAGTTCCTGTTGTCACCGGACTTAGTTCAGTGTAGCTTGCCTAAAAAAATCAGTTTTACTTTTATTCAATAAAGAAAGTCAATGCATAAAACTACAAATCACTGTTAATGAAATATATGAAAGGTATAATGAAACTTTGAATGTGAAAAATTGTGTGATATCATCATTTAAACTTTTCTAAGGAAATCTATTTTTTATTGTTACTCAATAACATTACTTCAGATGTTATGTGATTGTTCACAAAAATATAAAGATTTTGAATAAAAGATAAATTTTTATAATTTTCAAATTTTAAAACATATAACAAAGCATTTTTAAATGAAGAAAATAAAATGCCAATACGATTACTTACATGAGAATCAAACAGTGAAGAAGATGTTTGAAGTGACGACATATTTGATGATAACATGTTAGAAAACGTAGTCGGAGTAGTACTGGAAACAGTAGTAGCGTCGCGATCACCTTCGTCGAATGCTGGACAAGACAACTCCCGAAAAAGTACCGGTGGGTCTTGGAGTAAGTTTGAAGAATGCCTCGATGGTGGCGAGAGTGAATTAACTCTCTTTCTCAGCGGCTGAATTTTTTCCAATTCTGTGTCAGATTTCGT
Source organism: Styela clava (assembly GCF_964204865.1). Lineage (NCBI taxonomy): Eukaryota > Metazoa > Chordata > Ascidiacea > Stolidobranchia > Styelidae > Styela > Styela clava. The sequence continues at coordinate 13,047,053 of NC_135264.1, forward strand.
AGTCGGAGATCTTTTCCCGTTATCGTTCATGTAATGAGACTCAGCACCCATAAAGGGGGAACTGTAACAGTGTTGCCTATCCTCGTTATCACTAGTTGGGGTTCCAGCCCCACTTCCTCTTGAATTACGAGACTCTTCCGCAGTGGGAGACAAAGGTGGCGGAATAAATGGGTCGTTGTATGTTGTCGTCACAAAAAGACGTTGCAGGCTATCAGAATCAGGTTGAGAACTAATTAAACGCTGATTAGCAGATAATAATTCTTCTTTTGTAGCTGTGAAGCCACTTTTTGATACTTTGTCTTGACCAAAGTAATCTGAAACTTCTCCGCTATCTCGAGGCTCAGATTTCACTAAATGATCTTCTTTGTTTCCACTATGATCAACACTTTCCTTATCAATATAACTTGAACTTGACGTAACCTTTGACCTGTTGTGGCTGGAATGACTATTGCCACTAGCTGTTGTCACAAAAGATTCATTCTGTTCTGACTGAGACTCAGAACGAATGTGCTTATCTTTGTGCGTCTTCTGTAGCACCCTGCCGCTTTCATTTCCTGTTGTACAGCGTTGTCTTTTGATTAATGATGGCATGCCTGTTTCAAGCGTTTGCTCTACAGCGACACTTGTGGCAACAGTTTTCACTTTTTCAGTAAATCTTGAAACAGCATTGTCTGAATAAGAACAACGACCAGCTGCGGCAACGGTCGTCATAGTTCCTGTTGAACTTGAAACTTTCGAGAAACTTTTGTCTGGTGACGTATCACGATCAGGATTTAAAAGAGAGTTTCTGATATTGGTTGTATCACTTTCTCGTTGATAAGTATAAAAGTCTTGAGATCGTTTGATTTTTTCCTACAAAAAAGAAAAAAAAAACTGCATTACTTGAAAGATATAAATAAATAAACTATTGTTCTGTAATTTTGATAACCCGAATCTAAAAACAAGATAATGACCATTGAACATGGTATTGTAGGTATTTAATTTAACCTGGGATTTGAAAAAAACAGGTATTCAGAATTCCTGTTTAAATAAAAAAATAATTTTGGGTGCTCCTGAAGTATGTGCACCAAGATGTCGCATAACCTGAACCCTAACCTGGTACACAATCTGAGTTCAGGTTGTGCAAATTTCCGAAGGTCCTAATTTTGTTAGTTTTCATTTAATAATTTGTTGTCTATATCATGATTTTACTGCAACATCTATTAATATTCCAAGTAATACTCAACTATTTAAGTATGAACTCTATATACTATAGACCCTTGCTATCAATCGGAGTACTAACAGCTAATTTTGGCCGATTTGAACACTAGACAGTGTTATAAAATGTATGAATTTAAATATCTCAAGCTTCCGAATCTCTAGGCAAGCTAGCAGTACAACAATACCAGCATCATAAAAAGGGATATTTCGTTCCCAGATGAAAAGTCACGCTAAACGACAAGTGCAAGTCTGTTACGAATCGCAGTGAATGCGCAGAATCCATAAATAATTTATGGTAAAGATGCAAACAGTGACGCATCGTTGAGGAAGAGCCCTTGCTGGTATCCATGTCTAAAACCTTGACAATAAGTATGTTCAAGCATTGGAATTGGGTAAATCATGGCATTAATAACAAGAATTATCATTGGCCACACTATGTCACAGAGATACAAATAAATAAAAAGTGTATTTTGATGATTGCCAAATTATTCTTCGTAGAAAAACAAATAACAATATATACAAATTATTCAGACTTTTTATTTCTGAAATATTAAACCATTTTACAAAAAAAATCAGTAAAAAATACACTTAAATATTAGCCAATAGGCTGCTTTCAACCCAAAATAGTTAATTTAAGAGTAAAGGCTGAGTTAATTCAAGATTCCAATCCCAAAATTATAGACTACACTGAAACAATATTGGTCAATGCATAACATAAACCAAATTTATAAACTTTAAAGACCCAATTTTCACCAAAGCCAAGGTACATATATCCCACCAAAGATGAGAAGTAACATCACATCTAATCCCAAAGAAACAATGGCCTCTGTATTACAGAGAGAGAGAGAGAGAAACAAACAGTTTGCATTTGGTCAAATGTGGTGCTTATTACACAGCTGGATACTAACTGCTGTGTAAGTGAAATTGCTTGAGTATTACATAAATAAACAAATAAATAAACAAACAAACAGCCTAGATAATATCTAACACTTTAAGAATAAGATAGAATAGTAAAAACCAAACACAGCTTGCTAATTATTAAAAAAATGTATACATTGGGCCATACATGCAAAGTGACCAGTCACTATTTTACTGATATGCTCCTTTTTTATTATGTTCATAATAACTTAGGTTAAGGATGAATTGGATTAGACTGAGTTGGGTTATTGCCACACTTTCTAATTTATCCATATATAACATAATATATATCCGGAGAAATAACATGTTAGTACTGGATATATATAATACAATACTTGCATATTTCTTATTCTTGAAAAAGTGTATAATACAGATGTATAGTTCAGGAAATAAGCTGTTGAAACGAACAAAATCAATCAATTAAAAATGACATTTCTTCTCACCTGCTCAACTCTCATTTCCTCACGAGCAGCGGCCAATATGTTGGCAATAGCCTGTTCCGAATCTGGATCGGCTTGCCTCAAAGACGACTGTGTTCTACCACCGCATAATACTGTGTGAGTAAGTATGAAAACTAGGTAAGGAGTCTGCTTACATCGAAGAAAATCAAGCAGAACAAACCGAAAAAACTTTATAAACTTAAAATGCAATTATATAGTAAATAATCTGTTAAAAATTTAAATAAATGCTCATATTAAAATACCAAAAATTAACAATAATAATTCGTAGACATCTTTTCCATTTACTCGACAAATACGTTACTTCCCTTCCTAACGAGAATCGCGCACGCTGGCTAATACCGACAGCAAATTGAACAATTTTAGGGAGTTAAGTACGCTTTTAATCAAATAACGAAGATAACATACACGCAAGCACAGAAGCAATTTACAGTTATGTTTGCGAAAAAACTGGCAACAGTGATAGCAAAGAAATTGTAGGTATGATTTGCAGAATAAAACGCATTGTTAAATAACGTAAAAATTCCGTCGAACAAAATTTTATTTTACATTTTTGATAGAAAAATAATCCTCGACCAAAGCGAAAGCAATCGGGAAGTGCATACTCAACGAACATGTACATTACTCGCATGGGAATGGGAATTAGGATCTACGGCAGATGAAACTCTACTTCCAGCTGAATAATTCATTGCTGGAGCGAATAATAAAACGAGATGAAACTCGAAAACCGAGCAGCCGACGAGAACGAGTGAATTTCCTCTACCTCGCTATGCACCGCGGGGTAGCGAAAGACGACGGGCGTCAGCGAGAATACGAAAGTGAGTAGATATGAGCGCCATATGGCGAGCCTGCACCGACGAAGCAGATTAGCAAAGACGAGCCGAGATTTGGTATTTTACGACGACGGCGTCGCTGTCCGTACGGCAAATGAAGTCATAATACCTTGTCAACTGTTCAACCATTTGTATTATAATAATTAACTTATACAATTTCGGCGATTACGTAGGACAGGACAACCATGGTGACGTTCAAATCCCCATATCCAAAATTCGATTTCGCAATTGAAAATTTACATTTAAATGATTTTGTTACTTAAAATAACCCGACGTTAAAAAATCTCACGGTACGCATCATGTTTTGAATTGCTCCAACGTATTTAGACCGGATTCTTATATACCGTTAAAATAATGATGTAAATCATTAAATCCAAGCTAACAAATCAGATGCGATAAAGCAGTCCAATTACGAAATAACAAAAGTACTTTGTTCTATTTTGCAACATCCAGTAACTGCACAAATAATTTATTTTTCATTTTATTATCTTTTATTTTTCGTTATGATTAGTTTGAACAATCACTAAAATATTACTGAAAAATAAGGGCAATTCAAATTTGCCGCTCTGATTCGTTTTTTTTTTTTTTGAAAATTTTAAGCGACCTCAAGGGTAGGATAAAAAAATATACAGAACTAGTCTAACGCGTTTATCTATCCTGAATCTAAAACTTATTAAAAATAATCTTCAAAAGAACTATAGACGGTTGCAGGGATCCCAAAACTACAGAGATAATATTCCTCAAAAACGGGCTTTCACATTTGAGTACTACCTCTCCGCCCTGATCTTACGGGCCAACATTTTTACAACATAGATCTGCGTGTAGAGAACCCCACGAATGACGAAATCAAATCTGAACTAAAGGGAATGGGAACTCATTTCGCTATAGGCGTACGTGATACCGACAGGTGCATCCGCGAAACAATCCGATTAGTTACGAAAGTTAGCTGGTCGACTCAAAGGTGTTATGCGCAAAAACTACAATTCATAAATACACACCGGAAATCGCTCCAATATCCATTATTGTATTTCCCTTTGTAAAGTAATACAAACGCGCGAAGAAAAAAAAACGGGAATTTGTTTTATTTGATCGAGATAATCCTACGGAAGCGTGTTATATTACCTGAATTATTAATTTTCGGTATTTACATGCAATTAGTCGAACAGAAATGCATTTTTTGACATTTCTAACCAACTATCGAATTAAACGAAATATTCTCCTTCAAGTGTAATATTTACGTCAGTGAAAATATGATTTAAATAGAAATTTGGAATACGTCATGATTTTCATGAAATGGTATTGCATTAATCGCAAGATTGAATTGTAGAATGAAAAAAAAACTATTCGAGGATGGGATATTTTGTACGGGAGCCCTCGCGATTTGAGAAAAAGTTTTTTTTTATTTTTCATTGGCCAGGGCTTCGTACACCAGAATATCCCGAATATGAAGATCGCCAAATTAAACGAATTTTTACATCAATTTAGGATTTGCTTTTTGGATGTGAACTTGATCAAAAGTTAATTTCAAACCGTGATATTATCTCAGAGTAGTACGGGGTGTACTATGTCGCAAGCTGTCACGCGTAATTTCAAACAATAGAATGCATTTCGCGTCATTTGTCAATTGGGATTATTAATACGGCGCTGCACGATTATAAATAAAACAATGGCGGCAATCGTTCGGAAAATAATTAACGCACGAAATCCGAGACAAGAGTAAAAAATAGCCGAGCGGCATATCAGAGCTGTGCACTAAGCCTAGCCATAAAAGTATTGCATATTCAGGAATAATAATGAAAAATAAATCGTTTTTTTTTTCAAATTTTCGGAAACATCGTTGGTCAAGAGATCTTATGTTCCACTAAATTATATTTTTTATCACACTGCTCCATTCTCTGAACCAGGGTTGCCAGATCTCAGTGATGAAAAATGCCAGGTCAGGATACAAAAACACCACAAAAAGCCAAGAAATTTTTTACAAAGTACGAAAGCCCCATGATTTGTCAGATTTGGAAATATTGGCGCAATAGTGGATTTGCACAGTATGCAATATGCTGATTTAGAGCCATCAGTTGATTAAGTGAGCCAAGCAAATGTCTTTTTCGTTGTGAATTGTATTTTAAGTCGCTATCATAAATGATTTCACTTCGGCCTGCTCTGAACATTGATACAGTCAAGCTAGCTGAAAACTGAACTACTGAAACAAAACTATCAGTTACGCGCGCCCTACCAGCTACCCTTCTTATGTGCCATCGCCTTCGTGAATATGCATAAGTACAACGCAAGAATAATAATGACTATTTACTAACAGCAGTGTGCAGCGAGTCTCTTGAATCGCATAGACTAAAAACGAACTACAAAATCAATAAAAGTCGAAGAGGCTCACTAAATAACTGGAGAAAAAATAATACAGAAGAATAAGAAGTATCGTAGAAAAACATCATCTTATAAAAACAACAAATTTGTACACACGTAAGGGTTAATTTCGATACTAATTGTGTAATTGCTAGAAATCGTTTCAAGCCCCCCCTATACTTGTGACGAAATCCGATTTTAACCCTTTCTGCACTTATCGTAAAACACACACGTCAGCGAATCAAAAGCAAAACCAGTAAAGGGTTTAAATCTCAATTGCATATTCTGTAATACCCGACTCAGAAAAAGAGTGGCAATCCACTTATTAGCAATTAGGTGAAAGGCATGCAATTTTGTGATTAGCGAGCGACCCAGGCACTTCAATTTTTCATAAGCACGGCACCAAATGAGTGTAATTAGGAAACTACGTCCGCTACTCTTGCGTATGAATTCTAAAGTATATATGAAACCTTGAATTTTGACGACGCGACTTCGTTGGCCAAATACATTAGAAAGCGACATCGCGCTGCTTTAATGCAGTTTTGGACCAATTAAGGTAACGCACTGGTTGAAAAGTGAAAAAACGTATAAAAAAAAATATTTAGTATATTGTGTCCTTAATTTACAAAGCTGCGTAAAACGGCTTTCTGTGTACTGTATACATTTAAAAAATATCAGTTTAACTAGCATTTCATGTTAATTCATTTCATAAAAATATTGCTAGATTGCTAGACAAGCATTACAGTTAAATTATGATCAGAGACAGCGCTCTTTAATCTCATTCATAGGCAGTTAACGTGGTATACTGTGCGCATACAATCGCAATTACACACAAAAAAGCTTATTCCTACGTTTATTTTTGAAGTAAAATCTGTATGAAAATGGGGTGCTTTCGGTCGGGGTAACATATTAACCACAATGTACGATTTCCCATGTCGTTAAAGCGACATGCTATCTCCGTAAGCAGTAATGTAAACCGAATAAGAATAAACAACTATTAGAATCCTCGCAATCGAAGAACTACAGCAACAACCTTCCCCGAAATGTGCAATTTTGCCACCGCTATATCATAGACGAGGAGATGATGCGCAATAATGGCCAGTGAAATAACCAACAACCATAGTTCGTTATTAGCAATACAATAACCTCGTATTTGTTGCGAGTAATAATAAATTTTATGCACTTTCGGTAATTCGTACGCTTTTAAAAATATCATTGGGTCTCCCATTGTTCGTGAACCAATATGGCGGACACCGGAACGTGGTATGTGTACCAGGTTAGTTTCTGGTACAAATACTACGGGAGTCACTTGGCTAGTCCCAGAACTCGTAATAGAACTAAAATATGGAAAAATGGAATAAAATTATGGCCCAACCCTAACCTGGTACACACACTACGGGAGTACTAAAACAAGTATCCATTCCTACTTCTACACTGCATCTGCATATGGAACATTAAAAATATTGTTGTACTTTTCTAGACTAGTACTCTGAAACAAAAAAATACGGAAATTCAATTCTTCAAACTCTATTTTTGTGTTAAAATTGCACTTTGGGCTCAGAATATACCGATTTTAAATGTGTGACTTTGCTACCGAACTAATTCATAAACAGGCATATCTGGTAATAACAAACGACAAGAAGTAGCCAAACCACCTTACCTGTTCCATACATTTAACTATCTGTAATTTAACGTACCTTGAGCTAGTAATGCGCTCTACTATGAATTACATGATAACAAAAGGCCTGCTGTGATAATCAACTTTGACCAATAAAAACATTAGACGCGGGCGTCAAAATAACGGCGACGGATAATCGGTCGAATTAATCGGATTTTAACTGATTATACTTTGTATATGAGTGGGTGATAAATGGGGCGGGATAAATTGGCGACGTTCAGGGGACATTGTAACCTATCACTCTTGTCTCAAACAAATAGCAGAGATTTTTAAATTTTAAACCGACGAATGAGAGTCATATTTATTCATTCTACATTATACGCATACGAATCCGCCAGCAGAAAAGCCATGGGTGGAAAGGCAGTTGGATAATCTCGCATATAGTGATAGCGAGGTGAATAAGTGTAATATATCCAGGGAAAATATTGATATTCTTTCCATATATCTAAAAGTATGAGAGCCCTATGCACCTGCAAAGCGGGAGTATAAAAACGAGTAAAAAATAGATTTTTTATTATGTAATTGTTTCCAATCGCTTTATGTATATTGTATGTGTATTAAACAGCCATCGCTAATTAATACTTTGATACAAGTTTCTCAATGCAATCAGGAACTAGGAAACAAACAACTAAAACTGCACTGTGACTGAATAATACCGCTCCGATGTCCTATTCATCTCAAACTAACTACTTTATCCATCTGAGACGAAATAACCAAATGAGCCAATCCAAAGCGAATTCCAATGTTTAGGAACTGACAAAGCGAATTTATCGTTTTTATATGTTTCCACAAAACTAAAACTCCCTGCAATAAAATCTAGTTATGGATTATGCATTAATGATTGAAAACTTTTAAAATTCCAACTTATATTTGCGACTATTTATTATGAACAAGACGACAATTCTGTTCCGATACACTTCATATAGTTCACACACTTGCTATACCTCAAATATTTCTGACTAATAAAAACGACGTTACTTCGAACTATAACATGACTTACGGCGCGTAAAGTCTGTCTTAGCATACAAGCAGTCTCTGCATGTTCCTTCATTCACAACCGTTTGAGAGTCGCGCAAAAGTCGTTAATTTCGCTAACGGAAAGCGCTAATGTAAATTGAGTCCAATCGGGAAACAATTGACGCAGCACCGCGTGAACGATAGACGGCAACAATATTCTCGTTTGCGTAAAAGAACTAGAATTGAACTCCCATGGTGTTAATTTAAAGGCATGTGAACAACAATGCCAAGGGCTTCGTTTCCATGAAATTATCGAACTTCATTTGGAAAGCAGCGCAACCACGAGTTTTCACAATATGCATGGCATGGGACAATTTTGCTGGTAATGCCGCACCAATATACAGAAAAAGGATAAAGATGAGAATTTCAAATTTATCCCAGGGGAGAAGAAAAGCCTTTAAAACCAAGTCCATGGATATGAAACAAACAACTGGATGACTATCCAATACCCGACATGGACTGTTAACCTGACGAGAGGTCGTGGTTCGCCGATTACACCGTTTCATCGGATTTCCTCTCCACGCAAGTAAAGATGGAATTCCTATCCTGCCCCGAAACGGATTAATCGTATGGTGATTCACCTACTATCGTCCACAATTACCAGTCCATATCGAGTATGGGAACAGTGAACCAGTTATTTGTTTCATAAGCATTGAATCTGAAATGTAGATTTTCACTCATGTTAACGACAATTGCTAATTTGCGCATGAAAGAGCTTTAAGTTGTTTGAATGAAACAAGATCATTGAGGCAAATAATTTGACAGGTTTTGGCAAACGAATAGCCGGAGACGTTCAACGATACGCCGACAAACAGTATTTTCCTGGACGCGACTGCGTCACTGGACGGCACGCTTGACATCGTTTGAACTTTGTTCCCTCGATGCCGTTTTTAACTATGGAATAGGTGAGGTAACTCGCCGGTACCGGTACCCGACCTGGTAGAGCTTTCCCTGGTCCTGTGACGATGATTCATGGTTCCTACCAAATAATCTAAGTTACAACTAATTTATTGAATAGTTTACAGTACTTGTAGTCAACCGTACCCCAAAAAGCTTCCGAATTTTCGCTGTGCAAATTTTTGTTTTTAATTTCGTTCGTCACTACACAAAACGGTAAAAACTCATTTTGTGATGTGATGATATAAAATATAAAATAATTAAGGCGATTTTCGGCGTAGGTATATTTATCACAAGCCAAGTGTTTGATTAATTAGTTTTGGGCAAAACAAACAAAATAGCAGACTTTCGTGAATGAGATGTTTATTGGTCTGGGGAACATGTATTATTTTAAAGCGTCTATCTAATGATTATGATAGTATCACGCGATAAAATGATTTGAAGCATTTTGCCCGTTTTGTCATTTCTGAACATTAGAAACACGATTCTACCATCATTCTGATCGATTCTTAATTGTAGCTCATGTGGTATAGGAGGACTCAAAATAACAGGAACGAGAGAAAACATAACTATTGTGCAAAGCATCATAATTTACTGAAACATTTAGTGATAGTTCATCTGACATTAGACTAACAATTGCGCAAATTTGACTAGGTACGTCACACAAATTGTCAGAGAGATTATCACGGGACACGGTATCTAAAGAATGATATTTCAACGGATGTTTTTCAACTCAAAAAATGTGAATTACACAACGAAATATATTGTGGGGGAAATGGCGGAAATTACCAATGTATCAAGTTTGTACTATGTTATAACAAATGATACATCCCTCCACATAGACACAATAACCAGATAAATAAGCAAATAATTAATTACACATTTCCTGGTATCAGTTCGCAAGTTCTGCTTAATTTTTTGATTACTTACGACATCTAGAGGAGAAAAAAAATCGAAGCATCCTACCTCTGTCTTCTCGGTCTTTCCTTTGCAATGATTTCAATGCATCTACGTTACTGCTGGATGAGACGAAATCCAACATCTTGAAAAAGGGCTCCTTGCCCTTGTAAGTCAACTTGGACCACGGTTTTGGCTTGGATAATATCTCACTGACTGATCCTTGGCTCAATCCTAAAACGTATTGGCCAAAAGCCCTCTGTCCGATATTATTAGCTTGAAGCAATTCTCTAACCTGATTATAAGAATTATTAAACAGTGAGACAAACGAATCACACATTAAAATGAAAAACCATATTCATGTTAACTACCTGGCAAGTTAGTTCTTCAGTGTCTACTTCTTCAAGATGTGCTATTTGATCTCCTCCAAGGCTATGCCTTCGAATTTGTGATAGAAAAGATGTGTCGGAGTCATTATGAGAAGTAACAGCCGAAGTGCGCAATGTACTTGGGTCACTCACATGTCGAGAGTTAATATTATTACTGCCACCCCATGCACGATGATGGGTTGAATTCTGCGAAAATGCTTCATCATAATTTTCATTGTCTGAACTATCGGAAAATTCTTGGGTATTGTGGTAATTCGTTCTGGAATTGCTAGATAACTTAGGTGACAATCCAGGCAAACTTGAAGAACTTGAAACACCAAGCTTCTGTAACTGCGACAAATATTTGGCAAGTAAATGCGATTCGAAGTTTTTTGGAATCGTATTGTTGCTACGACTCGTTCCAGGCCTATTGTGGGGGCTGAATGTTTCCCGACCCGGGGTTCGAAATGAACTTCTAGATTGATTTGCCATGTTTAAACAACCTCCAAGAGCGGAAAGTGGAGAAGTGTTGATATTTTGAGCCGCAACAGCAGCTTTAATATTCGCTAAAATTTTCAAATTCAATAAAGCGTTTAGTTGTTGGTTTTGTAACTGCAACTGTGACAAGGCATCAGTTGGTTCAAAAAGTTGTGAATATTCTTGAGATGGGCTAAAGGAATTTATTGTTTGCGAGGGATGAGAATTTGTAGAAAAATTTCTATAGCGTGATGATGTGCTTCTTTCTCTTCCGCGTCGAACTCTTTCCGGTGACGAATGCGGTGGAGTGATCGGTACGGCGTTGCTTCCTCGGTGACTACCTGTTGAAAAGAGGTTAACAAGCTGGGATGCCGCATCACTGTATAAGCCAAGTGATATTTTGTTATCTTTTATGATGATTACTGATAGCAGATAACACAAACATATAAAGAAAACATCAAGAAATGAAAGATAAGGCTAATCACAGTGATGCTTATCCTCTTGTATAACCTCTAATCAACATCAATACCACCCGTAAAAAGCACAAATTCTATATAGAAAAAATTTGTAACATTTTTTTTTTCAGAGAAATTGCAAACTTGTCATTTTATTTTACAAAAAAACAAGAGAAAATCATCCCTGTGATTCGAGAATAGGTGCAAAACAACAGAAAACAGACAATTCCATGCACAAATATCGGACCTGATGGATACAGGTCAGGTATCTTTGAAAGGCTTTCTTTACCTATTTCTAAAAAGCCTTTCAAACTGAATCTACCGCTCCGCATCACAGACTATGTTTCTTGTTTCATGAAGTCAGACTACGATTAATACACTGGTTCATATACAACACATAAATAAAATGGTGTCGATATTTCTGAAGTCTTCAATACCTCGAATCCTGCTCTAACTCTGTCTGTATGAGCTTTTTACGTCTTTCAACCTGGCGTATATATATATATACTCTGCGTTTTGAGTAGTAGACACACTGAACTGTCATAATTCTCATTTATACAAGGAGTTTTTTGGACAGACAACATGCACACAAGAAAATCTGCTACTCACCAGTCAGTTGAGCGTTAGCGGCACGCAAAGCAGTATTTTCAGACTGTTGCGCTCTGTTCTTTTCAAGCAGTAACATTTCAAGACTTTTAGATTTTGACGAACTCGAATGAAATTGATCGCCGCTCGGTGTAGAATCCAGAGTAGAGAATTCAGTTGATTTTATGATTTGTAATTCACGCTTGATTTCATTGTAGTCTTCTCTTTCTTCAAGTTGCCTCTGGAGCTCCTAAAACATCAGAGAGATTTACTATTATGTCGAAAAAATGATTCTCTCGTAGTAACTGCACCAGATTAGGGTTAGGCCATAATTTTATTTCGGACTGTCTGTTTTAGTCAAGTGAATATACCCCCTGCCCATAGGTTCCAGTCACTTTACACAAATGGAAGTGAAGTAGGCAAACAAAATTAGTTACTCGGTATATTGGTACACATACTTGCAGCGCCAAAAAAACTTTAAAAATAAAGCAAAGAAAATTTTCCATTAGAATAGGAAGAAACCATACGACTAAACAGCTCAGCTCCCACCACAGTCACACATGTAAGGTAGATCAAGAGGAAAAGATCAAAGTTTGCCAAAAATCTGGTTTCAATGAACCCAAGAAACTAAAAGCAAGAAGATGCATATATTACTAACAACTCTTTTCCTACCATTAATGCCTCCATTGGAATTTTAGTTCCAGGAGGTGTCGTCTCGTATGTACCATTGTGGAAAACTATTCCAATACAATATTTTGTTTGCTAAGTGCTTTAGTGCTATTGAATTGGTTTTTGTGGGACTGACTACTTCATCTAATTCTATGAATTTTGCGCTGGTGTAGTGGTAGGGATGGGCAATGTAGAATAATTTACTATTCTAGAATATTCTAGAATAGTTAAATCGAATCCAGAATACCGAATCCTATTCTATTTTCATACTTATTCAAATAGTGGGAATTTCTACATTGCTGGATTTAGATGGTAAAAAATTGCAAATGTATTACTTACTATAAATGTATTATCTATTTGGAAATGTCCTGAACATTTGAATTCATTTGGTACTAAACAGGCAGTTCCCAGGACAATAGAATTTAGGAATATTACAATATTTTTTGCCTTCAATTGTTCCAAATGTATGTGATCCCTAAATACTGATATGCTAAATTAAGACACGCTTTACACACTTCAATAGTAAGCGGTTAAATACAAAATATACATGAAACGGCGTTAAATCATTATTAATGTAAGTCTGCCGAGTATACTAAAACATACCCGCTGAGAATTAATTAGATGCTGAACCAGCATGTGGCCACTGCAACCTATGCGCCGTTGTAAAATATTAAATTTAACCACTATTAATTAAAATCAACCTTCTATTCTGTGAGACACGTAAAACCAAGTTCCCGTAAACGCGATTTTGTACTTAGTTATTAGGAAATAACATTCATTCACTCATTTTCTATGATTATCGTTACATATCATTATCTACCCTGACTTGGCCCTACTCAAATTCAATACGTCACTATCTTCGCCAGATGCGGCAACTTTTTTCAAAATTCATCGGCGACTAAAATACTACAGACTTTCGATCAAACGTGCGTCTATCTTGAACGATAGAAATGTTATCATTAATCATTATCTACCCAGACTTAGCCCTACTCAAATTCAATACGTCACTATCTTCGCCAGATGCGGCAACTTTTTTCAATATTCATCGGCGACTAAAATACTACAGACTTTCGATCAAACGTGCGTCTATCTTGAACGATAGAAATGTTATCATTAATCATTATCTACCCAGACTTAGCCCTACTCAAATTCAATACGTCACTATCTTCGCCAGATGCGGCAACTTTTTTCAAAATTTATCGGCGACTAAAATACTATAGACACTCGATCAAACGTGCGTCTATCTTGAACGATAGAAACGGACCGAAAAATATGAAATCTTTTGAGAGTGAAATTTAAATGTGACAGTTGTTCGCGTTTTGCGATATAACTTTGTGTTTCGGAAAATGGTATAATAAAATTATTCGTAAATAATATTTGATCTAAATTAATGTTATAACATTTAACGTCTGGCTTTTGGTTTACGTGCATCATTTTTTTGGGAAAACTCGTAGGTCGCGAAAAATCATTTAATTTAAAATGAGGCAAGGCACGTCTGTAGACAATTAAAGATTGTTGCATTCAGATTATCGGAATATCACCAGTAAGTCGGCACAAATAACGCTAGCTAGATAGCAAAGAAGGAAAACGCAAAAATGGTGCAATAACGAGTCCTCGCCGTGAGGTTATATTACCGACTTCTTGTCCTGAATATGCCGATTGAAATTACAGTGTTTGATGTTTACCGATTTACGGGTTCTTTGCGAGCAGACGCAAGTTTAATTAAACGAGAGAGATTTCCACGCGAGAAAAACGCTCGTCTATAATTGATAAATTAGAAACCCGAAATACGGCGCCGGAGAGGCGGGAACAGAATCCTGTTATCGGATCCCGTTGAATTCGAATCCTCCGGATTCGGTATTCTATATTGCCCATCCCTATGTAGTGGTATGTATGTATGCAAGAATGCTTGCTACAGAATGACTGAAGATGACTATTCTAATCAATTCCATTATTGGTGCATTACTGGTTTGATGCAGTTGTTTTGATGCCAGTTGGCAGCTGGGGCACCACCACGGTATTAATAATTAAAAGCAGATAAACATGAAACCGTAAAAAGAAATTTTAGCTTAAGAATCGGATAGATAGATACATATAAAAAAAAATAGTTTAATAGACATGAAAAAGTTGTTGCCAATGCCAAATACTCTGGCAATGAAATACCGGGGCCAAAATTAAAACTACCGATTAATCACCGCATAGCTGATTGGTTAACCCACTAAACCCATATCTAACTGCACCAGTAACTATTCAGAGATCATTGTTCGTTATTCAATAAAGTGTATTATGAGCTTTCGCGAAAGGTAGGATAAATCTGAAATCCTATCCTTGTTTGCTGATGCAGCAGCAAAGAATGTAATTGTTCCTTATATTTCAATTGTTGTTAGTTTAAGGACTTGTTCAGGACATGGGCCATTCAAAAACAAGACTGATAAAAAGTCCAACCTGTACAATGGAGTTCTTATTGCTTAATTCTTCTTCCAACTTGGCAATAGCAGAAGCAGATGTGTCTCGCAATTTTCCCATTGATCCTTGAAGATGTTGGACATCTTCCACTAACTGACTTATCTGAATAGGACATTTCATTCGTATATCTGTTAGTTGTCACATGAATGAATTACTGTAGAACTGCAGAACATAAAAAAAAAATTCTCGACTGTAAAACTTTAACAGAATTTTAACCCACCTCTTTTTCTTTGTTGGCAAGTTCAGACTCCAAACTTGACCTTGAAAGAACTTCAAAAGCTTCCTCCTGTATATTGAAAATAATAGAAAAATTATCTGAAGATACTTTGTTACTCAAGACATTACTGGTATTAGAACAAAAAAGAGTTTTCACACAAATTTTACTTTCAAATACTTTTTACAATAACATTGTTAGTGGACATTGAGTGAACCTATAATAAAGTTGCTAAATTCTTGTCGTTGAGACAAAAATAATCAGTTTACCCCGAGTCTAATTGACCAAGTCACTAGAGGTCTTTGATCGCTCCCTCTCAGTCTCAGGCCTTATCCGATAAATCAATATGGAAGAATTGTCAGAATCCAATATTGTTATTATTATATTTGAGATTATATGAAAAAATTTATCAGTTTTACAGCGGTTTAATTCTATCACGGGATAAAACTTTAAAGAGTCCATGCTTTTCACAAGTACACATCTAGTGAAGGAGTATTCTATACAAAGATGCTAGTTTAATATTTCATAAATAAGCTAATCTGGAAGTTGAAGATACATAAACCACAGCACCCTACCATTGCGGTTGTTGAAGGTTTCTCATGCTCGTGGGATCTATTGCCACCGTCTAGCAATTGTTCTCTTAAATTTTCAATTTCTTTTTCAGCGATTGCATTTCTTTGAGATGATCTGTCCAAATCTCCGAGCACAAGGTCCAACTCTGCTTGTCTGAAAATAAAATGATTTGAATACAAAAAAGCAATGCTGAAATACATGGACACAATATGTAACATTTCTAACAAAAATGAATCTGATTTTCATCTGAAGGAGAAATGTTTATATCATACATACTTCGCTGCAGTTTCTTCATCATACTTTGACTTGAGATCAAATAATTCTGCTTGAGAAGCATCAAGAGCTAAAATATTATCAACAGAATATTAATTTAACAAGAGAGCAATGGTCAAATATATGGAAACAAAAGCCACAACGAGGTAGTAGTATAGGTATCTAATTTTTCACAGTACCCGTATGGACACGTAGCTTTCGAGACATCAACTGACCACCAGATCACAATGAGTGCGGGAACCGGCATAATGTATGCAATTTTTTATTTTGATGACGTCATCCCATACAAAAAATAAATCCCATAAAGCCCACAGAATTTTTTTCAATAAATGAAAGTAATAGCCTTTCAGAGACGATAACAATCCTTATCTTTAACCACTAAAAATTTCAAAGCAATTGGTCCGATAATTAAAATGGAAAGGCGATTTTTTCGATAAGAAAAAGAATTCCAACAACAACGACATCCTACCAAAACAATCTATAGGTCCACTTCATGTCCAATATCAAATATAATATTAACTTATATATTATATGTTTAATAAATTTATACAAACTTTTACAAAAAGATTAACTATATCATCTCGATAGAGAACATTGTTTTAGAATTAAAATTGGAATGAATTCGTATGTCTCAGCTTTCACCATAAGATGTATCTTAGCCAACTCACATACCTGCTTTGAACGTAGATGCCATTTGCTCTGCTTCACCCAGTTTCGTGGCTATCAGCAGCTGAGTCTCTTGTAGTTTTCTAAAAATGAAAAATAAATTAAATATAAAATTTGTCAGAACTAGGAATTAAGAACACATTTTAATACAAGATATACCGTACTTATAAGCAAATGGATTTTGTACTCATTTTCCACAATTTCAGTAAAATGAAGCAATCTTCAAATTATAGGCTGAGGAGTGATTTGAGGGAATATTTCAGATTAGGGCTTGGTTAGTTAGACTCAAAGGACCACAACTTTTCAGCTTCTGCATTGCTCAATGCTCACACAATTCATTATACACCAGGGCCTAAATGGAGGCGTCAGACCAGTTTAACCAGAGTTTAACTTTCGCTAGAAGAAAAATGGGTCCTAGTCTCTCTTATATGAAGAGCAACACATAATAAACGAGAAAACTAAACATAGCCTCAGCAGATGTCATCAAGAGAAAAGTTCAATCAGGGCATATGCCAAGGAAGGCCATTGTCACCCATGGTTTGAGGATGATTCTTATAGAATACCGTATGCTATATCGATATTGATATATGAATGTAAGTGTTTGATGAAGTGAAATAAGGTTCTTTCTGTCAAATGAATTTCATATCTCCGAAGATACTTATACTGTTATATTATACTCAATAATAATGTTACTATATACAGAAAGTCGATGTCACTTTTAAAATTATTATTTCTCAGATTTCTTACTTTTCTTTCTCTTCAAATTGTTTCTGCAATTCTTCATTTTTCTCTAGAGTGAGTTGTTTCGCACGTGTCTCCGTTCCTTTCTCAAAATCCCTCACTCTCTCGCGAAGAGTTTTTATCGTAACCTCTGAATCAGAAAGAAATAGGAAGATATAATGTAAACTATAAGATAGAGTGTTACCGTAATTTATGAAAATCCTATCAAGGCATGTTTAAAATAAATCAAACATTCGAATTGATTTAAAAATTTTTATATTTTAAACAATACTTTTCCATGTCTTATGCTCAGAACAAGGCCGCGAATGAGTGGTCACTGATACATAAAAAGCTATACTTTTGGAAGGGCCTGAATTTATATTATTACTATTTAAAAATAAAAAACTAGGCAAATCAATCTTCAAATTAACTTACCTGCATTACCAAGTTTCAACTCATTGAAGGTACATTGATTTATATGTCAACAAAATGTATTTCAGAATATACTCAATATTAGATATTCACAAAAAATTAATTTAGAATGTATTCAGTTCCGGGAATCCCTGATTTTATCATTTGACAGTATTCTGAAGTGCTTTCATACCTTGATTTTTGACTTCAGCAAATTCTTTGTTATATTCCGCTAGAGTTTCTCTCAGTTTCTGATTTTCAGTTTCGACATCATTTAGTCTTTGTGCTTTACGCTGGTATGACTCCGCTTGTTCAAGAGCTAAAACCGGGTCTGAATTGAATAAAAAGTTGTTTACTGTACCGTCATAATATAAAAAACACAAATAAATGTATAAGTATAACCATCAACCTCACAGCAAGAACTAGCTTCAAAAATATAGCAATGATTGAATTTTGCCAGTTGCGTGGGGGTGATATTTTTTTATGTACATGGAAAAAATAAATTTTTTATGCGACTCAGCTAGATATCTGAAGTTGGTTATATGCCCCACCGATGAAAATTGTTGCACACTCCTGGTCTTAGCAGTCCCATTCAGTGGCGCAACCAGCGGGGGGGGGGGGGGGGGGGGGTTACGGGGGTCGTGTCCCCCCGTTGGAAATTCATTTTTTTTTATTACTGTCCTACGTTCAAACAACGTCGTTCTACCGTCATAACAATCCGGTGAAAACTACTTTTTTCCAGCGCTTTATCACCTCGACGTAATTTAACACCGCCCGACTTCAATCATACCTTTTTGCTGTTAGTTACGTAATAATCGCTATCCCCGCGTATATGTTTGTATTCGAAAATGTGATATGTTACCTCAAAAAAGTAGAAATCGCGCGCTGTCGATGCGAATTGAAAGCGACAATAGCATAATGCTATCTCTCTCTCTCTTGTGACGAATACTCTCGTGCTTCATCATCTTGACGCAATGTAACGCCGCCCTTCTTCATGTTATAATAATGCACTAGAAACTCTGAAAATCTGGATACGAAAATTATTTTCGGAAAAATATTGCTTCGATTAACCTAAGATTTTCTACATATGAAAGGCCAAAAACCGAAAACGCCGTACACATCCTACCGCCCCCGTCCACGTTCTGAATTAAAAACACGGTGTGTGGCAATGTGGCACAGCAGTAACTAAGAGTCGTCGTGAAAAGTTTTCAATAAACTCCGACTTGAAGTGCTGATAAGACGTCGAGGACGTTTTTGGTTGAAATTTTTTTACATTTGTTATCGTATATTTCAATTTAGTTAAGATATTTTGTGCGCCTCGGCAATAAACCTAAAAGCATATCCTGCCCTAATTAATTGTTTTCATCCTCAGTTACGAAAGTTGTTAAGTTCTAGTTATCGAACTTAACGAGAAATTTTTTAATTTCCGCAATCTATAAAATAGCTTCTAAATATTATTTGGTTTCTATCGGAGATTTTATCGTTCTACCGACGTCGTTGATAACAATATCGTTCATTTTAGGTTGGAGGTATTGGTTTATAATCAAAAAATTATAACACATAACATGAAAAATTTAAATCAACGCCGACTCGAAAAGTAAAACACGTTTTTCCATCTTTATTCTACCATTATTGGCGGACGGAAACTTGGGAATCGGGTTTAACTAATTTGATTATGATGACGATGGTAAACAAAAGTACACAAACATACCATACCGTTCTTAGTTTTTAGTCGTTATTTCTCTGTCCTTTCTTCTTTCCATGTGCATATTAAGACCATGAAACTTGTTTTATTTTTGAACTCTGCGCTGATTTGAATATTTCATGTCGGCTGTTATGTATTTTTGTTTGTAAATGAATACCGCTAACTTAAACTGAACGATGTTGTCATCAACGCCGGATGCCGACGAAATCCGCGATAGATATTAAATACTATTTAGAGCTATTTTATACGCGCTAAATTACAAGTAATGAAAAAATTTCCTGTTATGTTCGGTCACTATCGAAACTGAGGATAAAAACAACTAATTAAGACACAATTTGCCGAGGACGCCTAAACCATCTCGACTAAGTTAAAATACACGATAAGATAATATTTTCAATCAAAACGTCCTCGAAGTCGTATGTTCTTCAAATCGGCGTTTATCGAAATTCTTTCATGTCTGCTGTAATATATTGCCGAACCACACATGGACGACGACGCTAGGATATGTGCGCCATATTCGGGATTATTATAAACACAAAAAAAGAGTATTTGAAGTTTGCGATATTTGAATTTAAATTCGATTTGGACATCCCTGCATTAAATTAGTCAGTTTTTAGTTGTGTTTCCAAAAATTAGTTGTAAATCAATTATTTTAATTGTCATTATGTCTTCCGGTGAGCTTCAGTTTAGTTTAGAATTTTTCTGGGGTTAGAGTCGGGAAAAGGTCCATTCGCAAGAAGTGCATTTTGTTTTTAGTCTTGACGAATTCACCCAACGAGCAAGGCGCGGCACGAGGGAAACGCTGGAATTTATTCAAGCCGTGTTTCACTATCCACGAGGCGCAAAGCGAGGGAAACGTTGAAAATAATTAACAGCTTTTCGTTAGCAATTCATTCGCTGGAATGTAATGAGCGGCGTTTTGCTACCCACGATGTGCAAGACATAGCGAAGCGCCGTTAATGAACGAGTGCAAGGTAAGCGAAAGGCTGGGATTTAATCGATGGCGTTTCCCTTTTAACCACGAGCAATTTATCGTGTTTCAGCGGGGCGACACCTAGTGGCGTTGCGACTTACGTCGTGGTTGCACTGTGTAAATTCCGGACGGACCCCCCCCCGTTGAAAACGGCCTGGTTGCGCCACTGGTCCCATTGTCAATAAAACAAGCATTAGTGCAGACTACGCCAAACCTACAATACAAACCTGGTAATTCTATCAACCTCTTGTATAAATTGAGGAAATCGGCTTCACAAGCTTTACTGCGTTTTGATAAAGCATCGATCTCCCCCTGGAAGCTCCTTAGTAAAGGAGAAACCAACTTGCGTATATCCTGATAAAAAAAGAACAAGAAATACTGAAATACCAGATCATAAATGGGTAAAAACAATAAAAAAGCGATTTATATATAAAATTAATATTAATTAAGCAAGGGCGTCCACATTCAAACCTTTCTGAAATTAATTATATTCAATATTTTGAATTTTAGTATTAATTTCGACTAGTTTGTTATAATTATTTTGAGTGACGAACATCTAACAGTAAGAAATAGGCAAATTTGATTTCTGAAAACTGTATAATTAGAAAACCAATTAAAAAAATCACTGTTTATCTGTATTTTTCCTGTAATTCTAAAAGAAACATTATCTTCAATGTGTTTTTCAATAAACATTATTCAACATGATATTCCATATTGGAAAATAATATTTTAGAATGTGTGCAGAATAGTGCATTGAAGCTTGTATCAAGTTATTTTATATTGTACAATTAGCAATAAAGGAGTATAAGACCCAATACATATAAGTAATAGTAATAACAATGAGAGGATATACCTCAGGTGTTTCTCTTTTAAATTCTTTGCTTTGTTCTACTAGTCGTCGTCTTGATGCATCACTTGCATCTTGTCTGTTGGCAAGTTCTGTTGCATTCACATCCAAATCTCTCTGTAAATACAATGAGGATACGACTATTTACTAACACAGAAAACAAAATGTAAATACTGATCATTTTTTTTTTCTCTTTTTGAATGATCATAAACATGTATTCTGAAGTATAACATGAAAAAAAAATGTTATTAATAAAATTAAATATTTTTAAAAAAGGAATCTGAAATTAAGGACAACACATTTGAAACAAATTCATAAAACGAGAGAGCGATGCTCAAATATATGGACACAAAGACCAAAACGAAGCAGTAGTCCACCTTACATTTTACAGTCCCAATGCCGCCAAAAAAAACTTCAGAGTTTCAGACTTTTACGTAGCAAGAGAGAGGTCAAATAATTTGTATTAATTTTCAAAAGGTCACCACACAGAATTTCGAATCAAAAACGAATCACATAGAACCCACAGAAATTTTCAAAATGAATGAAAGTAATAGCATTCTAGCAAAAAATACAACTTTGTAACGATAACAACAAAAAGAAAAATACCAACTAGAACAACAACATAATAACAAAACAATCCATATGTACTCTTCGTGTCCAATATATTCCATAACTCACTTTCCATTTGGCAGTAAAGTATGACAGGCTATAACAGACATCCGTCACATTATGATCGTTTATGTGAACAAAACAATCTCATGTGTCACATTGACTGCATACAATATCAAACTTTTCATTGTCATAATTTGTGAAATTTTCTTTCCATTTTTTACAGAGAAAACTTATTTCGGATAAGGTCACATACACCGTATATGTATATACTCATAAGTAGTAGAGATTGAACTCTGAGTGGACCATAGGTGACAATTAAAGTACCAACAGCTACTGGTCTGGAACTATAGAAAATTAAGGCCAGATATTATGCGTTAGTAAGTTACATCTGACTAATAAAGCTTTATGACTTGTAATAGAAAAATAAAATTCATTATGTGTTTTAAAAGTAAGGGACTTTTAAAAAAATTTCAGACTTTTTACGCAAGGGAATGACAGAATGACAGTATAAAGAATAATTCAATTATTTTATGTATAATAGTGATAACCAAAAGATGAAGATGATCAATTGTAAACGTTCCATATCGGGGCTGAAACTTTGTTCTCAGGATATACCATCTGGAGAGATCTGATTTCAGCAGGATATTGCAACGATTGATTTGATCGGAGCCGTTTCACAGGATGTCTGGAAGCTTTAACAGCGTTCCATTAAAAAAGTAATCAAGTACACAATCATTTGCTATTCATCACTGTGACTCTTATATGTTTTCAATATGCCATTGAAATTTTTCTGCTAAATAATCGAATAACTTTCCAGTTATGACCATGCATGAAACGGCTTATCATATGACACCGGGCATTGGGAAAGACACCTTTTAACGCAAAATGAAGGCGAGAGAAATATTGGGAAACCAGTTATGCAGAAGTGAGAATCGTTCAAGCACGCAGCCTGACGCTTGCCCCACTAATGTCGATTTGATACGGATGATATATAGGCAAACACGCAATATCGGGCCGATATATTGGTCAAACTCTAAAAAGATAGTGTTCATGTCTAAGAGAATATTCAATCCATTCCATTAAAACAACTCTAACACCATAGTGTTATTTAACAGAATGATTTAGCTTTTTTTTAATGTTTGATTTTCTTCTTATCTTATCAATATTAACGACTTTTTAGGCAGGGGAATGACAGTTTAAAGAATAATTCAATTATATTTTATGCATAATAGTATAGTGATAACCAAAAGATGAAGATGATCAATTGTAAACGTTCAATATCGAGACTGAAAATTTGTTCTCAGGATATATCGTCTGCGAGATCTGATTTCAGCAGGATATTGCAACGATTGATTTGATCAAGAGTTGTTCCACAGGATGTCTGGGAGCTAGAACATTGTTCCATCAAGAAGTTAATTAACGAAAAAATTGTTCGCTATTCATCATTGCTATTAAAATTATCATGCTTCTGGATAATTTTTTCTGCTAAATAATCATAACCCCTTCCCCTCATCTATAGTAACAGGTTTATAATCATGGCAATTTTTACGTTAAAAGTACAGCATACCATTTACACACAATGGAGCAGATCGTCATTATAAAGTTCGCAAAGTTGATCATAAAGATAGTGTTTATGCCTAGAGAATATTCAATCCATTAAAAAACAGTGCTCCCAATGTATGTGAACCAAGATGGCGAACACCAGAATGTAGTATGTGTACCAGGTTAGGGTTAGCCCATAATATTATTTCAATTTTTCTTATTTTGTTCTATTACGAGTTCGGGGACTAGCCCAATGACTCCCATAGTATTTGTACCTGAAATTATGACCTAACCCTAATCTGGTGAACATACTACGTTCCTGTGTCCGCTATCTTGGTTCACATACTTCGGGAGTACCAAAACAACTATAACAGTAACACCATAGTGTCATTTCACAGGATGATTCAGCTTTTTCAGAATGTTTGCTTATTATCTTGCTCTTGCTACATTTCATGATCGTTTTTACCCTAACGTTCTGTGGCCTCAAAATTAAATTACTGATAACATTAAAAACAATCATTTTTACATGACATTTAATCCGTTATTATTTATTTCATTATTTTAACATTATTATTTTCTTGACATCCGCGATTTGAATTCGTGGCTTAACTTAAACACAATAGATGCCTACAAGTTTTTATAATTTTATAAAGTGATGCTTCCCACAAATACAATTATTATTGATCAACACTTCAACACCAAATTTAAAATAAACAATCTAATTTAATAGAAAAGAAAATCAGTTAGGTTGAAATATGTTTTTGTTGAAAATGCAAGCGGCCCAAAAGGATTTTCAAGTGATCCAGTTTTGAGTCACCATCAGGGGCATAGACAGGCAGGGTTTGAAGGTCGGCACTCCCTTTTCAAATATAAGATAATTTTTTTCGTATCATTCATACATAGTAATTTCTTGTAGCTTGAAAAGCTTTTTAGACCCTCAAGACTTTTGAAAATTCCGGCCGCTAACTGTTACGGTCTATCTTGGTAATTGGAAATCCCATCCCCCCTTTTGAAAATTCCTGGCAACGCACCCTGGTCGCGACCCATAGTTTGGGAAACACTGCTATAACCTAAGCAGTCTAAGTATCATATAAACTGTTAATTAACAAAAACAGTATTTATCAATGTGTGCTCGAATTACAACTCAGTAAAATTGCAGATTAAAAACTCAATTCGAAACCCTGCTCTTTGCACAAATCATCTCATGCCATACAGGAATGATTCTAGTTCGAATCCAGTAAATAATAGAAGCCTTGTTTACACAAATATAAGAAACATTTCGAAATTATTGGTGAGTGCAAATGATATAAATTGGTCTCTGTCCCTGTCAGAGACCGTTGCTCTGCGGCAGAATAAAAGTCGCATCATTTTACATAATTGAACATTCTGTGCATAATTGTTTCAACGCCACATCGCCTTTTCATCATATAGCGACGTTATGTGTACTATAATATATCCTTTTTAATAAATAAATGCAAGCGCTTCCATGTTTAATGATGAACATTTTCGAAAATGAATGCCTAACTACCTAATAAACTAAAACATCATCGACAGTTACATACAGCGACAATAATAGACACATCCCACATCATACTAACAAATAATTAAAAACATTCAATTTCGTAAATAAGCGACACGAGAAATCGTTCTTCTTACAGACGAAACTTGTCAAGTGCGCTCGCAACTGGCGATTGAAGAAGTTTATTCGCGATCAATCCTAAACTGCAACGCAAAAATTTTAAATTGAAACGTCAGCAAAATGTGGATCTAGTAAATAACCTAATAACAAATTAATATCGTAAAATTATTCTGCAATGGTAAGGTAGGCTATACAAGAAATATTGGCGGAGTTGCTTAGAAAATAACATTCGTCGGACCAATTGAAATTATCCAATAATTTTACAAATTCGATATGGTTATCGACAAAGTCGTAAAACGTTTTGTATTTTATATAAGATTCCTCGGTTAACTTGGCCTTATTTTTTTTTTTTATAGGAAGAGGAATTCGTAATATGATCAATACAGTACACAATTAAATAGGCTATTTCCATTAAAAACCAACGAATGAGTTAATAATGTACAAGCGTGGACGACGATGGATATATTTTTCTAAAGTATGGCCGATTTCAAATCATCGATCATTCGAGAAACGTACGTAACGCCAGAAAAAGATATGCTGATCGCAGGCCTATCAATCACTTGGACGATCGATTAGAAAGAGTTGGAATTTAGGATAAAAAGGGAGGTTCGAAGCATGCTAGAAATCGATAAACCATCGCGAAATGGTCTATTACTATTTTATTTTGGTTTTCCTTTATGCACAAATATTTCTCCCGACCGTTATATCGATCCATGTCGTTCGCTAAAAAAGCAGTGATCACTAACGTGAATATATCGATTTATTTTGATATTAAATGTAAGTAATGTGTTTTCGGATCAATGCATAATTTTCTATGGGAACATGGAATAAAACGACGGAATGGAAATATACCACGGAAAGCTTCGTTCGGCGCAAATAACAAGTTATAAAGAATTTAGGGATGGTTTGAAAATTTGAAATTCCAACGCATTCTGCATTCCTAGCCTTCACCCTAACTGGATTGGATAACTACATTCGTCAACTATTATTCAGTAACATTAAATTATCAAATTTAATTCGGTCGTCAGATAACTTTCGTATGCAGCAGGCTTAGACCCAGTTATAACTGACAAAATAAATATAGTATATTCAAGAAATATTAATAACCGAAGTGGAATAACTTAATATTCCGGGATTACGAAATATTTTTAAATCAAATTGTAATTTGTAGAATTTACGGGATAATTGTGGTGCTTATATAACGATGTATTTCATAAAAAAATTCCAATTGATATTGATTGAATTTCTGCGGGATCAACTACTTATACTTCTATCATTATGCGTTGGTTGGTCCATACACATATAATGCAAGGTTGTTGTCGCAAGAGTAACTATTCTAAAAATGATTATTCTCTGCGAAAGTCCAACTTTCGTCAGACGAAACGTCACGATAATATAATAGTGTTTGTATGTAGTCTTCTGAATCACTTAGAATTAGTTTAATCATAAAAACAAAATTTTATATGCCTGTGAATTTTTTTATTATAAATACGCAATACAGATTATTGAAGATCTAACTGAACCATATAAGACATATTCTATTGACGATAGTATGTGGTACTTTCTTAGAATGAGATTCGGCATGGCCTACAAATATCGTGAAGTCTTATCTAGTAATTCGGGATAAAGCAAATTTACTGAAATAAATCGGCTGGGAATGCATACTGACGCGAGGTAATATTTTTATACACCTCTGCTCTTTGGTTCATTAGAATGGAACATGTTCTTTAAGACTTTAAAATATGTGATCGCTGGCGATCAAGGTATTTATTTATTGGATTTTTTTATATCACGTTATATTACGTAACTATGTCACGACGGTGTTGCTATCCACGTGTATTACGCCGAACTGGGACTGTGACATGCTGCAATTGCAAAGACATTGATATTTAATATGGGAATTAGTTGCAATACCATATTTTAAAAGACGATTTCAGCGTGAAATACTTTTTAAAGAACGTTTTACTTTTCGGTGTGATCTTCACCACACAAAAAGTGATTTTTTGCCATGCGTTGGTTAATTCTATTACCGGTAATAAAATCACTTATTGGCCAATAACTAAATTAATAACTTAGTTAAATTATTAAGCATAGAATCCTAATCAGACAGTTTATGTATCAGGGTTAGGAATGCATATTGCACAGAAAATTCAAATTGTCAAATCATTCCTAACTATAACCATAACTGGATAATTAATTACTACTTTTTTATGTTAAAACGTGATGTCGGTGTTTTTATCGAACCTCATATTTTTGCATCAGTGGCAGGGGTAATAGACAAAGGAACCGAAAAAAAGTAATTCTGGTAAGAATAATTAATTATACATTACATAGTCGATGTCAAATTTCAGTTATATTATAACCACATATAACATGTAACAATGATTATATAATATAAAGTAAATTATTTGAATTATTATTGATCTGCAATACTGGCAATGTGTAATATATAAATTTTGAATTCTAATGTCCACAGGGAACTAAACAATGACAAAAATCAATACATTTCTATCTGCCAAGAAAAACAAACGGACTTCGCTCCCTTTTTAGAATAAATATTGATTAAAAATTGATAACATGTCATCTGTAGTTTCTAATTGAAATATAAAGATATCTTCCATGACATACTGAGTTGAATAATTTGCAAAAATAAAGCCACAAAAAAGCTTTTACATACAAAAACTCAATATTAAACCCAAATAGTACTAAATTTAGGAATGCAGGCACAGGAAGTCAAATTAACTGATTTATATGGCTCAGTTGGTGACCGTACATTTGAACCCACGTACATTTGAACCCATGCGTATATCCACGGGTTCAATCTATATTCGGGCGCTAAAACCCATGAGTTAGGGTTAGTATGGGTTTACGTTTAACTATCCGTGAAACAAAAAAAATTCCATAGGTGCAATAGCATACAGGTGCAATTGTCATGGGTTCAAATGTACGTGGGTTCAAATGTAATGGAACCGGCTCAGTTGTATCAAGCAACTATACTCATTTCACTCGTTCATTTCTAACATTCTAAATTGATCCATCTATTGATGTCTGGAATGCATCTGTGAGCATTAAGTAGGTGGTCAAGGTCTAACAACCTGGGGACACAGGGGAAATATCATGACAAGATCGGACATTGTTGGCTAATGGATTGGAAGATTTCAAAAATATCATTCCACCCCAGCATATTCACCTTCATTCCAAGCCTTCAATCATGGTGTCAATAAATTTTGTTTTACTTCATAGACCCTATATCAACATATACTGATGTAAGAATAAGAATATTCAATGTAACAACAATGTAACAAGATATTGCCAATTTACAAAAATAATTACTGTTAGAGTGTGGCCATGTTATATCAATCCCTAAACCCCAGAAAAATCATTGAAAATAATTATAAAAACATAAACCACATAATAATAATGAGCTATGCATGCTTTAGACAAGGCCATCATTGAACCAAACCAAAATTAAGGAAAATAATAAAATGGAGTTTCTCCAAATACATCATTGTTCGAAACAGTTTTAAACTTTTCCCTGCAATTTCAGATTCAAATCTACAAAATGTTAATTAAAGTGAAGTGGAAAAATTTTCAGGAAATTAGTTTGTTTGAAAAACTCCAGGAATGAGCAAATATTTGAAACATCTCATATATAAACCCCTACAAAAAATAACAGTATCCAATTTAGCCATCATGACCGGTAGTACGGTACCATTAACATTGGAATTTATATGCATTATGCATGTCAATAATTAAGGACAAATCTAAAGACTCATTCATTTCGTACAATGCAAGAAAATCAAATTATGACACATCTAGGATCATATGAAGACCCCCCCCTCCCCAAAGTATACAACTGAAAATTCAACCTCCGATCACGCTTGGATGAAGTTAGTTCATATGAAGATGTGGTCATACTGACATTAGCTTTGTTCATCGGTCAGGTCATATCCTCCGTTCAGATTGAAGCATATGAAGATCCTCTCCACAATAGGTTTAGAGGAGGAAGATCATCTTTATATTATTATATATCTCAAACAGTATGTAGGATCTGACTATAGCACCATCATAAAAAAAAGGGAACAACAACATATCGAATGCAATAATATACACAATAACTACCGTATATATTTTGACAATTGCATTTTTATTCATGATCACCTAAGATTTACCAGATAGGATTTTTCCTGAAATAAAATACTTCACATGGGACGCTTCTTAAAAAGATTATAGAGATATATGCAAGACCTTTTCACATCTTTAGCTTGGTAAAGACTAAGAGAGCAATGCTCAAATATATGGACAAAGTTATGGCTTTCCAGGTTAACAACAATCTTCAACTACTGAAAATTTAAATACAATTGTCTAACTCTAGAATTTAAAGAGAAAGGTGATTTTTTCACAATAAGAAAAAAAAATACTAACATCAATTTCAACAACAACAACATAAGAACAACACTTTGTGTCCAATAACCCTGAAATTACATCCCTGGCAAGACATGCATAACCTGTCTAAATAACATAGATGGAAGACGCACTATTCTTCAAGGTATGATACGCACACTTTATCAGCAATGCATCATTATTACTAAAAAGATTAATAAAATATTTTCAAGTTAACATTTATGCAAGCAATGTTATAATTCTGGAAAACTTCATCAGATAGGATTTGGATTTGGATCGTATTTAGTACCAAAATATATGTAAGCGTTGTATAACAGTGAATTTTGGCATTATTAAATACCTAAAATACTAAATACTTTGGTCTAACAATGTTTAATGCATATGGCAATTGTGGCGATCCCCACATACAGACATACCTAAATTATCTGTTACCTCCTGGTATGTCAATTGCAACCAAACTATTTTGAGTGCTCCACTGTGAGAGAGTACTCGCGATCCCAAGTTTTTCGTACAAAAGATAGGTCAGAGCCCCAACTAATTGTGGAATCGGCACTGACACAAAATGACCAACGACAAGTCACATGCTAAGAGCTGAATGTTAATATGTTTCCGTGACAGAGTAAAATGTAAGTAAAATGTGGTTGACACAAACAGACACCATCAATATAAAGAAATTCAAAAAAGAGAATTTCAAAAAGATCAGTTTGATTGCATTTTTACAGAAAAATAGATACACAAACAAAATATTTCATTTCACAATTCAACTGATAAAAAAAATAGATGAATCTTGAAGACAAAAATGCTGTTGCTGTCTGCATATCAATGCAAAAAGAATATAAATCCTACCTGAAGTTGAATGAGATTAAAATTTTTCCAAAACTGCAGCATAGATGAAATATTTGATGACATTTTGTTTGCTACTGCTGTAAAAACGCTGCACTTTTAGACTTTAAATCCACAATAAGAATACAGCATATTGTTTATTTAATCAGTGGAGAATTATACAGCATTTTGAAACTAACAGAACATAATATTTGGCTGCAAAACAAAATGTTTTGATGTCAGAGATGTTGTCGAATGTCGTTCTTATATGTATAATTGTAAAAAAGATTAAAAAATAGCAAGGAGAATAAGCTTGTTCACATACAGACATACTGTAATATCAGCCTAGCAATGCTGCAATGCATTCCGCCATCTCTCCAGACTCGATCCTTTTGAGTACATGCATTAGAAACAACTAGCCTATCCTGCTATCGCCGATTCGCAGTATCGGCTGATCCTGATCGATACAGTAGGTACCTACTGACCTAGGAGACTGTTTCAGTATTTGGTTATAGCTACTAAAGTATTCTATTCGTAAATCTTTGATACCGGTACCGGTAACAGGACACGGGGACAACTGGACAAGGTACCGGTAATGCAGTAATGTCACATGCAGGCTGCAGCTATGATTACAGGATTAAAAAATCTTTCAACGTCTTCCTGATTTTTCGCTTTCTTGCTTTTTTGCTGAACTAGGCTACCTTAAACAGTAAAAATCCTAATGGCAGGAATGGCAAAACTGTCGCGCGTTTGCGACGGGTGTTATTGCTTTATCTGTTTATCGCCGTCGAATCTCGCAAGATTCAGAAACATGAAAATCAGCATTCGTCAGTTCGTGCTTTTTCCGTTCTGTATGCTTTTCTTTATTGGACACGTTTAGTGGCCATAACGATCGTTTCAATATTATGTTGTTGTTGTTCTTGTTCTTTGACACGTTTTTAAAAAGTCGCTTTTCTCTTCGAATACTGGACCAATTGCTTTGAAATTTTCAGTGGTTAAAGATTAATTTCTTCGCTAAAAGGCTATTACTTTTATTTATTTCAAAATTTTGCGTGAATTCTATGAAATTTGATATTTCGTCTAAAATTTTGCTGTATTATTTTTTATCCATGGGAACACGGATTTTAGTCAGTGTCATGACTGGCTGTACGTTTTGATTCTGCGAAATTCTTGCTACTGGAAATTCAGAACTTTTTTGAGGGTACCGGTACCGGTAGCGTCAAAGGTACCGGTACCGGTAAAGACTGATTCGCTCTGGTCTAACGTGTCCATATATTTGTACGTAGCTCTCTTGTTAGTATTACCAGAGCCGTTATATAATGGCTATGATATTACTATCCAAATAAAAGATTATGAATATTTTTTGTTAACCAGAAAACTTTCAAGAATAGTATAATACCGGTATTCCAGAGCTTCAAGTCGACACCCAGCGCCTATTATCGCAAAGTACTGAAGTGCCGTATCCCAGGGATAGGAGAGACAGGTCAGTAGATAATATTTTTTGGCGCGGCGGTGTGGCTCAACGGGCTAAGCGTTAGGAATACGCTCGCCACCGCACCTCTAGTCACTCTGCATGGGTTCGCAGGTTCGAATCCCATGCAGGGATGGTTATGTGCGAGAGGATTGCTGGACTCCTCGCCGTCGTTGGGTGGTTCACGTAACCACTGGTCGGTTACGGCTTCCTCCACCACCAAGTCCATGCTTCCGAAAACAAACAATACAGTAAAAACTAATCCCATACCCGACTTGGAATGGTAACCGGACGAGAGGCCGTGGTTCGCCATATGGATAAGCCGTCTTATCGGCTTTCCTCTCCCCCGGGATAAATATGTAAATCCTATCCTATCCTATCCTAAATCGCGATAATACCGTAATGAAATGAAGAATTCCGTGAGAGTTTTGAATCGTGAGAAATATCATGCGCACCAGCAATGCAGCACACATACGCAAAACGGTTGAGTTGATTTCCGACAAACTTCCAGCAGTCGAAAATCATTTCTTTGTCTTGTGCGATCGCCTTACTTTCATCCAAATAAAAGTGAAAATTGAGAAAAATGCTAGCGAGGTTATTATATAATTCCTTTATACAGTTTTGCATTAATGCATTCTATTCCAAATGCAATGATATTTACATTACAACAATGAATAGAGAGAAATCCAAAAAGAAAGCTGATGGATGTTTCCCAGACACTAGACCCCAGAAAAATTCCCCTTACTTTAACTTTTGATACTTATTTTGGGGGTGTTTTGGACAGTTGGGTCGTAGTCGTACAGAATGGCTTACTTCACATGTTCAAAACCATCAGTTTTATTCAACCACGTGCTGCTTACAGGTACCGATAACTAATTTTTGATCATTGCAAATAAACCGTAAATATATACTACTACGGATTAAACCAATGACCAATATATGCTCATTGATTAAGCTAAAGCTCCTCGGACGGCATAGTAGAATAATTAAATAAATTAGTTGATTAACAACTAATTTTTAAGAACACAACAGACAAGAGAGCTATGCTCAAATATATGGACACGTAGAGTCACATAATTTTGATGACGTCATAGCGAAAAAAAAAGTAATACCCATCTGGAGAAAATTTTTATCTTTAACCACTGAAAATTTCAAAGCAATTGGTCCAGTATTCGAAGAGAAAAGCGACTTTTTAAAAACGTGTCAAAGAACAACAACAACAACAACATAATATTGAAACGATCGTTATGTCCACTACGTGTCCAATAACACGCAAAACTGGCAAACGAGGCAATGTTTGCAACCATGTTGGAATAAGTGCCTGAGCGACTGCGCAATATGCAATTGTTACGTCATGTAGACCGCCTTGCTGGTTGGTCGTCGTTACGTAAACAAGAGAGCTATGCTCAAATATATGGACACGTAGAGTCACATAATTTTGATGACGTCATAGCGAAAAAAAAAGTAATAGCCTTCTGGAGAAAATTTTTATCTTTAACCACTGAAAATTTCAAAGCAATTGGTCCAGTATTCGAAGAGAAAAGCGACTTTTTAAAAACGTGTCAAAGAACAAGAACAACAACAACAACATAATATTGAAACGATCGTTATGTCCACTACGTGTCCAATAAACAAGGAAATCGATGATCGGGGAAGGTTTGGCGCCAATATCAAAATGTAATATTCAGTCCACGTTGAAGTTAACATTTTCGCACTGTGTGCCGCTTTGGTATGTTAGTCGTTGTGTACTACCCAATGACATTAAACAACATGATGCGCAACTACGGCATTTTTGGCCGAAGATCGTATCCGATAGCACGCTCCAATGCACATACTTGACGAGACGAAAACGAGCGGATATGTGCTGCTTTCGAGCATAGCACGGATGGTTTTCGTGCCAGCTTTGACAGTTGTTGTCGATTTTAATGAAATTTTGGAAAGTTGAGGTAAAAAGAAATCGGAAAAAGGTAAGGTAAATACTATTGTTGTATGTCACACACGGGCATAGCACTGTTAAGTACATGTGGGAAAGCCAGCTTTTGTCAACAACTACGAAGTTATTAATTCAGTACGGTACGTAGTTGGCCATCTGCCGGAATTGCATAGTTACTTACCCCTTATGGTTCCAAATAGTTCATGCACCTCCATTTAGATTTTTTAATCAGTCAGGATATATACTCATTGGTCTAACATACTATTACGCATTAACTTTTATTTGCGTATTGAATCAAAAGGTTAAGAAGTTCACCTAACATTACACTCATACCGGTTTATATTGTATTATCTGATCTCTCAAGTACTTGGAGCCACGAAGGCTTGTAAGTTTCTGACTAAACCCCTTTATTAGTTGGTTTATATACCAAATTCAGTAAAACATTTTTTACATGCATCATGAGATATTGGATTTATTAGCTTTCCCATTCTAAATCATATAGACTGCTTTATTTATTCTTAACGAAAATTAATAAATCTCCTATCTTTCTTCAGATGTGAAAGTTGTGGACGAACCTGTCTAAGCATTGTGAGACTCCTGCAGCACAAGAGGCAATAGCAAAAGTAGTAAGTATATCAATCAAGAAATTAAGCCGACATAAAGTAAAACTTTCAACTATTCGTCTAATCTCAATTTCCTATTATTTATTCACAGGACAACTATAGCAGAATGGGAGATATCAGAAGTCTGGCGACATATCAGTGACAGTGTGATTCCAAGAAATATAATTAGAGTGCTCAATAAATGTTTGCAATAGATAGAAGAACAACCTATGGAGGCATGCAAAGACATTTGACCCTCCGGTAGAGTTGTGTATGGCCCCCACATCCTGAAGGGCTTGAAGAAAATAACTAAAAATTCCAAAGCGTAAGATTGCATAAGCGATCTTATTTGTAAAAAGACACAAAACACGCCAGACATATTTAAAACAGCTTTGGAAAATGGTTCTTTGGTTCATCAACTTTTGGTAGTACTATGGAAGAAATTCAGGAAAGGGTATAATCGTGATTCATGATAAAATACTGTTATATATATTTTAGACAACTTCAATCTAGACCAGGGATGTCAAACTCGCGGCCCCAGAGAACTTCCACTGCGGCCCTCGAACGCTTAACAATAACTGTAATAGTATTTTGGAAGTTTTTTTTTTATCTAAATGTATTAGATTTTTTAAACCTTTCAAAGTGAAATTGATTATTCACACAGAAAACAATTTACTGAAAGTCGTTTTGGAAAATTAATTTATTTTTTGTTCACATTTTGGCCCAATTAAGAATACACATCAAGCTAGCAAAAGAATACTTGAGTGATTAAATTAAACGCAAAGTACATGAAGAAGGTGGCATTTTCGAAGAAAATGGGAGTTGCAATATTTCTGCATTTTACAAAATTCTCAAGCACATTGTTAGGTCAATATATTTAGATTACCGTAAGTCATTTTTAGTGTATGTATTATTCTTTTCTTATCCAAAGCTTGTTCAAAAATGATTTCGAGCGTTGTACATAGAATTTTATGATTTTTTATAATAAATACAGTAACTTGCAATAACAGTGGAATGCAAATATTAATATGTAATTGCATTTGAAATTAAAGAAAATAATAAAACTTAATCCAACTGTTTAGTGTCATCACAATAAAACTATCTTAAAAATATCTTTCAAATATACATTATCAAAAACTGTTTGAGGCCCTTTTTACAATTTCCAAAATGCAATCCGGCTCTCAAAAACCCATGAGTTTGACACCACTGATCTATTTCAGACGATTCAAGCATTGCTTTGGGGAATAATATCACTTCAATTAAATTGAAAAAAATCTCACTGTATTAAATACAAAATCGTTGCTCTCATAAAGGTAAACCAATTCAGCCACTGGAATATATTGGCCTTCACAAAGCAATGGAGGCAAAATTGAGAGTTCATGAGCTATGAACTTTTGTTCTTTTCTTTGTTTTGAACTTTTCATACTCCACAGCCCCTCTTAGTTTTTTTTAATTTTAATTACCATGTGATGGTCATACATATCTTTAACTTGTATTTTCTGTCATGATGTTTTATCTCAATGTGTCAAACTATCAATTAGTGTGCACTTTTTGCTTCCAGATGACATAAATGTATTGTCTTGTTTATTACCTCAGCTTGGAGTATTGACAAGAAAAAGGTGCCAGTAAATTACGTAAAATTTTTCTTAACTCTTTGTTATAATCAAAATTCACAATTAATAGGAATTATAAACAGCCAACAATCAATGAGAATTATATGCAAAATCCCCCAGAATAAATTTGTCTTCTTAAATCGGAGGAAGGCAAAACATATATAGGTAGTTTCCATCCACACAAGTCTTTCAAGAAGACTTACTCGAGCCAAACTAAATGAGCATCTTCAGGTGATCGGTAAGGCTGCAAGTTGAATTCAGCCCTGTTAAACTATTGCATAGAAGATAATATTAATTAGTGGGCTATGAGCTAAATTCCTAAATTTAAACAAACCTATCTACGAAGCATTATGTTCCATCGATGTGACCTACGATTACCTGAATATGTAATATGTCTAATAAATTCACCTATTAAAGCAAGTTCGATAGGTGCAAACTTTGTGTTATGGAATTGTATCACAGCACCGTTAGGGGGAGGACGAACAGTTTTGCTGTTTTGTATGACACCCTCTTTAAATGAAATTTCAATGTTTAAGCGCAAACATCAAAATTACTAATTTTGAACTTTGTCATTATCTGCAAAATGTTCCACACAAATCCTTCCGCTATCGCGTTTGTAATCTTCTCTGATAAAAAAAAAACGTCTATGGTGTCCAAAATTGCTCTTTACAGCTTGTCCGCCATTCCAGCTTTCCAAGCTAGCAAAACTTTTTAGATATAGGGATTATTTTCTTTCGTTACAGGTGCAAAAAGGCAGGTACTACACGTAAAGAAGACGCCGAGTATCAAAAGCGAGCGGAAAACGGTCGCGAAAGGCGACGAGAAATATGTGCATTGGAGCGTATCATGAAATACAATCTTTCGCTCGTAGCCTTATGGAGTGACGTCAGAGTTGCCTATCATGTTGTTTAATGTCATTAGTACTACCCATCATTATTATCGTACATGACCAGAAGTGTTTTATGTATAAATTGTTTCCACTAATTTGAACTATGAGTTGTTTTGTCATTGTTGTTATATATAATTTTGTTTTTGTCCTGGTTGTTATTTTTCTTCTTGTTGTCATTGTGGAAAACGCTGTACCAATTGCTTTGACATTTGCAGTGGTTAAGGTCTTGAAGATTGTTGTTGCTATGAGGTTCAGCTCAAAGCAAGGGCTTACTCACGGAGAAAACTCACTTCAGAGCAAAGTCACCAATACCAACTGAAACACCAGGTTCTGTTATGATAGGATAGGATTCACATATTTATTCCGGGGGAGAGTAAAACCAATAGGACGACTTAATCACATGGCGAACCACGGCCGCTCGTCCGGTTACCAGTTCGGGCCGGGTATGGGTTTAGTTAGCCAGTTTTTTCTTTTCGGAAGCATGGACTTGGTGATGTAGGAAGCCGTAACCGACCAGCGATTACGTGAACCACCCTATTGAAACACTCGTACCAACCCCAACCTACCCTGTGAGCAATTCAGATTCAGATTTTATTTTCGTCATGCAAAACCAATATACGATATGAAAAAATAAAAAAAGACATATAACAAATTACGAAGACAGATATCGGCTTGTTGCAATAGACGAGGGATCGCGAAAGACTCAAAGAGTCATCCAGTCAGCGACACCTTGTAGCTGCATTGAAGCAGCAAATATAGCAACCGAACAACTCAATATTAAATAGTCACTAAATTCGACACAATCATATATATAAAAGGGACAACAAAAAGAATGCCACAATGACCACGAAGAGTTACCTAAACATTCACTTAATTAGCCTCAATCACAAAAAGGAACAACAAAGTTTGAAAAATAAAATACAGGATGTCATAATAACTATGGAGTATTAGATATTTACCTAATTAAACTCGATCATACAGAGTAAGAACAAAATAAAATCGAAATAAACACCGAGATACTACAATGATCACATCGTATTATATGACTTAACAGCGACATCTGTAAGAAGGATATGCCTCAATGACAACAAAGAATTGCGAAATAATGCTGACTAAGCATACACAGTAAACCAATATGGCGTGCCCAGCAACGGGCTTCTGGCTGCGAGAATCAATACCGTATTTAACGGATTTTTATGTTGAAAGCGATTGTTAGTGGCTATTAGAGTAGTGCAGAATAATTATGGGTTCTGCAGTATTCGTGGCATATAGGTTGGGCGGAAAATATTAAAACAAGAACAGTACACAGCGAGCACACAACTTGACGAACATGGATGGGAAAAGCAGCACCACAGGGATAGGTACGGTACATACCCGT
Organism: Styela clava; assembly: GCF_964204865.1. Lineage (NCBI taxonomy): Eukaryota > Metazoa > Chordata > Ascidiacea > Stolidobranchia > Styelidae > Styela > Styela clava. The sequence goes on from NC_135264.1 coordinate 13,085,613, forward strand.
ATACAAATATAATATTTCTAGACTAATTGCAACTGGGCTTATAAGCATCTAGGTATAGGCAATATCTATATATATCTTCAATCTATAATATGTGCTGAAGCTAATGCGACAAATTCAATAATTCTAATTCCCTTCATTCCAATGCACACCATAATTGCTTTTTAGGATGCTTTATACTAGTTTTTCCGAACCTATGGGTCGCAACCCAAAACTGGGACGCCTGAAGATCATCTTCGGTCGCTTGTGTTTTCAACAAAAACTCAAAAGTTGCCGATTTTATTTGCTAGTATATTTTATTTTATATTTGGTATTGAAGTGTTGCTTAATATTAGATTGTATATGTGGTGAGAATCATAGCATAAAAACTTGACAGCATCTATTTTGCTCAAGCGAACCCACGCCACGATTTCGAAAACTCTCTGATTGCAAACATGCGCAGCATGCTCACATTGCGGTAGTTTCTGGGAAACAAATGTCACATGAAATTTATTGTTTTATATATATTATATTAGTCATTTAATTTTGCGGCCATAAAATCACTAAATGCCTTTTAGTATGTGGGCATATCCTTGAGTTTACTTTTTGAAAAAAATTGGGTTGCCCGAAAAAAAGGTTGGGGCCCTCTGCAGTAGCCTAATATATAAATTACACAATTTTTACGCAGCCATGTATATTTGACACTATGCAGTTAAACCCAACCCAAAAGCGTGTAAAATGTATTCTTGTGTATATTTTTGGTTGAATTCCGATAGATTCCCTTTTCAGTAATTAAACATCAAGTTTTCATCCTGGTCTGCTTTTTCGCTTTCATCTAATAAAAGAATAGGTAATTATAGAGTGGCAGAGTATTTAAACAAGATGACACAATTTAAAAAAAATATCATTGAAGTTTATGTTTCTCTACAATAGTCAAAAATTTGTAGAAAAACTTTTTAAATATAGGCTATCTGCAACAAGTGACACTTAGCGACAGTTAGGTCAAGGACGATCAATATCTGTCATATATTGCCTATGCGTATGAAATGTGTCATAATGGCTCGTTATTAGCACTGGCAGTGTTAGCAATCTATTTTTCATTTGAACTTTACTCACCCGGAGTTTCTACTTGTTCCTCACCCCGAACGTTTACAATTACGCGATGTTTCCTGTATTTTCCCCAAATCCACCCATTGCGATAGTACCCCCCTCGAGGTCTGCAATATAAAACGATAAAAAGTATATTAAACAAGGCCAGAAATAAATATATTCAGGTATTCTATAATTTCAAACTGAATGAAAAGGGTAGGCCTACTTGTTGTGAAATAGCTTGAATTTGTTTGTATAGAGGATAGAAGAATTAAGAAACATGAACGCTAAAGAGTTCTTTAATACGTAATATATATATATATATTATACAGAATTTGTTATTAAAATATAACAAAAGTAGTAGGTACTACCTGACCACAGCATCAGTGGTCATGAGAGCAAATCCAATAATCAACAGGAGTAAAACTGCTTTCTGCATCTAAAAAAGAGACATAATGTAATAGGTCATAGGTATCTTATGAATAAAAATACGGAAAATTAGAGGAATGAGGCTCGTCTGTAATGCCAATGGGGTGAATTCAAAATAAAACAAAAACTAAGTATATAACACACCTATCAACTCAGTATAAAAGACTTATATTCTGGGTGAGAATACAATAATACGTGTATACGATAATCACGACCTACTTTTGCCGCCGTCGGAAGTTTTGAAGATGTACAAAATACATTTCGAAATTTCTTTTTGTATATATATATAAACTATAATTATATTGTCTACAGGAAAATAGGTTTCTAGAACAGCATCTTTAAAAATTCGAGTTCGAGCAGATTGCCAGTTAAACTACCCTTCCTTTCATTACTCCAAACTACGGGCAAAATTTCTTTTAAGTAATGACCCACCTTGAATTGATTGCTGTTAGCGTTCTCTCAAGATATCGTACTAGAAACAGTGCGAGACTTGCTTTTAACCTAAGAATATTCTGTAGAACGGAGCGGAAGGAAAGCATTATCGTGATATGTGTATGTTCCTCGCAGAGATGCGGTGCAAAAGCTGCAACCATATGGGAGAGGTACTCTAGTTTTCTTATTTATTTTTTCATATTTGGTGATTTTTGTACCTTTTGCCGATATAAATAAGATTTTACGTTGAAGATTTCATTGTCAAAGAATAATAATGTTCGACAATCATTACATAGAGAAATGATCTCATAGTGTTCATATCAGTTTTCTTATTCTTACGATCATTCCTAACCTGAACTCGAACTGGATAATTACAAATTTGTTATTTCAATTATTAACGAGACGAGGAGATTTTTTTCAAATCTCACATTTTTGCATTAGTGGCGGTGGCGTTTTACAAAAGATCCGATTCCTAATATGCCTTCCATACCAGCACCACTCTGCCCTATGTGTTTCAATATAGACAAGAACTTTGTTATTTTTACCAAGTATATTGCCACTGATGATATAAATATATATATATTCAATGTTTTTCGACTATTTTGTGTTGCACGCTTGCAATTTACAACAATTTAAAAAATTTCATATGTGTTCATACACGAATAGTTCCATGTTTTTGTCCATTTACATTTATTCTCGTCAATATATATATATATATATATATATATATATATTAACTAAAAATTCGAATTTAGTCTTGAATAATATTCTTCTTTTCATTTATACCGTATACAGCTATTCGTCGAATAATGACTCCATTTCCAAGACGTAATCTGTAAAATAGCAATAAATATTGTGTAAATAATATTTATCACATGAAGTAAATAACTTATCACACTCTATATGTCGTACCCGGGGCCGTATCATCTGCTTGTTTCTGTTCTACGTCTACTTCATCATATGCGAGTCTTCGGCGATACCGTTCATCATGTGCAGTTGACATTGTTGGACTGAAAAACAATTAATTCTTATATTTTCTTTCTCACCGCGAAAATGCATGATAATTGAAATTGATGATGATATTTTATTGAGATTCAAAGTATTTTTCACCCAATTTAAAATGAAAGTTAAACAGGAAAACCAAGTAAAATGCATAAACTGTATTTTCAATTTGATATAATCGCTTCTATGTTCCACGGGAAATGACTAGAATCCTAATTGAGCAAACTTCTACTAGCGAATTAAGTGATATAATGCATATTTTCTATTTCATTATTTATCCATATAATTATTTTCAAATATTATAAGTACCATCGACCACAATAAAAACTTGAGTTACGTTATGAAGATGTCGGTGAGGGCAAACAAAGAGAGTCCAATCACGAGCAGGACGATCATTGATTGTTTCATCTGAAACAAAATGCAATCGCAATATTAAACATTGAGAGATTTCGTATTTAGTGAAGTAAGCAGCATTTGGCCCAACCTTACTCAGTCAATATTATGACAGGCATTAAGTGACAATTCTCACGAATTATTCTCATTTTCATATTCATTTTGAAAGAGAGAAAGTTTGTGGTGATTTGTCTTAGCTATGCCTGCGAATGTATCGCCTCTTGTATTGAAAAATGAGTAAAAATACCCAATGCTCGGACATGTATTAACTAAAATATGGACATACTAATGCTTGACTGTTTTACTTTGAGGACAAAACGCCAAACATATTCACTTACATTACTCATCTCACCCGGAAAAGGTAGGTAGAAATATTTAGGTAATAACAAGTATCTATGCACATGTGCCCTATTAGATTTATGTGTTTATGCCTCACCTTGATTAGTCCGATAAGTTTAACGCTGGCCTCTAATTAACAGGGAAGAGCTTTGAGTATGCTCGTTATATATTCAAGAATAAACCACGGGAAGAAAATACAATCATTAAGTCTGAATCACTTCCAGAAACAATTTTGGGACAACTTGCATAGACAATGGAACACCAGGATAAGTGAAAGAAACAATGAAACATCGGGATAAATGAGAGTAACAATGGAACACCAGGATGAGCGAGAGAAACAATCGAGAACAAGAATCACGACAACCGTGTATTGAAAACGTACTACAGTGTTTCCCCGAAAATAAGACTGGGTCTTATTTCAATTTTCTTTCGAAAAATAACACTAGGGCTTATTTGCGGGGGATGTCTTATATTTTTATTTATTGAAAACAAAAGTAAAGAATTACGAGATTTTCAAATATACAAACTATGAAAACCGATAGCCATTTACTTATAAATAACACGTTCTTATTTAAAACAACTGCAAAACATAGATTATCAATCATTTAAAACGTGTATGAGGGATAAAAAAATCTCGCGTTATTGACTAGGTCAAGAGGAGGGCTTATATCAAAATCATTTTTAAAATTCAAGCTAGGTCTTATTTTCAGGTTAGGTCTTATTTTCGGGAAAACACGGTAGTTCGGTGCGATCAACATTAACGCTTTCACTTAACACGTATATACTTGCTTTTTTTCACATTTTTAGTGTCCATATGTTATGTTTGGTTATTTTTTCTTTTGTAGTCTTTGCAGATTCACTCTAAATATTGTATACACTTGAGGCTCTTTGTATAAGTACTCTCTTTGTATGAGCGCGAATCCTTCCAATGTCTTGCCTCGGCATTCCATGTATAAACATATGTTCAATGTGTTGTACCGTTAGAACCCGTCAAACATCCGGTTATTGTAATTTTGCAAACGCCACAATAGGCAATATTATAGAACAATAGGTGCAAAGAAGCTTTAGTTTAGTCAAACAATGGTGAGTGGTCACAAGACGATGACTTAGTCATAAACACACCAAATTTTTAATTATCCATTCCAAGGCACCCATTGTTTAAAAAGGTTGCACGTAGGGTTACCAGAGCAAGAATAATGTACCAGTCGGTAACACGACGGAAGCGTGCGTCATGTCATCGAACGAGGACACAATTTGAGGGTTATTTTTAATTTACGTCATGTGTTGTTTTCTGCGTGTTTGCGTCTAAAATATTTTCTTTCTACAAAGTTTGTCCGATTTTCTCTTCAAATGTTTTGTCTTGAACTTCCTAAACTCAAATCAAACTTGCAAAGGTGGCACTGGCAGACAATGCTAAAATCCTCGGACCAAACAATTTTTCATGGATAATGGAGGCCCAGAGCAGTTCGAAATTGGATGGTATTTGTTCAGAGTTTGATTTATATTTATGTCAATTAATCCATTTGTGAACACAGTAACTAATATCGGCAAACTTCACTGTTGGGTACACGTCACTAACAGCTAAGTTGAGAGTCTCGTCCAAAGTCACTACATTTCCAGGTTTGGGCGTTGCTATTTCGGTCATGAGGAAAGTGCCCAAGGTCAGTGTTTTCCAACTTATGGCTAGTGACCCACAGCGGAGTAAATAATAAGGAAATAAATAATATGTAAAAAATTGGTTTTTGTTATTGGTAATTCAATTTCGAGGTTATAGAAGCACTATACGCCGTTTAGTATTTGAGCATATCCTTGGGTTGTGAGATTTTAGAAAATTTATTTTTCAAACAATTTGGGTCGCTTGAAAAAGGTAGGGAACCAGCAATACCCGGAATCAAACACACAACAAATATACAAAAATAACTTTTATTATCTAAGAATACTATGAACTACCATTACAAATAAACAAAAAAATATACAGTCATTGACAAAATTTTAAGAAAGGCTACAAATTAAATCCTAATTACATACAAATGTGTGCTTTTATACAGAAAATGCCTGCTATAAAAAATATACATGGAGTATTTCTAAAAATGCAGAATCACTTGAATGACTGTACAGCTGTATTCATTTGGAAATTCCATTACAAGAAAAGAAATGCATTATAATAGCCCTAAATTGATAAATTGAATATCAAATAGTCAAAACCCAAGAAAGCCGTTGCTGGGACTTCTTAATAATATGAGAACGAGAATATTGGTCGGAGACCGAAGACCTATCGATCGGAGGTTAGGGGATCCCCCAGAACAGCGCTCTTACTCCATACTGTGACACTGTGTGTCCCATCACTAATTAATTAATAACTCGCTAATTATACAATATAATTCATCGAAAATCAATAGGCTTCTGTTCCGAGTTATGATGAATGCATATGCAAAATTTGGAGCAGATTCAACCTCGCTTTCGTGAGATATCATGTGTATCTAACAGACAAATACCTATCAACATACTTACCGATCTTAAGATCGATAAGTAATAATCGATTCAAAGAGGTATTATTAGAAAGTGCAGATGGATCGAATACATTCAAATTTTTCTCTAGAAATTTTGCTGCTTCATTTTGGCTTCAAAATGGATCAATTCAGAAAATTCAATAACAGAATTACCGTATTTCCTGGCGAATAAGTCGCTTTTCTAGACCCAAATTTTTGGCCTAATATTTTCGGGTCAGCTTATTATTCAATTCCGACCCTAAAATACCTTGGGCGATAGCATCCCCAAAATCAAATAAATCTGCGTTCTGTTCTGCGCTGTGAATCTGGAATTTCAACACTGTGATCGTCATTATTGCCACCAGATATATTCATGTCGAAGATAAAAAAAGCACAACCAGTGTTTACTGTACACCTGTGCTTATTTGCCGGGAAATACGAGATCTGATAAGCAGAAGTCTGAAATTGTTGGGATTTAGAGACTTTCCCAGTATATTGAGTAAATTTTGATGATGAAAATTAGGTTAATATTATATATGTATATCATGAAATTCATATCTGGCGTTTATTAATGTCACTACTTAAACGAAATAATATATGTTTGTTTGCGTGGAGTGGTATGTTTTTGTCTGACGATTCTAGCAATTTAAATAAAATTACTGTTGTGAAATGCTTGTTGGGGGAAGTCAAACTTGAGTCAGACGAAACGCCGCAAAATAAAATTTGTGAATGTGTTATGCAAAACCTATATGCCACTCAAGAAATTCATTTAAAATCTTTTTGTTTGGATATCATGCAATTTCTCAATCTTCAGGAATATGTATATGAATTACATCGCAATATATCAACAAAAAAGTACAAACAATTTTGAGACATTTTTCATCACAGTTTGATAATACAGAGAGAGAATTACATGTAGAAGCAGCGTGAGGGAAAATGTATTATTGAGTTTTACACTTCATAATGTGTGTTGTCTGGCAAAAAATGATTTGCAACTATAACCGGACGAGTCAAAAAGATAGCAATATCAGCAGTACTAAACCATCTTACTCAATACCGTCGGGTGTTTCGTACTCTCTTTCCTGAAAATATAAAAAATATGAGATATATGTGGAGAAAATGAATTTCTAAAAATGGTAGGTTTAAATCAAGATGGTGCAACAGGCGGCCACAACCCGGTAATACAATATTTACCGTAGGTCATATGATAAACTCCTTATCATTCTATTTCAATTTGCCAACATTAATATTTCAACAAGACGGGTTGAAAATTTTGAAGTCAAAGAATTTTTTTTCGAGTAGCTGAAAAAAACTATGCTCTATATCTTTTCATGTGAATATAATGCTCAAATATTCATGTCTCCTACTCACTCGATTTAGTTTCTTGTACTCGACAACTTCGTTGAAAATATATTCAAGAACATGTTTCGCACTCTGTGCCCCTTTTGGTAGTTTAGACGTGACACCGAGTATTTCTCCACATTCACGAACATAATACTCAAGATCATCCTCATTGCCTGCAAAAAAGAAAAGTAAATTGAATGACATTTTGGGTAAAATGTAAAGGACTTTCCATACATCTATGATGAAGACTTACAGATAGAGCTGCAGTGAGTGTGTACATTCCTATTTTTTTTTGTTTGAAATAGAGACTAAGGCAAGGACATACTCTATAATACTCAAGTCCCATATATTTGGGATATATAAACTAGTCAGAGTTAGAAGGTACATCAGGTCTTGCTTATATCGTTGTCTCGATAGTGGTATTTTGTATTACTCCACTTGTTCATTTAAGGCCTCAACAGAAAGTGTGGTGATACAAGAGTTACAATCGACTAATGACATGCAAAAAATAGTTATACAAAGGTTTATCCTTGCAATATTCAGGGCTGAAATCAACCAATAATTGCTAAAGAGATTTGAATCAAGCAAGAATGAGTTAAAGCTTCTTTCTTCTCAGACAGGAAAATAGATACCTCAGCTCAGGCAGTGGTTTTCTGCTAGTTATGATTAACCATTGTTATATTAAAAGTTGAAAACGTGGCCTTCATGATTGATAATACAATGAAGTAAAATAAAATGTAAAAGTAATTGTATAAATAAAGTTTATTTTAAGAATTTATATACTGAAATGATTGCCTTTTTATGCAAAACTTGTCATTTTTTGCTGTAGATTCGAGATTTGGAAAATTTAGAGTAAAATTACTGGCAGTAATTATGTATGTAAAAATTTAAATTATTTTAAATATGCAATTCCGGAGTATGTGTGAAGTAGACATTTTAAGATTGTATAAAGAACCAAGTTGCTACATGACGCTATTTTTTAACATACGGTGCTTTTCACTAGGAACAAGGCATTGTATAAGCTTCCACATACATCAATTCAAAGACCATAAGGCGCACTTCAAAATCTTTTTTCTCAGAAATAGATTTTGTGCCTAAAAAGCCAGTTATGCTTTATTTCCTACACTCAAAACCAGTACCAGTTCAGATTGCGTCTTACAGCCTTATGTATAAACAAAAACCCGAATCTAAGCAAGATGTCGTATTAAAGGTAAAATGCGATTACTTTGCATTAATTTGCAATTGCATTAACAGTGTCAAAAGCAACCAAAAAAACGTAGCAGAGTTGAAAAGAAAGAGAGTTTTAGATTTTGAAAAATGCATTTACAAAAAAGAAGTGCCAATGTAAATTTATCCATGCTCAAATCGAAGCAGATAAGTCATTGCAAGAGTTGCAGGCAAAAATTGAGATTGCTGAAAATAGGAAATTAGCATTGAATTATTACATAACAATAGTTTTAACCCTTTCCGTGCGGTGGGCACGTATACGTACCAACGACAAAAGTCGCTAGATTGCGGCGGGTACGTTGATGTACTCCACTGTTTCATTTAGCAATCGGTCGCAAACTGTTGGTTTAGTTTTGCCGGGTTTTAGTTTATTGATAAGAAGTCTTATTCTAGATTAACATAAGCGACGGTGAATATCGCTTTTATTTACAACGGGAAATTTATTTGCGGCGGAACGAGGGAGTGTTTCTGAAATTTATGCAAATTTCGGTGTTTTTCGGGTGGTAATAGAAGACATATTATCCCTTCCATCTACCAAAGTATTTTGAGTTAGATCACGAAATTGCTACAGCAATATTATGCTATAGTTTGCCAACCACGAAGCTGTAACAGTAAAGGATTTAGCGAATATTTCTATTTTTTATCAGGGTTTGAAGTTTCCTCCCAAAAAAAAAAATGCCTTTTTTTCTATCCGGTTTGTGACTCAGACCACCACTTTTAAAAAACCTTTTTTCAATCGCCAATTGCAAGCTCTTTAAATAAGCTTTCCAACGAGCCGTCAGTGGGCAGCAGAGGATCATTAGTTTTTCGTTAGTCAATCGATTAGTTGTGGGGGTACAAATGCATAAAATCGGCGTAGCAAATACGATTATTTGATAAAAAAAAAATAATCGCATGGAAAGGGTTAACAACAGACCATGAAGAAATTAACGTCCTACCGAGTAGAGTATTATACTTGTAGATATTTTGATTGTAACCAATGTGATACTGTCTTTAAAATGTCAATATACCTACTTAGTTAATGTAACTCAACATGGTCTTGGCAATATATTTGAACTATGTATTTATGAAGTGATCCATACTAAAAAAGGAACAGTGTCGGAGCATGTTTTTATTGATATTAGAGTCAGAGATGAGTCATGACATTGCATATGCCGATACAAATAACTCAGTGGAACCAAGGGACGCACCTTTATTTAACATAAACTTTCTACTAAATGCAGGCTTGAAAATTTTGGTTATTGATGTTATGACATGCGTTGTTCGCTTCGCACAAGCTCAGGTATAGGATTTCAATGCAAATGGATTGAGTTACTCGCTCACACTGGATTAAACTACATTATAAACTCGTTTTGTGGCCCAACCATTCAAAATTGGCACATCTCCGCAGGCCTCGCAATTTTACCTTGAACCCCAGATCTAAATGATTAGAGTCAATGAATGATATAATATCATACATTTCTACATCACACAGTGCAACGTTAAACTAATTATTTATCCACACGAAGAATAGTTGCGAAAATATTATATTAGAATTCCTCGAAAGATCAAATGGATGAAAGTGCACAATAGAAAAATTGCTAGTTATTATTTACATGGAGTGAATCAAATTTGGTGAAAAAATTAACTATGAAATAATTTTATTTTATGTATTTTTCAACATGATTGCACGATGCAGTATACCTTTTCTTGGAGTTCCCACTTCAGCTATGTCTAAAGTTTTATAAAATAATATTGAAACTGCCCAGAAGCCCAAGAATGACCGTGGGCGTTACATGTTGACTAGTTCATTGCGACACTCCTTTATTACATTAAGATAGATCATACTTGGGCAGACTGTAATTGCCTCAAATCTTATATCCATAAGTATTGGTCTACGGGTCTAATATACAGTAAGTGAAACTTCAGCTGACCTCCAGAGTCGTAAAACGTTTAAAAATCATTTTCCAATATTCTGTTATTACTTATAAATCGATTGCTAATGTCAAATCCTAATACTTACACTTGTTCGTGATTTGTGCGAGTCTCACTTTCTCAGATGAATAACACTCATCCAAATCGAATAAATCAAGAGATGGTGGAGGAAGATCATTAAATTCCGGTGGGAAAACCTGAATTTGAAAAGAATTATCAGAGCAGAACAACATATTAAACTTCCCATACACAAAAATGTTGTGTTCCCTTTTAACAAAAAATTTGAAGATATTACTATGTCATTCTAAATACAATAACTATATGAAAAGAGATTTAAAATGATGCAAATTTAACATAAAATTTTAAAGTAATTGCTCACCGCTGGTTGTAATGGCGGCAACGGGGTGTCAAAATTTGGTGCAATTAACGTCAGGGGTTCATGTTTTATCTTGAGGTCATCAAACGCTCTGAAAAATAGGTTAAATATATAGATTTCTCATTAACAATGCATATGGATAATATCGTGTTTACAACCTTCCAATGAATTGAGCTTGTTGCAAACAAACTTACGATAATACTTTCGGTAAAATAGAATTGTCCATTTTGTATAACTTTCTATCAAACAGTTGTGTGAAGTCACTCGGAACTTCTTCGCCTTCTTGCAAGCAAGCCTTCAATCTGAGAAAACAATTGAATCAAATTTTACTTTAAATTGACAAATAATATCTCCTCCATTAAAAGTGAATAATATTTATATAATATCAATTTTGCTATTTCATTTTTATTATCTTATCCATGTCAATGTGTTAAATGTACATATGAAATGTAAAATTTATTTTAAACAAAAGAGAATATAAAAATTGAAATGATAAAGCACATTAACCATAATATTGTTTTGGACATCACTGTCAATATGCTGGTAAATTCTAAGACAATGTCTCAAATTATCAACAAAAGTACCTTTCTGCCAATATCTGGGTATGTGGCAACATATTATAATCTGATATTTCTGGATCTTCTGCGTCAATAGCATTGAGTTGTATTTCATCAGTTGTTAGCCATTGCACCAATACTTCCTGAAAAAAAAAAATTAATTAAGCTTAGATTAGGCTTGGGCTGTATATAATCAGGCACAGCAAGATTAGATTCATGAACTTGACCAAACATGATCCAATATATGCTAAAATGAAAAAAATAATGATGAGTAATATTACCATGACTCGGCTGTTTTCTTCTTTGTCGAGATATTGATCAGAAAAAATGTGAACTGAACCCAGAACAGCTAATTTTCCTCCACCCTGAAACATAAATGTACAGAATAATATTTAAAATTTTCATTTCTACCTTTTCATGGAAAAAAAGGCTGAAACTCACAAAGGGGAAATGCTTACTAATAAAGATTTGGACACAACAGTAAAATGAATCACAAATTCAAAATTTCAGCAAAACTGTAAACGAATAGCACCAGATGTCATAGCAATATTCCCATTAAAAAATAACTAAAAAAATTACCGAATGATATAAAAAATAGCCTTCTCGAGAATTATCCTATCATTCAAGTATTAAAAATTTGAAATCAGTTGGTCCATAATTTGTGGAGAAAAACACACAACAACAACAATTTAGCAAACAACAATAACAACACCCCAAGAACAACAACAACAACATAATATAGGTTAGTGACCAATGACCATCATTGGTAATTGTGAACAAGAACATACAACTTTGCTACAAAGCACCTACCTTAGACTGATGCATAGCAAGAATCGGTCTGTTGACTGGAATGCATGCCGATCCTGTTGAAAGTACTGATGTTGCTGGTTTGGCAACATTTAAAGTCGCTCCGTATGGATATACAAATTGTAAAGTTCTGAATAGAAAAAGAATTTTCTTATTTCAATTCAGTTAGTATTAATGAAAAAATAAGTCCTTCCTTGCCCCTGGGATAAATATGAAAATCCTATATACAGGGTGGTCAGAGGAAAAACAGAAAATTTGTCGAACAGATATTTATTTTCACAAAGTTTTTTAAAAGACGTATGTTGTATCACACCTATAGGTGATCAAAATGTTGCCATGCACTTTAGAACAAAAATTATCATCTGTAAAAGGGAATTATATTAAAATCCTAAAAGCATGAAATGTGCCAAAACACTCACTGTGATACTGAATTAATTTCATCTTTTTCACTTGAATCGTCAAGTCCGGGAATGTATTTTCCTGCCGCATGACTGATAGCCCGATTGAGAACACCGTTGCTTACAAGTGCTTCTTTTGGATGAAAATATTTGAAATATTCACTCCTTACAACTGCATCTGTGATGGAAGAATCAACAAAACACATTTATTCACAATTCAAAGAAACCTTTTTTAATAAAATTTTCGCTTTGGTAATTTAGGAGACACAGAAATATGAAATGACATATACTGTGAGAGAATAAAATCGATAAAACAGATTAATCATTTCCTTCAGTTTGGTATCAACACAACCACCTTGAATACGTCAACCGCCTAGGTAGAAAACAATTTTTCGCACATCATTGAACTGTAGAGCGTTCAGCAACACTACAGTTTTCATTAAAAAATATAGTAATTATGTTACTACAGCATAGAGGGATAACCACTAAAAGAGTCAACTAAAATGGGAGGACATATCTTCAAACAGTCTTGAAAAAAAAATATATATAAAACTATAACCCTAAAGCACAATAGTATAAAAAAAACAGGAACATACCACTATTAACCATGATACCAAAGTCTTCCAATAAATAATTTAGATTTGTATTGAAATGAGTTTCACCGCCTTCTCCAAGCATAACAAGAACACTTCCTCCATCTGATATGTATTGCTTAATTTGATCGAACTGTAAATTTAAAAGAAAAATGCATAGTAAGAATAAAATATACGAGTATCGTCGGCTTGGGGGTCAGGATTACGGTCGTCGCCTCCTTTGACTATCTCTATGCATATATCTTACCTATATAGGCCCTATATAAATTTTCATAACCGAATGGATAAATACTCGAGAATTCCCTATTGAAATCTATTTCAAAAGCGAATAAAATAAATGAGCACCCATTAGTTAGAAAAACCTGAAAAAATAAAATTACACAAAGTAAATTCTAATTATAAATTATAATTTGAAATATCAATAGGCATGATAAATAGTTTTCTTAATCATATTCAATGAACAATGGAAAATATGAGCTAGTTAGGAGACCAAATTTTTTTGCTGCCTTTTTTGCCCAAAGTCGCCTACTGCAAATTCAAGTTTTCTCTTCAATATAACATAACATTCAGAATAGCATTATTATTAAAATTCAAATTAATATTGTACCTCTGTAACTGTGAATTTTTCTCGACAACCTGGCATTATATAAAGTCTTGCACCATTGAGGCTATCGCTTGATATTTCATCTTTGAGGCTTAAATAACAGAAAAAAAAATTATATTTGATCAATAAAATAAAAGGTCACAACTCGTTGTTCGAATATACATGATAATCAGAACTCAAAGCCTCTTCAAAATAAGTTTTTTCAAATTTTGAATAATCCAAATTTGTAGGTTATATCCTAAATTTCTCTGCATCTTTACAGATTACATGATTATCTTTAATATTGGATTTTAATATTAACATCTATCTTCAAAGTATGAAGGTATTCAGTCATGTTACTGCTGCTGTTTAAAAAGATGGAAAGTTTAGTAGTACGGTAGTAGTAGGAGTGAAAAGATAAAGCTGACAAAAAGTATATTAGAACATAATTCCACTTACGGAGCAACTTTCCAATTATTCCTCAGCCTTCTGTTCCAAACTTTGAATCCATTTCCCAATGAAAATAATTCCCTTTTAGTTTGATTGAATAATATAGTGTTTCCACTAACTTTTTCAGCCATATCCTATAACAAGAATGAGGCATAATTCAGAGATGGTAATTTGAAATAATTTCCTGACTTGACTACAAGCTTTAAAAAATGACTCCTGCTCAGGCTCAAATTTTGACTTTTGACAAATTTTTACTCTGAGTAATTGGAGGGTAATTTTGAGAGCAAAAACGTATATGTAGGCTTCAATACCACTGAAATCTTGTAAAATCTGGACCCTAGAACTGCTGGACTTTAAACATGATAATTATTCTGCAATTTCCCTCCTAATTTAATACATAATGCAGTAATGAAGTGATGAGCTGAATAGGTTGATAATTCTTATCACAATGGGCAGACCATTGCTAAATCTGTAAATTGAGTCAAGTAGAAATACTGACGATACCGTAATCTTTGCTTTCAAATATTACAGATAGAATAAAAACTTACTGTATGTGGTGGCATTTCAATAGTTGTTCAGATGATGAGCCAAATTATTTGGCGTAAACTGAGGCAAAGCTATAACTGTATAATGGAGTTGTATATTTTAAACTTATCTGCTTAAAATCAATTTATCATCTATCAAAAAATATAATGTACATGCTGACATGTGAGTAAAATTTTATCTCGCCTATACAGATATTTATTAGACTCTAATTTAGAGGCAAGAGAAGGATACCATAATACTGTAATATAAACAGAACATGAAATAAGGTTGGTAAGTAAGGGTGAAGTTCAAGAAGCGCCAATGTTAAACTATACCTGTATACCAGTACCAATCTTTGAAAATATCTGAATATATTTTACCGCTTTAAGTTATTTTCAAAAATGCCAGTTGGGGCCTATAATTCAGTATTTTACAGTTTTTACGGTATTTCCTTGTCAATTTGAGACTTCATTTTTAATTATTCAATTTTTTAATTTTCGTTTATCCGACCACACATTCTCCATCACCAGTAAACACTCCATATCAGTACCGGACTGTGAAATATACTAAAATATAGCCATAGCAAACGATCTATTCCTGAAGTCGATATAGCTTTACAAGCATAACGACAATCATAAACAACATATCATTCCATAGAATGCGGTTGTGGTCGGAGATGAAAATATTATTCTTAACGGACAACTTTTGCCACTTTGTAGGCCATACTCATATTTTATATTTAAAAATAAAAAACAAATAGGATTTACAAATATTATTTTTCGTGTTCATCATTAAACTAGCTCAATTAATTAAAATACATTTCAGTCGGCCTCAGACTCCTAGCATCTCATATAATTTTTGTTGAAACCGGAACATTAGTAAGGAACGGTTAGTTGAATCGTAAATATATACTACTAGTACTACGGTTGAATATTATAAGTCGATTATACTTTCTTGCATAGTTTATTGCTGTCCAATGAGCATATATTCTTATTGTGCTGTCACATGACAATAGCTATACTCTTATTGACCAAGATCAGATGAGGATTAAAAATAATTGACCAATGCAATTCCGGTCTGCGAGAAGTGTTGCTGTTTTTTGCCAGCTTAAACGATCGTTGGGTGTTTGTTTGAAATGTTTCGTGGGGTGTTGTAATTTTTTGTTCGAAGCAAACAGCAACGTTTCAGTCGAAATCTTGGGTCCCCTATAATTAGGAAAATAGGAACCATGATGTTACTGATGCACCGATAGGGTGATTAATACTTAGCAAGTTGCTACAGGACTAGTTACTAATTTTGAAAAAAAAGATACCCGTCCACAACCGGTCCTATCCTGTGTGGTCCTATCTTGACCTGAACTTTTCATGGTAGGTTATGGATTTCTCCGCCATCAAGTCTGAAACACATAACTGGCTAACTAATCTCACACCCGACATGGAATGTTAACCGGACGAGATACCGCTCTCATCCAACGCTGTTTATTCATTTTGTTACAATAAATAAACGGGTGTAATTAACCTGACTTATCATTGTTACTCCCTGTTACGTTCAGATATTTCTTTCTTAGATGTTATTTCAATTTCACTCACATGCCAACAGAGCTGGCATATGCAACTATTAGGATGGTGTATTTTGATAGATTTGATTACGGCCCCAAAACGATTGATTTTTCTGGTATTAATTGTCAAGTATACTTAAGCATAGCAGTACTTTTATGATTTTCTGGTAGATTTAAATCTTTAAAAAATTGTAAAATCAGAAAATGCGTGAGATTTGTCAGATAACAAATTTTGGGACCTCCTGAAGTATGCGCACCAAGATGGCGCACAACCTGAACTCAGGTTGTGTACCAGGTTGGGTTCAGGTTATGCGACATCTTGGTGCGCATACTTCAGGCGTACCAAATTTTTCTTTCTATCATCGAATATCTCACCGTGTACATGGAATAACATTGAGCTAACATTTTAACCAACACTCAAATACAGTATACTGAAAATATCTCTTCACATATGAAACCAAAATCTCTCAAATAATGAACATTGTAAAATGAATTGCATTGGTACGATGTTATATATTGCGATTTGTAATAGAAGCAAACAGTAAATGATAGTATTGTAAGACGTATTATTCTGTAATCCAACAGTTGTTATAAAAACATAATCTACTAATTTACAGAGTTTCAGCAAAAATCGACCTTTTTGCGAGGCTCACTACTAAAAACGATGAATTCGATGGAATGGTGTTATAAGACATCGATCGTGTTGTGTAGTTATTTTTGCAAAAGAATAAATGCACAGAAAATTGATAAATAGATTTTAAGCATTATGCCGCTGTGTATACTAAATCCAAAACTCGTCGTTGTTGTGCTAATTGTGGTAGTTGGAGCTATTGCGGATATACTGGAAACCGCTGTTGGTGGGGCCGATGTTGAATCTGGTTGTACAGGGGCAGTGGAGGTAACAGTTGCTTCCACAGAAGTGGATTCCTCTGAATCCGATTTTACTGTTGCCGATATTGCAGCTGTATTGTTACTGTTAAGAGGTGCACCTGACACCGATTCAGAAACTGGCTGCGGAGAGATTGCGGCGGTGGTTGCCTCTGTCGAAGTAGATCTGAATGAAGTAGAAGGGTTTCCCATTGAAGTCGATCTAGACAAACCATTGCTCGTACTGAATGTAGATACAGTAGTAAACATAGGTTCCGGGGTAACCGTTGTTTCATATTCATATGTTGTATCAATTGTTGACGTAATTACATCACTACCGGTAGTAGTCGTAATTCCACCCGCTTCTAGACAAGTTGGAGAATTACAATTGCAGTGGTCACCCTCGCAACATGTCACTTTCTGCGAAAAATAGATTTTGTTAAATTATGCTTAGTCGCATGACATCAGACTACGCCAGGATACGTTTATTACCTCCAAAATGTTCGATCCGGGACTAACGTTACTTCTTTCAACACCATCAGCTACCGACTGATTGCACAACCTATTTGAGGCACAATCCAAAGTATACAGGATATAGTCCGTCGAACCTGATGCAATACGCAAATATGAGTTAATAAGTACGTGCATTTCGTTGTGGAAACATGCAATAAAAGCCACCGTAGAGTCAAACTTTTTTCTGGAATCGTTTAGTCTCTTTTCTATCATTGGCTTTAAAAAAGAAAGCCACTTTATAACCAATGTAATCATTTATGTTTAATCACTGTAAGCTTGAAATATCACCATATTTACCATTGTTATACTGAAGCGTGTATTTCATGCACAAATTTCCAGGACATTGCAGTCGGGAAGTTGTTTTATCTTCAGTGCAGTTTGAGTTAGTAACGTTTGCTAGTGAGTTGTGTACACAATGGAAACAGTCCACCATTTCAGAATCTACAAAAAGTCATATTTTAACACTAATGTAATGCGTTATTTATCGAATTTAACTCTATTGTGTTTGGGGATACGAGTGGCAAACTTGATGGAACAAGATTTGCATAATTCTGTTTGAGAGTGAAGCCGGTAAAACTGTCTAGTTATACCTTGAAATGCAGACTATCCACAATTTGTAACTTGATAGTTGATCGTTACAGCCACAGATCATAGGAGGCTGAAATTACCTACGCAGTCATTAATTAATGAGAATAGCTTTTGCGCATAGTTATTACATATGAGATTCGGACCCACGCAAGCTAACAAGCGGTGCGATTCTGAATGTTTTATCAACTTCTATCTAGTTCATCATGCAATTTTCGTCAAGCTAATATTTTTGCACAGGATAAATTTTTATTGACAAGTTTTCAAATACCTGTAACATAGTCATAGGATGGAGTTGTTTCTTCGTTCTCCAAAGCAATTTTATGAGCTTCAGCCGACATGTTGCAAGTCGCTGAATTGCAATTGCAGTAATCACCTTTACAGCATGTTTTTCTCTTGAAAAGGAAAAAAGTGAAAAAAATAAATAAAACATAGATAGATAGATAGATAGATAGTTTATTTCGAAAACTCCATAACAAACCTAAATTTAAAATGGAGAATTCTGGAGGGCAAGCAAAACCTACAAAAAAGTTTAAAACATGAAGTATCTCATGTGCCTGCCCACCAGCACGCACACAAAAACACAAGCCCAATTAAATGAGGCTTGGGCCAAACTTAAAAAACAAAATACACGATAGTAATAAACTTTCGGGCTGTTGTACTCTCTTTCAACAATTACGTTGATAATGACCAATACCTACAACCTCATGCAAAGATAATGTGGGGAGTGGAATGTAATAAATTTGCGACGATAGTCATACTCATGAAGCCATGAAAGCTTTAAGAAAAACCAAGCCATGAAAAACTACACTGATTGCTAGATTGGGCATTGCGGAAAAGGTGATAAGTGGTTTAATATACAAACAAACGCAAAACCATGGCGGCCAATTCGGTGTGCGGACACTCATAAAAATGAATCATTTAAAATGAAACGGCTATCTTCATCTATTTGTGTCTTGATCATACCAAAGTGTAGTTCTGGTCGGTTAAGTTGTACTGAACAGTTTCTACTCCATCTGAGTTGGTTTCATTGCATTCGGTTGTTCCACATCCAAGAAAATAGGATGCGTATTCATTCGTTTCTGCAAGGTAAAATGTTTTAATTAATCAAATTATTTTTCGTTGTTTGCTCCCAGATGATACCAGGGAGGGCTGGATTAATCATTAAGCAGAATAGGCATGAGCTTATGGCAATACAGAAATCTTCAGTGCTTAATGAAATAATTAGAGTTCGCTTAGAGCCTCTAAATGCCATGATCCGACACTGATACCCGGAGTAATGTGATTACCACTTCATAATGTGAACAATTTGAGAAGACAGCTTTTCTCGAGTCTAGTTATATATATATATATATATATATATATATATATATATATATTAACATTTTTTTAGTAGTATTTATAATAAAACAGTCTTGGTAATTTATGATTGTATACATTGTAAATTCATGTATATGACACTTTATTGTGTCTTGCTGTCGTTTTACCTGGATATTGATATGAAAGCTGAATACATCCCATTGAATCAGAACATGCACTTATAGCTGTAGTATTGTGACTGATACATTCCGGAGAAGTTGAATTCATCGCTGCTATATACGCACAGTGAAAACAATCAATTCCTGCTACGAATTCTGAATATGAGAAGTATAAATATATATAAGATATTGTTTTCAAGTTCAGATTATTAAAATTTTTTGCTAAAATATGTAGTATAAACTTGAATATGTTATTGATTAAATTGAACAGCATGATTGAACAGATGATAGCATAACTGTAAACACATGTCCCCCATTAGGAAAAGTTCTGAGTGGGCACGAGCACTATATCCCAACCGGAGTCGACAATAGTAGCTCCGTGTAAAGAAGTATATTATCATGATGATCTATCTATTCTACAAAATTGAATGTAAAACTATTTGAATTCATTTGTTCAAAACTGAATAAAATATCAAGCACATCCGAAAGGCGGCATACAAATCCGCATTGGAACTGGGCGGGATTTCAAATTCAAGCATGATCGAAATTGTATCGTATTCTCAGCATTGCAAAATTAGGAAATCGACTGTTAAGGATACTAACTTATACAGAAGGGAATAATATTAACTATTTTTAATACATTTTTTTACAGAAGGTGTTGCAAGTGGGATTTTACGTGTTCAATACTATGTTACTGCAGTAAATTCCTTACGCAAAGTATGAAGGAATCGACTACAATAAGCGTCATCGTGATTCGTGTCAAGTTGAACAGAAAGTTTTTTTTTTCCACCCAGTTTCCCACTTACTTCTAAAGCTCTATTGACGTTGCCCTGAACATAGAAGCTTGTTTGCATTTATAAATAAAATCTGTGTCAACGCCCTTAACTTTGATAAGCCCCCGGGAGTCAAGATGTTATCAGTATAATACAATGTCGCCAACAATACGTGTGCGTTTCTCTCGTCAGGAATTCTTCAATGAAGAACATTAGTTAAGCGCAAATATTTGAAAATCCGGGTATTGCGAGTTTTGTTTGAAAGGGCGGTGCTTACTTAGCTACCATTTCAATACATTTTAATTCTTGTATTTTGACAACATTACTTTGATCGTTCTATTTCGTTCTACCAAAGAAGGCACGATTTGCTTCTCATATGTAGATTTTCGTTTCAGTACATGTACACGTCACCAAAAATTAATTATAAAAATTTTATGAAATATTTTGTCCGTTTTCTCCCAACGAAATTTTATGCGCAGTAACTTAAGTCATTTCTTTTCAATTCTATGCGATATGATGGACTAGTATTAAAACTCTAGATTTCTAAAATTTTGTATTAACATAGATATATACACAAATTGCATATACATAAAATGAACCTCCGAACAATAGTTCATATACATTTTTACAAGATTGTAAAGGTAGGTCTTAGAAAACCAGTCACTCTCAATGATTTTCATGAAAGTAAGTAAAGTACTGTACATTACACAAAAACAAGACGATTCCCACAAAAAACAGAACACGTGACGCACGTTACTTCTACGCAAATGAAAAAAATTTATTTAACCCTTGAACTTTTGTTTGTGTATGATTGTACGCAGTGTTTCAGTAATCTTGGACGCTTTGCACAAAAATTTATTTCTCTCTAGAACATGTTCCAATTGATCTAGGTTATACTTTCGGGACACCCCGCTAAATATACTGTTTGATTTTGAAGCCATTTGGTTTATCATGTGTTTTGTACAGTGAAATAAAATCAGATTTATATACAATTCTAGGATCTTTTGCAGAAAGCCCCGCCACCGCTCAAAATCAAAATTTAGTAATTATTCAGTCATGAATTTGTATGCATTGATGGAATTCAGCGATCTAACTCCTAAAACTCATGTAAAACATGGCGAGCGCATTCTGCAGTACTAAAACGTGGCGGGGATTTTTTTCTCAAATCTCGCATTTGTGGGTTGGTGGCGGAGGGGATTTCTACAACAGATATCAAGCAATTGAATGTTGTCGAATCAAGATATACTTTTTGATAAAAGATGGTCTTCTCTAGATATTCTAACATCTGAAATTATCCATGCGTCCGCAATTGTTGTATACTAAGTGACACAAGGACCGTTCTAGTCAATCGGGAAAAATCATTTTTCCCCAAAAATTTGTGTTTTAAAAATTCCAAGTACTTGAACTCTTTACTTTTATTTTTTCCGGGATCTCACAAAGATTGCGGAATCCCAACAGATATTTCACACAATATTTTTTATGCATTTTTATTTGAAATAATTTATTCAGTTTTATGACATTTGTTACACTTCCTTTTATGACACCTGGCTCCCATCGCGGTAGTCATTTGATTTTCGTGTCCATACATTTAGGTATTGTTCTTTCTTATTTTACTAATGTTGATTGAAAATAAAATATACTTACCAATATTAATCATCAGTCCGATTAGGAATATTCCAAGTCTGGTATACATATTTTATATCTACCTGTACTCTGACATAAAATGTATCTTAAAAACACTGAAATTTCAATGTAAACCAAAAAAATGATTATATCCTATGCTATAAAACTACGCTCGGAAGAGAACGTAAAATTTCCGCCAAAATTTGCACTTAATCAACATATATCTTGAAGATGAAGAATCGTCTATCGCAGACTATCGATTCGTCAATACCACATCTAGGAAATATGGTTATACCGAGTAGTTTTCGTATTGTTTAGCTGTTTGCCGAAACAATGCTTGAAACCTATAATACCACGAGTGGTTGAATTCATCATTGCCCTATTGTGTAGCATACTGCGTAAACATACTGAAATAAATTTTGACAAATTTGATTCATCGAATCAGAGACTACATCGCAAATAGATAAAATTGTGAAATTACTCACAATATTCCCCTCGAAATCCTATTTTTTGGCACATAATTATTCTCTGCATAGAACAATCCCTCGTCTATGGTTCAATAGGACTCACTCTCGGCATGTGGGCGAAAGTTCTCATTCGTCTTTATATATGTAGGAAAACAATTTGATCCTCTCTTTGCCACAAGTTCATTTTTTTCTTTATTTTCACGTACAATAAAACTGAAATCAAAAATTCAATGGTAAATCATCGACACCATAAATCACCCGTTCATGATTCTATTCGAGAGAATCGTCATGTGTCGCTCTTGAGATTTTATCTAGCTGTCAAATTGACTTCGATAGAATTACATATTTCAACTAATCCCGGGTGGCATTATTGAAGCATGTGACTGCAATTTATTATTCTTCAAGAACTAAGCAAATGTTTTGATTTGATCCTGTTGTATAACAATTCATGTATCAGTATAACATCCCTTTATTCTCTAAAAATTAATTAAGATTTTTGGCGATATTTGATAATCATTTTACATGCGGCTCCGATATGCTGATGTATTATCACTATTTACCAAAATTATCCTCAAAGAGGGACTCATTTACCTGTTATATTATACCGTGAATGGATTAAAAATGTTCAATTTAATCAATCAAAATACATTAATTTAATTCGCTGTCTGCTTGATGTATTGTCATATAAAACCTCGACAATCATCAAATATTGGCGCTCAAACGAAATTATCAAATCCACTATCAGGCCAATACAAATACAATACCCGGATTTCGCCATTTTGTTTACATATCACAAGTACCTGTTCGACGATATGCTATTGTGGCAATTCAACTCTTATATGTGTTTTTGATTTGATTTGGATAAGCCCCACCTTCTATGCTAACTAATACGGCAAAGATAAAAGCGCTATCGAAGATAACTATAGTCTACCATGAACAAGCGACCCGGTGATGTCAACATGAAATATATAGAATGGAAGATGTTATTAACCCACAACTTAACCCGCGACTTATAACTTTCTCTAACCCAAAATAAACAGGATTAGAGGAAACAGGTAAAAAAATGATGGGAAGGGCAATGACAGATTAGGCTGCCGCCTAAAGTAGATTGATATGTTACTTGCGAGTTATATGTCTGTCCCCCAAGTCTGATTGTTTGTCTTGTCAGCGTTGAAATGCTTAATTTGTAACAGAATGATTCGAAAATGTAATCGTATGTTTTGCACCCTTTTTGAACGAATTGAATAAGGCATATATATACAAGATGGATTCGGGTATATCATGTAAACTGAAATAAAAATTTTGTTTCCTTGAACTTTGAAAACTGCTCCACGTTCGTGCGATAAAAGAATAGTTATTATCATAATAAATCTATTTTATGTATAATAAAATGAATGTTTCGGGTGTCACCCGACCTTTGTCATTCATGACATTTTGTCACTAATTATGGCTATTTGACAGCCTGGCTATAAATCTTTTGATGTGGGCAATGAATGTATGATAGCAGTTACATTATTTAAAACATTCCTTTATATATATTAATTTATTAACCCCTAAAAAATTATATCTACAACTTCTTGCAGTAATAATACACGTATGGTACAACGGCGGTAATAACGTGCATTTGGGTCATGTCAAATTCAAAGTCTGTCAAGTATTGTATAAATGCAAAGATAATCTAAATGATATAAATGTATTTGTCTATAGTCTTCTAATGAATGTTGATACTTACTGATCGAGATTTTTACCACTATACCGCGCAAAAGAACCACAAAAAAATGATTGAAGTGGATTGATTTCTACAATTATTGTGTAGGGTTAGGGTTAGGGTTAGGAACATAGTTACAACGGTTTTATAGTCGTTTATGATGTTTTTCTAAACAGGAGTCGACAACCTTTGTCGCACTACGGACCAGCTTGAACCTGAATTTGTTTACTGAAAAATCTTCAGAAAAACGATCTTTTACTTAACTTGCTAATTTAAACCAATTCTATAACGGCAGCAAAATTAAATGATTGTTCCATTTCGACAAATTCGACGATAAATGTGGCTTGTTGGTAGTACTCTGGGATTCCAATGCATGATTTTACATGTTGTATATGTTCTCATAAAGTCAATATTTTTGTTTCGTAACACATAATTGTATTCAACACAAAATCACCTCGTAATGTTCCACATTTCCCTATTTAATATTTGAAAGTTCCCTTTCCAAGTAACATGATATTCTTTTTATCAATAGTTTTTCAGTATTTTAAAATTCATATAGAATCTGCTATTCGGACAATTGAGAATGTAGACTATATAAAAATCGGCGCAACACAAGTGTGTCTTCCAATGTGGACGTAACTAATTTTGTTTGCCTATTTTACATCAAGTTGTGTAAAGGAACTGAAACCTATGGGCAGGGGGTATTCATTTGGCTTACATAGACAGTCCCCGAACCCGTAATAGAACTAAAATAAGGAAAATCAGAATGGAATTATGGCCTAACCTTAACCTCGTACACACACTACGGGAGTACCTAAAAATCGATCTACTAACGCCATAATAATTATTCTGGCACAAGCGTATTGGCTAAGTATAGTTAATAGTTTGTCCTAACTGCACTGTTGCTGGCGAAGTACTTCTTACTTATTTACTTATCACTTATTTTTTATGAGGCGCATCAAGTTCTATGCTTTAGATTGGAGATTCTTGTTGTCCTCCGACGGGTTACCAAATGTTGCAAGGGACGATAATTGATAACAGAATACATTGAAGTTAGTTAGCAGTTTGTCGTTTCAAGTAGGAAAGAACTTTCGAAAAGAATTAATCAACACGAATATCGTAGAATTTGTGAAAAATTGGTCACATCGGTTATTATTCATGGTCCCTGTCATTGCATCAATTACAAAGCACAGAACAACGATAATTAGTCTTATATTTATTATCGTATATAAATTATCGTTCATACAAAATCTTATTTATTAATCTAAGATTCTAAGTAATATTAAAATATTTACATTAAAGCATAAATAACCTTTCGCATGAATGTAACAATATTGTAAGTAATTACCGCTTAGTTTACTCAATTAAGTAAAATTTCTATATCCTTAGAGAAACTATCTCGAACAATAACAACCTTGACTTTGTTGTTCAGAAAGAGATCATATTTGTGGATTATTTCTTCAACGCAATTGAATTATAATTTGATGATCTTCCGCACAATTTTGTTTATTCCGCTTTCAATTTATCATACGAATTAGCGATAAATCCTTTAGATACTGTAGTGGGCAATTGCATCCAGTCTGCTGTTTTCGTATCATCCGTGTCACTTTCTTCTCCCCAAGAATCGAGACCAAGATTCATTTTAAATACATTGTTCCATTTTTCCAAAAATAAACGGCTCTTAACTTTAAAATTTGTTTCGGACAAAGCTTTCCGTAAATCAACCTAAATTAAAACAAGAATAATGCTCAAATTTATATAGGGGAGACAAAAAGTCATAACTACCGCGGAATATATTAGGTCGGTGGAAGTCGGACTCAATAACACATTATTTTGAATAATCCTTTACATTACATAATGACGCTACTGAATTCGTTCCACGTGTGATTTATGCACCCACCCTGCAGCTATCTTGCCACATTTTTACATCGTTGCTGTAGCAACGAATCGAAATTTACGTGCAATTTTCAGCTGAAAAAGTATCAGGGTGAGTAGATAATGAAAGTATTGGCCTTCTATTTCACCTTCAAGTAGTGAATATTTGAAGTCGATGGTCCATTGGTTACGTAAAAAGACGACACTTTCATTAGGACCACAACAAAAACAACTGATAAAAACAATCCATAAGTACACTTCGTGCACGATAAACTAACTTGAGTATGGCATATATTTTGTGAATGTAACCCGTTTCACTGCCACGTATAAAGACCCTTTTATGAATTACCGGAAACATTCAAGAATGACATTGTCTAACTTAAACAAAACCGATTCCCATTTGGAAGAGTGCTTGTTGTAATAAAAACTTATGGACAAGGAAATCCAGTTCAGCAGAATTAATATTTAGGAATCCTAATTCCGATTTCAAATGAGAGAAATAGCTTTTTCAAGTATATCTATAAATCAAGCAAACAAAACGATTTCTACCTCTACCCGATACAAATGTGTCTAACAAGACAGATACCTCCATTCTCATCAAAGCAGATTTACTAGGTTTATGGGTTTCTGATTTTTGTTCCATTAAACTGAATTTTCTAATTTCTTTTTTTATTTCATCTCCATACGCTTCTTCATATTTTACTGCGTTACCAGTAGTTTGTTGCACTTGTTCTAAAATTTGAAAAGTTTATTTTGAATAGAATTACAAGAAAGTTTTTTTATTCATTTCATTAAGGATTTTTGCCCAATCATAATCCAATCTAAATTCCTTTTTTTAATTTGTCTTATTATGAAGTTATGACTTATCTTCTTTAAATAACTAATATTTTGTTTTGGAAAATAAGTTTATCTTACGCGTCACATTCTGGCATAGAACTGTATAGCTGACGTAGGAATTTGGCATGCTTTCATTGGTATAGGGGTCGGAGCCGTGGTCGTACTTTTGAAATCTCTGGAGTCGGAACGGAGTCAAATTTTGAATTCTCAGTCGCAATTTCAAAATTTAATAGTCGAGGTCAAAATTACCTCGAAAAACGTTTGACAAAATTTTCTTCAACCTAAGTCCGGAGCTGAAGTCGCAGTAAAATTTTTGTCAAGCCGGTGTTGGGAACCAGTGTCGTTTATAAAATGGATCTGAGTTTGGAGTCGGGTGTAAATTCAACCCCACACCACAAACTAGCACGAGAAAATCGCGCAGAAAAAATAGCCTCGGTAACATAGTTACATCCCAAATAAATAATGATATAATTAGTGAATATACTCACATAATAAGGGTTGTTATTGAGGAAAAAAAATTTGTTCCATAACATACCGGAAAACTATTTATGCGCACTTTTAATTTAAGCTGCAGTTTAATTGTAATAACATGATTTAGTTTACCTACCTAAAAACTTATATGCTTCCAGCAGCTCTTGGTCGACACTCTGCAGTCGTTTCCTTCTATCTTTATCTATTTGAATCAAATTACCTTCATGGGCTTGTAAGATTCCCAAGTTCAGTTTATGTGCTCTATTTTGACTCTGCATCTTTGTCATATAGCCTTCATAAAAAGTTTAGGGAATTTTTCCCCTTAGTTTTGTCTATGTTTATTACGTTTAATATTTGAATATATACTTTGATTTGAAGATTTTTTGAGCTTTGCTTTCCACAATTTGGTAAATTGCAAGTCCCCTGGGGTCTAAAATACGACATATTACAGTATTAATAATTTAATGAAACCAAACAAATAAATGAATATTTAATTTAATGTTTTATGAAAAATAAGCACAATGCAAGTAAAGCCTTACAAACAAAACTTAAAAGTAGAGCAGGCCTACTAGTAAAATACCGAGTACTATAAGCTTTTTAGTTTTTCTTTTATTTCAAGGCAGAGATTGTTTTTTTAGCTAGCACGACTAAGATTAACAACCAATGTTCATATGATGCCGCTCTAATTTTTTTATCAACATACATTATACAACGTTTGGTAATGGATGTGCGATTAATAAGACGGTGAAAACTATTCTACTGCTTTTCTTTTAATATAACTTTACCTAAAACATCTAATTACGTGCATATCGAATTATATATATACATATAGTACTTATTGTAGATTTGTAACAAAATCTCCCACTGAGAACAAAATGAACTTGTTACCAATGCTTTACATAAGATTAATTTAACTCTCTTTTCTTGTGTACTATATAGTTTACTTGACTTTCGAAATAAATTGGAACGACATAGCGGAATAATATTTTTAATTATATTCGAGGAAAGCAAAATGCTTCTGTTCATTATGGTGCACATCCCAGTATTTACAAAACGACAACAAATCAATAAATTTGTCAGTGAAAATTTTTGAAAAACGATCAAGAAATTATTCTTCACGTCAATGTTTACCGTGCACCTCCACCTGATTCCACTCTAACTTCAAAGAGCAAAATCCTTATGTTCTTCTGCACTACAATACAACGTTACTTACTGCAATGAAAACACCACCTCAAATATTTTTGAATAATTAAAAGGTTTAACTTCGAAACTCTCAGACGGAGTTACTGAATGTTAGATTTTTGGGCTGACGGTAAAGCATACGACTTTTCTGTTTCTCTGATACTATACAATTTTAATCAAAGCAAGGTTCAGAGCCCTGAACTAAACATGGTAAAAGCACTGATAAAAGCGTTCTCTCATTAGTCTAAAGATTCTGTAGCCGATTCCAAACACTAGTCAGTAAACTGACTTATGTGTAACATGACTCCGTCATAAACAGTATCCAATACCCTTACAAAAAGAATTTTTTACGAACAAAAATACTATCCTTTGACTCGAATTGTGTTTTGGAAATGTATCGTATCAGTATGAAAGAAGTACATGTGTTACATTTACAAATAAGCTGCGACCCGAGACGAAATTGTAAAATTATACTGCCATGTTATTTTGCCTTACCAAATATGATATTTGGATAAACTGTATAATTGAGCACGGTCCACATTTGAACCGGGTATTTGTCTATGTTAAATGCGTCTATTTTGAGACGCAGTTTTTATTTTGGGTTCTGAATTGTGGTTATAATGTTGATCTCCTGCGACCTTCATTTGTATGTCTGCCACAGCCAAAAAAATATTCTTTATTTTCATACCTCTCTAGATTGTCGTCCATTGATTTGATATAAAAAAAATAATGGTAAAAGATTCATTTTCTCTGATTTCGGGTACAGTCTGAGCAAAGGCTGGGCGGACGTTAGTTCAGTTTGACAGACTTCACATATCATTAAATCTATAATATAACATCCATTCCCTTTAACAATGCTACTAATCTTTGAGAAGCATTTAGGCACCGTCTTTCTTTCACCTATTTTACATTTATATAAATAATAGCGACCAGCAAGCAAAATACAATTGTTCGTCTGACTAAAGATATTTCGAAAGTCGCCTAGAAAACATTCCAATTATTTCCACTTATTTTAGACTTCCACTGGTTCAGTTGCTCCCAAATGAATAATAATGTACAAAAAGGCGATGCTCAAATATAAGGACACGAAGACCAAAGTGAATCAGTAGGGTACACTCTACCTTACCTTTTACACTACCGGTACTGTGATGTATTTATTACGTCATAAATCGTATGACTACTTAACACGTTTTGTCCTTGGCCGGAGTTTTGGAGCTGGCAAGTCGTTGGTTTGAGTTGGTCAATAAAGGAAGTCAATACAACGTGTATATTTCTTGCAAATATAAAGGGATTTAAGAATACAACAGGAACCGTCGATATACTTACGACTTTAGCCTAGCGGAAGAGTAACACGAGAGAGGCCGAAGTACCGCTACAAATAATTTGTATTTATCTTCAAGAGGTGATAACACAAAATTTCGAAGTGCACAACGAATCAAGAGCCCACAGAAAGTTTTGAAACAAGTAAAATACCATCCTTCTTGCGAAAAATACAATCTATAACCACTGAAAATGTTAAAGCAATTGATCCAGTATATAATGAGGAAGGCGATTTTTTGATACGGTGGTAACAACAAGACGGAAAAATACCAACAAGAACAAAAACACAATGACAAAACGATTCATAGGTTCATTTTGTGTCCAAAGCGATGGATATTGTGTAGTTGACAATTTTTGTAAAAATGTCTTGTTCAATACTCAATACTGATATATAACACAGAACAAGGCTTATTGTATCTGTCCCAGTTGATATGAAAACCATCGACACAAGTCATGGACTAATAGCATCACTCAGAATCAATATCTTATGGGATACGAAACGTACATATGGAACCTTTTGTCATCCGTTGTTGATCATCTTGTTGTTGTTGTGAAAAAATCGCCTTTCTCATTAACCAATTGTTTTGAAATTTTAAGTGGTTGGAGATTGTATTTTTCGCTAGAAGGCTAGTGATTTCATTTTTTCAAAATTACTGTGAGATGACGTTAAAATTTAAATTGCGCACCTTGTAGTAGTTCCGCGTTCGCGTGAATTGTGGTGGCCCCGCGTATTCGTGAAGACTGCAATCCCGGTAGTCTAGTGCCGCAGATTAAATATCCGTGCAATTTCGTTTTGAAGTTCGTGCCCAAATATTTGAGCATCATTCTCTGGTTTCATGTAAATTGTCTGATAATACTTATATATCTTAAATATTTATTTAGATTAAACACAGCCACTGACAAACTTGAGCATGGTTTACAAAGATACAAACGAGAATGTTCATTTTGAAATTACTTCGTTGATCATCGCAAATGTGTAACCCCTCTCTATGTGTATATATGTGTATATATAATAAAGAGATATGTGGTGTGGTATAATTAACAAGACAATGGGAACTAATTGAATTTTGATAACGTAAAGTGTTTGCTGAGTGTCAGATTTTTGAGAAAGTTCGTGTTGTCGGCTGGAATACCTCATTCCAGAGATATCAGGCAGTATTGTATTACACTACTTTAAGTTTGAGTTTTATTGCAGTATTGTATTGCATGGATTATGGTTCAGTATTGATGGAAATATATCGATATATATATATATCTTGAGTCCTACAACCTTTATTTATTTCTGAAAAGAAAAGAAAGTACAAGCTGACGGTAAATTTCACATATAGGTGTTAAATTCTTTTGTAATTTGATGATCGAAAAACTAACAGTATGTTCATACACACGAACGACGTTGTACGTAACATAACAGTTGTGGGAGTACTTTGTTTAAAAATTGTAATTAGATAATCAAAAGCCGGAAAGAATTTGCATATCCTACGTATCCACTGTGTACTTGTGATTTGGCTGATCGATATACAATGCAGTAATGCCATGGTTAGTTGGAAGCACTCCGGAAGTGTGTGTACCAATATGGAGGTAACTAATTTTGTTCGCCTTCTTTCATCAAGTGTAAAGGGACTGAAACCTACGGGCAGGAGGTATATTCACTTGGCTAACATAGACAGTCCCCGAACTCGTAATAGAACTAAAATAAGGAGAATCGGGATAAAATTATGGCCTAACCTGGTACACACACTACGGGAGTATCGGGCAGTATTATACATTGATGAGAGAGTTTTATCGCAGTTTGTGAATTTGTTTTATCTGTAATTTCTGTTAAGATATAAACTAGATAAAAAAAATATCTTTTTGAAAGCATCAAGACCAAACATATAATTCTCAAGACTAAGTTTCTGAAGAGAATGTAAAAGGCATATATATCTAACGCAGGATAGAACTATTGGGTAGTTTAATAAATATCAAGTGTGACGAACCAATTCGCCGTTGCAGGCAGCTCTGCCCGTTTCAGCTAAGTAGACGGGACACACAAGTTTTTGTCCCACCTTGGAACCTTTTCTTCAAAATGTGAAAGCACAAAGCGCTCTTATAGAGGAAAAGTCATGATATACGAGACATTTCGAGAAAAAATAAATCAATTTTTAATTCTCAATATCTCGGTTATATGCCAAAATGTTTAATATTTTAAATAGTATGCAGGACAGCCTCAAAATATTGCAACTTATGTCAATTTTGTGAAAATGCGCCAAACCAACAGGTGGTAGTGAGCCACGTAAAAACAAGCACTGGCAAAATTTGATTAAAAAAACAGTGCGACACCCATTTTCTCTGCCAAGTACAGAATATGGCGCTCAATAAGAATATGTACCAATATGGAGGTAACTGATTTTGTTCGCCTACTTTACATCAAGTTGTTTAAAGGGGCTGAAACCTATGAGCAGGGGGTATATTCAGTGGCAGGATTCAGCCGGTTCGCACCGGTTCTATAGAACCGTCTCACGGAATTTTACGAAATCAGCGAACCGGTTACATTACTAAAAAAACATGACTTTTTGTAACAGAACCGGCTGAAAAAATATGACTTTTGTGATGGAACCGGCTCACAAAAAATTTGAATCTCCCCACTGGGTAAATTCACTTGGCTAACACTAGTCCACGAACTCATAATAGAACTAAAATATTCTTAGTTCAACCGGAAAGCTTGAGGAAAACCGGAATAAAATTATGGCCTAACCCTAATCCGTGTTTGCCCTGGTAGCCTACATATATATACTACGGGAGTACCCAGGAAACTATACATGATAGCAGCTTGTGAAAATATTGAAAACTAATAATAATACTGTAAATAACCAATGTTTAATGATCCTAGCCAATAGCATTTTCACATACCAACTTTCAAAGCTTCGGGTTTGTATAAAAATGGCGTAGTGTTATAAAAAAAGACATAATTGCTATATCATTAGCTCTTCATTAAGTAATTGTAACACCAGAATATAATGCTTCATCATTCGTTTTATTCGGAAGTATTTCTCAAAATTTACATTGTATAGAGAAAAATTTCCATTCCTATTTTTGTATACCGATAATCTATTCTATATGATCAGTATATAACCGATTATATGTTAAAACATAATTACAAGAGAGCAATTCTCAGTTATATTAACACAACGAACCAATGACTAACTGCAGTACTTATACGAATTATATTGATAATTCGGTATTTGATAATTCGAGAGCTTTATATCCATATGTAAATCAAGTCGCAACGGCGCATTGATTCACATACGTGCCATAACGTCGCAAAGCATCGGTAACGGTAATGACTTATTGGAGTACCGAGTTTGCCTTACTGGATGACTGGCGGACAAGCGTAGCGGAGACGATCAAACACGTTGTTTTTTGGATAGGCTCCAACAAATCAAAACTAGGGATTTAATCATGATTTGAGCTCACAAGTTTGTTGTTTTCACTAGCAGGCGATTCAAAAATGTCTTTCGGCCCTATGGATTTGTTTTTCACTTCGAAGTTTTGTGTGATGACGTCATCAAAATTGAAAATTACGTTTCGTGGCGTGGTTCCCTGATCACATTTTATCGATCTGTTGGTCAGACTACCGGTAGCCTACTGTGGAAGATTTGAGGCTATTTATTTTTGGCTTTCGTGTCCATATATTTGAGCATTGCTCACTTTTATATTTTCTAAAATTAATTTAACAATTTCTAACAGTAAGACATTACGCCATTATATAAAATTTCGGTACTTGTGTAGTATGTGAACCAAGATGGCGGACACCGTAACGTTGTATGTGTACTAGGTTAGGGGTAGGCCATAATTTCATGTACAAATAATACGGGAGTCGCTTGGCTAGTCCCCGAACTCGTAATAGAACTAAAAAAGGGAAAAATGGAATAAAATTATGGCCTAACCCGAACTGGTACAAATACTACGTTCCGGTGTCCGCCATCTTGGTTCGCATACTCCAGGAGTACCAAAATTTCTACAGTTAGTATAATCAACTCTATTAGAAATAACAATGTAATCCAGGAATTGAGATTACTCGAATAAAATAATATAATATTATGTTGTCAAATACGTAATATTACTCTCGGTTTTTCATTGTTGCACCACTACACTGTTATTAATTTGAGTTATAATAACACGTTAGGTATTCAAATCATACGGTTGATTCATTGCTAGCATAATGATACCGACTTTTCGTGATTTGAAAAAGTAAAGTCAGTGAGTCTAATAAAATTTTGTAATGAGCTTTTTATTAGACATGTTATAGATTTTGTAAAACAGTCGCAGGTGGTCTAATAAAGTACAATGACAGCACAGATCGCCTCTGTTAATATCGCATTATGAATGATTTGTAAACACACTAATGTGGGAAACTAGCATATAACAAATGGTGAATTATAGTTAAAATTTTCATTTTTAGACACACTATTTGGAACAATACCCACGCCAGAATTAAGTTAAATACGATATTCAAATTTGCATAGCCAGCTTCCTGCGCGTGTGACTAAAATGGCAAGGTTTTGTGTCATTGATTTGCATCGCTCGTAAAGAGGAACGTTACGCTATTTCGTCCTATACGTTGAGTTAAAGTACTTCGAAATATACCACGTTGAAAATACCAATACAAAAGTAAACATGCGATCTTTACTAAACTGTAATTGTCATATAAATTTCGATAGGAAATGATTGGTAATCGCCGAGATATTTGTCACCGGCATCAGAAAACAAAACAGAACCTGACAGATCTACCTACCCAATTGGTTGCGTGATTGCGTGTAGGCAAATACCTTGTGCTTCTGATTTTATTAGTTCGTTTCTGGGTTCACAGGTTTCCATTGTTTTTATTCATGTGTGCCCAGAGGTCTTTACATAAGACTACAAATTCGGTCCTTCCAAAGATTAATACCTCGCTTTTGAAGAAAGCCAGACAGGCATTCTTAAGTGTGTTGTAATAAGGAAAATCCCGGCGGAATTTGGCAATCGCTATATTTACGGTAAGAGAGTCTCAAACAGAAGC
Organism: Styela clava; assembly: GCF_964204865.1. Taxonomy (NCBI): domain Eukaryota; kingdom Metazoa; phylum Chordata; class Ascidiacea; order Stolidobranchia; family Styelidae; genus Styela; species Styela clava. The sequence continues at coordinate 13,120,831 of NC_135264.1, forward strand.
ATGCACAAAGTGTAATTCTAAGATGGGCCAACCATTGCCCATGTGAGTTCACGCCGTAATAAAAGCATACTTTCTTAGACACGTGTCGATCAACTGATAACTAGCTAAACATTAAACGTGGTGGGAATGGTCCTGATATCATTGTATCATACCTTCAAATGCGTATGAAAATGCAGTATTTTCAGCTAACTCGTATGTTGTATCCATATATTCAAATTAATTTAGCGCCGGTGAAAAAGGCGATTTTTGCTGTGCATGCCATTTTTAATGGAGGCGAATGAAACTCGTTCCATGCCAGCCGCAGTGTCAAATTAAAGGAATCATTCTACACAAGTTGATTTGATCAAACTTGTCAACAAAGTAATTATCGCCTGAGCATGATTCCAAATTCGCGCGGAAGCAAATGTGATCGTTGTTTTCGGTGCGCTGGTATCCTTGCTACTGCGAGCTCGTTTTCAGCGCGTTAGGCATGGATAATAGGATTTTGTAGGGCTTTGCTTTATCACAACGAGAATAAGGTTCCGGAAACAATTGATGAAATTGGAGATCACCGAAAATTGCGCGGTTCTGGTGGCTTATTGGAATGGTGATCGTATTTTAGGTTTTTAACATTCAGGACAGGCGTTGTTGACAGTGTATGTATCGCCTTATAGTGTAACACAGTTGCTGCGGCGTTTCGAGGGAATGTAATGCAATGATTAGTCGTATTGTTATTTTAATTAAATAGGAGTCTCAATGCATTTTAGCTTCGTTTATTTTGTGATTCAGACAAGCACAAGTCGCGAGAAAGTACGCTATATTATGTTTTGTAATTTAGGGTTGGAATGTATATTATGAGATGTTGAAGAGTATGCAATAAAATCAAATTTTGGTTTACAGTACCTTTACAGTTTACCTTAAATTTTCAGAAATCTACTTGTATCGTCTAGTTTGGGTCGTTGTGGTGAAACGAAAGATAACGTATCTCGCCAAAGTTGTATTTATAACGAAATGACTTCTCCAATTTAATTACGAAAATGACTGAATGGGCCGCAGAGTATGAGCAAACAGTACTCCTTTGAATGAACCAACTAGTATATAAATATCCCGACTGTGCTCCTGGAACCACAAAAACACGTGGATTCGATAGATTCGGCTCGGAATGTCAGTTGTGCGCATATTGTGGAATAGTTGGTTATTTTTCATAATTTTTGAGCATTTATGTGAGATGTGCCCACTTTAATGTGAAATAGTTGATTCTTTTTGTTTTATCTTATTGAGGACATTATCAGAAGAATAGTGATCAATTTGTAATAGTAGTAGTGGATTAAAGTTTGGTGCTAAAACTGAATTGTAGCGTGTGGTATTCTGATCTGATATGAAGCCCGACCCGACGCGAAATTCGGGCCAAGTCGGGCCTAAAATGTCAATCATTACGGTCGGGTCGGGCTTCTCTATCGCTGCTCTTTTTTTAATAAATATATGTTTATAAGAAATATATACTAAAACTATGCGTGGAGTTCAAAGAACTCCTAAATAAAATATGAAATTCCGGGTTTGCTTCGGGCTCGGGCCGAATTAATTAGTTAGTTAATTAATTAGTTAATCAGTTAATTAGTCGGACTCGGGTCTGGTCGGGTTTAATACACACGGGCCCGGGTGGGGCAGCGCTGGAATTTTCGGGCCCGATCTTACCTCTAATTCTGATTACAAAAGTAAGCGCCTGAACAGAGAGTTGCTTATTTTTAAAGATTTGATTGAGATTAATAGTTTTGATTCACAAGTTCACAACTTATTTTTCTAATACAGTACTTGAATCAGCACAAGTAGGTAAATTAAATAAATATCATTATATTATGATATTCGACGAGCGGTATTTGTGACAATTTTACCATATGCTAACAAAATGCTGAACTTGCTACCAAAAAATCCGCGACTCACACGTGACACATCGTTACAGTCCGTTTTGAAAAGAACTGTACAATTTCATTTATGCCATTTTGTTCCTAATTGTGTCTGAATATTACGGTTAAAATTTAATTATAAATTACAAAATAACCCTAAAATTAGTCGTAAGCAATAAAAACCATGTGGTGTAAAATTTTCCTTTCGTCCATGTTTTGTTGCAATATTTCTGTAGAATACTGAGAATTTTCTTTGTGAAATGGATGAATAATATAATTTTGATTGAAAATTGTTCGCGGCCGATGGACCTACACTTGTCTCAGCCGTAAATAAGAATTTGTAAAAGCCCCAACATCTTTTTGGTGGAGTATTATCCTAATAAACATTTCAGAGGCTCGGAGCACCCCTGGGCCACTGTTCCATTGTATTTGGTGAATTGTCCACACTATAAATATGTATTTGAAAAAAAACTATTACTGGCAAAACAAAAGTATCTTTAAAAGTGTAAATAGTTTAATAATAGTGACCTAATAAATATTCGATTAAATTGCAAAAATAATAAAATAGACGCACTGATTTGAATGGTCACTTGTGGAATCTCTGGTCTATGCTGAAAGAACCCCGAGTTCCTCGGAAACCCAATTGAAACCAATTGGTATGCCGCTAGTTTGGTATTTCACTGGCTGTAATGTGTTTCGAACAACGCGGAGAGGGCATTAAACAGATGTTTTCCACCAGAGAGCGTTTTAATAATACAAATCAAAAAATGGAAAGTCAACCATCCTCTTTGTATTTACAGTGTTTGTGACTACGATTGAGTTTTTGGAAACTAAAAGGAATCGGTAGGACAAAATATGGTAGAATTACGCTTGTGCATATGTGAAAAATAACTCTGCTGATTAACTTAGAAACTGGACGTCACCTTTACTTCCTCGTAAAGCTACTTTAAAGGCACATTTTATAACGTTAACGTTTGTGACTTCCGGGTTAACCGTTTCATGATACGATATGAGTGTGAAGCAATATCTATAGCACGGTTATCCACTTACCAAGTAAAAACAAATGTATATTGCTACAATGTAAATAATTGTTCGTAGCGAGGGCGTCATTGAACTTCAAGTTGCGTAAAATTTTATCAGGTGCAAGAATACAATTGTATTAATCATGCCGCTATGCGCACTCGATGATGAAATACCGAAATCATTGTGTTGAATTTATAGCTTTCAATATATAATATATTTCCAGCCTGTATTTGGCCTTGACTTTCGATGTAATTTTAAAAGATTTATCACGCTTATGATGTGGCGCAAGTACAAGATATAAAACTTTACATCATAAACCTTTTAAAATATTCATTTTCGTATTTACGGATTGATAATGCGTTGAAATTAAAACCAATTCGGAGAATTACTTTGTTGTAATATAATAGCGCAAATATTTTATCGTTACAATTTTTTTTTTGTTAAATATTAACTACCAGCTTGGTAGCAATTTCTCAACTGTGGTTATTTCCAGAATTGTCGTTTATCCATCACTCAACAGCAGATTTGTGAATTATGTTTACCAACCTTAGTGATTACTCATCGGAAAAGAATAACGGAAAAGTCAAAATCAAACAATCTGTATCGAGAGGATGCTGTAACTGGGGATACTTATTTACAGGGTCGGCCTAAGTTCACTGCAACTTTTGCGGCCCCCGCGGGGTTCTAGCCAGAATTTTCAAGGGGGGGGGGGGGGGGTCTGGTGTAAGTCATGCGGGTCTAAAAATATCCCGCCCTTTCTTAGCTGCGCCCCTGTCCATAAGTCCGCGTGATTTGAGTTTGGGTTAATAAATTTGGCCACTTTGAGTGTTTATCCTATATGACAATAATATTACACATTATAACTGATGTTTTAAAGCTTATATTCTCTGTGGTGATCCTGTTTGAATTTTTAACTAAGAAAAAAGAAAGAATAATATTCACAAATTATTTTAAGCAATCGTCTTGCTTCCTTAACTACAAACAAAAACTTTACACAAGGAAATGAAATAGAAAAGTTGAAATTCAAAATAAAATCACAAATTCTATTGCAGAAACGAGAAATTTATTATGAAATAACAAATAAAAATATGAATCAAATATTTCTTTTATTTTGCCAAATCTGAACGTTCAGTATTTACATGTGACCTATACTCTTTGTCCAGAAGCAATTTTAATCCTTTTTTTATTATTTCTTGATAAATAAATATTGAATTTCTGATAAGAAGCTTATTAACAGGGTATGTTGACTATAAGATATATATATTTTTAATTAAAGTTAATAGAAGTATCTTGGAAATACAATGTATGATAATGCCCAAGGTATATAATTGCTTTTGAATCTGTGTTGTGTTGTACTTAATTGGGTAACCCTCTATTATCAGCCAAATTGAATGTTTGAATATTGTGAATAATGTTTGCCTGTGACAGAGTGACTTATTCAAATATGAATTTTCTTTTCCTTCCTTCCTGTCCGATTATATTTTCATGATCGTAGTTTTTTTTTTAAACTCCAATGATAATCGGAAATAAATCATAATTTATTTATCTCCTGCAAACTGAAAAAAAAAATAATGTCAAACATTATTGGTTTTGGATGAAAACTCGAAAATATTTACTGAACGTGCGGACATACGCACTTCGGACATACAGAACGACAGATATAACTTTTCTCCGGAATTCCGTGTTCCTGCATTAGTCAAAAACAACTGTCAAATGTCCACACTTTAGCTAAATTTGATTTCGATTTTTCTAAAAACATAACAGAACATGGCGGATGGCGGTTTATCAATAATATATTTTATCGTGAATAGTCACTTTAATCTTCATGTATCGAAAATACAGGAAGAATATTTTATATGTCGTTTATTGTTTCTATGAGAAAGAAGTATTCACCAACGCTCCTATTGTTTTGTTTTAGCCAATTATTTCTGAATTTGATATTTGCAATAGCGAACAATAGTGAATGAGTGTGTGGTAGTTTCTTTACAATTTACATCCAATTCGCGCAGTTTTCTCAGTCTTGTATATTCTTATTGACGCAATCTCTGGAAATATATGTAAAACGTCTCATTTTTCCAATTTCACTTGCCTCCATGTCTTCATAACTCATAAGAAGTATTGTACTAATCCGCCTATATGGATAGGGTCAATTTTATTAGAGAGTAAAAAAAAGGGCTAGTGATTTCCCTAAAATTTCAAACTGAAATGTAATTGTACTTGAATATCCAGAAAGTGGCGTATGTACACCTCCACAGAGGGCCAAGTCAAACACGTAAAACATTTATATAATTTACAATAGTTTTATCGCTAATCGTAATGTATCCACCCCCCTCTCAATTTAGACCCCCATCTAAACTGAATAGCTGGGAGGCATACTGGTTCGTGTTAGCGCTTTTTGGGGTACTCCCCAAGTATGTGAACTAAGATGGCGGACACGGGAACGTAGTATGTGTACCAGGTTAGGGTTAGGCCATAATTTTATTCCAATTTTCCTTATTTTAGTTCTATTACGAGTCCGGGCACGAGCCAAGTAACTCCCGTAGTATTTGTACCTGAAATTATGTACCTGACCTAACCCTAACCTGGTACACATACTACGTTCCGGTGTCCACCATCTTGGTTCACATACTTCGAGAGTACCCTTTTGCACGATTTTAAAAAGAGATTTTTATTCATTCGGATGACATAATATATATTGTTATCTTGCGTCACAACGTAAGAATTGAAAGCTGAATTGTAGCCATTATTTCCGTCTGCATTTTCACGCTATTTCATATGACGTCTTATTATAAGTCTGCATCAGGCACGTAGTACACCGACAATCGTGGGTGGGCATCACATTTTTGAGCTATTTTTTGTTTTGAGCCGGTGTTCATTTTGTCCGATTAGTCAGTATTGTATTTCATGATCACAAGCGTCAGTATAATTATGCAACGAGTGCTCGGGTGTAACTATAGTAAATGAGTATTAAACTGTATCTGCGTGTCTACTACGAGAGCGTAATTTTCCGTATTTTGTTAGCCAATTTAAACAAAGCGTTTCGAAAATCTAGTTTCGTGTCTCACACGAGCCCCCTAAAAACGCGAAGGTTCGCTCAAACGATTTCGAAAGCTGTGGACGGCCGCGCCCTTTGTATACGAGAGAGGTTTAGAAGAAATGAGTGGAAAAATATATTGAGTCGTTGTCAAAAATGTTTCTGAAAGACAGTCGAAATGGGCCAGATTGTTGACGCGTTTATTAGGAATTTCCAAATATTAGGTCATTTGCGGGTCTTCGCTTATGAATGCCTTACCTTTGATCAATGTAGATTTGAAATTTCACGATTTCTTATTTAAACTCTGTTCGAACTTTTCGTTTTGTAATGTAAGAGATTTGTATTATTACTTAATTTAATGAAATTGGGATTTAAAATTTCAAAAAGATTGGAAAAAGTCAGCAAGTCAGATGGTTGGCCTTACTGTGTTTTTATGTGGATTATATTAATCTATATTAACAAAGCATTGAGAGTATGGTAATACTATAAGACGTCCATCGATGATCGTACATAGTATTGATGACTAACTAATTCGTGTTGTTTTTGCGAGGTCTTTGGTAGACAGATTATTGAACTTAGCCAGCTTGTGTTTGTATGAATAAAAAATTTCCATAGAGTGAGATAACGACTGGGAGGTTTTAAATTCGTGTTCCGAAGGTCTAGGTAAGGCGTAATAAACAGGTATACTCGCTTCGATTATACATTTTTTTCACTAGAATTCATATCTTATATAACAATGGCTATCAATAGACGCCTTCTGTTTGGATGTACTAGACGAAATTCGATTGTTGTTTTGCTAACCTTGAATGTTTGCATGGTACTTGCGGTACTGCGGCTTTATTCTGGTAATCGTGAACGTGTTATAACCGTGTTCCGGCAAACTAAAATTGCGACTGATATCGGGAAGGATAAAGAAGTTGCGACAACCGGTTCAGTGACGGTAGAATTAGATACCACGATCCCCGAACACACGACAACTCCATTGCCGGATTTAAAATTGAAGAATTTTTACTATCCGCGATATATTCCGGATTGTCCCCCAGAAGAGGATAAATTGCTTGTTGGAAAAATGGCCATCGATTTTAAAGCATCCAAAGACTATTTTCTTACGATGTTGAATATATCGCAAAACAACACAGCTCTAACAAATGATGAAAAATATTTGGGACAATTTTTAGAAGAAAGTGACGAAAACAAACGAATTTCGGTGGTATTCGAGCCAGGGGCATGTAATGCAGTGCATTCAGTGGCTATAATAATTCCGTTTCGCAATCGAGAAGAACATTTACGTATTTTATTGGGACATCTTATGCCAGTACTACAAAGACAATTGCTCAGGTAGGTGTCAAAAATGATTACAATTACCCGATTTGATGGAAATCAGCAGCAGGATGTAACCACGCTTTTAGGAAGTGACTCGGCCGTTCGTCTACATGGAAAAATAGCACGCGCGGATTCGGAACTGTAATCAATTCGATGTGCTATGTAATGACTTATTTTTCTTTCACCTTACCTTAACAAATACCTTACCGCACTCAACGCGGCAACAATAGTGAGCTTGTTCACTCAAAAGTTGGTTAGCTTTCCTGCGAGTGTAACCTCGAACAATAACTCGCAGCAACCGAGTGTCCAGCAGCCTTCCTGTGAGTGTAACCTCGAAGAATAACTCGCTGCAACCGAGTGTCTCGGTAGCGCAGTAAATAAATGTATGTGAATTTAATTGTATTCACTGAAAATCAATGTTTTCGCGAGTGATCAGAGGTAACAATGCCATACGTTTTGTGGTGAGACTTCCTCTATTTAACGTTCCAGACGCGAGGTTAGGCTCATAATCTATTTGGGAAATGAGTGGGAACTCTGAATGGAAAATAGTTTTGTATATCCTGTCTGTTCAGCAATAACGTATGGAAGTGCTATAACCAGTGGTGGGATTCAGCCGGTTTGCACTGGTTCTATAGAACCGTCTCACGGAAATTTATGAGATCAGCGAACCGGTTAGCACTAAACAAAAACATGACTTTGTGTAAGAGAACCTTCTGTAAAATATGACTTTTGTGATGGAACCGGCTAACAAAAGATTTGAATCCCACCACTGACTACAGCCCATATCCGACATACATTGTAATCAAATAATGTAGTCCGCAAACGATGCCGGTTTAAGCATTTCTTATTGCCGGAAACGGTCGTCAACTGAGAGTGTTTTGATGAAGAAAAATACATGGATGTTTGTATCTTACTTGGCTGGAACAAGGCCGCGTACGAATATCGGCAATTTCCTGTATGAATTTGTTTGATACCTCGCTTGTACGCAACTTCTTTTTAGCGATCAAAAGAATTGATATTTACATCTCGAACCAAAGTTAAAACGATTGGAATGTTTTTGAATATTTGATTATTAGAGTCGACATTGTTGGAAAATAAGAAACGCAAATTTGCTTTTCCATAGCTGGCTGGTCGTCGACCGCAATGACGTTTAATTCCTCGATACAATGTTTCATATTTCTATAGATGGAATAATTAGTTCTTATACGCTGAACAAAAATCGCAACGATGCGAATGTTTTTTAAAATAGCAAATTTGATTTTCGATGCCCGACTGGTGATTTGTCGTTGCAGCGTCATTTCCATCGCTATTCATCGCAACTTGGCCACGTCTCTCCCCACCTCAATAAATTGTACTAAACGATTGACTTCATTACAAAAGGTGAAATGGCCCCACCTCACCAAATTGTAATGAACGATTGGCTTCATTACAAAAGGTGAAATGGTCCTATAATACTCGGCGTAATTTGTAGCCAAAACAAACTGTTTCTGGACAATACGCAGGAGAAATTCGATTCGTCTATCAAATATGTCTCATACTTGACAAATTAGTAAAAAATAATTTTTATGAATATTTCAAATGAAATCAAGCCTACGGCGTTGGGCGTGAATGTTTTTTATAAAGGCTTGGCAAATCGCCTATCAAAAAAGCCATGGGACAGAAATAACTAGAAGATTCATTCAACACCGATATTGAAAATTAGGTACTCCAGAAGTATGTGAAGATGGCGGACACTGGAACGTAGTATGTGTACCGGGTTGGGGTTAGGTCATAATTTTTTTCCAATTATACTTCTATTACGAGTTCGGGGACGAGCCAAGTGACTTACGTAGTATTTGTACATGAAATTATAGCCTAACCCTAACCTGGTGGACATCTACGTTCCGGTGTCCGCCATCTTGGTTCACATACTTCGGAAGTAATGAAAAATAAACCTTGAACTTTTGTTTTGCACAGATTCGGTGTTTTTGTTGCCACGCAACAAGGTAACGGAACATTTAACAAAGGAAGAATAATGAATACTGCATTTCAATATGCTATAGAAGCAGGAAATACAGAAGGTCGCCCTTTTGATTGCTTTGTATTCCATGATGTGGATCTGTTAGCAGAATACGATACTTTGTTTTACAGGTATTCAATTTCAATACCGTATTTTACATACCATAAGGCGGACTTTAAATACTTTTTTCTCAAAAATCGATTGTTTCTTTGGTACCGCAATAGGCGTTCACATTTTCTTACATTCTAGAACAGTTATCAAATATCTAACCGCCATGGATTTTGCTGATCCAAAGAGCTTTCAGTCATGTTATCCTAGGTTTTGTGCTATGCGTACGGCATCCTAAACGCATTGCATTTATGTGTGAAATTTGCGAACATTTGTCACGTGTGTGAAAATTCCCATTCGTGGAAATAAGATGGATTTTATACTTAGGTGCACCGGTGGAGATGCTGTAAATCATTTTTCGACTGCTATTGATAAGTTTGGATACAAAGAAAGATGCTGTGGAATGACTGTCGGTGGAGTGCTTGCGTTCACACAGAAACAATATAAAAAAGTAATTTACTATTTCTTGTACACGTAATGGACCTATGGATCGTTTTGTTATTGTGTCTTTATTGTGGAAAAAAATCGCCTTTTCAACTACTTGGCGAATTGCTTTGAAATTTTCAGTGGTTAAAGCTGGGTGTTGTCGCTTGGTGTTGTAGGCTATTACTCTTATTTATTTCAAAACATCTGTGTGCCCTATGGCTTTGGAATTCGGCCGTGGTCCCGCGATCACATCTTGGTGATTTAGTGGTCAGACTACCTGTACTGCAGAAGACTACTTAGGTTGGCTTTCGTGTCCATATATATATGAGCATTACTCTTTTGTTTTTATTCCAAAACTTGACGCTGAGTTCTCTCAACCATAATTCAATATTCTATTGACTGATGACATCTCGATTGTAGTCCACATGTGAATAATAATTTCTACTAGACTGCATAATCGGAACAGGCATGCTGGCCATTATTAGGCATTCTTCGAAGTTATGCGAATTCATGCGCAATGTACTGTATCACAGAGCCTAAAATATAATATCACATCAGTAGAAACTTAATTAAATTATGTATTCATCTGAGACTATTAATAGTGACTCATAATTTTCTGTAACTATATTTGTTGTCGCTTAAGTTACCAAATTATTTATTGTTTTGTGTGTAACTAAGTAATAAATTGAATTGGGCTCTTGTTGTACACGAAGTCCACATATGGACACAGTTATGTTATTATGTTGTTCTTGTTAGTATTTTTCTCCTTACCATTATGAAAAATCGCTTTTCTCATTAACTACTGGACAAATTGCTTTAGTGATTGAAGATTGGTATTTTCCACTAGATGGCTATTAATTTCATTTATTCCAAATATGTATGTGAGCTCAATGGGATTCGTTTTTTGTGTGCGATGACGTCATAAAAAATTGCGCACCCTGTGGCGGTTCCGCGATCGCATTGGTCGTGAACAGTGCTGTAACGGTAGTCCACTGTGACAAATTGCATACTTCGTTTTTGCTCTTATGTCCATATGTTTGAGCATCGCTCCCTTGTTCGTATGTTTATTAAAATGGTTCCAATATATATATTGACTACTTGTTTTTAAGGTAAATGGTTATTCAAATGAATTCTGGGGTTGGGGAGGCGAAGATGACGACATGGCAAACAGAATATCAAACAGAAATTTGAATATAGCAAGACCAGATTCTACAAAAGGGAGGTAAGAGTTTTCCTTTGTAATAAAAAAAAGATTCTTACCACATTTTTTGCGATAAGTGCCGATACTTTTTGCCCATGGCTTTACATTCTGCTCTAGGTTTATTTAGCCAGCTGAATCCAGCTTAAATTAAGAGTTATCGATCAAGCTTTTCTCACAATTCTCCCCTTGGTCACTTTGAGTTAAAAAATTTGTCATAATGGCCATGTTTCGTTCTTTTCGTCTAACTATAGTTGCTAAAACTCCGTATCAAATTCATTCAAACAGAATAAAACAACCGATTTCGTGAATGTTCAATTTCCTTTCATTCCACAATTTTTACTTATCATTTTCAATCAATCAACGGGACAGTTACTCACATTTCCATTTTTATAAAATTTCATCAGGTACACAATGGTAAAACATAAACGTGACGGTGGTAATCCTAACAATGAGATGAGAATGAAACTCTTGCAAAATTCAAACGAAAGGTATGAAATTATTAGAAATGAGAATAAGATTTTATCTCTATTTAGTATTGATAACACAAATAACGAAACATATGATTATTGCAGGTTGACAAAGGACGGATTATCGAGTCTCGATACAAAAATTACGTCAATACATCGTTATCCGTTATTCATTAACTTGAATATTGATGTTGGGAATCAGTCTTGATAGTTTCGGCTTTAAAAATGACTGAATCGCATATTGAGTAGCCGGTAGGACAGCAAGCCTCTGGAAGCGAAATGATGACAAACTAATGAACTACCTCTGTGATCATGTGTTTAAGCAGACTATGGATGTCTGCCCGATCGCAGAAAATTTTTTCCTATACTTTGCTATTAGAAATTATTCGATACTTTTTTGAGGGTGTTTTGGGGAGTTGGCGCTTACATGTGCAAAACCACCATTGTTATGAAAATGTTTGACCACGTGCCGCTTACAAGGTACTGATAGCTAATTTAAGTCTTGTCTTTCGCAGCTTTTCGGGACGAAGTTTTGATTGTTGCAGCTAAACTAAAGCTCTTCGGCATAATGACAATGAAATTTTTGATTTACAACTAATTTTTTAACTCACAACTAAAAGCTGACGAATAATACGCAAAATTGAGGTACCAGCATGCACGAATATCACCTATCATTTATTGCTGATTGGTCATTGCTACGAACATAAACATGAAAATCGATACTAGGAGAAAATACTATTTTCTCATACAGCCAAGAGTTAGCTAGATAATATGCACTTTTTTTAGAAAAGTTACTAATGACTCACGCAAAGATTTTACTATTTGGTCCTAGACGATCAAGGATACCATAGCGGATGTCTTTGTAAATGTTTGCTTCCACAGTGTTTTGATTATGGTATTTAAGCTTCATTTTTTTTTATTCCGAATTGAATTGCTTTAACAGTTTTCTTGTCTGTGCGCTGGTGAAATCATTTCTTGTTTGCTAAATTGTTCCCAATCATTTAACACCATCCACTGCTGCTCTATCAGCCCGCTTTTATTGTTAATATTAAATCCAACAAAAGAGCAATGTTCCTATGTATACATGTAGATGTGAACTGCTGACGAACTTTGTGCGGTGAACCGACGTGCTCTGTTCACTGAGCACTCACTGGCAAAAATTTAGGCTTTTCAACGTTTCTGTTTTACTATGCAATATTATTTATTCAATCTGCAACGAATCTAAAAAATCTTCAGTTTTATTTAAACACGACCACAAACTGCACCATTATTGTGGATGTATGTTAAAAAGCAAAGTCCACTATTCAGCATGTATAACGTAGACTCTACGTCATAGAGTTCCATGTACTCATCTTTTGCATATTTCTTGGAATATTCTTATCCACTGATTGCATTCAATAGATTGTAGAAATACAAAAACATTCGTAATATTTCTCTGAATGTGTGTATTCTGTACCGGTATAACCGTATAACTAATACAATCTTGCAAGCACTGGTCGAGTTTTCATGGGCGCACCAAACCTGGGTCGGTGGACACGGTAAGTTTCACACGCGGCTGCTGGCTGTACGGGAGTGGTCATATTTAGGAGGATTTCCCCGAATCGATAACCGAATGGAAATTTTTAAAAAACCGGATGTTTTCCTGTTGTCGACTCTCGTTACAACAAGTTTAAACTTGCTTCCGTCTTCGTCTTACTCTTTGTTTATTTATTTAACCCATTTTTGAGGTATGTCCAACATTTTGAACAATGACTCACACCTCTGGCTATTTTGTGGCTAGTAATCTAACTTATAGATGGATGCATTTCATGGCATAGTGGATTAATAGTTTTCCTACAGTTTTCTAATGTTTAGGGATATTCATGCGATTCCGATGTCTGTCAGAATGTATACAAAAGATGTTACACTGGAGTCTACACTCGCGAAATATCCGTTTCTTATTTAGAGTCTGACCGGGCTTTATTACTGGCGCCGTTTTGTAACGAGGCAAGATTTTTCTATTTTTCAGCTGGGAGGAAATGGCAGATTGCTTTTAATCATAATTGCGAACCGCAGCGTATCGTTCAGTTAGTTACCTGTTAAGGTCAGTTAGGAGAAGGCTTTCCTACAAAACCAACCCACACAAGCGACCACGTATGGCTCACATGTGAAGTCAAATGAAATGATTAAAAAACTTGATGTTGGAAATATATATTGTCAACGAATGAATTTCAATGTTATTGAACTAGTTCTCATGAATTTATTTTCAAATTATTTGTTTGTTTCTAATTCTGGTAAAGTTTGATTTGATATAAATATTGTTGAATTAGAAGCATTTTCTGTGGACGATTGAAGGGCCAGCTTCGTCGTATTCCTGTTTCGAAATCCACATTTGCTGGAAGGTTGAGAGTGATGCTAGAATTGATCCTCCGATCCATACAGAATATTTTCTTTCTGGAGGAGCGATGATCTTGATTTTCATTGTGCTTGGTGCAAGTGCGGTTATTTCTTTTTGCATACGATCCGCAATACCGGGGTACATTGTGGTTCCTCCGGAGAGAACGTTATTGGCGTATAAGTCCTTACGAATATCGATATCACACTTCATAATAGAGTTATAGGTTGTTTCGTGAATACCAGCGGATTCCATTCCTGAAGAAAAAATATGATAAATGATTTCAAGAACGATCTAGTACTGTATACGATACCTTATTATAAATGGTGTTTATTACTCACCGATAAATGAAGGTTGGAAAAGAGTTTCAGGGCAACGGAATCTCTCATTTCCTATGGTAATAACTTGTCCGTCTGGAAGCTCGTAGCTCTTCTCGAGAGATGTAGATGAGGCTGCGGTGGCCATTTCTTGTTCAAAGTCGAGAGCAACGTAGCATAGCTTTTCTTTGATATCTCGAACAATTTCACGTTCGGCGGTTGTAACGAAGGAGTATCCTCTCTCGGTTAAAATCTTCATCAAGTAGTCGGTGAGGTCGCGACCTGCCAAATCCAACCTGGCAATTGCGTGTGGGAGAGCGTATCCCTCGTAGATTGGTACATTGTGAGAGACACCATCCCCAGCGTCCATAACAATACCTGCAAAAAGAAAATTCATTAGCATTAGTGTATGATATAAGAAGCCAATATTCAAATTTCATGGCTATTATATGTCGGTAAAATCCTACTTGCCAATCTCAAATGCGACTGAGAAACGGATAAGATTAATTATAAAATAGTTTGTGTCTCAAAAGTAGTCATTATTGTATATTTATATATATATCGCATAGCATATCTAATCGAAATTACTAAGTGAAATTGAACTTACCAGTGGTTCTGCCGGATGCATAGAGTGACAGTACAGCTTGGATTGCAACGTACATTGCTGGTACATTGAAAGTTTCGAACATAATTTGTGTCATCTTTTCTCTGTTGGCTTTGGGATTGAGTGGAGCTTCCGTGAGAAGAGTTGGATGCTCTTCAGGAGCGACGCGAAGTTCATTGTACATCGTGTGATGCCAGATCTTTTCCATGTCATCCCAGTTAGTGATAATTCCGTGTTCAATCGGGTACTTGAGAGTCAGGATACCTCTCTTGCTTTGTGCTTCATCTCCGACGTAACTGTCTTTTTGTCCCATTCCTACCATTACACCTTGATGTCTCGGTCTCCCGACAATAGAAGGGAATACCGCTCTTGGGGCGTCATCACCAGCAAAACCGGATTTAACCAATCCAGATCCGTTGTCGCAGACGATGGCGGTTTGATCTTCTTCTCCGTCAGACATGTTTCTCTTTATATATAGTGTAGTTTTTTAATACTAAAGCAGGCGAGGGCAATTGAACTCTGAATGAAACAACGATACATGTCGACTCTTTTATATTGCATTTCTAAATGAGGGAGTGAGTTGAAATAGCAGATGTGAGCTCCGTCGTGTAAAAATTCGCCCCGCGACATTTCGCAGTTCGAACGTGTTACCACATGCTGTCATCTTTAAAGTATTATTCGATACATATGTTTCAATAAAATCCTAATTCGAAAGTACATTACTAGACGTAGTGTATGCTTCATATCTTCAAAAATACATTTCAAACATCCACATTCTTTTTTTTATTAAACTGAGGTTATTTTAGGAATTCCGTCGAAAAAATCACATGGAATTTTAACGAAGATTATTAGTTAAACTTCCGCTCGTAACTGGATTTAAAAAAAATAAGCTTAAAGCGAAAGTTGGATCGCATTTATGTGAGACACTTCGTAAGCACGCGTAAACAAGGTTGAAAATAGTTTATATTTATAGTCAAAAAATGATCATGTTATGGGACTTCTAGCCGTTGTAAGGTTTTTTGTTTTTCTAAAAATTAAACATGCCCCTTACACATCAGTGGCTTTTTAGTGATAGAAATGGATCGACGGAGGAGACTTTTTTAGAGCCAACTCAATATTTATAACAAGAGTGATTTAAACAATCAAGAACCGTGAGGAAAGTTTTTGACATGACATGACAATAGACAATAATTTTATTTCATCGTGCAAGCAATCACAAACATTTCACACAAATTATTATAAATTAGAATACCAAAATTCAGGAAGTCACGAATGATCAGAACCGGTCATCACGAATCTGCAACACCAAGATTTAAAACGAATCAAAAGTGAAAGAACGGAATTCGTGTAAGCGCACAAGATTTATGTGAGTTTCGAAGCAACTTAATAGAACTAACTATACAACGAATAGGCATTGCGATATGGCATAGGCTACTGTAATACAGATATGTATATGTGCTATTTTTTGTAGATTATATATACACCAGAGGGGGTTTCAAAATCAGATGAAGTATAAAATTCAGATAATTGAAATAAAAAGTAATACCAAAAGAGGTTCATCAGAAAATCAAGTATATATATTTGAATTCCAGCTAAGTTTGCAGTCATTTTAAATATTGCCATAACATTATTTGTGTTTTAAACGTGATTTACCATTATTCAAGTGCAACGTCCAATAGAGTTAGCAAAATATTTAAAAAATCGGATCGCACAAAATGCCCTAAACCTAAACCATTCCTGCACGACTTTTAAAAAGTCATATTTAAAAAAATAAGCCGATTGAATGCAAAACGTAAAGGCCGAAAAGTGGACACGGATATCAAATAACTACGCCAATCTTCAGCTTTCAGCGAAAAGTATTGTTTGTTCCACGTATCAAAATATCGTGGAATCGAAGAAATGTACCTTATTGCATTGAGACATTTATATGGTCTTATGTGTCAAATTTACTCAGTCAGACACACTTTCACACTTTTGTTCTTGCTATGAAAAGAGAAGTTGAAATATGTGGCATTTAAAAAAAATTATACAAGTTTAGGAAGCATCCGGAGTTAGTCGATTAGGCGTCAAAATTGCTTACATATTCTTGTTTTTCCTTTCTATGTCATATGCTTGTTTCTCAATGTAGGATTTTCATATTTAACTCGGGGAAAAGGAAGCCGATAATGCACTTTGTCACACAGCGAACCACGGCCTCTCGCGGGTGTAGGAATAGGTGACCATTTATATGTTTTCGATGCATGAACCGATTAGCGATTACGTGAACCACCATACGACGGCGAGCAGTCCAGAAACCATTTCCATCTTATTCATTGGTCTGTTTCTATAAACATTGATAAAGGAAAATCACTGACATTATTTGCCGCATGCACATCGATACAGTTCAGTGGTTGGGCAGAGGAGCAAAACACTGCGTTCATATTGCTCGTACCCACTGCTTGGTTGCGAATGCATTGTTTACAAAATATAAAGATATGCGTTTTTGTTGATAGAGTATAGGACAGCTGAGAGAGATGGAGCAGTGGATCTGGGATTAAACGGCTGAGGTATGGACCGTGAGGAAAGGGACTAATTTGGATGAAACAGTGTGTTGAGTATGGAATAGTAAAAATGTAATCTATAGCTTTGAAAGACATTGAGGCAATCGGAAATGTGAGAAACGATTCAAGAATAGTTTCAAAAGGCATTTGAGTCAGTGGTCGGAGATATGCCGTAGAGCAAGTGTGCCCAACCTGCGGCCCGCCTGACTGTTTTGTGTAGCCCGCCCGATAAATTTTGTAAGCAGACTTTTCAATTTATTACTATGTTATAAATAGGCTTAAGTATATTTTGGGGTTTTGGTGTGATTATTCCCGCCATCTATCTACATGCCGGATGCCGATTCTCATTATTACGTATTATGTATCAAGTCTTGCGCCCTGGTAGACATCGACGTTCGTTTTTTTTCGCAGAACTGTGCGTTCTGTGCGACGATCTCGAAAGATGTTGTGTGATCATAGGCGACAAACGCTGAGCGCAGTTATAGGAATGAATTTGGAACCTAAATTTTCAAATTAGTTTCATTCTGATTGCTTTTTTCGTGTAGGTTTTGATCGTCTTTATCGCCAACGTAAAAATAGTCAACAATAATTTTTGCTGCTGTCTCCGGGACTCGTTTTTCTTTTATGTCTGTATTTTTGTTTATGCTATGTTTGCGTTAGATAAAATGCCGGAAAGATCGTCATTGCGTATCTGTCGAAAATTCTGATAAAATTGACTTAATGACAATTCTACATATTCAAATTAGTAGGCCATATACGGTATATTCGTCCAAAAGTTGTTGTAATGTTTTTTTCATTAAATACTTGTATTGAAGTTTCAAATTTAACGAAATGGGCCACTAAAACTTGATGTTCCCGCTACATTAGCGCACATTACGCTCATTGAGACAATATCATAGCCACTGAAAAAAAATAAATAATTAAACACCATGACTCAAATATAAGACTCAATTTTTACGTCTTTGTTTGTTAGTAACTCTGTGCAGATTATCGTGTGGTCGTCATTAATTCACAAGTGCGTTGTGTAATGATTGATTTTTGATTCAGCGGCCAGCGAGTGTCATGTCCACGTCTTGTGTTACAAGATATTCGAATATTAAACTGCTATTTCAATATTGGACTTCATATTCGAATATTTCGCCAGCACTAATGAGTAACCATGTAGTAAATAATTATTAACGTGATTGATTTTGTGTTAATAATCTTGCCTTTTATGTATTATATAAATTCTAACGAAACGTTTGCGGCCCGCAACGAAATCTCTTATGTGGAAGTGGCCCGCGAGATGAAAAAGGTTGGGCAGGCCTGCCGTAAAGGTTTGGTGGGTGCCGCAAAGGTATGAGGCCGATGTCAGCAAACAGTTTTGTGTCGGGGCCAAGATTATGTTCTCGACTAGTCATATAGAATTGGAATATAAATATTACTGCTTCCATTTATTTTTTAGTGTTGTTAAGAACCGGCCTAAGTCGGGTACGGGTTTGATTAGCATGTTTAATTTATTCCATTTGATAAAATCTTCGAATGCCAATGGTTCTTCAACAAATAAGCTCGAGTATATTAAAAGTTGCATTATATTTATACAAATGTAAATATAAGATGTAAATTGTTATAAAGTGGGGATAAAAATACCCATTGGTTCACTTTATTCGGGGAAATCAAAATAAACTTACCGTATACTGATTGCTATACTGATTTACGAATTTGTTCGAAGTTCCCCTACATTGTTATATTTGGATGGTGACCTTCGACCCCTAAATTATCGTCTACTTGTTTTTTCTCTGTTAACTTTTCTTGTCCACTTGCCGCGTTCTGCTTCCCGTTTACCGTTTTTCCGGTACTTCCTGACTATTTTGATATTCTAACAAACTTATACTAACTGGACCTATGAATGGCTTGTCAGAAGCGGTATAGATTATTCTAGAAACGAGTAATGTAGACTGTCTGTACTGTAATGATAGGCAAACATCAGAACAACTTCTGGTACCGGTGCCGATAATGAATGTTTCAGAGAATTCTGGGATTTGAACTGGAATAGGATTTACCGGTACTACAAGACTGTAGTATTTATACTGTCAGACTGTCATTCCTAATTTGGATCAGCAAATAACGGGATACTGTAATAGATACAGAAATAACGTAACTGCTGAACTGGGTACAGTACCGTACCGGTACGCCACGGTAACGACAGACATACATCAGAAAGATGTTTATCTACCTTTCAAATGTTGAATGAGGATAGAAATGCGCTTTAAAATATAGTCGACCACATTTCAGACTGTTAAAATAAGGGGGTCGATGGGTAGATGCAAATTCCAGTATCCTTTACACTTACCGTAGTGCAGTAGTGTACATTCAGACATTACAGCATCAGCACCCAAATCAAATATTTTTTAAACTGTCGCTAACTTTTGAACTTAGCTTCAGAACTTCTGAACTTTAAGCAGCAGGCAGCTTTTTTCATTTTTAAATCAACAGTATGATGAAATTCTATTGGATAAGTTTATCAAATTTTTATTTAATAATACGTTTTTTGTTCAATATTGCTCAGATTAGTTAAACTATACTTTATGCAAATTCATCTCAATATGTGATGCATTGAGATGAAAAAAACAAAACTGAAGATCCCTTTGAATCTTTAATATTACTATATTAAGTAAATAAGTAGGAGTTCTCACTATGGATAAGTATCGGTACCAGATACTTGGAGAAATAGGCAAAGGAAGCTTTGGGACAGTCTTCAAAGCAAAAAAAGTGAGAGCTAACTATGCAATTAAAAAGGTATGGTACTGGTGACTTGATTTTTTTATGTTTCATCTTCTTTAAATTCTAGATACGAGTGCATAGCCAATTTCTAATAGATGTACATTTTGATTCACTGTAGATTGGCATATTTCATGATTATTTAATAAATCTCCATAATACGTAAAATCAATACATAACAAATTAACTTTTCGCTTTAGGTTCGATGTGATGCACCGGAAAATGTTGAACTGGCTTTGCAAGAATTTTGGACACTATCTTGCTTGAGAGCGCACAGTAATATCATTAGATTTGAAGAATGTTATTTACAACATGATAAGAACATCCGTCCACTCAAACATGGTGATCCCACTTCACCTGCATATATGCACTTGGTTGAAATGGCAATAAAAGGTGAAGATTCTGCTCTCTTTCTAAGGCCGCTTCTAATTTTTCATATAGCGTTATTGGGTCACGATTATTCAAACAATATAGTTTTAAAGAAATTAATTGTATTAGCGAACCTATATTATTTTTATTGTTTTATTTATAAATTTTAACCTCTGCTTTTCAAATTATAAATAATCCCATATTCATGCTACATAATAAACTAAAAATGATTATTATCAAAAAAAAAAATTACGGTAATTCAAAGATATTTGATGTACCTAAGTTATTGTATACTGGATATAAGTTACTGGAATGATAAGTTATTGGTATAAGTTCATGTTTTCCAAGTAAGGAAGGCTTCTTTCCTGAGAGGAATTTTGTCGTTTCATCGGAGCTGCTTTGTATTTGCTATAGTATTACTTTATTTTAACTTTACTCGTATTTCAAACTGCTGAAATGGTATATCGGCAGTAGCGGGGCTTGTACATAATATTAGCTAAGGATCGTTTCAAGATTAAAAAAATAAAGTAGGTTTTTAAGTATAGTGAATGAGGAATAAAGAGTTCTGAAATAGACGAAAAAAGAAATTTAACAAAAAAGGTTGAGAACCACTGTTATAAGTATAAGTTACTGTTATGATTGTTAACTAATTTTGTTACCAGTTATAATATCAGCTGCAGTTGGTTAGTATGTTTCACTCTGATAGCTTTAAAATTAACTTTTACCTGACGTATTGTTTTCAAGTGAAACTTCATATTGAGTATCTTCAAATATTTACCTTTCCTTTGTTTGATTTACAGGGAAAAGAGGTTGGGGGCATTCTCAATATTATCTTTGGTTTGTCATGGAATATTGTGATTGTGGTGATATGAATGATTACCTGTTGGATCGTGAGCCGATTGCATATCTAAACACAATATTCATGTTGCAGTTGGCTGATGGTATTGCTTTTCTTCATAAGAGCAATGTTGTTCATAGGTGAGTGGAATAAAAAAGTTATATAATTGTTTTAATGATAGGTGTATCTAATTGATAAGCAATATTAAAACTGAAAGATGAAATTGCTAATATTGAATCGGCCTTCCCATTTCTTGAATCCTGGTTTATGTGTATAAGCCCAGTGATGTTGTGGTTTTAAGAAAGTCCATTGTATAGCCTCATCTTATTGTTTAGTCTGTCCAATCAGTAATCTATTTCGTCACCTTACTAGAATTCCAAGATTATGCATGCTTAATGCTAAGATGTTTGAAAGCTGCAATTTACCGTATTATTTGATAAGACATCCCTGCTATTACCTGTAACTTACTCATCGCCAAAATTGTTTGGCTTTTCTGTGTTAAACTGTAGTGAATAAGAGGCATTGTTTCGAATTGATTTTTTATGGTTAAAAAAAGTAAATCAACGAATATTTTTCTTTGTACAGGGATTTGAAGCCTGAAAACATATTAGTTCGGAAAGGCAAAGGGAGGGATCCAATATTGAAAATCGCTGATTTCGGCTTATCAAAAGTAAGGAAATTTTATTTCCTGTTTTTTTTGCAAAGTGGTATTGATAATCGTACATAAATTGTGTAAATATTTTGGCGCCGAATAATAGCACTAAAATGACTGCCCATCACACTCCATATGACTCGATCAGTCAATAGCTTTTTGCTGCTTTATTCGTTATAGGAGTTGAGAAATGTTCGAAGAATGTTGGTTGTAACTTTTCTATCAGTATGAGTAACATCACCACTACACTTGGCAAGGCAAACTCTTACCACAGACTACCTGAAACTTAGTTTCTTGCATTATTTTCATTGTACGCAACTTGATATATTCTTTGGTTTTCGGTTGGATTACACAACATTCGGTGCTCTCGTAGTATGTGTATAAGGTTAGGGTTAGGGCATAATTTTGTTCCGATTTTTCTTATTCAGTTCTATTACGGGTTCGGGGACTGTCTGTGTTAGCCATGTGAATATACCCCCTGCCTATAGGTTTCAGTCTCTTTATACAACTTGGTGTAAAGTAGGCGAACAAAATTAGTTACCTCCATATTGGTACACACCTTTCTGGAGCGCCCAACATTCATTACTTGTGATTTATTAATAACCGCCAAATTTTGCAAATTGTTAGGTATGCAATCATCCGATCAAAGATGATCCTGATAAAATTGTTGATGAAGATGAAGAAAATGACATTAATGTTGATACATGTTGGCTGTCATCTGCATGTGGATCGGATTTTTTTATGGCTCCCGAGGTTTTTGAAGGACGATATACCGCCAAAGCCGACGTGTTTGCATTAGGTAATATCAATTAGATGAATTTTTATATATAAAGTTCAGGGATTAGCCGAGTGCCTCCCATACTATTTGTACCTTAAATTAAGAGTGGTTAGTTTTGACATTGTCCTGTCAGGTTTAGGAAAATGTCATTATTAAACCACATCCATAGTAATGTTTTATATGCATTTTTCTTGCCTTGAAACAGAAACAAAAATCTAGGTTGCAATCCTAATGCAGGCTCAATAAGTGTTAAGAAAGTCATTAAATATTTATGAGAGTCTAATATAAGTTTCACATTATTTTACACATTCTTGGCTGACTAACTACACAATGGGGAATTTGTATCAGCAATATGCACACATATGAATTGTTTTCCTTTTTGTAAAACTGTATAATTTTCCATTATTCCTATGACATAATTTTGATATGTTGATTTTGATGCAACAATTGATACCAGAATTAAATTCTGTCAGTTTTCACTTCTACCATTGCTGACTGCAGTTTGCATGGAGTTCTATATTACATGAAACTGCACCCTGACAGATTATATAAGGACCATTTCGGCCATAGAATTTAGTAGGGCGTCATTTACTTTTTAAACTTATCCTGTTTGCAGTATTAACTGTAAATGACTTTCATACAGTGTGACAAATCTTTTTATTTATGGAGTAGCTTTTACTGAATGAAACAACTCATTTTATTCAGGAATCATTTTTTGGGCTGTCATGGACCGAATAACCTTCATCGATGCTGGCACAAAAAAGGTTTTGCTTGGTACTTATGTGCGAAGAGACAAAGAGGTTTTACCTGTTGGCGAAGCACTTCTCGATGATCCCAACCTGGATATGACTCAACTTCTCGTTGATACAGGAGTCGCAAGCTGTTCCGATCAAAGATCGAAAAGATCAGAGTCTCGAACTTGCGTTTCTGGGAATAAGAAGAAATTAAGGTACTGGGTTTTACGAACTTCAACTAAGGCGCACTCGACACTTCAAATCCTTTTTTTCTTCTCAGTGATGCCTAATAAACTGATTGGTGATGCGCCTAATGTATCGATTACATAGTACTTATTTTTATTGCCTACACTTAAAATCAGGACCGTTACTATTGTTTTATAAATCGCTGTTATTAATATTCTTGGATTTCAGGGATTTGATTGTTCAAATGGTGCACCCCAATCCAGAGTTTCGACCCAGCTCTCAAGAACTTCTTGGAAAACTTGGTTCTATTTTGCAAACTGGAAGCAGGTATTTGTGAGTTTTTTTTGTTCTCTCTCAATGGATAATAATTTCATTATAAGTTCAGTGATCCAGTGTGTCACGTATAAGATATTTTTTTTTTGAGTTTGTTACTCGCTTAATATAGCTAATTGTTACTATAAGGAATTGTTTTCATGCATAATTTTTATAAGCAGATTTATAAATAATACTATGTTTGCTGTAGCCATAATGTTTTTTACCTTCATATTACTATATATATAACTCAATTGCAGATTTTCAATTACCTATCAGATACAACTGGAAATTAAATGCTATTAATTTTCTTTTCAGGCCAAGCAAAATGAATCTGAATGTTAAGAAGCCTGTTGAGGTTAAACCCGAGCTCAATCGTGAAGTTGGAATCTCTGTGGAAGATAATTTACCTGATCAGAAGCAAGAGGAAAAAGTAGCTTTGGAAAAAAATCCTCCTGTAGAAGACCAGCCCAAAGTTGAAACCAAAAATGATGAAATCATGAAAAAGCAGAAATCAAAGAAAACTGCCCGACAAAAATCAGTGGCAGAAGTTCAAGATGAAAATATTGAAAATGGATCACAATGCGGTAGAAGATTACGACAACGGAAAAATTCCTGTGCAAACAACAAAAGTAATACTTCTGCTTTAAAACAAGAGGAAACTGAAAATTCAACTTCAAAGAAAATCTCAGATACTGTTACAAAAGCGAAACGAAAAGTACTCTCCGCCGTGAAAAAGTCCGAAAATAATTGTAAAGGAAGAAAAAAGCCGCCAGTGAAACAGAAGAGTATTGTCCAAGATGTTATTGAAAATTCAAAAGATGAAAATTCTGATAAAAGTTCTTCCGAAAGTGAAGACCTAAAAAGTTCAAAGGCTGAAAATCATATAATCACACGATCAGAGCTCAAAAGTGTCATTACACACACTTCAGACGCCATGAATAATAGTCTAGAGCAGGACGCAGTCCATAACGTGAGGAGGAAAAGCTCTGATAAAGAAGTCCAAATCAGCAACGGTACAAGTTCCGAGAATGAACTTGAAGCTAACGAAAATAAAACCAGGTTGAAATTACGTGATTATGTCAGTAGTCCGACAAAAATATCAAGCCATGATTTTCCTGATATCCATGGTGAACAAAATTCAGCTAGAAATGATTTGTCTTCGTCGACAGAAAACTTGGAATTTGACGAAGGATTAGGCATAGATGCAAATAGCAATGACAGTATAACTCCATCCGAAGTTCCAGAATTTGATTCTGGCTATAAATCGAAGAAAAAATCCCGTCGCGTCTCTCACCCTACTGAAGTAGAGACAACAAATTTTTCAGATTCCTCCAAAGTAGATTATGTAATTCATGCTTCTGAAGACAAAAAACAACAACTGTCCATCAATGACGATTCAACAGTCAAATCAGGAGAAATAATTGAAAATACGACTGACCAGCCAATTTCATCTGCTAATGACGAAGATTCATATGAAATCCTTGGAATGAGTCCTTTTCGCAGGCGACATATTGGTTTAAAGGCACAGATTTGCAAGTCTAAACACTCTGAGGACGATACAAAACAAAGTTATGATTATGCAGTACCTAGTGTTCCGGAATCACCAACAGAGAAAGCTATGGATCTAACAACAAACAGCGAACCTATTTTCGAAAATCCAAAACCGAAAATTGAAGTGCCAAGAACGCCCTGCGTTGTTGTACAAAGTCGAGTGGGATTCCGACATAATCCTTTTCACACTGCAGTTAAAAAACGATGGAAATATGTAGTTTTAGATGATGCACCTAATGAACCAATGCAGCAGCCCAAGGCAGCAGCAACACAAAACAAAAATCCATCGTGTTATCCTGACATGTCAACTCAAAATAGTAATACAATAGCAAAATCGAATGAGATCACAAGCAATAATAGTGTAATTCATGCAGTGCCGATTACTAATCAAGAATCAAAGATGATGCCTGGTCCATCGAATAAAGAAACAAACATAACTGTGAAAGATCTTATTAACCAGAAGATTTTACAACAAATGGAAATGCCTGTTCGTAATTCTCATCAGAATAGTATTGATTCAAATGATGCAGTGGATGAAAATAGACATCATAGAAGAAAAGGTCAAGGCTTTATTGATGAGTCCGCTATTCGTTCGTGTAAAAATATTTTAAATTCATCGGGACAATCTTTTTTCGATCAATTGCCGCCTGGTATTAATGCGGTCATGAAGAAAAGAGATGCTAGACTTTTTTCTCCTTATCTATTGCAATCACAACCTAATGAAATTACAGATAAACCTGATATGTATCGTAACAAAGAAACACATTTTGAACCCAAACATGGTTCTCTCTCGCTTCCAATTTCTCAAAATCTGTTAAAATCTGATCCATCGCTTGAGTCAACTCATGCTCTGCAGTATAAGAAGCAAAGGATGCCACCCTCCCAAAGGGAAATATTGATTGCCAAAGAAATTGAGACGAAGAGGAAACTACTTCGAAAAATTAAAAAAGAACATGAAATATCAGGCAATAGTAGTCAAGCGAGGCAAAATATTTCTAGTCAAGAATATCTTACAAGATCATTATTCAAAAACGACATGACCCGATCGACAAATGGTCAACAATATA
Source organism: Styela clava (assembly GCF_964204865.1). Lineage (NCBI taxonomy): Eukaryota > Metazoa > Chordata > Ascidiacea > Stolidobranchia > Styelidae > Styela > Styela clava. Next base: position 13,147,380 of record NC_135264.1, read on the forward strand.
AAACTTCAGCAAACTCAGTTGATTCACCCTTGAAATTAAGTGATGATAGCGTGAGGGCAAAATCTAATATTGCTTCGATACCGAAAAAACGTCATGTACATTCGATGCATGATAATGTTCAACGATACCCAACAAATACTGACAATCAAGGTAACTCTAAAGTGCATTTGCAGTCCAGATCTGATGCTTCTCAGCAACGTTTGCATCACAGGGATATCGTAGAAGAGCGGGCCTCATATAATGCTAATGTAATAAAGCCCAAGTCCAGTACATCAACAACACCAAGCATGTCACAGCAGAATACTTTTTTGCAACCGACTTTATCTCCACAGCAAGTTGATCACCAATTTTCAGGATTACAGCACTTAGCTAATTTCTGGATGAACAAAAGATCCACAGCTATTGAGACAATGCTAAGACAAACTTCTAGGTCTACAGACCCATCTCAGCTAGTGCAAACATCGAAGCACAAGACATCAAAATTGCAACATCCACAACAACAATATCCTGATTTCTTGCTTTCCAGTCACAGAGCTGCACAATCTAGAAATTCAGAATTTTCTCCTTTCAAACCTAAGGGAGATAATAGTACGTCGTTGACAATTCCAACAATTGACTTAACTAAGGATGATGATGAGTTATCAACTGAGCAGAAAAGTATTTCAAGAAGACGACCTGCTCCTTTCTTACCATCAGATTTACCTCCTGCAAGGAAGTCTAGGAAACTTGATCCTGGCTCAACTCAGTCCAGTGCCAGCAGAACTGTTTGGTCAGGTCATATGTCAAATGGAGATAATCTCCATAGAAAGCATGAAAGCTTGCAAAACCCTAATGTGAATGTGATTAACTCTTTAATGGCGAGGGGTCAATCTGGACAGTATGCTATTCCCAGTCAAATGCACCAGCAGTCGCATACTTACCATGGTTTTAAAACTAGAGATCACCTTTCACAAATGAGTGAATTTAGGAATTCTCTGGGGCATGATATGTCTCCTATAAGCAGTCATCAACATCGGATATTGACCACACCCCCCAGTTCCCATCATAATGTGTCTCCTAAATTTAGAGATTCACTGAGTGCAGATCGTTTACTATTAAGCAGCACGGGTTCACCTAGTTTGCATAGCCCATATCAACACACTTCATCATATCAAAGTTATCTCGAACACCAATCGTCAGCAATACTATCTCATCATCTGAATATTAGCACGAGTTCAGAAATGTATTGTAACTCATCTTCCCCTCTGCAAAGGAATCTTCCTACAATGCCTATTCTTACCTATTGCGGATCACCACCGGCCACCACCAGTAGAAGACTTTCAAATCAGCAGCAACATATGCCACATCTCATTCGCATGACACCACCTGAACACACATTGCGTCAATCTCATTCTGGAATGAGCAGTGAATTATACCGTCGCGAGCAAGCAATGCTTCAGTTCCAACAGCATCAAAATGCTGCTCTCATGTCACCACCAAAACTACAAAGAGCGATTACTTCACCGACGATAAGTCCCGAACAGTATTCTATGAACATGCCACACAGTGGAATTGCCTCAAATGTTTCAAGTTCAGAACAATGTGGGGTGTTACCAGGTTACCCCTATCAAACAAGGCTTCAAAAACCGACCCTAAAAATGCCTTGAAGTAATTTTGCTCTATTTTTCAATGAAAGCACGAATGAAGTTCATTTTCTCGCCTAACTCTAAACATGAAATCTTAGAAATTGGAAATGTCCTATATATCCGCTTAAGTTGAAACGGACACTGTGATTTTCGAACTAGACAATATAGTCAAATACCGTTGTAGGAAATTATTGTTATTTTGAATATGTTTCACTATTTGTTTTTGTAATATCGATCCTGGCATAGCCAATGTGATTTTGCAAGTGCTGATGCTGCTTGTTTTTTCATTGTTATTGGTGCTGCTGCTTTACTGCATATTCAGCCTTTTGTGACTTATAAAAAATCGTTTTACCGTGATTATTTATATTTTTCTTGTTTTCCTGTCGTCTTGACATTGTTCGTCATTTTGAAATGAAATATTCGGTGAATTTTTTCCTGATAAACAATTATATTATCTTGTCCCATAAATATGTCTTTTGGTTGGGCTGTACTAAGCATTAATTAAGAAAATGACCTGTCATGCGCAGCTTCGTATACTGGGGTAGGTGAATATTAATAAGCTGAGAAACGTCATATTCGGTAAGAAATTTGGTCTGTCTGACTTTGGTGGGAAAAAATTTTTGAGGGGAAAGATTTTTATAGTCAAACGAAGCTGCCATGCGATGTTTGTGCATCACTGTCAAAAACTGATTCAACGTGAACCCGGGATAAATATGTAAATACCACTGTGAAGTGACTCTCACGGTGACCTTTGTGTGCAACCAAGCGAAAAGTTCAAATATCATATCAGAATCGGAGGCGGGACTAAATTTCCATACGCAATTAGGAAGCGAATGAATATGAAAATACAAAAATAAAGTTATATACGTTATTTCTGTAAATTGGAACAATAAGTGCGTGCCAGAAAAATGTAAAGTGCGAATCATCAAACAACAGCTTATAAATATGAGTTTTAAACAAAAAAAATGCAGCACGAGTAATTACTTTAAAAGTAAATATCGTAAAACATACACTTTTCAAACATTACTCACATGTCTTTCCGCCCAAGAGGGGCGAGATTTTATTGATTGATATAAAAAAGATTCATACACTCTACTCTACACAATACAATTTAAGTCGATGGGTACAAAATTTTAAAATTATGAGCACAAATGAGAGATTTAACGCAACACTGCACAGGATTAGAAGAAGGCATGTGAGTCACTTCACAGTGGTTATGTAAATCCTATCCTCACTTCAAGACAGCGTTACGGTTGAGTTGACTCCGGTGTCCCCTCGAGGACGAATCATTGAGGGGACGAAAGCGCACTTCAGTGTATTCGAGGCATGGCCCAAGCGTGCATATTGATTTTAGGTATTCATTGGAATATAGCATCGGTGATGAATTAGTTTCAATTATTCGCAACATGAAATTATTTTTTTCAAACAATTTACGATTAAATCTTTTCGCGCTTCTGTCCAAGGGGCCCTCGCGGCACCAGCCATGGTTGTCCCAAAACGTATATATGGGTTGTCCTACCTTACATACGCCACTGTGTGGGTTGGCATTTTTGCACCATGACTGAGTATAAATTGTGTCAGCGGTTCCCAACGAATGCGCGATTTGCTATGTTTGCCCGAAAATTAACAGAATTGTGTTAAACGTAACGAATATAGGATTGACTATTTTACATATTGTATTTATAACAATGTGTATATGAATCAATAAATACATAACCTTTCCATGTCGTTTACTTTATGTTACGTAGTGTCAGCCTCTATTGTACGTAACAATAGAGGTAGACACTACTTGCCGCAATTTAGTTATCTGCAGTTTTTTTTTTCTAAACCGAGCTTAGCGAACATGAGTGTTTTCTTTAGTAGTTCTCTAGTTTTAGTACGAAAATCGAAATAAACTTAGCTTATACCATACCTATAAAACCAGGCAGCGATGAAAATAAGAGTTGACCCTTTTGCATTTATTCCTTATAACTTACATGTTTACAAACTTTAATAGGCCACAAAGTACATATTAACGATAACAAAATTGAGTTTTATTCAAATACAGCTTCAAAGATTTATTTTGTGTAAGTCCGCCGTGATTTTTTCCCGTGACGAGGCCTTATTTCTTATTAGATGAAAAGACCGCACGCTGATCGATCGTTCAGTAATCGATGTCTACCACCTAACCGACGCGCGCTTCGTTTATGTCTTCATATAGTGTTTCTAGTACATCGAGCAAGCGTTTTGTGCGGTACCTGTAGTGTCCTGCGTTGATTTTATTGCTACCAGTAGGCTACTGGTATCTTTTTGTTTTATAATTCTCGAAGTCATCAGAAGCGGAGATGTGACAAGTACAGTACTGTGGCTGATGTGTCAGTGTGTTGATGACCAAGCGGAATCATATATAATTGTTGACGTAATAAGTTACGACATTGTTTCAACAGATTGCCAAAATGGCATGGAGAGTGTGGGAATGGAACCATGCTCAGATCAGATGCCAGCAAACACTGAAAGGTACAAGTCTATTGTGATACCAATAAGAATTTGATTTAAGATTTAAATTAAGGCAGTCAAGGTTTCAGGTTTAGACTAAGCTATACTAGATTACTTTTATTTGTGCATATTCTGATATTGCTGTATTGGCTGAAAAATGCACAAATCTACAGAACCTGATGAAACTATACAAAATTTGTCATAATTCAGTATTTGTCATACAGTCATATCTGCTATTTGATGATTAGTAATCTATCAAAAGCTTGCCTTTTTATACATGTATAGACACAAACAGTTTGATTGGATTCATAATTTGACATGAATACTGGAATATGGTACTGAAAAATCAAAATAATGAGGGAAAGTCTCTTTACACTTCTTGTCTTTGTAACCACAGGACAGAACCACAAGATTCATCTGGACATAGACATTTGTTTATGCTGGTTGGCAATCATAACTATAAACATGAACTATACACTTATATCATGGAATAACTTAGGCTCAGTGCAGTGGAAGATTGACATAAAAAGCGTTGAAAGTATAGTGGAATGAAAGTAGTCTTGATTTAGTAGTTTATTTTAGTTTTTTCCGATCTCTGACTGTGTGATGAGTTGTTTTAAATTTGAAAACCAACATGAATTTTCGATGTATAATATTCTGTCTCATTTGATACAAGCTACCAGATTTTACCATTTTGTGTGCTAAAGACAAAAGAACAAAGAATCTCCATTGTACATTTATGACTCTAATAATAACTTGAAAATTTGATAATATTAGCCAACCAGATAATACTGTAACATTTGTTTGAATGAATGGTTACTACTGATGCTAAATTCGTGGAATATACGATGGTGATTGGAATTATATTGGATGGTGACAATTAATGTAATGTGATGAATATTGTTTCAACACAAAATAAAAAAAAGAATCTCATAATTTCTAGTAGTTTTGAACATTTTGCTTTGTATTTGAATATTTGACGTCACCTTCATCACACCACAGCTGTTTTCATAACTGTCAATGGAAAATATAGAGTTACATCAACTTGTTGAATGTAAAATATGCTAAAATGAACTGTGCAATGCAAAAAAATCCCACTTTTCAGCAAAGGGCTAAACTGCTTTTTATACTGTTATAAGAATTCTTGCCAGACATGCATGATGTTACTGCCAAAATGATCAGTCATAGTCAGGTTTATTTTTCCAGCAAAATGTTCAGGATATAAAAAACTGGACACACAGTTATACTGGGGAAAAGAAGCTGGGGGAACTAAAGCTGGTTATGAAGCAACTAAGGTTCTTCTAATATCTAACAGAATGCTGATTAGAAACTGACTGAAGTGATCAGCGCTCTCCCTTGCTTCCTGATGATTTTAAAAAAGTAAATTTTTCGGAGCCTGGAGATCCTAATCTATTAACCGTACTTCATGCCCAAGTTTAGAAATATTATCTCTTATAATTCTTTGCCGGAATTAACTTGTATATTGCAGAAGTTTTTCTCAAAGTATTTGAAAGCTAAGATTATTAGACGCAGAATTATACTTACCGGTATTTCTTATTGGTTATGTTTAGTAATAACCTGTTTTTTGCAAACCTGTCAAAACGGATGTATTGATGGTATTTTTCTGTAAGAAAAAAATAACGTCTTTTGACATGAAATAATCCTCAATTGTCTTTTCCACTGTAACTTATGTTTGGAATCAAGAATTATATTGACTGGATGGTTGAAAATAACTAGATATTTCATGTTGTGAGAAGAAGCTGTTGTACAGGTTATGGTAAAAAAGCTGTTGTTGTTTTGTCTCTGTTGATGGGAGTTGTACTGGGCAAATAACCATCCACAGATCTAGTTGTCGACGATGTATTACAGTACTGTTTTGTATATTTTGGGCCACCACAATTGTATTGTTTTGCTGTAGATTATGCCTTGGGCTGGTTCGTTACAAGAAAAAGTATGAAATTTGGTTCATTTTAAATAGGGATTTGATTCTGCGAGCAAGAAGTTCCACTTTGTGAAATTAGTTAACAATTTGTTATATGAGATGAAGCCTGAAATGTTCTCTTCGGTGAGTGAATGGGACTTTGGTAAAATCAAATAAGTCAAATTTGTACCATGATAGGTATTTTGTTAATTATCTAAAAACTGACCGAATTGCTACATCGTTGTACTTTCAATATGTAGTACAAGTTGTTATCATAGATTTATTTTTATTCAAACAACTACAGTTTGAAATAAGCTGACATAGATTCATACTAGTAGTAGTTACAGTGTATCCAAGGACCATGAGTCGGATTGGCAATCTCACTTCGAGAATATTTGTTGGGGGTATGGATCCAAGCGTCAGTGAAGTAGACTTGGAGAAAGCCTTCAAACTCTTTGGAGAAATTACCAATGTAATGGTGATGAGAGACAGAGAAAATGGTCGTTCACGAGGGTTTGCATTCATTTCATTTAAAGATGCTCAAGCATCGGATCAGGCGATAAGCAGAATGCATGGTGTAGAAATTAGAGGCCGATGTGTTTCTGTACGACATGCTGAGAAGGAAAAATTTGTTCGTGATGATAGACCAAAGCGAGGTGGTTTCAGGGGAGGGAGAATTTCAACTGGGAGTAGATCTGAAAATTTTCGTGATCAGCCTGCATATAGGGGGAATGGTCATCAGAGTGGCGCAGGTTATGGTATGTCACGTCCACCATCAGATATTGTCTATGTTGTAAGGGATGACAAAGAATCGGGATATTCACGTAGGTCGAGAAGTCCATTAGGAGGTCCTAGATACAGGCCGGAAAGCCCACCAAGGCGTATGGGTGAAAGACGTGGTTATTCTCCACCACTTTATCAATCAAGACCTTTGTCTCCACCCCAGAGACCTGGATCAAGCACACTTGGTGAATCTGAATATTTTAATAAACCCATAAGACGGGTAACACCATCACCACCAGATTACGGCTTTTCTAGGTTTAAAGAGAACCAAGAATTGTCTCCAGCCAGAGAACTGGGCGCATACATCCGGGCAAGAGATCACTCACCTTCATTTGCTCGCCAAAGCCACAAATTGAGCCCCGAACCTGTGCATAGAAGGCGATCACCAAGTCCCGCAGTAAATAGACCATACAGCGATAGAAACGTATCACAAAGAAGTCGTCAGCAATCTGATATCCAGAAATATAATGATGAAAGTTCTCTACGGTTTGATTCTAGAAATAATCAGACAAATCCTCCTGGATACAGAGATTCAGGTCAACAGGTGTCATCATCAGCCGAGCGATATAGAGATTCTAGCCGACATACTCTGTCTGCTGCAAGATATAACGATGATAATAAGCATCAGCAGCCATCGTCCGGACGATTCAGAGATCCGGATACTCGAGATGAATATAGATTTCAACCTAATAGGCGAGATAATACGGAGAGGTACTCCCCATCTCGCAGCAGAGATGCAGGTTCTTCATCTTTAGGGGATAGACAAATTGTATCAGCTGGTATGTCAAGAGGTGGTAGAGAAACAGGGCGCTCAACCATGGGGTATAGGGAAAGTACATCGCCACGTCAACACCCTAGAGATATGGAGACTGGATCAAGAGAATCTGAATCTTACAGACCACGAGGCTCAACTTCAGTCAGGGGTGGTTATAGAGGAGGTGGTTCAACATCAAGGGGCAATAATTATCGAGATCGTTCTCCTAGAAGAGATTCACGTAACATTAGACAGGAAGACAGAGATCGACAACAGCCACCTCGATATCGAAGTAATTATGAGGAAAAAAGAACATCCCCAATGTCTCGCAGGCCAACATCTAGCGATCGAGGTCCTCCAGGCAGGTCACCAAGAGGACGAAGCCCTCCAAGGAGAGGGTCACCTCCGCCAAGACGATATTAGTAACTTGAAGCATTTTGGAATTGTGCTGATGTAGGTTACTGGTTATTCGAGCAGTTTTTCATGTCTGGTTATGGAATCTTGTTGTCTTAGGCTATGTACAAATATACTGTTTTGTAACATAGTTTTCATATTAGATATTTCTGCAGTAAGGCCCATGTAGTTATGGTTATTCTGAAAATGCCATGGTTGTCTATATCTTATGTTAACTGAGATAAGGTGGCAGCGACTGATTCATTTTTTATCATTTGAAAGTAAGACTAATATCTCAGCGAAGTGATGTTTGCCGAAATCTGGGTGGAAGAGGATTTCAGTGACCAAAAATGATATCTTTTATTTTATGTAATTTTTTATGCTTGCTTTACTAACCGGTAATTCCAACTCAAGTCTAGACAAATTGGTTAAAAACTATGTCCTCAAACACCTGCTTAATTAACTCATGTTTTTTTGTACAGTACTTCAATATATACACTGATAAATGAATCTGGGATTATGTAACAAAATTTCTGTTCTATTATATTCTGGCTAAATTCACTTCATACTTGAAATGATGGAAAACGTAAGGTTGAACGCTTAACCTTTTTTGTAAACAAGTACATGCATCTTGAACTCATACATGGACTGGTAACCGAACGAGAGACCGTGGTTTGCAATATGATTAAGCCATCCTATCAACTTTTTCTCCCCCGGCATAAATATATATGTACATCCGATCCTATCCTCCAGTTTCTATGGCTTGATTTATCATATTCTTATCAATTGAAAAAACGTAACTGCACCAATTAGTGAACTGTTTTTCATTTAAGTTTCTCGTTATGTATCCGCTGTTTTATTAACTGAAAACTATTTTATCACTCGATTCGTAAGCTTGTTTGTGTGATATTCTTTTCAGTTGATTTGAAAGCTCAGTAATAACACAAAGAGATATGTTAAATTGGGAAACTTTTGGAGACTTCAGTTTCTCCAATGTCCAAGTCTCGTGAGAGTAATGGATTTACTCTAATATTTGCGAATATTGAGCTTCAGCCGTGCAATTGGATAGCGTAGATCAGGGTTTCCCAAGCTGGGGTCTGGGGATATGTGATGACTTCACGGAGGGTTCGCAATAATGTGAATGATCGATTTCAATCAAAAAACCATTGCATCTTTTTGGTTGTTCGTGGCGGACGAATATCCATTGCTGTCAGAAAAGGCAGTTAGAATTTTATTGCCTTTTGAAACGACCTGCATGTGTGTGAGGCAGCATTTTCAGCTCTTACCTACCATTACGATGACAAAATGTAGTTCGAGACGTGCGGACCTACAAGTTTGCTTGTCACGAATTGATTGATAAATTGTGCAGTGAAAAGCAACCTCACCCATCAGGTTAATGTTGTTTGTGTTGTAAATGAAACATTATCCTTCCTCGTTGGTGAGGCACAGGAATTGATACGGCATAGGATGGGGGTCCGTCAAAAATAAAATTCACAAACAGGGGTCCGCGACCCAAAAAGTTTGGGAAACCCTGGCGTAGATTATAATAACTTGGGTAGGAAATTACATTTGAAGAAGCAAGTTTTAAAAAATCATGTGAAGTAGGTATATAACACTAGTTGTCGTCAGCTGTAACAAAAAATTTGGAACCCCTATTTTCTTTAATAAGAAATGAAATTGTGTTATAAATGTAGAAAAAGTATTTGCTGCGTACTGAGACATTTGGTAGGGTTTGGTTCCTGTGATAAATTCCACGTAAAACGCTTGGTTTCTTCAGAATCTGGAGTGAGCAGTCTAATGCTACGTGATTGATTGTAGATCAGGGGTCGGGAACCCATGGCTCTTTTGGTGACGGCATATGGCTCCCAGAAAAATCTAATATTCTAAGACTAGGCTTACTATTGTTACGAGATTTCAAACTCTTTTATAGCCAAATTTGGCAGGAAATTCCCAATACGTTTGAGAACGCGCGCCCAGCACATGTCTATGTTATGTAAGATATTTACTAGACAGGCATTGTGACAAACAAGGGGATTCTGGAACATATATTGTGACATAACAAAGCGATATAGTTTTAAAAACACTACGGAGTAGCCTAAACCAGTGGTTCCCAAACTTTTTTGACCATCGCCCCCCTACAGTAGTTTATACAACTTCATCGCCCCCGGCACTACAAAAAAAATGTAAAGTCAGAAACGAATATATAACATGTTTTTTACCATATGATATGTCGGAAATGAAAGAATCCAGGGCTCTACCTCCTCAAGAATCGCCGTGTACTCTTGCCTTATAGCATTTATCTCCCTAAATTCACCCCATTTCACATTAAAATAATGAAAACAAAGTTGATTTTCCCAAACTTATAATAGTGATTTTCGTACATCTCATTCATTCCTACAGCCTGATGACCTGCATCAAGATACTTCGGTAAAATTCATCCCCGATTCCTCATCCTATCACGGTCTCCAGTCCATAAAATTAATCAGTCATTTGTTTTTGGATTCATGGACTCGGATGTTGAAGAAGCCGTGACCGACTATCGGCTACGGCCCATGGGTCGGCTGATTTCATGTCGCTCGCGGGACAAAATTTAGGGTTGCTAGTCTTTTGCGGGTCGCGCATATTTTTTGAAAGTTAAAAACGGAACAACGCGCGAAAGCTGCGACAATTCGTGAACTCAACTCAGTCGTCTTATTGAAAAATTATTACAGTGACTTTTAATGTGACATTGTCTTGTTGCTGCATCGCGCGTGATAGCTTTACGACGCCAAGGAACTTTTCCTAAATGGGCATCACTAATCCCAGTTCTTTGCTTGTTCTTTGTAATGTTCATTTTCGAAAATATTTGTTCCCACAAATATGTACTTGCAAACATCGAAGTAAATATTTTTGCATGGTTTGTGAAATTTTGATAAAGGTTTTCTTTAAGAAGATACATTCTTACAAAAATTAAGCAGTGATGAATCTCTCGAATAGAATATGAATTTTATTTTCTTATCGCATTGCAACATATTCGAATATTTACTGCGCTATTGAACCCCTGCCCACAGCATCAACTTTTCTTCGTGTTCCAATTTGTCTAATTATAATTAAATTGTAGGCTCGTTAAACGATTTGCTGGTCAATAGAATTTTTAGGATATAATAAAATTTAGTCTAAACGTGTCTCACGATAAATTCGGTAACGTAAAAAATGTAGTTTACTCCTCGAGCGTAGATTATAAATAAAAATAATTCATTGTAAAAACCGCCGTTCGAATGTTTCCCCGTGCATAGACTTCCTTGTTTACTTCGTGACATTGGCCAATCAACAAGATGCAAAAATAAACGTAACAATGCCCCCTTTTGCATCCGCTCAGACACACTCACTCAGACAGATATTCAGGCGTGGTCGTGAACATTACCTCATTTTCGCGTTTTTGAATTATATTTGTTAGTTTTTAATTGTTTTTCGAAAATTTAAATATAAATCAAAGAAATGAATGATTACTTTGTCTTCCTGTGAGTTTCAGTTTAATTACAGTAATCAAAAATTAGTCTAGAATAATATGTGATAGACTAGGCTAATATTCTTTATCGGTACTTTTAAAAAACAGATTGTTGAATGGTATGAATTAGAATGATAGTTTACAAATACCCAATTTTACAAGCAACAACTCGCGAAACCACTCTTAAAATAAGTACCAAAAGCTTTAAAATGGTAAAGTATAGGAAGAATTTTCCACGGGCAAAGGTCGGGGATAGGTCCATTCAGTGAATCTTCCCGGGCCAGATTTTTTTTTCTCCGGCCGTATTTTGCCGACCGATACGCAAACTACTGTACCTTACTGCGAAGACGAGTCCAGCAATCCTTTCGCGTGTGATTATCGCCCACGTGATTCAAGCCTACGAATGCACACAGAGTACAGAACTAAGTGCACGATGCACCGAAGAAAAACAGGTTTCGCGAAATCGCCCCCCTATCGACCCCTTCGACGTTTTCGCCCCCCTCTGTATCGTTTTCGCCCACCGGGGGGCGATATCGCCCACTTTGGGAATCACTGGCCTAAACGAAAAAGGGTGATGAGTATCGTAGATTTCAACTTGGGCTGCAAGTGAGCAACCGTTCAAGGCCCGCAGCGACTACATGCAGCATCAGAAATCACATTAAATGTATATTGACATTGTATGTGTTGACTTTCGAGTAAACATTTCAGGTCTGATTAATTGAAGAAATGTTATATGGCTCGCACGGAAATGCAATTGAGAATATGTATATTTTATGGCTCTCTTGACCAAAAAGGTTCCCGACCCCTGTTGTAGATGAAACAAAGCCTAATTCTGAACGGCAATATTTTTATCTTTGGATTTGTCGCCTGGGGTTAATGGGGATTCCGCTAATGAATCTAGGTCTCTAATAATTTCTGGAGTCACAGGCGCGATATATGTGTTCGCCGTTCTCATTGATGGGGATTCGCACCTGTACAAATCTTCCTCTGCTGCACATCGCTTTTCATTGGAAGAACTACTTGCTGATTCCGACTTAACAGTCAAAAACAATCCAATTTTGCTTAGTCGGACCACGAACTTTGATCCATTGTCACTGGATCTGTGTTTCACTTGTTGTTTTTCCGTGTCGGGTTTGTCAGTATTAGATAGCTGAGGCGTGAGCTTGGCGTGTTCACCAGTTTGTGCGAAGTTTCCTGATTCACATCCACCTCGGGGAAGCTGCGACAAGTTAAACATAGTATCATTCTTCGTTTTACGTCCGAAGTGCATTGTCAAATGTCGCCAGAGTTTAAACATGCTGTTGTTTATGATTTCTGAATATATGATTGGATTGGTCGCACTGTTTATGGGTAACAAAATTACAGCCACGAAAGAGTACACCCATGTGGGCAAACTAGCGCTAAACTGTGCGATATAACCAATTATAGAAATTGGTATCCAGCACATACAGTTTGTAAGGACAAGTCTAGCAATTTTCTTGTTCATTCTCGTGGTGTTATCTTTGGTATGGTTGGCGCGTGAGCCTATTTTTCTCTGAGCAAACGATCCGGCATTTTTATTCACAGTTCGGGAATTTAGGAAAGAGGTACCGTCGTTGTGTTCACTCTGGGTGCGGTTTGACGATTTCATCATTCGCTTTTGGCGCCTTCTAGTCCGCAGTGCAACAACCAGATAAGCGCATATAATGTACATGCTTGCAACGAAGTTTAGAGTTAGAATAAAAATGGAATATATATCTCCAATTGTGCTCTTTATGTTGGAGTTTCTTGAGAATAATGCTGGTAGGCAAACACCATGCGCACTGTAGTATCCAAAGTCACGCATCGATTTCACACCTGGCAGAAAAGTTATCACAGCTTGGCTGAGCGATTCCCAATTGTCAACTTTTGTGCTGCTGCAAAGCTTTAAACGAAATTACCCAATAAGTCATGCATAAAAATGAATATATATACCGTGTTTTACGGACCATAAGGCGCGCTTTAAATCCCCCCTTTTTTTCTCAAAAAATGACCTTGTGCCTTATAAGCCGGTGCGCTTAATGTATGTATCAGATAGTGTTTTAGGCTGTATTGCCTACAATCGAAACCAGTACCCGTTGCGCCTTATACATCGAATAAACCCAAATCTAAACAATTTATTGACGGTGCGCTCTATAACCCTTATGGTCCATAAAATACTGTGTAGAGAGGCTATATTTTTTTAAATCTTGAGATCATACATATACCTCTCGTGTTATGTTCTGTTGCCTGGAATCGGTGAGCACACATGCTTTGCTGAGAAAATCAATAACGTTGGCTTTCGTCATCTCTTGGTATGACAAATGCAAAAAGTGCGAACTTTCAGCAGGGTGGGAAAACCATATAGAGGTGACAAAGTAAGATCTGAAAGTATCCATTCGAGGGATAACTGCTATTGCCACAGATAAAATCCACGAACATAAAACACAACATAACGCTTTAATTGGTTTTATACTCCCAGCCTTCATTGGTTTAATTACAGCATAAAGTCGGTACGACGTCAGTGTTGTCATAATAAAAACCTGAAAAAAAAGGGTTGCGTTTCAAGCTATCACGTTATGTGCATTTCGGCATGAAATTAGGAGAGACTGAGACAATGCCCACATTGTTTTTATTTAATTGTATCTTGGGAACTTATATACTGTGTAATGTGTATATATATATACATGTCAAATTGTTGCCCAATGTAAAAGTTATTTGTAGTTACTTGTGGCTTTGTGATAAAGAGTTACACACTGTTTGGTTATTTGAACATGAACTGCTCTTCATAGAGCGCTTATTTAGGAAACAGTTACACGTTTCAAATACCGAAGTTTGCACTGAAATTACGACCAAAGTTCCGATGTTTTCACATTGGTTGCTGCTCCTCCATATCAAATCCCAAGTACAGTAATCTCCGGCATATTTATTCATTTTCGTAATCAATGCAATCTGTTAAGAATTGTATTATGTTTTAGATTTCACCCTCAAATATTTACCCAAATTTCGCGCACTTTTATGCCTGAGATAGCGAAACCTAATTAACAATAAATTTCATATATATTATCATCAAAAGAAGAGAAAGTTAAAATAAGAGGTTCTTACAGTAGGAAGGTTGGCAACACCGCGAGGTGGCAGGGATGAATAACGCGATTGTCATGGATATACTCTTTATTCTTTCGAATCAAAACTAAAGAACAAAACTCACCAAATAAAACCCTGTTAAAATATCAGCAAATGCTAAATTCAGTACAAGAACATCGTTGCATTTTGCCAAAGCACTGGCATTAGCCACAGTCTTCTTCCGGTCCTGCGCCGTTGATACTAAAAACATATTATTTTGAGGCATTTTACTTTGTAATTAGTTTACTCTAAGTATTAATATTTCATACTTAGTCTGCCAAAAATGATTGCAATTCTTCTCCCAAAGCCTTCAACGTCAGATAATTTCCGTGATAATCGCGATGTTTTTAAAATCTTTGCTGTTTTGGTGAGAATGATGACAAAATTTCCACAAACAGCCGGAATAGCAATGAAGTAGAGCCACAGACGAATAAAACCATTCGAAATTAGTTGTGTTTGGGAGCTTATCGGGTCATTTTTAAACGTCGTTGGATCAGGGCATTCGTCACTGCCGTCGGTACAATCTCGTACGCCATCTTGTACCTGAGCTCTGAAATTTCGAAAAATATTTCATAGATTTACTCATGAAAAAACTTAATAAGCATTTATTTGATTGATTTTCTGTCATGAGTTTTAATGTCAAAAATTTTCCACTGTAAATTCTCAAACAAATTCGTGCAACAAATTTTTATAGGATAGATATTTGCAATTGGAGTCAAGTGGAATTTTTTTTCCAGCCAGTGAAAAAATCAAATCGCACTCAAATTACGAAAAAAATATATTTAGTTTCACTGAGGAAGGGAAGTCGCGGGGAACCAAAACTGGTTATCGAGCAGCGACATTCAAGGTTATAATGATTTAAAATAGTGGAGATTTTCGAAGTTTCTGTTATTGGCGGTTGGTAGCGCATAGATTTTGTGAGTTATCCAATAATCTATTAGCCATAGATTATTACTAGAAATTACCATGTATTAATTAATTAACTCAAATATTCAATGTTACAAATCTAATAATCGTTGAGATCCATGGCGAGCTTTATTAATGTTATCACTCAAGTTTCATAACATAAACCAAATTATTTGTTAAAAAAGCATTAGTTTTAGCAATTAGTTTTACACAGTTTAGGTTACTTTACCTGAAGGTAGATTAAAGAATAAAATAACATCTTACATTTCAACGTAGAATGGACTCTCAGCATTCCTACAATAAAAATGTCCCGGACAATTCAACTCATCGACTGCATCTACGCAATCTGCAAATCCATCACACACTTTACTTTTTTCTATACTGATCCTAGTCGCAATGTCGGGTGTAGAAATCTTAAATTAAAAAGGCAATTAATTGTTTACTAAATCTGATTTTTAAGAATCTTAATTTCACGACAACTCTTACATTTAGTTTCAATGCAGACAATGTGGAAATAACATCGCATGAGAATCTGGTGTCTTCGCAATACTTTTCGTCGATTCCTTCATCACATTGGGGAATACCATCACACAGTTGGGCAGGCATTAAAGGGACAGCTCCCTTTATACACCTAGATAACAATAAATGTTTAATATTATGATCTCAATATCATAATCTAATGGCTGTTTCCCCTTTCGCTCCAGAAACATTCTTCCTATACTTTACCATTGCACATTATTTTATTATGCTTGTTTTGAAAGTGGTTTCGCGAGTTGGCGCTTACAAATTGGTTTATATGTTCAAAAGTAACATTTATATTTAAAATATTTAACCATCTCTGTCATTTAAAAGTTTCGGTAGAAAAGTTTAGCCTAGTCAATTGCAGCTCTTTCTGTTCCATTATTGATTAATACAAACAAACTTAAACTTATAGAAAGACGACGTGATCATTGAGTTATGTTATTCATTTTTAAACACAACCAAAACCGAGATAATGTTTAGAACCATGCCTGAAAATCTGTCTGTGACAAAATTGTCTGAGCGACTGCCTACTTTCTATCGTTACGTCACGTAATGCTTGTTGCTAATTAGCCAATTCTACGGAAGTAAACAAGGAGCTCTATACTCGAGAAAACATCCATGTGTACTGAGTTGTGTACTTATAAAGTGGTCAAGACAGTGTGCTTTTGATTTCAAACATATATTCATCAATAATTTAATTGGTACCAATATACAACCATTAACACCATTTGGGAAATTATGCAATTCTGATTTATATATTTTATAGCAAATAATACTATGTTTAACCTACCATATTTCACCAGCTAATTTGCAATAGGAAGGTCTTCGATTACCACAGCCATTGTCTTTGGCAAACCCATCAATTTCGTTATAATCTGTTGACAAGTCACATTCGTCAGCAAGGCCAAGGCATTCCGGTACTCCGTCACATATATTCCCAATAGATTCCAGTTCCTTAGGATACCTTGGGAAATAAATACGTGTAAACCGAATAAATCGAAAGTATGTTTTACTCGTAAACAGTAAGGTCGAGAAATATGTCATCTACTTTAATATGATTGACTGATGACTAATTTTCGATCGCGACATCTTAATTGGATGTTCGAACTAAGTTTATTATTGGCGGTCCCTTGGGATAAAAGTTGATATGCTAGTTTCTGTACCATGGGAAATTTTAATGAATTGTGCATAAACACAAATGTTGTTAAAAAATAAACCGTTCTATATTTTTTCATGTATCATGACTGAACTGAACACAATAAAATAATAACTTTGAATCCATGCTAAGGTACAAAAATTAGGTTCACTGTTATTAAATTAATTATTAATAACTTTTACACAGCTTTTAAATCAAATTCGTTATATCTGGGATCGTCCAGTTCAGATATTTTTATTCGGTTATCATATGCCCAATTAACCACTTCTAAATACAAGTAAACCCACTTTGCAGAAAATTATCATATCGTCACACTCATGACCAAATTGCGTAATTACTTTTGGGCGACTTTTTCATCCAATAGTTATTTAAGAATTGCTGCGCGTCAGGTTGTCAACTCGGACTTTATCCGATGGATGTCGAAACGCGTAATAATGAGAATAAACGTTGTAATTGTTAAACCTTATAATGAATTGTTATAGTTTTACATATCAGAATTGTGATGTCACTGAGTCTAATGAAGATCGACGAAGCCTTACAGAGTTTAGTTGAGCGCTTAGAAATTATAATTTGCACTCTGCATAGAAGAGTATAGACCATGGCCTTTTTCAATGATGTCTTTTTATTCATTGTATTTAATATTTGGGAAAATCTGAGTTTTGGTAGGATGCATAGAATTGAATTAAATCATAATCCGGTTACTACTAAAAAATTTGAACACGGGCAATAACTTACTAATAATCCCAATTTTTACCGGAACTTCTTTTATATTTCGCTCAAAAACGATAAAAATGACTTACGCAATTCTGTTATTAGCGTGGCGATATTACAGGTGTTTGATAGATAAAAATTTTGCTTTCTAATTTTCATGATTAAGATTCAATCCGACTTACACCAATCACCAATGAGTTATTATTTAAATATAAAAATTTTTGAATTCATTGTATTAATATTAACCAAACCTTTTCCAAAAGTATTCGTGTGGACATGTCATCGATTTGTTACCACTCTGATTTGCTACTCCATTTACGGCTATGTTTATAGAAGCACAATACCATTCGTCACGTCCATCCTCGCAATCCTTTACTCCATCACATATTTGACTTGTGTTTATGCATTTATAATCCTTATTATTTACTGAATTTTCCGAATTTTTGTTCAGGCAAACCATAAAGCCTGGTTTGCAAAGTAGACATGGATCGGAAGTTGTAGCATTTTTTAAAATGGGCATGCGTTTTGTTCGAAATTTATCTTCGAAAACATCGAAACATATGTTCATGCATATATCCAGTCCAACTTGATTATTAAACATTCTTTTTCCGCACAAACATTCGTCTGTCAGATCGGGACAGTCAAAAACCCCATCACAAACTTGGCGTTGAAAGATCGTTCCATCCGAATTCTTTTCCGGGTTCCCGCCAAAACCAAGACATGTGACCCTTTTATCGGCGACCGATATAATAGTGCTTTCATCCGATCCATCAGCACAGTCGACAACGCCGTCGTCAAGTAGACTTCGGGGAATAGAGCAAACTTCACCGAATGATCCTGTTATTATTATATATGATTTACTAAATTTCGTGATGGAATAGAACCCACAACAATCCAAAATGCACTTAATTTGATAACCTTTTTTTTAATGTCTATGACTTGTGCGCTGGATTGAATTTAGTTTGATAAACAGTGAAACATATATATATACGTTGTGTAATAAAATTGTAGTATAATATACTTATTTCAGGTTCATAAAAGCGACAAATATTTTTGTAAACATTATGTTTGGTATTTTCTGAATACTCGGTAACAAATTTGATTTAATATGAGGGTGCATCGACATACAGTATTGAATATTTTTATGTAAATCAGTATTAAAAACCAGACAATTAATTTGATCAAGATTCATGAATATTTATGAAAGATCCAGACGAAACATAATTATAAAATATATCAATATTGGTTTACAAACCCTTCTTGTTACGGTGAACACGACATTTCATTCCTGAACCCGAATTTTCTTCGTCGCTTCCATCGGCACAGTCAATTTTTCCATCGCAAAAATACGATCGAAGAATGCAATGAGACGAAACGACACCATTCCTGCAATAACACTCAATATCCATTAAAGATAGAGGCAGGGCGAGCGTTAGATATTTAACAAGAATTGATTTTTGTGCTACATTCCGTGAAAATTTCGTAAAATTGCATCCGGAAATATCTTGGCTTCAACGCAATATATTTTATTTCAATAATAATAGTAATTTGCGATACATTTTTGTTATTTCTAATATAGTGAATAAAAAACAAATTTGTTTCATTTCTGCGGGTGGGAGGCATTTTATTTTGAAGTTAAACAATGAATCAGAATTCGTAAACGTAAACTTAATTATACTTGACCAGAAGGTACATACCAGGGGAATAAACTGAATTAGCGGAGCCAAAAATGACGCTGGCACTATTGAAATGTTCGGTAAAATACCTAGGTGTTACTGTGTCACAATAAACAAATCACAAAAAAATAGTTAAGTTTTATAGAGTCAGCAAGAAAGAAGAAAAAAACATGGGGAATTTAAGTTTGCCAATGAGACTGTGGTTGAATTAAACGAAAGAGAACGTTTTACTATTTGAAATGAATGAATTGTTCTTTGGCCTCACCTTAAAAATTTATCTCCTAGCTCCAAACTGTCTGGGCAGACAAAATACTTCCCGGTGATTTCTCCAGGACAGAGAGACGTATTCGCTTCGTCTGAACAGTCTTGGCAATCGACCACGCCATCACAAACCTATTGATATGTTTGATGTTCATGAGAAAATGTTAACTGTTCGTAATTTATTTTCTTCCGCAACACTTGCACTCATGGTTAGACTTTTTTAACACCATTCGATTATTTTACTCTTCGTAAATAACACGTCCCCAAGACTCTGGATCCCGTCTCGAAAATAAATATTGTTTCCCCCGAAAGTTATCCCAGGTAAACATTTCGGACAATTATGTTCCAAAATACTGGCGGAAACGTTTTATTAAAAATGTTTTCGAAATTCAACAAATAATTCAGTTCATAATCATGAATTTAAAATTAAGAACATCAAATATAGGTTAATAATAATGAAATGTTTGCAAACTTTTTTCTTCAAAAATATTGTGATGTTGATTTTTTTTAAATGTAACTTTATCTAAAGCCAACACTCTCATCACGTTGTGAGTAACGTTTAATTAGTTGAATATGTTTCCATGGGTGTTATATCCAACTACAAATTTTAAATACGGCTCTGTATCAAAGTCAATACATATCTAATCTGTTTCAAAATTTGTGGTTAATAAGAGCCAGACTGAACGAAATTGAGATTTCCACGAGCATATGTGTCAAATAATATTAATATCATTTTCCAAATTCAATTAGTAATTCTTGTAAAACTGATATAGATACTTCCATTTGATCAAACGTCATACCTTTCTGATTTTGGGACGAATCCAAGAATTTAATTAGACGGAAAATTTAGTCTCACTCTCATAAATAAAATCATGACGTTGTAAATACTGAATTATTCAGTGAGGAGTAGATGGAAAATTAAATTTTAAACACAGGCGTACACGATTTTCATCGAGGTAATTGGCTAGTCGATCAAGTTTGAGTTGTAGATAATTCACATGCATTTGTCCACAAACTGAGGTTAACCGGGTGCAAACTTCATAATTACTGAACTTCGAATTCAAGATCATAATCGAACCTTTCTATTAGAAAGACATCTGCTTCCGTTATCACATGAATGTTCTTCCGGGTGGCATATCAATTTCTTCGCATTTTCGTCACTGCCATCCGGACATTGAATGACGCCATCATTAACCCATGACCTCGGAATGCATCGAATTGTAATTATTTTGTTTTTGGTGGATTGCCTTGCTAAACAAGCAAATTCGAATGTAGAACATGAACCAATTGCTCTGCATACAAAATGAATAAAAAATATTTAAAAATAGTTTTATGATATTTAGGTCTGAAATCTACGGTATTGCTTTTCAAATTACCCAATAATTTCATCGCTGGAGTTTCGAAAACGATTACAATCCGCTTTTCCGTCTCCAACTTTGTGTCGAGGTATACAGCGCCGAGCGTTTCCAGGACATCTATATTCTCCTGTATTTTTGCCACAGACTTTTAAAATCGATGATTCTTTCTCATCTTCTCCGTCGTAACAATCCTTCATGTGATCACGTACCTAGTTAAGTATATATATTTGTTGAATACAGACAATGGGAAGCGCTTTTTCAATCAATATTTTATACCTTTTCACGTGGTATGCATCGACCATTTACTTGGCACATAAATTCTCTATCTGTACAATGCCACTCAAACTCTTCTCCTTCGTCTTGGTGGCTACGTGGACATTCTGAAGTCCTTGAACGAACGTAATGTCGAGATATGCATCGTCCTTGAGGGCACCTATTTTACATACAATATACTTGATTGTAAGTGGTATATAATCGCTCTGTGACAAGTTGTGACATATTGCATACATAGAATGTAATTGCTATACAAATCAATAACACAAATAAAATATGGTTATGTCATTTCGTACCTGAATTCGGCGTCCTTTCTACACGGTAAATTTTGAACTCCTCCCGAATCACTGCCATCGGTGCACAACCCTAGCTGAAATTTATTTTTATTTATTTTATCAATAATATTTTAAATCTATTATGAAAGGACGAAAACTTTTTCATCATCATTCACAGTTGTTGCTTCGGTGTGATTTTTGTCAAAGAAAACCGCGAACCAAAGATTATGCAATTAAACCGTTGCACATTCAGTCTTCATGAAAACTTAATCCTTTTTATAACACAGAAGGACTGTGTAACAGGATTTGGCGTTGACTACGTAGTCACCACAATGAAATTACCGCAAATTTTCGATACTAAGGAAATCCATAAGTCGCATAGTAATAGGATTTAAATTGCGGATGAAGCAAAGAGATGGGGACATTTCGAAAATGCGTAAATATCTTATTTTACGTGGATTAGGTATCCCAGGAGAATAGTGTTATGCAATTAGACACGGTCCGCCCAAAGTGTATATTAGACTAATAGTCTAATTAAAATTATAGTATACTTTAAGATATTTGATCTCCAACCGTTTTAAAATATAAATCAAAGTTTTTACATTTTAATAAACTTATGTTTGGCTCACGAACCATTTTTCTTATGACTGTTATCATTAAAATGTGTTTATGTCACGCTGCAACACACGTTATTTTTCGCATACACACACTGGCTAAAAATAGCAAAAATTTTTAAAATGGTGATATCTATATTACCAGTCTATTTATATGGGTTCTGTGAATACATTGCCCGTTCACTCTGCATCGAAATTCGTCGGCATGGCATCTTTCCAGAGGATAATCTTCATCGCTCGTGTCGTTCACCCCACAGTTAAATATCCCATTCCGAACCTGACAAAAAAAAAATTGCAAATTCTTGGAGCCAAAAATTTTTATGTTGTAATTAGCATTTCACGCCGCCTTGAATTCTAAGATGTCATCTTTAGTTTGTTTCGCTTGTCTGGTATCAAAAAGGGCGCTTCAGAAGTGTGTGTACCAATATAACGATAACTAATTTTGTTCGCCTACTTGACATCAGGTTGTGTAAAGGGACTGAACCTATGGGCAGGAGTTATATTCACTTGGCTAACACAGACAGTCCCCGAACTCCAAATAGAATTAAAATAAGGAAATCGGAATAAAATTATGGCCTTACCCTAACCTGGTACATACACTATACGGGAGTACCGAAAAAAGTTCGCTGAGCGTTAATATGGTGAAACACGGATAAATTAGAGCAGTTCAAAAGGAAAATATGATGATTGAATGGTTTAACTGAGTCTGGAGTGACTATAGCACTATTAAAAACTGCAAACTAAACCTTTATAATACTGGCCATTGGTGTCGACAGGGAATATCAACACAATATTAGGTATAGATTGTGTTACTTACAGGCTCGTTTAAAATATCAATACATTTTTAATTGTGTGGTTTCTATTTCTTTGATAGAGCGATATTTGTTTTTATCACAGTCAATTGAGATCAACCACAGTCCCTTTGTTGACGACTGATGGCAAGCGTATTTTTAAGTGATGTCGTTTTAAACTGATATTTTCAGATCAAAAATGTTCATGAACGATCGATGTGCAGCATATCTTAGACTGGATATCTTGCTGTAAACGCTAACGAATTATGTTTATTTCTCCTTCAAGTCTTCGACAAACTTCACCGCTTAAATTGGTTATCCTATTCTAATTCTCTTTAAGCCTAATAACTTGGTCATTTCTGCATTACCCTGATTGTGAGAAATGATCAAAATAGTTATCAACGTCTTATAATATATCACAACTGTCATATTTATGGATGAAGGCAAACATATAGATATAATATACAGATGTTTTTGTTTACAAAAGATGGATAATTATATTTTTGATAGTGTGCAAATATTGGGTGGTATGAAAAGAAAACAACCCGGCAAAGCATCGTACTTGGAAGTATAATCTAAACCAATACTAAACTAAGCCAATTTACACGAAAACTGCTATGTGAAGCATGTTTGCAGGCTGGTAGTCATACAGGTGGTCTAAATTTATGAGGCTAACTAAAACAATAAATTTACAATAATGTTACTTACCAACTCTCTCGCGATGCATTTTCCTGTAATTTTGCACTGAAATTCATCATCCATACATTCAAAAGGACTGGCCACATCTTTCACAATCACAGCTTTTGGCTGTATGATAATCTCAGTTGAATAAGAAAGATCAACTACATAACACTCCAGAATAAACACAACGAAGACGTAAAACAACAATTTTGAGATGCTAAAAGTAAGTCCCATAATGTCGACTGACTGAAACATTTTCGATACAAGCGAGTTCCATAGATGTACAAGATTCTCTCGTTTATTTTTTCGCGAGTCGATTTTCATTAGTGAAAAGCGAAATGCTGGCGATATAAACCAGAGGTGTGCAACCCGCAGCCCGCGGGCCCGATGCAGCCTCAAGGGAAAATTGTACGGCCCGCTAAGAAGTGCCAATCCTGAATGGCGCGCGGCCCTCGAAACGAGTTTTTAATTTAATTTAATAGTGCGAGTAATTCCAATCCCTATGCGTTGCGTTGGCTATATCTGCAATTTATTATCTATGCCTATGACTTTACAATGCCTTAACAGCTAGTTGCGGAAACAACCCATGTCACAAGATCAATAGCCAAAATTGTTGCGCCTACAACTACTAGATCAGGGGTCGGCAACCTACGGCCGCGGGCCGGATCCGGCCCGCGGAGCAATATAATCCGGCCCGTGACGCTTCGCTAAAGTATAGTAAGAAAACAGCTGTTTTGACAATTATATTCTTCACGTAACAGAATTTATCGTGAGACACGTGTAGACTAAATTATATTACAACCGAACAAGTATATAATTCACAATTACTTGTTTAATGAGCCTATAATTTAATTATAATTAGACAAATGGCAACAAAACGCAGAAAAGTTGATGCTAAGTGTAAATGGTTTAATTAATGGAGCAGAAAATATTCAAATGGTCAGTCTTCGCGCTCTGCTTAAAATTTATCTTTGATCTGTGTGAAAAAAATGTGATTCATCGGCCATCCGTTCGGTTTTTAACTTTCTAAAATATGTGCGGCCCGTCAATGACTTGCAACCTTTAGTTTTGGCCCGCGAGTGACAAAAGATTGCCGACCCCTGTACTAGATAGTCCATGTTAAATGAAGGTGCAGCCCGCGGTTTCACCTAGTTATTTTCTATCTGACCCTCTTGTATCGAAGGTTGCACACCCCTAACACAGACGATAAAATAAAAAACATAAAGTGATACCCAGCTTGCAATTTTTTAATTTATGAGCTACATACTGAAGTTTGTATTTTTCATATTTTTTAGCGTGGTAGATTGGCACCTTTGGTAAATTTACTGATATTTTTTCATCATCTAATTTTGAAGTATTTGCACTGTAGAGACATCTCGTGAACAAATCTTACTATTTAATTCATATTTCCCCAAAATGTTGAGTTTTATTCGGTAAAATATATTTATTCGAACATTTTCTGACGATGAAGCACATGAGTATTTCCTGTTACTAGACCAAGTCTTGAGGAGTCGCGATTCCGGTTGTTACTGAATGTCTTATGAGGACTATCCAGTTTACTATAAAAAATCAACCGGTACGATTCGAAATTTCTCTCATGTTCAACCCAATGTAAATGTACATCATGAAAATTAATATGCTGTGCTGTATTACACCTTGACCTTAGCGATTGCTGAAGGATTCGAGGGTACTAATTTATATTTCATACTCTGAACATTTATTTTGAGGCTATACCATTTATAAATTTTATTCATTTTGAACAAGTCGCGCCACACTAAGCGTCATCTCATCGCACTATTTTTAAATGCCTCTTTCTCAAAATGACATGTATAGAAACAATATCCTGAAGCAAGATTCGAGTTCTTAATCTAATTTATCCCGTTGGAGAGAGAAGCCGATAAGACGGCTTAATCATACGGCGAACCACCGCCTCTCGTCCGGTTACCATTCCATGTCGGGAATGGGATTTGTTAGCCAGTTATCTGTTTCAGATATATGTACTTGCTTTGAAAATTTGTTTCTTGTCATTTTTTTGGAAATGGCAGGATTATTAATGAAATATCTTCCCTGTCTATGCATATTTGAGAATCAAAATAATAATTACGATTGTTTTCACCGGTGCGGTTTGGTTTAAACCGGATTTAGTGAAACAAATTTGTGGTTCAATTGAAATATTTACTATCTACAAATTGAACAAAAAAATTTTTGAATGTCCATTCCATTTAATAGTATTTTTTTCTCGTTGTGAATCGTGTTTTGATTGTGTTTTTTGACTGTTTTTGATGCGATATATTAACTTCAAACTTTTTGTGCCAATGTGGTTGAGGCTAGCACATAGAGGAGATAGATGTAATGCCCACTTTACACAGTTTATGCAAGTTTTTTTCTTTTCATATTGTTAATAGATATTTTTCATCTCTTTGAATCACTCACTTGTATTTCTATCTCTGCTTAAGAATAGTTACCGACGGTAGTGTAGTAGAGTATTTTGTTATAATGAAGGTGGAGGAAATGCGACTCCAGTCACTTCACAAGGGTCAGAGAAGGGACGGGTGCTCATCTGTTTTGATCTGCTTTGTGCTTGTTTACTTGTTTCTGCAGTGCGCTTGTAGTCACAGAATCAACTTGTTGTACCGGTACTGCTGCAGTGTCTGCTGCTTAATCGATTTTATTGGACTAATCCTGGACGAACGTCCACGAAAGAGGCCCAGGTGAGCTGGTACCGTTACCGGTATTATCTGAATGTTTTAAACCCACCCCATTTTCTTCTTGTAAAATCATTATAAGGTTGAAATGTACCGATATCCATAATTCTAGGTTATTTTTGCAACGTTTTATACAAAACTTATAAAGTGAAAATTGTGTATTTTTATATGCCTGTATGATACCCAAGACGCCTTTATAATGATGTACGGTAATACAGTAATAGTTTGATTTCAGAATTTAGCAGAACATGCCATGTTTGTGCAAAGTAAGAAATCTGCAAAGTTGGCCACATCTTTCGGGACGGCAATTCAATTCTGTATTCATTCAACTTTCGTTAATACAAATTATATAACAGTATAATTTACATAATTTTTTCCAGATTAGGGTCCGATAATTCAGTGATGGAATCACATTCTGAACATAAAAATGGAATGAAAAAACCGCCACTCGGATCAGGACTTAAGGGTTCAGCCGGTCCAAAAAAACTAACCATTAAAAATTTCAAAGGTAAGATTTTTCAGTTAAAAGTATGAGATGGATATTGTACGTTTATTGTGAAAATTTTATATTGCTAATATCTATCTATTGTTTCTTTAATCTATGGTCTACCATCCTAAAAAAATTTCAACTGAGTAAATGAATTTCCACCCAAATAGCAAAAAAGGGAAAATTTTTCATGTTAGTCGCTAGTCATCATTAACTGTAAGACTGACCAAGGCCGGCTGTTTGCAATAGTTGCCACATGCCACTAATATTAATAATGCAGGAGCCAATTTTATTCCAATTTTTCTTAATTTTGTTCTATTGCGAGTTCTGGGACTAGCCAAGTGACTGCCGTAGTATTTGTACCCGAAATTATGGCCTAACCCTAATCTGATACACATACTGCATCCTGGTGTCCGCCATCTTGGTTCACATACTTCGGGTTACCAAAATTTGTGTATCTGAAACATCTCATTTTGTTCTAGCCAAGCCACGGTTACCTCAAGACTATGAGAAAATAGCATGGCAGAAGTTAGAAGAAGCCGTATCTGCAATTCATAGGTCATCGTTTATCAGATATAGTTTAGAAGAATTATACAAGGCTGTGGAAAATTTATGTTCTCATAAAATATCACAAACTCTATATGATCAGGTATGATCGAGAGTAAAATTTATTCATTCCTGATGAGTGAACCGGATTAAAGTATAGGAATGCTGCTAGCCTTATTTCATAATCCAACCCCCCTTGAGGCGACAGGATGATCTGGCCGTGAAAGCGTTAAACTTAACTGTGTTGGTTTGATATCGCAAAATACTAGGACTGAGCATTTTGAATCTAATATTCAAATCAAATGAAAAAGTAAGTTATTCGAATCAGTTCAGACGGAAATTTTCAATTGCCGCCATCTTGCTTTTTTTCATCGGACAAATGTCGGAGGGGGGTATCATTCTATTTTTTTCAAAATACAATTCTGGCATATCACTATTTCCTTCCTAGTGAGTAATTGATGAAATATGTTTATTCTTGTGTGTGAACCCTTAGCAAACTTCCTGAGTGATACATTCTATTTTTCAGTAATTTATGTGTCTGAAGGAACCATTGCATTACCATGAAAATGTTGCATACAATTACTTATCTTCTAAGTATTTGAGATACAATTTGAAATATTCGATTAG
Source organism: Styela clava (assembly GCF_964204865.1). NCBI lineage: Eukaryota > Metazoa > Chordata > Ascidiacea > Stolidobranchia > Styelidae > Styela > Styela clava. Next base: position 13,175,527 of record NC_135264.1, read on the forward strand.
ATTCTGAAATCATCAGGTATTCGAAAATACGCAACCCTACAGATTATACATCTCAGTTTCAAATGTCGTGCATGCAGCGCCACACCAATGAGCATTCACATTTACCTATTACATTTAATACATTTTTTTATATTCATTCAGCTCAAAGTTGTTTGTGAAAAACATGTCCAACGACAACTGGATTTATTTTCTGAAGATAGTGACAGTGAAGCATTTCTGGTAAAACTGGACAAACAATGGCGTGATCACTGTCAACAAATGGTAAGCCAGAGATGATTCAATGATAAATTTATTTTAATACCTTGACTTTTTAATGATTTATGCTTGATCGGTTGAAAAAGTAATTTCCAACTTATGTCATTGTTTTACCAGGTTATGATTCGTTGCATATTTCTTGTGCTTGACCGAACATATGTTCTTCAGAATTCAATGATACCTTCATTGTGGTGAGTACAAGTTATTGCTAGTTATTTTTTGTTTCAACGAACATTGCTTATATCTTGCTTTATATCGCAGAGATCAAAATGAACTCCAAAACAAAAAAATGCTATTTTATAGGATGATGTGTTTTTTGAAGTAATCATTCCCAATTTGCAGAGTCTTAATAATAGGATAGTAATTACTTATTTATCCTGGGGGATGGAATGGTGGAGTGGACGTTACATTAAATGCAACACCCTACGGCAGCGAGGAAGGCAGCGATCCTATTGCACATATTTATTCCCCACAAGATTCGAACCTGTGACATGCAGGTTAATCTGAGGTGTTTTTAAAAGTTATCACATACAATATATTCACTTTGACAGTTCCGGTTTCCGGTTTATTGTTCTTCTTGGTCATATCGGTCTGGTCTGACTTTGAGCATATTAGTCTTTGACTTAATATTCATGTAAATCAATACTTTTGGTTGTTGTTATAATATGAGGAACATTTTTTTCACTTTTCTGAATGTTTTGTAAACCTATTTTTTCTAATACTTTCTTTGCAGGGATCTTGGACTTGAATTATTTCGAATGCATGTTATGAGTAACGGAAGCGTTAAAGATCGATGCGTTAACGGACTTTTGGATCTTATTAAACGAGAACGCAATAGGGACGCTGTGGATAGAAGTTTATTACGCAGCTTAATTTCTATGCTCAGTGATCTTCAGGTATAATTGTCTTCTGTTTTTCAAATTTCCATGGGTAGAGACAGGATAGGATTTACATATTTATCCTGGGAGTGAGGAACAAGATTAAGACGACTTGCTCATATGGCAAACCACTGCCTTTTGTCTGGTTACGGCGAGGAGTCCGGCAATTCTCATGCACATAATTATCCTGGAGAAGATTCACAGGGTAATCAGAGGTGGGGTGGTGAGCGTATTCCTAACGCTTATCACGATGCACCACATCAACGAGCAACCGTATGTGATATTAATTTCTTATGGGTAGTATGACCTAGATCAGTAGTTTTCAACACTTCCATGATCTGAGGAACCCTTTCAAAGATTCTCAATGCTAAAGCCCTCTGCTATTTAATAAAATCTGCTAATTTTTTTTTCCTGTCTTTAATAAAAGGTATTTTGTGTACCACATTTAATTATAAAAAAGCCAAAAATCTAAGTCGTGAATAATACGCTTTCGCACCGTAATTGTAAAACAGCGTTTCCCAAACTGTGTTCCGCGGAACACTAGTGAGCGTCTTCCGAGTGTTCCATGGAAAAGGCATAAGAATTACGACTAAATTGGTCGCCATGGCAATCTCGGGAGCGTGAAGTTGTCAACCAACAGGTGACCGTTCAATATCGCGTCATCGGCGACCTAACGTGGACTAACTTTTTGAGGGTAGTGGCATTTTCACTAACCGTCAGCTTAGAAAGATAAAATGAATTTATTGACTCATATACACTCAGCATTTAAAATAAGAAACAATAAAACAATATATTAAATGCAATATGTTAAGTATTCAATCAGATTTTTGTTTTGTTAGTTTTCGCGGCGCATTTGGCAACTCGCCACCCCTTTTGGAATCGCTGCACTAGACTATCCTAAAAATTTTTCATATCTTCAGATGTACCACCGAACATTTGAAGACAAATTTCTCGACGAAACTAGGAAAATGTACGCAGCTGAAGGTCGGGACAGAGTCCAAGAATTTGATGTACCAGAATATCTTCATTATGTTGACAGGAGACTCAGAGAAGAAAAAGAAAGATGTATAACATACCTTGATCAAGGAACACAGTAGGTTTTTTTATTATGTCCCCTTAGAACGTTTCTCTCTGTACAAGGCCCTTAGGTTTTATTCAAAAGCAGCATTTTTTTGCGTAAGTGCGCTGTGAGATTTTATCCCTATTAAAATTGCCACCGCTTGGACAGAAAGTTTGAAGAATCGCTGCCTTATATTTAGAGCTCGACCGATATATCGGCCATACTCGGCAAGCGCCGGGCTGCGTGCTGCAACGGCTCTCGCCCCTGCGTATATTGCTCTCGCTTTCATTTTGCGTTATAATGGCCACCAGTTGGCCGTTAATCGGTATCGGCGTCAAAAAGTGATATCGGTTGAGCTCTACTTATATTGTTTTTTTGTGTTCTGACGTCTAATGAAGATAATTTAGTTCGATTGCCAATTTCCAGAAGAAAAAAAAACAGAATTTTTTTTTAAATGAAATTTTTGTAAAAAATCACTTTTAAATATGTTTGCTATATTAAATAGCCCGTGTCTAACTGTTAATATTTAAATTGTTTTGGGAATCTGTAACTATATTTATTCTTATATATTTCAGAAAATCCTTAATTTCTTGCGTTGAAAGAGAACTTATATCCGAACATGTTGCAACAATTTTACAAAAAGGTCTTCACAGTCTACTCGAACAAAATAGATTAGATGAATTAAAACTTATGTACTCACTCCTCATGAGGGTTAAATTAGGACCGGACTCGCTTTGCACTCAATTCAACAAATATGCGAAGGTACGTAAAAACACAAAGTGTATCGTCGTGTCCAGCTCAAATGTTGTTAGGGTTGTTCCATTGTTGGTATGCCTTGGTTTGTTGTTTTGTGACGGCAACGCTTTTTTCCGCAACAACTGGGCCAAATGGTTTCAGATTTTGAGTATTTGAAGATTGCAAAAGTCTCTATTACTTGTGAGATGTTGTTTGTCCTTTTTGTTTCGAATATTTGATTATTTCGCTCTCATTTTTATTATTATATTTTTGCCATCGAGCAACTGACATAAGCCATTATTTGATAGCATGCTATAATGGGTCAACATGCTATAAATCGAGTCAAAGATGCCATTAAGGGCCTAATCCGTGATGGCCTGGTTATCAGATTAGCAATGTTGGTTATTAAGGGTTAGTCCCCGAGTCTGAATCAAGCCCAAGTCATGCAAGAATCTAGTCAAATACGAGGTTTAGTCTGACTGGCGGATTAACTGATGATTAGTCCAAGTCATTACATTAGATGAGTTACGTTACTTAGCGTCCTTGAGAAACTGTTGAATAGTGACCAGAGTTTAAACGTGGACTGAGACTCTCCAATACTGCTCGCTTGTTTACTTTATTTCAAAACATGGCACCCTTCTAAGCAGAAAACCCTTTGCGAATCGAAATACTATTGCAGATATAATGAAACTGACCCAATGCTATTTTTTACAGACAATCGGCTCAAATATTGTATGCAATTCAGAGAAAGACTCAACGATGGTTCAGGATTTACTCGACTTCAAAGACAAAATGGACACGATCACTAAATCTTGTTTCGCACAAAATCAAAAATTCGTCGATTCTTTGCGAGAAGCTTTTGAGACATTTATAAATAAAAGACAAAACAAGCCTGCGGAACTAATTGGTATGTTTTCTCGTATTGACCTCTTTTACAGACCATATGGTGCGATGTCAATAAATTGCTCTTATTTGGTTTTTATTCACATGTCATGCGTATCGAGCTATAACATGCAACAGTTTTAAAGCAATACCGGTGCTGGTTTTTAGTGTAGACAATGAAGCATAAAGCGCTACCTGATCCATACATTAGGCGTATTATCGGCTTATGAGGCGCACAATCAATTTTTGAGAAAAAAATGATTGAAATTGCACCTTATGATTTGTAAAATCTCTTTTTTAGCCAAATATGTTGATTTACGAATGCGAGCCGGCAACAAAGAAGCGTCTGAAGTTGAACTTGATAAGATTCTCGATAAAATAATGGTTGTATTCAGATTTATTCATGGTATGTTTTATTTCTTTCATTTTTTACCCGAAAAAATAGCATGATTTGCCATGTTTGATGAAATTTAAAATGGTGTTTTTAAAAATGGAAATTTATGAAAAAGAAACAAAAACCGATTTAATATTCGTCCAATTTACATTCACAGCTTTGATACTTGCCATAATGATAAAAAAAGCGGACGAATGACAATTAACAGATGGAATGATATTATAAATACCGTTTCTAAAACTTTTTTCTGTGAAATATAATTCCTGAGAGAAAGAGGAAGATATTCCAGAATGCTTGAAAAACATTTTCGGAGTGTTTTTTCCATTTTGGATTACTTGATCAAATTGATTTATTTATTTTAAATTTTTATAATGTTATAATATTTTTTTAACAAAATTTTCAGTCTGTACAAGATTTCGGGCTAGCATATTTGGAAATATTTCAGATCTATTTTTTATTTGTGTTATTACTGATTTCTGATCTTTTCAACCCTATAATATCTAGGAAAGGATGTTTTCGAAGCATTCTACAAAAAAGATTTGGCGAAACGTTTGCTTGTTGGTAAAAGTGCGAGTGTTGATGCGGAAAAATCAATGCTGTCAAAACTTAAGCAAGAATGTGGCGCACATTTCACCGGGAAACTCGAAGGCATGTTTAAAGACATGGAACACTCGAGGGAGCTCATGGTTCAGTATAAACAGGTATATTTAGTGGAATTAGGAGTTTTCCACTTCTATCTAGTTTTATATCTTATTAGAATTTTTGTGTTGTCTTTTGCTGACTCAGCAGTGTGGCGCATCCTTCTAAGCGTTAGGAATACGCTTGCCACTGCACCTATGGAGGAATAATTATGTGCAAGAGGATTGCTGGGCTCGAAAATGAGATCTTGGGTGAATTTCAGTTTGATTCGAAAACATTTAAATACATTTCTACCTCTGTGTTGTTTATAGTTGAGATATTATACGTTTTGATGAAACCATGAAACCCGTTATTACACCAAAATTTTTTTTATTTGGTATTGCTTGAACACCTTTATATTTTTTATCCGTCGGCCTTCTCTGCAAACTTGCCTCACTCAGGCCTTACTGTAACGTTTTCCACAGATAATATCTCTTCGTCAACAGAACTAGCATGATCGTTGTGCAATTTTTAAATCTGTATCTCAAATTACTGAGAGATGAATGTGGTATAATATTTTACGTAATTTTTTTGTAGCATCTCATCACTCAGAATCAAACGAGTAACATAGAAATGGGCGTCAACATATTAACAATGGGATACTGGCCAACATATAATCCAATGGATGTTCATTTACCAGCCGAAATGGTGAACATTACTAATTATTCGTTTTGTATGATTGTATTGTTCTTATGTGTATTCTGTCTTTCTGGTTGCAAATTAGTAACTACGAAATCAAACTTAAAAACCTATTATTTTTAACTTTAAATTGCAAACTCTTTCAATCAATGGTTTCCAACATTTTGGGAGCGGAATCCGATGTGACATTCCAGAGGCTCGAGAAACCTCTATGCAATAGTTAAATTGTGTTTTATTGCCTGAGTTGTTCAAACTATGAATATATACAAAAGTAAACCTAATACTGGCAAAACAAAATGATCTCTAAAGTGTAGAAAAGTTAATAATAAAAGTGATAAATTGGACCTCCAGAAGTATGCGCACCAAGATGGCGCACAACCTGAACATGGTATGTGTGTACCGCAGTGGTTCTTAAACTTTTTCGAGCGCGACCCAAATCTGAATTTTATGAATACTCGCGACCCAATCCTAAATAACGCAAAATGTATTTTTAATGTTCGTACAAATACAGACAACTATTTATTAGAAACCGTCCATTGACCCAGTGAGATTGATGAAACTGAAATTTCCTTTTCATTATTTCTTCAATACACAGCTTTATTTTACTGAACGCAATACGCAAGTTGTCATGGGAATAGAGGCGATTGCGAGCTTAGTTTTAATATCATTCAGTGCCAAATATTCTCGCTCTCACAGGTGCCTTGTCGCGAATTGTAGCAGAAACCTCGTCCGCTGTCTGTCGCAAACACGACATTCTAGCTGGACTTAATAAGTATCTCTCGCAATATACAACTTTTTACTCATCAAATGTGCACACACTGATTCGTTCGCGGTAAATGGTGCCTCGAGATGAAGTCACATTTTCTCTAGATATTGAATAATTTAATGTTGAGAAGCGAGATTTTTCATTGCATCGTCTATTACAATTTACATTACCAAAAAGACACCCATTTTTGGTTATTTTAATCCACTAAGACGACATTCCGCGAGGTAAACACAACCTCAAGCGACGTGCATGGTTACCGATGCCATAAAATAATACACGTGACTGGCATATCAGAATTGTGATGTAACAATGAGCTCAAGACAGTTCTTTCCGTGAATGAAACTTTATATTTCATTATTTTTAAATACCAGAGTTTAGAAGCTAAATTGAATCATTGGAAAAGCTGAAAATTCGTCCTTCTCCTCTTAGATTGCCCTTGCATTGACGACCTTGTCGCGGCCCACTTTTAAACCTTCCGCGACCCATGTTTGGGTCGCGACCCATACTTTAAGAACCACTGGTGTACCGGTTAGAATTCAGGTTGTGCGACATCTCAGTGCGCATACTTCTGGGGCACCGATAAATTATTATAGACGGATTAGAATGGAAATGTGTGAAACACCTGGACTGTATTGGTGGAACCTGGTTGAAAACCACTGCTTTAAATGCTCAACCTATTATTTTCAAATATATTTCATTTTTTTAATTATTTTGTGTTCTGATTTTTGACTACCTACTACTAAAATAATGGATCTGGAATGTTTGGTACCAATTGCTGGTAAATTGGATGAATAAGATTCAGATCAATAATGGAAGTGTATGCTCTGTACTGTCATGAGTTCCCAGAACTACCCATTAAGCAATATCCATGCTTCATTCTTCAACCTTAGAATAACTGCACATGAAAAATCCAGAAAGAAATCCTAAATGGTTTCCCTGATTATATTTTGAGCTTTACAGATTTGTTCAAATGTTACTCACAAAAGGAGATGCCTTTTTCAGTATAACTGGTTTACCGCCAGATATGTCTCGAGTTGTGTCTCGTCAAATGATTCATCTCTGACTATTTTTCAAGTTCTTGATTATTTTATAAAACTATTTTTCAATTTTCAGGTCAAATTGCAAGAACAATTTCGGAAATTTTACCTTGGCAGACACTCAGGACGTAAACTCACTTTTCAGCCAACTCTAGGATTTTGTGTATTGAAGAGTAAATTTAAACTCGTAGGTTTTTTCACTGCTGGTAAAACTTCAAAAACTTGATTCACAGCTACCTATTTTTCTGCGTCTGTAAGAAATTTAGTGTGCTCAGAATTCCATTTCATTTATTTGAGCTTTTTGGTACTACCGTAGTATGTGAACCAAGATGGTGGACACCGGAACGTAGTAGCCTATGTGTATCAGGTTACGGTTAGGTCATAAGTATATTCCAATTTTCCTTATTTTAGTTCTATTACGAGTTCGGGGACTAGCCAAGTGACCCCCGTAGTATTTGTACCTGAAATTATGGCCTGGTTCGAATCCCATGCGTGGTTAAATATGTGCGAGAGGATGGCTGGACTGCTCGTCGCCATATGGTGGTTCATGTAACTGCTGGTGGTTACAGCATCCTCCACCATCAAGTCCATGCATCTGAAAACAAATAACTTAACCCATACTCGACCTGGACTGGTAACCGGACGAGAGGCCGTGGTTCGTCATATGATTGGGCTGTCTTATCGACTTTCCTCTCCTCCGGGATTAATATGTAAATCTCCTTTTACATTACATATATGTGGTTAAGTTTCATTACTTTCTGATTTCAGGGAAGTAAAGAATTGCAAGTCTCTTTATTACAATGTCTTGTTCTTCTATTATTTAATGAGGGGGATAGTTTTATTTATGAACAAATACAGAAAGCGACAGGAATTACTAACGAAGAACTCCGTCGCACATTGCAATCGCTCGCATGTGGTAAAGCCAGAGTCCTTACAAAGGTATGCGGACTAATTTCTTGATTGTGTACATTTATTTTGACAATGCTTAAAAAAGAATTGAGCGGAAGTATCTTAGCGAGCAGATTGTGAAACAAATCACTCATTTTGTAAATTTTCCGTCCTCAGATTCCTAAAGGCAAAGAAATCAACGATGGAGACACATTCACGTTCAACAATGATTTTAAACATAAACTCGTGCGAATCAAAATAAATCAAATTCAAATGAAAGAAACCGTAAGTTTATTTAATTACACACAGAATTCACTGTTGATCATTTTTAGCAATTTCTGTGATGGTTTAGGACTCTACTTTTGATTCTTCAGAAAGTATCTCTCAAATACTCTCCTCGAATTTGTAAATTTGCAGTCCGCATTATTTCGTGAATCGCTGTATGCGGCTCTATTCCTCTCAACCGCCTTCAATTTGTTCATGAATATAAAAATGTTTCTTCATATTTTAGGTTGAAGAAAACACAAGTACAACCGAAAGAGTTTTCCAAGACAGGCAATATCAAATAGATGCAGCGATCGTACGAATCATGAAAATGAGAAAAAGTTTGTCTCACACACTTTTGGTGTCGGAACTATTTGAGCAACTTAAATTTCCAGTCAAAGTATGTTTATTCATTTGATACATGTTGTTACATTATGTTAAGAGTTGTGAATGTTTTTACTGCAAAATACCGTATGTGTGTTGGTAAAATCTTTCGACTAGGGCTGGGCATTTTTAAATGCCTGATGATTTCAGAATCTAATTAATATTTTTTTTTCCAATCGAATCTTGAATGCTTGAAAGATATTCAATTATATTCGTTTTTTATTGTGATTGGTCCTCCAGGCACATAAATTACTCAGTGGTAGAATATATCACCGAAACAGTTTGCTGTGTGTTCACACACAACAAGAGAAATGTTTCATCAATAACTCACTAGCAAAAAAAGTCATTTGTAAGAATTGCATTGTAAAAATATGGCTCCAATAAAAAAATTGAGGAATTCGCCTCGATTTTTGCCGACCAAATAGAGAAAAGAGGCAATTGGAATTTTCGTCTGAATCAATTCGAATAATTCACTTTTGAATATCATTTTTTACAGCCTCCAGATATGAAGAAGCGGATAGAAAGTCTAATTGAACGTGAATACATGGAAAGAGATAAAGACAATACTAATTTGTATCATTACATGGCGTAGAAAAGGGCAATTGACATTTTGTCGAGTGTAACTTTGTGCACTTCCATTTTGTATTGTACAATATTTGCCATTTCATACCTTTTGGATTCAAAAATTTCTTTTTTTTACGCAATATTGAAAATATTGTAAAGTTCACTTGATTTTGTGAAAGCGCATGAAAGATATAATCTTTCTGGGTAAGAACTGCTTGCTTCAAGAAACTGTTCCAGTATTGTTCGTGTTTCATTTCCCTCAAGTTTGTATTCGGTGTCTTGGTTAGTGAAGATTGAACCAGCAAATCTAAAAAAAAATAGCAACCTGCGGCCCACAAAGAAAAACCGAGCGGCCCGGGGTAGATTGCCGATTTTAAATGCCTGCGAAACTAGTTTGTAATTTGGTTTAATCTGGTATGTGGTAATTCCAATTCCTCTGTGTTGCAAAGCTTATACCTGGCTCAGATTTTTTTTCAACCTATGACGCTACAATGCCCTAGCAGATAGCTTGTGCGAAGCGAACGACACGTGTCATTAGATCGATAACTAAAACTTTTGTGCCTTCAACTTCTAGAAAGCCTATGTTTAATAAAGGCATGGCCCATGGTTTCAGTCAGTTATTTGTATCTGTCAGTTATTTAAAGGTTGCACACCCCTGGTTTTAAACTATAAACTTTCAATGATTTGTATCTAATACCAGCAAACCTTTTCTTCACATTAAGGTTTACTTTGTTTTTTAGCTCTCTCAGCTAATACATAATGCATTTGTTACCTTTTATTGCCTCATAGTGCATGACTTTGGGTCAAAGGTCAGTTGTGTGAATGTCTGGTTGCTGAAGTTCTCTTCCAGTATACAACTGTTGTGAAATACTCAAAATTAATAACGAATGGAACTTTTGAATATCAATAAAAATGTGTAAATTTTGTCAATATGTCAACATGCTTCTTGAAATTTACTTCTGTGTTTCTCCAGATTTTGTTTTTGCTGTAAAAATATACGGCTTGTCATAAATGTGGCTGGTCATATACAGGAGGAATTTTGAGGTATCTAACTTAATTTTACAGTGCTGAAACTAAAAGTGTTAGAGAATATTATTAGGTTGAAAAAAGGCTGTGGTGATAATATTGATGATTTCATGATCTATTCGATAAACCCACATTCAAGGCGCGTGTCCAGTTGCCGCGAATCGGACGATAATAAAATCTTTATCGGTAAATCGTAATCAAAAGTTTTTGTGCCATGATTAAATGCTATATTAGACGAGGCCACAACTTTGTGATTTATGTTTGATAATCAGTAATTTATTGGTATGATCAAACAATGTTATCATAGATAAGTTTTATCAAATTAGAACCGAGTCGCTTATCTACAAAGTAACTATTTCTATATATTTATTATCAGTAACTATACTATAAATTACTTATCTTAATTGTCTCTATGGCATTGATAATTTGAAACAACCGTTTAAAAATAGTGCGCTTATCTGCACGCTAATGCCATATAAATAGACCGTTACCCTTCAAGATTTCATTTACGTTACTAAACGATATCAAAATATACAAAATGATTTCTTACCGACATCCTTACCAAGCTGTCTCGAATGCTCAATGGACGCCATTTCTTCGTTTCAATTACGCAGGAAGTTCAGATTTAGAAGAAATTACAACAAAGAAGAGGAAATTTTCATCAAATGAAGGTTATACGAAGGTCGCAATTGTAAATCAGAAGACACAAGATAGAAAAATTCTCGACTCTTCGAAGTCTTCCGAACAGGTGGAAGAAAAATTGAATAACCGACAAAAGAAAACGAAAACTCCTTTTACCATAGACGCATTACTGGGACATTCGACCGAAAGCCCAAGCAAAAAAAGAAAACTTGAACTTCCGCAGTCAATAAAAATCAAAGATGATTCATTCGACTCTGGTTTTGCATCGTCTGGAGAAAACGACGAATCAATTCTTGCATGTCCTGTTGCAAATGACAGTGGAATTTGTGTCAATGATTCACGAGAAAAATTTGGTCAAATTCATTCTATGACAACAGACTTACCTCAACCTAAAGTAAAAAATAATCGACAATTACCGCACCCAGAAAGCTATAGTGGTTTATATATTCCTGTCAACGATGTATATTATTTACATTCCGGATTACACCACTTTGTGCAGCAAAATTGGTTGTATCACAACCAACATGCAATATCGTATGCACCGATTGAGACTGCAGCTTTCGTTGGTCAAGGCAATACCTACTCAAATATGTGTTCACATTCACCGAAACACGGATCTCAAAAAACAGAAAAGACTAAACGAACGAGAACTACATTTACTCAAAAACAATTAGAATATTTGGAAAGCGAGTTTAACAATCAACAATACATGGTTGGAATTGAAAGACGAGCACTTGCCAAAAAGCTCAGACTCACAGATGCGCAAGTAAAAGTTTGGTTTCAAAATAGAAGAATCAGATATAGGAATGAAAAGAAGCGCGAACCCGAAGAAGAAACCAACAAACTGGACATTCTCAAACGAGAAGCGATCGGAAAATGCTAAGATTTCTTATGTTTATAGATTGAGTTCCATAGTTTCCTATAGAGGTTGTCTTTATAATAATTGTTCATTAAAAGTTTCATGAAATAAAGTTTTCAATAAAATATATCAAAATATTTGTTCCATTTTGTTGTTAAGTATAGTGTATGTGTAAACAGCTTAATTCCGTTAGATACACGCTGAATGACTAATTTCAAAATTATTAACAGAATGAAGAATATTTATTTCGATGATGCTCTCGTCTTGAGGTTAGGGCTGGGCATTTTCGAATACCTGATGATTTTCGAATCGAATTGAATACTTTTTCGGATTGAATCTCGATTACGTGGAAGATATGTAATTTTATGTGATTTTCTTATTGTAACGAGTTCTCCAGACACGTAAAATACTGAAAACAAAAAAATCTATTACTCAGTTAGTCCGCCTCGACCTATGGCGGAAAAAAAGCAAAATGACAACGATTCAATATTCTCATTGGGACTGATTCGATTCGGAATGCCCATTCATACCTGAGATACACAAACTTTTGATTGCTTCCAAAGGGATCGATTGTAGTTAAACAGCTCTTCTTAATTCCTGAGAACTCGGGCTCGACAAACTTTCTTTACTTTCGAGACCAACCCAAACATCGTTCTATCTCCTTCTTATCTACTTTTCAATCGTTTTATCTGATAGCTGATAAAAGTTAGTTTAAGTTCAGGCACGCCAGATCATTTCCATTCACTAATTTGCGGATTTGTTTATTAAAAATACCTAGTTTTTAGCCATTAACTAGCAAATAAAATTTTCATTCCATTTTTTGAAACATATGGGTCTACGAGATGAAGATAGTGAAAAAATATAATACGGTGAAAACTCTTCAATTAGTCTGAAAGGAATTTTAAATTTGGACAAATTCATCCATTCAATCCTATTTCATTTTTATTCTTTTAAAGTTTTCGAACGATAAGAATTTGCGACCAGAATTAATGACCTGACAAAACAATTAAACAAATACACATCAGTTTTTCAACATTTTAAATCTGGAACAACCCTTCGAAATTCCGAAAACGACTAAAAAATGAATAATGTTTCAAACTTGAATGACTGTACATTGTCAAACGGTAATTAAATTTCATCCTATGGCTACATTATTCAGGGTTGATCAGACCCTTGCAATTTCATTCCGTTAGAGCAGAAAACTTGTTAGCCCAGAATCAATATTGAAAATTGCGGCAACGCACACATTTTTATGATTTATTTATTTTATTTCTTAGAAATTGAATAGATAAAACAACAATATTGTTCCACAAATATGGGCATGATGTGTCTGGTGAAATTTTGTACAAGTACCCGCGCCTACAAGAAGCAAAAGATATATATACTTACATTCGAGTAATATATATATATATATATAGCTTCAATGCTATTAATGCATCGATGCTTAATTTTAACTCGAGTAAAAATATACGGCTCGTCATAAATATGGTTCTCAGCATATACATGGACGTCGTTTTTCTTGTTTTACATTGATGATTTGCTATATCGGACGAGGCTAAAACTTTTGTGATTTATGTTGGATATCAGTAATTTGTTGAGATGATTAAACGTAATTATGTTATCGTAGATAAGTTTTATTATATTAGAACCGATTCGCTTATCTATAAAGTAACTATTTTTATATATCATCCGTATAACCAAACGCGTGCGATTTATCTTAATTGACTCTATAACATTGATAAGATGAAATAACCATTTAAAAATATTGCGTTTATCAGCAAGCTAATTCCATATAAATACACCGGCTATTCTGAAACATTTCATTAACAATATTAAACGATATCAAGATATACAAAATGATTTCTTACCGCCATCCTCACCAAGCTGTCTCCAATGCTCAATGGACGCCATTTCTTCGTTTTAATTATGCAGGAAGCTCGGATTTAGAAGAAATTACAATAAAGAAGAGGAAATTTTCATCAAATGAAGGTTCGGGATTTACGAAAGTTGCAGTTGTAAATAAGGAGACACAAGTTACAAAACTTCTCGACTTTTCGAAGTTTCCCGAACAGGTGGAAGAAAAAATAAATAACCGACAAAGGAAAACGAAAAGTACTCTTTTCGCCATAGACGAAATACTGCGACATTCGACCGAAAGCCCAAGTAAAAAGAGAAGACTTGAACTTCCGCAGTCATCTAAAACCAAAGATGATTCATTCGACTCTGGTTTTGCATCGTCTGGAGAAAACGACGAATCGATTATTTCATGTCCTGGTGCAAATGACAGTGGAATTTGTGTCAATGATTCACGAGAAAAATTTGGTCAAATTCATTCTATGATAACAGACTTCCCTCAACCTAAAGTAAGAAATATTCGACAATTACCGCATCCAGAAAGCTATAGTGGTTTATATATTCCTGTCAATGATGCATATTATTTACATTCCGGATTACACCACTTTGTGCAGCAAAATTGGATGTATCACAACCAACATGCGATATCGTATGCTCCTATTGAGACTGCATCTTTCGTTGGTCAAGGCAATACTCACTCAAATATGTGTTCACATTCACCGAAACACCGATCTCAAAAAACAGAAAAGACTAAACGAACAAGAACTACATTTACTCAAAAACAATTGGAACGTTTGGAAATTGAATTCAGCAATCATCAATACATGGTTGGAATTGAAAGACGAACACTTGCTAAAAAACTCAGACTGACAGATGCGCAAGTGAAAGTTTGGTTTCAAAACAGAAGAATTAGGTATAGGAATGAGAAGAAGCGCGAACCCGAAGAAGAAACCAACAAACTGGACATTCTCAAACGCGAAGCAATCGGAAAATGATAGGGATTTCTGATGTTTACAGATTTAAGTTTCATAGAGGTTGTCTTTGTAATAATTGTTTATAAAAAGTTTCGTGAAATAAAGTTCCTAATTAATAACGAATATATATATATATATTAACAAAATGATCTATGTGTTTGTGTGTGTGCAGCTCAGTTCCGTTAGAGAAATGCTGGGTGATTAATTTCAAAATTCTCAACAAAATGCAAAATATTCAATTCCAGGATGTGGGTTCTCGTCTTGACGTTAATTGAAACAAACGTTTATTGTTTCCAGAAGGATCAATTTCAGTTGAACAGCCCTTCCTAAGTCTTACGAACTCAGGCTGACAAACTTTCTTCACCTCAGCGATCGACCTGAATATCGTTCTATTTCCTTCTTACTGATGGATGATTTTATTGGTTTTAATTATTATAAATGTGTAGATTTTGTTAATAAGTCAATTCATTTCTTGAAATTTACTTCTGTGTTTCTCCAGATTTTGTTTTTACTTTAAAAATATACGGCTTGTCATAAATGCGGTTGTGGTCAAACACAGCAGAGATTTTACTCCGTTGTTTTCCTTATTTTATTGAGGAAAATATTCGAGGTATTTTGATGGATATTGATCGTTCCAACGCGTATGATTAGAAATTTATATCTATTCGATAAACAATTGTAAATTTGGTTGAAATTGATATTACAGTGGGGAAAATAAACTCCTAAAAAATAGATTAAGAACTTCAATTTAGGGCGCGTGTCCAGTTGCCACACGTCAGACGATAATCAAATCTTATCGGTAAATTCTAATCAAATGTTTTTGTGCCTTGATGAGATGCTATATCAGATGAGGCTTAAACTTTTGTGATTGATGTCGGATAATCAGTAATTTTATTGATATAATCAAACGTAATTATGATATCGTAGATAAGTTTTATCACAATAGAACCGATTCGCTTATCTACAAAGATTTATATATTATTATTATTTCTTAGTTTCTTTTTTATGTTATGAATTTAACCTTCTGGCGACCGGGAACATTCCAAGTTTCTGAGTTTATGCCAAGGTCATCAATTGATAGAAAGTACTTTACGTAAGATGTGAGCTGTTCCAAGAAGAACGGTGCAAAAAAATTGGATGTATCACAACCAACATGCGATAAAGTATGCACCGCTTAAGACCACAGCTTTCGTTGGTCAGAGTGAGGGCTGGGCATTTCGAATCGAATATTCGAATCGAATCGAATAGTAAATTATTCGAATCGGTTCAAAGCTAAATTTCGAATCACCGCCATCTTGTTTTTTTGTTTCCGCCAATGATCGAGGTGAATTCCTTAATTTTTTTTTCATTGAAGTCATATTTTTTCAACGCAATTCTAACATATGACTATTTTCTGTAGTGAGTTATTGTTTAAGTGTTTTTGTTATTGTGTGTGAACGCTCACAATCTATCTGAGTGATGTATTCTATGTCTTCAGTAATTTATTTGTTAGAAGACCAATTACTATAAAAAAAAGTCGCTTACAATTATATATTTCCAAGTATTCAAGATTCGATTTGATTCGAAAAAAATTATTCGATTCGATTCTGAAATCACAAGATATTCGAAAATGCCCAGCCCTAGTCAGAGTAATACTCACTCAAGTATATATGTGTGAACAAGAACTACATTTACTCAAAAACAATTACAATATTTGGGAAGCGAGTTCCACAATCAACAATACATGGTTGGAATTGAGAGACGAACACTTGCTATAAAACTCGGTACTCCCGAAGTGTGTAAACCAAGATGGCAGACACCGGGAAGTACCAGCTTAGGGTTATGCCATAATTTCAGCTACAAATACTAACGGAGTCAATTGGCTAGTCCTCCAACTCGTAATAGAACTGAAATAAGGAAAATTGGAATAAAAATATGGCCTAACCCTACCCTGGTACACATACTACGTTTCGGTGTCCGCCATCTTGGTTCATATATTTCGGGATTACTAATATTTCGACTTGGCTTTAGATCTCAAAAAGGACCTTGGCTCTCGGTCCTTCACAGATTCGAAATTTCAAGAATTCAAAATTTTACAACATATTTTCTTTATTTTCTTTATTTTCTTCCCTCGAACCATGTCGAAATAAGATAAACAGAACGCGTTCGCTGATAACTTGATATCCCAGGAACGGGTTCGGACCAACTTACCAGTACGAACCCCCTCAATGCATTTTAAACCAGTAACAGCATTTCAGATAGTTCACGAAAATTGTGAGGTTGCGCAGAATACGGTATTGTGACATATCAAATATTGTGAAATAACATGTTTCATCATTATTCTCTTTGTCTCGTCTTTTTCTGGCGTCACCTGGTCATGTGATTCCTAATAACCAATAAAAGGCAACTTCTCTTCCTCCTCCGTCGTCTTTGTTTCTTTAATATGTTTAAACTTTTTTCTTGCCACGTCAAAACTTTGTATGCGCAGTTGCAGTCTTTCAAATAGGACGCCGTTGGGTAAGCACGTTTTTTTATTTTTTTCAGTTTGTACATTTAACTTCGATAATCTTGTGTTTTTGCGTTTATATTTACATACAGATTTATTTATACTTAACTCAAACTTGAAAATATTGCCTCGAATGTCTGCACAAAAAAGGATCCATCGCCAGTTCTGATTAGAAACGAAAACGGAAGATGATGCAATGATTACTAGCTAAAGTTGAACTTAATCATTCAGTTAGGCATAATACTAAAGTCTAGGTTGGTGTGTAATTATTGAATCAAAGACGAAGACAACGACAAATGCAGACGATTAAGAACAATAATATGTACAAGTTAGTACATAGGATTATAAGACGCGAATTAAAATTTACGATTTAGGTTTAATCCGGGTATATTAATCATCCTGTTTTTTTGCCTTCAGTATTGTATATATTATATTCCTAAAATCATATCTGATGTATTGTTGTTTCGCTCGTATTTTTGCAAACTGACTGGATGCAACCAATCTTCAAATGTTGACATCGATAACTATTGGAGCGGAACAAGAAATCCGATTCGATTAAAATCAGACGTCACACTTCTCTTTGTTTCTTTATTATTTTCAGCCTTTTTTGACACGTAAAAATTTTGTCTTGGACCGACCAGTCTTTTTAAATTGGCGCCGTAGGTGAGTGCTTTTTGAATTGTTTTGTGTGAATCGGCGTGTCGCTAATATTCTCAAATTACAGCACTTTAGTTCACTTTTAATTCAAGTTTTTTTGCAGTTATGTTGATAAAGTTAACTATAAAGTTAAACTTGGCCTAAAATTATTAATTAATTTAAATATCTACGAACTGGCAGTTGGATTACAAGACTTGTGAATGTGGAAATTGAAACGATGGTTGGTGAGAAGAACCTGCGAGGGCGCGGACAGAAACAAAGTGGCGCGATCATGGATTATTAAGGTAACTGTTCATTGTTAACGGGTAACACTAGAGGAAAAACCTAGATCTAAGCTTAAGTGTTAAAGTTCCCTCGTCCTTAAGTTTTTCTGTCGTTATATATCTCTAAATAGCAGGATTTTAAATACATATGAATGGAGAGTTAAAGGCTGCCCAGGTGCTATACAACCGCTATTTGTGTAAATTTATATTAAGTCTTAAATTGAACCAACCAACCAATCTGTTTTTAATATCTTGTTTTGTTTATGTAGTCAAGACGTGAACAAGCTTCGCATGTTGACATTGGAGACTGGTGTGAGGCAGGAACTGCGAATAGTTAAACCAAGCATTATATTAACATTTGTGACTGCATCTATGTTGAATCACAACTGCTAAGCAGGTATTAATTCTGAATAAAATATTTTGTTCATTTTTCTTGGCACGTTAGATGTTTACGTTTGGTAACGTTATTTTTATGTATGTGTGTTGCGTTCCTCTTTGTTCAAAAAAAAATTTTTCTTGCAGCTTATTTCTAATTCTTTAAGTTTTACTATTGCAGTTAGGCTAAACTTAGGCTTTAATTTATTGGTTCAAATATCTACGTAACGAAAATGAGACTTCAAATACCGGAGTTGTTGGAGTAAACGAAAACGGATGGTGTCTCCATTACCAGCCAAAGTTAAACATATTCAGGTATGCTATACCATTACCTTAATATAACGGTTGGTATCTAATTCTTGAATCGAGGACACACAGGGGACGCCACCACGGATTATTAAGGTGAACTGTTAATTTGCTTCGAGCCATAAGTGCATGAGCGTAGGCTAATATAGTATAATATACATTTTGGCTATAGTATAATATACAAACTTGGCCAAGTGTTATGATTTCGTCAGTGTCGTATTGTCATCTCATATACATATTCCTTAAAACAGAACTCTAAATGCATACATACACGGAGTTTTCATTGTACTGGCTCACGCGTGGAACAGCGTACCCTTGCTGCAGGTGAATCCAAATTTACATTTTGAATAGATTTCCAATATGCCAAATACGACTGGATGAAAGACGTCGATGAACATCGAATTTGGCACAAATTTTCGGGCTATTTCACAGGTTATATTTTTGTTTGAAAACTTTCTTCAATTCTATAACGATGAACTAATTTTTAATCAGGCTTCTCAAAACTGCTTTCTCGGTGCGCCGTTTTCTCGGTGCGTCACGGCGCAAGTATTTTCAAAGATGCCATCAACAGAAGTCTGTTATATTCCGCGTTCCATTCCGTTAATTATTTTAGGGTACCAGTGTGGTACACGATACTTCTGCATGATAGATGGTTGGCATCGAACAATGTGTTCCGATTCTGTCTGGCACCGTATTGTCTCTTCGTAAATTTCTTCATACTAGAATCCTGATTAACTACATTTTTGTAGTCCTACATTACACTCCTCGCTGTGATAAACACTGCCAATACTAATCACTCTGTAATTTCTTTCAGCTCGTTGTACTTTAGTTTTAGTCTATATAATGTAACTTAGCTAAGTATTATGCTTTCGATCGTATTCATGCAAACTAGGACTCGGTATATAAACAAGCTGAGAATGTTGGCATCGTAAACTACTGGAGAAAATGCGGTTAGAGGAGCGTTGACTCGAGATCAGTAAGTAAGTAGATTCAGATTGGTATTTTTGACTGTAGTTAAGTTAAAATTTTATTCTCCCATCACCTCCGCATTTCCTTTTCCTTATCAACCATTAAAATTATTTTTGTTGATAAACTTGAAAAGTCTTTAATTGTAATTACACGCCTGTAGAAGGTGGGATGAAAGCACGACGTTGATATTGTGGCCATGGATGGCCGTGTGACGATTGAAGTTTATATGGACGGCAAGGTAAATTTTTATACGCTATATAGCCCTGGAGTATAGCATAAAAAGATTTAGGACTATTACTTCAAAGTTGCTATTATTTATAATAAAGATCGAGTTAAGTTCTAATTTATGCAGAGCGATTGTTCAAAACTTACGGAGAGGTAAAACCTATTTTAATGTTATAGGTTGCATCGACATGACTACTTGAAATATCGTTTCCAATATCAGATACTGGTGTTTACTGGTGTTTTATGCACCAGCCCATATCTTATTGTTTCATTGCCTCTTGTGGGCTCCAGTAACTAAGTTTAATTGGCAGATTTGACACGAAAGATAGTAACTAGCAGAGGTGTAACAGTCTTTACGAGAGTTGTTGGTTATAGCAGAAATATTTGTAAATTTAGAAGCGACAATTTCTTTCATCACACCAAGGTATTGTTTCTATTTCTTCATAGAATCTGTAATGAATCGAATATTAGTTGGATAACAAGGTTGCCAATTACGTATAGATGTATATATACTTTAGGGCAGTGGTTCTGAAACGGTTGGGGGGAGGGGGGAAGTATTTGTAACATTTGACCTCGTCCGCCAAAATACGGATACACAAAATAATAAAAACGTCTGGTGGGGATAAAATATCGTACTTTGACATACATTCGGGTAATGATGAACCCTGAAACTAAATAAAACTCAAGATACAAAGTAGGGCCCTCATGAATTTCAAGTACCAAACTGGAGGTAACTATTTTTGTTTGCCTACTTTACATCAAGTTGTGTAAAGGGACGAAGCCTATAGGCAGGGGGCATATTCACTTGGCTAACAATGACAGTCCCCAAATTTGTAATAAAATCAAAACAAGAAAATCGCAATGAAATTATGGTTCTAACCTGGTACGCATACTCGGGGAGTACCTAAAGCGGACCCATAGATCACATGGCTGTAAAGAAAACAGATTCCCTGAAGCAAATTTTTTTGACATTTTTAGTGGCTAAAAACTTGTTGCTGTCGCTAGCAGGCTACTACTAATATTCAAAAACATTTGTGGAATCTATGTAATTCATTATTCACTTCACTTGGTGTAATGTCATCAAGATAATAACTTGCTTGCGTGGTTCCCTGATCACATCCCAAGTGATCTTGTAATCGTGAAAAACATACTAACGTTACTTCGTTTGCCTTCGCGTCCCAATATTTAGCTTAGCAGGACCACGGACTCATTAAATTGAATAAAGTGTAAAACGCCGTAAAAGGAATAGGACCCACCAAATGGAAATATCTGTTGCAAGTGATTATTCAGTTGACAAGATTTCCTCGATCAACATATTGCAGTTTCAAGATACCTGAATATAAAAATAAAAACGAACTTGTATTTCATAGGCATTTACCTCTAACAATAGAATGGTTGTGAATTATATTATATAACTGATCAAAAGTGAAGACAAAAGACGTACCTTTATATTCAATGCAGTGGTCTCAAAACCACGTTATTACGTTTTCATTCATTTCTCTTTTCTCTTTCCGGCCCTGTAATTAGATTAGAGATGTAAACCTAAATAAATGATTTTTGATTGTTCAGCGTTCAAAAGCATCCAGTTTACCGAATCGCCATTTATATACATGCAAACGCACGACAGGCTACAAATCTCGAGGAAGGTTTGGTTGTTTCAGCGTTTGGGAAACAGTATGTGAGAGAAGACCGAATATATATCATACGATGACAGTAGAAACTTAGCCGTAAATTAATGTCGAATAGAATATTAGCGTATAAAAATTTACCTTGCCGTCCATATAAACTTCAATCGTCACACGGCCATCCATGGCCACAATATCAACGTCGTGCTTTCATCCCACCTTCTACAGGCGTGTAATTACAATTAAAGACTTTTCAAGTTTATCAACAAAAATAATTTTAATGGTTGATAAGGAAAAGGAAATGCGGAGGTGATGGGAGAATAAAATTTTAACTTAACTACAGTCAAAAATACCAATCTGAATCTACTTACTTACTGATCTCGAGTCAACGCTCCTCTAACCGCATTTTCTCCAGTAGTTTACGATGCCAACATTCTCAGCTTGTTTATATACCGAGTCATAGTTTGCATGAATACGATCGAAAGCATAATACTTAGCTAAGTTACATTATATAGACTAAAACTAAAGTACAACGAGCTGAAAGAAATTACAGAGTGATTAGTATTGGCAGTGTTTATCACAGCGAGGAGTGTAATGTAGGACTACAAAAATGTAGTTAATCAGGATTCTAGTATGAAGAAATTTACGAAGAGACAATACGGTGCCAGACAGAATCGGAACACATTGTTCGATGCCAACCATCTATCATGCAGAAGTATCGTGTACCACACTGGTACCCTAAAATAATTAACGGAATGGAACGCGGAATATAACAGACTTCTGTTGATGGCATCTTTGAAAATACTTGCGCCGTGACGCACCGAGAAAACGGCGCACCGAGAAAGCAGTTTTGAGAAGCCTGATTAAAAATTAGTTCATCGTTATAGAATTGAAGAAAGTTTTCAAACAAAAATATAACCTGTGAAATAGCCCGAAAATTTGTGCCAAATTCGATGTTCATCGACGTCTTTCATCCAGTCGTATTTGGCATATTGGAAATCTATTCAAAATGTAAATTTGGATTCACCTGCAGCAAGGGTACGCTGTTCCACGCGTGAGCCAGTACAATGAAAACTCCGTGTATGTATGCATTTAGAGTTCTGTTTTAAGGAATATGTATATGAGATGACAATACGACACTGACGAAATCATAACACTTGGCCAAGTTTGTATATTATACTATAGCCAAAATGTATATTATACTATATTAGCCTACGCTCATGCACTTATGGCTCGAAGCAAATTAACAGTTCACCTTAATAATCCGTGGTGGCGTCCCCTGTGTGTCCTCGATTCAAGAATTAGATACCAACCGTTATATTAAGGTAATGGTATAGCATACCTGAATATGTTTAACTTTGGCTGGTAATGGAGACACCATCCGTTTTCGTTTACTCCAACAACTCCGGTATTTGAAGTCTCATTTTCGTTACGTAGATATTTGAACCAATAAATTAAAGCCTAAGTTTAGCCTAACTGCAATAGTAAAACTTAAAGAATTAGAAATAAGCTGCAAGAAAAATTTTTTTATAAAGAAAAAGCAATAACACAGACTAACAAAAAATAAACTGAAATACTTTTGAATGAAAAAACGCTTTTTTGTCTACGGTATACGAGTGGCCATACTTTGGACAAATGTTAGCAGTTCACAAATTATTGCATTCAATTTAAATGAGGCAGTTTGGGCAAAGTATTTCATAAAATTTATACAATTTGGATTGGGAGCAAATCACTTTATATATCAGTTGAACAAAGCAGGGCTGTGGAATCTGGGAAATTTACCTCATACTGTGCCGGTCCCTTTAAAAAAGACTCTTTGCTCACAAATGACTACTTCTTTAAGGACTCTTATCCGGCCCCCAACTGTCGGTTAAAAAATGTCGACTCTTACTACACTTTATTCAATTTAATGAGTCCGTGGTCCTGCTAAGCTAAATATTGGGACGCGAAGGCAAACGAAGTAACGTTAGTATGTTTTTCACGATTACAAGATCACTTGGGATGTGATCAGGGAACCACGCAAGCAAGTTATTATCTTGATGACATTACACCAAGTGAAGTGAATAATGAATTACATAGATTCCACAAATGTTTTTGAATATTAGTAGTAGCCTGCTAGCGACAGCAACAAGTTTTTAGCCACTAAAAATGTCAAAAAAATTTGCTTCAGGGAATCTGTTTTCTTTACAGCCATGTGATCTATGGGTCCGCTTTAGGTACTCCCCGAGTATGCGTACCAGGTTAGAACCATAATTTCATTGCGATTTTCTTGTTTTGATTTTATTACAAATTTGGGGACTGTCATTGTTAGCCAAGTGAATATGCCCACTGCCTATAGGCTTCGTCCCTTTACACAACTTGATGTAAAGTAGGCAAACAAAAATAGTTACCTCCAGTTTGGTACTTGAAATTCATGAGGGCCCTACTTTGTATCTTGAGTTTTATTTAGTTTCAGGGTTCATCATTACCCGAATGTATGTCAAAGTACGATATTTTATCCCCACCAGACGTTTTTATTATTTTGTGTATCCGTATTTTGGCGGACGAGGTCAAATGTTACAAATACTTCCCCCCTCCCCCCAACCGTTTCAGAACCACTGCCCTAAAGTATATATACATCTATACGTAATTGGCAACCTTGTTATCCAACTAATATTCGATTCATTACAGATTCTATGAAGAAATAGAAACAATACCTTGGTGTGATGAAAGAAATTGTCGCTTCTAAATTTACAAATATTTCTGCTATAACCAACAACTCTCGTAAAGACTGTTACACCTCTGCTAGTTACTATCTTTCGTGTCAAATCTGCCAATTAAACTTAGTTACTGGAGCCCACAAGAGGCAATGAAACAATAAGATATGGGCTGGTGCATAAAACACCAGTAAACACCAGTATCTGATATTGGAAACGATATTTCAAGTAGTCATGTCGATGCAACCTATAACATTAAAATAGGTTTTACCTCTCCGTAAGTTTTGAACAATCGCTCTGCATAAATTAGAACTTAACTCGATCTTTATTATAAATAATAGCAACTTTGAAGTAATAGTCCTAAATCTTTTTATGCTATACTCCAGGGCTCCTCAACTATTTTTACCGAAGATCCGCATATAAAATTCAAAAATATTTGGGTCCAGTCTTTCCAGAAATTATATTTCGTTATCCTTAAACACGCACTTTCTCGGTCAACTAATGATTATTAGCTAATCAAGATTGTTTGTTATAGCCTTATAGTTCTTTTCATATATATTTAAATCTATAAAATTGATGTTAGAAAAGGAAACTTCAAAAGTGGGGCTAATGATCCAAAATAAAGAATTAGGCGCGGTCCTAATCGAATACCCGGAAGGTCCGGATGCGGATCGCGGCCCGTTAGTTGAGTAGCTCTGCTATACTCTATGCCCAACATATGTAAACTACGGCCCGTGGGCCAAATCCGGCCTATTGAGGTGATTCAATCTGGACCGCCTGATGCTGCCCCAACCAAACTAAAACCGAAATTCGATTTTTTAGTTGAAAATAATTCATAGGAATTTGTTGGGAATGCGAATAAAAGACTTATTTTCCACTTTTGCTTTTGTAACACTGTGAATATTGTTCCTAAAATGTAACTTTTTCACGTCACACTTACATGGCCAGCAGGTCTAGGTGGGCACAATTGACTATAACCTGTCCTAGTTTAAAAAAAAAAAAACTTTCTCACCTCTGCGCTATGCAGTCGTGATTGATAGTGGAATTGGTGCCGGAGTCTATCACAGAATCTCGAGACTTGAATGCTCAATTAAATGATAGTAAGAGTTGATGGCTGTAGTAAGAGTCGACATTTTTTAACCGACAGTTGGGGGCCGGATAAGAGTCCTTAAAGAAGTAGTCATTTGTGAGCAAAGAATCTTTTTTAAAGGGACCGGCACAGTATGAGGTAAATTTCCCAGATTCCACAGCCCTGCTTTGTTCAACTGATATATAACGTGATTTGCTCCCAATCCAAATTGTATAAATTTTATGAAATACTTTGCCCAAACTGCCTCATTTAAATTGAATGCAATAATTTGTGAACTGCTAACATTTGTCCAAAGTATGGCCACTCGTATACCGTAGACAAAAAAGCGTTTTTTCATTCAAAAGTATTTCAGTTTATTTTTTGTTAGTCTGTGTTATTGCTTTTTCTTTATATATTTTATATTTTTATATCGTTAATTTTTGTGTAATTGCATTTATTATGATACTGAATTTTTCAATTTTAACTCTTGCTTAAGCAATAAAATATTTTTAAAATCATATCTTGAGTCTTGTTGTAGTTAGGTTAATTAGGAACAGACTGAATAAAGTACGGGGGCTGAAGGGCAGGGTGAGCTGAAGCGGGCACGGGCGGGCCGGGCTGCCCGGGCGCGCGGCCCGAAAAATTCTGGAAAATTATCTTCGGCCAACGATAAATTATTATGTTTGGCCTTGTATGGCCCGGTAATAATGATCGAAGTTTTGGTAAAATTTATCTTTGGCCACACTTGGCCATAGATAAATAAAATTCTGCTAAATTATTATCTTCGGTCACGCTTGATCGACGATAATTTTTCAGATTTTCAATGTTTTGAGGGTTAGACCTTGGATTTTTGTCGATTTCTCCTTTTTCATCGGATATTTGATATTTTTAACGGTTAGATCTTCGAACTTAGTCCGATTTCTGCTGTTTTCATCGGATATTTGGTGTCTTACATCCTTTTCTGACGTCGTCTTTATTCTTTTATTCGGTTATTTACGGATTTCGATTTAGAATTATTTTAAAAGTATGTATTGGAATCGAACTTAGGACTTGAGCTTAACTTGATATGCGATTTGCGCTCAACCACTACACCACAGCAATGTCGATTCCTAAATGTTTCAACTCTAATACTTATCTATCAAAAGGTGTGGGCACGAATACTCCGGAATGAGGTTGATTACCCCCTTTGATAGATAAGTATTAGGGTTAAAACGTTTAGAAATCAACATTGCTGTGGTCTAGTGGTTAAGCGCATTTCAAGCTATACTTATGTCTTAAGTTCGAATCCGTTGAAGTCTTTTTAGATAAACAGAAATATCGAAATCCGTAAATAAAAGTATGACACCAATTATTCGATGAAAACAGCAGAAAAGGACAAAATTCTAATGTCTAATCCTTGAAAATAACAAATATCCGATGAAAATGGCGAAATCGATAAAAATCCAAGGTCTAACCCTTAAAAAATTGAAAATCTGAGTAATTATCATCGATCAAGCGTGGCCAAAGATATTTATTTCGCAAAATTTTATTTATCTATGGCCAAGTGTGGCCAAAGATAAATTTCCCCAAAATTTGCGATATTATCTCTGGGCCATACATGTCCGAACATAATAATTCATCTTCGGCCGAGGATGATATTTCAGAATTTTCTGGGCGGCGCGCCCGCGGGCCCCGGCAGCCCGCACCGCCGCGCTCGCTCCAGCCCGCACCCTGGCCTGCCTGCCCTTGGGTCTGATTAGTTTAGTTTCTGCCTGTCAAACCTATACTCGCTGTAAGATTCAGGAATCATTTAAAATATTTTTATTACTCCGAGAACAAGTTACAGAAAAGAAATAAAAAATAAAAACACAAATCAAGTTCAAGATCACCAGAAAAACATCTCAATTTTGGCAAAAATTGATACAAATAATAAGTTGGAAAGGTCATACATAACATATAGAGCATAATGAATTTATGATTTACCTATTCACAAAACATTGTCGTTAAAATAAGGGTTGACAATACAGTATTGGAAAAACACAGCAAAAATTATATTTAAAAAAGAATTGGTATTATTTATTTACATAATTGCAATAATGATAAAATTTTATTTTTACGAGATACAACGGGACATAACCGGGTCCGATTAAAGTCTCCGACTAATAAATCGACTCCGCACTCAACTTTGATAACTTACAAGCGTTTAATCAATTTCAATTAAAGGTGCTCCCGAAGTATGCGAACCAAGATGGCGGACATCGGAACGTAACATGGGTAATAGGTTAGGGTTAGGCGATAATTTTTTTCCAATTTTCCTTATTTTAGTTTTATTATCAGTTCGACGACTAGCCAAGAGCCTCCCGTAGTATTTATACCTAAAATTATGGCCTAACCCTAACCTAGTACACATATTACATTCCGATGTCCGCCATCTTGGTTCGCATACTTGGGAGCCCCCAATTAAATATATATTTAAGATTAGTCAACTTGGGTTCTTTTTAGTTTTAAAATTTTAACCCCGGTTCCGAATTCAAAATCTATAAGAATGTGTGGGTACCACAGCGCGGATTTAACTCCATTAGCATCTGAAGAGCATTGCTTTACATTTATTAAAATTCACACGGAGCTATTCACGAGGGATCATCAATATATATGGCTATCTTTGGGATCTGTTAGAAAACGTTATTTATATAAATCATATGCAAATGCTTCACGTTGATCAGTATTTACTGACGGTTATGGAACTTATTACTAATTTATACAGATAAAGTACCTCTCGTCATTTCTGAGACAGCTTCTACTCTGAGATGAATCTTGGTTTTGAGTGATAAATTTAAATATTGGCCCAGCGAATACTGTCTGCTACTATGGAAGATTCGATACTGTCTGCTAGGGTTATGAATAAGTATTTTAAACATTAATTCAAAATAATTCAATTTTCAACAGGGTAGCAGCGTTTTTGCCACCTTTTCCGGTAAATGTCAATGCAGTTCTTAGTTCTTGAAACTAAAGATTCTCCGCGTATCAGTATAAGAATATAGCTATGTTGCATGATACTGGAATGGTTCACGCAAAATCACTCAGTTCAGTTTGCAGTTTCGAAGTTCGAAGAAATTTTTCTTCCATGATCAAGGTTTTTCTTTGTTGATATCTAAAATGAATTGGGGATTAGTTCGACACGTGATGAAAACTTGCACATTGTGTATATGAGAGCCGTCAAAACTGGGGATCCCTTCTCCTGTGCTATGGGCCTCGAGAGGGATCAAACGGGGGTAGCGGTGAAACATGTCTGGGTATCGATTACGTTGAAGAAAAATATAAATTGAATGATGTGGAAGGTTCGTGCGTGCGACGTGTTACATTTTATGAACAATATTTACAGTGTTACAAAATGAAAGCCTCGTGCCCAAACTAAATATAAACGCGATCTTAACAAATTCCTTGAGATATACAGCGAATCTTATTGCGGCATTTTTCCATGATGATAAATTACAACTCCGAAAGCAAGCAAGTTATGGAAGGAATGAGAAAAGTACAAATTGTAATAAAAAATGATCCAACATTTGGTTTTGCATTGATTGTGGCAGCACCAGGCGGGCCAGATTAAAGTACTCAAAGTGACGTAATTGGCCCGCGGGCGCCGTAGTTTGACCATGTCATGTTTACGTTCCACTACGACCACGAGATGCGGTTTTTCGCAAGCTTTAATTGTTATGATTAAACTTACTTTCAGTAATGCAGCTCCATGTGTCACAAACGCAGCTCAGTTATGTTCAAAGTCAGTGATATTTCTTCTTTTAGTTTATTATTTCTGAAACGAAATAAATTAGTTTTAGTCGACATATTTGAAAGCGGTGTTACAAAATACTAAAAATAAAACAAAAATACCATAAATTTTTATAGGAGTACCGAGAGCGTTATTAAAAAGCTATTTTAGACATATATAGTAGCAAACTATCTAATTATGGTGTACCAACGGAACACATTACGCTCAACCAACTACACCACAGTCACTGAAGCGGTCAGTTGTCCATTATTAAAATACGGCCATCCTGCAATCATTTTTCTCTCGAATTCGTAACAAGTCAATCAATATACCATTATAAATTTTACTCATTGCCATTTCATCGGAAGCTTATGGATATTTTTAAAAGAGACACCTTGAAATGGAAACTCAAATTTGATGGATTTGCGAGATCGCAAAAAATCCGATTAGTAGAGATTTCTGAGCAGTAGGTCTTTCATTTTGCCGCAACTCCTGAAACATTTTGAATGCTCGTATCCAAAATGTATTCATCCCAGAGTGGAGTAATCGCGGCAATTACTTGTGTGATACGGCAATACTCTAACCCCTCTTAAATTCATGGTGGCGTCCATAGGATCACTTATTCAAATGTTGAAATCCGGAGATACATTTCTGATTTCGATGTAAATTAGTGAATTAGATTTATTGTAGTAAAATGAAGCATACCCAGTGCAAATATGTTCGTGATAAGTGATCACGTGTTTCTTCAATCTCGCTTGTGGCATTCTTGATAGGCCTAAAATATAACAGAAACGTAATGTAACAATTACTTTAGTGATGTAAAAAGGTGAAAAATCCGCAAGAAATTCAGTGCTATGAATATAAAGCAATATTCTAAGCAATCAAGATAAAAACGTGATACTAGCTTTTAAATACAATCGTAAAAATTATTGAATAACATACAATCTAGTCTGTTGTAACACACTGGCAACTAAATCATACGTTACATACGCATACATTAATGCATTCGCGAAAGTAAAACCTTTGCATTACAATGAAGTTCTGATACGTTTTTTATCTTTCAATAAAATGAAAAAACAAACCTGTCCGTTTATTGAAGCGACCACATTACCATCGAGTTGTGGCAATATCGAACATCAAACGTTAAGTTTCGACCACCTCTTTATACCTGTAATTAAATTGTAACATCACGGGTAATTAATACTATTCACCAATGTTCAAATGGTGCCGAAACACCCGATATTAAATCTTAGATTAGACAAATTTATAAGCTATTCCAGTAATAGTAACAAGATCGCTTACACTTAAGAGTTTAAGAATTTTTCCGGATATAAAACGATATAAATATAATTACCTTTAATTTGCTGTTAAATGTTTCAACGTGGAATGTGATGAGTTTTTTCACATGTTGGAGAGACTCCGCCTGAAATATAAGGTGGCAAAATCGTAAAAGAGTACAGCGGTAAATTTTTATTTTTGGTCGATAAACTCTGGTAACAAAACTGCTCAATAATAATGAATACTGAATATATTGAATTTTGTTCGAATTAAACATAATATTCATCATCAAGCGTCATAAAAAAAAAAACGGTAAAAATCTTTTTGGCACGCTGTTATCTTGAACTTTATTACCGTATAAAATTTAAGTTACCTCATTAATCCTCCTTGGTATCCTGAATGAAAATCATACATTTCAATAGTATTGAATAATCTTTGGTTTGTGTTCGTCGCATCTTGTTTTCGTTTCACATCTTCGGACTCCATTTTCAGTTTGTAGTAGTAATAAAAATTCAAAGAGTAATCTAGGTATAATTTTAGTCTATAGTATAATAATATAGCTGTAATATAAAACGTGATATTTTGTTAAATGGAGCCAAGTGTGAGAATATAACAAGACACAGATTCACAATTATTAGAAAAAAAATTTAATAAACCGTTGCTACCTGACGGTCGCGGTAATCTAAAAAAGACCGACGAGCAAGAAGTGCCCGCATAAGAATCGAGATTTAATCGCTTTTGGATCGAAAAGAAATATACAAAGACATGATATCATAATTCTTGGTTGTATTACAAATTTCTGTCAACCAAATGTCGTAAACTAATTTCATGATCGTAAAAATTCAAATAATCACCTTATTACTTCATTATCGCCTCCGTTCGCATATTCTTTCGTAGTCTGATTCAGAAAATGAAAAGTAAAAATCTAAGAATTTGCTATCAGAATTCGCTCAAATGTTTCAGTAAAGGCCTGCTTAGTTCAATTCAACTATATTAGCATATCTATAAAAAGATAAAAATTAGCTGCAAAATACAACGTTTCAAGTATACAGAAGAGTAAGTGAAACAGGGTAGAGTCGTAGACAATTAACAATAAGTAGACGAAATAAGACGGCAAGAAAAAGTAAAGAAACACACAATTAAGATTTTGCAAAGAGCGTGACACCAATTAATGATTGCCGTTGAAATGAAAAAAAAATATTACAATAAAATATGTTACCTTTGAAATAGCCAAACAAATTCTTTCTTCAAAGTTTATATTCAGCACATATAAAGTCATCGATTCCACAGTCTCAACTAAGTTCCCATTTTCTGTTGCTATCCAGCAGTTTCCGATATCAACATTAAGTTTGTTCACTCCAGTAAGTGCAAGGTACGAAAGCTGAGGCAGGGTGATTCGAATATGCAGAAACGTAAAAAAAAACGATAAATTTACAATTGAATCCCTATTCTATACTAAATTTACTTTCAACTACATTGGTTATATTAACTGTAAAAACTGAAGATATAAATGAAACGTAGTGTAACAATTTACTGGTGTAAAAAGGGGAAAAATCCGTAAGAATTATACGGTTACCTTATTAATCCTTGATCGACACCTTGGTTTGTGTTTATCACATCTGCTATTTTCGTTCCAATTTAAAAAAAAATCAGAACTCATCACGGCATTTCCAATTTGTAGTAATTTAAATTAGCAGTTATTTAGATCTAATTTTAATTTAGTGTAGCTGTAATAGATGTAAAGAACTTAAAATGTTAGGAAAATCAACGTGATGGGATATGAAAGGATGAGCGACACTCAGATGCAGTCAACTCATTTAAAAAGCAAAATCAGAATAAATAATGAATTAACCGTTCTTACCTGACGATGGTGGCTTGTATCTAGTGGATTTTTTTTTGGCACAGATCAAAAAAAGATGAGCCTGTAAAATACGTCAACATTTAACAAGTTTGGAATTTAAAATTATACTCAATACATGATATCACGATTCTTGGTTAGTATTTAATCAAGTATTTTATACTCTATTATAGTAGGCAGGAACGCATTAATCAGTGGTAATTTAATTGTTAATTTTGATTGTAAAAGTAATCACTTACCTTATTACTTCTTGATACACTCGCTTCGCCTAAGCCTTCGTAGAGTCATAAATTCAGAAAATGAACAAGAATTATCAGAACTTGCAATCCAATTCATATATATCAAAGACCTAGGTTTAGTTTAACTACATTAGTGTAACTGTAAAGAAAATAGAAATTGGATGTAACAAAATTAAACACCGAGGTAAATATGATGATATGAATCATCGAAAAAAGCAGTGCGTGGCAAAAGATGGGAATATAATAATGAAACAAACAGTCTGCAGAAGAAAAATGACAAAATATTACAGTCAAATATCTTCAAAATGGCCAAACATTCGCGAATAACCGCTTCTTCGGCAAGGTTTTTATTTAACACATATATGTAGTCATCAATCTCAACCTAATTCCACAGTCTCAACTTATTTTAAAGTTCGCATCACCTGTTCCACTCCAGCAGTTGCCGATATCAACATTTGAAGATTGTTTACATCTGTTAATAGGTTGGATAAATGCGGATGAAAATACAGTACGATGAATACGCAACAACAAGTTAAAATAGGTCGGTTAAAACAGCAGAAAAGTAAAAAAAAACTTAAATTCAAATATACTTACAATTCTTATTTGTTTGATATCCTCTATTCATTTACGTCACTCATTTCCAATTGAATTCAAAACTCTTAGACTAAATCTACTGTAACTGCATTTGTTATTTGTAACTGTAAAGAGTATGAAAATCACAGAAGATGATTGTAACGTAATACAAACGTTTGCAAAACAATGATGCACGTAGAGACTGAAAGAACGGTAGATGTACACGAAACTACACGAAATATACAATATAAGTAAAGAGCCGTTACGGCAATCATAGAAACAACTATCAGTAAATCTAAAATGTAGTGTGAAGCAGACGTAGCCAATTAACAATAAGTCGACGAAATAAGACGGCAAGAAAAAGTAAAGAAACACACAATCAAGATTTTGCAAAAAACGTGATACCAATTCATGATCGCCGTTGAAATGACAAATATATATTACAGTCAAATATGTTGCCTTTGGAATAGTAAAAACAAATTCTTTCTTTAAGATTTATATTCAGCACATATAAAGTCATCAATTCCACAGTCTCAACTAAGTTCCCATTTTCTGTTGCTATCCAGCAGTTTCCGATATCAACATTAAGTTTGTTCACTCAAGTGCAAGGTACGAAAGCTGGGGCAGGGTGATTCGAATAAGCAGAAACGTAAAAAAAAACGATAAATTTACAATTGAATCCCTATTCTATACTAAATTTACTTTTAACTGCATTGGTTATATTAACTGTAAAAACTGAAGATATAAATGAAACGTAAGGTAACAATTTAGTGGTGTAAAAAGGGGAAAAATCCGTAAGAATTATACGGTTACCTTATTAATCCGTGATCGACACCTTAGTTGTGTTTGTCTCATCTGCTATTTTCGTTCCAATTTAAAAAGTTCAGAACTCATCACGGCATTTCCAATTTGTAGTAATTTAAATTAGCAGTGATTTAGATCTATTTTTAGTTTAGTATAGCTGTGATAGATGTGAAGAACTTAAAATGTTGTTAGGGAAATCAACGTGATGGGATATGAAAGGATGAGCGACACTCAGATGCAGTCAACTCATTTAAAGAGCCAAATCAGAATAAATAATGAATTAACCGTTTTTACCTGACGATGGCGACTTGGATCTAGTGGATTTTTTGGCACAGATCAAAAAACTTGAATATATTAAATAAAAGCGATGAGTCTGTAAAGTACGTCATACGTAAAATACATTTAATAAGTTCAGAATTGAAAATTATACTTAATACATGATATCACGATTCTTGGTTAGTATTTAATCAAGTATTTTATACTCTATTATAGTAGGCAGGAACGCATTAATCAGTTGTAATTTAATTGTTAATTTTGATTGTAAAAGTAATCACTTACCTTATTACTTCTTGATACACTCGCTTCGCCTACGCCTTCGTAAAGTCATAAATTCAGAAAATGAACAACAATTATCAGAACTTGCAATCCAATTCAAATATATCAAAGGCCTAGTTTTAGTTTTAACTACATTAGTGTAACTGTAAGGAAAATAGAAATTGGATGTAACGAAATTAAACACCGAGGTAAATATGATGATATGAATCATCGAAAAAGGCAGTGCGTTGCAAAAGATGGGAATATAATAATGAAACAAACAGTCTGCATAAGAAAAATGACGAAATATTACAGTCAAATATCTTCAAAATGGCCGAACATTCCCGAATAACCGCTTCTTCGGCAAGGTTTTTATTCAACACATATATGTAGTCATCAATCTCAACCGAATTCCACAGTCTCAACTTATTTTAAAGTTCGCATCACCTGTTCCACTCCAGCAGTTGCCGATATCAACATTTGAAGATTGTTTACATCTGTTAATAGTTTGGATAAATGCGGTTGAAAATACAGTACGATGAATGTGCAACAACAAGCTAAAATAGGTTAATTAGAATGAGCAGAAAGGTAAAAAAACGCGAATTCAAATATACTTACAATTCTTATTTGTTTGATAACCTCTATTTATTTACGCCACTCATTTCCAATTGGATCCACAACCCTACGACTAAGTTTACTTTAACTGTATTCATTATTTGTAACTGTAAAGACTGAAAATGATTATAAAGTAATGCACACGATAACGACACAATGATGCACGTCAAGTCGTGAAAGGCGGACAAAATGATAGAGGTATTACCGAAACTACACGATTTAGGTAACATACAACCCAATTTAGGTAAAACTCCGTTATAGCATAAAAGCATAGAAACAACTTTATCAGTAAATCTAAAATCTATTTGAAGCATTTGAATGTACTTACGATGCTCACTTGTTCTAACAAGAACATTTCCTTGTTCTCGATCGCCTCCATTTGTTTACGCCGTCGTCTCTGGTTCAATAATTACACACCAAGAATCAGTTAGTACTGTGCTATGGCCTAACTGAAGTAAAAGGTCTTTAGTAATCATTGCATCTTCCGATTTAGATCCACTCCGTCGTAAATCAATAATGGTAGGCCTAAGTTTAGTTTAGCTGCGTTAGTATGGCTATAAAAAAATATATAAAATGACTGCAAGATAATACAAAAGTTAGAATATAAGAGAATTAGCGACAAACGATTCCCATAAATCATGACAAAATAAAGTCAAAATTACCAAATATAAAAACAATGCTCACCCGACAGCGTCAAATTTGAAAAGACCGCCTTGGCGCAGACAAATACTGACGTGGCAAGAAAAAAGCTTGATTATAATAAAGAAACAAAAAGCGGAGGAGGTCGCAAAATGAAGATGCTTTTTCATTGGTTATTAGGAATCACGTGACCAGTAAAGTCTGCCACACTACTGTGTTCTCCGCAAACTGGTGATTTTTTGAAGCTTTCGCTTAATTTGTCACAACTCGAGTCTGCGAGTAAGTTACCCGCAATATATCCGGGATAAACTTAATATCCGGAAGACACTCAAAATGACCGTGAGTTAGAGGAACTAATAGCCAAGGCTTTTGCTAGGATTCAAGATCAAATCGAAATACCTATCACTCGTTGTGACACAAATATATGCAAATTGTGCAGATTCCTCAAATGTGAAGCGCATAGTGAATGCGCTGCTCAGTAGGTCTCACCCGAGGCTTAAAGTGAACACGGTGGAAGCGCCTATGGGAATAGCGCCCAACTATACTGATGGAAGCTGTAGATGAAAGGTCACCCTTTTATATATGCCAGATGCATATTTAGGCGTCTTAAACCAGAACCAAACTTGACCTTCATCAATTTCATTTCCAAAAATTATTTGAAATCCCAAAAATACTCGAATATTCTGAGTATTCTCGAAATGACTGAAATTGCCCAAGACATTCATAAACCTTTCAGAGATAAAGTTCGAGAAATTTTTATATGGCCATCATTCATTTTATAATCAATTCAACGCACATTAAATCTTTATATGAATATATTCATTTTAAATGTAGGAATTGCTATTCGCCGAGAACAAGCCATGGATGATCGGAGACGAGACTTAGTCACGTTACTCAGTTTAGAATCACAATTTTGACAGAATTGAATTTTTTCGTCATTTTCCCCTGATTTATATATGAATATTTTTTTAACTATGACATTGGCGACCAACGAAAGTAATTCTGACAGCGAAATATTTTGAGTAGTCTTCGTGCACCCTACGAAATCCTGCGTCACAAACATTCAAATGTGGAACGACCGAAGAAATTTATAGTAAATAATTGAGTTTTTGATTCATAAAAAGCGCATACTCTTTCAGGTAATAGTAGAATTATGTGGATTCTGTCCAAAGTCCAAATACCTCACATTTGCAACGCAAGTATGAAATTTTGCGGCCATTGTGAACGAACTTTGATCTGTGCAATATCTGGCGTATAGACCTAGGGGTGTAACGTTCATTCCATGTCTGTGCGACGTTATTGTACACAATTTGCTCATTAGGGTATGTTTTCAATATCATGTTTTCTGCGCCACTTTAACACGTTTGATAAACGCAACCGCGCGTGCTGATCTATATTTGCGCATCATTGTTACAAATTAACAGATTACTGTAATTCATGGTCGCGGTTTTACAGTAAGACTTCAAATTGCTGTATGTACCGGTACTATACTTCAAATACTATTTTTGTTCGGGCTGTGGACGTAATCGCTGCCGTACTTGCAACAATGAATGCTTCAAATTGTAAACGAGCCGAAAATTCTTCTTGGGCAGTTTATGTTTTTGTGGTATTCGCTATTTTCTCTTCGCTTTCAGGCGTTGTGGGTTGGGCAATATGTTTGATAGCGTGCTGTGGAATATTATATTGGCACAAATATTGGTCAAATTATGGTAAAATTCCTTTGGTGGCATGTAAAAAGAATACCAAACTCGATAAGTTTTTGGAAAGACATATCTCAACATTAAGACACCCGTACATGCCGTTGTATTGGTGTCCTGGGGCAAGAGCAATAACGATCATACGTTACTTCGTTCCTTGTGTTGGACACCTGGAATTAAAGAGAGAAATACTTCATGCCGACGACGGTGGGATATTTGGTGTTGACTGGTGTCACAATAAATCAAGTTCTCAATATTCGGAACCAAGTACGAGGCCGACAATAATAATTGTTCCGGGTTTATCATCAACGCCTGAATCCGGATATATTAAATCAATGACTCTTTGTTTAGTTGAAAGGGGATTCCGAGTTGTCGTCTTAATTTACAGAGGACTTGGAAACTTGAAACTAAAAGTAAGTTGTGATTTTCTGTTTAGAGATTTAGTCTTACATTGTTACAATTTATAACCGAAATTGCTATCGCCCATGATAAAATAGCATGCAAAAAATGAATATGACAGCATTCAATTTCTGTTAAGCCGAGTAATTCGTTGATAGAAAAGCAAAATCAACAGTATGTGTGTTTGCTATACAATATCTATCAAGCTATTTATCTATTTACCTCCCTGCTGAATAAATATGTCTGCGACTTCTGCCATACCACGTCCGTCGTTAACGTACCCGTTTGCCCTTTGAATGGCGTCAAAGCCGTCAGTACCATAAGCACGTAATTACTTAGTTCAAAGATCAGTGCCCTGCACTGTTTTAGCGCATGATTATGTAACCATCCACCATTAACGAAATAATTTAAAAAATTTCAAAATACACTTCCTAATTCACTTTTCTTGTACAGTATTTGCGTTTAAAATTCGTTAACTTTCAGACACCAAAGACACATTGCGCAACACATACGTCTGACTTGGCAACACTTGTCGATGTAGTTCATGAACGTTTCCCAAATGCTAAACTATATTGCATCGGCGCCTCACTTGGAGCATTGATAGTAGGACGATACATGAGTGAGCGGGGTGATGACGTCAGAATTGATGCAGGGCTGCTATTTGCATGCTCATTCCATCCTCCCATTTGTATGGAAGAGTTTGAGCTATGGAGTAATAAGTTACTTCTAAACTTCCAAGTCACTCAAGGTTTGAAGGAAAACTATCGACGTCATAGTCACGTTTTTGAGTCAGTCGTGGACCATGAAAAAGTGGAAAAATCCGCATTCCTCCGAGACTTTGACACTCATTTTACGGCTCCAGTTTTTGGATACAAAACTACTGAAGACTACTTCAATGATTCAATTTTTTGGGGAGATAAAATGGAAAATGTAAAACGACCTTTACTTTGCGTCAATTCCAATGATGACCCATTCTCACCTGAACGAGGTAACGGGTGTATTTATGTTTCAAACTAGAACGAATTTTGAATTACGTGTGCCCTGGGTGAAGCCCTATAGCAATTATGGGGGTTGCAATTGTCTAATAACAAAACTTTGTGTGCATATAATATAATATAGGCGATTTCAGATTGTTCGACAAAACTGTTGTCAGCATTTATATTACTAAAATCGGTACTCCCGTGGTATATGTACCAGGTTGGAGTTAAGCCATAATTTTATTCCAATTTTCCTTGAGCTTTCCGGTTGAACTGAAAATATTTTAGTTCTATTACGAGTTTGGGGACTGTCTGTGTTAGCCAGGTGAATATACCCCTTTCCCATAGGGTTCTCTTTAAACAACTTGATGTAAAGTAGGCGAACAAAATTATTCACCTCCATATTGGTACATACACTTCTAGGGTGCCCTAAAATCTTCATAGTCTGGTTCTCAGTCATTTTGTTTACGCCAGATAACTTGACTTTGTTCATTTTGCGCTTTTCAGGTTTACCAAAGATGGAAGTTACTCAAACGGAGAACGTCGCCCTTGTGATGACTTATGGCGGAGGACATGTCAGTCACCTTGAAGGGTGGAATCCATTTTCAAAGAGTTATTTCGAGAAAATAATGGTAGAATATTTTGATGCAATGATTCAGGGAAAATATTAGATTTGCAGAAAACATACGAGATCCTTTCGTAAAATATGTTTCTTTATTAGCTGTTTCTTTTTATGTTTTTCATTTTCATAGCTATTTCCACAGTTATTATATATTATTTGCTTCTAATGTTTTTCAATGGAAATAAACGTAATATCGTGGAAAGGAGTATGGATATGACATCACAGTGAAAAGGTACTTATGGTATAGACAAGAAGTTTCCAACACGCGGCCCGCGAGGCAATTTTTTTCGGCCCGCGTCATGGTTGAGATTTTTCTATGAAAAACTCAAATGGTAACATGTCAACTATGACTAACTTTTATCGTGTCGTATAACATCAAGAGTCTGGTCCGACAAACTGTAAAAGGTGAAACAAAAATTTCCCCTCATTATTCCACTTTACCAAGTTCATATTTTGTTCTATTTTAATAATTAAACTGTAAACGGTATTTTCATTGAGACAAAATGAACGAGTTTCGGTCGGATCATTGTGGCCGAAGAACGGTTTGCAAAGATAATTAGACACTCTCGTCGCATAGTTGCGTATTTGGTAGTACTTATATTCGCGAGCAGTTTTTTCAACTATGAAAGTTAGCAAGTCAGCCCTCCGCACATGACTAGCGGACGAGCATTTGCATGCTGTCTTAGGACTAGCAAACCAATTTTCATGTCTTTGGTGTAAGATTCGAGTGTAATTTCAACAAATACATTCCGATTTCTTTAATTATTTTTTGTGAATCAATTCTGTACCCAATTTCTTGGTTTGCGACTCGCGTCGCCAATAAAGTTCAAAAAGTGGCTCATGACATATTTTGAGTTGGAGACCTCTGGTATCGACAGAATTAAGGATTTGCCTATTCTAAATGAACACCATAACTGTGGCTCATTGGATTTTGTTCTAGCGTATTTAGAGACGTCGTCCTATAAACACTGTATGCCTATATGTGTGCTCGAGGAGTATTCAGTTCAGACTGTTTACTGCTTTTAAAGATTAATTCAGGCATGTTTGGGGCTCTGATCTCTATCTAGAACCCGACTCTATTTTGATGTTGTTTTATTGATCAGATAAATAAGAGTAATTTTAGTAACATGATCAAAGTAGATGTATTTCATGTTTATCATACAGATATGAAAGAAAAGATAAATGTAAATAATCGTTCACTTATCTACAGAGTATGTTGATTTGATTATGTAAGATAAGCACACTATTAGTCAGTTATTAGAAACATGATCACACGTGATAACTGTTTATCAGTTCGGGGCTATTGATAAGCTGAACAGCCATTTACAATCACGATTATTATCGACAATAAGAATATAAAAGCACTAATACCAAAGAAATTTAGATTATTGTATTACGAACACAAGACAACATTAACAACTACAAAATGATTTCCTACCGTCATCCTTACCAAGCTCTATGGAATGCTCAATTAACGCCATTCGTTCGTTATAATTACGCTGGCATTGCAGATTTGGAAGAAATTACAACAAGAAAAAGAAAGTTTTCATCAGACGAAGGATCAGATCTCGTGAAATCCAAATATGTGAATCCGAGGACTGAAGTTGCCAAAATTTTTGAAGTTCCAAAGCAGTCAAAGCCAGTCGTTAAGGTGGACACTGACAAAAGAAAGAAGAAAATTACTTTATTTACCATAGACTCAATACTTGGACACTCGACCGGGGAAAGCCCAAGAAAAAAGAGAAAACTTCAACTTACACATCCAACAAATAGAAAAGATGATTCAATTGATTCGGGTTTTTCGTCATCTGGAGAAAATGAAGAATCGGTTGTTGTTAGTACAAATGACGACAGCGGAATTTGTATAAAAGATTCCAATGAACAACAAAAACTACCAGTCAATTCTAAGTCTGCTCAACCACAGTTACACCGACCCAAAATAGAAAACATACGACCGGCCTCGGAAAGCTTAAATCACATGTATATGCCTATCAATGGTGTACATTATTTTTATCAAGGCTTCAACAGATTTAGGCAACAAAACTCGATTCCTAAACATCAACATGCTATGTCATATGCACCGATTCAAGCAATAGCTTTCGTTGACCAAGAAATCCGACCAAACTCAACAA
This sequence comes from Styela clava, assembly GCF_964204865.1. Classification (NCBI taxonomy): domain Eukaryota; kingdom Metazoa; phylum Chordata; class Ascidiacea; order Stolidobranchia; family Styelidae; genus Styela; species Styela clava. The sequence continues at coordinate 13,217,088 of NC_135264.1, forward strand.
CTTCAAGATCTCAAAAAACAGAAAAGACTAAAAGGACAAGAACTACATTTACTCAAAAACAATTGGAACGTTTGGAAATTGAGTTCAGCAATCATCAATACATTGTTGGCATTGAAAGACGAGAACTTGCTAGAAAGCTCAGACTGACAGATGCGCAAGTTAAAGTTTGGTTTCAAAATAGAAGAATTAGGTATAGGAATGAGAAGAAGCGCGAACCCGAAGAAGAAACCAAAAAACTCGATATCCTCAAACGTGAAGCGTTTGGAGAACCTTAAGATATATCTCTCTGTAGTATCCATTCAAGTTGCAAAATTTTATTATTTTTTTAAATCGTTTGTACAGTTATTTTTGCCTGAAAGTTTCATTAAATAAAATTGTTGAGTAATATTTAAAAAATATCTGCTTTAATCATTTATCAGTGAGTGTGCCTATAGAATAAAATCCAGGGGTATGCAATCTCTTCCCTGCCGAGAACTAAAACTAACTTATCATAATTCATCATAGTATCATACTTTCTACAGCACCGTACTGGTATTCATCGCTTGCTGGTATATTGCCCAAGTCTTTTTGTACTTTTGTATGCTGACCGACATTGGCGTGGTTTCGAATTTAGATCGTCACACACGCACACAGTGATCGAGTTCCAGCTGCATAATGTATACTAATTCCGCTGTATACGAATTTTCAGGCGGTTCTGTTACAAAAATTCATGTAATGCTAACCGGTTCGCTGATCTCATAAAATTACGTGAGACGATTCTATAGAACCGGTGCGAACCGGCTGAATCCCACCACTGGATAGCGGTCACATACACTTCACACATGTTATGTGCCTACGGTGAAATACACCAAACCCGTCGGTTGCTATGAAACGAAAACACCGTTCACACTAGCATGAACGAAGACACACAAAAATGATTTGCTACGACGAGTCGGATCATGCCCGCGGGCCTAATGTTGCCAACCCAATGGATGACAGATACAAAATTGATAGTCAAAATCAACTAACTAATTTAATACATTAGGTACGCAAATCATTTGATATAATTTTTATATTATCCGTCAAGAATTTATTTTTGCCGAAACCGGTTTACGTAATTCAGTCGAACCAGTCTCGATATAGCGCCAGTATTTGTGTACTATGATGTAAAATCTCATTTCTGCAATTGATGGACAGTTCCTGCCTGAGAATTGAATATGATGAATTGACATTGAAATTGTGGGAGCAAAACAGGTGAAATATGATTTGATCATAGTTACAATAACCCTATTCCAATGATCTCACCAAATCACATCGCTGCAGAATAAATTTTATTATGAATCTTTGAATACCTTCGCTGTTTCAATCCTTCAGTAGATAACATTTTGTCTAAATATCATTATATAATACTAAACTAGATGGAATGGTTTTGTGTATTTCGTAGGCCTTTTTCTATTTTGCATGAACAACAAGTCTTGGTTTGCTCTGATTTTATTTTAAAAATGTTAAATCACCGCCATCTTGTTTCCATTTGTTCGACAAAGGTCGGTGTGAATTAAACAATTTTTTTTCACTGGAGCGCTATTTTTGCAATACAATTTTGACTTTTAAATATTTTCTTTCAAGTGGGCTATTGATGAAACAAGTTTCTTATTGTGTGTGACAACTCGGCGAACTGACTGGGTGGTGGATTCTATGTTTGTGTGCCTGGAAGACCCATCAAAATATATTTTTTAAGTATCCCAATGAGAAAGTCACACACAATCAATTATCTTCCAAGTATTCGAGATTCGATTCAAAAAAGTATTCGATTCTGACATTTGCTGGTATTCGAAAATGCCCAGCCCTAGTTACGACACGCGTGTACATATATATATATATATACCTCATTACAACATGTATGAACAACATTCGGATGCAGTGACTTATCCAAATGTATTTGGACTCTTTGACTGATTGTTTTAAAATTAGCGTAATGAGTTATACGTATTTGTCGTAATTAAAGAAACTGTTACGGCTGTTCTGTGTTGATCATCGTCAGCTGACTGATGTCTCTAAACATAGATACATGATAATATGATCAAAGCATATATATTATAGTTTTGTTACATGAATGAAACTTATTATTATTAATCAGGTAATAACAACGTGATAATACGTAGTATTGATAATTTTCAAACTTATACAACAAAGTCAAATTCTATTCCATCATCAATTATCTGCGTATAGATTGAGTAATCATATTAGATAAGATAATCAGTTACTAATAACAACATGATCACACGTAGCGGGCATTGATAAGATTCACAATTAAAGCTCAAATTTTGTCCGTTATCGTGAAAAAATATATATATAGATGACCAACAAAAACGAATTAAATATATATTATTCTTTTTGAAAACCAGACAAGTTTGAGGATTGTGAAATGATTTCCTATCGCCACCCTTACCAATGTATTTCAAACGCACGGTGGACGCCATTGGTTCGTTTTAATTACGCCGGGGATGAAGATTTGGAAGATATTCGTACAAGAAAAAGAAAGTATTTATCCGATGGACAGGTTACAGAAAGTAAAGTCACAAATGCAGAAACACACGACACCCAGATCTGCAACTTAAAATACTCCGAGGTAACCACGCACACCAAACTTGATCAGAAGAAGAAAATTACTCTCTTTACGATAGACGCCATTTTGGGGCATTCGACGGAAAGCCCAAGTAAAAAGAGAAAACTTATTCAATTTTCGAAGCCAGAAAAAAAGAAAGATAATTCATTCGATTCTGGTATTTCATCATCAGAAGAAAACGAGGATTCAATATTTTCAAATACAAACGCAAACGAAAGCGGAATCTGCACTAACAATTACGAAAAACCACAACACCAAAGAGCTGAAACTAAGACTGTCGTTCCAGATCAACCTAAAACAATGAACAATCAAGAAATGCTTCCCTCGGAAAGCTACAGTCATATATATAAGCGTGTCAATACCTATTTCTATTTTGGATCGAACCATCTTGAACAACAAATTTGGATGCCTCACCAGCAAGCAATTCCAAAGGCCCCGATTGAGCCAATAGCCTTTGTTGGCCAAGGTTGTTCCTTGCCAAATAATCACAATTTGTTAACTCCTCGACTTCAAAAGTCAGGTCAGACAAAAAGAACAAGAGCAGTTTTTACTCCAAAGCAAACAGAACATTTGGAAAATATGTTCAACAATCAACAATACATCGTTGGAATTGAAAGACGAGAACTTGCTGAAAAGCTTAGACTCACAGATGCACAAGTAAAAGTTTGGTTTCAAAACAGAAGAATCAAATACAGGAATGAGAAAAAGCGAAGACCCGACATAGACATAAACAAACTCAGCATTCTTAAACGTCAAGCAATCGGTGATTTTTGAAATGCTGGGTAATATATTATAACTTCATGTTCCATTTTTGAATTTGTTTGTACAAATCTTATAATTTAATTCATTCCATTAATACAATGGCGAATGATCATGCTCTCCGCCATCATATTTTTCGGAGTAATTTATTTTATTCAGTTCTTTGATCCTTGCTCTCATATTATAATCTGCAATATGGCTGATATTTCCGCGTAGGATGCTGGGTATACAGCTCGTCGTACAAGGATTGTGGAGAGCAAAACGTGCCGTTATGTTTCCATCCTTTGTGGGCATTTCGTTAAAGTGCATGGAGAAAATAGAGAATGCCCGAAAATAAGCCTTTGGTTAGAAGAATCGTAGAGAGTAAAACGTTAGAATGTTTTCTTATAAAACGACTCATTTCATCGGTAATAGGCTTCTTAGTTGGATATGGTAAGAAATGCACCTTAGTCTATTTAATGTCTAAATGTCGCTACTGGATAACTCATTGCTAACGTTAACTTAGTCAAATGAGTACGCCGATTTTAATTCTAGTTGAAGTGGATATCAAACTAAATAATTTACTAATACGCCTTCCAAATCGTGTTTCTATTTCGGAAAGATAAGTTCCGCTGCTTTGGTGAATAAAACTCAAATTTTTCCAGAGTATTTTCCTTACCCTGTCGGTAGGCTACGGCATTTGGGCAAGATATCAATGAAATATTTATTCTTCAGCATATTATGCGATGTCTTTTTCGCGTGCTTTCCGACCGGAAGAACAAGAATATGCAGATATGGTAAAATGGGGAGTTTTGCTGGCATCAACGATCGGCTGTTTTGTGTCTCCACAATGTTGTTGCATCGCAGCATTATGTGTGCCAACGATGTCTGCTAAAACTGGAAGAAACTTCATCCAAGCAATATTATTAGCCTGGATTTTGGCAGGTAAGTTCGGTAAATACTGATTATGGTTTTAGATTTTTAGAATAAATGATATTGGATCGCAGACGACATTTTTTATAAAAGGCATTCTAGGTTCAATTTTATGCCGAGATTAAGGCTCGGTATGACATCACAAACCCCGCCTTTGGCACTCATTGTTTAAAAATAGAATTAATATGAACGCACAATAGTTAGTAGTGTTGATTGACGTCCATGGAAACTAGCACACCATCCTTTCTTCCCGTTATTTGGGGGAAAATAGTTAATTGATTTTCTCATATAAATTATTTTATATTATACTCAAAACAGGTCCCATAACAAATATCATGTATCATGCAACTGAAGCAATTCGGTGCATATCTTGCGTGACGGAACTGCAGGAAAACCAAAGTGAATTGATGGTAGATCTCATGAAAGCACCAATTGTTCACGGATTGGGTTTGATTGTGGTATATTTGAATTTTGCTTCTCTCAATACTTTTCGTTAATTTGCTTTTATTTACATATAAAAAACTTGTTTAAAATATAAATTTCGCGATACGCGCTGTGCTCATTGGAAAATTGAAACGTTATCATCCACACAGAAATAAAACTAAAAGGCAGTTAATTTGTCCCTTCATTTTTAACGATATTTTAGATTGTGTATATTACAGAAATTTCGTCTAAGCTGGGCGAGAGTTGTTGATTAGGGTAATGATAAGAATTATTGATAAGTAAAATTTGTATCGCTTTGCAGTGGCGCGTAATCAGTAAACCTCACACATTAAGGCGTTATCGTCAAATTGATCAATTTATTCACAAAAAATTTTCGTCTCCAAACAAGGATGAATCAGATTCTCTGGATGATTCACAATATGAACTTGAAGACAATTTAGAAATGTTACAATCAGAATTACTCATTAGCGCTTTCGGGAAAGCCAAAGCAAAAGAAATGATGATAGAAGAGAAGGAAGCTGCAGAGAAAAAAAAGGAAAGCGCAGAAGAAGAAACGAGAAAACGAATAAAAAGAAAAGCAAAAGTAGCGAGGCAAGGAAGAACTCTAGCAAAAAAACCTAAATCAAAGAGGAATAAAAGAAATGCTAAAAATATGAGAACAAATAGGCTAGAACGCTATCGAAAAATTAATTCGAGACGAAATAACCGACTTCATTCATTGTTGAAACGTAATGTTAAAAGAGCAGATGTGTATATAGACGAGGAAGAGTATCTCCCAAATGCACCAGAAGAAGAATTCACCAACGAAACGGAGGCGATCGCTGACAAAGGAGTTGAATTAGCGGAAAATATGAAAAAAGAGGGTCTTCGGGTTTGCAATGGTATGGAAATTATAATTTTACTTTGGCGCTTAATCATAAGTTAGGCGGATTTCAACTACGAATGGTGACTCACTGTTATATTTAAATATAATTACCTGTTTCATGTGTTTAATTAATAATCAATAAAACAAGATGTGGTGCCACTTTGGTATGCGCGTGAAAGTCATAAAACTAATCTGGTACGTGATCCGAATTGCATAAAGACATTCTGATAAAAATCAGAATGTACAGTCATTCTGATTAAGTTCCCAACCCTGTCATCGTTAGGCCGCTGAGATCGCTCACAGTGGCACCCAAGATGTCTTGGTCGGCCTAACAAAAATTGGGATCACTGACATATTTGGGGTGAACATCCCTCAAAAATTCCGACACCTCACCTAATTTTGAGCTGTGGCAACACACATTAATTTTTAACACAAATAAAGTTGTATTTAGATATCCAAAAAACGGATTATCCCCCCCCCCCTAAAGTGACATTTTGGGAACATACTTATGAGCACATTTACTTTATTTTCAGTACAATAAGTTCTTAGTGCTCATATTCCTTTCTATCTCTTCCAGAAATTTTTGATAAAGCATACAACGGATGCTGCGAATTAGCAGATACAGCGTGGGCAACATGCATGGGTATCATCTTAGTTCCCATTTATTCGCATGTCATTTGTCAAATCGTCTATTGGGTCGGAGAGGCAAAATGCAATAAGAAGATAAGAGGTAGTCAAAAAGAATTGTTTGTAATTGGACTAATTTTTAAAGTTACCGGTACCTAGTGGAAGTTTCCCCGAGCATCGGTTTTCTTGTTTATTTCCGTAACAATAAGCAATGAGTCAATAACGACGCAACACTTGCAATTAATGCGGCCGCATTAATTAAGTGGTGACATGACGTGGTTTTATGTTACAATAGTTAGTTTTCAGTTGTATTTCCAAAAATTAGTAAATCGAATAAATTAATTGTCACTATACAGGCTGAAATAAACTAGGCAGTCAACGCCGATCGGAAGATTCTGATCTTTTCAAAAAAGAAGACCCCGTAAGCATCAGTAGCTGATTGTACACGGCCTTGATCCGGGCGAAATGGCGTCGGATAATAAATTGAAAATTTTGGTTTTCTCAAGTTGTTTTATTTTTAGATAAGAAAGATAAAAAATGTAAGGCTCAACCTGATCTTAACAATGAAGGGGTTAACGATAATTACAGCTTCATTTCATACCAAGTTGAAAACGTTCATAAACAGTTTGACATGAAATTGTTATGGAAGGTTTGATTTGATATAATAATATTGAAATAATTATCTTATTTTCGTGTTTTTTTTCAATTTGGTGTTGAGATTATTATAATTGTATGAAAAATACATTAGGTGTATAAATGATCATAGTATACTAGGCCTCTTTTAAGTTCATTATTGACATTTTAGAAGGTATGTTTTAATAGAGCATGAACTCGAGGCCGGGAGACGTCGCTAGAAGGCCATTTTTTCGCTTTTTCATTTGAAACGAACACTTTTTATTTCGTATTTCTCGGCCGTCTTCGTGTCGGGAGATTTTTTTCAGCAAACTCGGTGCTATGAGGTCTACCAAAACGGTTCCACATTGATCATGTATTTGAACATTGCTCTCTTGTTTGTTCCGAAGAATGTCAATGCGAGTTGAAGTTGCAAGCAAATGTATTTTCTTCAACTGACTCCAATGCCCCCTAAAGGTCATATCGTTGTCTACCAGTAATGTACCAAAGTCCGAAAACATCTGTTTATATGATATTCATACATTTATGCATAAGTTGCTTTTTTTTAAACCAAAATGAAATAAACTCTCACTCTCTCTCTCTCTCTCCAATTACTTTGTTTAGAAACCCTCCCTTGATGAAAGAGCGGCTGTGATGACGATTCAAGAGATTACTCAAGGAGTGAAAGCTGATTATAAGTGGCGTATGATGGTCATGAATATGTGTGTTTCTATTGCAAAAAAAGTCGTGGCAATAACCATTATTCTTGTATTAAAAGCGTAAGTAAGAGACTATATACATTTGCCGTTCCTGAATTTAAACGAAAAACAATTTTTTTTTGTTTAAGATAATTTATCATTTAGTAAATTTATTACCGATCACTCGAATGCCACGAGTTTCTGAAACTATAAAGATTTATTGAGGTTTATTGCGTGCCAATGAAGCGATGAAGTCAATAAAATCAGGAAAATAGCTGATAGATGGTGAAGTTCACATTACTAGAGCCCAAGAAAAAGCCTTGGTCATAAAAAGGCTTTTGTCTACTCTAGGAGTTACGCTGACTGTTAGCGAGTGAGAGCTTACAGCCAGTTTTTTCACTGGAGCGAGTTTTGAATGTTCAAGAACATTCATTATAATATCTGATATGATAAACATTTAGAATGATGGAAAAATTTCTCCACAGAAACGACAAAATTTCTGGTTGGAAAACATGGAATTTTAGATGAATGGTCAATAGACTTTTCGGGCAAAGTCATCCATTATACACGGTGGTCGCTATGAAGCAGAAAATTTAAAGGTCCGATGAAATGCGTATAGGTATAGGTGGAATTGGAAGGATATCCCACAAATTAACCTTCAAAACGCTACATAAGCTTGGACTTCTAACTTAAGACACTGCTCCTGAGTGCTCGGATGACATTTTGAGCATCTATGAGTGTAATATAACATATGCCTTTAAAACCATTGTAAAAGTTATTATTTGTAAAAACAAACAGCTGTTTCACAAATTTTCTGTTTTTTTCAGCGACGACCCTGTATATTTAAGTTTATTTATTTACATAAATTTTAATTAGCACTCCGGAAGTATGTGCACCAAGATGGCGCACAACCTGAACCCTAACCTGGTACACATACTATATTCAGGTTGTGCGCCATCTTGGTGCACATACTCCGGGAGCACCTTTTAATCAATATAACATTACAGTGCTGCTGGATACAATACTAATTATCTTACTGACTACAACTTCGACAACTTTTATATATCTTCCTATTTCGCATATAAAGACAAACAACGGAAAAAAGCGGTGGGTATTCTTTATGTGTCCACAATTTGATTTGCGTTCGTCATCAACTTAAATTTTTTTTATTTTCGAATCTTCTAGAGAAAACGTCATCTTTTGCCGTTAACAAAAATAGAAAGCAAATATGTTTTGAGACCGACAGATTTCAAATTCACTGCGGCAGAAAAGAAATCTATAGTAAGTATCTTAGGGGAAAGAAAAAGCCGACAAGACGGTCCAATCACATGGTGAAACATGGCTTTTCGTATGGCTACCAGGGTAGATGAAAATTTAAACAGATACATGGACGTGAAGGGCGAAGGGTCCAGCAATCCTCCCGCACTCAATTAGCCACGCGAGATTCGAACCCGCGGGGGCAAACAGAGAAAAAAGCTTGTTCCAACTCTTAACACGATTCGCCAACTGTCAGCCTCCATATACCGATGTAATGTACATAAAAGTGATGCGTACTCTCTAAATTTCCATATCCTAATCATATTTTTAGCTATTCAAGATCATCACTCTCATTATACAAGGATTATTTACTACTATTCTATTCGTTTTCGACGAAATAGTATTTTTTATCATGGACCTTATTGCAAGACACGGTAAATCTGATTACCATGTAACTGGACGACACAGACTAGAGGCGAATATTGTCGGAAACGGAACTGTGTCTGATTTGTTACGAGTTGTGTTTTCTGGATTCTTGGATAATGATCATAGCATGGAATTAACTGGTTCTAATGAAGGTAACTCAATCCCCAAATGATCAAAAATTCGTTGCTCGAAGCTCAGTTTTTTTATCTAGTTCAATGCGTATATCAGTGGTTCCTAACCTTTCTTGTTATATTCTTTCCTTTCCTATTTTGGACCTTTTTTTCCTCACTCTCTTCACACAAAACTACAATTCACAAGTCGCACTCCCGTACAGTTTATATTATGTGTATAAATAATTATTGCATTATTAATAATGAATACTAGTCATACATATCTAGTACAAAAGTTTAAATCCTCACTGTTTGGGAAACGTTGGCGTATATAAAATGAATAAAAGTAATAAATTACCAGCGACAACCTCAATCTTAACCACTGAAAATTCCAAAGTAATTTTTTTCAGTGGATAAAGATAATTTTCCCCATTAGAACAAGAATTCTAACAACATTATCACAATAACAAAACGATTCATAGGACCACTCTGTGTCCAACAATTAAGCAGAGTAATGCATTCACTAGAATAGTTGCTTTTGGCCGCTATCTTATTAGGAAACTGAACTGTGACCATTTTTCTGATTTTTCGGTACTCCCGTAGTATGTGAACCAAAATGGCGGACACCGTAACGTAGTATGTGTGCCAGGTTAGGCCATATTTTTTGGTACAAATACTACGGGAGCTAGTACCCGAACTCATAATATAACTAAAATAAGGAAAATTGGAATAAAATTATGGCCTAACCTGGTACGCATACTACGTTCCGTTATCCGCCATCTTGGTTCGCGTACTACAGGAGTACCGTTTTTTCATCATTCACAAGTATTTCTCTATTTCAGAATGTATGCCTCATCCACATAAATTAGAACGGGAAATCGTGACTTGGTCCATCACCGGCTACAGTTTTTTAATCTGTCTTATACTAGTAGAAGGATATTTGCTTCGTATTCGACGCGTTATTTGTGGAATATTTTACCCAAGACGAGAAAAACGTAGAATAATTCATTTATATAACAACCTATTACGACAAAGGAAGCAACATATATTCTCAGTACGAAAGGCTGTCCTCAAGCTTGCCTTGACGAAAAGATTGAATGTAAGTGTTAAACAGTAAACATTTTCAAATCGGAGAGATACAATCCAATTGATAAGTAGCCCAGGCTTGTATGTGTGAAAAGTACAGTATTTTACGGACGGACCATAAGGCATCCGTACTAACATGGGCAATGGACCTTTCCCCGACCTTTGACCCCCGAAAAACTCTTTATATATTTTGATTCATCGCATACATACAACAATCTGTTTTTAAAAGGTCCGGTAAAGAATTTTATCCTAATCTATCACAGCTATTTCTACACTAATTTTTTATTACTACAATTAAATCAAAACTCCTAGGAGGACAGAGTGATAATTGAATAATCCGATTTATATTTTAAGTTTCGGACACAACAGAAAACTAACGAATATTGTTCAAAAACGCGAAAACGAGGTAATGTTTACGACCACGCTTGAAAATCTGTCTGAGTGAGAAAGTGTCTAAGCGGATGCGAAAAGGGAATATTGTTACGTCACTTTTTGCATCATGCTGATGGGCCAATGTCACGAAGTAAACAAGGAAGTCGATGCTCGGGGAAAGATCTATAAAGGGTGCTCCCGAAGTATTCGTACCAGGATGGCGCACAACCTGAACCAGGTTAGGGGAGGGGGGGTTCAGGTTGTACGTCATCTTGGTACGAATACTTCCGGAGGGCCAAGTAAAGCACTACCCGATCCGCACCATCTTATAAGGCGCCTGATCGATTTTTGAGGTGTTTTTAAAGTGCGCCTGATTGTAAGGAATTCTGTAAATAGCTTATCAATCCCCGTTCTGAAGCGGTTTATTAACAGAAATCCACATTTATTTTAGCAAAAATACAGTTTTCTGGAGGCAATTCGGATTCGATACCCGAAAATTGGCAAAATATTATCCATGTTGGGATATGGAAAACTTCGTTGTTTGATATGTGAGACACCTGAAACGCCGAAACATACTTTGTGGAGATGCAGTAACGTCAAGTGCAGGATGCTGTATTGTAATATTTGTTGGATAGAAGTCGATGTAAGTCAGGTTACAATTATACGTTAATCGACCGACAAATTTTGCCAAATCTAAATTTCTTACTCTATAGGAAATGTGTTGGGCATGCAACAGTTACAGAGGAGTAGAGAAAGCATTGCCAAACACAACTGAAGATAATCAAGCCACAGATGAAATTGAGAAAGACCAGCAAGAAATAGTAACAACAGAAAATCAAAATTTGCTTCTTAGTGATGAAGAAGACAGTGAAACTTCGCTCTAATAAAACGACGAAAGCCGACTGTTACGTTGACGAATTTATTTACTAAACTATTGGTATGGTTGCCAACAGCCGACTCAAATCGAATAAAGATCCATATTTTTTTCCCATACAAAGTATAAGAAATATGATGAACAGGTAGTGGCACTATGCTTGGTAATTGTGAGAATGAGTTGAAAATCTCGTCTCATTCCTCATTCCAGCCTTGCCCGAAATAACGATTTAAAAAAACAAGTTAATTCTATGTCTGCTCTTATTTTGTTGGTTTCATTTTTTCTGTTTTAGGACTACATTCAGAAAGATGTTTATAATTGTGACTAAATCGATTCACGAAAAACTAAAATATGTTATACAGTCAGCTCAATACTCTAATATGGTCGTTATTATTAAAATACACTGGCCTCGCGTTTTTAATAGTAACTAACTATATTATTCGGGAATAAAGCAAAAATATGGATGTTTAACACAAGTGAGGGTATATGCCGCCTGAACCAGTGATGACCAATTATTGTGTCTGCTGTAGATGGATACTTTAATAGTCACTAGTTTCAGCACATTCAAAACTTTATTTAATAAATAACATGAAAGAGAAACGACTGCAACTTTCTGAATTAGTCCTTCAGAAGGATATACTGATATTTGCTAAGAGCAGCACATTTTTGTTAAGCACCATAAAATTAAAAACAAACTAGAAATAAAAAACAACAATTGGAATATAATCTCCCATATAGAAATGAGCAATGTATCATGGACCAATATTTTTTCAAGATGATTCATAAATAACAGGGGTCATTTCTGAATGGGGATGGAGAAAATTGACTAAAGACAGTGGTCAACTGTGTAAAACATGTTCAAAAGTTTTTGCGATGTATAGAGCGCATAAAATTGCCATACCATTATGAAGCCATTTTCGATATTTATCATCTTTTCTTACAAGCACGACTGGTGAAGGATTCGTTAAGTTCCGAACATTTAACCTGGACAGTTCTCTACTATCTGTTGTTACCTGATACTTGCAGCATGGATCAAATTGCCACGATATACCATATAAAGTTGCACACCCCGTACACATCATAGCTGAGGGAACGCTGAGATATAGTCCAACAGGTATTGAATCTGGTAATAACTGTGGCAATAATAAAGCTGCTAGTCCAGATAGTACAGACGTTTTATGAAGACAGTTCCCGACTCTTATCCATCGATTTGTTTCTTCACCTAATTTTGTCGGTTCAATGACAATGTATTTTACTCCTGCTTCTAAAGCTCCTTCGAGTTCAAGTTCGAAATTATCTGTCGAATTTTCATCAGAATATACTTCACGGATGACCCTAGTCTCCTCTCTTGTACGTACTTCTTCATCCATACTTAATACCGGTAACTTCAATGGTTGTACAGAATTACTTTCTCAGCCTAAAAAATGGCAGAGTGCTAATGGTAATAAAGTGAGTTCTGTTATCGAACAGCTTTTTTTACTTACTCATGTTTTTTACTTTGCCTTATAGTAATAAAGTAGGGTATACGTTTGGTGGATATGAATTATTGACGTTTAAAAAAATGAATCTTCTTTTCAATATGAGTCAGCTATTACTTTGTCAGTAACATGTAGAAAGGAATAATAACCAGTTCTTGGAGTTACTTCACAATGAAGAGGATAATACCATGGTAATCATGTTTAATACCATGGTAATCTAGGCTTCTGTAATTAGTAAGCGATGGATAAAAACAATGCTTGGCATGTCTCCTCGATTCAGATTATGGGATTGCTTTGGATGGTCAACTCCATACTAAAAATTGAGCCAAGAACAGACAATATGGAAAACGAAAAAGGCTATTACCTAGGTCCTGCCAAGATTTCTAGATAACTGTTTAAATAAAATGTTATTGACACCAGCAATTGTATTTTACGATGGGATCAGTTTGAACTACCGGACCAAAATTACTTTCTTGTGGCGGAGACGGCATTGTTATAAGTTCGCTGTAAATTTCTAGTGATATGAATTAGTCTGATATTATTTCATGTTCTGATGTTTATTATTCAGAAGCAACAATTGTTTCGTTGTGTGCATGCCACTAACAGAAGATAGGATAGGATTTTACATATTTATCCCGGGGGGAGAGGAAAGTCGATAAGACGGCTTATCCATATGGCGAACCACGGCCTCTCGTCCGGTTACCATTCCAAGTCGGGTATGGGATTCGATTTTACTGTATTGTTTGTTTTCGGAAGCATGGACTTGATAATGACTTCAAGTACTGTAGTAGTTGAAACTTATCTATAACTCGGGTATAATTACTGGAATGTATTGGGTACCGGTATCCATGTTTTTGAAATTGAAAAATGCAAAATGAGTCAAAGCGGCAAAGCATTTTTTGTAAAACATACTGAACATAAGAACCATTTAGTTATACATTTCTTTCATGTCCTATGTCAGTACAGCAGTATGTAAATTGTGCAGCAGATGGTGGATTTAGATATATTGAAAAAGAATATAGCCTACAGAAATAATGCAGTTATGAGAATATTTAAAATTGTACCAATATTTACTTGAACAAATAAGATCAAGGTACCAGTATCCCAATCAGCCAATGCAGCAATGACTGTGAAATTTTGCTACTCCAGGAAAAATTTGTTCGAAATATATTTACACACACTCTTAACGTTTTTATAAACCAGCAAACAGCATTTAGACTATGACTAAAAACATAAAAGATCTTTGGCAAGACTCCGACCCTTCTAACAGTAGACTACTATAAAACAGAACTGAGAAAAGTTGGGGGAAGGGGTTTACTGGCAGACTGGTCTAATTACACTAAAGTAAACTTGACTAAAAAATACCAACCTGATAATTAACTCCGGGAGAAGATTGTGGTACCACTGCAGCCTATACCATCCAACCCATCGGCTAATTGGTCAAAGTATTTCGAGCATTTACCGGTTCTTTTACCATCTCAGGATCTTCTGACCTCACTGCTACACAATTTATCACCCTGGTTGCGCAACTCGCGCGCGTGAAATAACAAGAAAGGTCATTGCATACGGCCGCATGAAGTCGCCAAAGAACGAAATTTTATGTTTGGTGCAAACTCTCCCGAGTATTAGTGTTCTCCGTTGTATTTTTAACTGCTTATCCCATAAAAAGATTCATAGGATGAACCGAACCAACTCATGTCATAGTATTAATGGCAGTACGCCAGATTGTCATCATGTACCAAGTAAAATAGTGTCTTTGGTTTCAGGGTCCTTTTCTGACTTGAACTTTCAGGTTCCTTCCCAAAGTTACAGCAGGTTTTGGAATCAGAGACGTTTAATGACATGTAACATCTATATTAAAATTAAATGGCACATTACGTCGGCTACTTGAATGTCAAATGTTGGAAGCAAACGTAAAATTTAAAGTTCTACTAAAGTTAGGCTTACCATACGTCCCGGGATAGCAGGGACAGACCCGATTTTGACAAGCTCAGCGCCGGACGGTAAGCATGCAGTATGGTAAGGCATTTATGAATATTTCTGTAAGTATTGATTTGCGACCTACTGCACTAGTTTAGTAGATCGCAAATCTATTGTATGACATAATTAATATATTTTTTAAAAAGTGCATTTAACATCTAACGTTAGCTGTACTGCCTTAAAATTATCCAAAATGACGAAAATAAAGTGCCAAGTGCCGTTTTCCAATGATATGAATATTACTAATATTAAAAATATATTCATTTATTCAAAATACCGAAAATAAAGTGTCTAGTGCCGTTTTCCATTGATATGAATATTACTAATATTCAAAATACCTTCATATATATGAGTTGAATATTATACTGAACCTCGGAATCGAATTAAAGGGGGTGTCTAATTCACACTGTCTCGTTTTTTGTTTCATGTATATCTAAAGCCTAACTAAAGTAGGTTAAAGATACAAATCAATAATCCAGTATAATAAATGGAATTATCAGTGTTAAAGCGCCTAATCTGCTAATAGCAAATCGTGAAGTGTCTCAATTGACTGCATTCTTTATAGTATAAAAATGTCAGGTAGGCTAATTGAAAAAAAAACAGAAGCGTCGATTTCTCGGACAAATTAATATTTGAATATTTATTAGTATATTTAGGATTTCTGAGAAGCACCATCGACTAATTATTATTAAAGTTAACAGGAGAGCTATGCTCAAATATATGGACACGTAGCGCCACCCAATGGCAATAATTTTGATGACGTCATAGCGAAAAAAAAAGTAATAGCCTTCTGGAGAAAAATTTTATCTTCAACCACTGAAAATTTCAAAGCAATTGGTCCAGTATTCGAAGAGAAAAGCGACTTTTTAAAAACGTGTCAAAGAACAAGAACAACAACAAGGATAACAAGAACAAGAACAACAACAACATAATATTGAAACGATCGTTATGTCCACTACGTGTCCAAAAAGATGACGCAATCAAGCAAACGCATGAGATTAAAGACAAGGATTAAACGAATAATACTGTTCCTTTCCCATAGCTGACAACCGCCTTTCTCATAATCAGTGTTGATTAATTGGCCAAAAAACATGGATCAGTCACTGAGGTATTGTACTTTGTATAGTAGAAGATGGAAATATTCAACAAACATTCAATTTTTTGTTTTTTATTTATGAAGTATCGCTGAAAAAACATATCACGTTGAAATATGTATATATGCATATATACCGGTAGGCCTATATGGATATTTTATGATCAGATTGAATTGTAAAGCTTTTACTTGATGTCTCACACGACCATTTAGTTTTAGTAAGATTTCCGTGTTATACCAGATAAGGGAAATGTCAATAATGTGTCTTATCCAAATGGCGAATCATGACCCCTTGTCCGGTTACCAGCCCTTTTTTCGAGCGACACAAATTTTAAAAAAAATATTTCCAGTAAAATCTCGCGACTCAAGTATATACTCAAATACTAAACGGCATGTAGTTCTTTTATAGCCGCAAAATCAAATTATTAATACAAATGAGATAAGTAAATACAATTTTTAGGTGACCCAGCTTTGGGTCGCGACCCCTATGTGGGAAACACTGATGTAGAATGTAGTAGACTACAGTATGAAAATATTTCCATTTTATTTTAGATACATGGCTAATCTTATTAAGAGACGGCTGCGCTACTATGCTATAACCTGAAGGCACCTTTACGACTATACATTATGTCAAGCAGTTAATTAAACAAAAGAAGTCACATCATAATTAATTAGTAGACGTGGTCAGTAGTCACGCACGAAAGTGCCGGTCAGAATGATACAGCAATACCTAGTTTCCTATCTTTCCTTTAAAGCCTACAAATTAATTTTATTTAACAAAGAGTGTAATATATATGAAAGGTTTATAGTTCAAAGCACCTTGGATATGCATTTTGTTTACCTAATCGTGATCACGTTACGCCGTGACATTATTCTAAACATATTTATGATATTATTTTAAAGCGATTTCGGAATTTTTTCCGCTAAAGATACTCAGAAATGCACATAATTATTGGTATGGTTGAAAAATGAAATGTCAGAGCACCTTGGATTCATTTTACTTTTCTTTAATCGTGATCAGGTTACGCCGACACACTATTCTAAACACATTTATGATATTTTTACAGCAATTTCCTTCGTTGAATACTTTGGATACTCAGAAATTCACATTATAATTGATATAGCTGAAAAACGAAATTTATATATTGGAAAAATGAAAACGTAACTTTTGGGAAAGTTCCAATTATTGTGTCATTTTTAAATTCGGTTTCTAATTTTCAATTCACTTCAAAAAAACACAAAAATGAATAATATGCTAGCCAAAAATTCTCTAATTCTCTTTGTAGGCATATCAATGATTAATCGCTTGTGCTTTGCTTTACGTTATTGAAACGTTTCAACCATATGCTTATTCGATACTATTACCATTGGAATAACATAGCTATTTTGCGTAACGTTTCTCATTTCCAATTGTAAATGCGTGAGGCGTAAGTAGAGAATTGATCGGAAAATAGGATTATTATAAATAATATAAGTAAAGATTGTCAGTCTGTGAGTGGGTATATTCACATTATATTATTTAGAAGAATGAATCTATGTCTGACATATTCAGCACCTCAATTCACTGAAACAAATTGAATGACAAGCAGCTCGTGAAAAAAGAATGAATAGTTTGTTACTTGACACTTGGCCCGCCCGCCGACGAGGTGGCCGAGTGGTTAAGGCGATGGACTGCTAATCCATTGTGCTCTGCACGCGTGGGTTCGAATCCCATCCTCGTCGTAGCTTTTCGTTCCCGGCAAAAGAAAGCTTTACTGAATAGGTTGAAAATTTGAAAGTAAATTACGGCACGGAACTTACATATGCACTCGATAGTAAAATCATGGAAAGCATTTCCTATTCGTAAAATAAAATTAATACACAATTGAGTGATATCTCTAGATTATTTTTCCAATTTGCAATCTCTATTGTAGACTATTCAGCGCTTCTCAAACTTTTTAGGTCCCGCCCCCTTTTTAAGAATTTGTGAAGTCTCACGCCCAACCTCAAAAATAACTATCTAATAATGAGCCACAAATAACAGAAAGTGGAGGCGAAAGTATGTTTTATTCCAAAAAACACGTTGTAAATACGTGAATAGAACGCAAAAATCTAAAATAAAAAAATGTAAATATCCAAAATAAGGTGGGCAAGATCAAATCTAACAAATATATTATATTTTCAATAAGCTTCACGCCCCCCTATAACTATCTACGCCCCACGGGGGGCGCCCCACCGTTCGAAAATCACTGCTATTATGATACATCAAGTTCAAGCATCTGAAAACAAACAAGAGAGCTATGCTCAAATATATGGACACGTAGAGTAACATAATTTTGATGACGTCATAGCGAAAAAAAAAGTAATAGCCTTCTGGAGAAAATTTTTATCTTTAACCACTAAAAATTTCAAAGCAATTGGTCCAGTATTCGAAGAGAAAAGCGACTTTTTAAAAACGTGTCAAAGAACAACAAGAACAAGAACAAGAACAAGAACAACAACAACATAATATTGAAACGATCGTTATGTCCACTACGTGTCCAATAACTGGCTAACCAATCCCATACCCGGCATGTCCCTCTCCCCCGGGATAAATGTATAACTATAAATCCTATCCAATCTTTCCTTTTGTCCAGCCAGCACTCAGAAATTATGATGGGTTCCGTGCAACGAGCCGCGTATTTCGTAGGTCAGAAACACTGAAACAACTATATAAATATTTAACGCCAGGCATTGTTTTCATAACGTAGAAGGGAGGAAATATGATAAAGAGACCAGTTCTATAAATGTGCTGCTATGTGATATATTGTGTAACAGTATCGAAAAATCAGCAATACAGGCCATCCTGAAGTGATGTAATGTCAGGATCGGCCGATATGGAGAATGTCATGTACGGTACCCCATAGTTCATGAGCTGTGGGACTCGAGTACAATTTGGTTTTCATATTGTAAGGAATTGTACTCGACTTGTCATTTATAAAAATTGGATTTAATTTTAATGAAGCTAGGTGCCACTGCCATCTAAGCTTACTAGTAAAATCTGAGCTTACTAGTATAAGGAATATTTTATATAGTAAGAAATACACATCTATGCTTGTCAGTTCAATAAAGTAGAAATTATTGTCTATGGACAGGATGGTAACATGGATGGAAGGATGGAAACTGCAACATGTCAATTTTATGTTCCAAATGTTGGTGGTTTATACACAATGTAATTAACTGAATGTACAACGGAGGTGTAATCGCACGTAGATGTGTTTTAAAGACATTGTGCTTTGGGCCTCTTAATACGTAATGATTGCGATATAGTTACCAACACCACAGAAATAATTGCTAATTCGTTTGACTGGTATAGAGTCTGTTCGAATATTTTAGCATTATCTGGGTAGACAAATAAAAAATAGAATTCCATCTCATTGATCAGAATTCTTAAGTCGATTAGTCTTCTTCTTATGAGTACAAAAGGTAGATTGGAATTTACTACTAACTCCCGTTCAATGGACGTAAATAATTCATAATTCAACCGCTTATTCCAAGCACTCAACACTTGGAGGTACCGATTATTTCGATACTGGTGATTAGGAAGCACATTGCACTTCGTTTCAAACATGAACCACTGATAAACCGCGCAGCCGAGGTTCAATCTCACTATGGATCGTGCATGATAAAGAAAACAGTGTGGGTACCAGGCATTTTATCTGTGTAGAACCGAAATAATTAGAAACAATGGACGGGTTGAATAACTTCCTGTTTTCGAGTTCTTCGACTGCATATATATTATAGACAATAATTACTAATGTTTCAGACAACATCAACCATGACGTCATATTTCATGCAAAGTCATTGCGAAGGTTAGCGGAAAAATTACATCACAACAGTAGTTTGAATACGAATGACGTAATATCAATGGTAATTTTCCACATAGTCCAATATGGTGCAACGCACGTCGCGCTCGAATGAACTGATGACGTCATTCGACCGGAAAACTTTAAATATGTGCGATTCAATAGTTTCCAAACACTGTTGATGGTGTCACTTTGTGGTACATGGTATCAGGTATCATGCATACCGAATATCATGTGATACAAATAGATCGAAGCAGTGTCATAATGCAGTGTTGCTGTTTTGTGCTGCCCCACAATTGACAAAAATAACAAGAAATGTGTCTCAAGTTACAACAAATCTATTGTCAAGTCTGTTTTTATTGTTTGGTGGTGAAATAGCAAATTTTTACCTCCCTCCTGTTAAGCTATGCTTGGTTGCGTGTTGTGTCGGTTATTCTATTATTACAATGAATGATTCAGAGGAGTCATATCTGATCGAGAGTAAACTATAATACATTATCATGCAGCTGTGTAGGTTGACGCATACGCACTATTTCGCAGCCAGACTACTGTATTAGGCAGCCAGACGGTATCATCCATATGGAAGTGTATTTCTAATGAGAAACCTTTGTTCAAGCAGTCAATTATAGCTGTTGGATTTTTAGGAATTCGACATGTTTGTTGAAAAAAGAATTAGCGATATTACAAAATTTGCAACAGTTATCACACGAGCAGAAATCATAATCTGGTAGAAAAGCGTTCAAAAGATTAGACGTCAGGCCGTGTTAAACAGAACAGTCGGTATGAGCTGTAAATGAACGGCAGAACGGTGGAAACTGATTGTTACCGAATACATGCTCTCAATTTAACCTCGCCAAAATGTATTGGATATATAACAAAAAGCGGTAAAATTGTCAAGAAGTTTTACATATGTTTTTAATCATACGAGATTAACTTCTTACGGCTATCTTGCTATATAGCTTTGTATAATTCATAAGCAAAAGGTATAACAGGCTGATAAATATCGATTTGAAACACAGAAACCTCAATCTGATCGTAATAGTATTTGTAGGCCTTTGGATTCGTCCTTTCTAATTTGTTACCATGATGTAACTCTGTAACTATAAGAGAAAGTATTAACAGACAGCATCAGACTTCTACTATTTTGCACTGCGTAATTTGATAAAAAGTTTTGATGCTTTGACGCCACTTTGCTATGCGATCTCAATTGCTAAATCTCGTCGAAATCATATAACCGCTTAGATCGCTAACACCAGAAACGTTTCAAGGGTGACCGTACATTTGAACCCATGTGTATATCCGCCGGTTCAAATTATATGCGGGTGCTAAAACCCATGGGTTAGGGTTAGTATGGGTTCAAATATACGTAAAACAAAAAAAATCCCATAGGTGCAATAGTATGCAGGTGCAATTGTCATGGGTTCAAATGTACGTGGGTTCAAATGTAATGGAACCGTTTCAAGATATTGATAATTATTATTTTCAAGTAGTGGAACTGGAATACATGCATGATTATCCTTATGGGGTTTATCTGTGATTTTGGACCCAACGGCGATACAGTTCCAATATCAATTTCCATTTGAAATGTTTTGACTACAGACTAAACTACAGTATACTTTAATTTAAACAATGTTGATTTGCGTTATGTAATTCATATTCAAAGCGTCTCAATTAAATTCTCCGCAATCTGTAACATACGCATACAATATTGTGTAAAGGCTGAGGTCATTACCGGCACAATGCTGTTCGCGCTTGAACATGTATAATTTCTGCTCACGAATCGAAACACCGGGGGAATGGTCAGGGAATATGCGACGAGTGCGTACTGGCACGTAACTGAATCTTTGTTTACGGCTGAAACGTTCATATCACAAAATTTGAATGACGCAGCATTTTTATATTCGCGTAACCTTGGGTTGAAAAATAATTACGCGGAGAGTGACGTCACATCCATATCGTGTGTCATCCGCATTCCCAGCTAATCGCATTAATGATCAATACGATGTTAGGGACTTTTTATTGACAAAAAACGATCGCAAATGAACGACGATGCTGTGGTACATCGTACAGATATGACATTTTGAGACTTCCAATATCAAACACCCATTTTATTTATTGGCTGCCACTTCGAATGTGTGATCTTAATGTTTTAGTAGCTTAGACGAACCATGTAGTTTTATGACTCTGAGATCGCATACCAAAGTGGCATCATATATTGTTCTGAAAGTATACAAACGTAAAGTATTAATTTTAAAAACCTGCTATTTAAGTTGAACTCTAAAATCTACGCCGCTGCTCTATACGAGTTAGTCACACCCCAATGCGTCACATAATTTTTGACAAAACATATTTGCTGGTCTGGTCAGATTTGTGTGAATATACGCGCAATATGCCTACTGGCACGGGCACATTTCATGATTATTAAGCGTTACTTGTGTGTCACGTTCCATGTATAGTAATCGTATAGAAAATAAAAAAGACAGTTATCTTTATCAGACCATTGTATTGAAAAAGACGGACTTTATCTCCATACATTCGTAACGTTAGTAATGTTTATAGGTACACAATTGTTCCCGGTATGTATATTATTATTGTTTCACATCATTAATGCAAACACAGAGTAGGAATAAACAAAGCAGTTAACGAACCCAATTAAATTTATATACCGATACATCGATCTACCTCATTTAATAATCTGATATATACGACAATCAATGTCGTGCAACCTGGAATGGTTTGGGCGAGTTTGTCAAAATTAATGTGTGTCATTGCGTATTAAATTAAAATGGGTTAAAAATTACAAAGCTATCTGAAAAATCCATATTTACTTTTGAAATGGCCGATTCTGGCTGGCAAAAGAAGTGTATTTCTCAATTCTTATGGGTGGTTAAATTATTTTATGTTTGAAAATGAGATATTTACAAAGATAAAGCGTCAGCGGTAGGTGGTATGAGCATTAACTGTAGCAAATTATATTTTCATTTCAGTTATTTGCGTTATGAATACGACTATAAGTTTAACGTCAGAAGGATTTAACAATGCTGATTCAGAGACTGAATTTCTCTTGTACACGGAAAAACAATTGTTTGAAAAATATGGAAAAGTTAAAGAAGAAATCAAATGGAAAGAAAAGATTAGAATAGTTGCGAAAGAAAAATGTACATGTTCAGGTTAGTATGGGCTCACCCGTTTCAGATTGATTAGAAGCAATATAATATCATAAAACCACCCAAAACAAAAATTTCCAGCTTTGAGAAAATAAAATGTTATTTAGACAATTCAGGGCAAAGTTTCTCAACCGCGGAGGAAATTTTCCGTTTTGTGGGAAGAGTGCGACTAGCGCGCAACACTGGCTTAGAACCTATTAACCTAATGATCTCGGGTGTCCCTGGGTCATTTTGACACCCCTCTATAATTTTTTTAATATTTCACCAACCAAAAATGCCAAAAACATCATTAAAGATTGAACAAATAAAGTATCTCAGTTGCTCAACGTGATCTCAGTCGCATAACAAAATGGCATTAATTGTAGTGTCGGCCTGGTATGCGTTTAATCCCATAAAGAGATTCTCAAAGAATTCGGTTCTTAACCCAAACTAAAATCACCGAGATCACACAACCGCTGAAATTGCATACTAAAGTAACATCCTTCTATCATTAAAGATTACTATACCGCTCCAATCACGACAAAACTTACAGCGGTAACTTGTCGGTATTGTGACGCCATCATCTTGCTTCGATAGATGTCTAACTAACACTTGCTTTTATTACAGCACAACGCTTAAAGAAGTTCGTATTTTCAGTTTTACCAATTTTACAATGGATTCCTAAATATAATCCACGAAAACTATTGTTTGGAGATATTGCTGCTGGAATAACAGTCGGGATAGTGCATCTACCTCAAGGTATTTGTTTAGTGAAGTATTATATATACGTCAAATCATAACACCTGAAATTCCTGACAAAAATGCCATAAATAAAAATATATAGAATCTGTTCGAATCCTATTCTTGAAATTTTCACTGTTCCCCAGCGTACGCCCTATAACAATTTAACGTACCCCGTTTAGGGCCCCAGGCCCCAGTTTCAGAACCCCAAATCTATTTGTATTTTTTATCGCAGGAATGGCCTACGGACTACTTGCTTCATTGCCGGCTGTAACTGGACTCTACGTTTCATTCTTTCCTGTTTTAATTTATATTATTCTGGGTACAAGCAAGCATGTATCAATTGGAACATTTGCTGTGGTCAGTCTCATGATAGCGCAAGTGATTAATAATGTAAGTTTAATCATAGTCTATAGATATATTCTGTTTAATGGTATCTTTTGTAGAAATCCCCCGCCCAAAAAATTCCTCTGCCACCGCTCAAAAGAAAGGATCATGGTTTCTTAGTTCCGGTGTACGATGACTACTCTACATATCAGAGATGATGATAAAGTAATGGGCCATTGAAGCACGTATGGCATTTTTCAATGTTTCCAAACGTGGAAGCGTACAATTACTTAGAACGTGGCGAGAGCGTTATTTTTCAAATCTCACATTTTTGCTACAAAAGATATGTTTTATGTGTTTAATCAAATTATCAATTGGTTCACTTAATTAAATTTCAAAAATTGCTGAAATCAAATAATTCATTTCCATATATTTTGATTACTTATAGCGCTTCCTAAAAATAGCAACAACATTCAACCAGATCGAAACTAATTGCAATGTTTATTAAGTCACGACACATCAATGTCACGGATAGAACGCGCTGTACTTTCTATTATTATTAAAATCACTGACGTCAGTCTTTCACAAAGATATACGCAGTCATGATTTTAATCAACATTGCTAATTAGTGATACTCTTGACGAATGGTATCAACTTGTATATATTTTTATCGCTAATAGCAAAAATATTTATGGTACCTCTCTCAAAATTTAAAAACACCTCCTAGAAGAGGAGCATACAGTCAATGACTGTTTGTAAATAGCTGTTTCTAAAGAGATGAAAAAACAATCTACCGACAGTATAACGTTACTCTACAAATATTTCGTTTTTCAGCACGTGACCCCTTGCCCGGATGTGGGTAGTAATTCGACGACATATTCTTCTACTTCATTTAATCTTAGTTCTACCACTGTAACATATGATATGGTGACGACATCGTCCGCTTCTGTCTCATGTGAAGCTGCGTTGGCTAAACGTAAAATGCAAATTGCGGTTGCACTCGCAATGGTCTGTGGAATAATACAGGTAGTATTTATAAATATGTTATATTTATATCAACGCTCCCAAATGCGTAAATAAAATGCGCTTAATGAATGTAAACCTGCTATTCAAAATCAATAATATACAGCATTCAATTATAAGTACAATTTTGTATGTCCGGTAAATATATCTCACAATGAAATCCCACTTTAAAGCCAAAACAGTTGCCAGTATTATCAGTGATAATATCTATGTTAAAGCGTAGACTATGTTATTGTAGATCTATGTTAAAGGTACACAAATTGTTTCACAAACATGCATTTGAGCTTTCATTATTCTTTAATAAAATGCCATAAATTAAAATACCAATAAATATACTTTATCTTTTAAGGTGGCGATGTCAATATTTCGACTTGGGATTATTACTATATATTTATCAGAATTTCTTATTTCTGGCTTCACGTGCGGGGCAGCGTTTCACGTTTTAACATCACAAGTGCCAAAGTTAATAGGAATTACTGTATCTCGACATTCAGGGCCTCTTGCATTAATTTATGTGAGTATAAGACTTCAGAACTTTTATATTGTTTCTAAAATGTTTAAATTACATTTTCTCAGTTAAATGAATCAAATAAAAACATAGATGAAAATTTCATTCAAATTTTTCTGATTGCATAACCTGAGTTTGGATTTAATGAATCGTAAATCAACACAACATAATATATATTCGTAGCAAATATATGGAAGCGCGGTGTATATATTATAGAACTCTCAACTAAATGAATGTATTCAATTGCTGAAAGTTGTGAAAACAAATCTATCAAAAATAACTTAAGTGCAGTTTCACAAGCTATATTTGAGGACGAATTTTGTGATCAGAATTCTGGCAACAACGCATCAGTGCTGCCATATAAGCTTCAAGGTACCTTTATAACAACAAGCTGAACATTGTATTAATATTCTTTATTTTATTTTCAGACGTATATAGATATTTTTAAAGAGATTATTAAAATAAACTGGGCAACAACTGTTGTGTCCATTTGTTGCATTGCACTGCTCATCGCAGGAAAAGTGAGTAGGCATATTTAGGTTATGGATTTATTTTTATTTTTCAAAGAATAACAAGCATTAAAAGATATTATGTAGATTTTACTCTACCCCGTTTCATTATTAATCGTGTTGATTATTCGACACTGACTAGAGGATATCGATTTGTTTGGAATATGTTTCCAAAAAATGAAATAAGAGTGACACTTTGGAATGCGATCTCAGTGATTTTAGTATTATTCCATCCCTCCGATGGCAGGGTTAGGAACTGAATTATATGAAATGTCTTTATGAGATTGAGATTGAGACTTTAAGCAAGTCAGATCATGCACTGAAGTACTTTTATTGCGCCAAGGTCGCATCCAGAGTGGCACCGAAATAAGTGAAAGAAAAAGAGACAAAACTTCAGCGACGAACATTTTTTAGAAATTTGCCTTACATATTCTACCAAAGCGATTCCCAACCGAGTGCCATGGACTCCCAAGCT
Organism: Styela clava; assembly: GCF_964204865.1. Taxonomy (NCBI): domain Eukaryota; kingdom Metazoa; phylum Chordata; class Ascidiacea; order Stolidobranchia; family Styelidae; genus Styela; species Styela clava. The sequence continues at coordinate 13,243,839 of NC_135264.1, forward strand.
GGCTGATAACTATGATTTCAAATAAAACATTTCAACAATTCTCGGATATTTAAGTATTGATTAGTTGAAGTATTTCTTGATATTGAATACATTTTCTTTTACAGATAATCAACGAAAAGTTTCATGATCGTTTACCCATTCCTTTACCATGGGAATTAGCGATTGTCGTGTTTTCTACGATCGCATCATACTTTGGATACTTCAATAAAAATCACGGAGTACAAATTGTTGGGAATATTCCCACGGGGTAAGACGATGGCTGTTATGTTTACTTGTATTTGATGTTTCTCAGTGCAATAGCGGTAAGCTCTGCGCGGTTGCAGCCTGGACTCGGTTAACAATGGAGTGATATCTTGGATTCTAGTTGGTCAATGTTTATGCTTTGTACTGATTTGTACGCATTCGATCTTGTGTAAGGGGGCGTTACTGTATCTAACTGACGTTTTAAAAACTGACATAAGTCTCAATGAACAATTGCGTACCGTTTTTACGAATTGCGAAAGATTAAACGCAAGCAGAAGTCATTACATCGAGTAAAAAATGCATGTTTTTGCTATGCATGCTTTGATCATCAATGTTTCACTATATATTCCGCTATAAATCTGGGATATAATCTTGCAACTAAATGGACTTGTGTAAACGGTGTTTTCGTCGATATCAATAACAGTATACGTAGAGAAAACACTTCATCGCGGTTTTATTTCTTGCTGATTTTTCATTCCAAACTACATATGCAGGTCTACAGCTTATTGCAATGCAGTACAAACTAAGTATATCAAGATTACTCATTACAACTTTATTACAGAATTGAAACTTCTATTCCACAAGCGAGTGACATCGGTTTAGTATTTCTAGAAGCAATTCCAATTGCAATTGTCGCGTTTGCTATCGAAATTTCATTGTGTCAAATGTTTGCAACTAAGCATTCATATAAAGTCGACTCAGATCAGGTATTATTACTCTTTGATTGCATTTGTTATTTATATATAGTGTATAACCTTCATTCAACAATTTCCTTTCATTACGTACCGGGGACTTCTGTTTGCAATTCGTATGCTTGCAATTTGAATGAATTCTAGATACTCGATGGTCATATTCAAATTTATTAAGCAATTTCAAGTATTTGGATTATGTTACAGGATAGGATTTTCCATATATATTTATCCCGGGAGAGAAATGCCGGAAAAGTGGCTTATTTATATGAAGTAAGTACCACGCCTTTCGTCCGGTTAACGTTCCATGTCGGATTAGTTAGCCATTTAATTGTTTCAGATGCACGGACTTCATGATAGAAGAAGCCGTAACCGGCCGGCGGTTACGTAAACCACCCTGTGGCGGTAAGGAGTCCAGCAAATCTCTCGCACATAATAATCCCCCACGCGATATTAAATAAATAGATAATAAATAGCCATTTTATCTGATAAATTTTTAAATAATGTCTATGTAATAGATGAATAATCTTTTTTTTTATCAGGAATTATTAGCCATTGGTGTTGGGAATATATTTGGTTCGTTTTTCTCTTGTTTTCCTTCGGCAGCTTCTTTGTCAAGGTCGGTGATATGGGATGAAGTTGGCGCTCATACACAGGTAAGATTGAACATGTATTCTAATGCGTTTATCAAATGAAAACGAATAGTCTTATATCCACAATTAAAGTATTGGAATTTGAATTAGTTACATTTATTTTTATTGGGTAAACTAAATGCGGACTTTTACAAGTTTGTCGTTCAATGCTCAACATGGTGAATGCTGGTACGAGTAAATACAAACGATAGAAAAAAGTAGCGTACTAGAAGTCAATGACACCGCGCCTTTAGATTGCAATCATCGTGGTATGACATTATGAAGGTTATTACCGGCCACTAATTTTGTATTTTCCGTAAGTGAAAAATCAATATGAGCTGATAAGAAATCTCGTCCAACGAGAAGCGTAACTTTATTTTCTAGTCACGGAATGAGATTTTCGAAAGAACTGCCTGCACCCCCGCATGTAGTGCGTTTTTACCAGGTTTTAGGCAGTCTTTGAGGCAAGAAGTATTTTACCTTTTAGAATGGAACTTTTTTAATTCAGCTAAGTACCCATTAAAGATTGAATAAATAAAGTAGTTTTCCTGCATATATATATATTGAGAAAGGATTGAAGAGTTCCTAAATAGGCCAAGGGGGGAATTTAAGGTACTCCCGTAGTGTGTCGGACATCGGACGTAGTATGTGTACCAGATTAGGGTTAGGCCATAATTTCAGGTACAAATACTACGGGAGTCACTTGGCTAGTCCCCGAACTCGTTATAGAACTAAAATTGGAATAAAATTATGGCCTAACCTTAACCTGGTAGTGACTGGTACACACTCTACGTTCCGGTGTGCGTCATCTTGGTTCACATACCACAGGAATACCAAATTTAACGAAAAAGGGTGGAAACCACCGCATTACTTTACCAATGGATTCATAATCAAACTTTCATTCCAGATCACGGGAATATTTTCATCTATATTAATTTTGATTATTCTACTGTGGATCGGTCCGCTGTTTGAATCGTTACCACAAGCAGCACTTGCCGCCATCATCGTAGTCAATCTCAAAGGTCTGTTGAAGCAGTTTGAAAAGGTGAGATATTAGATTACACTCTAATCTTTAGCCAGGAAGTGAAGTCGAGGAAAATATATAATAGTCTCCGACTCCGGATTGCAAAAAAATGGACTTCGACATCAGCTCTGAACTCCGAAAAAGTCAAATTTTCATAGCAATAAGCGAGCGATGCTTGAATATATGCACACTAAGACCAAAACGAAGTAGCACGGGTCTGTCACAGTAGACTACCGGTATCACAGTCTTCGACTTTGCGAAACGACTAACGCGAACGCGGAACAGCCACAATGTGCGCAATTTTTAATTTTTATGACGTCATCGGGCACAAAAAACGAACCCAATAGAGGCCACAGAATTTTTTCAAATAAATAGAAGTAATAGCCCTCTAGCGACAAATAGAATCTTTAACCACTATGAAAAAATCTATGCTTGCGACATATTCATTTTATTTCATACAGATACCGGCGTTATGGAGAGTGAACAAACTTGACGCTTTGACATGGGTTGTCACATGGCTTGCTGTAATTCTTCTGGGTGTATCTCTCGGACTTGGCGTTGCTGTTGCATTTGGAATGTTTACTATCGTTCTTAAAACTCAAACGTGAGTCGCAAAATTGTTTATTTTATACTCATTTACCACTTTTTGTGTTAATGACAACGGACCACGGACGTAGACAAAATTTGTTATGAAGTAGGCACGGGTTTTTAGATTTATTCGAGAGAAGAGAAAAGCCGATAATAAGACTCGATCATACGTCTAACCACGGCCACTAGTACGACTACCAGTAACTATCAGGTATAGAAATAGTTACCAGATGATAGAGATAGACGTAACCGACCAACGGTTGCCACCCTACTTCCTCGCACAAAATTGTGCCTAACTAGAATCAAATATGCGAACTTGCGCATGGAATTAAAAGTGCGATTCTAACGATCACTCTTCGATCTCTGACTGGCACAATTCTATCTCTAAAGATCACAATAACGCTTCTCTTTAATTCAGTGTGAAAGGATCAGTTCTTGGCGTCGTTGGATCCGGGGAATATCGAGACGTTGATAAATACAAGACAATGAACGATGAAAATTCTAACATTATTGTATTCCGTTATCCAGCACCTATTATTTATGCTAACAGAGAAAGGTAATTTTTACAAATTCCGGATTTTGTCACTGTTAAATAATTCATTATAACCCTCCACTTTGATTTCAGTTTCAAACGCCAGGTAACCCATTCCCTCGGATTTGATCCAGTGTTGGAGGCTAGCAGAACGAAGAAAAAGAAAAAAGAAACTGGAACTCTAGTGGGTGACAAAATTGGGGCGATTCCAAACTATTCAGCAGCCGGAAACAGTAACCGAGATCCCGAAAATGGACTTCCTGGTTCACCCGGAAACGATTCGAACTCTTCCCTCGACAAAGCAACGCCAAAAGAGGCCAATATTACAAACGGGTATACAGCAGGGAAAAAAATTCCCGTTCAAAGGTTATCGAGTGATCAAGGATTAATGGGACATGAAACCGACACTTCTTCAAAAAAGATTACTCATTTCGTCTTGGACATGAGTTCTTGTCCATTTATTGATAACGATGGCGCCAAAACGATAAAAGCAATACACCTATCGTTTCTACAACTCAGTATTAAATTCTTCATATCCTGCCCTAACGGTAAGTAAATTAATTGATACATATGTAAATAAGATCTTGATGAATGTGATCGACCAACCAACAAACTATTCTAGATATAGGGGCGAGTAGAGATGTACCTTGTGATATGATCGCACTGCTTTCTTTAGAAGTCAACGTATATAACGTTATCGCCTTTTATCCCGGGATAGAGAAAAATTGATGAAGACTTCTTAACTAGTTCTAATTTAGTTTTAGACAGATGTGAGCGGTGATTGATGTTCAAACAACCAACCAATCAACACCTTGATCACCCCTCTTTAAGTATCGATTTCACACGACCCCACCCAACGACCGAAAACAACCCTTAGAAATACCTCGAACTTGTGTTTTATATGGAAATTACGAATTTATTTGTTGTCTGTTTACTGTATTTGTTGTCTGTTTACTTTTTTGTATTGTTCCGTTTTAGTCAGAGAGCCGAAATAAAATGATTGATTGATTGACTCTGTGCAACAACTTAAAAAAATGCCGTTTTTGTCGTAGTATAGTCTTCAGAAAAGTTTCGCCGTTTATAGAATATATAAAAAAAAACTTATAAATTCAATTCCAGCCGAAATTAGACGAATAATCACTGTAGTATGCGAAGAGAAGATGCCAGTTTTCTTCGTTTCACTGAAGAAAGCAACAGAAGTCGCGCGAGGTGATGTCGTTGTGGAATTCGATGACGCTGGGGACGTTATACCAACAAATACAGGCGACGACGAGACAAACTTATAACAGGACATACGGTGACCGTGCGACAATCGGTCCTCATACAACAAGGGCAGATTTAAGAGATGAATCGTGACTACCATACCAGCCACACGTGAAAGAAGATATATGTATTGCATCGGCGAAAGCATACAGCAAACTTTCAGTGCTGATAACCCACTACAGAAAGCTATATAACTCAAGGAGAGAAAGGCCGATAACAGAACCGCCAAGCCTGAAAAGAAGCCTTGCTGCGTATGATAAGATTTATATATTCATACCGGGAAAAGAAGAACCCGATAAGGCGACTTAATCATATAGATAACCACGGCCTCTCGTCCAGCTATCAGTCCATGTCGGGCTTGGCCAGGTATTTGTTTCAGATGCATTGACTTAGTATAGTGAAACTAAACACTATAAAATAACTGTGTCCCGAAATTCTACGAAAGTGAAGTTGCAGCCGTTCACCTTAAATTTCCATTATTTTCTTATTCATAATATGCTTTTGTACTTCTTATGTACTATGTACGTTTATTTATACCTCTTTGCACAGACAACATTGAAATATAAAGTTATTACAAAATTAGGACGTTCAATCTATTAATTCTAAAGAATTGAGAAACAACAACAATAACAAATAGAATTAAAAATAGTAAAGAAGAAACCAAAGTTCAGAAATAGGGACTATCACAACATGGGTAACCAATGCCATCAGAGCAAAGCAGGCCAAAATTAGACACAAAGAATATTCGCGGGACAGGAGAGGGCCTGCAAGGGGCCGATACGACGGTATGTATAATTAAGATACTGGTATAATTGAATATTCACATGCTTAAGCTGTGATAATGATGTAACAATTGGCCGTATCTAGAACGCAAAAAAATATAAGGTGTTAAACTTATTTCACTCAGATTTGGCGGGCCATATTAAATCGTTACGGGGCCAAAACTGCAGTAAAGGAAGCAGTTATCATCCGGCGATTATGATAGCCTGAAATGGGGCAAGGGAAGGAGGTGGATATTGTATGTGTACAAATCACGACCAATATGCCAGGTAACTACCATTTTTTTCGAAATGACTGAACTATTGGCAAGTGGAGCTGTTAGTTATTTCTGTTACCAAAAGTCGCTACTTTTTAGCGTCTCACAAATGTAACAATGCTTCTATACAGTGCAAAATATGAAGAATTCAACATTAAATGATATGTAGAGCAAAATCTCATTGTGCATTTGAGAATGCCTTTACTCTATTATTTAAATGAATATAGTAAATAATAGGCAATTTTTTAGCGAAGTTATAATGTATTTATCAGATGGGGGTTACACAAGACTAAATAACAAGTGGATGTGTATAAAGCAAGGATGCAGGAATAAAAATAACTATTCTGATTGATTCAAGAGTCTTGCTGCACAATATTGCAAATGTATTTCTGACTTTGGTCGGACGAAACGTTACAGAAATATATTCGTGTGAGTGTGCAGCACGACTCTTGAATCAAATATTATTACATATATCGTAAAATTAAACATAATTCATGATTTTCCCACGACAATTGCAAATTTCATATAATACTTTCCAAAAAAAAACTTTTTGAATGATCTGAACAAGCTAATTTACCCATTGTCAATCTCATGATTACAATATAGAGTCTTACATTGCTCTAAACGTGCCGTATACTCAAAATTGACATGCCAGCTTTGTGTATAAAATTGTTATATGCCAATAAAAACTAGAATTAGGTAAATGAAACAAAGAAATAAAGAGAAATGCAATACAAACTTCAAGAAAGGTAAATCTTAATGCTAAAACTTGAAAAAGATGTGTATTTAGTACCATCAACACCACAGACGCTTCATATATATATACGGAATTCTTATATGATTCAAAATAGTACAAGTAACTGAATTCTTGTTACAAAGTATATGAATTACCATTAGGAGTAGTGCTCTTACCAAACACTACATTTGTTTTCTGGATTCATTGGACTGCCGATGGGACATTGGAACGCTTTGGCAAATTCTTTCGAATTCGATGCCGTACCTAGCACTCTGATTTTACTAGGAGAATGCACGCTGACTAAAACACTTTTCTTCATGTATTCAGGAGTACTAACAGAGCACCAAAGCTGAAAATAAATAGCACATAATAACTATGGTTACTAAGTGTCTTGTGATAAGCAAAATAAAAATCGACATAGATAGAAATTCATATTTATACAAGAGAGAAAAGTCCAATAGAACGAATGTGACTACACTCGAAGCCCAACCCCAAACAGAAGTTTACCAGTAAACTGAGAAGTTTACCATTTCTGTAATACAAAATCATTCACATAAAATTTTAATGGGGTGGGCGGAATGGTCATTTGGTAAGAACGTTGTATATGGCTATATTGACTTTGCAGGTCAGATATCTTGAATTCAAACCCCATGCCCACCACCTTACCCACAGTTTGATACATTGGGTAATGGGAAAAAATAATGGTCCTATTAAAACAATGGGGACTCAAACCCATCAGCGGCTGCTTATACAGGGTGAGGGTGTCAAAACCCCCCCATAACAAACCCCTCTCAATAACACCCTCCACCGAGTTAAAAATCTTTCTTTGGCTCATAATTGAAGAATAAATCGATATCATACCTGTGCGAAGCCGATAAAAAACAATTGATCTCTTGTATAATTCAACGACGGCAATAATGGATCTTCTAAATCAGCGTCCCCATTTTCTCTCCAATGCATGTACGCCTACAAATACAAATCATATCAGCCTATTGTCCCATTGAAAACAGAATTAGAAAAAATCGAGATCGGAAAAAAAAAACACATACATCATATGCAAGTCTCAATCCACCATTGTCAGCAATGTTTTCTCCGACAGTAATGTTTCCGTTAATCTGTGAAAGCAAATGATATTCATGATTTATTTTTATATGGCCTTTCCGTATCTTTACGATGAGCAAGACCTAGCAGTCAACACAAATTTTCACTAATTAGTAATTAGTGATGAGCATTTTCAAATACCCCATGATTTCAGAATCTGATTGAATATTTTTTCGAATCAAATCTAAGATAAGTTATTGGATGAGACTTTATTGTAATAGTTCTTCCAGACACGAATAACCGAAAACATAGAATCCATTAGTCAACTGTTTGCTGAGTTTTCACACACAATATAGAACATGTTTCATCAATAACTCGAAAGAACAGAGCCAGTAATTCAAAATTTCATCTAAACCGTTTCAAAATGCCCAGCACTAGAAATCGGCTAGTATTTTTGGAAGGACCAAACAGGGTGAGCAATTTGTTAATCCTGGGAGAGGTGATGAGATTCAAACCAGGAATTATAAACCTGTAAATAAGCAGACACAAAGTCACAGATCTTAGTTTTGTGGTTCCCAACATTTTTCGTTAAATTTCTTGGCCTATTTTGAAACTCTTTATTTCTCCCTCACTATGCATAAAAAAACTTTATTTGTACAATCTTTATTAGACCCTTAGCTAGTGTTATAAGCAAGTCACACCTATGCCTCACGTGTGCATAAATGAGTATTGTAGTAATATTAAAGAACTAAAGAATATTAGTAATACAAAACAAAATTCTACCCCGGTTTGGAAACGGGTGACCGTACGTTTGAACCCACGTACATTTGAACCCATGTGTACATCAGCGGGTACAATCTATATGTGGGTGCCAAAACCCATGGGTTAAGGTTAGAATGGGTTCAAATATCCGCAAAGCAAAGAAAATTTCTATGGGTACAATAGTATGCAGGTGCAATTGTCGTGGGTTCAAATGTACGTGGGTTCAAATGTACGGGAACCTTGGAAACGTCCTAATATACGAATCTGATATGTAACTCACGTTCCGACCCCCTATCTTGTAGTTAGAATATTGCTCGATCATGCATTCAGCCTTTTTCTTGAACTTTTCAGCAGTTTCATTCTTCCACCAGTTATTAAGATTGCCATCGAGACCGAATTTTCTTCCTGTACATCAAAATCGAATTAGCAAGGTTTGAATAGGATTTCATTATACATCCAGGCGAGGAGAGCCCATAATATGGTGTCATCATGTGGCAAACCATGTTCTGTCGTACGGTTACTAGTCGAGGTTAAGTATGTAAATATGTGGACTATCACATTCACATATATGTAATATGTATGTGTAATATGAACTTGAAAAACCACAATATTAACTACTAAAAAAAATCTCAAGAAATTTGTTCAGAGGCATACACTTTGATCAGTTCTTTCTTAAAACATCAAAATTTGGTTTTAGTTTGGTTGTGGTGGCATCAGACGGGCCATATCAAAGTAACCAACAGGCCGGATTTTTCCCAATTCAGCTAGAGCAACTGGATCATACCGGTAAAATTCTGTTAGAAACTGGATTTAACCGATTTGGTCTGGATAAACTTAGTTAATAACTCGCTAATCATACGATATAATTCGCCCAAAATCGATAGGCTTCTGGTCCGAGATATGAAGAATGCACATGCAAAATCTGGAGCAGATTCAATCTCGCTTTCGTGAGATATCGCGTGCATCTAACAGACATACAGGCAGACAAATACCTATCAACATACTTAATAAGCTATGTCATTAGAGATCAAAGAAACACATTATTTGTGAATATATTTAGGTGCATGTGATGTGTATTTGTCACATACATATGTGTAGTGTATAACTAACCTTGGTCATCAAAGCCGTGTGTTAATTCATGCCCAACAACCAATCCAATTCCGCCAAAATTAATTGATTGTGGATAGCTACTGCTGTACGCCGGAGGTTGGAGTATTCCAGCTGGAAACACTGTCAAGAAACAACAGGAAAAAGGTGATTCTGGAAGCTACGAAATTCATGGGGAAAATTTACGAAGAAGTTATCTTACCTATTGTGTTTTCAGTTGGTGAGTAATAAGCGTTCAAGGTCGGAGGGGTCATTTCCCAGCTGAAAATAATAGGAAAAGTAATGCACGAAACGGTGTTCTTGTCTTCTAAAGCAGGCATGAATTTAACAACAGTTAACAGATAAACAACACCTAAATGTATTTGCTTTCTGGACTGCAATGACTTGAAGAAGGTTAGCTGGATATTGGAAAGTTGAATTTTCATTGTAAAATTCAACAATCTTTAAAGGCCCACTTTGAGAATCGCAAATAATAAACAGTATTAAAAGTAGTGATGTCCATAGCCATAATAAAACATTTATTACGAAAAAGGGATTACTGCGATCCTTGCGGTGTGGCTCATTGTGCTAAGCATTAGGAATATGCTCGTCATCGCACCTCTGATTACGTGGTTTCCCAGGTTCGAATCTGTGGGGTGAAACTATGTGCGAGAGGATTATCGGACTCTTCGCCGACGTAGGGTGGTTCACATAACCGCCCGTTGGTTTCAGCTGAAACAAATAACATCCGTTGGTTTCAGCTGAAACAAATAACATCTGAAACAAATAACTGGCCAACTAATCCTATACCCGACATGGACTAGTAACTGGACAAGGGGCCGTGGCTCGTCATATGATAGAGTCGTCTTATCGACTTTCCTCTCCCCCAGGATAAAAGTGTGAATAAGTTTTTCTAATCATACCAATAATACCCGAAGTGTTCAAAATTTTGAAAAATACTCAAACAAGTACTCACTCATCTTTGTCGACTTTTTTCCTCAACATTTTGAGTTCTTCCCTCCGAATAAATAAATAATATTTATATATCACATCAAAATACGACGTTTTTTCAGTGAAATCAAACTAAAATAAAAAAAAATGTTCAACTCAAGCTCTGTACTATTTAAAATTAGTTATAAAATATCAGAGCTCAAAATGATCAGAACAGAAGTACAGAATGCAAAACGACTCAAATAAAAAAAAGTACTTATTTTATAAATATAAATGAGTTTTTGTGTGTCACAAAATAGGTGCATTTTGAGATCTGCATTGTCAGCAAATTGTGCCGGGATTAAATGAACTTATTATTGATTACTTACATCCATATACTCGCTATTGACTCTTGTCTCGTTAAGAATGTAATCTGGAAATCCAATCATATCTCTGACAGCGTCAACCTTAATTAAAAAAAATAAATAACTAACATTGTTCGGAAAAAAGGAACACCAAACATGGCCCACTGCTAACCTGTGTTTTGTAGCACAAGTTAGCAATGGGCCATGTTTGGTACTATTATAAATTTCATTTAAAAATATACTTTTTTAATTGCTTTCGCTTCTGTTTCTTTGTCTACCCAACTAGTTTTTGGCAAGTTCCGCTTGAATGCATTTTTTATTTCCGTGACCATTAGTTCCGCCTGAATAGATGTAACGATAATGATTATGTCGTTTTTCAAACTTTTTTTTAAATATACTTCTTGAAATACTCACTCTATCCTTGCTCTTGTGGTCGAAACTACTAGTAATAAATAATTTTCCGAGAGCGAGTCCTAATGACGTATCGACTGTACTTACGCAACTTCTCCATCTTTCATTGCAAGACTGTAAGGAAAAAAATGAGAATCAGAATGGTGGTTAGACATAACTATAACAGCTTCCAAAAATTCGTTTCATCCAAAACCATTGGCATGCAAACTGCGGCCGCAGTCCAAATGTGGCCCGTGGACAAATTTTGGTACTCTAGTAGTATGTAGATCAATATGGCGGACACCAGAACGTAGTATGTATAACAGGTTAGGGTTAGGCCATAATTTCAGGTACAAATACTACGAGAGTCACTTGGCTAGTCCCCGAACTTGTAATAGAACTAAATTAAGGAAAATTGAAATAAAATTATGGCCTAAGCCTAACCTGGTACACATACTACGTTCCGGTGTCCACCATCCTGGTGCACATACTACAGGAGCACCCAAATTTTTGTGGCCTACAAATAACCTCATTTTCAATGATTAAAAACAAAAATTGGTCATAAACTTAATATTATCTGTTTTTATGAATATATGTCGTAATTATACCTGTTGTGTGGAGTTTGTTTTGTAGTAATTAGCGTAACAGATCTTAGTTATGTTGTTTTCTAGCTAAACATGCTTACTGTTAGAAACACAGAAATAGGAATTGCGAGCAAGAAATATTTTGAACTTTGATGTGGTGATTGTTTATAGGCTCTACCGTCAATGTGCATATTTGGCCCAGTGGTACAAATAGTTTGTCGAACCGTTGCAATAGATCCTTAGTCCAGTAGTTTTAATTTGGTATTGCAGAAAAACAGAGATGGTCCAACTGTCTATTGAATATATGAAGAGTTTTTTATAACTGACTTACTGAATCAGATCCATATATTGCTTTGTTCATTTTAGTTCTGGCATCAATGAAATCTTGTCCAAGTGGTCCAGTAAATGTTGATACAAGATGCCATATCATAAAATTATTGAGAGTCCTAGAAGAAAATAATTACCGGTATAATTTCACCCAAGAGCTGACGCCACCTTATTTTTTGAATTATCACAAATAAAAACTCAAAGGTAAAAAATTGTAGCTCAATTGTCCAAATGAAAAAAGTTCCAAACTCACTCATTCGAAGTAGTTTTTATAACATCTGTTAATTTCTGTAGATATTCTTCGGATGATGTTGCAATTTTTTCAGTCGGTTTTAGATTTTCATCGGGTAGAACATTTTTGAAAGCTGTGTCGATATATTCCATCCAATCTATTATGGGAGTCATCTCCTAAATTGAGAACGCAGTTCAGTTAGTTTCGTTAACCAATACAGAGATAATATTCCGATAATATGCTGAAAAAGTTATCAACAAGGTGTTTTACCGTTTACTCAGAGCAAGGCCCTAAATAAGAAGCTGTTGAAATGCAGTGTTTTCGAAATACTGTAAAATTTTCGAAACAGCATATACCATATACATTAATACCTCAATAGTCGAACGACTAAACACTAGAACAATTCAGTAGCCCACTAAAAATTTGAATAAAAAATGATGCAATTCAGTAAATGATACCGATTCTGAATACATTCTGAAACAAAAGAGCAATGCTCAAATATATGAACAAGTGGGCCAAAACGAAGTAGCATCGAATCTTTTATAGTATCTGTAGCCAACATATCACCGAGATGTGATCACGGAACCACGGCACGGCACACAATTTTTTTAATTTTGATGTCGTCATCACACAAAACTTCGCAGTGAAAAACGAATCCATAGATCCCACAGATATTTTTAAAAGAAATGAAGTATAGCCCTCTAGCAACAACACAAGATTTAATTAACCACTGGAAATTCCAAAGCAATTGGTCCAGCAGTTGAAAAAAATGATTTTTCTCGACTCGCTTCGGCCATTGCTTAATAACAGTACAGCAAAACGGTTCACAGATTTACTTTTTGTACAAAAATCACAGAGATAGACTCAGAAACAAAAAAAATTTTAAAATAAATATTCCAACCTGCAATTGACTTATTGTCATATATTTATAGTAACGATCCCGCTGTCTTGCTTTTTCAGCTGGCATTTGAATATTCGCAAGTTTTTGCTCAAATAAAATTATATCCGTCATTGCTTGAGATGTTTTATTTTTATCAGCACCAAGAAGTACAGTAATGTCGACCATAAACTCATGATAAGCTTTCAAGATCTGAATAGAATAAGGAATGGATTGAAAATTATGTAGGTTTATATGCAGGGATGGCCAAAACCGAATATTCCACCATTCCGAATTCATAATATTGAGGAAATATTTTCAGGCGCTCCAGAAGTGTGTGTACCAATATGGAGGTAACTAATTTTTTTCACCTACTTTACATCAAGTTGTGTAAAAGGACTCAAATCTATGGGCAGGGGCTAACACAGACGATCCCCGAACTAGTAATAGAACTAAAATAAGGAAAATAAAATTATGGCCTAACCCTAACCCGGGACTGGTACACACACTACGGAGTACCTATTTTCGAATATGGAATATTGAATACATTCTAAATTGGGGGCAAGTTCATGTAAAAATTTTCATAAATCATTATATCTTCATGCTGATCACATCTAAAACAACATAAATATAAAGGTCATTGTTCCATTGTATATTTTCTGTATAGCTCTCATAATTTAGCCAACATGCTATATTCATGGCCAAGCTTGGAATAATATAAGAAAAGAAGTATAATATTTTAATTCATCAATCAGTAAATATGCATGAATAAATATGAATTGAATATTTCAAATATATTCTTGTTTCGCAACATTCTTTGAATGTGAAAAGGCTATTACCAAGAAATATCGAGACACGAGTGCAAGTCATGCGTTAATAATGTGACTTAATGTCACATACATAGGAGCTAAGACGAACAAATTTGAAAGGTCAAAATTTTTGCAATGGTAAAGTATAGGAAGAAAATTTTCTGGGGCCAAGTGTAGGGAAAAAAGCTATTGATACTAAAATGGAACTATTTCTGTGCCATTCAAAATTTACCTTGTCATCAAGGGTCTTGTTTACATAAAATTTTCTTTTACTGAGACTTAGATGTCCATTGTCAACCTAAAAAAGATAAAAATGAAATTTTCATTAGTTTATAGCGAAAATTCTGTACAATCCAACAATTATTGTTTAATTAGCCGTAATCGTTATACTTATAGTCGAAAATTTTCCGCAAATTTATTCAAATGTGGCCATACTGTTCTAAAATTCAGCACGGAAAACAACCAATTCCCAAGAGAATCTTGGCAAATCAATCTAGCATTCTTGATAAAATTGATAACAAATTACCTTTAAAAAATTCATGGCACTCTACTAGATGGTATGATAAATGTGATAGAAAAAACATAAAACCCATTAATATTTGTAAAAAATTGTTTGAATGAATTTTATACTTTTTTAATCAAATCTTCCAAAAATGGAACGAACCCTTGGAGCAAAATATGTTCTATAATATCATATCATTTACTGAATTATGAATTATTCAACAGCACCTAGTGAATTTGTAGTGCTAATAAGTCATAATTAACATATTGATTAATTTTTACGGGGTTTAGTTATTCAGTAATTATTCATTATTATTGAAAGGAATCTGGAAATACGTTAATAATATTTGTTTTGGGGATAAAGAAATGAATCAAATCAGATCAATGTGAATTTTGATCCAAATGTCTGAATATGAAAGCACAATTATAAATTTCTGATGAAATTTTGATTAGAAATTTTCCATTATCTACCATCTGAGTTTATTTTTAGCAAAAAAGTTCCTGTCATGCAATAGGGATGTCTAATAGGAATTGTAAACTCAAATCAAAATTTGTTAGATTCAATACTTTAAGTTCTCGATTTTAGAAATAATTTGATATTGTTCGATCAATTTTGATTTTATAAACTACGGTATATGCAGCCCTTCTTTGATAAACTGTTAATTAGGAGCGCTTCAAAAAATTTCGATACCACAATGAAAAGCCTGGGAATTCGAATGTGACAAATTCAGTTCAAGACTAACTATAACCGTTTTGGTTCCTGCCTGGATTTCTACGTAATCGATGCACATGAATCCATTAACACAAAGGGGGGAAGGGGTGGTAGTTAGTTATACCCTACACCATTCAGCCGTAAATTCATTATCTATTCTCAATATTTGTTAACAGATACTAATGAAATGATTAACATGAGCATTTTTATCATTTTGAAAGTATAAAATGATATCAACTAGATAGGATTTACAAATTTATCCTGGGGGGAGTAAAGTCAATAAAACGACTTAATCATATGGCGAACCATGTCCTCTCGTCCGGTTACCAGTCCATGTCAGGTATGGAATTAGTTAGCCAATTATTTGTTTCAGATGCATGGACTAAATCAAGAAAAAGCAATTTCAAAACCTGAGTGAAACAAAAGAAAAATTACTTGAAGTATATTCTTATCAACATGTTTCAAGTCTGTGTCGACGCCGACAGAGAAGAAGTTAGATAATCCGAAGGGCTCTAATTTTCTTCGTACAGCGTTGAGGTCGAATGTCGTATTGTCCCATTCACCAAACACACTCCAACCACCAATCTGTGAAATTTGATATTTTTTTAAAAATCTAGAATAATTAACAATCCAACCAAACATGGTCCATATGAAAATCGAGCAAAATTAAACTATTTTATATGTCAATCATCCTTGTAAGGGTATGCGATAGCCTCGTGTTGGACCTGGCTGTTTTTACATTACAAACGACTCGACACTTGCCCAAAAAATTTGAGTCAAAAATACTACGGTAATCGAACAATAATTCAGAGCTCGAACAAACGAGCCGAGCGAGCAGCCAGGTGAGCAGGATAACGTGTATTGAGAAATTTTCGTTATTTAGTGCTATTTGTTAAATTTTTGCCGGTGGTCTTGGGTACAAGGAAAGCAGTAATAAGACTAAGAGAAAGGAGGGTATGTTCGAATACCAAGGTATCTCACTAGTTTCTTCCATTGTCATGACTGCTTATACAAGGCTTTGTTCAGAGAGAAAGGCTTATAAAACCATCATAATAAGCTAACCTTTTTAACGAGCTTCAAAAGTGGTTCAATACCATAATCATTGATTGCAGTTAAATTCAAACAGGTTTTATAGAAAATTTTTGCTTTCCGTTCTGCAGAATCCTTAGTGTTGTTTTTGATTTCTTCTTCTGTAAAAACAATTTCAAACACACATGGCAGAATTTTCATCTTATAATAGAGCTAAAGCAAAAATTTCCCACCGAAGTGCTGTCACGAAAATTAGGTTTTGTTAAATGCAATAAAACAAGTCTAAAATTTTTTCAAGTAGGCCTACCGTATTGTTATCTAAAGCGATTTCCTATGAATTGAAATTATAAATTTATTCAATTTCATTTTAGTGCAAATTCTGGGGCAATTCCAGTGAATTGTTCTAAAGGCAAATGAGCTTTCTATGTTTTCAGAAGGATATTCTTGCTATAGTATACCGGTGTCTTATGCAAAAAAAAATCAACTAATACGAAAATCAATGACAGAAAAGGAGTCATTGAAGTGGAACAATTAGAACGGTATAGTCTGAATTGAAAGTTTGGCATGTTTTCAAGGTGTCGAAGTCATATTTTCAAACCCCCCAAGGGGTCGGGGAGTAAAAATTTTAAATTAAGTCTGCAGAGTCAAAAATCCAGAACTACAATGGCAATAAAAAAGTCAACATCTTGCATTTCAAATATCATTCATTAAATAAATATTCTAATCCACATGCTAATCAAGAAATATATTCATCAGATTACCTAATAAATTTTTAAGATCCATTTGTATGCTTTTCTTTTGAATACTGAAAGTGTCCCAGTATGCATGTCCTGATGGAAGAGGATTTTTCTTTTCCCAACCACCACAAGAAAACTCGTAAAAATCATCACACGGATTAACAGTTTCATCCATAGAACTTGCAAGCATACTTGCAACTTCAACACAAGCCCTTGTTGTGCATGTTGGTGGTTCTAGGGAAAAAATATGTGCAAATATAAGTCAAGTTTGAATTTTAAAATTAAAAAAAAAGTTGCCAAACTAAGGAGTCCGCTTTATAAATACGCATCGCATAACTCTGACCGCACTAATACTCTTCTGCAACCATTTTCTATGATAGGTGTGTATTTGCGGGTTCAGCAAAGAAGCATGGAAGTGATGGAATTTAAATAATAGCCTACTTATTAAATAAATAAAATTAAAAATTGAGAAAAAGGGAGAGGCTGTTTCCCTTTTGTCTTTGAATACTAGAAATAAAATTCTTCTGCAAAGTGGTAATATTGCATGTCCATCTGCTTGGAATGGAAGCTGAATAAACATGGTTACACTGTTATATTGTATTTTACATAAAAGAACTAGTCACATCACACTTGATTGTGTCTTGTCAAGCTAGCCTAAAAATCGTACCGCTGTCTGTGTAGCAACCCAACACCAATAGCCTTCTACGAAAGAGGCCATTCAAATTGCAATTGGGACTATATGCCCATCTCACACCTGCAGCGTGACCCAAAAATGGTACCCATAGAATATGTTCAAAATATGATCTGGGTTCCACTTTTGGCAGCATAATAGCCTTCTACAGAGGAGATCATTAATGGTGATTGCGGCCATATATTAATTAATCTCTTCTTAATCTACTGTATGTAAAACAGCCCAATTGCCCTCTACATAAGAGGCCATTTAATTAAATGGGGATTGGGAATATATTGAACTCCCAACGCACATGTCTATTTTATAATAAATAAGGACTTTGTTTTAATAAAATTGACCACCTCGAATCTCTGCCATTTGATTTTTTTTGGGTGGCAAAGGTCAAGGTGAATCAGTCTTTTTTGTTTCGTTGGAGCAATGATTTCAAAATGCAAACTGGCATAATACGTGTTTCTAATTGTGTGTGAACACTCAGCAAACTGTCTGAGTGGTGGATGTTTGGAAGGAACCATTACACTAAAAAAATCATTGCAAGTGCTAAGTATTCGAGATTTGATTCAAAAAAAATATTCGATTCGATTCTGAAATCATCTGGTATTAGAAAATGCCCAGCCCTACCTAGTTTTTCAAGAAGAATAACAAAATTCAAAGTGGGATAAACAACAAAATTGGTTTCAATAACATATTGTTGAACAGAAATGCTTCAAACAAATATGACCAACTAATTATTGATTATTAAAGGAAACTCTACATTTCCCTCTGAATCCGTACATTGGGGAAATGAGACAACATCAATTACCTGTTTCTTATTTAGATCAATGAGATGAAATTGAAAACTAATGGCATGAAACTAAATTGTTGGTACTAAAATTAGATTTGAAGAATACAATAAACAATTAGATTCGAACTCCTTTGTAAATTAAATCAGGTACAGATGGATGTTGTACGTACACAAATGTGATTTTGAGGGTCCTGAGTTTAATAATCAAATAAAATATGTAATTGTAACTAAACATTTTATTGTGAATTCAAAGTGTTTTGAAAAAAATAAAATTTGAGATATCTGCATTAATAACATCAAACACATTCAATATTAACAAAATCAAGATCCCAAATGGACACAAAAATGCATTTTTACTTTTCAAACTTTGGTGCAGCCTTCATTTCAGCTCAATGAGGGGAATAACAAGATTTTTTGAATGATTTTAATCTATTTTGTAATAAATTCTGTTTATCTGCAACTGCAATGGTAAAATCGAAACTTGCAGACAAGTTCGTTGCACAACTTCATGAATTATTAAAATGTGTGGAGGAATTATAATAAATTTTGCACAAATTTCATCACTGAAGTGAATTTAACAAACCTTCCAGCTAATGCAATGAATAAACCTAACCAAAGCCATACACAATTCAAAGAAAACCTATATCTGTTATTACTGAACTTTCTTAAAATTTGGAAGCAATTAGAATAAAAAAATAATTTTTCCCTGCGCAGCAACAAAATTAAGTCATAAGCCCACATATTTCCAAAAACCATGCTATTCCAACGAATATAAATAAATAAACATACAAACCAATACTATTTTATCAAATTACTTATTCAACATAGCCTACCTATTGGTCCCGCTTGCCATGTTACAGACACAAAAATTGCAAGGATGATCCCAAATAAGGTGGTCAAGCATAAGAGAAATAATTCACGTCCTGTGAACTTTCTGCAATGCAGCCATCTACAATATCGGTGACAGCAACTACAAGGTCCATATTTTCGTGGCTGTTTCCAAAACCCAACCTAGATTTGTAGAAGAATATTCGAGATTATAAAATGACAAAGCTTTAAATAATAAAAAAAAGTTTACAAATAGGCACAAATAGTGCTGTACACATCTAAAACCAATCTAAAAAATTTGTGGACCTGATGGCAAAATGCAGGGGTGTGCGACAGACGGCCTTCGGGCCACAAGGTTCACAAGAACCACACTAAATAACTTGGCAAACCAGTTTGGGGCCCGCAGGCCTCCTGTTGCACACCCCTGCATTAAAAGGAAGTAAATTTTGACACTGTCCATGGTTTGGTACATGAATGTCTGATTTTATATTCTATTCTAAATTTATATTCTATATTATTTTGCATTCCTAAAAAATCACTAACGTTTAACACTCCAAAACACAAACACACTCAATACAATACAACCGAAAACCTATTTTTGGACAATTTACGGTAATTGAAGTAGAAAGAATATATAATGCTATCGTACATTTCTCTCTATTTCATCTAGTCCAGCAGTAGATGAAGTATCCTGTGCTCCATCTGAGTCCAGATCATTCATTTCATGATAAACAACGTTTGTGTCTTCGCATTGTGCCATATCTGTCCGATCACTACTTGGGGAACCATTCTGATAAAAAAAAGATACTAAAAAATAGCTATTACGCACAAAATCTAGAAAATACCTAAAATGCTGCTAAGAATAATAATGATAATACACACACGACGTGACACGTGTAATCAAAAAAGATAAAGCCTCGGATTTTAGATAATCAAAAGAAGGATCTTTTACATAAAGATTCGATTGTGAAATTCCACTAGCAGGAAAAATACATTTACATAATTATAGGGTTTGTATTTTTTTATTTCAGAAAATGAGGAGTACTCAATGACGCCTGATTGATAAATAACTGATTTCTTATACTTTATTTAAAATTTTAAAAAAATGGAACCATCGAAAATTTTGTTTTGACATAAATTTTTGGCAACAGATATGGTAGGAAAAAAGTCAATGGTTTGAAATATTCACTGTCTAATGATCATAAAACACATTGTTCTACATTAATATCAAACACATTCACTAATTGTTAGTAAGAAAGTGATGTCAAGCTATGCAAGTGCATGAACCTTTCTGCTTAAATTGAAAAAATAGGCTGGTAGTCATTTCAAAAATTTAAGTAGGCTATTGAGAATTGTAGTTTTGGACAAAATATAGTCAGCCATGAATTTAGCGATAACTAAAAAAGTATTAGCCAAAATCAGGTTAAATATGTTTAATTATTAAGTTGATATGATAGTGTGTTGAAACATGTATTCAAACAGTAGTGCACGGAAATTGACATATGTTAGCATGCTGAATTAAACAATGAAAATCTGAGGACAAACCAGCATAACAGGCTAACTGAAAGCCAATCAAAAATACTGTTTATAAATTTTTAAACAAAATTAGATACCTGAGCAAAGGAAATTATAAAATAGAACACATATTGATTAAATTCAGGTAGGCTTCACTTCAAAGAAAGATTTATTTACCAATCAATGTTATATCTCAAACTTACCATATTATTTAGGAAAATAATATCCACAATGCAGCAACAAAAAGATAAGAAGATATTAAGGTACTATACCGATATGGCTACAACGCTAAATTTCATTTTTGAACACGTAGTGGACATAACGATCGTTTCAATATTATGTTGTTGTTGTTGTTGTTGTTCTTTGACACGTTTTTAAAAAGTCGCTTTTCTCTTCGAATACTGCACCAATTGCTTTGAAATTTTCAGTGGTTAAAGATAGAAATTTTCTCCAGAAGGCTATTACTTTTTTTTTCGCTATGACGTCATCAAAATTATGTGACTCTACGTGTCCATATATTTGAGCATAGCTCTCTTGTTCTTACGGCGCTTATAAATGCTTTTTACTCCACGAATGTTCGATTTTAACTGTGTTGGCTTGACAAATGACACACCTGGGTCCAAATCCCCTAATCACTCAGGATATAATAAATTAGGTCTTTCCAATTAAAAGTATCTCCTAACATATCGTGAGATATCATTCGCTTCCTGTATAGGGCCTTTTTCAGAGCAAAATCCGTGAGAAAAAGGGCTATATAAGAAAATTTAAGGATAGTACCAATAATCAAGAAGATTTGAGGAAAAAAAGGATATGATTTTTTTCCAAACATGATTCGAGTATCCTACATTTAAACCATGCAAAAGATTGAATCACACAAGACAAAGCTTCTAATACCAATTGCCAATATAAAAAAAACACTTGTAAGCTGCAATTCAAACTACGTTATATACCCTGTCCTCGTAAAAATCTGAAAGGAGCTCAACTTCAGACATTGCTACTTTTCAATGTTTCATCGATTGACTCAATTAATTTGTATTATTCAGTTATTCATATGTAAGACATGTGAAATGAAGTCAAACTGAAAATAAAAATTTCTTAGATAGGAATATATGAAATAGTTACTTCTGTACTTTGAAATTGATGAAATTATTTCAAAAACAATCTTCCTACACACAGACACACCACACAATACCGTACAATAATAGCTTAAAAATGAACATTATGTATTATCATGTCTGTGCTCCACCACAGTTGGTTTTTCTTAGAATTCGTTCATAATAGGTTAGGATTTATTGGACGATGAAAAACAATCTTAACCTATTGCTACTGCTGTACTGCAGTACTGACCTATTCATTATACTGTTATAAAAGAAAATTAGTTAATTAACATAACAAGATATGCCTTGTAGACTGTCCAGAACCCATGTCTGGTTCGAAAGTTATACAAAAATTCATTGCTATAACTTACATCTGTAAGGCTATCTGTATATCAGTACCGTATACGGTTAAAAAGCGCTTCAAAATACAGTACCGGTACGTACCTTAGTTTACTATGAAACGACAGTCAAAACTCATTTAATAGAAAAAGAAAGACTCACTTCGGTTTGTTCGACTGCAGCATATTTGCATTCACTTTGTATAGAAGAATATGATGGCATCACATCACACTACATCAGAAATTATCGATCGACACCAACTCCCGACTGAATAAAAAACCCCAATGGAGAATGGAGAAATATCAAATGAAGATCTGCAAACGATTGAATAACAATAACTCTGTGCTCCCACATAGTGGCAATGGGACAGTATAATTTATAAGTATAATTTATTTCGACTCCATAATCATCATAAAAGACGATAAAATAAAGGATACCGATAAGGTAAAACTGAGGCGAGCAAATAAAAACCTAAGTTAGTCATAAAACGTACGAATTTAAATTTTCACACTCATGCACTGCTTTAACAATGATTCGATCTCTACGCCTAATAAGCAACAGATTATTACAATGTTACAAATATCAGTTATAAACACATGGCCATGTTAAATATCCTCACCAGTCGCCCTTCCCTAATAAGCAACACATTACATTGTTATAAACTTCAGTACTATAAACACCTGGTCAGATTAAATCTCCTCACCAGGCCCTGCAGTATCCTTCGACGAAACCATCCGAGCTACCCCGCGTAGTTTAATCAGCGCGTATGAAATTTAGGTTTCAAGCCATGTTGCTTGGAAATGAGTTTTCTTTGTATCGAACTAAATGACAGCAGGTTTCCTTATTTTAGAAAACTTATATCTTCATAGCATGATAAGCATATTGAAATAAACTCATAAGAATAACTTGATCGTCATATTTAATTAAATAGGAATAATGGTGAGGTGAGTGAACACGTACCACTTCTTTTTGGCAAAACCTTCCATCTTATATACATTCTGTACGTTTTAAACCTTGTCTGAGGTTTTGTTTGCTCTCCTGATTTCATGATCAGTTTTTATTCGTTTGTTTTTCAATCATTTTATTGTTATGCTGGTTATAGAGTCGAAATAAAGTTATACTTATGCACGCCACTACATTTAACATGACCCTCTAAATATAATTCTTATAAATAACTTTGAAAAGGCCAAATACAACGCTAGTCGTCAGTTGCGGAGCACGTTACAAGTTTAAAACAAAAAGAGGTTCGCCGATTATCACATTTCTATGTACTGGGGTTCACTCGAGCCCCCGAATCCCCACAAGGCAACCCCAGCCAGATCCTTGTAGTTATCAGTGGCGGCGCGTGGTCATTTTGACAACCGGGGCAAGCTACTGCGGGACCAAGTCACCCCCATCTACGGGGACAGGATGAGCGCTGTAAGTTCTCCCATCATTTTATGAGTATAAAAACCATTCCATCGGTAACAACCAATCGGCAAAAGCGATAATTTTTAACGATAAGTGTCTTTAAAACCGGTCCAAGTCAAGGGATTAATAAATATAGACATAGTTTATTTTGAAACCTCTTTCAAAAGGAAAGGAAATATTTACCCAGACAAATACAATGACATATTAACAGAAACTTCGGGAAAGCAGACAAAACCTAAAATAAGGTTTAAAACGTTACTATAAAGAAAGGAAAGCTAATGCAAAGATAAGGACATGCGTCGCTCACTCATAGATATATATGCTGCTAGACTTCTACTGCTTGAACATATATGCAACACGCCGCGGTTTCTTGGAAGCAAAATGCTCAATAACGCGCTGATTAAAGTCATGCATCCCAGAAATAACGTCTCTGTGAATGGATAAAACAGCCAAGGAATTTAATCTATCTTGCTTCATTGTGTTTCTGAGATACGTTTTAATACGCTTCAGCGTGCTGAATGTTCGCTCTGCGTCGGCGGAAGAAATAGGCGTCGTCAAAATGATGTCCAGAAATTTTGCAGACGCCGCAAAGGTAGTTAGTTACTAGAGTGTTATCTATGAGGAACCCATAGAGCGCGCAAGTTGATGTGATGTTCAAAAAAGTTTGATTGGTGTATATACATCGCAATTCATTTTCCAATTTACCCACGTTTATCACGGGGTAAAATTTGGAGACAGTAGCCAACAAATGGATGGGAAATTGACGTGCAAATTTTGAAAAATTTTTGGGGTTCATCAAAGAGAACGCTGTAAGGTGTTCAGTGCGCAGACGATCGCCTATTTGATTCACCAGAATGTCACAGCATTCCTTTGCAGACAAAATCAAACGCTGCGTTGTTTGCCCGCGGCGTAAAGAAGCACTCCATGTGTCGTCGTATTTTATTGTTTCCCGGATACGAGATACAGCATCGCAGAAGTCTGAAATACGCGACTGCACAGACGCTCCATCCATTAGTCTTGACTGCAATGCGCCGTATAATACATCCACGTGATAGAATATTGTGGAGAAAAAAGCGAGAAAAAATGAAAACTCACCATCTTCTAGCAGACGCTTTAGACCTGCTGCCTCCCTCACAGAGCGTTCGTCCCAAACCGGAGAGCTCTGAATGCCATTGAAACACTCAATGAGCTCAGACCTAATTTCGGACACGCCCTGCACCACGCGTGATTGGAAGTTCCAACGCGTTGGTGCACAAGCTGGGAGACGGCGGCTACATATCTGGCGAAGGAGGTCAGAGCGCTTCGGCGAAACGGAAAAAAATGAAGAAAACCCCGAAACATTTGCAAAAAATATACGGACGAGAGGGGTATCAAGACACATATTTTTAATAACGAGGTTAAATTGGTGTGCATAACAATGTAAAAAATGCGCATGAGGAAAATCTTCTTTTATATAAACTTGAACACCATGTTTCGACCCATTCATGACTGCCGCGCCGTCATAAGTTTGAGCTATCAATTTTGACTTCGCGTTGTAAGGCTGTAACACTTCTTTCAGTACAGCCGATATCCCGCAAGCCGTGCGATCAACGATTGGTACAAAGCTGTGAAATCTCTCGGTAGGTTTACCATCTTTCACAAACTGAAAAATCACAGCCAGTTGGGAAACGCACGTGATGTCAGTTGTCTCGTCAGACTGAATCGAAAGGAACTGGCAATTCTCAATTTCCAGAGCCAAATGTTGTAAATAAATTTTATACATTGAGTCGAGCAAATCATTTTGGATATCCTTAGATGTCCCTTTCGAAACAGTTGCGGCATCAAGATGATCTCTCAATACTGTATCTAGGGATGCGGTGTATTCCACCATATCCAAAAATACCCCTCTATTAGAAGAGCCAGCCCGTTCATCGTGCCCACGGAGGGACAGCTCGTGACAACCAATGAACTTCAAAACATCTATCAATCGACCGAGAACATGGCGGTTTTTCTCGACATTTTGGTTGTGCCGACGAATAGAAACCGCGCGTCCTTCATCCAACTGTGCTGCAATATTAACATTTCCGAATGTTCGGTATTTTACTGCATTGTCCAGATGCTCCATAGAAGATTGATGATCCCTGGCACGCTCGGAAAGATGTTTAAGATCTCTAAAACCAAATTTACACCAACGTGAGTCACGGGCGGTAGCAAAAAGTAGGCAATAAAAACAAAAAAGTGCATTTGTGTCCTCGCTGTAACACAACCATTCTTGTTTTTTATACCAAGTTTCTGCGCAGAATGTACGCCGACGCTTTCCTCCGTCATGGGATTGTTCCAGTGAACAATTTTTTGGTTGATAAGGCCCAAGACGTTGTCTCTCTAATTTTTGTTCCGGCGGCAGCTGCGAAGTAGTGCATCAACCTTATTCATTATGAGGTCTAAGGCTAAGAAATGCGAAGCCGGAAAGAAGTGAGGAGCTCAAAAGGAATGTGGAAAATCGAAAGCAAATGGACTAAAGGTCTCTAACTGATTCAAATAAAGAAATAAGCGACAAAAACGAAGGCGAGGAAACTATCAACTCTTCAAGCAACCAACGAACGAGAAGAAATGCGTGAATATATCAACACGTTGTTGTAAGAAACGTCGGCATTGTGTAGTCATAATTTCGGGGCTAGCCCCGATGATTTAGTAAAAGAGAGAATACGATATACAATGAGCAACCGGGGCAAAATCGGCGTCGCCCCGTCGACGTTCGGCGAAGGCTTTGCGAGCGAAAAATGAACCATGTCGGGAGAATATGGCTAGTGTAGACAGTCTGTGCAACCGATATTGAGGTATTTTTCGAATATTTTTTATTATACCGAAAAGCCCTATTGACGCGCCGCCACTGGTAGTTATGATATTATGAATAGGGTATAACCTGAATTCTATTTAACTTAAAAGCGCGCAAAACATTAATATTTGTATGTTAACGAAGTTCTCAACACAAGAATTAGAGCCAGTACATTTATTTGAAATTTATTGAATATCTTTTTCAGAGCTGCACATTTGGCCCGCGCAAATGACTCAACAAGACATAGATACTTCTTTCTGGAAATGATCATCTGCACTGGCAGCTTGTCTCTTAAGTTCTCATGACAAACTTTCATAAATCGCTAAGTATTATTAATGTGATTGTATTGACATTATTTCAATTGTTGATATATTTCACGAAGAAAGTTAGAATTTTTCACAATGCGAAACAAAAAAGATCACACTAGTTACGTTTGAAAAATTGTACATGGGAACTAGATCAAATAGCTTACTTTCGTAAAAAAACGGGATGCTGGCGAAAACAAGACACTGCTTGGGTTGGTGATTACAAATCTAAAAGATGATCTTCCAACAACTCTGTAGGTATGAGTGAATGAAGTGAATAGCATATAGAGGGATTATATCTTCTATATGAAATTAAAATATAGATAACACAGCGCAAAGCATTGTCAGTTTCAAAATACCCACTTTTGAATTAAATATGGAAACTGATCTATGAAATTAAAAAGAGGTCGGAGGTCATTCAATGATTTTCAAAAAACGTATTATTGGCATAAAAAATCTAAATCAAAGTAGGGCAGGTACTACGTTAGATAAAGTACTCAATAGGCCAAAAAATATGATAATATAAAAAGACTCGTCTCATATGTAAATATAGTTACATGAAAATTATAAACCCTGAAGATTCAACTGCAAACAGCACGAAATCATTCAAAAACATTTATCACAATTCTGTCAGAAATGGCAAACACTTCCAAACATCTGTTATAGATAAGAATATGCAAAAGGAGCATTGTCATATCACTTTCCACTCTAAACCTACTTTTAACAAGAAGAGATCAGAAACCCCTGGAAAAACTTGACTGGTTTAAAATGTAAAACAAATTCAAATAGTCAGGTTTAGTCGCAATGTTAGTGCTGTATTATTATACCATGGTTGAAGTCTGCCACAAAAAAATACCTAATTAGATACCTTCAAAAAAACTATAACCGAAATTTTTTGAGTTCAGTTTAAAAATTCAATTCTAATAATTAGCTTTTAAATGTAGTTGAAGAATATGTATAAACTGTGAGGTTAGGATTTATTAGCATAGGTTGTGATCAAATGCATTGTTAAAAGAAAAAAGCACAAAGCACAAAATAATTATGAACATGATATGCATTGTATGGGCTATATGGTGATTAATAAAAAAGAAGTGCATTGTATACATAATTCTCTTCTTCAATGCAAAGAGGTGCATGCTAAAATAAGAAATCAAAAAAGGTTTCCATGGGAAATGTGACCACAAAATTATAGTATTATTAATCATATGTAAAATATCTTAATTGATTTAGTAAATATTTATGATAAAAAAAGTACTTTTGTCAGACTTTAGTATCATAACACATATTGGGGTTAGTGCATATTAATGACAGAAAACACAAATGCAGTAAAAAGTACTCAGTAAATTTACTATAAATCCATAGTAAATCAGAAACTTCTAAAATCTCATATGGGTTGGCGTTTTTTAGGTTCAATGAACATAAGGAACACTTTTGAGATTGTTGAATAAAAATTCAAAATATTTCAAAAAAATAGAAAGTACAAAAGTATATATATCATTCAAATTACAGTACCTGGTAAACAAAAAATTGTGTTTGTACTAACCTTTATACAACATTTTTTTATCTTAATTGTGCCAAGAAATTATTACCGAAATTTTTTAAATGCTATAAAATTATTTTTTATAAAATTTGTAGAACATTCCTAACACATAACATTTGGCAGTTTTCTGTGAGTTGTGAGTTTTCTGTTTCTTTCATGATTTATATCTATTTTTGATCAAGTATATTTAAAAAAAAATATATTGTTATCTAACCAAATTAGGGCAAAATTGCCCCATTTCAGGAACATAATAAAATACCTTTTATTTATTTTTAAATTAATATGATAATAAAGGAGCACAAAGACCTGTGCAAACTAACCAGACAATAAGAAACAATAGTAGTATTTATCAAGTGCCTGACAACATAAGACATCAAAAGCTGGTAAAAAAACTAGAAAAAAAAAGATGAAAAAAAAATTTAAAATATCATTAGTATCATAAAAGCAAATAGAAATTTGTGAAGAAAAAAATAACATATATACATTGCAAATGCAAAAAAATATCTAAATACTTTCTTAGAAGATATTTTGATGCACGTTTGCATCCATAAGACCTTTTTTATCTGATTTATACTCAAATTATAAGTGTAATAAAATTTAGCACTGTGACAACACGGCCATGAGGTATAATAGGTGACTGAAGAATCTAATATGATCAAAAACTCAAATTATTAGAATATGTACATTTCATGAATTTTTATAAAGATTTTCGAATAAAATGTACTTTCATGTGGGAGATTGGTAGAACAATGTTAAAGTTTACTATATTCTAAACTCAAGATGGAATTTGAAAAACAAATTCAAAAGAATTGAAGATTGAGATTATGGGCAACTCTTTTTGATACAGTACTATTATCCTTATCTCCTTCAGTCAAGAAAGGACTGGATAGATAGGCTGAAATCGAAATTTTTGTGAGAATGACCAAAACATATAAAATATTGCAAAACAGAAAATGCATTATTTTTAAAATAAAAAAAGGGAAAATTTAAAAGCTTTACACACTAACTATACAACTTATACCAAATCATCATAAAAAAAAAACATTTCAATCAAGTTTCGCAAACAAAAACTCTCTTGTGCAATGATATTAACTAGTCTCCTTCCTCTTCTGATATTTCTTGAAGATAGATATTTGATTCAGACTTTATTCTTGATATTCTATGAGTTCGATGATGAATTCTCGCTGTTTCAGGAAGCCCACACGAACAAAGATGTTTACCTGCAAGTGAATATTATACTATACTGATTAGATTGTCCAAATGTCTACGGTGATTTAAGACAGGGTGACCCAAAAACAAAAAAAATAAAAAAAATTTTATTTAACACTTGAACATCTGTTCGTGTATTCTGATTGTTTAGTAATGTAGGACACTTTGCACGAAAGTTATGTTTTTTTCTAGAATATTTTCCACATGATCTTGATGCTGTTATTTTTTTTGAAGAATGGATGCAATAAATTGCATGCAATAAAATCAACTATTTCATAATTAACAACAAATTTATTATAATAATTATGATCTTTCGTATTAATTTGAAACCTAATACGGCACAAAACTTCATTATAAAGCTCTTTTGAAAAATTTGTAAAACAATACCTTGTAATAAAGGTTCCTCATGTACATGATCATCTTTAACAGAAGAATGGATGACTTTTCCAACAATGTATCCATACATTACAATGATAATATAATAAACACATATTTCGAATAGTGTTGGATATTCTTCCTGCGAAAAAAGTAAAAATGATTTTTCAACTATTTAGTATTAGTTGAATATTTTTTACGCAGCTTTTAGAAGTCATTCAGGAAGTTTGATACATAATAACTACAGGAATAAACTCTAATTAAAGGTGAAATGGGGTACTTCCATAGTGTGTGGACCGCGTTAGGGTTAGGCCATAAATTTCCTTATTTTAGTTCTATTACGAGTTCGGAGACTGTCTGTGTTAGCCAAGTGAATATACCCCCTGCCCATAGGTTTCAGTTCCTTTACATAACTTGATGTAAAGTAGGTGAACAAAATTAGTTACCTACATATTGGTACACACACTTCTGGTGTGCCGAAAATAGGATTGCCAAAACCAAATAATATATCAGTCAGTGTACATTCTGAAATAATGGAGGCTCTACTTCCCAGTGGGTTGCGAGAAGGCTCAATGGGGGTGAAATCAATGAGGATAAAACCTTTTTCGACACTGACTTATGTTAAAACAAGATATCAATCAAATTAGAAAGATTTGGACCCGGTACCGAGACCCACCATCATCGAAATGGAGCCAAGATTTTATTTTCTGTACGAGAATATGCAAGCAGTTTTAATAAAGGTATTGTCCATTTTATTTTTTTTTAATCTTCTCTGCATTATTAAATGTTACTTTATTTTTATTTTGGTTTCCGAGGGTTGCAAAACATTTTGGCTGTGTCAAGTGGGTCGTGATGATAAAAGTTTGAAAACACTGCTCTAATGTATTCTAAAACAATGTTTCATAAGCAATTCTAAAATGGCTTTTACAAAATGTTTCATAATTTAAACAAATAAAAAACTGTGAAATGGGGTGTACTATTAACATTAGCAATCACATGAAACAAAACATAAGACACCTTTCATTAGATTAGTCAAATGGTAAAGCTGTGACGATTTCCTGTGACAAACTAAAACCAGATCATGTTGTGTAACAAGACGAACATCGTAATATCATACTAATATGACTCAAGTAATTATCTTGTAAAAAAATTTTTGCTTATGTTATACAATATTAAACGTCGATAGAGAAAAGTTATTTAAGCATGATTCATTCATGATCAAAGAAATGACTACGCAAAACTCAGTGTGCGATACGTTATGAAAAAAAACAAATGGGTTCAAATAATAAAATTGTTTCAAATCATATGACATATTACAAAGCAAAAAATATATATTTTACCTGTTGTTGCAAGACACTCCATGGCCCTTCTGTGACATCATAATACACTCCCCAAACTTCACAATAGGCAGCAAATGCAGTTAAAATGTGAAACCACATATGCGAATGCCCTGTGAAAACAATAACTGAACCTTAGTAAATGTAGAGGGTGTTTTTGATACTTTTTTGTGTCTCATCGCACCAATAACATCTAAATTTGCTCAGCACACATAAACTATGCATTGAATTTTTTTTATGGAAATCTTCATATATCGGGGTTATCATTACTAAAACAGTAGAGATTTTCAAAATTTTTATGTGAACACACCGTGACGTCAGATTTGCTTTCTTTTATAGTCTGAAATATTTAATTTGGTTTGACCGCCCTCAAAAATAATATGTTACATAATGCCAAACAATATGAAAAGATAACAATGGTTAAAACGAATACCGAAAGCATCACTATTCATAGGTTAATGATAAACCGACGATATCTGATTGTGTTTGCTCTGTTTCTATTAATAGATTGATTGAACAAACATGCGAAAAAGAATATGGAGGATATGATTTTAACATATGTTCTTTGTGTCACCTAAAAATTAACTTCACAAATTCAATTATGGTGGATCAAAATTGGGGAAAATTGAAGTTAATGAACTGTAACACAGGGTTAAAAATGAAATAATTTCCGGTAGGATAATTTTTTTTATCCATAGACAAATTAGGGTCGATTACCTGAAGTAACTTGAAATAATGAAGAATAAAACTGTACAACAAGTATGGGACATATATGATGCATAAAGTAATATCATGCAATGATCGACCTCCATGCTTGTTTGAATTAAATTTCAGACATAATACATCATTATCCAATTACCAACATAAGGGTTTCAAGACAATAACTTTGTCTGCTAAAGAATTTCTTATTGTCTTATGATTTGTCTATTGGGAAAGAGGAAAGACCCTACATAAGGATCATAACACATAAAAGAACAGTATGGCATTGACTGAATACCATGGAATGGAAACATAAAACCGAACATTATTGGGATAAAAAACATATTCCCAATTTTTCAATAAAGATTATTTAATCAAAAAAGCAATGAGCATGCTAAGCCTATCAATATTTAACATTTTACAAATATTACTCGCACACCTAATAAAGGGTTTAGTTTCAGAATGCAGGCTGAGGAATGATAAATAATCAACTTATAATAAATATAAAGGTAATGAAAATGTTTACCAGACAACTACCAATACTAAAGTACCATCATATTTAAAAAAAAGATTGATGGAAAAAAATTAGAATTTATTATATTCCTGACAAAAAAAAATTGATCGTACCGAATACATCAAATTTTCCCGGAAAAAATCGTTGTGGGAAATCCAGCCCATACACGGCTGGTGCAAGAAACATAGAAGGTAATGCAATACCATGCCACCATAAAGATGCTTCAGATTTACCGGTGGAGAAATTGTCGTACATTCTGAAGAAAAAAAAATAAAGATTTAGACTTCGTAAGTAATTCCTAATGCACATGAAAGGAACACATAAAATATCCACAACAGATAAAATTTTGACGCATAATCAGAAAATTTTACATGCTTTATATGGTACATACTTCAATAAGCGAAATTTTCAATTTTAGTATGAAATTTTCACATTCATAAAAAAAATATTCATATTAATACGAATAAGAAGGCTTAA
The DNA here is from genome assembly GCF_964204865.1 of Styela clava. NCBI lineage: Eukaryota > Metazoa > Chordata > Ascidiacea > Stolidobranchia > Styelidae > Styela > Styela clava. The sequence continues at coordinate 13,276,896 of NC_135264.1, forward strand.
TCATATGGCAAACTTGTCTGGCCTCTCGTCTGGTTACCGGTCCAAGCCAGGTATAAAAATATTTAACCAGTTACTCATTTCACATGTATGGACATTAAAACATTCTAGACATTCAGTATATTAGATTCGATTTTTTCAAAAACAGTGGTCCTTACCTAGATGTTCATAGAAAAACCTTGATCCGAGTGAAATGCATATAAAATAACATATAAAAAATTTAATAAATTTTTTTTTAGGTTAGATTAAACATAGAAAATTATTCCTCTCACCTTAAATATAATGGTATAGCCCCAAAAGCATAGCCAAATCCATTAACGAAAACTTTTAATTGACGACTTAACTTTAAAGAAACCCATTTCCCTCCAGTTTGAGTCAGACAAAGGCAAGTATAACCGACGGTCACAATCAAAGTGGAAATTTTGAGATAGTGACTTGAAAATCTAAAAAAAAGAGTAGCATATAATTTTATCCTGGGGGAGAGGAAAGCTGATAATACAGCTTGATCACATGGCAAACCACAGCCTCTCGTCTGGTCTCGTTAAATTGTTTGTATTAATAGCTTATAAATGAAGACTTACATTTTAAAATATTCGAGATGTGCTCCACTATAAAAATTAGTGGAAAGTGAAGCGAATGCAAATAGTGAGATTCCAAAATAATCAGCAACGAACCAACAACTATGGTGAAGACTTGATCTGAAAAATCAACAACGAAAAAGATAATTAGACAAAAGATTTTAAATTCATTTTGGAAGGAAAGAAAATAAACGTGACTCAAATTAATTTTGCACACCAGCAGGGCTGTACACAGAATATTTGCGTCAATTATTAATTCCGAACACTTGGGTTAATTGAAAAAAAGATATTAATTCCCTGTCCAATGTTGACAAAAATCTCTTATTAAATGTCAACAAGTAAAAATCAGAAATTTGGCTATTTGACTCGAGAGAGTCTGAAATGATATGACTCATATTATGCAGCCCTGCATATAATGTCATCTACTTATCTCGTCCATTAGTCTGATATAAATAAACCAGTCATATTTATTCAATCTCAGCACCTCTGTGTATCGAATATCAATATAATTTTTCATAAATATTTATATTATTCTTGGTTTTATCCTGAAGGCATTTTTAGGGAAGGCTTGACATTCCATCACTGAAATTTGATTATCTAACGATAAAACAAAGTGGTCAATTTTTTATTCAAGTTGAATCCGAAATCGAAAACTTTTTGAATGATGACCGAGTATTATGCCACTTTCATAACATATCTCAATGTGAGAGAGTTTTTTTACTCAAGAAGAGTTACTATCCCTGTTTGAGCCATTTTCAATGTCAATAATAAAATAATGTAAAAAACAGAAAATATTTACTTGGAGTGGAACAAATGAGCCGACGCACTGAAGAAACATAGCAATGTACCGGCCGTTAGAACAAGAAATAATGGCCAAGCATGAATGATGTTGATTTCCTGCAAAAAATTAAATCAAACTTATCATTTTAGGAATTGAAGAAAGAAGATTGTTCACAATATGTAGTTGAGGGTGTAATTTTCAGAATTCCGAATCTAAGCGATTCAAAGCATTGGCCCACTAATTAAAGCTCTATGGTGGCATCTTATAAATATTAATTAAGCAAAATGTTACATTCCATACCGTTTAAAGTTCCATGAATAAATGAATTTCATAATTTATAATTGAAGAAACTGTACCTGAGAAAAGGCAAAAAGTAGATAGAAAAAGTATATTGAAGGTATAAGGTGCGTCCACACATTCATAAACTCATAGGAAGGAGTGTAAAGCCCTCTCAAGTAGTAACTGTTAAAATACAATTTAGAATTATTATACAAATTAAAATTATAAATTAAGAAAACATTAAAAATATAACAACTTATTACCTTTTTTTAAAACTTATTTTATTCAAAAGGTTTGATATTGCTACATGCCATAAAGTTTTACAGTTCGAATACATGCCTAAGGTGCCCCCAGAAAACAGGAACCAGGTCACCTAGCAAGAACATATTCTAAAGAGACCATAACAGTAGATTACTGAAACCTCTGGTTACAATCATACACAAATAAAAGTTCAAGTGTTAAATAAATAATTTTCTTCATTTTTTGATCAAGAAATTTATGGGTTATGTTTTTTGGGGCCTCAATTAAGATTTTAATCTGGTATGTACTCATGGCTTCACATTCTGTAACTAAACTTTTTTGATCATCTAGCGATAAAGCGAAGATTGTCCCTTCAATATTCCCCTTCCCATGACTGTGTTCGGCAATGTACAATTTCATCATAAATGTTAAAAAAGTCTCACCTCCATGGCATGAATGGTAAAAGATATCCATATTCGATATAAGGTTCTTGAATAACTTCTGGAACTTGAGACCGATGTACTTTCATTGCATGTTTCCAGCTTGAAATATGAGCATGATGGTCGTGATTGCATGTCCTAATGCAGCCTTGACTATGGCTTCGCCAAAGTCTTGCGTTCTTCGGATTACGATGAACAACATTATTGTTTTCTTCATGTAATCGTTTGTTTGTTTCGAAAGACGTAAAGAGAACGTTATCATCGACAGTTTGTTTGTTTTCAACATTAATTTTAACTTTGTTTTCATTGTATGGTGGTAAGACTATTTCAGCAATTTTAGTCTTCAGGTCGGTGAATACGTTCAATGCATTATCCAAAATAGAAAAGTTTCTGCTGTTTTTGTGTTTTGTTATTCCGTGCGATCCATTCCCGATAGCGTAATCTCGGACTCTATTTATTTTTTCAATTAGGCATGATATAATTTCTAGTCCTCCAATTGCCACTCTTAGACCTTGTATAGGACTCTGAATATTTCCTAGAAAATTTTCCTCATTAGAATTGCAATTCTTTGTTTCCTCATGTTTCATATGCGACGCCATGACAACATACTTCAAAGAGAGACAACTAACTAATCAATACCTAAAAATATAGAAAGTTAACGTTAGATTTCACATTAAAGATTAATTAATGCTTAAAAGGTTGTGATTAACATGATCTATTCTTATCTTGAATTACTTTACTTATTAGATATAAAGATAGAGCAGTTAATGCACGTCAGTAGCCTAATCAATGGTTAATTTAATTATGATATATGATTCATCATACGTTGTGGTATAAGTTATGTTGCGTCTACATGAATTCAAAATGAATCAGAGACGCTTTTTTTACACTCGACTCAATAATTAAAATTTTAATCTCATTTGAATCATTTAAATTATGGAGGTCATATTTTGAAACATATTTATTACAGAAACAAATGGGTTATATTAATATTTTAAAAAGCTGATAATTGGAAGATGATATCTGTAATGAATCACACATATCGGTAATATGTTCAATTTAAAAGTAGTTGATATTAGATATGGTAAAATGTCGATTTTGTAAATAATTTAAAATAATTCCATATCAAAATTGTCAATTCCAGCATTGAGTTACAAAAAATAGAAATCATTTTACTTAGTTCCTTATAAAAATTAGGATATCAATAAAACAACAATTTTTATATCATATTAAACGGTCTTACTACTTACTGAATACAGCGCGAAACACCGCAAAGAGCGCAAAACAGCGCAAAACAGAGGGAAACAACGCAAAACAGTGTGGAAACAGCGCAAAACAGCGCGAAAGAGCGCAAAACAGAGGGAAACAGTGTGAAGCAGAAAAAAATTTTGCAATGAGTTCGGGGCACCTTGTTTTGAGTTGGAGTACCACGGCAGCAAATTAAAAACACAAACCAACGTATGTAGCCAGTAATGCTGTAATGGCAGGTGCCCCTGTTGGTGACACATTTCGGGTACCATAATTTAGAACATTTTCCACATTGATATGGTTGGCTTTAGGGTTAGGGTTAGATAAAAAGGGACCTCCAGAAGTATGTGCACCAAGATGGCGCACAACCTGAAAATAGTATGTGTGTGTGTAGCGGATTCAGGTTGTGCGACATTTTGCTGCACATACTTTTGGAGCACCAAAAAGGTAGATAAAATTTCGCGTGATGACCTATACTCCGGTACATAACCTTGTAAATAGCGCCATAAAACCATGGCGAGAGGCGCCGTGGTTCTTTCGTGGCAGGAGGTGGTAATGACTGCGTCTTCTGTTTTGCGCTGTTTCCCTCTGTTTTGCGCTGGTTTCCTCTGTTTTGAGCTGTTTCGCGCTATTTTGCGCTGTTTCGCGCTCTTTTGCGCTGTTTTGCGGTGTTTCGCGCTGTATTCAGTAAGTAGTAAGACCCCATATTAAATTTCCACAAATTAAAAATATTTTTGTAAAAAAGGGTCTCCATTAATTAAATAATTAAAAACATATTCGATATTACATAAATCGAGAATACTATTTTGAAAATTTATTCAAAATAATGAATTAATCAATTTTTCACTATTTTTGATTGCCACTGTAGGCTATAATTTTAAAAAATATGATGCAAAAGTTTTTTTAAAATTTTGGTGGATTCAAGAATTCTTTCAAAGAAACAGATGGACTTAGTAAATACTTGGAGTTATAAAAATTTGAGCTTGTCACTTCCCTCTCCTTCTACAGTTTTACGCATATGGCTCTGAACAAAGCTGTGCAAAAGCAGCCACTGCTAGGTACCATAAGGAGGTTCTATCGTTCAAATAACAAAAATCTTTCTAGTTTAGCATTACTTATCCGAAATATTGCTGTATTGGGTAGGTAGTGGGCACTGGATTTGAACCAAATATTCTGACGTTCAAGGCTTTTGCTGTATCAATGTGTACAAATATACCGCACATTCAGACATTTCTGTATTTGTACCGATACTAGTTCGCAGATGCCGTACGGTATGAGTTGATAATTACAGGTGACAAAACAAATTCTTGCCGAAAGCAAAAACTAGAGAAAGATAGGATTTCCATATTTCTGTATTTATTTGGCTAGTATTACTATTACATTGCCGTCGTGTTCCTGTATTACAGACTATTTGTAATATGAAAAGTCACACAAAAAGTAGGATAGGAGGATAGGATTTACATATTTATCCCGGGGGAGAGGAAAACCGATAAGACGGCTTATCCATATGGCGAACCACGGCCTCTCGTCCGATTACCATTCCAAGTTTGGTATGGGATTAGTTTTTACTGTATTGTTTGTTTTCGGAAGCATGGACTTGGTGGTGGAGGAAGCCGTAACCGACCAGCGGTTACGTGAACCACCCAACGACGGCGAGGAGTCCAGCAATCCTCTCGCACATAACCATCCCTGCATGGGATTCGAACCTGCGAACCCACGCAGAGTAATTAGAGGTGCGTGGCGAGCGTATTCCTAACGCAGTAACGCTTAGCCCGTTGAGCCACACCGCCGCGCCAAAAGTCAAACCGTACACAGCTATCTCTTTTTCAATGAAAAAATAACATAAATAAAATACTATATTGTTAACAACAGAGCTATTTCTATTAACCGTACCTGAATTTTAAATGAACAATCCGTATCCCTGACTCCGCGCCCGACCAAAAGGTAAGCAACGCGCAACTGTGCAACGAAACGCCGCGCAGCAATAACGAAGGAGGTGACCGACGCCCACTATCATCTGTGTCAAAATCAAAACACCAACAAATTCGCCACAAAAAGCGCCAAATTGCTGGAATATGTTGAATCAGAATCTCTAACTTTGTGCTGGATTTCATGAACTGATTTCCTGAATACACAGCTTTTGTAGTGCGGAAGGTCTCTTATATCTTTTCAGCAAAATTTATCTTGTTAATTTTACATGTTATTTAATATCATAATGGCTCTGCTGATATCATATGTTAGGCACAAAGTGGTACATCATGTACAAAGGTTTTTCAACAAATTTCGAATTGAGAAATAGCACACAGCATGCACGATGCATGTTTTCTTGAGCATCAACTTTATGATTGGCAACATTTATGATTGAGCACATGCTCTTGCATCGAAGGCGCATCTGTCCTCGGTATGAATTTTCCTTAAGACCACCGGTGTATAAGAAATCAACAGCATCCCATGCCTTCCAGTTGGGCTTCGATCCCGAAGGCATGAAATACTCTTTCCATTGTCACGATCTCAAAATATAGTACAGTACTGTACAAGCCTCATTACAAATTTGGTGTATAACACGAGCATTCGGACAATGTCCAGCTTTTCTCGAAAAATCTACATTGAAACTCAATTCTAATTAAGCAAACAAGTCTTTCTCTTGTAATCTTTTTTCAACAAAAAACCGAAACCATAACGAAAATTTTAAAGCCCGCGGTAAAAGTACTAACATGCAAAGAAGCTGTCACAATAAAGAATTTCCATCAAGCTGACATCAAAACAACGACTTACCTAGCTAGCTGACCTGAGAAATCGGTCTCAGAAGTGAACTGAATATACAAAAATTTTATTTGGGTTGTTTTGAGCAGGACTACATCTAAAATTATCAGGTCGAACGATTTATTCTACCTTCGGAAAGGGTGACCAAAATGAGGGGGTCAGAAATCCAGCCACTGTATTGTATCAAAATATTTTCAGCCCAATTAAATCTATGATCCCTGACAAAGCTTTGCAGATCCTAATCGAGCTCCAAGCAATAAATAATCAACCAGACTTGTTCCTATAACACAACGCATTCACCTTCCCCAAACTATTCACTATATACCCGGTTTCAATAAATAATGAACAAAAGAGAACGATTTTTTTGTTTTATTTTCTCGACTCTGCATATCCTGAGCATATTTTAGGACTTTAGTAATACTCCGGGAATTCAAAAGTCACATCTTTGCCGGTAAGTTTCTTGTAGACGGCTCCAAAAGTGTCCAACTAAAAAGCAAAACAATGGTTTGTGAACAAACATTGTAAAAACAAATTTCAAGTTGGAAGTATTATTTATGAACCTGATTGATTATACTTGTCAACTTAATGTCGACTGGGTATAATAATATCGCAAATATGGTATTCCAAATATATGATTATTTGTTTATATAGATCAGTGCTCCAAACTTACCCCAGGTTGTGTTGCTAGAGGGCTTAATGGGGGCTGCAGCGTATTGGCAGATTAATTACTCTTCTTCCATTTGCCTCCACCTATCTGTTTTTCGACACAACTCGTGTTAAACAAAATATCGTTCAAATTCAGAACCAATAACGAGACCAACCATCACCGAAATAGAGCACATCGTTCTCATTTAAAGTCTCTAACCGTCGCAAAAAATATTGGCTGTGCCAAGTGGGTCATTATGAAATAAGTTTGAAGAACACTGATGCAGAATATAATACATTATGATCATTGATCAAATAACTTATAATAAAATATCAATTCACCAAGGTGCCTTACCACATAAAAAGATACAGAAAAAAAGCATGGATTTACAGTGACAAAGCAGAGTTAAAAATTTCCTATTTATATCAGGAGAGAAAAGTCCATAAGACTAATCATATGATTAGCCATATGGTGAACCATGTCCTCTTGTCCGGTTACCAGTCCATGTCGAATATCGGAATAGTTATTTGTTTCAGACGCACGAATTGGAAGACGCCTAACCGACCACTGATTACATGAACCATCCTATGACAGCGAGGAGTCCAGTTATTCTCTCGTACATAATTACCCCCCCATAAAATTCAATTATGTGAACCCATGCAGGGTCCTCCTATAAAAAAACACGCCATGTTCAGTACCTTGTGTTCGACATTGTTTTGTTGGCTCTTATCTAAGTGTACTTTGATCAGCCTGGAACAATCCAACTTCACTCGAGTCCTCTTGCCAACGATCTCAGCAGGATAAACAATATCTTCAAGAATATTATCGTGTACTGATGTCAGTGTACGACTGAAATGAAAAAGGTGAAATGACATTTATGTACAAAACCAGACTTTTGATAGAGCAGATATATAGCACCTAATCCTGCCCAAACAAAGCAATGAAATAAGCAATTTGATGCAACTTCGAGCTTTGTATGGGAATACAGTGTTGTTGTTGGCAAGCGTATGGCTTGATAATCAGCTGACAACAGAGCATAAGTGCAACACCTCCAGAAAATGTAATTAACTAGGTTACACCAAAAGAAATATATCCATGTCCGAGCTTTCCAGGGACTTGTTAACAGCCAATGTTCAAAACATGTCATGAATAAGAGCTTCAAAGAGAATGCTTCCACCCCAGAACTAAATGAACTTGGGAATCCACCGTAACAAAAATAAAAGGTAAACCACACAGTTATTTGAGTTAGTTCAAGGCAACATAGATTACTTTCTTGGTCTCTTTTGCTTGCTTTTCGACTTTGTCTTTCTTGTTGGCTTTGGGAGAATTCTCCTCTGTTAAAATACAGCACAAGGTTAACGTGACATTTTTTGTTATCAATGCCAAGGTAATTTTAATAACATACACTTATACGAAAAATAGTGAGTTCTGTTACACTGCATGTTAATAATAATAGATATTAAATTTGTACAGTTTATTGATAGAAACCCTATTTCTTAATATACAAGGGAAAGCAAAAGATATGGACGAACATCGAGCATTCAGAAAATAATAGATTCAGCAAAACGAAAATTTTCAAAAAATTCAAGCTTTATTTTACAGGGTGTAAAAAAAATTTTGCCTCATTTTTAAGTAATGACAATCATGAGTTAAAATAAATTTCATTGTATGATAAAAAAGAATTACAGGCACAATATAAACTATTATTAAACTACCAAAAAATGAAGGCAAAGAAATTTTTAATTGGTATACCATAAAACCAAGCGCAATTTTTTGGACACCCCGTGCAATGCCAGCGCCGACATAAGCTAAAATCTATCAATCTTAAAAAAAAGTTATACGAAAATGCAAAATATATGCAGTTCGATATACAATGATTAAATATATGGAAAATATTAGACATGCTATTCCATCAGTCCAAAGTTTGACAAACATACTTATATAGACCTGATTTTGTGTATTTAAAGCAATCCCCAAATCAATTTGCTGGCACTGTGGGTAAAATACATAAGCATTGCTGTTTTGACCTACCAGTAATCATGTAAAGTAAGATACACCACATATCTGCTGATAGGCTCGTGTACAAGGTATTTCTGACAACAAAAAAGTTTTGTCTCAATGCACCAAATTTAGTGATGAGTTGATCTCTAAGATTCTGAAACTGTGATCCAGCCAGCAGGTGTTATTTTTTCCAGCTCTCAATGCTTACAAGTTAATTTAAATTTGCAACTAGTGCCATATCTGAGACTAATAAATGGCTATACTTAGATATGTGACTTATCTCAATGACAATTTACAAATTTGAAATAATTCATAATAAGTTAACAAAGTATAAGAATCTGACCTATCCATCCTTATACTAACAGTAGGGCACAATTCTCTGATTCCAAGAGGTCCAAGCATTTGGTTGAAAAAAAACACTAAACGAGGGCATCTGGCATGACGCGCCATGCTCCCATTATTAATTTAAAACAGTCGTGTCAAGAGTCGGCCATCATGTGACCAAAACCCATCCCAACGACGACTAAAACGAATAAATAGTAAAATTTTTTCCTTCGGTAAAACGGATAATTTTTTTCTGAGGAATCCAATGGTTTGGATGGTTTACCCTTTTTAGTTTATTGCGCAGTGCCGTTTTGCCGATATGGATGCCCAGACTGTCTTGTAAAAGAGGGGTTTGCATACAATTGCATTATAATTGATATCTTTTGCAGTGGATAGTAGGGTGGTGTAGCCAGTTTGCGGACGATTTCATTCAAACCGCTATAAAACAAAAACCAATATTTCTAACCCGTTAATTTTTTCACCATAGGTGCATTGGCATTTATTCTACACGCTAAACCTCGAATCAACTTTCTACGACCAGGGGTTAAAGCTATACAAACCACCAAAGTACGACACTCGGAAAACGTATTTGCGACCGAACGACCAGTGTGCGACGACGGATTTCAAGCCTTGAACATCGTTTCTGCTGCATCGAGACTAGAGCATACGCAGCCATGCGTGGAAAAATTGGGCTTCTAATTGCATTTCTGACCGTCATATATTTTAAGAACACGGTTATTTCGAACAAAACATGTCAAATTATATAAAAAACACCGCATCACAGCAATCAAACAGACAAAACCACGGTGGTCGCAAATTGGTCGACAAAGATACTATCGATGTATTGGAAATGCGCACCCCCCTATTCCCCCTCCTTTAAATGTAGAAACGCGAAAATTTGAAAATGGTTAAAAGAAACACAACTCCACCCCCTTGCCAAGTTTCATCTTTTTATCTCTTATATTTGTATGGATTTTCAAGTTTTTTTAATGAGACAATGGAGTTGGCGACATGAAAAAAAATGATCCGTTTTTTTTCTTTGGTCGGGTTTTCAGTCGTAACTTTTTTGTTTGTGGCCGCATTTTAGTGTAATTTCGCAGAGCTATGAGGGACAAGTGGACGATTACGCATGAGAAATATCGTTGCGGTTCGTTAATTTTTTTGGCATTAATTAGATCGATGAAGTTGATAGCCGCAAATAGGTCGTGGCCGCAAAGTGGGTAAGCCACCCTATTCTTGCGGAATCGGAAGACTGTGCCGTACTGACTGATGCAGAGACATCAATCACTATATTAAAAAACAAAATACAAACCTGCGCAATAAACACGATATGTTTTCCGCTGAATTTCTTTTCCAACTCTCTGACCAATCTGACTTGGATTCTTTGGAACGATCTGAGTTGAGGAAATGGAACGAATATCACGATCGCATGTCTACCACTTCCCACATCGACTTCCTTTAAAAATAAAATAGCGTCATGTATTTCTCTTTAGGAGTCGGTTTGCCAAAAAGTTTTGTAAGAAAAAAAAAGCTAATAAAACGAATGACCTGTCTTCACACTGTCACACAATAGAACAAAGATTTTTCGAAACATTCAGACTACAGGACTATCAAGAAAAGATATTTTGAAAGCATAGGTCACACCGAATCCAATGAATTTTACGAACTAAACCCAAGAATTGTAGTCTAATGCTTGCAACCTACCTTTGCCGCCGTGATATATAACTCCCGTAATTGGGTTTTCAGATCACTGTTACTCTCTAATTCAAGAAGAGCTTGAGAAATTGAGGACTCAAAAGCATCCGGCCTTTCATTATTGGCCTTGACTATCTTTGACCCACCGGGGTACATGGCTTCTGTTGTTTGCTAAGCTGAAAACAAAAGATAATTATTTAAAACTAGGATTTCAACAAGAACGCTGTACAAGCAGAAAAGAGGAGCCGTAACGCCATCGCTTCTATGTCAAATTGATCTCTTACTCTAAAGTGAATAAAAGTAAAATTGTCATAAATCACAACAAAATGAATCAAAGAAACTTAATGTATATCAAAAATAGTTATTCATCGTGTAAAATTCGTGATTACTACGGATTTATTCAATGAAATTAAAAAACCAACCAAGTCCAGCCATCCACCATAAAAAGGACCTCGACACGGTTGATCTGCTGCGATCCCTACAGTGTTACGCATGAAGGAATATGGCTCAAACTGAAATTAGAAATGGATAAAGTTTATTATGTTTCTCAATCATTATGAAATCAGATGAAAACGAATATTTATATAACATATATTATCATTTACTTTAAGCTTTGACTGGTTTTTGCTTGGCATATCGGGCAAGACCCGTGAGTGCCACAAGCAAGTAAAAATAGCCGCAAATTTGAATCACGAAATTAAAATTACAGTTTCTCTAACTTATTCTTCGATTCTAAATTATTTTTATGTAAATTATGAATAGTCATCGGTGTGAAATTTGTAGCCAAGTTGAGACGAAGCAAGCGGAAGCCAGAAAACAATGACTAGAGAGCAAAATAGAAGCAGTTTAGGGACAGGTCGACATACCGAACCTTTCTGCGTGATTGTTTGAGACTTTTCTCGCAACACCTCCACCACTCAACTACCTTTGCGGAAAAAATGAAATTATTATGTACGGTCATTTATGACACCAATTATAACGCATGACCATAAAAAAAGTATCGACAATCATGCTGAATAAAGTAGATTGTTCAGTCAAGTTTGCAATACGTCGTTTTTAGTGTGTTAATTAAATCAGTAATGACGTCTCGAAAATTCAAGACGAATATGGCGATTTGAATCAAGGCTGGAGTTATTTCGAAATAATTTGGCAAACAATTTCTTGGATTTGTTGAATTTGCATACTTCTTTTTTAGTCTTTTTCCGTAGTATTTAGTATTTTTCTGCATTTGTGCCTTGACTCCAGGAATGATTGTTTGTTTTCAGTAGATGTATTGTGCCGATAGGGTTCCATTACATTTGAACCCACGTACATTTGAACCCATGACAATTGCACCTGTATGCTATTGCACCTATGAAATTTTTTTTGTTTCACGGATAGTTAAACCCATACTAACCCTAACCCATGGGTTTTAGCACCAGCATATAGATTGAACCCGTGGATATACGCATGGGTTCAAATGTACATGGGTTCAAATGTACGGTCACCTGCCGATAGCAATGGAAGGATCTATTATGTCCCGCTAACATCGCAAATACAAAAGCGTAAAATGTGGCTTTAGTTGGTACGGCCCATGTGACTCTCAAGACTATCTGTGAATCGTAAAATCGACTGAAAAACGAAAATAAATGACTGGATTCAACGAGTTCGCACGGGTTCGGTGAAACGATGACATGTCATGCAGTAAACCTGGTCAGAATTACAGTGAGGAGTTGTGTAAAAAATGTGGAAAGGAAGTCGAAATCATATAACGAAACAAAAAATCGAGAATAAAAATATCCGAAAAGGCTAGTTGCAAATGTGACAAATTGAGAAAGGAACTGGGGAACGGAGTTCAGATTACCGGACCCTCTTTTTTGTTCTTTTTCAACCAGAGTGTGAGAATTTGAAATGATATTAACGCAAACCTAAAAACAATTTTAAGTTTTTTAAATAATTTTTCAAGAAGTATTTCAAGTCTTTTCTGAATAATTACTGATTCATAACTTTTCAACTTGTACGTTTATATTTTTATCTGTGTGATATAAAATTAAACGCTTTTTCTTACCGCTGCTGTTTTAGATTATGTGCCAAAGGTGTCACATTACTCTTGTTACATGATTATTAGTTACAACAAATTATCATGATTTATGATTGTAATAATATAAAATGTAAACTGTCAACCTTATTTATACTAGGAGTGTTGTTTTGATTTAGTGACCGTATGATCCTTCCGACCTCCTGTCCATCCCGTTGTTAGTCGATTTTTTTCTTTTATATATTGAGTGCTATTATTTGTGTTTCTTGTTTGATCTATTGGCTGATGACTGAATGATGATTAAAATTCTATCTATCTATGTTAATATTAATATAACATATAACTAATTAACTTCATGATGGGTTTACCAACTGCGTAAAACGCTGGCTTCGGATTATGGTTATCCCAATACTGCCAAAAAATAAAATAAAAGTTTCAAACACATTTATATTACAGCGTTCTCACCCTATTACAGCATTTCAAAAATGAATCATCGCACACATATGTATGATTGAAAGTATAAACAGGCTAATGGTGTAAAAATATTGTTAATATTGGTGTAAAAGTAATTGGCGCACTCATGAACGCGAAAAAAATTGTTCACAATCGAATTGAGTATTGTTTTATAACATTGCATATTTCGATTCTATAGATACCGAATAAGCATCGTTTTGATTATTACGTTATGTAGAGTAAAGTCAATGCTGTTTGTATCAAAACGGTTAAATACGTCAAATTTTAAATATTTGAATCCGATTTAACTGATGCCAATTTCGATATCCGCAATGAAATCAAACAGTAACAGATAACATCTTCTAAATCTTCGATTTCATATGTTTATTGTTTTTACTTATTATATGTCAATTCGAACTTTCAGTTCGTATTTTCGCCGTTGATAAATGATCAATTTTTGAATACAATTTCAATTTTTCCATATATATACATTGTGGTTTTTCAATTTCATGCATTATCAATATTGGGATGCGTCAGGATTCTTATTCACAACTTGGTTTACATTTACATAGTTTAAGTTGGTCATTTATTTAGCATTAGGTAGACTTTGTCTAAATTCATTCGGTGGTATTTTTTTCTAGAAGAAATCCACGTCAAAAACGTTGAAGTAATTCCTAATGTATTCTGGAGATGATATAGAACAGCTGTCGGAACATGAAAATATACAAAATCAAACCAGCGGATACGCTCAGGGATACAATTGGGAGGCTGAATATTTATCTCTAAAAATATTGCGTCCTATTGCAACTTCATTCTCTCTGTACATGGCAGTAACACAAACAATATACTGCTTCATCCAAAGGAAGAAGGATAAATCAAGAAATTGCAAAGTACCCGAAGCTAGAAGATTTGGTTTACGACTCAAATTCCTCATGAATGCATTTTTGGCAGCGTCCTGTATATTCACTACGCTTCGAGGTGCTCTTACATTTCAATATCCCTTGCTGACCAACCTCGAATGCAAACAATGGACATCGGCAACGTTTGTCTTTTATGATGTTGCGATGCTTCTGGCATACGCGGTGTTGTGGTTGCGACAACTCTCCTTCTATGCCAACCCTTCTCTCAAGCAATTGGAATCTAAATTCACCAGATTCATAAGCTGGTGTATTATAATATCCATGGTGGCATCGTCGATGTCTGTTATATGCTCTGGACTTATTTTACACGAATACCAATCATCTGAATATGGATGTATAGCGGTGCCAACTACGTTTGCTTACGAATATGGTCTTCTTATAGGTTTCACTGTGCTGTATCAAGGCAGCCTGCTTGGACTCTTCATCTATCCATTAATTAAACACAATAAGAACGCTGGAGTGAACTACATTCGGGATTTGATCAGACGTGTCGCTGTAGCTGCAGTGATTTGCGTTGTTACGGATGCCTCATGTGCAGTGTTTTCTGTTGTAAAACCAGAGAGAGAAATTGAATTAGCTTTCTTTATGTATTTCGTGAATCTGAATGCCAATGTTGCCTGCGTAATTTTCTCCTTTTCTGACTGGAGAAAACGACTTTTACCATTCAGGAGGAAGTCAAAAAGGACGAAAAATGGGCGAATATTCAAGATTTCTTTTGTGTATAATCCAAATAAATCAACAATGAGTGGAATGCGAATACGTCGCGTTGCTCCAACTTGTAATAAAGGGACTAAAATTCCAGGAATAACAACTGATTAAGAGACAATGGCGCGATTAAGAGACAATGGCGCACTTACCCCAAAAAATAGCTTGTTACGAAAATGCATTGAAGACGTTAGTGCCCTGAACTTAAATCGAAGAACATCATCACAAAAAATTATGAAAAAAAAAATTCTTATAATAATCAATTGTGGAGTTGAATGTTGTCACACATTTTCGTAAGCAAGCTCGTGTCATGTAAGCGTAAGAATATTCAATGTGCAGTAGTATGGATATATTTCAATTTTGTCCAAGTTTTGTTTTTAAGCTGCATTAAATATTTCAATAAAAAACCTCACTTTGAATTTCGTATTTTTTCTGGTTGTTCAACATTTCATTACGGCGAATGAGAAATATATTAGGCCTCATAGTTTTAGTTTGTTCTAAGTTAAGTGATGTTCGTTATCTCATATCAAACGTTTGGTATATTTTAAAACTTATTTTCACTTTGAGTCATGTTCTGTTTAATTTTTATTTTTTGGTGATCATGCATTAATTAAAGAGCTTGTGCTCTATACTTGATTTAAAAACAAATCATTCAATATTTTTAAATTTTTATCGAATAGCCTCAAATCGAATATTTGAGCAACAAATATTACTAGTTATGTATATATTCTTATTATTTGATTAAAACTGACTTTTTTCTGACAGCCAATAGGGACACGTACGTTGGTATTTGGCCGGCAAACGGTTGGGTTTTGAAACAGTTACTAGTATTTTCGTTGAAATACAAATGTCGTCTTCAGAGTTGGACATCAATGGTGTCAATAATGATGCAAGAACGTCCCACCATATACTAATCAATCAATCATCAATTACCTCTCAAAATTACGACTGGGAAACTGAATATTTTGCTCTTAAGATATTGCGACCAGTTGCAACATTATTTTCAGTTTATATGTCCGTGACACAAACTATGTATTCTGTTAAGCAAAAAAGGAAAGATTTTTTACGCGCCAGGAAGAAAAACCGCAACGGTAATTCTGCACTACGTCTAAAATTTTTGATGAATTTAGCCATTGCTTCATCTTGCGTATTTGCATCTATCAGAGGAGCAATGGCGTTCCAGTATCCTTTACTGATAGACGCGCAATGCGAGCTATGGACCTCAGTTACCTTTGTCCTTTACGATATGTCAATGTTTCTTGCATACGCTGTACTATGGATGAGACAATTGTCGTTTTATGCCAACCCGTCGCTAGGAAAATTGGCTTCAAAATGGACAAAAATGATTAGTTGGTTTATTTTACTTTGTATGACAACATCCTGTCTTTCAATAATATGCTCCGCACTGATCGTCCATGAGTACAAAGCTTCTATGTATGGGTGCATTGTAGTGCCTCCCACCTATCCATATGAGTACGTCTTTCTGGTTTTCACAACGATACTTTATCAAGGCAGTTTGCTTGGCCTTTTTATCTATCCACTGGTGAAGAATAATAACAACATGGGAATAAATTATGTGCGAAATCTAATCAAGCGTGTCGTCATAGCAGCAGTAGTCTGCATTGTCACGGACGCGTCATGTGCTTTGATTTCATTTATAATGACAAGAGACGAGGTGGAATTATCCTTTTTCGTGTACTTTGTGAATCTCAACATGAACATTGTTTTTGTTGTATGCTCTTTCGGCGACTGGAGAAAACGTTTCTTTCCCTTCAGCACGAAGGAAAAGGAAGTCAAGTATAGTGTGAATATTTTTCACATTTCTGCGGTGTTCAAATCAAATTTATCGAATACACAGGGAATACGGATTCGTCAACTTAGGAAGCATTGCAAGAATCAGTCGACCACCATTGCAGAGGGAAAACAGCGATCCGAAAACTAATTTCCCATCTCGCATATTAATTATATGCAAGCCTGGATTTTGTCAAAGCGAAGTGGCGTAAAAGAAGATTCTTAATCAAAACTGTGCTTGCCATCAAATAATATGTCTAGACATCAAAAATCCGTCATTTTCATTTCAAAATTTATGAAAATGGTACTTAAAGAAATGGTAAAATCTTTGTAAATTGGACGCACTCTACGAAATAAACGGTATTCATCTTGATACAATCTCTGTGGGCTGGATATAATTTTAATCCTTTTTTCCGGGTTTGGCTAACCTCAGACATAATTACGGTTTTTTCCAGACGGCAATGATAACTTCATTTTAGCGAAGTTTATTTTACCTGCGGATTATTCAGTATAATTGAATCGACCCCAATTGTTATATCTTTTGACGTTTGATTCTTGCTTTCCATAGAGTAACCAATTTCACAAATTATTGGATTTTAACGTTAGATATATTTTGCTGTATATTTTTATTACTGTGGAATTTATTTTTTTTTTGTCAAAACTGATAATTGCCATCACAACTAATTCCAATACAATGTGACAATTGTCCCAAACATACTACGTCATCAGCCAAGGCAGTGTTCCAAGCAAGATTCACCAAACTATCTTAAAACTAATATGGATGTATGATAGATACTCTGTCGTGTGAATGAAAGAATTATGAGTTTCGCATAGTGGATTGAAAAAATGCAATAACCCATTGGAAAGCACAAGAAATTGTAATTGTACTTGGCTCCTTACATATTTTTCTCCTATGCCCGAAAAAGATTCTACATTGCTCCATTTATATTGAGATTGAAATATAAGTCAACCATCTTTTTGCCATACTCGCATCACATCACTTTACACAATTCAATTCTCTTGAAGTTCACAGAAATTTTTAATATGAGTAAAAGTAATAGCCCTCTGACAAAAAAAAAATCAATCTTCAACCACTGAAAATTTGAAAGCATTTGGTCCATTATTCGGAGAGAAAAGAGATCATTTTATCATGACGAAGGAGAAGAATATCAACAAGAACAACAACAAAAATACCAAAACGATCGTTATGTCCATTGACGTGTCCAAAAAACGATTTTTTCATAACGATAAGAAGAAAATACCAACAAGAGCAACAACAACTTAATAACAAAACGATTCATATATAAATTTTCTGTCGAATAAATATATGCAACATCGTAGAATCTATAAACATGAAAGTGACGTCATAATCACATCACATTGAATACACATTTGATGGCTATTTCACAGATATATTCTGTGGCGACAGTACACATGATTCAGAAAATTTATCATGCATGCAATCTCTGTAATAAAATGAAGGAGTATAATCAATATTTATTCAAGTCTGAGTCGTTACGCAATAACTGTGCCAGCAAAGTTTATTTTGTTGTCGGTGAATACGCTGACACTGTGGTTAACTTCAACAATGTAAGACAGTAATATCGTTGTAAAGGCACGCTTGTTGTTTTGAGAAGCAGACAAGGATGATTGCAAGTCGTATTGTCAAGAGCAAGGCAGTGTGTAGCAGACTTCCATTTGAAGGTAAAGTGTGTTTTATTGTTTGATAAAAATAAGCAGATTATGCCCATTATACAGCAGGCAAAAATGCGCTACCAGATGCAATCGAATTGAACGTGGTTTGGTAAAAAAGAAGGCGCAATTTCAGAAATATTTTTAATGGAAAATGACGAATCAAATTCCCAAATATCCAAAGCTGTTCAGACGCTTTTTATTCACCAGATTTTAGAATTACTTTCTTGTGATGTCGCATACGGATAGTTGCTATTATATACTTCAATACTATAACCACATATTGATAAGAGCGCATGTTGTTTGTCGGAAATAAACTTGTCTCGCAATGTCATTTCCTATATGATAATTTCATGCAGCGTTTTATGCGGCGAAAAATTTGATGACGTATTTCCGTATGATACAGGGAATAAGAACACGCAGCAGGGACCCATCTTCTCCATTGAGGCAATGTTCGTGTTGTACCTAAGCATAGTTTATTACTATAATGAGTGTTTTATACATGCACAAAATAGTCTGTCTGCGACGTGCTTGTGTGCATTTCCCCGGAAGAAAATGGTTGAAGCATCCTCCAAATGTTTTCTTATATATCATTATCTGTGTTACAAATATGCTTAAGCGTCACGGATAGAAACCATTGGAGGCTTGTACAATGCGACAGAGCTTGTGTAAATGATAGAAAACATCGTGGTCATATTAGTTTAGTTGAATAAAATTTCAGAATCGCTTTCTGGAGAATTTGTTGGTAACCGTTCAGCGTTGTAGTTATTGTTTGTTGATTTGGAAGTTTTAAAATTTCGAATACCGATATTGAGAAATTTAAAGTAAAATATTTGCAAATTAGTACAGGCATTTAAAACATCTGTTCCCACCGAGGGCCCGTGGTCTTCAAGCGGGTCACAGAAAAACCGGAGGGGCCATAATGCTAGGCGCAAAACTGATTTTACCTTTCTTTTTACAAAACAAACTTTCCGTTCATCTTAGTTTCATTGCTTGATAAGTTTATTTCACAGGGTGTTTTTCACTTTGTTGCGCATGAATTGTTTGCACATAATGAACTTGGAATCTACCAAGTTAAATAACACTATAAATACCACTGGTATGATAAACCGAGGGGCTATAAATGCAAAAAAAGCTTTCAGAAGGGGGTCACGAGCCATAAAAGTTTGAGAACCACTCATTTAAAGCAATGTACAAAACAAGGAAATAAAACTTATTGAATTATTGAACTTGATGAAACGGGCACTGTCTATTATTTACTTACGAATTTATTCAGTTTTCCAGCAAAGATGTTTGTCTTCTGTCATCTTGGATTCGTCTTCCCTAAAGAGCAGATACGATGCCATTGTTATCGGAGCCGGACACAACGGTCTAATATCGGTAAAATAAATTAGTAATATAACTCTGTATTTTATTGATGAAAACGGTAGAAACGAATGTCATGAAATAATCTCAACAGTATAGCTGTGTACCGAAATCCAGATATTGTGACTCCCAAGGCCAAGATGCCGCACAACCTGAGCATAGTATGTGTACCAGGTTAGGGTTCAGGTTATGCGATATCTTGGTGCACATACTTCAGGAGCACCGCCATTACAGCCTTCATGCCTTGGTTTGTGGAAGCACAGTTCTAACCACAATGGTTTTCAATTTACTGCCGTGGTACCCCGCCTCACGCCATTGGTTTGTGGCAGCTAAAATAAAATGTCACCCGCCATGGTTTGACCATAGCGGCCATGATTTGGAAATCCCGCTGTGGTTTTGCTGCAGCATCAGACGCTAATTTCTCATGTTGTTCTTAGAATACGAATCTACCTTTTCTTATTACAGGCAACATACTTAGCAATGAAAGGTCTTAAAGTAGGTGTTTTTGAAAGAAGACATGTAGTAGGAGGGGCAGCGGTCACCGAAGAAATAGTTCCTGGCTACAAATTTTCAAGAGCTTCGTATGTATTAAGCTTACTACGACCTCGAATAATAAAAGAATTGAATTTAGAAGTAGGTAAAGCAGTTACTTATATTTTGCTACTCCTGTTTTCTAATGTCTCACTTTCAAACATTTATTTTATAAATTACGAACTTTATTCATCAGAAACATGGACTAAAAGTTCATTTAAGACAAACGGTCGCCTTTACTCCAATATTGGAGGATGGAGTAAACGGCAAACCACCGAGATCACTTTGCCTTTATCCAGATGAAAAAATGAATGAAGAAGAGTTGAAGAAATTTTCAATGAAAGATGCAAAGGTGCTTGTCAATTTCTTCCCATTGTCATCCCCTTTTGTAAACTCATTTTACAAGTAACTTTTCAGTCTTTAGCTGCCTATGACAAATATATACTGGACATCGCATCAGCAGTGTCGCCTCTCCTAGAAACGCCTCCTCCAAACTTGAAGGAAGGATTTTGGAAAGCACTGAAAACGTCTAAACCTCTTCTGGATACAGGTATTTTTTACTAAACCTGATTGTACGGAATATTGTTCGCCGACGCCGACAGTGAATTTCCCATCACTCACGCAGATTTTGTATCGATGTTTTTTTTTTACAAAGAGCCGTATTTAATGAAAATGAGTGTAATGCGGTATCAGATACCTAAATTAGACGTCTTTTTCAATTCAAATGGTTGGCAATAATTTGTTTACAACCGTGCTGTTACATTTATGTTGCATCATATCATTAAGAATTGTTAACAAACTGCGGTACTCCCGTAGTTTGTGTACCAGGTTAGGGTTGGGCCATAATTTTATTCCGATTTTATTTTTATTTTAGTTCTATTACGAGTTCGGAGACTGTCTGTGTTAGTCAAGTGAATATACTCCCTGTTCATAGTAATCCGTCTCTTTACACAATTTGATGTAAAGTAAGCGAACAAAATTAGTTTCCTCCATATTGGTACACACACTTATGGAGCGCCATAATTTGTGTACCATCTTGCTGTTACATTTTTGGTACATCATAAAAAGAAAAATTGTTATAAAACTGCAGCACTATACCACTATTAAATAACCCAATTTTTTGCTTTTTTAGTAAGAAAACTTGACGATGTTTCCTCATTTTATGATTTTATTACATCTCCCATTACAAAGGTAAAGTTTGAAATTTTACATCATCATGGTGCAACTTATTCTTTGACAAAAAGTATTGTGATTGAATACTATATACCTACCGATCTTTTTTGTAGACTCTCGATAGATGGTTTGAGACTGATGTACTGAAAGCAACCCTGGCTACTGACGGCGTAATTGGGGCCATGGTAAGTCCCCATACACCAGGAAGCAGGTGGGACATTCATTCTACGAAATTAAAACCACAATTACGTTATATTCAAATTCACAATAAAAACGCGATTGGTCATTTCTAGGTTGATATATCGGGCTCATATTTCAGGCCTATTTTCCAATAGAGGATAGCAAACTCGAGGAATTCATATACTGTATTAATAGGTTATTATTCTTTTACTTTGCTTGCGCAGAGTGGCGCATCCAGGGTATGTCATTCAGGACGCCGAATTGAATTGGGCGCAAAATAGGTAAAAAGTTTTAATTGTAAAATGTTTCAATAAAATAATTTCAAATTAAAAATAATTAAAACTTGTATTTTTTCTTGAATAATAACGTAGAATATCTCAATTCAACAATTGGTTGAAAATTGGGCGCATTTTCAAACTTTGCCATGGGCGCCCTTTTTCGTAGATACGCCACTGCTTGCGGCCATTCACCAAACTGATGGGAATACATTTATAACAAAATTTATTCGTAAATCTTTTACCAGTTATGTTCTACTTCATCATATGATTGGGGAAGCGGAAGGAATAAAAGGAGCATGGGGGTTTGTTGAAGGGGGCATGGGGGCTGTTTCAAACGCAATCGCAGCTTCGGCAAAAGAACACGGAGTGGATATATTTGTCGATCATGTAAGTGTCATTAAGGCTTGATTATCAAAACAACTTCGAAAATTTCTTGAGATAATCAACTCTAGATTCGGTTAGGCTATAACTTCAGGTACAAATATTACGGGAGTCACTTGGCTAGTCTCCGAACTCGTAGTAAACTAAAATAAGGGAAAATTGGAATAAACTTATGGCCTAACCCTAACCTGGTACACATCCGGTGTCCGCCATCTTGGTTCACATACTTCGGGAGTATCCAAACTTTTAATATTTACCCTATTCAGGAAGTTCAAAAAATTGACATCATCGGCGGAAATTGTGGCGGAATCACTTTATCTAATGGAAATAACGTGAAGAGCAACATTGTTCTATCCAACGCCACCCCTCATGTCACCTTTCAAAAATTACTAGCAGAAGATTTTGATGTTTTACCAGAAAAATACAGGAAACAAATAACAAGTTTTGACTATACTTCTCCGGTGACAAAATTAAATAGTGAGATATGGGTTATTCGTATTGGTCTTTCTCATTGAAATAAATAAAAGTATTAGTTTTCTGGTGACAAATACAATTTTCAACCACTGAAAACTTCAAAGCAAGTGGTCCAGTTATTAAAGAAAAGCGATTATTTTATAACAGCAAGAAAAAGAGTCCATGCTTCTGAAAACTAATACCTGTCTTACTATTCCCATAACCGACATGGACTGGTATCCGAAAGAAAGGCCATCATAGTAGTATCAGTAAGCCGTCTCGGCTCTATCGGCTCTCATCCGGGATAACTATGTAAATCCTATTCTAAGAACATTCTATAACAACAACAACAACATAGTACAGATCTATAAGTCAACTTCGTGTCCAAAAAGCGCTCTTACTTTTTAACAGTCGCTGTGGACCGAATTCCAAAATTTTTAGCTCTACAAAGCAGCAAGCCAACTGAGGTGCCAAATCAGTTAAAAGGAACGATACATTTAAACTGCGAAGACATTGGATGCATTAACGATGCTTATTTGGATGCCATGCAGGGCAGGTTTTCTAGGAGGTTAGATTCGAACATTAGTTTTAATTAATAGAATTCAAGTAAATTTCAAAGAAAAAAAGGTTGCATCCCCTTTTATTCCAGATATTCCGGACAACATGCCTAACAGGTAATGCTGGGCATTTTGAATCGAATAGCAAATTTGAATAGGTTTAGACAAAATTTCGAATCGTTGCAATCTTTTTTTTTGTCCGCCAAAGATTGAATTGAATTCCTAATTTATTTTTATTGAAGCCCTATTTTAACAATGTAATTCTGACATATGACTCTTCCGTCCTAGTGGGTTATTGATGAAACACATTTTTCTCATTGTGTGTGAACGGATTCTATGCCCTAGGTAATTTATGTGTGTGGAGGAACCCATTACAATAAAATAGTCACATTCAATTACATATCTTATCAGTATTCGAGATTCGAAAAATTTCGATTATTTCAAAATTATTCGATTTGAAAAAAAAATATTTGATTCAGTTCTGAAATCATCAGGTATTCGAAAATGCTTAGCCCTACAAACAGGAAGGGTACTAGTTCTGCACTTGTGTCGTACACATATGTATTTATTTACTAATCCCACATTCAGGCCTATGATTGAACTATGTATACCATCAACTGTGGACACCACACTTGCACCGAAAGGCCATCACGTTCTATCTGTATTTACTCAATATACACCTTATTACTTGAATGGAACACAAGAATGGACGGACTCTGATCGCGACGATTATCGTAAAATAGGTAATAGATAAAGTTTCTCTATTCCTCTAACGAATCTGCGGTACTACCGTAGTGTGTGTACCAGGTTTGGATATTCCAATTTTCCTTGTTTTAGTTCTATTACGAGTTTGGGGACTGTCTGTGTTATCCAAGTGAATATACCCCCTGCCCACAGGCTTCAGTCACTTCACACAACTTGATGTAGAATAGGCGAACAAAATTAGTTACCTCCATATTGGTGCACACACTTTTGAAGCGCCGAATCTGCAACGGAGCGTCCTGCTGCACACTAACACAAATATTTTCTGTACCAAACCAAAGTCTGACTTCCTTCGACATAGATTATTATTCAACTACAACATGTAGAGAAATTACATGCACATTTAAACAATAGGTGTCATAGCAACATAACAATGTCATACCAATGGGAGTTAAGCAATTTGACGAATCACTAGAGTCGGTGATTGTATAATTAATTAACAGCGGGACACTGCGATGATGTATTTGATAGATTGTACAGATCTAACCTATTGCAGTATTTCAAACTTACATACTTTCCATTTATTTTTAAAAGTTTCCACACAAAATGTTGACTTGCTTGTTTTTAACTATCTGTTTGTCAGTGTTCAAAAGTATTGAAGATTATGCACCTGGCTTCATTGATAGTGTTGTTGGTTACGAGGTTCTGACGCCGATGGATTTAGAAAATACATTTGGATTAACAGGAGGGGTAAGCAATAATTTGGTTATTTGGAAGTTTTGGCCTGACGGACATTTGGTTGGCTTGGTTAACTGAATAAGTTAAGTGGGCAAAAGCTGCAAAAAACACGCTAAAACGTGCAAAAATTGTGTTTTTTTGGTTTTAGACGGCTTTTGCACGTTTTGGACACGTTAAATGGGTATAAACCGTCCAAAACACGCTAAAACGTACAAAAAAAAGCGTATTTTTGGTGGTTTTAGACGGCTTTTGCACGTTTTAGACACGCTCATACGTGTATAAACCGTCCAAAACACGCTAAAACGTGCAAAAGGCGTGTTTTGGTAGTTTTAGACTATTTAAAACACACTAAAAAGAAATTTCAATGAAACATAGCACTGTTTGATTACATATCTAGAATATTTTCCACGGTGCAATTGGTTTGGATCAGCTTTTTCTATCTCGACCAACCTCGTTCATGGCATCTCAGAGAACGCCCTTACAAGGATTATACATATGTGGAAGTGGAACACATCCCGGTATGTTTTTACATTTGTCTTACACTCTTAAAAGTTGAATATAACTTTATACTTTTCTAACGTACATCTTTCAGTGCTATGTATTTTCAATAATGTTATCATGCGTATACTTTAAAAGTCTCTAGTTTTTCTCAAATACTAAAAAAATATTCAATGTAATATATCTACGACTGTAAAATTAGAAAATTGTTTAAACTGATATTTTTAATCAATTTATATAAATTCTCGTACCAACAAAACAAAATCCTAAAAATCAGTTTTCTTGTTATTTATAGGCGGAGGAGTCATGGGCGCATGTGGAAGACTGGGAGCAATGGCTGTTTTATCTGATCTCAAATCGAAAAAAATATCCAAGAATTCATCGTAAAACGATTGACTTGAAAAATTCAGCTTTTCAATTCTAGTAGCATTTCAGGCAAATCGTACAGTTGAAATTGATATATTGATATTTACAACCAACTAAACATAAGATCTATTTTTTCGCAAAACGTCTCATCTGTAATTGTGATATCCTTCACAGCTGCACTTTTCCCCTATGTTTGGGTCTAATAATTTAAAGTTTTTTGATAACAAATAAGACGGAGAATGCTTCACTTAGAAATATATTGTGATGAAAAAATAAAATTGGAAAAATTCAAACACGAAAGATCATTCTTTTATATTGCGGTTTGTGGTGTTTCTAGTAAGAATTTACTGAACTTGTCGTAGTTAAGAATTCCATTTGTTTCCTCCTGTCCTTGCATCATTGCTGATACTTGAGCAGATGTCAACTTTTCTCCTGAAAGAGAAATCATATAACAAGATAAGATTTGTTCTTCCAAACGATTCTAAATTAATTCCAAATGATGAACCGATAAGACGATATAAGTTGTTTCATGGGGCTGTCAGGTATGGCATGAGAATAGCTTAGAAAAGTCAAAATGTTTCACTAAACACGAAATTAATTATTGCATTATCAAAAGTATTGGATTAAGGATTTAATATTAAAGGTTTATTTTAGTAGCCGCTTTTAACTCTGGGGAATTTTGAGTTTGTAGTATTCAGTGAAATTGTAGAAATGGTGTTTTAATATAATCAAAACATGTTGTTACAATAATATTTCATGCGTTTGTTTGTTTAAAGAAAAAAATCAATTGAAAAAATTACCCAGAGTTGTCAGAACGTGTCTGATTTCAGCACCCATGACAGTGCCGTTGCCGTCTTTGTCAAAAACTCTCAATCCTTCCATGAAATCTTCATAAGTTCCTTTGACAGATTCTTGAATAATTTTAGTGTAGATAGGCAAAAATTCTTCAAGTCCTATTTTCTTTGCCAAGTCGTCTTTACACGGATTTCCCAGCATTTTATCAACATCTTCGTTCGTTGGACATTCTCCCAAAGCTCTCACGATGTCACCGACTTGATTGAGAGCGATCTTGTTGTCGCCGTCTTTATCGAAAAGCTCAATGGCTTCCTTGATGTCTTCCATTTGTTGTTCGTTGAATTCGATTGCCATTGTTTAGTTGTGATGGTTACTTCTTGCTAGGATATCCAAAGTTAGAATGATAATTTCAGGAAGCCCTGAGCGGTATTTATACCTAATCGTACACCATTCATTAACACCCCAACCAACACCAATTTGTGCTAAACAGTGTTAAATAGTACTTCCACCGCGAACTTCCATTCACCCCAAAAGGGGAAAATCATTTAAGACCATGACCGTTGTTTTATAATAAAGTATATTGACTTAAAAGAATTCGTCAACATGCTCGGTAAATATTTACGAATAAAATGAAGAAGTGCGATATCTCAGAAATTTAGACAAAATAGAGTTAAATCAACAATAGTGTCTCCAGCTTGTTAATGCCTGCAGACAATTGATCAAATATTTATTCATTCGCCGTATTCGGGTATTATTTAAATTGAAAGTTAAAGATGTTTAAGTAATAGCAGATTGATCACGATTCTCTTCATAACTTCTCACAGGGGAGAGTAATTTTTATAATACTCCATGAATCTTTAATAAAGATTAGATCCGTAGAACTTCGTAACGCTTGCCCGTTTGTTTGTTTCATTGTGTGTATTTTTTTCAGTAAAATCAATGACCACGTCGTAACGCTGACCTCCACAGAATTTCCCTCGCTTTTTAGAGGGGGGGGGGGGGGGGGGGGGGAGGGGGGCACATGTGAATTTGCGTCAAATATTTCATCAAATATTTATCTTTTATCACAAACATCCTACGCGAAAAAACACACATACATGTTCGAATAGAGATAGTTCGTCGTTTAACATGGGTTGCAATGTACATTCTTTACAGACAATAGGTAATACTCATTTCAACTTCAACAAAAAGGAATTGTCAATCTGATATTAAATTTTTTTTTATATGATTCAAGTAAACGGATTTATGTTTCAACCTGCAATGCTAAGTAAATTCCTAAAATGCGTTTTAGTAGCATTAAAACTAGTTTTAAATATTGAATTACTTATCTCGACCATTCAAGCTATGAAAGTCCGCGTAATTCATTTCAAACCTAACTTGAAAATGGATGAAAACCTGGCAATAATAAGTACTCACTCATCTCCTAATATATATCAACCGTTTTGAAATATTGTTGAAACCCTTGTTAAAATTCACAAAATTAATGGAACTTTATGACGAGGTTCATAGAGATTATGTCTTTTATTGAAAAGCTTCGGACAGCATTCACAAAAGTCGAAATACTCGATAAAAATATCACCATCCTCCATCATATCCAAAACCAGCGAATATTTTCAAGTCATTATTTCCCTATTGCACTTTATTAAAGGGCAAAGGTCGTACATAGTCTTAGGCTATTTATCACCTTTTAGGATAAAGAAAAGTTCAGGTTCAATAAAGAAAAGTTCAGAAAGATTCAGTTCTGAAATCATCAGGTATTCGAAAATGCTTAGCCCTACAAACAGGAAGGGTACTAGTTCTGCACTTGTGTCGTACACATATGTATTTATTTACTAATCCCACATTCAGGCCTATGATTGAACTATGTATACCATCAACTGTGGACACCACACTTGCACCGAAAGGCCATCACGTTCTATCTGTATTTACTCAATATACACCTTATTACTTGAATGGAACACAAGAATGGACAGACTCTGATCGCGACAATTATCGTAAAATAGGTGACCGTGATAGATAAAGTTTCACTTTTCCTCTAACGAATCTGCGGTACTACCGTAGTGTGTGTACCAGGTTTGGATATTCCAATTTTCCTTGTTTTAGTTCTATTACGAGTTTGGGGACTGTCTGTGTTATCCAAGTGAATATACCCCCTGCCCACAGGCTTCAGTCACTTCACACAACTTGATGTAGAATAGGCGAACAAAATTAGTTACCTCCATATTGGTGCACACACTTTTGAAGCGCCGAATCTGCAACGGAGCGTCCTGCTGCACACTAACACAAATATTTTCTGTACCAAACCAAAGTCTGACTTCCTTCGACATATATTATTATTCAACTACAACAAGTAGAGAAATTACATGCACATTTAAACAATGGGTGTCATAGCAACATAACAATGTCATACCAATGGGAGTTAAGCAATTTGACGAATCACTAGAGTCGGTGATTGTATAATCAATTAACAGCGGGACACTGCGATGATGTATTTGATAGATTGTACAGATCTAACCTATTGCAGTATTTTAAACTTACATACTTTCCATTTATTTTTAAAAGTGTCCATACAAAATGTTGACTTGTTTTCTTTTAACACTAACTATCTGTTTGTCAGTGTTCAAAAGTATTGAAGATTATGCACCTGGTTTCATTGATAGCGTTGTTGGTTACGAAGTTCTGACGCCGATGGATTTAGAAAATACTTTTGGATTAACAGGAGGGGTAAGCAATAATTAAGTTATTTGGAAGTTTTGAGCTGACGGACATTTGGTTGGTTAATTGAATATGTTGAGTGGGCAAAAACTGCAAAAAAACACGCTAAAACGTGCAAAAAGTGTGTTTTTGTGGTTTTAGACGGCTTTTGCACGTTTTGGACACGCTAAAATGGGTATAAACCGTCCAAAACACGCTAAAACGTACAAAAAAGCGTATTTTTGGTGGTTTTAGACGGCTTTTGCACGTATTAGACACGCTAGTACGTGTATAAACCGTCCAAAACACGCTAAAACGTGCAAAAGGCGTGTTTTGATAGTTTTAGACTCTTAAAACACAATGAATAGAAATTTCAATGAAACATAGCACTGTTTGAATACATATTTAGAATATTTTCCACGGTGCAATTGGTTTGGATCAGCTTTTTCTATCTCGACCAACCTCGTTCATGGCATCGCAGAGAACGCCCTTACAAGGATTATACATATGTGGAAGTGGAACACATCCCGGTATGTTTTTACATTTGTCTTACACTCTTAAAAGTTTAATCTAACTTTATACTTTAACGTACGTACATCTTTCAGTGCTACATCTTAACGTACATCTTTCAGTGCTATGTATTTTCAATAATGTTATTATGCGTATACTTGAAAAGTCTCTAGTTTTTCTCAAATACTTAAAAACTATTCAATGTAATATATCTACGACTGTAAAATTAGAAAACTCTTTAATCTGGTATTTTTTACCAATTTATATAAATTCTTGTACCAACAAAACAAAATCCTAAAAATCAGTTTTCTTGTTATTTATAGGCGGAGGAGTCATGGGCGCATGTGGAAGACTGGGAGCAATGGCGGTTTTATCTGATCTCAAATCGAAAAAAATATCAAAGAATTTATCGTAAAATAACTGAACTGGGAAATTCAGCTTTTCGATTCTAGTAGCATTTCAGGCGATCAGTATAGCAAAAATTGATTATATGGTGAACACACTGAATATATTTACACCCAACTAAATCTAAGATCTATCTTTGCGCAAAACGTTTCATATGTAATTGTGATTTCCTTCACAGCTGCACTTTTCCCTTATGTTTGAGTCTAATAATTTAAAGTTTTTTGATAACACAAAAGACGGAGAATGCTTCACTTAGAAATATATTGTGATGGAAAGATAAAATCATTGGAAAAATTCAAACACGGAAGATCATTCTTTTATATGGCGGTTTGTGGTGTCTCCAGTAAGAATTTACTGAATTTGTCGTAGTTAAGAATTCCATTTGTTTCCTCCTGTCCTTGCATCATTGCTGACACTTGAGCAGATGTCAACTTTTCTCCTGAAAGAGAAATCATATTACAAGATAAGATTTGTTCTTCCAAACGATTCTAAATTAATTCCAAATGATGAACCGATAAGACGACATAATGAGATGTTTCATCGGGTTGTCAGGTATGGTATGAGAATAGCTTAGAAAAGTCAAAATGTTTCACTAAATACGAAATTAATTATTGCATTATCAAAAGTATTGGAATAAGGATTTAATATTAAAGGTTTATTTTAGTAGCCGCTTTCAACTGTGGTGAATTTTGAGTTTGTATAGTTTTCAGTGAAATAGTAGAAATGGTGTTTTAATATAATCAAAACATGTTGTTATAATAAAATTTCATGCGTTTGTTTGTTTAAAGAAATAAATCAATTAAAACAAATTACCCAGAGTTGTCAGAACGTGTCTGATTTCAGCTCCCATGACAGTGCCGTTGCCGTCTTTGTCAAAAACTCTCAATCCTTCCATGAAATCTTCATAAGTTCCTTTGACAGATTCTTGAATAATTTTAGTGTAGATAGGCAAAAATTCTTCAAGTCCTATTTTCTTTGCCAAGTCGTCTTTACACGGATTTCCCAGCATTTTATCGACATCTTCGTTCGTTGGACATTCTCCCAAAGCTCTCACGATGTCACCGACTTGATTGAGAGCGATCTTGTTGTCGCCGTCTTTATCGAAAAGCTCAATGGCTTCCTTGATGTCTTCCATTTGTTGTTCGTTGAATTCGATTGCCATTGTTATGATGTGATGGTTACTTCTTGCTAGGATATCCAAAGTTAGAATGATAATTTCAGGAAGCCCTGAGCGGTATTTATACCTAATCGTACACCATTCATTAACACCCCAACACCAATTTGTGCTAAATAGTACTTCCACCGCGAACTTTTATCCACCCCAAAAGGGGTAAAATCATTTAAGACTATGACCGTTGTTTTATAATAAAGTATATTGAGTTAAAAGAATTCGTCAACATGCCCGGTAAATATTTACGAATAAAATAAAGAAGTGCAAAATCGCAGAGATATAGCCGGAATAGAGACAATTCCACTAGAAAGGCCATAAGCCTTTTAATGCCTACAGAGAATTTATCAATTTTTTATTCATTCGACTTAGTCGGGTATTATTTGAATTGAAAGTTAAAGATGTTCAAGTAATAGCAGATTGATCACGATTCTCTTCATAACTTCTTAGAAAATTAGATCCTTAGAACTTCGTAACGCTTGCCCGTTTGTTTTGTTTCATTGTGGGTATTTTTTTCAGTAAAATCAATGACCGCGTCGTAACGCTGACCACCACAGAATTTCCCTCGCTTTTTAGAGGGGGGGGGGGGGAGGCACATGTGAATTTGCGTCAAATATTTTAATCTTTTTTCACAAACATCCTACGCGACAAAACACACATACATGTTTGAATAGATATAGTTCGTCGTTTAACATGGGTTGCAATGTACATTCTTTACAGACAATCGATAATACTCATTTCAACCTCAACAAAAAGGAATTGTCAATTTGATATTAAACTAAAATCGAAAATGTTTTTATATGATTCAAGTAAACGGATTTATGTTTCAACCTGCAATGCTAAGTAAATTCCTAAAATGCGTTTTAGTAGCATTAAAACTAGTTTAAATATTGAATTACTTATCTCGACCATTCAAGCTATGAAAGTCCGCGTAATTCATTTCAGACCTAACTTGAAAATGAATGGTACTCACTCATCTCCTAATATATATCAACTGTTTTAGAATATTGTTGAAACTCTAGTTAAAATTAACAAAATTAATGGAACTTTATGACGAGGGTCATAGAGCTTATGTCGTTTATTGAAAAGTCGGTGTTGTGGACAGCATCCACAAAAGTCGAAACACTCGATACAAATATCACCATCCTTCATCATATCCAAAACCAGCGAATATTTTCAAGTTATTATTTCCCTATTGCACTTTATTAAAGGGCAAAGGTCGTACATAGTCTTAAGCTATTTATCACCTTTTAGGATAAAGAAAAGTTCAGGTCGGAAGTGCCAACACCTTTTCAAGACAGCAAACGGTGCTGGGGTGTTAATGAACGGTATGCGATTAAGTATAAATAATGCTCAGTTCTCCAAAAAGTTATCATTCTAACTTTGGATATCCCATCAAGAAGTAACCATCACAACAGAACAATGGCAATCGAATTCAACGAACAGCAAATGGAAGACATCAAGGAAGCCATTGAGCTTTTCGACAAAGACGGCGACAACAAGATCGCTCTCAATCAAGTCGGTGACATCGTGAGAGCTTTGGGGGAATGTCCAACGAACGAAGATGTTGATAAAATGTTGGGAAATCCGTGTAAAGAAGACCTGGCAAAAAAGATAGGAATTGAAGAATTTTTGCCTATCTTCACTAAAATTATTCAAGAATCTGTCAAAGGAACTTATGAAGATTTCATGGAGGGATTGAGAGTTTTCGACAAAGACGGTAACGGCACTGTCATGGGAGCTGAAATCCGACACGTTTTGACAACTCTAGGTAATTTGCGTTAATTGATTTATTCCTTTAACCAAACAAACGTGTTAAATTTCAAATGATGAATATTATTTTGCAACAACGAGTCTTGATTTAAATAAAACACCATCTCTACTATTTCACTGAAAACTACGAACGAAAATTTACCACAGTTGTAAGCTATTACTCGACTGAACCTTTAATACTGAGCAATGAATTCAATATTAAATTCTTGATTGTTCAGCTATTCTCATACCAGACCTAATAACTCTGTGAATTGACATGGTTAACTCTCTAATTATTGCCACTGTCAAGTAGAATGAAAAAATTTTTTTTTTGCAGGAGAAAAGTTGACATCTGCTCAAGTATCAGCAATGATGCAAGGACAGGAAGAAACGAATGGAAGTCTCAACTATGACAAATTTAGTAAATACCTTCTAGAAACACCACAAACTGCCATATAGAAAAGAGAAACGATTTTTCGTGTTTGACTTTGTGAAATGATATGATTCTGTAGAACAATATAATATTCTGCTATTGGATATTTGGACTAGAAGTTTTAAGTTTTGGCGAGTGTAGAATCCGGACAGGCTGCTTTGCTTAATCAGTAAGCTGGACTTCGAAAGACTCAGTTCAATTGATTTGAATCTGATATTGGAAATGTACTAGGTACACATAATTGCAACGTTAAAATTAAATTTGAGTAGTTAAATCAAAGAAGCAATAGCAGTGAATTTACTCAGGTCAAGTTAATACTCTGATAAACACGACGGAAAAGCAAGTAGAATGACGGCTACTATAAAAAAAATTAAAAATTATTAATAAACATTTAGCAGATTAAAAACTCCTAAACAAGTCAGGAAAATTTGACTCCCGTAAACAAAACAACATTGAAATAACCAAATGCGAGAACCAGAGATCCAACGTGCGCCTCGAATGTAGATTGCAGGAATGCGGTTGTAAAGCGTGATGGAGCCAAACACACGTGACAGAGTATAATGCGTTGCCAGATTTCATAAAAAGGTGGCAATGATTTAAAATGAAACAGCAATTTTTTTGGTTGATATGTCGGATTTTTAAAACTCGGAAAATTTGAAAAATAAAATAAAAATAATAGCTTTTCAGCTGCTTCAATCATCTTTGGGCACTGATTTAATTTAAAATCAATTGAGGTCGACTAGTTACGAAAAAGGCGATTTTTTACAAACGTTTTCTATGAAGCTAATCTCGACGCGCGCACATCCAATTGGGGCCGTTTTCTAGGGTGACACTTTTATCACTTCTTTACCGGTATTGAATAAAACGCCACTGGGAAACACAATCCCCACCGTGTTAACAATATCGATCCATAGTATGCATATTATTCCTATTCAACAAGACCAATTCATGAACATAACTACCATAAGCGTTGATATCTTTAGTAGGAAGCCCAAGGCAAAAAAGGTGAGATATCAGAAAAACACGTCATGTTATAAGTACTGAAAATTGCGTTCGAACCGTTTTAATTAATCGTGTGTTCGCTTTTCCAAACCCTGACACTGCTGATTTCGATCAATGAATAGAAAATTGTAACTGGTTAATTACATTTTTTATTTAGAGTGGTGACGGGGGTGAGAACTGTCCGCCTTGAGGTTCACTGATGAAGTATTTTCCGTCAGTTGGCACAATGCCCATTAGTTGGCTGTGCAATTTTTCAAGTCCAAATCGTCTTTTATTCAGCGCTCAACTTGCTACTCCATGCAGCTGTTGGTGAGTTGCGATATTTACCACCTTTGACAAATTCATAGTTTTGCACCGATTGGTACGATTTATCGACTAATGGATGCAAAGTAAGACTAATCTACCACTAACGTCACAATAAAAAAATTCCGCTTAAAAGATACTTTTTTGGGACCAAACTCTTTTCCTTTTTTTATTCACCAACAGTGTTTTACAGGCTTGTCCACGAGAATGAAATTTCCTATGAGAAACGTCCTATGTGATGGAATGGGACAGCAAACATTTGTATTTCCCATGGCACAATAGACATGATAGAGCAATTTGATTACGTCGAAGCTAACTTCTGTCTTTATACTTTTTCACCTTTCAAGTGTTTTCACTCTCCTCTTTCTTGATATACTTGTATATATCTATTATTTATTTTGTGATGAGGCACAGACAGGGTTGTCTATGTCTATGAGACTGGGGTTCGCATGGAAATCTCCAGGCTTGTTCTGGGAAACATCCCTTGGATGGAATGAGACAAAAATATGTCCTTTGGACGAGCCTGGTGTTTCATACACCAGATGCTTCATATATACTGGATTTATATACCCAACCATGTAATAAATTTCGATTCATCAAGTTCATTTTTAAGCTTTAATTAGAAATAATAATAAATAACATACAATAACAGAAGTATATAGTGTAAGAATTCATTTTGTTCAGTATAACCCAAACAAGTAAAAATCCATACACTAACATAAAAAGTCAAGCTAGTTCGTTCTCAACGTTTTTAAAGTTATATTGCCGATTGTGGGTTCTCCAATAAGAATTTGGAGAATTTGTCGTAGTTAAGAATTCCGTTTGTTTCTTCCTGGCCTTGCATCATTGCTGAAACTTGGGCTGATGTCAACTTTTCTCCTGAAATATATAAATGAATATTGATAAACAAATTGTATTCTTTGCAGTAGAAGAAGCTCTTCATTGCTAATAAAGATTCCTCGCGAACTGCAGCATATTGTTTGCTGTAAGTGTAAACAATACCCATTTTGTAAGCGTTCGTAGAATCAAACTGTATTTAAAAAAGAAATAAAGCGAAGTAAAATTAAATAAGTTTACCTAGAGTTGTCAAAACGTGTCTGATTTCAGCTCCCATGACAGTGCCGTTGCCGTCTTTGTCGAAAACTCTCAATCCTTCCATGAAATCTTCATAAGTTCCTTTAACAGATTCTTGCATAACTTTAGTGTAGATAGGCAAAAATTCTTCAACTCCTATCTTTTTTGCCAAGTCTTCTTTACACGGATTTCCCAGCATTTTATCAACATCTTCGTTCGTTGGACATTCTCCCAAAGCTCTCACGATGTCACCGACTTGGTTGAGAGCGATCATGTTGTCGCCGTCTTTATCGAAAAGCTCAATGGCTTCCTTGATGTCTTCCATTTGTTGATCGCTGAATTCGACGGCCATGTTTTTTTTTCGCTGTTCTATTTGCTGACTAGACAAGTGAGATCTCTTAGTTGTGAGTGATGCTATCTACTGAACTACAAGGTATTTATACAGAATTGTAGTGTTCATTAACACCCCCGAAAACAGCTTCAAGCAAAAGGTGTCGGAATATCCGGCGCCACATTGTTAGAAATTGATAAAGGCGTGAAAGTCGAAAGGTAATTCCACGTGTGAAAATGGCTATACTGGTGAGATTGCTGCTGCGAAAAAGAACTTTTAATGTAACCTAAATTTGAAACCCACGATTTTATGTGTCATCTCACTACATTCAGTTTGAGCTATTTTATTAATAGATATCACATATGATCCTACAGATACATCGCTACTGCAATTTTAAATTGAAGAATTGTCCTGAATGGAATTCCCGATAAACAGGGATACTGGACTGATTGAGCGTTTCCGCATTTGCTATAAGCATTGGGTGTAGAGGTAAGATCGAGCCCCAAAAAAATTCAAACCCGGCCCGACTCAGGCCTGTGGGTAATAAACCCGACTCGAGCCCGATTAATTAACTGGATTTGCAGGCTCGAGTCCGAAGCAAACACGAAATTTCATATTTTACTTAAGAGTATTTTGAATTCCACACATAATTTTAGTATATATATATTTTTTTAAATATATATTTATTTAAAAAAAAGTCCGAGATAGAGGGGCCCAACCCGACCCGAACGTAATGGTTGACATTTCAGGCTCGGGTCTTCAGATCTTAGCTCCAATTGGGTGGTATGAGCTAGGCAAGGGTCGGCAAACTGCGTCCCGCGTGCCTAATTATTAGCTGCACTCTGATTTATGTCGTAACGATGGCTTCTGTACGGCATTTCCTTTGTAGTAAGTAAGCGAAAGCACATGTTAGTTGTATGTAGTTCGCTCTCCGAACGTGCTTTCTACTGTCTTATTTGTTATCATCAGTTAAGTTCAGCTTGATATTTAAAATTTGAAAATGGATGGAAAACGTCGAAAAGTCAATGCGGCCCGCACACTACCGGAAATGTGTATATTTGGCCCATTATTGCATAAAGTTTGCGGCCACAGAGCTATAGAGTAACATGCAATAATGAACCACTGCGCTGAACAAAACGACAATAAATCAACAAATTTCCATATAATTTGAAAATTAGTAAACTTAAAATACTCAATAAGATAAATATTTAAGCATCAATAACACAAAAAAACTGGATGTGTAATACAATGAACTTGTAAGTTTCCCAGCCCCGTTACGTGATATTGGTTTAGTGGCTTTTGTTAACCAATCATAAACTTCTTGTTTTCCTTGCTTCTTTGCTTCGGCGCCAACCTTTTCTAGGACTTTGGCGTGGTAATCATTCAAGTAGTTTAACTGTAATATATATCAAAATGATTTTACGGCTATAAAATGGTGTGTAATAAGACGGTGATCGAGCTGCGAAACCCAAGGTTCAAATATCTAATTAAAAAATTTTCATTTCTAATTAATCGTATCCTACGTAAATATTATCAATTCGCTAGAATTTTAATATCTAACAGGACATATCATAGTTTTGGTGCACAAATT
Source organism: Styela clava (assembly GCF_964204865.1). Taxonomy (NCBI): domain Eukaryota; kingdom Metazoa; phylum Chordata; class Ascidiacea; order Stolidobranchia; family Styelidae; genus Styela; species Styela clava. Next base: position 13,314,746 of record NC_135264.1, read on the forward strand.
ATGGCAATTACAAGGACGGAAGCGTTGTTGAAATTTCAATTTTCGACTTGGTTGATGAAAAAATGACGCGTTTTCTTTGCTGTTGTCGTGGAAACGAGACTTCAATTCGGATTTTCGATGAAACGAACATTACTAGTGTAACAGGATAACCCACAAGAAAAATTTCGTACAGATCGGCCCAGCCGTTTAGACGCTACAGCTTCGACAGACATACAGAACGACTGAGAATACGAGTCTCCTAGAGCGGAGATTCGATAATAATAATTTTTATAATAACCTACCTGTTTGTCACTAAGTAGGTCCGAATCAATCATTTTAGCTTGAAAAGGAACCAGGGTTGCCGATTCAAATGTTAAATACTGATATTCTCCAAATTGATACTGTAAATATAATTTGTGAATTTGCATAATCTGTATCATGTGTAACATTGATTTCGAGGTACGCACGTAGTATGTGTACCAGGTTAGGGTTAGGTCATAATTATATTTCACTTTTCTTATTTTAGTTCTCTTACGAGGTCGGGGACTGTTTGTGTTAGCCAAGTGAATATACCCGCCTGCCCATAGGCTTCCATATAGATACACATACTTCTGGAGCGCCGATCTCGAACCATTGTGAATATTTTGTGTCAAAAGTATCGAATAGTATTAATATTTGAACAGTACCTCCGTGTTTGCATAAGTAACCATTATGTTATTCTCGTGTCGTATTCCAAATTCACCATCGTGATAATAACCTGGTTCTGTAATTTGAATAGTAAAATAATTGATACGTCTTTCAAGAATCACATTAACGAGAAAACATGCAATACAAGTAAGCACCGTATTATACGGCGAGCGAACTGTCAATAAATTGCTTAGATTGGGTTTTTATTCAAACACAAGGGGCAACGGCTTTTAAAACAATACCGGTACTGGGTTTGAGTGTAGGCAAAGCATAAAACAGGCGCACCGGCTTACAAGGCGCATGATCGATTTTTGAGAAGAAAAAAGGTACTCCCGAAGTATGTGAACCAAGATGGCGGACACCGGAACGTAATATGTGTACCAGGTTAGGGTCAGACCATAATTTTATTCCAATTTTTCTTATTTTAGTTCTATTACAAGTTCGGGGACTAGCCAAGTCACTCCCATAGTATTTGTACCTGGAATTATGGCCTAACCTGGTACACATACTACGTTCCGGTGTTCGCCATCCTGGTTCCTTACTTCGGGAGAACCCTATAAAATACGGTAAGTTGTCACGATACTCGATGATTTTTAATCGCGTGACTTAGTTCTTGTCTGCCGCCATTTTACGCTTTCTTGGTGGGGATGTTACTGAGTACCGGTAACGACAGATTATCAGTTAAACATTGGAAGCGCCGTGTGTCCATTTCAAAATTGTTTAAACATGAGACTCGTGATAAAGTGTCAGATTGATGAAATCTTTTAACGGTTTCATATAAATAAAAGGGAAAAGGCTCACCTATGCTTGTGAACATACCAACTTGCAAAGGATATCCGGCGGCTCCTGACGTTCCAATTCCGGGCGGGTCTGCAAAAATATATTTAATATGCTACAGTGCTTATTCAATCTGGTTCACGTTGCAGCACAATACTGAAATGGTTTATTTTAAGGGCGACTTACACTCATGTATACCCAAATAGTGTCCAATACCATGGCCGCTACCATGGTTGAAATCCAATCCCACGTCATAAAGGGGCTGTCTTGCCAAAATACCGATATCGTTGCCATCCAAATATTCAGGAAAGACAGCAGTTTCAATATCGATTACTCCCATCAAAACTCGTGTAAATGTTTCCTGTCAAAGTTTAAAAAATCAGTGCAGTAGTTCCTACGTTGTTTACCGTCTTTCCCCGAAAATAAGACCTAGCCTGAATTTTAAAAATGATTTCAATAGCCTTCCCTTTCAAATAAGACCTAGTCGTCGATCTCGTCCCATTTTCGGGGAAACGCGGTAGTTATTTTGTGTTACAATGCATACCTTCTGAAAATCTGATGGTGTACCGAAATGCAAGGTTCGTGTTATATCTGTTGTACCCTCAAAATAATGTCCACCTGAATCTAACAGATATATTTCATCCAGTGTAAGATTTCGATTCGTGTCTCCAGAGGTCCTAAACATAGACTAGCATTGTGACATTTTAAATAGAAGATTAGCAGAAGACAGGTAGACACTCACGAATAATGTGGCAAGGCAGCGTTCGGGCCACTTGCTGAGATTGCACCAAAGCTTAGTCCTTTATTAGCTTGTTGGCTCCGCCTTAAATTGGCAATTTTATTAGCTCCAGTAATTTCATCCACGACACCTTTAGGAACATTTTCCTCCAGCCAGATGAAATATTCGCAAAGAGCAATGGCATCAAATATCTGAACATTTGGAAGAACTTTATTAAACTGTCATATATATATCGAGATTTATATTAACAGAATCGGAATAAACTAAACGAGGCATGTATTTGCGTAGTAGATTGAAATCGTAAAAGTTTTCTCGATTCCAGAAATATCTATTTCACATTTCTGTGCGTTTGGTTACTTGCTTTTCAGTATGCACCATGTCCACAGATGGTGGAGTCTTAAATTTGCACCGACTTGATAAGGCGTTTCGGATATTCGTAGTAAATGTACATTTGGTCTTCAGGGGCAGTGTTGAACTTAATTTATCATATTTTTGTAAATAGACTGCATACTCTATTTCTTCTGCATGGGCAATGACGACAGCAGCATATATACATATATATGTTAAAAAGCGGATCCATTGATAGTTTTTCATAGAAGCATACCTGAGCTTGCTTCATCCCCTGTCTTTCTATCTCGTTTTTGATTGTTTTTGGTACTTTGATTGGAGATTCGTCTTGTATTTGTTTGTCCTTAATTAAATGAGGATGGTATGAAGTTAAATTACGCATTTTTTAAAATTAGTTCAAGATAAATATCTAATCTTACCTCAGGTACAGCGCTAAACATTCCATACGTTGTGCTTGCTGTGCTCATCCATACTGTACTTTGTGTTGGTAACGAGAGCAAGTCATTCCGCGCCTGTGCATAATCAATCAATTGGACACAGAGATTCCCGCAACCTGAAACATATCTTGTATATATTATAAATGTGAACGTGTACAGGCTGTTCAGTACAGCATCAAATTAGCCTCTTTTATTGGACACGAGATGGACCTATAAATCGTTTGTCATTCATATATTTTTCTTCTTCTTGTTGCTGTGAAAAAAAATCGCCTTTCTCTTCAACTACTGGACCAATTTCAGTGGTTAAAGGTTATTGTTTTCGATAGAAGGCTATTAATTTTATTGATTTGAAAAATATCTATGAGCTATATATATGATATTCGTTTTCCACTTTGAAGTTTTGTGTGATGTCACTGATGACGTCATCAAATTGAAAAAATTGCGTGCCATGGTTCCTTGATCACATCTCAGTGATATGTCGGTCAGACTACCGGTACTGTGAAAGATTTGGAACTACTTCGTTTTAGCTTTCGTGTCTATATATTTGAGCATTGCTCTCATTTTGACATACCTGTCGGTTGTAAGTGGGCAGTAACTTCTGATGTCTCTGCGAGTGATAGGTTAACGTATAAACGCACATCAGTTCGTCCAACTAGTGCATATGATTCAAATACAGGTGTGTATGGAATATCTGTTCCTCGTAAATTGAATAACCCTAAAATATATGTTAAATATATCTTAAAGATTCACAATATCATGCTGATTTCTTTATCTCAGATGCTGACTTGTTCTCAACCTAGGGCCAACTAAGCAAAGACTTTGCTTGACAATCCTCGCGTGTGCAGAATACACATGCTTGCCTATATACACAGGGTTATAATGGTTAACTTTAAAAATTTACACCTAGAAGTTGCGCGGGACCTATGGTGCAACTCACATGCTATTTCATCAAGGAGTGTTAGTAACAGGTAATCGGCGCTCTTTTCTTCCATTGCTTTTCTTGCGTCGGTAACTTTTTCCTAAATTTGATTATATAATAGGATAGGGTTTACATATTTAGCCCCTGAGGCGAGGAAAATCGGTAAAACGGCTATATATATTTTATGGCGAACCACGGCCTCTCGCTCGGGTACCAGTCCACGTCAAGTGTGGGATTAGTTAGCTAGTTTATTATGCAAGTCTCTTACAGTGATTACGATCTTTATCAGTTGGAAGTGAAAATACAAAGTACAACATTACCTTCCACTCTTTACCGGCATATGCAATTGGAAAAACAATGATTTCCGATCCCATTGGTCCTGGTCGATCTGTCCATATACGATCGATAAGATCCGGTATACTTTGGTTAAAGGCAATTCCCGCCTTACTGAACTCGCGTTCGTAGAACTGCCACCGACCTAAATATAGACATGGTGAAATTGAAGTGGGAAAATTGTATTAACTGCCGTTTTTAGAAATGATGCACTTGAAAAATAGGCGCTTCAGGAGTATGTGTACCAATATGGAGGTAACTAATTTTGTTTACCTACTTTACATCAAGTTGTGTGATGGAAATAAAACCTAAGGGCATGGGGTATAATCACTTGGCCAACACAGACAGTCCCCGAACTCGTAATAAAACTAAAATATAGAAAATCGGAATAACATTATGCCCTAACCTGGTACACATACTACGGGAGTACCGAAAAATATACACTTCTTACCTATTGAAAGTACAAACGGATTTGCGGCGACTATTGAAGAATTCTCAAGGGATTGTTCTAACCATGCTTGTATAGTTGGAGTTTCTGGATCGCCTGGAAATGATCGCACATTTAACAAACAAAAAACAGATTTGTTACAGCTGATAAAATATTGACAAATTTGATGACCTGTTCGCATTAATTTCCAGTTGCAATCCATTTCTCTTTCAGCTTGTATATAATATCGCCCATCAGCCCACAAGGCTGCGTCTGTTTCTGTGATCACGGCTATACCTTGCGATCCAGAAAATCCCGAAATCCATTCTCTTCGTTTGTATTTCGGTGCGATGTATTCTGACTAGAAAAAGACAAGATTTTTTAGTATTGAATATAAAAATTCCATGAATCGACAAGACGAATCATACCAAATGCTCATCTTCTGATGGTACCATGTATGCGTTATATTCAGAACTTCTCATTTCTTGTCGTAGAGAAGATAATCTTGCTGATGTAATTACCGTAGTTGGGGGTAGATATATATTCTGAAATCAACAATTTAACCGAGTCTGAAGTTACATATTTTTATTGGTACTCCCGTAGTATGTGAACCAAGATGGCGGACACCGGAACGTAGTATGTGTACCAGGTTAGGATTAGGCTATAATTATATGCCGATTTTCCGTATTTTAGTTCTATTACGAGTTCGGGGACTAGCCAAGTGACTCCCGTAGTATTTGTACCTGAAATTATGTCGCAACCCTAACTTGGTACACAAAATACGTTCGGTGTCCGCCATATTGGTCCACATACTACGGGAGTACCTTTTTATTTTCAACATACATATTATCTTTCTTACGTTTGGATCGCTGCAATCTCTAATAGAATTATCGTTCTCCCGTAAACTGCGTTTAACATGGTGGTGTGAAGTGGTCTCATCCCATATTAGCGAATCCATATGGCTCGGTGAAATTGGCACGCAACATACTGCCAAAATGGAAACTGGAAAAAAGTAAATATGATTAAAGTATCACAAAGTAAAATGAGTTATCAAGATTTGTAGAATAAAATTAACTTCAAATTTACAATAGGAGAACTTAAACTACCATGCCTTAATCTTGATTATATACCTCTGTATAAAACGGCACTTACCGTACACTAGTAAGATCAAACGCAATGCCATCATAGGTTCATCAAGCTTTCTTTTAAATGTTAATGAATATCAAACTAACCTATCCTAAAGCAAAACAAGATCATCGGTTTTGTTCATTTGAAGCTGCACATATTCTGTGCTCGCTAATAATTTAGTCACGTCAAGCCTATCACTTTAATCACGTAATATGACTGCCTCTCAGTGAATTATAGAAATGTGGTCTTGAAATGTGGAAATGTGAAAATCGTCTGATTTAATTATTCTACTCAAAAATGAATTTATAATAGACCTTCTTTTTATACAAATATCTATCTTCGCTTAGTCATAGCTTCGCACTGTCCTTTCAGCCTCTCGCACAACCGACAATGATAAGCATTCGGCACCTATGCAATCAGCGACAATTTGTGCAAACAGACACCATGCAGATCAGCATGCAGGGTACATTATACTGGAAGTTAATGTTTAACGACTAAAGACTAATGCTTACTTAGATTGATGAAGTCGTAAAGTCACATTTCTAAATAAGGGTATAGAACTGACATGGGCGAACTACGGCCCGCGGGCCAAATCCGGCCCGTTGGGTGATTTAGTCTGGCCCGCCTGATGCTGCCACAACCAAACTAAAACCATATTTTGATGTTTTAGCTAAAAAATATCTCAAGGCATTTGTTTAGATTGTGAATAAATTTAGTTGGGGAACGAGGCTTATTGTTTTCAGTTTCGCTTTTGTGACACTGTAAAAATTGTTCATAAAATGTAACTTTTTACGTCACACTTACATGACCCGTCAGAGTAGGTGAGCAAAATTTGTTTGAATTGTAGCTGGTTAAAGATCAGTTTTCAAGGTAATTCGTTCTGGATAATTGCAATTACTCCTGCGCAAGTTTGATTTTGAGATAATGAACGCCCGTTGTTTTGAACTGACGGAAAAAGTGGGGCATCAACGATAAGAACAAATATACGAATCAGTCAGACCATAACGACCATGCACTGCACTTTATTTTGGACACAAACAAAAGACAATATATACCAATTTAAATTCGGGTATATCGAACTTTATCTTAAAACTTCAATAAGTGATCTCGTGTTCGTAAAAAAAATAATTGAAAAAGAAAAAACACAGGAAGTTAATACTCCAAAAACTGATTTCACAGTGTATCTAATGTATTAAAATTAAATGGCTACAAAACAAAGACGAACTTATCTACAATATGTTCATCCGATAGAATAAGATAAATATCCGTATTTCGTCGTACAAAATAACATACCGAAGTCCAGTTTTGGGCCTGGTTTAAACTAATATTAGATATTCAGGTACATGGATATTGATTTGAATCGATGAATTGATAAAGCATATACCGGTACAAGAAAAACACTATGGATATCATTTTCTAAACTTTGATTTTGGTTGCACTTTTCAGTTTTTGTGAGCAGTTTGGTACCTTATGGCTTATGGACATTTGTACCGGAGAAATTCGAAAATTTTGAAGTCGAAATGTCGAAGAGTAATGTAAATTTATAGAAATGGTTCGCCGTAATCAGACAACTATGTTATATGTGGCGGGACGTTCATTTTATTCTAACGCACCCGAAAAAAAAAAACGAGAATTTCGAAACTTGTTTTATCCTACTAAACTTTACATTGACCATTTAGTTTTCACACAAGCGGATGATACTCTCCTTGTCGGGGAAGATGACATTTTTGAACGCTTGTTGGTGTGAAATTCTTCTGGTATTGTTGGGAAACCAAAAGAAATTATCGTTGCCCTTCTATTCAATGATATAGTATCCTTTTTTGTTGTGGTTTTTCCGTTAGTTTGAATGTTCACACTTTCATTTGTCCTATTTTCCCAAACTCTTGCCGATCTTAAGCACGGTACATCTGAATGCCTTCGCATTGAACTTGTGGTTGGTCTTCTGTAACTACTGAGTGATTTCGATCTTTCCTTGTTTTGCCATTGTTCAGCAATATTTGACGATCGTCCCGTACGTCTTACATCACTTTGATTGTTGCTTGTAGTCAAGTCTGGATGAGCTGAAAGGGTAATATTTACGAACGTGTAATTGTATCGTTCGAAGATAAATACTTTTATTGTTGATGATTGGGGAAGTTTACTAATATGGTGGAGTGAATGAAGTGAGTAGCTTATCATAATAACGGTTCTTAGTCCGATTATGGGTATCAAAATAACAAAGTCAAAAGAATCGATATTTGATACAAGATTATAATTAGGTTCAAAGTTATAGATGACCTTAGCAGCGCTAAAGTTTCAAATTATATAGTTTTAGAAATATGTCAATAATATCACATTTACTGAAAAACTAAAAATCACCTGTTTTAGGACGATATTTAAAGCGATTAAAATCGTCCGAAAATGTATTATCAGTCTTTCCGGCCCATGATAAAAGTGCGCTGCCTCTCCTGTTTCGATTGCTGTAAACTGGACTTGTTTGAGGTCTTTCTGGTAAATGGTTCTAAAATAACACCGACAAGTTTTGATTCAGTTTTGGATCGAATTGTAAGAACGTGCGATTGACTACATACCTAAAAAGTTGGTCCTGAACGTAGTATGTGTACCAGGTTAGAGTTAGGCCATAATTTCAAGTACAAATACTAAGGGTGTCACTTGGCTAGTTCCAAAACTCGTGATATAACTAAAATAAGGAAAATTGGGAATAAAATTATGGCCTAACCCTAACATGGTACACATACTACGTTCCGGTGTCCGCCATCTTGATTCACATACTTCGGTAGTACGAAGAGTTTCATTAGTTATGTCATATTGTGTGAGGTACTCAAACCCATACATAATTTCTATTTATATATTTCTGATCTCATATATATTATATATCCTTCACTCAGCTTGTACGTGGGTAAATGAAAACTCCAGAGAAACGCTCGCCAAGATTGATTAAGTTATAAAAGTGGGAAAAACTATCTTTTATAAATTCATACAACCAAAGTTAATTGATTGCACTCCGCTGCAAGAAAGCTGGCAACGAACGTTTAATATATTAACATATATGCACTGAGGTACTCCTACCGTTGTTTGTTTATCTGCAATGTTTGGAGGTAACGGTTTGTTTTTTTATGACATGTATGAGATTTAACCAAATGTGGCACAGCGTGGGGGTACGGGTAGAAAATTATAAATTACCTCCTCGGATTCTGACTGTGAATCACTTCCATTCAATATATCCATTTCGGACGTTTTACGTTGCATCATCGCCAACTTTTCCATCTGTTGGGACATTAATTCTGCTCGGATTTGGTAAATTTCGGACGACAAAATCCTGCGAGATGTTCTTTGCTCGTCGTCAAGTTTTTTCATTTGGTTACTGAGCCGTCTTCCCAAGTGCTGGTTTAAAGAAGCTGCCCTCTTCCCAGCTGTCTCGGGTAGCCTCGAATATCTTTTCTCGTTTTCATCAGTCATGATCCCTTTTGACATCAGTTGGGCGTATCCTATGTGTACGACTGAAAGCCTATAAAGCTATTTTACCCTATTGTGTCAAGACGTTTACTTAGATCGTCGAATACCCTTCAAATTAAATGCACGCAATGGTCATACAATTTTATGGTTAGTATATAAACGCTGCCCGTAAATTTATGTTCCTTCCGGGAAAGTCCATTAAATCGAATTGTAATCATCGGCGTGGAAGGTAAATCATGTTTTTATTCGAACTGTGAAAACATGTGTTGACTTTGTCAATAATGGAACTAGAGAATTAATCTATAATTATATAAAAAGAAAATATACTAATGTGCGGTACACACTATACAGCAAACAAAGGGTTGTCGAACATAATTTGAACACAAAGGCATACACCCCTCGTAACCGCTTATAACTTGTTAGCTCAGCGGTAACGTTAGGATCGCCCTCGTTATAAAACACCACTTGTGGTAATCGACATCACGAATCTCTCATAAACATCACATATAAATGTAGTAAAGCAGGTTACACTGATTCACCAATTACTATTTTCATTTATGACATTATAGTAGTATTCTTAATAAGGTAAATTTCTTAATAAGATACTCCCGTAATGTGTGTACCAGGTTAGGGTTAGGGTATAATTTTATTCCGATCTTCCCCTATTTTAGTTCTATTACGAGTTCGGGAATTGTCTGTGTAAGCCAAGTGAATACAACCCCTGTCTATAGGTTTCAATCCCTTTACGCAACTTGAGGGTAAGGCGGACAAAATTAGTTACCTCCATATTGGTACACACACTTCTGCAGCTCTCATAATAATTTAAATTCTTTCTACACCATTCTAAACAAAAGTCGTTAGAAATTTATCTAATCATTTGTTTCAAGTTAATAATAGCAATGAATAAAATTCATCAACAATAAAGTCTTAGAATGTTAGTTGGCATTTATCACAGACAATATAGGATGTCCATAAAGTCCTGAAAAAATTTAAAAAATTGCAAAGGGAATTTACCGATACCATATATTGTTGTGGCCCTCACAGATGTATTAAATGAGGTAAAAATACTTGAACAATTACTGATTAAAAAACAAACCTGATTGAGATATATTGAGAACTGATTTCATGACAAAATTGAAATTGTAAAGCGACTCTATGGACACCCTGTATATTTATTAGTTTTGCCTAGCGGAAAGCGATCGTTATAGTAATAGTAACTTTAGCACGCTTGTGTGACAGCATATATTTTGACGCGTTTTTAACCAATGAATTCAATATTTCATTGCAATTTCGCTGAAACTGTTTATAAATCTTAATGAAAATTTCAAAAAAATTCCCATGCGTGCCTGCGGTCTCATTATTCTATTGACAAAGTTCGTTTCACAAAAGATTGACAAAAAGTGCCATGTAGACCTAACGCGATGTCATTGTGTTTGACGCAGAATATTTACCTTCCTAACAAACTAATGAATCAAATAAAACGCCGAACAGTAGAAATCGTTGTATGATGGAAGAGCGGATAAAAGTTCACGTTTGAGAAAATATGGTGAATAATTTAGCTACCTCGCCACTCGCCGATATGTATACCTCTATATGTAACTGATTTATTCCAATGTCACCATGCAAATGTATATACAGTTGTGGGACATGAAGTGGACGTATGGATCGCGTTGTTGAAAAAAATCGCTTCTTTTTCTTGGTATTATGCACAAATAGTAGTTCGACTCTTAATAGTTCTCAATACGATAACAATAAAAGTAATACAATTCATTGAAGTGTGAATAGCTTGCGTCGAATATTTCGTCTAATCTATATGGCGGCACATCATCGATACTTGGGCGACAAGCGAACAGCGAATAATGGAGACCATTCATCATTCAAGGGTGCGTACTGACAGTGATAACTGAGGCTACGTGAGCGTACATAGATTGCCTCTCACAGTTGACTAAAATTTATAATGATTAATCTTTCGAAGCTTGCTAAACCGAGGCCAAGACTTATAAATGAATCCATTTTTGCCTTCGGTCGTGTTGGCGATTCTTTTGCTGACTTTTAAACACAAATTTATGAAAATTTATGGGGATTTCTCATTTATGCCGAGACAAATCCACCCTACATCAAACAAAATCTTGTCATCATTTGGCTTTTATGATCGTGATTTTTTTACGTCGTTTTACCTAGGTGTAAGGGTAAGTATCGGGGTCTGATAAATTGGATTGATGGATGATTCCGATTTCATTGACTCAATCACCTGATTCAGTGTTTTTCTCGTTATACTTCTCTAGGCTTCTATATAAACAGATCACTCTGATATCTAGTAATACTTGAAACATTGAACTAGATATTCCATCTATTTGGTATATACAGAGGTATACAGAGGTAAGCGAATCTATTGGAAAAAAATTGTCGCTAGTGGTCTTGTACGACCTTTATTCGTATCTTAGTTAGCACAACTGCAGAGTCGATATTCTCACGTTTTTGTTGATATCAAATCCGGAGCAAATATTTTAATCCGGTGTAAAGAATTTGACTTTCTTGTGTTAAGTTGGTCTACAAACATGGAAAGTCGTGAGTTTGAATTATTTTCAAATGAAACAAGAAAGCAATACTCAAATATATGGACACGAGGAACAAAACGAAGTAGTACTGGTATCTAATTTTTCACAGTTGACGACCGGTACGGACGCGTATTCGTCGCGACTTCGACTGACTATTTTGGTAACGTCATCACACACAAAAAACGAATCCCATATAGCGCCCACAGAAAATTTGAAAAAAAAATAATAATAATAGCCCTCTAGCGACATCAACGATTTTTAACCACACTGTTAATTTCAAAGAAATTGGGCCTAATACCAAAACTATCCACATGAACACTTAGTGCCGAATTATTTTCAAATAAAAAAAAAATTGTTTGATGACGCTAAAGTATAGGGAGTGAGATTTAGTTAACCTGTAGATGGTGGGAAATTCGGTTGATAGGAGATAACTTTAGTCTACGTCTGCCGCTTATTTTTGTCAATTCATATATATATATATATATATATATATATCTGACTTCATACGTTTAAATTACATTCTTAGGACCATTTATTCTATTCCGACGCGTAAAAATTTTGCGTTCGTCTTCTTCAGCTGCGAAAAACCGCGAATACACACAAAACAAATCGTAGATAACTAAATTGACAATGTCTGACAATCAACGCGTCTGGAAAGAAGGTGACTGCAAACAACTTCCCCGTACAAATGAAACAGAGTCAGTACTATGCGTAAAACTCTTTTAATATAATAAATAATTACAGTGCGTATAATTAAAATGTGCAATTAAAATTTACGGATTCAAATTTCCATAATAGTCGATTTAAACCATATATATATTGAGAAAAATACTCAAATTATTTCGATTAATGAAAATATGCCGAATAAACAGTATTACGTATATAATATTTCAGTGAATTATGTAATTGTACATTGAAAAATTATGTTTACGATTATGTAAGTAAATATGACATCATAACAACGAATTATCATCATTGGCGTATCTGTTTGCTCCTTTTTTAGCTATATATTATTTAATGTAACTAATCATAAAATGGTCCATGGCCGAGAAAATAGGCAGTCAAGTGGGATTTAAATTATAATTGGACGATATAATTTCAATTAATATAAAGCTCAGGTAAAATTTCTACAGTTTAATTACAGTAAATAGTGAAACATTCTAAGAATTAAGAAAAATAACAAAATAATGACATGTATAATTCATAAGAAAAATTTGCCCGTGTGGCCAACAATGGGTTATATTAAGCAAATCTTGTGAAATTTGATTCATTTTCTATGAGCCATTGTGGGTCTTAATATTTAGTGACGTATTGCATCCGTTTGACCTTCTATCGGCTTCCGCCTCCAACTTCCGCCATTACGACCTCTCCATTCATAACATCATCCATAATGTCATCTGTGATTTTTCCAACAAGAAGTAAGTAACCATGCACGTCACCGAAAGCAGTAGATGGTAGTGCGTTAAGGTTTTCTCCAGAGCGTTTTTCTTGCGTCATTTCAGCACTTCTGCGTAAAAATAGAACGTAAAAACGTGAATGTATCCTACTTTGAATCAAGTTATTTTCGTTATCTTTTTACGTACATAAATAGAATAATTTGAAAACGTAAATTATCCGCGTGCGTGAAATTGTGGGTAGACGGCATAGTACATGTTATCTCATAACTATCGGTATAGGTACTATGAATATTAGATAAGTAAGCTACCCTGTTGTGTATTAACAGAGTCATATAATGTTTCATATATATCGCATTAAAATAAATGTATATAATAAAAGATCTCTATTCAATTTCCGACCCTCCGTATTAATAGAAAGCACACAATAACAAATATATTAATTTTGTCAATACATTTGAATTATTTATGTGAAAAAAAACAAGGTATTATTTTCTTGTCTGTGTTAAGAATAACAACTTGGCTCACTTTGAAAATTACCGATCTTTTGTCAGCGGATTAATTCTTAATTCAAGATATAAAGTTAGGCATGAGCAAAAGACGTCTGTACCCGTTTGTGGGCATTGGTTTAGCTTTGTGTTTATATTAATAATTACAGTGGATTATGATATTCTCATCACGTTTCTGCGAAACACATTTGCAAGGCAAATGTCTGTAGTCTTTGAATGATTTGAATAGATTTTGTTTTAAACTTAATTCTAATATTGTTGACCTAAATTTGCAAATGCAATGTCAGTATTCTCACTTATAGTCTTTTTCAAAGCCACCATCACCAATGCAAAAATATGAGATTTTGGGAAAACATCCCTGCCACTTTGTGAGATAAAAAATTATGGAGTATCCAGGGTTAGAGTTACGAATGACTTGAAAATTTGAATTTCCAGTGTACTCCCGTAATATGTGTACCAGGTTAAGGTTGAGCCATAATTTTATTCAGATTTTCCTTTTTTTTAATTCTATTAAGAGTTTGCGGACTGTTTGTGTCAGCCAGGTGAATACACCCCCTGCCCATAGGCTTCCGTCCCTTTACTCAACTTGACATAAAGTAGGCTGACAAAATTAGTTACCTCTATATTGGTACAAAAACTTCTGGAGCGCTGTTTCTTAATATAGAAATCTATACCTTTTGCCGACAAGCATGCTCAAGAGGCGTCTGACAGCAGCACGGTCTTCTCCTCGTCCTCTTTCAGAAGTGTACATTGCATGTGAATATCTTTTTTCGGCGATTTCATGTTCTTGACCTGATCGTTTTGCTTCGGATTCTTCGAGTGATGCCAGTTGTCTGAATTAAAGTTGGATTTTAAATTGACACCAGGCTTTAAGGGAGAAATCTTAACACGTCACATTAATGACAAAATGCTGAGTTCATGGGGATATTTAACAGCTTGCGCTGTATCCAGCCATGTTTGTTTCAAATATTAGAAACTTCGGGCTAACGATTCATCTTTAGCACGCATCTCCAGAGATGAAATACCACGCTGAATGTAAGACTTGTATTCCCCTAAATGGGAGAGCTTCTTCTGCATTAAATGCTTATTTGTTCAGTTCACAAATATAAATTATGTCGTAATAATACAAACAGAATTTACCTCATAATTCGTTCCTGTTCAATTGGTACAATGCTAGCTGATTCTGACAATTTGATGTACGTTGATATCATAAGTAACGCAGTGATGCAGAGAGTAGAAGAAATCGAATTCATGTTTATAGTTAGTAGACTTTGAAATACTGTTAAATTATACTTATCTATACTAAAAATAAAACATTGAGTCAAAAATCAGCAGAATATCGTGCTCTCGAGGGTAGAGGTGTTTACTACATTACAGTTGTTAGTGTGGCATACCAACTGATAAACGTAAAGAAAACAAAATATGAACCATTTCCCTTGGTGAAGCTTCATTGCCATAAAAGTCAGTAGGTTTTTTCAGAAGATCAAATCTCAATAATCACGTAATGATCCAACTATAAAATCATTTTGCCGTCGAGAAAAGCATTTGTAAATTGGAAAATGCACGGAGTATTGAAATAACCCAGACGAGTTTAGTTTTGTTGATCGACAAACGAGCTAATCAACAATACCGATTCCAGATAGCAAAAGAATCGATTCAGTATCATATTAAAGTTGTGGTAATCCTGTAAACAGACAACTCATCCAAGTACAATCTGAATAAAAGCATTTAATCTATAAAATTCAGTCCTTAGCTAGTCTAGATGTTGCTTCTTGGCTTGTCCAGACGCTTGAATGACAATGACAAGATGCGCCCCTGTATTTATACCCGCCAGAAGATGGAGGGTTGAATTTTTCTTATCGCTGTGTATTCACTGGTTGCTGGGGCAACAGAAAAAAATGTGCGTGTCGTGCGTCATTTTTTGACGCAAACGGAAATCTTCGTGCTAATTTTCTGAGTGGACAAGATGGCTATATGCTATAAATGACCACTATGTAAACTGACACCATATGGAGTCGGATTTTTCACAATATCTAAGAGGACTCTTTCGAAATATTAAAACAAAGTTACGCATTCTGAAGAAATCAAATAGCTCAACAATTGTTTGCAAATCGTCATAATCGGAAGATTGAATTTTTCTTGTCACCTGTTCGGTTGTCACACCCTGCATTACTTAGCAACACAGGAAATTTTGATCCAATCGCGTGCTTGACCTCGTTCACGACGGTTCATTTTAATCACGTCATCGAGATAATTATCATACAATTAATTGGTGGCAAGTAGACTTGCACGTAATTGACAAAAATCAATTCCGTAATTACGGCCAAATCGATTACGTAATGACCCCGTAATTGCGATATTTTTTTCACACATTTAAACCTATCATAACAATCAATTTAATCTACTTCTATTCCGAATGGGACATCGAAGTTTGGTTTTCATATTCCCGGCAGTAGGACTACACGCCGGCGACAGATGTTAAAGAAAAATATCAAGGAGTGAATTCAAAATAATTTTATTCTGATTTTTATCTTTTGTATTAGTTTTGATTTTTTTTTACCCACTTTATCACCAAATTTTATGCGATCAATTTTATCATTACCAACACTGGTAATATATTTAAGAAACGATAGTTCGCTTTTTTAAAATCGTATTAACGTATTAATACGACCTTCGTATTAAATAAAAATTCCGGGTTGCTAATTTATTAATCAACTACAAGCGTATTCTCTCGTTTGATTATACTTTCGCTTGCCTCGCGACGAAGACTTGTTATTTCACCGTTTTTTACAATATCCGATTTTACTACTTAGTTAGCATTTTATATTAATTATTGATGCCGACTTATTGACGATATTCCGAATTCCATGCTTCATTTTACATTAAATCATTTCGCGGCCTAAAAGTTATAACATTATTTGCGATAAATTTAGATCAAATATTAATTATTTGCGCATTATTTAAAATACGGTACTTATATGACATGCCTTCTCCGAAAATACAAAGTTATATCGCAAAACAATGCATTTTGTGGCATTTATTTTTCTAATTCAAGTCGACAATCCTATTTGCCAAGATTGACACAAGTTTGGTCGAGTGCCGGTGGTATTCGAGTCGACGATGAATCAAAATAAGTTGCGCATTTGGTAAAGACAGGTAATCATATTTGGCCGAAAATATTGCGATGCATTGTGAAAAACATATTGAGCAATGCCAAGTCCGGACAGATATGTAACGATAAAATCGGTAACAGAACATCAAGATTTTGTAATAGAAAATGGATCTCGCGCAGAATAAACTGGGGAAATCCCGTCGTATTGTTGTTTCTCTGCCGTCTCAATCGCTTTACCGATGCCGAAATGACTAAGTTGCGTTGGTTCATTATGCAATTTCTTTTCCGTCTTTATATTGCTGTTTGATAAGCGAGACATTAATTATCACGGCATTTACAAATAGACCATGTTTTATAAGTTGATCTCTTACATTCTTTAGTCATTTCACCCGAAGAAGTTGAAACCAGGTGTGTTGACGTCCATCGGTCTCAACACAGTTCTATTCCTTATCTACGGTTAATATGTACATTGGCCATCCTAGATAAGTTGATAATAGGTTAGTAAATGACGCGTTATGCCTTCCCCATCTGCCTAACAAGAGAGAGAAAACGGCTGCGAATACCGGAACTCTAACTTATTTTACTTAAACTTTAATTTTTTACAATCGACGGAATTGACTGCTCTGAAGAGAGCTCGTTTCAATCGCGAAAGCGCTCGACCAATAATTACGACTTTACGTAATTCGCAACTTCGCTTCCGTAACTCGAAATAATTCCGTAATTCCGTAAATCCGTAAATTACGTGCAAGCCTAGACTGGCAAGCTATGTGAAACAAGCTGCATAACTACAATATATAGATATTGCTTCAACTAATTGCTTCATCTATATCTGAGCCCCGGGGAGACCACTGTACTGCGATAAAAGTTTAAAAAAAGTACTTTGAAAGGCACAGAAAAATTGTAAAATTCTGGAACATGTTGACAAACTCGCACTGAGTCACGATCCAAACGAACATAATTCTATCGGCTTCGTTTCTCCCATATTTACATGTTGTTTTATATATTTTTCATGGAATCACTATTATTCATTGTTTTAATGTAATCCAGATAAAAAATTGTTGTAACTAATTTTCTTGAAATTATGTTGAATAATTCCACGAAATAAAATATGTTGGTGTTTTCAAGTATTTCATTAATTTTATTGGTGAGTTAAAGTGAATCAGCATCATCCCATGATTTCTTCTTATGGCGCAATCTATGTTTTTGTTTTTTAATCTTGTACGATACTCATTCAATATTTTGATTTTCAATATTCATTTCTGAAAACGTGCGGGATTGGCCGATCATCTGCTATTTTTGACCACGTAAACTGCACGACTATTTACGTATTTTTTAATTTTTTACATTCATTTTATTTTTCGACTGGATTAAAGATTAGATTTTTGTATATTCTCAGAAACCACCAATGTATTACATTTTGTCAACTTTAGGGATTTTTCCAGATAAACTAATAAGAAATGAAACAAATACCCAACTCCATCTGGTCAACGGCGCCTGGCAAATGAGACCGTAAAATGGAACTTCCCTTTATTTGACATAAGAAGGTTTCAGCCAAAGTGCTATTTTATTTAATATCAGTAAAACCTATTAACCGCTATGTCATATGAGAATGTTTGACGAGATATTCAGCGCATTCGAAAAATAGTATTCGAATGTAACAATTAGATATCAACCGGTTGCCGGCATCAAACCGGTGTGCCGGTTTGGGACTTTAAACTAAAGATATGAGGATTTATGTAAAATGTACTTCATTGAATTTTGAAACTTTCATTTGAAATGATCTGAAATGAAACATCACATATGCGATATTCACTTTCCCGTCACTAATTGATTGTTATTTATATGAGAGCAATTCTTTATACTGACCGGATAGGTCATTGACCAATATGACCATATTTTGAGATATAATCGATATTTCCGTTTATAAATTTCACGATATTATTAAATTTACTAGAAGCGGAAGGGTCACTTCATGAATAAACAATAAAAATCTCGAAATAACATCTTTATGAATGTATACAGACATTTTCACACAATCCCGTAAAATGCTGTTTGTGGGCGGTACCGCATGTACTCAATTGACGACCAAAGAAGCAATATTTCTTTGAATAGGGAACTAAACATTGAAAAAATTAGGGCGCTCCTGAAGTGTGTGTATCAACATGGAGGTAACTAATTTTATTCGCCTGCTTTACACCAAGTTCTATGAAGGAACTTGAAGCCTATGGGCAGGGGGTATATTCACTTGGCTAACACAGACAGTCCCCGAACTCGTAATAAAACTAAAATGAGGAAAATCGGAATAAAATTATGGCCTGACCCCAACCTAGTATACATATTACGGGAGTACCAAAATTAGTCGGCAAAATAGTATTTGCGAGCTCTAATACTATGAAGCGATAACTACAGAAATATACTAGAAAATTCGTTGAATATTTTCAAAATATACGGTTCGAAAGATATTATTAAGAAAAATGTCCGAAATCGAAAATACTATTATTTGATTATTCTTGTAGCTGTTTGTTTTTGCAAACACGTGTTAAAAATATTTATTTTGCCGTCCCATAAAAACGTTTTTTTCATTACTTTAATTGCACTCACATAAATCTGATTATAAAAATATTTCAACGGTTCACACAAAAATATAAACAGCTACTTCACTACTGGTTTCCATATGCTGGTAAATCTGCGTATTTGCTTAGTTTGTACAAATTACACAATTTGTCAATTCCGTTGGGACGAAGTCATCTGCATAACAGTACCTTACTGTTGTAGGAATATATTGGGGGCAGCTGCATTCAGGCCCTACGAATTTGGCCAAATGGTTGACGGGGTGGCGATAATATTATCAGTAGTTTATGTTATCAGTAGTTTAATATTATCAGCGATAATATTAAATGATTTATATAGAAATATCACATCATGACTTTCTCAGAACACCAGGAATTTTTCTCCCACCAGGGAGATAAATATGTGAATCCTAGCCTAAACTGAAATGTTGACCATCTATAATAGCTCTTGATAAAACATGAATGTGAACTTCTAGAATCTTATCATTCCGAAAAATTGAATTAGCATATTAAATGCTAATACTTAAATTTCACGTTCGGTAACCGCAATCGCATACTTATTCAACTTTATTCCACCTAAGTATAAGCATTTGATAAAACACGAATGTAAACTTTGTACTTCAATGGTAATACATTTTTTGGAAATATGTAAAACATATTGAAGTTTAATACTTAATTTCAAGGTCATATATATGTGAATCGTTGCTTTGGTATTTAGTTGTTTTTGCATACGGGTTCATTTTTACATACCATTTCAAATCGTGCAGCAGGAAAACCGTCACTGCCATTTCGACTGATTGCAGACACCAATGAGTGCAATTGATCCTCTTCCGACCATGACCCGCACATGCATGATAGTTTTCAGACAATTGCCATGCCAAAGTTTTTTGTCACGTTAAATTTTTTTTGTAACCTTTAGACTGATATTTAGATGTTGTCTGTCAACTCTATATATTGGGTTATTCATTGGATGGTCAAATTACAACGCGAATAGCGCCGCTAAAGGTAAGAGATGACAATTTTTTGTTATGTTCTATTTCAGCGTCAATCTTGGATATCTTTTCAATTCTTGCTATGTGGTTTATGCAAAATATTTTGGAATCAACATATTAATCTCTTTCCACGAAATAGTAAGTATATTATCGCATTCGAATTCGCAGCATCCTTGTGGCAACTGACACATACGGATCCGCAATAAAGAGTAAACAAGGAGAAGGGACTTGCAGTCCAGTTCACACTTCATAATATTTTAATTGTGGTCTTCTTGTGATACCTCAGATTCGCAATCCCGTGATATTCAAACGATATCGTATGCGTGTCACATTACTATATTTGAATTGCTATAAACTTGAATGGCTACGCAGTGGTTCCCAACCATTTTTTGATAAAATCCTTCCTGCCGATTTTGGATTATTCCTTCTCACTATACGCAAAACTACTTTATTCGTTCAGTTTTCAATGGATTCTTTAACAGTGTTATGCGCAAGTTGCATCACGCTTTTGGACAGTTCAAGTAGTTCAAGTATTATGTGTTCATGAGTAAGTATCGTAGTAATGATATAAAAACTAAAATATATTAATAATGCTACAGTAAATACAAAGCAAAATTTTTCTCCGAATACGGAAGCAATCCCTCTCTGCTCGGGAGACGCTGGACTTGAGGTTTTACAAAACAAAACGACGAGGAAAGTTACACGCTTATAAGTTCCATATAACAATGAATAGATTGCATGAAACCCCACTCTGAAATGAAGACCGCATGAAAATTGCAAAATTCAAATCTTTTCAAAAATGACAAACCCATAAATCAAATAAAAATGACATCTTTTGAGTAATCGCAAATCAATTTAAATCCTAATAACGGGTTTCTTATAATTAAACATTGTAGCAGTAGAGACTGTTGACGGGCGTTTTACGTAACATATGGACACTGACACAAGAAAAAAACGTATTTTAGTTCGATTTTTGTTGAAATCAAACAACGAAACAAGCGCGATGTAGCATGAGTATGGATCCATGTAATCCATTTTTGATGGGCTGTTGTCACGGCACGAGGGGTATAACGGGTGAAAAATATGGCGTTATTTGATACATCATCCGGTATGCAGTTGTCCTTTCACTAAAACAAATTTGCCTATTGATTAGTAAAAATCTATATAAAATAAAGTAAATATTGACACGGGAGTTGGGAGTAAACACAGTAAATCACGGTAACCGTTTTTGAAAGGCGATAACCACCGAATACAAATATATTTTAGCACAGGTGTTGTTTGGTTACGCTCTAGACATGCGAAACCAAAAATCCTATTTTGTAACTCCCAAACTTCAACAAAAAGCTTTCAATAAAGACTTGCATACACCGATGCCTTTGTTGTCACATATTATTGAAACTAAGCGGATAGGAGTCTCTGGAGTTCTTGCAACGAATTACCGTAATTCTAATTTTATCTTTGTTAATTTAATACTTTTACATTCAGAAGTCAAAGAAGTCGCTGAACACAATGATAAAACTCGCTGTATTGGCATATCTGCTAGCGTAAGTAATATTGCAAAAGGCATCTTCATGCATTTGTATTTTTAAGTTATGCACAATTATGAAGATATGTACACGCAACACTATAAAATATTGGCTCTCGAAATTTGAAGGAAAATAACCATTGCATAAAGAGGTATTTTCGCGGTCATTTCAGAACTTTTCCCAGCTCCAATAAAATAATTTAACTGCTTATCAGAAACCAATAGCAGACTTTATACGCAGGTTTGCTCTGGCAAGTAAAAAGAGTGGAGCTTCTCTGTCAAGCGAACTACAAGAAAGTCCTTTGCTTTCTTTACTGTCGGCAAGCAATGAGGAGCAAAAGGAAAGGTTGATGTCGCATTTCATGCAAGCTCGTAGTATCAAGAAGAGGAGTGCTGGGAGATCCCGTCTGCGGAGAAGTACTATTTTAAGCTCTTCAGCGAGCTCTGCAAAATCCTCCGGTTCTGAATAAAAGTGTTGAAAAATGCTATCACGCAGAAATTTTGTGTTTTTTAAATTAGGGAAAAGTGGGTCGATCTCGAACAAACGCCGACTTCAGATCGTAGAGGTGTAGACCTGAAGTTGAGGCCGCGGCCGAAAGATTGCCAGTCCAGGACCCCGATATAAATGAGACAACTTTAGCATAGACCAGAGAGAGACAATTTATACACATATATTAACGACGTTTCGCTATTCGAAAGTCAGTAGTAAAATCGTATAATAGGTTTTAATATATGGCCGTGAATCCCGGCTGTTACTATAGTGAAGATCAGGTATTTGTGATTGATAGTTAGACATTTTTATACTATTAAACTAACAACTAACAATAGGCTTACCATACGTCGCGCTTTAGGCGGGACAGTCCCGCTTTTTAGCGTTTTGTCCCGCCGTCCCGACAAGTCAGCCAAAAGTCACGCTTTTGCGTTCAGCCATTCAGCATATTACAAATTAGCATGTTATTGTTGTCGCTGTGTAGCGCAGGCTAGTCTATTTACTTTATTTTGTTTGTTTCGTTGTTTCCCGCTAACATTGTTAGCCAGCGTATAAACATGTAAAATCAATACTAATTGGTCCTGTTCTGAGGTTTACGTGAATGTGACATTGAACAAGTATTTTTTAAAAAAAAGGTGTTATCTACAGAAAAGCATGCTTGGGCGTAGATAAAAATCCCGATCCTTGAAAACGACAGGCTATTTCATTATTCTTTATTTATTTTGCTGTACATGAAAAATCTGTATCAGAAATATTTGTATCCGTAACGGCAAGTCTTTTCTTGTTTTCGAACTGAACCTGATATTTGGACAGAGAATATGCGCATGAACTCTCGATGACACTATGATCAACGAAGACAGTCCGGATGGCTTTAAATGTAGGCCTATGTAGTAAAATCGGATAATGTAAAGTTACAAAATCACAGCCAATGGGTCATTTGTCTTTTTGCGTCCCGCTTTGGAGTCACAAAAATATGGTAACCCTAACTAACAAGACATTCTGATTTTCTGCGAGATTCTTTAGCGAGTTGCCGTTACATTGAATTACAAACCTAATGCCAAAACACAAATATAGACGTTATAATTCGAATTGATGACACAAAAACCCGACAAATGTAATGGAATAATATCCTTTGCAAAGCGAAGGAGGCGTTCTCAGACTTCTCTCGGTGTAAAACTGTAAAATTTCAAAGAAATGGCTGCTGAACGATATTAATCTTATTTTGATTCAAAAATCTTTAAAGCATTTATTTTTATTTACAATAGTAGTGAAGTGAGTAGAGACTAATAATAAACTTATCAGCTATACCAGACATGGGCAAAGTACGGCCCGCGGGGTAAATCCGGCCCGCTGGGTAATTCAATCTGGCCCGTCTGATGATGCCACAACTAAACTGAAATCAAAATCAATCAATGAAATCAATGGCCCGCCAGTCCAAGCGGGCAAAAATTTTGACCACCCCTGAGCTATATATAATATTGCTAAGCTATATATAATATTAGTTTCCAAACAGAAACATATAGATACCGAGTGTCGGTAGCCGATTCTATCAACCAGGCTATTTGGCTCCTATTGTCAGATCAAGTTTTTGAGTCTTAATACAAGGTTGGCCCCTTAGTTCGTCACGCATGCTTCTGAGTTCAGATAATTGGCATTTTTGATCACAGCCAGAAAGATATCTGACAACAACTGTGTCACTTATAGACCAACATAACTCTTCATACATCGAGTGTTTCTTGTCCTTGTCGAATGGGCGCATCACATCAGTACTTTGACCCTATTCGTTCCCTCAAGACTTTAAAAAATCTGCACCGAATCGCGACGCCATTGTCTCGTCTCCACAGGTCTTTGGGAATAAGCAACGTCCTAATATAGAAACACGATTTTACAATACGTCAGGAACTCTTGAAGATTTCAACGAGATTTGAGAAAATTTCAGTTAGAAATGCTTTTCCGAAATTTCCAAGCGAGTACGACTGATTCTAAGAAGTGCCAGTTATTAAATGCCGCAAGATATGAAAACTTCTGCTTGCATTAAACTATAGAAAATACTTGAATACTTTCACTCTGCCTACAGAAATTCCACATACATCAATACGACAGGAAATAATAAAGAGGAAAACAATATACCATAGGATCAAGCAGGAATAAAATGATGGGACCACTGTAATTTAATATATATTAATATTTGGCGTTTTATAATATTGCTCAAGTCACAATCTAAACCGACGCCTAGCCTGTCAGAGAAATTAAATTAAACAATCGACATAGTAATTAGTACTTTATTGGGCCGGGCAGAAGTATGTGTACCAGGTTGGGGTTAAGGTTGTGCGCCATTTTGGTGCATATTATGTTGTTGTTGTTCTTCTTCTTGTTGTTCTTTGTCACAGAAAAAAACGCTTTTCTCTTCGAATACTGGACCAATTGCTTCGAAATTTTCAGTGGTTGAAGATTGATTGATTTTTTTGCCAGAAGTCTATTACTTTTATTTATTTCAAATATACCGATGAGATGCATGCGAATCGTTGTTTTTGTTGTTCTATGACGTCATCCGAATATGCCACTAGGCGGCGCTACGTGTTCTTATATTTGAGCATAGTTCTCTTGTTATTAGTATGTTGTGCTTATTGTTGTTCTTCGACACAGAATTTCATCGTTATAAAGTCACTTTACTCTTTGACTACTGGACCAATTGCTATGAAATTTTCAGTAGTTAAAGATTGAATTTTTCTTTAGAACGATATTACTTTTATTTATTTCTAAAATCCGTATGAATTCTATGAGATCTGATATTTCATCCGAAACTTTGCTGTATTATTATTATTCGTGAGAACACGGTTTTTAATCCGCTTTAATTCTGCAAATTCTTGCTACGCGAAATTCGGAAACTTATTTGAGTCATGTATTTGAGCACTGCTCTCTTGTTTTTACCATACTGAAAACAGACACTGTATATGAGTATTGTGAAAATGGCCTGAAACGCCCTTTCATGGTCAAGTGAGACACGAAAAAATCAATACTGGGTAAGTAGAGGCAACACTTTTGTTGAAGCAGTAAGTCATACAATAATAAAAAAAAACAAAGTCAAACAATATAGTAGAAAAAATTTAAAAGGAATCTGTTGAAGAGACCTGTGATTCCTAGAATTGCTCACTTCACCAAATGAGAATCGACAAGAGAAATAGTCGTGGCAACGGCAATGAAGAAACCATAGTAACCTCATTGTGAAGTAACTACGAATGGACAATAAACAAAGCAAGGCGATAGATACTCAAGTACATTGTTTTATTGATTTCTGTATTGTACAGTGTTCAAGTGCACACTGACAGTCTCTGGATATCACTACAGAGTTGGCAAGCACACTCATCCAAAGAGTTTTTAAGTATCCACGCGTATCGGCCAATGAAAAATATTTACAGCGCAACAAAAAAAAATGAACAGTATAATAATTCAGCTTCGGTACTCATAGTTTTTAAATAGTTCTGATATAAATAAAAAATATATCAGTCATTTTGTTTTCAAAGGAGTTTCGGTTTAACAGCAAAGTGAAAGCAAAAACGATCTCAAAAGATAGGGTAGACCAGTACCAAATTAGTTTTCAATACCGTCTAAAAAAAGATGGAGGAATATTTCAGGACAGAATAGTAAATTTTTTTTTAAATTGTGAGCTTGATTGTGAACAATTAACAATCTTGATGGCATCGGTTCTCTATTGTTTTCCGTAAATTATTTATTAGAAGTTAAATGTTTGTGGAAACATTAATGATAAACTTGATTTGGTAACGTTTATCTGATAACTCAAGTATATTTGTCATATCTTTTCGTAATGATGTTTAATTTACATAAACTTTATATAAAGACTTATTCAGTGGATATAGTCAAGACATAGCGAGTAACGCGTCTACAGGTAAGAAATAAAAACTGTTCAAAAACTGGCAAATGGTTTCAAATGTTGATTGGGACAATAAATCATCCGTATTTGAACTTGATGTAGTGCTGTGAGCTGAAACTAAAGAAAATTCATTTTTCCTACCCAGAGAAAATATCAACTGTGTCAAGCCTTAAGTCTTTTTGCGCCGTTTTGACCGGAAGCTTTCTGTGTTTATTGTAAAACGAAAACATAAACTTTATCTTTCTTGGTGAATAAATTTATATCTCTATTTACAGAAGTCCGAAGCAATCAGAAGAACACAATGATAAGATTCGCCGTATTCACATACCTTCTTGCGTAAGTATAATGCCATATATATAAAAAATCACAAATATTTATCATATCTCAATCATATCACAAACATTTCTCATATCTTAATAACCACTTGGTACTTTATTTTGAGTGGGAGATGAAAAAGGAAACGAATATCAGTATAACGTTCAGTGTTTTTGCAACACCTTATATTCCAAGTGAATAAACCTTAATAAATAAAACACTGTTTCACATCTATATTAGAAACTCTCTTCTGCAAAATTCCTAGTTATTTCTGGTAGGATATTAACGAAATCAGTTACAAGGAGTAATTTTAAAGCCCAACCAAAAAAAAAACATATGGCTCAACAACAAAATATTATATTAGGTTTCCAAATAGACCAAGTTGCGTAAAATCGCAAGCTGAGAAATGCGTGTCGGAAACTAATACTTCCTTCTGCTATGCAGATTTGCTCTGGTAAGTAAAAAGACTGAAGCCTGCCCGACAAGCAAACTACAAGAGGCTACTTTGCTAGCTTTACTGCCAGAAATCAACGAGGAACAAGAGGAAATGCTGGATTCGCATTTGTTTGAAACCCACAGCACCGGAAAAAGGAGTGGTAGAAGTCGCCGTTCTGATTCTGAACAAAGTTCCAGGAATCAATCAGATCACGGATTAAATTCAGATTAAAAAAATTTTGAAGAATCATAAATGCTATATATAACGCAGGAATGTTGTAACTTTTATTTTTTCAAAGGGTTGGAGTAGAAAGTGGAAGTTACCAATTGGTGTCTATAAAAAAAAGATTAAAAAACGCGTTTTAAAGAGAAAAACGCTCATCGCTGTCGTGAGGTTGTTTGTTCCAAGACTTATATTTTGCATAATATATGTGTGTGTGTTTCACATATTATGTTTTAAGACGCCACCAACAAAAATAATATATCGACTTTGTTTACCGTGTTTCCCCGAAAATAAGACCTAGCCTGAATTTTAAATATGATTTTAATACAAGAGAGCTATGCTCAAATATATGGACACTTTAATCAGAGAGACGCAGTCCTCACCTTTGACGCTACCGGTTCCTACGGCGCTGATCGCCATTCCCCGTTAAGAAAGCAAGAATTTTGTTACACACCACCGACGTTTGATGAGCATGTGATCAAAATAACAAGAAGAAGAGTGCAGCATAAAAGCGTCTTTTTAGGTTTTCCACTAGGTGTTCAAAACAGAAGAAAAACGATTCATATGTCCACTCCGTGCACAATAACAAAAAATAAAAATGTAATAGCTTTAAAAAAAATCAATCTTTAACCCCTGAAAATTTCAAAGCATTTGGTCCAGTAATCGAAGAGAAAAGCGATTTTTTTCAAAACGATACGAAGAAGTAGACCAACAAGAACAAGATTACCAAAAATATGAAAACGATCCTTAGGTCCACTCACGTGTCCAATAAGCCCTCCCCCTAAAATAAGACCTAGTCAATAACGCGAATTTCTTTTTGACTTTGTCGATAGCAAGAAATATCTCCTACGCGTTTTATTTGATTGATAATTAATCTATGTTTTGCAGTTATTTTGAATAAAAACGTGTTATTTATAAGTAAATAGATATCGGTTTTCGTATATTTGAAAATCTCGTAATTCTCTGCTTTGTAATTTTATTTTTGGTAACTGAAAATATAAGGCATTCCTCGCAAATAAGCCCTAGTGTTATTTTTCGGGAGAAAATTGAAATAAGACCCAGTCTTATTTTCGGGGAAACACGGTAGTTAGACTCAATAATTAATACAAATAGCAAGGTGAAAATTTGACCACGACTTCCGGCCCTGTATGAGCGAAGATACACATGGAGAAATCGGCACATGGAGAAACCGATGTCGGTTATCAGTCATAGTCAGGTATACAATAATTAACAAGCCACCACGCAAAAAAGTCGCCATAGTTTACGACCAAAAGACCACAAAACTGTACGAATGTGGTGATGTCACAAAAGCCAAAGGGCAATTGTTCGCGCAATTTTTTTTAGTCAGAATAAAGTTGGGCATATGGCCATTTTAACAGTTTCTCCCACAGGTAGGCGGCTATTGAATATACCAGTGCTAGTATGATCTCAATCCAAGGATCAACAAAGACAACGCTCAAGATGCAGATTTGGGAGTTCTCCACGTTATCGAGAAATCCTAAGCGGAGATTTAGGGTTGTCTAGCTGTCATACAATAGGTATAATATTGTTATGCTCAAATGACTTTTCATGCGTGCCCTATTTCCTTTATGTACGTTGTGGCCCATGAATACCTTGCTTACAATGTCTTCGTTTTGCTGTTCTAAGAGTGACACGTGAATTTGATGCTGTGCTGTGTTAAGAAGTAAATGTGAATACTTGAATATATGAGCTGATTATTGGTGTGGATGGTTGAGAAGTAAGGTGCCACAATAATAATAATTATAGTTGCTATCAATACGGAGAACTATAACATGTTGTCAGAAGTGGGATTATAGTTTACTTCCGTGAAAGCCAACGCTGGATTAAAACTTCGTACCGGTAAGCCTATTTTGCCTTAACAAAGCATAATGGCGGATAAATTTAAAACACCGGAAATGGACTGGACGAGTGCAGGCAATATGCATAACCAGTTTAGGTTATTCAAACAGAAGTGCGATCTTATCTTTGACGGGCCACTTCCTGATAAACCGGAAGCCTACAAGGTGAGAATGTTATTACTTTGGATCAATGATATAGGTTTTGAAATTTAGAATACATCTGTGTGGACAGAGGAGGGTGATAACATGAAGTTGGCAAGAGTATTGGAAAAGCTTGAAGCCTATACTAGACCGCAAAGTAACCAGATACTAGCTCGCTTTCAATTGCGAAGTTTGAAACAGGGTGACACATCTCTAGAAGAGTTTGTCACAAAGGCACGATCTCTCATTGATGAAAGTGGTTAAGCTGCAACTGCAGTAGATGAAACACTACGAAATACATTGGTTTTTGGTTTAAAATCTGACAAAGTGCGTAAAGATGCAATTGCTTTGGGTAATATGTTGACATTCAAACAAACTTATGATCTTGCAAAGTACCAAAGCACAAATGGAGATTATGACAACAAATAACACAACCAATGATTTACATGCAAT
Organism: Styela clava; assembly: GCF_964204865.1. Classification (NCBI taxonomy): domain Eukaryota; kingdom Metazoa; phylum Chordata; class Ascidiacea; order Stolidobranchia; family Styelidae; genus Styela; species Styela clava. The sequence continues at coordinate 13,344,444 of NC_135264.1, forward strand.
GAAGAGACAACCAGCATATAGAAAATCCAACAACAAGTCAGTGTTTCAAAGACAAAGACACAGTAAGCCAAGCATGAAGGATGAAAATAAGTCCAGTGCAAATAGATGTCAAAAATGCGGTGGAAGACACAACAGATATGATGATTGCCCTGCAGTAGGAGTACGATGTAATCACTGTGGGTGAATCGGACACTTTAAAAGAGTTTGCCGCATAATGCAAAGAGAAAGACATAAGTTACACGAGGTAGTGGATAAATTTGATAGCCATTACATTGATGATGGTGGATCAACTGAAGATGAAACAGGAAATATTTGGTGCATAAGCTCAAATAAGTTGCATAGTCAACACAGTATAGTGAATGGTATGAGTTCACGAAGCGGATCATTCCCTGTCAGAGAGAAAATATTTGTCCAAGTAAAGTTGAATGACAAATTCAATGTAAACCTAAAAATTGATACAGGAGCAGATATATGTACAATCACAAGAGATGATTTACGACGCTTGGGTATGAAGCTCCGTGTAAAAGACAATAGCTGCATACTACATAAATATGGCGGTGGAAGAATAAAATCATTTGGACAAGCAAAGATAAAAGTCACTTTCAATGGAAAATCAATGTTGATTAATTTCATTATAGTTGAAGGTAATGGAAGCCCATCAGTTTTTGGATGCAAACAGTCGCAAGAATTGGGTGTAATAACAGTAAATATCCATGATATTGAGAGCGGAAAGGAGAAAATTGTGAATCCGAGTAATACAGAAAATTCTTGTCAAGAAGCTGCTGAGAAAGGAATTCTCACGAAAAGTCAATTGCTTGATGAATATAAGGATTGTTTTGACAAGATTGGTCGTTTTCCACATGATAGATACCACATTCAGTTAAAAGATAATGCACAACCAGTTGTACACCCACCTCGAACAGTGCCTGTACACATTTTACCTTTGTACAAAAAGGAGTTGGAAAATATGATTGCAAATGATGTGGTAGAACCAGTTACACAGCCTACTGACTGGGTAAACTCAATTGTGTGCAACGTCACAAAGACAAGTGATGGAAAACAAAAGGTACGCCTATGCTTAGACCCAAAGGATCTAAATAAATATATAAAGATTATTAATACAGTCAGACATTATTATAGTCGAACAATCGATGAAATCTTGCCAAAATTGCATGCGAAGAAATATTTCTCTGTTGTCGATACAAAAAAGGGATTTTGGCATGTAGAGCTAGACGACGAGTCAAGTCTACTATGCACATTTAATACACCTTTTGGAAGTCATAGATTTAAGCGACTCGCATTTGGCACATGTGTTTCCCAGGATATATTCCAGAAGAAGCTGGACGATATATTTCAAAATATCCCCAATGGGACTGGTATAGCCGACGATAAAATTGTGTATGGTGAAACACCAGACGAACATAACAAATCATTCATAAAAATGTTGAATGAATGCAGAAAAAATAAAATTGGACTGAACAGTGAGAAATTGCAGTTCAAACAAAGAAAAGTTGAGTTCTATGGACATTCCTTGTCAGATAAAGTAGTACAACCATCTGAGGATAAATTGAATGATAACATATCTCAACAGATATTCAACGAAAATTGCAGAATTATCAGCACCGCTGAGAAGATTGATAAAGAAAAATGTACAATACGTTTGGGAGTCTGAACATCAAAATTCTTTAGATAGAATAAAAGCTGAATTTTGTACAGTGAGAATTTTATCATATTATGCCCCTAACCCAAACACAACTACAATTTTACAATGGTCTTCGTTTTCGCTGTTCTAGGAGTAACACGTGAATTTGATGCTGTGCTGTGTTAAGAAGTAAATGTGAATACTTGAATATATAAGCTGATTGTTGGTGTGGATGGTTGGGAAGTAAGGTGCCTCAATAATGATAATTATAAGTTGCCATCAACAAGAAGAACTATAACACTAGCAAAGGCAGTTTTAGTAAACCTGGTTTAAACTGCAACCCTAGCCCACAACTAGCGAACCCAGGACGAGAATATTAAACGGCCAAATGTCGAAAAGATGACCAAAGACTCACAAATGCCACGACTGGGGTCAAGAGGTCCCAGTGATGCTGTCGTCACCTTCTTAACCCTGGGACAAGCTTTCCACTGATGGCTTGTAAAAACTTGGTCATAACTTTTTATTATATATATAGGTTTTTATTACATTCGGTTTGTTTGCTCTACAGAGTTTCGAGTGCGAGGATGGGAGTTAGGAAGTATCGGGTCTGGCATGAAGCAACATAATTTAAACTTTATGTCAACTCTTAAAGATCTCAACGATCTTGGAGAGAATTTCAATTAGTTAATGCTTTTCCAAAATCCGCATGCGAATTCGACTGATTCTGGAGATGCGCCAATTTTAAACGCCACGGGACAGAAAATATGTCTTTTTACATTAAATTGTGGAAAATACTTAAGTACCTCCCCTCCATTGTTCAAAATGTAGTATATCGCATTGTGCTTTGCATAGAAAGGTAGATAAGAAAATGAGGATTAACTAAAAATATATGAAATGTAATTTGACCGGGGTTTAATTTGACATATTGTCAGAAAAGCACCAAACTGTGTATACTTGGTTAATAGAATTAATGATAAATGTTTCTACATTTCAGTAAACAGAGGGTTACCATTACCACATGAAATCTTACAATAGTTAGCAACATACAAAAATGTCACATACAGAAATATACCTGGAAATGATAAAGAGAAAAACGATCTTTTCTGTTGTTCGAAGTGATAACATTAATGTTGTGAAGTGACACAATATGTCAATAAGAACAAGCAAACATTTTTTCACTTGATGTTGTGGTTCAGAAATTCGTGTGTTGAAGAATTCAAGAAACTTAAAATAATAAATATGGATGCATCAGCTATTAAAGCGAAAAAGGCACTGTAATTCAATATACCGTATTTTCCGGCGAGTAAGTCGCTTTTCTAGACCCAAAATTTTGGCCTGATTTTTTTTTTTTGGGGGGGGGGGTCTTCTTACTAGGCGAGTATGGTAATTTTCATTTTTTTTGGTGTCGCCTTATTATGTATTAGGTAATGTTCTTTTATGGTAGACGCAATCGCGAGTTGAACACAATTAGATTGAAATTTAAAGACAGTTTGAATTCCCGTAGTTATTATGGATTGAGTATTATGCTACAAGAAAACGTCATTATAGGTTATTTTAACCAACGCGCAAACGCGGAGAACGCTCAAAAGGAATTGCATGGTTATTTGGGATTCCGATGTTTACACGATTTTACTACCCCGATTTATTGGTAGGTTATATTAAAAAAAAAACTTTTTCATCCTTAAAAATATTTACCGAATAGACTTATTCGCCGGGAAATACGGTATATATAATATTTGGCATTTTATGATATTGCTCGAGTACACCTAAAAACCAACACCCGGCCTGTCGAACATAGTCAGAAACGTTTGAAGAGGGGGGTTCTGAAATTTCTAATTGCCTAGTTCGACCGCAAGGCTAGCGAGGACGGAAATCGAGGGCCTTCAGTTGTCTTGAGTGTCTGCAAAGTGTTTCAAGCTACAAAAAATGCCTATTTTTACATTTTAAAAGGAGGGGGGGGGGGGTCCGACTCTCACCCCTGGCTACGTCTTTGAATATTTAGTAATCAGTATTTCATTTTTACCATACTGAAAACAAACACTGTATATGGAGATTGTGGAAATGATCTCAAAAAACTTTTTCAGGGTCAAGTGAGACACGAAAAAATCAATACTGGGTAAATAGAGGCAACACTCTTGTTGAAACAGTAAGTCATACAATAATAAAAGAAACAAAGTCGAACAGTGTAGTGAAAAAGTTTGAAAGAAATCCATTGTAGAGACCTGCGATTCCTAGAATTGCTCACTTCACCAAATGAGCTGTCACCCTGGCTACGCTTTTGAATATTTAGTAATCAGTATTTCATTTTTACCATACTGAAAACAGACACTGTATATGGAGATTGTGGAAATGATCTCAAAAAACTTTTTCAGGGTCAAGTGAGACACGAAAAAATCAATACTGGGTAAATAGAGGCAACACTCTTGTTGAAACAGTAAGTCATACAATAATAAAAGAAACAAAGTCGAACAGTGTAGTGAAAAAGTTTGAAAGAAATCCATTGTAGAGACCTGCGATTCCTAGAATTGCTCACTTCACCAAATGAGCTGTCACCCTGGCTACGCTTTTGAATATTTAGTAATCAGTATTTCATTTTTACCATACTGAAAACAGACACTGTATATGGAGATTGTGGAAATGATCTCAAAAAACTTTTTCAGGGTCAAGTGAGACACGAAAAAATCAATACTGGGTAAATAGAGGCAACACTCTTGTTGAAACAGTAAGTCATACAATAATAAAAGAAACAAAGTCGAACAGTGTAGTGAAAAAGTTTGAAAGAAATCCATTGTAGAGACCTGCGATTCCTAGAATTGCTCACTTCACCAAATGAGAATCGACAAGAGAAATAGTCGTGGCAACGGCACTGAAGAAACCATAGTAACCTCATTGTGAAGTAACTACGAATGGACAATAAACAAAGCAAGGCGATAGTACTCAAGTACATTGTTTTATTGATTTCTGTATTGTACAGTGTTCAAGTGCACACTGACAGTCTCTGGACATCACTACAGAGTTGGCAAGCACACTCATCCATAGGGTTTTTAAGTATCCATACGTATCGGTCAAATAAAAATATTTAGAGCGCAACAAAAAAAATTAACAGTATTATAATTTAGCTTCGGTACCCATAGTTTTCAAATAGTTCTGGTATAAATGAAATAGCTCAGTCATTTTGTTTTCGAAGGAGTTTCGGTTTAACAGCAAAGATAGGGTAGACAAGTATTAAAGTAGTTTTCAATACCGTCTAAACAAAGATGGAGGAATATTTCAGGACAGAATAGTCATTTTTTTTAAATTGTGAGCTTGATTGTGAACAATTAATAATCTTGATGGAATCAGTTCTCTATTATTTTCCTTAAATAACTTATTAGAATTTTAATGTTTGTGGAAACATTAATGATAAACTTGATTTGGTAACGTTTATCTAATAACTCAAGTATATTTGTCATATCTTTTTACAATGATGTTTAATTTACATAAACTTTATATAAAGACTTATTCGGTGGATATAGTCAAGACATAGCGAGTAACGCGTCTACAGGTAGGGAATAAAAACTGTTCGCAAAACAGGCAAATGGTTTCAAATGGTGATTGAAACAATAAATCATCCGTATTTGAACTTAATGTGGTGCTGTGAACTGAAACTAGGGAGAAACTAGTTTTTCCTACCCAGTAAAAACATCAACTCTGTCAAGCCTTGAGCCTTTTTGCGCCGTTTTGACCGAAAGCTTTCTGTGTTTATTGTAAAGCGAAAACAAACTTCATCTTTCTTGGTGAATAAACTTATATCTTTATGTACAGAAGTCCCAAGCAATCAGAAGAACACAATGATAAGATTCGCCGTATTCACATACCTTCTTGCGTAAGTATAATGCCATAAAATAAATCACAAATATTTATCATATCTCAATAACCACTTGGTACTTTATTTTGAGTTGGAGATGAAAAATGAAACGAATATCAGTATAACGTTCAGTGTTTTTGCAACCCCTTATATTCCAAGTGAATAAACGTCAATAAATAAAACGCTGTTTCCCATCTATATTAGAAATTCTCTTCTGCAAAAGTCCTAGTTATTTCTGGTACGATATTAACGAAATCAGTTGCAAGGAGTAATTTCAATGCCCAACTAAAAAAAAACATATGGCTCAACAACAAAAAATTATATTGAGTTTCCAAATATTAATAGACCAAGTTGCGAAAAATCGCAAGCTGATGAATGCGTGTCGGAAACTAATACTTCTTTCTGCTATGCAGATTTGCTCTGGTAAGTAAAAAGAGTGAAGCCTGCCCGACAAGCAAACTACAAGAGGGTACTTTGCTAGCTTTATTGCCAGAAATCAACGAAGAACAAAAGGAAATGCTGGATTCGCATTTGTTCAAAACCTACAGCACTGAGAAAAGGAGCGGTAGAAGACGCCGTCAAGCGGCAAGTTCTGAATCTGATCGAAGTTCCAGGAGTCAATCAGATCACGGATCAAATTAAAATTTCGAAGAATCGATAATACCATATATCGCAGAAATGTTGTAGTTTTTATTTTTTTTAAAGGGGTGGAGTAGTAGGCGGAAGTTAACAATTGGGGTCTATGAAAAAAGAATAGAGGAAAACGTTCATCGCCGTCATGAGGTTGTTCCAACACTTATATTTCGCATAATATATATGTGTATTATCAACACAACAGTTTACCTGGTGGCAATCATGCATTATATATGTATGTGTTTTACATATTATGTTTTATGATGTCATCAACAAAAACAATATATCGACTTTGTTTAGTTAGACTTAACAATTAGTACAAAAGTAGTTAAAAATTCGACCACGACTTCAGACATTGTATGAGTGAAGCAATAGTTCGCCATAGTTCAAGACCTAGAGACCACTGTACGAATGTGGTGATGTCACAAAGTGCTCGGGCTCCATTGAATCGTTCGAGCATTTTTAGTTAGAATAGAGTTGAGCGTATGGCTATTGGTCTAAGCAAAGACGTAAGCACGAAAAAAAAACTCACTCTGTCGTAGCTCCATGCAAACGGCAGAGAAGCTGCTCAACAGTGATCAAGCCAATTTATTGATCACGGCAACAAAATCAAAATTTTCTTCAGAAACAAAATGACCGCTTTGTACCTCAATTTCGACACATTAGCTAAAACTGACAACAACGTTCAGAACTACGAAAACGACGCAAAGTTTATTTCCGCACTTGAAACTGTCGGACTAGTTAAATGTCTGATCGGATGTTAAATATCAATTGTTACGTCGCAATTGTATTATTGCTGATTGGCCATCGATTCGAAGATATTCAATGAAATTAGTTGAAACATCTACCGCTCAGTGAATGTTTCCTCGACCTCAAAAAAATCATAAATTTTTTAACGTATATTTTGAGTGTTTTGGACAGTTGGTGCTTAGAATCGGGTTTACATACACGAAACCATCGTGATTTTTTGATAAAAATATCCAACCACTGTTACTAGTTTTAGTCCTGTTAGCTAGTTTTAGCCTAGTCTATCGCAGCTTTTCCAGGATTATTTTTCGAATATTGCGACTAACTAAAGCTTCTAGGAAGACATAATACGAACTAAGTTATTTGATTTGCAACCTATTTTGGGGTAAACAACTGAAAAGTGATAAATAACACTCAAAATCACGAGGACGAGGCAATTTTTGAAACCGTGCTTAAAATCTGTCTGAGCGAAAGAAGTGGCCGAAACTTGAACAGTCCCATCCTAATCGAATTCGTGGTCCGAAGACGTCCGAACACCGATAGCGTTTTTGCGAAGTAGCAAAAAACTAAAAGTGAACAGCTAAATACAAGTTGCCACCACGACAACACAATTTTACATCGGACGGAAAACTTCTCCAGCTAGGTTGGATTTTGTTCAATTCCAGCTTCCAGAAGATGAGAATTCGAATGTATGAAAACAGTATATTTGGAAGTACCAAGTACGTAACTACTGACTAAAAGTGCAAGATAGTTAAATATGCTTCAGAATATATAGTTAATATTATGCCAGTAATGACATAATGTTATATTTCAAAGTATTAAACTAGAAAATATCTAAATACTATAGCAGTAAAGAAAAATTAGCCATATTGCTTGGAAAAGCATTATATCGGCTGACGAACAACTCGACTACCAAGAGGACTGACAAGTTGTCCGTACTGTTGTATTTGCGGTAGCTGAGTTGTCCGCCTCCCATTATATTGCATTGCATTTCCACCATAAGACAGAAAAAAAAATAGAGATTTATCTAAAATATACACGGTAATGAGTTTATAGACACTCAAGCTGATGTTAGAGAAGCACCAAAATGTTTTTATGCTTGTTTGATGACAAAATTGGAATAATATAAGAAGGCAGGATAGGATTCAAATATTCACTCCCGGTGGAGAGGAAAGTTATAAGACGGCTTAATTCGAACCACTGCTTCTCGTCCGTTTACCAGTCCATGTCAGGTATGGGATTAGTTAGCCAGTTAGGTAACAAAGAATAACTCAAAGTGAGGTTGTTTCGTCGCAAACATACAGAAATATGGTTAGCATTAATTGTTGTCGAAAACTAACCATTAGACATTGATAAACTTGTAATTTTATGCACAAAAAAAAAGACAGCAAAATTCTTTTACCAAGTCATGGTCGCATTGCAGACTATTTAACAATTCATTTAAAATAATAAATAGATAATTAATCAGCTATTGCTGATAAAGAGAAAAGTCTACTGCAATTTACCACATGTACTATTTGGCATTTTATAATATTGCTATATTTATACACACCCAAAAAACAAACAATTGCCCTGTCAGACAGGGGAAATAAATCAAACAATGACTATAACACTAGGGGTTGGAATATAAACTGAAGATCAGAACCAAATTCTTGCAACGTTTCAAATAAGACAACCATTTTAAGTTTTTTTGAGACGAACAAAATTTAGCAAAATCGATTTATCATAAAATAATGTTTGTTCTCTAAGTTTCTAAAGGAAAATGGGGCAAATTTGATAAACTAAACATAATTTAGGATTTTAGAAAGTTTGTTCAAAAATCTGATAGATTTTGTGTTATTGTAAGTTTTAATTCAATGCATGGATGTGTAATGTATGTAAAAAAATTATTTTTATGCATAACCTAATTTTTGCAAATATTGTTCATGATTATGTAGTGCGGCGAGGAGGCCGCCATCATTTTTAGGGTCGCCAGATCTAGAATAGTCTATCCGAGACCCAGATAAAGTTGTCATTTTACCACCTGATGTATTTAGAATAGCATTGCCAGCACAAATGTCCCACTTCTTTATTAAAGTGGTATGAAGATACACTGATGCTTGACCATTATATAACGCTAAACTCTTGTATCCTGAAAAAGGTTTATATATGATATTAGAAATCGGGCAATAATTTCATGTGCAATATTACAAAGGGAAAATGTATATGAACAATATTAGAGGTAAAGTTTGAATTCTATTTCGAGTATATAACTAGAGTACTGAACAATAAGTCATATTCATGACAACGAGTTACTTCAACTTGGTTAATTTTTAAAATGTTCCACGAAGCAGAAACATTCACTTGGTTGAAAATAATCTTACCATACGGCAATTCGTTTTCACCTAAATAATTATATAGCTGCCACCAGAATGGCTGAATTTGACATAACAAATATGAATAAAAATTCAAAATAATGCTTACCAGCGCCACCTGCAGGTACAACGACCACATCCTCTCCAAATGCTTTTTGTGCAGTTTCTTTTACTGTGCCTGCATGTGATCGAGAAACAATGATTCTATGTTCTCCTTCATTCCCAACATCTTTCTTCTCTTTGACGTTTGTACCGTGATCAAACCAGGCCCAATCTTAACAAAAAAGCAATTTATGAAAAATATTCTATTCGCCATAAGAATAATGAATGTTTGGCGGCGCTCCAAAAGTGTGTGTACCAATAAGGAGGTAACTAATTTTGTTCGCCTACTTTACATCAGGTTGTGTAAAGGGACCGAAACCTATGGGCGTATATTCACTTGGCTAACACAGACAGTCCCTGAACTCGTAATAGAACTAAAATAAGGAAAATCGGAATAACCCTAAACTGGTACACACACTACGGAAGTGCCTGTTTGTCTATATACTTACAAGTCTCATTAGAAAACGGTTTATGTATAACTCCGATAATTGGTTGGCCTTTTACGGCAATGCACACCATTGTTGTTACATACTGAAGCAAATCCTCTGTAAAAATAAATATGATTAAACAAAACCGAGGCAGTGAAGTTGCATCAAAATATAGGATAGGATTTACATCTTTATCCCGGGAGTGGGTAAAGACAATGAGTCGGTCACGGAAGGGTGTGGGATTAGTTAGGCAGTTATTTATTTCAGGTGCATGGACTTGGAAGAAGCCATAACTATAAACCTGCGAACCCACGTAGGGTAATCTAAGGTGAGGTGCCGAGCGTATTCCCAACAGACTTTTAAAAACTGGTCCCAGCAAATTGACTCTAAAAATTTGGCTTTATCAAAGCTAGAACAGTACCCCACACCCCAACGTTTTCAGCAAAATGAAAAACCACGAATAAAAAATAAAACCAATACCAATCAGGATTAACAAAATTCAGCAAATAATGTCAGCCCTACCAGTATACTCCTTTGTGGCATCCAGAGGATCGATCCAAATTGTAATGTCTTCTGCTTGCACTACTTCATCACTTGAGCCAACTATTTTATCGACTTCTGAATTTGTCGTTGGAAGTGGTGGCAGATTCATAGCAAAAGGCTTGCCGTCATTTTCTTCAGAGATGAGCTAATAAAAGACAATGATTTATAAAGTAATGCATCTTTTTCTTGACGAGACAGGGCACGAAAATGCATCAGGCCTCAGATATAGACTTGTCATATAACTTGCAATTGAATGTAATTTTTTGTTTACACAGTTGCAGTCAGCGATTATTGTTGTGTAAAGTGTCTAAAAACAGACGGCAATATATGCTGAACTATTGTGTGTTGTTGATTCACTCAACATTACTCATTTTACTGTTGACAGGGTCCTATAATCGCTGACACCATTCGCTAAAACGCTACATGAATCGCTGTGTTTTATCTTAATATGCTTCAATTTCAAGTTGAATAAAGCCCTATATCAAGGCACTCAAGTTTTTATTTCATTACACTTATTCACATGAAACCAGAAATGTATTTGTTTGAAATTCAAGATTGACGTCATTGTTGAAGTTGGTTTACAAAAAAACACACAAATAATTGTAATTTTATTTTTTCCTTTGAAGATCTGGCATACATTATTTTGCAGGCATTCAGCCTGCAGAATATACGTCGACGCTCCATAAGTGTGTGTGCCAATATGGAGGTAACTAATTTTGTTTGCCTACTTCACATCAAGTTGTGTGAAGGGACCGAAACCTATGGGCAGAGGGTATATTCACTTGGCTAACACAGTCTCGAACTTGTAAGAGAACTAAAATAACTATTACACACACTACAGGAGTACCTATATGACAGTGATATTTGATTCTACTATAGTCCAATTATATCGCAAACATGATTATATCCTAAGTTTGCAATAAAAATCATGTAATACCGGAACATTTGGGAATCCTCTTGCAAATGATGTTGACATAGCCTGATGAGATAATTTATCTCCCATTGTCAGTGGATCATTCACTCCTTCCTTTGTTTCTCCTTTACTTTCTTCGCCAAGATCCGCTGATTCTTTTACTTCCTTCACCTTTTATGATAACAACAGTTTTTCTTTTTGAAGGTGATAACAATATTTCAAGTTTAAGATTTGGAGAGACTTTGTAGTATATGGTGCTATAGGCTGGCGTTAACAACAGTCTAAAGAAACAAACTGCAATATAGGATTTTCATATTTCTCTCTGAGGGGAAGAAAGCCTATACCATGGCCTCTCGCCCAGTAACTGGTCCTTGTTGAGTATGAGATTAGTTAGCCAGTTATTTGTTTCAGATGCATGGACTTGAAGATGGCGAAAGACGCAACCGAATAGTGGCAATGTCAACCACCTACGTTATCGAGAAGTCCAGCAATTCTTTGCCCATGAGGCGATTGCAAGCGTATTTCTAATGCTTAGTACGATGCACAACATTTTGACTTTAAATAAGAACTAACCATTTTTCCTCCTCTTATAGCAACGTCGATGCTTGCTATAAGCAAGGCTTTCATGCTGACATGGTTGTCTTGTACAGAAATTGAAACATCATTTTTTCCAAAATGATTGAATGTTAAATAAAACACGACAACAACAATGAAGACAAAAAATCCAATGCCAACTGGAGAAACTTTGACACCTGAAAATTATGACATATTTTACGCCAAATAGACTCGCTAGACATAGTTTACTTTGAAAGCTTCTCAATTGAATATAAAACCCCTAAATCCAGGCAATTTATATTAGTCAAATTCAATACGGGACAATTAATTTTGAACTCAAGACATAAACAAATTACAATACACCAAACAAAAGTGACAAGATAGTCAACTCTCTAAATGGACTTTGATTTTTGTGATAATACATGACGATGACATACTGTACTCAGGCGAATTGGAAATGCATACAATAGATAACAAGATAAATATATTAATGTGGGCACATATTATCCCGGTCATTCAAGGTTAGATTTTCCTTAAAACCAAACTAAAATATCACGTAAGAGGTTTATAGGTACCTTTTTATAGTGATACGGTAACACTGTACCGATACCATAACCAAACAAGCACCGAAATCGACAAAATATAATTCAGGACTTTGCATATTTCCAGTATTTCTGTATTTATTCCCAACGAGAGAAAAACTGATGAGAGTTATTCGGTTACCAGTCAATGTCAGACGGTGTGCTGGTATGATAATATTTAACCCAGTACCGTAACCAGGTATTTTTTTCATATGCAACCACCTTCTGACTTGAAAATATCACATAAATTTCCTACCTCGAAATAGGGGAAACATAAAAAACACCATGAATTTGCCACTGTACCGGTATTGTATTGTGACCCTCCGGTTAAAATTCAATATAATAGCAATATAAATATACCAGTAATTGCAACTTACCGCTGGGTGACATTTTTTCCTGCTTCAAAACTAAAACTCCTCCCTCTGAAATTACGGACTTGACGAAAGTTTGACGTTGAGCGACAACCATTTTCTCGAACGTGGATAGTTTACTCACGCGTGACCAAACAGGTTTTCCATTTTACAACGTCAATTTGCGTGTGGATAATCATGTTATCTGCAGCTGGCTGCAATTTTCAGAAATACGGTTTGTTAATTTGTTGATACACTTGGGTATGGTGGGCATTACATATTCAATCGGCTACAGGGAAAACTCCGATAGACATTTTGATTTTATTGTGTACATAGGACCAGAAAATGTCTCTCATACTCAAAATCAGAAAATATGTGGAGAGAGTATGCGCAACGATATTACAAAATCAAAAAGATTTGATGTCGTAAAGAAGGTTACGGAAAATGAAAAATAACTGCTATATAAATATAAAATATTATCATTTATTTAATCGTGTTGAAGTTTACCTATACTCTTATTTCCGACATAACCAATTTAAAATTATCTTCTCCCGACCGACTGGGAGATTTTGAGAGGTATTCAATCATTGTACGTAAGTAGCGATTGGCATTTACATGATCGTAAACTGCGAGCCAGTGCTGGATTCACCCTCCAGGGCCCTAGGCAGAATGAGCCTGTGCTTGGGGCACCAAGAGAAAAGGGGCACCAGTGGAGCAACTTTCCTCTCCCTTGTGATAATATGGAAATTATATCCTAATTTGCCAAATTATTCACCTTTTATTTCTGACTCAAGAGCTTTTCAAAATGAGCGATTGTGCTTCTCTGACTCTTCTCATTGCTTCCGCAATTTCTTTCGTTTCACATTCGTTTCCTGAGTTTTTTCTTGTGGTTTAGCAATAGCATTTTTGAGTGAGTCTCTGCAAAAAATATCAATAAGATATGCTGCAAAGATAACAAGTTGAAGTGAAAGGTTAAAAATTTTATTTCAAAACTCATCATGTAAATTCCACATAGTCAGTCAGTAACTTTTCTATATAAAGCCATCTAGACGAGTGAAAAGTCTGAATCACCAGTGATCAGACGAAACAAACCTCAGCATTGGCCCGGTTGAAGTAAAGTTCTTAAGTGTTATCTTAAACTTCTCTATCAATCATATATGATCAAGTATGAGAGCTGTTTCCAAAAAAATCATGCAAATTAATCGTAACTTGGCCCTCAATTAGCAATGAATACTGAAAATTACTTATTCAATTACAGATTAAACACTACCAGTTTCCTTATTACTATTTTCTATACATACAAAATCTTTGAAAAAGTGAGACTGTCGTAAGCACTCGAAGTACGGACAGTTATGTTTCGTGGCTCCGGGCGGAGGAGGTGAAATTCCACTATTGTGTTGGTTCCATGGCTATCTATGCCTCTTCGTGATTTGGGCGTGTTCGATACGACTGCTGCGGCGGTCTCCAGTTATCTTCACAAATTGACGCTCAGCGAGGGACTTGAAGGCCAAATTTATATATATAATAGTTCCATGCCATTCGCCTACAATATCCCAATTTGATTTGCAGTCTTTTATCAATTTTATCACAATATAACATTATTTGATTGAATAACTTTACTGCTCAATTAATAATGTTTTTTACAATATTCATCTAATATAACTTATAACCTAGACTTTCTCACTGGCTGATAATATTCAATTATGTATTCCACATGTTCGTGAACCACCGCCGAGTTGACAACCCCATTGCAACTGCTTTATATATATGAGTTAATTTTTTATGTGTGTCTTGGTCTTGGTTTTGATACTAATGTCCCATTACCGTATTTTATTATATTTTTGTAAATACTGTTTGAACACATTGATGCGAGAGAGATCTGGGTTGTCGACAAAAATGTGCCCTATTTTTTCACAAAGGGCATGAATAATATTTACGGAAAAACACCAAATTTTACCGAGTTAGGGACTATGTATTCAACGATTTATTTGACTTTGAATGGCGTTCGGTTAAGTCAGCCTGCGTGAACAAATGTATTGTTTTTTTGCTCATAGACAGCGCTTTGTTTTGACGACTTAGTCGAAAAAAACTTCTTGTTTTTTTCAACTTTTTGAAAAAGTGTAATTGGCTTCGTGCAGTGTAGTTATGTTTCATGAATTGACATGACCGATCTGTATCTCAATTTTATATAGAAGCAAAAACTGTGTCAGGGATGTCGCGCCACGGTGAACATAGCAGTGACAAGTGTCTTTCAAAGTGGAGCTATTACACTATTTGCTCGGCAATAGGAATGCTCTTCGCTGAATATTAATTACTGACTACTTGAGTGCCGTTAATTAAAATAGCTCCGCTATTGAAGTCAAAGCTAAATTTTGCCGAGAGGTACTCAAGTGGTGTCTGTCGTGGCATTGAAAATCCAAAAACATAGATTTTAGTTGTATTTCGTGGCCTTAAAATATCGATTATGCGAACTAGTATTTGTGTCATGCCACTCGCCTTGCTGTACAACAAGGGCTATCGACACGCCCTCAACGGAAGAAAAAATCGTCCTTCAAATGAAAATGTAAAGCATACGGTATCTATTGTTTTATAAGAGCTTATAATTCTTAATTACTTTACTATTAGCAAGCACGGCGCACATATAAAGCACGGTTTTTATACGAGATTCATCCATATTCCGTAGTTGACAAAAAATCTAATAAAATCAAAACTTCATCCCAACATAAAACCGCACCACTAGCGCGATCGATTTTTATTTTGGTGACGGCATCAGGGAAACCGATTGCCAAAATGAATATACATCTCAAAGCTTGTCAAGTGTCATGGAGACAAGATAATCCGACGTTTAACTAAACTTAGTAGTTAGGACGAATCCACATCAATGCTTAAGACTTTGGACTCAAAATGGCGATTGCAGTCAAGAACACTAGCCCAACACAAGTGAGAAGCAGTGGAGGCGTGAGATACTTACAGCCAAAAATGGGAGTTTATACTTGTATGTTCAAGTTCATGTGTCTACAATGGGTTTTTGTGATGTTTTGTGGACACCACGTATCTTCTTCGTGCCCAGATGCTTTTCTCTCAAGTTCAAATATGTTTGCCCTTAAACGTCCAGATAGATTTAAATGGGAATCGAAGAACGCTACCACGCTTCCACCAAACAATGTAAATGTAGCACGGTCAAGGTAAGACATTTCTTATTGCCTTTTTCAAACGTATATGATTCAGTTCTCCAGCATAGAACGAAAAAGCTTCCTAGAAATTTTAAATTTTACCCCAATACGGTATCATCTATACAAGTCCGATGTGCCATTTTATTTAATTATTCCTAATAACAAGTGCTCCTTCAGCAACGAAACACTAAATACTAATTGGTATATGTGCAATTTCAATTTTGCAACGATTTATTGAGCAAAACATCAACATGAGCACAATATATAAAACATGGGATACTCCCGTAGTATATGCAACAAGATATAAGAATGGACATCGGAATGTAGAATATGTATCAGGTTAGGGTTAGGCCATAATTTAAGGTACAAATACTACGGGAGTCACTTGGCTAGTCCCCGAATCCCGAATAAATGATACCCATTAATACGATTACCAATTTTGTGGGTTTCATTTATTTTGGGACATCCTATATCAGGGGTCGGCAACCTTTTGAACTCAGCGTGCCATTTTATGAATAATGAGCACCTTCGCGTGCCAAACGTTTATGTTTTGGTTTGCATAGTCAACTACCTGATTTGAATAGTAAACGGATGAAATACAAATTTATTTCATAAGATAACGTGCATGGAAATTAGCTACATTCGACCTGTCTTTGCACGACTTAAGACATAGGTATGATTCGTATGAAGGTCAATCACGATTAGTTTTGTAGCCAGAAACAATGTGAACGCGACAATACTAAAAAGGATGAAATTTATTCCATCATCTTGATTAGGGCTACATGTAGCTCACGCTGAAATGATAAAAATTTCGACTTCCGCGAGGTACCCAGCCAGCCAAGCGCGCAGCTAGGATTTTCAAAAGGGGGGTTCAAAATCGGAAATTTTCATTTCATTCTGAAACAGTCGCCGCGATTACGCGCTCATAAAAAGAGCCGACTTTTAGGTATACCATGAAATATTCAATTCATGACAGCTACGAGAATCTATAAAATTTTCTCCTATATTGATATAATTATGTCCAACGTAACTCACGGTTCCGTCTTCTTGTGTCAAAATATAAACACTACTTGTCTAAAATACCGCTCAATCTGTTGCGTATAAAAATATGAGATAGACATGCGTGATTGTATTTAGTGTGGATACTTTTTTGTGACCATATTTGAAATGTCTTGATTTAATATAATTTAATTGTCTTCAATTTAACCCGCGTTTGCATCGACAATTTAGATCCGTATTGTTGCCATTTTGCGAATTCGACAAATCTGAGATGTACTTGCAACAATGACTCCGCTCTATCGCAATGCTGCCACTCGGCTTATTTTTAATTAAAATGAAACCGTTAGAAAAATTCCTAAATAAAATTTATTTCAGTACAATAAAAATTGATTGAATATACTAATTACTTATCTTATATATCACCACGACTCGGGAAAAAGTCGCGTTTCTAACCTTATAATATGAATCGTATTCGTATAACATTAACACGAACATTTCCGACGGCAAGTAAAATAGAAAAATCCGCGCACAATTAACTGTGTTTCGATTCTAGTGACGTTATGATTCTCAACGCCGCTCAAACTTACTGTATGTGTGCTATAGGCAATTTTGTAATTTCCGAAATTTTGTAATTTCCAATGCCTAAAGAAGCGTTTTTGAGCTGTCGCGGGTCAACTACAACAAATTGTTTACGCCGCCGATTATTGTATCATATAACTATCAATAAATTCTGGGCGAGTAGAAAAATAAAGTAATTATTATCGTTGTCGTTAAATAATTTTTTTGAATCAGGGAGAATAAACACCAACTTAAAAGTGTTTACAGCCTAACACGTCACGCTGACAAACACAATCGCGATTTTAGCAAAAAGCTGTACGAAAAGTTGCCCAAAAGTATAAATTGATAAAATAATATTCAATATTTCACGATTTTTAAAGGGCAAAAAGTAACCCAACAGTAGTATGAAAAGTCGCAAGTAGTTGAACGAGTAGTTTTAAGTAGAGAAGCGTGTCCGAAAATAGATAAATCTGGCACCGTACAGAACTTCTCGTACAGATTTCGACCTCTCGTCGATTGCAGTTAAATATTGCATGTTTTTCAATGAATTTGTCGAATTCTTAATTTTTGTTCAAATGTAGAATGTTTATCGAACTACTAAAATAAATATCTGATTCTGCCTCAAATCACTTGGCGTGCCATGAGAAATCTTCTCGCGTGCCAGGGGTTGCCGACCCCTGTCCTATATATAATTATATAACCTAATGTTGCCACGATTGCTTGCCAAGAATAATATTAAATAATAGTAATAAGTCGATCTTCTGAATTTTAATTAGACAGCAGTACCTTGAGTGCCGCTGCTAGATAACCAGCTTTGGTTTCCTTCTCCCAGGAACAATATTTTTTTTTTTGCATTGTATATATCTGTTTATTATTTTGCTGGTTGGAAATAATAAACTTGACTATCTATGACTAAATTCCACACGTTTAAGGAAGAGTCTATTTGGGAATTGTTTTTTTTTTTTGCAGCAAAGACAATTCTTCAAGATTGAACCTAAGTTTAGACGCACTTCGCGAATAGAATTGTTATACGGCATTTCATTAGAGGTTCCTTAAATAGCCAAGGACCTCATCTTTAACCATTTTTGTTAGTAATTCACGATATTTATCTGATGAAAAATACTGCGTTTAGACGAAAAAGATCTTTACCGAATTTGGAAGACTCAAAATTGGCAGTTGATGCACACAATGGTCACAGAGCTACAATCGGCGACGAAGGAGAGGAGCCCATACCATCGAATATGTTGTACATGGTAAATAGGATTGAAATTAGTATTTATAGACAGATGCTTTTAGTACTTATAAATGATGCAGTATGCAAATTGTAAAATAAAAATAAAAACAAAGAGAAATCCGCATATATATAAGAAAACCGTTATACTGTCGACCAGTAGTGATTAGAAAAGGTTATCCTTGTTCTAGCAAAAAAAACTCCATAATACAAACTCCATTTTCCATAATACCTATCAGACACTTAGCAAGTTTGATAGCTAGTTTGAGAATAACTAATACAGTGTTTCCCATAGTATTGGTCGCGTGTTTTTTCAACAAAAGTAATTGTTTTGCACGGGTAGTTTAATTTTCCACCATAAAGTGACTATGACGTTCAGTATTCGAAAATATCCTTCGATAGCCAGATTCTACAAACATCATTATTTAAAAAACTTGGGTCGCTCGATAGAAAAGGTCAGAATTGAATTGTATACATAGACATGCGATCATGATATTCGGTTTGTAGTTCGATAATACTATATTATTATGCCACTATATACTACTGTTATACTGTATAATTTAAAGTCATGACGTCCACAGCACTAACTTTGAACGCAAATTTTGGATTGATGTTTTTTGAACATAATTTAAAAAGTTTTTAGGGCTATGCTTGCTTCGTTGATTTCTTGTTGAATTCCCAAATATATAGATTTTGTTATAGCTTCAATTTTAACGGGTTTGCAATGGTCATTAAATCATATTTAAAAAAAAAGAGGGAAATTACTTTTGATTTACCCGAGCCAATTTGCGCTATATATATAAGAATAATTATGAATATGTTCGGAATTACATATTTGTCCTGGGGTAAGAAAAGCCGATAAAACGACTTAATTATATGGCGGCCGACGGACTCGCGTCCAATTACCAGTCCATGTCGGATGTGGGATGAGTTAGCCAGTTAATTGTTTCAGAAGCATGGACTTAGTGGTGGAGAAAAGCCCAACCGACCAGCGGTTACGTGAACCACCCTACCGCGGCGAGGAGTCCAGCAATCCTCAATTCGCACATAATTATCCCCACGGGATTCGTACCCACGCAGGGTGATCAGAGGTGCGGTGGCTAGCGTATTCTCAACGCTTAGCACGATACATGCACCATGCCGACGAGTCACTATTGGGATTACAAGATGTTACGTCATCCATTTTCCAATTTTATAATCTTGCAATATCGAATATGTAACAAATCTTCATTTTTCAGACTTGGGATCCAACTCTTGCTATTACAGCGATGATTTATGCCAGAAAATGTATATTCGAACATAGCGTTGAATCTGAAAGATCGACGTCTCATTTTCCAGTAAGTAGCCTATAGAACAGGGGTGTGCAAGGTTCTTGGACGACGGACCAAACATTCTGCCCATCTGGACTGGCGGTCCTTGCAAGTGTGTCGTGATAAATTTAAAATGAACAACATTTACAGTGTTACAAAAGACTCGTGCCAAAACTAAATCAGTATCAAATATATTACGATTTTATTTGTAGGGGTGGAATGGAGAAAACTTGTGGGCAGGGAAAGGAAAGTTTGCTGGACCTTATTTCAATCCTGCTTATGGAATTAACTCGTGGTTTATGGAATATAAGGACTGGGATTTTGACACCCTTTTCTGTGAACCTGGGAAGTTATGCGGACACTACACACAGGTTCCTTAATATTAATGTTGTTTTGAACTGTAAAGTGTTGTAAGTTTATTTCGACTCAATAATCCGCATAACAGGCAACAAATTGATTGATAAAAACAAATAAATAAAAACTGATTTAAGAAATTAAAACCTCAGATAAGGTTTAAAACGTACAGAATATAAATGAAAATTTGCCAAGAAGAAGTACGTGTTTACTCACCTAAATTATGACATTAGTTTACACACATTCAAGTCACAATGTAATTGCTTCACTTGCTTGTAATGTTTGATCGGATTATTACGGTAATATAATAGATTAGCTAGATACATTTTTTGCTGAGAGAGATTTATTGTTTCGTCAAACAGAAAACGAGAATATCGGTCAGAGACTAAAGACTTATCGATCGAAAGTTAGGGGATCCCAAAACAGCGCTCTTACTCCATAGTAACACCTTGCGTCCCATCACTAATTAATTAATAACTCGCTAATTATACGACATAATTTGCCCAAAATCAATAGGCTTCTGGTCCGAGATAAGATGAATGCACATGCAAAATCTGGAGCAGATTCGCTTTCGTGAGATATCGCGTGCATCCAGCAGACATACAGACAGACAAATACCTATCAACATACTTACCGATTAAAATCGATAAGTAATTAACGATTAAATCGATAAGTAACAAGCATTGCAACAATAAAAAATATACAAAACATACAAAGATATTCGGTATGGTTCCAGGGAAATTCGGCGTAAGAAATCTCGTCGCATGAAAAATCGCCGCAAGAGCACTTTGATGTAAAACAATTATTTGTGTTAAAAACAGTTGGGTTTTTGAAGTACCTTTTTCTAAAAATTAACGTTGTTCAAGAGTATACCTTAACCCTATAAACCTAACTGTTTTTATCACAAATACTTGTTTTACAGCAAAATGCTCTTGCGTCGATTTTTCGTGCGGCGAATTTTCCAATGCGGCGAATTTTCCGGACACGATTCGGTATAAACTTGGGGGAGCGATACAACCATACGATCATCAGAGTTAGCTCCTTCATGTTGTTACTATATTATGTACTAAAGTTGAGCATCTAAACTCGAAGTTGCATCTACATTACAGATTGTGTGGGCAGAGACCTACAAAGTTGGATGTGCGTGGTTGAATTGCAGTACATTTGACACGGCGATGGGTGAAATATGGCAGGATACGGCCTACATGGTTTGTCATTACGCTCCTGGGTGAGTACACTGTTTTTAACCCATTGCTAGCTCCAGGATTCTTTAGAAATAGCAGTTTTTTCCAATTGCTATTTGGTTAATTAATCACTCATGAGTAATACTCATACGGTCCTGTCACTTTGAATATGAGGCGTTAGTTGCGAGAAGGTCGCCTAAGTCGATAACATGATCGAATCGAAAGATTTCGTCAAATATTATACCAAACATTACTCAATTCATGATGAAATTAAATTCATGATGAATAAGCATTTTAGTTATCGCTTTGCTTCGACTATCGGACTGAATTCCGCGTTCGCTTTTGTTGCTTTATAGTGGTCAAGCAAAGTCGGGAAGACTGCGGCGCTGGTAGTCTATATGGAATATTGCATAACCATCCTGCTTTGTTTAGCATTCGTGTCCATATATTTGAGCATTACTATCTTGTTTATATTTACAGAGGTAACACAGAAGGGGAAAAACTTTATAAAGTTGGGCCAAGGTGTTCCGAGTGTCCAGTTAATGACACGTGTCCGGATGGAAGGCTCTGCAGTAAGATTTGTAATCACTTTATCTGTTTTATAAATATTCGGCTACAATACATTTTAATGTGAATACACTGAGATTCGAATATATATATATAAATATTTATTCTTTTTAGTGCTTTGCTATGTTTCAAAGCGTGTCTGGAAAATTCGCCGCAGAAAATTTCGCCGCATAGGAAAAATCACAAGAGCATTTTGCTGTAGAACAAGTATTTGTGAATAAAACAGTTAGGTTTATAGGGTTAGGATATGCTCTTAAATAACGAATCTTTTTAAAATAAGACGATTTTTCAAACGACAATTTTTCCTATGCGGCAAAATTTGCTACGGCGAGATTTTCTGCGGCGAATTTTCTTACAACCGTTTCAAAGGTGCTATGTTAAATTCAGCCAAATCCTATTTCAGAGTGTTTAAAACGCATTATTGAAACCACATAATATTATATATATATTATACTCCGCGTAAAGCTTGTCCAAATTTCTGATTTGAAAAAACGCTACACCCAGCTTGTCATTTAAAATACTGTTTGGCGCAACTAATGTATAGCCAACATATTCATATTTAATCAAAAACGAACGAGTATACAATTTCGTAATTCTGAATTTTGTTGCAAAAAGAACAATAATTTTTTACACATCTCTATATGAAGGACTGGTTAAAAAAAGTTAAAGACAATGACATTGAATTGTCGGTGCGCCCGAAGTATTCATACCAAGATGGCGCACAACCTGAACATACTATTGGTAGGCTACCGGGTTAGGGTTGTTCAGGCTGTGCGTCATCTTGGTACGACTACTTCCGAAGCGCCTAATCGTCGACTCTGTATATTTCAGGAAATCCTATCCGGGATGAGATTCTGCCGGCGCCATCCGATGGAGGTTTGTATATCCAAATTCGTTCTATATTTTATATAACGGTAAATGGCAAGAATTTGTATATTTTAGGTTTTATTTCGAAAAAAATTAATTGAATTCGATGACCTCAATGGTTAAATAAAAATTATTTCTGAATTGCTATAACAACCGCTTTTTCAAATGTAAATTGATGATTGTCAAACGATATTTTGTGCAACAGACTTTGACGATCCCCAGATATATAGGTTGGAGTAATTTGATTTTTGACACAAGAAGTGTGATAATACGCCGATTTTTTTAAATTTTATAACGAAGTGCCATTTTCGTCGTTACCTTTTTCTCAAAGCATTGTTTTGTATTTGCTAGGCCATATTTTCTCACTTCTGCTTGCTGTACTGGTGATTGTACTGCTAGTTGGAGCTGGAGGGTACTATGCGTACACACACAAGAAAGATTTCCTTGCGACGTGGAGAAAAAGGCGGAAAATTGGGCATAAGTATGAATTAGCAGTCGTGTTAGTGACCTAGAGCCTTCAAAGCGTTTTCTAATAGTCTATGTTTATGTAACCGACTAATCTTAACTTAATTTTGTTTAAAAAAAAGTAACATATAATACCAAAACATCGCACTAGGCCCTTAAGATACAATATTATGCTGTCCTTTTGCGTATATCTAACATCAGATATAAATACTGTTGATATGACTCAGGGGTGGCCAACCTGCTTTCGACCGCGATCGACTAAAATCTTCAAAATAGCTCGCGATTGACTGATCGGTGATAACTAGGTCATGAACAAAAATGTATCAATACTGAATACGCAGATAACCTCACACACGCATACAAAAATTCCACCGCTGCCAATAAGCTCGGCTCTGCGGGCGCATTCTCAATGAAATTGCCACAAAAATTAGCTTTTTATATACTTTATTCAATTTGTTAGTTTGATTATATAATTGTAAAAACTTTTTCATCCCTAACAAAAAAATGGCTGGACGCCGATGCAGAACTACGTTTTCAGAAACTTCTTTGATGCCTCGTTTGCATCTTATATTGGAAAGGAAACAGCAGCTAAATTCAAACATAGCTCTGCATCGGCGTCAAAACATTTCTTTGCTTCGTTTTGATAAAAACTAAGGGTGATGATAATTTGAATTGCAATGAATTGAAATGAAGTTAAAATAGAGTTTATGTCGGTTACTCAGTGTTAAAACAGGTCAGGATCACACACACGTCTACCACTGAGCTACTAGGCTGATGTCACTGCTACCGTCGTGAATAAAATTTATCACACTACTCTTGGAGTGAGACAATAACTTTCGCACAGCCCAGAAATTGTTGGAGGATCGTTTGCCAGTCAAGACACACGATATTCTGCAAGTTCATTTCTAAAACTTGGCAGTAGGGAAACTTGCATTTGTTACGTGATAATATGCTCTATCGGGTTTGTCCATACCCAATTACTGCATGTTTATATCGTATTTTGCTTGTAGACGTGGAGATCGACCGGTCGATCGCGATCGACGTGTTAGCCACCCCTGATATATACTGGCCGATTAAACGGGGCGGTAGAGATGCGATGCCCAAAAAGCGCGGATCGTCACTACATAACACACATATTCTTTTACAGGCCAGAAAACAAATCACCGCCGCCGCCACCAGCTCCGGTTGAAAATCCGGATTCTAACGGAAACTGCACTGCGTTGCCTGGTATGCCGTAGCAAACCAAACATGAAGTATAAGTATTTGAACTCTTTACTTGGCTACATAAACGGCGATGAAAACTTGTAAAATAACAAGTGAACCAACTTTCAAAGAACGTTTATGATATATTTTTCAGTATTATTTTATCTCGCTTCGCTTTTGTATGAAATTAAGTTCCATCTACTGCCTATGCGTTAGTTAAACAATGTGTATGAAATTTATTAAATGTACCATATTGAATAAATATTTTCAACTCCACAGCACAGGACTGTAAACAATTGTAATATATACAGGAAGTTTGATCAGTATAGGTCAGCTACACAAGATGTGTACCGCGATGTGATATAGTAACCATGAGTTAGAATATTCCGCTAGAATTAACTTCTATTCTATGATGTGACTCTGAAGGCAACCGTGTCTGAAAAAGCACTTCAATTTAAACGCATAGGGACCAAGTTTAAAGTTGGGTGTAATGTTACGTTGTGCTATTTTGCCGCTTAATTAAACAGGTCTAACAAACACGGGCGATATTTGATACAAGTCTCTTTAGGTAATGCTTAGTTTTTAGCACATTCACGCACGCAACTATAAAATCCGCCCACCCTCTCGGCAACAATGCGGGACAACGTCTATCAAATTTCACAACTGCGAAGGTGGCGTACTTAGGTATGTCTGTGTCCGTCGTATATTATCAACCAGAGGAAGAACATTCTCGCACATGTGATCATATTGCGATGCTTATTTGAGAGAGAAAAAAATTCAAAACAAAACAGATGATAACTGTTACGAACATATATTTTGATTGGATTCTAAGTTCAGTTTTAGCCTCAGCAAGTTTATTTTATTCAATTGGGCTGGCTGTTCAGCCCTTCACTACATTTTAAATGTAATAAACTTTTACATAAATAAATCTACGTGCGTCCAAGTATATACCAATAAATTGAATGAACGGATTTTCTACAATATTTTGAAATGATCTATTATTCTATTTCATTGGTCCGCAACGTTAGGGATCGGCAAACATTGATCTGTTGTAAATCCCTACATGGGCTTATAATCTGTGTCTTCTTTTAATAAAATCATTTAGTTTTCTCTCGTTCATACAAACCTTGTGACGCAATAAATAATTCCGTGAGTCACTATTATTCACACATCTAGATTCTATTTGGGGGGAGAACCGAAACAGAGAAAATTGTGGCGTAATAATGATAGGTTTGAAATCAGGTAAAATTTCACACTTATGAACAATATGGAAGATTCATTGGCAAATATGGAGTGATCTATAGGTATTTAGTTTATTCTCATTGGTTTCTATACTATGTTCAAGACAAGTACAAATTGCCAATCGAGTTATTAAATATCAAACAGTCGCTGACAACACACGACGTTGAATTTGTGGATTTCATAAAACGCATAACGTTAAAGATGATATTAGTTTATTTAACGTAAAACCACAACAGATAAATATTTTGTGGAGGCGTGTCAGTAAACTGAGATAAACGTTTCGATTGTTTTGATCAACGACTTTGTATTATTTAAAATAGAGAAGACGGCAACCGTGCGCTCGCTTGGTTACGAAACTCTATATTCTGTGCTTGTTTTGCTTTGATGGCGGTACGATGTCAATGGAAAACTACTTGACTTGTTTTTATTTGACTAACAGTACCGATAACGTTGACTAACGGTAAATATAAATAAATAAAGAATAAATAAATAAAAGCAAGCCAAGTAGTTTTCCACTGACATCGTACCACCATCAAAGCAAAACAAGCACAGAATATAGAGTTTTGTAACCAAGCGATACCGATAACGTTGACTAACGATACCGTCGAAATCCCACTAAATACTCTGAACCTTCCTGGCATATGCCCTACTGTAGTTTCTTCAACATTGAATACAGTTTACTATTGTCTGAGTTTTATTCAATTTATCCAAATGACAGTGAAATCAAAATTTAGTTACCAAAATATACAGACAAAAGCAATCAGAATGAAAACGAAATTAAAGAGTTTTCTCATTCTTCCAAAACGTAATCATCCTTTTTCAGTAGAAAACTACTTCTTTCCCTGGTAACTGAAGCAAAAATGAAAATTTATGAAATAACCCCAAGACGGAAAAAAACACTGTGTTCACATTATCTTTATTGGACTCAACAAAAGTCGTGTTGTCAAAATAAGAACTACAAGGGTATTCCTTCATCCCCCTTGATTTATAGTTAATGCTCCTTGGTATATTACAACGAAAAGATTATACCTTTTTAACAAAATTATACCAACTTTGTTTACATTAAATATTTATCCATAATAAACAAAGTCATAAGAAATGAAACCATTTCATTTGCCCCAAGTCAATCCCGATGGCCACAACCACGTTTTGTCCAGGTTATGTAGCAAAAGAAAAAGTCAGTGGGTGGTAGAATAAACACGGATATATTTTTAGCGCAGCTGTCAAGTGCCGCAAGTTGTATATATACACCAAATTATATACTTATTCGCTTGAGAACAGTGGAATAAAATCACGTCGAGACGTGTAGAACGCTACAAAAACCAACCACTCGACAAACAGTTTATGATATGGTTTACATTTTTATTCTAATACCTATCGTTATTCGGGTTTAACTGATTTGAATGGTTATCCAAGTCAGCTTTATCCCCAGTTCCAGTGTACCCAGACTCATGCCCTTGATACCTGAAAAAAATTAAGGTAAAGTACTTTAGCTATATCTGGACTCGATAGGGTGGGATCAGTGATCGAGACCCCCGTATAGAGGGTACCCCCCCCCCCCCCCCCCCCACTAAAATTTTGAACGCCCCCCTTATTTTCAAGTGTGGCACAATACTTTAATTCTTATCGTAAATAAAAATGTTTGAATATTTAAAAAGTGGCTCATATTCCGTTGAAAATGCTCAGTCAAATACATAACACATTTTAATAAGTAACAAATAGTTTTATCACTAATAACAAAATATCAACCACCTTCTAAATTTGAAAACACCCCCTTAAAATGAGAAGCTGGGAAACAAACTGGGTAGGATGAAATGTTGTCGAGCGATTTTGAATGTGAAAAAAAGGTGACGCATTTGAGTACGTTTGCTGAGTTTCCATGTGCAGCCATGGCCTCCTCAAGTTTTACACTGGAGAGCTTGATTTAAGATGAATAATGAAATTTGTAATTAATCTTACTCTGCGTTGTTTGGGTTGCACTGATCCGCATGATTGTCATTGTCGGCTTGTTGTTGTGGATCCATTTTCTATTTTTTTTTTCTGAAATAAATATTTGCATAAATACATAATTTTGTAGATGCTCCACGATATTCAATACAACGGCGCAGTATACATTTCAAGAATTTTAAACTACAAAAGACCTTCAGCGCAGAAAACAGCAGAGTTACCTCGTAACGGTTGTCATAACTTTTACTGCGATATATACAGTACTATAACAATTATCCGCTACAAATTACGCCATAAATCTTTCAAATATCAGACCAATTTAATAATTAAACATTGAAAATACATCGCTCTTACCGATAATTAACAGTGAATCTTTTTCTTGAGCGTGTGAAGCAGCTTCCTTATTCGACAGTGTAGTTCTCGAAGTGGGACGCAATATGCACGCGGCCAAGGTTTATAGAATCGAAAACGAAATTTTCTCTTCAGGGAAATAACCGCAACAGATACAATGCTCACAAAACAAGAGGTAATGCCAAGAGAAAAGGGAAATAGTAAGTATAACGCGATTTTCGCTACGACAATGCTACAACCACAGACTGCACAGATATATGTATATGTCTAGTTCAGTGGCCACAGCCAACTCAGAAACATAAATCTGTTCATCAATGTTCCCTCATTTAAAAAAATAAAATCCATACGATCACGAAATCATCACGATCTAAGCAGCTTGTACTTGTCCATATATCAATGCGAATCAGTACCGTATTAGAGATGTAAGTTTGACGTCTTGTCTGTCACTTCCCAATTTTCAATATTTGTAATTAGGAGGGCCAGTGTCTTTCTCACCACTATTCCAACCTCGTTAAAAATTGTTTGTAATATTTAGATTTCAGTGTTCTTATTTTTAGCTTTCCATTCCTAATTGGCTCAGTAGGAATCCATTGTATAACGCCACCCCCTGATAAAAATATGGAATATGGGACCTCCTGAGGGATGCGCACCAAGATGGCGCACAACCTGAACTCAGGTTGTGTACAAGGTTAGGGTTCAGGTTGTGCGACATCTTGGTGCGCATACTTTAGGAATATTGGAATATGTTTTCTAGGCATCCGTAGATTTCAATTTGTTACATTGAAATCATCTAAGTCACATTATTCATATTTTCCCTTTTGAATAGAAACGCCGCGGGCGATAAAATCAATTTTAGCTGTATGAATATATGTATAGAAGATTGATTGATATAACAATGAAATCTGATATCCTGTGCCCATAAAGAAGTAAACACAAATATATAAACAATTTTACTCAATTGTATTCTCAAAAATTGATCATTTTATAAGCTGATAATTATTATAAAAATCAAATTAATGTTTCTTCAATTTCCATTCATTCATCTTTTGTTACAAGTTCACTTCTTTCCTTGCGGGTATCTGTAAAAAAATGACAATATGCTGAGTGAAATAAGTAGCAATGATGGCCAAGAATACGTAATCTGAACAGAAACAGACTGTTTCATATATATACATCTAGTCACTCTAGTGTGAAGAGCCAGTTTCACGGCTGACTCGCTATGAATTTTTCCCGATAATCAACTTTTTTGTTAATATTTGTAATATTAGCAAAAATAGCAATGATTTAACTGCATGCGTATCGGCCATTTTGTCTGATAAATCAAATTTTCAGTTTTCAGTCTATCGAAGTCAGTACCAAACTACAGTCAAACACGGAATAAGGTTGTTGAGACGATCATACAATCACGAATTCACAATATTAATAACTCGAAGGCAAATAAAATTTGGACGCTGACATATGATGGCATGAATAAATATGTTCAGGTTACCTCGGGTTATTCGGATTCATCTGATTCGAGTGATTATTCAGGTCCGATCCTGTTTTATTTCCGCCGAATCCTGGTTCATATCCTTGGTGTCTAAAAGGAACAACATACAACAAATAATAACAGGAGCGCTGGTTGCATACTGGCCTATATTTGGTCTCTGGTCCCCAATACTCATGCATTACGGTAGATTTTTACAAATAATTTTATTACCGTGTGTTGTTCGGATTACACTGATTCGAACGATTATCGTTGTTGGCTTTTTGTTGTTGATCCATTATCTACAAAAACAAAAATATACAGAATAAATTTATAAATCTCTTAAAGTATTTCATTTACAATGCGAAAGACTCATTTACTGTTAACAAAAATACGATACTACTGCTAACATTAATGAAAGTCACGGCGATACTATCAAGCGTTAGGGATTAATAACTCCCAAAATGTTCACAATCAAAATGACTTTTTGACAATACGATGTCTTCATAAAAAGAAACAGGAATTATGAAATACAAACGAGTATTCGGATGTATTGTTGGCATTCAAAACATTCACCGGCATTTTTGTAATTAAGATGTATAATTGCTGAAATTAGATGACTGAATCACAAGGACTCGTCAGTCTGTCCATTAGAGCGATCTGCTTTTCTGAATCGGATTTTAACTTAGCCATGACCCACCTTTGTCAGTCTTCGATTTCACTCTTCGATTATAATCAGCAACTTGTCTCCCCTCAAATGTGATCAGGCAGTAAGATTCTTTGATATATACCCCCATTATACCGAGAAATTAGTTTAAATTTAGGGAGAAAACCTAAATTGAGACAATCGTTACAAACTTAATAATTAAACCCGTGGTGAAATATACCGCATTTGTGTCATCTTCGGCGAGGTGGTATCAGGTGTGCAAATACAAATAAAAATAATTACGTGCGCAATAAAATTTCATCATCTTATACCATTATGAATAAATTCGTTTTCGACATGTGCACAAATAGTTCAAACAAACCAGAATACGTCATGGAAAGTTTTGAATATTTTATGATTGTCAGAAAGTAGGATTGTAATTAAAATAACTAATTGTAGTTGAACGACAAAAATAAATGCAAGTTTCCTGATGTTAGTAGTTACCAACAATACATCCTAGGTCTTTCCGTATTCCCTACCAAGTTTGATAAAAGGCTTGTCACAACATTATCGTTTTGAAAGACAACAAAATCTTGTTTTATCATGCTTTCATTTAGTTTATTCTTATTGCCCTGAAGCTGACATGCGCAAACTACGGCCCGCGGGCCTAATCTGGCCTGTTGAGTAATTTAATCTGGCCCGCCTGACGCTGCCACAACCAAACTAAAACCAAGTTTTAATGTTTTAGCTAATAAATAGCTTAATAATTTGTTGAGATTGGGATTAAATTTAGTTTTGGCACGAGGCTTATTGTTTTCCACTTTTGATTTTGTAACACTGTAAATATTGTTCATAAAATGTATCTTTTTACGTCATAATCACATGGGCCGCCAGTTCAGATGGGCAAAATTTTTGGCCCCTGATCCAAAAACCTTGCCCACCTCTGCTCTAAAGTCTAAACGGGTGAATAAAAACAATTAGCGCATCATGATATTCAATCTCCATTTTTATTTTTATCACATCAATTTAATATATCTGAATCTATTGACAGACGAGATGAATCTATCTATTGCGGGTCAAATAATCAATTTAAACTAACATACACAAAATATCCAACATAAATATCTGCGGCCCGGCTTATTTTTCTTGCGGCTATGACTTGACCGAAAATAAACCGAGAGCCATCGTGTGACGTTGTGGCACTTTTATATCTTTTTGTAAAATTCTCAATCTTCATTACTATATGTATTATGCAGTGGAAAAATATTAAAGTCTGAAATTAAACTTGAAGTCAATCTTAAGCGCAAGGGACAAAGATATCTCAAGTTCGGTCACCTGAAGGATCGGACTGTTAAAAATAATGGAACTTGCGCATTAGCGCCAAACTTTGGCGACTCACCGAATCACTCTAAAACCAATCTACAAACGTAATCAAACGATGTTAAAAAGTCGAGCAACTCGATGGTCGGTTCCAATATTTGCGCGCTTTGTCGTCACTAAGCGGTGACGGAAACCAACAAATACTCGTTGTCAGCTCGCGAACTGAATAATATTTATACTTGTATATTCGTGATTCACGTGTCAATAAATACTCAAATCCTGAACAATACTGTTCCTTTATATAAATTATTTATTTTCATTATCAATTCAGATCTGAAATATTTCTTTGATAATATTGGCTGTTAATATTTTGTATTTTCACACATATATATACTTATATATAATTTCCCACTCCTCTCGTGTATAGTCAGAAATATAAGACCTCAAACTTTCTCGGTGAGTTCAAGTATGATCTGTAGTTTAATTTGATTGATGTGCATGTATGTCTGCGAACAACTTTTGGTATATTCACGTTGTTTCCTTTAATCGGAAGTACCTTCAACGTCTTCCGCATCGAGGGGAATCAATAAGCTTGGGAGTTTAAATGCAATTTTATTTAAATGCTCATATCTCAACGGAATGCGAGTAGGCATAAAGCAAGACAGCGAATTAGGTAATTATGAAGTACATTTACCACTGTGTATATTCAGTATAAGTTTTTTTTTATCTCGCAAACAGACTTCTACCTACTAATAACATAAAATATTATTGAGGAAAGTAGGAAAATTTGCATTGAATTACGCAGCTTCTTGAGGAGGTCGCAGGCACGGCGCAGTCGGTGAAATATATTGCTGAATCCATAAAACATACTCAAGATATAGATGCCTAAAAAATAATATTATTCCAAAAACCATTTTTGTTTTAGGTGATCTATTTTTTTTCAGAAAACATTGTAGTAATTTTGCAGAAAAATCCGTTTGGTTTCTTTGGTTCTTCCTGAAGCTTGAGAAAATTCATTGCTTTACTTTCAGTCAGCTATCTCAATGAGGTGGTATCTTCTTATTAATGACGAGAGAGCCACCAACTTTTTTTGGGTAGCATTCATTAAAGTTCGTTCGTTGCAAAATAAGAAACTCCTTACGCATCAGGGGTCGTTTGTATCGAGGTCATCCAGTTAGAACAGGGGTCACCAAACTTTTTGACCGCGGGCCAGGTATGACTCGAACTGTGTTGAAATGGGCCGGACAAATGTTTTTATCAATGCAATACAATAAATTCCCAAAAGTTGGGAAATTCATTAGAATTATTCAACAATATAAATTCTATATTTCTGAATATTAAATTCTATATCGCAGAATATACAAGATTTCCAGACAACTATTCTGAGTTTAGCTGTTAGTAAAACAATTGCTGTCATGAATATCCGCATGTAAGCAGTACAAAAGTTGACGTGACTTGTACTATTAGCGCAAAATGCACGTTCGATGTTCATTATGGCACGAGAAACGTACACAGCAACGGTTTCGACGAAAGCAAACGCCACGAATGCATCCTTTGCAGGAAACGTTAGATGTAAAGAATTTTAGCCGAATTTATCACAGCTATTTCTAGACTAAATCTAGAATTTTAGATTACTGCAATCAAACTACAACTCTAAAAAAATAATGATCGAACTATTTAATGCATACCTAAATTTTGGAATCACGACCAAAAAATAACGAGTAGCATTCAAAATCGCGAAAGCAATGTATTTTTTGAAACCACGACTGAAAATCCGTCAGAGTGACAAAAGTGTCTGAGCGGATGCAAAAGGGTCTAATGCTACGTCACTCTTTGCATCTTGCTGATTGGCCAATGTTACGAAATGAACAAGGATGTCGATGCTCGTGGAAACATCCCTTGGAATGAAATTCGCCATTTTTTCATGTTATTGCGGGTCAGATGAGAGGACGCCACGAGCCGGATCTGGCCCGCGGGCCGTAGTTTGGTGTCCCCTGAGTTAGAAGATGTGAAAACGATTTTCAAATATGCCAATATCTAGTAGCTAATTTGGAAAGAGGCGGGTGGTATATTTCGCAGTCAACGCATATGATTTTGCAGTGAGACAATTTGACATTTACAGCTTAGCAGGATAAGTGGTAATGTGATCAGTTTAAGCCTCTAGATTCAATGTTAGCGTGTTTCATTTTTATTGACTGCTTTGCATAAGAAAGGTCTCGGCTATTTCGTAGTATCCTTGGAGTAAAACTCACAATCGGAACACTCGACAGAACCGTGGTAAACCCTTCAAGTCACAATGTTTATGTTTTCGATTAAAATATGTTCACTTTGCGTTCAGATTGAACTTTTTTCGTTGTTTATTGTTTTCATATCTGCTGTCCTGAATTACTTGGATTACGTCTAGAAATAGTATAATTTTAATCTTTTTTGTTTGGCATTACAAGTTAATGATAGTTTTTTTGCAAATATGTACTTGAAGTATGTAGAATAGAACTTTCCCCGATGATCAAAATAGGAACTATAGGGATACACTGTGTGAGCGTGTTGTTTTGCTTGACGGGCTTTACAAGAACTGACAAGAAATTTTCTTCCCGCAATATACATATATTTCTTGTATTTATTTTCGAAAAATAAAATTTCAATCCATCGACTTTTACCAATGGTTCGTTTGGATTGCGAACGAGGCCTAATGACGTTTGTATATGGCAGTTTTAAAGAGTCATTCTCCATTGAACCATTGTCTATATAAATCTAAGCAATTAGAATTCTGTTATTGATAAAAACAAGTTTAATCTGTACTCCAGTTGGAAAAGTCAATATTCCCAGACAGAAAACAAAGGAATTCATCAACAAAATCGATTATTTTAATTATCGTCACATTTGTCATTTGCCGATATTAAACTGCAGACAACTTGTCTCATAGTTGTTCTGCCTCCTGCGCAGGAAACAATTGCAACGTTTTCTGTGCCTTTAAAATTAATCGATTAGCCTAGGCCCTAGTCAATCGTGTCTGTCATCTTTAAATGGATAAGATTTCACTCGAACAGCGTCAGTGCCACTCGCCAGGCAAGGCATTCGTCCCTAGATCGTGTTTTCATCAGAATTTGTATATAGAAACATGTTTTTAATTTGGCCTGAGCAGATTTCTACAAAGATTAATAATATTGGTCGAATTTAGTTACGAAACTATCCCGCCAATTGTTGTATTAAGAAAAACTAATGCTTTGTGTAGCTATAAGATGTATATATAATAAAAAGTTGAAAATTAGAGATTTCTTTTTGAGAGGTGGCCAGTTTTGTGCTTATACAGTATTGTTCACAATGTTTATACGGATATGATATTCTATTTTCCATTCGTAATTTAAAAACAGACCAACTGCTTTGATTTGCCGTATCAGGGAAACGTCAACGCCCTCGGACCTAAATACCCCCTTCCTCCAATTATCTAAACCTGACTAATTAATTACGAATGGCATAATCTATGGCCGCAGGTTGTTCAATCCTGTTTGTAGGTGATTTTCAGAGAGAAAACAAAAGAATTCATTAATGTAAGTCGATTATTTTTATTGTCATCGCGTTCGTTACAATTGAAAAACTCATTCGTCATTTTAATCGATGTATATGCACCATTCCATAATGTCCCGTTAGGTTAAAATCTTATTGTATTTTAAATCTTTTCGATTTTACAGTATAATCTGTAAGGATAAGTTTTGTACCATATGTGTACCCGGATACATCTTCTCAGGAAACGAAGGATTTCCGTGTGACTTTTAAATCGATAAGATTTAAGCGCAGTTTTCGTCCGGCATTGCAGTCAGTTAAGGTTGTCTTATCGTCAGAATGTAATACTAGGCATATAGGAACATACTTTTATAAAATTTACTTCAGACTGGGCAGATTTCACTAAGTATATATAAAATATTAGACAAATATAGATTTAGAATAACGCACCACCGCGGTTACTTAGTTCAATTTACTGATGAAATAAATCATTTATATACTAAGGATCTGCGTAAATAAAAAGTTCAAATGTATTTTCAATTTTTATTTTATTCATTTCAAATTATATACAGAAATCTTTTAGCAATCGTGCAAGAAAAATCCTTTCTTTTTCTTTATTCTTGTGAGAATCTACTTCTTCATCTGCAGTGAGCTCTCTCAGTGAAATTTTTTTCTTTGTGTCGAAACTGGTGGTGCTATTTTCATTTAATTCAAACCAAAAGTTTCCTCAAAACTTGTCTGGTTATTTTCTCGGCTTGAAAATTCATGAGTTTCGTGAAAAGGATTCGATAGAATTATTGCGTCCTTTTCAACCTATAGGATGACCACTAACATTTTTAGTGGCATACGTAAAGTGTCTGTATTTTCAAATGTCCGAATTCTTGATGTTACTTTTACACCTGATATCTATAATCGTATTGGATACTTGGCTTTGTCATTACATTGTTCAAAATTTCATTATTACTTGGCCTTTTGTTGATCGAGTTATTATGTTTACTCGTATTATTCAACATAGTATTTAATTTGATAACGGCATTTTAAAAATCAAACTACTGTCGCGGTTTTCGTTTGATTTCTGGGTTTTTCGAATCCTAACCACAATATAGAATCAAAATATCTCTAGTTATCTATAACTTTACTCAGAACAAAACGTAAAATTACAATCTACCGGAAACTTCTAAAAAATGCGATTAAATCGAAGAAGGAGTGTGAATTCGGTAGCCATTATATTTTATGTATGCTGCTGAAAGACTGTACCCTACTGGACGGCGTTTATCGAAAAACAGAAAGGGACAGAGAGCTGAAATGCCTTCAATGTGATAAACATGAAAATTGGAGTCACTAAAATAAAGCCCAGCAACTATGCATTTTCACGTCATAATTATAAAATTATAATTCAGTCTCCAGAAGTTAGTGTAGGCTTCTGCTATTGCTTTGTCCAGCCAGTTTCCCCCTAAACATCCCCTTCGTTGATTCGGGATATTAATACAGTAAAACCTACAGTATGATAAAATTGATGAATGTTGTAGTTTTGTGTATAGCAGTAGGAGAGATTTAAAAAAGGAAAACTGTTTTATGTTTTCTTGACTACCGGTAACGTTTTATAGTCTTATGTTGTCTTGTTGGCTCCTTTCGCAGAGAAAGATCATGTTACGACGGTATTCGCTAACTCAGCATTCGCTAACTCCGTGTATTTTTGAAACTTTCTTTCGGAAGTTACTCTATTCCTCCGCTTACCAAATATCGATGAAACGTTTATTGTCGGTCTAGGCCTGATCCTGATGGCGAGATACCAATACCGTTATTTTATGATTCAGTGACCGCTAGGTTAGGATGAGAGCAATCTTTACTAAAGTGGAAGAGACCGGTATTAAAAATACGAGTTCAATACAGTATAAGATTTCGCAATTCACGCAGTCAATTTGGCCCCTAAAACGTCAATTATTATCTGGTTTGAGACCTTAGTTTCTTTTATGCAATGTATAAGAACATGGGACAAAAATAAGATTAATCCCGATAACTTCTTTGAGAAACCACGGCTAGATAACATTACTAGAGGCAGACTTGGGTATTTCATTGCGTAATATAGAGTTACAGCGCATTGAAACCCCTGCGCTAGAATGTGATCCTCACGAGTACAAGACGAAGCAGCGAACTGGCATATTAGTCTAACTTTTTCGGTTCTATTTTATCTCAAAATGCCGATGGCGCATCTTTCAAAAGTAAAACTCAAATCTTTCATGTTAGTATTACTTCCAAGTATGAAAATACCTAATTATTTTTGTTGTATATTTGCAGACAAATTTGTAAACATACTTGGTTAAAATTTTAACATCATGGCTGTTGAAAACTACGACATTATCAGCAAATTGCATAGCAATAAAGCAATTATGTTAGCCGTTGCAATACCTCTAATTCTTTGCAAACTTTTGTGGAAAAAATGGAAAAATTATCCTCGCAATCCATTTCGAGATGAATTTGTACGAAAACCAGAGCCGGTGGAACTTGATCAAACCAAACGAGACAAGGTTTTGAAAGTTGGATTCAAAAAAGAGAGAATACCCGAAGATCTAGACGCCATTGTGATTGGGAGCGGAATTGGAGGTTTAACTTGTGCCGGATGTTTATCGAGATCGGGAAAGAAGGTCCTTGTCCTTGAACAACATGACAGAGCTGGAGGAAGTTCCCACACGTACGAAGAAAAAGGTTTTGAATTCGATGTAGGAATTCATTATGTTGGGGAACTAGAACCTGGATCGATGAATCATATCATTTTTGATGTACTTACTGATGGACAACTCGTCTGGGAAGAAATGAATAAAGAATTCGACGCTGTTGTTTTACGCAAAAATGACAAATTACATAAGATGTACAGCTATTGTGCTGGTGCAGGTGACTACGAAAAGCGACTTATGAAGTATTTTCCTAAAGAGGAGAAGGCGATTAAAAAGTTTATTTCTCTAGCTGAAAGGTGCAAGAAGTCCATACTCGGATATTCTATTATGAAGATGCTCCCAATAGGACTGGTCAAATTTCTGATGAAGATTGGCGTGTTTGACATTCTTTTCAG
The DNA here is from genome assembly GCF_964204865.1 of Styela clava. Taxonomy (NCBI): domain Eukaryota; kingdom Metazoa; phylum Chordata; class Ascidiacea; order Stolidobranchia; family Styelidae; genus Styela; species Styela clava. Next base: position 13,382,592 of record NC_135264.1, read on the forward strand.
TGGGTATAATGAGATGGTTGAAACTAGTGTCAAAGAAGTTCTAGATGAAATCACTGAGAATGAGGAATTGAAGTTTGTACTTGGATATGCGTTTGGTGATTACGGCACGTTCCCTTCAAAAGCGCCTTTCCTACTGCAAGGAGTTCTAACCAAACACTTCTACGATGGAGCTTATTATCCAAGAGGTGGATCCAGTGAAATAGCTTATCAAATGATCCCAGGAATTGTTAGGAATGGTGGAGCCGTCTTAGTGAGGGCGCCAGTTAATCAAATCATCGTCGAAGAGGGAAAAGCAACAGGAGTGAAAGTTTTTAAAAATGGAATCGAACACGAAATTCGTGCTCCAGTGGTAGTTTCAACTGCTGGTTTTTACAACACATACCAAAGTCTTTTAGGAAAATCGATCATAGCTCAGTTCGGCCTTACCAATATATGTGAGAAGGTAGACAGAGGCTTAGCATGTTTCCAGACATTAGTTGGCCTGAACGGCACTACAGCGGATTTGGGATTAAAAAGTTGCAACTATTGGACATACGGAAAACTTGACGGTGAAAAGCACATGGTGGAATATTTGTCTTTGCCCAGAGAAGAAGCTGTCAATACCGATATACCCGCAGCATTCGTATCTTTTCCATCCTCAAAAGATTCCACTTGGGACTCCAGGCACCCCGGAAAATCGGTTTGTGTTATTGTAACCTTGCTAAACTGGGAGTGGTTTGAAGAATGGGAACATGAAAGGGTTAAGAAAAGAGGACCAGTATATGAAAATTTGAAAAAGTCATTCCAAGACAAAATGCTGAAACTCATGCTAAACATCCATCCCCACCTCGAAGATAAAATAGAATACATTGACAGCGGTACTCCGCTCAGTCATAAATATTATATTGGATCACCGACAGGAGATATTTATGGCATTGATCACACAAGAAAACGATTTAAGCCTGAGTTGGGTATGGAGTTGAGGCCGGAGACAAAAATTCCCGGACTTTATCTCTCTGGCCAAGATATATTTTCTTGTGGAGTTATAGCGGCTTCAGCAGCGGGGATGATGACATCGGGAGCTATATTAGGACGAAATCATTTCATTGACTTGTTTGCATTGATGGCAAAAAGAAAATTTAATCACGCGTTCAAAGGCATTTAGAATTATGGGAGATTAATACCATTTTAATTAAAGTCTATAATTATTTAGAACTATTTTTTTGATGAACATAGACCAAATACAAACCATGTACCCTCAAGTCACGGTTCATGCAAATAGAAACTATACTTTCTGAGATTTGTTTTATGTTTTATGCATTACAGGTGTTAGTCTTCTGATTTTAAAAAATTTTATGAACTTCAATGTTTTGTGTGTTATTCAATGTTTATTTTTTATTTATTGAACAAAAAATGATGATTGATACATCCAAATAAAACCATTTATGGACGTGATTTGGTTATATGTGATAAAGGAAACAATACGAACAGCAGTTTGAACTCCTGTGATGGAGTATACTAGTCCATTTTCTTCGCGACTACACTTGCAATCTCCAACCAAATTTGGATAGATAACCAGTTATAAATATGATTAGTCTATTGCTAACATCGGGCTTGTAAAAGTCTCATCCACAAATTGTAGCCTCGCTAACTCATTTTATCAAATATATCACTGAAAAAAAGTTCCCTGTCTATTGGCACTTCTTTCACAGGGATAGGTTATTAGAAACTCTCCGAACAGTAGTTTTACGAAATCTTCCCGGGGTCTGGCACACAAGTTCAAAATATTAATTTGTTTCATTGCAATTTGAAAAATTAAAGGAACGGCAAATACGGACCATGTTCAGGATCTAAAATTTATTGTTTTCAAAATGTTATATAAGATACCTTTCATTTTTAACTTTAAAATCAGAATGAAATTGCTTCTACAATTTAATTTATTTTTAAAATTAAACCAAGTCATCCTCCAGAAGTTTTAACATTTTATTCATTCACAAATTTGAAAAACGACGTCATCGAAGTAGGCTACGCCATTTTGACAATAGTACAGTGCCTTGCTCAAAGATTCCCAGATTAGTTGACCACATGGCTTTTTGATGGGAATAATAATAGATTAAGGCAGTCAGTACGCTTTATCATGACTTTGTGCGCTGAGGAAATGCTTCCCAACTAAAATTTGTAAGTAACAGGTCCACAAGCTGATGCTGTATTTTGTTATATGGTTGACATTTGCCAACTTTATACAGTAATCTCATTGCTCACAGTCACGTATTTTTGGTGATAACGTAAATTTGAACCTAAGAAGGTTAAGGTATCAATATAATGCCATAGTATTAGAAACGTGACATCAATATATTATTTTCTGGTCGTGACAGAGTCCATGAGATAATGTAGGTACGATAGTGATTAGGCTATACTCGTACATGGGCTACGTGAGATTTAGACTTCGGTATGCTTAAGTAGAAGCAAATAGATATCGATTTGTATTTCACTTATTATCACTATGGAGCATAACAAATAAATATTTATATATCCTACATAATAATGTAACAGAACTTTAAACTATTCGGAATTTGAGAGTTCATGTTACAATTCAAAAGTTTTGTAATTGAACCAAATAAATATTATATAAAACATTGATAAACTTTTCATAACGTCGTGAATATTGTTCGATGTAAAAATTCAAATTCAAGAACATTCTAAATATATTCTGCAACGATCCCAAACTCATAATTACCTCAACCCGTAGACATAAAATCTCCCAGAGTACTTGTTTCAAGCTCGTAGCGATTTCTTTCTATGACGTCATAATGTTCGGTATTAATTCTGAAATTCATTTCAAATCGACATTAGTCAAAATGGGTTATGATGCGGCAACGTTTAATTTCCCGTTCTGTAATATGCTGTGTAAATCAGCCATAAATGAGGCGAAATAAAGTCGGAATCGGGGATTCCGAGCGAGTTGTGAGCAACTCAATCAAAAGAATTTCTTGTGGAAGGAAGAAAAGAAGCAGAAAAAACAAACAGCAGGTGAGATTATATGTTCCTAAAAAAACTTTCGACTCTTGAAATTACATTTAGTGATCATGTAGAAAAAACAACAACAATTTAAGAAAAGACTTCCGGAAAGCAGTTTTTACTACGTGGTGTTAAGCAATGCTGTCGGGTTAGCATTCTTCGTGATTGTGAAGAGGGGGGAGGGCTGTGAAGGGTGAAGGGGGTTGATGTTTTGTAAGGATTGTCTGCAGATCTTTATTTCTCCGCGTGGGATTGGAATACTTATGGGTTACACCTTATGCTTGAATGTGAATCATGATGCAGATTGACATTGTATCATGCATGCACAGTTGATCAACGTACGAGAGCGTTGTGGGGGAGGGAGGGGGAGGGGTCAGTTGTTGGTGAATACTGTTAATGTAGTAATGTGTTACAGTTATGTGAAAGGCTAGAAATTAGAAATACGTATCTGAATACATGAGTATGGTGCGCTGGTACCGGTACTTGATTTGCAGCATATCGGCACTGTAAATGAGGTTTACAGACAGGGATGTTCGAATTTAATATTCGAATATGACGACCTCCGAATTGCGTTTTAGTGTTTATAAGCATATCGAAGATCGTACGCAAAATTTTTCACGGGGACACACGGCTGTCCTCCGTTTTGATGGAAAATATTTTCCAGTTGTCTTATATTTTATCGTGCGGTAATTGAAAATAGTCGTGGCAATAAATCTTAGCCGACATGGAGGGATTCAAATCACCGCCTACTTCGAGTACTTATAACACGATGATGACGTTTTTGATTAAAAATATTTTACAATTATTATCATACATTTCTTTCATTATGGTCATTTGTTTCTTATCGCCCTATCGCCGATTTCTATCGTGACCGTGCATTACAGAAAATTTTTGCATTTCTTGCAATTTACATCGTCTGAAATAGCGCTTAAATATTAATTAGTATCTATAACGGATTTTATCGTTATCCCGGTATCGTTGATGAAGTTGACGGGATTAATTTATGATAAAAGATAATAGCATCACAAACTGACAAGAAATATTTAACTTATTTGAATCAGGGGCGACTTGAAAAATAAAACAGGATTTTCTGTTCTCATTGTCAGATTTTATTTTGGAATAGGGTTCACTCCCTTAAGTTTTATTTTCATGTTGACAATGATTGGGTAACAACATCTGCATTTTTCTAAATGAACTTACATGTTACACGTTACACCATAATCGAAATAAAATTGATTGATTGATTGGTTGATTGAATCAATAGGCATTAATACTACAATATTTATTAGAAGAAACAAAAAAAAAAAGTTGCAATCATGCCACAATGCCATTTGTTTTATTTATATCTGTTTCATTATGATAATATTACTCAAGTAAAATCCCTATGTCCTTAGATTTTTGAAATGTGAATTGGAAATATGCTTTGTGGGATTTTATAATGTATTTGAAATTCAAGATTTAAAATTTTTTTCAGAATGTATTCGGAATAGTCCAGTATTCGGTTATGGCCATCTCTGTTACAGCTCCAGAGACATGGTAGTATGGTCCAGTGGTCTGAGTTGTGTTTGGCAACAGGCAATAGCCAGAATATGATTAACCGCTGTTTTCAGCGACGCTTTCTCTCTCTCATATCCTAGACTTGTGAACAATTTTTCAGGAGTTAGAGAAGAAGAAAACATCTGACTCTCAGAGGTGTGCAGACTCTGAGGGGTCTGCCACCTCTGAGAGCTCCTCAGCGTTCCACTGCTTCCTGGCAGGTCTAGCATGGATCTTTGCAGTTCTTCACTTCAACAAGAAAAATAAAGTAAGATAATTTATTAATAGGCATTTCTTAGTGATGACTATAACTTGGCGTAGGATAACTTAAGATTTAATAATATCCTCTTGGTCATAAATTGTCTATCAGGCCATTATCCGACAAATGTTAGATTGGCATAATCCAGTTCGAAATCAGACCAAATATTAAAATAGAGTGAAATATCATTTATATATCATTAAATATTGATTTTATATCGCTCACATTGAAACCTAATTTAGGTTTCGACAGAATATGATGTAATTCCAAATTCTGCTCCGAAACTAATTAAAGTGGAACCAACAGCAGAAAATAAACCAATTCCGTCTGTTGGAAAGTCATCTTCACAGGATGATGTCTTGGAGGTATGTTGCATAACTTCATCCTTATTCATCTCCTCGATGGAAACTTTCAACATCAGTGCGAGTTAAATTTTATTTTTATAGGCATGGTGCAATGATACTTTATCTCAAAATGTTGGCAATGTATGTCCCAATAGCTCTGTTACTTAGGTATGTAAATGGCCACTGGTGTACAGCCTTGTTTAGAGGAAAACTCATAATCTTTTATCACGACCTGAGGTATATTGCTGTTTCCTATGCTATCAAAATTAACCCAATCTCTGGAAAATTTTTGGCAACTTGTAAATTTTTTCAAGCGAAGCCCGCAATGTATAGAAATGGTTGTGAGTGGAAGAAGCAAAATTCCATTCCTAAAGTGGATTCTGGGAATTCACAACCTTCTTCATTGAACCGATCTTTCATGCCAGAAAATGTTCTGAATCGAACATCAAATGTATGTGATCTTAACTAGTGAAAGTTTCGTAAAGTATATTTTTAAAGAGTTCAACCTATCATGTCTTAATTTAGTCACCAGCAAAATCTGGGCAAGGAAACATTGAGAAGGTTAAGATCAACATAGAAAGTCCAACCTGTGATGATGAGAAATCCCTTACTTCTGAGAGATCAAAATCAATCCAGAAGAAAGAAAAGCAGGTAGTTGGTCTCAAATTACCATATAAGGTACATTTTGCTTTGACCAAAATGTTCAGAATTTTGTCGACAGTCAGGATTCCAGGCTCGGGGGTATGGTGAATTGTGTTTATCTTTGGATGATAATTATGTAGGAGATGCTGTTAGATTCCTTGTCCTGGTAGGGTGGTTTACGTTAACGCTGGTTCATGATGGTTACTTCCACTATTAAGTTCTTGCATCTGAAACTGGTAACTGGCTAACTTATGCCATACCTGACTGGTAACCAGACGAGAGGTTTGGTTTGTCATATGTTAAAACCGTCTTATCGACTTTCCTCCCCCTCAGGATAAATATAGAAACCCTATCCTATATTGTGTTCGCATATTGATCTAAATTTTTCCTAACTTAAACAATCCCTACTTACATTATTTTTTCAGGTTCAAGCAAAACCTCAGACAGATTGCACTGACCTGAAAGAAAAGAGCTCGATTAGTGTGGTTGAATCTCCATCTCCACATTCTGCTTCTGCCTCCACCATTAAAAATAATGGTCAGAGTGAGACATCAAAAAAAGCAGAAGATGGCGAACAAATATTTTCCAAGGTATGTTTTAGTATCATTTTATATAAGATTGGTTACAGTGATAACACAACAATATGGTGACAATAGAAATTTATATTCGTCACTGAATTGTCAGCTTGCTCAAGAAAAATTACTATCAGATATAAAAATTTAATTTTTTTTTATCGCATATTTGTACCAGATTCCAGTCAAAACCGGAAACAATTCAGAGGATTCACAAGGAAAGACATCCAGCTCTGTGATTGGTTCTTCAGCTTCTGAGCCACTTTCACTGGATAGTGAACAAGATGAGCCAGTCAAGGAGGATGGGAACGACAACAAATTGTCTTTGGAAGTAAGTTTTGATATACACTGTACATTGATCGAAAATTAATGATGAATAGTATGGAGATCTTATCGAACATTGTTGTGTATTTTAATGGCACACAACCTCTAGCACAATTCTGTGATTATATGTTACTGCGCTGTTGTTTTTCCATTAGATTATATCTAACTGTTTAGGTCCACCATCGACCACTTTTGCTGTAGTTTTGTACACTTATGTGTGAGTGATATTAAATTTAACCTTACTTGGTGATGCAATGGAGTGACGTTTAACAACTATTCATCTAACATTGTCAATTGAGATACTGCATTTTTTGGTACTGCCGTAGTGTGTGTACCAGGTTATGGTTGGGCCATAATTTTAACCCAATTTTCTATATTTTAGTTCTATCACGAGTTCGGGACTGTTTGATCCATTTTTATATTGATTTAGCATCAAGCAAAACCTGAAAAGATTTTGGATGATTTGCAAGAAAAGGCTTCAGTGTTTGTGAAAGATCTTCTGACTTCGGATTCCTTGAAAATCAAACTGTCCGCAATGGTTGAGCAGAGTATGGATAGTGGAAAAATACTTTCAAAGGTTTTTATAGTTTTTTTCTTAAATTCTGGAATACTTTTCTGATTCTTTTTCTTACTTTTCATGCTTGTCTTGGAATAAAAATCATTATGAAAAAAAAAATTTTTTGATGTAGTTGCCAGCACAAGAGGAAACAATCAGTGATAACTTGAATGGACAATCTCAAGTTAACAACTCGGATTTGACAAAATTCATCAAGTCTGAGGAAAAAGTGCAAAACACTTTGAAAACATTTTCCCAGGTAAAATTCCAAGCAAATTTATCTTGACACAACATGTAACAATTGTAAATTTAGTGTTCTAAATTACAGTACAATTCACCTTGCAATGAAAATTTACCGCTTTAATTAATATATAGGTTTCAGCAACTTGCGAGAACAACGGAGTCAATGAGGGACATGAGAAAATCTTGATCAATAGAGTTGAATCTCTCGCATCAGATGTTTCTGTCTCTGACGTTAACTCCTCAGGAGAACAAGTGCTCGGTCTGAAAGTGCCAGTTCAGGTATCTATTAGATCACCGCTTCGAGAGACCCTTATTCGCAGTCGTTCTATTTGTCTGTTTGTCTGTCGAGCTTTAGCATCTAAACGGCTGCGACTGACAGATCTGGATAAAAAATTTTACGTGGAGTAACCTGACACTCTAGTCCTTGGGCTTTCACCGAAAATCTGGATTGCTGTTTTGTTTCCATGGTAGCAATGAAAAAACGCACCATTCGTTGGAAAGTATCCTATTTTCTTTCATGTTTTCATAATTTTCTAGTTAACTAATTCAAAAATGAAAATTTCGAAAACGCTGCTCTCCGGGAAGGAAATACTCTTTTAACAAGCGATTTTCCATTTTAATAATTCATAACTGGGGAAGCCTGAAGCATTTTATTGAAAATTATTAATCATTATCTCCAGTATACCGCTCACTCAAGGATACAAATGTGTATCAGAAAAATTCCTAGGCGCTTACTGGCATGTGATGATTGTCGGTCATCGCTAGATGCTGAAATGAATTATGTATGATCATACCAAAAAAGACGATCCAGCATTTCATCTTTTTGTAGAAAAGTTAGTTGGGATGGTAATTTAACTATAAGGTGTTCTGAAATTCTACCATAATATGTTTTTTAGACTGAATCTGCATTTGAATGCAAATTGACCGATTTGCAAGAAAAGAACTCAGAATTCGAGATCGATTCTCCATTATCCGATGCTCTTTTCTTTGATGGCAAACCTGAGGAATCAAAGGATATTGACGCTGGCAAGAAGTTATATTCTGAGGTGAGTTTTTATGAACATACTTGATAGTCATGTGACAAAGAATTGAGTTCGAAAATCGTGTTTGGTGACAATTTTTCTGAAATTAAGAAACAGGAATGATTATTTTGTCAGCATGCACAATGAACATTTTCTATTTCCATTTAATCAAACTATATATTTTTTGGTCTGTTTCATTCAGAGTCAAGCAAGATCTGAAAAGGTATTGGATAATTTGCAAGGAAACACTTCAGTTTCTACAAATGATCCTCAAACTTTTGATTCTCTTAAAATGGAACAGGATGCGGTGATCAAGGAAATTGGGAATGGCGATAAAATACCATTAAAGGTTTGTTTGTTTTTTCAAAGTTTCAATCTTTCTGAATCAAAAAGCAGTGAGTGAGAATTACGCATCTAGTGATGATAATAGGATAGGATTTCACGTATTTATCATGGGAGAGAGGAAAGTCGATAAGACGACTTAATCATATGGCGAACCACAGCCTCTCGTCCGTTTATCAGTCCATGTCAATTATGAGATTAGTTAGCCAGTTATTTGTTTTAGGAGTCATCGACTTGATGGTGGAGGAAGCCGTAACCGATTGTCGGTTACGTGAACCACCCTACCGCAGAGAGGAGTTCGGCAATCCTCTCACATATAACCATCCCCGCATGGGATTTGAACCTGCAAATGGATGCAGGGTAACCAGAGATGCTGTGGCGAGCGCATTCCTAACGCTTAGCACGATGCGCCACAACGCCGAGCTGATATTTTTACTGAATAGTATATCTCTTCTGCGAGTAGAGATTTGATTATTTTTTCTGGTTGTTTAATATTTATTTTTTATTTTTCTGATTCAGTTACCAGCACAGGATGAATCAATCAGTGATAACTTGAATGAACAATCTCAAGTTAACAATTCGGATTTGACAAAATTCATCAAGTCTGAGGGAAAAGTGCAAGACACTTTGAAAACATCTTCCCAGGTAAAAATTCAAGTAAATTTAACTTGAAAAAACATGTTACAATGGTAAATTTGGTAACACCGTAGTGTGTGTACAAGGTTAGGGTTAGGCCATTATTTTATTCCGATTTTCCTTATTTTAGTTCTATTACGAGTATGGGGACTGTCTGTGTTATCCAAGTGGATATACCCCTGCCCACAAGCTTACGTTTCATTCACACAACTTGATGTAAAGTAGGCGAACAAAATTAGTTACCTCCATATCGGTACACACTTCTGGGTTACCATTTCCTCGTCTGCAAGTAGAGTTTCCAATTGTTTAAAATCTTTTTCATTTTTCTGATTTAGTTACCAGCACAGGATGAAACAATCAGTGATAACTTGAATGAACAATCTCAAGTTAACAATTCGGATTTGACAAAATTCATCAAGTCTGAGGAAAAAGTGCAAAACACTTTAAAAACATCTTCCCAGGTAAAAATTCCAAGTGAATTTAAAATGATATGTGAAATTATAAGTTATTATGATGTTTTATGACATTTTGCCATAATATTTTATTTAGACTGAATCTGTACTTGAATGCAAATTAACTGATTTGCAAGAAAAGAACTCAGAAACTGAGATTGATTCTTCAGTATCCAATGCTCTTTTCTTTGATGACAAACATGAGGAATCCAAGGATATTGACGCTGGCAAGAAGTTACATTCTGAAGTGAGTTTCATAAACATACTTGATGGTCTTGTGACAAAGAATTGAGTTCAAAAATTGTGTTTGGTGACAATTTTTCTAAAATTAAGAAACAGGAATGAATATTTTGTTAGCATGCACAATGAACAATTTGTATTTCCTTTTGATCAAACCAAATATTCTTTTGTCTGTTTTATTCAGAGTCAAGCAAGATCGGACAAGATTTTGGATAATTTGCAAGGAAACACTTCAGTTTCTACGAATGATCCTCGAACTTTGGATTCTCTCAAAATGGAACAGGATGCGGCAATCAAGGAAATTGGGAATGGCGATAAAATACCATTAAAGGTTTGTTTGTTTTTTCAAAGTTTCAATCTTTCTGAGTCAAAAAGCAGTGAGTGAGAATTATGCATCTAGTGATGATAATAGGATAGGATTTCATGTATTTATCATGGGAGAGAGGAAAGTCGATAAGACGACTTAATCATATGGCGAACCACGGCTTCTCATCCGTTTATCAGTCCATGTCAATTATGGGATTAGTTAGCAATTATTTGTTTTAGGAGTCATCAACTTGATGGTGAAGGAAGCCGTAACCGATTGTCGGTTACGTGAACCACCCTACCGCAGAGAGGAGTTCGGCAATTCTCTCACATATAACCATCCCCTCATGGGATTTGAACCTGCAAATGGATGCAGGGTAACCAGAGATGCTGTGGCGAGCACATTCCTAACGCTTAGCACGATGCGCCACACCGCCCAGCTGATATTTTTACTGAATAGTATATCTCTTCTGCGAGTAGAGATTTGATTATTTTTTCTGGTTGTTTAATATTTTTTTCATTTTTCTGATTCAGTTACCAGCACAGGATGAAACAATCAGGGATAACTTGAATGAACAATCTCAAGTTAACAATTCGGATTTGACAAAATTCATCAAGTCTGAGGGAAAAGTGCAAGACACTTTGAAAACATCTTCCCAGGTAAAAATTCAAGTAAATTCAACTTGCAAAAACATGTTACAATGGTAAATTTGGTAACACCGTAGTTTGTGTACAAGGTTAGGGTTAGGCCATTATTTTATTCCGATTTTCCTTATTTTAGTTCTATTACGAGTATGGGGACTGTCTGTGTTATCCAAGTGGATATACCCCTGCCCACAAGCTTACGTTTCATTCACACAACTTGATGTAAAGTAGGCGAACAAAATTAGTTACCTCCATATTGGTACACACTTCTTGGGTACCGTTTCCTCGTCTGCAGGTAGAAATAGGAATCTTTTTTCAGGTTGTTCAAAATCTTTTCATTTTTCTGATTCAGTTACCAGCACAGGATGAATCAATCAGTGATAACTTGAATGAACAATCTCAAGTTAACAATTCGGATTTGACAAAATTCATCAAGTCTGAGGAAAAAGTGCAAAACACTTTAAAAACATCTTCCCAGGTAAAAATCCGAGTAAATTCAACTTGAAAAAACATGTTTCTATGGTAAAATTGGTACTCCCGTAGTGTGTGTACCAGGTTAGTGTTAGGTCATAACTTCATTACGATTTTTCTTATTTTAGTTCTATTACGAGTTTGGGCACTGTCTGTGTTAGCCAAGTGAATGTACCACCTGCCCATAGGTTTCAATCCATTCACACAACTAGATGTAAAATAGGAGAACAAAATTAGTTACCTCCATATTGGTACACACTTCTGGAGCACCGTTTCCTCGTCTGCAGGTAGAAATAGGAATCTTTTTTCAGGTTGTTCAAAATTTTTTCATTTTTCTGATTTAGTTACCAACACAGGATGAAACAATCAGTTATAACTTGAATGAACAATCTCAAGTTAACATTTCGGATTTGTCAAAATTCATCAAGTCTGAGGAAAAAGTGCAAGACACTTTGAAAACATCTTCCCAGGTAAAAATTCCAAGTGAATTTAAAATGATATGTGAAATTATAAGTTATTATGATGTTTTATGACATTTTGCCATAATATTTTATTTAGACTGGATCTGTACTTGAATGCAAATTAACTGATTTGCAAGAAAAGAACTCAGAATTCGAGATCGATTCTCCAATATCCGATGCTCTTTTCTTTGATGGCAAACCTGGGGAATCAAAGGATATTGACGCTGGCAAGAAGTTACATTCTGAGGTGAGTTTTTATGAACATACTTGATGATCTTGCGACAAAGAAATGAGTTCGAAAATCATGTTTTGTGACCATTTCACCAAAATTAATAAACAGGAATGATTATTTTGTTAGCATGCACAATGAACAATTTGTATTTCCTTTTTTTCAAACCAATTATACTTTTGTCTGTTTTATTCAGAGTCAAGCAAGATCTGAAAAGGTTTTGGATAATTTGCAAGGAAACACTCCAGTTTCTACAAATGATCCTCAAACTTTTGATTCTCTCAAAATGGAACAGGATGCGGCGATCAAGGAAATTGGGAATGGGGATAAAATACCATTGAAGGTTTGTTTATTTTTTCAAACTTTCGATATTTCTGAATCAAAAACAAACTGAGTGAGAATTACGCAACTAGTGATGGTAATATATGTTTACTAAATAGTATACACTTTCTGAAAGTATAGATTTGATTATTTTTTCTGGCCGTTCAATTTTTTTTCATTTTTCTGATTTAGTTACCAACACAGGATGAAACAATCAGTGATAACTTGAATGAACAATCTCAGGTTAACAATTCCGATTTGACAAAATTTATCAAGTCTGAGGAAAAAGTTCAAGACACTTTGAAAACATCTTCCCAGGTAAAATATCAAGTAAATTTAACATATAACAACATGTTACAATGGTAAATTCAATGTTCTAAATACAGTACAATTTACCTTGTAATGAAAAAGTTGCGTTTCAATTCATATATAGGTTTCAGCAACTTGCGAAAGCAGTGGGACTGTTGAGGGACATGAGAAAATCTTGAGAGATAGAGTTGAATCTCTTGCATCAGATCTTTCCGTCTCTAACGTAAACTCCTCAGGAGAACAAGTGCTTGGTCTGAAATTACCAGTTCAGGTATCATAATTCATAACAAAGTCAAAACGCAGAATTTATCATTTAGTTCCATGATATATGAAGAATATAAGTTATTATAAGGTATTATGAAATTTTACCATAATATTTTATTTAGACTGAATCTGTACTTGAATGCAAATTGACTGATTTGCAAGAAAAGAACTCAGAAACTGAGATTGATTCTCCAATATCCGATGCTCTTTTCTTTGATGACAAACATGAGGAATCCAAGGATATTGACGCTGGCAAGAAGTTACATTCTGAGGTGAGTTTCATAAACATACTTGATGGTCTTGCGACAAAGAATTGAGTTTGAAAATCGTGTTTGGTGACAATTTTTCTAAAATTAAGAAACAGGAATGAATATTTTGTTAGCATGCACAATGGACAATTTGTATTTCCTTTTAATTAAACCAAATATTCTTCTGTCTGTTTTATTCAGAGTCAAGCAAGATCGGACAAGATTTTGGATAATTTGCAAGGAAACACTTCAGTTTCTACGAATGATCCTCGAACTTTGGATTCTCTCAAAATGGAACAGGATGCGGCGATCAAGGAAATTGGGAATGGGGATAAAATACCATTGAAGGTTTGTTTATTTTTTCAAACTTTCGATATTTCTGAATCAAAAACAAACTGAGTGAGAATTACGCAACTAGTGATGGTAATATATGTTTACTAAATAGTATACACTTTCTGAAAGTATAGATTTGATTATTTTTTCTGGTCGTTAAATTTTTTTTCATTTTTCTGATTTAGTTACCAACACAGGATGAAACAATCAGTGATAACTTGAATGAACAATCTCGAGTTAACAATTCGGATTTGACAAAATCCATCAAGTCTGAGGAAAAAGTACAAGACACTTTGAAAACATCTTCCCAGGTAAAAATTCCAAGTGAATTTAAAATGATATGTGAAATTATAAGTTATTATGATGTTTTATGACATTTTGCCATAATATTTTATTTAGACTGGATCTGTACTTGAATGCAAATTAACTGATTTGCAAGAAAAGAACTCAGAAACTGAGATTGATTCTTCAGTATCCGATGCTCTTTTCTTTGATGGCAAACATGAGGAATCCAAGGATATTGGCGCTGGCAAGAAGTTACATTCTGAGGTGAGTTTTATAAACATACTTGATGGTCTTGCGACCAAGAATTGAGTTCGAAAATCGTGTTTGGAGACAATTTTTCTAAAATTAAGAAACAGGAATGAATATTTTGTTAGCATGCACAATGAACAATTTGTATTTCCTTTTAATCAAACCAAATATTCTTCTGTCTGTTTTATTCAGAGTCAAGCAAGATCGGAAAAGATTTTGGATATTTTGCAAGCAAACTCTTCAGTTTCTACAAATGATCCTCAAACTTTCGATTCTCTTAAAATGGAACAGGATGCGGCGATCAAGGAAATTGGGAATGGCGATAAAATATCATTAAAGGTTTGTTTGTTTTTTCTAGCTTTCTGAATCAAAAACACAGTGAGTCAGAATTACGCAACTAGTGATGATAGAATATGTTTCCTCGGTACTCCCATAGTGTGCGAACCAGGTTAGGGCTAGGCCATAATTTTATTCCGATTTTCCTTATTTCAGTTCTATTACGAGTTCGGGGACTGTCTGTGTTAGCCAAGTGAATATACCCCCTGTTAATAGGTTTCAGTTCCTTTACACAACTTGATGTAAAGTAGGCAAACAAAATTAGTTACCTCCATATTGGTACACACTTCTGGGGCACCATTTCCTCGTCTGCAAGTAGAGGTATAATTATTTTCTCTAATTGTTTGAAATCTTTTTTATTTTTCAGATTCAGTTACCAACACAGGATGAAACAATCAGTGATAACTTGAATGAACAATCCCAAGTTAACAATTCCGATTTGACAAAATTTATCAAGTCTGAGGAAAAAGTGCAAGACACTTTGAAAACATCTTTCCAGGTAAAATATCAAGTAAATTTAACATATAACAACATGTTACAATGGTAAATTCAATGTTCTAAATACAGTACAATTTACCTTGTAATGAAAAAGTACCGTTTTAATTCATATATACCTAGGTTTCAGCAATTTGTGAAAACAACGGAGTCAATGAGGGACATGAGAAAATCTTGAGCGATAGAGTTGAATCTCTCGCATCAGATATTTCCGTCTCCAACGTAAACTCCTCAGGAGAACAAGTGCTTGGTCTGAAATTACCAGTTCAGGTATCATAATTCATAACAAAATCAAAACACAGAATTAAACATTCAGTTCCATAATATGTGAAGATTATAAGGTGTTATGGAATTTTACCAAAATATTTTATTTAGACTGAATCTGCACTTGAATGCAAATTGACTGATTTGCAAGAAAAGAACTCAGAATGTGAGATTGATTCTCCAGTATCCGATGCTCTTTTCTTCGATGACAAACATGAGGAATCCAAGGATATTGACGCTGACAAGAAGTTACATTCTGAGGTGAGTTTTATAAACATACTTGATGGTCTTGCGACAAAGAATTGAGTTCGAAAATCGTGTTTGGTGACAATTTTTCTAAAATTAAGAAACAGGAATGAATATTTTGTTAGCATGCACAATGAACAATTTCTATTTCCTTTTAATCAAACCAAATATTCTTTTGTCTGTTTTATTCAGAGTCAAGCAAGATCGGACAAGATTTTGGATAATTTGCAAGGAAACACTTCAGTTTCTACGAATGATCCTCGAACTTTGGATTCTCTCAAAATGGAACAGGATGCGGCGATCAAGGAAATTGGGAATGGCGATAAAATATCATTAAAGGTTTGTTTGTTTTTTCTAGCTTCCGATCTTTCTGAATCAAAAACACAGTGAGAGAGAATTACGCAATTAGTGATGATAATATATGTTCACTGAATTGTATAACTCTTCTGCAAGCAGAGATATGAATATTTTTTTGGGGTGTTTAAAATTATTTCAATTTTTTTTTCCTAATAAGTATTAATCAAGAAATGCTCTTTATCGCCATATCGCCTAATGTCCACGTAGAAATGCCTTCATTGTCGATTTATTCAATGACTATTTTAAATCAACATTCAGGATTTATGCAATTACAGCTTTGCAGAGTTAACGGTTTACTATGAAAAGAACACAGACACGGAGACACCATAGAAAAGTATTAGAAAGTCAATTATCGTCTTACTGAATATCTGCTTCCCGATGTTGATAGGGATAATATTATTCGCTTAAAACTCAACGGTTGATTTGCAATCGGTGATAAGTAAGATCAAAGTCGACGCAAAACATTAAATACAGAATGAAATCAGTTTGGGTTTTGAAATCACTCCTTACTGTCTTTAACATTTGTCGACGATGTGAACGCATAATAGTATACCGCTTTTTCAAGTAGAGATATGAATATTTTTTCTGGTTGTTTAAATTTTTTCCATTTTTCTGATATAGTTACCAGGACAGGATGAAACAATCAGTGATAACTTGAATGAACAATCTCAAGTTAACAATTCGGATTTGACAAAATTCATCAAGTCTGAGAAAAAAGTGCAAGACACTTTGAAAACATCTTCGCAGGTAAAATTTCAAGTAAATTTAACTTGAAAAAACATGTTACAATGGTAAATTCGGTATTATCGTAGTGTACCAGGTTAGGGTTAGGCCATAACTTTATTCCGATTTTTCTTACTTTAGTTCTATTACGAGTTTGGGGAGTGTCCGTGTTAGCCAAGTGAATATACCCCCTATAGGTTTCAGTCCCTTTACCACACAACTTGATGTAAAGTAGGCGAACAAATTAGCTACCTCCTTATTGCTACACACACTTGTGGGTGCCGTAAATCCACTGTTCTCAATTTACGTACAATTTACCTTGTGATGGAAATTTAACATTCCAACTCATAAATAGGTTTCAGCAACTTGCGAAAGCAATGGAGCTGATGAGAGACATGAGAAAATCTTGAGCGATAGAGTTGAATCTCTCGCATCAGATATTTCTGTCTCTAACGTAAACTCCACAGAAGAACAAGTGCTTGGTCTGAAATTGCCAGTTCAGATTGAAGATAAACCTGAGCACAGATTGGCTGATGTTCAGGAAATGACCTCGGTCATTGTGACTAAACCTTCAACTTCCTCTTCCATCTCTCTGAACAGAGAACTACAGGAATCAGGCAGAAAAGTTGAAGAGGTGGGATTTGAATTTCATTGGTAATGATTCCTCAAATCGAGGTACAAAATGCACTTAGAAGCAGAAAACATTCTCAACTCGAGCCAAATATTGATGTAGATTTTATGTGTGAGACACTCAAAACAAAAAAGTCACTCAAATGCGAATTTCGGTATAGATTATTTGTCCAGGGCACTCAAAAGCGAAAAAGGCACTCGGATGCAAATTTTGATGTAGATTATAATTATGTCCAGGGCACTCAAAACAAAAACTCCACTCAAATGCAATTTTTGATGTAGATTAGATGTTGTAAGCACTCTTGGATATAAACTCATGAACAATAATTTTTCATTTAGATCGATATCCAACTACATTGCAAATTAGATGATGCAAAGAAAAAAGTTTCCGTTTACGAGACAAATTCTTCATCGTTTATTAATACAAAGAAAGACCAGACAGTTGGAATTGATTCGGTTAGTTGTAAGAATCACTCAATTGGACATTTTTTATTTAAAGCATTCCCGATTTTTACAACTTATTTTTTGTTACGATTGCTAATTTAAGACTTTTTTAGTATAAAAATACACTGATAGCTACAGACAATTTATATTTTTCAGAAAATCATATTTCGAGATCGAAGACTTGCAAAAGTTAATGGAAATCCTTTCCAGAACTTTCCAAAAAGTAAGACTGTATGAAATACATTTATTTCTTTTGGTTTATTGATTACAGGTCACTTATTAGTGCAGTAGTCAGCAAACAGCGGCCCGCTAACATGTTTTTTGTGGCCCTCAAACCACCTCACTTAAATGCATAAAACAAGAATTATTCATGATATTATTATTTTCTCTTCATGGATGTATATCGTAACAATTGCTGTTGCGTGGCGTTGAAAAACCAAAATTGGGTCAGGGCAATTCGGTAGGTGGGTAAGCATTGGTTTATTACACACATAGATGGTGAACAGGGGTTTATTACACTCATGATGGGTGACATGGGGTTTATTACACTCATGCGGGGTGAGCATTGGGTTTGATCAATACAGATGTAAATGACGTCTTTCTTATGATCAGGAATGATTTTGATTTCAGATTTATTTTAAATTATAGACAATAATCTGTTAAAATATGCTGGTTAAATTATATTATTTTTATTCAAGTTTATGGAGACTACAGAAT
Source organism: Styela clava (assembly GCF_964204865.1). NCBI lineage: Eukaryota > Metazoa > Chordata > Ascidiacea > Stolidobranchia > Styelidae > Styela > Styela clava. The sequence continues at coordinate 13,401,090 of NC_135264.1, forward strand.
AAAACCGAAAGTTACCCTATTACCGAAAGTTACGGGAACTCTCCCTATTCCAATTCGAAGATGTGAAGGTAACACTTATATATATATATATATATTATACACACACACACAGATACAGTAGTTAAGGCCACTTTAGTATGCAATCTCAATCACAGACACATCACACCATAATTGGTGCCACTTGTCATGTGTTTAAACTCATTTAAAGACATTTTCACAGAATTCAGTTTCAGAATTCAGCAACAGGTTAGGATCAGGTTAATAGTAAAATCACTAACATCACACCGAAACGCTGGGAGTGCATGCCAAAGTGTCATCGAATAAATATACCCATTACATGCATTTGCTCTAGAAGAGGCTTTGCATAAGCAGTTTCTGATATTTACATGGCAAAGGTAATTATGACCATTCTGGTCCACATACCAACTGCACTTGCGGTGAATTGAAGGGCGTGGAGTTTAAACGGGTTATCTTCAGCAAAGAGACATTAGCTCCAATGCTCTACCAATATGCAATCATGTATTAAACATCTTTAGTTATTTATATATGCAAAAAAATATTCAAAATTAACTAATTATGTGGTTCTTGAGTTGAGAGACTAATCAAAAAAATTGTTCTTTTTTATCTGCTTTTTCTATAATATTGCCAAATAATATTGTTTTAATTTTCAGTAAAATTTGACAATAAACTGAAGACTTTGAGCAGACAGATCCCATTCTTTGGTGATAAGCGCGTAAAGTTTCAGGAATCAAATTCGGATGACGACGGCGAAGAATATTTCGCCATAAATGAAGATGTTGACAGTGGTAATTGGTCTTTTTAAATTATTGGAATTATTTGTAGTTTCGCTTTATCTGGCAAAAAATATATTTTTGTTTTTTTAAGATGATTCGGACACTCAAAATAATGACAGAAAAAAAGAAAAGCTGGACGAACCAATGGAAAAGAATCATCATGGTAACACTGAGTTTTTTGAAATATTTTCTCAAAGGAAATATTCGTCAAAGTACAAACTATCAACATACTTACCGATCTTAAGATCGATAAGTAAAAAGTGGAATAGGATTAGGAAATAGGAATTTCATATTCAATTTCTAAATGTTTTCATGATTTTACTAAGAAAACTTGATTTAAAACATTGAATAAATCAAACGAAATTAATACATTTTAATATGTTTTGTTTTTATTGAACAGCAAATTTTTATTTTATAAGATGATGCAGAATCTTGTATCAGCAACGGAAAGGAAGAAAATCTCTCTCTGCAGCTCAAAGGCTTTTGTATCGAAGGCACAAAGTTCGCTCCAAAGCTTCCTCCAAAAGAGGAAGAAATAATGGAAGAGATTGATGCCGGTAACTCACGTTCATTCAATTGATTAAACTAAATCGAAAACAATTCAGGTTGCAAATCATTTTTTCTGGCTGTGATGAAGATGCCATTGAGCCAAGCGGAGTGAAAACCAACAGACGACTAAAGACAGCAAGAAGAAGACCAATGGGTATGCATGCTCTTTATTGGAATTGTATCAAAAATGGTATAGCCAGATTATAAAATAAAAAATTGAATGGGTTTTTGAAATAGTTACATTACAAGTTAAATAATGTTTTTATGCTGCACAATAACATGATTTTGCGGCTAATGTATGGACCAGTTAGTGCTTTATTTTTTACAAATAAAAATGGATGTGGCCAATGTTCCCTCTAATTTTTTGCAGTATGTGTGCGCAGAAATTTTGGTGTGTGCGCACTTTTTTGGAAATGACTAATATTTGTGCAATAACCAATGAAGAAATTTTGGCGTTCTAACCGGGTAATAAGTGGGCCAACAACAAACTTTCTCAACCTGCCAACCGAGAACATTATTACATTACATCGAAATACGTCTGTGCGCAGTAAATCTATGCGTGTGTGCGCAGCCTCTGAAAGCTGTGTGCGCGCGCACACGCGCACACCTTAGAGGGAACACTGGATGTGGCCCATTTTGGGCCAAGGCCAATAAAAAAACAGGAGCAAAGAAGTGACTGGAAGCATCTGGCGCCCATCAAAAGCCTAAACCTAAAAAAATTTACAAAATTGACAGTACCTTCAATGAGGCTGATGTGCATATTGTCGCAAAAAAGATCGAAACTTTACTCTATTCTGTTCTTTTATTTTCTAAGGAGACTTTAACAACACACTCCAAGTATTGAGCAGAGAAATTCCACATTATGGTGGTTTCAGAAAACACATGAATTATGGAATTGAATTGGATGAAAATAAGACGGATGATGAAGATATGGAAAGCATTGAAGAATTCATAATAAATGGTAACAATAGTTCCAATTACTGTGTTTTTATATTCATTTTGATCTATTTTTTCATAAAAATATTAAATTGTCAGGTGATTCGGATTCTTCTATCGGAAGCAAAAATAAATATTGTGAAAACATCAGTTCAAATGAATTATTGGAAGAAATTGAAGAAAAGATTGATAAAGGTAACTTTAATATAAGTTGCAGGGCTCTTGAAACTGGGTGTCCTGACCCCTGACCCCCTTCCTTTGGATTGCACCCAATAGGGGTTACGGTATGTTTCAAAAACATAATTAAAGCATTGACAAGAAAACTTTCTAAACTGATGAGAAAAACAGATTATGACTTGACGTGATGAAGATGAACATTACATGCTTGAGTGGGCTGAGAAAATTTTATTTAAAGAAAGTCCAGAAGTTGTTATATAGACCGCCGTCGGGTGCGGACGTGGTATTACACGGTGGAGTACTGGAGTAAAAAATATTTGGACTAAAACTTGGAAAACCGTCAAACAGGATTGAATACAGACTAGCTTTTATATATTTTATACATTGGAGCTGCTTTGATAAGAATTGCGTTGATCACTTGTAACAAGTGATTGGATCTAAGGGACTTCGAGGAAACAGAAATAATCGACTTAGCTGCCGACACTGGATTGGTCAGTAAATTCATGCGAGAGAAACAATTCATAGGAACAATCGATGTTCAACACAACAAGATGGAAGCTCCGGAAGGTTGGACGTTGCAAAGAATAAATACATTTACTCCAATTTACTCGAATTCGAACCAAAGCAACGCCCGAAACTAGTTTTCGTGTTTTTATGTTTGTTGTTTACTTTTTAGTTTTGTTTGTTTACAAAAAACAGCAGCTAATCAATTAATTGTTATTATTGGTATTCGCATTTCGGCACAGGCACCGTCACATAACTTCTAAATGTTTTTGTATTCTTCACGACTTTCACTCATCAAAATTATTTACAACATTACAAGTAAGCTTTGCCCGTGAAATTTATTTTCTCGTGATCATGTACTCTGTTCATTAATTTATTCTAGTATGATTGTCTTGGTGTGTTTCACGTGTGTGAATGTGGGTGAATGGGCACAATCGCTGGTTACAGCGTTCGTTATAAACCTTTATATAGGTTTTGCCTGTTTTCCCGATCTTTCAGTTGACCTTGTCTGTGTTCAGATTATAAAATAAAAAATTGAATGGGTTTTTGAAATAGTTACATTACAAGTTAAATAATGTTTTTATGCTGCACAATAACATGATTTTGCGGCTAATGTATGGACCAGGTAGTGCTTTATATTATTAACAAATGAAAAAGGATGTGGGCCATATCGGATTTGTTTTTTAGTTCGTGTGTCATCATCAAAATTATAAATTGTGCATCTTGTGGTGGTTACGCAATTTTTTTTCATTACAACTCACTTGCGACGACCAAATTTTTTCGCATCCTCTGGGAACCAAAACAGAAATAAAGTAAAGTTTGATAACACACCAAAAATTAAAAAAAAATTGATGATACCTTCAATCAGGCTAATGTGCCTGATTGACCCCTTTCGCGACTCACTTTTTTGATCTACAGCAAGGAACATAAACCTGTTTTTGAGCGTGCTACGTCGGTCGTGATGAAAATAATTGAAAGAACAATGCTTCAATGAATATAATAATTGACAATGACTAGTTAAAACAAGCTATAACACCCAATATGGACTTGGCCTTAGTTACCTGGAGTTGAACCATTGTTTTTAGAAGATGACAAACTTTTTTCAAATCGGAAAGTAAACTCATCAGCCATTAATACACTTCTGGATAAGGAGATTGTTTTAGGTGGCAAGAAGACAAATCAGAAGCAAGATGCACCGATACAATCTGCAACTGCAAATAAGTCTTGTCCACCTGACAACAAAAAGAAGGGTACGTTGAGTTACAAACAGGTTCCTAACATTTCAAGCTTTTTACTTTATTTTACAAATAAATTATTTTTCCCAAAGGTGCTGGAAAACCTACAAAACAACCTAATGACAGTACAGGAGAATCAACCTCTGGTAAAAAGCCAATGGGTAAACATTTTGTAGTTGTTGAGTTTATTTGTGTCAGATAAATATTTGTTTCTCAATTCTTTTATAAACTAATCAATTTAAAATTGTTCTTTTTTATCTCAGTCAGCTGACGTTAATTTTACATTTTCTTCATTATCGTAAAGAATATTGGTTTTATTTTTAGTAAAATTTGACAATGAACTGAAGACTTTAAGCAGACAGATCCCATTCTTTGGTGATAAGCGCGTAAAGTTTCAGGAATCAAATTCGGACGAAGAAGGCGAAGAATATTTCGCCATAAATGAAGATGTTGACAGTGGTAATTGGTCTTTTTATATTATTGGAATTATTTGTAGTTTCGCCTCATCTGACAAATAATAAATTTTTGTTTTATAAGATGATTCGGACACTCAAAATAATAAAAGAAAAATGGAAAAGTTTGACGGATCAATGAAAGAAAATCATCACGGTAACTCAGTTTTTGAAAATATGTTCTCAAAGGAAATACTCGTTGAAAGACAAAGAAGTGGAATGGGATCATATTCGAATTTCATATTTATTTAGGGGGAGAGGAAAGGCAACAAGACAGCCTAATCATATAGCCAATGTAAACACAATCTGTCGCGATGTCAATAGAATAAGTAAAGCCATATTTTTCCAATTTTCATTATTTTACTAAGATAACTCGATTATAAACATTAAAATGAATCAAATCGTACAATTAAATCTGTTATAGTTATATTAAACGACAATTTTTTATTTTAAAAGATGATGCAGGATCTCCCATTAGCAACGAAAAGGAAGAAAATCTTTCGCTGCAGCTCAAAGGCTTTTGTATCGAAGGCACAAAGGTCGCTCCTAAGCTCCCTCCAAAAGTGGAAGAAATAATGGAAGAGATCGTTGCCGGTAACTCTTGTTCATTCAATTGATTAATTCAATTAAACCGAAGACTATTTAGGTTGCAAATCATTTTTTCAGGCTGTGATGAAGATGTCATTGAGCCAAGCCGAGTGAAAACCAACAGACGAATAAAGACAGCAAGAAGAAGACCAATGGGTATGCATGCTCTTTATTGAAATTGGAATAATAATTATTGGTAAAACCAAATTCTGAAATAAATAATTGAATGTGTTTTTGAAATATTTACATTACAAATTAAATAATGTTTCTATGCAGCACAATAACATGATTGTGCGGCTAATGTATGGACCAGGTAGTGCTTTATTTTTTACGAATGAAAATGGATGTGGGCCATATTGGGCCAATGCCAATGAAAAAACAGGAGCAAAGAAGAGGCTGGAAGCATCTGGCGCCCATCAACAGCCTAAACCTAAAAAAAATAAAAAATAAATTAACAAAATCGACAGTACCTTCAATGAGGCTGATGTGCATATTGTCGCAAAAAAGATCGAAACTTTACTCTATTCTGTTCTAAACTGATGAGTAAAACAGATTATGACTTGACGTGATGAAGATGAACATTACACGCTTGAGTGGGCTGAGAAAATTTTATTTAAAGAAAGTCCAGAAGTACGTCTTTCCCAACCAGAACAAAAAACCAAGATCGAAGAACACTTCTTTAATGAATAGAATAGTTGACAATGATTTGTATAAACGTAATAACTCACGTTCATTCCGTTGATTAAACTAAATCGAAAACAATTTAGGTTGCAAATCATTCTTTTTCAGGCTGTGATGAAGATGTCATTGAGCCAAGCCGAGTGAAAACCAACAGACGACTAAAGACAGCAAGAAGAAGACCAATGGGTATGCATGTTTTTCATTGGAATTGGATAAATAATTATGGGTATACCCAACTTCTAAAATAAATAATTGAATGTGTTTTTGAAATATTTACATTACAAATTAAATGATGTTTCTATGCAGCACAATAACATGATTGTGCGGCTAATGTATGGACCAGGTAGTGCTTTATTTTTAACAAATGAAAATAGATGTGGGCCATATGGGATTTGTTTTTAGTGCATGTGGCGTCATCGAAATTGAAAATTGCGCATCTTGTGGCTGTTACGCGATTTTTTTTCATTACAACTCACTTGCAACGACCAAATTTTTTCGCATCCACCGGGAACCAAAACAAAAATAAAGTGAAGTTTAATAGCACACCAAAAGTTTAAAAAAAATTGATGATACCTTCAATCAGGCCAATGTGCCTGATTGGCCCCTTTCTTGACTCACTTTTTTGATCTACAGCAAGGAACATAAACCTGTTTTTACGCGTGCTACGTCGGCCGTGATGAAAATAATTTAAAGAACAATTCTTTAATGAATATAATAATTGACAATGACTTGTTGAAACAGGCTATAACACCACATATTGACTTGGCCCTGTTACCTGAAGTTGAATCATTGTTTTTAGAAGATGACAAACTTGCTTCAAATCGGAAAGTAAACTCTTCAGCCATTAAAACACTTCTGGATAAGGAGATTGTTTTAGGTGGCAAGAAGACAAATCAGAAGCAAGATGCAAAAATACAATCTGCAACTCCAAATAAGTCTTGTCCACCTGACAACAAAAAGAAGGGTACGTTGAGTTACAAACAGGTTCCTAACATTTCAAGCTTTTTACTTTATTTTACAAATAAATTATTTTTCCCAAACGTGCTGGAAAATCTACAAAACAACCCAAAGACAGTACTGGAAAATCGACCTCTAGTAAAAAGCCAATGGGTATGTATGATTTCGAATATAGTATTGAACGTCACAAAACCAGCTAATTTGAACCAGAATGTTTGGGTTTTTATAGGATTATATTATTTATAACAATCTGTAAAATAAAACATAAACATTTTGTGGTTGTTGAGTTTTGTTGTGTTAGATAAATATTTGTTTCTCAACTCTTTTATAAACTAATCAATTTAAAATTGTTCTTTTTTATCTCAGTCAGCTGACGTTAATTTTATATTTTCTATATTATTGTAAAAAATATTGGTTTTATTTTTAGTAAAATTTGACAATGAACTGAAGACTTTAAGCACACAGATCCCATTCTTTGGTGATAAGCGCGTAAAGTTTCAGGAATCAAATTCGGACGAAGAAGGCGAAGAATATTTCGCCATAAATGAAGATGTTGACAGTGGTAATTGGACTTTTTAAATTATTGGAATTATTTGTAGTTTCGCCTCATCTGACAAATAATAAATTTTTGTTTTATAAGATGATTCGGACACTCAAAATGATGAAAGAAAAAAAGAAAAGTTAGACGGATCAATGGAAGAAAATTATCACGGTAACTCAGTTTTTGAAAATATTTTCTCAAAGGAAATACTCGTTGAAGTACAAAGAAGTGGAATAGGATCAGATTCGAGTTTCATATTTATTTAGGGGGAAAGGAAAGGCAACAAGACAGCCTAATCATATAGCCAATGTAAACACAATCTGTCGCGATGTCAATAGAATAAGTAAAGCCATATTTTTCCAATTTTCATGATTTTACTAAGATAACTCGATTATAAACATTGAAATGAATCAAATCGTACAATTAAATCTGGTATAGTTATATTAAACGACAATTTTTTATTTTAAAAGATGATGCAGGATCTCCCATTAGCAACGAAAAGGAAGAAAATCTTTCGCTGCAGCTCAAAGGCTTTTGTATCGAAGGCACAAAGGTTGCTCCGAAGCTTCCACCAGAAGTGGAAGAAATAATGGAAGAGATTGTTGCCGGTAACTCTCGTTCATTCAATTGATTAAACTAAATCGAAAACAACTGAGGTTGCAAATCATTTTTTCAGGCTGTGATGACGATACCATTGAGCCAAGTCGAGTGAAAACCAACAGACGACTAAAGACAGCAAGAAGAAGACCAATGGGTATGCATGCTCTTTATTGAAACTGGATTAATAATTAGGGGTATAACCAAATTCTAAAAATATAATTTAATGTGTTTTTGAAATATTTACATTACAAATTAAATAATGTTTCTATGCAGCACAATAACATGATTGTGCGGCTAATGTATGGACCAGGTAGTGCTTTATTTTTTACGAATGAAAATGGATGTGGGCCATATTGGGCCAATGCCAATGCAAAAACAGGAGCAAAGAAGAGGCTGGAAGCATCTGGCGCCCATCAACAGCCTAAACCTAAAAAAAATAAAAAATAAATTAACAAAATCGACAGTACCTTCAATGAGGCTGATGTGCATATTGTTGCAAAAAAGATCGAAACTTTACTCTATTCTGTTCTAAACTGATGAGTAAAACAGATTATGACTTGACAAGATGAAGATGAACATTACACGCTTGAGTGGGCTGAGAAAATTTCATTTAAAGAAAGTCCAGAAGTACGTCTTTCCCAACCAGAACAAAAAACCAATATCGAAGAACACTTCTTTAATGAATAGAATAGTTGACAATGATTTGTATAAACGTAATAACTCACGTTCATTCCGTTGATTAAACTAAATCGAAAACAGTTTAGGTTGCAAATCATTTTTTTTCAGGCTGTGATGAAGATGTCATTGAGCCAAGCCGAGTGAAAACCAACAGACGACTAAAGACAGCAAGAAGAAGACCAATGGGTATGCATGTTTTTCATTGGAATTGGATAAATAATTATGGGTATACCCAAATTTTAAAATAAATATTCGAATGTGTTTTTGAAATATTTACATTACAAATTAAATAATGTTTCTATGCAGCACAATAACATGATTGTGCGGCTAATGTATGGACCAGGTAGTGCTTTATATTTTTAACAAATGAAAATGGATGTGGGCCATATGGGATTTGTTTTTAGTGCATGTGGCGTCATCGAAATTGAAAATTGCGCATCTTGTGGCGGTTACGCGATTTTTTTTCATTACAACTCACTTGCAACGACCAAATTTTTTCGCATCCTCCGGGAACCAAAACAAAAATGAAGTGAAGTTTAATAATAAACCAAAAATTTAAAAAAAATTTACGATACCTTCAATCAGGCCAATGTGCCTGATTAACCCCTTTCGCGACCCACTTTCTTCATCTACAGCAAGAAACATATTTCTGTTCTTTTATTTTCTAAGGAGACTTTAACAACAAACTCCAAGTATTGAGCAGAGAAATTCCACATTATGGTGGTTTCGGAAAATATAGCAATTATGGAATTGAATTGGATGAAAATAAGAAAGATGATGAAGATAAGGAAAGCATTGAGGATTTCATAATAAATGGTAACCATATTTCCAATCACTGTTTTTTAAAAATTTAGTTTGATCCATTTTTTAATAAAATTATTGAATTGTCAGGCGAATCGGATTCTTCTATCAGAAAAGAAAGCGAAAATAAATATTGTGAAAACATCAGTTCAAATGAATTGTTGGAAGAAATTGAAGAAAAAATTGATAAAGGTAACTTTATTATAGGTTGCAGGGCTCTTGGTTAGGTAGAAATAATGGAAGAGATTGATGCCGGTAACTCTCGTTCATTCAATTGATTAAGCTAAATCGAAAACTATTTAGGTTGCAAATCATTTTTTCAGGCTGTGATGAAGATGTCATTGAGCCAAGCAGAGTGAAAACCAACAGACGACTAAAGACAGCAAGAAGAAGACAAATGGGTATGCATGCTCTTTATTGGAATTGTATTAAAAATGGTATAACCAAATTCTAAAATAAAAAATTGAATGGGTTTTTATAATCTTTACTTACAAATTAAATACAGTTTCTATGTTGCACACTGACACAAATATTTTTCTGTACCATATTTTACAGACCAAAAGGTGCGCATTAAATCCCTTTTTCTCAAAAAATTTATCAAGCGCCTAATGTATGGCCTGGGTAGTGCTTTATTGCCTAGAATCAAAACCAGTACCAGTACCGGTTGTGTCTTATAGCCTGATGCGCCTTATGTATGAAAATGAAAATTATTTATTTATTATTTTAATAAAAAATAAAAAAATAAATTGACGATACCTTTAATGAAACTGACATGCTTGTGTATTCTTGCACAAGAGATCGAATTTTGTCTCCATTTTCGGTGATGATGGGTCTCAGTACTGATGCCAAATCTTCTCAAATTTGTTTAATATTTTGTATTAAGATAAGTTAGTGTTGAAAAACATTTTACAGGGAACCCCTTCCCCCTATCGCAACCAACCCACTTTCTTAGTCTACTGTGTTGAACATATTTCTTTTATTTTATCAGGAGACTCCAACAGCACACTCAACACGCAAGTATTGAGCAGAGAAATTCCACATTATGGTGGTTTCAGAAAACACATGAATTATGGAATTGAATTGAATGAAAATAAGAAAGATGATGAAGATATGGAAAGCATTGAGGAATTCATAATAAATGGTACCGATATTTCTAATCACTGTGTTTTTTGATTTATTTCGATCCAATTTTTTAATAGAAAATATTAAATTGTCAGGTGATTCAGATTCTTCTATCAGAAAAGAAAGCGAAAATAAATATTGTGAAAACTTCAGTTCAAATGAATTGTTGGAAGAAATTGAAGAAAAAATTGATAAAGGTAACTTTATTATAAGTTTTTTTTGATACGTGTCGCTTCCAACTGTGAGTCCCGACCCCCCATGTGGGTTGCGAAAAGACCCAATGGCGGTTACAGTATCTGTTAGGAACATTAAAGTTGTGACATGAAAACATTCTGAACTGATGAGAAAAATAGACTGACCTGACGTTACGAAGCTGAATGTTACTTACTAAATTTTATTTAAAGGAAATCAAAGCATACGTTATTTTCAGCCTGAACGAAACCAAACTTAGACGAGCCATCATGTGTGGCAGATTTATTGTTACGTCACAATTTTGCTTCTAGTTGTTTACGTTCTTTAGCCAAGCAAAAAAATTTTGCCCTGCCAAGTGGGTTGTGATGAAAACAGTTCAAATAACACTGCTTTAATGAATAAAATAACTGACAATGATTTGGAATTCGCGATACAATGACTCAGTCTGAACCTCTGTTACATGAAGTTGAACCATTGTTTTTAGGAGATAACAAACTTTCTTCGAATCAGAAAGTAAACTCATCAGCCATTAAATCACTTTTGAATAGGAAGCAAAAGGGTGAGTTTTATTTTCAAGCAGTTGATTTTGCTGCAGCAATGTTTGCTTTAATTAGGATTATGGTTTCGCTAATCCTATTTAATTTTTCGCAATATGGAAGTGGAAAAGTTTTTAGAAATGTCAAAGTGTGATGATAAACTTAACTCTGCATTAATTTGTCAGTATGATATATTTTCACATTTTAGGTGGCAAGAAGAAAAATCAGAAGCAAATTGCACCAATGCCATCTGCAACTGCAAATAAGCCTTGTCCACCTGACAACAAAAAAAAGGGTACGTAAGGGCCAAAGTTGAGTTTTAAACGTGTTTTAACATTTCACAAAACTAATAAGCTTTTTACTTTATTTTACAAATAAATTATTTTTTCCAAAGGCGCTGAAAAATCCACAAAACAACCTAAAGGCAGTACTGGAAAATCCTCTGGTAAAAAGCCAAAGGGTACCGGTATGTATGCTTTTAAATATAATATTACACGTCACACAACCAGCTAATTTAAAGCACTTAAAGCAAATGATTAGAGTAGACATATGAAGTGGAAATATAGAAAAATTAATGGATCATGTTAATGTCATCAACCCTGTTTAATCTAGTGTAGAAGGAACAGAGGGAACAGCAATACTATGATTATACTTTATAGGATAAGATAAGGAATTTTAAGACAACTTTATGATATTGCAAACCATGGCATATCGTTTGGTTACCAGTTCATGTCAGTTAACCAATCCATGCAGGATGATCAGATGTGCAATGGCAAGCATAATTCTAATGCGAAGTGTAATCTGCCAACTGTATAATTCTTTTGGACTATAAAAAATTGTACAGTATTTTAACGAAATCTGAAAACAACTCGTAATTGTTGTTTTTTGATTTAGAAAATCGTCACAGACTGACATATTAATAAACTTTCATCAGTTTTATTATTTTACGATACAATGCTGATCTTGTTACGATAAAAAATTTTTTTTAGCAAAAAGTGGAAATTTGGATGACACGTCAAAGAAAAAGACGACAGAACAACCAAATCTGGCACCCAAAAAACGGAAAGGTATAATTGAATTTTTTTCAAAATCGCAGTCTGCCATTGTTCATTCCATGTTTATGAAACAAGAACTAGACTTCAAGATGAGTGAACACTTGGTTTAGGGAAAACCTTATATCTTATATTCTGTACGTTGTACTACACTTGTACTACAAATTTTACTTAAGATTTTGTTTTCTTACCTGATTTTAAAATCAGTTTTATTTATTTGTTTTAATCAATCATTTTATCGCTTGTTTTGTTGGTTATGGAGTCTAAATAAATCTAAATACCCATTTTTTGCGATCAAAATTGAAATTTTTTTCTGTCATCAAATACTTATTTTGAAGTTACATGATGAATAACGTTGTTAAAACAATATTATTTCCAGGAAAATTCAAAGGTGTACTCAAGGCATTGAGCAGAATAATACCACACCAAGGTAATTCCAACATAAGACTTGAAAAGAAAACAGAGAAGATGTTTCTGTATTGTATATTATTATTATTATTTTCCCAAAAATCACAAATCAATTTAGCATTTTGTCGAATATTTTTAATTTACAATATATGATATGATTATATACTACTGTATTATTTTCCAGATCATAGTGAGGATAAACCAAATGCCAAGATCAGAAATCTTCTGCAAGGCAATGGGAAAATAAATAAAAAATGTGGGACGAAACAACAAAATTCCAACCAGGAAATGGAAAAAAGTATGATCTGTTTTTTTATTTCCTCTTTTACAAAATAGTTTCATCTTTCATGTGTTGGATCGGATGATTCGATGGTCTCTTTACAAAACAAATCCAAATGACATTTTTTTCTATTTCTAGATTCATCATATGATGGAATGAATGCTGTGAAACAAGAGGGAATCGTGCCATTCGTAAGTGCTGGTGAAATGCAGTTTTATGATAGGCGGATTCCTGTTGAAAATGACAAGATGGCAAAAATGGACAGAAAGGATGGTAAGTTTAAATGATCCTAGTAAAATGTCTAACACTTGTTGTGTATGATTATGTTCGGGAAGATTGCTGAACTCCTTGCCAACGTGAGGTTAACAAATTGGCATTCACGAATTCATCTACCATCAAGTCCATGCATCTGAAATGAATAACTGGCTAACTAATCCCATACCCAACTTGGACAGGTAACCATGGACGAAAGGCCGCGGTTTTCCATATGATTATGCTGTTTTATCGACTTTACTCTACCTCAATGTAAATATGAAAATTCCATCCCTAACTGCATAATGTGAATGTTTCAAACACTTAATATTTTTTTGATTTATTTCAGATAAGGATTCGTCTTCTGGCGACGAAAGCATCATATTTCTGACCGAGCCACCTTCGAAAAAAGTTTCACGTGCAAAAAAATTCTTCCGTCGTATTGGAAGATTTTGATGGTTTCGCATTTGAGCGAAATTTCAACGAAGTCTTTTGATTTATTTTAATTGTGTGCTATTGTTTTGGTTTATTTCGCATTTTAGCGATATTCCAATACAATATTTTTTTACATAGGTTTCCAATTACTTTGAACGGGATCGAGCGCTCGAGCGGATATTTGATCTAGCTAACATATGCTAGTTACGTCTATTTTTGGCATCCTTCAGCTATATATAATTGATTTCGTTACTTCTTACTGATTTGAAGTCCGGAACGAGAGTGAACAATCTAACATCCCCTTCCCTGCCGTCTCATCATAAATCGCCCTTCAGTACGAATGTCCGCTCTGGTTGGGGCTCGCTTGAGAAGATGGCGGCGGACTTCACCGCTGTAGGCGGGATATTCACAGACCTTCGTCGCTTTCCATACCAATCTCTTCAGGATATGCGCAAAACTCAACGCCTTTTTTCCCAATCTGTGATCGGGCCGTGATGTCCCGTATGATTAATCCGTATCATATCAGATTACCTGTACCGTGGGAATAATATGAAGAATACAATCTTATCGTAGAACAACAAGTTTGTTTTTCGAATATCAAGTAGTCGTCCCAAAAATGTATGTATTTCGCTTGTTTTGTGTGTGATACTCGCTTCTTTTTAGTTGATTGTAATATCCAGATTCTTGTTACAGTAATGTCAAAATCGATCGAAACGCACATAATATACGGCTTTTCAAACATAAACTGCGGATTAGAATTTAATGCTGGATGTCCGGAAATCTGAATGTTGGCAAGGGCCACACTGAATGACATGTGGGTCGGGTTGTGACCCGCGTGGCTGTTGCACACTTCTGGTATAAACCAATCTTTATTCGCTATTTGATTACGTTGAAAGAGTAGATCAACTGCCAATAAAGAAATTACGTATGTTTCTCAAACTGTATCGTAAGTATCCGATTGAGATTCGGGGATTGGTGCAGTTCAGGCTCTACTGTGTATTGTCGAGAACTTCACCTTCACGATACAACAAATAATGAGTAAGTATGCATAGCATTGGTAGTAGGTTTAATCCTCAATCATCTCATTCCAGTTCAAATGAGATATATAGGCTACAACAATTATAGTCGGATTCTCACTGAATAATTAACGACATAAAAAAGTTTAATATATAGTGAAAAAAATAGTATTGCGAGATTTTCTACGGAGAGTTACAATGCGAAGAAGACTAGTGGATTATTTCTTCAATTTGGGTTGTTCAGGTGCAATATAGTTTCTCTCGTGAAAACTTTTATAGGCGATTCTCGATAAATTGCATGATTTGGTAGCGAAATAAAGAAAGTTTGATACTATAAAATTGATAGCGCTGTATGTCAACATTTAAATGTGAGTGAATTACATACAAACCAAGGTGGGCTAAAGCAGACTATTTTAATTTTACGAGCAATGGGCAGACTATCAATAAATTGCTTACATTGGATCTTTATTCGCACATAATGCACCACTGTTAATGGTTTTGAGTGCAGCAATAAAGCACCACCTGATCCGTATTTTAGGCGCACGATCGATTTTTTTCAAACAAGGCCAAGTTGTCACCTGCACCTAGCAGCTTGTTTTGAAACTTGCTTAAGCAATCCTAAATTTTTGATGGTCACAAAACACTCGCGCTTTATGCAATAGTCAGATAACGCACAGGAAAAGGGAAAATTAGTTCCGAGGCGCGAAATGCTTATTTCCACCATTTGACACATTCAAAATATTACGAGTGCAATAAGGTAGTCTGAGAAAGCAGTGTTTCACCTAGTTATTGCAAAACGCTCTAACTCGCTGACCGCCGTTCCGAGGAGTTATTACGAAATTATAAATTCATTTTAATTTCCGTTTTTAGAATAACCAGCAATACAAGATGTTCGTAATTCATAAATACAGCTTTATGTGGCCAAGTCAATTACACGAGCGAAGAGGTTCTGAAAAATAGAATATGATTGTGTGTTTTTTAGATTTAAGAAAACTGCTGGTTTTAATACATTGGTATCTTCATACTAAATTGAACTGCGAATCTTATAGGCTACTGTGGGAAAGCAATACCACGTTTATTAGTTGTAGAACTTATTAGTAGCAACATCCAACAGCTTGTTCGCAAAGGCAATGTGTTGTGGTTGGTGTACGACTGGCATCAGCAATGAAATCATCTCTTCCGTCTCATTTCTCAAGTATTGTTCAATAGGTGTTTGTAATGCAAGTTGGAAAATTATTAATTTCCACTGATTTCAGCAGCTAACGTTACACGGAGCACTTTATTTTGTAAGAATGTGTAATAAAGCAATTACACTTTTAATTTTGTTCGGGTCGAAAGTTCGGGGATATTATTTGCGATGAGTTATTTTCGTGTTAGCGCTATGCGAGGAACATCGGGCCAACGGGACGTGTCAAAGATCTAAAAACTGTATTTACGCATAAATTGTTGTAAAATCAGATGTTTTATTCAGAAATTACGCAAATAAACACGCGCGCACATGTTTAAATGTTGGTATTATACCAGTCGTTATTGTTCGTGGAACAGAAATTCTATTGATTTTTCGTTTAATATTCTTCCGCGGCTCGAGTTTATGGTACGAATGAAATATTTGCGTAGCATATAAGGTCGATAAAAACAACTGTTTTGTAACCTTAGGATCTATATGGGTTTTTAGTAAAAACGTCTTTTAAATTCAAAATAACGGTACGCGTTTCACATCTGTGCTTAGGTTAAAGCTCGTACTTTCGGTCGTCGCTTCACATCCGCCGTCACACATGGAATACGAATGTCGGTTGCCTTTTGTTTACGTCTGAGGCGGAAAACAGCTGACTTCGTTCAGTCGCATATCAGTTTTCTCTTTGTATTAATCGAACGAGTTTGCTCGATAAATAAAGTTTTTCAGCAAACTCGAACGACAATTAGGTTTCTTTTTTTTTATAAAAAAGGGGGCGGAACGTGGGCTCGTGTAGGCTTTCGTTGTCTGCAGGAGAGAAAATGTAAAGAAAAACGCGGTCGCTCGTCCTCGCTGAACAAAGAAACGTTCAGTCGTTTCACATGGCAACTTAGGCTACGTGACGTAGTCGGTTCGCTGGTTTGACCACGTTTGTTTTGAACGCGAGGAAGTTTGTTATGAACTGACATCGCTCCATGCTTTCGTGTATCGCAGCGGTGTTAGAACTCCGACAGGTATTGTGGTCGTTTTGTAATAACCCAGATTGTATGTAAACAACTGGAAAGTTATCTTGTATTCAGTTTATGAGCAGAAAAGTAGACCTATATCAGTATATATATACCAGTATAAAATGTTATTGCGATGAATTTGCAATCGCGAATTTTTCCACGTTTTTTGTCGATTTTTCACAAAATGCTTTAATTATTTCCTTTATATGCTAATATTTCCATACGATAATAATTTAATTTTGACCGAAGCGATTTGAGATTACGAGTGGAATTCTCATTCCCGATTTGAAATAATAATATGACGGGATTTCCAAAGTAATGAAAGATTTTATTACTAGACGATAAACATCTGTATAATTTGGTGTAACTGCTTTTGTGTCATCATCAGTACGTAGAATTCAGCTGCCGACAACAGGCTGTTTACCAAGTTTACTGTTTTGCATCGTGTTAACCAGTGTTACAAATATTTGCTTACCTTTTAGTCAGTTAGTAGAGTGACGTAAGGTAAAAACGGGAAGATAAATTTTATGATAACATGATGATTTAAAAAATTTATTGGTTGTGAATTCAAAGTTTTATAGTTTTTTTGTTTGAATGCAGCCAGTTTATTATTGTTCTTGTTCATAATTCTGAGTTGATGTGTAGGCCAGAGATTAAAATACTGAAATCTAGGATTGTTGCAGATGCTCTAGCCATGTAGGATCGTAAAGTAATCCAGTATAAAATTCAATATAGACTATCAGACTATTGATTACCAACATATTGATCATTAATTTTTTTTAGATTCGTCTAAAATAACCTAGTACATTGGCATAATAACAACTTGCATTCAAAAGCAATAATATATGTTTCATAAAAGTCCACATATTCAACTTTTGAGAAGAAAATCAATTTATTATAGTTGAAAGATATTTATTGAATTTGTGTTCGAAATCAACATTCCATTATGGTGAAGACATTTCAAGCGTATTTGGGGCCAGAATGCCAACGAACCTACAGTTGTGTGCATTGCAGAGCTCATCTAGCTAAGCATGATGACCTTATTTCTAAGGTAGCTTGATTACAGAAAATTTTTCATTCAAACAAATATTGCTATTCTCTGTATGAGATTCTTTAGTATTTCTAATTGTCTTTGAGTGATGTTGCTTGAAATAGCAATTAATTAGCCAAATCTTACCATACTATATTGATGTTTCATATCTCATTCTCAAATAATCCTTATTTTATTATGAGTTGTTACATTGAAAATATTACCCAGCACGAGACATTGAAAATTAGTGGTATGTTCTGTCAAGTGCAGCTTCAAATTGAATTGATTTTCTTCGTATTATGCTATATCTATGATTGAATATGACGGATACGCTACTAAATTCTTTGTAAAGCACGTCAAGTATTATCAATTATTGATCTATTTTGATTGCGTACGTGATGCCGATGTGAAACCAGTCCGAGGAATTACAACATTTATGCATTGAGCATGAGAAATTTAGTACAAAATTTGTTCTATTTGAAAATGAAAGCTTTATTCGAGAACTCAGACAATGAAAATCACTGTTCCAATGTAAAGTAAAAAACTCATCATTTATGTCAATTTTTCTGCATAAAATAAAGTTTACAAGGATTCACTGTGACCTCGCAAGTGTAATCCCCTAAGAATTGTTTGCTCACGCATACTCATGTAAAAATGTGAATTCTCCTTACAGTACTTTTATGAAAAGCAATTTATTGTTTAATTAAAGCTAGAAGTGCCATTCTATCGCCTTGATTTAACCTGTATTTTAATAAATAAATTGAATACAAAGCATTTGATGAAATAATTTTTATAAATGGTAGTTTTAAATTACTATAATGTGTTGCAATTTATAAATATATATATGAATTTCAATGGTTAAAGATTGACAAATATAAAAAATAGAGTTTATTATTGTGTCTATTTACTCTCAATATGTTGAAAAAGTCAATATTTTCATTGTTATGCGACAGTACACAGGTACCCTTATGACACCAACTGACCTATCACAATCTATGTTATATCTGCGTCATTGCGTACATAGAGTTTTAAAATACGAAAGGGTGCCGTATATTAATTGGAAAAAGAATATTTTATTGATTTCATCAAACAACTATTCCTTTCCCTAAGCCATAACCTTGAATTAGCTAAATTTAAATAGGCCAAGTCTACAAGTAATACTTACAATGCACACAGTATTGTAGTTTCACATCTTTGTGATATATTTCACCCTTGTGAATTTTCTTATTTACTTTTGCAGTCATTCCAAGGCAGTCAAGGAAGAGCATATTTGTTCAATTCTGTGTGAGTAATTCTTAGCCTTCTTTCCACATATACATACATGAATTGTATTTAGTATGGCATCAAAATATTCTGTTTTTTTTTTGCAAAGATATCAAAAATTTTATCCACACAGATGATTTTTATCTGAAATGATTGGATATTTTGTAAAACTTGTAAAATGTTTACACTTATTTATGGGTATTATAGTCTTCTACTTACATCAATTTTTTTGAAACCTTGACTTGAGTTGGTTCTTGGTTGTGTATTTATCAAAATTTTTTGACAGTCTAAATTGCTTTAGTCAAATTTTCATTTTGATGTTATTATCATGTAATATTACATAATAAATATGGTAATATATGAATCATAAAGGTAAATTATCAAAATTATTCATCATTTTGTAACTCATCATTATAAATCCATACACAAATGATCCAAAAGCTATCATTCATATTAAAATATTCAGCAAGAACCATTTTTTGCAAAACGAGGAAATTACCTGTCACATTGCCGCAATGATGCATAATCAGCAACATTTGAATGGCCCTTTGTGATTATGCCCAAACATTATTATAGAGCCGGATATTCATGTGCTATTACATATCATATTACCAGACTCTGGTGTGCAGTAAGTCTGCTAGTATGCTTACAGTTCAACCATATTGAATATCATGCATTTGGTTTCAAAATGGAATTATTGAGATATATATAAGTTGAAAATATTATCAGCAAATTGTGCAATATTACATTAACAATTTAAATTGTCATTCGTATGTATGTATATGACCTATACATACATGCAGACAAGGCATTACGTATAGTAAGTGTTGGCACTGTTTCTGGCTACCAATATTTAACTGTTGCCAATTGAATGCTAGCACTCAATTCAAGCCCAGTATATATGTATAAGGTTAAGCCCTAATTTGTGTATGAGATCTTATTTGATATTCCAATTTACAATCTGTACAATTATTGATATATGTTGGATAATGGATTTTGTTTAATGTCTTCATCAATCTTTATTAGGAATATAAAAAAATTTCTTTCCATGGCTTGGAATTTGCCTGAGAACCCATGAAATTTATATGTTTGTATAAGAATGTTTGTACAGGAATACATTGGTTTCACTGTGCTTTGTTGATGACAGTTATTACTGTGAAAGCACATATTTCACTGAAATTGAGGTTTTCAGTCATAAATGTGTAAATCACATTTCAGATCCAGTATATCTTATTTTGCATTATATTAAAATAACGTTTTATTGAATTGTCGGTGCTCCAGAAGTATGTGTACCAATATGGAGGTAACTAAATTTGTTTGCCTACTTTACATAAAGTTGTGTGAAAGGACTGCAACTTATGGGCAGGGGGATATTCATTTGGTTAACACAGACAGTCCCCGAACTCGTAATAGAACTAAAATAAGGAAAATTATGGTCTAACTAGGACCTGGTACACATACTACTGGAGTAATGAATTTTCTGCTTTGTTAATATCTTCCTTTGAGACACTCAATACTAAAACACCGATTTCCTCCTATTGTTTTTTACAGAGTAAACATCGGCTGCGGACCAGCTGAGGAAAGGGTGCTATTGACCGGATTACATGCGGTGTCCGATATCTTCTGTGAATGCTGTAATACAACACTAGGGTGGAAATATGTAAGTGGTATATTGTCTTCAGTTTAAAGAAATCTGGCTCCATAATGAAGCCTCGAAGTCTGAGAATATTGCATGGTTTTTTTTTAATACAACAGTGCTGCAATTTAGATCCTGTCATATCATGTTGCAAAACATAATAATTGAGTTCATATACTGTAAAGGAGAAATTTTTTCTTCATATTATATGGGTTTTGAAATATTTTTTCAGGTTATGGTAAAATTCTTCTGTATCTTTATAAAGAGTATATTTGCACACACCTTAGCACATTCGCAATGGTTGGGTAATTTTCAATTCAGTTATGGTTGTAAGAATAAATGGCCTTTTTGTGATATCATAAATGCTCTTCTCAAAACCTTCAGTTGGAATTGTAAAGTATAATTGTTTGATAATTAATCTTTTTACCTGAATTATGGCAGGTGTTCAATAATGCCTCGCTTATCCCACCAACACCTAGTTAAATAGTTCATATTATACAATGCCCAATAAAAGAATGTAATTATCATAATGTTTGTGGCGTATAGCCCAGCGAAGAAATTTTCTTTCTTTCTTTAAAATGTTTTAGCAACAGTTGCCAATATTTACATAATCATACCAATTGACTTCAATGGAATCAGCTTAGCCTGCTGTTAAATATCAATACTCAGCTGTTACAATATAATTCTATTAATATCTTAGGGAAAAAGTGAATGCAGTTTGAGCCTCCAGGCAAAGTATATTCAAATTTAACATGTATTGGTAACATGGCTTTGGTAATGACTCATTCTGTTAGTTGATAAAACAAGGCAGATAAAAATCACAGCTGTTTCAATCGCCGGTATTTGAGTCATATAAAATCATTGATCTGATTTCACAAACTTTGTGATGTTAATGTTACGAATGCATTATAAAATTATGTTAGATGTAAATATGAGGCATCTAATCTCTATATTTCCAATCAACTTTAAATTTTTACACCGATCAACATTTAATCCAATAAAAAATTGCATAGAAATTACTAATTTAGAATAGAACAGAATTAGAATTACATTCACATTTTGGACCAAACAAAAAATGAAAATTCATCTAAATATACAGTACGATCGCGTCATATCATGTTGCAAAACATAATAATTGAGTTCATTTACTCAATTAGGAATTTAGGACTAAACAAAAAGTGAAAATTCATTCAAATATACAGTACAGTACTCTGTGATACTAGGTGCCATACACTGCCATGACATGTTGTTGAAATCATCTATCTAAGCAAACTATGTTATTTTTAAATTTTACGGAAATAGACTATGAAAACAAGACCTTTATGTCGTTATTTAATCATGGGTAAGGCCGTCTATGAGTGGATTGTATCTTTTGTGATTGATACTATTATATATGGATTCAAGGAGCATGACTTAACGAATATGACTTTCATTGTGGATATAAATCCTATGAAGTGTCACTTTAGTGTGTTGTGTCGACTTTACCGGTGTGATTTTGATACTGGCACGTTCATTTCATTGAACACTTGAGTCCTACGTCCTGGTATTGCTTGCTCAACTTACATACATAATAAGTCCTCTTGAATATGCCAGAATCACTAATCATAATGTGAATTGCACTATGCAACCTGTTGGTGTATGATACCATGATTGGCTGGTTATTGTTTGAAAAATCATATATTGTTTCCCATATCTTTAAACATGCTATCATTAAAAAGAATCTGATAATAAAAGTTCACCTAAATAGAACCTGAATTTCCTGCATTTAAAATGAACTAAGTTTATGTTAGATAAAGTTTAAACCCTGGTAACTGTTTGAGAGGGTATAAATACATTTAGGTAGGTTTTGTTAGACTCAAAGCTGCAATGTATATCTCTTTTTATGATTATGTAATCATTGACACAATTATAAGCAGCTTTCTTAATTCCGGTTTTGTTTTGAATGTTTTTTATGTATCAAACTGTCATGTTCTTTGAAAAATACCAACAGTCTTCCTCAATCATTTTATATAAGAAGAAAACATTGTGGACGAGCCATTTATTAATGTCTGTCTAGCCATACTTCTATGAAATTTGTGTATCGTTTTGTGTTCTACACATTTAATTAAAATATATCATTCACAAAACTTATTGCATCACGTTATGTAGAAAATCATGATCAACTTGGAATAATTGACATTTCCTTGCCCTTGTTGTTTAGAAGGACTATTGATTTTCTCTCGAATTGATCTTCGCTATTCAAAGTTTAGCCATGATATTGGATTTGCTGCTGTTCAAGTAGGCTTGGTACAATTTCTTATCAAATTCTACTCAAACCAATGTTTGGGTTCTCATTTATTGTGTTTCAGAATGACGTTTTGTAAATCGAAAACTTGTTGTAAAAAATTCTATTCTTTTTTTATTAGGATTCCCAATTAAAGAAAAATCATTTCTATGAATGTTATTATCAATTTAGGCTTTCTGAGAAACGACCATTATTATTGCCGTTTGTCATTCTCATTATTAGAAATTGTGTAGTTCACTTATGTATATTGTTTGCACTGCTGTGATATGGCAAACATTTCAATGCATCGGTCGCAAACAGCTGTGCAGTCATACTTCTCCATGCAATGACGCCATATACTGCACAGTGCAAATATGTGGCTAGTAGGAATTTTATGAATGATACATACAATTTCTCATTTCCTTAGCTTGACATGTCATAAATCATCCATCGGAAATGAGTTAAAAACACCAACATTGAGAAAAGTGTGTTCCCTATGTGAATGTGAAATACCTATGTTGCTTATCGAACAACTCAAAAAATTGATATTAACATTGAAATGCTGTTGCCACAGAATCAGTACTTTCTCAACACATATCGGAGTCTTTGGGGATTTAAATATGCGAAATCAACATTACAGCAAGGACAATGTATTATTAGATTCAATGGTTGTTGATACCATTGTTTGATATGACATCACAATCAAGTTATGCCGCTAGTCTTCAAAATATGATAAAAAATTTAGGAATTTTTTCGGATATGTGTTTTACATATGGTAATTATAGTACGGATTATTCTTGATTTCAAGTTTTTTCCTTGAGTCTATTTGTAAGTCTGCGACAAATGAGTGATGGTGCTTTGCAATTTTGTTAATCCCAAGTTGGCGAGTTTGCAATGAATCAAACTCAAAACAGACACAACTACAAATACATATTATTGAAAGTATCTTAACTTCTATTACGCATCGTGACAGGATACAATTGAAAATAGATTCCCATTGACCGCAATTTTTTCACCAATACAAAATGTCTTTGTCATCATATCTTTCTCATTTGGTTTTTGTCTTCAGGGCATATTATGTGGTTATGTGTTTTTTAGTGAACTGACATTTGTTTAAATATCATCTGATAGATTTTATGGTTTCTAATATTTTCAATAATTATGGCGGAAGTATAATATACAAGGAAATATTAATTATATCATTAAAATATCTATATATATATTGCTAAACATGAATTTAATAGCTGGATAGTTGTCATATATGGCTGTAGTTATGGTTCCTATATATTCAATATCCAATTTAGTTTATGTTAAAAATTTTCTTTATTGTAATTTTTAATTTTTTGTAATTAATATTTAATTAATAACAGAATCACAACTGAGGGCCCCAGCCTTGGTATAAATATATTTTACCATTCCATTGATCAGATTCAATTCAATTTATCAAGGGAAATGGATACCTTCATTTGATGCATGAATTCTGGCCCAAATGGTTTGAATTAGTATATAGCGGGTAATAAATTGAGTTGACCTAAAACATTGGATGATGTAGCTTTGTAGCACGCTTCTTGCATAGCAGTGACTTCATGCCAACAGCAAAGGCATAAAGCACCTGATGAAAGCAGGAACAATTATAATAGAGTGATCGGCATTCGAAAATGGAAGCTTTTCATTTTTGTGCCATTCATGTTGAACATAATCTAATGGACATTCATGTTTTGTAAGAAATTTTCAAGTGACTTGCATGGTCGGACATCACTGTTTATTTATATCTGTACATAGTGCTACTGCATTGGTCCTAAGACATCACTGTTTATTTATATCTGTACATAGCGCTACTGCATTTTCCTAAGATGATATTCTTATTCAATTGGGCTGAAATGCAGAAGTATCGTTGATAGTATTGCACCATGCTATACATATCTACTTGAATGAAACTGCAACTTAGCAATCGTGGCATGATGACTTCTTCAACTCTGTGTTTTCCATTTTGTTGGAAGTGACCTCACAGTTCATTGAATGACTTTTTACATCTTGTTTCACACATATGTTTCCATCTGATCCCTATGCCATGTCCATGTGTTCTAACTGTATGATATATTTCCTTTATCAGAGGGAATTTTCTGGGAATTATGATTAAGTATAACATGAACCGCTGAATCGCTGCCTGTAATTAGGTTAAATTTAAATTACAATAAAGCTTACACAACACATATTTTCCTTTCTGGGCTTGATATGACAGATCCATCGATTTATGATGTATTTTATGTGATACCTCTACAAGAACACGTTCCTGTTGTGTAGGCAGTTCAATGATGCTAATGAAGTGTCTATTCTTCATTATTCTATATTTATACATCTCAATAATATGCATCAATTTTTTTTATTAATTATAAAGGAGATGTGGGTTTAGAAATAACTTTCTATATTTGTAAACATTTAATCAATAATTTTTTATTCTGTTTTTGGACATTATTGATTGAAATGTACCACTATTAATTACAATTGTTTTCGACATCATCTTGATAAAGTAAAGTGAGTGATATACTGTGATAAAAACAGGTTTCCCCTGTTCGTCTCTTTTCTTATCAGGGGGAATCTGTTACGAATTGAAATGATTCTTTGTGTGGGATAATGACACGCACAATCTATTTTTTCAGCGGCGTTGTATGTGCCATAGCACGAAGTCGCAATCTATGCTTTACCCCACACTTGACTTAGTATAAGAGTGTGACGATTTCAAATATTACCAAGAAATTCCAGTGAATATGATGCGATTTCAAACAGCGATGTGAGAAAGGAAGTTGAGTGGTTGTTGACTCAAGTGAAACCGTCGCCGACAAGCTTATAACTAGAAACCGTGACTGTTAGTAGACCACGTTTTTTGAAGACTTAAAACCCGCCAATTTGACTACTAATTACGCCGTTGCACTTTATGAAATTAAAATTTCGGCGCCATATACAGGCGTACATTATCGGCAATATGCCGTTTTTGGTATAATTCGAAAAAAATGTCATTTACGGCTACCGGATATTAAAATCGCGTATTTATCGATTGAATAAATGAACGATATCGGTAATTTGTCAAGTGGTTTTCAACGGAAATTGCGGTCTCTAAAAATTTAAATTTTGTGTAATATTGGGACCACTTTGTATCGAATTTTCCACTTTTAAGGGAGTGCTACAATTGTATGATAAAGCCTATCCGATGTATATTTCTGCCAATTCGTTTTTTCATGTTTGTAACCGTTTTGAGAGCAATGAAACAACGTCATATTGTTGTCCGCTTCTCAATGGTATTGCGTTATTTTGTTCACTCGTGGAGATCGTAATTGCTTTGAATAGTTGTGTTTACACTTACAATCGTTATTACCAGTCAGCTGATATGCTCCAGCAGATGACAAAAACTTTCTTTAGCAAAGAATAGAAAACTTGCGTTAGATTTTTGCCGACATGAATTTGTCAAAATAGCGGGCGAGAAAAGCAGACGCCGTAAATTGCTCAGCCAGGAAATTGATGTCAAACAAGTCACGGCCTATTCCGCGATGTATTGTTGGTTGCCCACAACAAAAAGCATTCGTCATGTCTTTAAATTGCTTTTTAATAACTAACTATACTTAACAAACATTATACAATATGTAAATTTCCTTTACTTGCTTTTTATCCATTCCCCATACATGCCAAAGTAATAATGAAGTCAATTATACTTTACCTATAAATACTATTTGTAGTCAATGATAAGTAATTTTTGTTTCTGGAGACCACACTGGTTTATAATGGCCTCGAATATACCAATTAGATGGTATATTTGTTATGAAAAAATGTTTTGTCGAAATGCGAAATAAGTTTTAATGAGGTTAATTTTTCAATTTTTTCGATTGAACATCTAAGTTTTGAAGGTTGGGTATCACACAGTTGATGACATTCCATATTTGTAAAAGCACGAAACATCAAAATCATGTTTTTTTTGCCACAGGAACACGCATTTGAAACAAGCCAAAAGTACAAGGAAGGGAAGTACATCATTGAGTTGATACATATGATCAAAGATAATGGATGGAGTTAGACTTTGGGAAAGTAAAAGTTTTGCTTCACTTTAAATTGACAATGTGTAACTTAAAGTAGGGTATTTTTGGTAGTTTTCAGTGGAATTTGTTGAACTCAAGACCTCCATTTTGAAAACATTAATCTATAACGTCCTAGGATGCACATTTCACATCTGATTATCTCCAGTTGTGATGAACTCCAGTTCAACTTGTCGTAATCCGGATTAGCATGATTGTAGCCAGAGTTGTCATGGATTATCTTGAGGATATTTTGTGCTATGGATGGAGTGTCCACATCTCGCTGCTATTGATCATTTGATGTCGCTTACTGAATTGACCTAAAACTGTTGTTAATAAAAGCAGTGAATTCGGTTGAATATGTACTTATGAAAAATAGTGTCCGATCAAAGACGATAAATCGGTACATTGAACATTTTCGTGCTTGATCTATTAATAGGTGTGGTCGGGTCCGAGGATAAAGCCTAAAATATAGGTCCTGCTTTGTGATTTTTTTTCTTATTCCGATTTTCTGTGAACTGTTTTTTTTTTCATTTTCTGTTGTGCATTTTTCTCTGTTACTGTGAAGATACCAGCATTTCTCTGTCCTTTCTATCTTTCCTTTTTCCGCAACAATTGTAAAACTGTACTTGGTCAATATATAGTAGCTCCATTATATCTGAGTGGTTTATGAGGAACATATTTTCTCCCAGGCGGATAATCAATGAAATATATCAAAATTTGTTTGGTATATTATATATATATACACCCTTGTCTGTAATCCAACTTGTCAAGATTATAATTGAGACCACACATCCAATTTCATGCTCATTTGCCAATAAAATTTCAAAATCACTTGGCAACTCATATACTAATTTGATCTAAAAAATGACATGGGAAATTAGTTTTCTCGTGTCTAGCAGGATTTTGCATTAATTAGGAGCAATTATTTCCGAGTTATAAATCCTCTGGATAATACATTGTTAGATATATGGATTATTCTCTTTAATTAACTACCATGTTCTCATTAGCACTTTAATTCACCCCTGCCTAGACATATTCCTACCAATATTTTGTTAAAAAATATTCCATTTGTTTGGTGAATTTTTACAGTTCTGTTCAATTACAGACATGTAATTAAAGATCTGCTCGTGTAAAAACAGGACTAATTTGACCTATTTCATGATAATTGAAGATGCGCTTCTACCATACCATATTTTAATAATAATAACCCTCTTGCTATTTTTTATTTTATTTCATTCAGTATTCGACCCTTGGGGCATATTCATTGTACTTATAGTCAGTTCAGCGAAAAACACTTTTTTGCTGAAATATGTATTTATTTCCAATTTACCTTACCCTGCATTGTTGATTGTTTTGTTGTTATTTTTCTCTCGATTTCTCTACTTAGTTATTTTGCACTGTAGCATTCCCCAACGCAACCTTGGAGGCCCTTTTCTGTTTTTTCTCTTCTCTTTCTTGCTTGTGGGAATTTTTTGGTATTATTACTATTAGTAGTATTTGTCAATTTATACACATTTTAATATGAAACATTAATGAAATGTGTTGCAAAGGTGCAGTTTTTATATGTCCCATGCTTCCAATAAACAACCAATTGATTTAGCTTAGTTTCCGGGTCTTATATTAATACCAAACATATTTTAATAATTTATGTGGATAGGAGTACAACACCACAAAGTCGTAATCAATCCCATCATTATATTATGGATATATGTATTCACCTTAATTCAGTTTACATGGAAAATTGTTACTGTTATATGTATGCATGATTTTGTATGAGCTATACGTGGAAAGGGTCGAATCAAAATATTACTCTTTCACAATTTGTATATTGAATTATAAAGAATTTAATTTATGATTCAGGTACAGTCACGCAAAATCAGCATATATTGAATTAGGAAACAATGTTACCTTTTCGAGTGAATACTGAAGAAACCTTCGCATTTTATCCATACCCACCAGATATTTTATTTATTGCTTTCAAACAAAGCAAGAAAATTTTGCCAAAAATGTAATTTTTTGAGCTTTTCACCCATTCTCTCTTTCACACAATTTATTGTCCTTTATGTGTGGTATTTCCTTTTTTGTATGTTCCTTCCATTTTTCACCAGGGTCGAACTTCTTTGAATTATCTATTATCAAGCACGAAAATTTTTCTCATGCTTGGTCGTAGATAAATCGAGTGTAAAGTTTGACAAGGAGCTCTTCTAGCTGGTCTATTGCTCTTTATTATTATTATTATCTGTAGTCATACAGGCTGTAATCATGAATTTCTGTTTTTTTTTCTTTGTCTAGTAGAAAAGACGTAGCCGAACGGCGGTTCGGGTGACATAGCAACGCGACGAACGGTTTTTAAAACAAACGGTCTGCTGGCTAGGCCCTTTTCTTATTCAACTGCGCTGTAACGATAAAAATCGATATATACAGAAATAAAGTACGATAAGCTAGCGTAAAGGCCAGCTTATTATGTGATAGACTGCGAATTTCGCTTCTTTCAATTATAATTAACGATAAAACGGTACGCATTTTTGTGTGGCGGTTAAATTATATTCATATACCTTGATGATATAATGAACCGAAATTCTCGTTTAATTGCAAACACTTTGAGTGTCGATTGTGACCAGGGATTTTCTGGTTTACAAAATTCGGGGTTTTTGCTGGTTTTATTTTTGGTTAAAATCCCAGACAAAACTCTTTGCTTTTTCATTTTATATCACGAACGTTTCATAACGTCATTATGTGACAAAAAAAAATCGAAACTGTCCAAGTTTGCGAATAGCACCCGATTTAATTCATATTACTGGCGTGGTGGAAAATTATCTGCGCTAGCAACTTGAACTTAATGGCAAAATGATGTCTCGCTCGAAGTGTTTTGGCTGTTTGCCATGAGCTTTCAAAAGTTGATTTCCTCCACGTTCACGTCAAAATTTTATGGTGTGTTGCTATGTAGATAAATTACATGGCTGGGTATTCATGACGTTTGAAGCCTTTATTATTGTGTTTTTGGAAATTTATCAAAAGATGACGAGGTCTGGTTTCGCTATATAGCTAACCAGTTTAACCAAGCCAAATAATATATTAAAGCTTTATAATAGAACATTTAAACCCAACAATTGAAAAATACTTGCAAGATTTCGCAATGTGCTCGTTTCTAGTTCTATGACGAAGACCAGTGAACAGCGAGGGCAACATAATACTCTTGTCAACAAACAGCCTTAAACCGAAATACAGGCTGGAATTTTCGATTCTTGTGTTTAGTTTCGATACTTCGTGTAACTGATTTACTAGCTTTACCTGCGGCTCGTTGTAAATTTCGAAAACCAGAACACGTCTGAGCATGTTTAACTCCGATGCGCCGTTCACACACCAAAGTCGTCCCTACCCTTGGCTATGTATGACGAATCCTTCTTTTCATATTTTCTGTGTGCAGCCTATTTCTGAATAAATAATATCCACGCAATTTGTGTATTCCTACTTGAAAAGTAAGGATTTTGAGAGTAGGAATAATGAGTCGAGGCCTCAATCATTAGTTATAGGATAAACAGAATTTGAATGCTTGTGTTGGTCTGTTGGGGCTGGACATTTGAATAGTGAATTATTCGAATCAGCTGAGACGAAAATTTTGAATCACCGCCATCTTTTTTTTTTTTTTTTGTACGCCAACGGTCGAAGTGAATTTTTTGGTGACTGTACATTTGAACCCATGTAAACATCCGCGGGCTCAATCTATATGCGGGTGCTAAAACCCATGGATTGGGGCTGGTATGGGTTCAAATATCCGTAAAACAAAAAAATCTATAGGTGCAAATGTAATAGCACCGAATTTTTTTATTGTAGCCATTGCTTTACATATGAATCTTTCTTCCCTTTGTGTTATTGATGAATGTGTCGTATGAATTGTTTCTTAATGTGACGTATTCCGAGTTTTAAGTAATTTATGTGTCTGGAGGACCATTACAATAAAAAAATAGCATACAATTACACATCTTCCAAGTATTCGATACTGAAACTACCAGGTATTCGAAAATGACCAGCCCTTGTTCAAACTGAATGTTGAACAGATTATCACCTCTGAATATGTCGTGTTTCATGTTCTTTAATGTCGATCAAATAAAAATTAGTGAAAAACTTATTCTAAGTTCGAATAAAGTTTTACCGAATTTTCACGCAATAGTTTAGTTTTCACACCTGTGCCTACGCTACAGCACAAATATAGGGTTTATTAATTTTAAGAGAAATTATTTTGTGAATAATATACTTCAACGTAGGTTTTACGTCACGTCCACTGTTCATATTCGAATATTCACAAGTATATATACAGTCAGGATATTATATATTCCTATAATAATATAGATAATTGCGATTGAATATTATAATAAGCCTTTTCAAGTCATTATTAAGTGATGTAATCCGGTCAGTTTCGAAATGTAATCTTTTAATCAAGATTTAAAAGCGTTCTAAGTATATACTAAGGGCTGTCGTATCATATTACTTTCGATACCAGCTTACACCAGGCAAAGGCAGGTATCTTATCATCAGAAATAAAATCACGATGTGAATCGCGAGGGGTCAAATTCAGTTCGTTGAGCGTTGGGGTCAGAATCGCGGAGGTGCAATCGCAGGCCGAAAATGTCTGAGAAACAAAGCTTCTTGAACGGACATTTGCGTTTTCGATCGATGAGCGTTGTACTCGCGAAGTAAGCCTCTGCTTCGCGCGAATACCGATGGCGACGAGTACAAGGGAGCTTCCGATTATAGGGAAATAGAAACTTCTAATAAAAGTCCATTCTGAGAAGGACAGCGAGTAATATACATCTGTTTTCTGTACAATTGATTCTCAAGCCAGGGGGACAAAATGAAGATGTAAGAGAGGTACTCTACTCTCATGCTCGGGAAATTTGAACTTCTTTGATTATGGAGAAGTGTACAGACATTTGGGACAATTAAAAGAACAGGTCCATATTACTTGAAACGTTTCTCAGGATTAGCAGTGTGCACGGTGAATGACTGCCCTGAAATCCAATCCGCTCTCTCTTTTGCAGCTCAATATTAATACGCTCAATACGTTAAAACCCTCTAATATATGTTTTGGTGAACGAGCGTTACATAGTATCAAGGTATTCCTTAAGTTTACTTTAGTCTCTGATTTTGTGCGTTATTTCCGGGCGTGAATTTTATCAGTTCTTCAAATATCTCAGAGAACTGGTTGGCAAAACTTCATGAGCTGTCGTTTTAGTTGTAAATTGTCGTTGTATATGCCAGACGCGACACGATTTCTTTCAACTAGAATGCCATAAAAATTTGTGAAAAAATGTTATTATATATATATACAGTAGAACTTTCATCAGAATATTTTTATATATACTGCCTCATACTTATTTTGATATTACAAAAATTAAAAAGGAACTGTACCCCGAACACTTGTCTTATTTTGAATGACAAAATAGGGCAAGTGAAATATTGAGCCCAAAATAAAATCATCGATTAAACAACAACTCAAAGACATTTAATATCAGCAGATAAGACACTTGAACCCTGAGGCCTAATTGCTTGAAACTCAAGGTCGCGAGGTTAAACGGTGTTATCAGTTGAACCCAAAACATTTTAAAGACTTCCTCTCGGGTATTTCTATTAACGAAAAGATTTTCCCACGACAACCTTTCAGGTATATGTCACTGTCGTCTGTCATGTAAAGGGCATCAATTTTGCCAGAAAAAAAAACACGATTTTATAAAGTTGAACATTTCGGTTATTTTATATATGCGCAATTTTAACATTAGCTTTATTTATTTTCCCCATTGTAAATAAAGGTTTGGTGCTCTCCTTACCTTTTAGCCGCACCGGAAATTTCTTCATGAGTTGTCGTCGATGCGTATCGGCTTTTCTGGTTGGTTGCAACCAAGGTCAAAATTAAGACTTTAAAGAGATTGTTTTACGTCATTTGAAGATATTAAAGCGCTTTGATAGATATCGTGAAAATGAACTCGTATACTGACTATAAAAGCTGAGTGAAATTCAAATTTTCATACCTTAAATCAAAATGTGGAGAAGGGTTAAACTTCGTTCGTAATGTAACACTATAATTCACATGGATAGGTCTGATGACCCCTACCGTGTGTCAAACCCCCGTGTCAATTATATGGCGCACACTGTAGAAAGCTCCAAATTTAGATCGGCCACGCCCGTTGGAAGATTATTGTTTAGAGTTCAAAAAGCTATCTTATATAAATTTTGTGTGGGCGAAAGAGAACATGGGGAGGTGTCGCTTCCGAATTCAGTGAGAAATGACTTGCAATTTCCGTTCCCACTTTACCCCAGAATTACAACATCCTATTATCCACGGACAGTGCACGTTTAACTCGTACACGCCCTCGTTTGAACCCACAAATATTCTCCCCTGCTATATCTATCTCCTAGTCCTAACAATAGTATTACGGTTCAAGAGAAACGTTGGTTATGTATGGCCATTCGCAGATTTAATTGCCTAATAAAAAATGAAAATCTGCTTTGTTGAATTTGGTTGTTTTTACTAGAATTAACTCAGCTCATTTTAAGAGTGTTTAATTGTTCATAACAGATCGTAGATAGATCGATATACCAGCTAAAATAACGAACTTGAAAATACTCACGCGAAGAAATAACTAGTGGAAGAGCGCGGACATCCGAAGATTTGCTAGCCAGCTTGTCAAAATAATGCCATTGACCGATTTTTTTATAAAAAAAAAAGGGTTAATTTTATGCAGAATTGGATTCATCTTTTTGTTCCGGCCCTTCACAATATTTTGTGTTTTTCATGTGGCTCTGCTTAAAATTAATCTCCCACCCTGCTTTAATTAGTTCAATTTATGTTGCGTGTCGCATGCATAACGAAATTTGTTACTGTGTATTTTTACTATTTGGTTTTGGATTAAGAACATATTAGACATGAGTAAAATGTTCTGGAATCTAATACCGTGGTCCCTCGAAAATAAGACCTAGCCTGAATTTTAAAAACAATTTTAATACAAGCCATTTCTCATAAAATAAAACCTAGTCGATAGCAAGAAGTTAATGGAAATCCGTTTTCCTGTTTTGTATAAATGAAATATCGTAATTCCCTACTTTGTAATTTCGTTTTTCATAAATGAAAATAAAAGACATACCCCAAAAAAGCCCTATTTCAAATAAAGAAAATTTGGAAATAAGACACTGTCTTATTTTTGGGGAAACGCGATTTTTTTGTACAATATATGTTTCAAAATTCACATGTATACCTACCTACCAAACTATTATGGGAGGATAGTTTCCGTATGTTTGTGTGACAGGTTGTCAAATTTTAACACGGTGAAAATATATCGAATGGGAAAGTTTCTTGGCGTCTTCAAGTGTTACAAAATTTACTACTAAATCTAAATTTAGCCATCTATTCCTGGCTTTAATTTTTCATACAAAGTCGTGAACGTCCGTTCCGGTCACGGCTCCTTCAACCTATTGTTTCAATGTTGCGTCATAATGAGATGACATCATGAACAATAATATTCTGAAAATAACCATTGGCACCGTTATGTGAAATTTCCATGTTGGCACAGCATAAGTGTCTGTGACTAAGATTTCGTGATAACACATATTCAATATAATATTAAAACTGAATTAGCTCGGGCCGTGACTTTTTAATATTATATAAAGAGATTAAAATCAAGTGCAGTACATGTCCCATGACCTTAAATTTTGCTCATTATTTCAGGAATGATTTGAAACTGAAATACCAGGGCATTGGCGGGTGTTGCTAATATTATAGAAATATTTAAATTAAAGTTAAATATGTGTCCAATGACCTCAAATTTTTCTCATTATTTCAGGAAAGATTTGCTATTCGCTTTTGAATGTAATCATAAACAATGACTAGGCAGATATTTTCGCACGTCATTCGTCGGTAAACGCAAAGCTATTTTTTGTTGAATTGCCTTTGAAATTCCATGCCGCGAGTAATTGCATTTAATGTTTAATGTGGTTTTGTCTGTGGATTTTCACATTTTAATACGATCTGATTTGACTGTTTATTTTCCACCGATGCCATTTTTTCGAGTTAGAATATTTTCATTGTATTAAAACTTTGGGTACTCCCGTGGTATGTGTACCAGGTTTGAGTTAAGCCATAATTTTATTCTGATTTTCCTTATTTTAGTTCTATTACGAGTTCGGGGACTGTTTGTTTTAGCCAAGTGAATATAACTATTTTGTCAATTGCACCTATTTTAAACGGGAAATAATGAGTTTTCGACTTTTCACGCTTTCAGTTTACTCGAATCATTTATTCTAAAAGTTACGAAAACCTAAAATTGCCAGCTTTTGTTCGCATTGGAAACAAATTTCAGAAATGATAGATTTTGACACAAAATACTTGATTTTGTCAGTGGGACACATTTAGGTGACAAATTACGTACAATTAAAAAAAAGGTAAAATATATATTCATAAACATTTTCCGGCACTCCAGAAGTATGTGTTCCAATTTGGGCCTATGGGCTGAGTGATATTCACTTGGCTAACACAGACCGTCCCCGAACTCGTAATAAAACTAAAATAGAGAAAAGCGCAATAAAATTATGGCCTAACCCTAACCTGGTACACATACTACAGGAGTACCCATTTTTACGATCAAAATGTGACCTCTGTCGAAAATATGAACTTGACCTGGTAGAAATATTTAATAATCTTGGTAAGGTAAACCATGCGTACCTTTTTGTGGCTAAACCTTATTCGTTTAAATTGGGAGAAACATTTTTAATTGACATAATGGCGTATGGAAGGCTATTAAAATTGTCTATATGCAGTTTTAATCGAATTTAACCATATAATTTTTTCACTTGTCGCGCCGTCTCATTCGCAAATTACCGTGCTTTGGGGGTTGAAAGGCTATTTAAAACCAAGCATGGGCTTACATTGACTTGATGTATATAACATATTCAAGCATGATACGTTTATCATCGCGCAGTAATTGTTTTCTTCGAAATCTAATTTTTGGCAAATTTGCATTTTAGCGTCAAATCTAATCGATCTGAAAATTCAAATTTCACACAACGAGTCTTTCAATAACGTCACACATTGTAACGTGCGTGAAAGGAAGAAGGCAACATTTGTTCACAATATTCAGAAATATAATATATATATTTACTAAATAAGTTCCGTACTCCATTTTGACTAGATTCAAGAAGATGAATATATAATTTCTGTACCGAAGGATATATAGTGAACTGGTTGACGACATTTTAGGAACGAGCTCGCTAATAATGACGACATTACAAGAACGAGTTCGCTAGTATGACGACCCTATAGGAACGAACTCGCTGATTATGACGACATTACAAGAACGGGCTCGCTAATTATGACGACAATATAAAAACGGGCTCGATGATTATGACGACTTTACAAGAACGGATTCGCTCAAACCTGAATCGCACCACAGTTACATTTTTTCTTTCCAACATGGCATTGGGCGCCGCGTTGGCAAACTAGTTGAACTATCTTTGCTGAAGTCATAGCTGACAATTGGTTCTATTCCGCCGCTCATCAGATCAACTCGTCTATTAATTAGGTCTAGTTGAGAATGCGGCATACAGCGCCATTCAAAAGTTCCAATCGAGCATCATATTATACTTTTGCAGCACATCGTTTCTCACGCGCTTTGATATAAAAAGGCATTTATAAAATGAAATCTCTAAACGGCCATAAAATTATCGCTGTGAAAAGTGCCTATAAACCGCTATCTTTGCTCTATGCAGCAGCATCCAGCGTTTTGTAGATACCTAGGTGGTCCAAAAACACTTGGGCATCAAGTCCAGGTATCTCAAAAAACGACTAAACCGAACAAACTGATAACCGGACAGTATAATTAAACAGCCTCATTAACTTTCATCTTCCTTGGGATGAATGTGAAAATCCTAATTTCACTCAAATGAGAACTTTCTTTTCACAGCAATACCGGTACTGACTAAACATAAGTCTGCTAGAACCTAATCACGTTACATTCACAGACTCGACAACTGTATGTAGAAGATTCACGTCCAATGCATGGCTATACACAATTCTATTATGGTATTGTAATATATATTTATTACAATCTATATTGCACTTAATAAAAATAAAACTTGTGATTTTGTTCCTGTTATAGGAAGAATGAACTTTTCACCAAAGAGCATTCATTTAAATTCATTGCACGAAATTTCTAAAGCACCATTCACTTGAATTTGAAAAGTAATGAAAATTCTTGAACTTTTAACAAAACGGTCCATTTACTATGAAATGCAAACTTTAAAGGTTTGTCCCAACTACAGCATTCACATGAAAATCTTCTGAACACCCAATCGGACAAGACAGCAATGATAAAACACACATGGCCACCACAGTGAACGCACATTTTCAGCCAAATGCAAAATAATTTAATGAAAGCCAAAAGGAACTGTATCCACCATGAATGTGCACCCTTAATTATACAAAGCAGCAATTAGAAAATCTATAGGGCCCATAATTTTCAGAGAAATTATACAAAAAATAAAAATCATATCCTTCTGACGACTCTTTCCATTTTATGTACTAAAAATTTAAACAAATCATCCATTATTTGGAAGAAAAGCAATTTTTAAAAAACAACGATAACCACCCAAAAATGGTCCAAAACCAAAAAGTCCAATAAACTGCCATGACCACCACAATAGCTTCTGACAGCATGTCTGAAATGCATTGTCATAATCTATAATTGTGACTATATTGCAATTTCAGATAAACTTGAGATTACATCTTTGAGCTCCTTCACGACAGCGTCAATGTCTTCCTTTGTTGTGCTACGTCCTGTGGATAACCTAATTGTGTTAGTTGCAATATCAAATGGAACATGGAAATTCAAAAGTACTTGTGACGGTTTACATTCATTTGAATGACACGCTGAACCAGTACTGCAGACGAATCCTTTGATATTTTGAAGTACTTTATATCCTGAAATAAAGAATCAATTAGAATGAATAGTATCGGCCCATATATACACTTCGTGTCATACTGATATATTGGTAATTTATAATGGGATGCTTTTTCAGCCTTTGTTAAGAACTTCACCTACCTTCCATATTTTGTCCTATAAATGAAACACTGGATGTGTTAGGTAATCTTGGTGCTAAAGAGCAATTCAATTTCACTTTACTATCACCAAACTCTGCCTGAAAAAAAGTTTGTATAATAAAATGAAACATGTTTAATACATGATTCATGCTACGCCTATGAATAAAAAATACTGATACAAATTATGTAAAAGGTCGGATAAATACTGATGAGTATGCAACATCACAAATACAGTTGTGATATTATTTGCCCTTTAATAAATGAAGGTAGGATTTTTTTATTTATCTTGGGGGAAGGGGGAGGGAAGCTGATAAAACATGGTATAATCATACAGGAGACCAATGGTATTCATCTGGCTACCGGTCCATCTCAGGTTAGGTAATAGTTAAGATATGCTCCTTGGAGCTATAATAAAGTACAAGACATCAATAGTTCCACTTTATTCAAAAATGTAATTTCTAGTCCAAACATCACAATTTACAGACATGGTGTTATTCTTTTAACAATCTACAGAACAGTTATATTGATAACTAAAAAAAAACAATATACCAATAATCGTTTTTCCAAATAATCTCTGATTTCTCTCATGTGTTCAGAAATAGATTTCAGATCATCATTTGCTATCATGGCTGCTTTACCAAGTCCGGCAATCATTGGAGTGTTCTCTGTGCCGGGGCGATAATTTCTTTCTTGAGCTCCACCGAAAAACAGTGGGTATAATGGGGCTCCACCCTCACCAAGTCCACGTACATACAAAGCACCAATTCTTGGCCCATAAAACTAAAAAAAAATGATCCCCATTACAATATATGTTGTGATGCTGAGATCATGTTTAATAAAATTAAAAGTTTCATATTTAAATTAATTATTAATCAAAATTAAGCATTTAGAATAGAGCCTGTTATTGCCCTTCAACTAATTTTCTTATCTTCCTTACTAAAGCAAAATGAGAAATACCATAATGTGACCATAAATGTGGCTGTCGTCATCAAGCACGGCCATATAAGATCTTCTTTGAACTGTTTAGACATAAATCATTCGTTTTCAGGGTTTAGTTAAATCTGTAAACATTCACAACACAACAATATAATTAAATCTACCTTATGTCCAACCAGTGTTAAATAATCAACACCCAAGTCTTCTACGTCGACTAATATTTTTCCGAGAGCTTGCGCAGCGTCTGTATGTATTAATGGTCTCAATGATTCTGACTCCATAGCTGAAATTTTTTCACTTATTTCTTTGATTGGCTAGAAATTATAAAAACATAGTCCTTGATAACTCATAGGTAGTAGATGTGTTTAGTTAGTAAATTTGAAAAATAGAAAAAAAGATGGCTTAGCGGTTGAAGCGTTAGACTTTACTGTGTTGGCATCGCATATTACACATCTCGAGTTCAAACCTCATGCACTCCACCTCACCCTGGAGTTGATAAATTGGTTAAGCAATGCCAAACTAGAAAGATTCTGGTCCTTGCAAATAATAGTAGCATATCCTTAGAAATAGATGGCTGCTATGGTGTCTTGTTCGGATGAAAG
This sequence comes from Styela clava, assembly GCF_964204865.1. Taxonomy (NCBI): domain Eukaryota; kingdom Metazoa; phylum Chordata; class Ascidiacea; order Stolidobranchia; family Styelidae; genus Styela; species Styela clava. The sequence continues at coordinate 13,440,940 of NC_135264.1, forward strand.
GCATGGATAAGCGCCGCTTGAGAAAAAAAACACAGCACAGGGATACATCCAAAAGCTGACTGATACTGCAATTTCATCCCTCTTTTTGACCAATGAGTTTAATGTAGAGAACATTTTACAATATTTATAATGTAAGTGTAAGTAGACAGATTAAATGAAGTTTTTGCCGTCTAAATTTTAGATTATTATTATGGGCTAACAATTTTTATAAATCATAATTGAAACTGCAGTGGGAGAGAAAATTAATTTGTGTATAAATGTAGACCAATAATAATTTAAAAATATTAAGATACGATTTGAACCAATCATCCCATAAATGAAGATTTCTTCCCAAGATCATAGTTGGCAGAGCAAGAATGAACGCGATGTCCATAAAGTCAAATTTCAATTATGAAGTCAATTCTGAATATTGTTGTTTTTTTATTCAGTAAATGTTTTTAAGTATTTTTACTTCATTCAATACATCTGTGAGGACCAAAACAATATATGGTTTCAATAAGTTCCCTTTGCAATTTAAAAAAAAATTAAGACACTATGGACACCCTATATATTTATATATATTAGGACCCACCATAATGACTCCAGTTTCATTATTGGCCATCATAATAGTCACTAGGCAAGTGTTGGGAAGAATTGCATTAACAATATCATCAACTGTTACACATCTACATTCTTTATCAACAGGCACAAACGTAACATCTGAAATAAATAACAATATTTCAATTTATAATTATAAAATTATAAAAGTGAAAGATTAAAAAAAAGAAAAAAAGATATATGTAACAATTTATCACTTCCACAGTTTTATATATGTATTTAACATGATGGCATAACAACTCGAGTAAAATACAAACGAGAATTATATAGCATTACTCGTTGTATAGAATTAACAGAGATCCCATCTAAACAACTCCAACCTTCTGATTTGCGGTGATTCATATAGTAAAAATTTTTGAAAATTTGCATTGAATGAGCCAACTATGATTATCTACAATGAAACAAACTAGACAAAACCAACATTAAATCCCAAATAGTACTTCTAAATTTGTTAACAATTGCCAAGTTCAGAAGTTAAATCAGAAATATGCTAAGTATCAGTGGTTTTTTATATAGATTATATAGAGTAAATATTGTGAAGCTATTCAAATAAGAATAATTCATGAATAACAAATACCGAGGCAGATGAAATACATCAGCGATTCCCAAATTTTTTGTCTGTGTCAGTTATGTTTAACACAATTCTGTTAATTTTTGCAGCGCACCTTTTGGGAACAGCTGACATACATGATGAATGTAAAATAACTCGATAAAAATTGGATGAAACCCATTTTGCAGAATACCTATTTCTCCTTTGTCTTTTAGATTGATCAGTGGTAATGTCACAGCATCATGTTCAATGGTTGTCGTGACGATGTGAGGTTTGAGCCTGTGTTCTCCTTGGTGTTGAGATTTCACTTGAGTTCTTTCAAAATGTTCAATTGCTGTAGCAATGACCCAATTGTTAGCTTCTGTCCCTCCAGATGTAAAAACTATATCTGATGATTGTGCATTGATTGATCTTGCAACTTGTTTTCTTGCTGTTGTAATCGTGGCTTTTGCTTTTTCACCTGCATGATTAGGAACAACAAGAAAGCTTAGACACAATTAGGGGCTCGTGTAGTTTCGTACCTAAAGTACTTCTAGTGGGCGTAGCATAACAATTTTTGAATATGTCGTTCCTAACCCCCACCTGCCTGCGCCATCCGAAACGAACGACTATGTCACAGTGACGTGATAAGGCCATTCGAACTGTCATCCAAGACGCGAAGACGATCACCCGAAATCGAGCAAGATATTCTCTTGTTTTCTCGTCGCAGCGATACGAGCGAGATCACTGTTGTTACTGAGTTCTTCATCGTCAGCGCAGTTGCCATTTCGGTCGATCGTAGGTATACTTTGGCAAGTTCTATGACATGATTGTGACGTCGTAGTGACATAATTTTTGTATGGCATAGTCAGGGGGTTGTCATGCTACGCCCACTGAAAGTACTTTAGGTCTGTAGGTACAAAACTAAATGAGCCCTCACATGAATATATGTAAAGATATAAACTCCAGCCTCCTGACTGTTGTTTTGAAACGCAAGGCTGCAAGGCCATTCAAAATTTTAAAACCATACTTCAGTACTTCTATATTTTCTCACCTTCAGGATATGAACTGCTGGGATTCCCCCATGTATTTTTCAGTGCATCTGTAATTGTCTCTAATACTTCATCTTCTAATGGAGTAGTTGCATTATAATCCAAGTAAATTGTGTTACTGATATTGTTTTTGACGTTCATCGCTACCTATGTCTGAATATGTATCCTAGCTATCAACGATACATATCATGTCAAGTTTTTTTCTATATAACAATTTTTAGGTCTGGTGTAATTTCGTACCTAAAGTACTTCTAGCGGGCGTAGCATAACAATTTTTTCACATGTCAATCCTAACCCTCACCTGACTACGCCATCAAAAAATTACGTCACCACGACCACTAGAAGTACTTGTGGTAAGAAACTACACTAAACCCCAATTTTATTCTCAATTTCTCTATATTTCTTCTTGGGATATGACAGTATGACGTGCTCAATATTTTCGGAATTTTATAAGCCTGTTTTTTTTCTATATATATTTATTAATATATAAAACACAGTTGATCAGTACATCTACAACATTATTATTCACTAATCATAGAAAATACGGTACACAATCATAATTCATCATATAAGATAATCAATTATTGTGCATACATCTTAAATTTTTTGTATGCAATGTATAGTAACAATATTTCTTATTAATATATAAAACACAGTTGATCGGCACAGTTACATCATCACTAATCACAGGAGTTATACACGTATAAATACCATCATTTCAGCATTTATTGTACACATATCTTAAAATTTTATAAGCTTGATCATTCGGGGAATACCCCACGTGCCATCTGGCGGCCTTCTCATATAACCCCAGTGCATGAGTTTTCGACCTTTTTCTGCTCGTGTGCCATTTTGACTAAAACGATATTAGTGGTGGTCCATCAAACTTATGAAATGAAAATTACAGAACGACAACAGCAAAAAAATTTGATCACCGCACGCTATTAGGTAGGAACTACCTTTATCGAATGTTTTGTTCCTTACCTGATCGCAATGAACTTATTGGACACGTAGTGGACATAGCGATCGTTTCAATATTATGTTGTTGTTGTTCTTAATGTCCTTGTTCTTTGACACGTTTTGAAGAAATCGCTTTTCGTTTTGAATACTGGACCAATTGCTTTGAAATTTAAAGTGGTAGAAGGCTATTACTTTTATTCATTTTAAATATTTCTGTTAGCTCTGTGAGATTTGTTTTTGTTTGCTATGACGTCATTAAACGTTCTGCGGACGCCATTTTGTGTCCTACTGTACTGCTTCGCTTGGTGTGAATATATTTGTAGACTGTGATCTGACGGTACGGTAAACCGTACTGTACTGCGAACAGACGTGTCCATATATTTGGGCGTAGCTCTCTTGTTTTATTGAAAAAGCTCCATACTCGTACTTATTTTTGCGGTGTGATTCCCTAGCCTAGTCTTTAACACCATTAACAACTTGTATCACATAGGAATTTGAATTCACTATTTTCACACAACGTTTTCAATACAATCGAAACGATATATCATATTTTACTTCAACCAAAATAATGACCCCAATTTATTCAAGTTGGAGTAAATGTTTCTCCGCTGTTGAGCCGCTTTCAACTTTGTTGTACTGTACGTTTTAAAACTTAACCAAGGTTTTGTTTGCTCTACTGATTTCATAATCGGTTTTTATTTTTTTGTTTTTATAAATCATTTACCGGTAATCGTCTTTTATGCTGATTATGGAGTCAAAATAAACTTATCTTATCTTGTTTCGATAACTCTGCCGTTTATAAACGGGCTCCTTCCCATGTGGGGCACGGGGGCGTCAGCACGTTGTGAAGGTGAGTTTGTTGCTTAGTTTAATGATTTAAATAATAATACAATAACACCCAGGTCGCTTAATTAAACCACACTGCATGGCTTTCATCTACAATATGCCGATCATTTGTGACGCATGCACTAAACTTCAAAACACGAATATATCAAATGTGTTTACTTGAAATTTACCACGAATGTAAAACTTAAAGATACCTAACCGAGATTAAACTTCATAACTTTCATTAAAGTAGCAAGACAGTTTGTACTAATACAAATATACAACTCGTAATTGAATAGATAAGATCTTAATATGTTTTCAATAACAATAAATCAATTCGTTTATTACTCCAGACCGCTGCGGTCCATATAAAAATAACACAAACAGCGACATCATGATAAGAAGTTGAATTTTCTAACCATTACAACCATCTACATTTATTCGACATTCCTATGCATACACCATCCCCGCAAGATCATGTATTAGTCAAACACACGGATGTGTTTTCGATTTTGTTCTAAACACAAAACAATCCAATAAATAAACCTATTGTTCTCTGATTAAAACCATTTTAGCTAGAAAGTTCGTTCCGAGAAAGCGATGAGGTGTGGATAATAACTGCAAAATCATTGGGTACTAATTATTTTTATTTTATTGCCTAGCCCTAGTCATATCATAACCTTTTTTGACTTGTGGCTCCTTTCCGGGTGCTTTTAGCACTCGTGCGTTTGTTATTACAGTATTTATAATGTTATTTTTAATGGTAGATTTCGATTCCCATTAGGTTCAAATAATTCAAGCTCAACAAAGTGAAAACACCATGGGAAATAATATTATCAAGCAATCAAACTGAAAAGAACGGGTTATTTTCTTGTGAAAGGGAAATCAGTTTTGTGGTAGCACTGTGGCCTCCACCCACCCACTCCACCCACCTACACCTTCTTTTCTACTTTTGCAAAGAAATCACTCAAATTTGAATGTGTTATGTCTGTCTCGAGTTTTACTCTTCGTAGATTTTTAATTTCTTTTTCAAGCTGGATCAGAGTCTATAATATCAAATAAATTAAAATAGCGCTGTTATGATATTTGCTTACGATACAACAACTATACATATTTTGTATATCCTTGCGATAAAAATGCAGAAAAGGGATTTATATCCCATTTGGACTAGGGTACTTGCTTCCACTTATATGTTTACTGCACCCTCAATTGGTCCTTTAGTTAAGAACAAAATCAGGTGTTTCTGGCTGCCTAATATGTTTTTCTTTTATCACTTTCAGCGAAAATAATAAACCTTCAAAAATACGTCAATTAACAAATACGTATCACACTTTATTATAAACATGGATAAAGTTATGGCTTCCATCAAGCTTCAGACATCATCATAATGGAAGACGGAACTCGAATAAAATCCGGAATGAAATTTGCAAGTTTCTTGAACCCGGATATGTGGAGCATGACATTCAACTGGAAAATACTATTCGGAACAATACCTGGATAAAAAGAAGGTGTTAAAAAGCAATATTTTTGAGGTCGATGATTAGATTAGAATCCGTCCAAAATTATATTCCTAAATCACATATCCCGCTCCTTCCAACCAAACATGTGTTGGCAGTTTTCTTTTGTAATGGCTACGAAGACCGTTTTGTTGTATATACTTGTTGTTGTTAGAATTTTTCTCTCTAATTACTGGACCAAACGACTTTTTTCATTCAATTTTTAATGTATCCTTATAGTATTATGCGCAAGTTGCACTACCGTGTTTGTACAGCTTAAGTACAAGCAGTTGTACTACAGTAAATACTATTAAAAAATTCTCCCCGTTTGGTAAACCTTGTTTTACATAAAGAAAATTTAGATTAAATATTGGAACCTTTTGGATCTTTTTATTCCCTCCTAACCAGTGGCGTAGCATCCACCCCCGCAACCCCCGCGGTCGCGAGGCCCACAGCGCAAAAGGGCCCACGCGGTTAGAATTTAGAAATTAAAGCCGCAAAACCAAAAGTTGAATTGAAAAACCAGTAAGGCACATCTTATAACGTTGGTGTTAGTTCTGCTCAAATCGTTTTGTTACGTAGCAATGCCAGGGAGTCGTCGATTTTCGGCGTCTTTGGGTTTGATCGCACCGCCAAAATTACGAAGGTTGTCAGAATGATGTCGAAAGCAAAACCTCTCAGTGGCTCACAGAAACGCAGGAAATGGGCAGAAGGGGAAGCACGTATAAAAAAAAATTAAAGTAACCAATATAAACGGCAAATTTTAGGTTACCATTGCCTTTTAATAACGACATGTTATGCTTTTCGACGAAAAAAAAAACGTTGTTTTAGCTTATATCCGAGAGTTTTTAGGATTATTTCCACGAAATATTTTTGCGGGGGGGCCCACGAGAGTCTTGCTACGCCACTGCTCCTAACTGTGCATAAAAAATATGTGTTTCTATCATAATTATGTTGATGCTTTAGGGATTCATATTTAGTCAAGCTGTGCCTGACAGTTGAAAGTAAATTGACAATTTCTTTATCGAGTAAACACATTTGATATTTTCGTGTTTTGAAATTCAGTACTTGCGTCACAAATGATAGGCGAGACATATTGTAGATGAAATCATTCAATAAACAATAAATAAACATGCAGTGTGGTTTAAAGAAATACTTCCTTCCCAGGGAGAAATTTCGTTCCTTTTGGAAGAAGGTACAGAGGCTTGACTGATATTGTTTCAGGTATTTAGCATTATTTCATACATATTCAAAATACTTAAAAGCTAGCGTGTGGCGTTACACTAAATATGAATCCTTGAAGCTTCAACATATAATAGTCTATAAAACTCTCCTTTGTTCTTAGTTCGATTGCTCGACATGGTTATTTATTTCACAGGGTGTTTTCACTTAGTTGAGCATGAATTGAGTTTGAACCTAATGGGATTCGAAATCTACCAATAAAAATTAAACTATGAATACTACTGTAATGACAAACGCACGAGTGCTAAAAGCATCCGCAAATGAGCCACGAGCCTTAAAAGGTTAGGACCCAGCTAGACAATGATTCAGAAGACTTTGATTAAAACGAAAAAAAATAGTGAACAATGATTTTGCAGTTATTATCCACACCACACCGCTTTCTCGCAACGAACTTTCTAGATAAAATGGTTTTTATCAGAGAACAATAAGTTAATTTATTGAATTGTTTTGTGTTTAGAACAAAATCTAAAACACATCCGTGTGTTTGACTAATACATTAACTTGCGGTGATGGTGTATGTATAGGAATGTCGAATAAATGTAGACGGTGGTAATGGTTAGAAAATTCAACTTCTTATCATGATGTTACACATTCTTATCACAATTACACATTATTTTTGCAATATTCTTTCGTGTGACATTGCTATAGAAGCTCACTCGCATGCTATATCAAGTTTTTTTAAACCTTGTAATCTTAAATTTAGTCGTATTTGTGTTTTTGGCAATGCATCAATATTTCTCGATATAGTTGCAACAAAATTTTTATGTAACATTTTTTATTCCCACTAATATTGCACCACATCACAACCGTGCCAACAAAAAATCTATCAATTTTTCTATTTTTTATAGAGTGTTGTCTTGTTTTTCCTCTGATCAGTGTTTGCGTAATTAATTCGATTTATTTAAAGTTATTGCCCGATTCTGTATAGTGTATTTTTGTTTTATTTACTTTTGTTATTTGACTGTTTTTTATGAGGACGGACGCGTATTTTCACGTTTTTAACTTTGTCTTTAAGTTATGCCCGTCCTCCAGGTCCTCTACGTTTTGTCACTTTTGTGTTTGTTCGTTTGTTGTTGTTTTGTTTTATACCAGAGCGACCGAAATAAAATTAATTGATTGATGTACAGTTATGTACATGATAAGATTCAAAAGGTGTCAATATCTAATATAAATTTTCGGACCTCCTGAAGTATGCGCACCAAGATGGCGCACAACCTGAACACAGGTTGTGTACCAGGTTAGGGTTCAGGTTATGCGACGTCTTGGTGCGCATACTTCAGGAGTACCAAATTTTCTTTATGTAAAGCAAGCTTTTCCAAACGTGGAGGAACTTTTTCATAGTATTTGATGTAATACAACTGCTTGTACTTAAGTTGTACAAACGCGGTAATGCAACTTGCGCATAACACTACTAAGTTTACATTAAAGATTGAATAAATAAAGTAGTTTAATAAAGTGAGAGAAGAATAAAAATAGGCGAAGGGAGGATTGTAACGAAAAAGGTTGGGAATCACTTATGTAACCATCGTTTCTTCAACATTTCTCTCGTTTTATTAAAAACCATGTGAAAACCAGTGAAACCATTCAAACGAGTAAAGGAGACTATAAATTCTTGATACATCGAGCACGGAATATTAGTTTGCTCGGTGGATAGGAAGAAATATTGCGATACCGCGTCGCACTGTAATTTCCATGGTTACTTAGACAGTGTATTACTGATTACAGTATGTTATTGATTTTTTTTAACCGAAATCTTAATTCAATGTCATTTTTCTTATATCAACATAAATAAAATAAAAATTTCATAACGTAGAGTTTTAGAATTTTTTTAATTTATTAAATAAAATTTGTCTGTTTCTATGGCAAATTTTCAATAATTTGAGTTCTAACACTTCAACGATTAAGACACCGCGCCCTTCTTTTGACATAAAATAAAACTCAAATCGGAGGTATTAGAAACTGTCTGAATTTCATTTCCTTCTGCTCCGGAATTTAGGTAACAGTAAAGTCAGTAACTGAACTATATAAGACTTATTGGACACGGAGTGGATATTTGGGTCGTTTTGTTATCATGTTGTTTTTCTTCTTCGTATCGTATTGAAAAAAATCGCTTTTCTTTTTTACTACTGGATCAGACTGTATTTTTCGATAGAAGACTATATTCAAAAAAGGGTATTTTTTATTTCCGTACTACTCCGTGCCCATATATTTGAGCATCGTTCTCTTGTTTCTAAGTAAATTTGATATCAACTGGGCGAGATGTTGTGCATAAAATTCTCTAATAAGAAACATTACCGTCCTGTTTATATTCTTTTATTTATATTATGTATTAACTTACTTGTTTCGTCTAAATTTAAGATAAACTAGCTGAACAGTTCTAAGTCACAATGAAGATATTTCTTGCATCGATTCTGCTGTTGGTTGCTGTAATCTGTGTGTTACTTGGTGCCACATACGGAAAGATCTATGGAATACGTTAGTTTAAATTTATTTATTTACCAAAACCCTAAATTATTTGACAAAAATTACAGCAAAGTTCTACATCAAATCTATTTATATTAGCATGAAGATTACTTCTATGCAAAATGATAAACTAAACTTGATAACAAAATTTCAATCTGTATAAAACTATAGGAAGTTACTAAACGACATACTCTTATTCAAATTAAAAATCAACTGATATCAGATCAGCTAAAACTATCGATTACTAATTTTTCTGCATTACCGATATTTATCTTATTGTTGTGGTTGAGTTCTAATGTAATTCTAATTTATATTTAATGCAGCATGTCGGGAAAACGGTCAATGTGTATTCGGCCATCATTGCAATCCATCAACGTGGTTATGCGTTGAAGGTAAATTTGTAATATTATTACCAAGTGGCTCAATTTCTATAAACACCATCAGTCAGGGTTGTAGCCAGGAATTTTCAAAGATAAAAGGGGAATCTGAAATTCTTATTCTCAAGTTAGGCCATATCAGCTAAAGAAACTAAAAACGCGGGTTTTCAAGGGTTTCGACTCAAGAGTTTGAAGGTCTAGAAAGCGTTTTGGGCTACTATGTATGATACAGAAAGATGCTTTTTCACATTTCAAAAGGAGGCTTCCGTCCCTTATCCTCTGCTATTTGTCCAAACACCATTTCGAGGCCATCGAAAATATCCATAGCCGAATGCAAATCACTTTTCTACAACACAATTGGTTCATAAACTCTACCACAAGTTTATCATTGTCTTTCAAATTTTTGTGTGTTTCCGTGTCCATTTAAAATCCAAGCACAGATTTCAAACTTTATTAGTTTTGTTATTTTATTACAAACCTTTACCGATGATATATATATCAGCAACAGAAACATTTACAAAACTTATTATTTCTTTCCAGGGAGTCAGGGATAGGCAACCCATGAGTCAACGGAAAGAAAAATGAATTCGACAATCATTTGCTAAATATAAAGTAATAAAATATTCTGCAGCATTCGTAAGTTTTGTATTTGGAGCATGTCAGCATCTTCATAGAACAGCATTAGAATATCCAAACATCCATCCATACGGATACTTGTGCGTTTTTATAACTTTCGAACGTTATATATGAACGCACTTTGATTGATTTAGTATAAATTGTATGGAAAACAAAAACGGAATCTGGAATTACCTTAATTTCATTCGTAGAAGTCTAAACACAAGCGCCATGCTATATATGTGCCAATGTTTATAAATCCATTTAAAATGGCCTGATGTGGTATATATATCAGTGATTAACATATAACACTTGGTACGCCCTGGGGTTTTCTATACACCCGGTTGACGAGCACTGGTTTAGAACCCCCCGAACCCGAGACGATGATGACCAATCTAAACTCACAGTCACAAAACTATATGAAAACTACTCCACGCTACCAACGTATTCCTATCCGAGGCTTCCAAGCTCACCCGACAATCAATATTTTATAATGATGGCCCACTATACTTGACATCCAAAATAATTTGGTAAATTATAGGTGATGTTATACATAAAATTAGATAGCCCCCCCCCCCCAAACACACACCCCGCACACACAGACAGACACGGGAACGCGCCCGTTTATATACGACAGAGATATCGAAACAACGTTGAAAGCCGACATAACATATTAAAAATTGAGTGTTTTTTTTTTACAAAAGTAGAAAAGAACTAGACCTAGGGTTCCCAATCGGTACCTACTAGGGGAAGCAGAGCAGTGGGTGGGGTGGGGGGGGGGGGGGGGGAGGACACCATGCTGCCACAAAACTGATTTTTCTTTTGCAAGAAAACTCCCTTGTTCTTCTCAGTTTGATTGCTTGACAAGGGTATTTCACACGGTGTTTTCACTCTCTTGAGCATTAATCGTTGGGACCTAATGATATTTGAAATCAACCAATAAAAATAACATTATAAATACTACTGTAATGACAAACACGAGTGCTAAAAGCATCCGGAAATGCCACAAGTCAAAAAAGGTTATGACTAGGGCTGGGCATTTTCAAATATCTGATGATTTCAGAATCGAATCGAATAATTATTTTTGGCCCCCATTCTTGAATACTTGGGAGATATCTAAGTATATGTAAATTTCTCATTGTATTGGGTCTTCCAGACACATAAATTACTGAAAACATAGAATATATCATTCAGAATACAGCGTTCACACACAATCAAAACCACGCTTTCTCCAATACTTCATTTATATGTCAGATTTCCGTTGCGAAATTGAGAAATTCACCTCGACCATTGGTGGAAAGAAAGAAACAAAATGGCGGCGATTCGAAATTTGGCTCTGAATCGATTCTAATAATTACTATTCGATTCAAATATTGAATTTGAAATGCCCAGCCTAAGTTATGGCCCACTGAACTAGACAATGAATTGGAAGGCTTTACTTGAAATGAAAAACAAAACTGATAAGAAAACAAGGATTTTGCGGTTATTATTCACACCACGTCGCTTTCTTGGAACGAACTTTCTAGATAAAAGGGTTTTAATCAGAAAACATGAGAATTACTTATTGGATTGTTTTGTGTTTAGAACAAAATCCAAAACACATCCGTGTGTTTGACTAATACGTAAACTTGCGGTGATGGTGTATGTATAAGAATGTCGGATAGCAGAATGTCGTAAAGGGATTACCTAACCGCTGGTCAGTTACGACTTCCTCCCCCATTAAGTCCATGTTTCCGAAAACAAATTACTAACTAATCCCTTAGCCGACATGGAATGGTAATCGGGCGAGAGGCCGTGGTTCGCCATACGGTTAAGCCGTCATATCGGCTTTCCTCTTCTTGGGATAAATATGTAAATCCTATAACATGTGGCGGGCGGGGGAGTGTCAGCATGTTATAAGATTGAGTTTGTTGCTTATATTGATGATTTAAAAATAGTAATAATACAATAATACCCAGGTCGCTTAAACCTACCTAAAGGCCGCCTTCTGTTGGTGAATATTATTCGGCTTTCCTTTTCCTATTGTAGTATGACTCGATGTTAGACTCTTTTATGGGTGACGCTGCTCGATGACCATTTACTGGATTACCATGGTACCTTCATACTGATATACAGTTTTCTTCCATTTTACTGAATTCTGTTCGCACATTTTGTATTTTCGTTATGTGAAAATAAACTACTGGCTCACTGACAAACATTTCACTCTTATTGACCTTCAGTTTATCATACTCATGTACAACAACGCCTATAATCTGTTTTCTACCCACCTGAATTATTTTGGAAGTCAAGTATAGTGGGCCATCATTATGAAACTCGCCCGTTACCAAGTGTATGCCACTTTTAAATGGATTTATAAAGATTGGTACATATAAAGTATGGCGCTTGTGTTTATAAACTTATGTACTACTTATGTCTGACGTTTCCTCTTTGTATTAGAATTCTACGAATGAAATGGAGGTAATCCCAGACCGTGTTTGTTTCCCATACAAATTATACTAAATCAATCAAAGTGCAAAAATCGCTTTTCCCAAAAAAGGAGGACGCGTTCATATATGACGTTCGAAAGTTATATACAGACGTACAAGTATCCGTATGGATGTTTGGATAATGTTGTTCTAATACTGTTCTCTGAAGATGCTGACATGCTCCAAATCCAAAACTTACAAAATGATCGAATGTTATTGCTGCAGAATATATTATTAATTCGTAATTAGCAAATTATTGTCGAATTTATTTTTCTTTCTAGAAAAGCTTCCCCAATGACGCTGAAAAGAAAAAAAAAGTTTTTATAAATGTTTCTGTTGCTGGTATATCGGTAAAAATTTGAAATAAAATAGTAATAACTAGATAGCGATCGGAAACCGCCGACTTATCGATCTTGCGGTTTCGATTCCTTCGCTCTAACTCCATAGCGACACCACGTGTCCCATCACTAATTAATTGATAACTCGCTGATTATACGACATATTTCATCCAAAATCAATACGATTCTGGTCCGAGATATGATGAATGCACATGCAAAATTTGGAACATATCTCGCTCTCGTGAGATATCGCGTAACATACGAAAGTGAAACAGACAAACAAACAGACAAATATCTATCAACATTCTTACCGATCGAGATCAATAAGTAATAAAGTTTGAAATCTGTGCTTGGCTTTTTAGAAAACACCGAAAAACACAAAAATTTGAAAGACAATGATAAATTTGTGGTGGGGTTTATGAACCAACTGTGTTGCATAGAAGTGATGTGCATTCGGCTACGGATATTTGCGGTGGCTTCGAAACGGCGTTTGGACCGATAGCAGGGCGTAGCCAGGGGGTAAGGGACGGAAGCCCACTTTTGAAATGTAAAAAAGCAATATTCTGTATCATACATAGCAACTTTGAGTAGCTTAAAACGAATTTTAGATCCTCGAAGTCTTGATTCGAGACCCTTGGAAACCCCACGTTTACCGACTCTAGCTGTTATAGCTTTACTTGGAAATTAGAAATTTCGGAACCACCTTCATCATTGCAAATTCCTCGCTACAACCCTGACTGATGGTGTTTATAGAAATTGAGCCACTTGGTAATAATATTACAAATTTACCTTTAACACAATCCCCTGTTGATGTATCGCAATGTTGGTTAAATTCACAGGCCTCTTCACATGCTGCATTAAATATAAATTAGAATTGCATTAGAACCAAGTCACAACAATAAGATAAATATCCGTAATGCAGAAAAAATAGTAATCGATAGTTTTAGCTGATCTGTGATCAGTTGATTTTTAATTTAAATAAGAGTATATCGATTAGTAACTTCCTATAGTTTTATACAGATATAAATTTTGTTGATTTATTGAGTTTAGTTCATGAAGCCATTCTTTTGCATAGAAGTAATCTCCATGTTTTTATAAATTGCGTTGATGTAGAACTTCACCATTTTTGTCAAATAATTTAAGATTTTAGTAAATAAATAAAATTGAACTAACGTATTTCTTGCATCTGTCCGTATGTGCCACCAAGTAACATACACAATACAGCAACCAACAGCAGAATCGATGCAAGAAATATCTTCATTGTGACTTAGAACCGTTCAGATAGTTTATCTTAAAATTAGGTGAAAGCGGTAAGTTGATACATAATATTAATTTAAAAATAAAAAAACAGGACGGTCGTTTATTAAGGAATTATGGTTTTGAACTCTATGCATAACATCTCGTCCAGTTGTTATCAAATTTATATAGAAACAAGAGCGCGATGCTCAAATATATGGACACGGAGTAGTACAAAAATATACCCTTCTAATGAATTAACCATTGAAATTTCAAAGCAGTATCCAGTAGTTAAAGGGAAAAGCGATTTTTTTCAACTCGATACTACGAAAGAAAAACAACTATAAGGAAACAACGAGATAGTGATCAGAGATCACTGCTTATCGATATAGCGCCATGTATCCTTCGCTCTGACCAAAGTGACTATAATAATTATAGTCACTTTGGCTCTTACCTAATAGTGTGAAAACTTTTTTGATGGATACTTGCGCATCGCACACACACTAAGCACATGCGCGATCCTGCCTGAAAAATCTGGGACTAATCATACACATTCTCTCGCTTTGCAAAAATCTAGATCTTTTCATCACTAATTAATTAATACCTCACTTATACTACATAATTTACCCAAAATCAATAGGCTTCTGGTCCGAGATATGATGAGTGCACATGCAAAATTTGGAGCAGATTCAACCTCGCTTCCGTGAGATATCGCGTGTATCTAACAGACAAACAGACAGACAAATACCTATCAACACACTTACCGACAGGGTTACCATCTACCTACAGCTAAAAATAAGCGCGGGTGTCAAAATGGTATTTTTTGGTGTACTTAACAACGGCAGAAACACCGTATAAAAATGAGAAAGAAATCATCCAAGAGTCTCTTCCGCTCTCCCAATTTTTATCCACTTAAGTTTTCTTTTATTAGAAGTCGCTTCGAACATTTATCCCTAAAAACAGTATCCTTAAAAACTAACATCAACTATTGTAACTGTGTCACAGTTTGCCTGGAAATACCGCAAACCCTACCGCTAACAGAAACAGTGCGCCTGAGAGTGAGCGAGTCTGAGGCATGAGGTGACGGCGGGAACGTAATTAATCGATATGTCACGCGAATACGAGTTGCGTATAATGATAAACAGCATTCCTTGTTTCCACGGAAGCTTTTTAGGCAAACATGAACGTGCCATCCATGTTTTTAAGACAAAATAAGCACGCAACTCAAAAATAAGCACATCGTTACTTTATAAGACGCGGGCTAGAAAATAAGCACAAATCTTAGAAATAAGCACGATATGGTAACCCTGCTTACCGATCAAGATCGATAAGTAACACCATGATAACAAAACGACCCATATGTCCACTCCGTGTCCAATAAAGTCTTATATAGTTCATTTACTAACTTTACTGTTAGCTAAATCTTGGAGCAGAAGAAAATGAAATTCAGACAGTTTCTAACACTCCTAATTTGAGTTTTATTTTATGTCAAATGAAGGACGCGGTGTTTTAATCGTCAAAGTGTTAGAACTTAAAGTATTAAAAACTTGATAAAGAAACAGACAGATTTATGAATACAAGAAATAAATTTGATGAATTGAAAAATTCAAACACTCTACGTTAAGGAAAATTTTTTGCTATTTATGCCGATATATAAAAAATGACATTGAAGTACTGAATTCGGATCAGAAAATGCAATACGTTACTGTAATCAGTAATACAATGTCTAAGTAACCATGGAAATTACAATGCGCCGCAGTATCGCAATATTTCTTCCTTTCCACCGAGCAAACTGATATTCCGTGCTCGATGTATCAAGAATTTATAGTCTCCTTCACTCGTTCGACTGGTTTCACTTGTTTTAAAACGAGAGAGATGTTGAAGTAACAATGGGTACATAAGTGATTCCCAACCCTTTTCGTTACTTTCAATCTTTAATGTACTCTTAGCTAGTATTATGCGCAATATGCACTATTTGTACAGCTTAAGTACAAGCAATTGCACTGCAGCAAATAATATCAAAAAATTCGTTCCCGTTCGGAAAACCTTGCTTTACACAAAGAAAATTTAGATTAGATATTGGAACCTTTTGGATCTTTTTATTCCTTCCTAACTGTACATAAAAACTACGTGTTTCCACTATATGTTGAAGCTTCAAGCATTGCTTTAAAGTTTAAACCACACTGCATGTTTATTTATTGGCTGATTTCATCCTCAGTATGTTTCGCCATGGCATTTGTGACGCATGCACTAAACTTTAAAACACGAAAATGTCAAATGTGTTTTGGCTTAAGATTTTACTTGATAAAGAAACTGTCAATTATAAAATTAAAGATACCTTGCCGAGATTAAACAACATATCTTTTATTAAATGAACAAGACAGTTTGAACTCATACTTGAATAGATTGTAAAATTCGAATATGTTTTTATTTACATAAACATCTTGATAAGAAGTTAAATTTTCTAATCATCACAACCATCTACGTTTATTCGACATTCTTATAGATACACCATCGCCGCAAGTTTATGCATTAGTCAAACACACAGAAGTGTTCTAGATTTTGGTTTAAACACAAAACAATCTAATATATTGTTCTCTGGTTAAAACCATTTTATCCAGACATTTTGTTCCAAGAAAGCGACGTGCTGTGCATAATAACTGTAAAATCATTGTTTTCTAATGATTTTTATTTTTTTTAATTCAAATGAAAGCCCCCCAAATCATTGTCTAGTTCAGTGGATTCTAACCAAATTTCCCTGCGCCATTGCGCAGTGCCACCAGGCCATTTGCGCGGTAGAATATCATTCTTGCGCACTTGCAACATTACGTTTTCGTAGCGAAGGCTGTGACTCATATTTTTTAACGCCTATCTTAAATGCCAGTTCCATCACATGTAATTTGCTTGCCCATGTTCATTGTGATGTCGCATACGTGTCTGTTAATAACCTGTTTATTGTAATGTCACACACGTGTCTGTTACGTCCTTTGACTTATGTGCTAACTACTAAGTTCTTTGACTTGGAATCATTTGGAACGAACTATTTTAAGCCGATTCTACAATGCCAGCGCTGGCCGGTGTCGCATTTCAAGAAGCTATTGGAGTTAAATGTGTACTTTGTTTGCATTCTAATAATATATTATTGTAATGTTTCACATAGTTTGTAAATCATTTGTGACTCTGCTCAGCCTTAAAAATAGCCTGTTCCAAATGATTTCAAAAAAGTACTTGGACGTAACAGACACGTGTGTGACGTCATAATGTTCGTATTAGACACGTATGTGACATCACAATGGACAGGGGAAAGCAAATTACATGTGAAATATGGAACAGGCATTTAAGATAGGCGTTAAAAAATATGAGTCACAGCCTTCGCTATGAAAACGTAATGTTGCAAGTGAGCGGGAATGATATTTTACTGCTCAAATGATCTGGTGGCACTGCGCAATGGCGAAGGGAAATTTGGTTAGAATCCACTGAACTAGACAATGATTTGAAAGGCTTTAATTTAAATTGAAAAAAAAATAAAAATCATTAGAAAACAATGATTTTGCAGTTATTATCCACATCGCTTTCTCGGAAAACGAACTTTCTAGATAAAAATGGTTTTAAGCAGATAACAATAGGTTCGTTCATTTATTAGATCGTTTTGTGTTTAGAAGAAAATCTAGAACATTTCCGTGTGTTTGACTAATGCATAAACTTGTGGTGATGGTGTATCTATAAGAATGTCGAATGAATGTAGATGGTGGTAAGGATTAGAAAATTCTTATTATGATGTCAATAAATTTAAAAACATAATAGAATCTTATAATCCATACAAGTTAGAGTTGTATTTGTATTAGTACAAACTGTCTTAGTACTTCAATAAAAGTTATGAAGTTTAATCTTGGTAAGGTATTTTTAATTTTATAATATTTACAGTTGTGGTAAACAGACAGTTTCTTTAACAAGTAAAATCTCAAGCCGTATCACATTTGACATTTTCGTGTTTTGTTTAGTGCATGCGTCACGAATGTTAGGCGGGGCATATTGTAGGAGAAATCAACCAATAAACAATAAATAAACCATCAATTTTATTGAAAAATTATCTTACCGCTCACAGGTGGACCACTGATATCTAATTCAGTAATTTTAGCGTAGTTAATCACATCGTTACTGCAATTGCAGAATTAAACTAAAGCTCACATAAACCATATCAGGCATTATGAAAATTAAGTTATACCACTATTTTTTGGGAACGTAACGTAAAACTGACAAATAACACGCAAAACTATAAAAACGAGGCAATGTTCACAACCCTGCTTGAACATCTGTCTGAGCAGCGGCAGAAACTGCAATTATTTCTTATTTGGTATGGTTAAGAGTTAATGTAACAAACAAGGAAATCGATGCCCCACAAAATCCTAATGCTAAATAGCTAATAAGTACAGATAATAGGCTATTGTTCAGTTGTTACACACTGAATATTGTATTTCATATGATTTCAATATTAGACACTAGAATAGACTTGGAAAAATGCCAAAAAAACGTCAAAAAGCCAAACGGAAATTCTGACGCCAAACGCATTTTAAAAAAAGCCAAAAATGGCAAATTTGGCGTTAGAAAAGCCAATATGGCAACCCTGGACTGGAATAAAAATAGGCGAAGAAAGAAATGTAACGAAAAAGTTTGGGAATCACTGGTAACCATCCCTTCTTCATCATTTCTCTCGTTTTTAAACAAGTGAAACCAGTCAAACGAGTGAAGGAGACTATAAATTCTTAATACGTCGAGCACTGAATATCAGTTTGCTCGGTGGATTGAAAGAAACATTGTGAGACTGCGTCGCACTGTAGTTTCCACGGTATTACTGATTACAGTAATTTATTGCATTTTCTGAACCGAAATTAGTACTGCAATGTCATTTTTATATATCGGCATGAATAGCAAGAACTTTTCTTTCACGTAGAGTGTTTGAATTTATCAATTTTATTTCTTGTATTCAAAAATCTGTCTGTTTCTATAGTAATACTTGAGGTTCTAACACTTTAACAATTAAGACACCGCGCCCTTCTTGTAGAAATAAAATAAAACTCAAATCGGAGGTTCTGGAAACTGTCTGAATTTTTTTTCTTCTGCTCCAAGATTCAGCTAACAGTAAAGTTAGTAAATGAACTATATTAGACACGAAGTGGACATATGGGTCATTTTGTTGTTTCCTTATTATTTTTTTCTTCAACTACTGGATACTTTGCTTTGAAATTTCAATGGTTAGTTCGTTAGAAGGATATTATTTATAGAAGGCTATATTTCCGTGCTACTCCGTGTCCATATATTTGAGCATCGCACTCTTGTTTCTATATAAATTTGATAACAACTGGGCGAGATGTTATGCATATAGTTCAAAACCATGATTCCTTAATAAACGACCGTCCTGTTTTTTATTCCTAAATTTATATTATGTATCAACTCACCTCTTTCACCTAATTTTAAGATAAACTATCTTATCAGTTCTAAGTCACAATGAAGATATTTCTTGCATCGATTCTGCTGTTGGTTGCTGTATTGTGTATGTTACTTGGTGGCACATACGGAAGGATCACCGTACCAATAGGTTACCTTTTATTAAATTATTTCACAAAAATTGTGAAGTTCTACATCAAATCGATTTATATTAACATGGAGATTATACTTCTATGCAGAAGGATGCCTTCATGAACTAAACTTGATAACAAAATTTGTATTTGTAAAAAACTATAGGAAGTTATTAAACGATATACTCTTATTTAAATTTTAAAATCAACTAATTACAGCTCAGCTAAAATTATCGGTTATTAATTTTTCTTCATTACCGATATTTATCTCATTGTTGTGGTTGAGTTCTAATGCAATTCTAATTTATATATAATGCAGGATGTGAAGAAGACTGTGAACCCGATCGAATTTGCGATTTATTAACGGGACTATGCGTTTGAGGTAAATTTGTAATATTATTAAAAAGTGGCTGAATTTCTATAAATACGGTTCCGTTACATTTGAACCCACGTACATTTGAACCCATGACAATTGCACCTGCATGCTATTGCACATGTGGAATTTTTTTTTGTTGAACCCATACCAACCCTAACCCATGGGATTTAGCACCCGCATATAGATTGAACCCGCGGATATACACATGGGTTCAAATGTACGTGGGTTCAAATGTACGGTCACCTATAAATACCATCAGTCAAGGTTGTAGCCAAGAATTTGCAATGATGATGGTGGTTTTAAAATTTCTAATTTCCAAGTAAGGCCATAACAGGTAGAGGGCCGTTAAACGTGGGTATTCAATGGTCTCGAATCAAAACTCTGAGGGTTTAAAAATCGTTTTAAGCTACTAAAAGTTGCATGTATGATACAGAAAGATGCTTTTTCACATTTCAAAAGGGGGCTTCCGTCCTCTACCCCTGGCTACGTCCCTGCTATCAGTCCAAACGTCATTTCGAGGCCATTGCAAATATCCATAGCATCACTTTTATGCAACACAATTGGTTCATAAACTCTACCAAGTTTATCATCGTCATCCAAATTTTTGTGTTTTTTCGTGTCTTTTCAAAAACCAAGCACAGATTTTAAACTTTTACAGATATAACAGCAACAGAAACATTCACAAAAACTTTTTTCTTTCTTTTCAGGGTGATTGGGGATGAATTAACAGAAAGAAAAATGAATTCGACAATAAATTGCTAAATACAAATTAATAAAATATTCTGCAGCAATAACATTCATTCATTTTGTAAGTTTTGTATTTGGAGCATTTCAGCATCTTCAGGGAACGGTATTAGAACAACATTATCCAAACATCCATACGGATACTTGTACGTTTGTATAAATTTCGAACGTTATATACGAAAGCGTCCTCCTTTTTTGTAAAACGCGATTTTTGTACTTCGATTGATTTAGTATAATATGTATGGGAAACAAACACGGTCTGGGATTACCTTAATTTCATTCGTAGAATTCTAATACAGAGAGGAAACGTCAGACATAAGTAGTACATAAGATTATAAACACGAGCGCCATGCTTTATAAATCCATTTAAAAATGGCATAATGTAGTATATATATTAGTGATTACCATATAACACTTGGTACGCCCTGGGGTGCTCTATACACCCGGTTGACGAGCACCTGTTTAGAACCCCCCGAACCCGAGACGGTGATGACCAATCTAAACACACAGTCACAAAACTATATAAAACCTACACCACGCTACTCACCTATTCCTATCCAAGGCTTCCAAGCTCACCCGACAATTTTATACCCCGAACACGACGATTAAAACCTGCTTTACATACGTATTGTCACTTTATGTGCTCACTATGCAGGGGCGTGCCAAACATTTCTGCTGCCTGGGGCGAGTTTCATAATGATGGCCCATTATACTTCCAAAATAATTCAGGTGGGATGGTAAACAGATTATAGGTGTTGTTGTACATGAGAATAATGAACTAAATGTCAATAGGAGCGAAATGTTTGTCAGTGAGCCAGTAGATTATTTTCACATAACGAAAATACAAAATGAGCGAACAGAATTCAGTAAAATGGAAGAAAACTGTATACCAGTATGAAGGTACCATGGTAAACCAGTAAATGGTCATCGAGCAGAGTCACCCATAAAAGAGTCTAACTTCATGTCATACTAGCCTACAATAAGAAAAGGAAAGCCGAATAATATTCACTAACAGAAGACGGTCTTTAGGTAGGTTTAAGCTATGGTTACCATATTTGAAAAAGCAAAACTCCGGACAGTGCATGAGTATTTTCGGCGCACCCGAAGTATGTGCACCAAGATGACGCACAACCTATAATATGTTCAGGTTGTGCGCCATCTTGGTGCATATACTTCAGGAGCTCCGTATTTTCATGAGACCATATGTATGCGCTACCGAAATGCTAAGCCTGCAAACGCTATACCAGGGATCACCAACGCGTTGCCCGCGGGCATCAAGTTGCCCGCGAAGACCATATGAGTCGCCCACAGGTCTGTTCCAAACTAAGCTTAATAACGGCTATTATAAGTAAGCTACATCAATTAAATTTTGTCCTGCAATTTTCGAATAAATCACACTTATATGGGAACTAGAAATGACACTATATTAATTATTGTAACCATCAATCTTATTTCTATTTGACCTCAGTAATGTGACGGGTCAATTAACACTCTTCCAATTATGACATCACACTGAGATCACTTTCCACAAACCCGCGCTTTTTCTTGTCCGTTGGTTAGCGGAGCAGTAATAATACAATTATTGATTCCAAAGAAAAATCATCATTTTCACGATGAATGGGAAGTGGATATATTTTTACCACCATAAAAACAGCCTTCGTGTGTCTCATTAGTGGGGCGATTTTAGCGACGGCAAAGCGGAGGGATATTTCACATCTTGTCACGTAATCTTCCGCGCTAACTACCCGCTGTTCAGCACGGTACGGACAGAAAAAGCTCGCGATTCAAATCATAGTGCAATCCTATTTTACGAGACCATCGTTTGTTTCAACCTATATTTTCGAATCAACATTCTTGACATAAACTCAGGATAGGAGGAGATTTACATATTTATCCCGGGGGAGAAGATAGCCGATAGGACGGCTTAACCATATGACAAACCACGGCTTTTCGCCGGTTACCATGTCGGGTATGGGATTAGTTAGTTGTTTGTTTCCGGAAGCCTGTACTTGATGGCGAAGGAAGCCTTAGCCGACCAGCGGTTAAGTGAACCACCCTACGGCGGCGAGGAGTCCACCAATCCTTTCGCACATAACTATCCCCGCATGGGATGCGAACCTAACGCTTAACACGATGGCCCACAGCGCCGCGACTCACTCTACCAGGAACAAACATGGAACACGCCTCACTGATGAAAATCTGCAAGGCTCGCTCAGAGTTACAGGGTCAAGTTACACGTCGGAGTATAATACTCTGCAACATTTGATAGAACAACTGTTAAGTCCATTTTATCTTAGACTTGTGCAGAGTGTTGAAAATCAATTTAAAAACACTCAGTTTTGAAATACAAGTGTTATTGATAGAAATTTATTTGCAACGTTGTGATATGCGTTTGATTTCCTGGAGAATCCGAAAGTTTATTAGTGTCTATACTTCACTAAATGCCAGTAATTATATCAATAATTGAAGCTTAGTCCAGCAACTGACTTTTTGAGAAGTGTACATTGAACTGGTAGCCCGCAGCTTAATTTGTACCCAAAAAGTAGCCCTCGGCTTCGAAAAGGTTGGTGACCCCTGCGCTATACGATACTCATTCTAAAGCGCCAGCTACCGAAATGAAAAGTATTGTCTTCAGTCACAAGCAGAATCTCACACCAGGCGGGTAACCACTCTCTAAATATAGCTCTAAATAAATCGCAACTTCAGAGTGGAAAATAATAATGAGAATTAGGTTGTGCCAAAAAGGAAGAACAGCAATTACATGCTCTAAACAAATTACAGACACGCTTGTAAGTCAAGTCACTACAACTTTACTCTTCTGATCATGCATATTTTTCTGGAGATCTAATACCCTTCAATGGGGCATTTACAGTTGTCTTCTGTAAATGCCACACATTTTTTCTAAGGCGTCTTTTACTTAAGTGGCAATTGTATCGGCAATCTCGTTTGCCTTGTTTGTAAACTCAATCAATTTTGATTGCAAACCACCTTTCCTTCAGTCAAAATATTGAATAATTGTAGGAAATAATTTCAGTTCATTGTGATTACCATCTGTTGCAACGCCAAAATACGCGGTATCTTTTTCTTCAAAACTTTACATTACATTACTTCGCTACATTAGAATCAGGGAAATCTTTTCAAGTAAAACAGATGTACAGTCCATGGATAAAAAGCTATGATGATGCTTAACAGCGTGAATGCAAGAGTGCCGCAGCCTTCTGCGGCAGTGATTTCATCTTCGCATTTGCTTCCTGCTGTAACAAAATAATTTGTCATTTTCGTTGATCCAACAGCCTCTCTTACTGCTTTGCGATGTATTTCCGATTGCAGATGTGTGTTTAAATCACCATTACCTTTGTGCACGACAGATATATAGATTCCTGATTTGCAAACCAAGCATTCTGCCTCAAAATCATTCCAGCCTTTTCTAAAACATGGATGTTTGGATTTATAAACATTGGCACATATACAGCATGGCGCTTGTGTTTATAAACTTATGAATCACTTTTGTCTGGCGTTTCCTCCCTGTATTAGAGTTCTACGAATGAAATTAAGGTAATTTCAGACCGTTTTTGTTTCCCATACAATTTATACTAAGTCAATCAAAGTGCGTATATATATATAACGTTCGAAAGTTATAAAAACGCACAAGTATCAGTATGGATGTTTGGATATTCTAATGCTGTTCTATGAAGATGCTGACATGCTCCAATGTTATTGCTGCAGAATATTTTATTACTTTATATTTAGCAAATTATTGTCGAAGTCATTTTTCTTTCTGTT
Source organism: Styela clava (assembly GCF_964204865.1). NCBI lineage: Eukaryota > Metazoa > Chordata > Ascidiacea > Stolidobranchia > Styelidae > Styela > Styela clava. The sequence goes on from NC_135264.1 coordinate 13,465,614, forward strand.
GACTCATGGGTTGCCTATCCCTGACTTCCTGGAAAGAAATAAAAAGTTTTGTAAATGTTTCTGTTGCTGAAATATATATCATCGGTAAAGGTTTGTAATAAAACAACAAAACTAATAAAGTTTGAAATCTGTGCTTGGATTTTAAATGGACACGGAAACACACAAAAATTTGAAAGTCAATGATAAACTTGTGGTAGAGTTTATGAACCAATTGTGTTGCGGAAAAGTGATTTGCATTCGGCTATGGATATTTGCGATGGCCTCGAAATGGCGTTTGGACAAATAGCAGGGGCTTATCCAGGGGGTATAGGACGGAAGCCTCTTTTTGAAATGTGAAAAAGCATCTTTCTGTATCATACATAGTAGCCCAAAACGCTTTTTAGAAAAATGGTAGACTCGAAAAATTAATTTCGGGCGTCTTAAACTGTCCACAAAGTTTATATACTATGGCAACTGGGCTATATATACACACAGACATAAGATTTCCGGCCTCGATGGTATGGAATTGTCCAATTTAATGGCTTTACGACCCTATAAACTAGTGTTGATTGTATATCATAGCTTGCCGTTTTGGGTCGTTGATCCAGCTCAAGGGCCGGCAACCTACTTGCCTATGTTAAACAAGTTCATGGGCGCCATTTTGTGCCATATTTGGGAAACGAGAAACAATGGAGTATGGCAAATTTTCGTCGTGTTGTTATACCGAATCGAATAAGTCAGCTGTTATAAGGGCTAGAATGAAGCCGAAGGGTGGGTTTTAAACTTTAAGCTATATGCTACCTAAATATATAACGATATTAGGCATAAAAACTATCTAATGCATTAAATTTGACCACAAACACACATAGAACCATTTTTTCGAAGATTTTATAGTGTTAAGCCAATTTGACGCTGTAAAATGTTTAAAACTCGACCTTCAAAATTTTTTACCTAAAATATTAGTGAAAATAATAGGTATATTTTAATAATTATGTGCAAACTTCACATAAGACGCCGTTTTAGATGGCCGAGAACAATAGACACAAGATGGCGTCCATTGTCGGAGCGTTGCCTCGCTTGTATGATATATACGCTTCGGTCCAGATTAATGCCAATTAGTCCTGTAAATAAAACACATAGGGGCTTTGTCACAGCTGCTACTTCATGGTCAGACTATGATGGCATTCCTGAATTTGTGAAATGTTTCTTCGTACATGAACAAGAGCCATTATATAATGGCTCTGCATAAACAGTCAATATGTAGTTGTAGACCAATCTATCCCAGTACGGTACTTTTTGATTTTTGTTGCCAATTTCCATAGATTTGTGTCTTCAAATAATCCAGCGGGATAAGCCTCACTTGCTTTTTTCATTGCTGCAGAAGTCAAAGATCAGTCCAGATTTCCCAGCTCTACATCAAATCCAGTCGTTGATCAAATCATAATATCGGAGAGAAAAGTTGTCATGATTCCTATTTAGTCAGTTGACATCAGTATGTGTGCATGAACTGCAGATAGAACATCTCAACTCACGGATTGAACAGATTTAATACAGCACTTGGGACGCGTCAAAGCAACAATTAGAATGTCCCGTTCAAACAGTGCTGGGCGCCCATTATGCATAAAAAACGCTCAGAAAACATCTCATATAAAACATGTACATGCCAAAGCATATATTCTCTTCTCCTAGTTCTTGATAAAAAACATCAAAATTCTTTGTTGGTTAATTGATTTCATATTTATCCCTCGACGCCTCAAACAAAATGGATTTACAATTCAATTACAAAGTCGTCAGTAACTTGGCACCAGGCTCACAATACTGCTGTGCATCACCTAAAAAAGATCTACATGGTCCATACTTTTGTTGCGCGTTTCGTGACCACCTGCAGAGTGGCAACAAGTTTATATCTTACTGGATGTCAAAGCGAAGAATAGAAATTGCAGGATGAACAAACGCAACTTCATCCGGTACAAAAGCTCGCGGACCAGCGGTTGGGAACCACTGCTTTAAACCACACTACAATGCTGCATGTTTATTGACTGATTTCATCTACAACAGGGGTGTCGCGGGCCGCATGTGGCCCCAGAGAACTTCCAATGCGGCCCTGGAACGTCTAACAATAATTGTAATATTCTTTTTTATCTAAATGTAATACATTTTTTGAAACTTTTTAAAGTGAAATTGATTATTCACACAGACAACGACAATTTACTGAAAGTAGTATCGATATAAATAAATTTTTTTTTGTTTCAAATTTGACCTAATTATGAATAAACCTCAAACTAGTAAAAGAATACTTGAAAAAAACACTCCAGGGAATAAATGAAACGCAAAGTACATGATGAAGGTGGCATTTTTAGAGAAAAATAGGAATTGCAATATTTTCTGCATTTCTCAAAATTCCAAAACACATTGTTTAATTTGTCACATTTCTATCAGTACAATGAAAGAATACAATATATATACGTAGACATTATCAGAATAAGCTCAGCAGTCAATATCACAAATTTAAAGGTCAACCTCAAACAAAAATTTTAATGTGTTTGTATATTGTTATAATTATACAACTACCTAGTTACTTAAAATCAATATCAATCATAACTCGAGCGGTCCTAATGCCTATGGTAGGAAATGTGGCGGGGAATGTCTGGTCCGAAAAGTCAGTCATTGTTTGTTTACTGATCTAATTATGTATTAGTCAAACATTCGGATGTGTTTCAGATTTTATTCTAAACACAAAACAATCCAATAAATTAGCATATTACTCTCTGATTACAACAATTTTATCTAGAAAGTTTGTTCCGAGAAAGCGATGTGGTGTGAATATTAACTGTAATCATTACAACCATCTACGTTTATTCGACATTCTTATACATACACCATCGCCGCAAGTTTATGTATTAGTCAAACACACGGATGTGTTTTGGATTTTGTTCTAAACACAAAACAATCCAATAAATAATCCTCATGTTTTCTGATTAAAACCCTTTTATCTAGAAAGTTCGTTCCGAGAAAGCTATGTGGTGTGGATAATAACTACAAAGTCATTGTTTACTAATTTTTTTTTTTTCGTTTTAAAAAAAGCCTTCTGAATCATCGTCTAGCCGGGTCCTAACCTTTTAAGGCTCGTGGCTCATTTCGGGATGCTTTTAGCACTCGTGTGTTTGTCATTACAGTAGTATATTCATAGTCTAATTTTTATTGATAGATTTCGAATCCCATTAGGTTCAAACAATTCATGCTCAACAAAGTGAAAACACCCTGTGAAATAAATAACCTTGTCAATCTTTAATAAATATATCCTTAGCTAGTATTACGCGCAAGTTGCACTACCGTGTTTGTACAGCTCAAGTACAAGCAATTGCACTGCAGCAAATAGTATTAAGAAATTCAAAATTTAGATTAGATATTGGAACCTTTTGGATCTTTTTATTTCTTCCTAACTGTACATAAAAAATATGTGTTTCTATTATATGTTGAAGCTCCAAGGATTCATATTTAGTGTAACGTGCAGCTCACACTCTAGCTTTTAAGTATTTTGAATATGTATGAAAAATGCTAAATAACTGAAACAATATCAGTCAAGCCTCAGTACTTCTTTCCAGAAGGAACGAAATTTCTCCCTGGGAAGGAAGTATTTCTTTAAACCACACTGCATGTTTATTTGTTGTTTATTGACTGATTTCATCTACAATATGTCTCGCCTATCATTTGTGACGCAAGTACTGAATTTCAAAACACGAAAATATCAAATGTGTTTACTCGATAATAAAACTGTCAATTTACTGTCAACTGTCAGGTACATATTGACTAAATATGGATTACCAAAGCTTCAACATATGATAGAAACACATATTTTTTAGTAAGGAATAAAAAGATCGAAAGGTTCCAATATCTAATCTAATTTTTTTTATGTAAAACAAGGTTTCCCAGACGGGGAAGAGTTTTTAATACTATTTACTGCAGTGCAATTGCTTGTACTTAAGTTGTACAAACACAGTAGTGCAACTTGCGCATAATACTACCTAAGGATACATTAAAAATTGAATGAAAAAAGTAGTTTGGTCCAGTAATTAGAGAGAAAAATATACAACAAATATATACAACAAAACGGTCTTCGTAGCCATTACAAAAGAAAACTGCCAACACATGTTTGGTTGGAAGGAACGGGATATACAATTTAGGGATAAAATTTTGGACTGGTTCTAATCTAATCATCGACCTCTCAAATATTGTTTTAACATCTTCTTTTTATCCAGGTATTGTTCCGAATAGTATTTTCCAGTTGAATGTCATGCTCAACATATCCGGGTTCAAGAAACTTGCAAATTTCATTCCGGATTTTATTCAAGTTCTGTCTTCAATTATGATGATGCCTCAAGCTTATTGGAAGTCATTTAGTTTATCCATGTTTACAATAAAGTGTAATAAGTATTTGTTAATTGACGTATTTTCAAAAAATTTCTTAATTTCGCTGAAAGTGATAAAAGAAAAACATATTACGCAGCCAGAAAAACTTGATTTTGTTCTCAACTAAAGGACCAATTGAGAGTGCAGTAAACATGTAAGTGGAAACAAGTACCCTAGTCAAAATGGGATATAAATACCTTTTCTGCATTTTTATCGCAAGGAGAAACATATGTATAGTTGCTGTATCGTAAGCAGATATCATAACAGCGCTATTTTCTCCTATTTCAAAGACTCTGATCCAGCTTGAAAAATAAAATTAAAAATCTACGTAGAGTAAAACTCGAGACAGACATAACATATATATTCAAATTTGAGTGATTTCTTTACAAAAGTAGAAAAGAAGGTGCAGGTGGGTGGATTGGGTGGGTGGAGGCCACAGTGCTACCACAAAACTGATTTCCCTTTCACAAGAAAATAACCCGTTCTTTTCAGTTTGATTGCTTGATAAGATTATTTCCCATGGTGTTTACGCTTTGTTGAGCATGAATTGTTTGAACCTAATGGGATTCGAAATCTACCAATAAATAGAACACTATAAATACTACTGTAATGACAAACGCACGAGTGCTAAAAGCATCCGTTAAAGAGCTACAAGTAAAAAAAAAGTTATGATATGACTAGGGCTAGGCATTTTTTAGTATCTGATGATTTCAGAATCGAATCGTATATTTTTTCGAATCGAACCTCGAATACTTGGGAGATATATGAGTGTACGTAAATTTCTTATTGTATTGGGTATAAATTGATGAAAACATAGAGAACAATAGGTTTATTTATTGGATTGTTTTGTGTTTAGAACAAAATCTAAAACACATCCGTGTGTTTGACTAATACATGACCTTGCGGTGATGGTGTATGCATAGGAATGTCGAATAAATGTAGACGGTGGTAATGGTTAGAAAATTCAACTTCTTATCATGATGTCGCTGTTTGTGTTATTTTTATATGGACCGCAGCGGTCTGGAGTAATAAACGAATTGATTGATTGTTATTGAAAACATAAGATTTTATATATTCAATTACGAGTTGTGTTAGGACAAACTGTCTTGCTACTTCAATGAAAGTTATAAAGTTTATTCTCGGTTAGGTATCTTTAATATGACCATTCATATAAAAGGTTATAAATATTTCTTTCTTTAAACAAAAAAATAGTTAAGAACAGTATGATTTCCCAGGGCTTCGCTTTGATATTCAGTAAGATATGAACTTGTTGCCATCCCGCAGGTGGTCAGGAGACGCGCAACAAAAGCATGGGCCATGGAGATCTTTTCCAGGTGATGCACAGCAGTATTGTGAGCCTGGTGCCAAGTTACCGACAACTTTGTCATTGTAAAGAAAATTCATTTTGTTCGAGGCGTCGATCAAATGCAGAGGGATTACTATGAGATCAGTCAACCAACAAAGCATTTTGTTGTTTTTATCAAGAACGAGGAGAATAGAATAAATGATTTGGCATGTACATGTTTTTATATGAGATGTTTTCTGAGCGCTTTAATAAGCACTGCATTTTATTACGCAAATATATGTTATTATTTTATGCTCCAATTTTTCAATATTTCAATGAACATTTGTCTACACTTGGTCTGATCATCATGTATATAATAGAAACACATATTTTTTATGTACAGTTAGGGAGGAATAAAAAGATACAAAAGATTCCAATAACTGATCTCAATTCTCTTTATGTAAAGCAAACAGGGAGGAATTTTTTAATAGTATTTGCTGTAGTACAACTGCTTGTACTTAAGTTGAACAAACACGGTAGTGCATCTTGCGCATAATACTATAAGGATACATTAAAGATTGAATAAATGATGTAGTTTTTATGCAAAGTGAGAGAGGAACAAAAAACGGTGAAGGAAGGAATGTAACGAAAAAGGTTGGGAATCACTGATCATCGTTTTTTCAACATTTCTCTCGTTTTAAAACAAGTGAAACCAGTCAAACGAGTGAAGGAGACTATAAATTCTTGATACATCGAGCACGGAATATCAGTACGCTCGATGAATAGGAAGAAATATTGCGATACCCCGCGCACTGTAATTTTCATGGTTACTTAGACATTGTATTACTGATTACAGTAACGTATTGCATCTTCTGAACCGAAATCAGTACTTCAATGTCATTTTTCATATCTCGGCATCAATTCATCAAGTTTATTTCTTGTATTCATAAATCTGTCTGTTTCTATAGCGAGTTTTTAATACATGAAGTTCTAACACTTTAACGATTAGGAGACCGCGCCCTTCTTGTAGACATAAAATAAAACTCAGAAGTATTAGAAGTATTATTCATATATTTGAGCATCGCGCTCTTGTTTCTATACAAATTTGATATCAACTGGGCGAGATGATATGCATAGAGTTCGAAACGACACTACCATCCTGTTTTTTATTTTTAGTTTCAACTAATTTTAAGATAAAATATCTGAACGGTTCTAAATCACAATGAAGATATCTATTGCATCGATTCTGCTGTTGGTTGCTGTATTGTGTATGTTACTTGGTGCCACATACGGACATGCTACATACGGACGGATTCAAGAAATACGTTAGCTCAATTTTATTTATTTACTAAAATCTTAAATTATTTGACAAAAATTGTGAAGTTCTTCATCAACGCAATTTATAAAAACATGGAGATTACTTCTATGCAAAAGAATGGCTTCATAAACTAAACTCAATAAATCAACAAAATTCATATCTGTATAAAACTATAGGAAGTTACTAAACGATATACTCTTATTTAAATTAAAAAGCAACTAATCACAGATCAGCTGACTTTAGAGATTACTATTTTTTCTGCATTACCGATATTTATCTTATTGTTGTGGTTGAGTTCTAATGTAATTCAAATTTATATTTAATGCAGCATGTGGAGGAACCTGTGGGTCCGGCCTAACCTGCGATACATCAACGGGGCATTGTGTTAAAGGTAAATTTGTAATATTATTAACAAGTGGCTCAATTTCTATAAACACCATCAGTCAAGGTTGTAGTCAGGAATTCGCAATGATGAAAGCGGGTTCTGAAATTTCTAATTTCCAAGTAAAGCTATAACAGCTAGATGGCCGGTAACTTACAAGCTACTACAAAATGCTATGGCCATGCTTTTGTTGCGCGTCTCCTGACCACCTGCGGGGTGGCAACAAGTTCATATCTTACTGAATATCAAAGCGAATCCCTGAGAAATCATACTGTTCTCAATTATTTTTTTGTTTAAAGAAAGAAATATTTATAACCTTTTATATGAATGATCATATTAAGCAGGAAAGAACAGGAAAATACGCGTGCCGATTTTTAGGCTTCTGAATCTTGCGAGATTCGACGGAGCGCTTTCGCGATGAATCGGGACTGAAAAGGCGAAAAATGTGATTACTCGGCGCCAAAATGTCCCCGGGAGATCAATACCGCACTTATCAAACAGCAATATGACTGCGTAATAAACAAACGCAACTTCAATCGGTACTGAAGCGGTTGGAAACCCCCGCTTTAACCACACTGCGTGTTTATTTATTGTTTATTGGCTGATTTCATCTACAATATGCCTCGCCATGGCATTTGTGATGCATCTACTAAACTTCAAAGCACGAAAATATCAAATGTGTTTTGACTTGAAGCTGTCAATTTAGCATGACTGTAAAAATCATAAAATAAAAGATACCTTACCTAGATTAGACATCATATCTTTTATTAAAGTAACAAGACAGTTTGTAGTGTCGTACTTGAATAGATCGTAAAATTCTATTGTGTTTTTAATTACAGGGATATTTTGAAAAGAAGTTTTTCTAATCATTACAGCCATCTACGTTTATTCGACATTTTTATATATACACCATCACCACAAGTTTATGTATTAGTCAATCAAACGGATGTGTTTTCTATTTTGTTCTAAATTTGAATAGATTATAAAATTCTGATATATTTCTAATGGCAAGAACATCATGATAAAAAGTTCACTTTTCTAATCATTACAACCATCTACGTTTATTCGTCATTCTTATATTTACACCATCGCCACAAGTTTATGTATTAGTCAATCAAACGGATGTGTTTTCGATTTTGTTCTAAATTTGAAGAGATTATAAAATTCTGATATATTTCTAATGGCAAGAACATCATGATAAAAAGTTCAATTTTCTAATCATTACAACCATCTACGTTTATTCGTCATTCTTATATTTACACCATCGCCACAAGTTTATGTATTAGTCAATCAAACGGATTTGTTTTCGATTTTGTTCTAAATTTGAAGAGATTATAAAATTCTGATATATTTCTAATGGCAAGAACATCATGATAAAAAGTTCAATTTTCTAATCATTACAACCATCTACGTCTATTCGTCATTCTTATATATACACCATCGCCACAAGTTTATGTATTAGTCAATCAAACGGATGTGTTTTCGATTTTGTTCTAAACACAAAACGATCTAATGAATGAACCTATTGTTCTCTGATTGAAAACAATTTACCTAGAACAGTGGTTGTTAATCCTTTTTTGCATATTTTACTCCTTCATCAAACAACATTACAATATTTACTCCCAGTGCAGCCAATCAAGATCATTTATTAAAAATTCGTCAGGCAAAGAGCTTTAGCTTTAGAAGAAGGTTTCTTCCTTCTACCTCTCCTCTTACCCCATCTTCTCATCTCCAGTGAGCTCCAGTTCGGCATAAACTATTTTTCAACTTTCAACATCGCTCTCGAAGTGGCCATTAATTGCCTACTTGGTTGTGCGAATCAAAACATGCTTTTCTGCGGAAATTTGTTCGTTCACACAAAAATGAAGATTTAGTTGAAGAAGTGGAACTGAAAAATGTGGATCCCGCATATGCTCGAGTTCGTTTTCCTGATGGCGGGAGAGTACGGTATCGTTAAGAGGCTTGTCCCCTTGTCCAAACTCCCAAATACCTTCAAGTCACGATAGAGAGTGTCAAAACAATCTCGAATTCAATATGGACGAAGATAATGTAATTAATACGCCACCATCAAATGATGGATGCAACGTTGACCAAAATGAAGAATTCAAAAATGAAAGTCCATGCAACTCTGACCAAGCCAATAATGAATGAATTGCCTCACGTCGTTCAACTCGAACTAACATTGGCGTTCCACCTAAACGCTATGATTTTTAAATATAGACGGGGAGAATTTTTATGAGAATTAAGTTCAGTTATTCATGTTGCAGTGTGCTACACTTTGTGATCCTTTGTTTATATTCCGTCATTATTACATTATTGTTCTTTGTGTTGTGATCACTGATTATCGTCAAGCGACAACAGACTGCATTCGCCTTACTGCATTAGTTACTAGCAGTTACAAGTTTAGACGGTGGTCCGATTAAGTTTGCCTATATTTAGTGACTCAATGTAATTATGTTGAATGTTCTTGTGTTTAGGTTAAGATGCGTTTTTATTTTTTTAAAGCCATAGTTTTGGTTACAATAAATAAACTGTTACAACAATAGGAGAGTGGGGTTTGGTGGGAAAAGAGTGTTTGGGGTAGGAAAAAAGTGTGCTGGAGAGTGATAGAGTGTTGGGGTGGTAAAGTGACGAAAGGAGTTAAGAGTGGGGGAGTGGGTGAATAAGAGAGGGAAGGAGAGCAAAAAGAGTGAGGCAGAATATTGGAGGGAATGAGTGCAGGGGAATTTCGATCATAAAAAGCTTTCAGGATGGTTTCGCCAATCGTTGTGCCTTATTAGCTTATGACACATATAAAGCAATGGCAAAAGATGCATGTAGGCCACAGCAGTATTGTTAAGTCAGACAAAGGGTGTCGGGTTGGTCCAGCTTTCGACTTTTTTGACAATGTCAGCTCAAAAAAGGGACCCCCTGAAGTATGCGCACTAAGATGGCGCACAACCTGAACTCAACCTGAACCCAAAAAGACCTATTTTAACTTGTTATGCTTGGTGCTTTGTTTGTGGGGCAGATTTCGTGGTACTGTTTTAAAAGGTTTTCATGCATAGAACACACTGAGGCATATGATGACCATCCCGAATAAGATACGTGAACCCAAAATCTAAATAGGCGTACTGATACTTTCTCTCTTTTCGTGACATTCTGTTTCAAAAAATTCTAGTGTAATATGTTTGTTAATGGTACAAATACCAAAGAACTCGACTTATTTAAATGTGATGGTTTTCAATTGCGGTTGAAATATACTGATTCGGCTGATACTGATTTCTTGCCACAAAACAAGAAAATAGATGTGGTTTTTGTTTGTTCAAAATCTTTTTCACAAAAACGAAATTTACCCCCAAGAATGAAGAAATTTACCCCTGGTTAAGAAAGGCTGATCGAGAAAGTTCGTTCCGAGAAAGTGATGTGGTATGAATAATAACTGCAAAATCATTGTTTTCTAATCTTTTTTTTTTCATTTATTTCATTACGATTGAGAACCGTCTAGTTCTTACTACATTTGTAAAGAAAACACTCAATTTTCAATAAGTTATGTCTCGAGTTTTACTCTTCGTAGATTTTTAATTTCTTTTTCAAGCTGGGTCTTTAATATCAAATAAATAAAAATAGCGCTGTTATGATATTTGTTTACGATACAACAACTATACATATTATGTATATCCCTGCGATAAAAATGGCAGAAAAGAAATTTATATCCCATTTTGACAAGGGTACTTGTTTCCACTTACATGATTACTGCGCCCTCAATTGGTCTTTTAGTTGAGAACAAAATCAAGTTTTTTTGTTTGCATAATAACGATTTTATTACACTTTCAACACTTTCAACGAAATTAATAAATTTTCAAAAGTACGTCGATTAACAAATATATATTACACATTGATGTAAACACGAGTAAACTTATGTATCCCTATAAGCTTGAAGCGTCATGATAATTGAAGACGGAATTTGAACAAAATCCGGAATAAAATTTGCAAGTTTCTTGTACCCGGATAGGTAGAGCATGAGATTTAACTGAAACATACTATTCGGAACAATACCTGAATGGAAAGAAAAAACTGTTGAAGCAATGTTTAAGAGCCTTCGATGATTCCTAAAGTGCATATCTTACGCCTGAAAACCATGTGTTGGCAGTTTTCTTTTGCAGTTGATAATGGCTATAAAAACCGTTTTTTTTTTATCTAGAAATTGAGCATTTACCCCTCTCGTCTGTTAATCCGTGCTTTGTGCCAACATCTCGTGTGAGAACAACTTTACCGCTTCTCGTCATGACTTCTGCATGGGGTTCTGAAATATTGATGTCAAATAGTACTTACAAAAGTAAAAAATTGGACAAGACAAAAACGGGGTGATAAAAAGTGGCGAAACATAAACGAGGATACAGACAATGCAAAGTAGAATGGAAGATAGCTTGTATTTTCGATTCACCTGACAATAGTGCAGCAACCGTCTTTCCCACATACGTCGTGGATTCACTGGAATCATAAAATCTCCCGTACTGTAAAGTATAAGAGAGAGATATTTACAGGAATTTTGAAATATTTTATCCAATGATTCAAAACTGAACTCTATTTGTCTAGAATCTAGATCTATCATCAAATATATATTGCCAGCATAGCCGATATATGTAAACAGGTACTCACGTAGTATGTACCAGGTTAGGGTTAGCCCATAATTTTATTTCTATTTTCCTTATTTTAGTTCTATTACGAGTTCGGTGACTGTCTGTGTTAGCCAAGTGAATATACCCCCTGCCCATAGGTTCCAGTCCCTTTACACAACTCTATGTAAAATAGGAAAACAAAATTAGTTACCTCCATATTGGTACACACACTTCTGGAGCGCCTTTAGACGTCTTTTATATTAATAAAATAATTCTACATACAATCTGAATAGGTAAGTCATGGATACGCGTCTTGAAATTTTATTTTTTCCAATCAAATTTTCCATTTGTATAGCAAAGATTTCTGGCTTAAATCACGCAAGTAGCAAATTACACAAAGAGAAAGAGACTTACTCTACTGGAGAACGGGCCCTCTTCTTTTATACTAGTTAATTCTTCGGTTTTCACGAGACCCGGCCATAGTGATATAAAAGCAACTTTGTATTTTCGCAGCTCAATGGCACAATCTTTTGCCATCCTATCTTTCTGAAAAAGTTTTAATTCATGAACACAAATTCATACTTCATATTCCAAGTATTATCGAATACTTACCGCACATTTTCCCACCCCATACGGGACAGAGAGGAAGTATCGCATTCCTCCAGGGGATGAGACATTGATGATCAAACCTTGGCGTTTTTCGATCATCATCTTCGATGCGTAGACCGCACATCTATAATGATTCCTGTTTCGGTGAAAAAAAAAGCAGCTTAATTGATGTATTCAGATTACAAGTACGAACATTCCAAAATGGCTTTAGTCATGAACTCAGGGGTGCACAACTCAAATAAAGTGTTGAGAATAATCTTGTCGCGTGGAACGACACTTCCGAATAATTCTTGGTGATGTAAACGAACTTCCGTAAAACGCATAATTTCCTAACAACAATTACAGAAACAATTTAATTTCCCAAAAACCGCTGCTTTGATGACTTTTTTGATCGACCAAATTTGGAATGGTGGCTTCAAATGAGAAATAGCGATGTTCATCACTGAACCTAAATATTCATTTGTTAACCTAGTCCGAAGCTAAGATTTGCTTATTTTCATGGTTGAGAATGCACAACAGGCATAAACGCTCAGTAATGTAGGCTAGCTTAATTTCTTATTCTCGGCTACTTTCTGATAACTACTTTCTCATTTCGACATAAACGTGGGGCATTAGGAATTTTTGTAAATACTATAATTACTTTGTACCGGTGATTATTTACCTACACCACCCAAAAATCTGTAACATAAATAAAAATGTATTGAATATTCAGAAAATGGCTCATATGCCGTTGAAGATGATCAGTCAATACATACCACATTTATATAAGTCACAAATAGTTTTATCACTAATAACAAAATATCTACCACCGCCTAAATTTGGAAACACCGCACCCCTCGCCCCCCTGCGCCTCCTAAAAAAATAAAAAGCTGTGGAAGATACTGCTTTGTACAAAACCCTTCGCGTGTTGAACTTCACGCGTGTCCTGTGTTGTGTGTACCCCTGTCCTAATTGAAACTACTAGAAATCTTACAATAATTACGTTTGATATTGGTTGAATTGTTTCAAACTTTAATCTGTAGAATATAATCTTTAAAATTTGAAACTGTTTCAAAGTATTACAATTCGAAAACTAGGTCGAGTAGTTGATGTTTGGGGCTGTACTCATTACCCTTTCAAACACAGTGGTACAGAAACGAGTTTTGATCTCTAAATGCTTCTCGGAAACTGAGTCAATATTGATTCGAAAATTTGTACCTGAGTCCAACATTATTGATTTTGTCCCATGCGTCGGGTGATTGTTCCCAAAACTTCTTTTGAAGGTTTTCAAAAATATACTGCAAAAAAGTAAATTTGCAAATATGTCTCAAATGTAGCCTACATCCGTGGATTGGTTTGAAACGTGGCACCAGTGGGGATGTCTCCCATTTCGCACAAAACCAGAGGATAGACTTCAGATCCACACTCAAAGTTTATAGATCAATGCATTAAAATGCCCTCGCTGATTTTCAAACACCTCACAAGTGCTTATTTGAACAGTTTATACTAAATATTTGTACAATAATAGAGAAATAATAGTTTGAAATTGAATGCCGAGGCGCTTAAGCTTTGCCTAATGTTAAAAGCCGGCCCTAAATATAAAGTTCAATATAATTTTTCAGCCTCCAACTGAAATTAGAGCGTTCGTTACCGAAGCTATGTTCACAAGAAACAGTTACTGCACGACTTGGACCAAAATGCTTAGAGATAAAAAGAGATGAAGCCTATTCATTACAGATTGGATATAATAATTGAAAAACGACTTCAATAGCGCATGCCTACCTTGACTGCTGAATAAGCATTGTTAACGAGAAGATCGAGTTTTCCATCGTTTTCTCTATCAATTCTCTCGAACACACTTTTTACTTCTGAGTCGTTTTCATGATCGCATTGCACTGGGATACACTTGCCACTTCCTCCCATACTCTCAACCTGAAGTAAGGTATGAGGTCATATATAGATATATCTTTTATTCGAAAACCATACATTTAGAAAGCTCGACAACGCTACTTCAATATTATATATTGGAAAGTTAAAAAAATCTTAATTTCCACTTAACAGCTTCTAAAATTTGCATATATATAGCTGTATTTCTTGGTAGTGATGGTGAACCAAAATGACAGAAGAAGAGACATTTACCTCTTGGTTAGGAAATGAAAAAATTCCGTGGATTTTGTAAAAAAAAACCAACCTCGGCACCCCAAGAAAAAATATATTATGCGAATAAAACATTCGAATCGCTCACCTCTTTATTGAGTTTTTCCAAAGTTTCCATATTTCGTCCTGAAACATAGCATGTTGCACCATGATATGCTAACTGGATTGCAATGCCTTTTCCTATTCCCCGAGAGCCACCGGTTACTAAACATATTTTGCCCCTTAAATCAGTTATTCCAGAAGGTTTTCTATACATTTTTAATGTTAATACTAATTTTTCAAACATGAAACTGAATATTCCATAAACCAAATGACATCGATTCTATCGTTATGGCGAAGGCTTTAAGTTGATCAAATATTTGCTTTACTCTGGTGCGACTGGTACATATTGACACAGTTCCTATCGACACACTGACTTGCATTTTCAGATTTTGCATTCAAAGTCTACTTATATTTTGTGATATGTTCCCGTTCATCATTATACTGATTTCCAGTTCCACCACACAAGCAGAAAATGACATATATTTCAGGCCATTTGTTATGTTTGATATGATTCCATACCATGCGGGGCTTCCAAAGCGAATACATTTAAATAAATCAGCTTCGGGCCGGCACAATGCTAAAAGTAATATGACATTATATTTTCTCGTAAACATTTGTCATATACATATATTCAAGCTCGATATCAGTAACTACCGAATGCGGGAAAAGAATAATATAACGTATCTTTGGGCAATTATTTGGGCGCTTCAGAAGTATGTGTACACTCGTACACGTGAACTCGTACACATACCTCGGAAGTACCACTATTTGTGCCTCATGGGTGCATTGTTAATCTCCGTTACCTACAAGATGATTCAAACTTCCATTCCCAAATTTAATAATTGAATGAACAAATCTGGATTTGAATCTGATGTCGAATTGATTTTAAATGTTAGTGATTCTGCCATCTTAGTGGTCCTACTGTCGTGTAGTATAGAAACATACTCAAGTATTGCTTGCACTTGACTACACATCTACTAAGAACGTATTGCTGCAATCATACTAGAAGTGCGTTATTTATTGAAGCGCGGCATTTTGTCGATGTTATCCTCTTGAATTAAGCAACTTCTGACATCTATTCTTAAATGTATAATATTTTAACTATTCAATTGCAATCGTTTTTTAACTTTTATCTCGAGTATTAGGTATCTAAATGATTCAAATTATATTTGGTAAACTTACGTATACGACTGAACCAGTAAGGTGCGATCGTAAAAACATGGCGGGAAATTGAATGTTCTGCTGACCAATGCTTACTCAGCTGTTTAGTACTTTTATTTCTAAAAATATATACCATCACCAGTAATTTCGAAATACCGCGTGCAAGAGGGCGAAGCCGATATTCGTGGAAATAAATACAAAAAAATCAGTTGAAGTCGTATTGATTTCATTTATCATATTACATTGCACTCTCAACTACGTCTATAACATATCGTTTGGTCCTTCAATATGGTTAGATAATGTATCAATCTAAATTCGGTTGCTAGCTTGAGGTTTTATGTTACATCTTAATTATGTTAGCATAGCAGGTTGTAATCTCGAGATCAAGTCTTATGCCCACTGCCTCCCCTCGGACTAGTGCAGTGGTTTCCAATCTTTTCCGATGAATTCCTATCTTTGCGTATTTCGGATCTTCTCATTCATCCCTTACTAGGTATAAGAACTCTGTTTCCGTTATTTGTTCAACTGTTCAATCATAGGATAGAATATGATTTACCTATTTATCCCGGGGGTGAGAAATGCCGATAAGACATCTTAAGCATATGGCGAACCACGGCCTCTCGACCTCGGCCAGCCCATTTATTCGGCACGCGAGCGAGGCCTCAGAAACGAGATCATTCTCTTTCAGATAAAAAGTTTCGAGGCTCTGATTTATCTGATGAAGCTCGGTGTTTGTTTATTCATTATCGTTTGGTAACAATCTGTTATTCATTTAAAATTTTAAACTCTTTTTGTCTTTTCATGACATATGGCCACAAAGAAATATATTATGACGTAACAACTGAGTTAGCTCAGCTCTCTCAGACGAATTGTGACGAAACACAGCATTCATTTTGGGGGTTCATTGTTACGTAATATATAGTCTGTGCCACCATTTTTCTTCATTTCTGATTAATTTATGAAGTTGTACAGCTCATGTTGGTTAGAGTCACTTGCTAACTTACTGAAATAAATTGATTTCGAAAGAAATATAAGCAATTATAGAAGGGAATACAAGAGAGAAGTGCAGAAAACGAACTATCGCGTGATTGGGAAGCCATTCCCGAGAATTTTTCGTGTCTCAAAAATTTTGCAACTGCATGTTTTTACCTACATATGCTTGTGACTTTCTGTTCTCAGTTATGAACTTTATTAAGTCTCATAACAGGAGTAGTCTGAAAGATGAAACCAGTAGTTCGTAACTTTCTCTCAATGTAAATCTCTATCAACGGTAATGCAGTAGCAGAAGTCTCACTTATATAGAATAAGAAAAGTAATCAAATCTATTTGTCGGTCTGATATTTTTCCGAATAGTGAATCTGTCTGTAGTTTACATGTTTAGGAGGTTTATTATTGTGTATTTTTGCTTTAAAAGTAACAAAGCATTGTTTTTAATTTTGGTCGGCACTCGGAAGAATTTTGTCGTTAAATTTAGCCGATTTGGGCACGCGAGCCGAAAAAGGTTGCCCACCCATGACGTAGGCTAATCATTTTTGAAGAAATTGTACATTATGAAAATGATTTAAACCTGAGATGTCAGTTAACGGTTAAAATAAATCGTAACCGTTAACCATCTAAAGCGGTTAATCATTCCCAGCCCTACTATTGATGCTTTACTCCGATGGGGCTAAAAAATTTACCAAAACAAGAAAAGGATTAACCTGAATGGTATTTAAGGACTAATGCCCTTTTAATGAGTCGACTATACCCCAGACCATACTTCCCATATACATATGATGGGCATCTACGGTTTCATATTATAAAAATATAATATTGGTAATAATAATGTTTTTGAATTCCTGGGGTGTTGTGGGGTCAGGCAGATATGACGAACCACGGCCTCTCGTTCGGTTACCAATCCCTGTCGAGCATGAAGTTAGGTAAATAAAGAAATATATTTTTTTTGATGATGCAACAAGGCGTAATCGAATAACAGTTCCGTAATCCCGCGATCTTGAGTCTCTACTGCTACAAGCGATGCTTTTGAAATGAAAACATGTGCTATATCACCAGTGCTGTTCCTGAACAGAGATCGTCAACATCAATGAACGTTACTCGCCGATTCGACATAGCCTATGCCTTACGTTGATTGAATGTTATCGAGTGAACTAGGTAGGTTCAGAATGAGCTTAAGTTAAAAATGTACTACTGCTGTATCGATAATAAAGGATTCAACAATGACGTAACAATTGCAACTGATTATGGAGTCAAAATAAACCTATACTGTACTTAAAACTGATAACTTGCGTGCAGAAAGATATTTAAGCTGATGGCTGTAAACATTGCCTATTTTTTGTGAGTTTTCGAATGTATTTTCTAAAATTAGTTGTAAATCAAATATTTTAATTGCCATGTTGTCTTTCGAGGAACTTTAGTTAGCCAGCGATATTCAAAAATTAGTTCCGGAAAATTCGCGATAAACTTAAGCTAAAATTAACCATCATTGATTGTTTTCATTAAAATGATGGTTTTGGCATCCAAAATTTTGCCATGCTCAAGTATAGCTGTATAGAGAGAATTTTACGGGTTAGTGTAGTTTTGTATCTAAAGTAGCCTACTTCGCACCTAGTGGGCGTAGCATAAAGATTTTTGCACATGTCAATCCTAATCGCTACCGTACCTGACTATGCCATCCAAAAATTACAGAATTATGTCACAGTGACGTAATAAGGTCCGCCAAACTGTACGAACTGTCATTCAAGACGAATAGACGATCACCCGAAATGGAACAAGCTATTTTTCTTGTCGCAACAGTCCCGATACGAGAGAGATCGCTGCCGTTAGTGATTTCTTTATTGTCGGCGCAGATGTCATTTCGTGCGATTGTATGTATACTTTAGCAAGCATGGTTAAAATAAATCGTAACCGTTATCCATCTAAAGCGGTTAATCATTCCCAGCCCTACTATTGATGCTTTACTCCGATGTGGCTAACAAATTTAACAAACCAAGAAAAGGATTAAGCTGAATGGTATTTAAAGACTAATGCCCTCTTAATGAGTCTACTATACCCCTGACCATACTTCCCATACGGTTCCATAATATAAAAATTTTAATATCGGTAATAATAATGTTTTTGAATTCCTGGGGTGTTGTGGGGTCAGGCATATATGACGAACCACGGCCTCTCGTTCGATTACCAGTCCCTGTCGAGCATGAAGTTTGGTAAATAAAGAATTATATTTTTTTGATGATGCAACAAGGCGTAATCGAATAACAGTTCCGTAATTCCGCGATCTTGAGTCTCTACTGCTACAAGCGATGCTTTTGAAATGAAAACATGTGCTATATCACCAGTGCTGTTCCTGAACAGAGATCGTCAACATCAATGAACGTTACTCGCCGATTCGATGTATTCCTTACGTTGATTGAATGTTATCGAGTGAACTAGGTAGGTTCAGAATGAGCTTAGGTTAAAAATGTACTACTGCTGTATCGATAATAAATGATTTAACAATGACGTAACAATCGCAATTGATTATGGAGTCAAAATAAACCTATACTGTACTTATAACTGTATAACTTGCGTGCAGAAAGATATCTAAGCTGATGGCTGTAAACATTGCCTATTTTTTGTGAGTTTTCGAATGTATTTTCTAAAATTAGTTGTAAATCAAATATTTTAATTGCCATGTTGTCTTTCGAGGAACTTTAGTTAGCCAGCGATATTCAAAAATTAGTTCCGGAAAATTCGCGATAAACTTAAGCTAAAATTAACCATCATTGATTGTTTCCATTAAAATGATGGTTTTGGCATCCAAAATTTTGCCATGCTCAAGTATAGCTGTAAAGAGAGAATTTTACGGGTTAGTGTAGTTTTGTATCTACATGTCAATCCTAATCGCTACCGTATCTGACTATGCCATCCAAAAATTACAGAATTATGTCACAGTGACGTAATAAGGTCCGCCAAACTGTACGAACTGTCATTCAAGACGAATAGACGATCACCCGAAATGGAACAAGCTATTTTTCTTGTCGCAACAATCCCGATACGAGAGAGATCGCTGCCGTTAGTGATTTCTTTATTGTCGGCGCAGATGTCATTTCGTGCGATTGTATGTATACTTTAGCAAGCTTTATTACGTATTTGTGACGTCGGAATTTTTGGATGGTTCAGTCAGGTAGGGGCTAGGATTGCTGGATTGACTTGTGCAAAAATTGTTAAGCTACGCCCACTAGTACTTTAGGCTCAAAACTACATGAGACCCGAATTTTTCCTGGTTCAAAGGCCGAGGAACATCTATTGATTTCTAACAAATTCAGATATTCAATTTATTTTAAATACCTCTGATTGCATGATAGTTTTTTTCAATTTTACTCCATCAAAGCTTCCTGCAGACCGTCTAGTCACCTAAAAAGTCCTGGCCAATAGCTGAATAGCAAACACAATCTCTGTATTAATTTCTTAAGATGTAACAAACTTGTTATCATTCCTAACTGGGAATGGAAAATTATCAATTGATGTAATAACAGTCAGACAGTCATGTGACTGTAACCACCAACATTGTAAAAATACTTATTTAAAATAAAATGCCATAAATCCATTTACAAGAGTCTCAATATAATTTGAATATTTCAGTATTTTGGTGTAGTATAGCTATATATAATACTTATCAAAAGCGTTAGTAATGGCTGAGAATTGTGGCGACATGGAGGCTGTGATAAAATCTCAGGAAGAAGTTGTCGATTCTCTCAGGAAAGAAATGGAACAACTTGAGGAGGGAACCTATGATTTCAAAGGCGATGAGCTCAATAGTGAAAAAATAAAAGAATTAACAACAGCAAATACAAAATTACAATATCAAAAAGGTCATCTTCAAATGAATTTGGATGCTGAATTAGCTCGCAGTGATGTCAATAAATGTATGCCAAATATCAGTGCTGGTTTGGGTGCTATGTTCCAAATCGCAATTCTCAAAGCTGTACCTGATGTATCTGATCCTCCTGTAGCAATTACTCCAAGTCAGAATGAAAAGTTTGGAGATTATCAATGCAATAGCGCAATGGGAATTGTTGGTTTATTAAAAGCTGAAGGACAAAAGGTTTCGCCAAGAGATATTGCGGCAAAAATTATCGAAAATCTTCCTGAAAATCATCTAATTAAATCTGTCGATATTGCTGGTCCTGGATTCATAAATATTCGCATTAAAGAAGATTTCTTGATGCAAGCAATTGCTAATGTTGTATTGGTAGGAGCGTCTCCTCCACCTTTGCAAAAGCAGAAGAGAGTTATTATTGATTACTCATCTCCGAATATTGCGAAGGAAATGCATGTTGGCCATCTACGTTCAACAATCATTGGCGACAGTATCAGTCGATTATTTGAATTTCTTGGACATGACGTTTTGAGGCTGAACCATGTTGGTGATTGGGGAACGCAATTTGGAATGTTAATTGCACATTTGACGGACAAATTTCCGAATTTTAAAACGGAGTCGCCACCTATTGGAGACTTGCAAGCTTTTTATAAAGAGTCGAAAAAACGATTTGATGAAGATGAAGAGTTTAAAAAAAGGGCGTATAAAGCCGTCGTCAAATTACAAGGAAAAGAAAAAGATTATATACAAGCTTGGAATCTTATTTGTGACGAATCAAGGAAGGAGTTTCAAAAAGTTTACGACAGACTGCAGATTCAAAATTTGAAGGAACGAGGAGAATCTTTTTATCAGGATATGATGCTCGATGTGGTAAAAGAATTGAACGAAAAAGGTCTTTTGAAAGTGGAAGACGGCAGAACGCTAATGTTTCCACCAAACTGCTCAATTCCTTTAACGATTGTTAAATCTGATGGAGGGTTCACTTATGACACAAGTGACATGGCTGCAATCAGACAAAGAATTAACGATGAGAAAGGTGACATTCTTATTTATGTCACAGATTCTGGACAAGGAACACATTTTCAAACCATTTACGCCGGTGCACAAATGGCTGGTTGGTATAACCCGAAAGAAAAAGTTGTTCGACATGTTGGATTTGGTGTTGTGTTGGGTGAAGATAGAAAAAAATTCAAAACCCGTTCTGGGGAAACTGTACGACTCATTGATCTGCTTGATGAAGGTTTAAAACGTTCCAGAGATAAATTAGTTGCCAAAGAAAGACATCTTGTACTCTCTAAAGAAGAGCTTCTCGCAGCAGAAAAGGCGGTCGCTTATGGTTGCGTCAAGTATGCAGATTTGAGCCACAATTACGTCAATGATTACGTGTTTTCATTCGACAAGATGTTAGATGACAGGGGCAACACTGCTGCTTATCTCCTTTACGCTTACACAAGGATAAGATCAATCAGAAGGAACGCTGATGTGACGAAAGACAGTTTGTTAACCACAGCAAAAGAATCTGGTGGAGTGCATATGGATCACCCGAAGGAATTCAAGCTTGCCAAATGCATCTGCAGATTCACAGAAGTTCTGCAGAGAGTAAGTGAAGATTTGGCACCACACACATTATGCGATTACGTCTACGAGCTGTCGACAACTTTCACAGAATTTTACGATTCATGCTATTGCATAGAGAAAGATAGAAAAACAGGAGAAATCATTAAAATCAACAAAAATCGTTTGCTTCTCTGCGAAGCCACTGCAGAAATAATGGACAGATGTTTTCATATATTGGGCTTGACTCCAGTTGAGAAGATGTAACTGAATTCCAGTGTTCTCATCGCTGCCACTTTGGTATTCTATTTCACTCGCCTAATGTGATCTCATAAAGACATTCTTATGGAGTTCAGTTCCTAACTAAAATCACTGAGATTGCATACCAAAGTAGCTCCTGCTCATCTGCTTTGCAAAATTTGTATTTTCGCCAAAATTTGTTGCTGTTTAGATCTAAAGAGATTGTGTATTAATATTGTTGGATTAAGCATCTGCCATTCGCATACTAACTTTATCTGTGGACCATGCTAAGCTTAATTTAAATTTTGGCATTGCGTATCTCTTCAATGTATACACGTGTTCCAAAAATCTTGCGCAATCCCCAAATTTCTTCTGTACATATATTTTGAGTTATTGAAATGAATTTATTTTATTGTTTCTTGGCAATGACATTTGGCGATCAATATCGGTTTCAAACCAATGATATTTATATTTTTGTCCCTCCCAAATGGGACTGATTTGGGCCTTGTTTGGCGTGAAAATGTGCTAACTTATAAAAATGTTCAATAATACTTCCCAAGTTCCAATTGTGTTTTTCAAGGAATTTAATAGGAATTTTATTGGTAAAATTATGGTCCAACTCACTGTTATTATATAAATCTTCACATTTTCATATCAAATTCATGGTTTATAGGCTTTTCAAAATTTGGCATCATTTTTCTTGAAATATACAACAATATTAACTTTTAAAAACCACAATCCTAAAATACTAAACTTTTTAGAGAAGGACCAGTTCCAACATGATTTTTGAATTCTTTCGGTAAATTGAAAATTAAGGTGGTAGTATAGTTGGTGTATCTAGGATCGGTGAGATTCATTTTGCAAAAAATTGAATAATTTAAACATGCATAACTGAGTTATCATGTTTTGTGGCTACCACAATAATCGACACAGTTTAGAAAAATATTTAAATTCGATTTCTAACGTAATTTTATATACAGGGCGTCCAAAAAATGTTGTCTGATTTTATAGTAATAACAATTTAAAATTCCTTGGTCTTTGTTTATCAATTACCGGTACTCTTATTTTGCTTGTAGTTCTCATTTATCATACTATAAAATTTTTTAAACTCACAATTGTTATCTAAAAAATCGGGCCAAATTTTTCGGACACCTTGTATAAAGCATAGAACAGCCAAACCCGTCTAATTTGTTTATTATTCTATAGGTATAAAGTGATGGTTAAAATAGTCTTAAGATGGATATACTCAAAAAGATACAGGATATTGAATATATCCAACCACAGACTATAATGTGCAGTATTTTTCGAACCAGTTTTCTTTCTTCAAACGAATTAAATGCCAGATTATAATAGCTTAGTATTAATATGTTGTTTTTTTGACATTATGGATTGAGATTGAATGAAAATAGTACTTATAACAAAAATTTACTGTTTGTTTTGACTGGGTCTGTGGTGAGGAGTCGATAAAAAATATGACTAACTAGTTGAAGAAAATGTTGACAGTTGGCACTCATCTTGAAATTCCAAACTTTTGAGCCATTTAGAAAGCAGTAAATTTTGACACCCATCATGATTGTCAACCACAAAAAAACTTGGTGTATGTTCGATTGTCTCTAAAAGTCGACTGTCGACCATGCTTTTCCAGTTTCTTCAATTATCATCCTTAGAACTCTTAATTCCAACTCCAAAAAATTAGAATTTTCTATTTCTCCTCCGATTCTATAATTTTGGAAATACGACTTTCGACACCACAGCCTTGAATCTGAATATCTCTAGATAGAATAATTCATTTTTGAAGGCTTGATATGCAGCTTGCTAATGAACTATCTTTTGAATTAGAAAATAAAATGTAAATGTCTAATCTGTGGCATTGGGTTTGACCATGGTTCATCAGTTCATAAAGTTAGGAACAGGATTGTATTCTTTGTTCAACAATAGATTGAGCCAATCGTATGGCTTCATTTAAAGAAGATATCACTGGGTTTATAGAAATGGTGAAGAGGGATATGATGAAAATGAAATCGAGTCAAGGTTCACTTCACTGCCTCTTGGTTGGAAAATGTTAATTTGTATGATATAATACATTGTTGTGGACAAAAGCTAGGGACGGGCAAAATTATATATTTTTATTAAATATTTGTGAAGAATACGGAATAGTTCTAATCTACAATCGAGTTGAGATCAGTGTGATTATTTCGTCTGTTGACAACATAACGTCGGTACTACCTTTCTATCAATTCTTTTGTTCAAGTATATAGTTTTTATTTCATTTCTTGCATAATTATGCGTTCAGTCAGACAAACGCGAAAGTTAGTAAGCGTTCATCGACGAAAGACGTTATAAGTAATTACACAAATTATTTTCATTCGAATTCGAATATTTGTAGTCATATCAAAATGAGTAGTTTGAAATCACAATGATTGATAGATATTTCGATTCGGCTTTCAGTCACTCCAACTCAGCGGTCAATTTATTGAGTGTATTCCGGATATCGAAAAATGCAGACTCGGGCTGTGACAAATTAAGTGAACATTTAAAAAAAAATCATCAGAATGCGTCGCCTGGTCATGTGATTTCTAATAACCAATGAAAAAGCATCTTCATTTTGCGGTCTCCTTCGCCCGCTTTGTTTCTTTATTATACCTACACTTTTTTCTTGCCACGTCAAAATTTGTCTGCGCTCAGGCGGTCTTTTCAAATTTGACGCCGTCAGGTAAGCACTGATTTTATTTTTGCGTTCTGTGGTTTATGTTCATCTTGTAATCCAACTTTGTATTACCTCACAGACATTTTTAATACTTTTATAGCTTTAATAATGCAGTTACAATAAACTTGGGCCTACAATTATTAATTTTAAATGTCCACAAAGTGGAATTGCGATTACAAGATCTGAAGTTGGTGAGATAAATCCAAATCGGAAGATGCAATGCTTATTAGAGATGAACTTTATCCATCAGTTAGGCCATAGCATAGTACTAAATGCTTCTCCCTCATGTGTAATTATTGAATTAAAGACGACGGCGTAAACAAATGGAGGCGATCGACAAGAAAATATTCATCGTTGAATTCCTACCATCGTCGGGTGCGGACGTGGCTACTTGAAAAGACTAGAGAATGCTACGCGTTGTGTGTTTCGGTATTAACTGTTGGATTCGTATTGCGTAATATCAACATGATCAAAGCCCGTCGGCCGGAATTACATCGTGTTTTTGTTTTATTGTGTTCTTTTGACTGTTTTGGTGGACGGGCACGTACTTGTACGTTCTTAACTTTTTTATTAAATTATGCCCGTCCTCCAGCTCCTCTGCATTTAGTCTGTCCGTTTGTTGTTGTTTTGTTTCTATAGAGTGATCAAAATAAAATTGATTGATTGATTGATAGAACAATTAAGAAATTTTGTATTCAAATTTATGCTTTGGATAGAAATTGCCCTGTGTTAAGCTTGTGTTAAGCTTTTATTCAGCCTCTATATATTGCATCTTATCTATATTATATATTTCAGATCGTGTTTATATAAACTGTCTGAATGTGAACAAGCTGCGAATGTTGACATCGGGAACTGATTGAGCGGAAAGTAAAGCGCGATTAAATAAATATGCATTAATTCAGGGATTTTAGTTAAGCCATAATAATAGCACTAGATTGATAATGAGAGTAAACTTGTGTTGGATCGAAGACCCCTGGGAAGATATGCCTGTGCAATGATGTTTGGACCATTTCATAAATAAGATCTACATCATTAATGAAATAAAAGCTCAACATAGATGCGGTTGTGTTGGGATGTTCCGGATATAGTACAGGTGATATTATTTGCTTTAATTTTTTTCAAATTATTTCAACGGTCACTTCTTTCGTTCCTTGTTTATATCTAAACTTTTTGTCATGTCAAGAATTTACGTGGGCCCAAGTAGCGTTTTCTTTTTCCATATCTTTCACAGTTATACCAATGCAGATGAACCTAGGTTTAAGCTACAGTTGTTGATTCAAATTGTCTACCAATCGGAACTGTCGAGGTGAAACGAAAACGAAAGATACATGACAAATAGGAATAGCTAAAGATAAACTAATTAACAATACAGTTAGGCCATAACATAGTATTGAAGCGATGATTGATGCCAAATTCCTGAATCGAAGACTCACGGAAGTTTTGTTGAAGAGAGGTAATTTATTCACATTTAAAAGTGCACAACCGCATGACAATATAGTATACAATTTTATCCAAACCAAGTTTTAGGATTCCGTCAGTGTCATTGTATTGTCTTTTTATATTCCCCTTAACATAAATCTGATTACATATCGTCACGCTAATAACCGAATTGCGTAAGTCATTTTTGGCGATTTTGAGTTTTTTATAAAATAGGTATTTATGTAATGCTGCGCACCTGTCTGTTAACTCAGATTTTATTTTTAGAATTCCGAAACCCATAAAAATGGAGATTTAGTATGACATGCACATTTGTACAATTGTTTCGTCATAATGAATCATCATTGTTACCGCAGGACTATTGTGACGTCACAAAAAGCAAAATAACCTCGGCGACGTATTTTCGAGTTTTTGCATCTCGGATTTTAGCTTAGCGCGAATTAATTTGAATTTTTAGTACAGTATAGGAAGACGTGCACTTGTGATATTCACTGTCCGAGTCCAATTCACCTTGGTTGGCTTTTATATTGGGTGCATTGCTGTTTTATTCTTTATATTTAATCTTAGTCTTATTTCGGTGGGTGTGCAGAACGTGTTATATTGATGAAATATATATTTTTAAACATAAAAAATAATGTAATTGAAACTGATTAGCTATTTTTGGAATTAGACACTGTAGATACTGAGAATTACATTCGTTTTTGGAATGTTTAGTTTTCAGGACTGGTGCATATAGTAAAGTTGCAAAATTGCGTATGTCCTCAAGTCATAGACACATTTCTGCCTAAGTCACAGTGCGCCATTATGACGTCACTTAACTGCGTCATACAAATTACCTTAAATCCGGCTACGATCAAAAAATTGAACCATGGCAAATCATTGACTCTCAATGGAATATCAATATTATTGGAAAGTTTTTACGTTTTTCTCAAAACTGCTAAAAATGACTTACGCAATTCGGTTATTAGCGTGACGATATGGAGGTTTCATACTACTTCGCTCTTGCGTCGAGAAACGTAAATTTGTTGTAAATGCATTCGAATGTATATTTTGAATAGATTTCCAATGTATTCTCAGTTTGTGCTGTTCCACAATATTCTAACGGCAATTAACAAATGATCTGGTTGCATTTGCATGATTTTCGTTTACTTGCAGGCGATTTTATGTTTTTACGGTTATGTTTACTAATGCAGTTAGACTAATATTAGGCCTAAAATTATTGACTCTGTTTGGAATTGGACCACGAAGTTTGGGAATGTTGGCATCGGGATCTGCTGGAGGCAACAAGGTTAGGTGGACATTATAAAGTATGAAGTACAGTATTAGATTTGACTTTGCATTTAAAATCCGGGTTAAAGTTATCTTATTCTTTTGCAACTTTCATATTTTGTAAACCAATACTCTTTTTAAGTTTTCAATCAATCGTTGGGATTATTTTTGTTGACAAACCTAATAAGTAAGATTAAAAAAGTCTTTAAATTCACGCTTCGTGCGAAGGAGGCCAGACCCGATTTTAGGTCTTATAGCAATTGAAAGTTTTCCTCAACTAAATTATCCTGAAATTTTCTGTTGCAGTAATATTCACGTGCAACAGAAGGATAGGAGACGGATTTTCAGCGTAACTGGACATGGTAGCTACAAGTGAGTTTTTATCAACGCAGTCATTAAATATAGCCCATGTGACGACTGATAGAGACGGGGTAATTACTTGTTATTGGTTTCAAGATTATTGGACGCGATGTGTACATATGGACTGTCATGCTATTATGTTGTTGTTTTTTTGTTCATGTTCATTTTATTGTTAATACCTTCGTGTTATAAAAAATCATATTTCTAGTTTGGGATTCGCTTATTTTTTCGCGATGACGTGTCAAAAATTAGTAAATGCAAACCTTGGTGGAGTATATGGCAAATTTCATAACCGGACTACTTCGTTTTGGCGTCCGTGTCCATATATTTGATTTCGCTCTTTTGTTATTTGGGGAATATACTGCCGCTTAGTTCATACTACTGTCTCCCATATAAAACTTTTTCGCCGTTGTCCACCACGATATTATAACGATCTTTTTTGTATTTTAGAAACTTAAAAATCGGGGATTGAATTCATTCAAGCGAAAAGAAAAACAGTTTTCATTTGTGAAGCGAAATGAGTGTGTTTCAGTAATTACTCCCTACTCAAGCATATAATAGTCTTCAAACGAAATTCTATCAGTGGTTCACAAACTTTTTAATCCACTCCCCCTTTTTAGAATTTGTCAAGTCTAGTGCCCAACTTCAAAAATAACTATAGCTAACAAAAAGCTACAAATAACAGATGGTAAGACGAAAGCATTTTTTTATTTAAACGTAATAATCCAAAATAAAGAAATAAATATATATCAAAAATAAAACGGGCAAGATAAAATCTAACAAATTTTAATATTTTTGATTAGCGGCCCTGTTTGAGAACCACTGCTCTAAAGTAAACTTGTTATTCTTGTTGGTTGAAGTAAATTTTCGACTGCAGGATTTATTGCTCATCAACTACTCGCTACCCAAGCATATAATATTCTTCAAAAAATCTCTACACGACCAGCTACTATTCCTATTCAACCGATATCAAACTTTATTCTTTGAATCGTTCAGGTTCTGTCCGGATTACGGAACAAGCTGATTGAAGCAACAACGGATCTCACAAATCTATCTGAATCTATCTTGAATTAGGTATTTTAATATTTTTGTAATTACACAGAGAATTTCAACTAGAGTAATGAAATAGTCTTCTCCTGCCGCTGTGAAGTCGGAAATGTCGTTTCATTCATTTGGCACAGTCTTGTGTACTTGGAAGTGTTGAAGCACATTTGTCTGTGTTGGGCGAAATCTCAAAATCCAATAGTTGATGACGAGTTCCTAAGTTATTCCATTTAGAGAGTTTTGGTAATATTGGTGAGCTAATATTCCAGTTGCGAAAACGCACTTCTTTGCCTCATTATTTGCTACTTTTCCTCAATACACTAACAGAAATAACGATAAAGACTGTTGGACATGAAGTGGACATACAAATCGTTTTGTAACATGTTATTAATACGTCATAATCATTGTGGCATCTCGCGGTTTATTTCGAATTTCATGTTCTTACTTTGCATGACTGACTTCAATTAGGTAAATGTCTAATATCCCATATCTATCCTGTCATCCTGTATTCTATTTTGAAACTTTGTTGGTATTTTTATGTTTAGATAATATTCCATAGTCATTGTGGCATTTGGTTTTATTTGGCATTCTTTTTGTTGTCCTTTTTTATATGATTATATATGATTAATATTTAAATTCTGGACCGCCTGAAGTATGCGCACCAAGATGGCGCATCAGGTTGTGCGACATATTGATACGCATACTTCAGGAGTACCGAAATTCTTTTTCTTGTTCCGGTGATGGAAATCTCTTTTCTTTATTAACTAAAACTATCAAAATTAAAAATTGCCCACCTTTTGGCATAGTCGACTGAGACAAATTTCATACTCGTACTATTTCGTTTTGGCTTTCGTGTCTATATATTTGAGCATCGCTATCGTGATGTATCAAGTTGAAAAGCTTAGTTTCGAATCTCGTGAATTTTTGAGTTGAGTTGTGCAAGTCGATGTATAAATCTTTTAGAATCTGTTTTTCATCGGTAGTGTGAAATGTAATCCATAATCGCCCTGTACCATGTTGAATCTGTTTTTATATTTCAGCTGCGTTCTGGATTGGAAGGTCTAACGGAGAGTCGGCAACCAGACCCGTTGAACATTGGAATAAATGGTCGTTCCATTTAGATTATATAAATCGTGTATTTAAATTTTTTTATAACCATCCATATACCAGAGCTTGTCCGATACCAAAGCTGGCCCCAGCAGTGACCTATCTGCGTGAAATGGCGCAAAAGCGCCCTCTTGGTGGTTCACTGAAATTTTTACCGTTTGTTGCCTTGGTTTACTTGTACGTTATTATTATAAAGAAGTTGTTTTGTCAAAATGAGGTTTCGCCCATTGTGCGCCCTCGTCCAAATGGCGCCCATGGCAGTAGCCCTCTTGCCCTATATATGATTCTTCATTTCGTGTCTGATCATGGCAGAAAAGCTTAATATCTCGATGTTACTTTCTTTTAAACAATCTGTCCGATGAACGGTGAATTTTTGAGTGAGTTCTCCAGATTAGGTTTTTTATTAGTCCTTCATTTCGAAGATTCGCCCTTAGAAATCTGCTTGTTTGGAAAGCTAACAAGCGTTCCAGGTAAGCCAAAGCTCTTTCGATATATTTGTGTATTTATTCTTTTTGCTTAATTAAAGAATATAATAAAATTATTTATTGAAACCATATTCGTTTATGCTTATTGGTTGTCGGCAATTGGGTTTTGTTAGAGGCGAATAAGAAATGGCATTTAGGAGCGTAGGTATTAAAAACGTCATATTGACGGGTCTCCATTTTTTACAGTATGGCGTCGCTAGGTTATGACGTCACGCCGATGAGCCGCGATTTTATGGGGCGCGCTGGCGCCGGATCCGGGCCGAAACGACGCGAATTATTTTTATCTCTTGCCGGCCATAGGCCATAGATAAATCGAGCATAATTAACGAAATTTATCTACGATCATGCTTGATCATACATGATGTGAGTAAAAATTTCAAAATTCTCCATTTTCCGAGGTCTGACCCATCGATTTTCTTTTATTTTGGGATTTCTGTATTCTTACAGCTCGAGTTTCTCCTTCGCTATATAGATCTTTGCGCAACGTTCCAGTGACGACATAAGCGGATGTTACATTCGCGGGATTCAAACTCTAGTTACCATAAACAAACTTATGGTCTACTCCAGCGCCTTTACCAACTAAGCCAATTCAGAACTTGAAAACATAGGTCTAAGGTCTAATATTTATTTATCATCTCAGAGGACTTGTAAAAAAAAATTCAAGATGGATGATAAATACTAGAACTTAGAGCCTTGCTCTCACGTTCCTCCTTGGCCGAGTTGGTTAAGGCGGTTGATATACCTTTAGTTTGTTCATGGTGACCAAAGTTTGAATCCCGCGAAGTTACTGTCCCCTATCAATTTCGTGTCTTCATTAATCGGATTACGCAGATATCTAAAATATGAAGGAAGCTCCGACTTGTAAAAAGATGGAAATCCCAAAATAAACGAAAATGGAGAAAATTGAAGGGTCAGACCTTGGAAAAAGAGGAATTTTGAAAGTTTTAGTCAAATCATGTATGATCAAGCATGATCGTAGATAAATTCCGTTTATTACACTCGATTTATCTATGGCCGATGGTCGACCGAAGATAAAAAAATTACGCGTCGTTCCGGGCCCGGATCCGGCGCCAGCGCGCCCCAAAATACCGCTGCTCGTTAGGGTGACGTCATACGACTAGTGACGTCATACGCATGGTGAACACATCCGTAACTGACTGAAAATCTTTGCTTTATTATCTCAATTGTGAATTTTTGTCAACATAGATCGCTAGTTTAACTATTCGAAACCCCTGACAAACCAATCCCAGACTCGGAGCCAGCATGAAAGTATTTTCTCATGGGTTATATTTATTAAAAACTCTTTAATAAAAAATAAAAAGAATTAAACTGCCTTAATTAAACACAACTGCCTAAATTAAACACAATCTGCTAAGATACCGGCACAGAACGAACTTTGTGACGGGGCATAAACAGAGAAAGAGAGATTTGGATTTATTTACTTTGGATTTGGAAAGTTTCAAATACCCAGTTCAATTAGTAGTCAATTAATAAAAATCAGGCATGCTAATTGCGGGTCCCAATTAAAGAGTGTTACTCGTATTTTTAGATGGCAGTCTATCACTCTGTAACCGGGTTAAATCAGCGCTTGCTTCGCCGATCCAGATATTCACCCCACGGCAGAAGACCAACGTGGGCCATGGGTACTGGTTTGCTCAATTCAATTAAAAATGAAAATACAGATTGTACAATTCTAAAACACTCGCTATCAAGATAAAAACTGTTATTCTACGTCTGCTTGATTTGAGATGAATTTCTTCTAATACTTCAGAACGTACCTGAAATATAAAAAACTGGCTCAACATGTATTTAAAAAAATATTTCACACGACCGCTTAGAATGATTTTAACATTTATAACTTATTGACTAAAATTGCGACACCGATAACATATTCCGCAATAACAATTACGAGACTAAAACACCACATTCTTGGGAATGAATAACACTTTGACGAAGGATCACTTGGGACAGCAAAAATTGACAGCATTCGACTCCAAACCAGACAGTCGTGAGTTAAATAAAAATGGGACAAGCGTGTTCAAGTCTTCGGTCTCTGACCGATATTGTCGTTCTCATACAAACCGTCATACAAGCCGACCAAAGCGTGTGATATCTCCACTGGCATTTTAGATATGTTACTCCCGAAGTATGTGAACCATGATGGCAGACACCGGAGCGTAGTATGTGTACCAGGTTTAGAGTTGGGCCATAATTTCAGGCACAAATACTACGGGAGTCACTTGGCTAGTCCCCGAACTCGTAATAGAACTAAAATAAGGACAATTGGAATAAAATTAAGGCCTAACCCCAACCTGGTACACATACTACGTTCCGGTGTCCGCCATCTTGGTACGCATACTTCAGGAGTACCAACAAATTATAGCTTGGCGAATATACTTGAAATCCAGAATTGCAGCTAAAATTGAACATTAAATATATCGATAAAGATATTGATTGAATAATTTTACTACATTTAGGCCTTTATAAGAAGACATTGAATAATTACTTTATCCCGACTTGTAAGATTGATCTCTCCTTGATTCGCTGTTCCGGGCAAATCTGAACAATAAGCTACGAGTTTAAAAAAATGCAGAAATATTTTACAAGAATGGTGACCTATTACCATAGTTTGCAGTATGTTCGCATACAATCATGGCGTTGAAATAAGGAATTTAAATATATTCTTAGTAATCAAGATTCGATTATTAAGTTATCGGGTATCTAAAAATGCCCGGATTTAGTATTTAATGCCAGTTTAGCAGGTGCTCCCGACTTATGTGCACCAAGATGGCGCACAACCTGAACATAGTATGTGTACCAGGTTAGGATTATCAGGTTGTTCTCCAATTTGGCGCACATCCCTTTTGACTATTTTCTTCGAAGTAACTAGTGAGTTATTGATAAAACTGATTCTTATTGTGGGTGACAACCCCGCACGAACTGACTGAGTGATGAAATGGGAAGTATTCAAAAATGCCCATCTTTAGTAGTTAATGTCGGTTCGGCACGACCCAACACGCAGTGGAATAGATACACCCAAAAAACTCACTAACTGCAGATATCGCGAGACTCTTACATGATGATTTTCAGAGAAACTACGGGCAAATTGCGTTTCCATATAGTTGTGCATTGCTCTCTTGTTACTTCAAAATCTCATCTTGTATTCGTATGCATTCTATATAAAAGAAGCATTTAGTGTAAATATAATAGCAGTATAGTATTGTTTGTCAGCGTTTACAATTGTAACACGCAACAATATGGTGGTGTAAAACTTTAACAGAACTGTAATAAGTTCGTAGAAAGAATTATTTGATGTTGTATTTTTACACAATTACATTGGTATAATCACAAAATCATAAGCTTGTTTATGTAGAACAAATTAAGGTCACGATCGTTCAAATTAAAGCTAAACAATGATTGAAAAATGCGAAATTTACTTCAAATTTTGTTGTTAGTTAAGCGCTGTCATTATTTAAAAAGTACACATTGTACAAACACGATCTAACAGTTTAGGTAATTATTCTTCAGGTTAATTTACGTCATTTCTTCCAATGGGTATATTTTCCATGAAATAGAAAAGATACGCAACTCCCACCTGTCCACTTACACCGATCAATCGTCATACGAACATCAGCAGTAACAATATCTTCTACCTTCGCAAAGCCCTGTAATCAGAAAAAAAAATTATAAGACGTTTGCTCTATAATCAAATTGTGATAAAAACTTTAGATTTTGTAACTACCTAACCTACCTTTCCATTTACATCGACCAATCGTCACTAGTCTACTAGCAGTAACAATATCTTCCTTCATCGCAAAGCCCTGTAATTAGATCAAAAATTATAAGACGACTTTATGATCAAACATCCATCAGTCGTCACTTCACCATCAACCGTGTCAATACCATTTGTCGATAGGTTCTTCCTTTTGGGCCTGTAATTTAAAAATCTCGAAGAACGATGATACAGAGTTATTGAGCTTAGTAGGAAAATTATAAACAATAACACTTTGACCAGAAAGCAAGACTTGATCAATTAAGAATAACGTTGCAAAAACAGGCAAACGCGGTATATAATAAAAAAAAACTAGAACACAATGCTGAAAGGAATATAAATATATAAATGTGAGCACGAAGTTCGTGACAAAAATGATCATCCATCGCAAATCCTGCTAAATATTTTAAGCATTGAACAGATTAGTTGTGTCAAGGGATTATAAAAATACGGCAAAATGTGGGGGAAATACCGGTCCCGTTGGAATCAAAACATTTGCAAATGTAGCCTCCCAGCACTTCTGTTATCTTTGAGAACCAAAACTTTATTTTTACAGCAGCATCTTCGTATCGAACAAGCACAACCCAGTCGAAAAACGGCGCTTCGGATGTATTCGTACCAAGATGACGCACAACCTGAACAACCCGAACCTGGTACACATTCTATGTTCAGGTTGTGCGCCATCTTGGTACGAATAATTCGTGAGCACCGAAAAATCAGCCAAGGAATTTAGGTTCCAGGAAGCGCAAAATGGCCTAACAAACGTAAATAGTTTTGCAGATCGGTATTCTGCTCTCAATTAGAAACGAGGTGCTCAAGCAAAATGAAAACAAAACACACGTTGAATAAATTTGCGTAACATGAAAATATAAGATTACAGAAACTATAATTATCTTACAACACTCAAAATCACAACTAGAATTCTGAATATGACTTAAACACTCGGGACCAAAGAAAATCATTTTGTGTTTTTGAATTCTACGTACTTACTAATAAAATTACTATTCATAAATTTATAATTTTCAGCTTTGTTCCTAACAGAATGTGCGCTACATTTTAGGCGACAGTACATTAATAATCTTGTAGAAACACTGTTGACAAGTAAAACACTGTTATATCCAGACATTCGCTGGCTAAATAACTGTGCGTATATCTGGAGCACACCAGTGCAGAAACGACCTCACGCTGCCACACCCTGAACTGAAATGTGGCACGCGCGCCAAATATTTTTTAAACGTCAAAAGAGAAGAAAAAAAGGCAGTATCAAAAAGAAACACAAGGAGAGGGAATTGTCACTTTTAATTAAGAAACAAAGATACGTAATCTAATTCTCACTCTGATCAGTAATCAATGATTGTTGTTTACTATTGGAAATAAAGAACGTAGATATGGGATGTGACTGAGAAGATTGTCGGATTAAACCACATTCCATGGAAACTTTATCAAGACAACTATTTGTTTATTGTTATTCTATTTGTGTTTTGTTATAAGCCCAGTCTCGACGAAAAATGTTTTTGGATTCATAATAGAGCATTAGTGACCTTTACGGGGCTTTACTGCTCTGGGTAATTTTATTCGGAATTGATCTTATGCGACGTCTGTTGGTCCACACTCTATAGAACTTCATGTTGTCCAAACTACGTGATATCTTCAATGATTTGATCCAGAAAGCCTTGTAATTGAGTAGGTACACATATATATACAAAAATGATACTTTAACGCAACAATATTTTTTGCGTTAGTCATAACTATTGAAACGATACAGGGTGTTCATTGCAATTTCAATTTTGTTATGAAGTCAGTTCAAAATATATCTTAACCAGGTTTGTTGTTTTCTAATCAATAATCGTTCAAGTATTTTTACTTCATTTTATACATGTGTGAGGGCAGAATCAATAGATCGAATTGATAAATTCCCTTTGCAATTTCAAAATATTCCAAGACTTTATGGACACCCCATATTTCCTTTAACCCAACACCATTTAATATCTTGTTGATATTGGGTCACTTTATACAGTATTGAAATTATTATTTACACGTGAATAACAACATCATCGAACTCCTTGGAATTTCACCGGTAGTCTCTACCCTCATGTCGCCGTACACATACGCCACTGACGTGTGTTTCGCCAAGTATATCAGTGTTTCAAAAAGCATGATATCTCACCCATACCGCGCAGTTCAATGTTGTGTATAAATCATCGAACCATTTAAGTCGGGGTCACAGCTCATAGCTCATCCGAGAATTGGGTGAAGTCTTGAGTCCGACGTCGAGTTTATCACTAACTTTTACTGGCGTTTAGTAAGCGACGAATCCCAACTAACTGATCTCATTATCATATATGGTGAAAAACTCTACTTATTGACCTGCCAACTAATATTCATCTGTTTGGGTATTTGCGTGTATTATTATTTGTCCTGAGGAACAGCATGTAACTACGATGGTTTGCATTTATTTAATTATTTTTTAAATGTTTACTACTATAGATGAATTGGTGAGCATTATGATGGTCTCAGGCAAATTTTTAAAATGCATGGATCTCGCTTACTATTTAATGGAAAAGGGTGAACTTGAAAATTTCTTAAATGTTTGTACGACCTAGTCGTTCAAGCCCAGCAATGTTAATTCTCCTACAAATGTTGCTTCTATTGAGCAGTCCGAGCAATTAAGTTGCCTGACTCTTTTGAAGTAAAAATGAGTATCTTGATTCCGCCTAAGCAGTTTACCTCTTTCAATTTTCAGTGCTGTTTAATGTCATTTCTATATTTATCACCGAAAATCTAATGACTGACTGACAAGCGCAAACGGGACATAACAGAACGGAAGGGACAATTTTCTTGTTGTGACAAAAGTGACGAGCACTCATAGTCATAATTATGTCATGTGCGAAAATAAATTAAGTTTTAAAATGTTGTTAATTCAATTTTCAATAGTCACATATTTTCGTATGCCTACACCTTGCTGAGATGCTAGCGTTAATATTAAATGTAATACATCTTGTATATGTCAATCATATTTGCATTGAATCTAAGCAAGCCATATTATTTTATTTGTCGATCGGAATTCATGTTCATCATGTCGTAGGAATGTCCTAAGAGTCCTGCCACATATTTCTGTTGGACACAGCCAAAACCATCGCGTCGTCATGCGGGTCAAGTCGAATGCAATTATATTATACGTGTGCTACTGTTTTAAGAGTTCCAGGCAGTCGCAACTCTAACCTGGCACCCAAACTATATACATATTACACTGCACATATTATATATAGCTCGGAGGGCGATTACTGCTTCCTAGCATTCCTTCCACACTACTATATACTTTGTTCCAGGTAGGAAATAAAGCGCAAAATGTCCGAAAATGTCTCAAGAGCCCAGCCCAAATTTTAGACAAAAATATAATCTTATCTTCAGTAGTTTTATTAAAAATTACAACACGAGATAAAGGAGCAGATATAAATGTTTTATAGTCGGTACACAGAGATCAAAAGTTAAAAACAACTGCATTTTAAAATAAAAATAATCAAATCGGCAAAATTCAGATGCTCTATAAAAAGCCCACCCCAATCCTACAGCAATTAACATGAATAAAGAGAATAATCAACCCATACAGACTCGCAGAACGGTTTTACTCAAAACAGAAGATCCGGGGTCTTGCATAGTTATTATTTGATATCGTAATTTCGATGTCAAACCAATTTAAAATGAAAAGGGTACCCAAGCAAACTTGTACAATTCGCCAAAAAAAGAATATTGCATCCACAAAAAGTTTATTTCTAAGAACATTTACGTTAGCATCTGCGCTAACAGAATTTAAAAACACAAAATAAATATAAACGTTCGGTAATGTGAAGATGACCAAACTTTCAAAAAATCAGGTTGTACAGATGAAAACTGAAGAAGTTATATTACTATATTGAGTCTTTGAACCGATATTTTAAACCTTCATATTTCGGATGTTTGATACAAATTATTACAGAAATAAAATTGCTGTAAACCTTACACTGAACTGGAGCAGGACATTTTGATGAATTAAGCTAATTTCAGACTTCATAGCATCCCGCTCTGTGTAAAAAGCCCACCCCGATCCCACAGCAATTTTAATAACAGAATTCAGTAATCAGTAATCAGTAATCAGTAGTTTATTTCTCACCATACTTAAAATAGGCACAAACATACAAATTGCAATAAATTAAATTATAAATTGGCCATATTTCAGGGTGAAGGAGACGCGAGAAACCAATACTGGTTATCGAGCAGCGGCACCTATAAAATAAGTCTAACACTATAATATAAAAAACAAAAACAAAAAAACGAACTAAGTTTAAATAACTTGAGGAAAAAAATACATAAAATATCTCGAGACGATCTGCTGTAACCAGCAATCGCTCGCTTCAACCAAAGTGACTATAATAGTCACTTAGGCTTCAACAAAAGAAAAGACAACTCCGAACACCACTGATTCGGTAGCCATGGAGATGGCGTTAGTGGATTGTATCACAACAATACTATTGTGAAGCCCATTAGCTAACAATGGGCAATAAATGTCAAATTCTGATGGCGCATGGTTATTGGTTACAGTGGAACCCATGGTTTGCTGAGGGCGACAACAGGATCACCAACGAATAAACCATACCTTTATGCTAGAAAGGAATTGAGATACCTGTTAATGGGATCTAGTGATTGGCAGCTGGAGTCAGGGCTTCACATAACGTTACAGGAAATATAAAATCAGGGAAGACATGAAATATCAAAATGTGAAAGATATTCCATAACAGTCATTCAAAACGAATGTAACCTAGTATCAACATTCACAGTGGGAAACTAGATAGACTACAAGACATGAAACAGCAAAACTAAGAAGAGTCAAGTACCGTAGTCTAATAGTTGAGTGAACCAATGAAGCAAAGTTTAAAAGTACATAAAAAAATATTATTTATCAGGTAATACTTTTACAATGTTATATAAGAGTATAATGACAATCAGATAAACAATTTAGGCTTTACTGACTGCAAGAGAAAACAAGTCACAATGTTATGCTACTTAACCAAGATCTTGAGCAGATGGGCTTAGAATTTCAATGTGGTTAAATTCGTACAAAACTTCATGAACCATCTCAAACATAAGAAAAGTAGTTTACCATATTGTGCAGGTTACGAACAAATACAGGTCA
The DNA here is from genome assembly GCF_964204865.1 of Styela clava. Classification (NCBI taxonomy): domain Eukaryota; kingdom Metazoa; phylum Chordata; class Ascidiacea; order Stolidobranchia; family Styelidae; genus Styela; species Styela clava. Next base: position 13,505,540 of record NC_135264.1, read on the forward strand.
TGCAATTAGCATGGCACACTTTACATAATTCAAATCACTGGCAAGAATGCAATAAGATGAGGACATGAAAAAATTGAAAAAAAAAAAAAAAAGTATTATTATTACAGGTATAGGCCTAGCGGAGCAAGCGGGAAAGAGTGCTGAGGCCACATCATTTGGATGCAATCACAGCAGACTGGTAAGGTGACAGCAAGAATTTTTTATATTTTGTTTTGAAAGTTTCATAAGAAGAGTCACGTAAGATTTGGGGAATACTATTCCAAATTACAACACCCTTATACTTCAAGGAGTTTTGGGACTTGCTTAGCGAAAATCTGGGAACAAAAAAATTCGATTTTGTCGAAGAGCGTGTGTTATGCTCATGCACATTACTGAGAACAGTGAAATAATCAGCGAAAGCTGCAGGCAATTGGTTGTTGTGGAACTGGTGCATAATCTTAGAAATTTCTAATTTATAGATGTCAGACAATTTTAGCACCCTGGCTTTATGATATAGGGTGTTTATGTTTGAACGAACTGGTGCTCCGGAGAGAATTTTAACAGCCCTATTTTGTAAAATCTCTAATTTACGCAAGCTAGTTTGAGTAGCGGAGCCCCATGCAGCTAAGGCGTATTGGATATGTGATTGAAAAAGAGCAAAGTAAATAGTCCGCAGAGTTGGGCTCGGCACATAATACTTGAGTTTTCCCAGAATCCCTACTGATCTGGAGAGTTTCTTGTACATTTCAGTGATGTGGCTGTTCCATTTGAGTTGATGGTCAATATGAAGCCCAAGATATCTATAAGACTGGACGATTTCTAATGGAATACCATTAATTTTAATTGAAAGACTTGAATTTCTAGTCCGGCTTTTAGGGCTGAATAACATGACTTTGGATTTTTCCACATTTACAGTGAGTTTATTGCATATCATCCACTCATATACTTTATTAATTCCAGTGTTCACTTTGGCTTGGAGTGTGATCAAATCCTTCGCACTATCGAGAAGGCAGGCATCATCGGCAAACAATTTTGTCAGGAAATTAGAGCTGTTTGATAAATCGTTTATAAAAAGTAAGAAACCAAGAGGTCCTAATACACTACCCTGTGGAATTCCATACTGGATGGGCAACATTGGAGATTTATGAGAATTGACCTCTACATATTGGTACCGACAAGACAGGTAATCAGTTAATAAGTTGCCTGAAACACCTCGAAAGCCATAATGTCTTAGTTTATGAGAAAGAATATGATGATCGACAGTATCAAAGGCTTTTTTTAAATCTAGAAAAGTACAACAAACAAATTCCCCCTTGTCAAGTTTGTCATAAATGGACGAAATTAAATCTAGAATAGCATGGTTGGTAGAGTGTTTGGTCTGAAATCCAAATTGGCACTTGTCGATCAAGTTAAATTTTGAACAAAAATTAATCATTCTTTTATACAATAATTTTTCTAGAATAATGCCGATTGCTGGTAGAATGGAAATTGGTCGGTAATTAGATGGATCATTTCTTTTGCCATTTTTAAATATAGGGATCACTCTAGCTATCTTAAGTGAGGAGGGAAAAATACCTAATCTAAATGAAGAGTTGAAAAAATGGCTTAGCGCTGGGGATATGATGTCTGCGACTATTTTTAAGAAGTGAGATGGAATACCATCAGGACCAACTGCTTTACCCTTTTTCAGATTCGAGATTATTTGAAGAATCTCTGTGGTTGACGTCGACTCAAGATAGAAAGAGTTTCCTAGGGGAACACCCAAGAAATCTGTGATTGTATTAGAGCTCTGAGAGATTTTTCTTGCAAGTCTCTCACCAACTGTTGAGAAGAATTTATTGAATTCACTGGCCACCAAGACAGGATCTGACACTGAGGTACCATTTTCAAGTTTTAATTCTAAGATGGAAATATCATCTCTGGACTTGATCTTAATAATGTCGTTAATAGTTTTCCATGTGCGTTTAACATCTCCTCGGTTATTCTCAAGGACGTTTTGGTAATATAATTGTTTTGATTTTCTCTGCAAGTGAGTAAGGATATTTTTATACTTTTTAAAATATATATTTGAAATCAATAAGGTAATCAAGGAAGCTTACACAGTTCGTCAAAAACGTGAAATTTCGTTAAGAATATTCCCATAATCAGGTTCGTTCCAGTATTTTTTAAAACCAATGACAGCGACAACAAATATATCGACTTACTTAAATTGTTACGTCCATTAGAAGTTACGAAGCCCTTGGGGCATAAAAACATGAATCTTCTAAAAACAGAGCAGCACAAAATAAATATAAAAGTTCGGTAATGCAAAAGTGTTTAACATTTTTTCAAGAAATCGGAGTGTACGGCTGCAAGAGTGAAGTGAAGAAATTACATTACTATATATAGATTATATAGCAGTCGTTTTTGCACTTTTTTATTTCGAATGTTAACACAAATTAATACACAAATAAAATTGCTGTAAACCATACGCGGAGCTGGATATTTCAATGAATTGAATCCAGCTCTGTGTATAAATCCCACCCCAATCCCACAGCAATTTTAAAAAGAGAATAGACGAATAATTTTGTTTGGAAATAAAATTAAAAAATGACACGAATTAAATTTCATATAATAAAAATGCTATCATAGAGTCTCAGAAAAAAATGTTCGCTTTAATACATTTCAGGCCTTAGCCGATAATAAAGCGTTTTAACGTTCACACATTATTTATCACGATTTATCTCCTTTTTTGGTATTTTTTTTACGGTTATGCACATTCAAGCATTTTAACATGGCCTAACACTCGTGGAATCACTGTTAAGGGTTTAAATCAGACACAGGCAAACTATAACCCGCGGGCCAAATCCGGCCCGTTGGGCAATATAACCTGGCCCTCCTGATACTTCCACAACCAAATTAAAACGTAAAAGCGTAACTTATTCAAACGCGTAAAGGTAAATTAAAGCGTAAAAAATAGCTCAAGAAATTTGTTGAGGTTGCGGCTAAATTTAGTTTCGGCACGAGGCTTATTGTTTTCCACTTTTGCTTTTGTAACATTGTAAATATTGTTCATAAAATGTAACTTTTACGTCACACTTGGTCCCTGGTCCAAAAACCAGGACCACCCCTGGTCTAAATTCACCGAGTTTATTGCACCGGCATTATTGTCTGCGTATATCAATTTTCAGAGTTATTACGTCTTGATAGTCTGACCCAAAGGTCTCAGAATCGGTCTGATCACACATTTCAGAGTTTCATAGTGTCAGAGTTCGACTGTGGTAATAGTTCCGATCAGTGTTTTCAAGTCATTAGTTCCACGTTCTTTGATGGAGATCGGAATTAGTGCTGTAGTGAAGAATCGCCTCTAGATTGTGACGACCATTTACAAATCAATCGACCTGCAGAATAAGATTTTAGAAGTGACAAGTGTCTTAATTTTTTCCTGAGTTTCCGAAAATAGTTTGTATAAATATTAAAACAACTCATTTTTAATACTTTGTGTTGCAAACTAGAAAAACAAGACGAATGTTTCAAATATTTCACCTGCTTTGGTCCTTGCTGAACGATAATTCGAAGATCTGATGTCATGTCCAGGTCTACAACGCTTCCGTCATTCCTGTTAAATAAGAAAAATTCAGTTTCGACATAGCATTGCGTTACGAACTAGTAAATCAAGATGAATGTTTTAAATATTTTACCTGCTGAAGTCTTTGCTAGATGATAATTTGTAGATTCGATCTCAACCCCAGTTTCACAACGCTTCTATTATCCCTGTTGAATAAGAAAAATTCAGTTTCAACATAGCTATGTGTTACGAACTATTTAATTAATCAAGGATATATTTAAATATTTAACCTACTTTAGTCTTTGCTAAACGATAATTTGTCAACCCCAGTTTCACATAGTCCTCTTCCCTCTAAAGTGGAAAAGAAAAATTTAGTTTTAACGAACTACCTATGGCGAATGCTTACAGCTACTAAAGTACTCTAATCGATATAAATGTATTATATTAACAGGACTTGCCATAATTTTATTCCGATTTTCCTCATTTTAGTTCTATTACAAGTTCGGGGACTATCTGTGTTAGCCAAGTGAATATCCCTCTGCCCATAGGTTTCAGTCCCTTTATGCAACTTGATGGAAAATAGGCGAACAAGGGCCATGGTTATGTTTTCTAAAAGGTATTAAAAATTTGCTTACCAATGTGTTCCCATGAAATAGTGTTCTACTTTATCAATAATTTACATTTCGATATGATCGAAATCACTCATCCAGTTACGTTGTTGATCATTCCTCCGTAGTGCAAATCTATGAAAAGAAATAAAAAAATCATTTCCATTCCAAGTATGCAGTCAAAATATTTACTTCCGGGGTTATAAATTACTTCCGCATTTAAAATTAAACTGCAGAGACTACACCATGTCAAAATCAACCTATTAGTTCACCTTGTCAAAAACCCGTAAAACTCTGTAAATAAACTGTTTTTATTCATAGTTTTCATATTGAGTTTTGAGCTTCCGGCCCAGTGACCAAGTCTAATATCTATGAATGGCCCACTAGGAAAAGTAATTGCCCATCTCTGCTCTAATCGATATAATACATTAACAGGACTTCAAGAATTTAAGACAAAAAGTTTCCGATTCACTTCATATGTGCCTTGGTTAAGTTGTCTAACTAAAGTATTAAATATTTACTTACCATTGTGTTCCCGTGAAGGAGTGTTCCCTTTTATCAATAATTTATATTTTGATATGATCGAAATCACTCATCCCATAATGTTGTCAAAAATTCCTTCATAGTGCAAATCTACACAAAGAAAAATAATGACAAAAGTTATTTCAATTCGAAGTATGCAGACAAAATATTTACTTCAATGGTTATAAATTACTTCCGCGTTTGGATTTAAACCGCAGAGACTACAACATGTCAAAATTACCTTATTAGATCACCTTTTCAAACACTCGATGTATTCTACACTCTTATGCAACCAGTCTTGGGCTCCATCAACATTTCATACAGATGAATTAAAAGTTTCAACGCCTATAATTTTACCCCAGTCACGCAAATGTCAACTCTGAATAAGGACAAAAGGCAAGCAATGATGGTCGTGTTCATCAACAATTCAAGCACAGTTTCAGGTATTCCCGTAGTGTGTGTACCAGGTTAGGGTTTTGGCCAACGAAGTCAACGATCCCTTTATTGTCTATATATATATATATCAACGGTTTCATCATATACCGTCAATTCAACTCAAAAAGAAATGTTCAACTATTGAAAAATCATCAGTCAACAAAAATGGTTAGACCTAGTCCCTGCAAGAATAAATGGTTAGACGCGGCCTTCAAAAAAAAAGTAAAATGGTTAGATGGTTAAACCTAGCAATTGCAAAAAGGGTTCGATGCAGACCCTGCAAAAAAAGTGGTTAGTCCCAGCTTGCAAAAAAGCGGTTAGATCTAGCCTGCAAAAAATGTTAAAAATGGTTAGACCCATATAAAATGGCCTGCAAAAAAATGATTAGATGCAGCCAGCAAAAAATGATTAGATAAAGCAAGCAAAGAAAATAGATGCAGCAAGCAAAAAAATGTTAAATGCAGCCTGCGAAAAATGTTAAAACGCCGACTTCAAGACAAAAAGAACATAGAGATAGGCAATAAAATAAACATGGTTAAAACTGTAAATAAAGGCAAATATAGGCTTTAAAACGAGGTGAACTAGTCCATGTTTCTGTTAGCTTATAAAAATCCTCTTATTTTAAAAGCTATGCTGCCAAGTTCAACAAATTACACATCAGATCCATCAACAATATCAACTTAACGTAGAATCTGTAAAAAGAATCGAGTAAAGTCGTAGTTTATGCTGTAGTTTATTGCGGCATAATTGGAGATCAGTCTCAACAAATCATCCCACGCATTTTAGAGAGCCTTACAACTACGATGTCCAGTTTCAACTTGCAATGTCATGTTTTCAACTCTCCACATAAATGCAACATATAGAAAAGCCCCTGAAATATATAAATTACGTTTAAATGTAGAAACGAACACTTACACCATCGCGTTTATTCATCCTCCACGATTAGAATCGTTCACCGTCACTAACACAGCATACAACAATCCTTCCTTAACCTTCCTGTTCAACATCCGTTTTGTCGGCATCATGCTTCCGTCAGCGATTGTTGAACCATTAAGGAAGCTTTCTTGTGCATTCTTTCTTCCACCGCGCGCCGAAATTCTTGGAATTGCAACATCGAGCTGGCTGGAACAATGTTGTCCCCGTAAAATAGTTAGAATATATATATAGTAAAAAATGGCTTAAAGTTATACTTCACTTGGCTAGTCCCCGAACTCGTGATAGAACTAAAATAAGAAAAATTGGAATAAAATTATGGCCTAACCCTAACCTGGTATAGAAACATGGGACACGGTGGCGGAATATAATATAAGAAAATTATTAAATTTGAACGGTGGCTATTACGCATAACTGAAAACTTCAAATGCTGAATGCTCTTAGCTGCTCAAATGTATTTGTGGTTAAATTCAAACCAAACGTTTTATATTATTAGAAACTTTCGAGTCAATTAAAGTTCACAAATTAAGCTGGATCATCAGAATTAAGTTAAAAGTCTCGGGAAATGATTGAAAATAACTAGTGTTCATCTTCTTACGATGATATCTGAAAATATGAAAACAGTATTAGTTGACGAAATGATAGTTTATACAGAAGCTAATTTCCTGGAAAGTGGAACACTAAAATATGACACAGAAAACAAAACAAAAAAATGCAATAAATAAAGTGTGTACAGTTGTTTGCATGGCACTGGACATAAGATGTTTTGCATTTTATTGCACGACAATAAGAAGCATGTAAATATGATGAAACACCAAGTCGAATATCACAGTGTATGAACATGGTTTTGTCGCCAAGACAATTAACCACGAAAAAGAAAATATGCACAAGTGTAAAAATATAACCTAGAACTAGATTGGAAGAGAAAGAGTTTTAATCCCCAGAAAAGATGCCTGGGAACTGTTGCATCATTCATTCTCCTAATGCTCGCCTATCACCGTGATAAAGTAAATTATCAAACCCAGCTTGAAGTCACAAGAGAGGACAACAGTGCGAGTGATAATCACTTCTCACCCTTATACCTATCTATCCCTAACTAAAAACTATCTATCCGGCCGTCCCAACCACCCATCTCAACATCCCAGCGAACGATTTTTAACCCTAGTTTGACAAAGTCTATTTACGCCGACCTGATCTAATATTGCAATGAACGAAGCGTTCCCTACATATTCTAACCTGCCTAAGGTCAGCTTTTTTAACCCAATCTGTATTTATCATGTGCGCGGGCGATTTCACTCTGCTACGTTGAGTGAATCCTGGCTAAATGGTGCAAGCACCAGGGGTTTAGGCTCTCTAGATCGAAGCGCTATATATAAACTGAAAGCTGACCGGCCTAAAAACCCTAAGTTGCCAGATACCTAGAGGCAACATTTACGAAGAATAGAAGACAACTTTGCATTGGCGAACAGTTGACCTAATCGTAATAAGGAAAATTTCAGTTTTAGATCATTGTTGTCTCGTGTTTTATGGGTTTAACTGCATATTACAACTGTTTGTGCCCCAATGCTTAAGTCATCAACTACTATTTGTCCTAGCCTAACTACCTTACCAGAAGCTTAGTGCTACTGGGCTTGGCAATATTGAATCTGGGTTAGAAAACCCGTTCAATATTAAACCAAGACTTCACCTCTTTAAGTGCAATAGTGGCCAATGGTTTTCCAATAAATCCGAATATCGGAATAATTCAAACAAATGATTTGAAGAATTTTAAGTTTTTGCCATTTATTGCGCCCGAGAGGATCTATTGTACCTTCCGATGTCTTTCGTCTGCTTCGTCTCACAATTTGTGAGACCCTGTACTATGGCCTAACAAGGAAAAAAGTTCAAGTCTCATCCAAATATGTGCTCCATGTGACCGATTTAATTTAGGAGACTTTGAAGCTTAATCCCAGAAATAAAAAACAAAATCTAACGCCCTATCTAACTAACAACACATAAATCAGTGCAGTGTTAAGCCTAACCGAAACCCTTCTTTATTTAATTCAGTCGGTCAAAGGAGCAAATTTTGTTTAATTTCAAATATATCACATTGTTATGATACTTATCGAAAGGTTTCGGCATTATTGAAAGAAAATATGGTTAGGTTTCCCTATTTCAAATAATAATATTAAAAAATCGTCCACGAAATTATTACTGAGTGGATCGATACATTAGAATGATGTTAAATAAAAGTCCAATCAGCAATTTATACTGATTAATGTATAAATCATGTACACGCCCATAAAGAGCAGATCATCATAAAAATCATTTGAATTCTTAAATTCCTATTACCCGCCGGACTGAGTTGTTCTTCGGTAACCATTCCTAATAAGAGCCATCGAAACATCTAGTCTAGATTCGTCTGTCAAACCCTGTCTAGTCATTCCTTGCTGACTAACTAATAAATCGACAGACGAAATTTGTAGTACCACACAAGTGAAGAATCCTCTAGCGAAGCGTAGAGTCCCATCTTCCATCTTCGCGCCCTTTGCTTTTCGCCCGATGGCTCTGATTCTACATGAAGTGTTCGTACCACAAACATAAACAACAATCGAAATCGTTCAGTTGGTCTGGGATAAAAACATGAGAACACTAAGTATAGCATAATATTCGTAAACTTATATTTGCTTTTCAGGGAAAAAATCTAAGCGAAGGAGTGTTAGTACAACGAACACACAACGAAATTAAAAGTTCAGTTGGCCTGAGATGAAAAAAAAAACGTGAGAACAAAAGTCGTCGTTCTAATATGTGAATGTTTTTCGGCTCCTGTAAAACATTTAAGCACTCAATTATTACTGTAATTATCAATAATGGAATAATTAAATATTTTTTGTTAGGGTGCAAAGATGCCAGATGCCAAAGAACCGTAAACCATTTTCGGAGAAAATTCAAGTTTGCAAATTAATTTATGTATTTTGTAATACAGCTTTGCTAATATATTTTTGTAAGATTTTCTTACTTCACCCGAGAACAGGGAAGCCAATAATGAGACCCATATCGGAATCCAAACTACAGAGCTCGCTGGAGCATTCGACTGCATTCGCCTAAACCTAAACCAACGCGGTCATATCAGCTATGCTACAGGACAAAATAACTAGCACCCACGGAATTTGACCTATATGCCCACAGATCAAAAATTAAAAAAAAAACATGAGCACACTGGGTATGATATACGGAATTAGGGTGAAAACCCAAGTCAATCTGGCAACTGCTGTATGAAAAAAATTTGGCACCGCGCAGAAAAACTCTAAAATAAGGCCATGGAAAAGGCCAAATATGAACTGAAGCGACTCATATTTAATATTACATGCGTATTTTGGATGCGTATTGGGATTTGTATTTATATAGTTATCTCGGGGAGAGGAAAGTTGATTAGACGGCTCAATCACACGGCGAACCACGGCCTCTCGTCCAGTTACCAGTCTATGTCGGATTAGTTAGCCAGTTATTTGTTTTCAGATGCATGGACTTGATGGTGGTCGAAGCCCTAACCAACCAACGATTACGTGAACCACTCTACGAAGTTTATTAGATACGGGTAGTTATTTTGTATCTCACCTTAGTTGATTGATGTCGAGGCCTGTCTTTCGGAAACTCGAATATTATGAAATTTTTTTTTACCTGTAAATACCAATAGAACAATCATTTTATGATTTTGTTTGAAAGCATTGCATATGTAATAAAAAATATTTATCTCGGCTTTTGGTACACTTTGCGTCGCCCCAGAAGTGTGTGTACCAATATGGAGGTAACTAATCATATTCGCCTACTTTACATGAAGTTGTGTAAAGGGACCGAAATCCAAGGGCAGGGGTTATTTTCACTCGGCTAACACAGTCAGTCCCCGAACTCGTAATAGAACTAAAATAAGGAAAGTCGGAATAAAATTATGGCCTAACCCTAACTTTGTACACACACTACGGGAATACCCCACTTTGTTAATCGATTTTTTTATCAAACAATATCAGCAAAAACAGTAAGCAATGCATGGTTTCAATAATTACCGATGACGTATTTGAGGTCGTTGGAACATCCAGTCAGTCTATGAATAACGTGAACGTGCATAGCGGGAATTGCAAAGCAGTTCTGCGACTCGTCGTACGAAATTGTAAATCTTTTTGGCTCCTGTGAAACATTTAAGAGCACATTACTTCCATTATTAATCATGCTTTATATATATTATTCTGAAACAATAAAATGAGTTGATAAATCATCGCATTTGATCAATCAAAGTAACAGAAGCATATTTATATTATAGAGCTGGCAACGTACCAATAGTTCCTTATATATTATATAGGTCACAAGCACTATAGTTACGGGCTCTCAAATATAGTTCGCGTAAACACTTCGTTTAATATTTTTTGAAATAATACACGGTATATCACCTTTCCATTCGTAATCGCATTGGTCACCCAGTCTTCATGGCGATGGACAAGTTGTGGTATTCAGCGTCTGATCGGGACGAAGGTTGATGCTGCGAAGCCAGAGAAACACTTTCCCCACCCGTACCAGTCGCTTGCAAATTTATTATCTGCAATCTGGCTGTTTCTTTAGTAGAATATTAAGAATTGTGTGTTTTGACATTAAATATTATCATAAAGTTTTTTGAGGAATTCAGAGTTCAATCTCTATACATAGAAACATGGGCAGAGTATGTGCACTTTTCGTAGAGTTCAGAGTACAATCTCTATACATAGAAACATGGGCAGAGTATGTGCACTTTTCGTAGAGTTCAGAGTTCAATCTCTATACATAGAAACATGGGCAGAGTATGTGCACTTTTCGTAGAGTTCAGAGTTCAATCTCTATACATAGAAACATGGGCAGGGTTATGTGCACTTTTCGCAGAGTTCAGAGTTCAATCTCTATACATAGAAACATGGGGAGTGGTATGTGCACTTTTAATAGAGGTCAGAGTTCAATCTCCATACATAGAAACATGGGGAGGGGTATGTTCACTTTTCGTAGAGTTCAGAGTTCAATCTCTATACATAGAAACATGGGGAGTGGTATGTTCACTTTTCGTAGAGTTCAGAGTTCAATCTCTATACATAGAAACATGAGGAGTGGTATGTTCACTTTTCGTAATGTTCAGAGTTCAATCTCTATACATAGAAACATGGGGAGTGGTATGTGCACTTTTCGTAATGTTCAGAGTTCAATCTCTATACATAGAAACATGGGGAGGGGTATGTGCACTTTTAATAGACTTCAGAGTTCAATCTCTATACATAGAAACATGGGGAGGGGTATGTTCACTTTTCGTAGAGTTCAGAGTTCAATCTCTATACATAGAAACATGGGGAGTGGTATGTGCACTTTTCGTAATGTTCAGAGTGCAATCTCTATACATAGAAACATGGGGAGTGGTATGTGCACTTTTCGTAATGTTCAGAGTGCAATCTCTATACATAGAAACATGGGGAGTGGTATGTGCACTTTTCGTTATGTTCAGAGTGCAATCTCTATACATAGAAACATGGGGAGTGGTATGTGCACTTTTCGTAATGTTCAGAGTGCAATCTCTATACATAGAAACATGCGGAGGGGTATGTTCACTTTTCGTAGAGTTCAGAGTGCAATCTCTATAAATATAAACATTGGGGATCTGCGCACCATCATATAAAATTGACAAGGGATATCATCATAAAGTTTTTTGGGGATTGGAATTCAGAGTTCAATTTATATACATAGAAACTTGAGACATGAGAAGAATCTTTGCACCATCATATAGGAGTATTTGTGTTCCATAACATTCTCCGAGCAATTGCATTGTTTGATATTGCATCGCCACATATATTCTTTGATAGAACCCTTCAATCGTTCGAGATTCGTCTTTGATAATTATTCAATCGAGATTGAGTCCTTAAATGCCTTTCTTCCAACGACGCAGAAAATTCACATTTATGAGAAATTGTTCGACGTCATGAGGTAATTGGTTCCATGTGTGATGTATAATGTTGTGTAGTGAATAAAGTTATTTTTTGACCCATTTCATAATCGAGCAAATAGGTATTTGTAACAGTCATTATCTCAGTTTTGAGTAGTAAAGTTGGCTTTGAACAGTTTTCGATACTATTATTCAGAAATCTCATCATACCGAAAGCACACTCGATATACAAATTTCAATAAATAAATAAAAAGCATTTCAGGGTGATCTGAGCCGCGAGAATCCAAATTTGATCATCGAGCAGCGACACCCATAATAAAGTTCAACACGAAAATAATAACAAATAGTAAATGTGTCCATTGGAGTAAAAGTGAACAATGAATCTGAAAATTATGTGATATCAACGATCTTGAAATGTGTGTGCCTCATCCAACATCTGTTGAAGTCCGTCACTCAATTGGTCATCCGGTATCAGAAAGTCTAATTTCTGTTATAAGCAATAAAACTAAGACGAACTTTTATTTGTTAATAGAACCGGCTGAATCCCAAATATATAACAATGCTAAATATAATTACAGAAAGATTTCGGCATTATCAAAAGAAAAATGGTTAGTTTGTCCTTTGTAAATATTAATTGTATAAAATTGACCACGAATTATTATCATGTGGATCGATACATCAGAATGATGCCGAATATAGGTCCAATCAGCAATTTATACTGATTGATATATGAATCATGAACACGCCCATAAAGAGCAGATTATATTAAAAATCATTTGATTTCTTAAATTCTACTCGCCGGCCTGAGATATTCCCTGCTAAACAATTAATAGCCATCTAAACACCTAGTCTAGATTCGTCTGTCGAACCCTATCTAGTCATTTCTTGCTGACTAACTAATAAATCGACAGACGAAATTTGTATTACCACACAAGTGAAGAATCCTCTAGCGAAGTGTCCATCTTCCATCCTTTGCTCTTCACCGATGGCTCTGATTCTACATTAAGTGTTGGTTGTGTTGACCTGGGGTAAAAAAAGAGAACATCAAGTATGATATTCGGTTTTTAGACAAAGGGCCAAAAATTTTGCCTACCTAGGGCCATGTAAGTGTGACGTAAAAAGTTACATTTAATGAACAGTATTTACAGGCCTCGTGCCCAAAATGAATTTGATTGCAATTTCAAGAAATCTCCTGGGATATTTTTAACTAAAACAGCCAAATTTGGTTTTACTTTGATTTTGGATGCATCACACTTGCCAGGTTTAATTCTGGTTTAGTTTAGTTTGTCCATGTCAGCTTTCAAGTCTAGTTAGCATGAAAACTTGCATTTTAAAAACTTTAAAAACAACTTGCGGTATATCACCTGTTTACTGGAAATCGCATGCCAATCTTCTTAGCGATGGACAAGTTGTAGTCTTCAGCGTCTATTCGGGACGAAGGTCGTTGCAGCGAAGTCTGTGGCAAAACAAAAACGACTTTCCCAATCGGACCAGTCGCTTCGAAATATATTATCAAAATTTTTTATACATAAAAGCATGGGTAATGAGGGGAGGAAATAGAACATAAGAGTATTTTCAAATTCCAAAGGTGACTAATAAACATTACTGAAAACTTTGAATGCTGAATGCTGTTGGCTGCACAAATGTATTTGCAGTTAAATTCAAACCAGTCATTCCATATTATTTGACGTTGATTCGCTAATTAAGCTGAATCAGCCGAATTAAGTTAAGTATCGAAATGTCTTTCGTCTGCTTCGTCTCAAAATTTGTGAGACCATGTACTATGGCCTAACAAGGAAAAAAGTTCAAGTCTCATTCAAATATGTGCTCCATGTGACCGATTTAATTTAGGAGACTTTGAAGCTTAATCCCAAAAATAAAGAACAAAAACCTAACGGTCTATCTAACTAACAACACATAAATCAGTGCAGTGTTAAGCCTAACCGAAACCCTTTTTTATTTAATTCAGTCGGTCACAGGAGCAAATTTTGTTTAATTTCAAATATATCACATTGTTATAATAATTATCGAAAGGTTTCGGCATTATTAAAAGAAAATATGGTTAGTTTTCCCTATTTCAAATATTAATCGTAAGAAATAGTCCACGAAATTATTACTGTGTGGATCGATACATCAGAATGATGTTGAATAAAAGTCCAATCAGCAATTTATACTGATTAATGTATGAATTATGTACACGCCCATAAAGAGCAGATTATATTAAAAATCATTTGAATTCTTAAATTCCTATGACCCGCTAGACTGAGTTGTTCTTCGGTTACCATTCGTAATAAGAGCTATCAACACCTAGTCTAGATTCGTCTGTCGAACCCTGTCTAGTCGATCCTTGCTGACTAACTAATAAATCGACAGACGAAATTTGTAGTACCACACAAGTAAAGAATCCTCTAGCGAAGCGTAGAGTCCTATCTTCCATCTTCGCGCCCTTTGCTTTTCGCCCGATGGCTCTGATTCTACATCGAGTGTTCGTACAACAAACATAAACAACAATCTAAATCGTTCAGTTGGCCTGGGATAAAAACATGAGAACACTAAGTATGATATTCGGTACTTTATATTTGCTCTTCAGGCTAAAAATCTAAGCGAAGGAGTGTTATTACAACGAACACAAAACGAAATTAAAAGTTCAGTTGGCCTGAGATGAAACAAAAAACATGAGAACATTAGGTATAATATTCGGAAATTTATATTTGTTATTCAGGGTAAAATACCACGCGAAAGTCGTAGGCCTGAGATAAAAAAAAATGAGAACACCAAATATGATAATCGGAATTTAGATTCGTTTTTCAGGGTAAAAATATATTCTGAAAACTGCTGTGCCCTGCCTAGCAAGACGAAAACGAATGAACAAGACCGATTATGGACTTTAGCGACTCATTGAATAGGTATTTTGAAAATCTTTGTTCCGAGAAGCAGTAAATCAAAAATATTGCTCCCACGTTTTAGTAACTTTATCGCATTGAATGAACGGTTATTTGACGCAGTTCAAACTATTAATTGTTGTATATCACCTTAGTTGGTTGATATCGTGGCCGGTCTTGTTGAATAATCGAATATTATTAGGAAATTTTCTTGAACCTGTAAACGACAGTAGAACAATCATTTGACGATTTTTATTTGAATGGAGTGCATTCGTAAACATGTTTTTATCTCGGCTGTTTGTACACTTTACTAAACGTTTTTTTTGACCAAACAATAACAGCATAAGCAATTATGTAAAGCGATCTGTAGTTTCAACAATACCTTTCTCAAACGATGACGTATTTGAGATCTTCGGAACATTCAGTCAGCTCACGATCACGTAAACATGCGATGCAAGACAGGTATTAGAAACCTGTTCTCAAAAGTCGTCGTTCAAATATGTGAATGTTTTTCGGCTCCTGTAAAACATTTAAGCACTCAATTATTACTGTAATTATTAATAATGGAATAATTAAATATTTTTGTTATGGTGCAAAAGATGCCTGGTGCCAAAGAACCGTAAACCGTTTTCGGAGAAAATTCAAGTTTGCAAATTAATTTATGTATTTTGTAATACAGCTTTGCTAATATATTATTTTAAGATTTTCTCACAGCACTCGAGAACAGGGAAGCCAATAATAAGACCCATATCGGAATCCTAACTACAGAGCTCGCTGGAGCATTCGACTGCATTCGCCTAAACCTAAACCAACGCGGTCATATCAGCTATGCTACAGGACAAAATAACTAGCACCCACGGAATTGGACCTATATGCCCACAGATGAAAAATTAAAAAAAAAACATTGAGAACACTGGGTATGATATACGGAATCAGGGTGAAAACCCAGGTCAATCTGGCAACTGCTGTATAAAAAAAATTTGACAGCGCGTAGAAAAACTATTATTAAGTTCGTATTTTTAAAATCCTTGTTCCGAGGAATATCCCAAAAGCACCACATTGAAAAAATATTTTGTCTTCACGTTTTAGGAACTTTAATGCAATGATTGAATGAATTACTTGGGATTTAGGATTTGTATAGTGATACGGATATTTATTGTTGTATCTCACCTTAGTTGGTTGATGTCGAGGCTGGTCTTCTTAAACACCCGAACATTATTAAATTGTCTTTACCTGTAAATGGCAATAGAACAATCAATTTTTGATTTTCATTTGGATGCAATGCATTTGTAAACAAAAATTATTAATCTCGGCTGTGGGTTCACTCTAGTCGGAATATTTTGACCAAACAATATTATCATAAGCAGCACATATGTGAGCAATGTATAGTTTCAATATTTACCGTTTCCAAGTCGATGACGTATTTCAGTTCTCAGACTCGCTGTACGAAACTGGGAATCTTTTTCGGCTTCTGTCAAACATTTAAGAACTTAAATATTTCGTTCAGAGAAATAGCCCAGAAGCACCAAATTAAAAAATATTGTTCTCACGTTTCAAAAACTTTACCGCCTTTAACGATTGTTGTATCTCACCTCACTTGGTTGATTTCGTGTCCGGTCTTCCGGAAACTCGAATATTATGAATTTTTTTTTAACTGTTAATATCAATAGAACAGTCATTTTATGATTTTGTTTGAAAGCATTGCATATGTAATAAAAAATATTTATCTCGGCTTTTGGTACACTTTGCGTCGCCCCAGAAGTGTGTGTACCAATATGGAGGTAACTAATCATATTCGCCTACTTTACATCAAGTTGTGTAAAGGGACCGAAACCCAAGGGCAGGGGTTATATTCACTTGGCTAACACAGTCAGTCCCCGAACTCGTAATAGAACTAAAATAAGGAAAGTCGGAATAAAATTATGGCCTAACCCTAACTTTGTACACACACTACGGGAGTACCCCACTTTGTTAATAGATTTTTTTACCAAACAATATTAGCAAAAACTGTAAGCAATGCATGGTTTCAATAATTACCGATGACGTATTTGAGGTCGTTGGAACATCCAGTCAGTCTATGAATAACGTGAACGTGCATTGCGGGAATTGCAAATCAGTTCTGCGACTCGTCGTACGAAATTGTAAATCTTTTTGGCTCCTGTGAAACATTTAAGAACACATTACTTCCATTATTTAAACATGCTTTATATATATTAATCTGAAACCATAAAATGAGTTGATAAATCATCGCACTTGATCAATCAAAGTAACAGAAGCATATCTATATTATAGAGCTGGCAGCGTGCCAATAGTTGCTTATATCTTATATAGGTCACAAGCACTATAGTTACGGGCTCTCAAGTATAGTTCGCGTGAAAACTTGCATTTAATATTTTTTGAAATAATACACGACATACCACCTTTCCATTCGTAATCACATTGGTCACCCAGTCTTCATGGCGATGGACAAGTTGTGGTATCCGGCGTCTGATCGGGACGAAGGTTGTTGCTGCGAAGCCTGAGGCGAAAAAAAATTTGTATTAAATAAGTTGAACATAGAACAAGAATAAGTGTAAACACTTGCTAATTGCTTCTTATTCGCAAAAAATGACTTGGTATCGATATCGATGACTTGGCTATTCACAACTTCTCAAGCTGTAGCGCAGTGGGTCTCAACCTTTTATGACTCGTGGCCTTCCGGCGGCTTTTTGCACTCGTGGCCCCCCTGTTCGCCATTTCAAAAAACTACCGTAGACTTGTTGGATTGTTTTGACGACCTTTCATGGAATGCAAAAACAAACTAGACAAAGAAGTCCAAGCTTTTTTCATATACATTCAATGGGAATCTTGCACTTGGGACTGTCTGACGAGGTTTCTTTTATTAGACACTCTATTTCATATAGCTTGACAAAAGTCACTGTCAACATCAAGACGTTTTCTAGATTTTGTTTCCTCCGACAGAAACCCGATCTTGGCCAATGTTGCTTTCTTGTCAAATCTAACTCGCTTGGCAGCCAAGAAACCGATCAACGTCTTGCACCTCGTGATGATTTTTGTCACGGCGGTTTTGGAGTTTGGATGGACGTTACAATTCATTGCTCATTACATACGAGCAATTTAGGCATTGGGCACATTCTCTCATCTTGATTTAACTGTCGTATTTTGAACATTGGGAATTTATATATGGGATTTTGCATCTACAATACGATATCGAAGGTTATCTCGAAGTCTAGTGAAACCGCCCGACTGCAGGTTAGAAGACCTACCAACGAACTATTTTGATTAGTAGATTTTAAATTCCATTGTGATTGAACAATTCACGCACAGAATACACCCTGTGATCGCAAATAACCTATTCAAGTAATGGAACTACGGTGAACGCCTGAACAGGGAATTTTATTTCAAAAGGAAAGTATGCAAATGAAGTCGCTTCATGACCAATTATTAGCCTTGTGTCGTGGCCCCCCTTGAACTGCTTCGTGGCCCCTTTGGGGCCATCGGCCCCAGTTGAAAACCACTTCTGTAAAACCAATGCGACCACAAACGTGATTGGGAAATTTTGATTTTTCTTGCTTTTTTACTCAAAGCGCCTGCCTGATATCTTTGATAAACATTCCTGTTAAAATCTTATGACTTTGGTGTAGGTACTAACTTGGCGACAAAATTACGCGATTAAAGTAAAAGTAAAAGCGAGGATTTTCTCATACATTATTTAAATTATTATTCTGACAGTATGTGCAGCTGTTTTATCACAAATACTCGTTTTACAGCAAAATGCTCTTGCGGCGATTTTTCATGCGGCGAACTTTCATGCGTGGAATTTTTCTATAACCGTTAATAACAAATTTCTGTCTAAAATTTTAGTGATAGTTATGTTGGTGATTGATTTGTATATTTAGAAGTTTAGAAGCATTTTGATCATTTGATCTCTACAGACCGGGTGTATTGGGGGCGCTCATGAAGTATGCGTACCAAGATGGCAGACACCGGAATGTAGTGTGTGTACCAGGCTAGGGTTAGACCATAATTGCAGGTACACATACTACGGGTGTCATTTGGCTAGACTCCGAACTCGTAATAGAACTAAAATAAGGAAAATTGGAATAAAATCATGGCCTAACCCTAATCTGGTAGACACACTACGTTCCAATGTCCGCCATTTTGGTACGCATATTTTGTGAGTATCGTTTTGTGTGCTTTTCGGCACTTCTCAGCGCTTAATTTTCAGCCATTTCACAAAGTTCCACCAGGCCATCGTCACGAATTATATTTCCTTCTGGAAGCCCTCGCCTAAAAGTAAATAGTCGTATAGTAGTAATATTGTTCCAATTTATGAAAAAATCTAAATTTGCGTAATCGATTGCTAAGTAAAAGCCCACATCAAGGCAATTATATTGTTTAATGAAACCTAAAGGAATAGAATAAACATTGATTGCATAAATGAAATAAAATGGCAGGCGATTTAGGATAAAAATGTACGAAATTAATTAGGCAAATTTGGAACGGAAATGTTCGATCTCTTGAGGTCATAGTTCAAAGTTTAAGAAAATATTACGTCATTTTAGTAACTGGAGCCTGAACTGAAAGGGGGGTGGGGGTATTTCCAATATTCTCAAAGTCTAAGACGATTATTGTTATTGTCGATATATTCTCGGAGAGCTCCCAACGTTTTTAAGGGGGAATGAATATATTGTGCTTTCAATTACAAATTACAGAAATTAAATAATTATTTGAGTTGCTTAAATGAATTAAAAAAACAAGGACACTTTAAATAAATTTATACAAAAATAATCTAACAATGGGTCGTAATACGAAAACGTTGCGTTGCAGTACGAATATATGACATATCATTAGATCAGGTGTGCAACCTTCAATACAGGAAGGCCAGATACATATAAAGTTGGTTTTGAGTAGCAACACAAAGGGATTGGGATTACTCGCATGTACAAGATTAAACAAATTGGAAATCTGTTTCGCGGGACCGCACACCATTTAAAATTGGCACTTTCCCACGGACCGCACAAAATTCCCTTGTGGCCCGCGGGCCGCAGGTTACACACCTATTAGAAGCTTGGCGGAAGAGGAAATGATACTAAAATTGCTAAAACGTTCATTATACGAAAAACTTATTGCACCAAATAAGGCATTAAATTGCATAAATGAATTAAATAAGATGAAAAAATACAAAAAGGTATTGTTCATATTCGGTCGTTGTCTATCCTGTACATTGATGATGATCGCTTGAACAATTTGGGCAGAATCTTCCATTGCACCGAAGACATTTCTCTACGATGTCGTTCTCTGAGATTTGTCCGTTGCAAACAAGGCATTGTGGTTGACTAACGAACGTTTTGTCCTGGAATGTAATTTTCCCTGATAAATTTTCTATTTTACCAATGGTTGTTGGGGAGAACGCCTATGACTTTACAATCCAAAATAGATGATCAGAGGGGTAAACCAGGGGTGGGCGAGGTTTTAGAACCAGGCGCAATAAATTTTGCCCACTCAAACTGGCGGGTCATGTAAGTGTGACTTAAAACGACGTAAAAAATTTTTATGAACTGAAGTCTATTTACATTGTTACAAGAGCAGAAGTGGAAATCAACAAGCTTCATGCAAAACTTAATTTAATCGCAATCACAATCAATCGCAAAAAATTGGTTTTAGTTTGT
The DNA here is from genome assembly GCF_964204865.1 of Styela clava. Classification (NCBI taxonomy): domain Eukaryota; kingdom Metazoa; phylum Chordata; class Ascidiacea; order Stolidobranchia; family Styelidae; genus Styela; species Styela clava. The sequence continues at coordinate 13,526,047 of NC_135264.1, forward strand.
TTGTGACAGCATAAGATTGAATCATCCAACGGGCCGTAATTTGGCCATGTCAGCAGCATTGCAATTTTTCTTAGCTAGAAACGCCCTTTTTTAGACCCACATGACTAATGAAGACACATGTATTCCGGCGTTCGGCCGGACCCTCTAGCTCAGTGGTTCTTAAAGTATGGGTCGCGACCCAAACATGGGTCGCGGAAGGTTTAAAAATGGGTCGCGACAAGGTCGTCAATGCAAGGGCAATTTAAGAGGAGAAGGAAGAATTTTCAGCTTTCCCAATGTTTCAGTTTAGCTTCTAAACTCTGGTATTTAAAAATAATGAAATATAAAATTTCATTCACGGAAAGAACTGTCTTGAGGTCATTGTTACATCACAATTCTGATATGCCAGTCACGTGTATTATTTTTATGGTATCGGTAACTATGCACGTCGCTTGTCGTTGTGTTGACCGCGTGGAATGTCGTCTTAGTGGATTAAAATAACCAAAAATGGGTGTCTTTTTGGTAATGTAAATTGTAATAGACGACGCAATGAAAAAGCTCGCTTCTCGACATTAGATTATTCAATATCTAGAGAAAATGTGACTCCATCTCGAGGCACCATTTACCGCGAACGAAGCAGTGTGTGCACATTTGATGAGTAAAAAGTTGTATATTGCGAGAGATACCGAAGGCCAGCTAGGATGTCGTGTTTGCGACGGACAGCGGAGGCCTTTTCTGCTACAATTCGCGACAAGGCACTTGTGCCAGCGAGGATATTTGGCACTGACGGTTATCAAAACTAAGCTCGCAATCGCCTCGATACCCGTGACAACTTGCGTATTGCGTTAAGTAAAATAGAGCTGTGTATTGAAGGTATAATGAAAAGGAAATTTCTGTTTCATCAATCTCACTGAGTCAATGGACTGTTTCTAATAAATAGTTGTCTGTATTTGAGTCAAACTGTACTAACATTAAAAACACATTTTGCGTTATTTAGGATTGGGTCGCGAGTATTCATAAAACTCAGATTTGGGTCGCGCTCGAAAAAGTTTAAGAACCACTGCTCTAGCTGTTTCGATCTTACGTTGGAAATAAAAAAATCCCTGTACATGCTTATCTAGAGTTTACCACACTGAATTGTTTGAATGGTAATTATTTTCTATTTCGTCAGCGTAAAGGCCGCGAGTTTTGTTTGTTCACGTAATTAAAACACGATCGCGCGTAACCCGGGCGTGTGGAATATGCATTAAACATTTGAGACCCATTACGTTGCGCAATCTAGTCTGCAAAACAATTTTATTAAAATAAAAAATCTCTAAGACGAGCTTTTATCCCCGAGCAAGGTTATATACAGCCGTTACTGATTAAATCAGAATCTCACAATACGAATATCTCGCACACATACTTACTTGTTCTTCACTGGAATAAGTATCATTCTCCATGTTATGCTGTTGTAGTGCGTACTGTGACGTATTTAATTTCTTTAATAGAGTTTATTGCATAACGTGAAAAATAAATGTAGACATATTTAAATTCTGATCATGCACACCGTGGTCTATGAAGATTCAACTTCTACAAAATGCGTATCATAGGAGAAAGGAAAGACAAAATTTAATTTATTTGAATGCCGTCATGTATATTAGGAGTATTTTTCTTCACAAAGGTAGTGAAGGGGGGGGGGGGGGGGGGGGAGCTCAGTCAAAAATCTATGCCAAAGTCTAATTTGTACCTTACCATCTAGAATTCAGAGGTGGCCAGGGTTTTGGAAATATGGGCCAAAAATGTTGCTCATATAGACTGGCGGGACACGTAAGTGTGACGTAAAAAGTTACATTTTAGGACCAATATTCACAGTGTTTCAAAAGTGGAAAACAATAAACCTAGTACCAAAACTATAAATTTATTCGCAATTTCAACCAATTCCTTTAGATATTTTCAACTGAACATTAAAATTTGGTTTTAGTTTGGTTGTGGCAACATCAGGCGGGCCAGATTAAATTACCAAACGGGCCAGATTTCGGTTCGCGGGCCGTAGTTTGCCCATGTCAGATATAAATTCTAGATTGAACACGTCATTTCACAATCTTTTTAATTGAGTGTAGGAGCGAGATCGTATAGGGCCTATAGTTTATCTGATGTTCGTTCAACAGAGGAAATCTTGATTATATAAAAAAAAAACATAAAATATATATATAATATCATTATCTTTATAGTTGATAATAAATGAAGCACAACCGGTGTTAGCAAAACGATGTAATTTGTAGGGATGCGACGAATCCAAAAAGGTTCGAATCCCGAGTATTTGCGCTGGACTCGTGTCCGAGTCCCGAGTCCAATACTTTTACATAGCTCCGAAATAAATACCTAAAGTGAAGCTGTTGTTCGCGTATATTGGCCGTAAATTAAACATTCTGTATGATAAGACTATGCAGTTGAAAACGTTGCACATAAACACTATTGCTTTCGAGACAATCATTCGCTGAGCGGCTAGTTTAAATTACGGTAGTATAAATAGGTTCTATTCGCCGTCGAAGGAATACTTTGTTACGTAACTCTGATCGACCGCCGCGTCGACTGCGGAAGACGCCGCGCTCGTGTCCTGTCACGATAAATATGGGCCATAACCCACATGTTTGGAACAAATTTTTTATTGGATATTTTTACTTATATGTTATCTTTTGTAGTCGGCGCTGATGCAGACGCCCATCTCCGTGATAATTGAGATATTAATAAAGAATTGCCAATTAACTGTGAAAGCATCGAATAAATGTATCTTATGAATATATCGTAACAAAATAGCTAGCTATTCTTCGTTTGAAAACCATCAATAGCGATTGTCGAATCCGCGGAAAATAAGAATGTGTAATTGTTGATTATAATTCAATAAGAGAGACGCAAAAGGCGAAACGTGTTATATGCTAAGTTACGGCTGTCTGTTCAAACTCATGGTCATGACACCATCATTTTCATTAATACAAATAACGGCGCTTTGAAAAGCAAAATCGAATTTATTAACATTAATTTAGAAAAGAGAGTTACGAGTAAGAATTCACATACGATCGATACTCGCTAACAGACAAAAACGATAAATGTGAGAATTATTTTGTTTTTGGTTTTCTTTCTGCGCCTATCGTTATCTTTACAATTGCCAATTTTGCTTAAAGCGCGCCAACACCTTTTCACATTTAGAAACGTCAAGCCAGATTAAATGAGGCAGGTAAATAATGTAATATATGGAAATATTGTTTGGACTAGGTAGAAATGCCATAACTCAAAACCGCACGCAATGGTATATTTCCGGAGTTTTTATTTATTATATAATACTGAAAATAACACAGCCACGATAGGTATTGTTCGCTTAAAACAGGGACCGTAATTTACAAATTGTGATATGGAAGATCAAATTCAGAAGATGAGACCAGAATAAAATTAATGTTTATGAATTCACTAATTAATAGCTGTCTTTAATATATTCGCCGATTTGTACTCACACTTCTATGGTGGCCCATCGTTGTCACGCGTAAAATTAAAAATGAAAATAAAAAATAAAATAAAAAACCGAAAATAAAAATAGTTGTGAAAAAACATAAAAATAATTAAAAAAAAAATAAAAAAAAAAAATTTAAATTAAAAAAAAAAATTAAAAATAAGAACGAAAAAAACCCAGGAAACACATTTGTGCGTGTAGGATTAAGCCTGACAACGTTGGTCCCAAGCAGCATCAAATTTTCTAAAAATAAAAACGCGTGACAACGATGGGCCACGAGGCGGACCATCGTTGTCAACCTTTTTATTTTCTTTTATCCAATTTTTTTTTTTAATTTTTTTTTTATTTTTCATTTTTTTTTCACTTCTTTTTTTTCAATTATTTTTATGTTTTTTCACAACTATTTTTTTATTTTCGATTTTTCATTTTATTTTTTCATTTTTTTTTAAATTTTACGCGTGACAACGATGGGCCACCATAAACTTCTGCCTGAAATATAAAAACGAAACTTCGATGTCCGGCGTTGCGTGAGAACTGATAGTGAAAAAGGTGCTTTAAAAATATAGTTTACCAACCTTAATTAGGATGTCGGTCGCCGAAACGATCGCGGTGACAAAAAAAAACAATTCGCGATTGTGATAAAATTACGGATAAGAAGTAAAGGCGCCGCTTTGTTATCGAGTCTCCAGTCTTCTGGTAATTTTCTACTATCGGTAAATAAAAAGAAATAGACGAATTATTCGATCAGGAAAAATTCGATTTTGCCCGTCACTAATCGCGGTGTATGTAAATACTTATTGAATAAAAATAAAAAGTCGGCCCGATTAACATCCAATTACCACGAGTAATAGTTTCCAAATTTATGCACATTTAATCGATGCGACTCGACTTGCGAGATTGTTTTTGTACATATATACGATTGTAACGCCACTGACATCTGCGAGTTGTACTTTTCACTATTTTATCGTTTCATTTCAAACATTTCTCACATTTGTTTCTCTCCGGAAATAGCTAGATCATTTATGGAACGATAAAAGGCGAACAGCACGACATGGTTACCGCTAATTGCGGATTAATCACTGTTCGAGGATTAGCAAGTATATACTTGAAATAGGACGTGGTAAACATTCACTAAACGACGTCTGGCAATGGAAGGCAAGCTACACGCAACACTGGAATTTATTCAACTGACTTACGCTGACATTATTTTGTTCTTACGGTGTTGTGAATTTGTAGTTTTGGCGCCTAGTTTTAATTTCACCGTAGAGAAAATAGGCTGGACAGTCTCGTGGCAAAACAGAACGAAAAAGTTGCCGCCACCAGTCTGCGCTTGACTATCGCGTGACGTATGATATCCCGGACTCGGGTAAAATCATCAAGGGCTCGGGCCGAATCCGAGTAGCAAATTACGGGAGATTCGGCCACGAATCCGAGAACGAGTCCGAATCTTGTCTCATCCCTAGTAATTTGCCGACGTTTCGAATTTCTATACAGAAAAACTTCATCTGGGCATGATATGGAAAGGACACAAGTGGATATATAAAGAGCAAGAAAAAGAAAAAATATATATATATCCACTTGTGTCCTTTCCATATCATGCCCTGATGAAGTTTTTCTGTATAGAAATTCGAAACATCAGCAAATTACATCGTTTTGCTAACACCGGTTGTGCTTCATTTATTATCAACATGAGTTTACCCGTAAATATATACTGGGGCTCCCGAAGTATGCGAACCAAGATGGCGGACATCGGAATGTAATATGTGTACCAGGTTAGGGTTAGGCCATAATTTTAGGTATAAATACTACGGGAGGCTCTTGGCTAGTCTTCGAACTGATAATAGGACTAAAATAGGGAAAATTGGAAAAAAATTATCGCCTAACCCTAACCTGTTACCCGTGTCACGTTCCGATGTCATCTTGGTTCGCATACTTCGGGAGCACCGTAAATTTATTTAGTAAGTAATTCGTACATACATATTTGTTGTAAGTTCGAAAATTGGTATTATCTACTATCAATGGGGATTTCCCTAAAGTGAAACTACAAATAGAAAGTTCCAGATGTCAATTGTCAACACATGTTGCAATCGACTCTCGCTGGACAAGTCTAATCTTGCCTCTGTATTTGAATATTTTTATTTAAATTCAGAAAACCGCAACATACGCAACATTTGGATCATTACGCAACACATCATTACGCTACATTCGCATCACTACCTTTGCTACACCTCTTGAACCTCATTCAACATTGTGAACTGTTTTACTGGATTTATTTCAATATATCAAATTTCATTGAACAACATTTTTTGATATTTGTGGCATTGGAGGACACACTGAGAGTTACGCGTTTTCGAATAGTTTTCCAAGAATCAAAGAACAGCCAGATATTTCAGTCACCCCCTTATGCGACACCTGTATTGGCCAGGATACATAGAAAAGGTGTTACATAATAAGTTTTCGAAACGTACTAAGTTTTCGAAACTAACTACGTTTTCGAAACGAACTAAGTTTTCGAAACTCTTTTAAACGTTTCATATGAACAAAGTTTTGAACGAATTCATTTTCAATAAACCTACTGACTGAAGAAAATAAATCATGAACTTGAGTTTGAGTGATGAAGATTACTCACCCAGAACACTGGCTTTGAGGCAACTGGCTAACTATTCAACAGCCGCTTGTCAGAAGATGCCATCACTAGCTGATGTCAAAAACAACGTACAATGTTAGAACATTTATATCTCATGGCTGAGAAAGCAATTGCTGATCGAGATTTGCATGTGCTAAATTCTGTTATGTCAAGTATTGATCATCCTTTTGCCAAACTTGTGGAAATGTACTCTGAGAGTACATCAGCTGCACCTAATGATGAGATAAGATTGAAATTCGAAAACGAACTTCGGAATGTGAATAAAGACATTGACAACCTTTTTGCTCGAGTACGTGAATTTACACTTTACAAAACCCCAAGACGTGGAGTTCAAATCAATGCAAAGATTCTGAACTTCCCGATTCCAGAAGAAAAAGAGCGGAAAGTGAAGTAATGTCCTTGTCTGGTAGCATACGAAGTAAACGATCTTATACGAGTAGCAAGACATCAATGTGCAGCAAAGGGTCTGTACATATGGCTAAGGCACAAGTTAAGCGTGAAAGAGCTCGGATTGCATTGCAAAGAACAGAAGCAAAGCAAAAAATTGAAGATGAAAAACGCAAAATTGAACATGAAAATCAAATATTAGATGAAAAATTTGATTTGCAAGAAGCAGAGGCAGAGGCTGCTGTTTGGGAGAATTCATCCGTGATGGATGATGCTGGAAGTTCTCGGTCTTCATCAGATATATTCAGAGGGTCTGGTGTGCAAAAGGAAGCTACAGCTGTAGTAACTTCGCAGACTGTAGAACACGAACAACAACCTGAGAGAAAAGTTCCTATTCAACAGGTGGTAAGTCAATCATCTCCTATAGCAACAGCTAAACCTGCTGTTTCACCTAAACAAGACGTGGTGTCACCAAACAAGGATGACGGCATGAATTCAGGGTTTTCCCAACAATCAGCTGATTTTGCACCGAATACAGATTCAAATATTGAACATATATCTAAACCTTTGGTCACTGACACTGATAAATTTGCTCACAGTATAGCCAGAGCATTTGGTGAAGCCATGCATGCTCCCAAGTTGATATTCCTACTATATTTTCAAGAAAAATTTTGAAACTAATATTGATGCTAAAGCACCTACAGATGCCTTGAAATTGGATTTCTTACTACATCAATGTAGAGGGAAGGCAAAATCACTCATACAACACTGTTCTATATTTGAACCGGAAGTGGGTTATGCCAAGGCTAAATCTATTCTTCACAAGAAATTTGGTGATTTAGATGTTGTAACTGAAGCTTTTAAGGAACAGTTGAACCGCTGTTTGAATATAAAACCAGATGATCAGCACTGCAGAACTATGCTATTTTATTAAGAAAATGTATTCTTGTACTCGGTAAGCTTGATAGCCTTGGAGAAATGAATACATCTGATCGCATTATCGATTTTGCCAGTAAGCTACCTTACAGCTCACAAAAGGCATGGGAAAGGAAAGCTGTGAGGATCAAGAATGATACTGGTAAAAAGGCTCAGATATGGGACTTGGCTGATTTCATAGAAGAGGAAGCTGATATTGCAGGTTCAGATACTGCAAAATTGTTGAACATCAGAAGACGTGAAGATAAGCCACAACTAAAACGGCAATCAACACGAAAGTCTACAACTTATACTGTTAAAACTGAGGATGTGAAAGCAACTTCTCATGTCCAGGGTCCTATCATTTTGAAATGTAAGTGTTGTTCCTTTTCCCATCTTTTGTCAAAATGTGAAAAGTTTAATGCAAAGTCGATTGAAGAACGAGTGAAGTTTCTGAAAGAATTTGGTTTCTGCTTCAATTGTCTACGTGGAGGTCACTTGGTAAAGGACTGCAAGTCACAATATACATGCACCGTTAAAGGGTGTGGCCGAAGACATCATACCTTGTTGCATTTGAATACTAAAAAATTTGAAAATGAAGAAAATGCAAACTTCAAAAGAAATGATGATAAACAAAGCCCAATTCAGAAGAATGTGACTTCTGCAGTTCAAGCTAATTCAAATGCATGTAAGAGCTCCATGTATACCTACAGGAATATTTTGCCTGTCAGGATTCGAGCAAACAATGTGGAAGTGGAAACATATGCTCTGGTCGATATTGGGTCTGATACAACATTTTGTGAAACAAGCCTAATTGAAGAACTCGGTTTGACTGGAAAACAAAGGACTGTTGAAATCAACACATTAGGACAACGACCAGTCATGCATGATGGTGTTGTAGTAAATCTCGCTGTTGCATCAATCGACAATAAAGAAGAAATATTCATCGAAAATGTGATGTCTATTGACAAGATTCCAGTTCAACCAAATCCTATTCCATCTGATGAAGAATTCAAGCTACTTTCACATCTGCAAGAAATTGGTCTACCTAAGATTAAAAATACAAAGGTTTCTCTGCTTATTGGAACTGATTGTCCATATGCACATTATGTGTTGGAAGTTCGAACTGGAAACAAGAAGCAGCCATTTGCACAAAAATCTCCATTGGGATGGTCGATTATCGGACCGTCAGTGAATATTCCATCAACACACAAGATCCATGTCAACTTTGTGAACTTTGTCTGGTACGCTACTTGACACTCTCATGCCTGGACCAGACTTGGTGTCAAGCCTTATTGGAGTGTTGACTCAATTTCGTAAGGGACGCATAGCTTTAGTTGCTGATATTGAAGCTATGTTTCATCAAATTAAAGTTAAGAAAAAAGATTGCAATGCTTTGCGATTTCTTTGGTGGCCAAATGGTGACATTTCAAAGAAGGCGGAATTATATTTCATGGAACGCCATATATTTGGAGCTTGCAGTTCACCTTGCATTGCTTCATTCTGCTTGAAGGAAACCGGGAAACGATTTGGTCATGAATTTGATAAAAGAATTTGTGAGATTGTTGAAAATGGATTTTATGTAGATGACTGTCTTACATCTTCTGATAGTGATGAAGATGCAATAGACACAAAAACACAACTTTGTAAGTTGATGAAGAAGGGAGGTTTCAATCTAACGAAGTGGATTTCAAATAGTTCCACTGTAATGGCCAAAATTCCAGAATCTGAACAGACTAAGTCTATAAAGGATTTAGATTTGCATAAACCTCGAAAAGAGCGTGTTCTTGGAGTTTTTTGGCTTGTGGATGCCGATGCTTTTCAATTTTGTTCAACTGTACCTAAGTTGAAGACATATACAAGAAGGACAATTTTATCTGCGGTTAATTCACTATTTGATCTTCTGGGAATGCTTGCTCCTGTGATTCTGGTAGCAAAAATGTTGCAACAAGAAATCATTGAAAAAGGATTAGGCTGGGATGAAGTAATTACAGAAGACAATATCAAAGAATGGGACACTTGGTTCAACCAGCTCACTGAACTTGAATATATTTCGATTCCAAGATGCTTCAAGCCACAAGAGTTTGGAAATATCAAACATTGTCAGATACATCATTTCTCAGATGCTTCCAGCTTCGGTTATGGTGTAGTTTCGTATTTAAGGCTGGTCGATGAAAATAACCAAATACACTGCTCCTTTTTGTGTGGTAAAGCAAAGGTGACTCCTCCGAGGGCTGAAAGCATTCCTAGACTTGAACTTGTCGCTGCTGTGCTAGCTGTAAAAGCAGACAAGTGGCTACGATTAAAGTTGGGTTATTCTGATTGTGAATCTGTATTTTGGACTGATTCAAGTGCAGTGCGTCAAAGCATATGCAATCCAAGAAAACGTTTTCGTACCTTTGTTGCAAATAGATTGGCCAAGATTCATCGACAGTCAAACCCGTCTCAATGGCGACATGTGCCTTCAAAATTCAATTCGGCTGATGACGCATCACGCGGCTTATCATTAAAAACACTCGTCAATAAAAGTCGTTGGTTGCTTGCACCTGAATTTTTATGGAAGACTGAAGATAGTTGGCCACGAAATTGTGAAGATGAAACAGTCTTTCCTGATGAATTTCAGCCAATTGAAAGAAAGAAAGTGGCAACAATTATTGCTTCGAATATTGACAAAATTGACAACTACATAAAAAGCTTTTCTGATTTACAAAGACTCAAGATTTCTACTGCATGGGTGTTACGATATAAAGGTTTCCTTCGTAACCAAAATTCTGTTACCACAAGAAACATAACTGTGGAAGAAATGCAATATGCAGAGCAAGCACTTGTGAAATATGTTCAGCATCAGAATTACAAATCTGTCATTGATAATTTATCAGACAAAGGTGAAATTGGTGACGGGAAGGCTCGTCATGAGATGAAGAAAACTGAGCATACAAAGTCAATTGCAAAACTGGATCCAATAGTAACTGATGGAATTCTACAAATTGGGGGGAGGTTGGATAAAGCTCCTATTTCATTTGAAATGCGACATCCCATCATTTTACCAAATGATCACCACTTAACCAGATTGATCATTGACTTCTATCACAAGAAAGTTGGGCATTCAACTGTTTCTCATACCTGGAATGTTATTCGTGAAAAATATTGGATCACAAGACCAAGAGCAACAATTCGGCATGAATTGAATAAATGTGTAACCTGTAGAAAAGCTAACACACGACAAGGAGAACAGTTAATGGCTGAACTGCCATCTGCTCGACTAAAGGTTGGCCAACCACTATTCTATTCAACGGGAGTTGACTTTTTCGGCCCATACTTGATCAAACGTGGGAGAAGTGAAATCAAAAGATATGGCTGCATATTTACATGCCTCACAACAAGAGCTGTTCATATTGAACTGGCTGAAGATTTGTCCACTGATGCTTTTATAAATGCTCTTGGGAGGTTTATGGCAAGAAGATCAAAACCCTTTGAATTGCACAGTGACAATGGCTCCAATTTTGTAGGAGCTCAACGAATATTGCGAGAAGAAATACAGAAGCTTGATCCTACCAAATTAGATGGGTTCTTCAGAAAACAAGAAATACGCTGGTATTTCAATACTCCAACAGCCAGCAACCAAGGAGGTTCCTGGGAAATTTTAATTCGATCCATACGAAGAATTTTGAACAAGATGTTTTATAAATCTCCTGTAGTATCTCAAGATGTTCTGCATACTGCACTCCTGGAGGCAGAATACATTATCAATTCAAGACCCTTTGTGTCCAGTTTCTTTTGACCCAAGAGATAATGCACCACTATCTCCAAATCATCTACTTCTGCAAAGACCAACGCCATGTATTTCACCTGGATTATTCGATAATCAAGATTCTTATAGTCGTCTGCAGTGGCGTCGAGTTCAACTTCTTGCTGACGAGTTCTGGAGAAGATTCTGCAAGGAATATTTGCCAACTATAGCCATTCGTCAAAAATGGCATGACAAGACAAGAAACTTCATTGTTGGGGACATAGTACTTTGGGGACATAGTACTTGTGGTAAACAACAGTGTACCAAGAGGCAAATGGGAAATGGGGCGAATTATCAACACATATTCGGATAGATTTGACATAGTTCGTAATGTAGATGTCAAAACTCAATGGGGAGTACTGAAAAGACCAATCGACAAGTTATGTCTCATTCAAGAATCAAATGTGGAAGAAAAGTAATAAAAGGACTGAACTGTTTAAAACAGCTTTTTATGGACTGTTTATTCAAGATGAGAAATCTTGAAAATATTGCACATGTACATACAAGTTGAGATTTGTCAATTTTTATTATTTGACCATAATTTCGTTTTCTGCAATTTTTGAACTTTTTGTTTTTAAGGGAAATGTATTTATTGTCCCAATGCATACATTTAGGGGGAGTTTATGTAAGTTCGAAAATTGGTATTATCTACTATCAATGGGGATTTCCCTAAAGTGAAACTACAAATAGAAAGTTCCAGATGTCAACACATGTACTCTCACTGGACAAGTCTAATCTTGCCTCGCTCTCACATGACTCGCTGCCGTGTTTTGACGGTAGTTGTTGCTTATTTATTCTCTTTTTTTTTTCTTTTTTTTTTAAATATAATAAGTTAATTAGTCATGCATTTTCATCATAATAAGAATATTAATTTAATTAATGAATCATTCACCAATTCCATGTGTAATTTTTTCATTCAACATGTATTCCATTTGAAGATCCAAGTCATTGGTTGTCATATTCCAACATATTTTTCACATATTCATAATTAATTTAGGTTATTGTATTATTACAATTAATATATATACATGTAAAAAAAACAGGAATAATTAGATCTGTATATTGTACAATACAATAGTAGATTTAGTCCATTAAAGCCTTTACAACGTTCTGAATAAAATGTTATACAGTTTTTGCATAACATTTTCGTACTTAGAGTCATTCCTTTGATTCTCTATATTTTTACGACCAACAATCGACATTTTAACTTTTTTGACAACTCTGTCCACATTAGGCATTACGTTTTGAAATACAGCTTCATTTCTTTCGAGCCATATTTTATGTCTGGTGATTGACATTACAAGGATTATACACTCCAACTCTTCAGCATTTTGATAAAATGCATATTCACTGAAATCAAGCATTAAACAAGTTCTGAAATCTTTCTTTAGTTTGTATTTTTTCAAATTTCCGAATAATCTATTGAGCACTGATTGAGCAAATGTACATTTCCACAATAAATGAGATGTTAATTCTGATTCTTTCTTGCATAATACACATATTTCATCTCCTGCTATGTTTCTGATTCTTGGCAATGTCTTTAAGGGCAAAATATTCCACATAACTTTATAATTAAATTCTTTCATACTATTCGGTAGTATCTTGTGGTGTATACTCGCATATGCACTCTTTAGGTTAACAGGATATAATATCCTCAATTCCTGGGCACATTTATTGCGTACAATCAAGTCATATAATACTTTGTGTTCACCATGCTTCACATCTTCAGGTTTTATGTTGTATTTTTTTTAGAAATTCCATAATGCATTTGTAGTTTTCGTGAGGAATGCATCTATGTGCTATATTGTTTTTCATATTCATTTTAAAATAATTGCTCATCTGGTGTCCAATATTATACTCCATATAAGCATTATATATGCTTTGGTCCTCTTCAGTTCTATAATTGAAATATTCAAATGCCTTCATGACGTACATGCATTTCACAAATATAGGTATGTGCAGTAAATCATATCCTCCCATATCTTTTGGTTTGCACAGTGTTTCGATCGATATTGTCATTGTTTTGTTGCTGAGAAAATATTTTTCTACTATGGTTTTGATTTCTTTTTCTATCCTGTGTGGCATTGTATATATTCTAGACAAATATAAACATTTTGATAAAATTTTAACTTTTGTTAATAGGCATTATCCTTCAAATTTTACTTTTATTTGCTTCAATTTGTCTACTTCTTCTTTTATGTTTTTAGGTGTTATATAAATTACGTTTAACGTCTGGTTGTAGGGATAATTAATTGCTCGTTCCTCAGGCTTATATTGGTAGAACATCTAACTGCTGTAACTTTTATTGTCGACTTTTAACTAAGACAGAAATAGACTATAATTTAATTGATTTCTGAACTGAAATTGGAGAAGTTGTTTCTGTATATTCTGAAGTTTACTTTGTTATTGCATGGCTGTCTGTTTTACCTCTTTGTGCTGTATTAATATGTGATATACATATACATTACTTGTTAGTGTCTGAATAATATTTACTTGACTTGCTTATTTAAGATTGCAAGTGCTTGAATATTTTTATTCAAACATTTGTTTAGTAACTTATGGTGTATTCGGTAAACAAAGATGATTAGGTAAACATTGTTGAAATCACGCTCTATATCTTTATTGTTTACCGAATAATTTACAATGTTAACCTAATTATCTTTATTGTTTACCGAATTCACCATAAGTATTCTTTTGTGTACTAAACAAATATGTTTGTACGAATTACTTACTAAATAAATTTACTTTTGTGTACCGAATGTACACAACCAATCGGCAAAAGCGACAATTTTTAACGATAAGAAAGTGTCTTTAAAACCGGTCCAAGTCAAGGGATTAATAAATATAGACATAGTTTATTTTTAAACCTCTTTCAAAAGGAAAGGCAATATTTACCCAGATAAATACAATGACATATTAACAGAAACTTCGGGAAAGCAGACAAAACTTAAAATAAGGTTTAAAACGTTAGTATGAAGAAAGGAAATATAATGCAGAGATAAGGACATGCGTCGCTCACTCATAGATATATATGCTGCTAGACTTCTACTGCTTGAACATATATGCAACACGCCGCGGTTTCTTGGAAGCAAAATGCTCAATAACGCGCTGATTAAAGTCATGCATCCCAGAAATAACGTCTCTGTGAAAGGATAAAACAGCCAAGGAATTTAATCTATCTTGCTTCATTGTGTTTCTGAGATACGTTTTAATACGCTTCAGCGTGCTGAATGTTCGCTCTGCGTCGGCGGAAGAAATAGGCGTCGTCAAAATGATGTCCAGAAATTTTGCAGACGCCGCAAAGGTAGTTACTAGAGTCTATGAGGAACCCATAGAGCGCGCAAGTTGATGTGATGTATAAAAAAGTTTGATTGGTGTATATACATCGCAATTCATTTTCCAATTTACCCACGTTTATCATGGGGTAAAATTTGGAGACAGTAGCCAACAAATGGATGGGAAATTGACGTGCAAATTTTGAAAAATTTTTGGGGTTCATCAAAGAGAACGCGGCAAGGTGTTCAGTGCGCAGACGATCGCCTATTTGATTCACCAGAATGTCACAGCATTCCTTTGCAGACAAAATCAAACGCTGCGTTGTTTGCCCGCGGCGAAAAGAAGCACTCCATGTGTCGTCGTATTTTATTGTTTCCCGGATACGAGATACAGCATCGCAGAAGTCTGAAATACACGACTGCACAGACGCTCCATCCATTAGCCTTGACTGCAATGCGCCGTATAATACATCCACGTGATAGAATATTGTGGAGAAAAAAGCGAGAAAAAATGAAAACTCACCATCTTCTGGCAGACGCTATAGACCTGCCGCATCCCTCACAGAGCGTTTGTCCCAAACCGGAGAGCTCTGAATGCCATTGAAACACTCAATGAGCTCAGACCTAATTTCGGACACGCCCTGCACCACGCGTGATTGGAAGTTCCAACGTGTTGGTGCACAAGCTGGGAGACGGCGGCTACATATCTGGCGAAGGAGGTCAGAGCGCTTCGGCGAAACGGAAAAAAATGAAGAAAACCCCGAAACATTTGCAAAAAATATACGGACGAGAGGGGTATCAAGACACATATTTTTAATAACGAGGTTAAATTGGTGTGCATAACAATGTAAAAAATGCGCATGAGGAAAATCTTCTTTCATATATACTTGAACACCATGTTTCGACCCACTCATGACTGCCGCGCCGTCATAAGTTTGAGCTATCAATTTTGACTTCGCGTTGTAAGGCTGTAACACTTCTTTCAGTACAGCCGATATCCCGCAAGCCGTGCGATCAACGATTGGTACAAAGCTGTGAAATCTCTCGGTAGGTTTACCATCTTTCACAAACCGAAAAATCACAGCCAGTTGGGAAACGCACGTGATGTCAGTTGTCTCGTCAGACTGACTCGAAAGGAACTGGCAATTCTCAATTTCCAGAGCCAAATGTTGTAAATAAATTTTATACATTGAGTCGAGCAAATCATTTTGGATATCCTTAGATGTCCCTTTCGAAACAGTTGCGGCATCAAGATGATCTCTCATAACTGTATCTATAGGGATGCGGTGTATCCCACCATATCTAGAAATACCCCTCTATTAGAAGAGCCAGCCCGTTCACCGTGCCCACGGAGGGACAGCTCGTGACAACCAATGAACTTCAAAACATATATCAATCGACCGAGAACATGGCGGTTTTTCTCGACGTTTTGGTTGTGCCGACGAATAGAAACCGCGCGTCCTTCATCCAACTGTGCTGCAATATTAACATTTCCGAATGTTCGGTATTTTACTGCATTGTCCAGATGCTCCATAGAAGATTGATGATCCCTGGCACGCTCGGAAAGATGTTTAAGATCTCTAAAACCAAATTTTCACCAACGTGAGTCACGGGCGGTAGCAAAAAGTAGGCAATAAAAACAAAAAAGTGCATTTTTGTTCTCGCTGTAACACAACCATTCGTGTTTTTTATACCAAGTTTCTGCGCAGAATGTACGCCGACGCTTTCCTCCGTCATGGGATTGTTCCAGTGAAAAAATTTTTGGATGATAAGGCCCAAGACGTTGTACCTCTAATTTTTGTTCCAGCGGCAGCTGCGAAAACGGAGTGCGTAGTAGTGCATCAACCTTATTCATTATGAGGTCTAAGGCTAAGAAATGCGAAGCCGGAAAGAAGTGAGGAGATCAAGAGGAATGTGGAAAATCGAAAGCAAATGGACTAAAGGTCTCTAACTGATTCAAATAGCGAAACAAGCGACAAAAACGAAGGCGAGGAAACTATCAACCCTTCAAGTAACCAACGAACGAGAAGGAATGGATGAATATGTCAACACGTTGTTGTAAGAAACGTCGGCATTGTGTCGTCATAATTTCGGGGCTAGCCCCGATGATTTAGTAAAAGAAACAGAAAACAAACTAGACAAACGCGGCGAGTGGAAGATAAAAGAGAGAATACGATATACAATGAGCAACCGGGGCAAAATTGGCGTCGCCCCGTCGACGTTCGGCGAAGGCTTTGCGAGCGAAAAATGAACCATGTCGGGAGAATATGGCTAGTGTAGACAGTCTGTGCAACCGATATTGAGGTATTTTTCGAATATTTTTTATTATACCGAAAAAACTGCGCCTATATTGACGCGCCGCCACTGGTATTTGTACCTAAAATTACAGCCTAACCCACATATTACGTTCCGGTGTCCGCCATCTTGGTTCACATACTTCGGGAGTACCGTCAATTGTGCGTTTGTGCGCAGGACCAATTTTTTAAAAAAGTCCTAATTTGCGTAATGGATTGGAGTAGCCCACACAGAATACGAATATCTTATATATTAAAACTACAGGAACCAAAAATCATTATAAGTATTAGTTTATTTCGACTCCATAATCAGCATTACAGACAAAAAGATGATTGATAAAAACAAATAAACAAAAAGTGATTATTAAATCAAGAGAGCAAACAAAACTTAAGTAAGGTTTGAAACGTACAGAATATAAGATGGAAGGTTTCGCCAAAAAGAAGTGGTACGTGTTACTCACCTAAAATTACTAAATGAATCAAAATGAAGGACAATATTGTGACGTCATTATTCTAACAGAAGAAGCTCGGCAAAAGAGGGGGAATTCCGATATTCCTAAAACATCTAAAATAGCATTATATTTCGGAAGTATGACCTAGTTTATAGTGCAAAGAATATGGCGGCATTTTAACTGATGAAGCTGAGCGAGGGAGGGGGGATCCCAATAGTTATAAAATATTGATGGGTTATCTTTATTGTCCATATTCGGTCGTTTCACATCCCACACATTGATGATGATCGCTTGAACAATTCGGGCAGAATCTTCCATTACATCGAAGACATTTCTCTACGATGTCGTTCTCTGGGATTTGTTCGTTGCAAACAACACATTGTGGTTGACTATCGAACGTTCTTTCCTGGAATGCACTGATAAGTTTTCTATTATACCAATAGACAGGGATAGGCAACAATCGGCCCGCGGGCCATAACCGGTCCGCCAAGCCATTTAGTATGGCCCTTGTCAAACACTCCAAATTATAATCCGACAATTTATGTTTAAAAAAGCTCACTTGAGTAAAAATACGTAATGTTTTTTGCTCTTGTCGCTGCGTTAAATCTTTTGCCATTTTGCCAGATGTATTCATTAAAACAGTATTTCGTTGTGTACATGAAAAAACTAAATTTTTTTGTGTGGCCCAGCTAGATGCCCGACGTTGGTTATATGGTCCACCGAAAAAAAAAGTTTTATTAAGTTATCAATGTGTTGCGGTAAGCTGAATTATTTTGTTAGCAGTGCTCAGACGCTCTAAAGAATGTTCCGTAAATTTTACCCTAATTTTCGTGTTTTCGGTCAACTCACTCACGAACAACTATAATAAGCCCCATTTTAATAAACGATTGCGCTATAAATACCCAAATGATCATCCGTGTCGCATTCGCCCGAAGCAAATCTCACAATCAAACTATTTTCAAGAAAAAACTGAAATGTTTTGCGTTAACTTCGATTCTCGAA
This sequence comes from Styela clava, assembly GCF_964204865.1. Taxonomy (NCBI): domain Eukaryota; kingdom Metazoa; phylum Chordata; class Ascidiacea; order Stolidobranchia; family Styelidae; genus Styela; species Styela clava. Next base: position 13,544,275 of record NC_135264.1, read on the forward strand.
ACGCGTTTTTTCGGTTGAATGAATGCAAATACAAAAACCACCGTAAAACGATATTTGTCCTCAATTTACATGTACTGTATTAGTTTTATGTGAAGAAGTACTTTTGTGATGTCAAAATAAATTACCGGAAAAATATAATGTAAAAAATGTAAACTGAAATGTATTGTTAATAGTATAAGGTCACATGGAATTTGTTCTAAATTATTACGCAACCTTACCTCTTGTTACAAGTTAACTAAGTACAAATACGTTTCCGTACAAGGTTCTATACAGGCGCCAATGATTGAAATCGCAAGATCTTACAATACGAATATCTCACACACAGAATTACCTTGAGACGTCTTTCATTGGAATGTGTATTTTACTCCATGTTTGCTGAAAGTGACGCAGTATATGACGTAGTAATTTCGTTATAAAAATTTATGACTTTACGAGAAAAATGGATTAAGTTGAATTCTTATCATACACGCTGTGTTTTATGGAGTACTAAAGATTAAAATTGATACCACCACCCCCCCCCCCCCCCCTCCTTTACCGCCGAAACGACTCCCAGAAACCTAATGCTAATATTGCACGTCTGTCTTAAACAAAGATTGAATTAATTCATTTTATTTACAAACTCATTCTGACATCCACTTTTGTTTAATCATTTCCATAATTTTAAAACTGATCTAATTTCTCATTTCAATTTTCGAAACTCTTTATTCCTCCCTCACTGCATATAAAAACTTCGCTTCTGCTACATGAAACGCGTACTTCGGCTTTTGTATAGTTTTAGTCGGCTTTAATCAGTGATCAGATATAGTCTAGTGCAGGGGTCACCAACCTTTTCGAGGCTACTTTCTGTGTACAGATTAAGCTGCGGGCTACCAGTTCAATGTACACTTCTAAAAAAGTCAGTTGCCCGATTAAGCTTCAATTATTGGAATAATTACTGGTATTTAGTGAAGTAGAGACACTAATAAACTTTAGGATTCTTCAGGGAATCAAACGATTATCACAACGTAGCAGATAAATTTTTATCAATGACGCTTGTATTTCAAAACTGAGGGTTTTCAAATTGATTTTCAACACTCTGCGCAAGTTTAAGATAAAATGGACTTAACAGTTATACTATCAAATGTTGCAGAGTATCATACTCCGACGTGTAACTTGACACTGTAACTCTGAGCAAGTCTTGCAGATTTTCATAAGTGAGGTGTGTTCCGTGTTTGTTCCTGGTTGAGTGAGTCGCGGTGGCTCATCGTGTTAAGCGTTAGGTTCGCAGGTTAGAATCCCATGCGGGGATAGTTACATACTAAAAGATTGCTGGACTCCTTGCCGCCGCAAGGTGGTTCACGTAACCGCTGGCCGGTTACGGCTTCATTCGCCATCAAGTCCACGCATCCGCAAACAAATAACTAACTAATCCCATACCCGACATGGACTGGTAACTGGGCGAGAGGCGGTGGTCGTCATATGGTTAAGCCGTCTTATCGGCTATCTTCTCCCCGGGATAAATATGTAAATCCTATCCTATCCTGAGTTCATGTTAATTCACAAAGATAGGTTGAACCAAACGATGGTCTCGTAAAATAGGATTGCTTTATGATTTGAATCGCGAGCTTTTTCTGCCCGTACTGCGCTGACCAGTGGATAGATTGCGTGACAAGATGTGAAATATCTCTCCGCTTTGCCGTCGCTACGATCGCCCCACTAATGAGACACACGCAGGCTTTTTTCACGGTGGTAAAAATGATTTCATTGTGAAAATGATGGGTTTATCATCGCTTTTCTGCCATTTCTCTTTGGAATCAATAATTATAATATTGCTGCTCCAACCAACGGACAAGAAAGAGTGCGGGTTCGTTGACCCGTCACATTACTGAGATCAAACAAAAATAAGGTTGATGGTTACAAATATTAATATATTGTCATTTCCAGTTCCCTTATAAGTGTGATTTATACTAAAATAGCAGGACAAAATTTAATTGATGTAGCTTACTTATGAGAGCCGTTATTAAGCTTAGTTTGGAACAGACCGGCGGGCGACTAATATGGTCTTCGCGGGCGACTTGGTGCCCGTGGGCAACGCGTTGGTGACCCCTGGTCTAGTGCAATGGTCGGCAACCTTTTGTCGCTCGCACTTGAACGGTTGCAAGTCATTGGCGGGCCGCACATATTTTTAGAACAGCGTTTCCCAAACTGTGTTCCGCGGAACACTAGTGTTCCGCGAGCATCTTCGAAGTGTTCCGTGGAAAAGGAATCAAAAAACGTCTTAAATAGTCGCCATGGAGATCTGTGGCAGGGCTTCCCAAACTAGGGGCCGCTAAACGAATTTTAAGGGCCGCAAAGAGAACACCAATTTTACAAAACATCAAAATCGCATATTTCGAACTGTTTACCATTATTAACGAGGACAAGGGCCGCGAAAATTTTTAATATATATATATATATATATTAAAAGGGATCGCGAGCTCAAAAGTTTGGGAAGCCCTGATCCATGGAACGCGAAGTTGTCGCCCAGCTGACCGTTCAATATCGCGTCACCATCGGCTTAAATCGTACTAACCTGGAGAGGGATAGTGGCATTTTCGATAACTGTCGGCCTAGCTTTTTGACTGTTAAGTTCATTATTAAGTTTACAGCAATCATTTTGGTTTTGCTATGGGCAAACGACTAGACCTAAAGAACAAAGGGTCAACTCTTCTTCCTCCATCTTTGCCTGGTTTTACCTGAAAAATTACTATTTTCGCTAATCTCTATTAAGTAGATAAATGCAGCGAAATTGCAGCAAGTGAACCTGCAGCAAGTACTTCTATCTCCATTAGACGTAACATTAGAGGCAAACACTACGTAATGGACAGTAAACGACATAGAATGGTAAAATGAATTTATTAATTCATATACACGCCATTTAAATTAAGAAACAATAAAACAATAATAATAAATGCAACATGTAAAATATTCAATCATATTTTAAGTATTTTAACACAATTCTGCTAGTTTTCGCCGCGCATTTGACAACTTTTCTTTATCAATTTTACCCTTTTATTTTTTGATGTTCCGTGAGGCGAGATAAAAAGTGGAAGTGTTCCGTGGCCGAAAAAGTTTGGGAAACGCTGTTTTAGAAAGTTAAAAATCGAATGGATGACCGATGAATCACATTTTATCACACAGAAACTAAGTTAAACTTTTTCAAGCAGCGCGCGAAGACTGACCATTTGAATATTTTTTGCGATATTAAACCATTTGCACCTATCATCAACTTTTCTGCGTTTTGTTGCCATTTGTCTAAGTTATAATTAAATTATAGGCTATTGAACTGTGAATTATATACTTGTTACCTATACTAACGCGCTAACCCCTATATCTGACCATAGGTGTACGCCGTCTATTTATATGTTAATTAATTGCTGTTTTTCTGCATGATTTACATCATTTAAATCTCGCGCCGATAATTTATTGCTTGTTCTGTTTGTATCCTGATTATCAATTTTGTTTAATTCAAAAATGTCAACGTTTATTTGAAGCGAACACTACCCGGAAAAGCTTAAAACGAATACTCAGATAGAATAAAAAAATTTCATATCTACTCCGACGATAAGTAAAAATGCTGAGACGAATTAAATATGTCCTCTTTTTCGTTTGTCTGGCGAGTCTAGGGAGGTTATACCTAATCTTATACTCTGATTTTTTCATTTTTCATGGGGAGGGATATGTGCACTTTTCGTAGAGTTCAGAGTGCAATCTCTATACATAGAAACATGGGGAGGGGTATGTGCACTTTTCGTAGAGTTCAGAGTGCAATCTCTATACATGGAAACATGGGGAGGGGTATGTGCACTTTTCGTAGAGTTCAGAGTGCAATCTCTATACATAGAAACATGGGGAGGGGTATGTGCACTTTTCGTAGAGTTCAGAGTGCAATCTCTATACATGGAAACATGGAGAGGGGGGTATGTGCACTTTTCGTAGAGTTCAGAGTTTAATCTCTATACATAGGAACATGCGGAGGGGTATGTGCACTTTTACAGAGTTCAGAGTGCAACCTCTATACATATACCATTGGGGATCTGCGCACTATCATATAAAATTGACTAGGGATATCATCATAAAGTTTTTTGGGGAATGGAATTCAGAGTTCAATTTATATACATAGAAACTTGAGACATGGGAAGAATCTTTGCACCATCATATAGGAGTATTTGTGTTCCATAACATTCTCCGAGCAATTGCATTGTTTGATATTGCATCGCCACATATCTTCTTTGATAGAACCCTTCAATCGTTCGAGATTCGTCTTTGATAATTAATCAATCGAGATTGAGTCCTTGAATGGCTTTCTCCCAACGACGCAGAAAATTCACATTTATGAGAAATTGTTCGCGTTATGAGGTAATTGGATCCATGTGTGATGTATAATGTTGTGTAGTGAATAAAGTTATTTTTTGACCCTTTTCATAATCGAGCAAATAGGTATTTGTAACAGTCATTATCTCAGTTTTGAGTAGTAAAGTTGGCTTTGAACAGTTTTCGATACTATTATTCAGAAATCTCATCATACCGAAAGCACACTCGATATACAAATTTCAATAATTAAATAAAAAGCATTTCAGGGTGATCTGAGCCGCGAGAATCCAAATTTGGTTATCGAGCAGCGACACCCATAATAAAGTTCAACACGAAAATAATAACAAATAGTAAATGTGTCCATTGGAGTAAAAGTGAACAATGAATCTGAAAATTATGTGATATCAACGATCTTGAAATGTGTGTGCCTCATCCAACATCTGTTGAAGTCCGTCACTCAATTGGTCATCCGGTAACAAGAAGCCTAATTTCTGTTATAAGCAATAAAACTAAGACGAACTTTTATTTGTTAATGGAATCGGCTGAATCCAAATATATAACATTGCTAATTATAATTACAGAAAGATTTCGGCATTATCAAAAGAAAAATGGTTAGTTTGTCCTTTGTAAATATTAATTGTATAAAATCGACCACGAATTATTACCGTGTGGATCGATACATCAGAATGATGCCGAATATGGGTCCAATCAGCAATTTATACTGATTAATATATGAATCACGTACACGCCCATAAAGAGCAGATTATATTAAAAATCATTTGATTTCCTAAATTCTACTCGCCGGCCTGAGATATTCCCTGCTAAACAATTCATAGTCATCTAAACACCTAGTCTAGATTCGTCTGTCGAACCCTATCTAGTCATTTCTTGCTGACTAACTAATAAATCGACAGACGAAATTCATATTACCACACACAAGTGAGGAATCCTCAAGCGAAGTGTCCATCTTCCATCCTTTGTTCTTCACTGATGGCTCTGATTCTACATTAAGTGTTGGTTGTGTTGACCTGGGGTAAAAAAATGAGAACATCAAGTATGACATTCGTTTTTTAGACAGAGGGCCAAAAATTTTGCCTATCTAGGGCCATGTAAGTGTGACGTAAAAAGTTACATTTAATGAACAGTATTTACAGTGGAAAATAATAGGCCTCGTGCCAAAACTGAATTTGATCGCAATTTCAAGAAATCTCCTGGGATATTTTTAACTAAAACATCAAAATTTGGTTTTAGTTTGATTTTGAATGCATCACATTTGCCAGGTTTAATTCTGGTTTAGTTTAGTTTGTCCATGTCAGCTTTCAAGTCTAGTTCGCATGAAAACTTGCATTTTAAAAACTTTAAAAATAAATTGTGGTATATCACCTGTTTACTGGAAATCGCATGCCAGTCTTCTTAGCGATGGACAAGTTGTATTCTTCAGCGTCTATTCGGGACGAAGGTCGTTGCAGCGAAGTCTGTAGCAAAACAAAAACGACTTTCCCAACCGGATTAGTCGCTTCGAAATATATTATCCAAATTCTTTATACATAGAAGCATGGGACATGAGGGGAGGAAATAGAACATAAGAGTATTTTCAAATTCAAAAGGTGACTATTAAACATTACTGAAAACTTTGAATGCTGAATGCTGTTGGCTGCACAAATGTATTTGCAGTTAAATCCAAACCATTCATTCCATATTATTTGACGTTGATTCGCTAATTAAGCTGAATCAGCCGAATTAAGTTAAGTATCGAAAAATTATTAAAAAAAACTAATGCTCTTCTTCTTCGGATGATATCTGAAAATATAAAAACAGTGTTAGTTGACGAAATGATAGTTTATACAGAAGCAAATTTTCAGGAAAAGGGGAACACTAAAATATAACACAGAAAACAAAAATGTAATAAATAAAAAGTGTCGTGCAATTGTCTTGCATTTGAATGCACGACAATATGGTTGATTTTTCCAAACACAATAACCATGAAAAACAAAAATATGTCTTGCATTTTATTGCACGACAGTAGGGTGCATATGAATATGATAACAACTAAGTCGAATATGATAAATGTCTTGCATTCTATCGCACGACATCTCAGTGTATGAACATGGTTTTGCCGCCAAAACAATTAACCACGAAAAAGAAAATATGCACAAGTGTAAAAATATAACCTAGAACTAGATTGGAAGAGAAAGAGTTTTAATCCCCAGACAAGATGCCTGGGAACTTTTACAGCATTCATTCTCCTAATGCTCGCCTATCACCGTGAAAAAGTGAATTATCAAACCCAGCTTGAAGTCACAAGAGAGGACAACAGTGCGAGTGATAATCACTTCTCACCCTTATACCTATCTATCCCTAACTAAAAAATTATCTATCCGGCCGTCCCAACCACCCGTCTCAACATCCCAGCGAACGATTTTTAACCCTAGTTTGACAAAGTCTATTTACGCCAACCTGATCTAATATTGCAATGAACGAAGCGTTCCCTACATATTCTAACCTGCCTAAGGTCAGCTTTTTTAACCCAATCTGTATTTATCATGTGCGCGGGCGATTTCACTCTGCTACGTTGAGTGAATCCTGGCTAAATGGTGCAAGCACCAGGGGTTTAGGCTCTCTAGATCGAAGCGCGGGCGTCATCTCCCCCTGCAATCATGAACACGAACCCAAATATTGCAATTTATGAGTTTGTTTTGATTGCCGTACTAAACTATATATAAACTGAAAGCTGACCGGCCTTAAATCCCTAAGTTGCCCGAGACCTAGAGGCAACATTTAGGAAGAATAGAAAACAACTTAGCATTGGCGCACAGTTGACCTAATCGTAATAAGGAAAATTTCAGTTTTAGATCATTGTTGTCTAGTGTTTTATGGGTTAAACTGCATATTACAACTGTTTGTGCCACAATGCTCAAGTCATCAACTACTATTTGCCCTAGTCTAACTACCTTACCAGAAGCTTAGTGCTACTGGGCTTGGCAATATTGAATCTGGGTTAGAAAACCCGTTCAATATTAAACCAAGACTTCACCTCTTTAAGTGCAATAGTGGCCAATGGTTTTCCAATAAATCCGAATATCGGAATAATTCAAACAAATGATTTGAAGAATTTTAAGCTTTTGCCATTTATTGCGCCCGAGAGGATCTATTGTACCTTCTGATGTCTTTCGTCTGCTTCGTCTCACCATTTGTGAGACCCTGTACTATGGCCTAACAAGGAAAAAAGTTCAAGTCTCATCCAAATATGTGCTCCATGTGACCGATCCAATTTAGGAGACTTTGAAGCTTAATCCCAAAAACAAAGAACAAAAACCTAACGCCCTATCTAACTAACAATACATAAATCAGTGCAGTGTTAAGCCTAACCGAAACCCTTCTTTATTAAATTCAGTCGGTCAAAAGAGCAAATTTTGTTTAATTTTAAAGATATCACATTGTTATGATAATTATTGAAAGGTTTCGGCATTATTAAAAGAAAATATGGTTAGTTTTCCCTATTTCAAATATTAATCGTAAGAAATCGTCCACGAAATTATTACTGTGTGGATCGATACATCAGAATGATGTTGAATAAAAGTCCAATCAGCAATTTATACTGATTAATGTATGAATTATGTACACGCCCATAAAGAGCAGATCATATTAAAAATCATTTGAATTCTTAAATTCCTATTACCCGCCGGACTGAGTTGTTCTTCGGTAACCATTCGTAATAAGAGCTATCAAAACACCTAGTCTAGATTCGTCTGTCGAACCCTATCTAGTCATTCCTTGCTGACTAACTAATAAATCGACAGACGAAATTTGTAGTACCACACAAGTGAAGAATCCTCTAGCGAAGCGTAGAGTCCTATCTTCCATCTTCGCGCCCTTTGCTTTTCACCCGATGGCTCTGATTCTACATCAAGCGTTCGTACAACAAACATAAACAACAATCGAAATCGTTCAGTTGGCCTGGGATAAAAAACATGAGAACACTAAGTATGATATTCGGTAATTTATATTTGCTTTTCAGGCTAAAAATCTAAGCGAAGGAGTGTTAGTACAACGAACACAAAACGAAATTAAAAGTTCAGTTGGCCTGAGATGAAAAAAAAAACACGAAAACATTAGGTATAATATTCGGAAATTTATATTTGTTATTCAGGGTAAAATACCACGCGAAAGTCGTAGGCCTGAGATAAAAAAAAATGAGAACACCAAATATGATAATCGGAAATTTATATTCGTTTTTCAGGGTAAAAATATATTCTGAAAACTGCTGTGCCCTGCCTAGCAAGACGAAAACGAATGAACAAGACCGATTATGGACTTTAGCGACTCATTAAATAGGTATTTTGAAAATCTTCGTTCCGAGAAGCAGTAAATCAAAAATATTGCTCCCACGTTTTAGTAACTTTATCGCATTGAATGAACGGTTATTTGACGCAGTTTAAATTATTAATTGTTGTATATCACCTTAGTTGGTTGATATCGTGGCCGGTCTTCTTGAATAATCGAATAATATTAGGAAATTTTCTTGAACCTGAAAACGACAGTAGAACAATCATTTTACGATTTTTATTTGAATGGAGTGCATTCGTAAACATGTTTTTTATCTCGGCTGTTTGTACATTTTACTAAACGTTTTTTTTTGACCAAACAATAACAGCATAAGCAAATATGTAAAGCGATCTGTAGTTTCAATAATTACCTTTCTCAAACGATGACGTATTTGAGATCTTCGGAACATTCAGTCAGCTCACGATGACGTAAACATGCGATGCAAGACAGGTATTAGAAACCAGTTCTCAAAAGTCGTCGTTCAAATATGTGAATGTTTTTCGGCTCCTGTAAAACATTTAAGCACTCAATTATTACTGTAATTATCAATAATGGAATAATTAAATACTTTTGTTATGGTGCAAAAGATGCCAGATGCCAAAGAACCGTAAACCATTTTCGGAGAAAATTCAAGTTTGCAAATTAATTTATGTATTTTGTAATACAGCTTTGCTAATATATTATTTTAAGATTTTCTTACAGCACTCGAGAACAGGGAAGCCAATAATAAGACCCATATCGGAATCCGAACTACAGAGCTCGCTGGAGCATTCGACTGCATTCGCCTAAACCTAAACTAACGCGGTCATATCAGCTATGCTACAGGACAAAATAACTAGCACCCACGGAATTCAACCTATATGCCCACAGATCAAAAATTTAAAAAAAAACATGAGAACACTGGGTATGATATACGGAATTGGGGTGAAAACCCAAGTCAATCTGGCAACTGCTGCATAAAAAAATTTGGCACCGCGTAGAGAAACTCTAAAATAAGGCCATGGAAAGAACCAAATATGAACTAAAGCGACTCATATTTATTACATGCGTATTTTGGATGCGTATTGGGATTTGTATTTATATAGTTATCTCGGGGAGAGGAAAGTTGATTAGACGGCTCAATCACACGGCGAACCATGGCCTCTCGTCCAGTTACCAGTCTATGTCGGATTAGTTAGCCAGTTATTTGTTTTCAGATGCATGGACTTGACGGTGAAGCCCTAACCAACCAACGATTACGTGAACCACTCTACGAGGTTTATTAGATACGGGTATTTATTGTTGTATCTCACCTTAGTTGGTTGATGTCGAGGCCGGTCTTCTTAACCACCTGAACATTAATAAATTGTCTTTACCTGTAAATGGCAATAGAACAATCAATTTTCGATTTTCATTTGGATGCAATGTATTTGTAAACAAAAATTATTAATCTCGGCTGTGGGTACACTCAACTGGTCGGAATATTTTGACCAAACAATATTATCATAAGCAGCACATATGAGCAATGTATAGTTTCAATATTTACCGTTTCCAAGTCGATGACGTATTTCAGTTCTCAGACTCGCTGTACGAAATTGGGAATCTTTCGGCTCCTGTCAAACATTTAAGAACTTAATTATTTCGTTCAGAGAATAGCCCAGAAGCACCAAAATGAAAAATATTGTTCTCACGTTTCAAAAACTTTACCGCCTTTAACGATTGTTGTATCTCACCTCACTTGGTTGATTTCGTGTCCGGTCTTCCGGAAACTCGAATATTATGAATTTTTTTTTAACTGTTAATATCAATAGAACAGTCATTTTATGATTTTGTTTGAAAGCATTGCATATGTAATAAAAATTAATTATCTCGGCTTTTGGTACACTTTGCGTCGCCCCAGAAGTGTGTGTACCAATATGGAGGTAACTAATCATATTCGCCTACTTTACATCAAGTTGTGTAAAGGGACCGAAACCCAAGGGCAGGGGGTATATTCACTCGGCTAACACAGTCAGTCCCCGAACTCGTAAAAGAACTAAAATAAGGAAAGTCGGAATAAAATTATGGCCTAACCCTAACTTTGTACACACACTACGGGAGTACCCCACTTTGTTAATAGATTTTTTTACCAAACAATATCAGCAAAAACAGTAAGAAATGCATGGTTTCAATAATTACCGATGACGTATTTGAGGTCGTTGGAACATCCAGTCAGTCTATGAATAACGTGAACAGCGGGAATTGCAAATCAGTTCTGCGACTCGTCGTACGAAATTGTAAATCTTTTTGGCTCCTGTGAAACATTTAAGAACACATTACTTTCATTATTAATCATGCTTTATATATATTATTCTGAAACAATGAAATGAGTTGATAAATCATCGCATTTGATCAATCAAAGTAACAGAAGCATATTTGTATTATAGAGCTGGCAGCGTACCAATAGTTCCTTATATATTATATAGGTCACAAGCACTATAGTTACGGGCTCTCAAATATAGTTAGCGTAAACACTTCGTTTAATATTTTTTGAAATAATACACGGTATATCACCTTTCCATTCGTAATCGCATTGGTCACCCAGTCTTCATGGCGATGGACAAGTTGTGGTATTCAGCGTCTGATCGGGACGAAGGTTGTTGCTGCGAAGCCAGAGAAACACTTTCCCCACCCGTACCAGTCGCTTGCAAATTTATTATCCACAATCTGGCTGTTTCTTTAGTAGAATATTAAGAATTGTGTGTTTTGACATTAAATATTATCATAAAGTTTTTTGAGGAATTCAGCTTTCAATCTCTATACATAGAAACATGGGCAGGATTATGTGCACTTTTCGTAGAGTTCAGAGTTCAATCTCTATACATAGAAACATGGGCAGAGTATGTGCACTTTTCGTAGAGTTCAGAGTTCAATCTCTATACATAAAAACATGGGCAGGGTTATGTGCACTTTTCGTAGAGTTCAGAGTTCAATCTCTATACATAGAAACATGGGCAGAGTATGTGCACTTTTCGTAGAGTTCAGAGTTCAATCTCTATACATAGAAACATGGGCAGGGTTATGTGCACTTTTCGTAATGTTCAGAGTGCAATCTCTATACATAGAAACATGGGGAGGGGTATGTGCACTTTTCGTAGAGTTCAGAGTTCAATCTCTATACATAGAAACATGGGGAGTGGTATATGCACTTTTCGTAGAGTTCAGAGTTCAATCTCTATACATAGAAACATGGGGAGTAGTATATGCACTTTTCGTAGAGTTCAGAGTTCAATCTCTATACATAGAAACATGGGCAGGATTATGTGCACTTTTCGTAATGTTCAGAGTGCAATCTCTATACATAGAAACATGGGGAGGGTTTTCGTAGAGTTCAGAGTTCAATCTCTATACATAGAAACATGGGCAGAGTATGTGCACTTTTCGTAGAGTTCAGAGTTCAATCTCTATACATAGAAACATGGGCAGAGTATGTGCACTTTTCGTAGAGTTCAGAGTTCAATCTCTATACATGGAAACATGGGGAGTGGTATGTGCACTTTTAATAGAGGTCAGAGTTCAATCTCCATACATAGAAAAATGGGGAGGGGTATGTTCACTTTTCGTAGAGTTCAGAGTTCAATCTCTATACATAGAAACATGGGGAGTGGTATGTGCACTTTTCGTAGAGTTCAGAGTTCAATCTCTATACATAGAAACATGGGGAGGGGTATGTTCACTTTTCGTAATATTCAGAGTTCAATCTCTATACATGGAAACATGGGGAGTGGTATGTGCACTTTTAATAGAGGTCAGAGTTCAATCTCTATACATAGAAACATTGGGGATCTGCGCACCATCATATAAAATCGACAAGGGATATCATCATAAAGTTTTTTGGGGAATGGAATTCAGAGTTCAATTTATATACATAGAAACTCGAGACATGGGAAGAATCTTTGCACCATCATATAGGAGTATTTGTGTTCCATAACATTCTCGGAGCAATTGCATTGTTTGATATTGCATCGCCACATATCTTCTTTGATAGAACCCTTCAATCGTTCGAGATTCGTCTTTGATAATTAATCAATCGAGATTGAGTCCTTAAATGGCTTTCTTCCAACGACGCAGAAAATTCACATTTATGAGAAATTGTTCGACGTCATGAGGTAATTGTTTTCATGTGTGATGTATAATGTTGTGTAGTGAATAAAGTTATTTTCTGACCCATTTCATAATCGAGCAAATAGGTATTTGTAACAGTCATTATCTCAGTTTTGAGTAGTAAAGTTGGCTTTGAACAGTTTTCGATCCTATTATTCAGAAATCTCATCATACCGAAAGCACACTCGATATACAAATTTCAATAAATGAATAAAAAGCATTTCAGGGTGATCTGAGCCGCGAGAATCCAAATTTCGTTATCGAGCAGCGACACCCATAACAAAGTTCAACACGAAAATAATAACAAATAGTAAATGTGTCCATTGGAGTAAAAGTGAACAATGAATCTGAAAATTATGTGATATCAACGATCTTGAAATGTGTGTGCCTCATCCAACATCTGTTGAAGGTAACAGGAAGCCTAATTTCTGTTATAAGCAATAAAACTAAGACGAACTTTTATTTGTTAATGGAATCGGCTGAATCCCAAATATATAACATTGCTGATTATAATTACAGAAAGATTTCGGCATTATCAAAAGAAAAAATGGTTAGTTTGCCCTTTGTAAATATTAATTGTATAAAATCGACCACGAATTATTACCGTGTGGATCGATACATCATAATGATGCCGAATATGGGTCCAATCAGCAATTTATACTAAATAATATATATGAATCATGTACACGCCCATAAAGAGCAGATTATATTAAAAATCATTTGATTTCCTAAATTCTACTCGCCGGCCTGAGATATTCCCTGCTAAACAATTAATAGTCATCTAAACAACTAGTCTAAGATTCGTCTGTCGAACCCTATCTAGTCATTTCTTGCTGACTAACTAATAAATCGACAGACGAAATTTATATCACCACACAAGTGAGGAATCCTCTAGCGAAGTGTCCTATCTTCCATCCTTTACTCTTCACCGATGGTTCTGATCTTACATTAAGCGTTGGTTGTGTTGGCCTGGGGTAAAAAAAATGAAAACATCAAGTATGATAAGCCAAAGAGCCAAAAATTTTGCCTACCTAGGGCCATGTAACTGTGACGTAAAAAGTTACATTTATTGAACAGTATTTACAGTGGAAAACAATGGGCCACGTGCCCAAACTGAATTTGATCGCAGTATCAAGAAAATTCCTGGGATATTTTTAACTAAAACATCAAAATTTGGTTTTAGTTTGATTTTGGATGCATCACACTGGCCAGGTTTAGTTTGTCCATGTCAGCTTAAGTCTAGTTCGCATGAAAACTTGCATTTTAAAAACTTCAAAAATAACTTGCGGTATATCACCTTTTTACTGGAAATCGCGTGCCAGTCTTCGTAGCACTGGACAAGTTGTAGTCTTCAGCGTCTATTCGGGACGAAGAACAAAAACGACTTTCCCAACCGGACCAGTCGCTTCGAAATATATTATCAATATTCTTTATACATAGAAGCATGGGTCATGAGGGGAGGAAATAGAACATAAGAGTATTTTCAAATTCCAAAGGTGACTAATAAACATTACTGAAAACTTTGAATTCTGAATGCTGCTGGCTGCACAAATGTATTTGCAGTATTCAGCAGTATTGCAGTATTGCAGTATTGCAGTATTCAAACCATTCATTCCATATTATTTGACGTTGATTCGCTAATTAAGCTGAATCAGCCGAATTAAGTAAGCCTCGGATAATCTATTTAAAAAAACTAATGCTCTTCTTCTTCGGATGATATCTGAAAATATAAAAACAGTGTTAGTTGACGAAATGATGAGTTTATACAGAAGCAAATTTTCAAGAAAAGGGGAACACTAAAATATAACACAGAAAACAAAAATGTAATAAATAAAAAGTGTCCTGCAATTGTTTGCACGACACTGCAAGTGAATGTCTTGCATTTGAATGCACGACAATATGGTTGATTTTTCCAAACACAATAACCATGAAAAACAAAAATATGTCTTATGATAACAACTAAGTCTGATATGATAAATGTCTTGCATTCTATCGCACGACATCTCAGTGTATGAACATGGTTTTGCCGCCAAGACAATTAACCACGAAAAAGAAAATATGCACGAGTGTAAAAATATAACCTAGAACTAGATTGGAAGAGAAAGAGTTTTAATCCCCAGACAAGATGCCTGGGAACTGTTACATCATTCATTCTCCTAATGCGCGCCTATCACCGTGAAAAAGTAAATTATCAAACCCAGCTTGAAGTCACAAGAGAGGACAACAGTGCGAGTGATAATTACTCTTCACCCTTATACCTATCTATCCCTAACTAAAAAACTATCTATCCGGCCGTCCCAACCACCCATCTCAACATCCCAGCGAACGATTTTTAACCCTAGTTTGACAAAGTCTATTTACGCCGACCTGATCTAATATTGCAATGAACGAAGCGTTCCCTACATATTCTAACCCTAAGGTCAGCTTTTTTAACCCAATCTGTATTTATCATGTGCGCGGGCGATTTCACTCTGCTACGTTGAGTGAATCCTGGCTAAATGGTGCAAGCACCAGGGGTTTAGGCTCTCTAGATCGAAGCGCGGGCGTCATCTCCCCCTGCAATCATGAACACGAACCCAAATATTGCAATTTATGAGTTTGTTTTGATTGCCGTACTAAACTATATATGAACTGAAAGCTGACCGGCCTAAAAACCCTAAGTTGCCTGATACCTAGAGGCAACATTTACGAAGAATAGAAGACAACTTTGCATTGGCGCATAGTTGACCTAATCGTAATAAGGAAAATTTCAGTTTTAGATCATTGTTGTCTCGTGGTTTATGGGTTTAACTCCATATTACAATTGTGTGTGCTACAATGCTGAAGTCATCAACTACTATTTGCCCTAGTCTAACTACCTTACCAGAAGCTTAGTGCTACTGGGCTTGGTAATATTGAATATGGGTTAGAAAACCCGTTCAATATTAAACCAAGACTTCACCTCTTTAAGTGCAATAGTGGCCAATGGTTTTCCAATAAATCCGAATATCGGAATAATTCAAACAAATGATTTGAATTTTTTCAAACAATTTCTTCAGAGAAATTTAGGAGAGAGGATCTATTGTACCTTCCGATGTCTTTCGTCTGCTTCGTCTCACAATTTGTGAGACCCTGTACTATGGCCTAACAAGGAAAAAACTTCAAGTCTCATCCAAATATGTGCTCCATGTGACCAATTTAATTTAGGAGACTTTGAAGCTTAATCCCAAAAATAAAAAACTAAACCTAACGCCCTATCTAACTAACAACACATAAATCAGTGCAGTGTTAAGCCTAACCGAAACCCTTCTTTATTTAATTCAGTCGGTCACAGGAGCAAATTTTATTTAATTTCAAATATATCACATTGTTATAATAATTATTGAAAGGTTTTCGGCATTATTGAAAGAAAATATGGTTAGTTTTCCCTATTTCAAATAATAATATTAAAGAATCGTCCACGAAATTATTACTGAGTGGATCGATACATCAGAATGATGTTAAATAAAAGTCCAATCAGCAATTTATACTGATTAATGTATAAATCATGTACACGCCCATAAAGAGCAGATCATCATAAAAATCATTTGAATTTTTAAATTCCTATTACCCGCCGGACTGAGTTGTTCTTTGGTAACTATTCCTAATAAGAGCTATCGAAACACCTAGTCTAGATTCGTCTGTCGAACCCTGTCTAGTCATTCCTTGCTGACTAACTAACAAATCGACAGACGAAATTTGTAGTACCACACAAGTGAAGAACCCTCTAGCGAAGCGTAGAGTCCTATCTTCCATCTTCGCGCCCTTTGCTTTTCGCCCGATGGCTCTGATTCTACATAAAGTGTTCGTACCGCAAACATAAACAACAATCGAAATCGTTCAGTTGGCCTGGGATAAAAACATGAGAACACTAAGTATGATATTCGGTAATTTATATTTGCTTTTCAGGCTAAAAATCTAAGCGAAGGAGTGTTAGTACAACGAACACAAAACGAAATTAAAAGTTCAGTTGGCCTGAGATGAAACAAAATACATGAGAACATTAGGTATAATATTCGGAAATTTGTATTTGTTATTTATTCAGGGTAAAATACCACGCGAAAGTCGTAGGCCTAAGATAAACAAAATGAGAACACCAAATATGATAATCGAATATTTATATTCGTTTTTCAGGGTAAAAATATATTCTGAAAACTGCTGTGCCCTGCCTAGCAAGACGAAAACGAATGAACAAGACCGATTATGGACTTTATCGACTCATCAAATGGGTATTTTGGAAATCCTCGTTCTGAGAAGCAGTAAATCAAAAATATTGCTCCCACGTTTTTCGCATTGAATGAACGGTTATTTGACGCAGTTCAAATTATTAATTGTTGTATATCACCTTAGTTGGTTGATATCGTGGCCGGTCTTCTTGAATAATCGAATTATATTAGGAAATTTTCTTGAACCTGTAAACGACAGTAGAACAATCATTTTACGATTTTTATTTGAATGGAATGCATTCGTAAACATGTTTTTATCTCGGCTGTTGGTACATTTTACTAAACGTTTTTTTTTGACCAAACAATAACAGCATAAGCAATTATGTAAAGCGATCTGTAGTTTCAATAATTACCTTTCTCAAACGATGACGTATTTGAGATCTTCGGAACATTCAGTCAGCTCACGATGACGTAAACATGCGATGCAAGACAGGTATTAGAAACCAGTTCTCAAAAGTCGTCGTTCAAATATGTGAATGTTTTTCGGCTCCTGTAAAACATTTAAGCACTCAATTATTACTGTAATTATCAATAATGGAATAATTAAATACTTTTGTTATGGTGCAAAAGATGCCAGATGCCAAAGAACCGTAAACCATTTTCGGAGAAAATTCAAGTTTGCAAATTAATTTATGTATTTTGTAATACAGCTTTGCTAATATATTATTTTAAGATTTTCTTACAGCACTCGAGAACAGGGAAGCCAATAATAAGACCCGTATCGGAATCCGAACTACAGAGCTCGCTGGAGCATTCGACTGCATTCGCCTAAACCTAAACTAACGCGGTCATATCAGCTATGCTACAGGACAAAATAACTAGCACCCACGGAATTCAACCTATATGCCCACAGATCAAAAATTTAAAAAAAAACATGAGAACACTGGGTATGATATACGGAATTGGGGTGAAAACCCAAGTCAATCTGGCAACTGCTGCATAAAAAAATTTGGCACCGCGTAGAGAAACTCTAAAATAAGGCCATGGAAAGAACCAAATATGAACTAAAGCGACTCATATTTATTACATGCGTATTTTGGATGCGTATTGGGATTTGTATTTATATAGTTATCTCGGGGAGAGGAAAGTTGATTAGACGGCTCAATCACACGGCGAACCATGGCCTCTCGTCCAGTTACCAGTCTATGTCGGATTAGTTAGCCAGTTATTTGTTTTCAGATGCATGGACTTGACGGTGAAGCCCTAACCAACCAACGATTACGTGAACCACTCTACGAGGTTTATTAGATACGGGTATTTATTGTTGTATCTCACCTTAGTTGGTTGATGTCGAGGCCGGTCTTCTTAACCACCTGAACATTAATAAATTGTCTTTACCTGTAAATGGCAATAGAACAATCAATTTTCGATTTTCATTTGGATGCAATGTATTTGTAAACAAAAATTATTAATCTCGGCTGTGGGTACACTCAACTGGTCGGAATATTTTGACCAAACAATATTATCATAAGCAGCACATATGAGCAATGTATAGTTTCAATATTTACCGTTTCCAAGTCGATGACGTATTTCAGTTCTCAGACTCGCTGTACGAAATTGGGAATCTTTCGGCTCCTGTCAAACATTTAAGAACTTAATTATTTCGTTCAGAGAATAGCCCAGAAGCACCAAAATGAAAAATATTGTTCTCACGTTTCAAAAACTTTACCGCCTTTAACGATTGTTGTATCTCACCTCACTTGGTTGATTTCGTGTCCGGTCTTCCGGAAACTCGAATATTATGAATTTTTTTTTAACTGTTAATATCAATAGAACAGTCATTTTATGATTTTGTTTGAAAGCATTGCATATGTAATAAAAATTAATTATCTCGGCTTTTGGTACACTTTGCGTCGCCCCAGAAGTGTGTGTACCAATATGGAGGTAACTAATCATATTCGCCTACTTTACATCAAGTTGTGTAAAGGGACCGAAACCCAAGGGCAGGGGGTATATTCACTCGGCTAACACAGTCAGTCCCCGAACTCGTAAAAGAACTAAAATAAGGAAAGTCGGAATAAAATTATGGCCTAACCCTAACTTTGTACACACACTACGGGAGTACCCCACTTTGTTAATAGATTTTTTTACCAAACAATATCAGCAAAAACAGTAAGAAATGCATGGTTTCAATAATTACCGATGACGTATTTGAGGTCGTTGGAACATCCAGTCAGTCTATGAATAACGTGAACGTGCATAGCGGGAATTGCAAATCAGTTCTGCGACTCGTCGGACGAAATTGTAAATCTTTTTGGCTCCTGTGAAACATTTAAGAACACATTACTTTCATTATTAATCATGCTTTATATATATTATTCTGAAACGATAAAATGAGTTGATAAATCATCGCATTTGATCAATCAAAGTAACAGAAGCATATTTGTATTATAGAGCTGGCAGCGTACCAATAGTTCCTTATATATTATATAGGTCACAAGCACTATAGTTACGGGCTCTCAAATATAGTTAGCGTAAACACTTCGTTTAATATTTTTTGAAATAATACACGGTATATCACCTTTCCATTCGTAATCGCATTGGTCACCCAGTCTTCATGGCGATGGACAAGTTGTGGTATTCAGCGTCTGATCGGGACGAAGGTTGTTGCTGCGAAGCCAGAGAAACACTTTCCCCACCCGTACCAGTCGCTTGCAAATTTATTATCCACAATCTGGCTGTTTCTTTAGTAGAATATTAAGAATTGTGTGTTTTGACATTAAATATTATCATAAAGTTTTTTGAGGAATTCAGCTTTCAATCTCTATACATAGAAACATGGGCAGGATTATGTGCACTTTTCGTAGAGTTCAGAGTTCAATCTCTATACATAGAAACATGGGCAGAGTATGTGCACTTTTCGTAGAGTTCAGAGTTCAATCTCTATACATAAAAACATGGGCAGGGTTATGTGCACTTTTCGTAGAGTTCAGAGTTCAATCTCTATACATAGAAACATGGGCAGAGTATGTGCACTTTTCGTAGAGTTCAGAGTTCAATCTCTATACATAGAAACATGGGCAGGGTTATGTGCACTTTTCGTAATGTTCAGAGTGCAATCTCTATACATAGAAACATGGGGAGGGGTATGTGCACTTTTCGTAGAGTTCAGAGTTCAATCTCTATACATAGAAACATGGGGAGTGGTATATGCACTTTTCGTAGAGTTCAGAGTTCAATCTCTATACATAGAAACATGGGGAGTGGTATATGCACTTTTCGTAGAGTTCAGAGTTCAATCTCTATACATAGAAACATGGGCAGGGTTATGTGCACTTTTCGTAGAGTTCAGAGTTCAATCTCTATACATAGAAACATGGGCAGGATTATGTGCACTTTTCGTAATGTTCAGAGTGCAATCTCTATACATAGAAACATGGGGAGGGTTTTC
The DNA here is from genome assembly GCF_964204865.1 of Styela clava. NCBI lineage: Eukaryota > Metazoa > Chordata > Ascidiacea > Stolidobranchia > Styelidae > Styela > Styela clava. Next base: position 13,564,690 of record NC_135264.1, read on the forward strand.
GTAGAGTTCAGAGTTCAATCTCTATACATAGAAACATGGGGAGTGGTATATGCACTTTTCGTAGAGTTCAGAGTTCAATCTCTATACATAGAAACATGGGCAGAGTATGTGCACTTTTCGTAGAGTTCAGAGTTCAATCTCTATACATAGAAACATGGGGAGTGGTATATGCACTTTTCGTAGAGTTCAGAGTTCAATCTCTATACATAGAAACATGGGCAGAGTATGTGCACTTTTCGTAGAGTTCAGAGTTCAATCTCTATACATGGAAACATGGGGAGTGGTATGTGCACTTTTAATAGAGGTCAGAGTTCAATCTCCATACATAGAAAAATGGGGAGGGGTATGTTCACTTTTCGTAGAGTTCAGAGTTCAATCTCTATACATAGAAACATGGGGAGTGGTATGTGCACTTTTCGTAGAGTTCAGAGTTCAATCTCTATACATAGAAACATGGGGAGGGGTATGTTCACTTTTCGTAATATTCAGAGTTCAATCTCTATACATGGAAACATGGGGAGTGGTATGTGCACTTTTAATAGAGGTCAGAGTTCAATCTCTATACATAGAAACATTGGGGATCTGCGCACCATCATATAAAATCGACAAGGGATATCATCATAAAGTTTTTTGGGGAATGGAATTCAGAGTTCAATTTATATACATAGAAACTCGAGACATGGGAAGAATCTTTGCACCATCATATAGGAGTATTTGTGTTCCATAACATTCTCGGAGCAATTGCATTGTTTGATATTGCATCGCCACATATCTTCTTTGATAGAACCCTTCAATCGTTCGAGATTCGTCTTTGATAATTAATCAATCGAGATTGAGTCCTTAAATGGCTTTCTTCCAACGACGCAGAAAATTCACATTTATGAGAAATTGTTCGACGTCATGAGGTAATTGTTTTCATGTGTGATGTATAATGTTGTGTAGTGAATAAAGTTATTTTCTGACCCATTTCATAATCGAGCAAATAGGTATTTGTAACAGTCATTATCTCAGTTTTGAGTAGTAAAGTTGGCTTTGAACAGTTTTCGATCCTATTATTCAGAAATCTCATCATACCGAAAGCACACTCGATATACAAATTTCAATAAATGAATAAAAAGCATTTCAGGGTGATCTGAGCCGCGAGAATCCAAATTTCGTTATCGAGCAGCGACACCCATAACAAAGTTCAACACGAAAATAATAACAAATAGTAAATGTGTCCATTGGAGTAAAAGTGAACAATGAATCTGAAAATTATGTGATATCAACGATCTTGAAATGTGTGTGCCTCATCCAACATCTGTTGAAGGTAACAGGAAGCCTAATTTCTGTTATAAGCAATAAAACTAAGACGAACTTTTATTTGTTAATGGAATCGGCTGAATCCCAAATATATAACATTGCTGATTATAATTACAGAAAGATTTCGGCATTATCAAAAGAAAAAATGGTTAGTTTGCCCTTTGTAAATATTAATTGTATAAAATCGACCACGAATTATTACCGTGTGGATCGATACATCATAATGATGCCGAATATGGGTCCAATCAGCAATTTATACTAAATAATATATATGAATCATGTACACGCCCATAAAGAGCAGATTATATTAAAAATCATTTGATTTCCTAAATTCTACTCGCCGGCCTGAGATATTCCCTGCTAAACAATTATTAGCCATCTAAACACCTAGTGTAAGATTCGTCTGTCGAACCCTATCTAGTCATTTCTTGCTGACTAACCAATAGATCGAAAGACGAAATTCATATTACCACACAAGTGAGGAATCCTCTAGCGAAGTGTCCATCTTCCATCCTTTACTCTTCACCGATGGCTCTGATCTTACATTAAGCGTTGGTTGTGTTGGCCTGGGGTAAAAAAATGAAAACATGAAGTATGATAAGCCAAAGAGCCAAAAATTTTGCCTACCTAGGGCCATGTAACTGTGACGTAAAAAGTTACATTTAATGAACAGTGTTTACAGTGGAAAACAATGGGCCACGTGCCCAAACTGAATTTGATCGCAGTATCAAGAAAACTCCTGGGATATTTTTAACTAAAACATCAAAATTTGGTTTTAGTTTGATTTCGGATGCATCCCACTGGCCAGGTTTAGTTTGTCCATGTCAGCTTTCAAGTCTAGTTCGCATGAAAACTTGCATTTTAAAAACTTCAAAAATAGCTTGCGGTATATCACCTTTTTACTGGAAATCGCATGCCAGTCTTCGTAGCGATGGACAAGTTGTAGTCTTCATCCGTCTCCGAAGGTTGTTGCAGCGAAGTCTGTGGCGAAACAAAAACGACTTTCCCAACCGGAACAGTCGCTTCTAAATATATTATCAAAATTCTTTATACATAGAAACATGGGACATGAGGGGAGGGAATAGAACATAAGAGTATTTTCAAATTCAAAAGGTGAATATTAAACATGACTGTAAACTTTGAATGCTGAATGCTGTTGGCTGTGCAAATGTATTTGCAGTTAAATTCAAACCAGTCATTTCATACTATTTGACGTTGATTCGCTAATTAAGCTGAATCAGCCAAATTAAGTAAGCCTCGGAGAATCTATTTAAAAAAACTAATGCTCTTCTTCTTCGGATGATATCTGAAAATATAAAAACAGTGTTAGTTGACGAAATGATAGTTTATACAGAAGCAAATTTTCAAGAAAAGGGGAACACTAAAATATAACACAGAAAACAAAAATGTAATAAATAAAAAGTGCCGTGCAATTGTTTGCACGACACTGCATGTGAATGTCTTGCATTTGAATGCACGACTATATGGTTGATTTTTCCAAACACAATAACCATGAAAAACAAAAATATGTCTTGCATTTTATTGCACGACAGTAGGGTGCATATGAATATGATAACAACTAAGTCTAATATGATAAATGTCTTGCATTCTATCGACATCTCAGTGTATGAACATGGTTTTGCCGCCAAGACAATTAACCACGAAAAAGAAAATATGCACAAGTGTAAAAATATAACCTAGAACTAGATTGGAAGAGAAAGAGTTTTAATCCCCAGACAAGATGCCTGGGAACTGTTACATCATTCATTCTCCTAATGCTCGCCTATCACCGTGATAAAGTAAATTATCAAACCCAGCTTGAAGTCACAAGAGAGGACAACAGTGCGAGTGATAATCACTTCTCACCCTTATACCTATCTATCCCTAACTAAAAAAACTATCTATCCGGCCGTCCCAACCACCCATCTCAACATCCCAGCGAACGATTTATAACCCTAGTTTGACAAAGTCTATTTACGCCGACCTGATCTAATATTGCAATGAACGGAGCGTTCCCTACATATTCTAACCTGCCTAAGGTCAGCTTTTTTAACCCAATCTGTATTTATCATGTGCGCGGGCGATTTCACTCTGCTACGTTGAGTGAATCCTGGCTGAATGGTGCAAGCACCAGGGGGCTCTAGGTCGAAGCGCGGGCGTCATCTCCCCCTGCAATCATGAACACGAACCCAAATATTGCAATTTATGAGTTTGTTTTGATTGCCGTACTAAACTATATATAAACTGAAAGCTGACCGGCCTAAAAACCCTAAGTTGCCCGAGACCTAGAGGCAACATTTACGAAGAATAGAAGACAACTTTGCATTGGCGCACAGTTGACCTAATCGTAATAAGGAAAATTTCAGTTTTAGATCATTGTTGTCTCGTGTTTTATGGGTTTAACTGCATATTACAACTGTTTGTGCCACAATGCTTAAGTCATCAACTACTATTTGCCCTAGTCTAACTACCTTACCAGAAGCTTAGTGCTACTAGGCTTGGCAATATTGAATCTGGGTTAGAAAACCCGTTCAATATTAAACCAAGACTTCACCTCTTTAAGTGCAATAGTGGCCAATGGTTTTCCAATAAATCCGAATATCGGAATAATTCAAACAAGTGATTTGAAGAATTTTAAGTTTTTGCCCTTTATTGCGCCCGAGAGGATCTATTGTACCTTCCGATGTCTTTCGTCTGCTTCGTCTCACAATTTGTGAGACCCTGTACTATGGCCTAACAAGGAAAAAAATTCAAGTCTCATCCAAATATGTGCTCCATGTGACCGATTTAATTTAGGAGACTTTGAAGCTTAATCCCAAAAATAAAAAACAAAACCTAACGCCCTATCTAACTAACAATACATAATTCAGTGCAGTGTTAAGCCTAACCGAAACCCTTCTTTATTTAATTCAGTCGGTCACAGTAGCAAATTTTGTTTGATTTCAAATATATCACATCGTTATGATAATTATCGAAAGGTTTCGGCATTATTGAAAGAAAATATGGTTAGTTTTCCCTATTTCAAATAATAATATTAAAGAATCGTCCACGAAATTATTACTGAGTGGATCGATACATCAGAATGATGTTAAATAAAAGTCCAATCAGCAATTTATACTGATTAATGTATAAATCATGTACACGCCCATAAAGAGCAGATCATCATAAAAATCATTTGAATTCTTAAATTCCTATTACCCGCCGGACTGAGTTGTTCTTCGGTAACCATTCCTAATAAGAGCCATCAAAACACCTAGTCTAGATTCGTCTGTCGAACCCTGTCTAGTCATTCCTTGCTGACTAACTAATAAATCGACAGACGAAATTTGTAGTACCACACAAGTGAAGAATCCTCTAGCGAAGCGTAGAGTCCTATCTTCCATCTTCGCGCCCTCTGCTTTTCGCCCGATGGCTCTGATTCTACATAAAGTGTTCGTACCGCAAACATAAACAACAATCGAAATCGTTCAGTTGGCCTGGGATAAAAACATGAGAACACTAAGTATAATATTCGTAAATTTATATTTGCTTTTCAGGGTGAAAATCTAAAAATCTAAGCGAAGGAGTGTTAGTACAACGAACACAAAACGAAATTAAAAGTTCAGTTGGCCTGAAAGGAAACAAAAAACATGAGAACATTAGGTATAATATTCGGAAATTTATATTTGTTATTCAGGGTAAAATACCACGCGAAAGTCGTAGGCCTGAGATAAAAAAAAATGAGAACACCAAATATGATAATCGGAAATTTAGATTCGTTTTTCAGGCTAAAAATATATTCTGAAAACTGCTGTGACCTGCCTAGCAAGACGAAAACGAATGAACAAGACCGATTATGGACTTTAGCGACTCATCAAATGGGTATTTTGAAAATCTTCGTTCCGAGAAGCAGTAAATCAAAAATATTGCTCCCACGTTTTAGTAACTTTATCGCATTGAATGAACGATTATTTGACGCAGTTTAAAATATTAATTGTTGTATATCACCTTAGTTGGTTGATATCGTGGCCGGTCTTCTTGAATAATCGAACAATACTAGGAAACTTTCTTGAACCTGAAAACGACAGTAGAACAATCATTTGACGATTTTTATTTGAATGCATTGCATTCGTAAACATGTTTTTTATCTCGGCTGTTGGTACATTTTACTAAACGATTTTTTGACCAAACAATAACAGCATAAGCAATTATGTAAAGCGATCTGTAGTTTCAATAATTACCTTTCTCAAACGATGACGTATTTGAGATCTTCGGAACATTCAGTCAGCTCACGATGACGTAAACATGCGATGCACGACAGGTATTAAAAACCAGTTCTCAAAAGTCGTCGTTCAAATATGTGAATGTTTTTCGGCTCCTGTGAAACATTTAAGCACTCAATTATTACTGTAATTATTAATAATGGAATAATTAAATATTTTTGTTATGGTACAAAAGATGCCAGATGCCAAAGAACCGTAAACCATTTTCGGAGAAAATTCAAGTTTGCAAATTAATTTATGTATTTTGTAATACAGCTTTGCTAATATATTTTTGTAAAATTTTCTTACTTCACCCGAGAACAGGGAAGCCAATAATGAGACTCATATCGGAATCTGAACTACAGAGCTCGCTGGAGCATTCGACTGCATTCGCCTAAACCTAAACCAACGCGGTCATATCAGCTATGCTACAGGACAAAATAACTAGCACCTACGGAATTCGACCTATATGCCCACAGATAAAAAAAATTAAGAAAAAACACACTTCTGGAGCGCTCAAAAAATATTTGTTTCCACGTTTTGAAAACTTTGCTGCATCGAATGAATGATTGATTATTGTTGTATCACACCTTAGTCGGTTGTTGTCGAGGCCGGTCTTCCGGAAAACTCGAATATTATGAAATTTTCTTTTACCTGTAAATGGCAATAGAACAATCCTTTATAATTTACATTTTTATTTTTATTTGTGCATTTGCAAAAAAAATATTTATCACGGCTTTTGGTTCATATTGTGGCGCCCCAGAAGTATGTGTGTGTACCAATATGGAGGTATCTAATTTTGTTCGTCTACTTCACATCAAGTTGTGCAAAGGGACTGAAACCCATAGGCAGGGGGTATATTATAGGTATTGTGACCTAACCCTAATCTGGTACACACACTACGGGAGTACCCACTTTGTTAACTGATTTTTTTTAACAAACAATAACAGCATAAACATTAGGTAAAGCGATATATAGCATAAAGAGTTACCTCGATGGCGTATTTGACATCTTCGGAACATTCAGTTGGCTATGATAAAATAAGCATGCGCAGATGAATTGCAACTCAATCCTCAAAATAGCCGTACCAAACTGTGAATAGTTTTCGGCTTCTGTAAAACATTCAAGAGTTAGTTATCACTGTAACTATTAATCAGATATATTTATTTTTCTTGTGGTGCAGAAGATGCCACTAAACTTTTTTCGGATTCGCACGTACGATCGAATCAAGAATTTAACTTTCTAAATTAATATATATATGTATTTTGCAATACAGCTTATCTAATACATGTCTGTAATATTTTTTTATATTACCAGAGAAGGGGGAAACTTACATCAGAACCCGAACTACAGAACTCGCCAGTGCATTCCAATTCCAAATACATGGACCCGGGGATTTATACAGAACAAAATAACTAGTACCCGCGGAATTCCATCTTTCGAGTTCAGGCTGGTGAGTCAAGCCAAGTCAGGTTTATTTTTTCCAACCAGTAAAAAAATATCACAAGCACAAATTGCGAAAAAAATGATAATGTACACGGTTTTACTGGAGAAGTCGCGGGGAACCAAAGCTGGTAATCGAGTAGCGACACCCGGAGAATCACTGTTATTACTAGATGAACAATAAACAATATGAATAACAAAACAAGAACGTTGGGCAATTGTTTACAGGGGAGGTACAATTGTTTTTATATATTGAATGTTACAGGGCTGTTTTTCTAAGTGGGCACTTGTTACAAAATTTATTATTATACAAGGGAAATAGTTTTTATTTTCTAAATTTTTACTTTTAAATTATAGAACATTGACATTAAATCAAAAATTAGTATAACAGTGATACTACAAGCAGTAATAAAAAATAATAAACCTAGTCCTTTTTTAATCTATTAATAGCCATTAACGAAATTAAATTTTCAATCGTTCAAATGTTGCAAGTAAATATTCTTTAATAAGCGACCTATTTTTTCCCTGTGTCGGGATGCCTTCTGTTCTAAGCTATTTTTTTTTGTTAATGAAAATGAGCATCGAGGCATGAAATGAGTCCTTTTTGTAACACTCCTTGTGGCATGACTTGTATTCCAAACACGCAGCACAGCGTACATGCCGTAAGGGAAAATAAACCCATCGAAAAGATGAAGTACCAACCTGAAAGTTCTTGTACTGGCACGACTCTGTAAATAACACGATCGCATATTTCATAGTAAAGTTCTTCTGAATACCGACGAGTTTGCAGCATGCTATTTATGCATATATTATGGTATATATATCTGAAACAATAAAATAAACTGAATAATAATCGCACTTCATCAATGAGGTAACAGAAACAGGAAAAAAATATAAACCCAACATGATTCAAACCAGTTTCCCGCAACTTCCCTTCCTCCAGTAAAACTGCAATTTTCATTTTTTGTTTCGTATTCTCTGTTCATTTTCTTAATTACTGGTTGGAAAAAATAAACTTGACTTGCTGGACTCCTCACCTCCGTTGGACGGTTCACGTAACTGCAATGTCCATATGTTATGACATGAACATAAATAGCAATTACTCTGAAAGTACAATGCTCAAATACACGAAGCAGTAGTGAATCTTTCGCAAAATTGGTACACTGTCCAACAATATCACCAAAATGTGAACCCCATTTTTTAATATTAACAAAATATCTACCACCCTCTCAATTTCGAAACACCCCCTAAAATAAAAAGCAGGGGAACATACCGATTCAAACAGTCAAAGTTCTTAAAATGTCGAAAAATAGGACCTATACCGGCAACTACATTGTTAGTTGAAAAAAAACGTGCGTGCTTAAAACTCAACTCTGGAAGACTCTTATGTACTTAATTTTATTACTTTAAGACTATTCTTCTTCCATAACTTCAGGTTATATTCAATACTAACCTATTACATGTCCGCGACTGCCACTGTAAACAAAACAGAAACGTAGCATCTTGACATCTTGATGACACGCGAACGGCAAGTTACTAACACGACTCGGGTTGAGGCAGCGTTGATTGCCGAGTTGATTACTATACCGCGTTTTGTAAAATTTCGGCTCCACCAATCAACACCCGATTCTGCTTTTTTTGATGACTTTCACTCCGCACGTTTTTTTGGAATTTTTGGTTCAACCAATCAACGCTCGTTCCTACTTTCTCTGATGACTATAACCACGCCCTTTTTCTAGAGTATTCGGGTTTACCAATCAACGCTCGTTTCTACTTATTCTGATGACTTTTAACCCACGCCGTTTTTCTAGAGTTTTCGTTTTTAACAATCACTCTGTCCTACTTACTCTGATATTTACCATCCGCGCATTTACTAGAACAGCGGTTATCAAACGGCGGGGCGTGAAGCTAAATAAAAATGAAGATATTTGTTGGAATTGATCTGGAACGCCCTATTTTGGATATTTGCATTCCTTTATTTTGGATATTTACGTTCCATCCACGTATTTTTAACGTGTTCGTTGAAAAAAACATAGCCTATTTTCGTCTTACTATATCTGTTTTTTATAGCTTATTGTTAACTAGTTATTTTTGAGGTGGGGTGAGAGACTTGACGAATTTTTAAAAGAGAACGCGGCCCAAGAAGTCCAAAAGCCATTTTCTAGTTCGGTCTTACGAATCAACGTTCAGTCCTACCAATCAACGCAAAATTTGTAAGAGCGAGACTGGCAAATCCGTGATTGAGAATGGTTAAAAATTAATGTCTCCAAAATCTGCTATTCAAAATTTGTGGAGCACTGGAAAAAACTTGGAACCGAAGCGCGGTCTTACATTGGTTCATACGAACTTGCTATCACGTCATAAGCAAACGGCACTAGATGGGCATTGAAATCCATAGTCATTTTGAGTTCTTCGACGAAAAAAGTCCAATCATCAGCCTTTAGCGAAAGCATCCGATGGTCTCTTTGCACAAAAAAACAATCCATACAGAAATAGATTGAGCAAAAATTCGCTTCTCTCCAAAATAGTAGTTGCCACATTACTCTACGACCCTTTGTTCTTCTAGTGAATGAAACAAGCTAAAGCTAAAGGGAAAACTGCTAAGCAAATAACCGGTTTAGGTCTTGGTTCCAGAAAAAAAAAATCTGCATGATGAATGTAATAGCGATCCAAATGACTGTTTGGTGTCCAGTGAAATTCACTGGCTTTCCAGTCAGCTGAAGTAAAAACTGCCAAGCTAATAACCGGTGTCAGTCTTTGGTACAGAAAAAAATTCTGTGCAAAATTTTTGCTAGAAATTAGATCAATAAGAGGCACTATATGCCCACTTCTTTTAATATATCAACTTTTGAGCTCCTCTCACTTGTTGGGAATTATCACAAACTCAACTCTTTCAGCTCATTTCAAGAAGCTTGTACTTCATACTATACCTGTGATTCAACTAAACAGATGCCTTGACCAAAATACAGCACAATTGCAGTCAAATTATGTATTGTGAGAATGTTCAAAAAAAAAAAAAAAAGATGTGCAGAAAGCATAGAACACAACCTGGCATGGTTGAAGACAAAAAAAAATATAACATAGAAATAAAGACGAAAATATATACGGTAGTTCTTCCAAGTAATATAATTATTATAACAACGACTTAATTTATTAACTTCAAATGTGGCACAATGGTGATATAACTGATCATACTTAAACTAATATATTTGTAACAAACTAAATAATACTGAAATAAAGAAATAAGAAACAGAAAAAGGAGTTTTCAGAATGAAAAAATCATCACAGATGTAACATGAGTATTGATAAATACTGAGGACGAAAAGAGATACGGCCCACAAAATTTGTAGCTGAAAGAATCTTCAACAGAGGCCTTAAACATGTTTTGTCCAATTGGTGTCGAGAAGTTCTAAATTCCGCTACTGACCCATTTTTGTTCTTTTCAGAAATTACAAATACAAATGACGGAGATTCTAAATTCATAAATTATTATGTTGAAAAATAACATTTAGGTGGACGGTGACGGATTTCTAGGCACAAACTGTGGTTTATTGTGTATGAAACAAGAATTCTGGCTGGTTTTCAAATAGTATACATTGCAATTTCAAAAATAAAAATTTTTTTTTTTATTAATTTATGCAATTTATTAAGTTTTGCAAAAGCAATAAAGAAATCTTTCCCGATGAAGGCTACATCTTATATTTAGTTAGCCACGCTTTTCAATGATAATGCTTCTTCACGAATTTTTTGCGCAAACAGAACATCAAAGAATGTGAAGAAAATTCAAAGTAAAAGATCTATCTTATTTTTTTTTAAATAAACAATTTTGATTTTTCATAGGTCTCCATACAAGGCATACTGACATGGTCATTATTACAGCAGGGAGCGACAGAAAAAAAATTTAAGTGTACTCCCAATTTCCAACAATTGTTTCAGTTCCAAATTGGACCAGAACCCCGATTTGGAACACTTTGATCGATATATCGTAGCTTTTTGATTTTTATACAGCGCACGCGAGCTTGCATTCAAGTCATTCAGGCCTCTCATCAATTTTTGTACTAAAATGCACCAACAAAAGTGAGATAATAAATTGCTATTTTACTCATTTTTAATAATATGAATTAATAATTTGTATCAATAGCTGTAGTTCCCATGGAAAATTGAGGTACTTGTGATAATCCTTTTGTTCCTAATGATTCCCATCCCAGATTCATTTTCTTTAATGCATCACATTCTTTACATTGACAAACTAGAAATGGTGTCCGAAAATTGTTATTACTGGCGTTGTCTTCGCTCTTGGATTTATCGAGTAATTTACAAGCCGATCCGTTTTCCGAGACTTCGCTTTCGCTCGAATCTTCTGATCCACTAGTGCCCTCTACTGGTAGAACTTCAAACTCTTTTTCATAATTGCTTGTGAATCGTTGAACGAAACTTAATATAATGCTCCCCGGTATACGTTGATGTCGTCTTATCAATTGTTCTAGTGCATGTCGAGTCTTAAACAAAAAATGATGACATGTATAATTTGAATTTCAAAAGCAACGGCACACTTTTTGACAACTTTTGAGCATGGCCGTGCAGTAAGCAAAAAAATCAGCAATTGCAAATTTTCCGATTCCAGCATGAAAAAAATTTTGTCTCCCAACTACGGGTTCAGAAAAATTTTGACTATGACCCACAATCACGACTCTCAATTGTACAAAATTTGGTACTCCCATAGTATGTGTAACAGGTTAAGCCATAATCTTATTTCGATTTTCCCCAATTTTAGTTCTATTACAAGTTCGGGGACTGTCTGTGTTAGCCAAGTGAATATACCCCCTGCCTATAAGTTTCCGTCTCTTTACACAACTTGATGTAAAGTAGGCAAACAAAATCAGCTACCTCCATATTGGTACACATACTTATGGAGCAGCCAAAAATTTAGATTGCGACACCAGTTCTGATATCCAACAAATTAAATTTTGATAAAATATCTTTTGTGTATGCAAGCCTTCCTTAAAAGACTGTTAATAACAATTTGTAAACTTAGTATACTTTTTGAGTTTTTGAAGAAAATTTTTGTCTTCGTTTATCACCATTAGAAGTCTGCAATTCAGACACAGGGAAATTAAGAATTTTGTCTTAGTTAAACTACGACTCTGGCTCCCACTCCAATGAAAACTCCCGACTTCACAGCTCTGCTTTCAAGACAGGAACCGTTTACCACAATCTATTTTGCATTTCATGAACTTATATCAATTTTTACAATCAAATTATGATATCACAATATTCTATTGTTAGATATGTAGTGTACTTATGGATCGTTTTTCTGAATTGTCGTTCTTGTTGTGAAAATAAATCACTTTAACAGAAATTAATACACCAATTCAATTTCAATTTTCCGTTTTTTAAACATGGAAGTACTTTGGTTTTTACCATTATCTCTGAGTTCTATGAAGCTCAATATTCTGCCCCAAAATTGTGCTACAATTTTGCTGTTGCATCTCGTCAGACTAGCCTGCCATCTTTTTGACAAACATGTCGCAAGCTATTGTGATCGAGGTTGGATTTGACACTTTCGAATTATCAGATAGCACCTTTCAGTATAGGTAGCATGGCCTTCTGTTGTACTGTGTTTTTTAATTTAACCTTACTGGCAATGATCTCGACAGAATTAACTTATTCTTACCTTAGTAGCAACCTCGGCAGGAGTTGTATTACTGTCAAAATATATAGGTCGTCCAATATGAGTTGTTAATTTTACTGGAAAACCGCCATACAATGGACGTAATGGCCATCTTGTGTATTCGTATAATTTTCGATACCATTCTGGAAAGATATGAGATTTTAATATGGAAGATTATCAGAGAAAAACGCCTATAACAGAAAACTCTATACTCATTTACATTTCTGTAATAGCAAAATATATTTCCCGTATTATAAGAGGAATTTAAAATCCTAAAAGATCTTGCAGTATTTACTCAAAATTTAATTAGGTAGGCACTTATTCCACAGACAAAATCAGGCTTCCTCTAAAAATTCTTGTAAATACGGAACAAGAATACTCAAATGAATTGAAATAATCAAACGTCACAAATTATTATTATGGTATGCAAATAAGAAAAGCCTACGACACCCGATATTCCCACCCGGTCACCAAAGCATGTAAATGGGTGTATTTACGGGGATTGTCGGCATAGACACAAAGTTACTTCTAATATTCTTATTTTACATTTTAGATTTATCTGAGGAAATCCAAATTCGGCAGTGACAAGGTCAAAAACATTATTGATATTGCACTAAACTGGTATATCACAAGTGACCAATCACAGAAATTCCTAATCAATTTATTTTTCGCATTTTCCATCCGTTCCAAAATTTAATGTCACAGACAGATTGGTCATGACATGATTGAAAATGGCTCTTTTGAAACAGAAATGTATGATGTATGAACAGAAACCGGCACAGCCTGTGTTATTGGACACAAAATGAACATGTGGATCATTTTGCACAATGTGGTTGTTGTTAATTAGGAATGTCACAAAGAATATTAAATAATAGCAAGGTGCGGATTTTTAATTTTGATGATGTCATCAGTCATCACACAAAACTTCAAAGTGAAAGACAAATCCCATAGAGCCCACAGATGTTTTTGAAAATAAATAAAAGTAATAGCCTCCTAGCAACAACAGCAATCTTAATTCTTAACCACTGAAAATTTCAAAGCAATTGGTCTATAATCGAAGGAAAGAGCGATTTTTTCATACCAAGAGGAAAAATACCAACAACAACAACATGATAACAAAACGATCCATAGCTACACTTCGTGTACAATAACTGAAAATCTATGGTAATTAACCCTCCACCGCTGAGAAGAGAAGAAACTGATAGTGTTTTTGATACTTTTAATATAACAAACTATGACTATAATAAATAAGTAAGTAGCTTACTTTTTCCAGTCTGCATATAACAAAATGCTTCACGCAGGTTCTCCGTGAACATAGGTATGATTGGCTATACCAAAAAGAAAATGATAAATTGGTAAAAAGTCAATGAAAAGTTAATTTGATTTGAGTTGAGGAATTTTCATGTGCCGATTAGTCATGCCTTCCACTCCAGCAGACGAAGTATACACTAATATCTAACGATATGCAGAGAGGACTTATCTTATTTGGAAGGTCCATAATCTTTTTGGTCCAATATTTTTATTACACGTTGGAGGAGGTTGGGGGCAAGGAATTTGAACTAAGGATATAGTTGAGTAGTTAACTAGCACAATTTTTTATTTTACATGAGAGCGAATACATTTGTCACAATAATCAATACAATTGGCAATGACTTTGTGTGAGTGACATTTACGATATCACACAAAAACCAGTATCGTAAATAGCGTCAATTACAAAACTTAATCATAAAGGTGTGAATTATTGCTTTTCAACTGCAATTTATCAGAGTATAGCTCGAATGTCAGAGCATCGGTCTATGCCAGTGGTTTCTAACATTTTTCTTTATATCCCTCACTTCGCCTATTTTGGAAATATTTGTTCCTCCTTCCTGATGCATAACACTACTTTATTTGTTCAATCGTTAATGAATCCTTTGCTATTATTATTGCTATTACTGTTTTATGTGCGACGCAAGTCACAATCTAGTTTTTGTACAAGTAATCAAAGTAGTTTGTTGTGTGTTTATGAATATGCATTATATTAATAAGCAAAACTGAAGAATATTACAACAAATAGGAAGCAAAATTTCTCCCCCAATTAGGGAGGTTACTCCCTGGTATATCTTTTGACATATAGAAACATATTGTGTTTGGAAGGATGCTTACCACTCTTGCTTCCAAAGCAGCTTTTGCAAATCCTTGTCGCTCGCCCCAAAGAACGGAATAATTTTCGCTGAAAAGAGCCTCTCTAACACCACCTGGTGCCACAGTAACAATTTCTCCAGCTTTTAAAATTTCTACCATACGATCCCTCGGTCCAGGAAAACATCCCCAAAATTGAAAAAAGTTTTTCAGACCTAAAGAAATGTCAGTTCATTTTATGCATCAAATAATATTATACTCACTTAGACTATCATACAAATATAATAACTGGTATTGAGTTTGTAACAGTCACAAACTTATTTCTCTCTAGCTATTCTGAATTGAACTATTATGTAGCAAAATTATGATGTCCCAGATCAAATTTACTGGAAAAAAACAGAATTTCACGGGGAGTAAGAAAATTGACATCTGACTAAAAACGACACCTGCAAATTTGGGCAAATTTCTTTGTAAGAAATTTTGCCTTCGAAAACCGACACATCACATGCCTTCAATTTACTGCAAAGAATGCCTAGCCATCTTAATCGTTTTTTGAGATTTCCGAGACTTTGAGACTCTGAAGAACACAAAATTTTGATTACAGGTACAACTTTCATATAAATAAAACCCAATCAACTACCATACTGCATCCTTCATTTCACACACCTGGAATTTTGAATGCAAAGTTGTCCATTATTCCACACAAGGTTCGATTTTTTTCTATGTACACAGTGGCATTCAGGTAATATAGATCGATAGGCAAGGCTCCGTGAAAATAAACAATCATGGCTGCTCCTCTGTTGGGAAGATTCTCAAGCCCTTTCACTTCATAACCTTAGAAAGTATAGAAAATTTCAATTACCACAAAAATTCAATTTAAATAAAAAAAAGATTCTTACAATAGGAGTACTATTAATTGGGTTTCTGTGAGACCAACTACTTAAAAATACCCAAGTTATTGGCAAAACATGTTTTTTTTAACCAAATTTTGTATTTTTGTGTGCAGCGAGACTCTTGGATCACCGCAAATTTTGACTTGATTCCAAATCTGGTAAATTAAACAAAATACCTACAAAGGACCATTGACAAAACAAATTATGGTAATTGATAAATAGTCAATCACTCACAGAAGTATTTGCCAAACATATAAAGTAAGTTAACATTTTGCTTATGGTAATATATTCGTATACTTGCAATTTCTCTAAAAAAATAAAAACGACACACAGTAATAAGAATTGCTATGTCATAACGGGATGAAACAAAAATATTGGGCAAATGAATATTTGATCCATATGAGTCAGTAATATTTCACAACATGCACAAGTTAATTATATTAATGACAATCTAAATATAAAATAAAAGTTATAACCATCCCAGGCAATCAATCCAATTAATTAGCATATATTCAATTTTTCACATTTTGAGGGAATAATTTAGACAAGTTTAATTTCAGAATTTATAATTTTAAGCAATTGAAGTCTCACATTATAGTCGTCATAAGGGCGTTAAAAACAATTTCTGCAAATTGAAAAAAAATAGAAATCCAATGAAATCATTGTTCATCCTGTTTTTTCCGCATTTCCAGATTGCAAACTGATTAAATATGAATTGATTTTACATGCAGCCTACTCAAATTTCGAATTGACTCAATATTCCACAATCAAATATATTATTTTGGGCGCTCCAGGAGTATGTGTACCAATATGAATGAACTAATTTTGTTCGCCTACTTTACATCAAGTTGTGTAAAGGAACTGAAACCTATGGACAGGCGGTATATCCATTTAGCTTACACAAACAGTCCACGAACTCGCAATAGAACTCAAATAAGGAAAATTGGAATAAAATTATGGCCTAACCCTAACCTGGTACACATACTACGGGAGTACCTTATTTTGGAAATAAATTAGAAATTACCCGTGGTAAAATACTCAGTTTTAACTGTTAATGCAGAAAAAGAACTCAACGTTCATAAATCTAGTTCGGCAACACCTTGAATTATCTTATTTACACCAAATTTAAGTATGGTGATTAGATGACTCAAATATTTTTTTATCAGGTATTATCTTCTTACCATGCCAAATCCAACCATGGCCACTCCACATAGCAGCAATCATTTTCTTATAACCCTCCCAAACATTATGTTGATGAAAGCCTTCATAAATTGCATGACGTCTGTATAAAAAGTCAGTATACCCATTAGATATGGATTTATTATATCATAATGCTTTGAAGAATTAGAAGAAAATCACATAGAAGGATGTTTAAAAAGTTTATTACTATAACTGACTAATATTCTAAAACCCAAGGCATAATCTAGAGCAAAACAATACCATACAATTGTGGTGGCAGCAAATAGGTGTAATGCATCATTGATAACTAGATCTGTGTGTGAATGGTTATTTGCTCAATACAATTCCCATCCTCAGGGAAAAACAATATCAGTTTTTTCACATACACCCCTGTTTATACTTATGGTATGCCACGGTAGCTTTGACTCTTAAATCAGCTATGACTGATCATAAACCAAAATTAATTTCAGAGAATTTTATAATTTTGAACAATGCAAACCTGTTTAAATTAGCGCAATTCGGAGTCAAGTCATTTTTTTTTACAATATAAAAAATAAGCTCAAAAGTTAAGGAATCCCATAACTCATAGTTTCCATTGAGTTTTGAACTCGTGCTTTAGTGAACTTATATTATTAATAACATACAATAGAAACATGTAAACTAATAAGACAAAATACATGTCATGATCATACCTGCGATAGATGTATAAAAGAAGAGCTCCAATATATAAGTACAAAACAACAAATGTAGGCAAGATAATAAATGTGATGACAAATGGGGAAAGAATCACAAGCTTCCAACCTGAAAAACCATATAATAGAAAATTATGTCTAAAAATGGTCCAGGAAAAATCAAACAGCAAAGATACTGAAGTGTGCCTACTTACACCTATAAATGTGTATTGTACATGGAGAAATAAGATAACTACAATTTGCTAAAAAAGTCATTATAAAAAGGCAGGGCATTTCGGATTGAATAAAAAATTATTTGAATCTGTACTTAAAAAAGTCTCAATTGTCGCCAATTTTTTTCAAAAACCATATTTTTAATTATAATACAATTCTGACACATCACATGACTCTTTTTCTTCCTAGTTTATGATGAAACATGATTCTTATTGTGAATGACAATTCAGCGAACTGACTGAGTGATGTATTTCATGTTTTCAGTAATTTATATGCCTGGATATGCCATATTACAATAAAAAAACGCATTGAATTATGTCTTTAAAATATGTAATTCAAATAAAGGGTATTTCGATTCTGGAATTAAAGTATTCCAAAATGCCCAGGCCTAGTCATCAATCAATTGATCCCTGCAAACCTATCTAATAATAAATAAATAAACATAATAAAAAACTGATAACCAATGACTAAATGACATGGCTCATATTAATTATCGTAGTCATGCAATATGAACAGGAAGTAAAAGTGACAGCTACAATGTAATTTAATGACATATACATATGTGGCATACAAGCACTCTGTAGAGGGGTTTTTGATATCAGGAGACAGGAGCGCAAATTGATGTACCGGTAATTTCCAAATTCAAATACTAATAATACTCAATGACAATATAGGAATAAAATGTCATTTGAGCAAAGGAAAGTTTTAATTACAATATCGATAAAAACAATTGTGGATTTGTGGTATACTGTAATTACATCTTTCCAAAATCAAATTGCATTATATTTTTATAACATTCTGATATATAAAGCAGAATAACTATCTTGCAACTAAAAAGTTGTTCTAAATACCAAAATTTACACCTGTTAACTTCCACAAGGCAAATGGGTACTCCCGAAGTATGTGAACCAAGGGGCAGACACATAGTATGTAGTATGTGTACCAGGTTAGGGTTAGGCCATAATTTCATTTACAAATCCTACGGGAGTCACTTGGCTAGTCCCCGAACTCTTAATATAACTAAAATAAGGAAAATTGGAATAAAATTATGGCCTAACCCTAACCTGGTACACATACTACGTTCCGGTGTCCGCCATCTTTGTTTACATACTTCGCGAGTATAGCAAATATACATAAATATCAACCCTCTACATACCTGGCATATAATAATTCAACAGGTCAATTGCCCAAAACAGGTAATAATCAAGAATTCCTATTAAATGTTGTATCATTGCTGCGATCCATGGAATAAAGAATCCCATCATTTCGTTGTTGTGAGAATGTAATGTTGACATAAAACAGAACTAGTGCCATTAGTTTATTGACAAACAAATGATAAGACAACTCGAGGTAATATTTTTTGTTTTTTTAAATTATATACATGATGAACACAATCTGAAATTCAAATGCTTTGAATTAGTAATCTATATATGGGGGATAGTTGAAAAAGAATAAAATGAAGATGATGTTTTGTTAGAAACTGGCTGTTCTCCAATTTTTTTCTAGTTCTCGACTTTTACGGCACTGAGATTGCATACTTCAAGTTTACAAAGAATTATAAAGACTTTAATTGACCCAATGAATAGACATTTTCGAAGCAATTATTAGAACAATTTCATACGTTTGCGTCCTTATGTAATCTATTTCAACTGATACAGAAAAAATTTATTGCTAGATTGAAACTGATATAATTTTATAAAAAAATCAGTTATCATATTTATTTGTTTTCAACCAATAAAAACGTGAAAATGTAAAAACGAGAATATCGGTCAGAGACCGAAGACTTATCGATCGAAAGTTAGGGGATCCCCCAAAACAGCGCTCTTACTCTATAGTGACACCTTGTGTCCCATCACTAATTAATTAATTACTGGCTAATTATACGACATAATTCACCCAAAATCAATAGGCTTCTGGTACGACATATGATGAATGCACATGCAAAATCTGGAGCAGATATAATCTCGCTTTCGTGAGATATCGCGTGCATTTAACAGACAGGCAGACAAACAAACAGACAGTCAAATACCTATCAACATACTTACCGATTAAAATCGATAAGTAATGAACTTGTTTTATAAAATTAGTATAATGAAATAAAATTGTACGTATAACACGATAATAAACTTTCACACATATCGCTTTTTTCACGCATCAATGACCAAAAATAAATCGGTGTAAAAGTCCTTTTGGCTAACCATGAGTCAAATAAATATAGTTAGTAGTCTGAAAGCACTCTACCTGTACATTACAGTGATTTAATGAATCTTTGATGATTCTAGTCATCAGCGTTCCTATATTTATCACATTTTAAATACAGTATTATTTATGACTTTAATGTCATAGACATAATTACCGTAAATGTTTCCAATTTCCAAGTAGGTGAGAATGTCAACTAATAAATAACAGATCAATATATTGTTTTATAATATATTGTAACCAGGAGCGAATATATATATATATATATGTATATATATGAACATTTTATTTTAAAGATATCATAAAATTTAACACACTATTCCTAACAATGCCAACCACCCTGGACAAAATAAACTATATATGTAGATTACTAAAACATATCGGGAAGACATGCATGGATATACAATACAGGTGTTCCTGAGGTCAGGTGAAAATTACAATTTTTTTGAAATCAATTCTCAATATATCTTAACCAGGTTTGTTTTACTTCCATCAGTGTTTATATATAAGTTTTCTACTTCATATAATCCACTTTTATATGGCCACCATTAGTTGCACAAAGCACATCAAAGTTTTTTTTTTCTAATTTAATACACGACTTTATGAGTAATAAATTGACCAAAACTTATTAAAATAACTGGTACAAAATAACAGGATATTTTATGCATAACAAATTATAGAGCTAACAAAATAAACAGTCAGGGAATATGTAAATACAGTCGTTGAAGATTTAGTTAGAATCAAATAATCAAAATTAACAATAATGCACTCGTATCTGACCAAAAATATACCTGACTTGGACTATACCTGACAGGTATAAGTAAATCAGTTTGTGAAAAAATGCAGCATACTGGCAGTTATCATTAGAACTTTTTTGTTTATGATATAAGTCTTGCTTAAAAATGCAAGCGTGCAAACAACATGATGGTATCATATTTCAAGCCGTAAACATAAAAAGGAAATCACGATAATTAAAGATATATGACAAGACGACACGTTCAATGAAGTTACAAAACAAAAATCATTCGAAGATTTAAAAAATATAGTGATACTTCATGTCATGGTAACATGCAATGCTATTTTTCTGTATTTAGACACATGTGTTCATATGGATCATTTTTTCACAACTAATTCTTGTTGTTCGAGTGATTGTTGTTATTCGGGTGAAATTCCCTTTCTCTGAAACTAATAGACCAACCGTTTTCAAATTATCAGTGCTCGATAAGTCACCAAAGGCTAATGCTTTTATATTTTTTCAAATTTTTTCCATCGAGTTAGTTCTATGGGACCCAATATTTTACCAAAAATATTGCTGTTGTGTTTTAATTGAAGGGAACACATTTTTATTCTGTCAAGCGTGGCTGCGTTGTCCGTCGACGTTCACGGCAAAGGTGGAGCACTGTGACCTTACTGTACTAGTACCGATGTACGACCTTAATAGCCATATAATTGAGTATTGCTTTCTTGATTTATTATTTTAACCAACGTATATAGCACGAGATTCAATTTAAAAAGCTTGGTTAATGTGATGAATGAAACAAATTCAGTGGGATATTTTGGTCTTGGTTTAAAACTGACTATAACAAAAAAGAATTAAATTAAAGCCTTTATCTCAAACACCCTAACCAGTAGCGAAGCCAGGGGGTGGTTTTGCGGGTCGAACCCCCCCCCCCCCCTTTTGAAATGTAAAAAAAATTAAATCCTTTTTCTGTATCATAGATGGCAATTTTCCGTAGCTTGGAATGCTTTTTAGACCCCCAGGACATGCGTATTCCAGCGTTCGATCGGGCCCGCTAGCAGTTTCGATCTAACTTGGCAAAAAAAATATTCAGAACTCTCCCCTCTGAAAATTTCTGGCTATGCCCCTGACACTAACTATAGATTAAAAATAAAACAAGCACAGCATGTCACACAATAATTTATATAGCACATTCCAATCAAAGAATATGCTATTAAAGGTGTACAGCAGTCTCCATAATCACGACATAACTCTGAAGTTGTACGAACCGTATCAAAATATATAATTAGGAAGAAGAGATATTTAATACTGTAATGATCTGTAATTTCAAAATTGACATTATCAATATATTACTGGTGCAGGAGAAATCAACAATATTGATAAACTGCATCGTTAATTTCAAATTACACTTGCTAATTTTGTCAAAATATACCGGACAGATATGAACAATGGCCGTATAAATGATAAAAAAACATGATTTATCTCATTTTTACGCAGTTAAAAAAATCTAAATACAAAAATTAACGGTCAATGTTACAATTTTTTATGTTATTAATTTTTGATGATACCTTAACTTCCGTACATTCCGACATTATTCAATATATTGGAAAGAAGAGAAATGGATCTAGTCAATACATCCTGACATCAGTAAAATTGTTCAGGATCCCTCCTTTTTATAAACTTCTAGTGTACTGGTATTATACCGGTATGTGTTTATTTTATTGTGTTCTTAGACTGTTTTTCGTGAATGGGCGCTTTTGTCGGTAAGTTATGCATACCGTATGCTCGTCTTCCACGTCCTCTGCATTTTGTTTTTAGGTTTGTTATTGTTTTATTTTATGCCAGTTAGGATAGGATAGGATTTACATATTTATCCGGGGGGAGAGGAAAGCCGATAAGACGGCTTATCCATATGGCGAACCACGGCCTCTCGTCCGGTTACCATTCCAAGTCGGGTATGGGATTAGATTTACTGTATTGTTTGTTTTCGGAAGCATGTATTTGGTGGTGGACGAAGCCGTAACCGACCAGCGGTTACGTGAACCACCCAACGACGGCGAGGAGTCCAGCCAGACTGGATTCCATGGCAGGTGCACGCCCGAGGGCGCTAGCGCTCCGCAAAAATGCACGCGAGCGAAATCAATTTTGCACGCCGAAAATTTGCAATTGCTCACCAATGTAAATCGGTTTAAATGGTTTTAAAATCAATAATCCAGTAATATAAAGATGCCAAAATATTATAACTCCACAATTGTCGACAAATACCAGCCTGCAAGATTTGGTCTGATCGAAATATTGCGAAGCAAAAAGACCATGGACCTTTCCCCAACCTTTGACCCGCGAAAAATTCCTCTCATTGTTACGTCCTTTTTTGCATCTTGCTGATTGGCCAATGTCACGAAGTAAACAAGGAAGTCGATGCTCGGGGAAAGATCCATATCGTGTTGAATGATAGGAAATAGGAATCCCGTGAGAATAGTTATGGACGAAAAGATCGCCTCCGCACCAATGGCCAAGTACGGCTCTGATTCAGCGTATTTTTCATACAATAATTTTACACGAATGTACTGAACAGTACCGGTATCTAAAGTTGCTCAAACACTCCCAAAATTAGTGACAAAGTATGAAAATAATGAATGGGGTCAAAGGTCAAACGTCCATTTTTTCTCTGATTCAACGTATTTTTTATCCGATACCGGTAATTTTACGCGGATGTATTGAGAGGTATCTGATGTCAAAGTCAGTTGCACGCGAGTGCAGTTGTTTTGCACGTCGTGAGCTATAATTGCACGCCAGGAATTCTTATTTGCACGCGGGAATTTCTGATTGCACGCCCGATTTCTCGTTCAAAAAGGCCATGAAATCCAGACTGGGAGTCCAGCAATCCTCTCGCACATAACCATCCCTGCATGGGATTCGAACCTGCGAACCCACGCAGAGTAATTAGAGGTGCGGTGGCGAGCGTACCGGTATTCCTAACGCTTAGCCCGTTGAGCCACACCGCCGCGCCAGTTATAATTTGTTTTGTGAATCAAGAGTTTCGCAAGCCCTAGTGTGAAACTCATTGGCCGTATTTTGCCAGCCTAATTTGACTCACTGAGCCTTTTTCACCAGCGCTAATAATGTTGAATGTAATGCCTTTTACAGTTTTAGTTCACCATCACTCTCTGACTGATGACTCTGACACTATCAGACAACGGTACCGGTACCGGTACCTGTATAACCTTCGCTGGTGCTCACCATTTTATACTATTACAAGACGACCAGCTGAACCAAATCTTCCTGAAACATTCCTAATAGAGTTATATGGGTCCACGACGTTCAAAATAGCTAACCCAAGACAGGCACTGGTGAGCTCCGCAGCAGGAGTGAACAAAAATGATCACAGGTTAACTCGGTTTTCTGACGTAACTATCACGCATCACTGACCACATATCACGTGCGTAAACAACACAGAACATTCGCTTCTCCTCTATGCCGCAACGCAGCGGGCGATCGTGCAAACTTCGTGGATGCCTGCGTGTTAATGTCCCTGATTTCCAGAGAGAGAGTTTATATATCAAGTTCAAAGGAATACAACAGGAAACGCAGACGCTGTGTGCATTTTTAGGCAGACAGGCTTGTGTACATTTATCATGGTTTGGAATGACGTGTCTCACGTGATTCCGATGTGAATCGCCAGCAAGTTATCATGCTTTGTTCATGTTTTGAAAAATAATGTGTATGATAAATTTCCATGTTCAGATAACTGTAGGTCGATCCTCTAATGAGAATAAACATTGAAAAACATATGGTGAAATAATAATTGAATAATGACCAATAAACTGAATCATTCATTCCACTGCCCTGTTTTCTTTGTCATGTTTGTCTGATTTTGCTCAGTATTTGGTAACATATTTTTGCAGATTTTCATAATGTTAATCACCTGACTAATCAATAACAATGGAATGCTCAACAGTTGATACAACAAAAGCAAGATTCAAAGCATTGCCGTTGCAATTCAGATTTCTTAACACAGGAGATATTGAGGAATTGAAACTTTTATGTAAATCATGTTTCCCCCTTGATTATCCACATTACTGGTTCACCCTCATCACATCCGATTGCCGATTTTATTCTCTCGCTGCAATGTTAAATGGAAAAATTGTTGGAATGTTAGTTGCCGAGGTCAAATGCAAATGCCAAGTTCAATATGAACATGACTCGGACATACTGGCATCATCGTTTGGTCCTGACACCCCAGTTGCATATATTCTAAGTCTTGGGGTTCATCCATTGTACAGAAGAAAAGGCATTGCTACTGAACTCTTTCAAAAGCTGATGACTGAAATGTCCACTGGTACTACTCTCGTAAAAGTGAAAGCTATATATCTTCACGTTCTTGCAACAAATTTATCAGCAATACGTTTTTATTTAGGTTTAAATTTTCAACGCTGGCGTTATCTAAAATCATATTATGTTATTGATGGACAATTTTGTGATGGGTTCTCCTATGTTCTGTACACAAATGGTGGACGCCCTCCATGGTCATATAGTGAACTAATTGCCAATACTGCCTCTGCGTTGCAAGATTTACAGCCATGTAAAATAACTGTGAGATTCATGTCATGGATTATAAGCTATTTCACAGCGTTATTGCCAGGATGTCCCAAAGTTGTATCACCAACTTTACATAAAGCAAACTGTAGAGTTTTATAGTACAAATGCATGTAATACACTTCAGAATGCAAAATATGTTGTTCCATCATCCGTATTAATCTATATAATAGTACATTATTCATTTGTGTTAAAATGTTTCAAAAATTATTTATTCTAGGAATTGAGATAATCGCAATTAAAACCTTTTCTATTTTGTTGTAAAATATATATTATCTACCCCGTTTGATTTAATGTGAACATTTACAAAATACAGCCCATCATTGAGTGAGACATTAGATTCTAATATTTTTAATGGATTCAGATGTCCAGGAGGAATCATGGCTTCTTCAGTTACCAGTCCATGTCATCTATGGGACTATTTTTTTGTTCCAGATGCATGGGCTCGATGGTAGAGGAAGCCATACCTGGACCACCCTATGGTGGCGAGTCCAAAAATCCTCTCACTAAATCCCCTTGACATCATTGGGACAAAATATGAGCATATCGTTACATCTTAATACAAATGTATAAATATCTTGTCGCAATTAGGGTGAGTCATGCAAGTTAAAAAGCATTTGAATCTAAAGTTGTGAAATTCCTTTTTCTTAATATCCTTGTTTAAATAACGAGCAGCTTCTGTTAAAGGTGATATCATAATACAATGGGTCATGATGAAAGACAAGAGTTTGCATGAAATTAACTTTATTTAATCATTCGATATTGCACAATTATATTCTTTAAAGTTTTGAATCTTCGCAGTCCACAGCAATTGCTTCAATCTCAATCTTTGCGTACTTTGGAAGATTTGCCACTTCATAAGCAGCTCTTGCGGGATATGGGGGAGTGAAATCTAGTTAACAAAAGTTAGAAGAATATGAAGTTTTTCACAGTTAATGTAATTGTTACACAACTGTACACAAATCTGTACATGTGAAAGAGTTCTATGTTAGTGGATTTGTGTAATTGTTGGTGCACCTTTCAGTTAAAGCTTCAATCATACTCATACATACATATATACATACAAGCGAATAAACTTATATGCATGTTGGTTATCTGTATAAGTGACCCAGACAGTAGTAAGGACATAAAACAGTGAAGCATTGGAGGTTGACAACCAAGAAGCATTTTTCAGACCACCTTGATTGTAAAATAAATTTGGGATTAGAATCAGAAATGACCAGAACTGAATAATTTACTAGAAGTAATTTATATTCAAATTGATATTTTAAAATATAAAGGAATTGGTCTGATCAGGACAATGACCTCTATATGTTTATTAGACATCTTTCCTTACTCTCACCAATATACAGGGCATTCATAAAGCCCTGGTATCATCAAAATATTGTTATGAGATCACTTCTCTTCTCTATATATCTTAATCAGTGTTTTTACTTCATTTAGTACACCTTCATATGCCCACCATTCGTGGCACAAAGCACGTCAAATTTCTATTTACCCAGTTTGATGAAGACTCTATGAAAACGGTGTACAATAAAACATTCCTAGCATATTCCACACTTACTCACAGAATTATCAATTAGCAATTCAATATTTCCTAAATTATTTTAAAACTTATGAACTTCATTTTCTGACTTACATTTCGCATAGACTGCATTTGCACTTGCAAAATCTTCAATGTCTTTAAGAAGAACCGTTGTCTTGACAACTAGAGGAATAATAACACAGCATAATCAAACAAACTGCACGAAAAAAGCAATAACTAATGCGATTGTATGCAGTAAGAAATTTTTATCGCAGATCTCAAGTATTCCACAAATATTGGTTTGTTTTTCAATGGATATATTGCAGTGACAGGCCTAGCTCTCAGATCAGTTTTCTTTACCAACGATTGAGTATGCGTTACCTTGCTCCAAAAAAATTCTCTTTAATAAAAAATAACTTCTATTGGATTTAGTATCAAGCAAAAATTCAGATGCAAATTGACCATGATGTTATGAAGTTACCATTTTTAAATGTCATCCCAGCTTCTTCCAACACATTCTTCATGTTTTCCATAACCTGTAAATATTTTATATGACAATAAATGAAACTCAAATGTGAATACAACATTGCTGGTCGCCTCACAGTCTAGTTTTGTAACCGCTGGTTAGTTACGACTTCCTCAACCGCCAAGTCTTCGAACAAATAATTGCAAACCAGATGAAAGGCTTTGGCTTGCCATTTGAGACTGTGGGGAATTTGCAATCGACTCAGGGTTGAGAAAATAAGATTTTGATAACTAGTGCTAGATCTTTGAATAGTAAAACACTTCCAACTTTAGGCAGTCTAAAAATACGACTCCATAACCCTAGATTATTCAGCTGACTTAATAGCTTTCTTCTCCTCTAGGATAACTAGAAAAGGCTTGGTGTTAGTTGTGTAAACTTTTAGGCAGAAAATATTACAACTGGAAGTTGTTTAATCACACCACAGTTATCCTCCAGAAGGTTTGGCGGGGTAATTAGCTTATAAGTTTTTAACACTGAACATGAAAAGCCCTTGCACAATGTAGGGCTCTAATTTGCGACTATGGAAAATACCGTCAAATCCAAACATATTTGCACAACCGAGTATAAAGATTAGCAATGGCGGGCACTACTTACCTGTTGAGTTTGCGACTCGATGTCATCGCCAGCAAATTCACCTGTGGCAGGAACGACCCCTATGTTTCCTGATACATATAATGTTGGTCCCACTTTCACCGCTTGGCTAAAATGAAAAATTATTCACTTTTACATCACAGTAATTCCTAAATACCAAGTACCAACTAGATATACAGATATTATATATGATTGATTGTCATGATTATCTATCCCAAACTGTGAAAGGATAGACTTTACATACCGTACTTATTATACCAGGGTGAGAAAATCCGTTAAGACGACCTAATCATATGATAAATCACAACCTAGCCAGCTATTCAGTTACAAGAATTCAATTTTATAAGTCTACTTTGTTGCAAAGCAACCATACGTTTCTGGCTAACTGCTGAGTCTGGCATTTGGTACTGGGCTTTGTGATATGGCAAAGGCCATCTACAGACTGACCTACGAATAGATAGAACAGTCGAACCAGATAAAAAAAGCATCTAAATTAATTGCTACCTGTATGGTCCAATAGGAGACGGAACCTTAGATGATTTTATCACCTGACGAATCAATTTAGAACCAGTTGAAGCCATTCTACTAACTTATGCTTAGAGACCGTATTTGAAACAATGCAGGTATTTAGTTTCGCAACGTCAAGCTGCAGAATTGCAAGGCCTCGCGCATCAGCGGCAATCGAAGGACTCTCGACCGCAGGCCCCGCCGCTTTTATTGCCCAATGACATTATCGTAAATAATTAAACCGGTTATATTGAACGAGCTCATGTGTCGAGAGATTATACACCTCAGTGGAGATAAATAACATGAGTGCAAGTTGGAAAGAGTCCAAGAAAACTTATGAGAAAAAAAAGCTTTGAAAAATACCGGAAGTTTATTCGGTCATTCCCTCCCAGACAAACGACTCAAAAGCATGGCTGCGTTTCATTCAAACACATTCTCTCGAGTCGATTCATTTTTTTAGGAGTTGGACTCCGCCATGATATACACTTACTGCAAAATCTTGATACAGTCCTCAAATTTAATGAATTACTTTTACATTACAGTACATAGTTTGCCTGATCAAAATACGATGTAATTCTACCTGTGTGTTTAAATCAAAGACGCGGTTTAACGATGAAGTAGATTTTCTGCCGCTGAGTCTTACTAATTTGATTGAAGAGTCTTGCTGCACATTGACACTAATGTATTTTTAACTAACTATTGTTCTAGTCTGTATTGTTTTCCCAAAATCTGAACTCTAATAAGATAATATTGAACATATTTGTTTAACTGTTTAACTAGGATTTTCCTTTCGATTTTATATGACAGTCAAAGGCATTGAATTATATTTGTAACCACTTATTTGCTCTAAATAATATTTGATACAAAAAATTAACATAGCCTAATCAAAAACAGAGACATAAGCACAATATTATAAATTACTGTACCTTAAATTGGGAATTTTTATTTTATTAATGGCCAACATGCCTAGCTTGTAATTTGCCAATTCGACGTCAACAAATTTTGTTTTGATAATCTAATTTTTGTAAGACCTGCAGTCTTTATCTATTCCTTTTGCAAGAAGACTACCTTGGCCAATAGTGTACAACCTGCGATCGTCGAAGAAGAATGTGTGCCGAAATGGTGTGTGTTATTTACTTGCGTTGTTTACTTCGCATACATGTCTACGCTCATAACGCGATGTCGCTAAAAGTCATTGAATTCATAAAGAAATTTATGTTTGAGGGTGTTGGCGCTCGGCTGATACCAAACATCAAGAAATAAACTTGGTTCTCACATAAAAACATTATGCGGCCGTCTATAGAAGTTTGTACACCTCTGGGGTCGACTGTTCGTTTTTTTTTTGGTTGAGAAGAGCGGCTTAGATGTAGCATAGATGGTTGTTCGGGACAAAATTGCAACATCTGTTCTACTGAGAATTTCTAATTTATCATATCTAATTTACATTGGCTAACAAGTAATGAATTTTGTTACAAAGACCCACCTGTACGGACCAATGGGTGTTGAACTACCCTTCGTTCTAATTTCCTTGCGAATGCTCTGGTTTCCTTCCGATGACATCTTGTAGTAAACTGTTACACGCTCGTACAAGCTCTTGCAATGAAATGCCTCTCCGACATAATGAGGCGATTGTTTCCAATTCCCAGTCAAGTACCGGATGTTTATTCAAGCAATGCCTACAACAGTTTGTTTCTCTTCGTGGAAACATGCAAAGCATGGAAATGCCGTAGATTCATCCCTTTACGCGGACGACTTAACCCGGCATTCAAAATACGAATTAAACGAGCTACACTCGGATTACAAAAATCTAATACATCATGCATCTTAATTAGAATATCTTTATTAAACAAAAGAAAATGAAAACGAAAATGACTGAAATCCAATGCGTGGTAGTGACTAAAATAAAAATGTTCATGTTGTTCGGCGTTATGTTTTAAACTCCTTTTACAGCTTCCACATCTGTACGCTGAAAAAAGCTCTCCAAAAATATCTAAGAATTAAAAAAAAGTGTTAATGTAATCGACAGATCGAAAGTTTTAATCGAGTAAACTGTAACTACGCACTTAGCATTATGATTTCTGTATTCTAGGGCAAATGTCAACATTTAAGATAAAGATGGGTACCGCTATAGCATATTTTCGCATGAATATATATATTTGGAAACTACGCGACCCAGTTTGCACACTCCTGTTCTAAAGTGTTGTACATTAAAATCTTACTTGTATATATTCAAATGTTGGTCTTAATTCGCTTGCTTTGTCCCAACAATGCAAAAGTAGTTCATAAAGAGCTTCTGGGCAGTGTTCCGGTCGCGGAATCCGGTAGCCACCCTTTATCTTTTCTAGAATTTCATCGCGAGATATATCTGCAAAGATAAGTATATATAGACACATAATTAAAGCACCGTATTTTACGAACAGCCGCACGGAGTCATAAGGCGCACTGACAATAAGTGGTTTAAGAGTGGGTTTCATCATAAATAAGGCGTATCCGGTACTGGTATTGGCTTTGAGTGTAGGCAATACCGAATCTATATACTACGATACGTCAAGGCTACTCAACTGGTCGCGGTCTGAATCCGGACCTTTCGAGTATTAAATTTGGACTGCAGCTGAATCAAGAGGCAATCAAGTAACAACTGAAGTTTTAGTGGCCGTTTTAAAACATTTTTCACAGATTTTCAGACATGATGGTGGTAAACATTAGCTTATTTTATGTCAGTTTTTAGTTGTATTTGGATAATTTAAAAATAGATCTATAACCCGATTTTGCAAGAGGATACTCTAACATTCTAGAAACAAGGAAGAAATATTTGGTTGAAACGAGGAAATGTAATTTCTCAGACTAACGATTCACAAAGAACTATACTATTTGACACGAAATCGACTAATGAATCGTTTTGCTAGAATTCTTGTGATTTTTCTTAATCTGGCCTGGAAAAATCGTTCTTCTCCGCAACTGATAGATATCCCAGGTTGTGAGTCTTAAAAATAATTCAAGTCGCTAGAAGACTTTTGAATATATATATTTTTACGGGTGCTATGGGAACGAATATTTCAGATCTTTTCATCAAAGTCGGCGCTTGCGCTCAAAGTGAATCCTTGTCATACCGGCACTGAAGCGCGATATTGAACATTGCTCTTGTACTTGTTAAGATATATTTTTGAAATGACCTGACCCCGGTAATTTCCAAATTTTCTGTATATACGAACCTTCAGTAAAAATAGTTGAGTAGCCCTACACTACGTGATCTACACATTAGGCGCACCGGCTTATAAGATGCACGATCGATTTTCGAAAAAAGGGTATTTAAAGCGCGCCTCATGCTCCGTGAAATATGATGCGCAGAAGTGTTTGAAATACTTTTTGAATTTGAGAATGCGTTGATTAGCTTTCTGTCTTTATAATACATATAGTTATGTTATAGCCTACATACCTGTATTTGAATACGGCTCTTCACCCTGTGTTATAATTTCAATCATCAAAATGCCGAAGCTCCAAACATCAGCTTTTATATCATAGACGCCGGAGTCAATAGATTCAGGAGACAACCAAAGAAAAGCTTCTGAAATGTCGAAGATATTAGATATAAAATTGGACTTTCCAAAGAATCAACCAAGGTCACGCGATACTGGACGACCATACATATTATACCTTTCTTGGTACCCCCGTAGTGTGTGTACCAGGTTAGGGTTAGGCCACAACTTTATTCCAATTTTAGTTCTATTACGAGTTCAGGGACTGCCTGTGTCAGCCAAGTGAATATACCACCTGCCCATATAGGTTTCAGTCTCTTTACACAACTTGATGTAAAACAGGCGAACAAAATTAGTTACCTCCATACTGGTACACACACTTCTGGAGGGCCTTAATGCAACATCCGAACGCAAAAAGAGGCGCGGGGTTGGACTTATTTTTCAATTCCTGATCTGTTGTACGAACACTCACCTGAATCGGAGTCCTTTGGAGATTCAAGTATTCCGTAATCAGTTACTTTAAAAGCTGGACCATCTTTCACCATAACACTTTGAGCGCGCAAAAATCTATGGGCAAAGTTGTTCGACTCCAAATAAGCCATGCCACTGGCAATCTAAAACATATCAATAAAATAACAAGAATACAATGCTCAAATATATGGACACGAAAGCCAAACGAAGTAGCAAGAGTATGCAATCTGTCAAAGTAGACTACCGGTACCGCAGTCTTCAAGACTTCACCTGACCACTAACGCGTACATGGAACCGCCACAAGGTGCACAATTTTGATGACGTCATCGCACATACAAAACGTTTTTAAAATAAATTGAAAATTGCCCGAAAGTCAATGGAAAAATTTATTTTCAACAACAAGAAGGGAAAATGGCAAACAAGAGCAACAACATAATAACAAAACGATCCATCTGTACATTTCGTGTTAAATAACTTTTACTTTCATAGAAATATTCATCATTCGTTAACTAGCGCGTTTTGATTTGCTCTAGAAGGGAAAGTCATTTCCATCAAAACCTATAAATAAAAAGTATTCAGTGACTCAACCTGTGCTGCAATTTCGATTTGATCAGCGAGTAATTTCGCGTTTCCTTCTCGCAAGTATCTCGAAAGATTCCCAAGATCCATATATTCCCATATGTATGACACTTGTTCGGACCAAACCTAGAGAAATGTTTGAGAAAATACTGCCATTTTTCATATTAACTTTTTACGTTCTCTTGTTTTGGGTAAACCGAGTAGGAAAAAATGTACAAAAAAAATGCAAAAGAATAATACATCATTATCAATCACATGAAAGCACTATAACAGCCTAATTCATGTAAAAACATGTAACTTTTTTCTAAACGAAGCTACAATAGTCAACCACATGCGGAAATTCAATGTTTCCCCGAGCATCTACTTCCTTATATATTTCCGTAACCCAGTCTAATCAGCACGAAATTAAAATTTTGAGCGGTCGCTCAGACGCTATTTTCACTCGGACAGTTTTATTTTTTATGATTTTAGACGTTGACTTGTTCAACTCTACCGAGAAACGAGGTAAACTAAGCTTCAAAATTACCTGTACGTACATTTACTTGGCAGCTGGTTGAACATTTTGGAAAAAATGGCAATTTTAAAAATGTATATCAGTCTTCTGCATGCGCTAGCTCGCGAAAATATTCTCAAAATAAACATGAAAAATCTCTCGCAAAGGTGATTAATAGGAAGAATTTTTCTGGAGTCAAGGGTCGGGGAAACGTCCATTGTAATATTTCTACATAAAGCACTGACTGACATACCATTCCATAATATTTGACAATGCTTTTATGATGCAACGACCTCATAACATCTAAATTTCCAGACGGGGTTTTGTTATTCTTATATTTTTTTACTGTAAGATCCATCTTATCTCCCCACGAAGCTGAAAAACAAAGCAAAATAGTCATCCGAAATAAGGGAGAAAAATGCTCTTTGTAATCCGACTTTCGACCCCAATTCTTCGCGGTTTTTGAGCCAGGATAGATATAATACTTTGGCAGAGTATTCTTATGACGTAAGATTTATACATCTCATTCAATTGTGACAAATGTCGGACAAAACATTTTGAGATAACCTAAAATTTTCAGTATACATGGAAAGTTTGGTTTTCCCAACCTTATTCTGCTTTATTCTTGAGATTCCTACTTTTGAAATAAAATATTTCAAAATCCGATTGCAGTTCAATGGAAGTTATTTCGATTCGAGTCCTGGCGCTGAGTGAAAATTAAGAATAACTGACGAACACGATATTTTGCAATGGCAGATCGTACAAACCATTTATAAAAGGCATTCAGCGCATTCTTTCATGTTATAAAAATTTTATACAGCATACAATCCATACCTTTATATACGTTTTCGTTGAAACCACCGTCTAATTCTTCCAAAATATTTATATTTGAATCTGTCAGTTCGAAAATGCTGTCTCCGAGTGTAAAGGTTTGCGGTGTTTCTTTCTTCGGACTGCATCTTATAAGTTGGCAGCATAGACCATGAGATGCATCTTAAAATGAAAGATTAGTAAATGAAAAATATATAATTACACGAGTTTTTGAATACGGAGTGTACCTGTAGATCGTTTCGCATAATTTTATGTTGTTGTTTTTAAAAATAATCGCATTTTTTGCGCAACAAATAATGCATCAATCGATTTAGATTTATCGATAATTAAAGATAGAAGAAATTAAAAGCTAGAATGCCATTTTTCCTAATTTTATTAGAATCCAATGGGCTCGATATTTCGCCAAAAATTTTGCATTTCCGCCACCACGTGACATCCATCAGGCTAAAGCCGCTAAACCGTCACATTTTGACAAACTCCATATGCTTAGATAAGGCATTACAGATGTGAATCGATCAAGTATTGGGACTTGATTTATCATTTGTGTTCGAATGATCAGATAGCACGTTCGAAGCTAGTAAGTATGCAAAAGTATGTTTTATTCAAAAAATAATTCAAATATAACAAATATTTTCATTTTCAATTAGATTCACGCCCTATTAAAAATTGTCTGCGCCCCACCGTCTGTGAACCACTGTCAGTCACTTGACACCCGTGTGCATATATCTGAGCACTGCTGTCTTGCAATATTTATAATAGGAAACAAAAACTCACCGAAATGAAAAAAAAACTATGTTTCAGAACCACAGAAACATTATAGAATCTTAATTTTCAATAATCTAAGGAATGCAAACGACATACCATGGTAGTAGTTAATAAGCGATATGAGATCGCCGAACTCCAAGTCTTCGGTTATGAAAAACGTGTCGTTTTCGGTTGCGTGTATTCGGTAATGTTTCACGTACATTTCCTTCTGCTCGTCTTCATTTAACAACGATAATGAATATGAATCTGAAATAGTCACGGGGAATGATAAATGGCTATGTTTTGCTTTCCACCGTCAGTATACTATATTTATTTTATTTTTTAATATCACTATAATACTTATTCACGAGAACGTAATAAACTACTTAAACTGTATAAAAACGAAAGTGTGCATTAAGTGAGTGAAAACTTGTGCATAACACTAGTATATAAATTATTAATGATTGAACAAATAAACTAGTTTCATGCATGGGGGGGGGGAGATATTGTCTGCATATTGTCTGTCAATGTGGATAACGGTGAAAAGTTCTATCTCACGCTCAAAAGTCATAAAACCGTCATATTAGATATGATTATCTAGTTTTATATTACTTACTTTCCGATGTTTCGCTTTCTCGAATAAGAAAACATCCCTTTTTGCCTTCTTTCAGTAATAATCTTTCGGAATCTTTCCTCGTTATTGTTCCAAAATACCACCTGTATTAAAAATTGATTTTGAAGAATAATAGGATTTATCGACATATGACAATTCATAGTAAGTAGAGACTTATTTATTGTAAGAAAAATAGTTCGGTTGAAAATCACAACTCTATTCCTAATTCTGACATTCGCGCGTTCTATTGTATTGGAAACATTGATCATTTCTACACATTCGCAAGATATTATAAGTTATAACATAACGTTTTTTGTTGGTTACTAATTGAAGATATTTATTATTTCTCTTGCATAGTCTCGTATACTCAGTGAATAAATAAATGAGCAAAGCTCGAATATTTGTTGCCAGAAATTAAAATAAAACAGCAGAATTTGGGGTCAAATATTGGTCATGAGAAAGAAAAAAAATTGAAAAGCAATAGCTTGTAACGACTTTTCATCTTCGGGTACTGGAAATTTGAAATTGGCTGATCCAGTATTTCCGTGAAAATCGACCGAGAACAACAACAATTTAGCAAATCGATTCATATACACTTCATTTTCAATAAATGAAATATTCCTGACGGGGTTTGTGGAACATAAAAATTACATGAATGTTATTTTAGAATTGCGCTGAAATTAACGACTTCAGACTTACTCTTCACTTTGTAGACTTCCTTCAAATGCTACAAAGTTACTCGGTACAGAGCCTTGATGGCCTCTAACAGAATGCCTCGCCTGCCACCATCCTTGGTCACTGTGACGAAATAATGTAGATAATGCATAAAATTATATTGGAGAATGATTCTTATAAATGAATAAAGTCAAAAAGTTGACACGACAAAATAGAATGTAATTGATGACGATTTTGGCCAGCTTTCCGGGAACGCATAACCTCTTCTGACCCCGGGGTGAAATACCCCATTAATTTCAAACATCCCCAGAAGTTGCATTGTATGCCATGCAGATGATAAGTCGAATACATAGGAGTTTCACAAATAGTTTTATCACTAATAGCAAAATATCTACCCACCCCCAAATTTGGAAATACCCCTTGAAATGAAAAGCTTGGGAACATAGTGTCTTTCGAATCTGACAATTTATATATTTATAAAATGTAACTCACTTTGTTCTTAGAAGTATTAGTTTATCGGACTTTTTGAAACTTATGTCTCCGGCATTTCTAGACGAATAATCGTAAAGAGCAATCAGATTTCGAGGCTCTGAAACAAAAACATAAAATCAGTGTCAAAATCATAATTTTTGCAACCTTACAAATCGTTGCAAATAGAACAATAGAAATGGCGCGAATAAGCTGGACTCTTTTCATATTTTTAACATGGTGTTATAACGAACGAACATGGCCAATGGCAAACTTCCGTTATTATCATCTTGTATATGTACCTCCCTAGAAACATTTTGTCATTCAGTGGCAACCAATACAATCGAAAAGAATTTTGAATCCCTTGAATCAAACTTATATTTCAGCAAAACTGAATTGTTTTATCTACTTTTCCTTATAAATACTATTGCAACAAGAGAGCTATGCTCAAATATATGGACACGTAGAGTCACATAATTTTGATGACGTCATAGCGAAAAAAAAAGTAATAGCCTTCTGGAGAAAATTTTTATCTTTAACCACTGAAAATTTCAAAGCAATTGGTCCAGTATTCGAAGAGAAAAGCGACTTTTTAAAAACGTGTCAAAGAACAAGAACAACAACAACAACAACATAATATTGAAACGATCGTTATGTCCACTACGTGTCCAAAAATATGTTAT
Source organism: Styela clava (assembly GCF_964204865.1). Taxonomy (NCBI): domain Eukaryota; kingdom Metazoa; phylum Chordata; class Ascidiacea; order Stolidobranchia; family Styelidae; genus Styela; species Styela clava. The sequence continues at coordinate 13,602,161 of NC_135264.1, forward strand.
GCTCCCACCTGCCGTTTGTGTCGTTAACAGAATTTCATCGTTTACTTTATTTGCGTTTTCGTTTATTCTAGAAAAATGTAATATTAAATGAAAAATTGTTCGGAAAATGAGAAATACACTTATTTTTAGGAAAGTCAAACATACGGCGAAATGTGAAATAAACTATTTTTATTGCTATATTTCGATGGCAATTTCACTAGCCCTTTCTAAATAAATTGCTAGTGATGAAAAGTTACATGCAAGCAGAATACAAAGCTACATAACATTAATTGGTCCGAATTTAATTGATATTTTTAGAGCTTGTATTCCAAAACGCTCGGATGTGTGATAAGAGTTCTTACTACGTAGTGTAAAATATACTTCGAAATGTTACATAATTTCATTCTAGGCGTAGCGTCTGGTTTTAATTAGTCACAGACTGTAGTTTGGTTGATTAACAAAACGTGAGCTAATGCTCATTTGGATGAAATTCCCAAAGTTGATGGCAGAATTTCCTTATTTCATTTACAAGCGCGAAACGGAGATATAGCGTGTTAAATAATGAGGCATATCGTTGTTCCTTGTATGGTAAACAAAGCTCCAAATTAGGTCAGTAAAACTGGCGGCATGCTGGCACGCTTGCGCTTAGCAAAGCGTAAACGAAAGTACAAGAAGATCAATACTCGAACGCCGCTCTTATATTAAAACGTTATGAGTCTCAATAATAATGCAAAGAAATTTGATTAAAGTACTTACACCACTTGGATTTCTGGTTTTCTTCGTTTTCCTGAGGTATGTTCCCCTGAAATGACCTTGTCAAAACAATTTCCCATGCTCGAAATGCAAGCTCATATATATATATATATCCCTGAAGGGTAAGCGTTGAACTGGTATTATATTTATGTTCGGTATTAGTATTACGTCAACACGCTAATCTGTCGACACTCACTGCAAGATAGAATAGTACGGTTTAACATAAAACAATAGGCCTATTCTTTTCCTGAAGTGCGCTTCACATAGCGTTAAATACCGCTAAGATATTAGTTTTCCATAGGACTAGCTCGCGTTATAAGATATGCTCAAATGAAAACAATAAACGGCCTGCAGGCGGGCTGACAAGCATTAACTGTCACGTCTCGACTGTTTCGCAGCACGAAGCAAATTTAGTATATTGTTGTCATACGTAATGAATTGATAGCTTGCGACTTTCAGAGGAAAACGATTATTATGCAAGACCAATTTACCAAACATGATCATAACTTTGCGTCTAAAAATAAATTATCCCGGACTGGCTTATGCGGAAATATAAATCATATAAGGATGGTTTGGCAATGGCTAGTTTGGAGTTAGGCTAGACTTGAAACTCTGCCACTTTAGTATGCGATCTCACTTAACGTGTATTAATTAACCCGATATAATCGCATATATACATACTCACAGAATAGTTCATAACACCAACTGAAGTCACTGACATAACACAACCGCTGACATCGCATACCAGAGTAGCACCCTTGAAACAGCGGTTTCAATACGTGAATTATCGTAATACCGTATTCATATGTGAAGCATTATGGATTTTTTAATTGTATTATTTCATTTAAATCTGATGATAATAAAAAGTATTAAGTAGTTAAGCAGGCTACTCAGATTTCTTGTTTTGGATGTGTAAAATTAAAATATAAATGCATTTGGAAGAAGATAAGAATTTTATTTTTTTTATTCTAGGTGCGATGAGGGTCGGTTTAACCCACGGAAACTGCTCGGGGACGGAGGAACTACCTAATGAGAGTCCAAGATGCGAATTCCATTACTTTTCAGTTTCAAATAACGAAAATAGTGGTAGAACCGTAGTAGTATATATTTACGGTAAAACATATTTTAGTGATTTCAAATCTTTAGATAGACTGTGCGTTCCATCAGTACCGTATTCCCTCACTGTTGTCGATGACACACCACTCTATGAAGCATGCATGTGTGACGACGATTCGCAAGATATGAAATAACCAGTATTTTCGTTACTCCCGTTATGTGAACCAATATGGCGGGCCAAGTTAGGGTTGGGCCAAAGTTTCAGGTACTAATACTACGGGAGTCAGTTGGCTAGTCCCCGAACTCGTGATAGAACTGAAATGAGAATAATTGGAATAAAATTAACTAACCCTAACCTGGTACACATACTATGTTCAGGTGTCCGCCATATTGATTCACATACTACCGGAGCGCCGTGTTTTCGATCCCGTCCATGTGCTTGCCCGTGTAAAACGGATACAACCGTCAAATCCAATATATATTTTGGCTTACAAACACACCAACACGGGAGACAATGTGACGCGCCAATGACAAAGACATAAGCAGCCTTTCTCCTAACATCTCATTCGTTATTAAACATTACTATTTGAGCTAGAAAAAATAACATATATCTATTATTATACCGTAACCTAGACACCATAACCAGACAAAACGTCATGATTAGCATTGGATTTAAATTCCGCTTCTACCTATCGACTAACTTTGTAGTATTTGTTCGCCCCGTCGAAACAGACGTATGCAAGCAGAACGTTGCTAGTGAAATTAATGCTTTTGTATTTTAGAAGGAAGTTTTAAATTATCACCTATAAAAAGTCTACATTTCCGACTCGATTAACTTCGACTCTCTCTCCGGAGAGTTTGAAAACTCGACTCCAGCTCTAGAGGAATAATGCTGAACTCTTGACACCAAAGCCCAGACGCAGAACCGTAGAAAATTTCTTGCAGCCGATTTTGGATGAACCAAAACTTTGTTCATCTTATTTTCTAAGTTTGACATGGGCAAACTACGATCCTCGGGCCAAATCCGGCCAGTTGGGTAATTCAACATGGCCCGCCTGGTGCTGCTATAGCAACTAACCCCCAAATGTACCCCATTTCATGTTGAAATCATTAAAACAAAGTTAATTTTTCTCAAAATTCGAACAAAGACTTTCGTAAGAATTAAATTACACCAGTTTTAAGAACATAACAGGTTCCATCCAGTCATTATCAAATTAAAATCTATATTCTCAAGATCTTTGGCACTGATTGAAATAATTATCTCTAAGTTCCCATCCGTACGATGTACCTAATTACCCTTATTGAGATAATAGGAGTTTCTGTTTATAACGTGAATCACGAGCTCACGTTTACAGTATTTAATAAGATTTATGATGGACGTATAAATACGACTCCGATATCTTTCGATAGAGAAGACGATGTAAACCATTCTAAGCTAGTCTGGATAAATGTTATAAGATTTATATTCTGTGTGTTGTGAAAATTTACGAATAAAAACATATAGAGATTTTTAACGCATCTTCATTCACGTGGGCGTTGAAGCTGAAGGGTGAACGGGTGACTTGCAAGTCAGAGACAACCTACAAATTAGCAATATACGGTAACATCACATTCATCTACCAATCATTTATGCTATAAATGGTGACAAAGCCGACTTGAATTAATCTTCTGATACGGACCAGATCAACGGACAACAATCAGGACTGGCAACAATTTGACGGAATCAACCAAAAAGCTGACCAAGCGAAAGAAAAGTTTCCTTTCCACCATCTAACATATTAGTCGTTGATTGGGGCCATTGCTGATCTAATATCTCTGTTTTCTTTCAGCAGCTTTCAACAATTGCCGAGAAACCGTCTCTACAAAACGTGCGAAAATCAAATTCGACCAACTTACGAACGTCGGGGAAATTCAAATTGCCTGGAACAACGATTGAAGTAGCAAATTGCTGACAAGTCGAAATAATGAAGAACATTATGAAAAGACAATGATCTCAATTGAAATTCAGTTGAACTACGGTAACGGACTCTGGAAACGTTAAAATCATGAATATGGACTGTATTGAACATCGATCGAAATGAACTCTTTTAGAACATGATATATGTTCGAGGTGAAAAACCTAATCAAAAACGAACTGTTGAAAACAATGAACTATATGGACTGTTTTACGGTAAATCACGCGCTCTATTCCGAACAATAGAGAAATTGTCGCGCTTACCTAATGGATATACAGATCAGGAGCATGTCATTCTACAATTTGTTTCATGATTTGCAGGTTTTTCTTCTCATTGAGACAGACATTTTTCATTCTTCCACTAATACTAAGGTAAAGTACTTATTTTTCTACTTATATATACATGGCGTTTCATTCGACTTTTAATTTTATAAATTAATTGATGGTAACAACTTTGAATATTCCGATTTCGAAACCTTTAAAGAGATTAATATTATTGAATATTTGTGGTTAGCATTCCTCTTCGATTAAATAGATTTCGTTAGAATTAAAATGCTTTCTAAAAGTAGATTCGAGCGAGTCATACTTTTAATTATTTACAAAGCCGTCATATAGAACGGTGAAATAATAAGCTCGTTAAACAAAAATTGTATCCAAAAGCGTTATTTTTTCAAAAAAGCCCTGAGATGGCATAAACTTAAAAATGCGTTTTTTCATCCCGACACGGGACAAATATATAGACCAACTAGGTCGCAACGCGTTTTTTCTTCCCGACATGGGACAAGCATATATTGACCAACTAGGTCTACAAAATCGTAACAATGCGATAAAGCGAGTATAAATATTTTAACTTAGCGAAATACATTAAATTGAAAACATGTTTTAACCGTCCAAACCAAAATTTTTCAAATATAAATACGCCATCTTTCTGTAATTCTACTTTACAATTTTTACTCTTTCTATAAACTCTTCTTTATTTCAATGTCTTGTCTCATAGTAGATCATATACATATAAATATTTTTTACTTATATCATTAATTTTAGCATTGTGTATTGTATTTTTCGATATATTTCCACTTTATTAGAGGGTGCCAAATCTTTAAACTTCCAGTTAGTAAGATGGGGAGATAATATAGCAACTAACCCCCAAATGTACCCCATTTCATGTTGAAATCATTAAAACAAAGTTAATTTTTCTCAAAATTCGAACAAAGACTTTCGTAAGAATTAAATTACACCAGTTTTAAGAACATAACAGGTTCCATCCAGTCATTATCAAATTAAAATCTATATTCTCAAGATCTTTGGCACTGATTGAAATAATTATCTCTAAGTTCCCATCCGTACGATGTACCTAATTACCCTTATTGAGATAATAGGAGTTTCTGTTTATAACGTGAATCACGAGCTCACGTTTACAGTATTTAATAAGATTTATGATGGACGTATAAATACGACTCCGATATCTTTCGATAGAGAAGACGATGTAAACCATTCTAAGCTAGTCTGGATAAATGTTATAAGATTTATATTCTGTGTGTTGTGAAAATTTACGAATAAAAACATATAGAGATTTTTAACGCATCTTCATTCACGTGGGCGTTGAAGCTGAAGGGTGAACGGGTGACTTGCAAGTCAGAGACAACCTACAAATTAGCAATATACGGTAACATCCCATTCATCTAACAAACATATATACTATACTGCCACAACCAAATTTTAATGCTTTAGCTAAAAAATAGATCGAGGAATTTGTTGAGATTGCGATTAAATTTAGTTTTGGCACGAGGCTTATTGTTTTCCACTTTGGCTTTTATAACACTGTAAATATTGTTCATAAAATGTAACTTTTTACGTCACACTCACATGGCCCACCGGTCTAGAGGGGCAAAATTTTTGGCCCTGGTCTAAAAACCTTGCACACCCCTGTAATCTAAGTACTTCATTGTCCTCAAGTACCAGCCAAATTTTGAATTTACTAATTTTAATTTTGTCAATTAAATACATAAAACACATATAAAGGCAAAACAGTGACGTTAGTTAAACATGGGGTCAATCAGGTTTATACAATTTACTCTTATCTGTACAAAACTGTTAAGTAACCATATATGGGCCAAACTTAACACAGATATAAATCTACAAGATATTAGTTTGGCCCATGATCGATCTGATATAACTGTGATTAAACAAACTGATAAAATTGAACATACTGCCAGAAAATTTTTTTCTCAATAAGAGAAACTGCACTTAGTCATAAAATAGTTTCAATAAAATCACTTGGTGCAGACAGACTTGATTTTATCAATAGCGTGAAAATCAATAACTTCTTAAAAAATTTCTACTTTTTTTTATCATTAAACTCCGCCCACAATACAAAATTTATATATATTCAGATTTTTAACCAAAAGGTGAAACTGTTTGGAGGAAATTAGAAAAAGTATATTTTTGCTTTATAAACTCCGGTTACATTTTTTGGAATACAGGATGTATCAAAATAAATGAAACCAATTAATTTGAGTTTTAATTTTGTGGGTTTTATCAATTTTGAAACACGTTTTACTTTATTATTGCCTTAAAGTAGCTTCTATTTCTTCGTCATATTTTCAAATCATTTTTTTCTGAAATTTTAAAATTCGCCTTTTTGTATTCAAATTTTCAATATGTTTTACGATGCTTTGCAATATTCGCAATATCGTTTATTCAAACATTCGAGTAACATTAGAATTGGAAAAAATTGGTGGACATATACATACACGACGGAAAAGCATTGTCAATTTTCAGTGGTGAAATAAGCATACTGATCATTGTGAGGAAAAATGGATTTTCTAAAATTTCAGATAAAATATTATTGGTTTCAATCAGTTTCAAATTGCAAAACTTAGAAGATACAAATTCCATTTTGCTTGATTAATAATTTATTTACAAAACCAATAAAACTGGTTAAGTAAATGAATAGAGTTAGAAAACGTCATTAATTTAATATGTTTCCTACAAAAAACGACACAACGAAATTTTTTACACACAAAATTGAAATAAAATGATTCACATACAAACTGTTCATAAAGAAAATACAGAAAAAATAATGGTATTTATAATAAAATTTGGTCCTTTTTTAAATATATTTTCCAATGGCAAAATCCCTTAGATGGCTTGACAATCACAACTTTAATGATTAAGGGAGACATCTAGTGGTGTTCATCAAACTCAAGAATTATTTTTTTTGGAGATTATAAATTACAAAACAATGCCTGACGAGAGTAATGAAAGAAAATCGAATCAGCATTCATATTTGTTATTGATAGACTGTAAGAGTAATACTAACTTTACATAAACTGATCTGCAATAAAAAAAATTCTGGGTTGCTTAACTATAAAACACTACATTGCCCATTTTTGCAAAAATTGACAATTTTTCATCACTAAAATGCATAAAAAAGCTGTTAATCGCACAAAAATGTCAATGACTTTAATATTTCAAGCAAATGCAAGAGAGAGATAAACAGGGAAAAAAAGCATGTCAAATGGAAAGTTATCATCATATCATTAAGCACGATTCGATGATAAACTTCCAAACACAAAAATTCAATTAAAATTTTTTTTAGATTACATAATTGTTTACTGGTGTTTCTGCATAGCATAATTTACACACTACACAAAAACGACATAAAGTCTTGGGCGAGAATAAAAGGATCAGATGATGAACGCCGCCGGAGCGTATAGGCATGCGTACCTAACACATAATAAATTATGAATTAGTATAAATTATTATTACGTTTTCATGTAATATCATATCTGTGTGACATCATAATAATAAATGCAAGGCACGTCATTATTTTGGGAACTTTCCAGGAATAATAACCTGCAAACTTGTTGACAAAAAATCTTTTTTTTTTCAGAAATTTGGAATGTACATAGTTATTTTCGATGTAAATTTGAACGAGTATAGAAATAGCCAACAAGAGAGAATATTTATGCAAAATCATAGAATTAGATTGATATAAAAGTCAAGTTTTCACCACACAGAACTAAAACAGCAGACCTATCGAGGAATCGAGTCAGAAAATGCATTTCGCTTCAGAAGCGCTTTGAGCATCATTTCGAAAAGCGCTGTTAATTCTAAAATATAGTGACCTACTACAGAGTTTCTCAGTATATTTTAATCTGGCAGTTGTGATTTGAGACTTCCTTTAATCCAGAACAAAGAGGCAGTTAAGCAATGCCTATTAAAGAAACAAAACCATATTATACAGATCTCATGTAAAGGAAAAGCATACAGCAGCGATAATCCCCTAATAAAATCGATCAGAAAGAAGATTATTTAATATATATATATATATGCCGCAGTTAGATCAGAGAGAAAAGGGGTCTACAATGATTTATAGTAATATATAGCGAAATTGATATATGTAAAAGCGTAAAAAAATAAGGCAAAATCGCTGATGTCAGCTAAAAAGGCTCAATAGAGTGAATAATTGGTTCACGATCGGTGAATCACCACCCATGCATGTTTATCATATACTTATCTATATACCATGCATGGTTTATGATAATCTTTCTAAATGGTAACTTTCATGAGATATTGAGATTGCTCTTACGCGTACAGTAACATTTTTAAAATTGAGAAAATTGTTCTCAAATGTTCAAAAATCATCGGCTTCTCTATAATTGGGTTCTGTTGCAGTGAAATAATCTTCAAGGAATCCCTGAAATGACAAAAATTTAGAGTTGAAAAAAAGAGAAATTCCGATAAATAAAATTGATATAAAAATAGAACACAAATATCAATTCCATGATTTGTGCCCAATCTCCGATACTCATGCAGTATGTGAACCAAAATGACAGACACCAGAACGAGGTATGTGTACCAGGTTAGGATTAGGCCATAATTTCAGGTACAAATACTAAGGGAGTCGAGTCACTTGGCTGGCTAGTCCCCGAACTCTTAATATAACTAAAATAAGGAAAATTGGAATAAAATTATGGCCAAACTCCAACCTGGTACACATACTACGTTCCGGTGTCCGCCATCTTGGTTCCCATACTACGGGAGCGCCCAATCTCCCTGGTCTTACTTAGAAAAGATCCGATATTCAATATTCAAAAATATTATTTCAGAATGTATTAGGAATAGCAGATTTGTCAATTGTGGCCATCCTTAATTCAGGGGTTCACGAAAAGCAGAACGTTAGGCAGACCGCTAAACAACATGACAATACAGTTCATAAGAGGTTATCTCTAATCCACCTGCAAGTATTCAAAAGTTGGCCTCTGCATATCATCCTTATGCCAGCACTGCATCATAAGTTCGTATAAAGATTCTGGACATTGCTGAGGTCTCGGCATACGATATCCCCTGTCTACTTGTTCCAGTACTTCTCTGTTCATCATTCCTGAATAAAAGTAAGGAAAATTGAAAAAATGCTTTGTATGTGCTACAAACTCGAAGATTTGAGCTACCACTACCTGGCACATAGTGCAAAATAACTTCAAACTGATCATCATGAAAGGGTGGATACAAAAAAAGCTCACACATACCTGGATATGGGATTCTACCCTTGGTAACGATTTCTGTAATTAAAATTCCAAAACTCCACACGTCCGATTTGATAGTGAAGCGTCCGTACAAAGCAGCCTCAGGTGCCGTCCATTTGATTGGGAACTTGGCACCTTGTCTCGCATTGTATTCATCATCTTCAATAAGACGAGCGAGACCAAAATCGGCAATCTTGCAAACTGCTTGTTTGCCGACGAGGACGTTAGCAGCACGTACATCACGATGGATGTAGTTCATGCGTTCGACGTAGGCCATTCCAGATGCAATCTAAACGCAAATATAATATGGAGGTAAAATTATATATATTCACTTGGCTATGGGATATTCACTTGACTAACACAGACAGTCCCCGAACTCGTAATAAACTAAAATAGGGAAAATTGGAATAAAATTATGGTCTAACCTGGTACACATAATACGGGAGTACCTAATATTTTATAGGAGAAATTTCTCTAATCAAAACGAGCCCCAAGTCTTGGGGAAACCAAAGTTATTGATTTGACCCAAATATACGAACATTACTATTACCACAAAGCTCTAATGCGGTTCTCGAGCAGTTTCTCATGGACCACTGTTGGGTGACTGAAACATTCTGAGGTAAGTCACAGACTCATTAAAATTTGCTTGTTTTCATTTGTGTCAGCCTCGTTAATTTTGATTGTAGTACCAATAAATGATGATGCTGTTTTCTGCTACTGGGTGGTAATTTTTGATTTAATTATCAAAGTAAAAGTGTCAATTGTCGCAGAAAAATTTTGTGTTTTCCTGTACCTTTTCCCTCGCATTAAAAAGTTGATGGGTCACAAAAGAAAAAAGATTGAGAACCTCTGCTCTAATGCATCAATGCAAGTGTACAATTACAACAAAGAAAAGAAATTATACCTGAGCTGCCATGTCTATCTGGTCTGGAAGTTTGCTCATCTTGCCATCTCCATCTTTCAAATAGTCAAGAAGACTTCCATTGCACATGAATTCAGTAACGATGTAAATTGGTTCTGCAGAGACCTAAATAAAGAGGAGATTTGAGACCATAATATTAAGATAACATTCATGATTATTTAAAGCATTTTTACCATACACTGTACAATTTAGCTACAAAGAGTTATATTAATCTTTAACATCCTTTAGGCTTCAAATTCTCATTTTTGAAGAAAACTTGCTCGAACCTATGGTCATGCGTACTCACTCAGAAATATGAAATACTATAGTTCCAAGGGCGCTCCAGAAGTATGTGTACCAATATCGAGGTAACTAAATTTGTTCGCCTATTTTATATCAAGTTTTGTAAAAGGCCTGAAACCTATGGGCAGGGGGTATATTCACTTGACTAACACAGACAGAATTGAGAGTTGGTGAATACCGATTGACTCAAGCAGATTATGTCAATATGTTCATGAATGCAGCTAGAAGAATGCAGCTTTTGCCATCAAAATTTGTCTAGAGAGTGTACACTGACATTGAACAGATGAGAGGTCACAGCCGATTGAGTTTAAGGTCAATTGTTTTTGGAGTAACAGGTCCAAAAGTTTAAACGAAATTTACCTTACTGCAATTTACCAAAATATTACAATTTATGCAACTTTTTAATCTAAGTCAAATGATCAAATGTTATCAAATGATTTAGATAAAGAGGTGTCATTAATCAAAAGTCTTGTCCTACTAGTAGCAATCAGGCTACATCGAATTAAAGCTGCAAGGAGTAGGTACATGAACAACAATGTATATGACCAATACTTCCTGCTATTGTATTATGCGTAGTTTCGGAATTTTAAACCTTGAATATAATTAGAAACTGGTCATTGGTTCATAACAATTTCGATAAATTACCCCCTCGCCTATTTCGGAACTATTAATTCCTCTCTCATTATGCATAAAAAGTAAGTTATTTATTTAATCTCTAATGTAACGTTACCTAGTGTTATGTGCATGTCGCACTCCGATTTTTGTGCATTTTAATTACGGATAAGTCGTCAATGCGAGCAAGTATTATAGTAATAATAAGGGACTAAAGAATATTAGTAATACAAAGCAAAATTCTTCCTAAAGAACGACAAAATTTCGTCCTGGTTAGTAATTGTGAAGCTAGATATCGGAGAATTAAGAACAAAACAGCGAAAGATGACATTTTTATTCGGAGTTGAACATTAAAAAATATATTTTAAAAGCCAGGCAAGTAACTTAATGGTGACAATGATTTGGGCTCTACAAAAAAATATCCAAATCGTTATTGGAGTTTATATTACAAATTTTCTGAATTGTTAACCATAAAATGCAAAATAATTTGAGAAAATTACCAATTTGGTCATTATTTCATTGCTACATATTTTGTGACAACCTAGGGGCAGAGACATCAATATTGATCAAATACGTAATCAATACCTGTTTGTCACATCAACAGGGAAATGGTCTTTACAACCACGAGCCAAAGATGGACCATGCCTAACTCGCATAATCTCACATCGGTTATACTTGGTTTATTAAAAATCAATTTGCTCATGAATCTTCGGTCTATTTTCAAGGATGACGTCACAAAATCACGTCGCTGTGGCTGAATTTAATGATCGAAGCGTCATATAAATAAAACGACGTGCAGTTTACGACGGATCAATACTCTGTGCCGATGATATTTATAAAATAAAAAATTTTCTTTCAAATATTAATCAATCCGAATCAAAATAACCCAAATTTCCTGTTATACCATGATAAAAAAACGTTTGTCTATCAAAATTGCAATACATTCATGTAACGGAAATATATCCATCAAATTTAAACCAAGACTCAAACGAACCGCAAAGCTATATTTACTTGAAATTTTGGATTTTGTTTTCTAAATTCCAATGAATATTCAAATTTTGGCGCTCCAGAAATGGTTGTACCAATATGGAGGTAACTAATTTGTTCGCCTACTTTACATCAAGTTGTGTAAAGGGACTGAAACTTATGGGCAGGGATTATATTCACTTAGCTAACACAGACAGTCCCCGAACTCGTAACAGAAATAAAACAAGTAAAATCGGAATTAAATTATGGTCTAACCCTAACCTGGTGAACATACTACGGATGTACCCAAATTTTAAGATATTAGTAATACAAATCGACTTACCACTGCATAAAGGCTGACAAGTTTTTCATGACGAAGCATTTTCATTACTTTAGCTTCCTCAAGGAAAGCTTCTGGCGACATCGTGCCAGGTTTCAAAGTTTTGATCGCAACTTCAGTTGTGCCATTCCAAAGACCTATTGTTATGAAGAAATATTTTAATAAAAAAAACTACAAAATTGACTTTAAATTGTCTTATCAGGAACGTTTCAGCGACTCAAACAATAAATCTTCTTATGGAACAATAATTTGGTTATAAAAACAAAGTAGACTTACGGATCAACAAAACTTATTTTGTAGCGATATTGAAAATTGCTCTGCCCACATAAAATATAAATCTATAATCAAATCCATGTTTTAAATTTCGTCAGAGAATTTTGATTATTACGATCAAATATTTAGCATAAGGTCTACATGTCCTTTATCATTAACTTTATACCAAATTCGAAATTGGGAATAATAATTTAAAAAAAATTTTTTGACGAATGGGATCATTGAATTCTACTTACAACAAAATACCATTGTAGCAATATTTTTTAAAAACTAAAACAAAAATTTCAAAACACAAAAAATGGAAAAAAATTTCCATAATATACATGCGATGGTTCTAACATAAAACGAAAACATGCATCTTTTAATAAATAATAAAAGCAAGCACAATTGACATAATTAATTAACAAAACCAAAATCTCATAAAATTCGCCTTTTTGGAACTTTATTATTATTCTTAAAATTACTATTTTTTAGTCATTTTTTTCTTTGCGAAGTAAAATTTTCAACTTTATTCGTATAGACTTGTATAACATTGTTCTATTATGCTTTCTGATCATATTTCAAAAATAATTTGAAGATGAACGCAATGAAACCAATTTTAAATTTAATTTAGATAAGATAACTTCCAAATCAATTTCATCTTTACAAGGTAAAACTAATATTTTGATAAACATTATAGGAACAAAATTTTGTATTACATCCTTTCTTTTTATATTCCATAAATAATCTCAAATATTTTACAATTTTAGGAATATTTTATTCGTGAATTTCCAGATGTAAGAGATACATGTGATACTACCTCTCCAAACTTCGCCAAACATGCCAGCTCCAAGCCTAACTTGTCGTTGTAAAGATTCTCGCGGAATTTCCCAAACATCTTTCGCCATCGAGAATGTTTGTGGTTTATCAAGCATTGGACAAGGCCGGACAAGTTTAGTACACAGTCCATCTTGTAGCGCTTAGATGATGAATGATAAAAAAAAGACAACACAACAGATAAATAATCGAGCAACGTAAAATGATCTTAAATCAAAGAAGAACAACATGCATGACATAGATATAAGCAGTGTTTTAAATCTATACAGATAAAATTTAAAAAATCATAGTTTTAAAGCAATTCGGCGAATTGATGAAAAGTTTTGAAAATACTTGAGTTTTTCAAATTTTTGATGTCAAAATTATTTTGAAGAAATAACTAATTTTAACACAGGTTATGTCAAAATAAGTATAATTTGAAGTACATTGCAAAATTAGGACGAACCAAAAAATAGAATAGTAATTTGAAAAAAGAAAGAAAATTGCATGAAAGATAAAAAACACTGCTTAGAACAAAAACAATCAAGACAAACTTCCATTCATTTGACTATTTAACTTAATTCTATCAGATGAGAAACTCAATTGCAAGCAAAGGAATGCACTGAATCGCAGACAACACAAAAACAGGCCAACAAAGGTCAAATGTCGTTGTCACGACGACGAGCCAAACATGACCTTTCCAGACTTCGCCGAACATTCCTGCTCCGAGTTTCTTTTGAGCTTCGAGTTGTTCTCTGGGAATTTCCCAAACGTCTTTTGCGATGGTGATTGTTTGCGGCTTTTCAGCCATGGGGCATGCCTGGGTCAGGCGGCAACATAAGCCATCGGCCCCGTCTATACATTAAGTATAAAATATTAAGCAATGAACAATAGTCATAGCCATAATGATAGAGTTAAAAATTTCTTTCTTCCTATTTTCATGGACCTTTGAGATTTCAAAACCGACCTAAACTATGAGTCTTGCAAATGAAACTATCTTGAAACTGAAAAGAGAGTCAAATTTATGACAAAAACTTGCTATATAACCTCAAAGTATGCCACACCCATTTATAAAAAGAATGTGTATTTGTTTCTTATTAGTTCATATTATTATTCATATTATTCATATTATTAAAATTCTTATTATTCATATTATTAAAAAAATTATTAAAGTTAATTAAATGCCAGTGTGAATTACTTTGCGAAGTTGTTAGTGGTATTTGTGTTATGGTATAAAGTTCAGGCGATTTGAAAGTTAAAACCAAATATTGAATGAGTCGTTAGTGAGACATTCAGTTTCTGCCACCCAGCATGAAAGACGTATTGTGCATAATGTCACAGAAAGTTGACTCATTTGAAAGCATTGTATATCATTGCATCATTTATTGATTCGTACTCGAGTGGATAAGATTCTAAACATGAAGATTGTGAGTAAGAATTACCTACGTATGAAAAAAGATCTGAGTAGCTGTCATGTTCACCTACCATTGTTGTTATGAAATAAACCTCAATAATATATTGTGACATCACTATTGGTAATTATATTGGCCATTTTGATGTCAAAATGTATGAATAACGCAATCTAATGCTTTGTTTGGTATATAAGCCAACTGAAGCAACTGCATCAAACTATGATATGAGAGTGTATTAATATCTTTATTGCCTTCATTAATGATTTACATATTAGCGCAGTTCTCAAACTATGCGTTGCAAAAAACATAAAAAAATACATACATATATAAAACTTTTTATGGTAATTAAAGGTTAAAAGATTCATGTTTTTTTTTAAATGTGTCATGATTTGTACTACAGAGAAAGGCAGTGTTGTGGGTTTAAGAAGTTTATTATGCACCTTTGTGCTAGTGAAATATACCAGTGTTCATAAAGTACAGTTACAATTTCAATTTTGTTATGAAGTCAATTCTGAAATTCCTAACTGGGTTCGTTTATTTTAATTAGCGTTTGTTTAAATTTTTTACTCCATTTAATACACCAATAGGGCAAACAAATTAAATTCCCTTTACAATTTGAAAATGTTGAGACTTTGTGAACACCTATATATATATATATGTAAATATGAAAAACCTTTTGAAACACCGAGCACTTACGGTATTACGCAATCTTTTTAATATTTTCAAATGACAACATTTTGAGTTTCGATTAGATTATTTAACAAATACAAAGTTCATTTGAGATCAATAAATGTTAATTAATTTACGGTATTTGATGACGACTGTATTCAGTTAACCAGACATACGATTCACAGAAAGTCTTTTAATGGAGTTAAAGTGATGTATGTAGGCTTACTTGGCCGTCGAATGAAATGCATATTTTTTATTTATCTTCACGAAATTTAACACTCATTAATAGGTTGCATGATTGCTGATCAATGTCAATGACAGGTAATATTATCTTTGATCATTGATAGCAGTGATCTTCAAATTGGGGGTCGCGACCTAATGGAAAGGGCGCAATGGGGGTCGCAGAAAAAATTGTTTCCGACACTAACATATGCTAAAACAAAATATTGATCAAATTTGGAACTAGTATTAGGACCCAACATCACTGAAATAGATCTAAGATTTGATCCTTTGTGCAAGAATATGCAAGCACATCAGTCTCATTATTATTGGAAATGGAATTCCAAATGGATTATAGTAATATTAAATGGTTATTGGCGAGCTTTTGATAGGTAGATTCAACACTATGAGAATTTACCCATAAACGGAAAAAATTCAATACAAAGATCCACTCTCTCCGACCACCAGCAGTTTATCATTTTTTCGTTTGTTAGGGTTTCTCAAAAATGACTTACTTGCATAATGCTGGACAAGACTCTTGAGGCAGTCGAACTGTGCTCTTGCTGTGATATAGAATCCACCACTGTCAAGTTTTCTAATACGATAATGTTTAACATTCATTCCTTTGTGCGGATCTTCATCCAATATAGACAAAGAGAATGTTCCTAGAAACGTAAAAAAATAATTTTTTAATAATTGTGTTTTGAGACTCTTATGAAAAAAAAATCATACTGCATCACAGAATAACGAAAACATTTCAAACACCGACTCCGTTGCCCTAATTCATCACAAAAAATTTAAATCCTATGATGAAATACCTTGAGCTGTTTCACTTTCTCGAATAAGATAAGTTCCTCTTAGATTTCCCTGGCTGTTCAATAGACGTTCAGAGTCTTTGCGTCCAATTTTGCCAAAGAACCAACTAAGTAATAAAACAGAAATCGTTTCGAAATAGAATTATATCGAAGTGGAGAACAGAGACATGCAAATATAAGAAAACAAATAATATAATGAAAAAACAAGAAACAAAATACTATGTCATAACAAGCATATGAATATTGAACTAAAAATAACTGAGATATAATAATAATAAGATCGAAAATTCGAAAACATCGAGGATAAAAGAAATTTAAAGACAGTTAATTTAACTTTATAGCATTATCAAATTGTACCTTTATTCTTTGTTGAACACAACTAAATCAAACATTTTTAACACTACATATTCCAGACTATTTCTCCAAAATTTGTTCAGAATAGTAAATTATTTAGATTTATCCACTTCGTAAAATAGAATTGGGTTTTGAGGTTTTGCAAATTACAAATAAATTTTTCAAAAAAAAAATGAACAAAATTAAAATAATATTCTCTTTCTTACTCTTCACATTGAACAGAATTTGCAGGAGCGATGTAATTGCTTGGAATGTAGCCTTCTTTTGAGTTGGCAAGGGACCTTGCTTTCCACCAATCTCCCTCACTTTATTAAAGTATATATTCATGCATGCAAAAATAAAAAATGAAAACAACATAAAATGATGAACAATATAACATGCATGATTTTTATGAAAATAAGTTTTATTAAAAAAAATTGCTAAATAAGTTGGACTTTTTTGATTTTCTATCATTATTGACGATGGGCCATTTTTTGATTTTGGTTTGAAAGCTGTACCTGTTTTAGTTTTGACTTTAGGCAATGCCTTGTGTCCATTTTTACATTTGTTAGAACAGAACTATTAGTAAAATTGGATTATTCTAAAAACCGTAGAATGACACATAAGATTATTTCGTTCCACTATGGTGGCATAGTCAATCGTTTTTGTTTTCATTTGCGATGAGTCCCAGATTTATTGACATTAAACAAAAAATGTTTCAAATTTCAAATTATGTCAAACTGACAAGGGTACAAATTAATGGGAACATTGTGATTGACGCTGTTACACTTACAACATGAATTTAATCTAAAAAAACAAAATGATAAATATGATCATATCATCGCAAAATAAAAATATGGCAACAGTAAAACATCCATGCCGCGTTCATAAATGGATGTCTTACTCTTCTGCTTCTAATCCTCCAACTGGAGCTACATAGTTACTGGGAACAAAACCTTCTTTGTTGGTTTGGATTGACCTTGCATGCCACCAGTCTCCTTCACTATTTTTAGATTAAACAAATAGAGTTGAAGGGTTACGATATTCAAAAAAGAAGTATTTCTATTACGAGTTACATTTTGAACTTAAAAACTTTCAAACATTTTTCAAACAGTTCATATCAAATAAAACTCAAATTTTCACATATAAGATTTTGATCCAGAGTTTTTAAATGTAAATTTGACATACAAGTAAATTTTGCATGCAAGAAAGTAATAAATATTGCCATTGACTGCCCAACAAGTTGAATCATTGTCGCATTGCAACGTCTCGTATGACTAGCAATACTTTTTTCATTTTTCACTTACAGCACACATGAAATAGACAGTTTACACCAGTGTTCACTCAAAGAAATTATGAGCGCGAAGGTACCTCGCAAAGGTGTTTTCGCGAAAAAGTGGACTTATAGTGAACACTGGTCTATACATGGATCAGAGGAGAAATTTTCAAGGGATAAAAGAGAGAACTCTATAGATTAGTAACATCTCTCAGATATACCCTAACATTATAATTCTAAACATTACACTTTGATACGGTAATCAAAAATTATACATGACAGGAACATGAAGGTCTTTTATATGTTGCACTTGGTCATATAATATACCTATATATCGGTGCCCTAAATACCACATACAATCAGTCAGTTATGAACAACAGAAGGTTATAATGTGGGTGTTAAAGATGTGATATTTTCAGAATTGTACATGTCAACATAATTAACAATAAACGTCTTTAAATGAGCCATCCCACTATATATTTCAATTCTTTCAAGTCAAATAGACAATGGAATTTGAAATATATACAATATTAATAATAAAGAATTATCTTCTGAGAAAGCATGAACTATTTGATGTGAATAAACTTTCTAAAATATTGTATTTCGAATGAATGTAAAATCAGAGAATTTAAAACATTTATTCTACTTAGAATTATTTTTTTTCAAATTTTTAACAGGAATTTTTTTATATCTCCACTTTGCACAAGGCTTCGAATAAGCAGCAACAGATACATGAGTTAATATTTCTAAAAAAAGCAGGACCATTCTGCTCGATGAAGTAAAATGAAACCTCCTAGCTTATTATTACCTTTCAGACCTGCAAGGTAAAATGAAGACTTCATAATTAACACCAACTTGAATTAAAATTTTTATGACTAAACTCCCCTAGTATTATGGGGATTCGAAAATAAATCCAAGACTCGATTAAATAAAGAGAAATACATACGTGTTATTTAAAATAAGGAGATGATCCCCTTTCTTGAAAGTTAAATCATCTTCTGTTCTTGCATCGTAGTCATACAGAGCTACAAATCTGGTTGTCGAACCTGAACGTTAGATAGAAAAATACCAGTCATTCACAGGCAGAAATTGCATAATCTCCATGAAGTTTCGATATTATGTGTACTTTATAAGAAAAAAATATTTTAAATTGCTACAAATGGTCTTACTATATATATATATATATATATTTATTTTGCAAAGTTTGAAAGTCCAAACCAATAAGGACCAAGTTAAAAAAAAATGATTTTATTGAATATAATCAACTGTTAGTTTTTATCAAACAATAGTTAAAAATTATCATATGTATATCAAATCTTTTTTTTTCATTGTCATGCAAGTATTTATTAAAATATTAATAAATAGAAGAAAAATTTTTGAATTATCTTTTCACTATATTTGATATTAAAAATAACCGAATCATCAAATTCTTTTGAATATTAAATAAAATTTTTCAAACAATAAAAATTAGTATTGTCAATTATTAGTAATCGTATTTTAAAGATTTTCTGCTAGAACAAAACTCTGATCAAGAAGTCATAGTTACAATTTAATTTATACTCTATGTGGAAGTATGACATTGTATTACAAAGACAAAATAGCATGCAAGAAAACCTACAAACAGAAAAACTGGACACCTATGAAAAAAAAAGCATGCACAAAGGTATATGAAATACACCAAGCTGATAAACTACACTCAGATTTCAAATGACCAGTTATTAACAGTATTGAATTGGGAATACGATCAATAGTTAAATTACAATTGTTAGTTTAAAAACTGTTAATTGTAATTAAATTAAAAATTTGTTATTCAAATATGTAATAGCATAATCTATAGATGATATGCTTGACGAGAAGAAAATAGGCTGCAATTATTTCCATATCATATTGTAAAGTTGGAACTCCAAAATCCTACCGAATTTTCTCACTCGCAGTCGCAATTATGGCAATTCAGCGTACTTACCAATTCAATAACATTGCTATGAAAGACAAGCACTCACTCACTCATGCACTCAAACCGAAGCGAACAAATCAGGAAAGCCACTCAAACAAACAGTGATAAATACTAATAGAGATATTCGAATCATCTTTTAGAAAAATTAATAACATTGTTTGACATGATTTTGACTCTTTTACTTACTATTGGTATGAAAGACTGGACAAAATAGAGTTCAGCCAGAAACAATTTGGGGTATTACCTGCACCACTCACAACATGAGCGGGAGTAGTTGAGGGTTGAATAGATACCGGTTGAGAAGAAGACCGTGGATTATTAAACGTAATTGGTGGTTCAGATTGAGAACTATTTATGCAAAACAAGCACAGACAGACAGACAAACAAACAGAAAGACAGAGAGACAAAAGAAAAACAAGAAAGAGAAGTTAATAATGCACAGAAATCATGCTTTTCATTAGTGAAGCTAACACTATGCAGGTACTTGTGTGTTTCAGCGCCTATACCTGAAGTCTGTCCCGAGTTCATTGAAAGAGAGGGCTGATTAAACGGTTGACTATTGTAGCCCCCGCCCCCTCCAGGAGACATTGGACCCATGCTTGGAGACATTGAGGGGCCAGGAGCGCCGATGACAATCGGATTTGACCCAACATTGGGTTGGTATCGATTGCTGTAGTAAAATGATTTTGAGCTTTAATAACGGCCAAATTTTCACATAAGAACAGTATAATTTTACACATTAAACGTTCATGTGCATTTCTTTTAACTGCTGTCACTTAATAAGATTCCTTTTTCTCAAAATGGCTACATAAAACTGTCACTCCCTCTGGAATAATTCCATAATAAGATGATATACCAGAAAAATAAAAAAAAGGCAAATGAAAAAATAAATTTCAAACGAAGAGTCGAAAATTGAGTATCTGTCTTGAAGCATGTGCCATAGATGGTATATAATACTAAATAATGGCATGAACCATACTAGGCACATGCGTAATGGAACATAAATATATAACTGAAACAAGCATTAAATAAAATATGACACGGAAGCTCGCATGATATCATTATATCATGTTCGAACGGGAACACATGGACCAAATAAACCTGCAGAGCAGTTGTGAGAGAGACAGGATGGTCATTTTTACCTGCTTGACTCCCCGGACCTTGAAGATAATTGGGAGCGCCAGAACCCCGAATTTCGGAGTGCACTTGGCCTGTTGAATCAGGGTTACGGCTACGATTTCGACTGTTTTCAGCTGTGTCCCTTGAGCTTCCGAGACAAAATATTGCTTTAAACTTGAACTTAGGCATAATGTATAAAACAACTTATAGCAAACAAAAATTTCGAAGCATTTTTACCTCTTTTATTATACATAAGTATACAGTAAACAAAATAAAATTTCCCTTCATGCTTTTCCATCTATTATCTCAAAATGAAAGATTAAACAACTTTCTGCATTCGCTGTAGCTCTGAAAATATTTTCTACCATCATCCAAGCAAAATCCATTGAAACAAATCAAATGAATACAGCAGAGAATGACATGGCATAGTCGATATGGGATCGACAATTTTACAATACCTTGTGGTTCTCGATAGGCATTCTGCTCTTGATTATATTGTGAGTTTTGCTGGTAACCCCCATTTGTGTTATTCGAAGCTGCGGGTGAATTCCGAAGGTTGTGTGACGTTGAACCTGAACTTGAACTGCTACTATCCTTTTTTCGGAATAAATTTTTCAGAAACTTTAACTTTGGCATTCTTGTCAAGTTATAATTTTGCTCCTCCAACAACTATTGTGGCCTCGTCCTCGCTATAGTCCTTTAATAAACTAACTTCACTATGTATGGATCTTAAAATCCTTATTAGAAAGTGAAAATAATGAAAAAAAATTGCTGATGTTATCAAACAATCATAGCAATAGTATTTATATCATGTATTTCTAAACTCTAAAGTACCAAAACAGTGTTCAGAAATGACAAAAATCTGGCATATATCAATGTGAGATAATATTCACATTAGATCAAGCATGATCCATTAGTGATATCCCTTGTAACAACGAATATAGCTTATAAAATTATTCTTCTCACTACATTTTTTTATTTAGTTCAGATCATTACTAACAACTTAACACTGCGAGTTCCAGGTAACTTATGAATCAGTTTGGCAGATTAAATAATCTGTAAAAGGATACCAAAATAAGAATAAACCCCAACACTGCGCTCTTAATCACATTCTCATTATTACCCATTCCTAACCAGAGGAAAACAACATTCTAATACTGTAATAAAGCAATACTAGACAAAACATATGGTTATTGATTCGATTCGAAAAGGGCCCACATTAAAAATGTCGATCACTTTTAAATCATTTCTCAATTTTCAGTTTCTCTAGGTAACGTTATCATTAACTTTTATGCTCTTTTATATCAGCCTCTTATGCTAGCTTATCCGTCCAAGTCTGAAATATTATATCGACGGTCTAAATCGGTTATTGCATTTCGCATAAAACATGTTCCGCTGCCTAATAAGCAAGCTTATAACAGTCATCACGTATATTTAGCTAACCCGAAGTCAAAATTCAATCACTGACGTTAACGTGAGTGTGCGTAAGCACCACGCAATACTAAACATTACAGAAACAAGCAAGAGCACCAGCGCAAGAGACTCTGCACTGCAGTAAAGGAAACGACTAAATCTGACGTCATCTCGAAACGATAATTTGACACATACACCATTCCCAGTATAACGTATTATATTAAAACTGCCAGAAAGTTGAATACCTTGATAAGATACGTTAAATTTTGGAATTTTCGATATAAATATTTCTAGACAGTTCAAGGCGGGTGGCAAATTGGATTAAAGCGAAAAGTTCTGAAATTGCAAAATTGTCCGGTGCAAATAATAACGCAAAATATCATAGGCATATTACTTGAATTAATCGAGAGGCCATGGTTCGCCATATGACTAAGACGTCCTAACGGCACCCTTTTACCCGATATAAATCCTACCCAAACAAGGGTGAAGCATTTCCAATTATCACGAAACCAAGCCATCTAACTATAGCGTATCTTAAAACGGGCAAAGCTTCTTCAAGTCGCACGGAGACAGGCAGATACGATTACGAACATTAGTTTGTTTTATTTTAGTGGCTTTCCTAGCTATTTGTAAATTTTTAATGTGTCACGAAAATTTTGGCACAAATCGAATAACCTAATGGTCATTTTGTCCTCTGAAGAGTTTTAGTTAAGTGCAGTAAATGAAGTTTTTCCAGGTGTCGAAGGAATCACCCGTTATGAAATATTATTGGTAGTTCGGAAGCCGTTTCCACTACACTTGCACAAAGGCTAGTTACTCTAGTCTAAAACTTCCTTTGTCTCGTTTTGAAGAAAACCTGGACCCGATTTCGAGGACGAACAGAATTAACGACTCATCCCAAATATGACAACCTTTCTGCAATATTTCGCTTCGTCTAAAACGTAGTCGCAGTTAGCCAAGGCGACTCGATTTTTTGAAAGACCATATGGCATTTCAACGTAAAATGAATGGAATAGGAAACGGTGCATTCTGATTAAAAAATGTTCACCCGGAAAGCAACTAAAATGGACGATGTATCACATCACAGATATGTATTGTCTGCGACAAATTTCGCTTCCTAGTAATAGTTCATAATGATCATAGCACGAACCAATACTATGGTGCGGAATTCAAAACATCATTAGAACTTTTTTAACCCCGAAGTCTGCCAGAAATGTTGTGTCAAGTAACGAACATAATCACTATTTGGTAATATTTCTTCATATATTTAGTGAGAGTCAAAAATTTTGAACCTGTGAAGTATTTATTTATGTATTTTGTATTGGGTGGTAACAGACTCGGATAACCTTATCGGTCGTATCGTTACCAAAAACTCTGAATTCTTACTTTGTATATGATCGTTTTGTTTTTTGGTTTGACGAAAGCAATAAATTTTCTCTCTCTATTCAACTCGGCACGAAAGTTAGAGAAACACATATAGCCAAATTGAACGAGTATTATAGAAAATGGCGAAATCCTGCTTATGTGCATTTCCAATGTGCGTAAACATGAGGTTATAAAAGTATTCTAGGATTTATTAGTTGACGCAGACGAACAATAGCTCGCGCAAAAAGGTCAGTCAGCAATAGAAACAAGTTTCGTTCACTAAATCATATCACGAAATCAGTCATCTTTTGGCAAAATGAGGAACTAGGGTGAGTAAGAAAACTTCGGAGGCACGTATTCGGAAGGGCCCAATTTCATTCGTCTGAACTAAAGGATTACTCCCTAAGTTATCTTTTTTATATAATCTATCATTGAATTGAATATATACATTTGGAACATATTGTAAGGGTTACCTACGTATATGAGTCAACCTGTATAGACCATTGTGAAAGTAGCACAAGTCACGTGATTGAAACAATTGGAGCTCAGAATATATACATCGATGGACGGATCGGTTCCGACCAAGGCTGTTGTACGTCTAAGTGATACTCACAGCGACCTTCGCCGGTAATAATGATAAAAAAAATAGCGCATTGGTTTAACTGTATATTTTCAGAAATCAGGTTTACGTTGTCAATGTACATTGTTACTTAATTACGAAGATATTCCCCCGCGTATTTTTCCGTGTTAATAACAAGATTAGCGACAGAAATCACCAAATTTGCTCAATTTAAATAAATCTAATATTAGCAGCGATATAAGTTGTCTCCATGACGCCATCTAACGGGCGGACCAATCAGCACACGAGCACATTAATTGGGCATCTATTGAGGCGCTATTGCCTCTATCGGTGACTCACAGACAATCATGCACAAACATGAATATGTTCATGGGAAGACTGCCAAAGATCCCACGTCCAAATATCTTTACGATCTGCCATATAAGCTTGCTCGGCGGGAAAAACCATGGCTCAAATATTATATTAATTGTCCACAAACAATTAAGACACAATGGTATTATTATATTAAGATTTTTTCACGGCGAACACACAGTCTAGCGGGGCCTGAGAACGATTTCGCAGGTAAATATAATAACGAAAGTAGTTTCCACCCGCACAGGCAGATAAGCACGGGACTCAAAGTGTAATAATCGTCTCTATATTTCATTAATGTTCAACGAAATTCGTGCGCCTGTTTTCTTTTGCATGGAAAACGATATGACCACAGTTGTTAAGTGTTGCAAATTTTCATTGCGCCATACTTGTTGACAATATAGTCAATCGAACCTATCTAGTCATCATTCTTGTTGGGTCACTTCCGTGTATCGTTCATGAAGCTCTGTTGTGTGACGTCACTGAATTCTGATGGCTGGCTGCGTGCTTAACTTCCTTCTGAGCCTGCCGTTTTTATATGCAGGAAAGTACCTACTATTAAGAATATGATTCTGCAAGCATAACTTATTTAATTTGCAGATTGTTGATAGTGAATTAATTTCTCTCTGGTATTTTGTTATGAAGTATTTAAGTATATTAACGAATTTTTGTGCAATGTAAAATTTTTTTGCAAATGTGCAATGTGAAATACAAATTTGTGTTGTGAGTTTTCACATATTTGCGTATAATACAGCCATTCCTATTGTGTGGTATGACTCAAAATATCAGATTTCTGACCCAAGAGAAACTGAAAATAAGCATTCTATATTGTTCAGAAATAGACACAATGCATGATATGAGAATTGCTGACAATCTTAGACTTCCCCATCATTGCAAAACCAAAAATCTGATGACTAGAATCATATCATAATTCTCATAATAAAAAATAAATTGCTATAATTTCCATAAACCGCTTGAAAACATACGAATGATTTATTTGACTATAAGTCAGTATTCTAACTTTCTAATTATCAACTACTTGCGAATGAAAAAATGCGAATTGAATTGCCAGTATTCAAGCTGTCTAATAGTTAACTAAATTTGTGTGGTGCCCTACATTTAATTAATACAGGGGTCTGTTTGAAAAATATGCATTTCCTTTTTGACATGTATTCAGTGAAATTTGGTAAATTTCCAAGAATGAAAAAATTTATATTCAAAGAAAAACAAGACAAAAAATGTTTTTACAAGATCTTGGATACACAATGTGGTATTTTTCAATTTTGAGTTATAACAACATGATTTTGCAATCTGTTAGTACTATACTGATTCTACATAATGTTCACATTGACAAAAAAATGTTTGATAGTATCCTTTTTGAAAAATTTCACTGACTAAAATTTTTGCTATCCTCTCTAATTTTGATATTTTTAGAGGTTCAAAATGTAAATAGTACAGTAATTTTGATTATAAAAATGTCCAAATTATATTATACAAACGATTACTTTGAAATTTAGTATTACATTTACGGAATTGTCCAACGATGCCAACCTAGGTAAGGCAGTATACTATCAGTACCGTTCATTAAAACTATAAAACCATTATAACATTTTTAGGATGAAAACAAGACTGATTGATGGGTTTGATTGACAGCCATTGATGTGTGTGTGACGTAATAAGTCCTTTTTGAGACTAAATAAATTATAGTAATATGATAAAATACATGAACTATGGTTTAAATCAAAAACTTGGCGTAGGCATAAAATAAATCTGGGTTTCGATTCCAGAATAATCAATATCACTATATTTCTGAGTCAATTTATATTAATCAAAAGAAAGTGATTGCCAAAAAATTCAGTCATATTGATAAATGGCTGAACCATACAGATCAATGGAGTTAATTTATTGTGTCTTAATAGCAATACAATAAGAATGGAATGATCAAACAATATGAAAACTGAGAGGCAAATAAAATTTTTAGTACATTATCAAATACCTGTATTGAAAATTATTCAAATTCATGTACCCAAGTCGCTTTAGCCACATAAGTCAAAGACTGTTATTATTGATCCCACTCAGAAATGATCCACAATGCATCAATAGTGAAATGAAAATGATATTCTAAGAAATTCTCTTTTCTATTATTGGCAAATGTTGAACAATACTAATTTGTCAAAGTCCGCTAATTATATCAAAAAGTTTTACATATTTTGAATAGGAACATACACAAACATCATTTTCTGCTAACGCAATGTTTATCTTACTATAAAGCCCAAGTTTTAAAACAAATCAAGATTCTCATTAAAACCTAACTATTTGATATATGATACATAAATAATGGTTTAATTATCTAATACAAATGAGAAATAGCTTAAAATGTTAGAAGAGATGTTGAATTAGCATAAATTGTGAGACTACATTGTGAGAAATTGAATGCAGCTGACTTGGTTTAAGCGACTGTTGCCGTCCGAATCAGTGAAAATCGGAAGTAATATTCCAATCCAATTGCAATAATCGATAATGTGAAATTGGATTTGTGACAAAGTTGTATCAACTATGACAGAGTGCTGTATTTACAATCTAATCAAATCAGACAAGGGTAAAATACAGTGTTCCCCAGTGTTCCCCCCTTATCCAAGAAAATGTTCCCTAAACCTTGAGGTGCGTAACACGGTTCACACTGGACTAAAAAAATAATATAATTTTAAACATTAAGCTTAACGCATACGACTTGAGTTGTGGAGGCTTTTGTTAGTCACTGAAGCAAGGAATATCGAAACAAGTTGCTAGGGGTTTTCCTAATGATCTGGTTTGGAAGACAAGTCACGTTTCGATTCACATGACTGATAAGAAGTTGCAAATATTTATTCAGATTTTAAAATAACTTTTCTTGAGCAGTGTAGTTTTTGAAGGAATATTATCTAATGGGGAATTTTGGGTATTTATTATGACAAAGTTTCGAACATTTTTTAATTTTCTGTTGTGAAAATGTCATAAACTGCACAAATCTCATCTCATGAGACATTTATATTATATAGTTATAAAAATCAGAGCAATGACATTTTCTCTACATTTATTTCATTTTTGGTTATTTAACATGGTGAAATTTTAATCGTTATTCTCTGACTAATTAAGGTAAATTTCATGCTAGTATATTTTGAAAATTAAGCCAATTAAATGATTTCTAAGCCGCATAAAAAAGCATTATCTGGATAAGTGATTACATCCTTTTCAAAATATTCAATTTTGAATCAAGCAGATCGCCCATTATCGCTCAAATACATTTTTCATCTTTCAAAAGAGGGCATTGATTTACCTCGCATGTCACCTTTATTAAAAATTAATGAAACATGTGTAGTTTAAAATCACTCATCGTTCCAAAAAAAACTCAACCAACAGCTATGCAAATGCGGTGAAATTGATGACAGAACACATTCAAGTTCATAACCCGAGGAGGAAAAAATTTAAAAAGAAAAGATATTTCTAAAATTTATTGTCATCATCCCATGCCTGAGAATTAGTTGGCCATGAAAAGAATGAACAAAATAATACCCAAGCTCAAATTTTTTTTTGATAATGGCTCATAATAAGCGGAGATTGGAATTAAATATATTATGTGTCTTCTACATACTAAATTGAAATTTTAATTAATTTGAAAAGCTGTCTTGAAAACCATTCAAATCATCAAAATCACAAGACAGATATAATAATATGTAAGGTTGTAAAATTTACCTAGCTCATAATGAACAGACGTAAATTCAATAAGTGGTATAATAAGTAAATAGCTATAACACCTGTCTAGGAACAGTGGAGTACTGGACAGGAATGTGCCATACATAAAACCGGTTCAAAAAGCTTGAACTATAAATTTTCGTATTTGGACATCTATGACTTATAATTTTATATGAATAAAGAACATACAGTTCTTATAAGATTGCTTAACGCTACCAGGAAGTGACTCTGTATGGCTATCAAAAGATGTCAGTTTCTTTGTGTTATTCATCCATCAAAGTTGACTCTGAGGCTAATCAGCCTCCACATAAAAAAACTATTTCTCTAACTTAATATCGTAATATATAAGAATGCGAGGTCGAATACATAATGCAGAGAAAATAATTAAACCTTTAAGCTTTAATCAAGTATTTGTTTTAGATAGCAGTGGAACGCCATATGTTAATTTTGTCACTGTATTTACTCTGTATATACATTACAACATAAGATTTTTAATAATATTTGACTGTGAAAGATGATTTTATGTTATGGGACAGATAGTTCTCAAGTATCATAAGATTATGATCAGATTTGAAATTAAGTTTTAACTTGATACCGTTAGTGAAGTTAGCATATATGAACAAATCCCTAATCCACTTTTGAATACTATTTTTTTATCACCATCTTAGATGTTGAATTTCGTCAAATTGGATGAGACATAATCCAATTTGAAACAATTAAATATGATTTAATCTACACAAATTGTATTGCATGTTTATTGATGATGTGCACTTTACGATTGGATAATTTCTATGTTTCCTATTCACTAGTAAATTTTAGTTTGCTTGCCAATCATAATGTCCAGTACATTTTTGTTTCGTTTTGCAACCAAGGGCTATGGAGATAAAGTTAATTTTCATCTGGCAACCCAAGCCCAGAGCAAGTCTAGCAGAGACGTGCTATTTAAGTGACAAAAACCCTGGCTTGAAAATTTGATTTGATCCCGGTAAAAACAAATGCCTTGCTTTTAGAAGACTCTTATATATGATGATCGAAGATATCAGCCACCAATGGTGCTTAGCCAATCGACTACTTGAATGTCAGACTAATAGTCAAAAGTTTGCCGTTTATTTCAGAAAAAAAAACCTTCTAATCATTTCTTGGGTTTAATTAATAATTGTGACTTTGTAATATTCCTTCATTAGTTCTTGACTTTTATAACATAAATACAGCAGTTCAATACAGTGATGTTGGCTTGAAGTTTCGTTTGCATTTATGCGGAACAGCGGAATGAAATCGACAATTTCAAGTAGTCTATTCTATTTTATGGATGTGCTATCTAGTTGTGTAGACTAGTTATAAAAATATATCAGGAGCCAGTAAAACAGCAAAAAACATTATGCTGTATGTTAATTCGGTAGGCCTATAATAATGTATGGTAAGATCTAAACTCAACACTCAGATGTGATAAAACGGAAAAAATTAGTTAATCTGTCGATATTTTTTGAGTTTTACTCCAAGATTTACTCCAGTTCACCATCATAAAAGAGTTGGAACTAATAAAAAGCACAAGCACGTATTCAGGTTCAATTTTGAAGTCAATATAATGTTGAAGAAGAAAACATTTTCAACCACATAAACCACAAAAATGTTGTAAAATTCACAACGCATACTAAGAACTTGCCGTTTTACAAACACATTAAAAATGAAAAATTTAATACTACCGTATATATTTTATTGATATTTATCAAACAATAGAAGTTAACGGTTAATGATCAAAACATGCATAAGACAATCCTAATCACTGACTGTTCCTTTTTAAACTCAAAGATATTCCTTTCTGTTACACATTTACAAATGACACATAACGGTATATTGTGAATGAAACTATCATCAACATCTTGACTGCCTCATAAAATCTTTATTTGCTCCATTTTTTTCATTCATTGCATTCATTGTTGGGGCTGGGCATTCCAAATTGAATATGAAAATTTGAAATCGAAAACTTGATTTTTCAAAATTTATCAAACGTATTTTTTCAAATTGCATAAACATAGTTTGGTAATATATAGCTAAAATGAAGGTTAGTCTTTTGGGATAGGATTCACATATTCATTTTATGCAAGAAGAAGAGGAATGCTGATAAGATGGCTAAATCAAATGGCAAACACAGCCTCTTGTCGAGTTGCCAGTACATGTTTTATTAACAGTCAAATCTCATAACCGACATAGACTGGTAACCGGACGGACGAGAGGCCATGGTTAAGCCATCATATCAGCTTTTCTCTCCCCTGGGATAAATATGTAAATCCTATCTATCTTTCTTTAATCCATAATAAGCTTTAATCCATTTTAATTAGTGTCAATGTATGTATTATCTATTTTGAATGGTTGTTGATAAAATTACTACAGTATTCAAATTCGATATTACATTCAACAATTTCAAAATCACTCCGGAAATGCCCAGCCCTAATTATTACACAACTTATTAATTAACTTTCCAATATTCTGTTAACAAGTTTCTGACTCAGATTCTTCCAATTTAAACCTTGCTGTTCTTCACAGTCGTATGGAAATGCACATGAATGATATTTTTGATGAATGATAAATGAAATTTAAGAAGTATTAATTATTACCAGATCATACCACCACCACTTGGATGATTCAAAGAAAATGCTTTGCACAACTCTAGAATATTTTCCAATGGCATGGGTTCCGTTTTTGGGTCACCCTATTAATCTATAACTCAGAATCTCTGAAATTTGAAGAGATATTACCTAAATTTATAACTTTATTCCCAGAATATTAATTATTGAGAAATTCGAATAATAATTACGATAAGAAAGAAAGTATTCTTGGAAAATTCAAGTTGAAATCAAAGCTATTAGATCACAAATCGAGGAACTATATTCAAAATTATAAATAATATTACAAAAATCAGATATTTTTGACAAAAAGTTTTTAATGAAAATTTGCAACTTAATGTTATTATATTGCACATATAGGAAAAGGCGTTGGAAAGTATTGTTAGGTGCATGGAATGATCTGGTAATTGGTAAAAATATTTTAACAAGGATTTGTAAGTAACTCACGTGTCTGTTGTACCAGGTGGCTTAGCAGCTTTTCTACAGCAACAACCCATGGCTGTTTATACGCTTCTAAACATAGAAAAAATTTGATGAATATTCAATAGATTAGTGAGTTTTCTTAATACCATATACCAATATCAATCCATCACATAGGTCTTCAAAGTGCTCCGTTAGGAAATCCTAGGGCCTCCACGGGCTATTCATTTACTCATTAAAATACCCCAAAGCACCAAATACATCCTAGCCATTAAATGAAGTGATTTGAGCTTACTCAAGAACACCAAACCAGAAAGTAACAAAGTGTTTTTTTATAAATTTTGTTGTGATGCTACTCCATGCTCCACAGCACCTAAAGTTTGCGAATTCCTGATCTAGTGAACTTACTATATATGGAGATAAGAAATCTATGGTTCAAGCGTTGCAGAATTTATATTTTGTTTGAAGATAGATAGAGAATCTCACTTCACTAATAATAATACTTTTACTTACAGCCACAAAAAATTGAATCTTCAAACTGAAAGTTTGGCAGCAGCCAGGAACAAATCTTCTGTTGATCTCAGACTAATTTATACGTTTTCACATCAAATTAACTTAACGGAATAAATTTAACAAATAATCTGAAAATGATGCAAAATATTGGTTTATTAAGAATGAGATGTAACTTTATCTATAAAAGGAAAAGTAAGCAGTATAGAATAAACTAATATAGGAAACCTTATTAATTTTGAAGTATAATATGTCAATAACGATTAAATTAGTGATAAAATATATAATGGTTCTAATGCTTTTGTGGATCATATTACGCAATCACAACTCTAAAGTTCTGCAATAAGATTTTTTAAAACAGCCTGAAATCATACATTTTCAAGTGTGTACCAATATGACGGTAACTAATTTTGTTCGCCTATTTTACAACAAGTTGTGTAAAGGGACTGAAACCTATATTCACTTGGCTAACACAGACAGTCCCCCAACCCGTAATAGAACTAAAAGAAGGAAAATCAGAATAAAATTATGGCCTAACCCTAACATGGTACAACACACTATATCTAATAAAAAATACCTCTTGATACCATCTTAACAAAAAAAAATTATAATTTGAATCTATATTTTAGCTATGTTAAATCTTACTCTAACTATTCATTATAACTTAATAACTATTCACACAAAAGTGAAATATCACGATTGTTTTGAAATGTGCAATCCCGTTCTGAACAGAATTACTGTATGCCAATAGAATAGAATATGATGAAGTGGGCGGATCAGATTTGTTTGAAAAATCAGTCTTGTCTTTGTCAGAATATATTAAAGCTTTATAGCAATGGAAATTTCTGACATTATTTTTTTTTAATAATAACCTGAGAAAATCATTTAGCAAGGAGTGTCAAACAAATCAAATATTTGAATTGATTAAAAATTAAATATATTCCAATTTCATATTGTAAATTCTTAGTTATAGGAATAAGTTAAAATAGGTTCATCCAAAAATTTATCACTTTGAGCAATTGAAGAATCACAATATAACCAAAAAGCCTTCAATTCAATTATTAAATACTACGGTATATATAACGGAGAATGAATAAAATCATCATATCAAATTTATTGAATATACATTGATTCTATTTGTTCTCTATTGAATATGACGAATTTGGAATAAACTTGATACCAGTATTCCATAATAGAAAATGGAAGAGATGCTTTCAAACAATATACGTCAACCAAATACCTTGCTTTATTAATCTATTTAAATTCATTGTTACTAACTAGCTTACATATATGCTATTCAAAAAATAATATCAGCAGTTATTATCAAGAAGTATTTTCCAATACATGCTTAAGACCAATATTGATAATATATTCAATCTTTCTTCATATATCTAATGAATACAGTAACAACTCCCATAAACCACTGAAAATGAAAAACAATACATCTAACGTTATACGACCTACGCACATCGCCTTATAGTGTACATTGCTGTATTAGTCATCTTGGTGAATAATTGATAGTAGATCATAACTGGCCATACATAGCAGGAGACAAATCAATTCAAATGAGCTTGAATTATCATTGGCCGCATATAGGGCCATGCATGTGTACGCATATGAGTACCGACACCGTATATAAAAGCAACATTATTCCAAAAAGTACGCAACCTCATATCTATGATGCATGTTATTATATTGCATAATAAACTAAAATTGTGAGTCACTGATGATAGAGACAGGTTAGTGTTGCTGACACAAAGATGTAAAATTTTGGCACAATGGCAATTTTTGATGTTCGAAAAATGTTGATTACAAAGTAAATGTACTTGAATATGACATCTTTTAAACAAAATATATCCAGTTCGGTCTAAGCAAGACTCTTTGAACAGAATACTTATGGGTGTGGTTAGACCAGATGATCCCAAACTATATATCACACTGATTTTCCATGAAAGAGGGCCAAGTGTGCCGCAAAAGTTTTGTTTATTTATAATATGAACTAAACTTATTGTATATCCCTCTTATTGTCCATTTAAATTAACTAGATCTTTATGCTGTTCAGAACATACAACATAACACGAAATTGTAAAACAGCCATTGCGACTTTGCCATTATCAGAAATCTTTCTGTTTTTATTTGCTTCAACCACCTAGTTAGCTACTATGTGTCAACTTTATTTTATATGTGTACCCCAGCAAAATTTAGTTTTCATTCACACGTTGCAACACAAAAAAGTTTGCGAACAACTGCGTTGCACAAACTGAAACTTTACAGGTCATAAAGAGTTCCCTATTTGGTTGGTTAATGCTACCAAAATAGCCATACTATCAGTAACATACAAAAATATTTATACAACTTAAACCATAGGTTAAAGAAATTTCCCTGAGATATCCTAAAATTAATATGAATATATGCCATATACGTTTCTTTCAAACAATTTCAAATTCTAAATTACGAGGACTGACAATGGCAAATACCATACATATCAAATATGAATAATAATCAATTTGAATAATGACATATCAAACTTCCTTCTTTTGTAAGCGAATGAGAATTAGTATATTGTAAAGTTATCACCTACTGAGTTGATTTTGCCAGTTATTTGGTGACAATGAATCACTAAAAATAAAGTAAATACCGGAGAGTTTTATATAATTTCATTTGCAAATAAAAAAATTGTTTGAAAACACACATAGGCAATATAAAAGTTTTTCAGGAGCAAAACTGCTATCGAGTCTTAACTACTCTTGGTAAGAACAGGCACCCTCGCCTTTGTAAAGTGAAACTTCCTGTAAATTGAATAAACTTTCATATTTATGCACAATGAGCAATGTTTGCAGTTCAGTCGAACCAAATAAAGGTGATAATGAAACATTAACTTATTCAAAGTAAATTTCTTCAGAGTGAAACTAACAATAGATTTTATATACAGGTATTTATTCCAATAGAATGACTAATGATGTATTTAAATAGAAAGGCAGTATTTCAAAAAATTATTTTTGAAAAAAAAATTGAAATTGATCGACTCCCAATAAATATAAATAAATAACTCTCTAATAAATTTAAAATACAAAAAAGCCATGGTACTCCTGAAGTATGATGTGTACCAGGTTAGGGTTAAGCCATAATTTTATTCCAATTTTCCCTATTTTAGTTTTAGTTCGGGGACTAGCCAAGTGACTCCTGTAGTATGTACATACATAACGTTCCGGTGTCCGCCATCTTGGTTCACATACTTCGGGAGTACCAAAGTCATTGCTTCATGTCAAAATGAGTAATTATTTTGAAGCCAGTTGCATGACAAATACCATTTAGAAATGGAAAATGAATTCTCTATCCACTATTGTAAATTTGCTACCATAAACGTTCAAAGCACAGAAGTTGGACTAACAAACAAATTCCTATTTTATTACAGGTGCATTTATAGTTGACTTAGCTTAGATTTATATTAGAAATTAATGAAACTATACAATACAGAAAAGACACCTATTATTATCATATAATCTACTCGATAAAACCTACACTCTGTGATAATTATTAAAAGTTTATATAAATTAACAGATTAAAGTCTACACATAGGTACTGGAAAGATGCCAAGATCGCTCAAATCCTGGAGTTGAGAGCAGAAGTCAATAAACAATTATGTCAACTTCAACAAAGAGTGGGATGGGAGTAGAATCGAAAATCACTCTCTCAATGCAGCAATGGCTTGGAGTATGACTTTCTGAGAACTTCTCTCAGTAGCCAGACAACGCCAGTACTTATCAACTAGTAGCGCATCAACTAGTTTTACACATTCTTAGTATTGTCTGCTTGCAAGATTGCTTTCGGGATGACACAGCGCAGTGACTCTACGACTCCATTGAAATATGACAACTGAGATTGAGTCAACTCAAATCACAGACAGCGAAGTGCCAATCCTGAATTGACTCATCTTATTTTTCCTCTTTTTATCAAGACTTTTTCAATTCTTTTTGCATAAGCTTTCTATTTTTTTTTCTAGAAATCAAAACACTTTTATTTGCTTATTTTATAAAAGGCAGCATCAGGTGTTTTGTTCTCAAATATAATATCAGGATTCAGGGTAGTTCCTACCTACCATACTTCAGTGGGCGTAGCATAACAATTTTTTCATGTGTCATTCCTAACCCCCACCTGACTACGAGGCTACGCAATCCAAAAATTATGTCACTACAACGTCACAGTGACATAATAGAGCCTTTCAAACTATGTGAACTGTCATCCAAGACGCGCAGACGAGCACCCAGTTTGAACATCTATTTATCTCGTTTTCTCGTCGCAACGATCCCAATATGAGAGAGATCGATGATGTTAGTCAGTTCTTTATCGCCGGCGCCGATGCCATTACCTGATTTCGGGCGATCGAATGTATATTTGACAAGCTCTATGACGTGATTGTGATATCGTAGTGACGTAATTTTTTGATGGCGTAGTCAGATGGGGGTTAGGATTGACATATCAAAAAATCGATATGCTACGCCCACTAGAAGTATGTTAGGTACGAAACTACACGCGACCCTGAAATCATTTTTTTCATGATTCAAATTTTATTCAAAGAATATTGCATTGAAATCCACAGGTGTTATATGACTAAAGGAACAGATCATTAAAATTAGATAATAAGATACAATCATAATTTATTTACAAAATGAATACTGTATTGATCAATTTCTATATCACAAAACAAAAAAAATAAGCAAGAAAAATAAAATTCTCATAAATTTTTGAGCAAATTCACAAGACAAAAAAGATGTTATTTAAACTCTTTCTTTATGACCTAATAAACATTTCCTGCAATTCTTTCAATCTCCGATTTTACCAATGGCAATATAGAAAATCTCAAAGAAAAATTTCAAACGAGAACCGTAATGTTAGATTCGATCTCACGCTTCAGGAGTTGATGATAACAGGACTAATAATACTGACATGCAGTTAGAGCAGGAGTGGCCAACCCGCGGTTCTTCAACCGGTTTCATGCGGCTCTTTTTACCTAGGTTGTCCAAAGAAAAAAATGAGTTCCAAACTACCATTTTCGATTAAACATATTATGCTTCATGGTGCATTCTTCTTTTACGTCGAAGATGCGCCTTCATTCACTTTACTATGCAATTGTCCATTATTACGTCACAATTAAATTCTTCATTGTTGTTGAACTACAAACAGACAAAGGCTGTCATAATAGGCCATAATCGTAGACGGCGGGAACGCGCAATTCGCCATTTGGGCAAAGTAAATGAATTGCAAGTGAAAAAAAGTCACAGATTGTGTCATCGACGACTCATTTAATTCTGAGACAGATAGTTTAAAACTCCCTTCTAGTCTAAAACAAGGCTGCAACTGAGTTGAAGATGATCGTTTTTTATTACTGTATTAGGAAGACTAGCTGAAATGCGTTTTACAGTTTTAAATTAAAGAAAGGTACCATTGAGTTTAGCAAAGCATGCCAATGGTAAAATCGCCAATTTTAAACTACCGTACCTGCGCTTAGGGTACCGTATTGTCAATGTTTGGATCAACATTTTCATCTGCGAATCTGTATTTTCTACCCTAAAAGACGTGAAATCAAAGCATTGATCTTACTGACTGAAAGGACTGCTTAGATTGGCTACAACGACATACCATAATCATGTTGATTAGTGATATTTACAATAAACTAGCATGGCTCTTCGCGTTATCAAAGTACGAAATGCGGCTCTTGGTCACTTGACTGGTTGGAGGTTGGCCACCTCTGAGTTCAGGAGTTAGAGGTTTCGGTACTAATGTATTCATTGAACATTCTATAGTCTGCAGTACCAGGAATTATTTTTGTGGGTGCTCCCGAAGTATGTGCACCGGCGGTGGTGTATGTGGCGCGACGGTGTGGCTCAACGTGCTCAGCGTTAGGAATACGCTCGCCACTGCACCTCTGATTACTCTGCGTGGGTTTGCAGGTTCAAATCCCATGCAGGTATGATTATGTGCGAGAGGATTGCTGGACTCCTCGCTGCCGTAGGGTGGTTCACATAACCGCTGGTCGGTTACGGCTTCCTCCACCATCAAGTCCATGCTTCCGAAAAACAAATAATTAACTAATCCCATACCCGACATGGAATGGTAACCGGACGAGAGGCCGTAGTTCGCCATATGAATAAGCCGTTATATCGCCTTTTCTCTCCCCCGGGATAAATATGTACATCCTACCAAGTTAGGGTCATCAGGCTGTGCGCCATCTTAGTGGCACACACTGAAGGAGCACTCTTTTGTGATAATATTATAACTTTTTCTGCCGTATTGTTGTGTCTTGTATATTTTCACTAATCTTGGAATGCATTGTGCATATACATGTTCTTAATGCTCACTATTTCACAAAATAAATGATTTCCAAAACAACACAGCCTGCGTCTGTTTTAAAATATTGTGTCAAGTGGGAAGATGAGAGCTCAACTCTGTTCCGCGGTTATTTATGCACGTACGTACGTTTGGTTACAAGGAACGGCACCTGTCTTTGGAACTTGGGCGGATGTTTTTTAGGCCATGGTGGAGTTCAAAATAAGATAGGATTTGCTTTCGTTAGAGCGCTAAATGATTGTACTGCCACCCACAGCGATGGACTTATTAGCCTAGATCAGTGGCATACTTATCCATCTTATAGTACCCTAATGGCGCGGCGGTGTGGCTCAACGGGCTAAGCGGCTTGAGAATACGCTCGCCACCGCACCTCTAATTACTCTGCGTGGGTTCGCAGGTTCGAATCCCATGCAGGGATGGTTATGTGCGAGAGGATTGCTGGACTCCTCGCCGTCGTTGGGTGGTTCACGTAACCGCTGGTCGGTTACGGCTTCCTCCACCACCAAGTCCATGCTTCCGAAAACAAACAATACAGTAAAAACTAATCCCATACCCGACTTGGAATGGTAACCGGACGAGAGGCCGTGGTTCGCCATATGGATAAGCTGTCTTATCGGCTTTCCTCTCCCCCGGGATAAATATGTAAATCCTATCCTACCGTACCGGTATGATATACCATACCATACCGATAGTAAGTTTACACGCATCATCTAACATATCCAATACGGACTATAAAAACGGCGACAATTCATTCGAAGCCACCACAGCATCGCTTTTCAGGCCTCCATGCACCAGCACCCATCTGTATACCGGTACCGGTACCTGGATACAGCTTTAGGGAGGAACCTGCAAATGTGAAAGCATATTTTGCGCCCAACAGCGCCCTCGAGTGGCAACATTGCCCAACTAGCCACGCCCCCATGAAGTTTTCCGGCCCTTGAACCCATAAAAAATTTTCTATAAGTAAAGGTTCAGGTTGATTTCGACTCCATAATCAGCATACCAATAAAAATATTGGTAAAAATAAAAACTGATTATGAAATCTGGAGAGCCAGCAAAATCTTAGATAAGGTTTAGCATTGAATCACCTACAAACTGATTTACCGTATATGTTTTACGTTTCATAACCATAATTTTAATTCAAAATATTTATCCAACTACCAGTTCGGGAATGTCTGTTTTTGCGAGTTGAAAACGGTTTTATTGTTTCAGGAATTTATTTTATTTCATAAAATATCTATCTACGTACCGTTTGAACCACTTTAATGGCTATTCCTTGCAAAATTTTGAAAGTAGCAACTTAGCCAAAACTTGGACAATAAAAAAAAATTGGCTACCACTTATTCGATCCATACCTAAATTTTGGAAAAACTACTAAACTTGACAAATAGCATTCACGGAAAGATGCGGTGACTATTAGGGTACTATAAGATGGATAAGTATGCCACTGATCTAGGCTAATAAGTCCATCGCTGTGGGTGGCAGTACAATCATTTAGCGCTCTAACGAAAGCAAATCCTATCTTATTTTGAACTCCACCATGGCCTAAAAAACATCCGCCCAAGTTCCAAAGACAGGTGCCGTTCCTTGTAACCAAACGTACGTACGTGCATAAATAACCGCGGAACAGAGTTGAGCTCTCATCTTCCCACTTGACACAATATTTTAAAACAGACGCAGGCTGTGTTGTTTTGGAAATCATTTATTTTGTGAAATAGTGAGCATTAAGAACATGTATATGCACAATGCATTCCAAGATTAGTGAAAATATACAAGATACAACAATAGGGCAGAACAAGTTATAATATTATCACAAAAGAGTGCATCTTCAGTGTGTGCCACTAAGATGGCGCACAACCTGATGACCCTAACTTGGTAGGATGTACATATTTATCCCGGGGGGGAGAGGAAAGCCGATAATACGGCTTATTCATATGGCGAACTACTGCCTCTCTTCCAGTTACCATTCCATGTCGGGGATGGGATTAGTTAATTATTTGTTTTTCGGAAGCATGGACTTGATGGTGGAGGAAGCCATAACCGACCAGCGGTTACGTGAACCACCCTACGGCAGCGAGGAGTCCAGCAATCCTCTCGAACATAATCATACCTGCATGGGATTCGAACCTGCGAAATGCGGACCCACGCAGAGTAATCAGAGGTGCAGAGGCGAGCGTATTCCTAACGCTGAGCCACACCGCCGCGCCACATACACCACCGCCGGTACACATACTATGTTCAGGTTGTGCTCTATCTTGGTGCACATACTTCGGGAGCACCCACAAAAATAGTTCCTGGTACTGCAAACTATAGAATGTTCAATGAATAATTAACATGATTTAAAATAGCTCAGTTGGTACTGTAAAGTTGGAAAAGGAAAAAAACGAAAATATGTACAAAGATAAAAACATGATTGATAAATTGGCACATTCAAATATATAACCAGGGCTGATCATTTTTAATCTAAAAGTAAGTAAACTACACAAATTGGTCAGACGAAAATTTTGAATCGCCATCGTACGTTTGTGTTCACTGTTCACCTAAGTTGAATTCGTCTTTTTTTTCTTCAGTAGAGCCATATTTTCAAAAATGGAATTCGGAAATATTGTACAGGTCGTCCAAAAAGTTTCGCCCGATTTCATAGAAATAACAATTTCAAATTTGAATTAATTTTATTGAATGATAAATAGGAACTACAACATGCAACATTTATAACATCCAATTAAATAAAGGCTGACTATAAATCTTTTTTGTAATTGAAAAAAAAAATTTATTTGAATTATGAAGACTTTATAATCGGGCCAAACTTTTTGGACACCCTGTATATGACTTTTAACTCCCATTAGTTGAAAACGTATAGGTATTCGAAAACGCCCAGCCCTATATATACCGTAGTGTACATGAGGCAGAAAATAAATCATTTACCGGTAAGCATTTTGAGGCAACAACTCAGTGGAAGATTAATATTTTTTGAGC
Organism: Styela clava; assembly: GCF_964204865.1. Classification (NCBI taxonomy): domain Eukaryota; kingdom Metazoa; phylum Chordata; class Ascidiacea; order Stolidobranchia; family Styelidae; genus Styela; species Styela clava. The sequence continues at coordinate 13,643,740 of NC_135264.1, forward strand.
ACAAATAATTGGGTAGAGCACCATACTATTTATAATATACTAAACAATTTTATATGTTTTACTGAACTTAAACTAATTACTACATCATAATAATGAAACAAGTTACCATGTTAAACACTTGAAATCAACCATGATTAGATTTAATAATCCAGATTGTTGTTTTGGTTTTTCACATTTAATTTTGAATGTTCGTTTTCTCAATTTGGTAATTACATGGCCTAAATCGTCATTGATATTAGAACATTAGTATTATTATCACTGGGAATGGCCAATTATAAACTTTTGTTTCAAGACTCTTACATAAATATGATATTGAGAAATATTATTTGAGAACAAATTATCAACTCAATCATCCATCTCTCATACAATGGGTCTCAAATTAATGGCATGATGCATAAAAACTGTGTCATAAAGTAGATTCTCTCAGAATGAAGAAAAAAATTTTGGTCCCAAATCCAAATCAGTGGTGTAGAAAAACAAATATTCATGAATGATGTCGGTATTTTTCAGCAAGTGTTCAGCAGCTACAATTTCGCTCAAAACTTCACAACGACCAAAACACCATATACATATTTGGATCTCAACTCTCAATATCTATAATTCCTGGAAGCTTTACCATATGAATTAGGTGAAGTTTCAAACACATAAAAATAATGTCCTCATCCAACTGCTTACATTATACATACTCTTGTTCTTCGTTTTCCATTGTCACATCATAATCATTTTGTTCATTCGTGTAATCAACTAGATCTTCAGTTTCTTCATTATTTTCTTCTTCTGCCTCGTTGATGGCTTCAGAAATTTTATCTTTGTGTTTTCGTAAAATATGAACTCTTACCGACAATTTTAGGCAGGAACGGAAAGTACAGAAAGCACATTTAATTCTTTTCTGTTTCCTGTGCACCGAATTAATGTGTGAATCCAGTGTATATTGCTGACCGAATGATTTTTGACAAATCTGGCAAGTCCAAGGTCGTAGTTTCTCATGCTTTGTGACAATATGACGTTCGAGACTGATGTACCAAGCAGATTCGAAATTGCAATTTCCCATGTCACATCTAAATACTTTGTCTTTACGATGGACACATTTTTCATGACGTGTCATGGATCCTTTACGTGAACATTTATAATCACATCCTTCGTATTTACACTCATGTTGTTTTAGATCTTTATGCACACACATGATATGTGTCCTCATGTGACCACTATGTGTAGTTTTATATCCACAGTCTTCGCATTCTAATATTGTTCGGCCTGGTTTTCGTCCCGTCTTCGCTTTTGTTAGTGATCGTTTTAATACTTCCGGGACAATGGTGTAACTGTCGTCCACCGTTTCAATGTCCACTTCATCTTCTTCTTCATTGGAATGAGGTTTTGCCTTGCGCTTTCTTTTAGCAGAAAATTTATCCCTCGCTTCTTCGAATATTTTTGGTTGAACGTAACTACTGAATCTCACGTCCTTACATTTGTCCTTCATGATCCGTTTGATGTTACTTGCCGCTTCTGTATATTTTAATTTTTCATCTACGGAAACTAATTCTCTGTTTCCGAAAACGACCCCATTTCTCTTTTGCCCATGAGTTGAAAAGGGATTTCCGAGGGTTTTCCCGAGCTTGCGAACACCCAGTGCTTCATGATCAATAGGATTCCTCTTTACTCCCTTCGTTGTGAATCTCGGGGGAGACGAACTTCGCAACTTTGGAATGCAATCGTATACTTCTTTGTACTTTTCGTTTTCCTCGGATCTTGGAAATTTAGAGTACCGGTACCGGTAATTCAAATATAAGATTGTGTCATCCTTTTCGCCTGTCAATTCTTCATCAATATCTATATTGCTGGGAATCAAAGATTGCTGTTGTGCATCTCCATTTTCGGTATTTGATGTGTTTGTATCTTCTCTCAGGGAAGCAAATACGTTTCTGTTGCTCATTGTTTCATTTTGGTGTTTAATTCCGTACAATCCATGTTTTTCTACCTGCAGTATCATAGTAATAAAAATAAAAATTGTGAATTCAAGATTGCTAAAAAGAATGATAAAATAAAAAATCTTCCCTAATATTATAACTGCTTCAAAATTAAATTAGAAGCTCAATATCTCTTAAAATAATTAAAAACAAAGAATAGTGAAATTTGCTTTGTATTCGCTGTGGTATTTGAAATTTCTAATATTCATCAGTTTTTTTTACTACCATGATACATATTTATGAACAATTGAACCATACAAAAAGGGGAATGCTACATGGCATAGCAATAGCCAAAAATTCAATACAGATTGAAGGGTAGGAATGGGGAGGAATTCAACAAAAAATGTTGGGAACCACTGATATATTCATATGCTACATAAGGAAAAAAGCTTTATGCAAATTAAAGCAAAAGGCATGGTAGGCTTTGCTGTCTTAGATAGGATAACCAGTAGCCTATAAACATATCAATATCAACAATTTTGAAACAAACTAATCAATATTAATGCATTCACATTTATCTTTGAGCTGAACAAATTATGCTTTTTACGTAATAATATGAATATTTTCAATACAACTAGTTAATACTAAAATAAGATTCATTGCAATTCAATAATAAAATTTTAATTAACTTATTAACTACTATTACCATAGTTCTTACAGTTTGTTGTGTGTTAGATGAATAACGAGAAATGGAAAATGAATGAACATACGAATTCAAAACAGTTTTAAAATTTCAGGTTGTTCATCCATTTTAATGCAGTATAACCTAAAACCTTTAATTAAAACGTTGGACATGAAGAAGTCATATGTATTAAATATGACATCTTTTATATAAATAATAATTCCAATTCACAAAGTATGTGAAACACTCTTATCCTGATGATGATTTGGTGAAAACAAAATTTACCTACTAAAAATAAAAAATGCTTCGACAAAAAAAAATTTGCAAATGACCCATTTGAAATGTAGCCTAAATTTTGTGTCCAATACTTGATTAATAAAGCAACGCAGAATTTCAAAGTAGAATTTAGTTTTAATTCTATTTTATTACTATAATACTTGTTTATGCACACATTACAAAAATATTTAAACTGTACAAAAGCGGAAGTGTGACTTTGACGTAACAGAAAGGATTTGTTAAATATTGAATGAATAAAGTACGCTACTTCCAGTAGGGCAAAGGGAGAAATTCACAAAAAAAGGTTGGCAACCAGTAAGAAAGAGTATTCATTTAATATATATATAAGTTCCCTAAAATCAAAGCTCTGAGCCAAACTAAAAGGTGGAAAAAAATAAACATGATCAAGCATGATAAAATAAGCAAATTCAAGTCAGTGTGTCAGGAAAAAAATTAAGAAACAAAAATAGGATTCCAATAAGTCAATTGTAAAGAAAAACTATTAGAATAGGAAATTTTTCCAGAGAATAAAAACAAAAAGCACAGATGCACATTACAAAAATTATAATCAATTAACTTAAAACGAAAAAATGTTAGCATACTTAAATGAATAATGATAGATGTACAATACGACATTTCAAACTTTATCATATATTACCTTAAGATTTCAGCATACTAAAAAGGAAATAACTCTCACCCTGGCCGTTTGTTTAGCACTCTTGACTTTGCTTTTCAGAGTCCCATATTCATCAGCTTTTGACTGCTTCCCTTCATATGAATAAGTGTTACTCGTTGAATGAAGATCATCATCCTGAAACTTCTTAGATTTTCGCTTCCTTCCTGACCGCCTCAATTTTTCAACCACAGGAGCTGAGTTCCCTGTAGGGCTGCTGTCATTCGCAGTTTCCAAATTAGATTTTGTATTGTTTAGTTTTTTGGTATTTTTTCTAGGTGACATTATGTAGTCTTAAAAATAAAATAGCATGATAATCATTATTCAAAATGTAGTTAGATAACAAAGATATGAGAAAGGCAATAGTAATGTAGAATAACATATATTTGAAAAAAAAAATTGTTTTAGGAACTTTATTTTTGCTTTTTAAAATTACAGAACTTTCACTTCGGTAACTCATGTTTTTCTTCATCACCATTATTATAGTTCAAGAGGTTATTACAGCATTGATCATTTTTATGTAACAGCGCAAGTTTTTTATTCAGCCATGGTGATCGTTAGATTGGTAACTTCAGGCTGTGAGTTTCAGATTTACAGATTTATTGAACATGAAAATATTTAAGAAAAAATTTAAGAAAAAAAATCCTACAAAACAAGTACACACTTGAGTAATTAGCCTATCTAACATTAATTCATTAATATTGTACAATTTCAGAGATTTAAATATTGGCTTATCAAGCTTATAATAGTATTATATTCATATATTGAATACAGAAATAAGGCTGTAGAAAAAGTATTTGCAAATTCTGCAACCAAAATAAGAATAACTGCTTTGAAACTCTTTAGAAGATACTGTAGTGCAAGCAGCACCGGATTAACCATTAAACAATATAAGCACGTGCTTAGGGCACCAAGCAAAGAGGGGCACCACAGAAATTTTAGAGTAGAATTTTATATATTTTATCGGTGTTTATTAAAATATTACGAGTTCACCAGACGACTCAATCTTTAAAATGTTCGCTTATTTTTTGTCTTCAAGTATCATATTAACCTTCTTTATTAAAAATACACACTGAGACACGAAATGGTCACACGAGTAGTTTTTTTAATTGTTGTTGTTTTTTCTTCCTAGTATTCTCCTTGTTGCTGCATTTTGTTTTAAAAATACTTCTTTTCTCTTCAACAATTGGACCAATGAATTATTAGCATTATGTGGCGGTTCCATGATCGCATTTCAAGGATCTAGGGGTCAGCAAAGTCTGGAGTTTTTTGATAAGGTAGACCAGGGTGGTTCAAACCCTGTCATGCTGATACATTCCGTGCGGTCTACAAAACAATTTTAGCGTATATTTGTATCTAATAGCAGAACGTGTTTTTAGCTATTTCAACTGGGGTTGGGATCCCAAGATTAAACTTAGACGAACTTGGTTGTTATTTGACGATGGCACTAAGCTTGCTCTCGCTGCAAGTTTTTCAATTACTCAAATATAACAATTCGTAATAAAATGAGTGTCACAAGAAAGGTGACATAGGGAAAACACAGCGAGAACGTATTTCGTTGCCCATCACACAGTGCAGCAGTGAGATGCGGAAAATACAGCGGTAATTCTCTGGAATTAATTTTAAAATAACTGAAGGCTTTATATATCTTTTTTCAAAGAACGCCACCCACGCTACATAATAATAGTCTAATTAGAACGGTAAAATCTCTTAGTTTATTAAATTTAAAGGGAGTAAACTCCTTTCGATCACTTTTGAATTTTCTCCCACTTGCGGCCAGAAACCTTGAACCACACTGAGGTAGACTACTAGGTACCGATAAAATTTCTGTATGTCCACGTTCCTGCACTTACACAGCCACCCTCCAGCACTCTCAGACTCTGGCAATAATAATTTCAGAATTTTCAATTTATTAGGTTAGGTTGTAGGTACCGGTACCGTACAAGGTTGGACTAATGGATTACGGTTTCACATGTCCTGCAGTGATTTGCAATGGTTAACTTATTGCTATATTATTATTATTAATATAATAAAGTTATATAGAACTATCATATCTAGTCAGCGAAAGGGAGCAGGCATGCAGGAAAGCAGATGAGCGAATGTCCAGGTGATGAGCCATTTTTTGACTGGCATAATTTTTTGCCTTACAATTACAACTTGTCATATTGCCAAAATGAAGTTTAACTACAAAAAATGCTTCTAAGCGATGCCTTGCGAACGACACGATAAAAATACCTTTATGCTGAATAATGATATTACCGACATATAAATCGGAATCCTTGAGAAAAGCGAAAACAGGCCGGTGACAGCAATGTGCAATAAAAGCCCTAATCGGGTGATCACGTGACCCGTTCTTCCACATGTTTACAGCTTCAGCAAATATCGAAAATCAGTTCATGGCTTGCACATACTTTCAAAATTTCATAAATATATTATTTCAAATGCATGAATTTGGTATAGAAACATATTAATAGGGAATTATGAAACGTCATCGAGATGTCGCCAAAGGTTCACAAATCTGCAAGAGCCACCAATAATACGCTTGAAATTTTTTCAACTCCATTATCAGTAAAAATGCGATGCATCAACAATAACCTATACCTATATTTTATTTTACGTATAAATGAAATATGAATAATAAGTTCATCGGTAAAACGCGAATAAGGAAAAGTTCAGACAACTTTTCCTTATTCCATAGGTGTTGTTCTTGTTTCATCGGATTGAAAACATCGAAATTTACGAATAATGTGTCGCTAAAAACTTCAGTTTCAATCAGGAATTAACTCGCATTTGCACTGAGCAGCATTCAATATATATTAAATATATTGACTGACAGTTGACACACTATTTTAATTCAGAAATAGACTGTATTGTTTTGAAAATCATTTATTATGTGAATTAGTGAGCACTAAGAATATGTATATGCACAATGCATTCCAAGATTAGTGAAAATATACAAGATACAACAATACCGCAGAACGAGTTATAATTATCACAAGTGTAGTTCCTGGTACTGCAAATTTTAGAATGTTCAATTATTAACATGATTTAAAATGACTTAGTTGGTACTGTAAAGCTGGAATAGAAAAAAAGAAAATATGTACAAAGATAAAAACATGATTGATAAATTGGCACATTCAACAAAGATAACCAGAGCTGGGCATTTCAAATCGAATAGTATATTATTCGAATTGGTCACACAAAAATCTAAAATCGCCACCATCTTGTATGTTTACAATGACCTAAGGTTAATTTGTCAATTTTTTTCATCGAAGCCATATTTTTAAAATGCAATTTTGACCTATGAGTTTTTTTACGAGTGAGTTGTTGATTAAACGTTATATTGTGTGAACGTTCAGCGAAATGTCTGAGTGACAGATTCTAGCTTTTCAGAAATTTAAAAGTCATATGCAATTTTATAATCTTCTCAGTATTTGGGATTAAATTTCAAACCAAAAAAATTTCAATTCTGGAATCATTCAGATTTTAGAGTATTTGGAAATGCCAGCCTTATATATAACAAGATAAAAATGTACATGAGGCAGAAAATATCTCATTCAAGCATTTTAGGGGAATCACTCAGTGGAATAATATTACCTTTTGAGCAAAAATATTTGGGTCTAGTAGCACCATACTATTCATAATATACTAAAAATTTTATCTGGTAATGCTTTCAGAAAAGGTTTTTCATTGAATTTAAACTAATTATTCCACCATAGCAAAAAAACAAGTTACCATGAAAACAAAACCACTTGAAATCATCCGCGATAAAATTCAATCATCCTGATTTTTTTTTGTTTAAAATTGGTTTTTAAATTAAAATATTAAATGTAATTATTTTTGAATGTTCGTTTCCTAAATTTGGTAATTTTATGGCCTTAATTAATGTTGTATTTGTTCATTAGTATTATTATTAGATTGGCCAATAATAAACTTTTGCAACAAGACTTCTACATGAATATGACATTGGGAAATATTATTTGTAAACAAATTATCTCTCACATTATGGGTCTTAAATTAATGTCACTTGACACGATGCATTAAAACTGTGTAATGAAGTACAGGTGCTACCATAGTATGTGCAACAAAATGGCGGACACCTGAACATAGTATGTGTACCGGGTTAGGGTTAGGCCATAATTTTATTCCAATTTTCTTTCTATTACGAGTTTGGGGACGAGTGACTCCCATAGTATTTGTACCTGAAATTATGGCCTAACCCTGACCTGGTACACATACTACGTTGCAGTGTCCGGCATCTCGTTGCACATACTACGGGAGTAACAAAGTACATTGGTTTAATAGTATGAGGAAAAATTTTGGTCCTAAATGCACATAAGTGGTGTAGAAAAACAAAATTTAGTTTAGGTTAATTGATTCATTTTAAAAGTCAAAATATTATACATATTCATGTCAAGAATGTTTAAATCTTGGTTCGGGTAACAGTTGGCATATATATCATTATTTTTCAGCAAGCTGTATACTTGAATTCTGAATTGAATAGCGTGGAGTGACACAAATTTTATACAGCATAATTATGGGTTTTTCTAACCCGAACATGGCTCTGCAAAAGTAGTCTGGTAACGAGCGATTATAGTTTGAGCAGACCGGAATCTTTCCGCTCCCAACTAATTTATTACACACGGGGTGGAGTGGCAGGCATGGGATTGAACTGAAGATTTTAACCAGCGATGCAGTCATCATTAAGTCTAGTGTCTTGCTCTAAAAGCCACAGAGACCAAAACGGTACTCCCATAATGTGTGTACCAGGTTGAGCCATAATTTTATGCCGATTTACCTTATTTTGTTCTAATAAGAGGTCGAGCCTGTTTGTGTTAGCCAAGTGAATATACCCCCTGCCCATACGTTCATTCCCTTTATACAACTTGATGTAAAATAGGCAAACAAAATTAGTTACATCCATATTGGTGCACACATTTCTGGAGCACCACCAAAACACCCTACATATTTGGATCCCAATATCCATAATTATTGAGAGCTTTACCATATGAATTAGGTGAAGTTTCAAACTCACAGAAATAATGTCTCTATCCAACTGCTAACATTATGCACACTCTTGTTCTTTGATTTCCATTGTCACATCATAATCATTTTGTTCATTCGTGTAATCAACTAGATCTTCAGTTTCCTCATTATCTTCTTCTTCTGCCTCGTTGATAGCTTCAGAAATTTTATCTTTGTGTCTTCGTAAAATATGAGCTCTTACTGACATTTTTGTGCAAGAACGGAACGTACAAAATGCACATTTAATTCTTTTCTGTTTCCTGTGCACCGAATTAATGTGCGAATCCAGTGTATATTGCTGACCGAATGATTTTCGACAAATCTGACAGGTCCAAGGTCGTAGTTTTTCATGCTTTGTGACAATATGTCTTTCAAGACTGATGTACCAAGCGGATTCGAAATTGCAATTTTCTATGTCACATCTAAATACTTTGTCTTTACGATGGACACATTTTTCATGACGTGTCATGGATCCTTTACGTGAACATTTATAATCACATCCTTCGTATTTACACTCATGTTGTTTTAGATCTTTATGCACACACATGATATGTGTCCTCATGTGACCACTATGTGTAGTTTTATATCCGCAGTCTTCGCATTCTAATATAGTTCGGCCTGGTTTTCGTCCCGTCTTCATTTTTGTTAGTGATCGTTTTAATACTTCCGGGACAATGGTGTTACTGTCGTCCACTGTTTCAATGTCTACCTCATCTTCTTCTTCATTGGAATGAGGTTTTGCCTTGCGCTTTCTTTTAGCAGAAAATTTATCCCTCGCTTCTTCGAGTATTTTTGGTTGAACGTAACTACTGAATCTCACATCCTTACATTTGTCCTTCATGATCCTTTTGATGTTACTTGCCGCTTCTGTATATTTTAATTTTTCATCTACGGAAACTAATTCTCTGTTTCCGAAAACGACTCCGTTTCTCTTTCGCCCGTGAGTTGAAAAGGGATTTCCGAGGGTTTTCCCGAGCTTGCGAACACCCATTGCTTCATGATTAATACGACTCTTCTTTACTCCCTTTGTTGTGAATCTCGGGGGAGACGAACTTCGCAACTTTGGAATGCAATCGTATACTTCTTTGTACTTTTCGTTTTCCTTGGATCTTGGAAATTTAAAGTAATTCAAATATAAGTCTGTGTCATCCTTTTCGCCTGTTAATTCTTTATCAATATCTATATTACTGGGAATCGAAGATTGCTGTTGTGCATCCCCATTATTAGTATTTAATGTGTTTGCATCTTCTCTCAGGGAAGCAAATATGTTTCTGTTGCTCATTGTTTCATTTCGGTGTTTAATTCCATACAATCCTCGTTTTTCTACCTGCAATATCATAATAATAAAAATAAGAATTGTGAATTCAAGATTGCTAAAAAGGATGATGGAATAAAAAAATCTTGCATAATATTATAACTGCTTCAAAATTAAATTAGAAGCTCAAAATCTCATAAAATAATTAAGATCAAGGAATATTGAAATCGTACCAATAGTAAATGAGTGTATAAGAAGGAACATACTGGGATTTCCACCTTATTAAGGAGGAATTTTACCGTTTCGGGGTAAGGAATTTTGATTCGTATTCTCTGTAGTATTACTAACATTATTTAATTTTAATTATTATTAAAATGCATATTCATGAACATATCATAAACTACTTGAACTATACAAAAAAGAGGAGTGCGACATGGCATAGCATTAGGTAATGATCTATCACAGACTGGAGGAATAAGTATAGATGGATAAAAGATGTGTGCTCGCTATTTGATATTCTCATTAGGGATGGGCACTATCGAATAATTTACTATTCTAGAATAGTTAAATCTAATCCAGAATACAGAATCCTATTCTATTTTTCATACTTGTTCAAATAGTGGGAATTTCCACATTGCTGGATTTCGATGTTAAAAAATTGTAAATGTATTATTTATTTGAAAGTGTCCTGAACATTGGATTTCATTTGATACTAAACAGGCATTTCCCAGGACAATAAAATTTAAGAATATTACAATATTTTGTGCCTTCCAATCGTTCCAATTGTATGTAATCCCTAATTACTGATATGCTAAATTAAGACACGCTTTACACAATTTAATAGTAAGCGGCTGAATACAAAAATATATAGGAAACGGCGATAAATCTTTTTTTTTTATTAATGTTAGTCTGCCGAGTGTAACATACACGCTGAGAGTTAATCAGATGCAGGACCAGCGTGTGGCCTGCAACCTATGCGGCCGTTGTAATTATTAAATTTAACCACTATTAATTGAAATCAACTTTTTATTCTGTGCGAGCAAGACTCGTGAAATACCAAGTTTCCGTAAACGCGATTTCGTACTTAGTTGTTAGGTAATATAACATCTAAAGAATAATTCATTTTCTATGATTATCGTTAAATATCATTATCTACCCAGACTTGGCCCTACTCAAACTCAACACGTCACTATCTTCGCCAGATGTGGCAATTTTTTTTAAATTTATCGGCAACTTAAATACTGCAAACACTCGATCAAACGTGCGTCTATCTTGAACGATAAAAACGGACAGAAAATATGTTTACTTTTGAAAGTGAAATTTAAATGTGACAGATTTTCGCGTTTTGCGATATACCAGAAAAAAATAGTATAATAAAATTATTTGAAAATGTTTGATCCAAATTAATCGCAAGTAACATTTAACACCTTGGCATTTTTTGGGAAAACTCACAGTTCGCGAAAATCATTTAACGGTAATGTAAATTGAAGCAAGGCACGCCTGTAAAAATTGAACGTCGCTGCAGTCAGTTTATCGGAATGTCACGAGTCGGCACAAATAATTATTATTATACGCAACTAGATAGTAAAGCGGAAAATGCAATAATGGTGCAATAACGACTCTTCGCTGTGATGTGTTCATCGCTGTAGTCTTGTTATGAATATGCCGGGCGAGATAATTCGAATACTTTGGGATTCGAATCCTCGGGATTCGATATTCTATATTGCCCATCCCTAATTCTCAGAACACACAAAAAACAATATTTGATGGTCGCCACATTTGACTTGGACATACAGAATTATGCCGAACTTTTAGTGCGATCAGAGTTATGCGTGTATAAGCCGACCCCTCAGTTTAGCAACTTTTTTTTGAGTTCTGAACTCGGCGAGGATATACAGTAGCAGGAATAGGGAGGAATAAAGAGTTTCAATTGGAGGATTTCAACATAAAAGGTTGTGGTTCCACTGATATATAGAGTATGAATAAATAGTAGTTTACTAGTGAAGTTGGGAATGCAACAAATTATAAACATCCATCATTCTATTACCTATGTTAGGATACAGTACAGAATTTCGAGGGGCATGGTAGGCTATGCTGGTTGTCCAATTTAAAAAAAAAAGGGATTAACATATCAACAATTTTAAAATAACCTGATCAATTTTATTGCATTCATATTTATATTAGCCGTAAACAAGCTTGACATTTTACTTTTTCTGTGATAATACGAATATTTTGAATGTGATTAATTGAAATATATTGCTATCCAATCAATGAATGAATTGTTTTTCATAAACAGTGTGCCAGTCGAGTTTCACGAATTAAATTGTGTGTTGCATAGATACTGAATAAATGAAAAGTGAATGAATATACAAATTCAAAATTGTTTTAAAATTTAAGTTGTGCACTCATTTTGATATAGAATACCTTCCTCATCAATACGTTGTACATAAATAACGATATATATTAAATATGACATCTCGTATATAATTAATAGTTCCATGACAAACAATATATGAAACACTCTCATCCCAATGATGATTTTGTGAAAACAAAATTTACTGAAAATAAAGAAAGATTTGACAAAAAAAAATTAGCAAATGACCCATTTTACATGTACACTTTGTGCCCAATACTTGATTAATGAAGCAACGTAGAATTTCTTCCTCAGAGAAATTCTGCCGTTCTTGGGGCCATTCATAGGGGCAAATTCTGTTTCTGTAGTATTACCAATATTATTTAGCTTTAATTCTATTTTATTACTATATTACTTATATTTATGCACACATTATAAATTATTTAAACTGTACGTTAGCGAGTGTGACTTTGGCGTAACAGAAAGGATTTGTTAAATATTGAATAAATGAAGTATGCTACTTCCAGTAGGGCGAAGGAAGGAAATTAACAAAAATGTTAGGCAACCAGTGAGAAAGACTATTGATCCAATATATATACAATTTCAATACAATCAAAGGGTGACCGTACATTTGAACCCATGTACATTTGAACCCATGGGTTAGGTTTAGTAAATGTATTGTAATGTATTGTAAATGTATTGTATTGTAATTCAAATGTAATGGAACCCAATCAAAGTATTGAACCCATCTGCAAGTACAAAAAGTTTGATGAACATGACCAGGCATGAGAAATAAAAAACGAATCCAATTCAATGGTGTCAGGATGAAAGGCTAGGTAAAAATAGGATTCTGATAAGTGAAATATAAGAAAAAAAACAGTTAGAATAGAAAATTCCGAGGGGGTATAAAACAGAGAATTAAAGTTCAGATGCACAACGTTTGTAACAAAAGTTATAATATATTAACTAAAAATGGAAGATTTTAGCATACTAAAGTGAAAATATTTCTGGAAGACATACAGTATGACTCACCTTGACTGGTTTCGCATTCTTGGCTTTGCTTTTCCTGGTCCAATATTCATCAATAATGAAATGGATGTTACTTGTGGACTGAAAATCATCATGAAACTTCCTTGATTTTCTTACCCTGCCTGATCGTCTCGGGCTTATATTTGATTGATTCAAATTATCAATCACAGGAGCAGAATTCTTAGTTGGGCTGCTGTCATTTTCAGATTCCAAACTAGGTTTGGTATTGTTCAACTCGTTTGTATTTTTTGTAGGTGACATTATCTTGCCTTATAAAAATTTAAAAAAAAAATAGCATGAAATTCGTTATTTGAATATAGTCAACGAGAATTGATATGAGAATAGTGAATGGTACGATGGTGTAAAAGTAGGCTAGCTCAATTTAAAATACAATAGTACTATAGTACAATTGATAATTGAATAAAAAAAAAAAATTTGTGAAATTGAGGATCAGATATTTCTAATTTTTAAACAACTTTTCTATAAAATACTTAAGTGAATATAGATTCAAACTCTGATCAAAAAACCAGTGCAAAAAGTGTTATTTTTATTTCCTAATTTTTTCAATTATAAGTTTTCTTAAAATTTCAGTAGCCCTCCTCGGCGGATTGTTTTATATTTAGTAATTAGGGATGGGCAATATAGAATACCGAATCCGGAGGATTCGAATCCCAAAGTATTCGAATCCAACGGGATCCTATATCAGGATTCGGTTTCCGCCTTTCCGGCGCCATGCGGCAATTTTTGTATTTCGGGTTTCTAATTTATCAATTAAAGACGAGCGTTTTTTCTCGCGTGGATATCGAACGAGCGTTTTTTCTCGCGTGGAAATCTCTCTCGTTTAAAATTACTTGCGTCTGCTCATAAAGTCGGTAAACATCAAACACTGTAATCTCAATCGGCATATTCAGAACAAGAAGTCGGCGAAGACTCGTTATTGCAACATTTTTGCGTTTTACTGATTTGCTTTAGTGCATAGCTAACGCATAATATTAATAATTATTTGTGCCGACTTACTAGCGATAATCGGATTGCAACAATCTTTAATAGTTTACAGACGTGCCTTGCTTCATTTTACATTAAATGATATCTCGCGACTTGCGAGTTTTCTCAAAAAATGATGCATGTAAACAAAAGCCAGGTGTTCAATGTTATAACATTGCTTGCGATTAATTTAGATCAAATATTATTTACGAATAATTTTATTACACCATTTCCGAAATACAAAGTTATATCGCAATACGCGAAAATCTGTCACATTTAAATTCCACTCTCAATACATTACATTTCTTTCGGTCCTTTCCTATCGTTCAAGATAGACGAAGTTGCCGCATCTGGCGTAGATAATGACGTATTGAGTTTAATTAGGGCCAAGTCTGTGTAGATAATATTCTGTAACGATAATCATAGAAAATGAATTCGTCTTTAGATGTTATCACCTAATAACTAAGTACACCATTTTCCGAAATACAAAGTTATATCGCAATACGCGAAAATCTGTCACATTTGAATATCACTCTCAAATGATTACCGGTACATATTTTTCGGTCCGTTCCTATCGTTCAAGATAGACGCACGTTTGATCGAGTGTCTGTAGTATTTAAGTTGCCGATAAATTTGAAGAAAAAGTTGCCGCATCTGGCGAAGATAGTGACGTATTGAGTTTAAGTAGGGCCAAGTCTGGGTAGATAATGATAATCATAGAAAAGGAATTAGTCTTTAGATGTTATTACCTAATAACTAAGTACGAAATCGCGTTTACGGGAACTTGGTTTTACGAGTCTTGCTAGCACAGAATAAAAAATTGATTTTGATATAATATAGTGGTTAAATTTAATATTTCACAACGGCCGCATAGGTTGTAGTGGCCACACGCTGGTCCTGCATCTAATTAATTCTCAGCGGGTATGTTTTAGTAAACTCGGCAAACTAACATTGAAAATGATTTACGCCCTTTCATATCTATTTTTGTATTTAACCGCTTACTATTAAAGTGTGTAAAGCGTGTCTTAATTTAGCATTTCAGTATTAAGGGATTACATACATTTGGAACAATTGAAGGAAAAAATATTGTAATATTCCTAAATTTTATTGTCCTGGGAAATGCCTGTTTAATATCAGATGGAAACAAATGTTCAGGACATTTCCAAATAAAAGATAATTTCGTAGTAATACATTTACAATTGTGTGGAAATTCCCACTATTTGAATAAGTATGAAAATAGAATAGGATTCGGTATTCTGGATTCGATTTAACTATTCTAGAATATTCTAGAATAGTAAATTATTCTATATTGCCCATCCCTATTAGTAATAATCATATTCCTAACAGTTTCATGCTAGTGCTGCACTTTTCAGTTCCCCAAATTTGGTCAACATATTGTAATGCAAAAATAAAATAGAAAATAATAATATTTCAATTTGAATTCATTAAAATCAACTTTTTTGAAAATAATTTTGAAAATACGCTGTGATTCTGATTAAACTATATTTTATATAATATTTTATAAGACTGCAGGATTGCGAAGTAAGAACAGCCTAATACTGAAAAACACAAACAATAAATTTTTTCTCATATTTTACTTTCCATGTTTACAGCTTTTCATAGCAAGCTAGATCAGTAACCCATGTTTTTTTTCATCACCATATTAAGGTTCAAGAGGTAATTACAGCATTGGTGTGATCATTAAAAATTATTATTTCTTTCAGCTGAACCAAAAATAATTTCATAATCATAATTCATAGGGACGTTTTTTATACAGTCATGGTTACCGCCAGATTGTTAACCTCTGGCTTCGAGTTTCAGATTTATTGAACATGAAAATAATTCAGCAAAGATTTGAGAAAAAATTAAAAATCCTACAAAAAACTTACACACTTCTGTAATTAGCCTATCTAACGTTAATTTATTAATATTCTACAGTTTGTGAAATTCAAATATTGGCCTATCACTGTATCAAGCTTATAACAGTGTTATATTCATATACCTGTATAATGTACCGTAGGTACTGAATACACAATAAAACTGTGGAAAAAGTATTTGCAAATTACCATATGCAACCAAAATAAGAATAACTGCTTAAAATAACTATTTAGAAAATACTGTAGGCCTATGTTAAAAATATATCTCCATGCATCTGTTGATGCACTTACATAGCCACCCTCCTGCTCTCCAGGCCAGTCTGTCAGCACTGTGGTTGACTGGTGATAATAGTTTCAGAATTTCAATTTAATACCGGTAGGTTACAAGGTTAAACTACTGGCAGACTGGATTACGGTTTCGCCTGTCCGTCTGTGATTCGAATGTTTTAACAATCAAATCTAGTGAGCGAACGGTAGCAGGAAAGCAGATGAGCAATGTGAATGTCCAGGTGATGAGCCATTTTTTGACTTGTATAATTTATTGCCTTACAACTTATCATATCGCCAAAATGAAGTTCAACTACAATAAATCCTTTTAAGCGATGCCTCGCGAACGGCACGATATAAATACCTTTGTGCTGAATAATAATATTACCGACACAAGTATCGAAATCCTTCAGCGAATCCAGAAAAGCGAAAACAGGCCCGCCGGTGACTGCAATGCGCAATAAAAGCGCCAATCGGATGATCACGTGACTCGTGCTATCACATGTGTACCTCTTCGGCTGATATCAAAGTGACTATAAATATAGTCACTTTGGCAGATATTAGTAAAATATCGAAAATCATATCTTGACTTGTACAATCTCGACTTGTACATACTTCCACAATTTTATAAATATATTATTTGAAATACATGTATTTCCTGTACAAATGCATTAATTCCAAATTACACAACGTTCTCGAGATGTCGCCAAAGTTTCATAAAAATTCAATAGCCACGAAAATAATACATACCAGTAAGTTTTAACTCCATTATCAGTACAAATGCGATGCATCAACAATAAAGTATGATGTTCAAATAAATTATGAATAATAAGTTATAATAATAAGTATAATAATAAGTATAATAATAAGTATCGGTAAAATGTTGATGCGCGCATTAGGGAAAGATCAGACGAAATTAGTCAAAATTGAATTGTAATTCCATGCAAGTTATTCTGGTTTCATTGAATTGAACACATCAAGTCGAAATTTAAAAAATAGTGTGTCGCTAAAAGCTACAGTTTCAATCATGAATAAACTGGCAACGAAGATCATATTTATCTGGTGTTGGGAAATCATATTATAATGCAAGAGAGCAATGCTCAAATATAGGGACACGAAATTCGAAACAAAGTAGTACAGGTATGCAGTCTTTTATAGTAGACTACCAGTACCGCAATCTGCTCGACTGACGAGAAAGTATGTATGTATGATTATTTTCCGCATAATGTAACAGTATCTGCATAATTATTAAATAGTGTAAAAGAACGGAACCGCCACAATGTGCCCAATTTTTTATGACGTCATCGCACAAAAAGTAATGAATGCCATAGAGCCCAGAGAAAGAAAGAAAAGTACTAGCCTTCTAGCAAAAAAATACAATCTTTACCCATAAGAAGAAATATAGCAACAGGAACAAAAATATAGTAATTCCGTGTAATTTATCCACAGAACCTTTCAGCAAATATGTGTGTTTCTCATTTTAAATTGCGTTATAAGTTTTGCCCGATTCTAAATCGTGTTCACTTTTTTTGTCCGCTTGTATTATTACTTTTTATGGGTTGGCGCGTACTTGTACATTTCAAACTTTATTTTAAGTTATGCTTGCCTTCCAAGTATCTCTGCATTTTGTTTGTCTGTTTATTTTTTGTGTTGTTTCATTTTATGTCAGAATGCCGAAATAAATTGATTGAATAACAAAACGATCCATATATATGAGAAAGTCTGACCTTGTTCAGAAGAAACGTTACAGAAATCTATTTGTGTTAGTGTGCAGCAAGACTCTTGAATCACTTAGGATAGTTATCTTTACACCCTGCTACAGCATCCTTGCAATATAAGCATACGGAACCACCGGCGTAAAAGAATAGAAGACGGAGAAGTAGTAAGTCCCGTAAAAACCCAATTGAATAGCACAACTTATTTATGTTTCAATAATTTTAATATTTCGTTGCCGTTCAGCAGTCCGCGGCGTATGAAGTTTGCGAACAGCTGGTTTAGAGAGCACATGACAAACTTCAAGGCAGATAAAAGATCGGGGATAGCGCCGAGAATTTTGATTTTGTTATGAAATTCCATATATGTGTTGGTCTGAGTTGACCCCAAAACTTTTGACGCAATGATCTTCCAGGTGTTATAGTATTGTATTTCAAGGTAAGATATGGAAGAAATTGTGAGTATAATGTCCAAATATTATGGCAATACCAAACCTAATTTAGATCCTATATAGGCTGTAATGGAATTTACCAATTTCATGAAGTAACTTAAGTTTGCTTTAAAACTTCAAATGTATAAAATCGAGTAGCATTTTTACGTTTTGGATTAACTGCGGGCAAGGACGGTTCGTCGGTTTCTGTTTTAGCGACAATCCAAGTTTACAATCCAATGATTAACTGGTTTGGTCTATTCATACACAACCGGGACTGGCAGCTATAGACGACTTATCAGCTTAGAATCCTAAATATTTCACACTAAATAAATAATAACAATCCCAACATATATTTTATTGTAATTACGAGAATTTATATTTACCCCAACACAGGTGTATTATAAATTGAATTGGGATATTTTTTTTAATTTTATTATATATATTAAATAAAAAATGTTCTAGACATTTTTGAGATTTCTCAGTTTAATCCTTGAAGTTGACACATGCAATTTGCCGTGGTATTTCACGCACAATTTCACATAGCGTAACCTCAATGTGCACCTGGCACTTTTCCATTAGGAAGTTCCGAGACTTTGAATAATTTTCAAATTACAACCTTTACACAAAACAAATTGTGTCCGAAAACTGGCAATTTGAAGACTATTAAATACTTTTAAAACCGTTTTGAATTAAACCGCTTATTTAAACTACCAATTTACAATTAAAGAAATAATTCTTTCATGAAAACTCACAGGGACGGATACCGAAACCCTCAATATTCTGCTCAAATTGACTATTGCAAATGGAGAATTGATGGCTGACTAAATTTGATGTCATCTAAGAGTTATTCTTTTTCAACATGTGTGATTTTAAAAGCCCATCTTTTTTAGAATTGACATTGACAACTTCGGACCTCTATAAACATTTAAAATATAATCCAATCACCTTCACTAATAATTTATTGGAAAGAGCATCGAGAGCACTTTTGATATATATTAAAAAATTACAGGCAGAAACATTAGTTTTTTATAATTACGATTTTAAAACATCTTGTTTGTCAGGGGGTACCTATCTTCGAGAGTTTGGTATGAACGTATTTTTCATTTACTGGAGTCATACTTGCGGATAGCGGATAATCCGAAATGCACGAGAGGACAAAATTCTCTGAATATATACTAAATACAAATGTCATCTTCACGTCTTACCAATGAACGAAATTTGACTGTACATCGTCAGCCATATCAAAATCCGTCCGCTTAACTACCTCCATATATATTCAACTGTACGTTAATTTACAAGCAGTTGAAGTAGCTAACTCGTAATGTGTCGTTGATGTTGCGGTTTACGACAAAACTTCAACTTCAGATGATAGAAAACATCCGATCTGGTTTGACACGAAAAATATTGCTGTTCAGGGCAAATGGAAAGCAATTGGTTTGTTTGTCTAACTTGGTCACGGTAGTGCTAATGTTTTAGTTCACGCCAGTTTGGCGACAATTATGTCTAGACGACGATTGAGAATAAGGTATGTTTTTGAAAAATGCAAAATATTTAAAACCTAAATCAGAATGACTTATCTACTGATGATACTCTGCAGTTCACTTTATAGAGAAAGTGTGAGTTGGTCTCGCTTTTAATTCGTCTTTGATGCCTTTCATAGGTAATGAACCCCGCGCCCACACATCAAGGTGATGATGACATCTTGTCAAGAGCAACGGCGCCTACATTAATATGCGACAAGACATTATACTTCAGAATTGTCTGTCACCTTTCTGACACGATTTCAGCTTTGACTTAACAAAGATGGCGTAGTTATTTTTAACTGTGTGCAATTATGAAAATATAATCATATATTCATATATCATGTTGCTTAGTTTTACCGCAGATTTCAAGTTGTTTTGAAGTCAAATCATTACTGACATCTGAACACATAAGCCAAGCCCAAACTTTTATTTATCATATATTCCTGAAGCGTACCCACTAACGGAAAACAAAATTTTATTTGTAAGTGAAATAATTTTTTTTTATATTTTATTGAGCTTTCACCAAAACGACCAAGGCGTCAAGGAACACATTTCAAATTTTTATCATAATACTGATTTTTTTCAAAATTTCAAATCGTTGCTGAATAGAAAACCATAACTATCATAACTATGAAATAGTTTTTCTGTTATAAGTTTATTGTACGAATAGCGCTATCGTAAAAGCCAAATCAGCTTATATATTGCTATGCAATTTTTAGAATCCTAAATATATACGTAAAAATATCATTGACACGGTGGTGGTCTCTCTTTCGTCACAGCTTAAATGGATTGAAATCTAAGCAGATGATTGATCGTTTGCAATTTTTCCCAAGAAAATTGTTGTTGGTAATTCGATAGTATGATAATCGCAGTTTAAAAGGATTTCTTATAATACATAAGAATTGTATTAAATAATCTGCAGCACAAAAATTGAATAAACAGAATATAAGATTGGCACAAAATGCCTTCACAGGGACGATAGCTACGACGTTCGTAGAAATTTGTTAGCTTTACAAATATTATTATGAATTTCGGTTTTAATAGATGTTTTCTATTTTACACGTCTGTAATAACCACATCCTATCAGCGACCCTAAGTAACACGAAATTATACCACAAAAATAAATATTGCCAGGGGTCGAATTCCGAAAGTATTTGGAACATATTTTTGTGAAGTATTTTGTTTCAAACCCTGATGTTATTTAGGTCGCGTTGTCACATTTTACACTTCGGAAGACAGAAATAATTGAACGAAATAAAACATTGTAATAAGAAGACTCAAAACTTCAAGAACAAATTCAAGTATTTTATAAAAGTTATACTCGATATTTTAGGAGCACTTTTCTGGAAATGGTTTTCAATCAAGGACGAGAATGTCAATGATGCAAATTACTTCGCCACTCAGCAGGTGGCATTGCCCTTGAGTGCCATATGTTAAGTAATTGCGTTTGAAATAAGTTCATGATCGTAATTTAAACTTGGAAATATTAAAAAAACCGCAACTTTTGAATTATTCAAGAAATTTTGATTTGAGTGTTTGACATTGAAACGTCGCAAAGAGATAGTTTGAAACATGTAGGAAATGACTGTGCAAAGTTTGAAAATGAAAGTGGAGGTTTAAGGTCGTTTGCAATTATTTTTTACCATATTTACTACAAATTATTTTCTATGGGACTAACGCTGTTAGCGACGCTGTTCGTATCGTCTTTTATTTGAGTATTTTAGTCGTTTAGGTTTTTATTTTATTCTTATTTTATTTTGAGGGATGGGGGTCGAATAGCAATATCATTACACTACATATGGTGTACACAACATTGATCTTAAATTACCAGTACTTACAATGGTTGAAGCCGCTAGATGGGCAATACTTCTATTTTTCAAATTTTGAAAAAGATTTGATTTTTCAGATTCGCGGCCTTCGCGTCCATATATTTAAGCTTTGTTCTTGTGTTTGATTCTTAATATTTTTTCCCCAAATACAAACTCGTGTATTAAATATACAAACTTCAATTTGAGAGTGTAATGATTCTTCCATCTTTTCACAGTTGTACTAACAGCGAACAACAGAATCAAAAATTAATATATAACAAAAAAATTTAGACACTCCGATCACAGAAATATTACGATTTTAAATTATTTCAAAGTTGACATAAAGCGTCACAGTCTGTTTATTGTTAGGGTAGCGGAACCGTCAGCTGTCCCGTATTCATTCGTAGATCTGCAAATGTAATCTCCGATGTCAGTTTCTTCAACTTTATCCAAAGTTAGCCAAGTTGTGAGCTGATACTTCCCAGGTCCGCCTCTCATCTGAAAGCATAAAAAGCATATATTTACACAAAAATATCAGTAAAACCGTCATTTTTGTATTATTCTACAGTAAAGCATTGCTTTAAATTAAAATTTTGCGTTTATTTTCATTTGTCGGCATATTTCATGACATGTTTATGTAATAAATATTAAAATTGGATTACGCTAAACACTTAAAACTTTCGGCGCACGACTTTTGTGACCGCAAGATTGCAGACATTGACTCATCAGGATCATATTTCCGAAAAGTGAAAAGTTTGAGCTTTGTTATATGACCTTCGGTATAAAAATTTAGCAAATCGGTCTGATCGAAACAAGTATTACCTCAGTTAGAGAGCATTTTAGTACCCTGAATATTGTTCTCATTTTCCATATATACCAATTGCAGTAAAACAATACCTGAAGACTTACAGGCAGCGGGTTTTGTACTCGTGATCGAGGCAGGTGGTATCGCTTGCTTACGATATACAGGTTGACCAAAAAAAGAGAACCCCAGTATGTAGTATATGTACCAGGTTAGGGTTAGGTCATAATTTTATTCCGAATTTCCTTATTTTAGTTCTATTACGAGTTTGGTGACTGTCTGTGTTAGCCAAGTGAATATCCCCCTTCATATAGGTTTCAGTCTTTTTACACAACTTGATGTAAAATAGTCGAATAAACTTATAGTTATCTGGAGCGCCCCCAAAATTTCATAATTACTTCTACGAAGATGAAAAAAATTTATTAACCACTTGAACTGTTGTTTGTGCTATAATTGTACTCGAAAGGTTCAGTAATCTAGAACATTTTTTACACAAGTTCCAAATAACCTATATTTTTTTTTATTTGGGATCACTCTGTATCTGGTTGAACCAGTCGTTCTCAAACGGCTGGGCGCGGCCCGTTGAGAATCACTGAATTAAACTATCAAACGATTTAAAATGAAGCTCACTTGTGTAACGGCGTGATTTAGGTATCCCGGAAGTTCTATTTCTTCCGTTTTTCGCTTCTCTTTGTTGGTCTTGAACCATTGGATTCTAGGCAGAGGGAATCCCGACGTTTCACATCGAAATGAAACGACGTCCCCCGTTTGCGAAACGGTATTTTGCGGTGCAGAATCAATTGTCGGAACTGAAAGAATAAAAACAAGAGCAATACTGAACGATTGTGCATTACAAATTCATTCAAGGTTGACATTACTAACTCTAGCATTTATAATAGTGATTATCTCTCTATTGTAAACAAATTAAACTCTTCTGGTATTTTATGGGATTAGGTTATTTTCACAACAGACAATAATAGTAATATTGACCGGATTTTAAAATTGAGAAAGGAATATCACAGACAGAAGTAGAATTTGGACACATTTATAATCCATATTTCAGGATCGAAAAAATATGATCGTTACATATCGTTACGAATACTACCATTTTAAAATCTTTGCAGCCATGTTTAGCCCCCAATTTGTTCCAATTTTAAACAAAACTTACCCGTGTTGCATGGACCAGGGTGTGAAATACTGATCGATATTTTTTGCGATTTTAATCTAGCAGCAGATTCTCTGAATTCACAAACATTTTCGTAAGTTGCATTGTTGCTTCCACACACGGTAGTTCGTTCAGTGCAGGAACAAATACCTGTACGTCGTAGAAAATAGAGATTTGGAAGTTAGTGTTTGGGTCCACTGGAATGTTTATCGCTTTATTTACTAGACATACTGGACGGGCAATAGTCATTTCAGAAAAAGATTTCCGAGACCAGTCAATTTTATCACAAATCCAACTTTCTATTCTTACTGTAACCATTTGATTGGCGTTTTGGTTCGAAATGTATTGCCAGTTTTCATCTAATTCAAAACAACACGCTTCAATTGTGCAAAAGACCTGCTTTTGCATTAATAAATTGGCTAAAATATTTGGAACTGGTAAGATATAATCCCTCAGACCAAGACCCAGCAGCACTGCTTTCAGTTACTTCTCATCCACTGGAATGAAGGCGTGAGTGCGAGGGAGTCTACAATTAAAGCACTTTATTTACACACCATGTTTCCAACTTTTCCTTCAACAACGAAATATTTCAATTTTTTGTTTTATCTGGCGTCGATTGAACTGTACTATTTATACATCGCATGAACTTTAACCTTCCTTGTTTGCGATTAGGATAAATTATCGGTAACGTGCGACATGCGTTGTGCCAACAAGACGGAGAACAAAGAAACAAAATATAGCACTCATTTGCAAATTGAGATTTAGAAGTAATTTGTGTACACAATGATTTACTGTGGATCAGACTAATTCCATGATATATCAGATTAGTCTGTATTGAGTTTCATTATCCTAGGTGATTTGGGTGGTTTCCAATCGGCAAATACCCATTTTGTTGTTTTCACTCATAATGTTAGATAGACTACAATCTTGTACATAATTGTTTGCTAGACTTTTTTTTGTCTCATTTGAGCACTTTGGCAAACAAAAATACAACCATTTAAGGCAAAACCTTAACGAAATTCCCAAAGGAATTGTCGATTGTGCGTAACGGACCATATTTCCACCACCCTGAGATAAGTGCCGTACATTTCAAGATACGACCCATGCGTAAAAATCATGACAATCATATCGTCACGTAAATCGCATACTTACTGATATCAGTCATGAAGTACGGTGACCGTGCATTTGAACCCATGTGTATATCCGCGGGTATAATCTATATGCGGGTGCTAAAACCCATGGGTTAGGGTTAGTATGGGTTCAAATATCCGCAAAACAAAAATATATCCATATGTGCAATAGTATGCAGGTGCAATTGTCGTGGGTTCAAATGTACGGGAACCATGAAGTACTATTATCCTTTTATATTTTTTTAATATTTGGAAATTAAAGGGGACGAGCGTAAATGATTCGTGGTATAAATATCAGAAGACGTTCTAATACTGCCAGTAACATTACAATATAAGTGTACAGTCGGATATCAGACATACCTTCAGAATTTCTGTTACTGCCCCACGAAGGAGTTTGGTTTTCGTCGTCAAAGTCCGCTCCGCCATAAGCCGGGATGCATTCCAAGTCGTCGCCGCACGGCGGCAGCCAAATAGGGGCAAATGAAGTCATGTAGCACGGCATTCCAACACCACTCGCGCACTGAGCACAGCAGTTACATTGATCCCGAACAATACCAGAAGGGCAGTGACGTTTCATTACATCAATGGTAGGACATTCCTGCCAAAAACATGTTCTACATTTTCGCTTTGCGACATGAGGGATCCATCCAGGAACGACTGCTTCATCATTTACAAACGCGGCGATATTTTGGGTCGGTTTTTCTTCAGTTTTTAGCTCCTCGTCTATTTGTGGAGGTACAGTAGTTGCTAATGCCGTCGGTTCGTTAGCTAAAGTTTGGAATTTCAAATTCTTTTTGTGATTTTTATGTTTTATTTTCCGACCTTTGTGTTTGTGCAGATTTGAATTTTTAGCACTTGCTTTTTGCGTGGCGGGTAACACTCTACGTTTACGCTCAATTGCCTTTTTAATCTTTGAACTGGTTTGCGTATCTGCTGAAGACTTCTCAACATTTTTTGACTGTGTTAATGCATTTTTTGTCTTCTGTCTCTTTATCTTACTTCCGTGAGACACTTCAAACTCAAGTACTAGAATAAATATAATTGAAACTAGCAATATATACAACCCACAGTTTATCGCCTTCATTTTGCTAATGCGGCACCACCATTATCCACCGCCAGAGACCCTCTTATAAGTCTTTGTAACCAATCAGTCTCATTTCACGGGAACTTGTTATTTGATGTCACTCATCTCACTACGTAGCGATTCTTTTTTCCCATGCCAACGGTTGATGTAAGTTATCGTAAACCGTTCATCGATGTTTTGTGGGAAAAAAGGCGCGTAAAATAGGATAATAAACCAGTTGAGGAGAGATTGTTCAAAATTTCAAGTAGCGTAAAACCATTATGTGAAACCTCGCTGATTTTCAAAATCGATTAGGACATGCAAATTACCATTAAAAACAAAGTAATATAGGGGTGAAATTTAGTACTTTTAATATGCATATCACCGAGATAAGTATTTCCAGGTATTTAATAAATTAATCACGTTTTACAGTTATCGTTAAATTCTGTCAATCATTTGAAAAGTTGTTGCAAACTACCAAAAACAAGATTATGCCGTCATATTTACGCTGTTTCAATCTACATTTCGCCATGTGTCCATTTGGTTGGACTTTGTCCAGACGATATCAGTACATTTTTCTGTACTATTCGTAATGTCCAAACACTTGCCTTTCAAGTCCAAACTGATTTAAAAGCCGCAATTGATTTGATTCATCACCCTAAGGCAAGCATGTTTACCATAGCCTACATCAGGGGCGTAACTAGACGTGTGCGGGTCGGAAGACACCCTTTTGAAATGTGAAAAAAAAGCATTTTTCTGTATCGTACAGAACAATTTTCGTAGCTTGGGACACTTGTTAGGGTTCCATTACCTTTGAACCCACGTACATTTGAATCCACGACAATTGCACCTGTATACTATTGCACCTATGGAAATTTTTTTTACGGATATTTGAACCCATACTAACCCTAACCCATGGATTTTAGCACCCGCATATAGATTGAACCCGCGGATATACACATGGGTTCAAATGTACGTGGGTTCAAATGTACGGTCACCCTTTTTAGGCCCTCAAGACACTTGAAAACTAACGTTTTTCGGCCTAAGATAGGATAAGCGTGCTGTTAGGGTCTAACTTGTCAATTAGAAATTACAGAGCCCCGTTTTAAAATTCCTCGCTACGTCCCTGAGCCTACTATCCTTCTGGAAATTAATTTTTTTTGAAATTACTGATTCCGTGGCTCAATTTATTTGAAAACCATGCTTTTATCTAAGATGTATTTATCATATTTTGACTTGTCGTGGATCTTGAGGTTTTGATCGTGTCGTTTCATGACCGTCAAGTTCATCTGTTATCTGCCACATCCGCCAGATAACGCCAATTTAGTGACCACCATATGTTTTATTAGACAGGTGCTCATGAAAAGTGAGATCATAATTTTTTGACAAAGTGATGGAAGGTGACATGAACAAATTCATTTTCATGTTTTCCAAAGTGATCGAGGTCACAATTGTGTTCCTCAACGCGAATAGAAGATTAGGTGTGGCTCTGGTAAGACATCGTATTCATATCTACCTATACAAAGCTATTTTGGAATATTTTTTTATAATAAAGTGGCCTACGTAATTTTTAATAGTTGTCATTGAGCAATGAGCTGTTTACAATAAGCTGATATAAAAGCTCAAAAAACATCAGTTTAAAAAATAATAATAATAAAAGCAGAACAGAGGAATTTTATTTCAAATATCAAATCTAGGATCAAATAGAATATTTGGGAACAAATATATGTAATAGCCTTCAAGCGAAAAATGCATTCCTTAACCGATGAAAATTTCAAAGCAATTGGTCCAGTATTTGTTGAAAAATGCAATGTCGCAGAGAAATGGTTTACGAATCGTTTATTTTGATGTGACAAATCGAAAAACCGCATATATTATATGCCTCATTTTATAACGATCAAGATATCAACATTACATATTTCAGAAGCAGCGGGTATTTGTTATCTCGGGCTGTCCATCAACCAACCAAACTTGTGTAACATGTATTGATCTAACGCCACGTTTCCAGACCGAGAAGGAATTCCTTGTTGGTAAGTAATTTTTCTCGTTTTTGGAGAAGAATTTTGCTTTGTATTTACTGTAGTGTTACTAATATTCTTTATTTTTTTTTCTCATTCTTGAAAACATAGCAGACTACTTTAAACTGTACGAAAGGGCGAGTGCGACCCTAGCGTTTTGTGACGATAGCAAATGATCCATTAATGAAAAATTAAACAAATAATGAAGTTTTATGAATGAGAAGGGACGAATAAAGGATAGGATAGGATTTACATATTTATCCCGGGGGAGAGGAAAGCCGATAAGACGGCTTATCCATATGGCGAACCACGGCCTCTCGTCCGGTTACCATTCCAAGTCGGGTATGGGATTAGTTTTACTGTATTGTTTGTTTTCGGAAGCATGGACTTGGTGGTGGAGGAAGCCGTAACCACCCAACGACGGCGAGGAGTCCAGCAATCCTCTCGCACATAACCATCCCTGCATGGGATTCGAACCTGCGAACCCACGCAGAGTAATTAGAGGTGCGGTGGCGAGCGTATTCCTAACGCTTAGCCCGTTGAGCCACACCGCCGCGCCAAAGATGCAAAAGGGGGAATTTAACAAAAAATAAGCAATAACTATTAGAAGTTAATAAATTTGAGACCTTGGAAACTAACATACCAAAACGAATGTAGTCTCAGCTTCATGATTTGTAGTCTGCGTCGCATTCGGATTGTAACAAAAATCGCATTTGGTGTTGTTTTGTCATAAAATTAACCAGAAAAATCTTTTGACATATTGTTACATCACTGATGTCACTCAATGGACTAGTGTTGTGGCTGGCTAAGGCAACTAGCAAAGTTGGAAGATGTGTTTGCACAATGAAAGTGTTTTGTATTGCACTATTTACCTATTCTTGGCACTATTGTGGCCCGCGAACAATGCAAAAAATAATTTTGTGGCCCCCGGAGCCGTTAACTTTGGACCACCCTGGTCTATGTATTTGATTTCATTTTCGTAGAATCATTTTCATTTCATATATAATGTTATATATATACATATATAGCGATCATTTTAAGATATGATCAGCTTGAGAATCACATAAAATTCCATATATACGTATGCTAACATTTGCTAAAATATTAAATGTACAAAAAATTGTCCCAAAACAAGCGGAATATCTAAAAACATTTCAAAATAAGCTTGCAAAGCAAATGGAGTTCGAACTTGACATATATATATATTTAAGTATGAAATTTATATCGAGTAGAAGGCTTACATAAATCGGATATTAACAAGGCCCACGTCAAAAAAGCACCCTCTCACAAATAGTAATTATTCAGGTACAATTTTTATTCATTAACGGAATTCAGCGATGTCAGAATTAGCAAACGCGCAATTACTTAAAACGCGGCAAGCGCATACTGCAGTACTGTACTTAAAGGTGGCGGAGTTGTTTTTCTCAAATCTCACATTTTTTTTTTTGCATTCGCGGCGGTGGCTTTCTGCAAAAGATCCCATAAAGCACTTGAGAAAGGTGTCAGTTCTTGGCACGAGAATCCAACCCTAGACCCAAGTTGTAAATTGTCCCCACTTCCATATTAAAGGCACAATGTTCTCATATATATAGTAAAATATATGTATCTGGGATAGACCCAGACTTTACATCCGAAAAATTGCTCACAATGCGTGAAAACAAGTCCACGGCCAATTACACTTCCTCGAACTACAAAACCAATACACACATACCGCAAACATATCTCTTACAAGCGTCTACCCTTGAAGTCGTGTAATTTTGGGCAGAAACGCGATATGTTTGTTTAGCTGTGTACTGATCGGGTAACGTCCTTAAGAATGCATTCTGATAAACGAGCCTCGACGGGTGAATGAAAACGGCATACGTTACTCCCTTTGAAGGAGTCCGTGGTTCGCCGATATGATTGACTTATTTTATCGCCTTTCCTCATTTGCGGTTTCTGTCGGGCCTTGTTTTACTTACTTTATATATCCAATATCCAAAAATATTTGTTAGATTTGATTTTGCCCGCCTTATTTTCAATATTTACATTTCTTTATTCTGGTTATTCACGTTCCATTCACATATTTTCAACGTGTTTTTATTTAAAACATCCTTTCGCCTTAGTAACTGTTATTTGTAGCTTATTGGTTGCTAGTTATTTTTGAGGTGGGGCGCGAGACTTGACAAATTCTAAGAGAGGGTTGGGCTTAAAAAGCTTGACAATCACTATGTATAAAAGCCGTTTAAAATTTGTATTTTTAACCAGTGATGTTTTAACATTGCTTGGTTCAACTGACGACAATAAAGATATACAAACTCGGCTGTTGTATAACATCTTTATTACCTATATATACATAGTTTACTTCCGCAATTCAAATGACTTCTTTTGTCCAATCACAGCACGTTGTACAATTTGGGGGTACAGAAGCGAATCTTACATTGTCCAAAGGGTATCGATGAACAGAGAGTTTGGGCAACCTGGTTTGGAATAGAAATTTACATATTCATCTCGGGGGGAGGGGAATTTAACTCTGAAATAAAATTCAGTTGCTACAATGCAGCATGCTTTTAAGTGATTTTGCTGTATTCAACACTCTACAGTGGTTTTCAAAGATTGCACAACAATAAAAGCACAGTGGGAACATCGATGGATGAAAAGTATAAATAAATATTTTATGGAACATTTTGACACATAAGAGAACTGGGATAAAGATACCAACTCTCGAAGACAGGCTCAAGTAAAAGGTCCTTCAAACGAGAATCTTCAGCGCCAATCCCAAAGATAATTGTGGAAGGTTGTGGTTAGGGTCGTAGCCAGGCGCGGTGTTCTGAAATTTGTAACTGCCAAGTCAGACTGTAAGAGTTAATGGATCCGGGGTTTGAACCCACCTGGCTGTTGTAATGCCATTTTGTAGACTTCGATTCAGGCACCATGCACCATCTAATCTACCGTGGCTTTGTTTTCATCACAATGATCGAATATTTCATTTGATTCAATGGCGAAAAACCATGATAATGAGCAAGTATTGATCAATAAAATGAGACAAATAAACAATGAAAAGCGGAAATCCAAGTAAAATGCAATGCAATAAATAGAGTGATTGGGAGACTTGAACCAAATAAAAATATTGCAATAGTTCAGGGGACCACTGTACCCGATGATAATACTGTTCTTCTTGAACAAATTCTTAATTAATCATAGTTGATGAAAACCTGATGAGGTTTTAATAGTGTTAGCTTGATGGACAAGTCTCTAGAGATGTGGGAGCAATCAATCAGTTCGTAAATTCCTGCTAGTTACTCATAATAGTATCAAATAAAAATATCACACAACTAAAGCTACACCATCACATCTAGCATCAAAATTGCACCTATCCATAGAATTCCATGTGTTAGTTTTAGGGTCATATATTTCAGCAGTATGCAAAACATCCCAAATCGCTTCTCCATCAAGATTCTGCGATTTCATTTTCCCTCCAACTACAACAATTTTTTGGTCCATAACAGAGACAAATGCACCAGCTCTAGCTTGTTTCATTGGTGAACACAATTTCCATGCATTTTTAAACCTATCATACATTTCAACTGATTTTAGAGTTCCTTGGATATCATTATGTCCACCGATTGCATACATGAAACCTTTTAAAAATACCAAACTGAAATATGCTCTTTTGAATGTCATATCGTTAGCGAACCACCATTCATGTCTATCTAAATCATAGCATTCAACAGTTCGCATTTCACATTCTGAAAGTCCAACTCCACCCGCCATATAAATAACATTATCAACACAAACAGCACCGAAACTGTGTCTCTCAGTTTGCATTGTAAAGTTCACGATTTTGCATGCATTTGTTTCAATGTTATAGCGTTCAATGGAGTTTCCAGCCCCCGTTCCGACAAACCCGCCTATTATATATATATCAGTGTCAGTTGCAACAGCTTGGCAAGAGCATCTTGGAACGCAAAGAGATGGAAGATCCCATTTCCATTGTTTCAACAAGGTATCAAAGCATTCCATGCTCCCATATATCATAGAATCTCTTTCACCCCCAATTGAATAAATTTTACCATTTACAGCAACGGCTGCAAGATTAGTTCTTGCTTCACGCAGAGATAATGGATACGGATCCCAAGTTTGACTGAAAGAATCAAATCGTTCAATAAATGAAACAGCATCCATACTATTCGCTTCCCAAGTATATCGACGACTGCTTTTTGGGATGCATCCACCGATTGCATAGAAGCCTTTTTTCGCACTCTGTCTTGGCTCAAATGATTTATCTGGATCAAACTTTTGATGAAAAGATTCTGATGAACCGGATTTTCCACCAAATGATTTACCACCACCAGTTAAAACTTTTACAGCAATTTTTAAACAAATATCAGAAATTGAATAAAGAATATTATCGATTTCTTTTGAAGGTATAAGATTAATTCTTACATGCTTTAATAGTGAGACACAATGTTTTCTTCTTTGATGAACATCATGTGAAATCCATCTAATAACACAGCACATAACATCGAGTTCAGACTCAATTGCAATGTGTTCACTTTTGACAAGATTTGTTAGAACATCAAATGGTAGATTTAAAAACTCATCTTCTAAAATTATTTGATAAAAATGACTTTGCATAAACTCCCAGGCAGTTTTTTCTAAATCTTTAAAGGCATGCTGCTTTGCAAAGCAGTATATTCCAGTACAGTTTGTGCAATCTAGCTGGCTTTTCATGAACTTCACACAAATTTCAATTGCATCTGTAAATTGCAACATATCTGCTGCAATGACAATATCTTCCACAGTTTTGGAATCAATTTCAAGGGTTTTTCCATAAGAAAAATCCAACAACTCAC
This sequence comes from Styela clava, assembly GCF_964204865.1. Taxonomy (NCBI): domain Eukaryota; kingdom Metazoa; phylum Chordata; class Ascidiacea; order Stolidobranchia; family Styelidae; genus Styela; species Styela clava. The sequence continues at coordinate 13,676,555 of NC_135264.1, forward strand.
TAAAAACGTCTGGGCATATGTCATACAAAGAAATTGAATACTGATTTTTTTCGTGCATACTCGTTAGAAACATTGCTTCAAAATATCTGCTGCATGCAGCAAGAATAACTTTATGAGCAAAAAACTTCTTCCCTCTCACCTCCAAGTTAACATCACAGAAGTCACCGTTTAATCTCAAATCAGCTAGTTTTTGATACATACTTTTTAGGCGAGAGAATTCTTCCATACTTCTTGACTTATTCGTTTCTTCAATGAAATCCGTTTCTATAACTCGAACAAATGGGTAAAATATGATAATAGGACCCGAAATATCACTTTGCGCTTCGTCTGTAGCTCGTTGTTTTGATTTTGTAGTAAACGACTGATTCGTTTATATGTAAACAATGTGATTAATTCATAATTACAGATGTATTCAGATTGGAATAATAAAATGTTTACCTATGTTTTTTTAAATGTTTTTTTAAAATAATTTGAATCATAAACGTAAATTTGTATAAAATGTTTCATGTAAATGGTCCGCTTATTTTGGTGTGATATGCACGAATGATCGGAGGAGCATATGTGACGTTGCCAGTTGCTGTATTTGCCTTCTTGCTTTTCGTGTCGCCTATTTCTTGGTATTTTGGGATTATCTTGAAGCAAAATGGGATTTGGATTCTATTCCCTGATAGAAGCATTTATACTATTTCTCAACGCTGTCGCTGTTCTGCACGAGGAAAGATTTTTAGCGAAAATGGGATGGGGAACGGACCAAAGCATCGGTGGATTCGGTGAAGAGCCAGGAATAAAAACTCAACTTTTAAATTTCATAAGATCGGTTCGGACAGTAATGAGAGTTCCTCTCATATTTGTTAATATATTAACAGTTTTATCACTATTCTTATTTGGTTGAGTGGTTTTAGACGTGATCTATATAAAACTTATTTACGTAACTAATTTAAAAGAAATTTAGGATCAGAATATTGAAAATTCGGCATTTGTATTACTGTATTATCATTCTGCAGTTTTGTCTCATTCATTCACTGAAATAGCAGCATGTCGTATGGAATTAGACATTAGCAACTTTGCTAGAGAGGCTGTTGTGACCGTGAATGCCCAACAAAACCAGAAAATGTGTTATACGAGATACATCTGTACATAGTCTTATTGTTATGACAGTGCTATTGATTAAATTTCCTTAACAGCAAATTTGACGAACTTTTTGCATGTTTTAATTTGCCAGCTAAGCTTGTCATATTTCAGACTTTTAACTTGTCTTTACGTTTTGTGGACATTACTGTACTAATTCATGAGTGAATTTTGGAAATAACAGTTTTAAGAATCCGATTCTTAAATCTCAACTGTGTGAACATTTCTTGATATTAGTCATGCCAAGTGCCATATCTATTGTGTGACAATGTTTATATTTTATCCTTTATGCGTGTATATTTACTCCCAATTTTGAAAAATAACAATATATGATTCAATTTTGACTTCTGATGTACGATAGCTGTTGCAGACACTCCTTGCATTGTAATTTGTATGATTGTAATATATATTGCAATGTGTATGCTGCATTTATCGATTAAAGGCCATAGCCTTTCCTCCACGTTTAAATCACTGACATACACGCTAGATTCTTGCTGGTATGCTATATTGTTTGACAATTTGAGTGCATTGGACTGTCTAACACTGAAAGAGTGGGAGGTTCCACGAGCTTCATATAGTTAAAACAGAATAAAACTACAAATGGTGACGCACTCTTATAAACCAGGACTCTCATCATCTGTATGTGAAACTACTGAAAGCACATTCATGTCATCCTCCCTATTTGAGGCGTCTTTTGTGTGAAGCGTTGTTTTTAGCAGACACTGCCTTCAGGCAAGTCATCAAATGGGCCCATTAGCACTCGGCTTTCTCGCAAATCTTACACAAAGATATAGATTCCCGGGGTTGAAGACAGTATATTAAATTTTATACGAAGCGCTTGTTGACCCTGACGTTTTATTGCTGAACTACACATTTAAACAGCACTTTAAATTTCATCTCACAAGGATGGGGTTAGGACGATAGTGATATGGTATGACCCATCAGAACTATTTAGAGCAATGAACTTCTACGTGTTGTACAAATTTTATTAACAATATAAATAAAGGAAAATCAAGTCCGCAAGAATCCGGTAAAGGTATGAAATGATTGAAGGATAACATAAGGAGAAATAAGCTCTGCAACTTTTGAATTAGGTTTTGCCCAAAGAATGGAGGTTACAAAAAGCGGCTCAATCAATTCATTTACTGAATGGGCATTTTTTTGAAGATCCAGTCACAAAACCCTTTTTCGAAGTAATGTCAAACCCCCTGCAATGGGATTCAAAAAAGTTACAACTCTTGTTATAAAAATCTAACTGTTACATTCTCAAGATTGGACACAATGTACACTAGTGGAGACGTCAAAATATCCTCCAATAATCAAAACACAAACGAATTAAAAAAAAAACACTTAAGCAAAGATAGCAGATAATAGTTATATTTACTAAACAAGTCGAATCAATGTGGAATCCAACCACGAAATGTTGTAGTTTTAATGCTACATTACACATGTTAAGAACACACTCCATGGAAGAAACTGGTTTTGGATTCAGGAGGTTCACAATGTTTAAAAGTCAGCGGACCCAATCATGTTTTTGGAGCTACAAGACCAGCAAAGTCTGTTATTGGTTACAACTCTTGGCAAAGATACCGTTTCAACAAACACCTTGATAGGTTTCACTTGATAAAACTGAGGATTTCGGTATATTATTGGCAGCATACTGTAAGGATATGCGCATACACAATTGTCTGTATACAGTGTGTGTAACCACCATTATACCAGAATTGGACAGTAATACCACAAAGATTTCACATAGCAATCACTTTTGAAAATAATATTGTTAACTGACATTAAGTACAAAGCCAAAACTACACAAATTAGCAAACTTGTAACATCACACAAAGAAATTCTTTTTCGTTGAAAATTGGTTGCTGCTATATGATAGAGAATAGGGGACAGTGACCTCTCTGCACCCCTTCCTTATAGGGGGTGAGCCCCATAATTTTGAGGTATGACATTACACTTAACGTAATACTAATTCTTAACTAGTAAAATCCTATCTGGATATTCAGAAAATGGTTTATGTGTCGGTACAGATTACCAGTCCAATGCATAACACATAGTTTTATTACTAATAACAAAATATCTACCACCTCTTATATTTGGAAACACTCCCCTAAAATGAAAAGCTGGAGGACGTACTGCTAGGGGTGCATTCTCGGGACAAAAATAAATCTTTAGTCACCTATTCTTAGTATATAACACTAAGATAAGTTATTTGCAATTTGGTTTACAGGTTAGTGCTTGGTTAAAATCAACAGACAAAAAAAAAATGGAAAAAAACTCGTAAACCATCATCGACTGACAATACCTTCAATGAGTTAGTTATGTTACAAAGTAAAGCAAACATTGAGAGAATGTAAAGTAAATCACAGTGACAGTAAAATAACTACTCAGCTTGATCCATACTTGAGATTAGATAAGTACCAAAAACTTTTCATCAAAATGCCTATTGTTGTATAGGTCAGAATGGGCCACATTTTGTTTTAAGCGGACTGCTTTTTTCTTGTGTTTATTGTTTATATTTACTAGTAATCGACAGATTTTTGAAATTTATTATGTCCATTCTGACTTGAATAAGATAGGATTTACATATTTATCCCAGACAGAGGAAAGGCGGTAAGACGGCTTGAATATGGCGAACCACGTCATCTTGTCCAGTTATCAGTCCACGTAGGGTATGAGATTAGTTGGCCAGTTATTTGTTTGAGATGCATGGACTGAAATTCATTGGCCGCCAATTTATATCAAGATTGTCTACTTAATTTAAATATCTTGCTACTAGTACAACTCTATTTTCAGTATAATCTTCACTGGAACATTGATCAGATGCAAAAAGGGCTCCAAGTTTGGTAGAAAAAAATCCGCATTTTGGGTGCAACATCCATTTTCAATTAATATATTGCAACTCATCAGCCCGCACTTACCAATGACAATAATACTGTGATATCATCCGGCTTTCCACCTAAAAAAAGAAAAATCAATTCATAGCCAGATATTCAAATAATGGAGAATAGAGGTCATTTTCCAGGAAGCAGGAAATGAAGCAATCATCAAGTAAATCATTACAAATTCAATTCATGGTTCTTGAATATCAACCATTACTACATAGAGATCTATACTACTTGGTTCGGGAATTTGGCCAAATTAGTCAAATCAATTTCATTCACTCAGGACGAAGTTATAATCTTGAGATCGACAATAGCACTTGAACCCTAAATAACCAATCTGTTATGATCAGTATTAGTTAGTAAGTATTAATATTAAAAAGTATCCGAAATAATATGAACCGCAGTCATATTTTTTGTAAGCACAAATTTAGGTTACCCGTATGTAACTCAATGTAATAACAGCCTACTCTGGTTCAAACTGTATTACATGGCTAGAATGATTTGACATTTCAGTTGGAAGATACATGATCATATTTTAGCCGGCTTGAACACCGGTAATATGATATTTATGACGAGGAAAATATTAATCAAGATTACTCATACATCTATCTCTATATCATAATAATAGGACATCAAAGTACCACATATTTCTTTCTATTATGAAATGACTAATCACTTCCTGGTTTTACTTTTGAGCAATTTTTTATAATCGAGCATGATCCATAGATAAGACATGCCTCGTGCAGGAAAGTACAATATTACACACGAGTCGTATGCGTACCTGTGACGTCATAACCATTTTCCTTGGCTTGTTTCGCAAATGGTGATGAATAATCAGGGTCGAACGAAAGTTTGTGTGCTTGTTTTGCAATTTTTGTTGCCGTGTCCTTGAGAGTTTCATATTTAAAATCCTGCGGAATAAAGATTGATAGATATCAGATTGCTTTTAGATATTGTAAAGAACATATTATTGGAAATGGTCATAATTGTGCACAAAATGGGAATACTAGCCAATAGAACACTAGCCAACAGTAACAAGTCGGTCCTCTCTTACAGCAAAATACGAGGTAATAACACATTGACCCATTTTTCCGATTAGCGGGACAAAAGGGACAAAAAATAGTTCGCATTGAACATTTCAAATAAGAGCAATTTTGATTTTGTTCTCACTACGATCCCTGGCAATACATTCAACTTGCAATCCATATTAGAGAAATTTTACACAAGATACAACTTATTATACTCAGCTTTTCCTATTTTTAGATCAATTTTCAAGTTTTCTCAAACTCTTACCCTCATGCTGGATAATTCTCTTAGTATAAGATGATCATCCATATTATCGAATAGACCGTCAGTGGCTGTTAAAATTATATCTCCTAGTTCAATTTGAAAGCTTGATACTGCGGCATCTTCAGGCCTAAAAAATGAATGAAAACACAAATAATGGGCTGAAATATTCACAAGAGTTTATGCTACATCGCATATGTAGGAAGAAACATTATATTATTAGCCATGCTATATGTTTATATAAAAGATGCCTAGACGATTCAAAGAAATTGAATTTTAAAACTTAATCAGCGTTCTATTATTATGAATTCAGACGAACAAAAAGTAACACATTACAGTAACTCGACCCTACAAAACAATAAACAATATTAGCATGAATGGGTGTAAAGTCAGATAAAGACATCTAATTTTTTTTTTTAAACTGGGGTAATGGGGTTTCTCAAACTGGGTCCTTGGCCCTTCAATGGGCCACATAATGGGTTCTCTGGGGGTACTTTGCTAGATGCTATTTATGATGGCTACATTAATTTAAAATTTTGTTCCGCTGGTGATCATTCTTTGGTGTTGGACACTTGAGTTATACATGTAAACGAAATCATAGTCAAAAGTTGTCGGTAAATAGAGTAATTTAAGTAAATTGACAGCAATTTGTTCAATTGTTTAACCATAATGCATTTGTTCTTTTATTTTCATTTGTTGGCTTTTCGCAACGGAACTCGCGACTTGCAGCAGTACTAATATATATTTTGCCATTGACCAATAAAAATGATATATATGATTAGACCACTGAATCCAATACCAAAAATAACTTTTAAAAATGAAAATCAGGCAAAAATGCCCCCAAACTCACATGTCACTATGAACCTCTCCCCTTCTATCAACAGGCGGAATCGAAAGTTGGAAAGGAGAATTAAAAAAATGTTGTTGTTCAGTTGATCGATGAATAATTTTCCCTTTCCTAACAACCATGAATCCTGAATCTCCGAGATTTGCTGCGTGAAGCGTTTTCTTCAAGCGATCCAACATAACTATACAAGCTGTACTGCTACCTGTATATGGACGATGTTAATATGATCAATAAACATGCATATAAACTGATTATAAATAGGCCTATGGCTAATTTATTTTGAATTGTGTATATGATGTTAAATACCAGGGATATTCAAAACGAATCGAATATCTGAATACATTCAAAACTCATAAATTCAATATAGTAACTCTTTGAGTAAGGAATAATTTAGAACATTTTGTTTGAAATTAAGAATCTTAAGCCGTCAGACAAGCAGATCAAAACATGCAATATCTCAACTGGTAACAACAACACAGAGAAAACGATGACCTTATATTTGCGTCGTTTTAGATGTGTTCAACATGAAGATATAGTGATTTATGAACTTGCCCTTGATTCAGAATGCATTCCATTTTCCATATTTGAAAATATTTTTTCAGAATGTATTCAGAATAGCGCAATATTCATTATTTGGACATTCCTTTGTCACATCACATTACTTACATCTACACACAGCATTACAATAGATTGAGTAATTGACTGAGATTTTATTTAAGGTTTACATATTATATAATGTAATAAGAATTGGAATTCACAGCAGGCAATGTTCAAGTACCAGTACATATTCACATTCAATATTTATGAAGCTTCAACTTCAAGTTACAACAGCACAAGTTTAATTTCGAAAACTCGATTATCCGCATGCGCAATATACATATACCAGACAACAAGAAAACACAGAGATATATATAAGAGGCCATAACACCGACAGAGTTAATAAATAAAAGATAATTTAAAGTCATTCCGAGAATTTTCAAGTATAAGATTTCTAATGAATACTCTAAATAGGACTTATTCTTAAGAGAACAAGCATATTATTATTATCACATATATCATTACATATTTATAAGACAGGATTTTTATGTAGGGGAAGTTAAGAATGCATTGGTTGGTTCACAATTTTCTACACTAATTTGAAGTTACCGGTATATGAGAAGTATATTGATTAAACTACCTATAATTAATTTTGAATGCATTTAAATATCCAATTCATCACATGCATTTTTGCTTCAACATTTCAAATAAAAATAATTTACATACAATTGTGATGTAAAATTACATCGGTACTACTTTGGTATGCGATCACGGTGATTTTAGTTACGGTTAGGAAATGAATTCTATGGGAATGTCTTTATGCGATTGAGATCAACTTTCAAGCAGGTGAAATCATATACCAGTGGCACCATATATGTTCAATAAAATGCTATTTTGTCTTGAGAAAGAACATTAGGGGGAGGTACTAATATAAGTAAAGCATGCTACAATGAGCATATTAAATCAATTTAATCTCAATCCATTAAATTGCAGCCAAACTATTAGAATTCAGGCGTAAAATAACAATAGGATCTGGCATATGGTATTAGATTGGTATTCAAAAAGGAACAGATGCCCACATGGTAGTATATGAGGAATTAATTAAAAAATAGAGAAAATCACTGTAGCATTAAAGGTAATTTGGTGGTTAATCAGAGCTTCCATGAGGTCCCTATGTTGGTCTTATTTCCAGCAATGAGATAAACAGCACATTGAGGAATATACACATACACCCTTATATTGGATAGAGTTTTATCCATTCATATTTTCAATCCTATGTGTTGAAAATTTTTGTTCAATTCTAAACCTATGCTTTCATATTATTTTCTAACAAAGTAATTGCCAGTGAAGGGTACCTTCTTTCATCTTATGCTGAACTGTCAAAAACACTTCTGCAAGTAAGATGAATGAGTTGCGATGTTTCGAACAATGAGAAATTATTTCTGTAGCAAATCATCGTTTGTGTTTGTGATAAATAACATATTTGGGATGGTTTTGAGTTTTGAGCCAATGGTAACCATGGATGGATATGAATATTCAATCCCATATTGCGCAATTTCAAGAAAACAAAAGCAAACCAAAATAATTCTTAGAAACTGAGTTGTAATTTTCTAATACTCTCTAAAAATTCACGTTTTGTATACAATACAGTGAAACACTTGTCTTGTGAGAAGTCATGTCATTACCGGTACAAGGTACATGCTATAATTAACTAGCACCAGCATGACTAATATATTGATTGATTATACTTCGATCGATGATGAATTTTCAAAGCCTACATTTACATGCAACAACCAATCTGAAGCTTCCATATAAATTAAATTATAGAACTTTCTATTAAACCAAATTATTTTTCAATGGTCGAGTGTTCACTGATCTTTGATCTCAATAAAGTAAAAATTAAAGTTACAGATTTTATTTTGAAAGGCATGTTCATTGATAAACTGCCTAGTAAAAGAATGGCATTTTCTATGATAGGACTTTTCATGTAATGAACAACCAGTCTATTACAAAACCCCCAAAATGAAGCTACCTAAGCAAACAAAATAAGATAGCTGGAATAGCTGCTGTTGAAGGTGGACGACATGCAGGCGTGCCATGAGAAGACAAACTAAAAACAGTCAAGGTAAAAGAAAAATAGAGCATTTAAATTTTACAGTATGATTGCGACCAAAAAAAAAATCGCTTATTATTAAAATCGCGCCATAAAAAATAGAAACTGATGATGGTTAAAAACAAATGAAAACCTAATTTCAACATACCTACTAAATTGACTTTGTTTTCAGACATCTCTTGAAATCCCATCGCTAATAAATCAACGGGATCGCTTGGCACAAATTTACCCATTCTAACCAAAGTTTCACAAGTTTCCATCAATTTTCGAGAAAACATAGATGGGTCAACACCATATGCTCTCCATCCTCCAACACCATCTGCCACACCTGTGAAAAAAATATTTATATAAATTATATTATTTTCAATAATCTTATCAGGCTTTCACAGTGAATGAAATAAAAAAATAAACAAAGACATCTGACATCAAAACCCTGTTGGCCGTGAGGGTTAATTGTATGCGAGAGGATTACTGGACTCCTCACTGTTGTAGGGTATCAGGTTGTGGGTTACAGCTTCCTCCATTATCAAGTCCATTGATCTGAATCATGTGTGTGACGTAACAAGTTACGTTTCATGAACAATAGTGGTACAAAAGCATGAGTGGAAAACAATAAGCCTCGTCCCAAAACTAAATTTAATCACTATTTCAACAAATTACTTGAGCTATTTTTGGCTAAAACATAAAATTTGGTTTCATTTTGGTTGTGGCAGCATCAAGCGGGCCAGATTGAATTACCAAACGGATTGAGATTGAATTACGGATTTGGCCCGCAAACATAGTTGGATCATTTTTTTGATAACAAGTCTTTTGCTTCAATCTTGCCTTCGCTTACCTAATACATCAGTAGAGTTATGTTTGGCAACAAAGCAGGCATCGTCTCCATATAATCTTTTATCTAATAAGGCAGCACTGGCAGGTTTTGATGCCGGACTTAGATTTCTAGTTGGAGAATCTAGTTTTGAAAATCCGCAAACAGCTGATACCAGGTGACATGGATAAGGCTTGTGTACATTGGCTGAAATTAAATACAATTTACATTATATTTGTGAAGTTTTTTATTTATCTGGGACAGTTTAAACAATAGCAATAAACCTTCCGAGAGCTTGGTCTTTGCTTTACAATTTCTTCTACTCATAAATAGAGAGAATATTTTTTTTGATGAATTCCAAACCATATAGTTTTGCACAGTTAGTAAGTGAAATGACAAAATAATGTTTCAATAGGTATAAGAAATGAATGAGTAGTTTTTACATAATTTTCAACACCAAAAATAATCCCAATTGGTTGGATTTACTGTTAGATAGACCATGCTAAACGAGCCCGCTGTTTGGTAACAAAATAACATGTATAAATTTGTCTACATTTCATCACAAGCCGGAAAAAATTTTGAACGACATTTGGTTATCAATTAAAAGCTTTCAACGATTAGTGTTGCACTTTTTCCATCTTCCGTATGACAAATTCAACTAGACACAACAACCATATGAAGTAACTTACCGATTGATGGCTGCGAAGTAAAAAATCGTGAAGTGAATCGCATAGGCCAGGATGACACAATTGGAAGATAATCTAAATCGCCTTGTGCGAGTGTGTTAGCAATCGCTCTTGCAAATACTCTTCCATATGCCACCACTGAAAACATGGCGGGATAATATTCCAATACAATTCAAGCTTAGTTATGAATAGTCAGAATATAAGCAGTCCTCTGCAGTGTTATAAGCCCCAACGCTGCATCATTCTGTCATTTTTCTTAGTTCAGTAGTTCATTAGCTTTAGACTAGTTACATATAACTACACCAGGCTAAAAATGAATTCATTACATATATATTCAGATATTAGTTATTTTTACATACCATAACGTAACTTTCACAAATTACAACTGTCAGACTGCACAATGTTTGAACTTTCAGGCTGCTTATCACATGTTCAGCTGATTTTGAACACTAATCATGCCGACAGACTTTTTCAGTTTAGTTAAGTCTGATTGAAAATAAGGCTTAGCTATGACGTGCAAAATATTTTGATAACTCATCTTAAGACTATATCACTTTCATAAGAAGGAAAATCCAAAATCTGAGACACCATTTCATGGCTTTTAATATTCATTTTCGTCTACTTATTCAATGTAACGCCAAAACGCAATATTACGGGTACCGGTAAGTTGTGAGTTATTTAACAGGTGACTGTCTTATTCTGGTCGATGAAACAGTAAATCCCATCACTCCCTTCTGCCCCTCTTCGCGCTACAAAAGCTGGAGAGGAATAAACACTGAACCACTGGTAAGCGGCGTGACCTTGTCAATGTCAACTATACTCTCGCTTTCTCGACGATTAGACAAAGCGCCTGTCGGAGCGTTGCGAGCGAAAATGATTTTGTGCAACACGTGAACGTTCATATCAAAGTATACGATATATAATAATGAAAACAACGCCTAAAAACGCCTACACGTTGAAATTAGATAGACAAAACCAGACATACATACAGACATAAGAACAACAGGACATCAGCTAAGTAATGGTGGTCATCATGACGCAATTGGACGTCAGGAAAAGCAAGTCTGACGTTTACATCGTGTTGAGAGAGACAGAGAGAGAGAGAGAAGAGAGATTTTATTATCACAAACAAAGACAACACTATGATAGATTCAAATAAACAGTAAATATTTCAATAACAATAATTGGTTGATCATCATTTGTGAGGGTCAGTATGCAAGACCGGTTAGGTCATAGGTTCTCAAAGTGCTCCGTACGGAGCCCCAGGGCTCCGCGAGAGAAACCCAGGGGCTCCGCGAGCTATTCGATGACTTTTTACAATAATGACTTGGCTAATTTTGTAACTGCTCAAAGAAGCAATAACAGCTTTGATAAAATTTGACAACAATATAGCCTCGAAAAATGGCAAAGATGCGGAATTAAAAAATGACATTATTTATAAGCTGGAGCGCAGCCAGGATTCTTAAGAGGTGGGGATTTGAATCGGAAATTTCCGCGCAACATTCTTTGCGATTATAAAAAAACGGATAACCAGATTTCTGTTGCGTAAAATATTCAATGCATGGCCGTTAAAGTGTCTTGTCGTAATATTTCAATTGTACTCATAGTTACTCACGTTTCATTCGAGATTACTATCAGGATTACTGAAATGAAAGAATACTATTCTAAAATATCATAAAATACGTGATAAACTGCCAACTATAAATAAATTGGAGTCGTATTTTTGCGATATTGGAATTTGTCAAACTTGATTTGTTCTTTTGCACTTGAGATTATAATTAAGCAAGATATCGCCGTTCAAAAACTCACAAGATCTGGGCAAAATACGAACGAATAAAATTTACTTTAATGCATGCGGCTCCGTCGGTAGAATAAAAAAAAATAAATCGCGCACACAATTGACTGTGTTTCGATTTCGCAGTTACTATACGATGAATAACCGAAGAAAACCTAACATAACACCAAATTTTGTGATTTACAATGCCTATAAAAGCGTTTTTAATCTGACGTGAGTCTGCTAAAACCAAACATATAGTGTGATCTTTTATTTTAAGTTTTAATATTTTAGAATGCCGTTTTTCAATCAAGAAATTTGGGTTGCGGATTTACCTCTTTATTATTAATTATTATTTTTAGCACTTCGTCGCCGATGACTATATGGTAACATGTTTTTCACATAAAACTCATAATTCCCCACGAGAACAAAAAAGCAATTATCGTCGTCATTGTGGAACAATACATGTATATGCCAAAGAAAATTTTTGATTTAGGGAGAATAAACACCGGCGTAAAGATGTTTAAAAACATGCCATGCTGACGAAAACTATCGGTGATTGTGACAAAATGCAATCGCGCACGTTATTAGCGGCCTTCCGAAAATGTCAAAAGGGAAAAGATTCGACCCCTAGTTTAATATGTTTGTCAAGTGTCAAATTTACAGCTTTAGTAAGAGTATATATAATTTATCTTTGAAATTGAGATTTATTTATGACTTGCATTAACCCTATTAAAAAAGGTTCAGCATTTAAATTAAGTAAAGTACGTTTAACTTGCTCAGAAATATTAATCTGAAAGTAACAATTTTAACATTTATTTTGGGGCTCCGTGAATAATAGTCAACCTTTTCAAGGGCTCCGCAACACCAAAAGTTTGAGAACCCCTGGGTTAGGTCACCAAGTCTCCTGGCCCATATGTGCATTAAATGGAAATAAAATACAGTATATACTCTATGTGTGAGTTAGCAATCTAATATATCAAAGGTAATACTGCAAGTCGTGACTAAAAGTAAAAATAAATTGCAATAATAGAATTATATTATTTGATTAAAAATATTGTTCGTGTGGGTCAGTCGGCAGAAACGATAAAAGATATCGAGGCAACACAATCAAGGTAAAGAGGAAAAGAGGTGTGCTCCACAGGTACTGTAATAGGTTTGGCAGAGAACAATACCAAAGCATATTGACTAGTCCTATAATAAACGAACGTTTACCTTCACCACATCCAAGGTTGTTGTGGTATGTTAGTCGTTGGTTGTTGTTGATTCAAAACCCCTAGAATAAATGCACCATCCAGTTTAAGAGTCATCGTCGCATGCGCACTTTTGAGCATTTACAATGTCGTTATTTGTAAAATATTTACTGAATGTATATCATTTTTGCATTAGCAGCCAGTCTGATAAGAGTATAACTTTTCATACTGGGAAAAATGCAATGTGCTCCTCAATGAGCGTATTTCCATAAGGTGGCGTTAAATGACCAGCGCGATTTAGTAGGGAATTTCCCTAAATTTGAGGGAAATGGAACGCTGGAATGGGGGTGCTCATAACTTCCCCGCTGAAGAAGGTGGCGTATCCTAGTCGTTGATGGAAGATTACCCTCGTTCAATATGTGAACTCATAGGTGAAAATGATGGAACCTAACAACATATGGCTAAAGTGGGAATCTGCAAACGAGAACCGTAATGTATTGATTTAAAAATAATATTATTGTGGTATAATATAACCTTATTTCCCTTTATCTTACACTATGAAAAGTTGTTGGTAAGGATTTGATATTTAGTATCAACATGTAGCCTATTGATATTGCATTATGTGACATTGCAAATCACAAATATGTATTCTTCTATACTACAACTACTAATATTCTTTAATATTGATTGCTACTGCAGTACTGCCTTCTGACTCATAATACCAGTTGAATCTCTATCAGAGATCCAACAAATAAATAGTTTTTATGCATATTGATGGAGAAATATACAGTTCTAAAATAGCAAAGGGAGAAATTTAATAAAAAAGTTGGAAACCACTGCGATAAGCAGTTGAAAATGCCCACCAACAAATCATAATTCTGGTAGCGATTAACATGCTTATAGTTGTGAGTTTGACCTGGGCGAAGACTAAGATGGGTTACCCAGTTTTCTATCAACTCTGTTTTTGTTACATTGAAATCTGAGTTATCAGTTTTGAACCCACAATTTGAATAAACATCAGTTAAAACAGTGTGAGGATTTGGGGCTTTCTATCAGCAGAGTCATAAACTTTTAAACAAAATTGCCATTGTTAACTTTTTTCTTCTTTAATAAATCTTTGCATCCAAAATAATTAACTTGTGAATGTTTCTTGTCCAAAGTAAATTAAATATTTGATATTTGGAATCTTTTTTGAAACATGTTGAGTTTGAAAATGCAGAGCATTTGACATCTGACAGTCAGACAAAATAGGCCACATTTCATTTCTGAAAACTTGAAACTGAAAACCGAATAAAACAATTTCTATTTGGATTATTGAATGCAATAAATGACTTGTGCAAGTTTTTAGTAAGAATTCCTAATTTAGAATATATATTTTACCGTATGTCATATTTGAAAGTATTATTTTATTTAGAATAGTGAATTTACTTGAATAGTAATTTATTTCAATTTGGTTATTCCTGCTTGATTATTGATCGATTGAAAAACTAATCTTCCTTTCTCATTAAAGTTTAATTAACAAATCAAACAGATATTTAATTTAAACTATAACTTATTTCTTCATTAGCTGAAATTTCAACTAATTAGAACCCTTATAGAATGATAGAAAAATAAAAAGGTCGGACTTAAGCAAGAAGATCACAAATTAAAGTAGTTTTATGATGTTGAGATTGCATACCTAAGTGGCACCTAAATTCTATTCATGTATAAATATGTCCTTTCACTCGTGTAGTGTGATTTGACCCCTTTTTGACGCTGAGATTCATTTGAGTATAAATAACAGTATTGTCAGGCAACAAAATGACTCATGTTCAGTAACAGATTGTATTTTTGTTTTATATATTATAGAAACACTTTTGAACAAAACAAAAAAAAGCATTGGTAAATATCAGAAAGCAAAAATTACGAATCATTGTTCATAATCCAAGCGCAGCTGCATGCTTGGCAGCTTTAATTCTCAAATTTGTTATCGGTACCTGGTTTTCGGTTGTCTTTTTCGTTTCTTGGAAATTTGAAGGTTTTATATCTATGTTCTCTGATTTTGGTGGAGAGGAATCTTCTTTGGTTAAAGATAGGCTGTGAATTGACGGCAAAGTATGGGGCAAAGTAGCATAATAGTTTAACAGCTGATTTCTTTGTGCGAGCGCTGATATTCTTGCATGTAAGTTACTGCTTTCCATAGATAAGTTCGGAAAACAATAGTTAAAAGGATTTGCTTGGAGTAATAAATACGGGTTCACAGCACCCATTGGAAAGGTATTCGGTGTCAAGTGAGGCAGAGTTGATACAGTTGAGTTTTGCATGCTGTAGATCTGGCTTTGTAACCTCGATAAAGTATTTGATGCAAGGTAGTTCTCCAAATAACCAGGAAGTATATCTCTGTATGGAGGCAAAGTTCTGTCTGCAGATCCAGGTCCCTGAATAGAATCGTTTATGAATATTTCTATGATCTCGAAAGTATGTTGCTTGAATGCTTAAAATTAATTATTGACTATTATTTCGCGATATCTCACGAAAGCGAGATCGAATCTGCTCCAGATTTTGCATGTGCATTCATCATATGTCGGACCAAAAGCCTATTGATTTTGGATGAATTATGTCTTATAATTAGCGAGTTATCAATTAATTAGTGATGGGACACAAGGTGTCACTATGGAGTAAGAGCGCTGTTTTGGGGGATCCCCTAACTTTCAATCGATAAGTTTTCGGTCTCCGACCGATATTCTCGTTGTACTGTTTTTAGATTAAACTGTATTATTTTAATGTTCGCGATATTTTAAAAATGAGTAAATATTCAAAATTTTGGGAGTCAGCAGTAATTTCATACAATTTTTCTCCATTTTTAATGAAAACTTCCAATTAACGCAATCACACCCAAGTTAAAAATTATTTGCTTGTAAACTAATTTTTGTCTTTTTTTTATTTTAATATTAATCTACCTGCAGTTGTGTAGGCATAGCTTGTCTGTTGTTTCCCATATTGAAATACGGTGCAATTCTGCATTCGCCCATTCCAATGTCCGCCCCACCGAGCACTATACCTGAATGATTTTATTGAATTAAAATTAGTCAACCTGTTAGGTGATCGTTTTTATTCGCTGTACATATTAGCAAGAAATTCTTACAGTAATGTAATTTTTGGTTCCGGCTCGATAATTTACAGGATAGGAATTACATATTCATTTCAGGGGAAAGGAAAGCTGATAAGATGGCTTAATCATATAGCGAACCGCAGACTCTCGCCCGGTTACCAATCCATGTTGGGTATGGGATTAGGTTGTCAGTTATTTGTTTCGGATGCGTGGACTTATATTGCTTTTCAGTCATTGTATGTTCGAATCAGGTCAATTTTTGCACCCGAATCAGAAAATGTATTAACCCAACTCAAATGATTAAAATATTAATTGTCTTTAACGATGCTTAAAACAAAACTTTTCATTGTAAGCTGTAATTCAGCCTGCTATATTGAAAAATCCCGCTTAAACCAGGCAAAAATGGCAGGAATTTCAACTTCTGCTCATATATATTGCATATAAATGGACAATGAGAGTATAGAGCATCAAGATGTTTGTAACTGCCCCGTTTTATTTATTTAGTAAATTATTTCACCCTGATTAGAAGATATATACCTTTATGAATTTGATTTTCTTGTTTTCTGCATTTTGCTCTCCTGTTTTGGAACCAAACCTGAAATGTATGTATTGAATCACCTTTAATTCAGGAGGACCTCCAGAAGTATGTGCACCAAGATGGCGCATAACCTGAACATAGTATGTGTACCAAGTTAGGATTCAGTTTGTGCGCCATCTTGGTGCACATACTTCGGGAGCGCCATCCAGTATATTATAATTTTCAACTGCAACATCCCCGCCATGTCATTGCCAGGTGGTTCATAAATCCGATTGGTTTAACAGACGTGAAGCATTTGTGTACTGTATGATTAAGTAGTCTTATCAAAGTCGGTTCTCCTTATGCTCAAGTACTTCCAATTAAAATTAAACTTCTTCAAAAAATAAAATTTATATAAATATCACCAACGAGAAGAATTTACTTACATTACTACGAATAATTACTACCGGTATAATTTTGGATGTATTCCAACAATTAGTATTGGTCATTTTCGTGACACAAACGAACGCTTTTGTCTTATAGGGATAGGTAGGTGAGGTAATTACATAAAAGCACGATCGGAACATTTAATTTTAAAATAATACAAACGTATGACATGGGCATGGCGTTTATTTATTCTTGTATTTGATCACCGTCGAAGCATGGTCTGAGCTCTCGATTTTTTTTTAGTATTTTCGCGTGATATACGGGAGATTTTACTTGAAGTTAAACCAAGTCCTCGCTCCAATTGCGACTCTCGCATGCACGAACAGATACTTTTTCTCCGAGTTTTTTAGTGATAGAAACAGTTTCTCTAGCGAGATGCCACTGAACAAACGGCGTTATGTACCAAAAATCTTTATTTTTCTCGCTGTCGTTGCGCGGTTTACCTAATACCGGCTATAAATTCCATTTACTGTATCTATTCTTTTTAAGTGATGAAATGACTAGAACCCATCGGCTTCAAGATAGAGTACGAATTACATATTTATCCCAGCGGGGAGAAAAGCCGATAAGACGGCCTGAACCACGGTCGCTCGTTTGCTTACGAGTCCGTGTCGGGGTATGGGATGAGGTTGGCCAGTTATTCGTTTCCAGATGCATAGTTTTGTCCCCTATCTTCGACAGTATGATAAACATGGTATCTGTATTTTTTGTTTATTCATTTCACCATATGGTACTTGCCGTCAATAACATTAGTTCCGTAAATAGAATTCTCCATTTTCATCCAGCTTTGGTTCTCCAGTAATATTGTGTAAATAACTCTTTTTTATATTGTATATGATGGTTTTTACTAGTTGAAAAAAATGAATAAATTCGATTTGACTATTTCTTACTCTACCTGTACTCTTCCTTCCGTTAGTCCGAGTCTTCTGCTTAGTTCTTCTCTCATGAAAGCATCGGGATAATGAGTTTCTTCAAACAGTCTTTCCAATTCGGCTAATTGTTCCAACGTAAAATTAGTGCGACTGCGTCTCTGTTTTGCCTACAAATTCAATTTCGTTTTAGATTTTCGTTGATTACTATTTACACTAATGCTTTCGGAGAATGGGCGGAACTAAAAATGGCTTTAACATTAAAGGACAGTGTAGAGTTAAAATTATTTTAACAAATTAGAAATTAGTACAATTAAATTATTTTTTAAAATTCTTTGGGTAATCAAAGCATCTGTCTGTCTTTTACGATACTTTTCATTTTAGTATTGATATGTGGTTCTATGTAAAAATGATATAAACATATAATATTTGTTATTCATCATAAATATTCAATCTAACATGCAGGATAGGTTCGCGTAACCATCTTAGGTCAAGGCTTCCTCTACCTCCAAGTCCAAGCTAAATAATCCCATTACCGACGTAGACCAGTGACCGGACAAGAGGCGGTGGTTCGCCATATGATTAATCTGTCTCACTGGCCCTAGGATAAATGTGTAAATCCTTTCCCTTCGCAATTGTTTTATAACGGGCTTTACGTATTGTCAGAAATCTACTCAGAAAATTGCAATATCTTATGTTTATGACTGCACTGCAATTTATATCTGTTTTTAATACCAATTGACACGCTCGTGCAACAATTCTTTAAAGACGTGGTTTGACCAAGGGCGATTACGTTTGATTGCAATTTTTGAATTTTGTTTGTTGATTGTTAATTTAGCTATTCACTTCGTTATTTAAATAAACTGTGTTATAAACTGTTTGCTAAAAAGGCGCTGATTTTTTTTTATTGTGAAACGTTTTCGAGCCATTTTTCTCCAACAAGGTCCTGTACAAGCAAACTGAGCTTTACCAACAGGTTTCTGCAAATCAGCTTACAATTCTACAAGAATCTGCAAATTTGAAGTTTTATTCATTCGCTTTATTCATCTACTACAAATTTTCGCTTATATACGCGCAATGACGCAACCCCGCAAATAAACTTTATATAAGTAATAAGTTTATATCACCAATAAGTTTCTGCAACAAGGAGTCACAATTTGGCCTACACTTCGAGTAAAATCCGTAAATTTGAGTTTTTTACTTGCTACAAATATTCGCTTGAACTCACCGATATTTGTTGATTTTCTGCGTTTCTCTTCTCTATGACGTCACCATCACTTGTTCCTTCCGACATCGCATCGCTTGGAATTTGTTCGAAACTGGATTTCATGTTTTCGTCTGGTCGAACTTCGAATCTTCTCGACGACGAAAGTTCTGTTAGAAGCGTAATTGGTCCCGGAGTTGTCGTTTTTAAACACGAATCTGTACAAATGTATTTTTAGTAATTTTTTTTACACATTTTCTCAAGACAAAATCACTAACTCTTTCACCTTGACGTCTACAAACTAAGTTTTGCAAATTTTAATACCGATGAAATAGCATTCATGTGCGCAGATTAGACCTATAATATTATGCGACACTAAGCAACCGCCCAAAATTTCTGACTCGATTGTTGCCAGGAAATAAGCCAAAACTTAAAATGGCCGAATGCAGCGTTATGTTTATCTCTGCGCTAATGTGGATTAGCATTTCTTCGTCTGCCATTTGTTTCGTTTGTGTACCTGATAATAATGAATATGGGCACATTGTATGTCTACCTTACTGTATTCTATAAGGATTCAAGTGAATAAACCTAATGAATTATGCTATGAAGTTGGATTTTATATTTCTTTAAAATCTAAATACTTGGAATTAATCAAAAATTGAAACAACCGTAATATAACTTGGTTAATTCCGGATAATATGTAGTCATCTGAAACGAAGATGACACTCGCAGAAAGTGGAATTCCGTTTTAGATAATTCAAATATTATAGCTTCATTGTAAACATCGGGACGGTGACCCTTATCTCAAATACCTGAAGTTTGTCCTGATGTTTCGTGTTGTTCCTCGTCTTCCATACATATTACGTCATTGTTTTCGTCCCCTTCCCTCATATTTGGTGATATTCGGTAATTTTTTGTTTTCCCAATTTGATTCTTTTCTTTTTCATTCAAGTTCGTCGAATTTACTTCTTGATATTGTTTACCGTACGCCGAATAACTCTCACGTGTAGGATGCATCTGATTGGTCAATCCAAGCGAAAAAATGGCGCGAAAACTTGACTGTTCTGAGGTTGTCCAGGCTTTCGAATGATTTTCGGAACTTAGCTTCACAAATGGTGCGTGCGACTTGGATTCGCTATCTTCAGAGGAAGAATGTGCCGCGATTCGTTGTCTCAGTCTTGTTAAACACTCTTCGCTAGATGTTTTCTGTATTTCTTGGAACATACGATTTTTAACAAGTTCTATTTTGAGTTGTTCATCCATGCACACATCGTCATCCGGTGAGTCTGTACCGGTACTTGCATTTGATCCCGCCGGAGTAAGATGCGTGCTGAGCCGGTGAGATCGGAACTTTTCAACGCCACTCATGCTTTCCGCCATTTTTGTTTTTATTTGTATATCAATACAATAGTTCAAACTTTTCTGCAATATAAATAAGTTATTGAAGTATTTTTCTACTAAAACTCAGCCAAGTATGTTATAGGAATCTACATATACGCTCCAGAAGTGTGTGTACCAATATGGAGGTAACTAATTTTGTTCGCCCATTTTACATCAAGTTGTGTAAAGAAACGGAAGCCTATGGGCAGGCGGGATATTCACTCACTTGGGTAACACAAACAGTCCCTGAACTCGTAATAGAACTAAAATAACGAAAATCGGAATAAAACCATAACCTGGTACACACGCTACGGAAGTACCGAGTGAGGGTCGTTCTATTTCATTGCTATTGAGTGATTAAACATCTTCTCGCATGTAAACAAAAACCATTTTTAGCGATCTAGAATAATTTGTCTAATTCACAGAAACCAGACCAAAAAGTACTGTACTCATTTATTTAAAAAAAATTCTCCTATATTTTTGAATAATGTGTTTGACTTAGTTATTTGATTTCTCTACGCAAGGACAGACTTTTTCATAAGGCGTATATGAGAGTTGTTAAAGTTTTATAGTCCAATAATGTTCTAAGTTTCAGACAAAATAAGCTACCTTTCCCCTGATTCTAAAGTATGAATAGATAATCATATATTTTATCAAATCGGAACATTGAAATCTAATTTTATTTGTTTGGTGTAAGACGATATTTGGTACAATGAATACTTTAATCAGACTATGTTAAGTATACCGGCGACATTGCTTCGGTTTGCTGCCTCTAAGTTTCTAGTGTTGCAGCAATACGTTTACTAATGAGGCAAATTTAGCACATCCCTCATTTATGAATCTTAATTCTCTCTCGGCGCTAAACTTTTTCATTTTTTTCTTTCTATATAAAATTAAGGTAGCGTCGTAATTTAATATTTACCGCCTAATTGTGCCGTCGTCTTTACTGGACCTATTTGTTACGGCGCTTGTTTTCTCATTCACCGATGTAATAGTACTTTGTTTCTCCACCACCTCGTTATGGCTTACCCGCTCGCTAATGCCGTGGAAAACAAGTTCATTAAAATGACTTTTACATCGATTTTATGTCTCTTCGCAACGAAGGGGCAGGGCGCCAAAACCCCGCCTTGTCCTACACTGTTCTTTCGAGAGTAACAACAAATTGGGAATTCGAATTATACTCTTATTACCTATATTTCAAGATTGGCATAGCATAAACAATTAATGATTATTGGTCGTTTTTAATGTCGTGTTACTGAATCTTATTAGACACTCAATTAGAGCCGCTTTTATTGAGTGTTCCCCTAACCCTGCTCCTCAGGCTAGTTTCTGACGAACTTAACAAAAAGTATATGAAAAAGTGAACATTTCTATTCACTGTGTCATGTTTTTGGCCATCTCAATTTGTAAGGCACCACATGTATCATATTATATTCATTATATGTTAAAATAAGTAAAATAAATTGAATTTGTACGTATTTACTATTTTCTCAAGGATAGTTTAACCAAGCATACTATGAAGTCATCAACTATCCTTTTATTTCGCATGCTTTCTTTGTCTATTTTTTCAATTTTACTCAATAATTTAACATGAATTATAAATTTATGAGTTTTGACTACCTAATCTTTTTACCCAATTATCTAGACAATTTCTTGCTCAAATACTCAACCTCAAAAATGAATGATAACCTTCCTAAGTTAACTGAATTTCGCATCCATTCTTTACAAAATTTCTCCAAAATATTTTCAGTCATCTATTATAGTAAAGACAGCTTACATATTGGCAAATTAAAAAATACAGGAGGAGAAATACAACGTCGCACAAGAAACACAAAAGCCTACTCTGTTTTCAGTGCGAAACGACACCCTAATAAATTTAATCTTGCGCCCGTTGGGTTGTCGTAAACCGTGCGCGCGTGTGAAGTTTCTTATATGAACAGGTCCCTTTGGGAAATCACTTGGAAATCCATCAATGGCCGTTTCGTGCCAGACACTGATAACGCTACTTATGGCTAATAATAAGTAAATTTATTGTATTTTAATCAGACTTAGGTATAAGAAGACGAAGTTTGTTAAATATCGTTATACTTAGTGTGACGTAATATGCTATAAAATGATTTTTTCGATTTACTACTTACATGACACAACTGAGGGGTTGCCTGGGCCACCTATACAACAAAAAAATTGTAAATAACCCATATTATCAACCCCACCCGCTTACCTCAAGAGTGGATGTACATAGTAATGTATAAACCAAGTTGTACATTCAAATATATGCAATTACATTGTTAGACAAAGTAAAATCCTGAATATTTCAGAAAAAATTTTCGGCACTCCTGAAGTATGCGCACCAAGATGTCGCACAACCTGTACCCTAACCTGGTACACAACCTGAGTTCAGGTTGTGCGCCATCTTGGTGCGCATACTTCAGGAGGTCCTAATTTTCCATAGAAATTTGTCATTAGGATCGAAGAAATTGGCATCACACAAGCAGATCAAAAATATGTCATCAATGGCCTTCGCTTTAAAATAATTTTTTTTATCAAGCTCAACTTTATTAGGCGGATTAAATATCTGACATGCTTCCTCGGACAAGCACTTAGTCAGACGTAACTTACAGAATAAATTTGTGAGGAATTAAAATATGACGCAACACTTACGAGCCCACACAGGAGAGCAGTTTTATTGCTTGCTACTGCAGTTAATGTTGCACGCAGATTCATTAACATAACGGCAGATAAGGGGGTGCAGTAGTAAGGTATACATTGCTCCAATCAAAGAATTCCTTCTTCAAACTCACTTGTTTATTTATTTCCTGAATTAGGTAAATATGAGAATTGATCGTTTCTTTTTGTTGGTATTTGTAATCAATATTTTTAACTCTGCACTTAAGTTTTTATTGTTCATAATTTCCAACTAAATCTAATTTTTACTGAAACAAAATGTTAATGGCCGCCTAGACGCTTCTTTTTATACTTTTCGTCGATTATTGTTAATTATTAATATTTATTACTTGTTAAATTAATGGAATTTTACGGTAATTTTGATTATTTATAATATATTTCAGATAAAGTTGGCTAGTATTTTCGATAATTTGTTCGTATTTCTCATTATCAAACGTACATTTATTATAAATTTTGAAGTATAAATACAGACTAATAAACGTTACATTGGAATTAAATTTTTTTACCATTTTTTACGATCACATTAAACTCTTAACATATGTAATGATTAATTCCTCTCAGCGTTTTGGACATTGATCATGTTTATTATATTCGACTTCTGTTTTCCCTTGACGCTATTTTGCTAAATATGTCACATTAGTGGATAGTTAGGGCCCTATCTGTCAAAATTGATTTTACGAGACGTAAAATTACGTATTCCCTTTTCATTTTTGTTTTTTATTTAATTCCGTATAACTTGAATTTATTCATTTAGTGCTGATACTCCTGTAATCATTAATGATTTATACAGCAGATTATAATTATGCATTTTACTTGGTCGATAAATGTGTTGCCGGTAAACTGTTTTTTGCTGTATGCCCTGATAATGGTATTACTGGACATATTAGCACGAACGCGAGCATATAAGGATTTATAATTGGAAGCGAGATATACCAGTCGTTTTGGGGGAAAATGGGGTTTTAAATGTGAGAATTTTTAATACTTATATACGGCGGGAGTCGCTCGAAGGTTATTATTACCATTATTTCATTTCAAATGTTCTATGACGTCACTACCTCGTATACATGTTGTCCGTCATACCCGCCCTCGATATTTTTAACAAGTTCATGATTGAATAGTAAACATTTTATATACAATCGGCAAAGCGTGCAAAAGAATGGCGATGCTGTGTAACAAAACTATATGTTTTTAGTATAAAGAATGTGTCAATATAAATTGTGAGCCTAATCAAACTTGCGCTAGCACTTTTTGCGGGGTATTTTTTGATTTTTTTTTCCTGTATTTTTTACGTTTTGATCGCTATCAAATTAAATCATAACACTGTTTAATAAACGGAAAAACGTTACGAAGGAAACCGGAAGAGTTTTTAAAGGATATCTTATCTCATTTTTTATCTATTTTTCTTCTGTATTTGTTGGTTATTATGGCAATAGGTCAATTATATAAAAAAAAAATCATGTAACTCATATTTATGTACCAAATCCCTATTTTTAATTCATATATTATTATATACAGTATCAGTATTTTTCAAATTGAAATCGACTAAGTTTCTAATTCTCAAAATGATGCTACTTTGGTGTGCGATTGTGTGATCTCATTAGTTAGGTCGAAACTGAATTATGCGAGAATTTTTTTATGAGATTGAAATCAAGTTAAGCAAGTCCCTTGAATAAATGTGTGAATCTGACTGCTTTCACAGACCTAAAACTCCGGTGGTAAGTGTACCAGCCTACCAGGCTAGGGTTAGGCCATAATTTTATTCTGATTTTCCTTATTTTGGTTCTATTACGAGTTCGGAGACTGCTTGTGTTAGCCAAGTGAATATACCACCTGCCCCCCAAATTTACACAACAGAGATCTGTCCATCTTTTTATTGTAGCAAAATATTTCCAACAATTTCAAATCGATTCAGTTGTATTCGTAATACGAGCCAATACCATAATTAACCTAATAGATTTTAACATTATTTAATTTTCTTCCCCGCAGGGAAAATGCCATGTACTTTCATCTTCCGTCTTTTTGAAGAATATACAATCCCCCAGGAGAGATCTTTGTTAAGTTATACTGTAGTTGTACAACGTTATGAAACACTTTTTCCTCGTCTCATTTTGCGAGCGCGGCGCGGTCTTGGCGTTGAATATTACGAAATTGGTGTTACAGATTAAAAAGTGGACGAATGCAAACTTATGTTAATCACGTGCAGCTGTAATAAACGCTACGGAAATTATTCGGTATAGTTGTCTCTCTCTCTCTCTCTTTCTACTTGTTAGTATATTCCTGTCCTCTGTGGCTAAATGAATATCTATTAATTTTGATTTTACATTTCTATGGGGATCTTTGTGATACGTCTTCTTACCGTGCCGTTGAATCGTTAGATGAAAGGGCTTTTGGCAATTTCTGTAGGTAACTGTTATTGGTATTGTAACAATTGGTATCAATATGTATTCAATGTGCTGTCTCTGGTTGGTGCATAACCTTGTCAGCGCACCAAGTTTTGCATCAAAGCCCCACAGCCTTTTCGACAGTAAAACAACTCTCTCCTTAATGATCAACCTTGTGAACCCATAGCAACGTCATAGCAACGATATCGCGCTTATCTAGAAACCACTCGCGCTTCTGTTTTTGGTTAATTTTGAGTGTTTGGTATTTTCATTTTGTAAGTTGCATAGGTTCCAATAACATCGTTTACCAATCAGGAGAAAGTTTGTGTCACTGCCGTATAGCATATCTCCACTAAATAGCCAAGAAGTTGTATTTTGCGAAATCCTACATAATTCTTACTTATTTGTCACTTTTCTAGTATCCAACTTTCTCTGTTTGATCGATGGCTCAATGAAAGGGCATTCTGTCCTGACCTCTGAACTCGAAGACCGTGAGACCATCCGCGTCGTACGTTTCCGTCCATCGGTCGCCGCCTTAATTTTGCGACTTTGAAAAACGGCCAAGACAACGTTATTTTTGTCCTACAGTTTATTTGTCTTATTACCAAAGTATAATTTTACATTTCGAAACAAGCATGGTGTCAAGGGACTTCTCGTCCGAAATCTTTTATTTCATTTTGTTGAACAACTTCGCGTCATCACTGAAACGAACGTTTAATAACGTAGTTATCATTTACAGTTATCATTTTTTACATTCTGACAATTTTCAAGATTTCTGTTGTTCGCTTCACACAAGCTAGCTTTTAGAGCATTGTAAGGGATTGGAATTACTCGCAAGTACCAGAATAAACGAAATTTAAAACCTGTTTCGCGGGCCACACCATTCAAAGTTGACACTTCACCGCGGGCCGCACAATTTTCCGTGTTGTCCCGCGGGCCGCAGGTTGCATGCACGCAATAGCATACACGGAGCCTTGTTTCGAGTGGAAACGTCATATATAAACGTGGTCATTATTTTTAAAAATTAAGAACATGACAGAAAAGTAGCAAATGTAACACACAACAGATAAATTTATTATGAATATATGAAAACTGCATAACAATTTCTATTTTAACAGTTATAAATAATTATATTTATTATGGCTCGATATTCATCCGATTCTGATTCAGACGGCAGGAAACGAACGAGTAAAAGACCAAAAAAGAAATCAAAATCAAGAAAACGAAGCCGAAGCACAAGTTACGAATCTAGACGGTTAGTAAAAGTTAGAGTTCTGCTACTAATATACTTTTCGTCCTATATTTCAATTTTTCTTTTTTCTACAGATCACGTGACTCTAGAAGAAAATCTCGGTCCCGATCAAGGGAACGAAGTTACAGTTCAGATAGAAGCGGGAGATCAAGGTCACGTGATGAGCGTAAACGAAGACACAGGTATTGTATATACAGGCATTATAATCGTGAAATGTGTGTATTTTTCTAAAAACTTGGAACTCTGTCCATCTAACTTCGGTCCACACTGGTTATTTTGAGTGTCTGAGTATCTCTGAATGAGAACGCGCGCCCTTACTCTGTGTGACTTTTCTTTGTAAAACCCCAGCGTTGTAAGTCTATTTTTTTGTGATTCTGATTTTAAATTTTTGTGCTTCAATTTCTTCCAAGAACATTGGTTATGGGGAATTGAATTGAATTGACCACCTCACAGGTGTCTGAGTCACTCATGAGTGAGTTCGCGTGATCTTGCGATCTTTTTTATAAGTACTCCAGGATTGTAATTCTAATTTTTGTGATTCTAAATTTTCATGCTGTAGTTTTTTCCAAGAACATTGGTTATGTGGAATTGACTACCTCACAGCTGTCTGGGTAACTCTTGAGTGAGTGCGCGCGATCTTGCTTTGGATAAATATCTTCAAAATACTCCAACATTGCGATTGTTAAACTTAATTTGGATAAGGCGGTTGAATTTTTTGAGGTCAGCCTTCACGCACATCTGCTTATTATTGTCTTGCAACCTGCTTCACAGATCACGAAGTGACGATTCTTACAGATCAAGAAGGTCTCGTAGAAGATCGCGGTCTAGAACAAGGTTGTATATTTTCTCCTGCTTTTGAAGATTAAAATAGACGATAATTTGTACTCCGTATCACTTAAGTGCCTAACTATAAATAACGATTTTATGTTTTGAATTCGCGCAGCGCGTCATCATATACTGTGCTTCTTTCCCACTTCAATTATTATTAGAAGATAGTTTCGAGGAAGACAATTTTTAATCCGCTATGGAAATCTGTTTTGAGACAAAGCCCACTCATTTGAAAATTTAATTCAGTCAGTTTATGACAACACACAATCCATTTCAGATCACCTCGTCGCAGACGGAGCAGGAGCCGAACAAACTCGCGGGAAAAGTCGGAGTGAGTAGACAATCAAGATATGCTTCACAAAAGTTTTTTTTAAGAAATCTAAAGATATTGTTTCTTTTTATATTATACTTATTGGACACAGAGTGTACACATGGATTGTTTTGTTAGAATGTTGTTAGTATTATTCTCCTTGTTGTCGTGAAAAAAATCGCTTTTCTCATTAACTACCTGACTAATTGCTTTGAAATTCCCATGGTTAAAGATTGAATTTGTTCCTGGAAGGCTGTTTCAAAAACTTTTGTGTGGTCTATGAGATTCGTGTGCGAAGACGTCATCAAAATTGAGATGTTTCTAGCGTTTCCGTGTTCGTAGTGAACGGGCGAAATCATGAAGACTGCGGTACTGGTAGTCTACTACCCGTACTACTTCGTTTTGCACTTCAATTTCCTTATATTTGATGATGTCTTGTTTTAGGTATTCAAGAAGGAGAAGCTTGTCACGCGAAAGGTAATATATATATATATATATATATACAGGGTTAACCAATAACTGAACCCAGGCCATTTTGAACATATTGTAGGAGAGAAAACATAACTTTTGTGCAAAGTGTCCCAAATTACTGCAACTTTTCAGTATAACGTACAATCGTACACAAACAGAAGTTCAAGTGTTCAATAAATTTTCATCATTTTCATAAAATAGTTTTGAGTCACTCTGTAGATAGATATTAGTTTTGAGGAAAATTTCACCTGCGGAAATTCAATTCCACACAGAAATATTTTTTACAAAATATTCCACACGGACAAAATTGAACCCTATATTGATTTATTCTACTAAGAGGCTTTTCGTTTAATTGATTCTTTGTGTACTTTCATATTTTTTGGACTAGTATATCCTATGTGAAATTTTCAGGTTATTTTAAGCTTCCATTTTTAATATTCTTTCATGTGTAGATCCAAAAAGAAGAAAAAATCGAAGAAAAATAGTCCAGAACGTTCACCACCACAAAAGAAAAAGTGAGTTTCAACTATTCATTATATTTTGGGTACTCCGGTAGTGTGTGTGTGCCAGGTTAGAGTTATTAGGCCATAATTTTATTCCGATTTTCCTTATTTTAGTTATATTAGGAGTTTGGAGACTGTCTGTGTTAGCCAAGTGAATATACTCCCTGCCCATAGGTTTCAGATCCTTTACACAACTTGATGTAAAGTAGGCGAACAAAATTAGTTACCTCCATATTGGTACACACACTTCTGGAGCGCCATATTTTGTTATATTTGATTTCATTTTAATATCATTCTGACGCCTCTTTTTTTCAGAGACCCATGCGAAGATATTCCTGGTTTTGCTGAAATGGTTAGTTGCCTGTACGTTACAGCAGATGCCTGTTTGGTATAAAATAACATCCTAAACATTTCTAATTGAATATGAAGACGCTATTACCTTTACAATTTTAATTTGATAAATTTCAATCTAGCAATATGGTTGAAAAATTTATAAAAGAAAGGGACACGGTATTTTGGATTCGATTTAAGTATTCTATGAATAGTCAATTATTTTGAATTGACCATTACTAGTATGTACAAGAAAAAATTCACGAAAAAATCTCAAGTACTTAAATATTTTTAAGCCATATTGTATATATTTTATAATTCTGCTGCTTCGAATTGGTAACAATTTCATTACTTGTTTTAGACACCTGCTCAACAAAGCCGCCTTCGCGTTCAAGCGGCATTCAATGCAGCTGGTAATACATTAATGTTATTAAAAATTGTAGACAAATTCTAAATGTTCCAATTTGAAATATAGGCGAATATTTTTTCTGTACGTTGTAGAGCATGTCCAGTAAAAATGTAGTGAAGTGGTCCCAACGTTTTTTTTTAAGTGACCCTGAATTTTTTAAAAAATAAATTTTGTAATAGCTCGCCCCAGGGGTTTGCTCAAATACTAGGCGGCATGTAGTGCTTTTATGGCTGCAAAATTAACGGACTAATATAAAACAACCATTTTTACATAAAATTTATTTTCCTAGAAATTAACTCAAAGTCAGAAAGCTGCGCTTATATACCATAAGCGAGTTTTTGAAATGGAGGCGTGGCCTTACTTATGCAAAATAGATGCTGTCTAGCTGTGAAACCTCACAAATATACAATTGCTCGCGATTCATAGTAAATTCCATAAATACTCCTTTCATATTAGTGGGATCTTGTTCGGAGAAAAACAAGTGCAAAAAGATTTTGCAAGCAGTAGAGTGTGATGACTTGCTGTCTGTTGCCCTTTTTTTTCAATATAATGAAATGATAATGCAAGTTTTAAATATCAATCCTAGCCTGTGTTAAATCAGTGTCAAGTTCATTTACAGCTCATTATGTTTGTCCTTGGGAAAGAGCCATAAAATATACGATTTCAATTTAACCAGACCGAGTTGATAAAAGATTACATTTCCCTCTTAATCCAATCCTAATTTGTTATTGATAACTTCTTTGGTAATTAGAACAGCTGAATATGTTATGAGATTATTTATGTTCCATTTCACAGTTTCCAATAACACAAAACAAAACAAAATGGTGTTTTAATCAACGCGATGAATCAGTCATACGCTCTGTTTAGATATATTGATATATCAAGACCATTTAATATCATTTTACGTATCTGTTCCTTCATTTGTGAGGTCATAACCTCAAGCCGAATCTAATTATTCTGTTATTAATTCAATTCCATTCACACCGCCAGATAATGTCGTACGGCCTGTGTTTATGTCTTTTGGGTACGAGTGCTTCTGTTGCTCAGACCTTTGTGACCGTCATCATGTATTTGAACTTTATTTCGTCGTTTCTAATTGCCCTATGGGTTAACCTATCTTTTATACATGGTTTTGAGTTCGTTGTGATATTTTTTGCTCAGCAGAATCATCCTTTCAAACTTGCAATGTATATTATATGAACAACATCTTGCGTGATTTGAAATTGTTACTCCGAGGCCAGGGTGTTATTATATATTGCGACCTTGTCCTTTCCATGGGTTAATGTCCCGGTAATTATGACATTCCAGAAGCGAGAACAAAATCAAATACAAGTTATGTTTCGCTTATTACTCCACTGGGATTCGACAAGACTTAGTTGTTGGTTATGCTTTAATTGCCACGATGGCAGAAAATAGCTGAGTCCCCATTGATAAACGAAAGCCAATCGTTAGATCCCCGCGTCACGACGAGACGGAACATTATGACGAAACCGCTTCACAGTCCTGGGTTTAATTTAATACGTGATTATATCACCTTCCTAATTAAATGACTTAGTTGTTGACATATTTGTTCCGCTGCTTTCAAGTTATATAAAGTTACGCAAATGAAGCTATCGAGGTCTCTAAGGTAATAGTGAACTCTGGTGATATGGTACGTGCGCAATACATTATTATAATATAGTTTCGCGTGATTTTTTTTCCATACAAATCCTACTGCCCCAAGAAGAAAACGTCACCGCTCCAAATAAGAAAATTAGTAATTACCTGGTTAAGGTGAGGGCTGGGAATTCAGATTGCACACAAATTTAAATTTTCAAATAATTCCTGGATAATTCCACCGATAAATAATTACCTATTTGTTATTTTAAAAAGGGGCGAGGGTGTTTTCCTCAAATTTTACATTTTTGCTTTAGTGCCGGGGGCTTTGTACATTTTGTAAACGATTTTTTCGAAAGATGGTGTTTTATTTATTTATTCTATGAATAAATTCTAGAACATGGCAATAGAATTCTTTACGGTAACGCTATATGAAAGTATTTTTTACCCTTTTTGTAACGCAACCTTTTATTCAAGATTTGGTAACGGTAACTCATTTATATTTGTCATTTTCAGAGGCTCAATCATCCGCATTTGAACCTGAAAAGGGATCACCTGCAGTCGGTAACGTATATTAATTTTAGATTATTGTAATGCTTTGGTTCTGTATATCATGGCATACTGGTACCTGAAATATGGGATTTTACGGCGCCTTTTCCTGGGTTACTTCCTTTTACAATGACCTCCGACCCGGTCACATTCTCAGCAAAACGCTCCTCAAAATGGGGATTGTTTTACTTTTGCAGCTTTATCAAGTTAATCACTGAAGCTCATGTAGACTCATTTTTAGATTTTATGAAATTTTCTCAACTTTTTAAACATTGTTTGTATACCACTCAGCCTTTTAGTTAGATTGTGGATAGATTCCTCTATTTTTAAATACAGTTTCGAAGACAAAAAATATGAAATAGGCGATGAGCACAAGTCTATATGCAATCAGATGCAAATAGACGTGAATGGAGGCGCTTGCAGAAAGGCATCCAATCCGTTATTGCCGCAAACATTCGACGATGGTCCCAGACCGAATTCGGAATTTCTAATTGCCATAGCTTTTCATAATTCCTCCCTTTGATAACAAAATCAAGCGATCCTAAATATATCTTCCATAATTAACGAATTCCAGTCCGAGTGAACTGTACGTCTGATGAGGCATTCCCAGCTGCCGACATACATGGTCTTAGGCGGGAAAGGCCGGTCAAACTAACACCAAGGGCTAAAAGTCTGACGTCATTGTAGGATCAAAAAGACATATGATCCCAGGTTCTCGAGGAGATATTGATGTAATTAGCATTTATATCTTCATTATTCACATTGATAATGATTTTTCCCTGTGGAATATCAAGACCTATAAACAGAAATACAAATTTCGAATGAGTCGCGACTAGTTATCGACTGAAATTTAATTGCGCACTAAGAAAAATGAGTTTAAATGTTTTGATATAGAAAGCGAAAAATATCATCTCTTGAATAGAAAATTAAATTCTGGTATCCCGAATGGTAAAGTTTCTCATGAGGCTTCGACAAAATGGCAGATTTTGTACTTCCAACAAATCGACTCAATAATTCAATTCTTTAAAGTGCTCCCGCTAACGAAAGACTAATGCAAATTTCATTTAATTTTACCGCGACAGTGTAGGAAAGATCTTTTAATTAGAAATTTCCATCGCACCTAAGTGAGGTGTTTTCCCTCTCGCGAACTCTGCCAATGTCCATTACAAGAAACTAAATGGGGAAAAAATGGAAACGAAAATTCGGAAAACTGGCGTGTCGACACTAATCGTGTTGCTGCGCTGTTTCTAACTCAATAATGTCTCGATTTTTATTGGCGCCCAAAACGATCGTATTAGGTAAATTAAATTGGCTGCAGTAAATGGAAATTCTTTCAATTTTGTCCGTAACTTACTAACTAATGTAATTGTAATTTTATAAATGCTCAACTCTAAAAGGTTTCCGAGTCAAGAGAAAATCATTGTCAATATCGTCAGACAATTGAAAATCAAAACTCACTAGAATCAAAGTAAAACGGAAACTTGAATTAATTTTTGATTGTTCTGATTTTATATACTCTCGCAATTTTGTGTCGATTTTTTATTGAGAAAAATTAAAAAAAAAAAAATTCTTTTTCATTTAAGATAATATCACGGACTTGTATGTGACAGCAAAAATAAATTGCATTCTGGCCAACCTGCAATTTTGTGTCAGGAGACGGGTCATTTTTTTTTCATCAAAAACTCAATTAGTATCGAAAAAAATGAAAACACGTCATAATATCTCAACGAAAAGGATGCTGGAATTCGAAACGTATGTTACGCTCGTTATATAAAAACGTTCGCCCCAAAAACATGAAATATTTTCACTTTCTATAGAAGTTAAATTGACGAATAGCGTGGACGAATTGTACTAAAGGCAAGTCGGGTCGGTCTCTTTGAGTTGGGTTAGAACTACAAATTAGGGCAGAATTAAACAGATGACCATTTTACATTGTATTAAAGCTATACCATTTAAGCAATATTTGTCAGTAGTGCGTACACGTTAAATACCGTATATACATAAATAATCACACTCACAATTCTAGTGTTATTACCAACCAACGCACTCTCATATATATATATATTATATATATTTAGATAATCAAGTCCATGCTTCCAAAAACAAATAACTGGCTAACTAATCCCATACCCGACATGGATTGGTAACAGAACGAGAGGCCGTGGTTCGCCATACGATTGAACTGCCTTATCGGCTTTCCTCTCCCGGAATAAATATGTAAATCCTATACCATCCTATTTTTGGCCGGCGTTGTCGAATAAATGCGCAAAAATTATCTAAAAATTAAATATGAGGCCTAAATTTGAATAGTCCACCCACCGTGTTTTAGTAACAAAATGGTGACCCCGTTTGACATTTTCATTCTCACTGAGTGACATCCAAATATTTATTATATTATTAGACATATTATGATCATAAGTCTCTCGTTATATGCTTTGATTATTTATCTCAACAACGGAAATTGCTATTGTGGTTGCAATTTACAAACACCCTTTAATTATTAACTTCCGTGTTGAAATGCGCGTCAAAATGAACTTTGCGTGACATCGCTCAGCGTAATAAATATGAAGACGTGATGACGTACAAGAATTTGACGTTGAAATACGTTAGGGATTTCATTGAAACAGGTACCGGTATATTTTTTTCCCAGTATATTTACGAATATAGAAAGTTTATGTTTTGAATGTAATTGTGTCATCATGATACTTTTTAGATAACTCTCTAGGCCTGACATGAGCAAACTACGGCTCGCGGGCCAAATCCGGCCCGTTGGGTAATTCAATCTGGCCCGCACGATACTGCCACGACCAAACCAAAACCAAATTTTGATGTTTTAGCTAAAAAAAAACTCAAGGAATTTGTTGAGATTGCGATTGAATTTAGTTTGGGCACGAGGTTTATTGTTTTCCACCGTTGCTTTTGTAACACTGTAAACATTGTTTATAAAATGTAACTCTCTTATGTTAAAATATGGCCACCCCACGCACGAACCACGTATATATGTCGCAAAGTCGACCGTTGATGAAAAAAATTTGCAGAATCGTCGTTATTTAATGGCTCACCAAACAAAAGTGTTTGGGTTATCGCTTCTTAAAATAATTTGTTTGCAAATTGCTATATTCCTTATGGCTTTTTCCGCTCTCATCGCTCATTGAATTTATTACTCTTCCGCGCTATGAATTATTTTATGTTTTCCCTCAAAGCTAATCTCAGCAAAACGATCGTAAGAGAGATAATAGCAGAAAAAATCAATTTTAGCTTTTCCGACATAATAATATTTTCTGAGAAATGTACTCATTATGTTCGCGCAATAGGGTGAAATATCTTCAAATTATGAAAATATACAACACTTTAGTATGTAATCAAGCATAAAACGTAGATAACTCATGTATATAATTGAAACTACCCCGAACTCGAATTAAAAAATTAGACAAATATCTTTACCAAATGTCGCGGCTCCATTTTTGTGTTTTTACGATCGATATAACGGGTGCTTAAGTAGGTGAAAGCGTCGGCGGTAAAAATTATTTTTGTCCACACACACATAAATTAAGTGTTCCCCTAAAATATTACATATAATAATTCTTCTGTGTAGAAATACGTTTTGTCGCTATTTGAAAAAAATGTTGGGAAATAAAGTTACGTTCAAGATAGTTATTCGATGAATATCAATAAACTTTGTCGTAATTACAGATGTGGCCTGTCGCGCGGAGACAGGAGACCCCCCTGGATCTATGGGGTTTCTGCGGCCTTAGAAGTCTAAAATTACTGAATTAACATATGACCTTCACATATAAGACAATAGGAATAAGTCATTTTTTTACGTTTTTTAATACTTGTCTGGGAATATAATGAAAGGTGAAAAAAATTCTAGCGGTCTCTTCAGGCCAGCTTCGATTTTTATGGCACGTATATTTGTATTCCGTTCATGTTTAGAAGTTAAAATGTAAATTAGTATCATTGTGTATCGATAAATTTAAATTTACAATTTAAAATGTTAAAATTAGGCGTTAGTCAGGGGTGAACAAGGTTTTTGGACCGGGGCACAAAAATTGTGGCCACCTAGACTGGCGGGCCATGTAAGCAATCTCAACAAATTCCTTGAGCTATTTTCAGCTAAAACATCAAAATTTGGTTTTAGTTCGATTGTGAAGCATCGGGCGGGCCAGATTGAATTACCCAAAGGGCCGGGTTTGGCCCGCGGGCCCAGCTTGCCCATGTCAGCATTAGAGCATTATGTGGGTATCGATACCGATAAAATTATTGTAACATATCAGTTTTGCTCACAAATTTTTTTACATCAAGGATTAAATCAATTTCCAACCTACAATGAGCAATGTTTGAATTTAAAATTTCAATTTAAATCAGAATATTAATCAAATTCTTTATAATCGACTTCAGTCCAAATCGTGAGAGTATGTAAACTACTAGTCAGAACACCATGGTACTTTTCAGGTATTATTTTATTCATTCAACCATCAGTGTCATCAATTACATTTGGCGTCGTTCGGTCGTCATTTTCGGTGGCGGTCGATAATCTTTAATTAAGCGGACGTAATGGCGTTTCATCCTAAAAATCTAGCCCCTATTCGATTTTGTTGTGTGATAAACTATTAAACATGGGCCAATATAAAACATATGTATATTATCTTCGGCCAAGTTACAAGCTCGTTACGAATCTTTAATGTGATTTTTACAAAATATCCTCGTTAGGTCACTAATTAAAATCAAAAAGTGACCGCTTTGGCACTTATGGGCAGAAGTCCATCCTCCGTATGTCCATTTTGACCATTGATTGATTCAACGTCATTAAGAGTTAAAGTTACGTCATAAAGTCATACAACGAGTTCACGTGTCTCTGTCCAAGAATCGAATGCTAATGTAATTTAGGTTTCAATTTTCAGTCGTAGTCGGTTGTTTTAATAAATGCCTGTGTGTATGCGTCCACATAACAATAATTCATGTTAATTACGTATAAAACCACTTCAAACTTGCGTTTTTTTTACTTAATTACACTTTTTTACAATTCTATGTTATTGTAAAATCTTGCTGCACACTAACACAACACATGTATTTCTTTTTCGCGTTTCGTCTCGCCGAAGTCCGACTCATTCAGCATATTTTGACTATCACTAGTAAAGCGATGGCATGCACGTAAATATATTAGTCATTACTTTGATGAGTTTGTTTTCAATTCAATTTCCCCAAAAAACTTTTTATATAGTTTTAATATATTTTTTGTCATAATCCCCACTTCGGAAAAATTTTAAATCACAAGTGAAAGGTTTTGGCAGGCTATCCCCTGGTATACACTTTATATATGGGTAAAGAAAGTGCCACACACTACTCCGGCCTAATAATTTGCGGCGTAAAAATTATTTTCAATAATGTTAATGCCACTTTACCTCACTTTTCATGTCCGCAGAGGCGCTATTCCCACGGGGACCTCCCTAATTGGACTACTTGCATAAGATAAACGAGCTATGTCGACACAGCCTAAGTGCTTGTAGCGTGATATCATTATTGGATAGTTTTTCATTAAGGTTTTCTTTATTATCAGTTTAATTTCGATGTTTGAAAATTTGGTACTCCCGTAGTGTGTGTACCAGGTTAGGGTTAGGGCATAATTTTATTTTGATTTTCCTTATTTTAGTTCTATTACGACATTTACGAGTTCGGGAACTGTCTGTGTTAGCCAAGTGAATATACCCCCTGCCCACAGGTTTCAGTTCCTTTACACAACTTGATGTAAAATAGGCGAACAAAATTAGTTACCTCCATATTGGTACTCACACGTCTGGAGCGCCGAAAATTAAATTTTGGGCCATGTGAAACCATGCTAC
Organism: Styela clava; assembly: GCF_964204865.1. Taxonomy (NCBI): domain Eukaryota; kingdom Metazoa; phylum Chordata; class Ascidiacea; order Stolidobranchia; family Styelidae; genus Styela; species Styela clava. The sequence goes on from NC_135264.1 coordinate 13,714,487, forward strand.
AAACCTAGTGTCAAATTAAACTTGGCGTTACCCTATTTCTTAACACTAGATATTAATCGTCCGAATTATGTTTACACTAAAAACTAGAAACAATAAACATAGGATTAGATATGAGAGTGAATGAAATTATATTGGTGTTAATAACTGAATAAACATTTTTCGTCTTCTACATTCATCTACTTTCGAATTTTTTTGGACGTGGTAACATTTATTTATCAATTCTATATTTAACCAGACTTTTTTCCCATTTTTATAAATTCAGTTCATATATTCATATATTAAAATTCAAATCACGAGTAGCTAATAAAACCTGTGTTACGTGACGTTGCCACAAGAAAAAAAAAAAATGACCAAAAACCCAATATTCATGTATTGTTATGTTCGTAATGTATTAAATATTGTAACACAGTGGTTCCCTTTCATCAAGAGACCCAAATTTTGTGGAAAATCAATTTCTAAATTCTTGCGACCCAAGGATCTGCTCAAATACTTATAGGCCATAGGAAATAAAAACTTTTGATCACGGAAACAAAGGGAAGCCTGCAATTAAGTATAATAAATGAGGTATTTGGATATCGGAAATAGTATTCCAGTGATTTTCGTTTTTTCATGCGACATCTGGAAACTAGGATCCCGTGTGGTCCCCCGAAATAAAGTTCATGTAAAATCGTCGATAGAAGCGCCAAAAACACACAATTTTGGCCACGAGAAATCATAGCGAACAACCAAACAACCTTTTAGACTTCATCCTTAATTACTGTTTTTTACATTCCATGGCCTGAACAAAATCATGTCATGCGTACGTTGGACAATTCCTAGATCGCCTCAGTACCCCCAAAATTGCCTTACGTGCTGTGATTGGACAAAATAAGTCACGTGAACTGCGAAATTAAACTCGGTAGTTACTGTAGCTGTAGTGACGTAGTCAAAGCTTCTTCTTAAGTGAAAATGTGACTTTGTGAAGAAATAAACTAAGGTCTTCAAATTATCAAGATCAGGTGATAAAATATTTTAAGGCAGATTAGAAGTTATATAATTCCTGTACTTAATCTAAATCTAATGTAACCCTTGAAAAGTAGAAATTCACCCCAGTTTGGAAACCCTGGCTTAGATGAATGGAATTAGTGATTTTATCATTTTATTAATAGTTAATTACATGGTAAAAAATCCCCCAATGGACGAATAACTGATGTATCTTATGTAACCTTTAAACATTGGAAATTTCGGACGTGGAAAAAAAAACTGTTTATGAAAGTTATCGGATTTTATATTCGAACTATTATTGTAAAATCGAAATATGACTAGGTCTTATCTAAACAAGAACGAGTCCAATACTATACAAAAGTGTTATTTGGATATATCGTCTATTTCGAAGCTTAAATCAATAGTGTTGTTTATTCGACAGTACACACTGTTTCGTCATAAAGGGTATTTCAGATAAAAAGACGCCGACGAATCGCTTTCACACTATTAATAGACATTATCAAATAACAAATGTGTAAATTTAATATTTTTAATTGAAAAGACTATAGTCAGGAATAAATTATTTGCAATGTATTATCATATATATATAATAGGCCATGCGTGACATTGGAATTCAATATTAGGGCGATGTTATCTAATCATATGCAATGCTTAATCTAAGATATATTCTTCAAGAAAAATTGTTCAATATTTCAAATGTTATAACCCATAAATTCTATAGAAAAATACTATTTTTTTAATAATGACATTTCTGGCAGTACATAAATACATCTGATGATAATTATGAAAAATTGATGAACATCGTCTTATACAAAAAGACTAATTTAAATTTTGATCATGCTTTTTCTCTATCAATAATTGGCAGTAGAATTTATTCCGCAAATATTTGGGATTATCATTCTCAATGACACATAAATTGTTACCGAAGGAACAAACATTGAATGTCAAGACGATTTTATCTTCTTTGTCTTATTATTCAAATTCACTCCAAATAATTTAGAAATTGTTTGACATTTTATTATGTGACTATTGTGTAACTTTAGTTAAGTTGCAACTTTGCAGATTCCCTTCTATTGTCGAAATTTTCCCTTCATATCACTGACTGTAACCGATTACTTTTCTGGACACGACCTATGAATCGTTTTGTGATTATGTTGTTGTTCATTAACTACTGAACCAATTGCTTTGAAATTTTCAGTGGTTGAAGATTGTATTTTTCGCTAGAAGGCTATTACTTTTATTTATTTCAAAAAAACTGTATGTGTGTTCTACTATGTATTTCGTTTCGTTTTTCATTTTAAAATTTTGTGTGATGGCCTCTTCAAAATTATTATTTGTAGCGGATTTGCGACTTTTTTCGTGCTACTCTCTTGCTAGTGTTTTGCGGCACTGGTACTGTAAAAGGTAGGGCAGACTACTGCTTCGCTTTAGTCTTGGTGTCCATATATTTGGGCATCGCACTCTTGTTTTATATATGGTTATGTTACTGTGAGTTCTCGTCATTTACGGCTTTCGCGCTGAGCCAGGCTTCACACAAGCAGATATCGATTTGAGCAGCTACTGTTATTTGGAAGGACCGGAGGTGGGTGCATGGTTTTATTTTGAATTCGAGATGCGATGCCAACACAATTAACGCTTCAACCACTGAACCACCGCATGTTTCCCGTTTTCACTCCCAACAAGGCAGTGAGTGTACAAGCAGTCACAGGGACGGTTCCGGTTCCAATTCTTATACCGTAAATGAGCTGTCAGTTCTAGTTTGGAGAGTGGACTGACGAGATTCTGAATTTGCTTGTATGACTGTTCTAGCACAGAGGTGGGCAAGGCTTAGACCAGGGGCCAAAAATTTTGCCCACTTAAACTGGCCCTGTGAGTGTGTCGCAAAAGGTTACATTTTATGAACAATATTTACAGTGGTATAAAATCAGAAGTCAAAAACAATAAGCCTCGTGCCAAAACTAAATTTAATAGCAATTTCAACAAGTTCCTTGAGTTATTTTTAGCTATAAACAACAAAATTTGGATTTAGTTTGATTGAGGCAGCATCAGGCGACCCAAATTGAATTACCCAACGAGCCGTAGTTCGCCCGTGTCAGTTCTAGCACCATTAACGAGCCATTGTGGGTAAGAAAATACCGAATTTTGGATTATTTTGTTCGATATTTAAATGTTTTCATTAATCGCTAATAGACATCGGTACGGCCCATGAGATTTGGTGAAATGTCCAATGATTCCGAGTTTGTTTTGTCGTCGCCCAAGCGTTAAAACGGCGGGTTTCTCACGCTTCGTTGCACACCGATCAAAGAGACCTAATCCGACAACCACGCTGTCTCCGGATTATCCGGTAACCCTCTCGAGTACATTCTTCAAGATGGCGGCGTTGATACGTTCGGTTATGCAACTGATTAAATAAATAGGCACAACTTTTTTCTGAAATTTGTCGTCTTTTAAGGTTACAAAATAACTTACAAAATAATTACAAAATAACTGCCAATACCTTATTTCTTCCTCTTTATCCTATTTCCCCGAATACTTTGCTCAAAAAGGTTCACTTTTAAGATAATTCAACATTTGATATAAGTGTATTTACCCATATTGTATCGAAATAATTTTTTTCTTCTAAATTTCATTTGTTTTTGATAGTTTGATAACTGTGGAGGTTTAATTGAATATCAAAATTATCGGAAATAAATATTTTCAAATAATAGTTTTATGTTGGCACTATGTTCTACAAAAGTGCGTCTTTGGAAAATATCTTAAAATACACAAGAGGGACTTATAAATAAAATAAAAATGTTACTTGTAAAAATATTTTTCCAACAATTTTTTATTAAAATAGAAAGATTAACAAATAGTCTATTTTCGAAGCATGATAAAACAGATAGATTCACTTGATAGACACTTTGAAAATACTTTTATAATATTATATCCTTCACTATTTCACAATTTTGTATTTAAAATTGCTATGAGAATTTAAAATAAAAACTGACGTACGTTGTTTTGCGTCATATCAAAAAATTACGTTTTATTTTCTGCGTCTCATTTTGACATCTCGTCAATAATATGATTATATTTTATGATTTAGTGAAATAAAAAAAGATTTTGACGTAGATGAGTTCTGGGAAGGCCGATCGTTTGTTAATGTATAACCCTGACAGCAGCTTGTCCTAACAGTCCAACATTCTTTTACCCGTATCGACCGAAAACGAGAACTCTCTCTTGATAAATGGCTTCTCTCGTACACGCATGGATGAACTTTTTATTCGTTTTGATTGCTCGCCCCGATGGGAGGCGCTCCGCAGTTATTAGCCCCGCTATTGAGCTAGGTGCGCATTAATTAGAATGACGTTTATTGTACGCTTAAAAATACGAGATATCATCTCCCACTGTCATCCTGTCTTCTTTAAAATGCTGTCTGAGTCAGCGCGAGGATTTATGTTACCATGGATACTTTATTTTGACCTTATATGAGTTGCATTTTTTCCCGTGTTTTTTTTTTTTTTGAAATTTGTGGAATTGCGACTATTTACGCAATTTGAATTTTATGATCTTTTGTACAAAGACACTGTCACTATATTATAAAAATGAGAGATTTGAGGAAACACCCAACCACGTTTTTAAAAATCGAATTTCCAGCGCAATATGCATTCCTAACCCAAACTCTAACTGGATAACTACTCATTTTCTTATTTTGATCGTTGGCAAGGATGTTTTTTTTTGGCGGGGATTTTTACAAAAGATTATTATTATTTTTTTATTTTTCAATTTTTTAAAATGAAAGGCTGTTTCGTATTAAGTGAGACTGATGGTGGGTACTATCTTGTTTTCGCCCCAACGTTCATTTTCTTATTTGAATTTTCGATTCTATTTATCTCAGGTTTTAGCCCCAACGTTGATTTTCTTATTCTTAGGTTTTTCCGGTGATTCCCAACTTTTTTCGTTGATTTCCTCCCGTCGCCATTTTTTAATTTTGATTCCTTACAATGTATAAAAAGTACTTTATTTATTCAATCTTAAATGGTTTCTTCTCTAGTGTTATGCACAAGTCGCACTTCTGCTTCCGTGCGGTTTTGGTAGTTTATACTGTGTGCATAAATAAGAATTATGTTAATAATAAAAACCTAAGAATATCAGTAATAGTAATATAACGGCTAATACAAAGCAAAAACGTTGTTTGTCTATGGTAGGTTGGAAAATGTGAGACAATGGCATAACGTATCTTTACTTGTCTAATTAAAAACGCTATATTTTATGGAATTATTGGCATAATCGCTAATAGTGTTATCTTCCCTGTTATATAACAATAATTCACTATCAACATCGGTCATCGTGCTTTTACTCATCGAAGTAAACACATTCTACAAATACCTATTAATTTCTATCAGTCTATTATTGCATAGTACTTCAATCATACCTGTAAAGTCGGCTGAAGTTGTCACCCGATTCTGACTCCAAACTCCGACTGGTGGACAAAAAATTTTGAATCCAACTTTTTAGGATCGAAAGAAATTTGGACACCATCTCTCCCCCAAACCCGAATGAAATAAATTTTGATCGAGCTTTCTTCAATTCTGTTCTGATTGCTTAGTCGACTTATTTAGTTTTCGTCGAAAATTTTGACATCGATCGATTTCCCCTATTATGAGTTTGAAATTCTGAAGAATTTCTACCACCGTCCGTACTTCCCCGACTCTAATATCCAATAGATACAAGCCAAACTCTTAGTCCCCATAGCTCTTTTTTACCTCAATTTGTGTTTCCAGCTTTGGGTTGTAAAATACCATGCGTTTTCTATATCCCATCGTATGATTCTTTTAATTTTAGTTGAGAGTGCCATTGATCAGATGGAACGCGCTCAAGTTATTGAAGATATCGAGGATTCCGACTTCATGCCAACGCACTTTTCATCATCACGCGCGAATAAAAGTAAAGAAATATCTAAGATGCCTTCTTGGCCATCGGTGGGTTTGCTTGTATGTTTTTATTATAAGGTGTACGATTTATCAGAAGAAACTCTTATCTCAGAACATCTTCTCATAATGCGAGCATAGTTTAAGACAAAATGACGCATTAATTAAGACGACCTTTGAGAAAAAATCTTCCTATACCTTACCATTGCACAATTTTTGATACTTGAGCGTTTAGCAGATGTTTTAAACATACTTTTATCAAAAATATATATTCTGTTTTTTTATCTGACTTCCTACAGAAGTTCCTATGTACACGTTTAAAAGAATATATAGGGGTAATTTTTTTCCCCAATTTTCAATTTTACATTTTAGAATCTGGCTGAACAAGAAGACTACCATGAAATGGCAATATTCGGAAATAGTGCTATTCTTTCCCTTGACGAGAAAGCGAAGAAGGAAATAAGTGAAGTCAATAAACCGTTGGTTAAAAAAACAATCAAATGGGAAGACCGAGACCCGAAGACTTTGGCTCATCCAAATGTAAGAAGTAGATTCGCATGTTTCCCGAAATACTTTGTCATATTCGTGTTGTCGTACTCTAGCGAGAACATAACTTTTGTGCAAAGCGTTATAGATTAATGAAAGTTTTGAGTACAATCATACACAACAGATCTTATTAAGAAATTTATAGTTAAAGACGATTATTGTGTACGTACGTAATTGTCACGTCACTCTAGCGAGAACATAACTTTTGTGCAAAGCGTTTTAGATTAATGAAAGTTTTGAGTACAGTCATACACAACAGATCTTATTAAGAAAGTTATAGTTAAAGACGATTATTGTGTACGTACGTAATTGTCACGTCACTATTCTACTTTCTAAATTTTCAGTTGCACATAACACACGAAGAAGCAGAGAATAGATGGCTCGAAAAGTTGAATTCAATGAGAAGAGACAAGTTAAAATCTAGGGGAACTTGATCATAAATAAGTTTAATTAATACTTTTGGAACAAGACCAGAACTGAATAAAAAATTGGTATTCCCGAAGTATATAAACCAAGATGGCAGACAGCGGAACGTAGAATGTGTACCAGGTTAGGGTTAGACCATAATTTCAGGTAAAAATACTAAGGGTCACATGGCTAGTCCCCGAACTCGTAATAGAACTAAAATACGGAAAATTATGGCCTAACCCTGATCTGGTACACATACTACGTTCCGGTGTCCGCCATCTTGGTTCACATACTTTGGGAGCACCAAAAAAATTTGTGTACTATTCTTTCTGAAAAATTGTGTTCAATCTCAAATTCGAATTCGCCGTTGAACAATTTATTTATATTGAATAAATGTAATCAAATACGCTGGTTTAGGTGTGTTCCGTGACATATTTTATGACAAAAATGTATAATCAATTTCACAGGGGTTCCTCCAGCTTTTTGGAATGTTTCATTGTGGTTCCAATTCACCAAAAAGGTTGAAGACCAATGTAATAGACCAATTCGCGAGCTCGATAGCTTCACAATTAACTAGTGTATCTGGCATCATGCCAACCACACAGCACAGGGGCGTTTCTAAGAGTGGGGCAGTCGCGCAGCACGATGTGTTGCTTATAGTCCGATGTTTTAAATAAAAATAATACAAAACATTTCACTCTCAATTACTCCTCTATATATTCCATGTATATTAACATCTATCATTTGTTCACCCCCAAATTATTTTTGAGTTCAGGTATAAGGGTCATCATTATCAGGAAGCAGAAAAGTTTAACACGCCCATGCCACCACCTCACCCAAGGATATGATCAGGAATGGAGAATCACAATTCTGTAGCTTTGAAATATGCACGCGCGCATACTTGCAATCCATCATGTCAGTGCTTAACGAAAATTATTGTTGGTTCTTGTAACTTGCACGTTGAATATTTTTACAACTTTGGGTTTTTGTATATATATTTATTCTCCCAAAAACACATTTGATAATTTACGAAAAAATGTTCCATCCCTACGACTCTCTTTCGGAACACACGATACAACTTTTTCCTTCATATCTTGTATTTTCTTTTGCATCTCTTGCGTCAATGGGTGGTTTGTTCCCAACTCTATCTTATACTGCTTTAGTGTTTCCTTAAACATATAAACAAAAAAACACTTAAATATATACTTTACATCAAGTTGAAGGGACTGAAACCTGTGGACAAGGTGGTATATTCACTTGGCTAACACAGACAGTCCCCGAACTCGAAGTAGAACTAAAATATGGAAAAACAGAACAAATTTATGGCCTAACTTGATACATATACTACGGGAGTGCCTAAATATATATATATTTACTTATGCTGCGATAAATAAACTATGGTAAAAACACGATTGATTTTCACAGCGGAATGAAATATTCAGTATGGGATTTGCATCAACAATCCACGAGATATACAACAGAGCACACGAGCTGTTCGCGTTGCCCGTATTTCTTCACCTAACAGTAGGGCTGGGCATTTACGAATACCGGATGATTTCAGAATCGAATCGAATACTTTTTTCGAATTGAATCTTGACTACGAGATATGTAATCACATGTGGCATTTTTATTGTATTTGGTCTTCTCAAAGCATGATTTACTGAATTCGCGTTAATGCAATAAAGTGATATATATATCAATAACTCACAAGGAACAAAATAGTCATATGTCAGGATTGCGTTATAAAAGGTATCGCTTCGATAAAAAAAAAATCGGGGAATTTTCACCTCGACCTATGGTGGACAGAGAGAAGAAACAAGATGGCGGCAATTTGAGATTTTCGTCTAACTCTAAACTGATTCGAATAATTTACTATTCGATTCGAAATGCCCAGTCCTACCTAACATATCTCTTCTCAGGATATTTAGGAATTAGCATATGCAATAAATTGTGCCGATATTCACAATATATATATCGTTATTTACAGTGTTCGAAATTGAGTGAGTCAGATTCTAAATCTCGACTACTGGACTTAGTTTTTAACTATACGCATCACTGGCAAAATTTGAAACTCCGAACTCGTTTATACTAACTTGTAGAATTCCCAAGACTTCCTCATTTATGGAATGCTCTATAGGGGCGGGAATTTCGATTGCCGTTTGTTTAGTAACATCACGAATATAATTCAAATGGTCTTCGTCTTTAGCGAATTGTCCCAAAGATGTCATTTGGGTCCATCTTTTAATCAATGTCATGGCTTTGATTTGTCGATTTAATCTTTTTGCCACCGACTTTAGTGTTTTCTTGGGTGACTCTTCGGCTTCTGGCTCGTTTTGTGACTTGACAGCTAATTTGGCAGCCGCACCCCACATTCCCCTCTTTGGTTTTATGGAGGGGGCTGCCGCCTCGGTGCTCTTGCTTGAAGATTGCTCATTCTTTTCTTTTTGGATTGTTTTCCCATCGATAGGGTCATTTTCTTCATCGGTTTCGATATCCGATACGCTTCTTTCACTCATTTTGAATTTTGCTTTTCACACCCAAAACAACTGATTAATTTATTGCAGCGTCAGGATTTAATTGTAATTATTCCTCACGATTATGACATCACATGGCAACTTAGCTTCCAAACCAAAGCTTCAATATTAAACCAAATCACGGAAACTTTGTGCAGATCGTCGCCCTGATTGCTCTCGACGCAGTGTACAATAGGTGCAATGCAAAAATCGTTGAGTTCAATTCTTGTCATTTCGCTCCAACATAAAAATGTGAATATATATGAAAGAAGCCGCTACAAAACGCCATGAGAAAATCTTTATCGCGCTTATTTAAAACCATCGCTATATTTTACATAGCACTCATCTTCTGTGCTTATCTGAGATACCCCTTGATGTTTTTACATTATACATTCCGCACTTCGTCTTGGAAAAAACTATGCTTGAAATTGCAAACTAAAAAGTGTTGTTGGTTAACTTGTTTAAATGAATTAGGTGATTAGGTTCAATTTGTATACATGTGTGAAGAGCGGCGCCACGAGTTTGCCTTGAAACCAGATGGAATTGCGACGTTGTTTTGTACCTGGGATGCTTCACACACTTATTTGCTAATACTTGGAAGCTGTGGTGGAATTCAAATTTTTTGTCAGCTGGTTCCTTCACAAAAGTTATATTTTTCAGCCGATTCTGTTACAAACAGAACATTGACAGTAACCAGTAATGCTAACCGGTTAGCTAATCTTAGAAAATTCCGTGAGACCGATGCAAACTGGCTGAATTCCACCACTGCTTAGAATTTTTGAGAAGTGGGTGGCATCATAATGTAAAATATATTTTAAATAATGATAAATTTCGACCCGCCGCCGGGATTCGAAGAATTTCGAGTATGCAGAAAGTTGCATCTTTCCAATAAAAACAAACATTTTAACGTTCGAACAAGAGGAAGTTTAAATAATTAAATTGTTCACACTTGCCTAATTACCCAACCCATATTAAAAGTATTTTGTTCAGGCAGAATTAGAGAAACATCTATTTTTTTTTTATTTTGCTAATAATATTGTTGCGCTGTTCATTACCAAATATTAGTTGAGTGGTGTTGACAAAAATTATTGATTCTTGGCAATTTTGGTTTAATATTAGGTACAGTGGGTGTCTCCTCCAGCATCGATTATTTCTTACGGTTGGGTGATTGGTTTAACTTTGGGTAATCAGTCAAATATCAAAGATATCGTGACAATTAAAACACCGCTCAAGCCACTTTTTCACTCACTCATAAATTTCCAGAGATGACAGGATGTGATGAATTTTTGAATCAAATAATTGTAAACGCTAATTACTCAAAACAAGCATCAAATAATTTATCGGGGTCATAAGGTCAAGTATTCGACCAGTCTTGTGATTTTATGTCAATCAAAAAGCAAATCGGCCTAGTGAAAACAACTTTTTGAGACATTTAGAGATCAGGACATACCGATACCGGTACTGACATAAGTGATCACTGTACATTATTAAAGCCATGGCTGATGGACTACAAGAATCGGAAAATCCTTTCGCATCTTCCACAAGTCATTTTCTCAATATGTTAGCAGAAATTGTTGAAAATGATAATAAAAAGACCGATGATGGTAAGCAATCAATCAATCAATTTTATTTACAATCAATTTATTTTATTTAAGCAAGAGTTCATTCATATTATCTTTTATCTCACATTTTCAAGTTATAAGCGATCCATTGGCGTGATTTTGCATATGCCTGTGCATCAAATGATCATAGGATCTGGCCATACTGCTATTACTGTATACCGGTAATTGAGTCATATTTTAAAAAATTCTGCACTTTTCTGCTCGTCATGTATTGCAGTACTGGTATTCAGGTGGTTAACATTTTGTTTGCTAATTACAGGATTATTTGTTGAGTTACCCAAATACAGAAATAGCACTGCACTAGTAGCCTAGCATTTTTTTTATTTCATTCGCTGGCTAAATAATCCCATACCGTATTCAACATAGACTGGAACCCGTATGAAAGGCCATGGTTGGCTATGTGATTTAGCGGTCTTATCGCCTTACCTCCACCGGGTGTGTAAATCTTATCCTATCTGTTAGAAATATGCTTGCCACTGCACCTCTGATTACCTTGCGTGCGTTCACAGGTTGAATCCCATGCGGGGCTAGGTATGCGCAAGAGGATCTCTGAACTCCTCGTCTTCGCTGCCTTAGGGTGGTCCACATACGACTGGTCGGTTATGGCTTTTTTGGTAATTAGGTCTGTGCTATGGTCTGGTGACTGGACGAAAGGTCGCGTTCATCATATGATCAAGCCATCTCAGGGATAAATATGTAAATCCTATACTTTATAGCGTTTAGTTAGACTAGAGATTGTTACATCATTAATTAATTCATTTCTATCTGAATTGCAGAATGTGTATCTGTTGCACCAATTGCATTCTGGACTCAACTTTTTGCGAAGTATTTCTTACATGTCAATCATCCACATCATGATGATATGTTGTTTTATGTACAGAAGGATCCTATGCTGCATCAGGAAAGGGTAAAATGTGTCATGATATTCGATACCTATATTTTATTGAATTTATACGTAATTACTTAATAAAACCTTGGGCTTGGATAAAAAAGTCAAATAAATGAGACATGTTTTCATTTTTATCCTGAGGGAGAGGAAAGCTGATAAATTAGCACAATCGTGTGGCTAACATGGTTCTTTTATTTGATTACCAGATGCATGAACTATGGTGGTGGAGGAAGACATGTTGGACTAGTCTTATTAAAAGACATGTAACCGTTGGTTGGTTATCGCTTCTCCCACCATCAAGTCCATGCATCTGAACCAAGTAACTGGCTAACTAATTCCATACCTGATATGGACTGATAACCGGACGAGAGGCCGTGATACATCATGTGACAAAGCTATGTTATAGGCTTTCCTCTCCCCATGGATGGATATGTAAATCCTACCCAATCATTGAAAACACTCGTTTGTTTATCCTCCTAGCTTTATCTTCTAACCATTTCCAATCACTCAAAATTTTACAGGCAGAAGTGAAGGTGTTTCGAAGAGAATCAACAAAAAATCCAGGCCTGGGAGATCCGTCTTTTGATTGGACAGAAACATTGTATCTTAATCTTATTTTACAACAGGTAAAGATGAATAAATATGGTGTCAATAGAAATTTTAATAGTTCCTAAACTTTTTTTTGTTTTCATATTGCAGTTGCAGTATAAGTTAACATGTGCAATATGCAGTAGAAGATCTCCAGAGGATGTCACGATTCACAAAAAAGTGTCTCAAGTATGTTCAATGTAGAATATCTTGTAACTTGAAAAAACTCTCATCTAACACAAGTGCGTATGAATTGTGTGAATGGTAAAACTCTGTCTGACCGTTGGTGCATCATGTTTAAATATTCTCCACTGCCAAGTCTGTCCATAACCAACATGGACTGGTATACCAGGCCGTGGTTCACCATACGATTCTGCTATCTAACTTCGAATATATGATGACAGAATTGCACGAATTTATTATTGTAGACAACTGCATGTTCATAGGAGATAATAATATATACAGCAGACTTATAATATTGCTTCCTACATTTAGGTTGTGTACGCCTCTCCCAGCCGACATGACATGGATGCAAAAGGCCCCGCTGCAGAGTTGAGTTATCCGAACATATTCTTTCCCATTGATAGCTTTGACGAGGTACATTGTCTTATTCTTATATATATATACATACCATCTCAAAAACACCGGTTATTTATCAGGGAATATAATAAATGGGGAGAGGGGAGTATTTATTAAAAATATAGAACAATTATTTCTGATAATAGAGATAAAAGTTCAAAAATCATTTGTGTTAGCTTTATCAACCAATTCAAATGATAGATATGAATACAAGCCAAGAACATGGTTGAAGCAATAACATGAAGTTGGTTGTAAAAGTGGTCAGATCTTATTCGTGCAACTGCATAGCCTGTCTGTACGTCTTTGTAGCTCCTTTAGTTTGTAGTTTGGACCACAATTAGGGATCGGCGCTGCGGACTTGAATTATTTCACCCTGGGTGAAGTGGTGGGAATGGGATTAAACCAAAATTTTCGCTTGCGATGCCATCATGGTTGCCACATCTCAAGATGAGCTGAGGGGTGTCCACATTAGACAGCCAGTGGATATCATATACTAGCTGTATTTTACAGATCAGCTGAACATTTTAATACAATAACAGATATGGACAGATCTACATCTTCGCGAAGGAGAGATGGTCTGTGTCGAAATCATAGCTCACGATAAAAACATGGAGTTCATTTCCGTCATTTTTCTTGGCTCCGTTAACTATGATGCTTTGATGAAAGTCTACCAAAAAAAGGTAAATTCATGTTACAACAGTGTTGTGATTTAGTACTTGTCGCTCATGAGGGGCAAGCTGATTCGACCCCAGCCCATAAGTGCTCCATGCACGAACGTGCGGTAATTGACAAAATTACAATCTACTATATCAGTTATTAGTTCTTGATATTTTTAGCCTCCCACTATTTTTACTTTCACTTGTAAGTTTTAAAATTCATTTTTTTATTTGTACGTGTCAGCTTAAACTTTCTTTTATGCAACTCTCACTCTGAACAAGGCCTCGCAGCCATTGAAAGGTAAAAGTACTTTAGTTTGAAAAACTATAATATATTCAAAGCTGCGTTTCCTATTCATTCCTGGGTGAAATGGTTTACGCGGTATTCAAGCGAGAGATTTCAATCTGCAAAAATCTAGCGCTTTAACCACAAGACCCTCCAATATAAGTTTTAAAATGTATTTTTACATGTGCCAAAGTCTACCAACTGCCACCACTGTGGCCCACAAGCAGATTTTTTGGCCCTTTAACGACCTCACGTTTGGTGCATAAGAACAAAAATTGCTCATTAATTCATTTTGTTTTTTAGTAATTAGCATAAGTGGTAGCACGTGTCAGTATGTAGTTTACCTGCCGAACTCGCCTATCGTTAGTTGTGAATAAGGATGTTTGGCCTAGTAGTAGCTTAGTTAGTCACTTATGTGTCTGCATTATAGACTGAAGGTCTGGGTACAGCGACAAAATGGGCATCCATGATTTCCATGGGATTATACAAGCCACCAAGTGAAACTCAATTTGTTAAAATGAAAGGACCATCTGGAAAAGGATATGCTGAAATGGCAGTAGAATTATATAAAGATAGCAACAAGAATGATAAAAAGGTGGGTGTCATTCAATTTAATCGTCATATGATTGGTGTTATATACTGTTTTATAAACAAGTAATCGTTTTACCTTTCCTCTTCCTCAAGATAAATATGTAAATCCTATCCTAATCTGCAGGGCCAAGACACCACTGTGCAAAATTCTTCACTAGTTAGTTCAAGATCGGAGCCTGAGTCTTTGTACAATCACACTGTTCAACACAAGAAATTGCCGAATTATTTAACGGCGGTACATAGAGATGATTCAGGTAAAGAAGGGTACTAGTATGCTAAAACTGCTGGTTTTCAACCTTTTGGTGGAACAGAGCCTCGAGCAATAGTCTGAATTGTATGCACTATAATAATATATAAAATAAACGTAATACCGACAAAACAGAATGATTTTTAAGGTGTAGCAAGTTGTAATAAGTATTTGGTCATATTTAAACAATATCTAATAATAATACAGACTTCGGATATAAATAGAAACTTGCGGACTGGCTGCACTATGCCAAGCAAGGCTAAATTGTTTATCCAAGACTTGAGGTTTCTTAGTCATTTTGATGCTTTAAAAATTTTAAGAACTGGATCTCTTTTGTATTAAACCTGCCAACAACAGGTTCCCTCATTACAGAAAATGTAACTACGTAAGCTACATTAACATGACACGCTATACATATATGCCTTTGATACATCAAATAAAATGCTAGTTTCTAGCCATGATGTTGTACGTTACCCATTTGGTGTGATCGTGCAAAACATGACTGAGTTTGTGGGAAAGCCTGTTGATCCTATCAACAATCAACAACTGCAACCCTGTATCTACCGTTACAATTCAGAACTGTCTCTTGTACCAAATGCACTAACAATAACATCTGATTTTCTTTTTGACAATACTTGGTTGTAAATTTTAGGAGAGTCTACTTCTATGCCCGCAAGTCCATTGGAAGGGAGGAAGCCAACGTCTACGTCACTAAAAACTCAGCTGACCTATGTAACATTGCCCTGGCACAAAATAATACTAGGTGAGCTTGCAGATATATTTTATTTGAAACATGATTGAAGAAATCTGAAATAACAATTCTTTATTACAGATATTTTGAAAGCTTATGAAAATCCAACAGACACAAAGAAACCAGTACTAGGAACATGATTGATGATGGGCAGTTATTTATTCCAATTCCAGTGCAATATACTTTTTTCTACTTCATCTTCTTGTAATGTAGCTCTTTGATACAGAGATGATCATAGCTGTGAAAAATCAGTGTTTTGTGTTATTACTGTACTTTCCATAAACTAGGTTGATATTAAGATGTCGTCAAATTTTAGAAGACTTCGGTCCAGTCCATATCGGGTATAGGGCTAGTTCAGATGCCGTGTTAGTAAAGCCACGAATATGTTATGAGCTAGTTTGATGGATCAACCTCCCTCCAGCTCCTAGTAATCTATATTATAATTAACCAGTACTTCAATCAAATAAATGATTTTCATACTTTTAAATTTGAAACCCGGTAGCGATCATACCCATATAATTCCCTGAACCAGAGCTGGAGAATTGGGATCTCAATCCAGCTTTTCTTTTGATAGTGATAATGTGTAAACTTGCTTACAACACGGATTTCAGAAATTACTCTGTGACACAGGTTGCACACCTCTGAAGCCTGGTGAAATTCAATAATAAACTTCCTTACCTGTAAACCACAGTGACCATAGCAAAACATGAACAGGCAACATTTCAGAATAATCTCTTATTAATCGAATCATGTCTACCACCGTGCCTCTCTCGTCTTTTTTCTTCGATTTCTGTCAAATAAATGATTCATATATATTAAAATTTTATTGTTTATTGGTGCCGTTCTATAAACGACCTTTACTCTACAAAATCAGAAGAGCGACTTGCTCATAACACACTAAGAATCTAAAGATTGAACAAAAAACAACGTTTCAAAGTAATGGTAATGAGAGTTTTTCTGTGGACGGTTGTTCGGACTTCAAAATTTTATTTTCAGTGAGGTGTTGTAGGGATTTTTGTGGATTATTTAAAGTTCAGGATCAAGAAAGGCCATCAACGATACAATCTTAACTTGGTATCAATTCATTTGGGCCGCCATAAATATATCAATAATGTGTCTAACTTCGGACAGTGTTAAAATAGATATTTAATACGTTCCCGCATTACAAAGCTCATTTTCTATAAATTTACCCTATTATGTGCAAATACATCTGTTTCCGATTTCAAAATGAAATTAGGGAATATATTCGGTTTGGTCATCCCTGATTAACAATTTTCATTTTTGCCCGAGCATTAGCTACTTGCCTTAGAATCCAGGTTGTGGAACTTTAAAAACTGTTTGAACTGCTTGTCATTTTTATCCACCTTTGGTAAGTATGTGCGTTCTTTATTCCTTCTCCAAATCCCTTTGGGTATGTTGCCGCTTTTAGTCAAAAGGGTGAAGTGGTAATGATATAACTCTGCTTTGATGTATTTCGGAGGAGTTTCTTTGAACGGATAAGAGTCCTTATCCAGTAACTTGACCACTAAAAAATTACAGAAAAGTTGTTTTATAATTTTGTTCGTTTGTGATTGGTCACCAATAGGGCTTGGCATTTTGAATAGCCGCCATTTTGTTTTTTTCTCTCTCATATGCCAAAGTGAATTCGTCATTTATTTACCGAATCTATATATTTATTATGCACACTGATAGAACCCATAACATAAAAAAATGAACATACAATTAATTGCCAATCTTCCAATAATTCAAGATTCAATTTGAAAATAATATTCGATTCTGAAATCATTCGGTATTGGACAATGCCCGCCTTAGTCACAAATAATAGTAACCTACCAGTTTCCTCTCCAGATAACATTTTGTCGACAAGACTTAAAAACCACGGGTTTTGTTGATATTGTCCAAGTGCCGCAAACCACATCTGCCAGTCCAGTCTAGGTTGATGGGGAACTGAAAGTATGATTTCATAATAAATATCTTTTTTATCTGTGGAGTCGAAGGAGATCTAGATGATTGGGGTATAACAGGGACTACTAACAAAGGTCAGATCTCGCACACCTACTTTCTTTCTGATTTTCATAAAATATTGCAATAAACAATAGTAATCGATTATAATAGAAAAAATATCCTAATGTACAACTAGAGAAATATACACCCTATCAATGGTAGTGTAGCCTACCTTATTTGTTAAAATCCTCTCTATCTATGCATAAAACTACCTCAATCGTTCAATCTTAAGGGATTGCTTCGCTAGGTAAATGTGTGAGTCTCATTCAGGTTTTTGTACAGTTTAAGTAGTTTATACGTCCACAGCATAATTTCTCCCCAGTTGGGAAAACATTACACTATATAAAAGGCGCAACTAAATGAAAAAAAACTCACCAATCCATGGAAGACTTCTTGAAGTATTTCCTGGCTTGTATTGGAATTCAATCTCCTATAATGATATGATAAAGAATTTTGAATATGAGTCTTAAATATTACCCAGTATTGGCAAAACCAAACAAAACACAAACCTGCCATGGCCCATTTTCTAGGTGACTTCCTTTTACAATGACTTCTGGGCGACCTCCGACCCCAGTCATAGAACGGAACAATCCATATGAATGTACCAATTGATATTTATTTGAAGTGTCGTGCCACCTCTGCAACACTGGCCAGGAGCCTTTGTCTGTCATTAGAGTCTTGAATGGAACCTTTATAGAAATTAGGAGTTGGATATCAATTGCCTAGTTAATAGGATTTATTGGTGCTCACGAAGTATGCGAACCAAGATGGCGGACATCGGAGCGTAACAGGTTAGGGTTAGGCGATAATTTTTTTCCTATTTTCCTTATTTTAGTCCTATTATCAGTTCGAAGACTAGCCAAGAGCCTCCCGTAGTATTTATACCTAAAATTATGGCCTAACCCTAACCTAGTACACATATTACATTCCGATGTCCGCCATCTTGGTTCGCATACTTCGGGAGCCCCGATATATTATTTATTGCCGGCGGAAAGGAAAGACGATAAGACTGCTTAATCATATGACGAACCACTGCCTCTCACCCAGTCACCAGTCCAAGTCAGTTAGTTAGCCAGTTATTTGTTTCAAATACATGGAATTGATGGTGGAGGAAACTGTAATCTACCAGCAGTTACGTGACCCACCCTATGAAGGCAAGGAGGCCAGCAATCATCTCACACATAATTATCCTCACAGGGTAATCAGAGGTGCGGTGGCGAGCATATTCCTGGCGATTAGCATGATGCGTCACCATCACACCACCAAGCCAAATAACACAGACTATATTACACTTTATTAAAACAGCAATCATTAAATTAAGATTTACCATGCTTATGCAGAACATATAGACACAAACTCCCAATACTGAGATGTATTTCAGTAGATTCCATATTATTTGGAAGACATTTTTACTTCGAAGGCATCTGAAAATCATATGTGAACAGTTAGTAAATCAAGGATTGGACTTGAATAAGCAGCAAAATAACACAAAATTTTGGGGTCTAGCGAAGTGAAAGCCGTAACTGCTTAAATAACGCCAAACAAAAATGTGACGTGAAACTTTTATGTTTTCTTTAAAAAGTCTTTCATTTGGTTAAAATCAAACCTATTCAAATTTAAACTAGGCAGGTATGTCCCACGCCAAACAGGGTATAACATTTCGCGCGCGACAGGCTTTTATTTTGAAAAAAGTTTGGGCTGTATTTTCACATTTCTTTTTTTATTGTTTGGTGATATTTGAGCAGTTACAGCATTTACTTTGACAGCCTCAAATTTCGTATACCTTGGAAGGGTAATCTATTCGAGCACATGAAAAGAAAGGTTGTGAAACAAGTTTTAAGAGTTTAAGACTATTTTGTAATTCGTCAATACGCCTATTGAATTTAAACGTATCATATTTTGCTTCTATTATATGAAATTTTGGAAACTCATCTATGAAAAAAATTGTCAAGCACTGAAATCCCATGAGTTACTGAAACTAGATCATAGATAGTTATGTTAGGCCGGCAAATGCAGATTGACGCAATACTTGAACCAAGCAGCTCAAGCCAATACAATCAAGGAAGCAGCTATGAGGTAGCCAATTTCACATACCATATCTTATGGACCATAAAGTGCTCTGTTTTACAAGATGCACTGCCAATAAATTGCTTAGATATGGTTTTTATTCATAAGGCACAACGGTTTTGAAGGCAATAAATGCACTACCTGATCCATACATTAGGCGCACCGACTTATGGTCCGTAAAATATGGTAATTTGAAGACAATCAAAGTTATATACTCACAAATATAAAGATACTATCGCTTCCCAGAGTAAATTTATTCCTCCAATCCAAATGCTTGCAATGACAGCACCATCCACCCATTCAGTAAATTGCTTTTGGGTAAATGCTGAAATCGAATTTCAGATTCAGGTAAATATATCAAACCATGCATAAAGAAAATGCCGAACTCCTGTAGTGTCTGTATCAGGTTAGGGTTAGGCCATAATTTTATTCCGATTTTCCTTATTTTAGTTCTATTACGAGTTCGGAGACTGTCTGTGTTAGCCAAGTGAATATACCCCTCGCACATAGGTTTCAGTCCCTTTACACAACTTGATGTAAAGTAAGCGGACAAAATTAGTTACCTCCATATTGGTACACACACTTCTGGGGCGCCGAAAATGCTACTTATAAACTATGCCAATAAAGATTATGATATCAAGTTATTATAATTAATTGCCGGGGATGTTCTAAGATAGTTTGACATTGCAAATATCACAATATTTACAAGTTTCACTAGCATATATATTATTATCCACTTTTCAGTATACTGAAATAATAGTTCAAAATAGCTTTTAGTAATACTTGCCAGTTTTTGTGTAGACCGGGTCGCCATTTTTGAAAAACTGGAGACTGAAATATTGGATCGTATAATAGACGATAACGATGCAAGCCATAAGAGTAGAGAACCATGAAAGATATTGTTGCAGTTTCTGTAAATTGGATTTCCTTTGTTGTCGTAGACTTCTACCTATTATGCATGCAAACAAACACTAGTAATGATGGTTTCAATGTCTCAAGCACAAAGTAGAACAAAGAACTTGTTGAAGAACCAAGTTGCTTGTTTCAGATTCATCGGTTCTTTGTAGGAAGTAGGAAGTCTGGTAGTATAATATTTATCCCTGGGAGGAGAGGAAAGTCGATAATATGACTTAATCAACCCTGACTTCTAGTTCAGTTACCACTGCATGATCCGGCCCACCAAAGTGTTTCACTCGACCCACTTGTATTTGCGGAAATTTTGGGTATAGTTTTTATGGTAATAAATTTACGTTGAAAATGTCGACAAAAATAAAGTCATAATGACCTCGAGTGTTACATTGTGCTTCTCATTATTATATAAATATTAGCCTAGCTGTTGTAAATAAAATGTTCGTAGTTTTTCATATAGAGTTTTGACCATACACCAGTTAGATGTATAGACTTGAAATGATTATACAAATGGTTGGAGAGAAAGAGTCTCAACATTGGTTAACAGTACCTGGTGAACGTGACTTCCCAAGAAAAAGATTCAAATGTTTATCGTCCATGACAGCCAGACACAAAGCCAACGTCAAAAAATTAAAGAAATTGTAATTTCCGCTCAGGAGTATTGTAAACATTAGGAAGACCTGAAAATAAAATCACAATGAAAAATTGGTAAAACATGTGCAATATTGCATGTTTCGCACTATATATATTCATTTAGTTTTATCACCCCAGGGTTTTCTCCAGCTGAGCGCTGGACTTGCACGGAGCAGTTCTCCGTGGGACTCAAGCACAGCCTACACATTGTATAATGACAACCAATACCCCAAAAAGAAAAAGTTGTACAAACTGCCTACCTGGCCATAAACCCCAATAAGGCGCAGTCTTCTCACTGGAGCAAAAAAGAGAAAAGGCAATGCTATCTCAATCACGTATGTTCCAACAACACTCAGTTTTAAAAGCCAATTGGGGAGTTGATGAGCCCACCAGGATAATGGTGTCGGGATGCACTGAATAAAATAATATAAAGTTTATTTTAATTTCTGTATATTTTCCAGCAATTTATGGCATGTAAACTACAGTAACTATACAGACCTGAGTTTCAAAGTGATAATGCAGAGCTAGAAATAGAAAGATTGATTTCATTAATAATAATGAATATTAAAAAATATGATCAGGTGCACACTTATTTACACGAAAGATACACAACACCAGTATACAGATTTAGCTGCTGTCTTTAGTTAAACACTATAGGTACCGTCGATCTACTGGCACTAGTGTACGATTGCAACATTGTTTCTGGGTAATAAATGTTATTATGATTTTACTTCAGAGATGATGTCTAGCCTAGGGATAATTTTTTGAAAATATCTCTAATAACGCAATGGAATAGACGGGGTAAATAACGGAATAAAGGTTGAAGATTATACCTGTCAAACCCCACCAAGTTGGGCACATGCTTGTAAGTTTGACGACTCCCGATGCAAACATGAGTCGGAATAAAAGCCATTTTACCAGGAAGAAAGGTAAACGTTGCAAAGAACTAAAATAAGAAAAAGAAGTTTAAGTGGGACTTATATGGAAATCTTGCAACAAATTCAAGTCAATTTGAAAAGAAAAACCAGTTATTGGCAAGTTGCTTTTGATGATAACAACTGACCACAATAACAAAATGTCCATCGGAAATTAGATGCTTGGTGGGTGACTTGGTCGTGTTAACCGTTTGGAGTGTGCTTGCTACCTCACCTCTGATTACCCTGCGCGGGTTCACAGGTCTGAATCATATGGGGGGTAATTATGTGCAAGGGGATTGCTGGACTCCTTGCCATCGTAGAGTGGTTAATGTAGACGACCATGCATGTAAAACAAATAACTGGTCCAAACGAGACTGATAACAGAAGGAGAGGCCCTGGTTCGCTAAGCCATTTTATAGTCTTTCCACTCCCCTGGGATGAATATGAAATCTCAATGTCAAAGGTTCCATTTTATAAAGCATATTGGCATTGACCGCATATTTATTTCAACTGTTTATATAACCTAGATATGGAATGTAAAACAGAATCTATTTTTAGGAACCGTAAATACAACACATATGCCTGTTTCAAGAAGTGTATTCCCAGCAATATAGAAACGTAAGATCAAGTCAAAAATATTTATTTCGAGAATATTACCTATTACGTTGAGGTACCTACCTATTTCGATGCTCTGAACTTGGTGTTGAAGGTGAAACAAGTATTGCTAAAAATCCCGATTCTAGTAGCAGAGTATCCCATTGAAACCATGAAAATGTCTGACCGACCTATGTTCATTTTAAAAAGCAAAATCAGCACATAATTTCAATGACAATTAAGATGAATAGAAGCAAAAAATCAGGTAACAAGTAACGTTAAAAAGACTACATCTAATTCGAAACTCAGAATTTATTTCAAAACTTTCAGTGGGCCCTATATGTGATTGTTTTTCACTTTGAAATTTTGCGTGATGACCTCTTTAAATTGATAAAGATCATTTGTAGCCGTTCTGCGAACTCATGCTACACGAAAATCTAAATTTTTTTTACTGTATCACACAATAGACCAGGTAAGGTACTCTATAAGGTAAAGCTTTGGAGAAATCAAGATCTTTCCGGTTTGCTCATTGTTTAGTGATGCTATTCCAAATTATTCCCCAAAATCGAGAATCTAAAAACTTAATTTATCGTATTTTACGGACCATGAGGCACACCGGGTTACAAGGCGCACTTGTAGGTGCTACATTAGGTGCGTTGGCTTATTAAAGGCGCCCAATCGATTTGTGAGAAAAAATTTTTCAAAGCATGCCTTGGTGACCGTAAAATAAAGTAGGGTAATTCGAATATTCGTTTCGGACATGCGATGATATCTGCCATAAAATCAATTAAAAAAACTCACCTGAAATAAAGAAAAGTACATGAACCACAGCAATGCATAAACAGGTAAGATTCTGGCACTTCTAAAAAGTAGGCAAACAAAAGACAGAAATGTACCTGAAAAATAAGAAAAAATGTATATTTAAATAACAAAGCAATGCTGAAACATATGGACACAAAAGCCAAAATGAAGTAGTAAAGGACTCATATCTGTCACAGTGCCGGGGGTTTGATCAGGGCAGGTAGTATGTATTTTTTAACTTTGATGTCGTCATCATACAAAATTTAAAGTGAAAAACTCCATGGAGCCCCCAAAAATTTGAAAAAAAAAAAATATATAGCCTTCTAACACCAACAACAATCTTTAATAATCACCGGAAATTTCAAAACAATCGGTCCTGTAGTTAAACGAAAGGTGATTTTTTCACAACAACAATGAGAAAAATATGAAATGACAAAACTTCGTGTCCAATAACAAAATCAAAGGAATGCATTATTACCAATTAGGCAAAGAAGTTCAAATGATGTTTGATGAGAAAATCCATAAAAGAGAAAAAGCCACAGTAACGTCGGTAGCCTTGAGAAAAGAGATTCGATTGATAAGTTTTGTCCTGTCTGAAGAAGGTTTTTTATCGGTAGGATACCATTGTCACCATACAAACCTGAAAAAAAAAACAATGGCCAAAACATTTACGGTACATACGGATAAACTGATTAATATTAAACAATATAGAATTATATAGAATTGGATTATTCATTTAATTATATAAGTGGAGAGGGGAGTCGATAACATGGCGTAATTATAAGCCAAACCACAGTCTTTCGTCTGATTACCATTCTATGTGGTTAAGGGGATATTTGATCAGGTATTTGTTTCCGATGCATGGACTTGATGGTGGAGAAAGTCTTACCTGACCAACTTCAATGTGAACCACCCTATGACAAGGAGTCCAGCAATCCTCCAAACTTGGGCAGGGTTATCAGAGGTGTAATGGCAAGAGCATTGGAAATTTCTAAAATAAAAATTACCTGGAATTTGTATAAACCAGGACCCAAATGCGAACATGTAAATCAATGCCATTGAATATAAAAAAACATCTCGTGTTCTATATGTACTGTCCATCCTGTCTTCCAACTGGTACTTATACAGCTAGACACAGCCTACTATCTTAATCCAACACTGTCAAAAATTAATATGCATTGAAAAATATTTTTAGATACTCAAATCTAAGACCATCTATAAACATCCAATAGCGTGAGAAAATTTTACAATTTGAAATCCCTAAGGAAATTATGTGGATTCGGATTTTGGAGACAGAAATGTAATTTTAGGGTCTGCTGAGAGTCTCAATTTCAGACTATTAATGCTCACCATTAAAGTCAAAATTTCTAACGATAATTAAAAAAGTTCCATAAATTATTCTTGAAACAGTAATCATCTTCAAATAAAAATAATGACCAATAAATAATAACTATTTCCTTAAAAAGTCAAATAATCAAAAATATGTACGTAACTTTCATGAAAATATTGTATGAAATTTGCATAATATTGCCAGAATATGTTAATTAGGGAATATATGAGGCAATATCAGCAAGAGGTCACAGATGTCTTGAGTCAAGTCAGAATTCCAGAAAATTTTCAAGTCATAGCTGATTTCATGAATAACAGTAAAATAAGGGATTAAAAATAAATAGAATTTAGATTGACACCAAGACTACGCAAAATTATTTTTGAAGTATAGAGCCAAAGGGGGCCGCAACATCAATACAGCCTATTTTGAGGTATTGCTGCAATTCGATAGCAAATTCTTGATATAACATCAATGTATATTGTCGTTCTCGCTGATGTTCCCATTGAGTCTGACACTCAATCAGTTTGCTAGGATGAATCGAACCACTTGGAGTCTTTAAAAAAGTGGCTCATTTTAGAGTCGCTGACTTGAGTTGACAGAATGTGCATCGTGCGATATGTCGATTATATTAATGTTTCATGACCAATCATATGTTATTTATGCTGTGTCACCATTTGAAGTGATTCTTCACAATTGCCTGCTTATTGACCAAATATGAAATCTTCTTTGATATTTCCATATAGACTACAGTCAATTATGATGGAATAATGACATCATGAATTTGTAGTGTCTTTAGTATTTAGAATAGCATTCAAACCCCAATCTCGATCACTGAGTTTATGTCGCCGAAATTCAATAATTTGACATGTTTTTTGCATATGTTCGATAAAGGTATTCATACTTTCTATATTGCAATTTTTCACGATATTATGTGAATTGTCAAAAGGATTTGTAATCCATAGCTGTTTATTAGAACTAGGCCGAGCCCGAATGAGGCCATATTTAGGTTGCATCTTATATCCCATTAGACCATATCTTGCAAAATGTTCAAAAAATCCACATATTATTTGCTCTACCGAATCTGAATTATTCATTTGCACAAATTTAGCAGGAGTGGAAAACAATTTGAACTCATCTCGGCGCACAGATCCAATTTTATGCATCGGAGGTATAATATCAATCTTCATAAGATACATTAAAATTAACATTTGAAGCATAAAAGGGGTAAAGCCATGGAAATTCATTCCATGTGAGAGTAAATTTCGATCTTCAGCCCATTTTCTTATTATAATCATTACTTGAAGGACACGACTATCATATCTCATATACCAATTTAAAACGTTCAACATACTATTGGAATTCAATTGATTCGCAGAAATATCAACAGATAAATTGACAAGGGAAAAATGAAATTTGACAATAGGAATCCTGGCTTGCGATATAAATTTTACATTCTTAGCCCCGGGGAGATGTTGTAATACATGTTTGATTTCTTCCAAAACTTCAACGCTTTCTTTGAAAAGTTCCCTTCTTGTTGCGCCCTCTGTATCCATATATTGAATCGAGTTGGGCAAAGGCTTAGATATATATTTTATGAAATCTTTAGTAAGAAGTACGACATCAAAGTCTGTTCCAGGTCTTCCAGCCCCGCTTAAACTCGAACCATAAGGTCGTACATGCACAATTCCTGTATGTTTTGCAAAGAATTTCTTTAGCACATTGAGGAAGATATAACGCACACGTATTTCAGCTGATGACATGACATTTCGTTCAGTGAATATTTTCATTTGATCCTCCATCGTCTCCTGCTGATCTAGAAGTTGATGAAGTGTGTTTGTTTTTGATTTCGGTAAACTGCCGATAATACTTGATGACGCTTGCTTTTTTGATGTTGGTTCCGTACCAGTTTTAATCGAAACCATCTGGTTTTCGATGGCACCATTTTTACCTTGGTAGAGTATTGTATTTGCAGATTCCACATTTCGATATTGTACAACATAACGATTCGTTGTGCCAGGTAACAGTGAAAAAAAGTCTATTTCACCAACACTTTCTAATATATTTCTCATTTGGTCAGAATTTTCACTGGACCAATTTTTATCTCCTTCCACGACAATACTGTGTTTCGCTTGCGTCATCAGATACTGTTGTATTTTTTCATGAAATAAATGGGGATCCATCAGAACATCTCTTGCATCTCGAACATGTGGAAATAATGATGTAGTTTCCACAGTATCAGAATATTTATTCCATATTTTATGATTCCGACAGCTCGATATTAAAATGCTTCTTTTCACATAAAACACTAGTGTTTTATGCAGTACATTCATATTATACACAGTTTCTAGTTATCATATCTTCTATTATGTTAAGATATAGAAAATTTAAACAAAGATTTTTCAAAGTTTGATAACATTCTAACAAAAGCTTATTACAGTATTAGCATATGGCTGATTGCAATATAACTACTGACAGACTAATGAGACATAGAACTCAAACAATTCCCTTATAATTTAAACCAGATATCATACAATCAAAGTCATATTTTTACAAGATATGCCGAATTTGACACTTGAAAATCAGTTTTTTTTTTCAGTTATAAATTATATACGGGTATATATTTCAGTATTTAATAATCACACGTTTGCAATTGCAGCAACCCAGTAAAAAAATTCTACAACTTTATAGTCTACTCAGATATTTGTTTCAAATTGTTACTTTATTATTTCATGGTAGACTTCTTCTCTATTATTTGTACACTGTGTGTGTGCAATATAAAAACTAACAACGCAGAAACAGCGGAAGACGAAATGCGCTATGTGATGATGTAGCGTGTCAGTAACATCGTTGATATGTCTTCATAAGTCAGACGACAGCGGTGAGTGTCGTGTCTTTTTTTATTGCCAAATTGAATTCCATTGCCAATATGGAACTATTTGATTATATTTTTTTGTTTTTGTCCAAATACATCAAGCTATATCAACGGGCGCACCCCGTTGCAAGATAATGTATGTTTCCCCGAGAATCGGTTTTCTCGTTTATGTTGGTAACAATGACCAATCAGCAAAAAGTCAACGATGACGGAACTATTGTAATTTTTGCAGCTAATATTACCCCATTTTCGCGGTTTTGCGTATTATATGTCAGTCTTTAGTTGCGTTTCTAAAAATAGTTGTAAATCAGATAGTAACTTAATTGTCATTATGTCTTCCGATGAGCTTTAGTTGCAATAATCAAAAACGATTCTTGGAAAAGCTTCGAATAGACTAGGCTGAAATCAGCTTATGTGTAGTCGGCAAGCGGTTGTATAATATAAATAAATAATGGTTTTCATAAATCAGTTTGTAAGGGCCAAAGCGTATATATAATATAAGCGAGGCAACGCTCAGACAATGGACGCCTTTCTCGGCAATTTAACACGGCGCCTTATGAGAAGTTTCAACACAATTATTGAAACATACCTATTATTTTCACTAATATTTTGAGTAGAAAAATTTTGAAGGTCGCGTTTTGAAGTAGAATCTTAGCCGTACATGCTTATATCCTTTCATGTTGGCCAAATTACATTTATAGTACATTAAATTGTCTTTGAAGACAAGTATACCGGTTCCGAGTTGCTTCCGAAGTAAATTGGCCATTCAAATCGTCATAATTAACCATTTGACAATGGCGTTCCTTATGACGTCACAGATGAAAAGTTGTATTTTTTCTTCGAAATTACCGGCCAACCCAACTTTGCTTCAATGGCCGTTTCTATTTTCTGGTTGACATTTTTCGGTCGTCAATCTCCATAATGCCCTACTGCTCAGCTCAAAGCTGCGCTAGAAGAACAAATGACATTGTAGGATTGTTGCGGAGACATTTTACAGCCTCAAATTAGCGTATCACTATAAATGGAAATATGACCAAAAATGGTTCTACGCTGTGTTTGGGGTCAAATTTAGCGCATTGGTTAGTTTTTTTTCCTAAATTTCGTTATATATTAAGATAGCATATATCTTAAAGTTCAAAATCCACCCTTCAGTTTCATTCTATCACTTGTACCAGCGGACTTATTCGATTCGGTACAACAACACGACGAAAATTTCTCATAAGACTCCATTGTTTCGCGTTTCCCAAATATGGCACAAGATGGCGTCCATGAACTTGCTTAACATTAGGCAAGTTGGTTGCCGGCCGTTGGTAAGGGCCAACTCCCCAAAAAACACTCGCAAAAAAGCATCAAAAATTTTGCAATAGTTAAGTATGGGGAAATTTTCTAGGATCAAGGGTCGAAGGACATTCATAACGGCTCGTTCAAAGTTGCAAATATTTCATTAATGTATCGTAACAGTTAAAAAAAAAGTTAACGTTAAAGTGTTAATATATTGTTCAGCCTGTTGTAGCTGCGCGAGTCCGCATGTGCAAGCGTAGGGAGTTTTAAAAAGGCCCTACTAAAATCGCGATATGTTCCTACTGAAATGGCTATGTTTATTCGCTTTCTTCATCTTCGATTCTAACTATTGTTGAAATGCTTTCTAATCATCAGTGTTATGGCATTGATAGTATACTGTACACCCAGACCTTAAATACTTTCGAATCGTTACTCTGGATCTGAAGAACGAACTACAATGTGCAGCGACAATTGGTAGCCATTGTGGGATGGATTGACCATTAGCTCTCAGTAGCGATGGTCATTCGAATCGAATATTCGAATTGAATCAAGTAGTAAATTATTCGAATCAGTTCAGCGCAAAATTTCGAATCCCCGCCATCTTGTTTTTTTTCTTTCCGCCAATGGTCGAGGTGAATTTCTCAATTATTAAAGAGAGACTGCCAACGAAGTCAAAAATTGTCCTTGAATACCTGCGTTGATCTTGAGGGTGCAGTACTAGAGATTTCAAATTGTCACACTGAAGAATCTGGAAATATTACTTTCACTAGGGTTTCTGCGCGGACTGACCAAAGCACTGCGCGAGGGCTGGCATGAGCTTCCGTTCGGTAATTTTTGGGGTATTTTAGAATTGTTGGAAATGTTCAAAAACAAAACAGTGAAAATTAGCCTTAGAATACTATCGGTAGAGAAGAACAACTGTTTTTTCATAATTGAACACACCGAAAACATACGCGGATAAGAGAAAAAAATGAAGCAAAAAATCTTCGAAGACGATTGCGGAAGATGGGAACAAATCAATCACACCACCGCTTTGTATTTAATTAAAATTGACAAGGTTAAATACATATCTATAAAAAAAGTATTTTGAATAAGATCAGGTCACGGAAAACTTTCATATTTAGCTATTGAGCAACAGCCCAAAACAAGTGAAATAAGGAGATTAGGACATTTCTTTATGCCCGGCAACTAGCCGGCTATGAACGACGAATTACGTGAATCTTATATCGACGGTTACATTGGTATGAATGTGGAATGCAAGGGCATATTTCCTGGCCATGCACGGCATGAAAAAAAGAACACCCGCAGAGAACATGGAAAAAATATATCTAAATGTGAAGGCGTTACTGCATAAAAACTTTATTGTATTTATGTATCATAAAAATTACGCTGACGAGATATTAGAGGTCATTAACATGGCCCAAACAAACGAATTCGTACAAAAAGTAACCCACATTAAAATGGAATCAGTGTACGTAATTTTATTCTTCAAAGAGCACTTGAATCTGAAGCGTTTTTTCCTTGCTCAAGTAGAACTATTCTTTTGAATGATAGAAATTATATTTTGGGACGAGTCTATGTCACAGCAATGTCATTGGTCACAGTTATCAAAAATCGTTCTTCCCTGTCATGTAAATCAGGTGATCGGCCAATATTTTTGTTCCGATATTTTCACATCACAAATCGGACACATCCACATTTACAAAATTTCTGCTTATTCATAAAATCCAAACTTGGTAAAAAGTTAGATAACTTGGCCGTTTTACCGATGACGGATCGGTCTACTGTACACAATGCGACGAACATACACAATGCGTTCACATCTTCATTCCCGTATTCAACTGATGTACTATGCAGCATACACATTGGGGGGAAATTCAATAAGTTATTTTGATGACAAGGTTTGCACCGACGAAAATCAGTTGTTAATCAAGATTTCGGTTTTTTTTTCATTGCCAAAATTGAAACGAATTTGATTCTAAGACTGAGAAATCGCATACAAAGGTATTGTTGTTTTCCTCAAAAACAAGGTTTCTTTTTTTGAATAAAAATAATTTGGTAAATAAAGTCGCATACAAATGGATACCTGCGGACAAATGACGACAACGAGTAGCCTATCTCGTACTGAAATGCGTTGTCAGCTGGAGACAAAGTAAGCTTTCAGATTTAATTTCATGCTTGGTGATACTATCAAGTCATCGTATGCCAATGTAAAAATGGAACTGTTGAGCTACGGCCATACACGTTGTTTATACATACCATATGCCCGATTTTGTTGTCCGTATACATATGAATGCAAAAGATGGAAGTCGAGAGAAACAAAAACTTTAACACATTATTTTACAACATGTTCAGAATTAGGCAGGGTATTTGAAATTTAGGAGGGTTATTGGGTTATTAATCCCCTATAGGGGGTTTAAGGAAATCACTGGACATAGCCATTGTAGAACATAGCGGACATTGCCATTTAAGTAGAAACATAGCCGATATTGCCGTTTTAGTAGGACAATATCGTCACGCTAATAACCGAATTGCGTAAGTCATTTTTAGCAGTTTTGAGAAAAGCGTAAAAAACTTCCTAATGATATTGTTATGCCATTGTGAGTCAATGATTTGCCATAGTTCAATTTTTTTATCGTAGCCGGATTTAAATTAATTTGTATGACGCAGTTAAGTGACGTCATAATGGCGCACTGTGACTTAGGCAGAAATGTGTCTATGACTTGGGGACATACGCAATTTTGCAACTTTACTATATGCACCAGTCTTAAAAACTAAACATCCCAAAAACGAATGTAATTCTCAGTATCTACAATGTATAATCCCCAAAATAGCTAATCAGTTTCAATTACATTATTTTTTATGTTTAAAAATATATATTTCATCAATATAACACGTTCTGCACACCCACCGAAATAAGACTAAGATTAAATATAAAGAATAAAACAGCAATGCCCCCATTATAAAAGCCAACCAAGATGAACTGGACTCGGACAGTGAATATCACAAGTGTACGCCTTCCTATACTGTAGTATTAATTCAAATTAATACGCGCTAAGCTAGAATCCGAGATGCAAAAACTCGAAATTGCTTCGCCGAGGTTATTTTTCCCTTGTGGCGTCACAATAGTCCCGCGGTAACAATAATAATTCCTTATGACGAAACAATTGCACAAATGTGCATGTCATACTAAATCTCCATTTTTATGGGTTTCGGAATTCTTAAAATAAAATCTGAGGTAACAGGTACGCAGCACTACATTAATACCTATTTAATAAAAAACTCAAAATCGCCAAAAATGACTTACGCAATTCGGTTATTAGCGCGACGCAGTGTCTGGTTTGATTTCAAGTAATATCTGTCACGAAAGAATATATTTTTGAAGCGCAATCAAACGCGAGATGCGGAAAATACAACGGTAATTCTCGGGAATTAACTTTAAAATAACTGAAGGCTTTATATATATATATCTTCTTTAAAAGAACGCCACCCATGCCACATAATAATAGTCTGATTAGAAAGGTAAATTCTCGTTGTTTATTTAATTTAAAGTAAGTAAACTCGCGATATTTCGATCACTTTTGGGTTTTCTCCGACTTTCGGCCCGCGAGACCTCCTCAAAAGTTTTTGCGGTTCTTCAACCTAGCAACCTTGAACCACCTTGAGGTAGAACACTAAGTACCGGTAAAATTTCAAACTACAGTTGTGACCTATATACTTTGGTATTTTAATTCACGTTGAGACTGGAGGCATGAATCTTTATTTTCACACTCCCTCATAATTAGAGCTCAACTGATTTTGCGCGTTTGTCGATATATCATAGAGACAGATATTTACCATAGGTTGTGATTATTTTTAATGGATGATCCACTTATGTGGTTTATTATTTTTATAATTAAATAACACATAAGGGGGAATCAAAGTGCACATTTGCACTCGCAGGTTTTTAGCACGCGCGGACGTTTACATCAATTAATGTTTGCTCCCCAGGTACATTTTTGCAGCCACAGATATTTGCACCCACGGACATTTGCACCCACGGGTATTTGCAAGTGCGCAGGGGCACAAATTAACAAGACTGCAAATGTGTGAAGATTCAAGTGTATGTGAGTGCGAGTGTACTTGAATGCAATTATACGTGGGTTCAAATGTAAGTAGATGCAAATGTACATAAGAGCAAATGTACGTGCAAATTGACGCGGCTGGGTGCGAAAGTTGAAATGTACGCCGATGCAAATATCCGTGGGTGCAAATGTCAATGGGGGCAAATGTACTTGGGTGCGAATGAACGTGGGTGCAAATGTACGTGGGTGCAAACGTCCATGATTGCAGATGTTGGTGGCTAAATATCCTTGGGTGAAAATGTTCATGGATGCAAGCGTCCCTGGTGCAAATTACGTTTATGCAAATGTACTGTACATGGGTCCGAATGTCCGTGGGTGCCAATGTACAATGGTTGCAAATGTTCATAGATGCAAATGCACGGTACGCGGGTGCTATCCGGATGCCTAAATTTGTGGGTGAAAATGTAAGAGCACAAATTCCGTAGATGCGAAAGTATGCAGGTGCAAATGTTCTTGTTCGTTGGTCGGTGCTTTACGCTTGTTCAAGCAAGGTTCCGATGTTCCACACTTCCATGAGAATGTGCGTGTTCTTCTCCTCTAGTTCAGTGCAATGCAGAACCGATAGGGAAGACAATTTTAGTAGTGACATAGCATTTTGATGAAGACATTACCACGGGGTAAGTAAGTAAAAGTTTATTTCGATTTTCCAATACAACAAAACAATACATGGCAAAACAAACAAATGTACGGAAAATCAGGAAAGTGGGCAAAATCTAAAAAAGATTCAAGACGTGCTGGTGCACGTGCCCACTTACCCCAAACAGCAAACAACACATTGAGATAAATTGAAAAAAAGGAACACGGAAGATAATTCGGGCGTAAATACTTGGCTGAGGATGTGGCAAACAACACATTGAAGTAAATTGAAAAAAAAAGGAACACGAAAGATAATTCGGGCGTAAATACTTGGGTGTGGGTGTGGAGTTTTATAATGGAGCGTAATTTCTACTATATCTGTACATATAAATAACGAGAATTGTAGAACATAAACAAACAAGCAGTGCGCAATATGTGGTAATTAATTTGATTACAAACGCACTCAACTAATAGTCTACCGGACGATAAACAACAAGGATAAAAGCACCATAAAAGAAAACAACAACAAACGAAGTAAAATATGACAAGAGCATTGCCCTGGCGTTACAACTTCAGTTTTAATCAAAATTCATGTGCTTAGTGTAAGTAGTATTTTTTATGCAATCTACCTTCAAATATTCGTTACATTTGACTGTTCATGTTTTTCCCAGCTTCGACCAGTTTTCCATGATAAACTCCACGCATGGCCCAGCATGATCTGATACGAACTGATCCATATCGTATCAGTACTGTAACCGACAACATCGTTTTGATTTAAGTTTGTATGTATCTTCTCAGTAGGTTTTATATTCGTCTAATTTCCAAGTTTTCGTCCAAATATTTCCTACTCCAGTATTCCACCGTTGATGTTTTACGTCCGCACCCGACGGCGGTCTCAACAGATAGGGTAGGGTTTTAGAATTTTATTAGGGACATGTCGGACGTTAAACGTCACATTTAAAGCTCTATTCGGTCACGCATGTCACAGAATGTTTTTATCTCGGGGCCTAGATACCGGTACCTAGTTTACCGGTGTAGGCCTAATTAGTTTAATATTATTAGAATTGCAATGTTGGTTTTTGATCAGCAAACATGAAAAGGCCAAGTGTATTTTATATTTCAGTATAAATATATAAATATTCAGCAAATATGTTAAATATACAAGACAATATGTTCAGATGTTTGATCTTCTCAAATTTTCATTAACGTTATATTTACATTTAATTATTTTTCTTTTTCACGCTTTACCAAACAAATTATAAATTGATATCTTAAATTATAAGCTACAAAGTTATTTCTATTTCTGTATTTATTGAAATTCAAACTTCTTAACTTGCAACTGAAAGAACATGTCTCAGACATTGACATGGCAGTAGGAACTGATAAATGTCCATAAACCAAATAACTGCATAAGGACTGAAGGACCTAACTTACTTGACCAGGTATTATAATTCTGTTGGTTTGGTTATATTATCTTCCTTTTTTATAGGCCTGGAATTTTAGTGTTGATGGCATTTTGTTTTGGCAGTTTTTTCATTTTTAATATTTCAGTATTTGGGTTATATGATATGTTACAAGTAATGTCTCAAAGAAGGTTTAAATTGGAAATTTAAGGGAAATAAAATTTTTAATTTTCTATAAGTGATATATTTATTAAACAACTGTTTTACAGAAGCGAATTTATTATTTTACAGAGCCGACTCATCCATCTGTCCATCAATTTCAAAATATCTGACTTCGGGTATGGAGTTACAAAGCGTCTTGCGTATCAGAATGTGCCAAAAGTTGTGGCTGCAACATAACATACAAAAATGTAGCTTTAGTACATGTGCTTCACTTTGGCTTAGACAACCTATTAAAAGCAAACGCAGAGTTGTTTTTAGTAGCCCATTGGCAGCTAAAGCACAAAAGCCGATATATCCTCGAGATACTAAAGAAGTTTTTTTAGCACAGAGACGAAGACCACAATGGGGTTAGTTATTTCTACTTGTAGTAAAAGAATTTCATCATAATTATAATTATTGAAACACTCTATTGAAACACTATTTTCATCACATGTTTACTACAAAGTGTTCAATATTTCTTTTCTGTGTAGATTTTCCACTGGGAGATGATCAGCGTGCCAGTTGGAAACATAAACAATGGTATGATCCATACTTCGATAAATGGGTACCAAATTTTATTCCCCCAAAAATGAAAACTTTTTCTCTTTATAAAAAAAATAAAAGAGGAATTATTGAAGATCAAGAAACAGTGAGTGTGATATTATTTTGTTTTTTATATATTTTACATTAACTAGGACAGGATCTCCTTATTTGTCTTCGTGGAATGGGAGCCGATTAGACGACTTTTATGGTGAACCGCCACTCTTTCTGTTACCATACCATGTTGAAATATGGGAGCATTTTACTGGCGATTCAATTCAAACGCATTAACTTGAGGGTGTAAGAAGCCGTGACCAACCAGCAGTAACATGAATCTCTAAAGGGTTTTAGGAAATCTAGCAAATACAATATTTTTGCATCATATTATCTCCAACATGATTGAAATCTGCAAGCCATTCCAGATAATTAGAAAAACTGTTATCTTTGCCACTACGCCCGAGTGTCCCTCACTTCACAACCCATTACCTTTACAACACTTCAAGTTTATCAAACAGATGTGTTTAATCAATGGACCCACACAATGAAAATTTGGACCTCCTGAAGTATGCGCACCAAGATGGCACACAACCTGAACTCAGGTTGTGTACCAGGTTAGGGTTCAGGTTATGCGGCATCTTGGTGCGCATACTTCAGGAGTACCGAAAATTCAATTGTAACTGCACTATAAACTTATTTTATAATACCAATTAAAATATACCACACCAATAAACTTTCTAATCTATGAGATCAAATCATGTTTGTTTCTTTGTCATGCAAACAGGACTGACTTCTTTAACATCTTACCATGCCTGACTATTTCCAAATAGAGTTTTAAATATGTCATGGTCACGTCTGCCATGCCCTAGTAAAATTTCTAAATCCCTACTTCGTGGTATTGTCATCATTAAAATTGGAAACTATTGTTTCCAACGGTTTGTTTTGCACCATGTAGAAGTAAAATAGATTTATAGTTACTTTTACTCCATTTCACATTTTTTTACCTCACTGCCTCATTTTTTTGCAGCTGGAAAACAAATTTAAGCTTCTACTTGACCATGATCGTAAAGCAAAATATATTATTCCACCTTTGAATATGGAATTTACAAGGAACGCATCTTATTATTATCAACATTTAACGCACACTAAGTTTGTTCATGGAATGCCATACAATATAGAGTCTATGCAACTTGAGGATTCTGTCATAGAAAATTTTGAGAGTTTCTTAACAACGGCAATACAATTGGAGACTCATTTTAGCAAGAAATCATCAGTTGAAAAGGTTGGACATAAAGCCGGCTATTCTGTTAATTTTACTAATTTTATTACTCTTCAATTTTGTTGTTACCATCACTAATCTATGGATGTTTTAAAGTGAGGATATCATTGTCTAATTTAGTGTTTCTTAACTGATACACAATAAGAAAAATTTCATATTTGTTATATAATTTATTTATATTTTACAAAAATAATGCCATTCTCATAGTATCTTGATATTATCATGGTAATATGTTAATGTTTGATGAAAATATTTTCTCGTTTATTATTTATAACTTCAAACATTTAGAATAGGTAACATAGTTAATAGTGATTTGTTTGAGATGCATCGACTTGAAGTTGAAGAAAACCATAAATGACCAGCGGTTACATGAAACAAACTTATGACGGCGAGAAATTCCTCCAACAATCCTCTTGCACATTATTATCCCCCCAGAGGTTTCAATACTCTGAACATGTGCAGGGCAATCAGAGATATGATGGCAAACATATTCCCAACAATGAGCTTGTCGTTGAGTCTTAAAATTTTTATTGTTATTACAGAGTCGGAAACAAAGAGCTGACAGACTTCTTTCCAATATTGTACAATATTTAATGGATATAACTTCATCGCAACGTATTTTTGAAGGTTGTGAATTGGACCGTAACCCAGAAAATTCAATGTTCTGGCAAAAAGGCCGAGGTTTCCATAAATATACAATGAGAGATGATTTACCTATTACATTTCAATCACACGACAACCCTTTGTATCAGGTTTGTCACATATCCTACATATGTCTTGATTTTTTTAGCTTGGTCTATTTTAGTGGAGCCTGTGGAGTGGACATGATCTTTCCCAACTGAACCCCCACTAATCGCATTTAAGACCTGCCGAAAACGTAACTGTGAAAATTAAGAATAGTAGAAATAGAATATATTAAAAATAGAAAATAGTAATGTTTATCTCGACTATTTTGCATCACTAAATTCAATGAATTCAACAATGTAATGTTCTACCACGATTTCTTCACAGAAAAAATGCCAGGGAAAGTAAGTTATTGTCTCCCTTATTCGATATATTTCAGTCCGAAGCTATTGATAAGCTAACTTCAGAAAATAGGCCAAACCACTCATCGAAGCCGCCCCCAAAAAATCAGACTGAAAAATTGGGACTAAAAACGACTTATTAGCTCAAAAATATGATATTTACTCTTCAATTCATTTTTTGTTAAGATTCGAACACAGAAACCACTCAACGAATTTACTCCGTGGATGGAAGAATTCATGTTGAGTGGAGAAATACCATTTCCTGATGATGACATAATTCCAAGTTGCTATAGGTTATTTAAAAAACATTATAGGAACACTGTCACACCAGGTATATATCAGCTTTGAAGTGGAATCTTCTAAAAAACAATTTTTTGAGCAGACTGAGCATCTGCAATTTTATTCAAAATGACTCTCTCGAGTTACTGATGGCTTTATTTGTAGTGAAGGTGAGGGGAGTGCATCATGGTTCTCCATCGAGGGGGCCACAGAGTAGTTGGAGAGGGCCAAAAGGGGGGGCATGAGGGCTAAAAGCCCTCGGACAGGGACCCAAAGCCATTATAAATTGGGAACCACTGGTATAAAATATTTGAAAAAATAATTTTATCTGTGAATGTAACATGTACCATATGTGAACATACATGAGTACATTTGTTTTCTGATTTTATATATAATTTTTTTTTTGCAGGATTCCGATACCAAGCTGGTGAACTTCCATTAAATTATCAAGAAGCATTAGAAGAAAACAAACTCCTTGATCTTCCCCCGCCTATAACTGATCCATGTCAATTCGGGCATACACAGTTTATATCATTACCAGAAAGGTAGAATTGTCAAAAAATATTCTGCTATATTGTATAACAACTCGCGAACCTTCATGCTAGGGGGAATCATTTTTGTTCAAGATAAGCAGGAACAAGCGTCTAGCACAGTGTTTCCCAACCCAAAATTGGGTCGTCTGAAAATTTTCTTGGGATGCTTCTCGCTTGTTTTATCAACAAAATCCAAAAAGTTACTGATTTTTTTTTTTAGTAAATGGTATTTGTATTCAAATGTTGCTTAATAGTATATGCGGAAAGTATCACAATGTAAAAACTTGCTTAGGAAAAGCCACACCTCGATTCCAAAAACCTGCTTATGGCAAATAAGCTAATCTTTCCTACTTTGAGTTTTGTTTTATATCAGTCATTTCATTTTGTGACCCTAAAAGTTCTACATGTCGCCTAGTATCCCTGGGTCGCGAGCATATCCTTTTATTGATACAGCTTCAATCGAGACTGGTACAAAGCCAACTTGGAGCATTGTGACATCACAGAAGAAATAGAAGAGCATATGAAAGCCCATGGAATAATGAGCGGATGGACTTGGTCTGCTCCTGTGGCTTATTATATGGGACATTGGATGGATAATGACATCACAAAACCAATATGCGTACAGGTATTTAGTTTGTAATGATTCGTTGTTGGAAAAAATGTCAAATACTCCTCAGTTATTGTTTGCATAGCGATATTATTTTTGTGAACAGAGTATCTTTTTTACTCAAAATAACTATCTTTATACATGCTTGTAGCATGTCTTATTGTTAATATTTAAGTTTAGCTTTGTAATACTGCTCTTTAGTTAGCTACTATATAATAATTATTGTATAAAGTATAAAAAAGGAAAATACATCTTTTTAAAGTCATTTATTGGGTATAAAAATTTTTCCCCGTTCGTGGTAATTATTGTAGCTGACTGAAAAGGCTTAAAAATACTTACTGGGATGTAAGAATTGAGTGTTTCGGGGCTTCATCGTAAAAAAATTTGACATTTCAATTTGAGTAAAAATGCATTTGGTTCCTTGGAGACTTGAAATGAAACTAAGTAACTAAGCCTAATCATATGGCAAACCATGGCCTTCCATCCGGTTACCAGTCCATGTTGGGTATGGGATTAGTAAGCCAGTTAATTCTTTCGGCATTGACTTCATGGTGGAAGACGGCCGTAAGGAAATCTTTATATTTTTCTCTTGCATATTATAGCCACTTAACCACTGAATTATTTTTAGACAGTTATTACTGATGGAGAATATATCTCATTCTTCTGTTATCAACTCAATACTGTTGCTATTGATCCGGAAAATTTGGATGAAAAAATCCACGAGAAGAGAAATATTTGTTATGGAACACCAATGATGAGGGTAAAGTATTTTCACCAGTATTTTTGCTCTTTCTTTGTAAAATAACAGTAATTGGTGAAATCCTAATTGAAAAAGTTGACTGTTTAATTAAGGATGTCCCTATGAGTGTCTAATTGTCAATATTGATATAATATCGATCGAAAATCCACTGGGAGAAACTAAGAGAAGTGGAGTCTGCCGGGCCATACATGCAACAATATTCTAATATTCATTCCCTCAAAAAAGCAAATCAAATTGCACTTGTTCAAAAAAATATAAAGTCTTGCTAGTCAGTAAGGTTAATAGATAGAGATGAGATTCAAAGTTGTATTGTTGAACAGGTTCTTATTTGAATCAAACTTGCTAAAAACAGCTTCCCTTATATCAAAAACTATTCATAACTTACAGCTACATAACAATACAATAACACAACAATATGAAAACAAATTGAACATTATATTTGCTAATGCAGTGGTTCTCAAACTTTTTGGTATTGTGACGCCCTCCAAAAATATGCACAGGTTGCGACTCCCCATAAAAAACGCCTTGATACCTTTCAATAAAAGTCATTTTTTCGCAATGAGTTTTTAGACAAATGATCAAAATATAACGATAGTCAGTGAAATCGCATTCAATGGGATGGGTGAATTTGATTCTTTTTACAAATGTCCTTAAACCTCGGTGTGAATTTTGAAAGAGCCGCACGCAATTTCCGCACAACTTGGACTCGAGATTGATATTTCATGTAGCAGGTAGTATAAGTTCTTCAGCAATTGTATGAATTTTTTTACATTTGGCAATACGATTTGTAATTAAATAGGATTCTGATAAAGCCTTGATTCCACGCTTTTTGTTGCAACTGAGAATGCGATGTTACTAATTGCCGTTCAAACTTATTGGTTAACATGCTTTCACTAAAATCTTGCAGCTTTCCCTTGCCATTTTGTTAAACAGAAGAGAATCCAAAGTAGCTTTTATTATACTTGTGAATCTTCTTTTTGGAGTTTTCTTGTTCAGTATCATATTTACACATGTACATTTGTGTACACTTGCACCTGATATTTCCATGTTTATAAAAGGATTAGAAATGAATTGCATGCATGGCTCAAGCTGATTCAGTCTGTGTGTTGTCATAATTGGAACAGTATTGAATGAACATTACTAAGATCAAATATAAAAAAGAATGATCGTTACAATATTTAGTATATCTCCAGTTCTTACGCGTGACTCGAGCGGGAATAGCGACAATTTAGACTTTTTCTATGCACCACGTGTACAGTTCTGCAAAAGAATAATGGTTTTGCGACGCCCTAGCATTTATGAAACGACGTACTGGGGCGTCGCGACACCCAGTTTGAGAACCACGATGCTAATGCATTTACCTCCAAGCATGCTGCATCAACACGATACACTGACTTACCACAGTGTGTGTGGTTACAACACACCTAATATTATGCTGTCAGTTGTGGTGCATGTTACTGCAGTTGTCTAACTTCTAAAACAAGAACAAGTTCGCTAATTATCACCAAATTTCTAAAAACTCTTACTTAATATTATCACTGGTGACAGCCCCAGGAAAGTAATTCTTGTGAGGAATCAGTTTTAGTAATGTGCAATTTACTACTTGGCTATTCAGAAACTATTTGTGCTACAATACTATTTTAAGCATGATGTTAATTACTATTTTTCTTTTTTGTCTTTTTCACAGCTTTATAATAAAGTTGAAGGCACCGATGATGTTCAATTGTATCGTGATGTAACAACTTTACTTTTAAAATTCATTCATAATGGTTGTGATAATAAGGCAGCAAATATTGATGATGTTATCGAACACAATAAGTCTTTAGAAGTTCAAGAATTTGATTTGGAGAAGTAAGATGATTTTTTTTTTATAACGTGTTCTTTTTGATAAATGAGCAGGTGGAGTCAGAGATTGATAATAAAGAGTTGGAATTAAGATGATGGAGTCGCCTTTTGAAAATAGCAGATTCCATGTCCACCTCAACTAGTGTAATAAAATCAGCTAGGCCAGGGCTTCCCAAACTTTAAGCTTGCGACACCCAATATATTGAAATTTTTGCGACCCTTGTTAAGTCGGCATTGTTATGCAAGCGTTTTGTCCTTCAGGCATTGCCATCAAAGTCGGCATTGATATGCAAGCGCGTCGCTTCTCTGATCGAAATCTCGAAACTGAGATTTATATTTTGCACTAGTTTTAATAATTGTGCTTCGAATGAAAAGTTCATAAAAGTATAATGGATATAGTATGAAATAGGTGTAATCTCAGTAATTTTGAAATGAAATGACAACATTAACGCTGTTTTAAGGTAATAATATCTTTTTTTCTAGTCCGTTGATTGAGTTGCAGAAACCAAAGCATGTTCGGGAAAAGGAAGAACGGGAAGCTGTACTCCAAATAGCGAGACAGGAAGAAATTGCTCGAAATAAGAATTTGAAGGACAAAGTAATTGATTGGGTGAAAGGATGACGGGAGAGAATCTAGTTTGAGGAGAGTACGAGTCTTGTTTATCAATCATTCGACACACTACTACCTTCGGATTTCAGTTCCAAATATGGTCTTGTTCATCAATCATTCGCTACGCAACTCCTTTGGATAACAGTTCCAAATCGAAATAATCTTATAGGAATGAATGAATCCTTTGAATAAATGACAATTTTATGAGCAATTGTGCTTTATTGATTAGGTCAGCTTGCCAGATCTGTGTTGTTTGGAGATATATGCTTCTAGTAGGAGTATAGCTGACCAGGCATGAATCGCATGGGAACCAAATCCACTCGTTGCTTGGTTGTATAGAGTTACTCTAGCCTTGTTAGAACCAAATGTCTTCGCAAATTAATTTTGGATTCGCCCCAGGAAGCACAATAAACGACATGTCGCACACTACACTTCGATTCTCCTCGAATGTGAGGAATAATAAATGGTTTCAAGTGGTTGAACAGCGGCAAGGTTTACTCCCCCAGCTTGCACGAACCTTTTTTCAAATGTCATTTTCCCACTTTTAATATCGACCTAAGAATTGACTGACTGTGCACATCGTAATTGGTCAGTCCTATTTTATTGACAATTTTCATTTTTGAGAGGTAACATTTAAACAATACAACAATTTTATTTCGATACGTTATCCCCATTTCCCTTAATTTTTTCTGTCTTTTATTTGAACAAAAAAGTAATCTTTATATTTTTCAAAATAGCCGACCCCCCCCCCCCCAAAAAAAAAGCGTTCGCTTCGTCGTTAAAGAATGCAGATACACCGAACTCACGTTCCTGCGACCTCGAGCGCGTGATTTAGGTGTAATACAGGTATTACGTCACCCGTATGCGATAAACAAGGTTTTTATCTGAAAAAATACGGTACCCTGGTTTACTAATGAAAATATGTTGATATAGTCTTATTATATTCGCCAAAACGAGTCCTCTTTTTTACCTTGAATCTTGACTGAGTTATTACTATATTTACGCAAAAGGTGGTATCGCAAACGTTTTTGTGCAACAGATAACAGCCCGACAGTATTTCGAAATCGCACGTCTATACGTCTGCTCGTGGAAATGGATTT
Source organism: Styela clava (assembly GCF_964204865.1). Lineage (NCBI taxonomy): Eukaryota > Metazoa > Chordata > Ascidiacea > Stolidobranchia > Styelidae > Styela > Styela clava. The sequence continues at coordinate 13,758,344 of NC_135264.1, forward strand.
TTTTGACAACCTGCCTTATAATATTTGTGTGTCGGCGGTATTGAGCTAGAAGGCGTCACCTTAGTTGGCGTAGCGTATGCTGTGTATCTGTATCCTTTGTTACGTCTGCGTTATGATTGTTTATCCGGTAATAAAATCCTATTTGTTGAGAAAAGGGATTGATATATGATCCCAATCGCTTTTTGAATACCCGGCGCATATAATTAGGGAATAAACTTATACTTAGGGAATAAACTTATACTTATTATTATTATACAGTCATACGCTACCGTACGCCTCGTTTGAAGTTGTAGCACTTTTATTCAAGGTTCGTCCCGTGTGTCTGTGCAGTGTGTGTTGTTTTGCTTGTTGCAGTGTTGTGAAATGCTTAAATCATTATAAATTTTAATAATCCAAGTTAGTAGTAGGCAAGTAACATAGTGATAGATTTTAAATAAAAGACATTTGAAGGCACTACCGGTATTGCTGTAAAATGATATTGCTGTAAGATGATACTGACATACCGGTCCCAGCAATAAAAATGGGAACCGGTAACAGAGCAGCGTAAAACACGAAACATTAGAAAACACAGAAACAGGGAATAAAATAAATGCAAAACTGCTGAACTGAGTTGATAATTGTGGAATTTAATGTACAAAGTTAATATGACTAGTAGATTTGCATTCTAAAAAGAAAAAATGGTTTCAGAGAAAACTGAAACATGTCGAAATATAATTTGTTTTTTTTTCCAGTTTTGCACTGTCAGACTGTTCACTTCTGCTCCCGTCTATTTACTTCTGCAGTTATAGTTTGCGCAGTTTCACTCGATTTACCTTGCTTTGTAAATTTTTAGTAAATAAAATACAGAAATAGGTTGGGTAGGGCACAGTTCTTCAACTCCTAGTTGTCCCAATAATTTGTTCAATTAAACCGACACTCTCTGAAACGAGGGCATCCGGCATGACGGCAGATGCGTCAGATTGGGCCATGCCTGTCTCAATAATAATTTGAATAAATCATGATGTGCGTCGGCCGTCGCACGGCCAGAATTACGTTGTTCAGCTAAAAACCCGAATGCTGCTGTAAATAATCTTTCTTCTGTAAATTGGGTTATTTTTTCTGAGAAATCCAATGATGTCGTTTTGGGATTGTGCTTTCTTTCACCTTATTGTGCTGTGCCAGATTTTGGCGCCCTAGACTGTCTCATAACAGAGGGGTTTTCACTCACTGTTATAATTTATGTCTTTTAATGTGGGAGCTATTCTTGGAATCAGAGAACTGTGACATACTGAGATTTGTACCTATTTCTGCCCTTTCTATCTCGCAATGAGGTAGCATGGTTGTCTAAAATAGCTATTTCATTTTGATCACAATCGGATGTAATTCTTATATGTGATACGTTTTATCTTGTGCAGATGATTATGATAGTCCAATCTAAATCACCCATGCATGGATGACAAGTGCATAGTTGGCTGAATGTGATGCAACAATTGTCATGGAGTTTCCTATCCAATCAGAAGAATATGCGATGGATCATATAGTTGTTGAAGAAGCATCAATAGCATTAGTTCGAGAATTCTTAAATCGTAAGGGATGTAAAAATTCGCTGAGTGCTCTTGACGATGAACTACCAAGAGGTGATGCCAGTATATGCAATAGAGCGGAATTAGCACAAACATTACACATTGCCCCCCTTATTCGTAAAAATAAAAGCTTGACGGATCCATTTCGAACTATAATTGAAATTATTGTTTGGGATGTTATTAAAAAACACAAAAAACTAACCAATGAAAATCAAAGCAAATTAACACGACCCAGTACAGCGAAAGCTAAATTGTATTCTGCTTCAACACCAACAGGGCCCGAGACGTTAGAATTAAAGGATGTCAATTTTGAAAATAATGCGGATGTATCAAAACCTATGAAGTACGGTCAATTTCAGGACTCAATGCTGAAACATAGGAGGCAACAACCTGAATCAACTCGAAAAACTAGATCATATAATCCTTCTATTAATCCTATGATAATTTCTGGTCTCAGGGTTTCAAATTCACTCACGAAGCACAGACAAAAGAAAGCTAGCTCTGTTGCTGAAATGTTGTCGGCAAGTCCAGATAAAATAATCTCTTCTCATGATACAATTTCTCAAGAAGACGAAAAAAAGAAAACCAAAAATGTTGTAAATTCAACTGATCATACTGAAAAAAGTACGGATACAAACTCCGCAATAGTTCCTGAGAATAAAACACATCTGAGGAATTCGTCCGATCGCTATGAGCAATCGTCACCTGGAAAGAAAAAACAGGACACTGTGCTAGTAGATTTTGATGATGAAGAATGGACCGAAGATAGTAAATGTGAAAAATGGATTTCAGGACTGGATAAACTGAGTTTTAAATATAATACAAACAAATCCAATGAAGTATACCATGCACAACCACAACAAAAGGTTTTGGAATCTAGGAATGAATCGATTTTAAATAAAAACCAAAAACCGCAAAAAATTTCTAGAAAAGTAGGGTTCAATTTGCCGCAATCTGGCATGCCGTTGGATTTCCAATCAGCAGTAAAACTTCGCAAAATTGTGTTTGGGTCTGCAAGTGTTCGGGGATTCCCAGAACAATGGATAAATCAGTCGTTTATGTTCAGAGACTGTAAAGATGAACGAACGGTACGTTTGAGATTCGGAATCATTCAGAAAAAAGGAGGGCCGTGCGGCCTTCTTGCTGCTGTACAAAGTTATGTTTTGAAACATTTATTGTTCGGAAAAGTTGGAAATGACGGATCTGAAATCAAAAAAGCAGAACCGTCTGCACTAAATTGCAAAAACGAAATCCGCACGAGTTGTCTCGCTGAAGCGATTATTGAAATTCTCTGGCAAGCAGGAGGCGGCCGCCGAGCAGTCGTTGCGTTACTTTCAAATAGGCAAAGTTTTAGCCCCACCGGGAATTATAAAGAAGATAGTATTACTGAATTTATTGTAACAAAAAATTGCCAATCTTTAGAGTCTTTGCATCACACAATATATAACAGTATCTCACAATTTGAATCTGGACGAGGCGCTGCGATCTTATTACTATATTCAGCTATATTATCCAGGGGAATCGGAGAAGTAACATCAGATATGGATGATCCTGGCAACATATTAATGGGAGCACATTCCTATTGTACACAGGAGATGGTAAACCTTCTCACATTGGGTTTTGCTATTTCCAATACTTTCAATGACACAGTGCAATTAGATGGAGGTTTGATATTAAAAGGTGCCAAAGCTCGTTCTAACATAGGTTTGTTGTCTTTGTTTGAACATTATGGTTCATGCACTGTCGGAAGTTACTTAAAAACCCCTAGGTATCCCATTTGGATTGTTTGTAGCGAGAGTCATTTCAGCGTTTTGTTTTGTTTAAATCGTGATCTTGTCAATGATTGGACGGTAGAACGTTTGTTTGATCTGTACTATTATGATGGATTAGCCAATCAGGATGAAGAAATGAGACTTACTGTGAATACGATGCAAAAACCACAACCAAAAAAAGATAATGACTTGATTCCGCCTTTAGAACTTTGCATTCAAACAAAATGGCCTGATTCAGTTATTGATTGGAATGGTACTGATCCTTTGCTTTAAAGGGCTTTAATTAATAAAATACGTAGGATTACGATATCATTGTCAAATATAATCTATGTTTAAGTACTGTGTCATAGGTTTTACCAAAATAAGTTGATTAATTCTTTGAGGGGATGTCCGTATCAATAAAGATGTGATAACAAAATTATTTTTTTTTAATTTATTTTTTTTTAAATATTTAATAACAACATTTTTTATTGTAGTTGCTTTTTCAACATCGAATCGATAGCGCAGATCAAATATTTACATGATATTCAGTTGCAAAAACAATCAGAATAATATCAAAACATTGCGTTTGAATATTTGGTCTTCATTCATTGCTTGGTTGAATGGTGGCCTATGTGTTAGGTTTCCCTATTATAATGACAATAAGTACTAAAGTATTACTCGAATTCATGCATTGTTTCATTCATTTTCAGTTGCTTGTTGCTATCTTATTCTGTTTGACTCATTTTTGTCATGCTTCTTCTATTTATATGCCATTTTGATTGCCTACTTTAGTTATTAACTGAAATAACTTTTTATATATTGTATACTGATTGTTAGACAAAATTTCAAATTCTGAAAAGAAAATTCAAAGCACTTTTCTAAACAGTTGGGATTCATGTCCCATTTTCACATATTAATGTCATATATTATATATTGCGGTTCTTGGCTGAACTGAACGCAAGTTTATTGCAACTGTATTATTGGACCCTCTTGTTATATTGGTGCTTGCAATTCAATTCAATATACTCAAATATATTTTAAATCACTTTAGTTGAACTTTAATCCATGATTACTAACATTTGCACTGTAAATTTCAAAGCAATTATTTCGTAATCTCACTGTATTTTCTGTAAATTTTGTAGTTTAATACGTAGTTATTTATTTATGCTTTTAATTGGTACTCTCTGTGTTTACCTTCTTTTAGTTTATTCCAATAATATTCTATAGAGTGGTCTTATCATTCAGTATTTTATCTTATTGAAGTGACTTCGTTTATGAACACAACCAAATAATAAGTGCCGATTAAACTCTATTATTCAAATACATTTTTTAGCGTTGGTAGATTTTTAAATTCTATTCAAATCTGAAATTTCAAATATATTTTTATGAATACCTCTATGTAAGCTATTACTTAGAAGAGTTATTGATTCAAATTGATCGTTATTTCCATGTTTGGGCATAGTCTCACCTAATCTATTAAATAATATATTGTTTTATTTGAAAAGGTGCACATTGTGTGTATTATATGTATACTTTCGAATGACTTTTAATTAGTTTATGTATTTAAAATTTAATCTGTCTAGATAGAAATTGTTTTTGTCCTATTCTTATTAGATTTAGTAGATAATTGGAACATGTGAAAAAAGTTATTTTTTCTTTGTGTTAAGTAAAACTTGTAATTGTCATATGCTAAATATGGCGAGCAGTTCTGTTCCTTGTGACACTTTGATGATATGTCATCCCTCGATGTCAATATTAGCGAAAAAGATTAATGATCTCGTTGCCAAGTCTCAAGGTAAAAGAATTGTATTCAAAGAGGATATACATTGGAAATTTTTTGAGGACGGATATCCAAATATCTTTATCGATAATATCGAAGAATGCTCTGGGAAACATGTTATTTATCTTGGAAGTTTTTATTCTCCGTCAGTTGTTTTTGAACAATTATCTGTGCTTTATGCTTTGCCCAAGTATTCTGTCAGATCTCTGACTTTCGTTTTACCGTTCTTTCCAACTGGTACCATGGAACGAGTTGATACCGAAGGACAAATTGCTACTGCGAGTACAACTGCACGTTTGTTGTCAGCAACACCGTTAACTGCAATGGGGCCTACCCAGTTGTTGACATATGATATTCATGCTTTGCAAGAACGGTTTTATTTTACGGATAATATTATCCCACGTCTGATGTCTGCAGTTCCAAGATTTTTACAAGAGCTTAAAACGCTCAAAAATGCAAATGAGAAAATTGCTATTGCTTTTCCCGATGAAGGCGCACACAAGCGATTTCATACGTATTTTAAAGATTTTCCTGTGATCCGTTGTATAAAAAGAAGACGCGGTAAAGACAGGGAGATCACGATCGTTGATGGTAATCCAGAAAACCATCACGTTATAATAGTTGACGATTTGGTCAACACTGGTGGCACAGTGCTAGAATGTATATCATGTATGAAATCTGCAAAAGCTTCAAAAGTAAGCGTCTATGTTACGCATCCAGTTTTTCCTCAAGATTCGTGGAAAAAGTTCATACATGCAGAGGAGAATTTAAATACTCCTCATATGTTTTGGATAACTGATTCATTACCGCATGCATTAGAAATTGTTAAATATAAACCATTTCAATTGATTTCTCTAGCTCCAAGTATATGTGCAGCCTTAGGAGTTGACATTCCAGAATAAATCTCATATTTCATACCCTGTTTCAATATACGAGAACTGAAGATTTCATATATTTGTGTCTTGTTCTGATTCGTGGAAGATAAAACCTTCTTCATGTTTTAGTTTTAACAGTTTTTTTTGTAATTATATTCGGAATTTTATATAATATTTTAAATAATCGTCACTGATTTATGCAATCTGTAAGAAGTTTTTTTGTTTTCACATTTTAAAAAAAAATTAATATATTGTGAATTTTAATTTCATTTAACTGCTGTAATACTTTATTTAATAGTCGAGTAGTAATAAAATTGTTAAAAATGCTTTTATATATAAAATAACCCTGAGTGGCTGAAATATAACGAAACGAAATATAATATGTGTTCAAATATACAATTTAAAAGTTAACATGAATCAAGAATTTGTTTTCCTATAGTAAATAAGGATCATTCAAGACCGAATTCTAGACACTATTTTCTTAGATTCTTTATTTATTATGAGTTGAAGCAACTTTAGTTAGCCTTCGTTAAAACCTATAATTTGTATGATACCTTGCCCAAGCTACCATTATGTAAATTATTATAACTCGTATTCACAGTTTGACTGTTATATTTGTAACATAAAATCTATATTTTATGGAACTTACCTAATTCACTGCGTTGCATGCAATGCTATATTAGCCCATAATATGTTCCCCACCTCTGTGTAAGAGGTTCCTCATTTTTTTGGTTAAATACCACCAGATATAAAATGAACAGCAGTTTAGTCCTATTGCAGGACTTTGGGTTGTTCACATAACATTAGACAGTAATTTTCTAGCTGTGGATAATATGGTTCACCCAATCACCCATGATACTTATACGCACTCTGATTTTTTTTTTAAGATTTCTGGGTGTTATTAGCTGTGGATACTATGGCTTGCTTTACTGATAATACTGATATGCACTCTTGAGTTAATTTAAAAAATTTTTTATTTTTTTTGAAGATCTCTGAATGTGATGTGTCTGTGGTATAGATTGTTATAGCTACCACTCATTTGCTTAGTTATTCGTTGCTTACCAGTGACAATCTAAAGACAATATGATGGAAGGTGGGGAACTAGTCTATGGTTCGGACCAGGAATATGACAACATTGCAACATCGTCTGAACCTGTTCAAGGACTCGCCACGAGCGTTTATAAAGAATTTGAGAAAATGATTGCAAATTATGATCAAGATGTCGTAAGAGACTTAATGCCTCTTGTCGTAACAATGTTAGAAACTCTTGACCAAACAATCACTGAAAGAAACGAGTCTGCCGTCGAAATAGAGCTGCTGGAAGAAGACAAAAAGCAACTGAAATCACAGTTCGAACGTGAACGCCAACAAAAAAGACTCGCAGAACAACGACTCATCGAAAATGAAGATGTTGCTGAAGCTCTTTCTCGAGACTTGAAACAGCTGAACGAAAAGTTCGAAGTTACGTCACGACAGCTTGAAATGAAATGTAAAAGTCAGGCAGATCAAATTGAAAGATTACTCGACCGTGAAATGGAGTTGAAAAAGGAATATACAGAACTTCATCAACGACATTCTGAAATGATTCGTTCCTATGTAGAACACATTGAAAAAACAAAAACTCTCCAACAACACCTTACTCCAGATTCTATTTCTTATTCCCCAATTCCTAAAAAGCATTTACCAGACAGTTTTGCCACGATTTCACCGTTGTCACCCGAAACACCGTCTTCGAGACAATTAGATTCAACTCCTGTTCAAGAAAATAGCGAACCCATAGAGGCAGCACGAACAAGACGGCTTGAATGGCAAGAGGGTATTGATCCATTTCATCCTAACATTAAGCAAGAAATAATTGAAACAATAAATAAAGAAGACGCTTTATCTAAAGAAGAAAAACTTGAAAATTTACCCATAGTCAAAGAAGATTTAAACAGCGATAGAACAAGCCTGGAATCAAACAGCAGCGGTCTCGATTCTGGCAACTTATTGAGCCACGAGTTCCAACAAAGCGTTCTTAAAATGGGGTTAAATGTGGACGCGTCTACTCCTCTTCATGGAGAGGGAGATGCTTCTTCTTTAACAAGACATCAGCAAAGTTTAGGAAAGATAGGAATTGAAAATGAAGCTTTCGAACACGGAGTCACAGCAAATCACGAATCGTTGTATATAGAAATGTGTGATAAAGATCTAGGAGATGTTGATGACGGTGCAGATATATTAGGAATGGGGAAAGAGTTAGAAAACTTAATGCTTGAAAATACTAAACTTATGGCGACAAAAAATGCACTTGATATTGTTAAAGATGATTTGATTCATCAAGTAGATCAACTTACTAATCAATTAACAATGATTCAAGAAGATCTAGAAAGGGCTCACCAGTCGAAAGAAATTCTCTCAAGACAAGTTTCTGAATTACAAACAGAGGTGAAACGACTTGAAAAAATAAACAAGGAAGCGGGAAATTCACCCTCAGGCCAAACCCCTGTTACACCCATTGGTGAAGATGATCTCACCTCTGCGCAACGGAAACGTTTCACAAGAGTTGAAATGTCGAGAGTTTTGATGGAACGAAATCAATACAAAGAAAGATTAATGGAATTACAAGAAGCCGTTAGGTGGACGGAAATGTTACGGGCATCTCGTGATCACCCAGCCGAATGGATGCCGCCCCCTTCAAAGGAAAAAAGTGGGTCTTCGATTTCACGCTTTTTTAGTCGTCTGTTTGGTCCCAGTACATCCACAACGTCTTCAGCAAATGTTTCACCTTCAAGGCAACGTATGAAGAAATCATCGTCGTCGTCCGTAGCGGAAGACGCAAAAATGCGACATAGTTTATCGGACTCGTTCACAACAGCACAATCAAATATGGGAAAGTAGCAGAATATGGCAAGATAGCATAATTTTCAATTTCACAAAAACTTTAATTTCGGTTCTTAAACATTGATTTCAAAATGTATGGAATATCTTTTCAAATGGACTATGACACATTTTTCCAGAAATATTTTCGAATGGTTTTCTTAGAACTTTAGTTTCAGTATTAGTAATCTAGGACACTCTGCACACAAGTTATGATCTCTCTGGAATATGTAAGTATTTAAAATCCATTTCTGGTGTCTATAAATTACCTGGAAAGCGGAATGGACTGGTACATAAATAATGTCCTTATTAATACACTCATTATAGGGACGGGTTCCAGTGTCTTTCACTTTTTATTCTAGATATTGAATACCTGAAGAGGCAACATACAAGACAACTTAATGTGAGATCTGTGAGCAAAGTACGACCTAAGCTATACTCATTATTTTAACTATGTTGAAATACATATTTTCACTGCTGTTTTTGTATGCTTATGTCGTACAATAATACCAACTTGACATTTGAAATCGAAAACTTTTTAAAAGACAAGTCGTGCCAGATTTCGAAGTGTTCTAGGATATTGCCGTCTAAAGGTTTATTATATTATTAATATTGTACTTCCTTCTTATTGCCCGTTCTTGCAATCTCTGGAATTTTCAAGAACAATTGGGCTTATATAGTATGTATTATTGCATATTGCGTAACCTTGCTTCATGTTCAAATCCGTGTATATTATTAATATTGTAAAGGTGTGTTAATCTTGCTATATAGGTAATCGATAAAGAAATTGGATGAACATGTTATGAACTATGTTCCTTTTTATATTGATCTTTATCCTGAGATTTATTAATAGTGTTTATATCATCGTAAAAATAATTGTTATTAATTAACAGTCAAATGTTGCCGATCAAATTATATCTTCATGTCACTGTGTATTTACTTTGAAGTATATTTGCTTTGAAATTTTGTCAATTTTGTTGAAAATGTTGTCATAGAATGGTAAAGAAAATTCTTTATATTAGTACCGCAGGTTTTTCTTTCGAATTATGGAAACTGACTATGCTTCTTTATTAGTTTAAATTTTTTCATTTAAATCATGCAAACGATTGTACAATTTTTTGTAGGGGTTTTGTTAAGGTTATTTTGTGCACATAAAAATTATCCTGAGGGTAGGAAAATTCGAATATTATAAGTTGTATGCCTTATTTCATTTGCGTAAATGCTTCATTGTTATCTGTATTTCAGTAGAAGCCTTGCTTCGGCCATTTCACTAAGACTTATTTAACTGTTAAAGCTGAATAGTAATAGCAGATACCACCATTTGAAATTCCAGATTTTTACCATTTCGTGAGTGTTACCAAATCAGTGTAAGAAATGTTCTTTCTACATACTGTTTATTAGATATGGCATACAACATCAACAAACATTTTTCAATTTCATTTTGATATTTTAGCATAGTCAATATGAATATGCTATATATGGTGCTGTTGTAGGTACAGAATTTTATTGCTTAATTATCAATCTTCTGTTGAAGATTATGAATATTTACACATTGCTGGTGCTTTTCTTTGTATAATAATGTTGTTATTGTGCTATGTGCAATCCCTAATCTGTCTTTATTTATGTATAATCTCTGAAGACACAGGTCATCTTTGGCCAGTGCAACTGCAAGTATAATTATTTAGATTGACATGGAAATGCCACTCAATAGAAAAGTTTGTTTATATTTTTAAATGATCCTGATAATGAAAATCCAAATTTTTGCGTCAGATACGGAACAATAGGATGCATCTTGGCTTTATTTTGATGATGGTGGCTCTCAGTACTGGTTTCAAATCTTATAAATTTGATCGTTTGTCTTGAAAAAAGTTGGTCGGAAAAGGTTTTACTGTGACCCCCATTTAGCCTATTTGCAACCCATGGGGTGCAGGAGGCCTAGTTTGAAGATTTGTTTGGGACATCCCGGGTCTAGTGTTTCCTTTTCATTTATGATATACTGTTTTGTTTTGCCGTCCTGTTACTGTGTCATTTTACTTGATATGTTACAAACACATTGATAATTAATCAATTTTCTTTCATTATTGATACTGTGTTCTATAGTTCCATCATCCTTACTATAATTGTTGTTCTGCTTCAAGATGGATGTTGTTGTTGTTTACTGTTTATAAATTTTTAATTATAGGATTGTCAGTATATTCGTGGGAAATGAAGAATTATAACAATCTAAATAAGGCATAGACAACATTTAAAAATAAATTTATCAGAATTACTCTTTTTTTCAATTTTTGGTCGTTTTGTCAAGAAATTATGATTTATGCCAATACTATTTTTTTTCAATTTTTAATTGTTTTGTTAAGAAATGATTATTAATGCTAACTTCAGCATACATACTATACTATAGTGTTCATGAACATTTGAAAATTGAAATCTTTGCATAAAAAGAGTTCTAGAATTTTAAACTATCATTCTTTTTTTCTGAGCCAAAGTAAATCAAAGAATCGATGATCGTAAGGATGTTTATTCATGACCAATCTTGAATAATTTTTTATTCATCTCCCTTTATTGGCCATACTTAGCCAATGATAGTTTGTGTGACTCAATGTTGCTCAAGAAACGCCTGCTGCAGTTTGAAAAACTTTTTTTGTGAAAAAGGATGCCATTGTTGTGAAATGAGCAGCAAGAATTATGTTTTGTTGTTTTGACAAAAATCAATAATATGAATTGAGCTCATGATTATTGTCTCATGAAGTTTGTGCTTTACTTGTTTCATGTTGTAGAATTTTGGTGAATTACTCAAATCTTTCAAGTTAGTATTAATAGCTCATTGATTTCATAACCTTTTTTCATGAATTTTTGATATTTTATGGATTTTGAAATGCTTTGAATTCATCTATCCGCTTGATAAATTTTGAATTTTGTAAAATCCCCAAATATTGTACGAAGCCATTCAATTTCATGTCTATTCTTATTAATGCCATATGATGTTCTAGTTTTTTTTACTGGAATATAGTGATTCGATTTAATTGAAAAGTTTCCAAATTTGGTTAAAGTTTCATCCTTATCTATATATTTGATACAATTGATGGCAAACTGAAATTTTTATTTTCAATAATGAACAATCACATCAATAATGCATAATCTGCATTCAAAGTATTTTTTGTCCCCTGTATTTCTTTTACCACATAATTTTGGTTCACATTAAAATTAAAATATTATGTTACATTTGTGATTAGAGGATAGAATCCATATTCAATTATAGTAAAGAAATATGCATATAGAAAAGTAATTTTACGACAACAGTTAATAATGACGTATGAGAAAAACTGGAAATTGTCAATGTTTTTGTTGATATTTTTAAATGTGTTTACGAATACACATTTCTGGTTTGTCCTTTATCAAAATCAGATACGTGAGGATGTCCATATGAAGATCGCAAGAACACTTACCCAATAAAGTTTAGCCGAACATCTTCAGAAAATACAGTAATTTAGTTGAAATATGTTAATTCTGAACTATTTATTTTGATTTTGATTCAAATGCTTCAAACGCTAATAAGGAATCACTACCTAAATTTTTATTTCTATCCAGATTGCCACTATGTTTAAAAATCTAGAAAAAAAATTTTTTATGTCAAAAATATTATTTTTGTTAATAGCATTATGCATGCTTTACAAGTAAAATATTTGTCTTCATTTTTTTGTGCTATATTTTATCCTCATATTATTGTATTTGCATCTAAAATACAGATTCTGATTAACTGCAATAGTAAAAGTAAGGTATATATTACCATATCCAGTTCGGTAACGAAAATAAACAAATAAGATATTACTTATTGTACAATAACCTGCTATTGTACACTCATCCACGAAGACCATAAAATGGCCAAGAAGACGTATGATTTATTGTTTAAGTTACTTCTTATTGGTGATTCAGGGGTCGGAAAGACTTGCGTCCTGTTTCGATTTTCTGATGACGCATTCAACACAACTTTTATTTCAACCATAGGTGAGTTCACCAGATTCCTTTTTGCTTTTTAATCTCTTTCAAGCACGGCTGCACTTTAAGATTTTAAGTCTTGTGATTGTCTTATTTCAAAAGCATTCAGTTCATGGATTTTTTCTTTACAATAGAGCCATGGATAAAAATAGTCCAGTTTGAAACGAAATCATTGTATGTTGAAATGTAAAATAAATATAAAATAAAATGTAAATGGAAAATATTTCATAATACTCAAATTATGGTAAAAAATAGATTTTTAAATGAATATTCTGGTCTCCGAATGGACCAATGTGATTTCTTCCAATTTCGAATACCACACATTGTGTTAAGATACATGGTAAAATCATGAGATATACATCGTAAAATAAATGTTATATAAATTAGTGATATCGTTTGGGCAATATCCTAACAAAAATATGTTGTAGAATATCTCGAATTACGGAAAAACCTATTTTTAATTGCCATCAGTTTCAATTGTTATTGTATGAAGAAATTCCAAATCAATGATGGAAGCAAAAGGTTTTGTTACATACATTCTGTATAGAGTTATTGGCAAGTTATGACAAGTCACGATTTTGCTGACATTGCGTTGCCCATATTGGTCATTTGACCTTCTTGCGTTATATTTGAGCATTGCTCACTTGTTTTTAGTTGTGCGGGTAACAGTCTAATTTTGCATATTGGGGGATAATTTGCTTAGATATTGTGTTGTATTGTCTAATTGTTATATAATAAAATTATTCATTATAAGTTCTATTATCCTCGTATGATTACCGGTAGATGATGTTTCCTTGCTAAAACTGAAATGTCATCTTAGCTTACTAGAAACTGTACACCAGTGGTTCCCAACCTTTTTTGTTAAATTCTCCCTTTCCCTATTTTGAAATCTTCATTCCTCCCTCCCCATGCATAAAACTCAACTTTATTTGTCAAATCTTTATTAATGGATTCTTTACTAGTGTTATGCACAAGTCGAGCTCCCGTTTTTGTACAGTTTAAGTAGATTAATATGTTTTCAAGAATAAGTATTATAGTAATAATAAAAAACTAAATAATAATAATATAACTACATCCAATACAGAGCAAACTTTACTCCTTGGAAGGGTATTACTGATTGAGTAATACTGATTGAAGTTGTGTGAAAGATAAAAAAAAAAATTGGTACCGGTATATGAAAGAATTTTAAAATAATTTTTCTTTGTTTTAGGTATTGATTTCAAAATCAAGACAGTTGAATTAAATGGTAAAAAGATTAAACTGCAGATATGGTGAGTCAGTGGGAATAATTAAACATTTCCATATTCTGAATCAAGCTTAAAACACAGATAAATCGTTCATTAACTGCTAAAATCATATGCAACCAACCTGGACCGAGTTATATTTAAAGTATTAATAAAGTTTTTTCATGCAATTATCATACTCTACGATCCATGATAAATCAGTACCGGCACTATTCTTTTATACACAAACCATCATCTTACGCAATGAACTGAAAGCAATTATAACGAGCATTCTATAGCAACTTCAATCAGAGGCACAGCCAGGATATTTTGAGGGGGATTAGAACAGTACTGTTGTTTGTTGAGCTTTGTATGGTTCACTTCTTAAAAAACGTTGCGCCCTATATATGAATAGAAAAACAATCTAAGCAATTTATTGACTGTGCGCCTTGTGGTTCGAAAAATATGGTTTGTGAATTGTAGGCTTATCTATTCCAATTCCATTGTATATATCAGAAGACTCACAACATTGACTCATTTCCATTCATCGATTTTGGCAATGACTTTTATCATTGATACATTGTATAATGCGACGACAGTTTGACATTGTCAATTTACTATTATATGTTACCAATGTGAATAAAGTTGATAGATTTTATCAAATTTTAATTAATGCACACTAATTTAAGGATGACCGAAACCGAATTAATTAGTATTCCGAATACATCCTAAAATATTCTTTTCGGGTATGAAATATTGAATGTGTAGTGTATTCGGAAATGGTCTGGAATTTATATACTTACTAATACGCTTTTCATTTCTTTTTGTTATGTAATTATTTGCGTTTGAAGTATAAATTTCATTTCAGGGATACTGCTGGCCAAGAGAGATTCCATACAATCACCACCTCATATTACAGAGGGGCAAATGGAATCATGCTCGTCTACGATATTACCAATCCGAAAAGTTTTGACAATATATCAAAATGGTTACGGAATATTGAGGAGGTGTGCTTTCTTTTATTTATAGAAATACGCAAGGCGTAGTAGGCTAGAGTCTAATGTTTAATATTCCATTGATTTTATCGCTGTATAACAGTTAGAATCGGGGCTTTGGGGTCAGAAAAAATCCACCCAACTCCAAACCTGTTGCCACTTTTAATTTGACTCCTACTCTTGACTCTAGGTTAACAAAAATTCCGACTCCGGCTTTCCGCACCATGTTGCGGAAACCATGTTTCCAACCCCGCCCAAATGTCTGAGAAAACCAAATTTTGGTAACTAGAACTGTCCCTTTTTTTAATGGCCTGTCGAGTTTGAGAATGCTTTGGCAACTCAATGCTTTTTGAATTTAATTAGTATCCTGGTTTGTCCCGTAATCATCATGATTCTGAATAAATAAAACATATTTACTCGTTTTCAAGGAGTTTGAATTGACTTCAAATTTAATACAAACGTGTCAAATTCCAGATCTTCAACCCTGTTTATTGAGTATTCTTTGATCATTGATGAATGGTCTATTTATTCATTCATCATACTGCGTTAAATGTCGATTTCACAAATTCAATATGGACAATATTTATATTATTGAAAGATTTATCTATGCTTTATACCTATTAGAGACTTAGAGAGAATTTCGAACTTCAGAGATATAATTCAAAAAATGTTGAAAGTTTTTTTCTGCTAGGCATGAGGTACTAATAAAGAGTATTTATATCACCATTCTGTGGTTAGGCCGTGCTTAGAACGAGAATATTATCATAGTATAACATTGTTGTGAAATTTTCCAAATCCGCAATTTTTAATAATAATGAATCATGAATAAAAATGACAGTTGTTTATATTTGATCAGGCACTTTCTTATCTGTTAATAATACATCAGAATTTAATCGTGTGAAAATTTGATTACAGATTAAGTTTATTTACCCATATTATTCTCGATTTTTGGATCTTGAGATTCATAAAAATTTACTTTTCAAAATTTAGTAAAATGAATAAAGATTCATGATTGTGTTCAATTCGAATTTATTACAGAGGTTTGTGTATTTTGGTAATTTTTAATATTTGGAATATTTCAATTCCCTTTATGAAATAAATTTTTATCGAAAAAGTGTTTTTTCAATCATCATCAGATGAAACCATATCCTGTGTGAGATTTGTTCACTTTTTTTACTCTTTAACAAACATGGCTCGATGCAGAAAATTCATGATTTTTCAGAATGTTGAATTCTTAATTGAAATTGGGATAGGTCGATTATATCATATTAGAAATGAACTTCCAATGCTGAAATAGTTAATCCCAATGTTTAAACCTGAACTCCATCACGCTCGTGAATTTGGCAGCAATATAATAACGATACATTTTTAGAATTGTTTTTATTCTATATTTTGTGTAGAGTGTTCTGTACGTTACCATTTCTGAAATGATGGAATTTGACCAGTTCACCAATGTCTACCCAATTTGCTTCTTTCTGAGTAACGTTGACGGCTTGTGGCCGAACCCGCGAACTGCACAAACTAGTCACATCACTCCCATAACCAAACAACTGCTGCTACCTAAAACAGTTTCATTACGTTCTAAAATTGTTTTCATTTTATGTTATGTGTAGCATGCTAGCGAAGATGTGGAAAGAATGTTGCTCGGAAATAAATGTGACATGGAAGAAAAGAGAATGATCAGCAAAGAAAGGGGTGAACAGGTGAGAAAATTTGTTATTTTTGTGAAGATAAATTCAGCAAACCATGAATAAAGACAACCTATTACTCATCATGATTAAGATGCATATTAACATGTTTTTTGTATGTTTGAAGGTTGAAAAAAATCATTGTAAGAGACTTATCATACAAAAATTTTCTCTCTGAATATGTTCAAAACATTTCTGGTTTTCTTCATTTATTTGATATGCTACCTAAACAAGTTTCTGCCTAATCTTCCATTACGAAAGATCGGTTTCTCGTATTATTAGCTCACTAAGCCATTCAATGATACTCGGTCACAATTACATGATTTGTGAACAATAATAATAGTGAGCTGACCGAGTTGACTTCAAGTTATCAGTTTGTGAGTTAACATTTACAACTGTTACACGATGGATTAAATATTCGGAAATACTTGGATGAGTTTTAATTGTCGCTGTCAAACATAAGAGTATGGATCTGCTTTACAAGGGAAACAAAAGCTCTCATTTTTTGTAGTTTGAATTTTTTTTATTTTCTTTTACAAGATTGCACGAGAACACGGAATCAAATTCTATGAAACCAGCGCCAAGAATAACATTAACATTGAAAAAGCTTTCATGACGCTCGCCACAGATATTTTGCACAAGGTAATATTAGTAGAACTAATCAGTGTGGCCCAGCGTTGTGAGATGCAATGCCAGGTAAAGCCTTTGACATTAAGGCTGAAAATGTAATGCCCGCCAAATAGTAAAATAATGGTGGTTTTTCTGCTGCATCGACTTTTAAAACCTTAACACTCTTCATAAAGGCTGTGCGTAGTCGGAATTGCGACATTTTTTTGTTGCGGTTTCGAAATTTCGAATATCTCGTGGTTGTCCATAATAATGCTGCTAATGTAGTTAGGATGTTGCATTGGCAAGCAAAGATTAGTTGGTCAGTCAGCAAAAGGGATATAAAAATGTGTCAAATTAGAAAAAAAGTCTTTTGATTGATGTATATTTTCTTGGAATCGAGACACTTCTTGCGTCCTCAGCTTTCAAGAACTCTTCTGTTTTCTCGCTCCTCCCAAAAGGGTACTCTCGTGGTGTGTGTGTGTACCAGGCTAGGGTGGGGGCATAATTTCGGTTCTATTACGAGTTCGAAACTGTCTGTGTTAGCCAAGTGATTATACCCCTTGCCCATAGGTTTCGGTCTCTTTACACACTTGATGTAAAATAGGCGAACAAAATTAGTTACCTCCATATTGGTACACACACTTCTTGAGCGCTCATTTTTGTATAGATTCCAATCAATTAGGCAATTATTTGTCAAATCAATTATCATCTTAATTTTGCAGACTCCAAACAAGGAAAGTGATGGTGGAGCCAGTCCGTTCCCACCATCTCAGAAGCAACAGAGTAAAGGCTGCTGCTCTTAGAAAAAAAGAATCTTTATTTTATACCCGATGGATTCATCCTCATTTATCTGGATGTCACCAATCTACCAAAAAAAGAAATATATGTCTTTTCGATCTATATTTGTAAAGTGTATTAAAGCTTTACTTTATAAGGGCAAGCTTCGCTTAACCCAAAGTCATAATTATACTCAGAGACGCTGCGCTGTCAGTGCGTCTTTGATGTGATGTACGTTTTTTTTTTTTTTTACTTTAGAAAATTAAGTAAATGGTAATTATTGTAAACTATGTTCCATATAATAATATTATTGCTTATCATCTATCGCCCCCATGTTAGTAATGTCCCGTTTTTTTCAAACTCTCGTGAGATGGAAAAGTAAAACTTTTTGATTGCCAATGACTTCACAGTCTTGTCACAATAGCCATAAGTAGTATAATATAATGTTGAGCTGATTCTGGCCTTCAACGGCCTTGGAGTGTTGGTGGAATTAACCCGCACTTTTTCATGGATCTTCATATTGTATATTGCGTTAAACTAAAAGCTCTTTACTTCCAAATGTCTCCCGATTTAACAAAAAATATAACAATAAATAAAAGTAAATGTCACATTAAATGTTACTCATTGATAGTTAGGGCTGAGCATTTTCGAATACCTTATGATTTCAGAATTGAATCGAACATTTTTTTTCGAATCGAAACAAATCTTTAATATATGAAAGATTTTTATGTGACTTGTTATTGTAATGGCTCCTCCAGACACTTTAATTACTAAAAACATAGAATTCATCATTCAGATAGTTTGTTGAACTCACCAGAAAGAAAAGAGTCACATTTCAGAATTGCATTCTAAAAATATTCCTTCATCAAAAAAAAATTTCACCCTGAATTCACCTTGAGCTCTGGCAGATAAAAAAATAAGATGGCGGCGATTAAAATTTCAGTCTGAAACGATTGGAGTAATTTACTATTCAATTCGAAAAACCAGGCTAATTGATAGTTACCAGATTTGAGCCAGTATATCAAATTTCTCGTCTGCACCCTCTCACAGAACATACAAAATGAAGCGCTTCTTATGTTTGGGTCATTTCTAGTTTACTTAGGAACATTGCTCTCTTAGTAACATAGATATAATAATATCTTATTGACTTATCATAATAACGTTATGTTTTTTGTGTTCATATTTTTTCTAAATAACCTAGGTTATATTTCTATAATAATTTTGAATTAATATCTTGCTTTCCCCTGTAAAATTACTTTGCTTGGATTCCTTTCGATGCAACAATTTTTATTGTTGGTCATATATGTGGAGATATCTGGATAGTTTAATATTTTTGATTTCCGAATATTCTCATTGTGTTACAAAATTAACTTATTAGTGAGAATTAAAAAAAAAGAGAATTTTACAGACCTAAATTGCCACCTTGTTATGTGTTATCAAAATTAGTGCAAAGGATATACAAATCTAATAATATAAGCAATAATTGGAATCTTTTTTTTTTAATTTTAAATTCTAAATACTGCTCTGTATATATTATTTCACGATGTGAAATTCATGTAGTCATGTTATACACACAAAGTTGAGAATTTCGATTTTGAAATGATTTCGACCAAATCAAAAATACTAAAGTATCCGGCCCGTTTTACCGCAGGAATCTTTTTGATGGTATTTTTCATACTAACTCCATTATGAAAAGTTCTATTTCTGCTTTTTGTAAATGTCTTAATAGTAATAAAATTATAGCAAAAACATTTTTCTTGTAGTTCAAGCCTTGCACAAAATTATAATTGAATAGTATGTTCCAAAATGTATTTGTATTTTGCATTTTATATCACCATTGCTCACTAACATAAGTTGGCAACTAGCGTTCTTCGATGTAAGAAGTTGTTAATTGAAAGAGCCTTTTTGCATATACTGCTTGTACAAAATGTGCATATTAATATTGCTTTTATTAAATTTCGCATTTTCAAACCAATAAATAGACATCTCAAAAAATGGTTAAAGCTAATAGTATATACTTCATATTCTTTCACTTATGTTTCCAAAACAAGCCTTGAATTTTGGTTAATCGAAGAAAAACTTCCTTTAGCAAACTCTCGCAGAATTGAATCTTTTTCAAAGTAGTTTATGATTTCCCTATATATCTGTTATATTTTAACGATGTATAAAAAATATAGATACACTTTTCTATTCTTATATAAATAGGTGGAGTGATTTTGTTCCATGTTCAGTAATTAGAATGGATGTTTGGATTCAAGTTTAGTAATTAGATTGTATGTTTATAATAATATCCGGCTCAATATAAGTATGCTCTGCTCAATACAATTCCGAAATAGGTTTGAAGTTTTTTTTTTTTTTCATTATTAATCTTTTACCAATATCTTTGTTCGTGTTTTTTTTCTTATCACATCCCAAGACATGTACCATAATTTTGGGCATAACAAGCTCTTCAGGTTTTCTTGGCTTTGTACATTTCTAAAACAAGTTTCATTACTACAGGTTCATATCTCATTATGGTTGTGCTTTCGAAGATATTCTGCTGAAAATGTATGATTTGAATTAGCTTTGAATCAACAACCAAACTAGGCTCCTCGTCACACATTTTCTATCGAATATTTAAGAAAATGTACTTTCTGTAATTAATTACTGCACTTATGTAGTGTCATGTATGTCAATCTACCGAACTAACCAGAATTTATAGCCACGTTGTAGGTCATCACACAAGTTTTGCTTATATTGTGTATACTGGTCATAGAAGCGGGCCCATGTTTCACTTTCAATTCAATCCGACATAATGTATATGTTGGTTATGTTTATACCCATTATTATTGCTTTTTTTTTCTTGGTAAAAATAAGAGAGTTTTATCAGGAAAATGTGACTTTTTGCCTGATTGGTAATTATCACAGCAAATATGTTAATTTTCTTTCTGGATTTCTCATAATCCCTTGCTGAATAACTCAAATTCTAATTGAAGTAAATTTTTTAGTCATTGCTGGTTGGTACTTACAGAATAGAGATGATAATGCCATTGGAACTTAATTATTACTTTTGGACGCTCGATCAAATCAATCGTAATATACTTTTTGGTAATGTTTTATGAAACTTCAAAAATGTCTTTTCAACAACAAAGTTCGCGAAGCGATGAGGGCATAAAATAGGGTATGGTGATTCAGTGATTTTCCTAACCCCCTTCCACCCTAATTTCAACCCACACTTTAAATCTTAATGTAAATAAATGTATTTGAATATCCAGAAAGTGGCAGATCAGTCAAATAACACATTTCAAGTATAAATTACAAATAGTTTAATCACCATTAACAAAATATCTAAGACCCCCAAAATTTTTCAAACACCCCTCACCCCCCAAAAAAAAATGAAAATCTGGGTAACATATTATGTGGTATATCACTCAATTATTAAATTGTTTGTATTAACCCTTCGATCTTTACAGCTGGTGTAAATAAGGAAGTCCTAGCTTGTCATTTTCCCAACTTCTTTGTGATCATCATTCGAGTTGGGTTGTCTATATATGTTACTGTGCTGGGTTTGTATTATACGACTCCGCTCTCTGCTTCTCTTGTATTAAATTTTCTTGCGCAGGAATAAAATTGTTAACAAAATGCTCTTAATTTCTTGCTATTATATTTGGACGGTGACCGTACATTTGAACCCATGTGTATATCCGCGGGTTCAATCTATATGCGGGTGCTAAATCCCATAGGTTAGGGTTAGTATGGGTTCAAATATCCGCAAAACAAAAAAATTTCCTCAGGTGCAATAGCATGCAGGTGCAATTGTCGTGGGTTCAAATGTACGGGAACCTATTTGGACACTTAGTTGACTTGCAGATTGGTTTGTGGTAATGTTGTTTTTGTGAAGAAAACCACTTGCGCAGAAAATTTCCATGGTCAAAGATTGCTAGAAGGCTGTATTTTAAATCTCTGTGGAAAGTCTAAATAAATAATTTGTCTTTTGTGCGCGATGACATCGAAATTAAAAATTGCGCTCCATGTGGCGGCTCTGCTTTCGCGGTCGTTTCTATCTTTGACATAAAAGTAATTGTGGAGTAGAAGAGACAGGTGTTTGCTCACCCACTTGAGAAAAACAAACGGTATCTTTCACAAACCAACTCGCAAGTTCAAAAATATAGGCAAGAGGGCGGTGCTTAAATGGTGACCGTACATTTGAACCCATGTGTATATCCGCGGGTTCAATCTATATGCGGGTGCTAAAACCCATGGGTTGGGGTGAGTATGGGTTCAAATATCCGTAAAACAAAAAAATTTCCATAGGTGCAATAGTATGCAGGTGCAATTGTCATGGGTTCAAATGTAATGGAACCGCTTAAATATATGAATACGAGGTCCAAAACAAAGCACGCTTGGCTGATTAAAAACCGTGCTTCCATGCAAAATGAAAATATAGCCAAATTTTGGATGATCTATCAGATTCGTAGAAAATTTAGGAATAAATAAAAGTAATAGAGAGAAATATCAACAACAAAAATACGTCCATTTCGTGTCGAATAACCATAGAATCCGCTGGATGGTGACTCCGACCCATGGGGAGAGCGACAGTGCATAGGCAATGTTGAAATTTTTGCATCCGCCCAAACACTTTTTCACGCGGGCAACATTTCAGTCTTCGTCGCGGACATTGGCTCGGTTTTATGTGATATTTACCATTTTCAGTTGTGTTTCTCAAAAAAGTAATTTTATCTTTAAAAGATGTTATAGATCCGTCGCAAACAATCAGAAAATAGTGATTTGTTCAACCGATCAGACCACAAACAATAGCCATGAATGTAGCCATAACTCAAATATCAGTTTTCAAATATTAAACACAATAAAGCCGTGGTTCCAATCTTTTTTGTTAAATTTCTCCCTTTTTTTCTTCTCTAAAAATATTAGAAAGCGTATAACTAATTTATTCATTCAATCTTTAATGTATCCTTTTCTCGTGTTTTGCGCAAGTCGAGCTCCCGTTTTTATACATTGTAAATGGTTTATTATGTGTTCAAGAATGAGTATCATAGTAATAATAAAAATAATAAATTGATCAATATTAGTAATACTACAGCGAACACAAAGCATAATCCCTCCCAAAACGGCCATTCCACCGAGGTTGGAAAATGGGAACCGTTGCAGTACAGTTTCACAATACAGTATTGCTTGGTTGCAACGCTTACAAATATATCCCGAACGCAATCGTTAAAGATTCACTAAAATGTTACATAACTTACCGACGTAAAAATTAAACGGTCATTACTCGTGCGTACTTATTTATTCAGTTATGTAAAGTCTATCCCTAATCGGAATGAAATATGTATCTTTATTGCACGTACAGTTGTGTTTGCTACTACCCTTTACGCAAACGGCTTTCTCATTGAGCCCCTTCAGTGAACGAATGATTAGTATCATGATGCTTCGAGGAAAAATAAATAAGGTTATACGCAATCGTATCATGGGGACAAGGGCGTGCCAAACTTTTCCGCTTCCCATGGAGAGTTTCTGATAATGATGCCTTTTCAAGTCATACCTAAACTTCAAAAATAATTCGGGGGACAAACAAACTATAGATGTTGCTATACATGAGAATGAATAAATTAATGGTCAAGTAAGAGTGAAATGTTTGTATTATTACCATATGTATTATGACTCACTCATCTGTAAATAAAAAGTTTATTTTAACTTTATGATCAGCATAAAAGCGATACATGTCGGTAAAGCAACAAAAAATTATAAATAAGTTCAAAACTTTCCAGCAAAATCTTCATTTTTCAATGAAATATCCACAATGACGTCATAATAAACTTCAGATGCCCGCTATGACGTCGTAATTGATTTTCCTAACATGATGCCATATTATTACGTCACAATTTTTCAACATTTCAAATGTTCACCTACCGAAACTATGGTTTCGACGATACACCCTGGAATAGAAACAAATAAATAGAATGATCAAACCAGTAGATTTTCATTAATGTTTCACGAGAAAGGTTTTCTCACCAATGACACCAACGTTCTCTGTTCGATATTTCCAACGGGCGTGGCAGGCATCACACATCTGTTAGTCACATGTATTTAGGTCAATATTTGTGTTTTCCAAATAGCATACAAATATAAGACTTGGTATGGGTTTGTTCCAAAAGTAGTTTCTCAAAAATTTCAGCATGTTCGTATGACACAGAAAAGGTGTATTTTCTCGATTCGTTTTATATATTTACATTCTAACTGGCGAAGAGTTGCATTGCGCAACTCGAACAACTAACAGCACAGCTGGGCGAGAAAAGGGAGAGACTTCGTGGACTTACAAGTCAAGCTTTGATTACTTCGTTTTCATTAAAAATTATACAGATTTATAGAAACGTCTAGAAATTTTGTAACAATTAAAGTTTTGTAAAGCATCTCAACCAGTAAAAGTATCAATTATAGAAGCTAATTTATTCAGTAAGAGTATAGTATTAATAGCCTACTTTCCTAAAGCACTGAATTTGATTAACGCAGTATCTCGCAATATCGGAAATGACACCGATAGCTTTTATTGAATAAGATTTACATATTCATCCAGGGCGATTAGAATGCCGATAAGGCAGTCTAATCATATGGCGAACCACGGTCTATCGTCCGTTTACTGGTTCATGTCGGGTATGAGATTAGTTTGCCAGTTATTTGTTTCAGATGCTTGAACTTGTAGTAAGCGTTTCATGTTAGTTGTCCACCGCGGGGGTAGTGATTGATAATTCGTTAGGGTATGGGTTCACGTAATCGCTCGTGGTTTCACCGACGACGTCCATAAATCTCGAATCGGGCACGATGTTGTTCATTGGCATAATATGCTATAAAGCCGTTTGATCATATCCATTTTCCATGCGTGTATTCTACATATTGACTAGTGTTTGTGAATTCGACAAAGGTTATGCAGGGCCGCATTAGTGTAGAGGCCTCAGGGACCTCGGCATTCGATTTTCAATCTCTACTATTTTAAATCGTTTTACAAATATGAACTGAAATTTTTAACAATTAACTGATATTTATTTAATTTTTTATTCATATTAATAATTTTTGTTCCGAATATTTACCGTTTGAAAGAGTGGAAATTGAATATATATATATATATATATCGAAATGATTTTGTAAATTTAAAAACAAAATACACTACTTTAAAATTAATTATACATTTTTTTACCATAAATATGCTATATTATACTAATTTATTGAAGCTTTTAAAAATTATTGTATATTCTTTACTCTACTTAGATCTTTTTTTCGTATAACCGTTTTTTTTATAAATTCATTTATCAGTAATTGTGCCATGCTTTTCCCCCACGACTAGAAACGGGTATATATTAAACGTAGTGTTTTTCTGGTTCCGCGATGTTTCATTACAGCCTTGAGTTCTTAAAGTGTTGTTAAATTCAACTCACTACCCAGTCTTCTTCGGTAATTAGCGCATATATCTTGCCTAAAATTTTGTATTTTAAGCAATGTTTAAATTTGTTTATGACGTCATAAAACATAGCATATATCACGAAAATCCCATTATAGCGTCATATTGGATTCCATATAAAGTCGAATTCCGTCATTGTTGTGAGGAGTCTCACAAATGACAAAACCTAGGGCTTCCCATTGTTTAAATCCGCCCCTAGATGAATGTATATACTAAATACCATATACACCATCTTATTCCCAGACATGTAGATCTCCCGGGCAACAGGATTACAGTGAATGTTGCTAATGTATGTCAGGAAGTTAATCATTTCTTTTCGAACGTAACTACCTACGTTCGTTTAATTTCACCTTTATGAAAGCGATCTTTGTGTGTGATCCTAAATTATACTACACGACTATCGATTCTCACATTTACCAGATCTCATAGATATATTTTTCGCACTTGTTCTGCCTTGATATGGGTAATATAGAAGGTAACTAATAACTGTAAACTAATGAGGTACATTTGGTTTCTATTTGCTCAGAATCCCATGACTGTCCTATGACGACCAGTTTGTTTATGCAGTTTCTAACGGTTTCAATGATAGTTCAGTAACTGGGTGGTCACGCTGGTTTCTTAGTTTTATTTTTGGTACTCCAGTAGTGTGTGTACCAGGTTAGGGTTAGGCTATAATTTTATTCCGATTTTCCTTATTTTAGTTCTATTACAAGTTCGGGGACTGTGTTAGACAAGTGAATATACCCCCTGCCCATAGGTTTCAGTTCCTTTACAACTTGATGTAAAGTAGGTGAACAAAATTAGTTACCGCTATGCTGGTACATACACTTCTGAGGCGCTTTATTTTTACTTCTTATAACAAACATGGCGCAGAAAATTTTATTTTATTTTAAATAGACGACTAAAAGTAGCCAGGGGATCTGGTATAATCATTCTATTCAAAAAGGTTTGTCAGTATCAGTGCTGGGAACTACAGTTACAACATTTACACGTTATGATATGTTTTTGATAACCGAAACATCGCTTGAATAAACATCGTTAGCTTTTACAGGTTGAGCTTTATTCAGTGAATAAATCTGGTAACATTCTAGATACATGTATTTGTCGTTTATGTATCCATGTACCCTTAACGATTTCCCTTATTTATATTCATAAAATTTGTTGCTTTAACAGTATAATTTCGTTGTGCCTAAATACCTTGGAATAAAAAAATGACCTTGGGTAAGTGTTAATTTTCTGAAATTCTCAAACTTGTGATGCATAGAGCCAGATTTGCCACCTCACCATCGCGATAAAATTTTGTTTTAAACTCTTGTGATCATGTCCGTGCGTCTGTGATATGTTGGTATAGGTTAGCAGCTAAATATGCAAATCTGGATGCTACTTTGGTGTGCTATCTTAGCGAATGTGTGATTTAAGTTAAGGTTAGGCACTGAATTCTACGAGAATGTCTTTATGAGATAAAACGCATATCAAAGTGGCACCAAGTCTTGTGATGTGAAATTATATTTTGGGTGGTGAACTGTTCAAGGATATTCAATTATAAATCATCTCTCGTTGTCTCTGTGTTATCACCAATAAAATAATTTCTTTTTTTTATACCGGAAAAGCGAAACAATTTTCCACCTTCCGGGTAAGTAGCAATACCACGTAATATTAATATACGTGCCTTATCTTCGACGAACAGACCACCACAGTTCAAACTTATTAAAAACATATTTAACCAGTGGTCGTTGCCACGTCCCAGTTACGTTTCTTTACCCGCCAGGCCCCCCCTGAAGAAATGTTTGATCTCTGATGGCGCAAAGTCTATTTGCAATAATTGTTTATCGTTTTGTGAAGAGTTTGTCTTATGTACTTCAATTAGTCGATAGTGCTCAATTGTTAGGCTACAACTATTTTTAAATCAATGGACTCTGCCTTTACCTTACTTTCTTTCGCTAACTTGTCCTGTCACCAAGGGTGTTTTGTTTCCTGTAGATGAGATCGTGTCCGGAAAATTCGCCGTAGGAAATCTCGCCGCATAGGAAAAATCGCAAGAGCATTTTGTTGTAAAACAAGTATATGTTATTAAAACAGTTAGGTTCATAGGGTTAGGGTATGCTCTTAAATAATGAATCTTTTTTTAAATAAGACGATTTTTCATACGGCGATTTTTTTTCTATGCGGCGAAATTTCCTACGGCGAATTTTCTTTGAACCCCTGGAGATCATAATATCAAACGTATCGTATGAATATTCTGTTGTAAATATACAATACTAACAACTGTTTACTTTTTTCAAACCAGTATTGTGATTTGAATAATAATAGTATAAAAGTAGATTATTATTTGGAAACAGAAGCTGTGAAAATTTGGCTTAGGAACTGATTGTGAACAAGAGAAATATTGAACTAACTCATCATGTGTCTGTTTTCAATTGCAAAGTACTTATTGTTTGCCTTCAATTTTATATTATGGGTGAGTGTAGATTTCTTTTTTATGTTTTTCTTCGCTCAGAACCGAGCGAATAGTAATAGTAACTGCCGTTTTAATATTTTTCTTTTATCTAGATACGAGCCTAAGCTTTTATGTCATTAGTAATACCCCTCCCTTTACCCCCCTATTCTCTCTAAAATTCCAAACCAATCCCCCAGATGTGACACCACACTTTAATTCTTAACGTAAATAAAATTGTATTTGAATATTCAGAAAATAGATAACACATTTGTATAAGTTACAAATAGTTGTATCACAAATAACAAAATATGTAACACCCTCTACAACTGAGAACACCCACCTAAATTGAACTAGGGAACAGGTAATACCTTCCTGAATAGAATGGTTAGTGTAGATACAAAAAAAATTACGCTGATGCACCTTTACGCTTCAATCTTTTTCAGGCGGCCGGAGCGGCTGTACTTGGAATCGGTATATATTTGGCTGTCGGTGATGGATCTTCTGCCGTTGTTGAGATAGGCGGAGTGAACTTCTACGCAAGCGGTAAGCTGTTCATCATTCTTATAACATTCGTAGTGAAAAATTTTACGTTCTTAATTTAGTCTATACATAAAACAAATAAAATACTTTTTTTAGGATCCTACATACTGATCGCCGCCGGTTCATTTGCCCTGATTATCGGATTCCTAGGTTGTTGTGGGGCTATGAAAGAAAGCACATGCTTGCTAGGATTGGTAAGTTGTAACTTGATTCTTGACAAGCACACAATCAATATATTTTTGGCGCTCCAGAAGTGTGTGTACCAATATGGAGGGAACTAAATTTTGTTCGCCCACTTTACATCAAGTTGTGTAAAGGGACGGAAACTTATGGGTATATTCACTTGGCTAACACACACAGTCCCCGAACTCATAATAGAACTGAAATAAGGAAAATCATAATAAAATTATGGTCTAACGAACCCCAACCTGGTACACATATTACGGGAGTAGCACATTTTGCAATATTATTATCATTTTTTCAGTATTTCACCTGCCTTCTCGTTATATTCATCTTGGAAGTGGGAGTTGGAATCTGGGCATTGGTCAACTATGACACGGTGAGTTTCTTTTCAATAACATTATGACGTCATTAGACTTGAAAAACCTCTCACGATAATCACAACTGCCATCTTCATCTCAAATGCGTTTTATCTCGTTTCCTAACCAGGGAATAATTTGGCTTTTTCATTTACTATAGTATTTCCAATATTCCGTAATATTACCTATTTACGCACACATTAAAATCTGCTGGAACTGTACAAAAGCGGAGGCTCGACTTGCTCATAATACTAGCTAGGAATTCATTAAAGATTGAATGAATAAGGTACATTTATGCATAGTGAATGAGGAATAAATAATTCCAAAATAGGGGAAGTGGGGGTGTGGCGACAAAGGTTGGGAAGCACTGACCAAGCTGTTCTCACAATTTTTATGCCGCGCCCCCTTTTTAAAATTTGTTACATCTCGCGCCCATATTCAAAAATAACTAGCTAACAATGAACTGGACATTTTTATTTCAGGTAGACGAGTTGATCTCTGAAAGTATTTATTCATACGATCTCGATCCAGTTTCGGCAGAGAGTGGAGGAAACTCAGCGTTCATAAGCATGGAAAAACAGGTACAGTTATAATCTCATTATACCACAAGAGAGCTATGCTCAAATATATGGACACGTAGCACCACATAGTGGCAAATTTGATTGAATACGTCAAAGCACACAAAAAACGAATCCCATACAGAGAAAAGCGATTTTTTTTTCTGTGACAAACAACAAGAACAAAACAACATAATAACAAAACGACTTTATGTCCACTAACGTGTCGAATAATGAGACTTCGAACTGTCAGATTGTTTTGAAATGACGTATAGCTGAAAAATGTCGCTTAGCAAACTAAGCAGACAAGCGGAATAATATTACATCAACCATAAAGCGTGATTTTTGCCCGCCATGATTCATTGTGATGATAATTTATTTTTCGATTACAAAAATAAAAAAATCTATTACAAAATAAGCAATGCTGAAATGTATGAGCACGTACGTAACTTGGTGCCAAGTTTTCTGAAAAGAACTATGGACAAGCGTGATATAAAAAAGTGTTTCTATACGTGAAAAAGTACTTAGGAAAATAAAATAAAAAGATAAAATTTTATGAGGACTATCGGTCTATATAGGACTTCGAGAACATCTAAGGAAACTTTTTAGATACTTCTTCCTACATTAAGTTAAAAAAATCAGTTGGTTCATTTGCGAAAGAGAGCGATTTTCCCAACAACCCCAATAGTAATCTAGCAAAACCATTTATATGTACATGTCATGTCAGATAAACGATGAAAATATTTCGCCAAACTGTCGGAATCTAAAAGGGTAATTTCCACGTTTTATCAATAAAATGAAAATACTATTGAATGGGATTGGAAATATTTCAATCCAAACAATATTTCCCGTTTTCTTATTTTTTTTGTATTAGTTAATATTTATAAATTTATTCCAGTTTCAATGCTGCGGGAAAAATAACTCCTGCAATGACTGGTACGCTGTCAACGCAACTGAACCATATGGATGTGATTGCAAAGACGGCGACAAAAATTGTGAGTCGATAAGTGCGAATTCGAAGTGCGGTGTTCCAACTACGAATCCCACGAAATACGACTATGTCTATAGCGAGGTGAGTTTGCGTTTAACAATTTTACAAATGATCAGTCGTCATAGACGAACGAAACGAATACATCTTATATATATGCCGAAAATGCTATTTGCTATATTTTATATAACACAGACCTCTCATTGCCCCGATTACCAAAACTTGTACAGCAGTAAAATAAAATAAAGATTTGGCTTAAAATTATAAGCAAATTTTAAATGGCCTCACATGGTGTGACTACAGACTAAAATTGATTTGAGTTTTTAAAGGATTTTTCACACTAATTTCAGGACTGCACATCAGCCATGACAGTATTTGTACAAGATAATCTGACACTGATCGCAGGGATTGGATTGGGAATCGGATTGGCAGAGGCAAGTATTGCATTGAATATTGTATTGAATATTGTATTGCAAACCCTTTTTCTTGTGTACAGCGGAAACAATTTAAAACAGGTTAAGAAACGCTGGCGGTATCTACACAAGCGGTTGAACCCTGTTTTAATAATTGTACTTCTCGATAAGACATAAAAATCAAGCGTTTTGTTGGGCCTTGCGCAATATATGAATAAGCACTGTTTCTCGATGTTGCGCCAAACGCATGAGTAGCAAAAAGGTTTATTTCGCACGGGTTCGTGATATGAATTCTCTTTGATAAGCACGTTTTCGCCGTTTTAGTATATCAGATGAAATAACTAGTTCACCTAGTAGGTCACGTTCCACCAATCGAGGCCGGATAGTCGGTATTTTGCGAGACCATTACTGAGAAGAAAATCGCTTCATCAAAAAGTTAGGTCAAGTCAAGTCGCCACACCCATGTACTCAGCCAAGAATTAGGAGATAGCGATGCCAGTTCCTAGGCAACGACAAGCTAACAACACATTGCGGTGATTAAAATGCGTAATGTCTGTTTACCCTAGTTGCCCATTAACTTTTTCAAGTGAAGCGCGGGTGCAAAACTCATATTACGCAAGGAAGAAATGTAACTATTTCAGCACCTCATCAGTATACAAAGTAACTCAAATGATGAAATCAAAATCTCAATCATGTAATGACCAGACAGTTTGATATATTTTTAAATCACAACCATTTTCGTCATGCTGATAGTGCACACACTGACAAGATTTTTTGACGAAAAATACAGTTAGGTCGGGTCATGAAAAAATAAGGTTATCGCAACCCACGCAAATGCGATTTGCTTTTAAACGTTTCCTATGCACCATACAATTGCTCAAAATTTCAGTATATTAGTACAATTTACAAATATGTGAATTTGGCTGTCATTGGCCACAGCCATTATCAGATGAAAACTGTCTTTAGTTTGAAGTTATAATGAGTGTTAAAAAATAGGAGAATTAAAATTATTCAAAGCCATAAGCTGCCTGTACGTACGGCCATAAAATTAGAAGTTACCACTCGAAGGCAAAAGCAAACCCATATATATAACTGGGAAGAGTAACCACTCGTGTGCCATTGATCATCCAGACCGGTGATTCACTATCTTTATTTCAATCAACTTAATCTGGTCCGCCTGATTCTGCCACAACCAAACTTTTATATTTTTGCTGAAAAATAGCTCGAGGAATTTGTTGAGATTGCGATTAAATTAGGTTTTGGCTTAAGTCTTGTTGTTTCCTAATTTAGTTTTATAACGCTGTAAACATTGTTAATAAAATGTAACTTTTTAGGACTAACTTACATGGCCCGCCAGTCTAGGTGGGCGAAATTTTTTGCCCCTGTCCCAAAAACCTTGCCACCCCTGTCTACATGGTACTTCTTACCGGTAGCCTCAGCTTCGGAAGTCGGACCGATTGTCTTGTTCGGTCATTATTGATGCTAGGCGACATATTCGTGATTCTGAACTCCTTGGAAATGACATTGTTTTCTTTTAGATTCTTGGAATGATATTTTCAATTTGCATGTGCTGCGCCATCAAGGATAAGCAAGGCTAAGTACAGCTGTTGTGTACCCCACCAACTCTGCACAAAGTCGCTTTCAATGTTTAATCACAGCTCATCCCAGTAGTTCCCAATTTTTTATGGCTTGTGGCCCCTTTCAAGAGGCTTTCAGCACCCATGGTCCCGCTGTTTACCATTCCAGTGGTATTTATAGTGTTGATTGGTAGATACCAAATTCCATTATGTTCCTACAATTCCTGCACAATTCATTCACAAAGTAAAAACACACTGTGGAATGACCCTATCAAGCAATGAAAGTAGGAAGATTCCTTGTAAAGGGAAAAGTAAAATCAGAATTGAGCCTAGCCTAGCATTGTGGCCCTCCTGTTGGGCCACAGGCCCCGGTTGGGACCGCTGCCTTATCCCATTTAAACGCTCTCATTGTTTTTTGTCGTGATATATTACAATAGTGATGCCTGAGCTGTGAGAAAATAACATCATACCACATAGGGCAGACGAATTCATGTATTTCACCCATTGTTAGTTCATAAAGAATTTTTTTTCTTAAATAATATCATGCTTTACTCGGTTTACTGTGTATATATATACGATTCCTATACTGAGGTGCTTAGTTTCGTAGCGTAGTTTTTTAATTTTTTGAACTAGTATTTGTTTTTTAGTATTCGTGTCTGGTTTTCTGATTGAAATCATTACTATTAATTATTTTATATTTTCTATCTTATGTACCTTACCTGCTGAACTCTCCCATTTTTCAATGCAATTAAAATTTAGCTGAAACCGTATGAGAATTGTTCAGTTTTAGGTGAGCGCGCGCGTGTACTATTTATCGACTACGCTTTGCGTTATCGGAAGCAACAATAAAACAAGTTTTCTGACTGAACACATGCGAATTTGCCATAAGAACGAATTATCATTTTTAACCAATAAAGTATCAAAAATTCAACTAAGAAACATACACTAAATAAATCTATTTTTATTCTTCCTCGCGAGAATTGACCCTTAAACTCAACATCATTTAATAACAAAAACAGCACACAATAAATACTATTCTTTAAATATGAATAAATCCTACTTGTAAAATAGGTACTCCCGCGTGTGTGTACCAGGTTAGGGTTAGGCCATAATTTCATTCCGATTTCCTTATTTTGGTTCTATCACGAGTTCGGGGACTGCCTGTGTTAGCCAAGTGAATATACCCCCTGTCCATATATGTTTCAGTCCCTTTACACAACTTGATGTAAAGTAGGCGAACAAAATTAATTACCACCATATTGGTAAACCCTTCTGGAGCGCCGTAAAACCAATTACATAATAAACTGATTTTCAACAAGAATGATTCAAATATACTGCGATATTTCATTTAAGTTCTAATACAAGGTAAATTTGTTTCTAGATATTCGGAATGATCTTTGCAATGTGTTTATGTGGAGCCATAAAAGACAAGAGACAAGTTACGCCTTAAAATCAATAGTAAATTTGGGCATGTGCGGGACATAATAAAGCAACACCCTTTGGGCGAGATTTATTGATGACCCGCGCGACCCCAAATATACTAAAAATGTTGCCAATTTTCGAAGAAACGATATGAAATTCCATGCAAATGACGTTTTTTTATCATTTTAGATTTTCTAATTACTTTCTATATTTACCTAACCTAACTATCTTAACTGTCTTAATTTATCAAACACTTTTGCTCATTAATAACTAAATTCTCAACAGCCGAACATATAAAAAGATTTTTTTATCAGAAAAATTATATAAGCTGAATAAAGTCTTAAATACAAGCAAACTTGCACAATTAATTTAACTTATAATCTAACGATGTTCACAATCAATTCATTTGATTAATTTAAAATTGCGAACACGTCTCACAAACTTCTCCAGTCAATTTTGCAAAATAAGTAATAATCTATATTTTTTGTAATACAATAAACTATATTTAACTATTTTAAATGAGTTCTGAAGTACCGGGAAACAGCATGATATAATATTTTTAAATGACTTGAAAATTTAAATTTTTTGAAGTACCAAGAGTTCTAAAAAACTCCATAAATTCGCTTGTTTTGGAATTCTAAAGCTAGTTTAGTTAGGTTCTAGAGCAGTGTTTCTCACACGGTGGGACGCGCCCCACAATGGGGGGTGGGGTAGACAATTTTTGAGGGGGCGTGAATCTAATTAAAAATAAAATATTTGTTAGATTTTGGCCGCCTTATTTTGGATATTTACATTTCTTTATTTTTACACATTTACGTTACATCCACGTATTTTCAACGTGGGGCGCGAGACTTGACAAATTCTAAAAAGGGGGCGCGGCTTAACAAGTTTGAGACCACTGCTCTATAGTGAATAAATGGGAAAAAAGTTCGTTGTTGTAAATGTCAACTTTTGGAGCAATATTTAAAATACTGTGTACAAGATGGCCCGAATTAATAATTTCCCTCCACCATTGCATCGAAATATTCCATCATTACTTTCTCAAAATAACTCTTTGAAAGTGGATTCCATCCTTCAAGGTGACTGACATGTCCTCCACCGTACGTCATCACAAGAGCAACATTTTCAGTTTGCGCAATTTCCTCCTTTGGTAAACCTAAATGCATATATATATATATATATATAGGTAAGCATGGAAATCCCTTTCAGTTCAGTCAATAACCGAAAATTTTGTAGAGGATAATCACAAGAACGGTGTCGTCCATGTTTGGCAATGATGAATATTTGTTAGCCAAAAGTTCAAAATGCACTAAAATTGATTCAAGACCATGCATCTGAAACAAATAACTGGCTGACTATTCCCATATCTGACATGGACTGGTAACAGGACGAGAAGTTGTGGTTCGTATCGGGTTTCTTCTCTCCCGGTATAACTCCTATCCTAAACGACCACCTTTTATCAAAATAACAGCTCCTAATTACATCTACGTTCAACTGATCTCGAGGAAGCTTTCATCATAAATTCGTAGGTAGGGTGGTAAAACCAAATGCAAGAAATTCATCAAATGTCGCATCGAAATCGACAGATATGACTATGGAAAATTAAGATACTGAATGGTCTCCACGTGGAAATAGTATCAGAACGTCATTCCCATCTGCATACACGCCAATTTCGGTATATTCAAATACAATTTTATTCAAGTTAGGAATCAAACTGTGGTGTACCACCTCTAAATTCGGGGAGGGCGGGGAGGTAGTAGAGAAAACACTAGTCCTTCTACATGGTTATATAGGGCATGAACTAATATGAGCAAATTATATTTAGTATATATGACCAACCTCTCTCCGGCGAAAAAGGGTCATCATTCGATCCCACGCAAAGTACAGGCCGTGCTATAGCATTCAGTTTATCTGCATCTAATGACGAATCATTATAATACTCCTCTGTATCTTTATATCCAAATATCGGTGCTGTAAAATAACTATCGAACTCGCGCAGAAATGAAGACTTTTCTACTTTCTCGTGATCAATAACGGATCCAAAAACGTGGCTATGACGTCGGTACATCGTCTCTTTCACGCCTTCCGTCACTTTTGTGTTTAAAATAAATTTGTTACTCCATAGTTCAAGTTCGTCCATACACGTAGGAGGGTGGAACGGGCAACAGAACAGCATTCCAGCGTCAATAACGATGTTATCCCTTTTTTCACTCATGTATCTTCCTAGTATCAATGATCCAAGCGACGCACCAATTGCATAAAGCTTAGATTCTGGATATCGTTCCTTGAAGACTTCCACAAGTCGTTCTAAATCTGCTGTATGAGTTGCACAATATGTCCTGGGTGTCTGAAAGTGCAATCACAACTTGCAGTTATTCAATTTTAGTGTTACACGCGCTGCGTGAATAAAGTCTGTTGAGATTATTGCTACGCGAATATACGACTGAAAATTATTTCGCAATATTTCAGTACACGGTATGGCGCCCATGTACCTTGTATGTATTAGCTGTTTTATTAATACCGAAAGTGTCAAGTCTACAGTTGTTATTTCCGTCGATAATCTTATAATAAGCAATCAGAATCAGAATGCTTTCCAGCTTTTCATTTTAGGGGGGTGTTTCCAAATTTAGGGGATGATAAATATTTTTCTATGTGACGATAAAACTATTTGCAACTTATAAAAATGTTCGATATATTTGCACCGCCCTGGTATATGCTTCGCTTTCTGGACATTCAAGTAGAAGTATACTCAAGTTAGGAAATCAAAGTGTGGTGCCACACCTCACGATTAGTGGGAGCGTTTGAAATTTTAGGGAGGAGGTGTAGGGAAATTACTAACCATTAATCGTGTTTTTCACACACTTTTAAAAACATATTTTCTGGTGATATTCAACCTTAAACGTTACCTTGAGTTCCATGTCTTCCAGTCCTCTGTAAATAAGAACAGCTATTCGAAATCCCTGGCTTGCTAAGCAACGAGCAATAGATTGAACATATCCCGATTCCGTTGTCGAGGTTAAACCCGGTATGATGATGACTGTTGGCCTGGTATTATGATCGGGAAATCGTTCACTGCCATTATTGCAACACCAATCGACACCGAACAAGCCACCATCATGTTCTTTAAGAATCTCTCTCTCCCATTTTAAATTGCTACGAGAAGGTAGAAAGTACCGTATGATCGTCTGTGCCCTGGACTCAGCAAACCAATATACCGGCATGTAAGGCCGTTTCAAAGTCGGCACGTGATTATCTAAAAATGTGCCAAGTTTCGTCCAGTTGTTGCAAATAACTAATGGTAGCTTCCCGTAATTAGTGTGGTAGTGGTGCCAGTACCAAGCAACAAAACCTACCACCATGCTAATCGACCAACTTGCTAAGCCTGAACAGGTGTACACTATCATTCCAACAAAGACATAGACGCTTCCTGCCCTGATATTCATTCTTTTTAAAAGACTGCCGTAAGTCGGAATACCAGCGAAAAGTAGGCTATCGTTTTTCGTTAACCATTGTTGAGGTGTCATATAGGTTGCCAGAATAAACTGCACAAAAATCAGTTTTGTGTAGTGCGTTTTGAAGGCCGTAATCTGTAACCTCATATATTTATTTAATTGACCAACGATTAAATATAGTCTGGTGAGTTATCTTAGGCGTTTGTATTGGGCAATCACCGTGCATATGTTATGGACAGAATTTGGGGGTGATTTCTCATCTTCAATAAAATTGAAATAGTGCCACCGGTACATGAACATCTTATGGCAGCTTCCGTCTCAATCCCATTAAGTCACTCTTGTAGAATTCAATTCCCAAACTCTAACTAAAATCCCACAACAACTGGGATCTCATACCAAAGTAGCACCCAAATTTGTTTTTATAATTTCGACATTTAGCAGCAATCTCGTTACCAACATATCACGGACGCACTGACACGATCACAAACGCTTAAAACTAAATTTTATCTCCATGAAAGTGGCAACCTTATATAGAGGACTTGCACGGGTCACGTGACCTTGTTACTGGACGGCAATAAAACAAAAACGTCCATTTGGCTCCTGTCAGTTGCAAGTCGGATTATACGTTTCCGTTTTGTTTGGCTGTTGAAAATGGTTATTTCGTATTGTTCCGCTGTACGTATAGTATAGACAACGAAATGGATCTTCAGCTATATTCCACTGTTTTCAAAAGATCCGGAACGTCGCGCAATGTGGATATCATCTATCCCCCACCATCAAGTCCATGCTTCTGAAACAAATAACTGGCTAACTAATCCCGACATAGAATGGTAATCGTACGATGTTGCACCTTGCAATCTGTCCCCAACCACAGATAAATTCTATCCTAAAAACTAACCACATTGGTAGGCATAGTTGCGTTTTAAATTGAAAGAAATCTTCATTAATGGTCAGAAGGTGTTGTCTGATTGTTTTGTTAGTTAGTAGGTAATTTATTACTGATCTGATACACAAACTTGGCACTGTCAAATGATGATTAGTGTTTAATTTATTTTCAGGAAAAAGGGAAGATAACCCATTATCAGCTGCTTACATGTCCCATCGATATTTGAATTTTCGCCATCCCCAGAGAAGAAGAGAATAGTTAAAAATAGGAGGATTTTGAAGAAAGGCAAAAGGCAGGACCATTTCAACAAATTCTGATAACTTGTATGCGTTGCAATATTAATTCGCAGTTGTTAGCATAAACATTTAATGTGTCTTTCGACTAGACCTACCACACTTTAAAGAAAAGCCGCCTACACCCCTTTCACTAGAACCATAATACTGTAAAATATTTGATAGAAATTACCCCCGAGAAACCTTCACGACCAGACCCACCGAAATTTTTTTTTATTGATAGGGTCGTCTTGAAGTTGATTTCGTTAAAGCACAATGGACACTTTATCCATCCATCCAAGTTACTTTGTCATTACGATAAGCATCAATAAATGGATACTGAGGATGTATTATCAAGTCACGCAAGCTGAGGTCTTGTGCCACTGTGGTCTTGTTGCAACTTATACTTTGCCATCCATCTATTCGCACCCATATCTGTAAGATAATGGATACAGATAAGAGTTTTCATAAATTCTAACGATCAAGGAGTGTGAAATTTATGTCCATATCCCACCACAGCCCCTAGTAAATGAATTTGATTCCGGGTAGCGTATCTTTTTTACCAATGACAATAACAAGACATTTTGAATCAGTTGTACAAGCACCATTAGGATAGGATTTATCTGGGGGGGAGCCAGTTATTTGTTTTCAGAAGCATGGACTTGGATGGTGGGGAATGGTCGTAACCGATCAGCGGTCATGTGAACCACCCTCGGTGGGAGTGGAGCTGCAATCCTCTAGCACATAACTATCCCCGCATGGGATTGTGACCAGGGTGATCAGAGATGCGGTGGCGAGCGTATTCCTAGATGGCGAATTCAATTGAATTCTGGTTATTTTTTGCATGACCCCTGGTGTTAAACGTTAGTTATCTATTCAACCTTTCACACTTAGTAAAAGATTACCTGCTAATTAGGGAAACAATACCTGATTCCTTACTGTCTTACACAAGTCAAGTCTGCAACTGCAAATAGGCCCACGCCTAAGCCTACTAATAACAGTAGTTGATTATTAGATTAATTCCTTACTGTCTTACACAAGTCAAGTCTGCAACTGCAAGTAGGCCCACGCCTAGGCCTACTGATAACAGTAGTTTGTCATCTGCTTTCCATTGAAATGAGGGAGCTTGTGAATATTTAAAGAAATTGATAACGGCACACTATCACTCACCATCAACGAAGTGCTGTCCGCAAACAGTGAAACACAAGTAAGATGGCTTCTGGACTTGACACCAAGCAGTTCTGGCAATA
This sequence comes from Styela clava, assembly GCF_964204865.1. Taxonomy (NCBI): domain Eukaryota; kingdom Metazoa; phylum Chordata; class Ascidiacea; order Stolidobranchia; family Styelidae; genus Styela; species Styela clava. The sequence continues at coordinate 13,798,245 of NC_135264.1, forward strand.
GATGATATCCACATTGCGCGACGTTCAGGATCTTTTGAAATCAGTGGAATATTACTGAAGATCCATTTCGTTGTCTATACTATACGTACAGCCAACAGAACAACGAAATAACCATTTTCAACAGCCAAACAAAACGCAAACGTATAATCCGACTTGCAACTGACAGGAGCCAAATGGACGTTTTTGTTTTATTGCCGTCCAGTAACAATGTCACGTGACCAGTGCAAGTCCTCTATATATGGATCACAAATTTAAGAATCATTTCCACTTACCCAAGATTATTTTTTGATTTTGGCACAATGAATGTAAAGGCCACTGTTAAAGTAACAAATTTCATAAATACAAATCAGCAAAAGTACCTAATTATATAAATGACAAAAACATGCATCCACAATGTTACCAGATTTATTCACGGAATAAAGTTCAACTTATGAAAGATAACTATGTTGATTCACGCCATGTTTCGTTTATCGACGTTTTTTTTAATCGTTCTGAATTTTTTAATTACTTTTTTATACGAAATTTACCTAACCTTCGTCTTAATTTATCTAACACTAACTTTCGTCCATTAATTAATAACTAAATTCTAAACAGCCGAACATAAAAAAAATTTTGAAAAAATAAAATCATCTAAGCTGAATAAAGTCCTAAATGCAATCAAACTTGCACAATTAATTTAACTTATATTCCAACAATGTTCACAATCAATTCATCTTATTAAAAACACGTCTCACAAACTTCTTTGCGAAAATTTGCAAAATCTACGATAGTCTATATTTCATGTAATAAAATCAACTATATTTAACTATTTTATATAAGTACTAAATTACCGGGAAACAGCATGATATCAAATATTTAAATGAGTTAGGAATTCAAATTTATTGAAGTACCAAGAGTTCTAAAAAACTCCATAAATTCGATCGTTTCGGAATTGTAAAGCAAGTTTAGTTAGGTTCTAGAGCAGTGGTTTTCAAACGGTAGGACGCGCCCCACAAGGGGGTCGTAGACGATTTTTGAGGGGGCGTGAATCTAATTAAAAATTAAATATTTATTTGTTAGATTTTGGCCGCCTTATTTTGGAAATTTACATTTCTTTATTTTACATATTTACGTTACATCCACGTATTTTCAACGTGGGGCGCGAGACTTGACAAATTCTAAAAAGGGGGCGCGGCCTAACAAGTTTGAGACCACTGTTCTAGAGTGAATATATTGGAGAAGAGTTCGTTGTTGTAAATGTCAACTTTTTGAAGCAATATTTAAAATACTGTGTACAAGATGGCCCGAATTAATACTTTCCCTGGACCATTGCATCCAAATATTCCATCATTACTTTCTCAAAATAACTCTTTGAAAGTGGATTCCATCCTTCAAGGTGACTGACATGTCCTCCACCGTACGTCATCACAAGAGCAACATTTTCAGTTTGCGCAATTTCCTCCTTTGGTAAACCTAAATGCATATATATATATATATATATATATATAGGTAAGCATGAAAATCCCTTTCAGTTCAGTCAATAACCGAAAATTTTGTAGAGGATAATCACAAGAACGGTGTCGTCCATGTTTGGCAATGATGAATATTTGTTAGCCAAAAGTTCAAAATGCACTAAAATTGATTCAAGACCATGCATCTGAAACAAATAACTGACTGACTATTCCCATATCTGACATGGACTGGTAACAGGACGAGAAGTTGTGGTTCGTATCGGGTTTCTTCTCTCCCGGTATAACTCCTATCCTAAACGACCACCTTTTATCAAAATAACAGCTCCTAATTACATCTACGTTCAACTGATCTCGAGGAAGCTTTCATCATAAATTCGTAGGTAGGGTGGTAAAACCAAATGCAAGAAATTCATCAAATGTCGCATCGAAATCGACAGATATGACTATGGAAAATTAAGATACTGAATGGTCTCCACGTGGAAATAGTATCAGAACGTCATTCCCATCTGCATACACGCCAATTTCGGTATATTCAAATACAATTTTATTCAAGTTAGGAATCAAACTGTGGTGTACCACCTCTAAATTCGGGGAGGGCGGGGAGGTAGTAGAGAAAACACTAGTCCTTCTACATGGGTATATAGGGCATGAACTAATATGAGCAACTTATATTTAGTATATATGATCAACCTCTCTCCGGCGAAAAAGGGTCATCATTCGATCCCACGCAGAGTACAGGCCGTGCTATAGCATTCAGTTTATCTGCATCTAATGACGAATCATTATAATACTCCTCTGTATCTTTATATCCAAATATCGGTGCTGTAAAATAACTATCGAACTCGCGCAGAAATGAAGACTTTTCTACTTTCTCGTGATCAATAACGGATCCAAAAACGTGGCTATGACGTCGGTACATCGTCTCTTTCACGCCTTCCGTCACTTTTGTGTTTAAAATAAATTTATTACTCCATAGTTCAAGTTCTTCCATACACGTAGGAGGGTGGAACGGGCAACAGAACAGCATTCCAGCGTCAATAACGATGTTATCCCCTCTTTCACTCATGTATCTTCCTAGTATCAATGATCCAAGCGACGCACCAATTGCATAAAGCTTAGATTCTGGATATCGTTCCTTGAAGACTTCCACAAGTCGTTCTAAATCTGCTGTATGAGTTGCACAATATGTCCTGGGTGTCTGAAAGTGCAATCACAACTTGCAGTTATTCAATTTTAGTGTTACACGCGCTGCGTGAATAAAGTCTGTTGAGATTATTGCTACGCGAATATACGACTGAAAATTATTTCGCAATATTTCAGTACACGGTATGGCGCCCATGTACCATGTATGTATTAGCTGTTTTATTAATACCGAAAGTGTCAAGTCTACAGTTGGGATTTCCGTCGATAATCTTATAATAAGCAGTGAGAATCAGAATGCTCTCCAGCTTTTCCTTTTAGGGGGGTGTTTCCAAATTTAGGGGATGATAAATATTTTTCTATGTGACGATAAAACTATTTGCAACTTATAAAAATGTTCGATATATTTGCACCGCCCTGGTATATGCTTCGCTTTCTGGACATTCAAGTAGAAGTATACTCAAGTTAGGAAATCAAAGTGTGGTGCCACACCTCACGATTAGTGGGAGCGTTTAAAATTTTAGGGAGGGGGTGTAGGGAAATTACTAACCATTAATCGTGTTTTTCACACACTTTTAAAAACATATCTTCTGGTGATATTCAACCCTAAACGTTACCTTGAGTTCCATGTCTTCCAGTCCTCTGTAAATAAGAACAGCTATTCGAAATCCCTGGCTTTCTAAGCAACGAGCAATAGATTGAACATATCCCGATTCCGTTGTCGAGGTTAAACCCGGTATGATGATGACTGTTGGCCTGGTATTATGATCGGGAAATCGTTCACTGTCGTTATTGTAACACCAATCGACACCGAACAAGCCACCATCATGTTCTTTAAGAATCTCTCTCTCCCATTTTAAATTGCTACGAGAAGGTAGAAAGTACCGTATGATCGTCTGTGCCCTGGACTCAGCAAACCAATATACTGGCATGTAAGGCCGTTTCAAAGTCGGCACGTGATTATCTAAAAATTTGCCAAGTCTCGTCCAGTTGTTGCAAATAACTAATGGTAGCTTCCCGTAATTAGTGTGGTAGTGGTGCCAATACCAAGCAACAAAACCTACCACCATGCTAATCGACCAACTTGCTAAGCCTGAACAGGTGTACACTATCATTCCAACAAAGACATAGACGCTTCCTGCCCTGATATTCATTTTTTGAAAGACTGCCGTAAGTCGGAATACCAGCAAAAGTAGGCTATCGTTTCTCGTTAACCATTGTTGAGGTGGCATATAGGTTGCCAGAATAAACTGCACAAAAATCAGTTTTGTGTAGTGCGTTTTGAAGGCCGTAATCTGTAACCTCACATATTCATTTAATTGCCCAACGATTAAATATAGTCTGGTGAGTTATCTTAGGCGTTTGTATTGGGCAACCACCATGTATATGTTATATACAGAATTTGGAGGTGATTTCTCATCTTCAATAAAATTGAAATAGTGCCACCGGTACATGAACATCTTATAGCAGCTTCCGTCTCAATCCCATAAAGACATTATTGTATAATTCAATTCCCAAACTCTAACTAAAATCACACAACAACTGGGATCTCATACCAAAGTAGCACTCAAATTTGTTTTTATAATTTCGACATTTAGCAGCTAACTCGTTACCAACATATCACGGACGCACTGACACGATCACAAACGCTTAAAACTAAATTTTATTTTCATGAAAAGTGGCAACTCTGTATGCACCACAAATTTATAAATCATTACCACTTACCCAAGATTTTTTTTTTTTATTTTGACACAATGAACGTAGAGGTCACTGTTAAAGTGACAAATTTTATAAATACAAATCAGGAAAAGTACTTAATGACATATACATGCATCCACAATGTTACCAGATTTATTCAGGGAATAAAGCTCAACATATGGAAGATAACTATGTTGATTCACGCCATGTTCCGGTTATCGACGTTTTTTTAATCGTTCTGAATTTTTTAATTACTTTTTATACGAAATTTACCTAACCTTCGTCTTAATTTATCTAACACTAACTTTTGTCCATTAATAACTAAATTCTAAACAGCCGAACATAAAATTTGTTTTGAAAAAATAAAATCATGTAAGCTGAATAAAGTCCTAAATAATCCTAAATAACTCGCACAATTAATTTAACTTATAATCTAACGATGTTCACAATCAATTCATTTGATTAATTTAAAATTGCAAACACGTCTCACGAACTTCTCCAGTCAATTTTGCAAAATCAGTAATAATCTATATTTTATGTAATGCAATCAACTATATTTAACTATCTTATATGAGTACTAAATTACCGGGAAACAGCATGATATCAAATGTTAAATGAATTAAGAATTTAAATTTATCGAAATACCAAGAGTTCTAAAAAACTCCATAAATTCGCTTGTTTTGGAATTGTAAAGCAAGTTTAGTTAGGTTCTAGAGCAGTGGTTCTCACATGGTGGGACGCGCCCCACGATGAGGGCGTAGACAACTTTTGAAGGGGCGTGAGCCTAATTAAAAATGACATATTTGTTAGATTTTGGCCGCCTCATTTTGGATATTTACATTACTTTATTTTACATTATACGTTACATCCACGTATTTTCAACGTGGGGCGCGAGACTTGACAAATTCTAAAAAGGGGGCACGGCCTAACAAGTTTGAGACCACTGTTCAATAGTGAATAAATAGGAAAAAAGTTTGTTGTTGTAAATGTCAACTTTTGAAGCAATATTTAAAATACTGTATACAAGATGGCCCGAATTAATACTTTCCCTGGACCATTGCATCGAAATATTCCATCATCACTTTCTCAAAGTAACTCTTTGAAAGTGGATTCCATCCTTCAAGGTGACTGACATGTCCTCCACCGTATGTCATCACTAGAGCAACATTTTCAGTTTGCGCAATTTCCTCCTTTGGTAAACCTGAATGTATAAAAAAGTAACCACGATAATCCTCTTCATTTCAGTCAGTAAAAACAGATTTCCTTGAATATAATCACAAGAAAGAAGTCTATGTTTCTCAATAACGAAGATTTGTTACCTGAAAGTTTAAAATGCTCCAAAATTAGTCAAGTCCATGCATGTGAAACAAATAACTGGATAACTAATCCGAAACCCGACATGGTCTGGTAACCGGTACACATGTGGTGGTTTGCCATATGATTAAGCCTTTCTATCGACTTTTCTTTCTCCCGGTGTAAATCCTATATATATAGTAGATTTTTATCAAGATAACAGCGCCTTGATTACATCTAACTTTAATTGGGTCTAGACTTTAGAGAAACCTCATCATAAATTGGGAAGTAAAACCAAATGCAAAATATCCATCGATGTTGCGTCAAATCGACAAATAAAAATATAGGAAAAAAGATACTGTGAATGGATTTTAGCAAATTTGGAGGGTGGTAGATATTCTTTTAATAGCGACAAAACTATTTGGTAGAGTGAGGAACATCACAGGTCCTCCTTCTACATAAGGATAGAGAGAGAGAGAGCAAGAACAAGTAGGAGCAAATCATATTTAGTTCAGTATCACCAACCTCTTTCCGGCGAAAAAGGGTCATCATTCGATCCTACACAGAGTAACGGCCGTGCAATAGCATTCAGTTTATCTGCATCTAAAGACGAGTCATTATAATACTCCTCTGTATCTTTATATCCAAATATCGGTGCTGTAAAATGGCTATCAAACTCGCGAAGAAAAAAAGATTTTTCTACTTTCTCGTGATCAATAACGGATCCAAAAACGTGGCTATGACGTCGGTACGTCTCCTTTACGCCTTGCGTTACCTGTGCGTTTAAAATAAATTTATTACTCCATAGTTCAAGTTCGTCCATACAGGTAGAAGGGTGGAACGGGCAACAAAACAGCATTCCGGCGTCAATAACGATGTTATCCCCTCTTTCACTCATGTATCTTCCTAGAATCAATGATCCAAGCGACGCACCGATTGCATAAAGCTTAGCTTCTGGATATCGTTCGTTGAACACTTCAACAAGTCGTTCTAAATCTGCTGTATACGTTGCACAGTATGTCCTGGGTGTCTAAAAGTGAAATTGCAAATGTCTAATTTTAGTGTATACTGTATACGTGTATAGTGTGAGTAAATTACTCACGCTACGTGAATGATGTCTGCTTCGCGAATATACTTTACCAAGCACTATTTCGCAATATTCCAGCACACGGTATGACGTCCATGTGTGTATAAGCTCTTTGGTGCTCCCGAAGTATTCTACCAAAAGGCGCACAACCTGAACATATTATTAAACCAGGTTAGGGTTGTTCAGGTTGTGCGTCATCATCTTGGTACAAATACTCCGGAGCGCCAGCTTTTTTATTGATACTAAAAGCAACAAATGTCAAGTCTACGTTTGTTATTTCCGTCGATTACCCTATATTTATAATAAGCAGTCAGAACCATAATATTGTCCAGCTTCTCATTTTTGTTTTTTTTTTCAAATTAAGAGGGCGGTAAATATTAGGCTATTAGCGATAAAACTATTTGCAACTTAAAAATATGTTTTATATATTTGAATGACCATTTGCACTGGTATATGCGTCACTTTCCTGATATTCAAATACAATTAAATTCAAATTGGGAATTTAAAGTGTGGTGGCACATCTCAAAATTAGTTGGGGCGTTTGAAATTTTAGGGAGGCGATGTTTACCCCCTACAGGGGGTGTAGAGAAATAACTAACCATCACACGTGCCTTTTTCACACACTTAAATATATATATATATTAGTGATATTCGACCCCAAACGTTACCTTGAGTTCCATGTCTTCCAGTCCTCTGTAAATAAGAACAGCTATTCGAAATCCTTGGCTTGCTAAGCAACGAGCAATAGATTGAACATATCCCGATTCTGTTGTCGAGGTTAAGCCGGGTATAATGATGACTGTTGGCCTGGTAATAGGGTCGGGAAATCGTTCACTGCCATTATTGCAACACCAATCGACACCGAAAAAGCCACCATCATGTTCTTTTAGAATCTCTCTTTCCCATTTCAAATTGCTACGAGAAGGTAAAAAGTACCGTATAATCGTCTGTGCCCTGGACTCAGCAAACCAATATACTGGCATGTAGGGCCGTTTCGAAGTCGGCACATGGTTATTTAAAAATTTGCTCAGTCTCGTCGAGTTGTTGCTAATGACTAAAGGTAGCTTCCCGTAATTAGTGTGGTAGTGGTGCCAGTACCAAGCCACGAAACATACCAGCATGCTAAGTGACCAACTTGCTAAGCCTGACGAGGAGTACACTATCATTCCAACAAAAAGAAAGACGCTTCCTGCCCTGATATTCATTCTTTTGAAATACTGTCGTAAGTTAGAATACAAGCGAAAAGTAGTCTATAGTTAACTATTGTTGTGATGACATATGCGTTGCCAGAATAAACTGCACACAAATCAGTTTTGTGTAGTGCGTTTTGAAGGCCGTTAATCTGTAACCTTACATATTTATTCAATTGACCAACGATTAAATATAGTCTGGTTAGTTATCTCAGTCGTTTGTATTGCGCAAACATCATGTATAGACAGTACAGTGCATTTCTCGAATTGTTCTTTGGTGAGGAGAGAATTAAGATTGGTTGAATGTCTCAGGCAAAGGCAGGCTATCAACAAGAGAGAAAATAAGTTAGGACATACTTTGCACATTCAAACCAAAATTAATATGAAAATACACGTAATAATTCACTTGTCAGAGTAATATTAAAGTACAAACTGAAAACACAATCTGTAGCTGGCAAGTATTTACTTTCCGCAAACAATGATACATAAATGTTACATAATAATGTAACCATTGTCTCTGGATGATGCGTGACTAGTCAAAATGAATTCCCCCTAAACTCACGCTATCTCAGTTTTAGGTAATTGACGACGATTGTTAATAGCAGAAAGTCATCATAAGAATAGGTGTCGTGATTCAAGACATATGGATCAACTGCAAATGTTCTACTGTTCAGTGTTCAACACCAGAGCTTCGATTTCCGTGTTTATTTCCGTTACATTGACAGATCGACAATAAGTCAATAGTGACGCAACAAATGAAATTTTGCTAACCGCTCAAACGCTATTGGCAGTTTGCTATTTGTCGATCAGTGTTTTTTTTTAATTTAAATTTACTGACACGACATTATATTTTTGCTCGGGGAATTTAAGTTCACCAGTTGTAATCAGAAAACGGTCCGAAAAAGCTGTAAAGGTTATTTTTAAGAACATTTGCTTGAATATTAGGAAATGAAATAATAGTTCGCAAGTAGGCTACCTGTTCGAAAATAGTATTAAAAGCATCAAAGTTCAGCAACGGTTATGTATAAGTCATCCTAACAAGCATTACAAAAATGAGAAACATTAAAAGAAACAGCTAATTCAAAAACACCAGAAACATATTTATTAGACGCAACGATCTCGTGTATTTTCCGCAAAACTAATATTTTCCCTGAATCATTAAATCAAAATATTACGCCATAAGTTTCTCAAAATATCCCTTTGGAAGTGGATTGCATCCTTCAAGATGACTACGTTATTCTATTTGAGTAACTTATCCAAACAGAAAATCATAACTTACTTTCAGTTCCAAGTTTCCAAGTCTTCTGTAAATTAAGATAACAACTCGGAATCTCTTTCCAACTAAACAAAGAGTCATTGATTTAATATATCCGGATTCAGACGTTGATGATAAACCCGGAACAATTATTATAGTCGACCTCGTAGTGGGTTCCGAAATTGAGTACTTGAGTCGTGACACCAAATAGCCCGCCGTCGTCGGTATGATGTACACTGTGTACAGTATTCATTTTTTAATTCCAGAAGTCCATTTGAACACAAGGAATGAAGTAATGTATGGTTGTTAATGCTCTTGCCTCAGCACACCAATACAGTGGCATGTAGGCTGCAGGTGTCGCAATGTCAAGATGTGCCTTTCCAAAGACGTATCGAGTTTGGTGTTCTTTTTACATGCCCGCAAAAGAATTTTGAACAATATTTGTTATAATATATAATGTTCCGCATCACGCTACCAACCATTTTGCCCAACCTAATATAATAGAAAATGAGTCAAAAGCAAAAACTGTCCATGAGGCATATTCGCTAGGTCTATAATTCAATGCATTCATTGTTGTAATTACGGCAGCAAGAATGAGAACAAATCGAACAAAAACCACAGTACTGACTACTGGTACAAATAGAAACTGTACTTTTACTGTATAATCACGACTATAAATTGCAGTGATCTGTTGAACAATATATAATATTTATATTGATGTACACTTTTGAATTTGAATGGAAACAAGTGACACGAAACCCCGATTAAAAACCATCTAAGCAATGGTACTGCATTTACTATTTCACATTGGTACATGAAAGCCTATTCGTGATTGTCAATTCTTGGAAGAGAATTTTGTTGATAATGGTCAATCGGATAAAAAGTTATTCACAGATGTTCACGAATTACATGAAGTGTCTCATCTTGTTATCCACAGTGATTCGAAACTCAAGAGTAAAATTTTTGAGTCTACTCTGTTTAAAGTGGTTCGCTTTTGAGGCGCTCCGTTCATCCATGGCTTGTCATTGGTAGAGCAATTCATATATTTTATTTAAATATGACCGTATAAACAATTGAGTTGTGTTGTATTTATTAAAATGTGCAGTTTTCTTTAGTAGATTATAAAATAAATATGGGCATATGAAAATTTTACAAACTTTATATTTGACGGGTCTACTGATATCTTGTGCAATTGAAGTCATTTTGAGAATATTCGGATTATTCGAGTGCTTTTTAGGCTGCATATTATACGATGCCTAAATATGCACCTAACATAATAAGGATAAACTTTTTGTCAGGATTTGGTTCTAACTTTCCATTGGCGCCCACAGTGTGCCACACCTTGAATGATTTCGCACAATTTGTATATTTGTAGCCATATTAAAATGAGTTCGAAATCACAATGATTGATAAATATTTTGACTTGGCTTTAGATCTCAACAACTAACTCGAATCTCAGTCCCTCTTAAATCAGCGGTCAATTTATTGAGGGTTTTCCGGATAGATCGCTAGTAAAATACTTGCGGACTCGGGTTGTGACAAATTATGTGCGCTTTTCAAAATATCATCAGGTTTCGCAGAATGCAGTGATGTGGCAGTCTTTTTCTGACGCTACCTAATCATGTGATACCCAGTAGCCAATAAAAAGCATCTTCAGTTTGCCCTTCTTCCGCCCTCTTTGTTTCTTCATTATATACAACCTTTTTTCTTGCCACGTCAAAATTTGTCTGCGCCGATGCGGTCTTTTCGAATTTGACGCCGTCGGGTGAGCACTGCTTTTTTATTTGTCAATTTTTAAATTTTTTTTGCCATGATTTATATGTTTCGCTAGTCCTTTTATATTCTAACTTTTGTATTACCTTGCAGTCATTTTCTATAATTTTTATAGCTATACTAATGCAGTTAAACTAAACGTATTCCTACAATTAATGATTCAAATGTTCACAAAGTGAGATTGCAAGTTCTGAATATGGTGAGGTGAATCCAAATCGGAAGATGCCATGATTATTAGAAATAAACTTATTCAGTTAGGCCATAGCATAATGCTGAAGTGATGGTTGGTGTCTGGTTTTTGAATCGAAGACTTACGAAGGTGGCGATGCAGAACTAGAGTACAGGTATGTTTAAGGTGAAACAGGTAAGAACCGTCATTCTTAAAAATCATGCTTTTATTCCGTTTTTTATTCGTTTAACCCAAATGTATTGTAACTTCTAACCTGCGTATATTATTTCGTAGTTGCGATCGTATTTTTGTAAACGAGATTTAAATGTTGACATCGGGAACAACTGGAGTGGAACAGAAACTGCGGTGTAATGATTACAAAATTAGGGATTAAATGTTTAAGACTCATCGAAGACATGGCCGTGCAAAGATATCGGGCTAGTCTATATTACAGGTAATATTTTGATTGATTATTTTGCCACTTCAAATTTGTCTACAGACGTGCCGCTTTTTAGTTTCTTTATTATATCTAAACTTTTTTTCTTATCTTTTCAGATTTTGTCGCGTGTCCACGCGGTCTTTCCATATTGGACGCCGTCGGTTGAGTACTATTATTTTCATTCGTGTTAATTTTCTTTTGTGTTATGTACATCCCCGTGTCACTAATTCTCTTATGTAATATACTGTTTCTTCATAATTTCATACATATATACTAATGCAGTTAGACTAAACTTAGGCTTTAATTAAATTGTTGATGAAATCGTCTACGAAGTGAGGAATCGACTGCAAGTTAGAAATTGCTGATTGGAGACGAAAATGGAAGATGCAATGAATACTAGCTAAGGGTACACCGAAAATATATTCGAGCGATTTTACAAGTAATATTTTTATAGGAAATGTTTTGTCATTCTAAAGGCAATCAACGGACAGCCTCACTTTTCGGGGGCCGCAATTTTATTTGTTATCTCAATCCTTTTTCTTGTAATGCATTGTTTTTATTTCGTCAATTTTTCGTCTATTGTGTGCATCAATTTTTTACTAATATGGAGCATTTCATTCCATCACGGCCGTTTTTTCAACAGTTATACTAATGCATTTAGATTAAAATTAGGCCTACAATAAATTAATTTGTATAATATACATGTCTTGCAAGTTCTAAAACTGCTAGAACGGAACAAGGTATAAAGATGAAATGCCTACTAGCGGAAGATGAACTTAATTATTCAGTTACTTACGGAAACGAGGACGAGACGATCGAGTAATAAGGTAACATACACTTTCGTCTACTGTAATGTGGTATAGAGAGTATGAAATAAGGAGGAAATCTTAACCCAACGAGAATTCATGGTATTATATAGTTTAATTTTCTTTCATTTTAAAACTATTAAACGGCCTGACTTCCTTTGCAGACTCCTCTTCTTTTTACTTGACGCATCTAAAACCTGTCGGACCCGAGCTAGTCTTTCAAATTGATGTCGTCAGGTGACAAGTTTTTTTCTTTATTTTTTCCTGATTTAGGTGCATACCAGTTAGTTTCCTAAATATAATTTTATAATTTTACCTTATATGTCTGCGAGTTGACAATGAGAACAGAGATCTAGAATTGTTAAAGTACAACCAATCTATAAGATGATGTAAACTAACCAAAGTTTGTTTGGCATTATTGAAATTTCTTCATGTATTTTATTTTTTAAATCAAAAACGCTGTAATTTAATAAAAATAAATGTTAGTTGACAAAAATCTTGAACAGATGTTTTCATGGAGTTTTTGATTCAACGATGTTTTATCTTTTTTACGAGGCAAATTTGGTAATGCTTGCTTGTCACAGCGTGTACACAGCATAGATATCCTGATATTATTTGTTTTGAAGGATTATCAATGAGCGAATTGAGGATGTGAACGAGGGCGAACCTTTGCACAAGTGGAATCTATCGTTTACCTAAAGTAATTTATTTCAACAGAATCACCTAACATTTAGTTAATGCAAATATCAGTCATGTGAGGACTGGCAATAGTTTGTTTCAAATGTACAAGTTTTGAAATTTAACATCAACTTTTAAATCGAAGATTGTAACAATTGTTAGCGTGTAAAAATAATTCCTAAACTGCTTATCAGCTCATACTACTGGCTTTGCTGAGGCGACCGCCTTTAGTGTATGTTTCACTGAAACGTTCGTTCATATTACAAACATACAAGAATACAGTATAAATTCGAGGGATATTGGCTTTTGGATTAGGAACTTCGGTGAGTTCTATTTTTGTACTACAGTATAGTTGGCTTGGATGTATCATTCCCTGAATAATAGTGATCCTTTATAAGAAACGTACACAGAATAGCAAAGTATTTTACTTTGTTCCCATGTTATATGTTGGGCGCTCCCTTAGTATGTGAACCAAGATGGCGGACACCTGATTATAGTATGTGTACAAGGTTAGGGTTAGGCCATAATTATTTTCCAATTTTCCCCTATTTTAGTTCTATTACGAGTTCGGGGACTAGCAAATTGACTCCCATAGTATTTGTACCTGAAATTATGGCCTAACCCTAACCTGGTACACATACTACGGAAGTACCATTTATTGTACCATATGTTTTATATTATATATGTTATCTACAATCTGTATTTTAGGCCTTGTCTGCCCTGCTAACAAACATCCTGTATATACCAGGCCATCGCTAGGCGATACACCGTATATTTTACGGGTTTTCAAGCACTTTCAGAACTAGAATATCCTTTTAAATTTTTTGTTGCAGGAATCTGACTGTACGAGCGAATCTGGCGTCAAAGTCCAATTCTGGATCGTAACTGGACTACAATACAACGATGTCACCGAAACTGAAAGTAAGCTTTTATTTATTTACGCTGTCATAACTAAATTTACTCCCAAATTGTAAAATTTTGTTAAGAATATGCAATCTGGCCGTTTCAAATTATAAATAACTTAATGGTGGCATCAAAATCCCGTCTTGGACCCCGGAAAAGCCTCCTAATATATAATACCAGCGGTGGGCTAACCGCGGCTCCCGAGCCGCATGCGTCTCGTCAGAGTGTGCATAGAATGTTCAATTTTTATAGCATAGTTATAGTTTGTAGTTGAGCCTGAAGTTTATAAATACGTGATCCCAGTTGTGCTTCACTACAAGTCGGTCTATATCAGGTTCGTGTCAAACTTTTCTGTTTACCAGGGCGAGTTTCTGATAATGATAACCCCTCATATCTAACTTAAATCTCAAACATAATTCGGGGGATAAACAAATTATAGTTGTCATATACATACATTAGAAGGAATAACCAAGTGTTAAGAAGTAAATGTAATGTTTGTATTATTAATTAAAAAATCGTCAAAATGTACAACGCACTTTTATGTACGAGATCAAATTCATTAATCTGCTGTCCCCAACTAAATGCCCTTATGGCCCTACCCGAGAGTCACCCCTGTCTGTATTTTTTATCGTTTCAAATTTTAAAGCGTGTGCATAAAAAGCAAGCTTATCTCTTCATACGTTACTGATGTTCAATTTAATTCTGATACCAACGAAGAAAACAACAAACCGTGATGATGAAAAAAACTTTCGGCACAATTTGTTATAAAAATTCATTTTGCAACCTTTGTATTTACATATTCTTATATATTACTCGTGATTATCGGGGTTATAAACTATAAGCTGATCAGTCGAAAATAACAATCGTAATACTGCTAGTGCCAGTTTGTTCTTAAATTTTCTGACTATCTTATTGAAATTAGCTTTGGCATATTATCTTTCGACTTTTTTGAAATCTTGATAAAATGTCTTCTTATGGCCACCAATTTAATCTGGCGTTATCAGGGCGCGCATTAACAAGGCCTCGCAAAGTTTGTTCTCTCATTTACTCAAAATTAAAGTGGAGTAGAATAGCTTAAAAGCTAGTCAATACGACGGGTAAAGCATCTTCAAGCTTGCGAATTCTATACAAATGTAGTGTCCGGAACAAACCCTTGACATTATTCTTACTTAATTGCAAATATATATATATTAGTTATTTGCTTTCTTTAAATGCGAATCTACATATTACCTTCTCTATCTGTATAAAATCTAATGACTACAAAGCTTAAATTTCATTTGAGCTCTCTAAATATTGACTTGAACTGCCCTAATTGAGTCGGAGTTGACAAGTTTAATTTGATGTTATATCCGGAACCGTAATAGTTCTCGATTTCAGATTATTATATTGAAAATCTGATTATAAATTTCAAACAGTTTAATAAAGCTTGTTTTTCTTGCCAAAGCATTTTTTTTCTGAGCAGTAATGTAATACTTAAACCATAGTCGTGTGTCGTATTCGTTTAATTATATAGAATTTTTTCCAGCCACAGCCCTGTTGTGTTTATAAAAATAAAAATTTGTCATGACAAAATCTTATGTAACATTTTTAATGATCGTCTTTTCACATTTAACTTTTTTTCTCAGGAGAATTTGTTCAAAGCAAGGTCATGTTCTCAAAATGAGAAGATTTCGGAGCTAATTTACTAGTGACCACTATTTGCTGATCGGCTAGAGACTTTTATTAAGCATAATATTAACATAAGGTGGTGAAGTCCACAGAATCGGTCATCAAGAAAAATATTGGCATATAATTTGTACAACGAAATATCAATTTTCCATAATTTCTAAAATTACTTCAACGAATAATTCATTTTTTTTATGTAGAAAATCCAATGAATGTTTCACAATGCAGAAATAAATTATTAGTCGTCTCGAAGAATGCAGCCATAATGGTTATACTACTAGCTCCTATCTATATTTTAATTGTGTAATTGTCCATGTTGCGTATTCAATCATTGTATTATCGATCTATATTTTTATATATTTTAGCTGCTGTGAAAAGTTGTTCAGATGAACTTGAACTTGATTATTGTATTTATTTTGTGTTTTCGATACTTTTTTTTCGTTTGTCTCTTGTTGAAGCAATAAAATATTTTGGAAATCATGAAATTTCAAGTCTTGTTACGGTTGGGGTTGTTACGGTTGGGGAAAATTCGACAGACTAGGGTTTCCTAAATAAAAAAAACTGCGGGGTAGGGTGAGCTGGAGCGGATGCAGGGGGAAGCGCGGGCCGGGCTGCCGTGGCCCGGGCGCACGGCCCAGAAAATTCCGGAAAATTATCTTCGGCCGAAGATAAAATATTATGTTCGTTTATGTATGGCCCGAAGATAATAACGCAATTTTTCGTAAAATTTATCTTTGGCCACGCTTGGTCGATGATAAATAGAAATTGCCAAAATAATTATCGTTGGCCACGCTTGATCGATGATAATTTTTCAGATTTTCGTTTTTTTAAGGGTTAGACCTTGGATTTTTGTCGATTCCGGCTATTTTCATTGGATATTATTCTTCGCTGACGTCACCTTTATTCGCTTATTCAGTTAGTTGTGGATTTCGATTTAGAATTATTTTAAAAGTCTGTATTGGAATCGAACTCAGGTCTAAAGTTTAACTTGACGTGACCCTATCCACTACACCACAACAATCTTAATTTCTCAACGATTTACCTCTAATACTTATGTATCGGATGTGTAATTAACTCACTTTCAGTCTTCGTGTCCACGCCTCATGTTAGATAAGTATTAGAGTTAAATCATTCGGAAAGCATCGTGTCTGTGGTGTAGTGGTGAGTTGCACGCCAAATTAAACTTAAGTTTAAGGTTCGATTCCAATAAAATCTTTTAATATAACTCTTGAGTCAGAGAATCAAGATGACTTCAGCGAAGGATGTAGGACACTTAATATTGCCATAGAAACGACAAAAAAGCCAAAATCGACAAAAATTCAAGGTCTAACTAACCCTTTAAAAAAGCCAAAATCTGAGAAGAAACGACAAAAATAGCCAAAATCAACAAAAATTCAAGGTCTAACCCTTAAAAAAGCCAAAATCTGAAAAATTATCATCGATCAAGCGTGGCCAAAGATAACAATTTTACAAATTTTCTGTTTATCACTGGCCAGGTGTGACCAAAGATAAATTTTACCGGAAATCCCGTTATTATCATCGGGCCATACATACCCGAACATAATATTTTATCTCTGGCCGAAGATAATTTTCCGGAATTTTCTGGGCCGTGCGCCCGGGCCCCGGCAGCCCGGCCCGCACGTACCCCTGTATCCGCTCCAGAGCTCCCTGCAGCCCTAGCACTTTCTCCTATTTGCCTCTCTCAAATTTTCCCTAACCGTAACAAGACTTGAAATTATATAATTTCGAAAATGTTTTATTGCTTTAATTAAAAAAGAGGCGAAAAACACAAGTTATCGACAAGATAAAATACAAATAATCAAGTTCAAGTTCACCCGGAAAACTTTTTTTTTTTGAATAAACTGAAAAAAAAAAAAAATCGGTGGATAGCAGAATACGCAACATACCAGAGAAAAAACTGTAGTCTCGCAATAAATCAAATAAATTACGTGTCAATGTTACGTGTTAACCTTAACGGGTAGAATTATGATATGGGATGGCATATCTAGGCTTCTATAATTTTTATTGTTTCATAGTCATTAAATTACATATCCCTAAGTGAATAATTCTAGGCATCTGTATTCAGAAATTATAGAATGGAGAGAAAATAATTAATATCCCGTGGAATAAATTATAAGCAAGAAATAATTTCCAGAACGAATTCTATGGAATTCATCTCTATTCGTTATCATAACGAATATAATTGCTTACATGAGCCAATCGACATGTACTACATTTGGCATTTTCAGTTGTCTTTAGTAACTTTATTCAGAAATCCGTTTTTACTTTTGAAGGAGGGATGACATGATTTTGCTACACATTTTAAATTAGAATGAGTGGCGTGTTAATGTGGTTAGTGCGATTCCGTAAAATTGGACTTTAAGCAGATAGATGCCAACGCAAACTTGCAGTGTATCAATATAACATACAAGAAACAATGCACAAATATATATACCACAGGTCAAACCGAAGTAGTATTAAATCATTACAATACCGGTAGTCAGACCACGACACGTTATGCCATCATTTTAATTTTGATGACGTCCCACACGAAACGTCGAAGTGAAAATAATTTTAATTTTGATGACATCATCACATAAACTTCGAAATTAAAAACAGCTCAAAATGGAAAATAAATAAATGAAAGTGGTAGGCTTCTGGCGACAACAACACGTTCCAACCATAGAAAATTTCAAAGCAATTGGTCCGGCAATCTGAAGAGTGAAGCGATATTTCCACAACGACATAATTAGAAAACGACCCATAGGTTCATTTCAATGAAAGTGTGTGAATGGAGAATGTTAAATACAACAATACACACACAATGTATTTCGCATTTCATATCAGTTTTCTTCGTAGCCGCTGTTCGTTCATTCTTTTTCATAAATATCTGAAAAATAATTGAGGTTTATTGATAACTCGCTTGCAATGTATATGCTTTTCAATAAATCGCAGAAAGGGTGTTTTGGTATTTTGTTAGACTGAATCTTTACCAGAGCACGCTATAAAACGGTTAGTCAGTTATGTTATTATTTTTAGGGTGGACATATCCTGAAAAAAAAAACTTACTTTCAATAATACTGTTCCACAAATGGCAGTCAGATTATGCTCATCTCTTCAAAATTTTGTCTCTACATTTATAGACCTGCAACATTTGAAAATATTGAAACAGCATTTTATTAGTTATGTAATCTTGAATATTTGGTAGCTATAACCCGACAATCTGAAACCTCGCTTGGTAAGGAGCTCGAAAAAACGAAAGAATAAATAGGATTCCACCTACAATCCGACAACTAATTTTTTCGGGGCCTTGTCGGATTTAGAACCCTTTTTAATCTTTATGACATGTTGGCGAAATAAATTAGCGCTACCAATTACCAATTGTAAAATATCGAAATATAAATATAAAATAAAACTCGTCAATTAGTGCTCAGTTCGTGAAATTTCATTCTTCAGTCATTATTTCTTCGAAAACTCTCGTTGAATTAGTCAAGAATCGTTGAAAATAGTGATCAAGCGATAAGAACGTCAGTAGTATAAACCCTGCATCAGTGTGAGTGCGAAATTGTTTTTAACCGTTAAAAATTGTAATTTTTGATTCAGAAATAAGTATGGATGGGTATGGAATATATTTCCTAAATTTTGTTGAAATTTGAAACAAATGATGGAAATCTTTACATTAACCAAGATGGATTGAATTTAAATTCGTTAATTAAAACTTACTTTCAGTGATTTTGTTCTTGAATGTTTGAGACCAGTCATGCTAAAGCTCCTCACACTCCGTACTCCACATTCATATTCCTGAATGAGAAAATTGAAAATCAATTTAGTCGTGGAAATACTCTCAATTCTGACCCACTGTCACCGTCGAAATACAAAACTGGGGCTTTTAAAAAAACAAAGCGTATAATAAAAGCAATGATATGGTGTTTTGGAGATGCGAGATTCGATACGAAAGAAATATTTGATTCGATTCTAAAATGCCCAGCTTAAGTGGCAGCTCGTTGATGATTTAGATTTTAGGCAGCGAAAATCGGTGGTATCAAAATCGAATAGATTCGAAATATTTTAGTGTGTTACTTTGGCTCTATCTGTGACATTAAAATCGGCAGGGAATTTAAGGAGCATTCACTGGAAATTGATCAAACGTGAAAAACATAATTTTTGCAAGTGGGGAATTGAGGAAGAAATCTGATATAGCCGAAGAGAAATATATATATATATCAAAAAAGTTTGGAACCAACAAAAAAGAAAGTAGCCTACAGCACTTTTAAACGGTATACGTGCATGTGGATATTCAAGTGTATTAATTTGTTGGACATTTATGACAATATATTGCTTGATCACAAGCTAATTTGGATGTAAGTTTCTGCAGAACATACTGGCTCCATACGATCAATAATATGCATATGATACATAACTTTAAATTGAGAAAGGGAATTCATTCCGAATACGTAACATAAAAGGGATCTTTAGTACTCAGAATAGGATAAAACCGAAACTCAAAAGGTTCAAAGGAAAAAAAAATTCGGGGCCACGTGAGATGCACGACTTTCGTCATAGTTTTATGGCATGAATGCGAATTAGATTAGCAGGGCCAATGGACATTTAAAAAGATGCGCCAAAACAGAAATATAAAACTCACCATTTGCATTTCGGTATGTAATGAGTGATTATTTATCGGCTTCAGTTTTCACGATCTTATGATTCTTGTTGTTTTCTCGAAACGCGCTAAAGATAAGCAATAGTTTTATATTCATTAGAATATTGTGGTGCATATTAAACAAGACATAAAACTGTCGCATGGTATGAGATACCAGATAAAAACAGAGCAGCAGAATAGGTATTTTACGTGTTAACAACTGCTATAATATCAGATTTGAATGACCTACCGAACCATCCTGTTAGCAGTTAGTTAGAATTAGATGACCGATCTCTACGTTACTGATCGTGAGTATGGTAAGATTATTTATAGTTGTTCAATAAAACTTACTTTCAATAATATTGTTCCGATGTTAGGGTTTTGTAGAGTTCAGTCATATTAGAGATTCTCCCCCTATCTGATTTTTGTCTGCAAATTACTGCAACAGAAAACTAAGTTTGTTGTGAAAATACTTCGCAATTTCAATTGCTATAAGTCGGAAAATGGGTTCTAACCTACGTAATAACAAAGCGTAAATTAATAGCATTGTCGCAGTATATTTATAACAATATTCGACTGGTATCGCTTGATCAGTAATAAAGAGAACGAGAGGAGCCAGTAAGCATATTTGTATGATTATGATTAGCATATTTATATGAATACATAGAACCTAAAGCAAAACCGCTTATGTATGAAAAAACCTCGCGATTTCAATGATGTCCTTGGAACATATTACTTTAGTATACAGACGGGGACGTATGCGAAATCGACAGAATATAATCACAATTCTTTGTCGGGGGTTAAGACACACATGGAGAGAATTTTATATTATCATAGCTTCAATTAGTATGATTTCAATCTCAAACAAAAATCTATTTTTTAATTTGTATTTATTGACGTTATCTTAGGACCACATTTCCAACCCGGGAGTGGATAAATTAGAAACATGGTAGACGAAGATAGAGTTTTCCAATTGCAGATCCGTCCGCGACGACATGTGCTTCAAGGGCCATTGCTCCTTCGATATTGTGATTCGTGTTGTATTATTGACATGTCTGTTGTGATATAAGTGAAACTCTTTAGTAAAAAATATTGCGGAGTAACTTAGTTAGTTGACCATTATCAAAAGTGATATTTTATAACAGTCACGTAATATATCTATCACACGAGCGTTTATATAGGGGGAAGACTACTGAGTACAAAAATTAGCATTAATTAAGTCTATTTTAGTTACATTATTGTCATTTACCACCCCACCCCATCACGTGACGTGGTGTTTATACGATCCAAAAAAATAGTATATATACTGTTGTTAGGCGCTAATAGGAGCATCAATTTATATAACATCTAATACAGAACCTAAAATTGATACTAACTTAACTTCCTACCTTTCCATACACATCGATCAGTTGTCAATCGATTATCATCAGCGACAATTTAGTTTTCTTTCACTTCTTGCGTTGCTGTTCCCTGTAATAAGAATATAGATTTCTATTGCTTGTTAGCATACCTTTTCACATCTTTGATCAAGCAAACTAATGTCGAAAGTCGATATACTTACAGAATTATTATACGAACGTATACGAACGAAGTAATAAAACGATAAACATTGCCGGATCTTGCTGTTCACCTACAAACAATAAAACAATTTGACACAGGAGGATCTGTATAGTTATGAATCACATCAAAAAAAATAAACGCAAGGAAAAAATGTCAGCAAAATACAATATTACCTATATATAAAAATTGAAAGAGTAACGCCTATATAAATATACATACGGACAACGATCATATGGTTAGAGCAATGTCAGAATAAAATACAGCTAATGATCGTACAGAATATATACGGTGTCCATAAAGTCTGAAATTTTTTTTTAACGATACCATGTATTGTTTTGTCCCCCACAGAAGTATTAAATGAAGTAAAAATACTTGGAACAATTACTCAATAAAAACAAGAACAATAACATAATATTGAAACGATCGTTATGTACACTGACGTGTCTAACAACAAACCTATCGTAGTTAAAACAAAATTGAAATTGAAAGGGACACCAATATTATATAAAATGTATGTTCATGAATTATAAAAAAAACATTGAGTGAAATATTAAGGTCCAGAAAAATTCAGACCATCGAATAGAAACGTAATAGCCTTCTAGTCGAATCGCATCAAAATAGATCACAAAAACATTTTTCTTAAATTTATGTTTTCATTTTTCGGGGCGCTCGAGCAATTCAAAACGCACACCAAGAAAATTCGTTTAAATCGAAAACACGACATTACAAAAGCTAGGATGAGAATAACACTGAAAACGACAAGGAAATGCCCAATATGCATGATAAAAGATGTGTTCTACGTTCTAAAATTACTATTTAATCAACTTTGATCACTTATGGCGCTTGCGATACACTTGTATTGCTTGATTCAATCAAATACTATCAAGAAGGCGCATTGAACGTTAACTTTGCTCAAAAAAGTAAACAAAAATACAATTAATAAACATGTCGAAACAACGCTGACGAGTAAAAGATCATTTGACTTAGTTATATCCATACTTTCCCTGCCTAACACACTGCGTATTCCTGACTCAAACCAGCGCAGAGACGACCTCACACTACCACACCCTGAACTGAAATGTGGCTCGCGCGCCAAATATTTTCCAGGGGTCAAAGAAGAAGAAAAAGGGGTAGTATCAAAAAGAAACAGGAGGAAAAGAGTGGTTGAAATAGAATAAAGAAACAAACGAACTGGAATCTCATTCTCATCCTTATTAGTGACCAATGATTAGGGAGTGATATTATTGTTTAGTAACGGAATTTATCTTGACTAAACCACGATCAAGCATATTACTTGAATGAGAAGCGGTTAAGAAGATTGCCTAATTGAAACTCATTCCGAGGAAGATTTCCAACGATTATTTTTTTTTTTTCTTTTCAATGCGCCTTTCCATTTGTTGGGAGAATCATACTAAGCGTCGGTTGTCGTATCCTTTATATTCAGAATATAAAGACATTATGACTTATCAAAATGTTTATGAAGAATATTCTACGTCTTTTCAATGATCGACTGAAATTGACAAAATTAGCGCAAAATTTTTGATATAACCTGGGTATTTCGAATGTCTTCTATTTAATCAAATAGTGCTTAATCTTGATGATGTACATATCCAGTTCCGACCACTAACTCAACAATAGGTCTGGTCGTGCACACAATCAAGCAGGGAAGTACTTCCCGCCGTCACTCCACAGGGGTGTAAGCTCTAAAAATTGTCTATAATGTTCAGAGTGCTAACACCTTGTAAATAGGTCCGTGCTTCCAATTGAACACAAATTAAGTATTCCCGTTTCTTCGGACAAGATGCGCCACGCGAATACTCGAAAGAACTCACTTTAAAATAGGACTCCCTACTTCCGTATGAACAAAAACTTTGAACTCCGGTCCTGTCTGGATCTCAAATATCGAAACCCTTGCCGCTGTCACATAATAATGATCGAAAAGTTGTCAGAACTCTCAATTTTATTATTGGAATTGAAACTCGCGTAGGTACAAAGCATAGAAAAGAACGATCAGAAATAACAACAGAACAATTCAGTTTTAATTTTAACTGCTGGAAAATCGGACAATATTTACCTAGGTACGAAACGTCCTGATAAGAAGTCAGGTACTTTTAATATGGTCTTTTAATATCTACATTTGAACTGGACTAGCGATTAAATTTATATATAAAATTATTTATAGAGTAAATCTGACATCTCATTATCGTTCAAAGCAAGCTATTTTACTGATTTCTGAATAATTAATACAAAAACAGTGTTCGGTTTAGGCAAAAATTAGAAAATGCAAAAATGGAAATGCTAAAATACTGATAAACCGATGAGCCTAAAAATATTGAGTAATGGATCGAATAGGTTATTCAAGGGATCGAATAAACAAAATTTTGTTTATCTATATTATAAAATCATGAACACATTTGAAATCATACAGAAAAAAGCAATTTTGGGTTGATTTAAGACTTCATAATTTTTGAAGTCTGCTGTAAAGTAATTTCAAGATTCAATGAAGCGCATCCTTTTTTTAATCTCAAATTAATCATGTGAACTGTGAATGTAACAGTGAGTAATCAAATCATACATTGCTAGTCAATTTCAGATCGCAGAAACGATCGCTGAAATTTATTGGAGGACCACTAGAAAACGCTCGACAGCCACAATGGGGCCGTGGTCCACAGTTTGCCAGTCACTGCCTTAGTTATGTGGAGATAGATTCATACAATTGGGACAAGTGGGAGAACAGTGAATCTAAACATTGTGACAGTTTTCTGTCAAATCATCAATCAAATCAATTGACTGTATTTAAGACAATCTGACAATTGAAAATCATTTTTGACATTAGATTCATATTAAGCGATTTTAAATATAGGAAAATATTTATGAACAGAAAAATCAAATTCAACTTTGCATGGAGAATCTTTTTTATGTCCAGTAGCAAGTAATTTTGTGACAACAAGATTGGTCTTCGCAACTTTGAGTAGATTTTGTACCTAAAAAAAAAAGATTTGTATGTTTATATGATATGACCAGAATGAGATAGAATCGGATCGATTTTTCTGGAGAAAACCGGAAAAACGATTATGGTATACGATCAGAATTATACGGAAAATGGGTGGAAGCCTTTACTGTACTGCCTCTTGAATGTTTCATTGTGGTTTCGCTCTGCTAAAAAGTCGAAACCACTGTACTATGGTAAGAGTCTCCAATAACAGGTAATGTACAGACCACCATTACAGCCTTCAATAGGGCAGGGTTTCCCAAACTGGGGGCCGCGGACACCTGGGTGTCAGTGACGACTGCACAAGGCTCCGCAGCAACATGAAAATAGTCTGATCAATCTTTAGGGATTGTTTTAAATCGAAAAGTCATTGCATATTTTTGGTTGAGCGTTGCAGGCAAACATTTTTGGTTGAGCGTTGCGGACAAATATCCATTTGGGCATAGAATAGGGGTCCATCAAATTATGATTCAAATATAGGGGTCCGCCTCCCAAAAAAGTTCGGGAAAACCTGCAATAGGGTGTCCTAAAAATGTGTCCCACTTGTCCAAATAGTATGAATTCTACTTCATATGAATGCACTCACCTCTTCAGTTTGGTTTGGAATCGTTTCATACATTGCTTTTGCTTGACTGAAATGCTTTGATGCAGCAATAAATAATTGCTCTTCAGAAGGTCGAGGATGATAGGTTGTTATGTCTGTCATATCCTGGGTTAAAAGTCAAAGTTCAAAATTTAAAGATTCTTTCCATTTTTTAACTTTCAACCCAAATGTCTAATATATGCCCATATCACAGCGGAACATTGAGAGTGAGTCAAGAGATAGTTACTCATGGGTGAACTATCAAGCAATCATACCAGGACTGAATTGCAAGTGGGGCAATTTTGATGGCTCGCTTATAATTATCTGTGTCAAGTCAAGACGGGTATCATGTTGGTTCGTTGAGTCGAGTCGTTTTATTACTTAGCCACTTAGGGTCTTTAAAAAAGATCCCCCCAAAACCGGATAATAGTTTGAAGTAGTTTGAAGTCGAAATGGAAAAGGCTTTGTTTGTAACAGCGTATCCCTCCTAAGCAGAACAGCTTAATATAAAAAAAACATTTAGAATAGAAATTTCAAATATGACACCTCAATCATGGACAAGATTAAATAGGTTATAGCTATTGGAGATTTTTAGAACTATCAATACCTTAAAATCTCTGAATGAACCCTGAATCCAATAATATGATACAATGAATCAAAAATGAAAATACTCACACGAAACTGGGAATACAGCATAAACGGTGGAGTCGTTATGTTAACGAAAGGTAAGAATCGATGCTCGTATCTTGTGCATTCACTATCTAACAAGAAATCTGGAGTGAGAAGTTTCCTTGATAAAAAGAATCCTAGAACGGCTTTAAAGCATCCAGCTGCCATCATTTGCATTCCCTGTCAGAGAAGAGATATGGAATTAATAAGAAGGAAAAATTTGGCCGCAAGATTAGGGCAATGAAGCTATGTTGGAATCGCGGGTTTAAAAATCTCGGGAGGGTATAATATATTGAATAGACAAGGCGGAAGCCGCTTGAACAGAGCCTTGTTCATGATGTGGGTGAGCCGGTGGGGTTCAAATTCTAGGTCAGGGTTCCTCAAACATAACCATCGTACCATACCTCTTCGGCTAGGGGAGTGCAACAGGCCGCCCACTGGCCACAACCCTGCCAGCCAAGCCATTTAGTGTGACCCTTGTCAAAAATAAGATTTTTCCCCATCAAGCATAAAATCCTCCTGACAGTTTATATTCAAATATGGCACTCACATGGGTAAAAATACATGATTTTTTGCTCTTGTCGCCGCGCTAATCTTTCATTGTTTAGTGCCTTTACTACTGTACTGGGATAAGTGATAGCTTTTTCATTGTGAGAATTTTCTTGATTTGTCGTGTACATGGTAAAAAAACTTTTTTGTGTGGCACTGCTCAATGTCTAGAGTTGGTTATAGGGCCCACCGACAAAAAATGTTGCCACACCCCTGCCCTTGGCCAATAAAGGATGAAAATTTTTGAAGTGCCCATGGATAATGAAAGTTTGAGAACTTCTATAAGTCGTTGCGCTTATTTGGGAGTTTTAGTAAATTTCGGCAGTGGAAAACAACCCAATACCTGCGTCAATTTTAGTTCTTTTGAGTGAATTTTTGGTTTTCTTTTATTTTTCTTCTTTTTACTATTTCTGTTCCTCCCAGGAATTTGATCTCCCAACATTTCATCACGAGTTAATTGTTGTTCTGCACGACTGATCGTTGTGCTCAACCAACTGAGTAAAATTTCTGCTAAATACCTGGATAGTAAAGAAATGGGTTTGATAAAAGTACTACAGAATAAAAATCAACAGAATTAGCTAGCTCATACGGTCTGACTTGACAATTATAAATTTGAGAACGTTGCTTCAGGGTGATTAAAAATCTGGTAACAGGCCTTCTAAAAGCGGATATTTGCTTCGAGTGCATCATATAATCTTAGATACTTTCTGTTAAATGAATCAGGAACAAGTAAAAAGCACAACATTTCTTTTGAATGAAATTGTACAAAAATATATAGCTTACCAATAAATATAATGTAATTCATGTGGACTGTATAGTTCAAGTTCAAATCCGCTAAGAACGTATTGTGTCATCACACGTAATGTATGATATAATGTCCAACTTCCTAGACAGGTCAAATGTGAAAGGTCAGAGTTCGGATTAATGCTTTCATTGATTGCATGAAGATCAGAATCTATTCGATCGGCTTCTTCCTAAATGAAGTAAAATACTAACTGAAAAACGTAAACAAGCAGAGTCCAATATGAAGGTAACTAATTTTGTTCGCGTAGTTTACATCTAGTTGTGTAAAGAGACTGAAACCTATGGGCAGGGGGTATATTCACTTGGCTAACACAGACAGTCCCCGAACTCGTAATAGAACTAAAAAAAGGAAAATTGGAATGAAATTATGGCCTAACCCTAACCTGGTACACACACTATGGGAGTACCCATTCTGGAATAATGTTTCCGATTGTGTAGTAACGAATATATTCTGAATCGGGTATGTTCGACAGAGAAATTTACTTAATAGGGTTGGAATAACAGAAAAAGAAACTTCAAAGATTTTCCAGCAAATGACTTACTTGTAAAGAAGCGAACTCTTCTAGAATAGCAGCAAGTTTTTCACGATGTCTTGCTCTGTTGTGACCGTACGTTTGGATCAAACATGATGCAGCCTTGGTATAAAGAAAATAAATTCTCAATGACGGATATAGTATTTTAATATTATGCACAATCTTACAATATATATATATATTGTAATATAAATCCTTATCGAATTCTGATTCTGCTTGTAGCAAAAGATGTCCACAGGAATAAGGAATTTAAAACAAATTATTAAAGAATTCTTATTTATGGAATTATTTAAGTTTCAAGTCCTGTGATCATAATTTTGGATAAATATACACTACTCAAAATGAGA
This sequence comes from Styela clava, assembly GCF_964204865.1. Taxonomy (NCBI): domain Eukaryota; kingdom Metazoa; phylum Chordata; class Ascidiacea; order Stolidobranchia; family Styelidae; genus Styela; species Styela clava. Next base: position 13,826,471 of record NC_135264.1, read on the forward strand.
AAGTGAATTATAGCCATCTAGAGCAAACTTCAATTTGTAGAAGTAATATTGTATGATTCTGTTACTCACCCTTGATGCCCTGCTTAGAAACATTTCGGCATGAATTTTTGCAGTCGGATGATTTTGCAGAGCCGGACATCTAGGAGAAAAAACGGGAGGTGCGTTGAAAGTTCGCATTGCGTCTTTGATACACTCTGTCAACACCTGGTTGCCGAATACTTTGCGATTCTCTGGCAGGAATGTTAATTGAAGAATGGAACGAGATAATACACATGGGATTGTTCTCCCAAACTTGTCGAAGAAATCCTAAAACAGAAAAAAAAAAAAAATTGAGCGTTATTTGAATAGAGAATGTTATCAAGTATTTATGTGAACGATGGCTTACTAAAATCTCAAAAAATCTTAAAATGGCATTTCAACTTGATCATGAAAACATGCTCTAAATCTGGAAGCGCTACAAAATATAGCGTTCTTAGACTCAAGATTTATTTCTTGAAAAGGGAATTCAATTAAAATTAGCATTTCAAAATATTGAAAATTGAAATCTTATTTTAAATTTTATATATTAGCCTTCTATCTTTTAAACACATTGTTCCTGTAGTCATATATATATATATATTGACTCTCACGTTAAAAATGAATCAACAATAACAAAACAAATAAGCACTACCAACCAATATATTCTGATATCCAGATAGTCCAGTAACTTCAATAACCATCAATAATCTTTTAATAATTTGCTCATAATTTTCAACAATTTCCTCTCGGTTTCTCAGTGTTGTATACCTAAAAAGAACAAAAACATATTAATCTGAATCAGTAATTATTAAACATGATTTGAAAATCCCCAGGAGTGAAGAGTGTAGAGTTCCATTAGATGATTTAAAACCAATGACCAGGCTTACAATAGAAAATAGGTGAAAATCAATTGTTATGACAATCAAGACAACGAAATAAATTTTCCACATTTGTAAAATGAAAATTATGACATATATACTGGGTGATTAATTATCGAACAAGAACAAAATGTAACACTTACCTTGGAAAAGTAGGTGGAAGCAACTTCTGGTTGACTAATGGTTCAAAACCATGCATTATCATGTGACCGTCATCACTTGCTACTGACTCTATTCCAAGATGGATTGTTCTATGAAAGATAGAGACGTGTTAAAAAACGTATTTTAAAATTTTGACTACTGAAAGAAGCAATGGCTACCATAGCATGTGGGTCTGAGTGGTTCTGAAAATTCAGGCATAGCAGCAATTAGACTTGCCAAAACACCCAATGAAAAACACCCAGCTAGGAAGAGAATATCAACAATTTAACTGGCAGTAAATAGATGATTTCCGCGTACAGGTACAGGTTAAGTTTTTTTGCAAATCGTAACCCCTAAACTTAGTTAAACACAAACTTAACAAAAATATCACCTTCCTACTGTTGCCAGATGTTCTAACATTGAATGTAACATCTTTTTAACTTGCTGGAGAGATTCCGCCTGAATGTGAGATGACATAAAGAGTATAAAAACAAAAGTAATTCCTAGGTCGAGTATACAATGCAGTAATATACAAAACATATGGTAAAATCATAATTTCAGAATGATACAACTTTGATAACAACACCATAGCAATACAAATTATATTCTTTCATTTCGATCATTTTGAAGTTAATTAAACATCATCATGAATTTTATGAAAAAAAAAGAAAAATTCTACACAAACCTCTTTCCTCCCGAATACCATCAATGACTGCAGAAATAATCTCAAGAATCTAATTCTAGCGATGATTCCGTTACAACGCGTAGTTTCAAGTTGAACTGATTCTTGTCCTTCCTCTGTCTGTTTTGATTTCAAGCTCTGTAAAATTATTACAGTGACAAACAAATAACAGATAAATAGAGCAGAGTCCATAATTGTGTGGTTTCATTATTTCGTTAGACCTTCGAATCAAATTTTGTAGAAGAATTTTGAATCAGAATCATGATATAATGTTACCCCGGTAGTTGAACATGAACCGTACAGGATTGGTGTTCGCCTGCCGAATTGTTATATGGAGTCGTTAGACTACCTAAGTATCACTGTGTATGGCAAATTTTGCAAATTTTTGATAAAAAATTCTGGTATGGAAAGTAATTTGCGCGAGATAGTTTGAACATTTTTATAATACAGAATTCATTTATTTTGATTCGAACCATTTTCCGATTCGCTGCAAAATATGATATAACCCAAAATGTCCTTCCATAAAACATTACTTAATAATAATAATTTTATTATGAGCATTTCCCTCATCTTATTCATTTACCAATTTGCAAAAATACAAGAAAAGTTTTGGCTGAAAAACGACAGAGACACACTGGAAGCAGCTTCTCAAGTTGATATGGTGGGGAAATTATTCATATGATTGATATAAAGCAGTGGTTCCCAGACCGTGGCCCAATTACGGCCCACATAACAATTCAATATGGCCCGCCGAACTAAAGTGAAATATATTAAGGCTTTATGTTGTTATATTTTTACGTCCTAGATACCGCCGATTGTTACATCATTATCACAGTTAAGCATGTTTCTATGCGTAACAATCCGGCTTGCGAATATCCTTTTGCTTATTATTTTGGCCCTTGGGTAATCAACTTTGAGAAACACTGATATAAAGTTTAAATTCACTTAAAAAGATATTTTTTTTTGGATCTCCTGAAGTATGCGCACCAAGATGGCGCACAACCTGAACTCAGGTTGTGTACCAGTTTAGGTTGTGCGACATCTTGGTGCGCATACTTCAGGAGTACCTCTTTTTCTTACTCTCAGCTTCCTGGAATATTCATCTTCAACCTCTTTCATCATCCCAACAACTCTCAACTCTGATAAACCTTCAACAAATTTGAATCCATATGTAATCGTCTGGAAGTCTTCTTCTTCAAATACATTAGCCTAAACAAAAAGATAATTTTTAACAATTGTGTCTCATTTAAATTAAATTGATATTACAAAGCAGAATTCTAGAATGCCCATAACAATACTATTTTGGATACAAGTATAGCTAGTATTATCTGATTTTCAAAAATATTCAACGCAATAAGACGGTTGCCAGCCCCTCTTTTTTAAAATGTAGAGAAAAAGCATTCATATGTACCATACATGGCAATTTGTGGTATTTTGAAACTCTTTTAAGAGAGATTATTGAAAAGCCACGTTTTCCGACCGAACATGCTAGCAGATACAGTCCTAAATTGGAAATTAAAAATTTCCGAATCACTACCCTTTGAAAATTCCCTGCGGCAAGTAACAAATTGATGAAATGTGATGCAGATATAGATGGCTAATTTAACTTGCCTTGTTAATCTTCTCCCTTATAAGATCACATAGTTTCAACATACATATTGAGTATGCTCGTAAACATCGGTCTTCAATTAAATCAGGTTCATGTAGATATAAACAAGTAAACACAGTATGAGCAAGAGTTTGTCCTTCCAACCAAGACAGCTGAAACAAATGGAGAAAAATGAATTACTTAAGTAATAGAAGAAAACTGTGGGGCGTGGACAATTTTTTGAGAGAGCGTGAAGGTAATTGAAATTAAAAATATTTGTTAGATTTGATCTTGCCCGCCTTATTTTGGATATTTACATCTCAAAACTTTTCATTTAGTTTATCATTTACATTCCATTCACATATATTTTATTTGTTTTTTAATAAAACTTACTTTCGCCTTACTATCTGTTATTTGTAGCTTATTATTTTTGAGGTGGGGCACGAGACTTGACAAATTCTAAAAAGAGGGTGCGACTTAAAAAGTTCGAGAACCCAACCCACTTTAAAACTTGACTCTCTCCAAAGCAATTCATTTTCCAGATTGTGAACTTTAGCTCAGCTACAAATTAAAAATATTCCTGCCCTTGCAATGGCAGCTATTTAAGCCAATGATAAGCAAGTCTCTAAGTTAGCAGCATGAGTTTAACTATATTGGTAATACCATGATGTTAAAATAAATAATTGGATTCCTACCAAACAACATAGTGAAGTATCCATAATTCCAATCAATTCTTTAAATTCTAAGTCAGATATTTTTATTGTTTTTGCTTCGATGGCTTGATGTAAATCGAGAATCTGAAATTCAAGATCAAATTCAAAAAGATTTTTAAAATTGCTATTTACTGTTAAAAATTTGGCAAAATCCAATATATTTAAGATGCTGTTCAAGTAAACATCATGAATCCATACAAAAACCTCAGTTATTATTCGACTACATGATCTAAAAACAATATACCGGTAAATTTTTCCAGTTATCTCCTCCGCTATGAACAAACGACTGATTCATGGTATGTGTACTTGATCACACTACAAACACCTTAAATCGAATCATCCGTGAAAGAATATGGCCAGAAACAAGGATTATGAGTGACAAATGGCTACGGGTTCATAGTTTTCTTAATCTGGGGGACGGGGGGATAACTAGAAAAGGTTCAACAATACCTTTCTCTTGGTTTGTTTTCCAACCATTCCAGCATCCATTTTCGGATCCATCATTTCAATTGCACTCATTGCTTCGAAAAGTCCAAAACTAAAGGAGTTAAAAATACAATAATGAAAGTAATTAAAAAAAAATCAGGCATTTCCACCTTCTTTTCATTTGCAATTCTGATTTCTGCTCCTATTGGCAAGAGACAGGACACAAATATATAAATTGTTTACAGCTGTCTCAATTTTCATAAAATACAAATCACTGAATCATAGAACAGTAAAAACTGGCGCATGTTCACTAAACGCCGCAGGAACTTTTAGTTTATGTGGCACACACATTTTTGCATATGTTATTCCTAAAACCAACCTGACTACGTCATTCAAAAATTACGTCACTACGACGTCACAATCACGTCATAGAGCTTGCCAAAGATAAACTACAATTGCCCGAAATGGCATCTCCGTCGACAATACGAAATACCTAACGGCAGCGACCTCTCTGATATCTGGAACGTTAGGACGAGAAAACGAAAGAAATAGCTTGCTTGATTTCGGGTGATGGTCTACGGGTTTTAGATGACAATCTGCATATTTTGAAGGACCTTATTTCATCACTGTGCCTTTAGTGACATCATTTTTGGACGACATAGTCAGGTGGCATATGAGAAATGAAATATGAGAAAATGGTTATGTCACGCCAACTAGCCTATAAGTACTTGACGGCGTTTAGTGAACTAGGCACTAAAAACTTACTTCGGTTCATGAACAAGTTCTCCCATTTGCAACTCTAAAAAAACAAAAAAAACCTATTGCATTATTACTAATCGTTGGGAGTGATAAATTATTCTGAAATATGTTGTGGCAGCATAAAAATTACAACACACAAGACAAAAATTCTGAAATTAGGAAAAGTTGCCAAAACTTAAAATGCTGAAATGACTAAATGAGCTTTAAATATGCCACATATTTATATATACTGTATCAATGCTGTTATTAGTTCCAAAATTAAGTTCATACTTACCATCGCAAGCTGCTTTTAATTCATCCGTGATATCAATCCAGTTATATTTAATTTCGGGAGGATCCGGTGGCAATTCCCATGTCGGAATTGGACTTGGTGAAGGTGTCTGACCAGGTATTTCGCTATCTCTATCCATTAGACTGGTTCTTAATTCGAAATTAGTACAAAAATATTCTTTCCACAACGCTATATAAAAACATTTACAGAAATATTTTTTTTTTTTTTTTTTTTAAACGCTCACAAATGTGTTAAATGTGATACAGTAATAACCATAGAGATAATGGGAAATAAAATTTTTACAATCATTATTATCTCAAATTGTAATCCATAATATCCGACGTAGTTTCCATTTTTCAGTATTCCAATGTTCAATAATCCATGTATAATCCGTAATATCAATTCAGTGATATCAAGATGTTTTCAAGTTAATAATACATTAGTTAAGCATTATTTGTTATACATAAAAATAGAAAAAAAAATATTAGCAACTATACATTTACTCAAAATATAATCACAGACAGTTGGTTAAAAATTCTAATTCCTTTATGAAATTTGGTAATTTTCGAACTTTTTCTATATTTCTCCGACATGTTATTGAAGTTTGTATCTGTTTTATGACTGTTTGAACGTTAGGTATCTTTTTTTGAAATATAACAGCATTTCTTTCTAACCAGATCTTATATCTTGTTATTGATATAAGTAATACTATAATGTTTTCATGAAAATCTGAAAAAAATACACTGTTCATTTGGGAAAAATCTAATAAAATGCAGGTCAAATAGTCTTCTCTTAAATTACTAATTTTCCTAATAACAGAAAAAATATAATCATATATAAGTTGAGTGAATTCACATCTCAAAAATAAATGTGATATAAATTCTGGTTCTTTGCCACAGAGGGCACACAAATCATTTCCAGAAATCCACTTTATTCTTGCATGGGTTTTTAAAGGTAAAATTTCCCACATAAGTTTGTAATCAAAAGTTTTCAAATAATTTGGCAGTATTTTCCTGTGAATACTCTTGCATGAATTCTCTATACTTCCACCACGTAAAAACACTAATCTAGAACCATTTAAAGAATTAACGATTTTATTGTAGAGCACTCTATGATTACCTTGAATAAATTCATTTGATTTCAAATTATTCGTCCTGATGAAATCAAGAATAGCTTTATAAAATTGATTAGAAACAAATTTATGTAAAACACTGTTATTCGACGACATTCTAATTTTTCTAATATTTCAGTTAAAGTCCCTACAAAACGAAGATAGCGCGGCAGACACCCAGATGGTATTATTTCGACTGAACCGTTTGAATAGTAGCATGTTAGCAGAATAATATATCATTGATTCTACACGGAAAAATCCTGGCAAACTTTGACCTCATAAATGATAAGTTAGCTTCGTATAAATTTTCTCAATTTTTTTATGATTTTGTGAAAATAATTCCTGATATGGAAGGCACAAATAACACGGAGCAATATTGTTTAAATCTGCGTACGTTAAGCAAAACATAAAGTCCGCGTAGAACAAAACGTAATTCTGTCTATCGAAGCAGAATTTCGTTCGTGCGCACTGCGCAGGAATGCTCCGTCCGCTCGGAAAGGTGTCGTTTCATCCCCATATTTCCATCTTCTTGCTCTTTCAAGTTAATTTTCTCATTTGCCACAACATCAGAATAGGACCGTTTTTGTAAGCAAGATCACCAAAACGTTACAAAATTCTTAAGTAAGCCGACTCAATCACAGCTTCCAGGACACCAATCCACCAATTGAAAAACACCTTATTACATATTGAGTCACACCATCGTAGGATAATATCGCTATAAAAAATCTAGCTAGATAATTGTTGATTTGATAAATACATGTCCTCATCATGAAAAATATCTTATGCGACTTCTCTATACCATCATACACCACCAATCATAAAAATAAAATGCATAAAACTGGTGTTTCTTTGTAAATTGTATTTACAAAAAAGAATGCAGAAGAAACAAAAATTCAGACATGATGCAATATACTAGTCAAAAACGAACTTCACCGAAGCAATAGATCAATTTATTTATTTTCACAGTGGAAAAACCTCGCAAAAGAAGCAATCCTTGGCAGTGGAGCAATAATTCCACCTACCGCTTCTTTAAAAATATCATCAGACAATGTTTCTTAATGCATCAGTCAAATTAGGATGAATAAATTTATAACCAGACTCTGAAGTTCGTTTAGGAATAACTTTCTGCCCCTGTAGAAGCATCGGACTTCTCTCATCACCGAGAGTGCATTTGATGACAAAAGCAGGAACTGTAAAGAAAGCTGGTCGTCTCATAACCCCCGCAAATTCTTTAGTGAAATCCCCATTTGTGCGAATATCAGGAGATACAGCATTCAAAATCCCAGACACTTCATTTTCTATTGAATGAACAAATATTCCTGCAATATCATCAATGTGAATCCAAGGGAAAAATTGTTGTCCATTGCCATATCGTCCACCCAATCCCAACCAGAATGGCCATGTGAGATTTGCCATTAGTCCTCCTCCTTTACCCAACACAACACCTGCGTATTAAATGTTCGAGTAAGTCACCAGCTGGTAAAGAAATTGAAGTCTGTTACCACAAATATTTCCGAAAAAATTGGCTATACCGAATATACAATATATATCTAGACAGGAAAGAAACTAGGTTTTTAGCTTTGATTTGTAATGATGCTAACAGTAAGATAAGCTATTCAATATTTGAAATATTAGAAAAGTTCCACTAATAAAATATATAAAATGTAAAACCTACCGGATCGCACAATTACTTGTCTCACTGCATCACAGTCAGAAGGCAGTTTTGCCTCATTTTCCCAGTCATTGGCAAGTATTGCAAGATATTCATCTACACCACCTGGACTTTCTTCATCATAAGTTGCTGTTTTGCTGGATGGATAAAAACCTGAATAAATGTTGGAACAATATAAATCAAGGCTTGATGTAATATACCATCATAAATATTTCATTTTAATCCTCATTATGATGAATTCGAGTTTGTTGAGGGATATCTAAAGAATTTGTTCAAATACAATTAAAATCATTTAAGTAACTACTCAGATATATAGGCTTTTAGAATTTTGTGAGCCAAACTGCCAAATGAATGAATTTATTCATGTGATCAGATTGATTGATCGTTTTTCTATGATTGAAAATAATGCTCGGAAAAACTACTGAAATGATCAGATCACAAGTTCTCAAAGCCTTGGAATAAACCTAGGGGCTCCGCGAGCTATTTGTTTACCTAATAGAATACAGACTTCGCTAATTTTATAACTGCCCAAAGAAGAAATAAATACATCCGAGTCATTAAATAAAATAATTTTAATTTAGGAACATTAATCGGCATGTAACAATGAGTTTGACATAAATTTATTGTGGGGCTCCATAAATAATGGTCGACCTCTTCATGAGCTCCAAAATACCAAAAGTTTGAGAACCCCTTGATTAGACATACACTCATTATACTCCTAAGGACACAATTCAAACCTTTAGATATCTCAACTTACCAACTCCTGATATAGTAGCAAATACCCTCGGCTTTATTGCAGATGAAATAATAGCTTGTCTCAACAACTTGTTTGTATTGAGTCGACTGTTTCGTACCTGCAAATATTGACATATTTTAATGAAGGAAAAAACTTCAGAATATAAAGATCGATTTTACGATAAATCGCTACGCTTTTCTGAGTATCAATGACAAAATAATGTTTCCATAAATTTAAACTATAATTTCAATTTAATATATTTTAATAATATTGAGTGGAAATGGCAAATTCAATCATGTTGCATTTTGATCGTACTCAAACCTAAAAATTGACTTATATGAGTTAAAGAACTCCTACATACCTCTTGCTTGTATTCATCAGTCCATCTAAAAATAAGGTAGAAAGATTCATGGACTAGACACAAATAACTCAGTCTCAAAGAGCAGTCAATTCCCAGTATCAATACTTTATATTAAACTCATCAAACAGGCTCTTATAATCTTTCATTTGATGCAGCTCTATCGCCAGAGATGATATTTAAAGTGTGTGTTAACATGTGAATCAGACGTAGGCTTTTATTCGCCCGTAAGTAATACACATTGTACATTGCATGACAGCATGGTTCTGTGTATACAAATTGCCTTCAAAATTAGAGAATATTAGGTGAAAAAGTCTTTCACATTATGAAATTATGAAAATATATTAGTAACACTTGTAACTTACCTTCTAAAAGGATTTATAACTGGTGCTCCACTGACATTGACCACAGCATCTGTGTTGTGAGGAAGTCCATTTTCTCGAATTGAAGACTAGAATAAAAAACACATATGTTTCTTAGATATTATTATCTTCAGGGGTGCAAATCAATAAATTTGCCAGATGCAAGAGAATTGTGCGGATGTTGAATACAGGCCTTTACAAATGGAAGCTTCAGCTACGGTAACATTAATTCACAATATAGATTTTAAAATAGCATACTCATATTTTTGTCCAAAACTTTAATTTTGCGAAATTAACTTTCGCTCAGTTGTTTCCTTAACCATCTATAATGTGAGTGCTTCAAATTTCATATTAACTGATATTTAATAATATTCTTCTAATATTTTATATGTATATACCTCAGCAAATGGGCAATTGTCTCTGCTGCTTCTGTGTTGTTATGTTTCCAGTGTGGTTAATTGAACAATGTTATTTATTGTAATTAAAAAATCAGACAATATAAAGTTACTCCTAATCTAACTTAGTCACACACCCATGATATTTTATCAGGTTTTCCACTTTGTCTTGAGATGATTTTTACTGAGTGTCCATTTTGCTTTAATGAACGTGTTATTGCTTGGCCGACAAAACCCGTACCACCACCTACAAAGAAGAATTCATAGATGCTGTAAATAGTCCTGTATTCCCTTACCATAAAAGCTTAGTGACTTTTCTAAGATTTTTCGAATTTAAGCTGTAAGGTCTAATCATAGGTCTGTAGGTTGAACTATAGATTTTGGTCTGGTTACTAGTTCAGGCTGAGCAAGAAAATAGTTAACTAGTTTATCCTTTTATATACATGAACTTCAGAACCCCGAGAGTTGCAAAACTTTATCGTACATGAACCATTGAAATTCAATCTATTCGTTCATTCCCCAAACGAGTCTACACTTCTCCTATCAAAAAGGGTAGTTCATTACCAAAAAGGAAATGCATACATACCAATTAAAACATTAAACGCCATTTTGCTACATCCAAAACATAGATTGTTGACTAAAAAAAGCGAACGAGATCCCCAACTATAGCAAAACAAAATTCCTCCCTGCCGCACAGGGAATTCCCTGTAATTGAAACTCTTACAGCGACATCTACGGACAAGTGGTTGGATTTTTTTCTAGCTAAATCTGTAAAAAAGGTAAGACCGAGATTGGTCTTTTAAATACTTCGTTTTTTTTATTTCGTTTTAATTTTTTATCATCTGATGGTTTTTGTTTCCCACTGCACCGTATTTAATGGAGGTATGCGATATGCATGCGCACATTTGTGTTTTAGGCCAGTAGGTCTTGTGCATGCATCCCGTCCTAAATAATAACAAGAGAGCTATGCTCAAATATATGGACACGTAGAGTCACATAATTTTGATGACGTCATAGCGAAAAAAGAAGTAATAGCCTTCTGGAGAAAATTTTTATCTTCAACCACTAAAAATTTCAAAGCAATTGGTCCAGTATTCGAAGAGAAAAGCGACTTTTTAAAAACGTGTCAAGCGGTACTGAGTTAGCAGTCAGGCAGCATCTTACCTGTACACTGTAGGCCATATACGGTAATTGATCACAGAACAGTTGTTCCCTTGCAAATTTTATGTTGTTTACACTTTAGGACAGATAATTGATCACAGAACAATTCTTCCCTTTCAAATTTTATGTTGTTTCCAGTAGACTCTCATCAAAATAAACAAATATAGTAGGCTACAAGTGCTACAACGCTTGCATTACTGCACTGGTAGGACCGTGAAAGAATAGGTTACGTTAATTTCATTGTGGTAAGACACCGGTACCGGCACCAGTACCAGTACCGAACCTGTAGGTCTGATATTCCGTTCCGCATACGATAGGCTATAAAACTTGCATTGCAGCATTAGTAATACCGCGGAAGGAATAAGTCAATTTCACTGCGTTACGGCACCGGTATGGCAACTTACCAGTACCGACCTACAGTAGCTGTAGTACTGAGCAAGACAATCGATCGCGAAACCGCTTGAAATAAGTGTAAAACAGTGTTCCCATGAGTAAAAATAAATACCGCGAAATTTTGTATGAAATATCATATCTCATAGGATTCATATAAAATTTAAGAATAAACAAAAGTAATAGCCTTCTAGCGAAAAAATTAATCTTCAACCACTGAAAATTTCAAAGCAATTGGTCTAGTATTCGAAGAGAAAAGCGACTTTTTAAAAACGTGTCAAAGAACAAGAACAAGAACAACAACAACACAAGAGAGCTATGCTCAAATATATGGACACGTAGAGTCACATAATTTTGATGACGTCATAGCGAAAAAAAAGTAATAGCCTTCTGGAGAAAATTTTTATCTTTAACCACTAAAAATTTCAAAGCAATTGGTCCAGTATTCGAAGAGAAAAGCGACTTTTAAAAACGTGTCAAGCGGTACTGAGTTAGCAGTCAGGCAGCATCTTACCTGTACACTGTAGGCCATATACGGTAATTGATCACAGAACAGTTGTTCCCTTGCAAATTTTATGTTGTTTACACTTTAGGACAGATAATTGATCACAGAACAATTCTTCCCTTTCAAATTTTATGTTGTTTCCAGTAGACTCTCATCAAAATAAACAAATATAGTAGGCTACAAGTGCTACAACGCTTGCATTACTGCACTGGTAGGACCGTGAAAGAATAAGTTACGGTAATTTCATTGTGGTAAGACACCGGTACCGGCACCAGTACCAGTATCGTACTTACGTACTGAGCTACCAGTACCGGTTAGCAGTCAGCCAGCATCTTACCTGTACACTGTAGGCCATATACGGTACCGTAATTGATCACAGAACAGTTGTTCCCTTGCAAATTTTATGTTGTTTACACTTTAGGACAGATAATTGATCACAGAACAATTCTTCCCTTTCAAATTTTATGTTGTTTCCAGTAGACTCTCGTCAAAATAAACAAATATAGTAGGCTACAAGTGCTACAACGCTTGCATTACTGCACTGGTAGGACCGTGAAAGAATAAGTTACGGTAATTTCATTGTGGTAAGACACCAGTACCAGTATCGTACTTACGTACTGAGCTACCAGTACCGGTACCGAACCTGTAGGTCTGATATTCCGTTCCGCATACGATAGGCTATAAAACTTGCATTGCAGCATTAGTAATACCGCGGAAGGAATAAGTCAATTTCACTGCGTTACGGTACCTGTATGGCAACTTACCAGTACCGACCTACAGTAGCTGTAGTACTGAGCAAGACAATCGATCGCGAAACCGCTTGAAATAAGTGTAAAACAGTGTTCCCATGAGTAAAAATAAATACCGCGAAATTTTGTATGAAATATCATATCTCATAGGATTCATATAAAATTTAAGAATAAACAAAAGTAATAGCCTTCTAGCGAAAAAATTAATCTTTAACCACTGAAAATTTCAAAGCAATTGGTCCAGTATTCGAAGAGAAAAGCGACTTTTTAAAAACGTGTCAAAGAACAACAAGAACAAGAACAAGAACAACAACAACATAATATTGAAACGATCGTTATGTCCACTACGTGTCCAATAATATTGAAACGATCGTTATGTCCACTACGTGTCCAATAATTGATGAATAAATGATGGCTGACTGAAATCTCAATTTATTTATTTCTCACTATTACGAGACGAATAAACATACATACACGTAATGGTGGAGAGGCCGCATTGCGTTTTCAATAAACAGTCTTATTTCGAATTTATACACATTGCTGCTTATTTGATGAGTTTTCAGAAAGAAAAACCCTCTCGTTATGACAAGAGTTACCCAATCGATATCATTACTTCGGCTTAACGCAACAACTTTGTAATGTGGACAGGATGTAACAAACAAAAATATAAAAAAGGGTGCTCCCGAAGTATTCGTACCAAGATAGTGCACAGCCTGCACATAGTGTGTTACCAGGTTGGAGTTGTTCAGGTAGTGCGCATTGAGGTGGTTGTGCGTCATCTTGATACGAATAATTCCGAAGCGTCCAAAAAAGTGCATTCACAGAATGATCTAGCTGTAACTCAGGAAGCAGCTATATTGTCATGTTTACCAGTAGCCTTGGCTTCAGCTAACTTTTTAACTCTGGATTCACTTTAGCCAGGAAAATAGACAGTGGCCAACTTTTAAAATTTTAGCAACACCTCTGCGCCTGGAGTACTCTTTTTCGCCTGCCTGGACAATTAGTACGGTACCACTGTAACTACAAATTGGGTGAATGAGCACTCAACTATCTTTCATTTCACATCCGATTACCAATCCACTTTTAAGCAACATACTCTTTTCATAATTGAGAATTATATTTATCATAAAATTATTTTTCTAAAAAAAAGAAATTATTGAGCGATAACTGTTAACACACAATCTAGTAAAAATAGACTTATGGACACCAATAAATGTTAAACAGAAAAGGCATTCGGTGATGTAATAAATATGGTACATGCATCAAGAGTTAAATCCAAATCATATGAAAAACTAACCTACATTTGTCAAAGGACCTGTGGTGAGTTATATTCAGTTTAAGCTACTCAACAATAGAATAATATGAAAAGGCATAATGCAGAATAGATAGATATATTGTATGAGTACTGATACCCGCATCATGGCATATTACGTAAAAGATACACAATTTGGTCAGAGTTTGGAACATAATGAAATAAAATTACGATTAATTATGAATATCTTCATTGATGAAAGTAATAACCCTGATATAAGTAATAGCCCTGGTGGGCCAAGAGCAAGGTTACAGGTAACACAGTCAAATACTAAACTAATCGCAATCCTGTAAATGACCATCACAGAATTTATTCCCACGTTTTGGATTAAATTTTTTACTAATGAAATTATGGCATTAAAAATTTGTTTTTCCGATCCTACATTCAAAAGGATGAATTTTTGTTCCAAAAATGGTCAAGTTTTGTTGTTGGAAGTGATTGATATCTCATTCAGAACAACCAGGATCACTTTAAAAAGAAGAAATGGCTGTAGTTCACTGGCACAAAAAAACATATCTATTGCTATACAAAAATCAAATTATTAGCGTATTTAATATCTACGATATACTAAATTTGTAAGCCCTGAACAAAAAGCATTGTTAATATTTTGCACCAAAAATGTGAATGTCTTTAAGCTTAAAATGCCACTAATATAACAATAGTGCTCGAAGCAAAAGAAAAAAGTGATGCATAGTACAAGAAAATTAGTGCAGTAATGAAAATTAATAAGAAATTGGACAAAAACTAAAGTTTGAATAAAATTGATATTCAATGAAACAATACTCATGATATAAAGAAATTACTTGACGACAGAAAGCGCTAATCAACTCAATCATTCAAGAAAATACAAGAATTATACTAAATAAGTAACGTTGTGGTCACCATTCTACATTTACCGGTAAGTGAAAAGATGGAGCGAACGACACTAAAAACTTTGAAAGACGAATTTCAGCACTATTAGTGGTTTCTAAATAACATCTCTTCGTTTATCAAGCAAATATTTTTCACCGCTAAATGTTATTTAGTTATTGATGAAATAATAGAGCATCATATTTAACAGAGGTCATACTTTAAATTAATTATCGATTGTATCAAAGAATTGCATTTAGAAAAAAAACAAACAATTAAAACACACAAATATATGGAATATAATTCAATCAAAATGAAACCTATCTAAATGAAAGCTACAATGAAAAAACAAAATGTATTTTTCAATTTAGCAAAAATGAAGCTTCGATCATCTTTGAGGGAAATGAATATTTAGCAGACTAATAATTATGATAGTAGATCGTCTTTTTCATAAGTTATTAATATGAAATGAAAACAATAAAGGTTCAAAGGAATATATTATCAAAGGCAGAACTTCAAAATTTTTAACAATCAGCATCAATTATTCGACTTGAAATCCTATACGTGAATATAGGATGGGATTTACATATTTATCCTGGGGCGGGGAAAACCGATAAGACGATAACCATTGCCTTTCACCCGGTTAGCATGCAGTTGACTATTTTGTTGAAATTTTTCAAATATTGCAACAAAGGGGAGCAGTCTGTAGTCAGATAATGAATCAAACTTCATGATCAATAACTGATCGAAAATCCTATTTAGGGTATGGAATGTAATTTTGGCAGAGCATGATATATCTTCATATCGCTTGGCAAACCTGAGAGAGACAACATAAAATGAAGAAACTGTATCAGACAAATACTTTTTGGCTTCGAGATTTCACCAACAATCTTCAAGAATGTTTCCAAAAATATACATCCTTCAAAATGTCTAGTTTTTGTTATTTTAAATTGATCTTGCATGCCTTTGCTACAGACGCTACTATACATATGAAGCAGACTGGGATTGCCTTGAACACAATTATTACATGACTCTTCACACACTGTGTGAGGCGACATAATGAGGAATTGAATAAAAGACGATTTTCCTATTTTACCAGAGAGAGAAGAAAACCATTAAGACAGCCTAACCATACAAACAACCATGGTCAGATTATTACATACAAGAATCTAACGTGATGTAACATCAATGAGAAAGCTGATTAAAATTAAACGATCTATGATGGCAAAATGATTAAAATCGGTGCTCCCGAAGTATGCGAACCAAGATGGCAGACATCGGAACATAACATGGGTAACAGGTTAGGGTTAGGCGATAATTTCTTTCCAATTTTCCTTATTTTAGTCCTATTATCAGTTCGAAGACTAGCCAAGAGCCTCCCGTAGTATTTATACCTAAAATTATGGCCTAACCCTAACCTAGTACACATATTACATTCCGATGTCCGCCATTTTGGTTCACATACTTCGGGAGCCCCTTAAAATCATATACCGGTACACACTGAGGAATGTGCCAAAAAAAAAACAAGCAAGTCAGATTCACAGTTCTTTATAGCACAGTTCCCTTCTCTTCTGACTTTATAATACAGTGTTTAATAATAACTCGTGCTACATAATAACATATATGGAACAATTTTTGAGGTTACTTTTGGCCTAGAATAATTATTATTCACCATCTTTGGCCTATTTTCATATTAACATTCGGACAGGATATAGCATTAGGCAACATGGTGTAAAAAACTTTAAATTATTCTGCCAATTTCCTGTATGTTTCAGTCGGATGTTCTTGTTTTTTATTGCTATCAGAAACAGCTGTATGATATGAATCAGAATTTTGTACCCCCTTTTGGGTAATGTCTCCATTTTTAGGGATATTTTCTGCATTTGTTGCTTCATGAAGTTCTTCAGTAACTGGTATGTGTTCAGAACGGTTCTCACTTTTTGGAGTACCATGAGCACTTTGGCTCTTATTTCTCATGCTCATACGTCCTGTTGTGATCAAGTCTCCAAAGCCTTTTTCATGTGAAAATGCGTATCCCGAACGGGGGCGATTTGATCCTTTTCTTTTAATCAAGAAATGATCTTTGAATTTTGCTAACTCACTGAGTGTTGATGATTTAGTTTTCTTTTTACGCAGTTTTCTATCCTTGACTTGTTTCTTTAAAATCTGTACAAAGTAACAGGTCAATACAAAAATCATGATCAAATTCAAGGTTGCCATATTTGTATTCCCCATAAGCTAACAATAATGGCAGATCTGGGAAAGTTGGGCTTGAAATAGGCTCGGAACACAGCTCTGTATGATTAGCTGCTGATATGAAAGAATCTACTTTTCAGAAATCTATCCAGCTCGGCACTACAAAATGTGATTGAGCAGCAAAAATTCAAAACCAATATCTTGAAGACCTAGTATAACCGAGCGACATAAAGCAAGAAATATACAATTATAGTCTACATACCTCCTCATTATAGCTAGGGTAAAGCATTTCATAGAACAATTTGATTGCAAGTTCAGGTAGAACGCAAACAGTAGTTGTCAAGAGTACTGTGAACCACATGTTACCATCATTCATTGTGTTCCTGGCAGCTCCTACAGAAAGAAGAATAAGGAATAAAATATGATGTCTGAAGCTTGGAGTAGGGATGTAGAGGATTTTGGAGTAGAGATATTGGACACTTATACAGTTAGGGGTACTCCTGAAGTATGCGAACCAAGATGGTGGACACCGGAACGTAGTATGTGTACCAGATCAGGATTAGGCCATAATTTTATTCCAATTTTCATTATTTTAGTTCTATAACGAGTTCGGGAACTAGCCAAGTGACTCATGTAGTATTTGTACCTGAAATTATGGCCTAACCCTAACCTGGTACACATACTACGTTCCAGTGTCCACCATCTTGGTTCACATACTTCAGGAGTACCCAGTTATGTATATGGATGGTTTTTGGTACCAATTGCCATTCAAATGGCATTCTCTGTAGATGTTATAATTGACTGCCATACAGTTCGGTGGTTTATGGTCTCAATTACCATTCAAATGACAAACTCCATAAAGGGCATATTGGGCTGACATTCAGTACCTTTTGTGTACTCACAGTCAAAAATGAAACTGATTGATATTATCAGAATATAGGATGTTTTTTTTCACGTATTAAAAAAACAGAAAATTTGAATTTTTCTATAAAATTTCCCTCGTTTCGAGTATATGTCAAATTTGATAAAATTTAACCCCTTGACCGCATAATGAGTTTGAGCTTTTTTTAAAAAAAATATACTTACCAATATAAGGAAAAGTTTCAGGGGACAAGTAGAACAAACCATCACTGTACAAGGCAAATGACATCACAAAAAATATGGCAATGCTTCCCCAAACAAAAAAATGATTAATTGGTGTCCAGTACTGAGTGTCCATACCAACCTGTAAAAAAAAAAAATTAAATATAAAAATGATAAGATCTTCTCAAAAAGAGTATTTGATCACAATTCTGTATACTTGGAATTTAAATCTACTTTATTCAGATTGATTTAAAATTCTTAAAGCTGAAATTCTCATTATTAATAGAAAATTGAGAGTTTCAACCGCCTATGTAGAAAATACAATTATCATATGAGACAAAATGTCACTAAAATAAATCGCTTGTTTCTTACTGACTATGTAACTTTTACTATCACGTTTCACCACCTGCCGAATGTACACATTGAACAAACCTAATTAAGATGAAAAAAATGCATTTCAGTGTGAAGGAGACGCGATAAACCAGTGATGGTCATCTAGTAGCGTCACTTATAAGAGAGTGAGTCTAACATTAAAACCCAATGAGAAAAAAAGTCAAACATAAAACACTAACAAAAGCTGTATTTTAAGATACATTTAAGCGACCCGATATCCCAGTGTCACACTAGTTAATGGGAGAAAACGACTTCAGACTCCAAAGCCTCTAATTCATCCAAAGCATATAAATGAGTACCGGAAAAGCTAAACTGAAAAGATACTGAATCAAGTATATCAAGTCACATATCAACGACTGTTATCTAAAGACTTGTTCTAATCAGAGATGAGAAACATCTCATAGACAGCAATGCTAAGCAATTATATCGAAACTGATCTGATTTTCAAAAGTTTGGAAAATTGGAAAAAAAAACGTGGCTAAAAATGTAATATTCATTTGATATAAAAAATATTTTCAAGTTGACAATTCATATAAATCATATAAAATTTGATATCTTCATCCTAAAAGATGATTGGAGATTATTAGGTCTATGAATTCTATTCACTCACTTTCAAATTCACGATAATAATGAGACTCGTTGCAATAACAGTTCCAACACTTTGTACATTAGTAATGTCTGCTCCATCTGTTGCACTGTTAGTGTGAAAAGCTCCATAGGTGAAGAAGAACAATACAAGTGATGTCAGAATTCCTCGGACAATACTAAAATAATGAAATCTATTTTTTTGTTTCAAGCTTAAGTTTTGCACACATAGTCACTAAAAGGTATGCAGTTGAATTGAGCATAGAAGAAGTGATTTCCTGCCTGCCCCATATTGTGGTCGTTGCAAAATATCAATCCAATTTTTAAGAAAATATTTATATTTGTCAACATTTTAAAATTATTATAAAATGATTAAATTTATTAAAAAAAAAATTAAGATGGAAATTTTACACATTATAATATCCCCAAAAATAAGCTCTCGTATCGCATCTATAAACGTGCGTTTAATATAAAACTTTTTCTCATTGTTTAATGTTTATTGTTTACAATATCATTTTTTCTACTTTTCAACAATACTATGTATTACGTAATTTCAGGTTGAATATGAGAACCAGTAACCATGGTTGATGTTGAACTAAGTAGCATGAGTTCTGAGGCACATTTTGTTTTTGATAGGAAGTTTACAAATGAAAAAAAATGACTCAACATCTCTTACCTTAGAAAGAAAATTTTCTTGTTAAATCCTTCATTCTTCTGACCCGGTAAATATAATTTAGGGAATCGTATACAGTATGCATCATTCAAGTCCTGAGTTATCGGAATAATATAATGTTATTATATTGACAAAAATGTAAGGCGAAATATCAGAACACTCACTTTAATTTGACAGTATTTCAATTTCAGCAGTTCGTGATATAGCAAGATGTTTATATAAAAAGGTGAATTTAAATCAGAAAAGGCTAAAATAGGTTTCAGGATCTAATCAAACAACCCAAAATGCTGACAACAACAGTATATTTTATAATATTCATACTTAATTGTTCAACAATTGTTGATGGTCAAAAAGTTGGAAACTTTGAAGATTGGTTCACTAAGCCATTACACGACTGGTAATTTTCACCCAAAAGAGTAAATGAGGAGCAATAGCATCTTATAGAATACATTTCAATATTTACAGACATGGACCATAAATAGAATTAAGGCGCTCTGGAAGTATGTGTACCAAGATGACGCACAACCTGAACCTTAACCTGGTACACATACCATGTTCAGGTTGTGCGCCATCTTGATACACATACTTCGGGAACACTAGAACTAATATGAAATTGTAATACAATATAAATAAATCAAGTCAATGTTAGTATGAGACACCACCATCATGCAATTAATTTTACTCTAAGAATCATGCGAAATTGAATGAATGAAGATGAAAAGCATGCAAAATCCTGATTATTTCAAAGGTGAATAAAACAAAATGAGTATTAAGAATTTTCGATCGCTCAATAAAATAATTACAATAACATATTTTATTACAAAGAATTGCCACTAGGCAAGTGTGCCATCACTTGAGCAAAGATAATAAAAATGCTATAAATACACCATCACCAATGAAAGATAATTAAAATAAGAAGAGGATATGTATATCAATTAGACACTCAAAATAATCAGAGGCAGAGTATAAAGCCAAAGTAAGAAAGAAATTATAGAGCCACCATTAAGCCAACAAGAAGTATGTTATTTAATTTTAATCCATGAGCATTATCCAAAAACTCAGCCAGACATATCACTATAAGAGCCATCAAACCAATTTATCGAAACAGTTAATAAAGATTAGCCACAAAGATAAATTAAACCATTTCCAATCTCTGGAAAATTTAAAATATTTGATTCAAAGCAAACTTTGTTAATCAAAACTTAAAGGAAGAAAAGATATAAGGATAACTATTTCTAGCCTTGAAATAAATAAAATTAGCCATTTTTTAACTGAAATGTTGAAAAAATTGACCAAGTCAAAATAAAATCAAACAATTTTTGATATTGATTCAAACAAATAAAGAAAGCACGAAGAAAGAAAAAGGTCAGCAAAAAAGCACACTACTTCTAGCCCAAATAAGCCACAAAATGGCTAAACTAACCATTTGTTACACCCAAAATGTTGAAAAAATTGACCAAGTCAAATGCAAATCCAAAATGAAGGTTAAAATCAAAATATAATATCAATTAGAGAGAAGTAAACTGATTAACAAAGAAGTAAAAAGGTCACCAAAGCCAGAATAAGTCACCAGAAGCCAAACTAGCCATTCAATTAATTATAAAGATGAGAGAAATTAGCCACCAAGCCAAATTAACCATTCCATCACCATTGCTTTTGTAAATTTACCTGGTCCAGCAGTGCCAACACGATAATTGGCATAGAAGTATAAACGACGTTGTATAATGTCACCAACCATGCGTCGTATATCGACTGTTTTAAAAGATTTACTCAAATGAAATTGAAAAGCTATTTATATTTAACAGAAAAACAACACAGACGACAAATGATAAATGATTTATAGTACAAATAAATGAAAGCATTGAAAACCAGTCACAGAAAATTTAAAAACCGGTATATTCCAGATGAAACCAGTTTTGATAGCAGGACCCTATAAACATAAAACCAGAGCCGAAACTTGCCATTTTATTAGAATAGCTTACTAACGTCACTGTCAAATATAAAACCATATCAAATCTCATGAGCTTTTTTCTCACTTATGTTATTAATATGAAAAATATTTGCTTTGAACTGCATGTTACGTAGAGTGTTATTCTAGAGCCATCTATCTTCGTACTTAGATGAAATTTGGTAGTTTTGTTAAAACGATATTTCCATTATCAGAGCTATATTACCACAGTGCATACAACATTTCATACAAATGGTGTGTGAAACACACAATGATGACAGTGCAATGATAGACTATAAGCATTATAGAAGATACTCTGTTAATCAAATATGTGGTGTTGACTTTGTGTATTTCCCATATATAGTTCACAGAAGAATATAAAAAGTAATTCGCCCATGGATATTATAATCCTTAGTAATTTGTGGATAGAGCTTGCTTTTTCGTAAAGTATCAAAATAATTTTGTGAGCGTAAATTTTTCCTTCTACTTGTCCAAAATTCTTAGTATAAATTTCAAAACCTTTTTTAAACTTTTTTTCCCTTCAAAATTTTTGTTGAAAATATCAAGCTTGAGGCGTGAAGTTAAGGGGAAACCCCATATAAAAACTGACTTGCAACCTGTCATATGTTTGTGAATGATACATGGAAAATACGTTTTCGTACAGAATGGTGTGATACATCTATCCATATACCTGCTCAAATAAGCCAATACATATTATGGGAAATGAAGAATATATAACGTTGTAGGAAGCCACAAATTTTTCATCATAAACTGTCTGAAGTCGCAGAAATGTAAAAAATTTCATTAAAATGAATAAACAAATTGCAATGAACAATAATGCTCAATTTAATCCAGTAAACATTATGATAATTATAAGACTTATAAGATCTTCCTGAACCAACCATGTACTGAATGAACGAACTGTGATGCTGACTTATCGACTTTATCACCCTCAGAAAAACCTTTCACATTATATTCTACCGCTAAACTGCTCAAAGTGGGAAATTTCATGGCCTTCAATATGCAAGCTAAGTTAAAATAGTCTCGAATATTTTTATATAATTGTTTATAATTTTGAATATTTTCGCACTAGTTTTCCATCACGATGTTCTTTTCTACAAATAACCAATTTTACTAATAAACTTCAATTCTTATTATATCAAATTATCATAAGACTTCCAGATATTATCTTTTTATATAAACTGTCGTCTTCTTTCACTTAAGAGTCCAGACTTAGTTCTGAACATGTTCATGCATATATATATATATATATCGATATTATCGTTATCATTCAACCATCTTTCTCCTATCTCGCCTTATAAAACATTGTGAAATAAGGAATAATAAATCTTTTTATAAATTTATATTTTACAATAAAACATTTATACCTGCGCTTGAAATCCACAGAAAAATGCATACCAGAAATGCACGAGTGTGAAGGCAAAATTTTTGTAGAAAAAATATCCGAGAAATTTGCACATTCTCATATAAGACCAACGACCATGAACCAGTAAAAGTCTTTCAAGATACCTAAAACACATCATATAAAAAGGTATGAAATAATTCTTTATTTTTAAGTAATTAGACATGTCAGAAAATTCAACGATATTCAAATATTTATATTCAAACAGA
Source organism: Styela clava (assembly GCF_964204865.1). Classification (NCBI taxonomy): domain Eukaryota; kingdom Metazoa; phylum Chordata; class Ascidiacea; order Stolidobranchia; family Styelidae; genus Styela; species Styela clava. The sequence continues at coordinate 13,850,057 of NC_135264.1, forward strand.
AGTCAAATTTCATAAACTTGCAAAAAATCACAATTAATCAATTAATGAAGTAATAGCATGGAAAAATACTTATAGAATACTCAATTATTTAGAATGGGCAAGTTTTAAAAACATCTTCACTCAAGGATAGGGACCTCCTGAATAACACTATATGCAATATTATAAAAGTAGACATAAACAACATAGCAATGATAGCATAGCCGTAAACAAGGCAAGTGAAACTCCATTTGTAATGTTTTAAAATCTGGAAACACAATAATCAATCGTCTCACCTGAATTGACCAAATGAAAAATCGGATGACAACACAGCTTGCGTTCCTTCCTCTCCACTGATTCCAACTCCAATGTGGGCAGCTGAATAAAAATAATAATAATGTGGGCGCTCCAGAAGTATGCGTATCAATATTGAGGGAAACTAATTCTGTTCACCTGCATTACATCAAGTTATATAAAAAGACAAACCTATTGGCAAGGGTCATATTCACTTGGCTAACGCAAACAGTCCCCGAACTCATAATAGAACTAAAATAAGGAAAATCGGAATAAAATTATGGCCTAACTCCAACCTGATACACATACTACAAGAGTACAGACAATTGTGCATCACTTCTGCTAAGGTATTATGCGTTACCTTATTATATTTAGCAGCTCAGATTGAATATTTAAGCTAAAGACTATCTATGCACTCCAAGCCTGCTAATGCTCAGCCATTCATCATTGAAAATTCCAAGAATGAAAATCAAAATCAAACACTTGTTCTTACCTTTTATCATACTGACATCATTAGCTCCATCACCAATCGACAAAGTGACCGCACTTTTATATTTTTTGACGAGTTCAACAACTTGAGCTTTCTGTAATGGAGTCACTCTACAACAGATTACTGTGGAGCAGAATGTCGCCAACTCCAAGAATAATTCTTCAAGCTCAGGAAGCAACGCATGTGCCTGAAAAAAAATATTTATGTTGAAAAAGTTTGATAAGTGATAATGATAAGAGTAGTGAAAACCAAAAGTGTTCTGAGTGAATTATTATGATGGGAATAAGTTTATATATACATTTGGAGGCAAAATTTTGAACTCATTGGATATGCAACTACAAACTATTCGTTTTATAGAGAAATTAGAAATGTAGCATAAAACCGTTTCATTCCATATTGATTAACAAATTTAAAATTGTATTTTGAAAATCTAAATTTTTGAAAATCTAAATCTGAATAGGAGAGTGGCATAACACGGTGGGGTAAAATTTAATTAGCTGTTTCGATATAGAAATAAGAATTAAGAAAAAAAACCGATGGTTTAGTTAATCATACTTAAGTATTAGTATATCAGTACTCACCAAACTATATCCATTAATGACGAGTCCATATTTTGCATCTTCATTCAGCATTGTGTTTGCACTGTTGGATACTGATACAAATTCCTAAATGTAAGATAATAAAAGTCTCTTTACTTCAAATAAATATTGAAATCATATTTTAAACAGTTTTCTTTATCCGATTATCTTAACATAACTTCTTTAGATCATTCTCTTGATTCTAATCTTAACCTTGGTAGAATATATATATGGATAACAAACAATCAAAACACTTTCCATATTCATGAAGTACAAACACATTTTACAGCATAGCGGCAAGGCCACTATGAACATAACTGACACCAAACTGTTAAATTGTAATAAAAAACTTCAACAATATAATAAAAATCATTATGATTAATGGTCAAGCATTTTTGATTACCTCTGTACTTGTCGTTCCTTGAACATCATTTTGATTCGCTGACGTATCCCTGATATCACTGAGGGCACTCTCTATACTCTCTCGTACCTATAATTCAATAAAATAAAAATTTCTTCATGCCATTCATCAATATTCTGAACAAATCATTTTTCATTCGAATTAGTTTGCTCAAAACAAAGTGACCGCCAGACAATGTTCCCACTCATTTTTTGTAGTATATGTGCGCAGAAATTTTGGTGTGTGCGCACTTTTTTGGAAATGATTAATATTTGTGCAAAAACCAATGAAAAAATTTTGCCGTTCTAACCGGGTAATAAGTGGGCCAACAACAAACTTTCTCAACCTGCCAACTGAGAACATTGTTATATTACATCGAAATACGTCTGTGCGCAGTAAATCTATGCGTGTGCGCAGCCTCTGAAAGCTGTGTGCGCGCCCACACGCACAAACCTTGGAGGGAACACTGCCGCCAGATATTCAACTAGAGGATAGAGTACTAGTAGAAGAATTACAACCAAGTGCTATAATAAGTTAGCCTGCAGTTCAACTCAAGTCAATACAACGAAAAATAACTAGTTACATAAGGTAAATTCCTAACATTAGAAAACATTGCAAAAAGGTGTTCTAATAAATTGTTCCCCCAAAATTCAAAGTCTCAACCTTTGCCTAACAAATTATGAAATAATAAATTAGCTAAAACAAGATTCCAGCCTCTTCCAAAGCCAACAGATAAAACAAAATTTACACATTTGCATTCTATGTAAAATATCCTTTTCAAATGATTATATAAATTACATACCAAAATACATCATCTACGATTACCAAAAAACGTGGCTAAAACCAAACTCACTTCCTCCAAAGAGCCAGTACTGATTACAAAAACATCTTTCATGTCTTCAGTCAACATATTGCAAGAGTAACCGATATTAATTGCAGTCTCCTGTTTATCTCCTGTCAGAACCCAGATCTTGATATTTGCACGAGTTAGATTAGCAATCGTTTCTGGTACTCCATCCTGCAAATGAAAAAGTGAAAGTTAAGATGAAACGTTAAGATACAACCTTAAGAAAGTTAAGATACAACAGGGAAGCAGATGACTACAGAATTTTCAGAATTTAGCTAAGAGATTTCGTATTTACCAAGAGAGGCAATGAAACCGCATATTCATAATATTTGAGTATCTATTTTATATCTATGATAACGTATCTGTGAATTTAAAATATAAACTGTTCAAATTTGAATTTTTATTCTGATTAAGAACATATTTATTAATCTTATTTGTATTATCACCAGCAAATTTGATTTGTTATTTATATTTTATATGTGCATATATATAAAGAGTGTGAATGTCATACAATCCTCTACGGCACAAGTAATAATCGGGGTGTTAAAAAAGTTACGCAAAATTAAGGTAAAATTTTTCGTCAGGGTAACGTTAAAAAAGTAACTGTTAAAAGGCGCCGGTCGAGAAATGTTCAAATGGCATTTCACCGTAATACAATACTGTTATGAGGTCATTAAATTTTTCAGGTAGCATTTCATCTTAACTTCTGTTACTTTTGCGTTACTTTTTTAACACCTTGTATGTGTGTAATATATTGTGGTTAAATAATGATTTTCAGTATGAGTAGATGCATGAATAGCGCATGATTGCCACCAGGTATATTCATGTCAAAGATAAATAGAGCACAACGGGTGTATAGCAAAACGATATAATTTGCCGATGTTTCGAATTTCTATTCAGAAAAACTTCATCAGGGCATGATATGAAGAGTACACTATCATATATATATAGAGTAGAAAAATAAAAAAAAGATAGTAAAAATTAAACGGCATGAAAAACTGGAAAAAAAAAAAAGTAGATGCATGTCAAAGAAAGTAGATGCATGTCAATATCCTTATATCTGTGTTGGAGCCCATTCGGCCGCACCCAAACCAGACTTCAGGAAACCCTTTTTTCTAAATCTTATGTGAAGCATTGGTCATTCACAATGTGTTTATTATCAAGTCTAGTTATTACTCTATCTGGTGAAACATTCAAGAAAAAGTAAGCAGCAGTCTGTGCTTTGTGCAATCATTGATAAACAATGAAATAACCTGTAATTTATCTTCTATAGCAGTTGCTCCAAGTAACGTCATGTCTCTCTCAATTTCTTCATAAACCGCTGCCAACATGTCATCTCGATCGTCAATTGCAGTTAAAGCTTCTTGATGACGAATTTTCCAAACTAAGATGAAATTGGGAAATAATAAAAATATTGCTCGTTGCAGTATACACCCTGTATAGTTTTTGTGCTTTTTATTCTGAAATTTCAGCTTTTTCTCATTTTTACATTCATTTTTCATCTCAAATAGAACAAAAGCATAATGGTGACATTTTGAAACGTGCGGCCAACTGCTAATTCTTCCCAAACTGGGTTGAAATTAGAATATAATTTAGAAATTTTAAAGCTTATGTTATATATACTTAGGGAATTGTTTCACTTTTTTTCAGACATATTTTTTCAATTCCGAATTTTAGCTTTTCATTTTATTTATAATTAAATATATTATTCATAACCTTAAGGATAATACTAACTTTTTGAAATGTAAACTAAAAATTCTCATTCCTTTACCACTCTTGGTCTCCATAAGTTCTAATATTTAAATTTTTTCAATCAGTACAAAATTCCTTACCATCGTACACTTCCGGATCCAGTTTCTTCATTGCAAGACAAAGTGTTCTGAGACCGTCAGTGGCAAAATCTTCCAAATGTTCAGAAGTTAGATCGTTCATTTCTGCATTTTCATCAGCTTTTAATCTTTCATAAATAACTGAATCTGCTCCTTTACAGAATAGAGTGATTTGACCTGTGCAAAGAAAGTAAATGAAAATTTAATAACAATGATTGAAAAAATGGCTAAAAAAATATTTGGGATAACGATTTGGATAAGGGAGAAAAAAATTGGGCTGAAAAGAGTTCATTAGTTGGGAATTGGCTACAAAGAATAGAGTGATTTTACTTGTACAAATAAAGTAAATGATGATGAACATCAAATGAAAATGGTTACTTAAGAAAAATGGCTAAAAAGATTTTGGATAATACTTTAGATAAGTGAGAAAAAACTTGGCTAAAAAAGGTTCATTGATTGAGAACTGGCTAAAAAAATAGTGATTTTATCTATACAAAGAAAGTAAATAATGAAGATTAAATAAAAATGTCTGAGAAAAATGGCTAAAAAATTTTGGATTACAATTTGGATTAGTGGGAAAGACTTAGCTAAAAAGGAAAGATTGGATAACAATTTGGATAAGTGGGAAAAAACTTGGCTAAATAGGAAAGATTGGATAACAATTTGGATAAGTGAGAAAAGACTTGATGATAAAAAGGAAAGATTGGATAACAATTTGGATAAGTGAGAAAAGACTTGGCTAAAAAGGAAAGATTGGATAACAATTTGGATAAGTGAGAAAAGATTTGGCTAGAAATGATTTATCATTTGAGAATTGGCTAAAGAGAATATAGTGATTTTACCTGTGCAAAGAGAATAAATGATGAAGAACATTAAATAAAAATGATTGAGAAAAAATGGCTAAAAAAGATGGTATACCGAGTTGGATTAGTGAGAAAAGACTTGGCTAAAAAGGGTTCATTAGTTGAGAATTGGCTAAAAGGAATAGAGTGATTTTACCTATACAAAGAAATTGAACAGTGAAGATTGAATGAAAATAATTAAAAAAATGGCTAAACGGATTGGATAACAATTTGGATTAGTGAAAAAAACTTGGCTAAATAGGGTTCATTGGTTAAATAATTGACTAAGAAGAATGGATAGCAAATGGATTAATTGACTGAAAAGAAATTTGGCTAAACTGGTTAGTTAGACAAAACAGTTGATTACATAAAACACCATGAAAATGAAAAGTCGGAAAGTACAGGCAAGAAAGAATTAATTAGAAAAGAGAATTGGATAGAAAAAATCAAAGGACTTACAGGGATTTATTAAAAAGATATGTTAAGGAAAATGATAGAAAATCTGGAAGATAACATAAGAATTATAAGTGGGCTACATAAGTAAAGTACTCTTACCGTCAGGACTTCTAACAATTACGGACATCCTTTTTCTTACGTTGTCAAAATCAAGGATGGCAAGGACTTCATATTCAACGTCATTTCCTGTAGTAGAAAGAGATGATTGAAGATATTATGCTTATTAAATGACCGAATATGTATTCCAAGAAACACATATCTTAATAAGCAACACAGGCAAAAATACACTGATTTACAATCTCACCAATAAAGCTCTGCGTAAGTAAAATTAAAATTTTTAAATATTCGATTCAGAAAATATTTATTCGTTAATCATATTCTAGAATCAAGAGATATCTGATTTTGGCATTCTAAATTTGTCCTTTGCTCAGGGTGGGAGAATTTGGTCAAAACATTAAAATCCAATAACAGATAGTCAAGTACTCACCCATCTCTTTCACAGTGATCGTGTTAAAAGTCCTCGATACGAAAACAAATCCAAAATTCCTTGCTGCAGAAACAAGAGCATTTTCATCAGGAGATTGAGCCTGGTAGACGAGACTTTCTAGAAACAAAATAAAAAAATATTTGTTACATCATAAAAACCAATCCAAGTTCGTACACTTGCAAGATATTATTGGCTAATTTAGCATATTCCATTTTCTACCCAGATTGGTAATTGGATTAGAAGCTCATGGTTTCAGATGTATATAATCCATCTTTCCTCTCTAAAGTAATAATATGAAAAATACTATTCTATTCAAAGCTGTTATAGTAATTTGCATGTCCGACGTTGGCCAATGGAGTAAAAATTGGATAGGATAGGATTTACATATTTATCCCGGGGGTGAGGAAAGCCGATAAGACAGCCTAATCATATGGCGAACCACGGCCTCTCGTTCGGTTACCAGTCAATGTCTGGTATGGGATTAGTTAGCCAGTTATTTGGATAGATCTACATTTTCCAAAAGCTTTCAGCTGCCCATAAATAAAGAGCTATTCTGTAAGATGGGCTTTATGTCGATATCACATTCAGAATTTATGTAATGAAGCAAATTTAAATTGTTATTATAAGATAAGAAAGTATAACATATTAAAAGAAAATCCAATATCATAAGCTTTTAAATGCATTATCAAATGTGAGAAGTCATGAATTCGGAAAAATAAAACACATCCTCTTACCGTCTTCCTTTATCTCCGGCATTACAGTATGACACAGGGCGACTAGTCTGAAGAAATTATGGCAATGTTCATCATCAGATCGCATTTTATCAACGAGGTCTTGGTCATGGAAGACAAATTTTCTCTCGTAATATGAGTTGAAAGATAGATCAACGATTGGAGTTGTCTGAAATAATTACATGAAGAGATCAGAAAAAAAGGTACTCCCGTAGTGTGTGTACCATGTTAGGGTTATGCCATAATTTTAATCCGATTTTCCTTATTTTAGTTCTATTCAAATTCGGGGACTGTCTGTTTTAGCCAAGTGAATATACCCTCCGCCCTCCATATTGGTATACATACTTACGCCGAAAAAAAATACTAAAATATAATCCTTGTTATATGTAGAATATGAAAAATAAAGGGGTTTTCCATATTTGGTATTTTGAAAAAACGAAAAAGAAAAATTAAATTAAAAAAATTAAACATAAAAAACATATATAATGCAACAATATAACCTTTAATTTTAATTAATCAAAAAATCTTAAAATATTAGCTTTTCGGAAATTTTTATGAGCAATTTCTGAGTTCCCGGATTCAGAAAAAAAAAATTTCTTGTTAAACATTCTCACCTCGTCTGGTTGAATCCTGTTTCCTTGGTTATCGTACAAACTTCCATAACTTTTTCCGTTGATCGAACATTTTTTAAAAACCATGACATTCTGAGTTAAGGTACCAGTTTTGTCAGAGAAAATATATTCTATTTGTCCCAGTTCCTGATGCATTAAAAGTTTTTTTAAATCCGGTTTAAATGCAATTCAAAATTTAAAAAATTGTAAGCCAATAACTGTCATTTATAAGGATTATCAAAAAATTTATTCTAACCAAATTGGAAAATTTTTTCAAATATACAAATATTTAAAAATTTGGTTTCATATAATATTCATGATATTTTTGCATATCGCGCCAATTCAAAATTACAAACGATTAGTCCCTTCACACAACTTGATGTAAAGTAGGGAAACATATTGGTACACGCACTTCTGGAGGACCCAATTATATTTATTCAAAGTGAGCAGATCCTGATAATATCCAAGTTTACTGATAGTTACAAGACCCTGAACCCAGATCAAATTTAAACAAATCAGACTTGACCCAAGTCTCCCGATCTCCAGTAATATCTTACCTCATTCAGAGTAGTCGTCCTTGCATGGGCAGGCAGATCCTTCTTGCCATAATACATCTGTCTATCCCAGTCTATAAACCATGATTGCATAAGACGGATAACTTCCACGCTAGAACAAGAAATGATGTTTTGAACTCCATAAACAGAATTTAATCCAAATTTTGATTTATCCGATTTTCATTTTCGATTATCCAAAATAATGTTTATATCAGACAAGTATTACTATTTATAGTATATTTTAAGCTGGTTCTACACACCCTACTTAAACAGAATTTAAATTGAATCCAAATATCCTATTTTCATTTTCGATTCCAATTGTCTAAAATCATGTTTATATTAGACAGGTATTACTAACTATGAAAAAATGAAAATAGTCAACTGTAATGACCAATATAAACTGCTGACATCAGCAGAATTTGTTTAAATTACCAGGTAAGTCTTATTTAATCTTTACCGACTACCAGAGCAAACCTAAAATCTAATGCCAATTTCAACTACTAACCATTAGATTAAATAAAAAATGTTGAATTACTTATTTTCATTCTCACCTTACGTATAATGATATAGGCACAACTGTGTTGAGAATAATAATATATGACCAAAAAGCAAGAAATCCTGACATGTATATATTTGTGATATAATCTTCCCAAGGTTGGTAAAGTGTGAATTTCTAAAAAAGAGAAAGACCATGAAAATATTTTTGTCAAGGAAATATTTCGAGAAATTCTTGGCAAAACAATCTCGAGTGGCCAATTGGCTCTACAGCTGATAGCACATTATTATGAAGAAAGTTAATGAAACACGCACCAGTTATGAGCGTAGCATTGCTAAGTGTGTTTAAATAAATATCATGCTTGTTTGGTTAGGCCAATGGATGGTTTTAGTTAGTGATTGTTTAGACGAGCAAGTTGGGAAAGATTTTAAAAAGTTCAACATTTCCAAGAATTCATAGGCACTCTGCCATACTGTACAGATAGGTGTAAGAATAGTTATACGGTCACAATTGCCATTTAAATGGCTTCCTATGAGGTCTAAAGAGGGTAATGAACTGTAATTCCAGGCATATTTTTAAAGGTTACTCAAAGCATGAGAAAGTTGACAAAACTTTTTGAAAAAAGAACTTACAATTCCAATTTGTGATTCCCATATTGTGTTCCCAATTGCACAGGTTGTTGCGAGTGTGAGAAGAAATCCAAAAATCTGAATACAGAAAAAAAAAAACTTAACATTTTATGAATGAATGAAATCAAAATGTCAAATAAATTGAGTAGTAACATCGTAATGTCAAATTCTATGAAATAGCCTTTTATCGGCTTTAAGTAGTAATGTCATAATGTCAAATTTTAGGCAAAATATTTGATTCTATAAAACTCTAGAAAAATTTCAAAAAAGGCTGAGAAATAGCCTTTTAGCGGCTTTAACCATATTTAAGTACTAAAAATTTGCCGATTACTTTCGGAGAAAAGTAAATATTTCCAACTAACAACAAGAATTTAGCAATACAACTTAAATATACACCAGTGTCCAATAATAAAAAATCTTACCATCCAAACTAATGTATTCATCAATCTATCAATACTCGTTCTCTTCAAAATAGTTTTTCCTGTCATTAGATAAAGATAATAAATCATATCCTGTGCAGTACACAAAGTAATAAATAAAAATTTAATTTGAAGATAAATGAAAATTATTTTTTGCAAGAAATATAAATATTATTCTTTATTGTTTTTTTATTACATAGATAGAGTATTTAATATCAAAATATACATTTTTATGGAATGAATCCAAGAATATGCTTCATTTTTTATAATAAATTTGAATGTTGAAATAAATCAAACTTATTCTGGACGTCTCTGATAGTCTTCAGTATATTAACAAAGTAACAAACATTTAAAACTTAGTCTCAATTAAAACAAGGTTTCATAGAAATCGAGCTGTCAAAAATGAATGATGGTAATGTATTGATCGAGACGATATAACTTTTAGAACGTGTCTAAAATAGATTAGTTATTGTGTGTCAAGCGCACAGTCGGCCTGAAAAATTGAATGATTTATCATTCTGAGAAAATTTTGGAGGAAATTCGAGAGTTGACTCAAGAGTTCGAGGGTTGGCTCGAAACTCTTGAAAACCCATGTTTCCGCCCGGGCCCGCTAGCTTATTCGATCTAATTTGGCAATTAGAAATTTCAGAACACCCCCCCCCTTGGGTTACGCCCCTGGGTCAAGTCGTATAAAAAAAATGCAGAATGTATTAAAAATTGATTCAATTTGGACAATCTTGGGCCTCGCTTTCGCCTTATTTTTCTTACAACATTTTATGAACTTTTTGTCTTGCACAAGGTAGAACAAGCACACATCGCTAAGTAAGGTCTTATTATATATTGGAAAATCAAAATCTTTCAGTTCAGTGATGCCTACCAAATTTTCTATGAACTGGGTGTTGGTAGTGGATACAGGATGTGAAAATTTCAACTTGCGGTGCCGATGCCATAGTTATCAAGTCAAATGTTTCAACCACAACTCTAATTTTATCATAATATTTTTAGAATACAGTAAATATAAGCACTGGAATTTCATCCAGGAAATTTATAAAATGCTGAGTCATTGTTTTGATTCTATTATTGTTAGACAGAGCAGGGATATTGATATGTCATCTCCATTGAATAACTTGAAGACAACAAATATTGCTTTATACAAACAGAGTTCATTGAGGCGGAATACAATTGAAAGCATGTATAGCGAGATATAAAAAGAAATGCTCAAATAATGGAAGGTACTTTGAAAATGATAGGTAAAATTGGTGTTATTATAATACAATTTTGACTATAAAATGTTCTTTAAAAAAAGAATATCTAAATAATTTACTCTAAATTCGAAATTGATATTTGAAATTGGTTTTTTTTAAATTACACTTTTGACTGGAAAGTTCAATATATCATGAAATTTGCTATTGGGAGTACTACTACTACGGGAGTACCCAATTATCGTACCTGTATTCATCATAAGCTTCGTGTCGGGTCCAGCGAAAATGACAATTCCAATGCACCAATCAGTATTTCTAACTCTGCATCCTCTGAGAAGAATCTTTTCATTGTCCAAAGGATATTCCTGGTCGTTCCATTGCATTTTACCACCAAATTTATGAAGAATTTCATTTGGAGATTCACAAGTTATTTCACCTGGTTACAGAAAGTGTAGCTTGTAAAGGTGTTGTTCAATAGAAGAATGATAGATAAATAGCTCAATATTATGCCATTTATGACAATTCTTGACAAAGAAAAAAAATTATCATTTTGGGAACAGAAACTTGCATGGCAAAGATAGAAAATATTTGGGGCTCCAGAGGTGTGTGTACCAATATGAAGGTAACAAATTTTGTTCGCCTACTTTACATCAAGTTGTGTAAGGGGACTGAAACCTATGGGCAGGGGGTCTTGGCTAATATAGAGAGTCCCCGAACTCTTAATAAACTAAAATAAGGAAAATTGGAATATAATTATGGCCTAACCCTAATATGGTACACACACAACGGGAGTACTGAATATATTATATAGCTGAGCTGGTGAACCACTCACCTATTGGTCACAAAAGTAGACCACCATGTTTCCTGGTGACCCCTCAACTAACGAAATATTGTAAAAAAATTATTAATGTTTAGCATCATTGAATAATTTGTAATTGGTCGGCAATAATTTAAGCTAGCGTATGTGAGCTATTATAGTCATTTGCAATATGAAGCTACTGGCAATGAAACTGTTTCGATGTTTATGTTGCATTTCGAAACAAAAATTAGTAAGCAAAACAACGATTCAATTGACTGATTTTCCCACAAAATTACATTAAAACGTCCTGACTGTCAGTTTCAAGAGGTATTATGGTATTGATTTTTGGTCTGGTATTGACATATCAGACAGGTGATATAAAGCTAGATGATCGCTAAACGGTAACAAATTTTGGATAAAGCTAGAGATGACTGAAATATGATTCGAAACGCTGGAGATTTATATGTTTCAAAATGTTTTCATGCATAATTATTTTAATTATGATATAAAACTTTTTAAAATTTTTTTTTGATTATTTGAGACAAAAATCCCAAATTAAATTTCAATTCAGATTTCAATAGCTTAAATCGACAAATTTCGAATGAAATTATTTGATAATTTCGAATATTCAATCAGTTCCTAACTTTCTTACTTGCAATACGATTACAGCAAGGGTTGCCGAACTTTTTGTTTGTGTGGTGCCAAATTATCAAAGAAAAAAACTCACAAAGCGCGCTTACATTAAGAAAATGCTGCTTTTAAATAGAACTCAATTTTGTGACCGTTAATGTGTACTTCATGCCTTTTAAAGTTGAGGCAAAAGCAACTCGCCGGGATACACTCAGCAACTTGTTGCGCGTACGGCGTACCCTTTGTGAAAAACTGCTCAACGGTATTCCTTATTCTTCAAATTTGTGATTATTTGTAATGGTATATTATAATAGAATAAAATCATCCCCCAATTCTTTCTGAGCTTGTTAATAAGCTTACCATTGAATTTGGATAGTTCCCTGATGTCATCTCCAATCATTCCAGTATCCGGTATTGCCTGCTTCACTTTCAAATTTGTTTCTCTAAAAATACAAACAATCCTGTAATCTGCTTGTCTGAAGAAGTCTGATTTTGGTCAGACGAATCGTTACAGAAATACATTTTTAAATGCCTAGTATGGTCATGTTTATTCCTGCTACAGCATCCTTGCATTATACTCATACGGATCCACTTGCACAAAGGCATTTAGGAAAGATTAGGAGTCTTGTGTAACTTCTACTGATAATTGCAAAGATTAATTTACAAACTGAATAAGATAAATTAAGTTGGGTGTACCCTGTCAGATAACAGGATTACATAGTACATAACACCTCTGTGTTGAATAACGAAGAAAACAGAAGTATAGTCGTATTTATAATCAGAAAACTAGACTTTATAAACTTTCTTGAAAAAAATTTGACTTTCCCAAATTTACTTGATTCTTTATAATAGGAATTAGGAAACAAAAATTATAAAAAGAATAAAGAATAAATATTATTCTGGTTAAAGAAAAGGTTATAAGTAAGCTTAATCAAATGATGAACAACAGCCTAACATTCGGTTAGCATGTTGGTATTTCTGATATAACAACTTGATAGTGCAGAAAGCCATACCCTATCAGCAGTTACATAAACCACCCTGCGACCACGAGGAATCAAGAAATCATGCAGAATGCTTGAATAGGAAAAAGAAGATTACAGATAAAATCCTGCTTCACGATTTCATGAATCCTTACGAATTTTCTTGATTATAATAAAAATAAATTACTTACCCATCAAGTTCAGCAGTTTCAATATAAACAAGATTATTTTCATCACTGCTTGATAGTAAAAGTATGTCAGCCTGTCAAAAATATATCAAAGTGAAAATTTTGTTCAAATCTCAGGGAACAAAATAAGCAAATAGTCACAAAGGATTGTTGAAGATATCGAAATGTAACACTCTCTCTCTGAAGTATAGTTAGTTTTCTACACGGTACTCCTGAAATATGTGAACCAAGAAGGCGGACACCGGAATGCAGTATGTGTACCAGGTTAGGGTTAGGACAAACTTTTATTCCAATTTTCCTTATTTTAGTTCTATTACGAGTTTGGGGACTAGCCAAGTGACTCCCATAGTATTTGTAACTGAAATTATGGCCTAACCCTAACCTGGTACACATACGACGTTCTCGTGTCCGTCATCTTGGTTCACATACTTCTGAAGTACCCCCTACATTAGGTTTACATACTACAGTAATTAATACATTTCACAAAAACAGATAAAAAAAATCATATTCAAAAATCATAAAAAATTCGATAAAAACAACTTACTGTCACAAATTGATTATTTTCTAATTTTACTAAATCACCAACACAGCTGTCCATCCATTTTACTTCTTCCAATCTGAAACAAAAAATGAAATTCATAACAACGTTGTTCAATAAAGCTAGACATTGCATTGCTAGGTATTTACAATATTAAAGATGTAGTGGGTGCCATTCACGGCTGGGGAGACTCGACTCGTTTCGTGACGACTCGACTTTGAATCAAACTTAACAATTTACTGGAAATCAGACTTGACTATGGAATTGGATGACTTAGGACTCGACTGTTTTCCGATATTGGTGACGCACTGTGAACCAAGTTACGATGACCCACAGTTTCAGGATTTGTGACTCATGGTGCCATTTATGAAAAAATTATTGTGGTAGCTGTAGTAAATAGCTGGCTGGGACATTATGGCATGGCAGGTGGCAAGACATGACCAACCTTCAGTTCTCAAGATTTCATGGTGTGTGGGCCCCATTCCACATGACTTTCTGTAGAGCATGGATTAATCCAATTAAGCGGTAAACTCTAATTATTTGTGGGGAAGTGGGGAATTTGCATAACAAAATAAGAAATCTAAAATTAGAAGTTAAACAGTAGTAAAACACCCATAATGATGCCACAATCAGTCATGGATTGATAGCACCATATGTCAGAGCAGACATCTTAACAAACATTGAAGTAATAGAAGAGAAAATTTCCACCACACCCACTGTGTTGAAAATTACTCTTTAAATATGGGCCGCAAATAAACCAAACATGAGTCACACATTCTATCAATAGCCTACACTTGGGTATAGGTTAGGAAAAAATAAGTTGAGTGAATATAAAACAATAGATTGCACAAGACAATTGTGTAACATTTCAGCGATACCCCCCTATGATAACGAGGAGTTCTACAATCCTTTCATATATATCTATTCTCCCAAGATTCATGTTTCACAAAACAACAAAAGGTGGTGCAGTACGATGGTAAGCACAATTCTAATGGTTAAAACAATGTTTTTTGTACTTATGATTCATAGACGTGAACATATAAAAAAATCATATTTTTGATTCACTTTCAACTTCCTGTGAAGTATCGAAAATTACCGAACCGTATGTCTGATATCATCAAATTAAAACATAATAATTCAACATTATAAAAACGCTACTTATTTAAACATATTTCAAACATGTATTTGTTTTAAACACTCTCCAATCAAAGTAGGATTTTTAAACCATGGGGATGATGCGGGGTTGGGGTGTCAGTTTGACTTGACCTAGGGGGTAAATTTCGCAATTTTTTATAAAAGAAACTAATTTTTCACTAATATACAATCGACTATCATAAGTTTCCTGGTAATGATGGCATAATCTTGAAAAGAAAATTTTTCTTTTGTGATTTATATGAGTGAAGAAAGACCGTCTTAAAATAATCTTCAGCATGTAAATATACCAAGCACTAATATACAAGTTATATAAATTTTGTATTCATTAATAATTAAACTAATGTACATTCTCCAGAAATACAGTCCAAACAGTTAGCTGTGTAATAAATGAACAAACATGATTCCCACCCATGAAAGTGTGTGAGTATAGTAAAGCAAAAGTAAACATTGTTAATAGTGATACGTTACCTGTTACATATGGATACATAGTAACTAGTAAGGCTGAATTGATTATTAATACACTAAGCAACAAAAGCGTATTATGGTTGAGCGGAATTTGGAATTTTCAAATTAAAAAGTAATTGGTAGCCATATTCTGTATATATATCATTCACAAAACACTTTACTTACTTGCCATTTCTTAAGGTCAATGTTTTTCTGTTGTTTATTTCGTCATCACTTTGATGTCTATGCTGAAATATTCAATAATTTGATGTTAAAAAGGTCTGAAATGAAGCTGGCATCAAAGTGTTGCATGTTTCTATTTATACAATTTGTCGAAACCTCGAATTGCCACCAGAAATTAGAAATCACAATTCTAATTCGTAGGTGTCAGAATACTAGTTACTCAATTTAGACTTTGAAATATTTTTGTCTTGAATATTTTGCTCCTGAAGAAGGTATTTACCATCTTACCTTGCAATAAGATAGTCAAATTAGAGATATAAAATACTGAATAATTAATTTATGACTAACAAAACAACAGTCATAAGCAAAAAGATACCTCACAATGCTGATATCTTACTTAATCATTCTCGATCGACTGTAATTTCAAGTTTGTTCTGTTTTGACTAAAATTTTCATTCACGTTTAATAGAAAATATACTCACAAAATCATCTACAGCGTCTTTAACGGCTGTCACAGATAATACAACAACTAACGGAATAATTGTTGTTATGGGACTCAATGAAGATATTGCAGGAATTAACTGAAAAAAGAAAACATATTTCGATTAGAGACAAACACTCACCAATAAGAAATTCATGCAGAATAGATATAATATTTCCACTATTTTTCCAGGTGGTTAAAGCATTGGATTTAATTATGCTGGCATCGCAGGTGAAAAAACTTGGGTTCAAATCCCATGCCTGGCACCTTGTCCAGGGGGTAAAAAATTGAGTGGACAATACTTGGTGGAGTGGACCTGCTTGGGCATAGACTTGTTCTGAGTGAAAAAGATACAAGTTTCAGTTTATCTCGCTTGACAAATTAATTAATCAGAAGCTACAGGATATTTCCTCCCAACACAAAGAAACGTTCATATATTATTCATTAAACAATTTATAAAAGCCTAAATCAATTTAAACTTTCGGTAATACGATAATACTCTGCCAAACATGAATACATATAAACCATAGATATATCGTTCGATTTATATCCGAATCATGTTTGACACTTTGAAAAACAAAAAAGTTTTTTTGTATTCAATACTATGTTTTGCATAATTGAAAAAAGAAGTTTTGTTCGAAAATGTATCATCATTATAAATAATTTAACATCGGCTTCCAACAAGTAAAAGAAAACTTTTACAATAATTACTATAAATTTTTTAGTATTTAACAAAGAAGCCAAGGCTTTTGAAAAGACTAGCATAGTTGGTGGTTTTGGGTATAAGAACCCCATACTTATGCTCCTACTAGGGGGGTTACAATATTCAATTTCAAAATTAGATGGGTAAAGATGTCTGTCACTGCACACCCTCTCACACAGAGGGAAATGAAACGAAGCCAAAGTACCGAAAAGGTGCCGTATGTAAACAGTCATACCGAATATACCCTTGTTCATGATTAGGGTATGATATACCACTCAAAACAGACCAAATCTAAATGGGGTAAGATTCCAGAAATTTTGTGGAAAATATTTCAAGTTTATCCTTTTTGAGAAATAATGGAACTGGAAAAAATGCATTTGATGGCAATTTTATAGATAAAAATATAAGTTCATAGAAAACCATTACGATTGAATCGTGGAAATATAAAGTCAGAGGTCAAACAAGAATACCTGGAGAATCAAAAGCATCAAAAAATAAGCATTTGCAACTCTTTGAAATTGTTGAAATAAATTCAAAGGTAGAAAAGTGAGAACGGTGTATCTTGATGTGATGATCTTGTTTTTCTAAAATAATGAAAAAAGAAATTTTTATTGATATTTTCAATGAAAGTAGGAAGTTCTGGTGTAACATGACGTCAGTGTTGTCAATCATAACTTGGAAACTAAATTTATTAGGCTCAAGTTAGGTAACTTTATATATATCCAAGACTACATAGACATTTCAATTAATAAAGAGGTTTTGAAATTTCTAATCAAAAGTTCAAAGGATTAAACTAGGCGCATGAAGATGAAAGTTTTTCGAGCGGAAAATGGCACCGCAAACTTTTTACTTTTTAAACCATAGCAAACAAGGTAAATACATGAACCGGTGCCCCCGAAGTATGTGAACCAAGATGGCGGACATCGGAACGTAACATGGGTAACAGGTTAGGGTTAGGCGATCATTTTTTTCCAATTTTCCTTATTTTAGTCCTATTATCAGTTCGAAGACTAGCCAAGAGCTTCCCGTAGTATTTATACCTAAAATTATGGCCTAACCCTAACCTAGTACACATATTACATTCCGATGTCCGCCATCTTGGTTCGCATACTTCGGGAGTCCCCATGAACCTATATAACTGCCAGTCAAGTCTTGGATTCAGTAAACAAAAAAAAATGAACATGCACAATTGAAAAAGATCCTTTAATATTATCTGATCCAATGCAGTCATAGTAGAGATAAACAACGTCACCTCTAATTACTGCTTCCTCCAAATCTTAATTTTCTTATCTCATTAATTCTAACAAACAATTAAAACAAACTTCTAATTCACGAATCAGTGAAATAAATCTCAAAGGTAGTCGTTAATTCATGGAACATACGAATCAAGAATATGACAGTTATTTTTATAAAAATATAATAATCTCAATTCTAACTTTATAAACAAGAGAGCAATGCGCAAACATGTGAACCTGAATGTCAAAGGTCAAAAAAGTGTTTTTATCGTGTTTCATAGGACTTGTTGAGGAAAAAATAAAGTAAAATCATTCTAGTAAATTCTTCCATCTATAAGTACTATAAATTTAAAATCGAAGTTGAAAAAAAGCGAACCAACAACAACAATGTGAGTGGTGACCAACATAAACAAAAATTTAGCAGAATGATTCATGCAAACTTTGTCTAAAAACAGGTTTAAATAATTTCATAAATATAAATTGCAATATTGTAATATTATATACATACAAGCTAACTTGAGTCAAACATCTACCGGTACATTAAAATGATTATCCAATCTTCAATTCCTGAAGATTATCCAATCTTCAATTCTATCAGATTATGTTTGAAAATAAATACTAAATAAAAAAGTGAAAATAATGCATCTAAAACGTTTTAAAAATAATAAGATTCCTAATATTATGGAATCAAAAGCGAGGCTTAAAATATTGTAATAATTCACCTTATAGTTGAATTGAGCATTGTATTCAGGATCATTGGCTGTGATATATCTTGTTTCCTCTGTAACAAAAATCAAAACGTTATTAATAAATTTACTAGTTTACTTGCATTATTTGTAAGCAAGGTTGCAGGTCATAACATAAAATAGGAAATAGTAAAGGCTAAGAGAGTAGTGTCGAGTAACCATATAAGCTATATAACAGACATTCATTTCAACGAGGAATTTAGATCAACAAATCCCTACCGAGGAGAAATAAGGAAGAAATTTGAAAGTATTGATAGAGGAAATTTTACTCTGTATTACAAATATTTTTACCTTTTTGGTATCATTGAAATGCATATATAGCCTATACACATACATTATACACTATTAAAAATGTACAAATTCCAGAGTACAAGTTGCGTTTATCGCCAGTAAATGTTTAATTAAAGATTGAATACCAAATTGCAAATAGACTTTCTGTGCATATTGGGAGAGAAATTAGGAGCGCAAAAATAGGCCAAGGGAGAAATGTGTCAAAACCGGTTGGGCACCACTGTCTTAGATGATTCTGATTCTGAAACAGGAAGTGTAAGGAAGACTACCATAACCTTAGCATGCTGAACAATGAATAGAAACTATTGACAAATTAGGAATTCCCCTGGCATCCTTATTACTACATAGGAAAATGTATCAATTCTAATATTGATTTTGGGTATGTACTAATTGGTAGTTGTGGTGTCTCTTACACTGTACAGCAGCCAATTAGTTTACACTTCTAAGTACATGTTGAATGACATTTTGTTTATATCATGAACTGTCATAATGATAGTCTGGAAAAAAAACATTCGGGGTGGCAAAAATGATTATTCTTCCAATTTGAATAATTTCCAAAAATAATATTTTCGAATACGGAATATCAAATAAATTCAATACTTGTGTATGTTTAACACAGTACATTCAATATTTGGTGTTACTTTGTATGCAGTCTCAGTATATTTAGTTAGGGTTAAAAACTGAATCCCATGAGAATGTCTTTATGAGATTGAACGCATATCAAAAGCGGCCATACCATTTTGGTATGCAATTGAGATCATGTTAAGCAAGTGAGATGACATACCAAAGTGGCACCAAATATCCAAATAGGGAAGAAATATATGAATTTAAGATAAACAATGTTTTGCAAGTTCTCTACTGAGTTACAAATGAGATAAAGGTCCTTCTGTAAGACACTTAATTCCTAAAAACACTAAATTTGGGGATAATTTGCAAAATTATGCCAAAAAGCAAAAATTTATAAAATCAAATTTAACTAGACCCAAATTAATTTCTGAATGTTCGATCCATTTTCAACATCCCTGCATGAAGATAAAAATGATTCGATATATTCTCTGTCAACGAAGTTGTAAAAATAGAAGAATCGAAACTATTTTATGAAAAAAAGAATTTATATAAAATTAAACCGAATCTGAATTATTTGAATAACCAGTTTGTTGTAAACTTCCATGCTTACATAATCAAAGTAATTGCTAATCATGAATTTGATGATTACAGGATGGAATTATGGGATTATTGACCCAATATCAAATTCCCTGGAGACTAGGAAAATACAGATGACGTACAGACGTATGACATCTAAAAGCAAGCTATGCGATGTATTTATCTGAAATCAATGTCTCATTCCATAATGAGATGTTTAATGTTCATTAGTCAGTGTGGTCCGAACAGTGAATCCCAGAGGTTTTTGCGTTCGTTACTGTGGCTTGATTGACAGCATGCGAAAGTTTTCTGCTACTCAGGACGAGTTTTTGATAATGATGCCCCTTTATGCCAAACTTCAAACATAATTCGGGGAATTATCGAAATAAAGATGTTATGAGGATGAATAAATTAAAGGATCAATTAAGAATGAAATGTTTGCATTTTTGCGCTAAATCACGAAATGACCGAACAGGAACATTAGCGGGCAAGGGCAGTCAGTCATTGCTAACTAACCATCAGCACAATCCATCACACAGATACGAGACTATACACATAACTCTAATTTATTTATAAAAACTTTAACTCTACAGCTCGGATCTTTTGCCTATTTCAAATTGTAAATACTTCAGAACTTGGAATGAAAATTATAGCAACAAAGTTAATAGGTAAAAAATTATAGAAATGAATAATATAATTATTACTGTGTTACCTGGTACTTTTTCAGGAAAGCAATCGCCCATGGTGAAGTGTCAGTACTGTATAATGTATTGCACGATTCGTTCCAAAATAAAGTAAATCCACAATACTGCTATATTATCCAAAGACGTTTTTGTCAAAATTATCCGATTCAGAGATTTCTTTTCATTTCTTAATAAACATGATTATGCCGTCCATATCCATTATCGGTACTACTACTGTACTATACATGTATATAAAAATAATGATTTAAATCATTCAGTCGTTCGTAGTCTAATTCCTGAATTCATATTCCAGTATCTTTTTCATTTATTTTAACCTGTAACTTTATACTGTTATACGTCAGTACAGCAGTACGGTACCGTACGTGTATTTCGATGCTCTGTAACGTCAGCTTGTTCACTTTACTAATTGTCTCATGTTACGAACCTTTTAAAAAATATCTTACATCCCTCTATTATTAGCATTCATTGTTTATTTTCTCTACATAAAACTGAACCGACCCAGCGCGAACTTCCTTGGACACCAAAATAGAACAGCACGGCGACCGCCTCGCAACGTGAACAAAATATAAATACAAAGTTCACGCAAAGACGTTACGTTACGCAAATCCCATGTGATGTCGATTTTAGGAGAAAATACCTAAACCTACATCGCCGAGAATATTAAATATCGTTCTGATATAAGGAAAAATAATATAACAAAGAAAAACCCCATACTGCTTTACCAAAGATTTACTATACACAATGATTCATTTAAAAATTGCTTCAGTTCTACACTAGAGTGAATAGCCTGAATAAACGTTGCATATCCCTATGGAAGTATTGTCAGAGTATTTTATTCACTGCAAGGCCGTTCAACTTCCTTTGAACGGAACTTGTCTCTAGCTAGACAGGGTATCGTGTATGTCTGGAAAGCGGATTATGCTAAGCCGATTTGAATCTTTCCTTCACTGTATATCTTGCGTATCTCTCGGCTAAAAAAGCTCCCAAAATGAGCGAATTTGAGATCGTTGAAACCTAGAAACATGTACGGTATTGTTAAAAACATTTCTATGTAAACATTGTAAAGTCATCGCTAAATCAGCTTTCTCGACACGACGAATATCTCCAACGTAAAAAGCGATTGAAAGTTAATCACCTATTGCCCGCAGACAATATTAATTATGTAAGAAAATGCCTCCCGGACGTTGGAGATAATTACTATCAGAAATATACCGGCATATCTTTTACTCGGCCGTCACCGTGTGACATGAAAGTACAATACGGATGCCCGTATGAATCGCCGCACAACACTTACAATGGCAGGTGACGCACCTGCAAAACGGAAGGGAAAGAAAAGTCCCCATCGTATAATAACGATTATGATATAGTAATACTACAATCTGACTACATTTTATATGATGTCCCATGAATAGAATATTTCATATACATCTAAGAGTAGATGAAAGCCGATACTGCCGTTTAATCATAGGATGGACTAAGCCCTCTAGTCTGGTTACCAGAGCAGGTGCAATGAAATACGTTTGGGAAGTTGACCGATTAATTATTAACTCTCTTTTTCCTAATGATATATATATTCGTACTACCATCCTTGGTCATAATATGACAATAATAGTTATTTTCGGACTATTTTACGTTTATGTTCATGTTTTGTGAAGTATTCCCGCACTAACTAAAATCATTTTTGGCTTCCAACTATGATCCGTGCTTGATCCGTCAAAATTTTTTTTTTTGTAAATTTTTATTCTACTACTAGGTGAATTTTATTTGTGTAGGTATTTCAAAGCTTAGAGATACACGAAAGTATTTGTCATTACTTCAAAGATAAGTCATTTGATCGAGCGGGAAACAATTTCGCGCACATAATAAACAAACAAAGATTCCAGACAACTATCGTGAACATGCTCTTACATATCATGGAATATTTCGCGTTTCGCTTCGCTTGCGAAGCTGAGTCTGGTTTTTCTGCAAAGGTGACGTAATGCTCTTTGAGCAGAGCGCTTAAATCTTGTTTCTTTGTAACTCGTGTTCATCGGAGCGATGAGAGTGTGGCACGTTCTCTCAAAATTTTTTGAAATTTCTCTCTTCTTACCGGGTAAGGTCGAACAGTTTGCGGATACGTCATCTGGGCGCGTTTTAGTAGGAAGACGCGAAAATAGGCTTTTCAAAGAGATATAAGGGGTGTTCCTGGCACGTTTGGTTAACTAGTCATTACATATTATAAAATGGTACAAAAAGTCGATTGTAACCAGCGGAAAAAGAGGGTTAATATGCACGTGCTTTGTTTGTGGGAGAAATAGTAACTGACCAGTGATGACGTGCCACCCTGCATCGGCGAAGAGTCCAGCAATCTTTTCGCATATTTACCTTTCCCGGGATTCGAATGGCAAGCATATTTCTTTAGCTAATAACCACATCTCCCATTCAAGACGGAATTCTTCTACAAGGAGAATTTTGTCGTTCTTGGGGAAGAATTTTGCTTCGTATGTGCTGTATTATTATTATTAATGGGGCTTAGTTCTTTATTATTACTTTTTTTGTTAATACTTATTTATGGGGGCTCCCGAAGTATGCGAACCAAGATGGCGGACATCGGAATGTAATATGTGTACTAGATTAGGGTTCGGCCATAATTTTAGGTATAAATACTACGGGAGACTCTTGGCTAGTCTTCGAACTGATAATAGGACTGAAATAAGGAAAATTGGAAAAAAATTATCGCCTAACCCTAACCTGTTGCCAATGTTACGTTCCGATGTCCGCCATCTTGGTTCGCATACTTCGGGAGCACCTATTTATGTGCACATTATAAACGGCACAAAAGCAAGGTGCGACTTGCGCATAACTCTAGTCAATGATCTAATAAATAAAGACTGGATAAACAAAGTAGTTTTTATGCATAGAAGTGTTCCAGAACAGGGGAAAGGAGGAATTGAAAGAAAAACGTGGAATCAACTGGCTTAGTACATACGCCATAGTTGAGCTGTGGGTATCATTACAAGTTTTTCCGAATCGAACAATAAAATGAAAACACCTGTGCAAGATTACGGTACGCATGCCGCAAGGCACGAATGCTCGATTCGACACTGAAATAAATCACTATAGATTAGAATTTCATTTCCCTTACCTCACTTTGAAGCTGCCATAATTAACATGTTAGTGATCTGTTCAACTAAATCCATTATCCTTAACTTATATTACACAGATGTGGGGTAGTGATCGACTGACATTTTGCATGTATATCCATGAGTTTGTAGGTAGATCTCGAACATTGGACACACACAAATATCACAAAAAGCAATATAAAAATCCAGCTTTTGACAATAAAGTGCAAATCGCAGCGAACCACATAGGACTAACAACAACAATGTAAGGTGTTGTTTTGGTTTGCGATATCAGCTATGTGTCTATCCAATCCAAGAACATATCATTGAGAAAAATCTACCAATGTATTTCGATTTTAAGAATATTGAGTGTTTCAAAATTTAGGGGGTGGTAGATATTTTCTTATTAGTGATAAAACTATTTGAAACTTATAAAAAATGTGTTATGTATTTTTGACTAGTCATCTGCGCCGGCGTATGAGCGACTTTCTGAATATTCGGATACATTTTCATTTACGTTAAGAATTAAAGTATATATATATATTAAGGCCGCGCACAAGTCACCTATATTCAATAAATATAGACGCATAAGATTGTAAGTTTCGACCTTATAAACAATACGTAACTACTCACACCCGGGGTCGGCAACCTACGGCCCGCGGAGTAATATCGTCCGGCACGCGAAGCTTCACTGGATTATAGCGACAAAACGGCGGTTTTGAAGATTAACTTCATAATCCACGCTCGAGGAGTTGATTATATTCTTCACGTAACAGAATTTATTGTGAGACATTATTGTGAGACATGAGAGTCGATTAAAATATATTATAACTTAATAATTCAGTGAACAGCTACTCGTTTAACGAACCTACAATTTAATTATAATCAGAAAAATGGCAACACGCAGAAAAGTTGATGCTGAGTGCAGGGGGTTCAATGGCGCAGAAAATAGTCGAATATAGCTTCTTGAGATGCAATAAGGAAATAAATTTATATTCTATTCGAGTGATGCATCACTACTTGATTTTTATAAAAAGTTATCTTCTTGAAGGAAAACTCTAAACCAAATTTGACAACCATGCATTCACATCGATGTTCGGAAGTACATATGCGTGCGAACAATTATTTTCGAAAATGAACTTTACAAAGAACAATCTGAGAACTCGGATTAGTGACACCAATTTAAAGAATGTTCTAATCTTGTCTTCATCCAGCGTGCCGCCTAAAGTCGAAAAGATCGCAAGCGTGATGCAACAACAAGTGTCACATTGAATGTCATTCGTAAATTTTTTTTCTTTTAGTAAGACGACTAAGTTGAGTTCACGTGTTGTCACAGTCTTCGCGCGCTGTTTAAAATCTAAAATTTCAACTTCTGATCTGTACGAAAAAACTGTGATTTATAGCCCATCCGTTCAATTTTACCTTGTATATATAAAAATATGTGCGGCCCGCCAAGACTTGCAAGTTACAAGCCTTAATTTTGACCCGCGAGCGACAAAAGGTTGCCAACCTCTGACTTACACATACATACAAGTTCGTTTACATTACATTTTTATTTTTGTAAACATGGCAAAATGAGGAGAAAAAGAAAAATGTAAGAAAAGTATTTTACAAGTTTATTCAAGACAAGAACATATAGAAATATCACCAAAATATCGGACAAAAATTATACATTTTTCGATTAAGGATTTTTTGAGAAAAAAATTATTGATTTGCTGACATCATGCAGGGTCAAAGGGCAAAGCGTAGATGGATGGGGTTTGTCATTTTGAGCAATGATAAAGCAAACCATAGTCCAATCAATCACTCATGCGAAACATACATTATTTTAAATTTTTCCACACTTTGCTTAATTTCCATCAACTAACATTGGTCATATTTAAGCAGCTCACTTCGAAATGTTGTTCAATAACATAATTTAGGATAAATGAAAACCCATGAAATTTAACCATTGGAAATCAACCTTCGTTCATTTTATTTTCAGAAAAAACGGAATATATTTGTAGAGAAATCATAATAGTTCCATAACAATACTTGTAAAATTGATTGTTACCACCAACATTCATGATTGAATGAAGTATTTTCAAACTGTATATAAACTATCAATAAATGCTTTATTTTGGTTAAAAAAATAGGTCTACCGGAATTACACTCTGTCCCAGAACTAACATTACAGATGTTGCAAAATCAGAAAAAATTATTGGTATAACAAAATTAAACCATTATATATTCGTATAAAAACTATTTAAAAATTACATTTATTTTTCAAAAAGAAATAGATGAAAAGCGACACAAAAACATCACTAACGAGCAAAACAATATTTTTACAGATTTTTTAGTAAAAAATAAACAAAAATGACGAATACAATCATGTTATATTTAATCTCAGCAAAATACTTTACTTCCTAAAAAAAATAAAACTCTGATGAAACTTATTAAAAAGTAGGATGAAGCCAGAACAATTCTTCTAGTATTCCTATAGTAAAAATTTCATTTTTTTTTGAAATTCACATTTCAAGGGCCCATAATAGGCCCTCTGTTATTTATAGCTTTCCAGGTCCTCATATAGAGCCAATTTTTTTGATTGAGGAAAGCAGACAGTCAGTGAAATTTGGATTTGGCAGTGACTTTTATGCGCAAAATTCCAGTGGACCACCTAAAAGCCGGCTCCCTTTTTGTCAATATGGTAACTTTGAATGTCACAATTCCAAGTTTTATTCAAATTTGATATTTTTGTAAAGCATACTTTAACAGTATAGAGTGTTACTAT
Source organism: Styela clava (assembly GCF_964204865.1). Taxonomy (NCBI): domain Eukaryota; kingdom Metazoa; phylum Chordata; class Ascidiacea; order Stolidobranchia; family Styelidae; genus Styela; species Styela clava. The sequence continues at coordinate 13,876,989 of NC_135264.1, forward strand.
GATTATCTATGTTATAGACATAGAATCGCCCTGGCTTAGAAAAGAATAAATGCTTTATATTGGCAATAAAGACATCTCAAAGAATTTAAAACTGATACAACCTTACAAAATGCGGAATAAGAAGATTCAAGAGTGCATTTGGGTGATAACAATTCAGAAATCAGAAAAAATCGTTAAAATGCTATCATTTTTTTTTATAAAAGTGTCCCAAAAACCATATTTTTCAATGTAATACCAATTTAATAAATCCACTAGAGGCAGTAACGATAAAATCTTAAAACAAACTATTACTGCAAAAAGAACGATATATGTGACAAAAAGAGAATGGAACAAGAAACACGATAAAAGACAATCAATTGGCAACCCCATTGGAATACTGGAATTTAAACTATTCAAAACAGAACCAAACAAATTGCATCTTGTTCCATTCAAATTACGAGGCACAAAAACAGGAGTGCAGTTTCAAAATAAAAAACAAAAACATAAAAACAAAAGCAGCCATATTTATGTCCGCTAAAAATGTGTCGAAACTAAAATTTGACGAGTATTATTTATAAAATCATCCTCACTAAACAAAAGTGCGACACCTCAAACGTTGAAACTTTAAATTGTGTACATAATTTAATGTCATGTTTGTCCAGCTGCTTTGAACAAGAAACAACCCGGCAAGGTTACCAGCTCAAAAATAATTTTTTTTTAAAAAAGAAACTTCATGATATGGCCTGTGAAAATCACCATTCACTGGACCCAAAGATGTTTTGTAAACCAGGAGTTCTCAACCATTAGTCTATCATTTAATCTTAGCGGGGGGCCAGATCAGTGGTTCTCATACGGAAGGGCGTGTCCCACAAAAAGGGGGCGGCATAGACAATTTTTGAGAGGGCGTGAGGCTAATTAAAAATAAAAATATTTGATCTTGGCCGCCTTATTTTGGATATTAACGTTCCATTCCACAAATTTTCAACGTGTTTTTTGAATAAAACATACTTTCACCTTACTATCTGTTATTGTTAGCTTATTGTTAGCTAGTTCTTCTTGAGGTGAGGTGTGAGAAAATTCTAAAAAGGGGGTTCGAAAAGTTAGAGGACCACTAGATATTTTCTCAGACGTCCTCTCACATTTGGCCATATACTTTCTCGTTTGCATAATTCACCTAGTGGTAAATACCCATGAGTAGTAGATTTACCCCCGGTTGAGAACCCTGATCTCAGTAGTATAAAAAAAAAAAACTTGAAAAATAAATTTGTATCTGTTACGCTTCACACAAGTTGAACATAACTGGAGGAATACAGAAAATCTATGTTGAAATTTGTTAATACAGCTTTTCCACTTGTACAGCATGATTTTACACTACTGACAGAAACATGAATATTAATTAGAAAAAATAAAATCTAAAAATATGAGAGAAATCTGGTTTTGACCAATCGTACTGGATTAAACCGGTCATGGCCAGATTGTACCAAAATTATTGTCTTTCATACTCTCATAAAGAAAATCTGTCTCAAATCATTTTCAATGAATAAAAGTAGATCAATTATTACTACTTGTGTACAAAATAAAGCAACTCTGACCACAAGTCATCTACACAAAAGTCCGCAAACAGAAAATCAACAGCATTCTGAATTCTCAATATCATATAAATGGCTCCATATTGGCAAAATTCCACTTCGTACTAGACTGGTTAAAGCTGGTCATAACCGGAACAATCCAGAATACCATCATGGCACTAGTGGAGTGAGTACTCATGAAAAAAAGTTAAAAAATAGAAAAATTGTCATCAATGTTGCGCCAGGCCTTCTGTCTCTTCCACGCTTCGTCGAACTGCGGATTGGACCAGACCGGACATCGCAGCGGCACGGACAAGTTCATATTTGACCTTTAACCTTTGTTTTTCACAAACTTTTTCAAGATGAATTGAGACGAAGGTCATCTTCCATCAACGGATCTTCTATCATTTTTGCGTCCAGCATTTGTAATTCTTCAAAGCCTATATTCACCTTCAGGTCATCTCCGGGGAAGTAATCATTGCCGAAATCTGCCATCCCAGACCCTGACATAACAACGGAAGTTGGGTATCCCGGGACCTCCCCACTCAGGCCAGATTTTTGGGGATCATCAACACCTGAAAAATAGAATTCGAAGCTTTTGTCTTTTTGAAGCTAAAAGTCTTTTTATGAAGTAAATCCAATAGAATCAGATCTCGGAATTATCATCTTCAGCCAAAACAAGCTGATGGTATAGATCAGAGCTGAGCGAGGTTTTTGTACCAATGGCCAAAAATTTTGCCCATCTGGACTGGTGAGCAATGTAAGTGTTACGCAAAAATTTACATTTTAAGAACAATATTTACAGTGTTTTACAAAAGCAAAAATTGAAAACAATAAGCCTCGTGCCAAAATTAAATTTAATCGCAACAAACTACTTGACCCATTTTCAGCTGAAACATGAAAATTTGGGTTTATTTTGATTGGTCAGCATCAGGCGGGCCAGATTAAATTACCCACCGGGCCAAATTTGGCCCACAGGCCGTTGTTTGCTCATGTCAGATCTAGATGTATGAATGGCGAATGAAATAGCAACCAAGCACCGCTTATCATAATCAACACTCTGATGACTAGAAAGAAGCTATAGGACAAAGGTATTTCTTACTTTAAACTAATAGTGAATGGGCTTTGTGAAGGCCTTTGCATGTGGCCCACAGAGAACCACTTCGCCCTGTGGCCCTCACGAGGAGCCAAGGTGCCAGTTTGAGAATCCCTGTCGTCTGAGACTGATAATTAAATTGGTTTTGCTTTTATGTTGCTCATAGAAATAAACTAGCATGATTTGTATAATTACCTGTAAATACGATGTCTGGTATTTTTGATGTTGGTGATATGAGGTTTTTATGGAAAAAATTATTGCTCCCATTATTGTAAGTGTGGATGCTGCTATCAGAACCTAAACAAAACGTTCAATTGTAAATGAAAGAATGAATATCAATAATCAGTTGTTTGACCAATTACAATACGTTCAATATGAATTGGTAGAACATCAACAGAAATGTTGAAGATAGTAATGCTGCACAACAAAACAACTAATAGTAAAAGCTATCTAACAGAAAATGACCTTGAATTTTATAAAATATTGACTTACGGGATAGAGTAACCTAAACAAAATATCAAGAAGCAATTAACAAATTTGAATAATTTATCATTCAACTAATCAAATACTCAGACGGTTGTGGAGTTGAGTAAATATATACCAGACCAAACTCTGAATACAAGCCTCAAGCTATTTAAAAATGACAAAAGTTTTGACTAACAACAGACTGGAAGAAAATTTGACTCTTGACTTGAGATCCCTAATTTTTCACCCCAAGGAATTGCCGTATGCATTCTTCAAGATCTGTTGAGGTTAGTCAACAATTTCTTATAAGGACTCAAGACTCCACATATTTTGAGAACAGCCCCCAGAACTCAAAGATTTTGTTCCCTGTTAGCACAAACCCATTTTAAAGACAAGTACAGTAAAACCTCCACTAACAGAAGACCCTAATACGAAATTTCGAAACATGTTTTTATATAAATATTGCGATTAACGAATGTTGTTATTAATGCCTGAAAATCCGAAATTTAAAAAAAACGTGCTGCAGGCCGTTTCAAGCAGACAAACAGCTCGGTTCGAAAGTGGCATGCCTGAGCTGTTCTGCCATTAGCCTGTTTGTTTCTCGCAGGTACGTACAATGCGTATCTCTCCGTTTCAGTTGCTACTGAATTTTCTGCTTACGAAAAGAATTAATTTGGTAAGTAGAGTATTCAAGCTTAATGATAATTGATAACAATTAAAAAACTATACGGATCTTTCTGCTTACTTCTTTGTTGCGGTGCTCCATAACCACCATCCCCTGAAAGAAGATGCAAACTCGAGCTGTAGACAGGAGGAGGCATCGATGTGTGTTGTAGACCAGACGAACACACAATATCATTTCCAACTACATGGAATTGCTCAAACTGAAAGAGAAGGAAGTAGAGAGAGGTTAAAGGTTACAGAATTTCTCTGTATAGTTAGCAGAAGCAAGCTGATAGGAACTTTTAAACTAAGATTGCGAGTTGAATATTCACCCTGTTTGAGAAATGACAATAACATATACACACAATAATTTGTTGAAAAAACTAGGTCGAAAACGTAGGTCTTGAAAATCAACTTATTAGCCGGAAAATACGGTACTTGCAAGTTGCAATAGCCAAAAACTTTCAATTTTGTTCCGACTGGGTGGCAATTTGCACAACAGATCTGATTGGTCAATTTGTATTGGACATCCCTGGTTTGAAGCAGTGCTCTTTATCCTGCTCCAGCATTTTGAATTAATGCCACTAGAATTCTGTTAGAGGAGAATTAGGTACTCCCGTAGTGTGTGTATCAGGTTAGAAACTTAGGGTTAGACCATATTTTTATTCCGATTTTCCTTATTTTAGTTCTATTACGAGTTAGGGGACTGTCTGTGTTAGCCAAGTAAATATACCACCTGCCCATAGGTTTCAGCCCTTTTACGCAACTTGATGTGAAGTAGGCGAACAAAATTAGTTACCTCCATATTAACGCCAAGAATTCTAATGCTGATAATGAAAAAAATGAGTTACCTGGTGTTGTAATGGCTGCATACTTGTGAGATCTGTTCTGTAATAAGCTTCTGATAAAGCAGGATTTGTAGTTGATGTTAGTTCAGGTAAATGCTGAAAAATAAACATAAAAATCATGAAAAGAATAAGACAAAAATCAAACTTGATACATTATTTAGGTAATGACACACCGCGATGCTGGGATACATGGACACAAGGTCAAAAGAATTGTACTGAATACCATATGATGATGTACCCACAAATTATGGAAACAAGCAAAATATAGGGTGAAATATCGACAGACTGTGACAATGTCACGACATTCTCATCAGGAGTGCAGCCAGTGGGGAGGTTAGAAGATATTTGAAGTAGGACAAGTAAATATTCACCAAATGACGTTTGGCAGAGGGAGGCGTTAGGTTCTCTGAACTCCTTACAAAATTGTGAATTGAGCTTTTTTAATTTCACCTAACCCTCTTAATACAAAAAAATCTTGGCAGCACCCCTGATTCTCATTGATATTTGAATTTTATATCCTTGATATCCACTAAGAGAATAACTTGAAAAAGATTCATAAAGATTCTAAACAACTTTGGAACGTAGTAAATACATTTTCCCAATTATCAAAACAAGGTGAATTGACTGGTCAAGACATACACCCAGAATCACAAGCAGAGCTCAATTCATTGAATCACTTGTCAAATTATGGATACATTGACTAGTCCATCATCTGTCATTCAGTAAATCAAAGTGTAAATTGTCATATAATGTACAATATAGCTATAAGAAACATTGAATAAGTCTCGCTGCGATTTTACATAAATTCGCCGTAAATCATAATTGTGACACACAATGGATCATGGTTATGGTTATTACAGATCAATAAAATTAATACACATGTATGGAATATCAGCAGACATTAAATCAATTACCAAGCCAAACAGAAAAGTTTAGAAGGTTATAAGTACGTGAATATGAGAAAGTTAGTTCGTAATATAGTCATGTTTTTATGTCTTATACTGCACAGGTATGTGTGACTATGATTTCATCATAGATGATTTGCTGTAAAGTTTAGAATAAAAAGGATTTGAGAAATTGTGATGTCATAACAGGTCATAGAAAGGTCTACAACAAACCGAGCATTTTTCAATAAGTTCTGCCAATTAGTTAAACTGGATCACACATATGTTTATATGGTTGAAATTAAAGCTGTTTTAAATAAAATTTCCCTTTCAAATATGACACACTTGCATACAATGATCACATTGTTTATTCAAAATAAAGTTTTCGAAATGCACAAAGAAACCTTTCTACCAATGTTAGAGCAATGACAGAATCCCAAATTAAATTGTCAGAAGAATATGGATAAGTTAAAGCAAGATGGATGTTGCATAAAGTAATAGAACATTCAAATCATGAATCTAATTTTATTACTAATTGGCAAGGTAGTTGACTGTTAGTCAATAGCCTGTTATATATAATTCCATTACTGCCATTATGATACAGAAAACAGTGCACTCCTGTAGTGTGTGTACCAGGTTAGGGTTAAGCCAGAATTTTATTCAGATTTCCCCTATTTTAGTTCTATCACGAGTTCGAGACTGTCTGTGTTAGCCAAGTGAATATACCCGCTATAGGATTCAGTCCCTTTACACAACTTGATGTAAAGTAGGCGAACAAAATTAGTTTCTCCCATAATGGTAACACAATTACAAACTTACATAAAGGAATGCAATGGTTAACATAAACAGTAATTTATGCCACGATGATAGGATAACAATATTCTACAATAATAACTACACTACAGTTTCCGTTATAATTTTCTATTTTCTCACTATATTAATTTTTAATTCTGAAATAAAAATTGACATCGCCCCAGACAATTTTTTCCCTAAAAGACAAATGAGTCCAATAATAATAACCAATCCAGAAAATTTAGAGTGTCAACCAAAGTATACAATCACTGTTGAATTACCCAAATACATGGTCAATATCCAATTAGACTTATAATCACTTTCTTACCTGTATAAGGAAGTTTTATTGCACATAGATTTATCTTACAAAAAATACAACTATCACATTTATGTGCAGTCAATGCATGGAACGAATTAGGAACAGAATGAGTCAGGCAATATAAAGATGAATCAATGAGCAATGATTGTAATCAATAGTATTGTGAACATGTCGTGACTCGAAGTTGAATGGTAAAAAAGAAATGGAGATTTATGGTAGTAGACTAGTAGTATAGTATTATTCTCACAAACAAAATAAGTGATCCTATTCAAATACTGTATATAATGCAGTATTATGATATAAATATAAATCCAATCAGGGATGTCCATGACAAACTGTACTCAAATTCTTGATTTCGGAATTATGAGGAATTTAAAAAATTATCGTTTGGAGTGATTATATTCTCACAGTATGACCAATAAGGGCTTATTTAGTTTTTGTAAACTGCAGAAAAATAGAAAGCCATTGTTAAACATAACTTTTCATTTGATCAAATGTAATATCGCAGAGCCATTCTAGTTGGTGAATGATTACTGAATATGTTTAAAAATTAACAGTTTTGTATTTTTGGTATGTAAAATTGCAATCGTTTGAACCATATAGTAACAGTATAGTCTAAAGCAGGGGTCGGCAACCTTTTGTCGCTCGCGGGCCAAAATTAAGGTTGCAAGTCATTGCTGGGCCGCACATATTTTTAGAAACTGAACGAATGGTACTTTTTTTAATAAAAATCAAGCAGTGATACATCCCTCGAATGGAATATAGATTTATTTCCTCATTGCATCTCATAAAATTCCATTTGAATATTTTCAGCGCCATTGAACCCTTTGCACTTAGCATCAACTTTTCTGCGTTTTGTCGCCATTTGCTTTATTATAATTAAATTATATGCTCATCCAACGAGTAATTGTGCATTATATACTTGTTAGGTTATAATATAATTTAGTCTAAAGAATATATTCGTCAAAACGGATGTTTTGTTACTATAATTTAGTGGAGCGTCGCGGGCCGGATTATAGTGCTCCGCGGGCCGGATCCGTCCCGCGGGTCGTAGGTTGTCGACCCCTGGTCTAAAGCCACATATTCCTATGCCTAACCTATAGGCAATTTTATTAATTTCAACAAACTTACAAATTTTAGTAACTGGAAGGCCAAGATATCAAAGTTTCATTTCATGAGTAAACAACAAGAGTGACCAAAGAATATGAATTATAGGGATTCTGTATTCAAACTTCAGTAAAGAATAATTCAAAACCATATGGAGGTATGCGGTCGATAAAGTACAATTTTAACGAAAAAAACTTTGACAATAAAAGGAAGCTTGACCACCAGTTCAGTGGAAGAAACAATAGGATAATTAGGTTGATTAATAAAGTAACTTCCTGAAATAGGATGCACGAATGTTCAGATTACGATAAATTCCCTTTGCAATTTTAAAAATTTTTAAAACTTTATGAAAACCCTATATTTCAAACGGCTCATGATTTCAGAAACTGAATAAAATTTTCAGTATCGTTGGTCGCCTCTTGAAGATTCATTTATTATACGGAATGTTCATTACAAGACCACAGAGTTTCATAAAACAATGGTGGGGCAATACGAAAACCAGAACCTGTTATGAATGCACTACAAAACAGCTGATCAAAACAAAGCTTTTCTCAGTATCACGGTATTCAATTTCAAAATGTAATTTTTGTGCTACCATGCTCAAAACAATGATGCGAGTCTCCATTTAACAAAAAGGGCCTACAACTACTAAAAAGCCTAGGTTAAATTAAGGTGTGGCCAGCGGTTTCACCCAGTTATTTGTATCTGGCCCTCTTGTATTAAAGGTTGCACACCCCTTCGTAAAGTCATTATTAAAGGTATTTGTAGAAGTGAAAATATAAATGATAATTATATATTTTTTTACCTGGGGTGATGCACTGGGCGATAAGCTCCCGTGGGAAGTTGGTGAAGTGGGAGATGTGATGGGGCTCGTCATATTTGGCCCGGAAGAATGCCTGTGGCCCCCGATTTGCTGCGGATGTGGTGGATTTGGATATTGTCCAACTTTCGAAGCTGCATTTACATCGACACGGAGTACAGGATGAGCACTATTGACAGCTGAATAAAAAAAGATAAACATGAAAACGAATAGGAACACCTCCGAATCGATTCATAATTCCTAGGTTTAATGGTAATTACTGGTAGGCTAGTCATTGGTGTTTCATGTCTATGACTTTCATCTGCTGCCATAATATTTCAAAAAGAGTAATAAATGTTCAAGTCCCAATTCCCAAAGCAAGGCCTAAATGGGGGTTGGTGTAATCTGCTATACTACGGCTTTTGTAGTGAATTTTACCCCCAAAATATGATGGAGTGTCTCCTATTTCACAATTCCTGTTATTTTCTCAGGCCTGAATATTGTGAAAGATCTACATCTTTATTGTAGTCTTTACGGTTCTAAATACTGTAAAATTCCATTTATTTCACAGGACTAAACAAAGTGAAATTATATATTTTATTGTCTCTACAGTTTTAAATGCAGTAAGTTTTGACTTAATTTACAGTTTAACTGTAGTGAGACCTAACTTATTTCACAGCACCAAATGTATTAAAATCCTGTTCATGTCTGGACATAGGGAAATTCCATATTATTCACAGCCCTGATTGCAATAAAATATTAACTTTATTTACAATATTAAATCAAGTAAATTTCCACCTATTTATAGTCCTTTAACAGTGAAAATTCAAACTTCGTTTCAGTCGGAGTTTTACATAAACAGTAAACACCAAATTAAACAAACACTATTAAGCTCTTCTTTATACCAACTTAGAACTAGGATATAAAAGTAATCTATTGACCAATCCCAACCAAATTGTGATGTAAAAATAGAACTTTACAAGTGCGTATATTTGAGGAAAAATTGTTCAAAACAGAATCAACAATAGTATAACTGAGCGACAGGCCATAAAATTTATGAAGATAGTAATCCAATCTACACGGGCTGTTAACAGGGTTGGCAGAAATGAAACCGTTAATAAAAATAGGCATCGATAAATGGTCTCTATCGTCTCTCGAATTAGAATTGCTCTATAGAAAGCGGTTTTATTTTTAGGGCAGTTAAACAATATGTGTACCGACAATCATTTGCATATACTATTCCATAATATATATTATAAAAAAAATTTTAAACAAGGAATCTCAAATATGTTTTGAATTTAGGCTTTCCCAATCATATTCTATTATTATATATTTATACGATTTGAAATTAAATGCTTTGCTATTAACTTGAACAAAATAACAATTTAAAATACAAACAGTATATATTTTTATATTATGAAAATCAAGAACGTAATTACGGATTAAAATTGAATGCATTTGAATGCACAACTTTTTAGACTTGAAATTGTAATCAAATTCATTTTCTTGGACCCACGCCTCATAACGAACAAGCATTTCAATCCAATATTTAGATTGAAAATGCCAAGTAATAAACAACTTTCCCAATATTTCTGCTAAATTGAAAAGAAAAATCATAAATAAAGACACTTGGATTTAATAAAAGAAATACAAACCTTGATGTAGATGTTGCTGCATTTGACGATGCAGTGGACCCTAAAATAACAAAAATTGTTACTAACACATTTCCTTTCTAATAAGAACAAAATATTCAAATAAACAGTGCTAAGACTATGTTAAAACTTACTGAAAAACATTTCCCTCCTAAACAGATAAAAATATTCAAATAACTAGTGCTAGAAATAGTATGTTCAAATTGTTTGAGAATTTTAAAAAATTCTTCTCAAAATTCATTCCAATAACTTTTGATATTATTCCAAATGTATCAATTTTTTAAGGCAACCCTTTTTGTACAATTAACCATCTCTGTCAGAGATAACCACATTGCAAATCAAGTCCTATCACTGTAGCAAACAATGTCAATGCTGTGCTTCAGGTTTGTTGAAAAAATGGCACTTTAGCCTGGCGGAATGCCACAAGATCGCAAGCTATACTCAGAAAAAGTGAAGTTTGGCATAAAATACGGAATGTAATACCAAAAAATCGACAGCCTTCTGGCGAAATTAATTAGCTCATTATTTTTTTCCCAACAACAATCTGACTACAAAATGATAATGACTTTATAACTTACCGGTCCACCAGGTCCAGTAAGAGGGTACGCATATGAATATGGACTCCCGATTGGGGGACTTTTCAAGTCTGGCTTAATCCCAACAATTTTTGGTGATGGAATACCTGTGAAAAGAATGAAGATATAAGAGAAAGATTAAAGAAAATATCACAAAAGCTCAATGTAAATAAAATCTTTCAATTTTTTAAGTAATATAAACTTGTTTCTATTTGTAATAACTGTCTGTTGTCTATAAAAACATCTTTGTATTGGATCAGTGATTATGACGATATAACAGTATAACAACGGTATTGTTAGTATAACCTTCATAAACCATAATTTTCATTGTTAAACACACAGTTTGGGGCAATAAATTTCGGTAAAAAACCCCAGATTATCGATATTTGGACATCAAATTTGGCAAAAGTCAAAAACAAACGATTTGTTGACTAATAAAATGTTCTTTCTGTATGATTTATGACAAAACAGGAAAAATTATCAGTTTTAGAGCAGCGCCGAAAAACAGATGCCGTTTTCCAAATCAGAGAATTTTTTTTCTATCTATACCAAATATGTACCAGGGATAAAACAGGCTCAAAATACCAGCTTTGTCACCATACAAGCTTAGCAGATCGTACATCAATTTTTTGCCACCGTAATCTTTTCCATAGAAGGTAATTATTAATCTGAGATAATGCTTTGGGTTGTAAATCAATTTAAAATGATAATAAACATAAAGTAATATATTTTTACCAAGAAACATTATTATTTCGTTATGTGTTTTATAGGCTTTTTCTAGCAAAACAAATTTAATCATCTCAGAATATAATAATTAAGATTTCAATTTTACTTTATAAACATGGAAAGAGGGTTAAAAAAAAACTTTGAAAAATATCATCCATTTTGGCTTGAATTTAACAGCATTAGAATGAAAAAATTAGCCATATCTCCATTTCGAATATCAGAATTATATTGTTAATTTTAGGAAAGACATCCCCCATATTGTTATTTATAGTATCTACTAGTAAGTATGGCAATAAAACATACCAATGATCTTAAAATAATCGTACCATGCTATGTTTGCGAGCACAAATAAATCACAAATGGAATTATGCAATCAATTAACGCAATGCAATTAGCCATGCATGTAATTGGTAAAACATTTGCTGGACACAAGCATGCTATTAAGAAAAAAAGTAAATCAACCTGAAAAGCATTAGCATTATAAATAAAACTATTGTTAATTGTAGACTATCCAAGTCACGGTTTCCCAAACTTTTTGGGGCGCAGACCACTGTTTATGAATCTTATTTATGACGGGCCGCTATCAGTATCAATTTATGTGCCTAACCTGAAAGTCTAAATCAACACATGCTATCGTTGAATACTGGCAGGCTAACGACAATTCGATAAGATTATGAACTATTTATATACGTTTCAGACCCTTTTCATATCGTTGCGGACCCCCTGTGCAGTCATCATTGACCCCCAGAGGTCTGTGGGCCCCAGTTTGGGAAACCCTGATCTACGTTATATACTTCTGATACTATCTAGAAAAATTCAGTGGTCCCAAATACATAGCATCAAAAAATCATAATCAGGAACACTGCTTAGCTTACAGAATATTAATGTTAATTATATTAAAAAAGCGCTATTAGGTTACCCTACATTATCTCTATTATTATGGACGAAGTATTACTCATTCTTCATTACACAAAATTTGTTGAGTAACGTTATGTTACATTTTCAGCGCTCTTAGACCATTATTTTTTATAACAATAAGAATATTTTTCTTGGGGCTGATTAATAAAACTAAGCATAAGAAAATATCAGAAAAAAAAATTCAGAATTGAATGAAACGTTCGATAAAAATATCTTGAAAATAAAGTACCGGTAATCGTTTGTTGTTGATTGAATAGCAGTGATTTGAAGTCTTTCCAAACTTAATTCGTTAATTTTATTTTAGTATTTGCTTTCTCAAAAAACAAACAAATTTTTTTCACAATATCCTGTTATACTATAAAAACTATCCAGAATATTAATAAAGCCAAAAATTGTTAAAAATAATATCGCCTAAAAAAATTTGAATTTACAAGTAAAACTTACCATGAAATTTTACTCTTCTGTTCTGTTCTTGTGAGCTCAAACTGAGAGGGCTGGGTCCATTGTGCGTATGTCTACGTGAACGGTTGGGGCTCGGTAACCCTGTGTGCCCGCAAAGCAAAAATTAGTACAATTCACCAACATAAAAAACGGGGTTAGTGTACCACATTAACCACCAGGAAATCACAAAAATACATTATTGGGGAGGCCGATCAAAATAAAAAAATAAGAATCATGAATAGCAAAACCCAATTCTAACAAACAGATAAGTAAGCTACAAATTTATAATAATATATTTTAAATAACTTGCCAAAAAGAAATCACTATTATACTTTATGTGCACCTCAAAAAATAAAATTGCCTTCAATTATAACATGGAATTTTGAGAATTTTTAATCAAGATATAAGAAGGAACAAAGAAAATTAATCAAATAGCAATATCTTGGGATATTTTAGAATGGATTTGCACGTTAGTGAGACAAATCTAGTTATATATTAGGAACAGAAAAAACCCAATACCGTCCGCTTCTTATTGAGTTTAACACCAGTTTGCAATAAAAAAAAAACACTAAAAAATCTTATAAAAGTCATTATAAACTAACACTGCATTACTTTTTCTTCACAATACAAACAATTGGGTGAATTCCAATATTAATTTTTTTTACAACCATATCCGTGATTGCGTTTAGCATAGCGATGTCATTGCATTATTTTTATGATAATAGTTAGTTCACAGACGGAATACGATATAATATGGATCTCCGTATTGCTGGACTTATTTATGATTATCACTATGGAATATGGACATAACACTGCACCACAGTTGTCCTAATTTATAGCGATGTAATAGTATGCTTTTATACCAAAGAAAACTTAACAAATGGGACAATTTGTATATTTTGAGAATTATGGATAACAAATTTATTCACAGGATCTGTTCAGATAGGAGTTTTTATTCAATGAAATATGAATGGAAAACCTAAATAAGTGACATTGAAAATTTTTTGGAATAAAAACGGCAAATTATTTTAGATTTTTCATTTAAACAGATAAAACAATTTTTCGAAGTCAGAGTTCATCCAAGGTCACAAATTCTTGAGCATCTTCGTACATTGGCCAGACATTGAACAAATATGACATCTATCTTCCATACTTGATTGGTAAATAACTTGCGAGGCAGACCCAAAACAATTTCAGTCACGTATTGTTTATAAAGCCTTAACGCAAACGAGAGTATGCATGACTAAATTATTGGGAGAAATGTGATTATGGAAAGTAAAAAACGCACGAATTGTTGCAAGGAAAGCCTGATTTAATGGTGCACAAACAATAGTGCCATATACAAACAAAAAAACTTTTATTAGGAAATTCACGATTTCTTGGGCTCAGTAATTCCTATGCCATGTTACATAATTATAATAACAAAAAAGGTATACAAAAAATTGGGCAAAAATAATTGAGAATTTTGAACTAGACAAACAATATTAATTGAAGTCAGTTCAAAAAACTAATCAATCAATTTAGGCAGCAGATATTCTATCAAAGAGTATTGAGAAAAGGACTTCTGTCAAGAAGAGTCTGACAAAAAATTGATTACAATCATACCACCAATCAGACAAAAAGATAGATCGAACAAAGGCAAAAAATAAGTTTAACTCCTATCAAGCTTGGAACAATATAAATAGACATGGTTATAGTAATCGAAACATTTCATGAACCTGCAAGATGACATGATTTTTCGTTTCATATGAACTCTGTAAGAATTTCATCCTAGACGACTGAAACGAAAGTGAAACTACGCTATTCAAAGTCATAATAAAACAGTGCTTACAGGATTTTCTTCTTGCTCAGACATGGTACGACTTCTCTCGGAGTGAGCGAGTTAAATAAAAAATTTCTCTTTTGGACACTTGAAGAAGCATCATAATCATGAATTTCTTTTTTCATAGTCATTAATAAATAATTATAGTTATTATTATGACTATTTTGGAGCAGATTAAAAAAAAAATTTTCTCTTCTCAATTATAAAATTATTATTTTTTTTATTCTGACCAAAAGCACTACCACTAAGAACTCAAACTCTGAGGGCTAAATAATGTCTTTTATGACTATAGCATCTTGTTTAACTATTTATAAAATGTAAAAATTTTCTTGGAATTTTTAAAATATTTAGCCCATGTGTATATCTGGAATTTCTTCCACTTTGCGTATCAAAACATTATTAAATATGCAAATGCAAATAGCTACTCATTTCAAAGGATTTGGATGTCTAGTAAATGCTAAAAAATACTAACCTTTAACCTTATTTCTTAAGCTTCGTCTCGTCTCTTTTCTTGGAACATCCTGATCGGAAAATACTTTCTGTTTTCCTTTCTTACAACTATTTCTCTGGCAGGAACAGCTACTAATATCAACTGGTTCTTTGTGACAATCATCAACATTTTCTTCATGACTTCCTTCTGAGAGTCTCTCTATTCCATTAGCACAATTTAGAACTGCACTACGTAATTTAGTTCTCTCAATTTTTTTCCTTGTATAACTGTTCTCCTCTTCTAATATAGAGTCTAGTTCTTTCAAAATTCTACGAATTCTGACTGAAATACTACAACTGGTATCTTTCTCCATCGTGTTGTCTGCTAAAAAATATTGAGTCAACTATACAACCTCAGATTATCTTTCTATTTGAAATTTAGAAAAAAAACTTTCCCAATGATAGATAAATATATTTCAAAGAAATTTGCTCAATGTAAGATCGACCCCCTTTACTTAAAAAGCAAATCACTGTATTAGAAAAAGTTAATTCAATTCCTAAATTAAATTTGAACACCGTATACATACAGATTGTTTTGAATCCAACTTTACCTATTGCACAATATTACCATAATGAGTGTACATAATAGTAATAAAAAACCACACACAAAAGCCACTTTGGTTGGTAAATATTAGGACAAATGGCACATTATCACCAATAAGAGTAAAGTAACTCTGACACCAATACGATTTAAGAGAGCTGATTTCAGTGAGTCAGTTTGGATGAGTGATTTCGAAAACTTAACAGCACCCAATCAAATAATAGTAAAGGCAGAGATAAAATCAAACAAATCACATATATACCGGTAGATGAAAATGGACCTAATCGAATAACTTTTGACATTATTTGGTGCTACTGTAGCGAGTCTAGGTCTACCACCGCATAGAGCGAGATGTAACTCAAGATAGCACTTTAGCGTGGGATTTACTTCCCTAATAAAACCCTTTGCTTCTATGCATTTAATTTAGCAATAAACACTTAATTTGTACATATTTTTGAAATAACTTGGTAATTTTAACTATTATAACGGTATACCTCATAGCCTACTGCATTTGGATAGCCAATATATGGTAGTTGTAGTAACGCTATAGCATCCTCCCCTTAGTTTAATATTACAGGTACCAAAATCTTAGGTAATATGAATTCTAATATAATATAAGGACTAAAAAATTAAAAAATTAAGACAATAAAACTATGTATTTATGAATGAACCAACTTCAGTAATCAAGAAAAAATCACAATATAAATAATATAATGATTTATTGTATCACAAAATCAATCGATAAAATCTGAAAAATTTAAAATCAAATTCTCAAAAAATTGTTGTGGACTTTTCTACATACAATACACAATATAGCCAATACATTCCCATGCAGTGGACAAGCCTTCTAGGCATTGCTAAAGATTCACTACACCATGCACACATGCGACAAGTGCATTACAAAACAACCCACTACGTTATAAGAAAGTTTCTAAGTTGCTACGTTATAATGAACTTAAAAAGAGCCACCCCACGATAAGGCAAAATATTCGAATATCAAATGGAATATTGTAATGGCTTTCAGTTTCAACTATTCAAATATCTGATAACAAGTCAATTTACTTTGACATGGCACTGGAGCTAACATGAGCGAAAGCGCAAGAATTTTCGCAAGACTCTCGCAAGCAGACCGAAAGTGAAAAATCTAATATGGTAGTCGTCATCTTTATGATATGGTGTGTCCTTGTCTAATTTCATTGTCAATTTGATATCGTTTAAATTTGTT
Source organism: Styela clava (assembly GCF_964204865.1). NCBI lineage: Eukaryota > Metazoa > Chordata > Ascidiacea > Stolidobranchia > Styelidae > Styela > Styela clava. The sequence goes on from NC_135264.1 coordinate 13,893,898, forward strand.
AAAAAGAAATAGCAAGCAAATTTAAAAACAAAAGTTTGCGATCAGTTTTGAGAATAATTCAGAAACATCAACAAATTTTGCCTACCCTAGAGATAATTTTTATCAATTCAAAATAGGCTATATCGAACTACCAGTAGAAATAACAGCATTCAGGTATAGCTTGCATTAGAATGCGCGAATGATTCATCACCAGAAGAAAAAAACAATTTTTTTTGAATCTATTCATAAATATTTTCAGTATATGAATGCATTGTCATTGAAATGGTATTATGGAACTCCATAAGCGCTCATGTGCATGAGTAAGGATGCCTATATACGGCAATTTAAAGATCTTCAGGACTAATATTAGTTTCTGAACTGTTTTTCCGCCATGTGCTTTTTTTCAATCTTGATTTTTACCACAAGTATAATATGCAATATACAGGGTGTCCATAAAGTCCCTTTACAATTTCAATTTTGTTATGAAGTCAGTTCTCAATACATATTAACCAGGTTTGTTATTTTTTAATCAGTAATTGTTTAATAAGTATTTTTTCTTCATTTAGGAGAACCAAAACAAAATATGGTATTGATAAATTCCCTTTGCAATTTTGAAATTTTTTAAAGACTTTATAGACATCCTATATTACGATATGAAGTGTAAGAAATAGTATTTACACCAAAAATTCCCTCAGTGTCAAATGCAATTCACTGTGACAAAGAATCATACTAACTGATAAGAATAAAACAATGTCTCACCTCCTCCTATGTGTGGATTCATGTTTGATGCAGAATTGATATTCCCTGTACTTCTTGCTTGGTTATAAAGCATAGAGGCAGGTGTTTGTAATGAACCTCCTTGCTGATTCTGAACAAATAGAGAAAACAACGATGAAGTGACAATAATATTACGATTTTTTCAATTAATCAAGGAGACTAGAAACAAGGTTTCTAAGATTGTGCCAGGGTAGTTTGCCCCCTCAATAGGTTGGCAAATGAAACTGAAAATTCATAAAAAATTTCGCATTTCAAGACTACTAAAGCCAAATTAACTAATCCAAATGCATACTAAATAATATTATTATACATGTAATGCAAAATATATTGTATATTAGAATATGGTCAACAAATAATTTGGAATGTATTTGAATATTAGATTCATATTAGACAACTCCTTTCAGCTTGGCCCATGCTTTGCTATGAGTTTTTATAGAAAGATGGACTGAGTAATGTAATGCTATTTCGACTTTTTTCGAGATATCTAGCTCATCAGATCTTCATTGTTATCAAAATAATTTCAAAAACACGGACCATGAAGAATGTGAATCATCATTTGAGCAGCAAATATAAATATCTGTCCGATAAATAAATACGCAATTGGGAAAACAAGATGCAGTGCAGTGGCCAAATAGTCAAAATAGAACATGATACAACAATTAAAAGCAAAAAAGAAATATATTATGTCAGGCCTCTTCAAATCATTCTTTAGTAAAAAAGTATTATGATGGAGAAGTCCAGAATAAAGAAATTAAATCTAATCAATTGTATCTGATATTTATACTTTTTAAATGGTCAACTTAGCAGCACAAATAGCAACATTCTGGGACAGATCGAAATGGAACAGCCAAATTACACAATACTATAAAGAGACATTTTTTTCTAAACCTTTATAACACATATGTATATTCAATACACATTCAATATTTAAATGCTCTAGTTTCAGTATATTGTCTTTGGAATCAAAATAATTTCAATTCATATTAAAAGTCAGATTACGGTAAGTTCAACTTTCACATATATCGCTAATATAAACATAGATAAATAAATATACCTGAGGCATTTGTTTTTGCTGTTCATCATAATCAATTGGATTTGGCAAAGGAGATGGAATATGGAGATTTGTTAAATCTGAAAGAAGTCAAATATAGTTAGTTAAGCATTAATTTCTTCAATTTAAAATACCATGTATATGGAAGATTGCTCTTAAAGTGAATCAAAAAGAGGAGAGTTAATGAGAGAGTAATTAAACCACAGACACATTGACAAATTAACTTTACAAAGTAGAAACTTAAATCAAACTGCTGATAAAGTTAAGTACATAATCAGTCTCACATCAGTCAGTGAACCACCAACTTTTATAATATGGACATGAAACTAGCTACCAGTCAGACGTTGAAGACAATACTGTGTATGCCAGCCTTCTTTGATAGAATATTAGGCATGCATAGTTAGCTCAATTTTTTTCTATTTCTGTATCAGGACTTTGATCATTGAAACCAATAAAAATGTGAAATTCCGACTCCTAGGTAATCCAGACTCTGGATAATTCAAAATTTTGAGTCCGACTGAAATTGGCCAAATTGCCAAACTCTGCCTACACAGCCCTGGTCTGCTCATCAGATCTTCATTATTATCAAGATTATTTCAAAAACACGGACCATGAAGATATAAGTTCATCATTTGAGCAAATAGAAGGTGATTTTGGAATCATATTATGACAGGGCATGTATTTACTGGAGTTGGACCAGGAGTCGTATTTTCAAACTCCCAGAGATAAAGTCGAAATCCTGAATTCCCCAAAGTCAAAATCTCAGGCATCTAACGGTGATAAAGAATGATTGAATGATAATTTCATATGACAAAATTTTTTCAAAATTAGATCTTCTCGGAGTTCAAAGTCAAAATTTTGTACAACCAGGAGTTGATTAGAATTTTACGAATCCCAGTTTGCAATATAGAACATAATTAAAAAATAACAAACATTTCGGTTATGAACCAGTGTAAATGTACTGATATTTCACTTGTAATTCATTCCTCAATGGTCATGTTAATTAAGCGTTTTACCTGGCAAAGATCCTGTGTTATTTCCGATCTGAGTAACGTGTGATAGTCCTGGTTGGTTGGTTGGTGTTGGTGGCATTCCTTGCCTGTGGTTTGTACATTCCGCTGTGTTTTGTAGAACACTGAAAACAAGTAAAGGAATAAGTAATCATTGCTATGATAGGCCATGGTATCAACCAGTTTTGACCAGTTTCCAAAAGTTTGGTTGAAACCAGAATTTACCGAATTCGTTAAACAATGTTATGGAATTGCTGTGGCCCAAACCCACAACGTATAATTATTGTAAGAAGGTTGCATTGGGTTAAATCCTGAGCAGAGGAACTTCAGTAAAGCTGATTCCCAACTGTTTGCTCATCAGATCTTCAATATTATCAAGTAATTTCAAAAACACGGACCATGAAGATAGAGATTCATCATTTGAGCGGATGCAGACGACTCGGGAATTCAAATAATAGAATTTCTGAGTAAATCCTTAGAGATTGTTTTGAATATGATATATCGGATATCGAATATTTGAAGTAAACATTGTTTTTGTTAACGGTTGAATGAAGTCAATTTTAATGCTTATATTAATATACTTTCATATGAAAATATTCTAATTTATTCCCAAATCATAAATTACTTTATCAAACATATCTGAATATTTGATTCGTTTTGGACCTCCCTGGGTCCAGGTATGTCAAATTTTGGATTAATTTCTATGAATTTCAAAAGTGTTCAAATATTCGAGTTTTTTTTAGACATCCCCGTAACTTTTTCACAGCATGTAACGCATAGTAGATTAGTAGGTATACATTTATTACAGCATTTTTCTACAAATGAGGTGCCTCATCATGGGCCATATTTTTAGCGAGTACCTTCAGGCACAATGAGAACTAGCATAGTGTATTTCCGGTCTGGACAATAGAAAGTAAATAAGTACTCCAAAGTCTGTAACTAATACTTAGGCATATTTACGTTCTGTGGTATTTAGCTGGCTTTATCAGATTAAATATTTATTGATGACGTTTAGTTTCGTCATGATGACTATTTAAGGAGTGTCAATAACATTTATGCGCTAAAAATAGAACCCACAAACTTATTGAAATGCGCATTTTGAGCGGGAAAAAAAACTTCATAGAAAAAATTTCCACCTCACAGGCGACACGAAATGGGAAATTGTATTTAAATTTGCATTTAATAACGATATTTGCTGAAATCGTGACATGAAATATTCCTTACCACGAAAACATACTCAAAAGTTCGTAGAAAAATAATATAAACAATAGTAAACATATGTTTAATTATAAGTAGGCGGTAGATTCGAATTACTAGTAGAGGTTCAGATAATCTTAATTGTTTTCGTAAATTATATACTCCTTTATATCTTGAAGCTATTCTTCTTTTAATTCTATAACAGGAAATTTTTACATTTACAATCATTATTATACTCATTTTATTCCGCATTAATTAAAATTGCCAAGTGCAAAAGGAGAGGTACCGGTAGCTAAATGCATTTATCAGTTGGGGTTACACAAGACTCCCATCCTTCTGCTGTGTCATTAGTGGATTGTATGCATATATTACGAAGATGCTGTAGTAGGAAAAAAGATGACTATACTATTAAATTTATTAGGAATCTTGTTGTAAACTTCTTGTCCAAGGAAAGACGTTATAAAAATACATTTGTGTTAGTGTGCAGCAAGACTCTACACATACTATCAATACATTTATGATGTGTAAATATGAAGTCCAAATAACTCACCCCATATGAGAATCTTCACATGATTTAGGTCCATTAGGAGCTTGTAAATGTTGATGAAATTTCTCAGCATCCAGAACTGATTTAGACATCGATGTATCCATCAAATCTGAAGAAATGATCGAAATTTGTGTCAAATATATAAATGTGTTGATGAGAATAAATGAACATAATTGCTGACCCTCCATACAGGGTTACATAAAACACTGCTTTCCAAAACTACAATACATAACACATGTTGAGATTTTAGCACTTTTCCGCCCTTCCCACCCAAGGAGAAGAAAATTGATATAATGACTTAATCACATAGTAAACCACATACTTTAATTTGGTTGTAAGTCCAAGTTGGATATGTAAATGCTTATTATTCCAAATACATAGACTTTTGAGTTGACTAAATTTTGTAGCCGCAAAAATGAAATTTCTAAATACTATTGTAGCAAGGTAGCCAATCCATTGGGATGTTAGTACCTGTACTGGCAATAAAATATCGTTTCATCATCGATACATATTAAGTAGATAAGATTCGGCCCTGCCAAACACAGCTTAATATTATTAAGGCTGCTTGCTCCTTTTCATAAACATCATAAACGAAATTTTTTTTTGATGAAAGACTTGAAAAGTGTACATATGAATCCTTTTGCTAAATTGTTGTTAATTGAAAAAAATCATTTTCAACTATTGGACCAATTGATTTCAATTTTTCAGTTATCCGTACTTAATAGGCCACCATAAGACTGATTACTCTTATTTCTTCAAATTTCTCTGAACAGTATTCATGGCCTATGGAAAGGAAACTCTTCATTTTGTTATGCTTGTCTACTGAGCTTTTGAACAAAATCTGTGCTCAGGTAATGCCTTAGAGCAGAGTTCCCAAACTTTTCCTTGTTTGTTTATCTTATTTTTGACGGACCCCCCAAGGGTCAACCTGTATTTTGTCATCCTATTGGTAAGAGCTGAAAATGCTGCCTAATACATGTGTGTCATTACAAAAAGCAATAAAATTTTATTGTCTTCACTGACAGCAATTGATACCAGGATTCGCCCACAACCAAAAAGACCCAATGGCTTTTTGATTAGAATCAATCATTAAAAATCGATCAGACTCTTTTCATATTGTTGCGCACTCCTGGTGCAGTCATCACGAACCCCAGTTTGGGAGACCCTGCCTTAGAGTACCAGCGTGCAACCTTCGTGTCCACATATTTTGAGCATTGCTCTCTCGTTTAAAAATAAAATTCAATTCACCTCTTCTGGGTTGTTGAGGCATCGCTGATAAATGTCCAGGAACATTGTTGAAATTGGAGAAAGGTGCTTGCGAGTTTGGATTCATCACACTCTGATGTAACGCTGAATCCGAGTTCGTCCTAGACAGGGCAAAACTATCGTTTCACACATGCCCATATAGAGGTTTACGGGGGTTGGGGGCGTGGTCAGGATGGAGCGGGTGGGGTCACAATAGGTTAGTAAGCAATGTATAGTTATTTTAAATTGAGGGTCAAAGGTCGAATTAAGGATAATTTTTTCATAAAAGTTTAAGACAATTTACCACAATAAAATGTATTTATATTATAATAACACAAATGCATGTTGCGACATTTAAAATCAAAACACAGAATATGTGATCCGTTTAAAATTAGATTAAACATGCAAATTTTTGAATTTAATAAAAAACAAAAAATTGACCAATTTTAAGTAATTATTTCACATTTGTTTTTTGAGTTGGAATAGTCATCAAATTATGATAACATCAATTTAGTATTTGACAAAACAATTATAAATCAGCCACCAGAGTTAGTTCAAACAAAAACGTTTAACAACAAATACAAAGCATGATGTAAATGGTTCGTGGAATTAAGACATTACGAGCAAAATTATGTGACCGAATGAATTTTGACAAGGGTGAGACAGGGTTGGTGACCAGGTGGGTGATAATTAGGGGTGCAGGTTTGCAAGCGGGTGCAGGTACGGGCAGGCAATGATGACGACACGCAAAATAGAAAGCAAAATAAAGCATGTGTAAGTTAGATTGTAAAATTAAGCAAGCAAAACAATCATATTAAACTACCAACGAACTACAAGCATTCACTACACAACTAAATAGAAGTGATGTCCAGATATGCATTTAGCATAATAAAAAATTTGGATTAAAAAATACTGCAAATTCATATTTATAACCATGATAATGAATTTTTGAAATTTAAAAATAACCAAACTGATAAAATTGTGGTAATTTTAGAAATTCAATAACTGTTTTGAGTTCTAGAATATTGTGCTAGACAAATTTGCAATCTTGCGACAATAATATTTTGTACGCTCTGGCATATATTCTTCAATAACACAAAATAAATTTAGAATCGAAATCGAAAATGATGATTATCAGAAAGCTATATCAACAACCAATGACTACATAACATGAAACATTAATCTGATTTTCCGAAAGATGGTAACAGCCCTAATAATCATGCAAAAGAAACCACTGGACAAAACTGCTATAAAGCAAATAAACATTAATAAACACTATATTGATTTTCTACTACTATTTAGTATATAGCTTTAGTATATACAGAATCACCATTCCGTCTTAATTGAACATAGATTTGGAATCAACTTGTGTAAGAAAGATACCTGTGTATAGGAAGAAAGTGAACTCTAAAGATATATTAATAGTTTTTTGCATTTTTTCAAGTTTGAAACAATTAAAAACATACTATATAATATCTAGTAAATAAGATTGTAATTTAATTGATATATTGTTTGAATTTGTCATACCTTTTTATGTTCCATTATTACAAGACACAATACTAGTAAAATCAATAAAATTGTTTACATAACGATTACTGTATAAAATAGAATTTATGGTGATTAGGAAAATGCTGAGTGCACAAATAAAGCATTTATGTATCAATATTCTATGAGAATGTGCAAACAATACTGCATACAAGAATAGGGAAAGAATGTTCGTCAACTCTTGATCCGGTAAAAATTTATCCTATAGTTTAGTACTGCAAAATTTTTGGTCCCCTTTTTGAGAACGATTTAGCGAATTTTGTTTCAAGGAGATTCGAGCAACTTCAGTGAAAATATGTTGACAGCTAGTTTTAGCCTATTCAATCCAAGCTTTTTCATTTATTCTGAAGAAGAATTTATCCTAAAACTTTGATTTATATTTATATTCATGAGACATGACTGAGACTGCAAAATGAAAGTCAAAGTCAATTTCATTTTATAAATTATATGCAGTACTTCTAATACAAATAGCGTTATTTTAGCCAATACTTAATTAACAATCAACATTTAACAAAGCGGGCTATATTACAATTTTGTTGCAAATAGATACATTTATTGAAATCAGATTTTTGAAAGATGAGATAATTTATATACCGGTTTATGCATGATAATTTCTAGTCGGAGAGAAAACTTGATAGTGAATCTTGATCCTCCTCCCCGTAAAAAAAGAGGTTTTCGTAACCAGTTGACATAATCAGTTAGTTAATTCTTCCTAATAACCATAAAAAATTACCATAAAATTTCCATTATAATCTGGCAATTTTTTTTTTTTTCATGATTTAACACCCGATGATAAGAATAACAAATTTGAAACCTAATCTAGAATAAATTAAATTCAGTGGCATTAGGGCCAAAAAAATCCCATAAAACACAATATGGGGTATACTTGACATAGTTTTGAATTTATAGCGTGATAAAATATACACAAGTCTTAATGAATGCATTAAGCCCGTAATAATCGATAGAGTCATCCATGCATACAATACAAAAAGGGTTGAGGGCATAGATAGATAAATCATTTTTTACAAAATGGAAAAATGGAGAATTTGTGTCCCGAAAAATCACTATTTCTTATCAAGGCAATCTTTCGAAACTTAAATAAACTAGAAATTTTGTTTTATTCTTAGAGTAATGAATTGATGATATAACTCATTTTATAAAATTTGAAATGAATAATAATGGAATTGAACGCTTTGCAGATAGATTTATTAAGCGTCTTATCCCAAACTACAATTAATTGTTACATGTAAATATATGCCAGTATGTTCAGATTAATAGAAATTTTGTCTTATTCGTAGAGTAGTAAATAGATGGTATAACTCATTTTATAATATTTGAAATAAATAACAATGGAATGGAACGCTTTGCATAAAGAAGTATAATCGTCTTATCCTGAAGGACAATCGTTTCATGTAAAATATATACCAGTATGTCAGACTTCAAAAATATCCAAAACACGATAACTAGAGCCCAAATTCTTTATCCTAGATATGTTAAATTGATTCAGTCCAAAACAGTTCAAGAGCATATAATCTAAATCTATTCATTTTTAATGAAGCGTTGAATGCAAATTAGAATTTATGTAAAATCGCACATCTGGCATCATAAATGAAGGGCGTGAAATATTCACAATCAAAAAATATCATATAAAATCTTTTTGAAACTGAAACAGTATGTGTAAGGATTATATTGTTTCTAAAATACTCTTCAGTACATTGAAAATCAACGTTGCACATAAGATATTCTGGTAGCGACAGAATTTAAATAATACATGCAAATCTAAGCTATAAACGCCAGACTCGCGATGCGCTTAGTGGTAATAAGATATGCAATGAAATCAATACATTATATGATTGATTTCTGTCTAAAAAAAGCTAAAAGACAGTTTTTTAAACGCTTATTATAGGATATTTCTGCAACATAACGTTTACTGATTTACATTTACAGATGAGTAATTAGGGTAATTAAACAATGATATTTTAATTGTAACAAGAGCATATGAGCATTGTAACAAATTGTATATGTTACAGATGAAATTCTCTATCATAATATATATATATATATATATATAAATATTATATTGATATTAGTATAATACTCTTATCAAGAAATAAATGTTTTTTAAAATACCGACTGTAGAAAAATTTATTATAGTATAAAATTCATTTTCGATAAAGTAAATTTTACGTGATGACAGATTTTTAAATCGATTGGATCACAAATCATAAATTGCATTCTTTGGACATTTATTTTTATGCCATTATATTATCAAGGCAAGGTGCTAATTTAGGAATTGGAAGCATTATAAGTATTTGAGATAAAAATAAAACATTCTATTCTTCAACTAAATCTAAACTATATTATGATTCGAATATTTTTTCGATTTAGACAGATTCAAATATTGGAGGTAGCTTTCTTTGTTTCAACCTAATGGTTGTTTAATAATATACTCCAAATCATACAACATAAAGCAGTGAGCACCTATCTTAACCGAAGTCTTTTGGGAATACGACGATGTCAAACCAGAATGGTGCACAATGTCATAAAATAAATTAAGCTATTTGGACACCTAGATATACAGGGTGTCCATGAAGTCCCTTTACAATTTCAATTTTGTTATGAAGTCAGTTCTCAATATATCTTAACCGGGTTAGTTGTTTTTTCAATCAGTGAATGTTAAAGTATTTTTACCTTTTTAATACTTCTGTGAGGCCAAAACAATATATGAAATTGACAACTTCCCTTTGCACTTTTTAATTTTTTTTTTTTAAGAATTCATGGACGCCTTATATATATGTATGTTTATATTATAATTTTAAAACGAATAGATTATACAAAAAAACTCATTATTTGGAAATACCAGTAACTCTCACAGAATTTAGAACATACAAAAAAAATAGAACCTAGATTACGGATTATGCAGTACTTCAAATTAACTCTTTATTCGGTCAATGACCACAAAGCAATAAAATGATGACTCATGTCACGTTGAACACATCATGTTCACATTGTTAAAACAAGTTTTCTATTTTGAATACATTTTGGAGCATATTTTATTATAAAAAGGTTTGTTTTTATCATAAATAATATTTTAGAATATCAAAAATAAGTATTCTATTTTAAATACATTTTCCAAATCAAGTATATTATTAGAAAACCAGAGATATTCTACTCAGTGCTGCAGAAAAGTTAGGTAAATCATTATTTGATTTATTTTATTTTTAAGAATTTCTCAAAAACAAAATACTAAATCATTCATAAATACAGAAAATAACCAATACCGAATGTATTGAAGTATTTGATCCATTTAGATATATCCAATGCAGTAACGCTTTTGTATAAATTGTTCCATTGGCATAGTTCTGAACAAACTAGATGAAGTAATGTTGAACTCCAAAAGATGTATCTGTTTTGAACTGTGCTAAGGATGCGTAAATCTTATAATTAGGAATATTATCTACCTCATCAAATGTAATGTAATTAATTGACTTAATTATGATGTTTAAATGTAAGCTTAACAATGATAGATCGAACCTCTTAACATTGCAAAGAATTAAATGTTATATTCCAGATCTAAATGATTAAATATTTTATAATACTTTGTTGTATTAATCAATTTGGTGTAATAAAAGTTAACTTTACAATATGAAAAGTTGATAACTTGACACAGAGAAATTTGGAAATTTCCTCAACTGAAATGTCACATAATTCTATAATAATATATGTGACAATGATATTCCTTAGGAATCCAATTTTTGTTACTGATTTTGAATTTAGAATGGCTTAGGACTGCAGTATTGAACTGAATCATATAAGTGATGAGAACATGTTGTAACACACGTATGAATGATACAACGTAATTTAGATGTGTAAATGCGAACGGACAAAAAAATTAACTTGATAAATTATATTTAAACTTGATTCACTTCAAAGATTAAGAAGGTAAATCTGTTTTCCAATAAAATTTTAGTGCTTTTTTATGACGATTTTGGAGAAAAAAAACAAACAACATTTAGGCTATTTGGAATCAAAATTAATTGCAATGTTGAATTTAAAAAAAAACATCTATTCTGATTCATAGACGAAACACAAACACGCTAATAGTTCCAAGTAACATTGCCAAAAAGCCTCCATACAATGTTTGAAAGAAAATCAACAACTTCTATTGCTATCAAAGTTGCTCACATTAAAATCTATCACTAATGTCATGTTAGATACCTCAACATAAAATAATTAGGTTACACCATAATTTGGCTTTGCTAACTTTAAAAAACATTCGAAGGATTTGATATTACTTTCGAATTTAAAATAAAAACACTGACATTTAATTACTACTACAATTTATACCTGGACAAAACTGCTAGCCATAATTTTTATGATTTTCATTATACAGTTCAACAACAAAGAAACACGAACTTAAACAAATTATTTCAAATCAAGACTGAAATTAACACAAGCATATTCAATTAACTCTACATACAATAATGTTATGTTGTGACTACGATTATACAACTACAAGACTAGCAAGCAGATGAAACTGATCAAATGCCAAAGCAATCTACGTATGAATACAATACAATTACTACATGTACCTTCTCCAACTGGTATCGGCAGGAGGTGACAAATAGGGCCCGCTATACGGCCCACCGGGCATTCCTTCAACGTGACGAGGATGTCGGTTCTGAAAATCTGGCCTCCTATACGGCCTTGGACGAGAGTCAAAGCGCACTTGGTGGCGCATATGTGGTGGCTTAAAATCCTCATACATGCCCTGAAAAAAATCATAAAACAGAAAATTGAAACTATAAATCAGAATAATGTACTAGCATGCAAGTCATCTCACAAGATGCAACCTATTGTCAACCACTTCATATAAAATTTGTGAATTGAACAGACTTTTGAACTGAATTTTCTCCCAATTTGAAGACACTATATGTTTTGTGTTGAGCATATATCCAATTTCCACAAAGCATTACAATAATGATAATATCTGCCATTTTACAATCTATAAATTCTCTATCGAATTCTCTGATATTACTCGACCCTGTTGTTTATTTGTAACAAATATGAGCTAATTGTTAGTTACTCTAGCTGAAAAATAGTTCTAGGATCAATTTCCTGAATCTCACTCCTGCAAACTTTATAGAAGAGTACATGCTTGGTCTGGTCTATTACAATTTGATCAATTTGAAAATGAAATCAGTAAATCGTGACTTTCCAGAACAACACCATGTTAACCAAACACAGTGATGATGTCAATCACGCTTCATTGATTAAAAGTTAAAATGAGTTAAAACTAATTCAAGAAGATTGACCTATACCTTAACATCAAATGTCCAGTCACAAAAAAATGAGAACTTCTGACTTACCTGTCGCATCTGCATTTCCATCGGTGGTCCAGACATTTGATTAACATTTGGTAAAGATCCTCCAAGATATGAAGGCCTGAGAAATGCTTGTGGATGGGGATGGAGACGTTGAGGTTGCTGAAAAGCAAAGAGGTCACATGATTAAATAGTTGGGAATTGTAAAACCATGCCCAAGATCTGCAAAGACTGTGCGATATTTGCCATTATAATATTATGACATGTAGTGGTAGTCGTTTTTAAATTGCACATATTTCCAGTTTATTGTGAAGCTCTATTTCGCGTTTTTTGCAATAAATTGAGAGACCATGGCAGTCTAGTAATAAATGGATTCTAATACATTGTTATAACTGCCGTCATGAAACTTTAAAATGTCAAACAAAACAACAAAACGAATCGTGAAAATCCTACACACTATTAAGTGCGTATTTAATAGTTATTATTAGCTGTTGAGTAGCTCCCCAGGTTCAAGTAAAATATATCTATGAATAATGAAAAAATACAACATTTGTCCCTAAAACGAGGACATTTGGGTACAGTGGCAAATCTTCAAGATATCATTATGTTTGCAGCAATAAGTATCTCTACGGACAATGAATGTTATGCGAACGAAACTAATTCTCATCGATCGTTTCTTGATCACAGAGGTAATTTTTTCCCTGTGGAACATATCGAAAATTTAATTGCGACATTTTAAGATTTCAGCTAATTGTTTTTGCTAAAGATCTTGAACGCTACGGTAATTTTTTTTCAAGGAATCTAACGGTGACGTTTATAGACTTCTTTTCCTTTCAGTTTATTGTGCAGTACCAATTTGAAAATTTGTGGCGATATGGAGGCTCCACACTGTCTCCTAAAGAAAGATAGGGTTTGCATCCACTGTTATAATTATTGTCTTCAAATATAGGGGTTATTGTTACGTACTGAATGAGTTTTTTTTAGTCTATTGCACAATACCAGATTGCTGATTTTGTTACGATATGGATAGGTACATGTTGCCAGACTGTCCTGCAAAGAAGGGGTTTGTATTCATCATTATATTGAATGTCTGAAATATAGGGGTTATTATCAGAATAAAAGAATAGTGCTATCCTGTATTGTGCGGGTATATTTCATGATTTCCATGACAATGTGCAATCCCAGAATCTTTCAGTTTTGTAAGTAGTGTAATGGGTTGAACAATTGCGAGGGTCTTGCAAAAATTTACCAGCTACGGACAGCCCGATAGAGTCGGAGAGTAGTAAGCCAAAACGGGTCTAGTATAGTTTAGTACCACAGGTACTTCCAGCGGGCGTAGCATAACGAATTTTGCATATGTTATTCCTAACCCCCACCTGTCTATGTCATCCAAAAATTACGTCACTGCGACGTCGCCATCACGTCATAGGTCTTGCCAAAGTATAATTACGATCGGCCGAAATGACATCTGCGCCGCCGATAACGAACTCGCTAAAGCCGGCGAACTCTCTCCTATCGTGATCGTTGTGACGAGAAAACGAGAGATAGCTTGCTCGATTTCGGGTGCTCGTCTGCGCGTTTTGGACGACCATTCGCATACTTTGGTGGGCATTATTACGCCACTGTGACGTCGAAATGACGTAATTTTTGGGTGACGTAGTCAGGTGAGGGTTAGGATTGACATATGCAAAAATTGTTGAGCAAGGTCAACTAGAAGTGCATGTGGTACTAAACTATACCAGACCCGCCAAAACGCAGATTGGCAGAGTTAAACAATCTTCTTGAAACAATAACTGCAGTACTGTATCATCATAAGAATTGATAAACTTTGACAGCGTAGTGAAACTGAGACCGACCAATGCAAACATGTAATACATTGTGTCAATATATTTAAAATCAGAGACTAATACAGCAATATCGCCGTTTATTTGTATTTCAAGTGTAATCAAATGTAAAAAAAAATTGAAAGGTGTAAGAATTAATGACCTCTGCGCTAGATCGAATACATTCGGGGTCTGCGTGCCCGATTTGGCAATAGTACTGTAGTAAAACAACTACAGATATTGCCATTATTTTCATGGGCGTGCTGATTTTGCGTTTTTTCGCCAAAACAAACGATGAAAAATGATGAAATATCCATTAAACGTAATTAAACTTGTGCTTACCCTTGTAACAGAAACTTCTTGCATAATCCTTTCAAAAGCAGCCGTTTCCTCGGCTTGCTTTTGATTGTGTAAAGCAATTTTTTCCGAAAATTTTCGGGGATTCGCCATCTTTATCAGCCGACCTCGCAAACGATGATGCCAGAATGAAGCGCCGGCCAATCAGTGAGCGTAGTGTTTATCACGTGACTATAGAAAATCACAAACAGATATTATCAATTCCGCGAGATAGCAGCAAAGATTGAATGAACTCGCTAAGGTCATTATCACTGATTATTCGATATTGTCGCGACGCGACTTGTGCTTGAGTTGACATTTGTACTAATTTTTGTTTACATTTTGGGTGCATAAATATGAGTTTCAAATTTGTCAATAAAGTACAAAATAAATTCGCAAAAAAGGGAATTGATCAAGAAGAATTTGCCTCTAAAACAGAAAAAAAAAATTTACAGTCATAGAGCCGAGAACATGGTACACAACATAGTAAGTTGCCTGGCTAGATGGAGGCGCTGTTTACAACGTTGCTGAAATCTTTTTGGCCATCGTTTTAACAATTATTTTAGTTGAACAAATGATAATTAATGTTAAATGGTGGATGGAACTATTTACATTGCGAATAAATATCCTTGTCTTACACATTTAGAACCAGTCGGGGATTTGCTAAAGGCTTCTCTATTTTAATATTGCCTATTCAACAACGGTGGAGGATTTTGACTTCTTTTGTTGAAAGTCTGTAATTCCGATTCCCGAGTCAGGAGAATTAAGAATGTCGACGATTTTGAAAATCCTACTTCAATGAAAACATACCAAACTCCGAAGCCTTGTTTAGAGTTCTTTAAATAAAATATGTTTGAGATCTTGTACATTAATGTAAAGAATTACATACTGTTCAAATCCCACCCCAATGTTAGTCACCGAAGAAGAGTCACATTGACTCTTGTGCCAGTGGAAACACTTCCAACAATAACATAAATATTCACAAAATTTTCTATCTTTACACTGTTTAAACTCATAAACGTGCTTTCGGAATGGTTACATAAAAGAGCTACCTCAGTCTTTTCTTTCAATACTAGCGTTTCATAGATCTGTGCGCAATTTTCATCACTAATTTCGATCTACCAGAAATATACACATCACACGAGATAAAATGTGATTTGGTTATTTATTGATAACCGTTGGTAGCTCTCTTCCAAGCACAAATAATCCACAAAAAGCAGATTTTAATTTGTCATTTTTATTAAACATATATAAGCAATTATTTGATAAAAATTAACCACTAACGAAGCACGAGAAATTAAACGAGTTTTCAGTTGAAATTAGCATAAACAGATAATAATACACATCAGAATCGTCAACCTTGTAAAACATTTTATCCATTGAACATCGATATATCAAAACTGTTGTCAAGATGGGACATTTACTGAATTGCAAATTACAAATGAACTTTCACTCCAAGTATGTATGGTACCCAATAGATACAAATACATGACGAAACTATTGTCAAAATGGGACGTTTACTGAATTGCAATCAGCTAATTCTAGAGACTAGGTTTATTCGAAACGAGTTACAAATAGAATTTTACTCGAAATATGTACCAAATATTATTCAAATAACAAGATTAGACTCGTCATACTTGGTATGTAAACACTGCTAAAAGATATGGATATTGTACTGAATTTTAATTTGAAATTAATGTAATTTTGAATATATATTTTCAGTTAATTATTTTTAAAAATCTGTTTTCGATAAAAACGTGTAATTCATTGTATTCTGAATTATTTTTAAGTATAATGAGAAAACCTAAAAAGGATAAGAGTTATTTTGAAGTCAAAATTTTATTTGCGTTCATCTGGCTTTACAAGCTTAAACAATAAGTACGGTTCGATTAAAATTATGTGATCAATAACTAATAGCTAAAATTAAATTTTTTCGGTCCAATGAATAACATGTTTATGCATATCCTTGGTTTTTCTTGATAGCTTGGCACATACAGCATGAAAATATGAGTCCCAGAATCTAAAAAGAAAAATAATGATAATTCATAATCATATAATAAAGCATTTTTACATACCATAGAAGTTATTGTTGATATAATATATTGGGCTCACATGGGTAGGCCGAGATCTTTTGGACACAAAATGGGCCTATGGATAGTTTCGCCAAATTATTGTTGTTGAAGTAATTGTTCTTGTTGTTAGGAAAAATGGCTGAATCTAATGGATCAATCAATTACACACTTCTGGTATATATAACTGGAAGACGTCGCTAGAAGGTAATTAGGCTACGTTGTATTTTTTTTTCTGATTTCCTCATTTTACAGTCAGGCCTGACATTTCACCAAAAATGTGTTGTTTTATTTTAACATTTGAAAATTTTTTTTTTTCAATTTTGTCTGTTCATCTTGTTGCGAAAATAGGGGTATTAAAGGGGCTGATGAAGAGCCTTTTATAAAATTTCTGCAGAGTTTTATTCACCAAAAATGTGTTATTTTATTCAAATCAAAGAAGATTTTTAATGTGCATTGCCTGACCACCGCATTGCTTTCAATGCCCTTTGTTGAAAAACAGAGGCATAAAATATGTCCAAACCAAACTTACCTCGATTAGCCCAATGGCGAGCCCAATTCCAGCGATGATTTCCATGTTATCAATCACAAAGTCTGTGATTGCCTTCTGACAACTCTGTAGGTACAAAAAAAAATTTGAATATTTGAAAATTGAAAAAACGAATATCATTGTAAGTAGCAATGTCATCTTAATAAGAAAAACAAGAGACCAACGTTATGATATATGCACACGAAATTCAAAACGAATTAGTATTAATTTTTTTACAGTACTGATTGTCTGACCACTGAATCGTTGAAATACGATTGGATTTGCTCAAAAATGACCTTAACTGGGTAGTTTGGGCAGATTATAACTTAGACATGTACAATTTTGTGGTCTTCGGTAAAATGTCGTATGAGTGCTATAGGAATATTAGCGCAGCATGGATTTTTTGCGCTGCGTCCCGGTCGTCAGATGATATTGGGGTATCAAAACTTTGTATTTATGGCGTAAAGGTTTTTGGGCACTCCAGAAGTATTGTACCAATATGGAGGTAACTAATTTTGTTCGCCTATTTTACATCAAATTGTGTAAAGGGACTGAAACCAATGGGCAGGGGGTATATTCACTTGGCTAACACAGACAGTCACCGAACTCGTAATGGAATTAAACTAAGGAAAATCGGAATAAGATTATGGCCTAACCCTATCCTGGTACAAATACTTCGGGAGTACCGGTTTTTATA
The DNA here is from genome assembly GCF_964204865.1 of Styela clava. Taxonomy (NCBI): domain Eukaryota; kingdom Metazoa; phylum Chordata; class Ascidiacea; order Stolidobranchia; family Styelidae; genus Styela; species Styela clava. Next base: position 13,912,027 of record NC_135264.1, read on the forward strand.
ATATGCTACGTCAATGCGTGCGAGAATATGTCAATGCTTGCATCTACGGACATGTAAAAAATGATATATGCATCTTTTTCATACACCATTATATCAGTTTCTTTAACTGCAACAAGGAGCATCAATATTAGAAGAAGGACTCTGCCGTTCCACCCGTGGCAAATATGTACGACGAAAAGTTTGGAAAAATATCTAAAGTAACATACCTTGGTGAATATAAAGTCGTACGTTTTATTTTCAGTTGGAGTACATTCGGTCGGGTAAGCCTTACATATTGTGGCATCGGTATAAGCAGATGGATCACATTCACAGCCGTACGGATTATAAGGTGATATTTCGCCTTTCCAGTCTTGGCAGGTGTTGTTAGTCTTGCCGCAGCATTGAAACTGTAGAATTTTTTGATAAAAATAATATGAAATCATTGGAATTCATCTCAAAAACAGAATCAAATTTTAGTTACTCTTGCTTTTTCGTAATCTTAATTTTATAGAATTGTCTCAATTAAACCAATTTTAAAAAATACATACCGCCTGCTCTATATCTCTGTAAGCGTCTGCATTACTTTGTTTTGACAGATCAAACGCATCCAAGCTTGTGGCAACCGCGTCGTCGATCTAAAAATTAATAACAAATGCTTTAACTGCTTGTGTGGTCACAAAAGCAATGCACCGGCTAGATCTAATACACATTCTCCTAATAGCTGTATCTACATGTATAACGAGTTTGGATGCATGTATGACATTGGCTATATATGCATATTTGATTGTCTCTATATGTATATTAGTCGGCTGGATATGCATATTTGGCTGTATATTCATAGCACGTTATCAACCCTATATCGGGACTCCTTATCTCCACAAGATGATTCTCCTAACCTCCGATTAGATGTGACTTCCTCCCTCATCTATATCGGATTTTCTCTCTCAATTAAGAAAAACGAAAAATTCAAAATAAACACTACATATAGGCCTACATATACTTACGTCGTTAAAATTAGCCAAAGCCCAGATTCCAACAGCAACTTGTAAAATGACCAGGACTAGCACACAACCAAAATACTGGAAAAATAATAACACTAAGTTTACAATTTAGAAGCACAGAGCGCAATTATACTAGAATTTAATAAAATCTCCAGTGGTTCCCAATCTTTCATGACTCGTGCTGCTGTTTGCATAATAACTTTTCTCGAGTCAATATAAACTACAGTAAAACTGAAATCAGAAATAAACGTAGCCTACCAATCCCAGCAGACACGTATTTTCTTTCGATGCTCCACAGCAACCAAGAAAGCCCAGAAGAAATGCGGCAGAGCCAGCTGCTATTAAAACATACGCTCCTGCGGATAATGAAAAATCAAAGGTAAAACAATTCAGTTTGTCAAAGTCACAGTCAATAAAATCAAGGTCAGCTTATTTACACAGCACACCTAATAGTCATTAGCGTACTTACGTAATGAGCACACGTACGTACCTTGCACGTAATTTCAATTTTGTTTTTATTTAAAAAAAAATCCATTTATGATTTCATAATATATTTCACGGAGAACAAAAAAACAATTATTGTGTTATAATGTATGACAGTCCAATATGACGTCACAACAAATTCTTCACGACAGTAAAAATTACATAAACGACATTGTATTATGACGTCACGCAGTACAGAAGTACAGAACGCCAGGGACTTCACTATAAAATATATTAAATTTGGAGGATTTTCCACCCCTGCTGCCTCCCGTAAAATATCATTACATTTGATATAAAATGACAATATGAAACATACCGCTTTCATATATCGTTATCCCAACCACTTCAACGTGTTCATTGCCGGTTTCTACGAGCCATATTCCAACTCCGAGTACAGCAGCACCACCGAGCTGAAATTGGAGCAAAATAGAATTCACAAAAATGCAGAAATTAGGTATGGAAATAACTTGTACAAGCGATGATTTATTGATGTATTTCATTTAGCCGACGCCATTAATAATAGCTCGTTATGAAATCCATCTGGTTAATGTTTGATTCACTACTTCTCTTCTCGTCCTGTCATAAATTACAAATATATAAGTGGATGAGTATGCACTGCGTGCAGGGATAATGTAATTGCAGACATAAAAAAAGAAATCATAAATTTAATCCAGAATTCGACGATGTTATTGATTATTTAACATTTGTAACTCCCATAGTTTTACACTGATTGTTCAAATATGCATGCAACTGCTTTTCGTGTTATAGTTGAACTATGTACGTCTGTAGAAGTCTGACCTTAGTCAGACGAAACGCTACAGAAATGTACTTGTGTGAGTGTGCAGCGAGACTATTGAATCACTTAGGATAAAAAAGAAAGTTTGAAATAATGTGAGTCCATCACATTGTAAGCATTCGAACATGTGCCTGATATTTTCTTCAATTTAAAATGAAACATGGAAAAAAGCTTTCTCCCTTTAACGATGCTATTGTACAGTGGAATGTTGTATATATATATATATACAAAATTCGTAAAAAGATCTATCAAATCTTCGTCGTAGATAAATAACAAGAGGGAAAATAAATACAAGAACAAAAGTTATTGAAGTGTTCCCATATACTATAAAATAGTATCTCAAATATCGGTTACCATAGGACTCCGAGGAAAAATGAAAAATCGCCTTCTAGTTGTGGCAACTGACTATGATGAATCCCAATGGTCGTATCGTTGCCTCCCGGCCATAAACCGAAAGCAATTTTTATGGCGCTCCGAATGTATGTGCACCAAGATGACGCACAACATGAACCCTAACCTGGTACACTTAATATGATCAGGTTGTGCGCCATCATGGTACGCATACTTCGGGAGCACCTTTTTTATTTATAATTAATCTCTATATATATGTATGCATATTTAGTGTTTTCTTGATTTGGCAAATAAAACAAACTCTCTCGAGTTTTTTTCTCCTCTTTTGCGTACTGAACAATCAAAATTGATAAGTTTATTTCTGGTGCAGGAAAGCGATTTTCCGAACAACATCAGAAATTTAGAAAATAGCTCCACATATACATTTCGTGCCCAGTTAATAAAAGAGTGAAAAGTATTTTATCGTCCAAATAGGGTTAACTGGCAATATTAAAGTAATTTTATTTCTGTTGCTTTTTTTCGCATTGATGACTGAATGTAATTTAGTTAACGAAATAATTATCTCTCTCTCTTTCTTGAAAAATCCAATTTGAAGCCAGGAAAAATCAACATACCCACAACACAAAATTGAAAGCAAAAAGAAGATACTTCGCCATTGAGAACCAGCACATGATTATTGTTAAATGTTTCTATTTAGTAAAACTAAAATTTATATTTCTGCAGAAAATAAGAAAATTAATATTATAAAAAAATTCTAGCCATATGATTTATATATAGCCTATAATAAAAATCTTAATTTCAAAAAAATCCTAAAATTGAAGTAATTTCGAAATTTATGATTTTGGTTTAGTGCAAGAAATGCAAGTGAGACTGAAAGTTGTTGCGATAACAATATAATAACATCAGTATAACCAAAAACTTGGATTTCGCTGATCTGCTTCAAGTAGTCCCGCGTCTTTCGAAAGTTACTGTTGCGTAATTCACCACAATCACTCGAAAGAGTTACAGTAACTCTTAGCATTTGAGTGGTTGCCATAACTACGAACAGAGATGAGTCATTCTCCTTCACTTTGGAGTGAGCGCGCGTTAACTTGCTCTGAGAAAGTGCTCTTTAAAATGAAATAAAAAATAAAAAAGTCAAATGAAAATCATAATCAACGATCCTTTTCAACGAAGAAATCTAAGCTTAAAAAAGACATGAACTGAACTATTCACGTACAGAAAAACATTTGCGCGTTAAACAAAATTTCTCGGGTTTTACGTTACTTACTGACATAAGACTGAGTAAATCAACTAAGTTTTTAGAAATGAAACTTAAAGGGACCTTTTGTACTAACTCCCCGCCACAAATGCAAAAATGCGAGATTCGATGAAACACCTTAGTAATTATTCAGTCAGGGCTAGGGCGAGGAATGATTTGAAACTTTAAATTACCAGCGCAATCTGCATTGCTAACCCTAACTGAAAAGGTAATTACTGGTTATTTTGTATAAGCTGAAAGAAAAAGTTAAAAGTCATATATATATATATATACATGGTTGGGGTGCGTTCACTCTGCCTATTTGTTAATGGAAAAGCATGCATTGGATATCGTAGAAAAATCGAAACGGCTATATTGAGTGCTCAAAATATCAAACTTTTCCAAATTTTATTTTATAACTTATCGTCTAACTCTAAAGTCTAAACAAAATTATATTTTTCCAGACGATCAGTTTACAACACTATTGTTTTGTTGATGAAGTCTGAAGTTAAAAAATAAAAAACGGTGAAAATTCGATGCAAAGTATTTAACCACTCAAAACATTATAATAGGAAAATTTAAAGAAAACCGTATATTACTCAAAATATGGGTATAGCTACTTAAAGCATCTACTTTTTAAATATTATTTTCCGAACGACTGTGTCATATATCACAACAGTTTAGTAAAATGTCAGTTCACTTGTAGTGTAATCTTTCACCTTACTTTTAGATACATAAACCACTTTCGAACCTCCTGAAGTATGCGCACCAAGATGGCGCACAACCTGAACTCAGGTTGTGTACTAGGTTAGGGTTCAGGGTTATGCGACATCTTGGTGCGCATACTTCAGGAATACCCCACTTTTGCCTTATATTGAATTCCTAATAAACTGTGCGCTGCAACTAGGTTGCTTCTTCTGTTTGTAGGTGGTAATTAATATTGATGCCGCTTCCTCTATTAGCGCGAAAACTTGTAAATTTTTAATGAACTTTATTAATATTTTAGTTTTCCTCGACAAAACGGAATTCAATATTATGATTTTCTCGCTGCGACAAGAAGAGATTTTGTTTTCGGTTTCAGGGTATTTACGAATTAGTAGATATCTTTTTATATGAAAGGGTAGTAATCTTTAAAACAGAATTAGTCAACTTTAATACAGTAAATTGAAATTATTGTAAGATTAAAATTGTTGACTAAAAAATATAAAAATCTTATACTACAGAACTACATTAATGAAAAACAGGAAAAAATCTTTGAACCAAAGAAAAATTCAGATAAAATTTTTTATTTCTGACTTTACCAAATATTATCTATATGCACCGTTAACTGTAAGCTGGTAAGTTCTAATGCCTGAAAGCACATTTACACAGTGATAAGAGACAATCTGTTTCCTGGAAAACAAAATTAATTACCAACTGCCCAAAGTAAACGATATATCGGAGCTATGTTTATAACCTTTTACATCATGTATGTTATGAGGGTCTCGCAGTGGCGGGTCACATTCGACCGAGGCTATTTCGACCGTTTCAGTATCTCAGAGTGTAGATTGATATTTTTAAAAAATGAATCATTTATTTCGCACACAAGGCGGGAGTCACGAGATTTTTACGAAATACTATTAATTATTGTCTAAATGCAGGACAATATTAATCGCTAAGTAAATTTGTCTTCGTCTCAAAATTTCAACAATATGTGTACTTTGTCCCTACGTTGCTACAATATTGCAAAACGTTCTATTTCAAATCTTACAATTTCATATATATTATATCTTCTTTCGTTTTACAGCCAAAAACAGACTTCTACGAAAACTAAGAGAGTTTAACTAACACACAAAGGGCAATTCGCGCAAACGTTCTGTTCTCTTGATTATGTTTCAAATAACCTTAGTTCGGTATTTAGTCAACCTGTTCGTTTTGTCATTTTTTTTGTTCTACTAGAATGGCATTTATTTATACATTTGCTTTAAAATGCTCTACAAGAAGTAGCCATTTCTGATTTGGACGTAATGAAATTAGGTGGATGAACTCCAATTGAAAATATTTTGTTTCTTTTGAAATTATAGTGAAATCACTGCTCGACTGTATGGAGTTTTGTACTGAACGTTGAAAATTTCATAAAATTCCTTTTCCACTCCATGTGAGTGAGTAGAATTGAGATAAAAATGATTGATCTGAGCGGAGGACATAACTATTTGTTGGCGTTATAGGGTAAAGTTATGCGAGGTCCGGATTATTCAAAGCAGATGTGTGAAAAATTCATCGTGAAAAATATAAGAAGGCGCGCTACTTTTGAAGCCATGTCGCACACAAACACAATTTTAATGAAACATGATGATATTTTCCGTAAACTATCTGCAAATTGGAAACCTTCGATGTAATTTTCTCAAATATCAATGAGAATAAGAATTATTTATTGGAATAAAAGTTACATTGATAGAAGAAAACGCTAAATGTTTGTTTGGCCATGTCACTGACCTTTGCTTGCTTGGTACTAAAACTATATAATTTATGACACCAGCTCATGTGATGAAATATTTTAATTATTCAGTCTCTTCTATGTTCAATCTTTTCCTAGATGTTTGATCAACATAACGAGCTAATTAACTTCGATAGCAAGGTGTATCATCTACTAGATCTAGAGGAAACGCCTTTCCCGTTCATTAAAAAAATAATCAGAAGGAGAATAGATTGGAAGACGAATTTTACCGTTTGTTACGTTTATTTGTTTATAACGTTTACGTTTATAAGATACCAGCGTTGAATACAAGTCCCTGAAGCACGAGTCACGTGACATGGGCCATCCGATTCGAGTGTGAAACCAAAGACGAGTCAAACCAATCTCTAAGTTAAATTTTGCTGACGGATAAATGAAGAGCGGCCAAAGTTATTGTATTCAAGTGACTCAAATCACTCCGAATTGTAATAAATGTTGTCCTATCAACAGCTGATCGACATTGAATTAAGGGACCTTACTCTAATTATCGCGTATACTCTCGTAGTATGTGCAACAAGATGGTGGGCACCGGGTCGTAGTATGTGTACCAGGTTAGGGTTAGGCCATAATTTCAGGTACAAATACTACGGGAGTCACTTGACTAGTCCCCTAACTCGTAATAGAACTAAAATGAGGAAAATTGGGATGAAATTATGGCCTAATCCTAACCTGGTACACATACTATGCCACATACTAGTTCGCGGAATTGTATTTGCCAAGTTAGACCAAAACAGCTGGCGGGTCCGGACAAACGGAAAACGTGTGTTTTCATAAGTCTTGAGAGTAAAATAGTTCAAAGCTACGAAAAATTGCTATGTATATGATACAGAAAGATTCTTTTATTTTTTTACATTTTAAAAGGGAGGGGTTCCGACCCCCAAAACCACCCCCTGTGCTTACGTATGGGTTACCTACCCAAAGTCTTGTTATGAGAGTTCTAATATTTCTATCAAAAACTAACTGAGTACTAAACTGCTCTCGATACCAAGCATAGATTGGTAACTAAACGAACGTACGTGGTACTGCATATTTTTTTTCAATGCTTTTCTTCGAATTATTAACACCACTATGGAACCTGCCATCTATATAATTAGGACGTCGTCAATATTTATACAAACACACAAACAATTTTGCTTGTTTAATGATGATGACGAGTCACGAGTGAGTATGACGCGCTAGGTATTTCAATACTTTTATCACTATATGATATTTAATATACAAACGAATAAATCAGTTGAAATCCTGAACACATAATAAACTATTTAATTAAACTGTAGAAAAACGAAAGTGTGACTTATGCATAACACTAGTGAAGGATCCATTAAAGATTGAACAAATAAAGTAGTTTTATGCATAGGGAGAGAGGGAGGAATGAAGATTTCAAAATACGCAAAGGGAGGAATTTAACAAAAAAGTTTGGGAACCACCATGATAGTTTCCTACGGGCGCTCCAGAAGTGTGTGTACCAATATGAAGGTAACTAGTTTTGTTCGCCTACGTTACATCAAGTTGTGTGAAAGGACTGAAACTTATGGACAGGGGGTATGTTTACTTGGCTAACACAGACAGTCCACGAGCTCGTAATAGAACTAAAATAAGAAACATCGGAATAAAATAATGGCCAAATCTATGTAGCTGTAGGGCTTATTTTCAGAGCGAGTGTGTGGAATAATTCATATGCTCACTGGTTTCCGCGTATGTTTAGACAATTACTTTAAAATTGCAGTGCAGTTTATCTTGTTTTTATTCATAATTTTATCGCTACTCAGTGACCTATTTTTGTCTGGCGAAATTAATCTCATAGATATCTTTCATTTTTATTTGTTAAATTTTAACCCAACCAATTTGTGCGGGTAAAATAGGAGAAAGGGAATAATATGTCACGAGTGGCACAATTGCTACTTGATTTTAACATGAATAGCGTTCTATCAGAAATGATTTTTGTATCTTGTCAATGATTTAGACATCAACCGTCTGTAAGAGAAATATCCCCCTTCTTAGATGAAATTTACACAGCACTAAAATATCGAGTTTAGCAAATAATGTTAATATTTCGTGTCTCGTGCCAAGAGATGAAAGAAACATGGGTGTTGACTAGGTAAAATAAAGAGACACAACGTAATACATGCTGTAGTTATAAATCATAACGAAGCGCCCTGTAAAAAATGGTATTCAAATATAACCATATATTCTATTACGTCATAAGCACACTTTAGCAAACCGAATACAGTGCTATTTATATGTCCCATATGTAGTGAATATCTTTAAACAGTACGGCTAAAAATAAATTTTATTTAGATGAGAAGGCACTTGCATTTTCGTGAGACATTTATAACTCATAGTATAAAATCGTTCATAATTATGAAAGACGATACGCCAATGTACAAATTCGGGAATAAACATTGATCTACATTCTACATGAACCGACTGAAAAGTGAAACCCTCTCATAAGCATGATGTAAAAAATAACTATGAGTAAATAAGGACCAATGCTTACAACATTCGGTGACACCGAAATTGCTCTTTTTGACATTTTCAACAAGTTTTAACAAAAACTTTTATTGTGAAAATAACAAATTAATTTTTGAATGGTTATTGTCTATTTTATCATATAAATATAACATCACAAGTTTCAAACAAATATTAACACCTTTTCATTAAACATGGCGGCTCAGAGTAGTAAGTTGAATATTACTTTGGAAATTTTGAAAACTGAAAGTGGTTAACCGCAAATTTCCCGACCCCACTAAATTCAAAAAATATTCGATTGAAGCTTGAACTGATCACAAAATCAGGTAACATGTGCCATCTGGTCTAAAACAGGGTACTCTCGAAGTATGTGTACCATGTTAGGGTTACGCCATAATTTTATTCCGATTTTCCCTATTTTAGTTCTATTACGAGTTCGGGGACTGTTTCTGAATATAACCCCTGCCTATAGGTTTTTGTCCCTTTTACACAACTTGATGTAAAGTAGGCGAACAAAGTAAGTTACCTTCATATTGGTACACATACTACTGAAGCGCCCACAACAGTAATGGCTGAGATTGATGTTTAAATAAAAAATTACTGTCTAATGTTTGTAAATCCAAGCTGGTCTGGTTTAAACCCAATCTGTGACGAAAACCCTGTTTCTAGACTCATTACTCTGTGTGCATGGGATTTGTCTGCTTGGCGATAAATTGGGAAATGAAATTATTTCGTTTCGCGTGCACGAGTTTTTAAAATTATATATACTTACGTCTTAAATTTATCATATTACCTTTGCGTTATCCCACATAGTCGCAACATGATAATACACAAACGCACCACGCTAAAATTCAAATTTTGAGATGAAAACCAAAACTGATCGTATATTGTACTATGAATATATATTGTAACATTAGCCAACAATATTCAGAAATGAACAGGGATACGTAAAATAATTTATCGCAAAAATAGGTTTATAAACTGTTATTCTGAAAGCAAGCACACACTTGAAAATTCACAATAATTTCTGGAGATTTACAAAAGTGTATTATACGGGTTAAATTTCATATCCATACCATACTTCGAGACATTTTATCCCGTTGATAAACGAAAACGTGTAGGATAATCGTTTTCGATCTATGCGTGGTTGAAAACCGAAAGATACAAAGGTTCGAGAATAGGTTTCTGTATATAAGTACGGAATCGTCTTTTAATTTGTATTTGTGAGCTTGTTTGAGTTCAGTAATCCTATAAGTATGCACCAGGTTAGAGTTAGGCCATAATTTTATTCCGATTTTCATTATTTTAGTTCTATTACGAGTTTGGTGACTGTCTGTGTTAGCCAAGTGAATTTACCCCCTGCCCATAGGTTTCAGTTCCTTTACACAACTTGATGTAAAGTAGGCGAACAAAATTAGTTATCACCATATTAATACACACACTTCTTGAGCGCCTCAATGTGTATGTAGACTTGTAATTAGAAATAATGAATAAAATAAAAGCATTCGTTTGGGTCATTAGTGGATCTTATGACTGACTACATTTGTGCATTTTTTTAAAGATCATTTATTGTTTTTTTGGCGCACCAGAAGTGTGTGTACCAAAATGGAGGTAACTAATTTTGCCTTTTTCACATCAAGTTGTGTAAAGGGACGTAAGTAGGCTACAGTATATGGGCAGGGGGTATATTCACTTGGCTAACACATACAGTCCCCGAACTCGTAATAGAAGTAAAATACGGGAACTCGGAATAAAATTATGGCGTAACCCTAACTTGGTTCACATACTACGGGATTACCCTTTTATTTATTATTATTTTAACACATGTAAGTTTTTAAAACAACGATATATGTATGTGGGAAGTATGAATCATCGTAGCTTCCGTAAGTGTCAGTCACAGACAACACGCAAAAGGGCTCACATAACAAGACAGTGAAAGTGTTTACGAAACACATATATGACTTGGTAAAACTGAACTTGCGAGTATTAGTTGTTTTTCATGTATGGGGGAAATAGGATGGCAACAAGAGCAGAGTTTGTTATATTCTGGCTAAAATAACACCACACACGCAGAAACAGCATATCAGATACGTTTATGATTTGTTTTTTTGCAAGACTATCTCTTTCTTCTATGCTTTTGTGTCGATGGGTCCGTATGTATATAATGCAAGGATGCTGTAGCAAGAGTGAAGATAACTATGCTACGTGATTCAAGAGTCTTGCTGCACACTAACACAAATATATTTCTGTAACGTTTCGTCTGACCAAGGTCAGACTTCTTCAGACATACATAGTTCAACTATAACAAGGAAAGCAGTTGCATGCATATTTAAACCAATGTGCAGCAAGACTCACTTAGGATAGTTATAGTTACTATTGCTACAGCATCCTTGCAGTATATACAAACGGATCTTAGGTCAGATGCGTTTTTTAGCGAATATGTTAAGCCAAAGTGTGTGTCTGTCGGTGTCGTCAATAATTTCAAGTTAACTAGTATTACGCTGTTAAATTGTGAAATATGAAATCTCAAAAATGCTAGATGCATTAATATATATATTTTTTCATAGTAAATACTTAAAGTATAACCCAGAGTAACACGTATAGCATTTGTTTTTAATATCTACAAAGCTAAACATGAACTTGCTGCTAAGGAGTCCATATTATATCACTTTATTTGTCTGGTAAGTCCCTCATTTTATTAAAAGAATTGTTAGCAGGCAGAATTCAAAAATAAAAAAATAAAATTTTCTTTTGACAGCTTTATGTATTTGTCGCAAACAAGTTGGGCAATAATAAGTAAGTAAAATGAAATATTTTGATTTAGTTTATATGAAATGTCTTTTTTATAATACATGTTTTCCCGACTATCAACTTCCGTGTTTATTTATTTTACAATGGCTAATCAGCAAGATGCTAATGGAGATGTAATAATCAGAATTTAAGCACTTTTTTTCAGATTTTCGAGCTGTTTGTGAACAACGCAAAACTTGGTTATAAATCATAAAAATTAGTCTTTTTTGTCTTAAGAGCTTAAGTTATACTGCAGCACTCAAAAACGTTCACGGAAGAATTACAATAGGCTATGCTAAATTAGTTGATTTCTCTTTATTCCCATCTGCTCGGATAATTTCATACAAAGCATTATTTTGTAAGATGCCAAACAGTTGGAAAGAGCCAAAGTACAATAAAATCCTATAACTAAAGAAACAACACGTTGCTTACAATGGTAACAGATTGAAAAATAGTTTTCGAACCAAGGTCCGACAAAACATTCTTCGAATCGTCTTTTCCCCTCTGGCACCAGCGCATTAGAATCCAAGCAAAATCAGAAAATAATAACGAGTTGGTGGGTAAAAAATTATATGATGATTTTGTTTAATTTTAGGTCCACATTGTACAGATAAATTTTCTGAATGTAAAAAGTTGGTCAACTTGTGCAACGATAATGGAACGGCTGGAAATAATATGAAACTATATTGCACGGCAACGTGCAATTTCTGTCCATTAGGTAAGTGTGTTTCTTTATAGCATATTATCTCACTTACCATATTAGGCTCATAGGCTATCGCTTCACTGTATAGTCAATCTATAGCAGTGGTTCTTAAGCATTTTCGCACTTTTCCCCTCTCTCTTAGCTGGTTACTAGATTTACCCCAATGTACTTCACGATGCTCATTTATCGAAAACGAAATTAGCATATTAGTTCATTACATATATTCATTGTGACGACTGCTTTCTCTTTTTCGCAAAACTTGGTTATATTCATTCAATTGCTGGCACAGTAGCAGATATTGCACAACGAATATCAGAGACAACGTTAAATCAAATTGGTGTTTCAGATTTGTTTTTTTTTATTGTTTTTACTTTGGATTTATTTACCTCCTTCATTTTATTCGATCACCTACTATTTTTCTTATTTTGTTTCTCCGCCTTCCTTGACAATTCGACATAACATGAATAAACTTTTGATATTATAATACTAATAGCTATGATTTGTGTTTTCAGATAAATGTTTTGAAAATAATGGCGGATGCGAACAACAATGTCATTGGGATGAGAAGATTAACTACTGCACCTGCAATGTCGGATTCAAACTCAATGCTGACAACAGGACCTGCAGCGGTAGGCACATGCAACATGGTGTTATGTTTTGCAAATTCCGTTTTCGTAAACTGTTTTTTGACCCTAATTCGGACCTCAGCTGATGTTGTGTTTCAACTTAAATTAATTGGAATGTGTATAACAATCACGGAATTTGCATATGCAAATACTGTTACATTTTGAGACTAATAAACACACATACATACAAGTTTTACGTTTCAGATATTGACGAATGTGAAGACAATTCCACTGAAGCGTGTCCAGGATTGTCACGTGACCATTGCAAAAACACCGTCGGTTCATACACATGCGCAACTTGCTCGCATAATAACGGATATATGATGTCTTATAAACGGAAAACGTGTTGCAAAGTCCACAAAAGTAAGATTTAGATTCAAAAATTAGGTAACCAATATGAGAGAAGAAGTTTAAGGCCACCTATTTCAGTATATATATATATATATTCCTCCCTTCGCCTATTTTGAAACTCATCCATCACTATTTGCCAAGTCATTTGTAAGTTTTAAGTAGTTTATAACGTGCGTCTAAATAAGTATTACGGCGGGACTTTCCAACCCTATTTCGATGTGGACCTGAGTCGTATGAACCTCCAAGTGTTTACATGAGATATCCACGTTAAATCACTTGCTGTTTATTTTAGTGTACTCAGTATTACTCCTGGGGGTCCATCTGGGCCACGCCGGGAAGCGCTGTATTACGGTAATACTTGAAAACTACAGAATACCAGTAATACCACATCAAATATAAAGAAAAATTCTACCGGAAAAAAATCCTTCCCGGAATAAATTCCTCTTCGATTAGGAAACGTGTTCATACAGAAATATGAAAAACATACGCATCCTAATTTATTTCAAGGTACCTGTGGCTACGATAGCACAATGGCGTCTCAAATCCAGGAACCTCATTGGAAGAACATGCGAATCTATGGGGGATTGAGAGCCGAAGAGGGAAGATGGCCCTGGATGGTAAAAAGATTGCCTATTTATCATTTCATTTAGTATTATTTATACGAATATTTGATGATACAGTAATTTATTTATTGTAATACCAGAGATAGCAAAGTGGCCAAGGCATATGTGACCACTATAATAACTTCATACATGGCAGTAGTCGGCCGTAACTTTACTCAGAGATTATCTATCACTTCTGGGTGGAGATGTGGGCTCGCCAATATGCCAGTGACGAAATAATTCAGTCGTTTAGTTATAAATCAAAATTTGGACATAAGGAACATTTATTTGTGTCCATATTTCCACCGAATGCAACAGTTGAAAAATGTCGCTCTAAGATGAACTTAGCAAACTTTATTATAAAGATAAATTAAAAAATATTGTTCACGGAATATCATTTCCCAAATTTCAGGTGCAATTAATCTCAACTCCTGAAAATCTAGAACCGGGTATATGCGGAGGATCTTTACTTAGCAAGAAGTGGGTTGTTACTGCGGCGCATTGCTTTCGGTAAGTTGGGACAAGTAAAGAAAGCCGAAGTATTGCAAAATTTTGCTCGAAAAGTCGTTTGCAAATTTAGCAATAAGAATTCGTTTGCAAATTTAGCAATAGGAATAACGAAGAAACGAGTAGAATTTAGCAATTTAAATTAATAAAAACTAGGTTCTCCATCTTTTTGGATTTAAATACCTCGTTTCATTTTTGACTTTACCATGGTTCTATCTTTCTATTAACGTTTGCTGTCGTTGTCTTTTATATTTGAAACGGCACACTTCCGTTCATTCAATCTTAGGATAATATACTACATCAGAAATAATCTGACGCATGGCATTACTGAAGTTAAAATATCGGAGAAAATTATATATACTCCAAAGCGGTGTTATCGATAGTTTTTTGACGAAAGTCTAGTAGGATATTATTTATTCGTATATTGCTGAACATATATACATTATACCTGTCGAATTGATTTCTTTTGCTATTTCAGGAACAAATATTCGTATCCTATAAACACGTGGACAGCAATACTTGGTACAAGTCAAAACTTTCTGAATATGAGATTGATATCTGACGGGTTAGAAATAAGAATGCTGGAAGAGGTAATGACAAGGCATTGGTATGGGATTTGGGTATTTTGTTAGGAAGTTGTAAGTAAGTGAGTTGTGAGTTAGAACGTTCAAGGATCTGAATTCGGAACCTAACTTTGAAATGTTTAGAATCGCGATGTGAGGTGGAATTATTAAGATAAAAAACTGAATTTAAAATATAAACTGAACAAAGTTGATTGAGATTTTTTTTGCTCGAGTTGAAAGCCGCAAAGTAAAAATAAACCGTTTAACCGGGGTTGGGGGTCGGATGTAGATTATCGAGGAGCTTGACTAGATAGTAAAACAAAATGATCGGACATTCAAATTATCAATAGATAGAAAACTATGGAAGCTTTCATAAAACAATCAAGGATTCGTTAAGAACTCTAGTTAGATTACGTCTGGGGTCCCGGTAAATTAACAGCTGACAGTTTTTCGCGTTTGAACATCGCTGCACGATTTTATCGATTTTGACAACAGCTCCGACGGTCTTGTCAATAAATTACGCGGATACACAATCTATTTATTGTGTCAATTTGCTTAATAAATATATATATTCCCCAAATTTCCAGGTTATTATACACCCAGAGCACAACCTTTTTTATCATCACGACATTGCGTTGGTCAAGTTGGAATCCCAAGTCAACTATAGTGATGTCATAAAACCGATTTGCTTACCGTGCTTAGAGACTCCACAAGAGGGAGACATGTGTTGGACTGTAGGATACGGGAAAACAGGTTAGAAAAACCTTTACAAAATATGATTATTCGACAGTCTGTTTTTTTAATGTTCATGTCGTAACAAAGTTATTCTTTCTAGCCTAAATGTATATTATTGTCATTCATGTCACCACCCAAATATAGAAAATAATTTTAGTACATCATAAATTTTAAGATGATCAGAAAAAGTCAATGAATATCATGAAATAAATTCAAACACATTCCTTAGTGAGAACGGTTGGAACTTAACAATATTTTCTCACAGTTTATGCGATACCATAAGTAAATTGTAAATGCGGTGGCCAGTGAATAGATCTTGAAGAGGCATCATGACTAGGCTTACCATATTTCTGAAGCAAAAAACCGGGACGGCACGGATCGGACAAGTCAACCTTGGTTCAAATCCAGGGGCTTAGTAATAGTTTTAAACGTGTTCCACACCATCTTATCAAATCTTACCAAATCCTATTAAAATATCCACTATTGGTCTTTGCTTCAAATATTGGAAATCGTTCAACTCATTAGAAAAGTTGCATTTTGTTTCCGTCATTTTGGTGATTCAACGACAGTACAGTTGGGTATTAAATTAACGCATGGTTCATATATACTTAATATCATAACTATTACATAACAATTTTTCTCTCTATCTGAACTAGTGAAATGAGACGCAAATCAGTGGTAAATCGGCTGCCTCCGTCGAAAAACAAAAAAACAATTTTGTAATAGTATCAAATAGAAAAATGATCCATGAATGCCATAGGGGAAAGTGGGGCACGTTGGGACATGGTGCACAGTGGAAAATCAGCTCTCACACTGATACTATATCCGCAATCCTGTCCGCGGTTCGATGTTTCAATCCGCCCTTTGGTGAGTTACAACGTCCCCGCGAACGGACAACGGAAGGGTAGTGCGGCGCAAGCTATGAAGTGAAATTGATTTTGGAAGGTTGAAACTAAAATTTCACCGTTCCAGTATTTTCTTTTTTCTACATTGGACTTTCCAACATGACAAACCACCGTCTGATATTATTCAGCTTTAGTCCACTGCAGAATATTCATAACGTTGGCGAGTGGATGTGCCTTCCAGATTTCGCTGTGGGATAGTCTGAAAATATTTGTTGCCTATGAGGAACAATGGACCGGGGCACAGTGGGACTTGCCCTACAGTGCACAATTCGACATTGTTTGATACAATAAGTGCTTAGAGACCTAGATATGCGGTATATTAAGTGTAATATTATGGTTTCTTTTGACCCATGGCCCAATATGGAATATATTCGAGAATCAATAATATTTCCAGATTTAGATTCGAGGGAAGAAATAATCAAATTTGTTTGCGAAACTTTTTGTCTGATATCTGAACTATTTCAGTTGAACATTGATTTTAAAATATTAAAGCTTCAAATTTGAAGTCTCCCTGTTCTTTAGACGATTATGCTGATTAATTGCTTATTTTTAAGGGCATACTTCGTTGAATTTTGACGGACTGACCCATGGGGCCCCAGGGTCTGTCCGAATGTGCCCCACAAGTTGGGTACAGTGGGACACTTGACAGACGTTTTTCAAAGCATTTTGGTAGTAAGATGTGTGTCGCAAGAAAATTTCTTATTCACTGAATGTAAACTACATTTACCCCTCTATACATTAGTCCCGCCAACTTAAGGGAATATGCAGAATTAAAGGCTCAAAATATGCAAAAGAAAAAAAGTGTCCCAACCTTCCCCACTTTCCCCTACTGCAAAACCGGGACATTTAAGTCTATCGCCGGGACGGCAGAAAAACATCCTAAAACCGGGACTGTCCCTCAAAACCGGGACGTATGGTAAGCCTAATCATGACATCACGTTCCTTATATGTAAACTCCCCCAAAAAAGTAGACTTTATTCTGATCAAAATTCTAATGAAGCATTGTTTTTCAACGCTCCTTATTTAGATGACAACAAAGATTCGGGAGCATTACGCGAAGTAGATGTACCAATAGCTTCGATGAAAAGTTGTTCCAAGGTATATGCAGATAGTGGAAGAATATTGCAGCAAGATCACATGATCTGTGCCGGACATAAAGAAGGGGAAAAGGATGCGTGCAACGGTACGTTATTATTTTGCCGTCGACTCCGGGCTCTGTGCCAAGTACAGCGAAATTGCATAAATGGGTGTTTTAATAACCATATAGATACATAGTCTGAAAAAGGCAATTTTTTGTTATACCGTACCTCGGAACGGTAAATTGATATCCAACAGCCTACCTTTTCAATGTGCCCCCATTCTCCATGATTTAGTTTAAACAATCAATAGACTTCCTTAACTCCATCATAGCACATTATAAATTTGCAATAACTTCACAAAAATAATATAGTTAGAGTATTCTATGTTAAGGCGACTCCGGAGGACCTTTAATGTGCCAACGAAAAGACTCTTGTCAATGGTACCAAGCTGGTATAGTTTCGTTTGGCAAGGGTGGTTGCGGACTGAAAGGGGTGTACGGAGTCTACACCAGCATGAAAGCACACCAGAGGTGGATAAGACGGCACATAGGGGAGGAAGCAACGAATGACATCTGTAAGTAGTGATAGGAAAAAAAGATGGGCGCTCCAGAAGTATGTGTACCAATATGGAGGTAACTGATGTTCGCCTTCTTTACATCAAGTTGTGTAAAGAAACTGAAACTTATGGGCAGGGGGTATATTCACTTGGATAACACAGACAGTGCGCAAACTCGTAATATAACTAAAATAAGGGAAATCGGAATGAAATTATGGTCTGACCCTAATCTGGTACACACACTACGAGAGTACCGAAAGAAGTATATAGACTACGCCTTGGAATGACTATCTCCCTACTTTAAGTATGCTCTGTACTGCAGTTACCATGGTTATCTATCTTTCGGTGTTCCGAGTTCGTTTTACAATACAATACAAACTATCTTATTTTAGGCCCCGAAAACGCTTGTCAAAATCTCTCTGACAACGATCCTAAATGTTCATCGATGATCGAGCGATGCACAAAATTTCCCGATTATATGAAAACCAATTGTGCAGCGACCTGTTGCAGACTGAAATATGGCACAAGTAAGGAAATTATAAAGTTTTTTTAAATAACATTCAGAAGGTTGATTTTGGAGTGGAGTGTCTAGCCTACGATAGGGACCAAAAATCCCAAAACGAAATATTGTGATTAAGCCTTAAGATATGAACGGAGTAAATATACATCCTTGAAACATAAATACATTTTCTTTGGCTTTGGTTATGAGTTCATGTCTGGCTATTCGAGACTAAGTCATAGAAAACTAATATATCGGAATAACCAATGTATACATGATTTTAAGACTATATACACTAATATGTATTACAAAATCAACAATGCCACTTATAGTACTGCGCTTTAGTTTAGATTACCAACTCATTATTTCTTTCTATTTATATCTATCATACGCTTACAGAACCTTTTATATTGTCTCTTTCTCTGCCTTATTTTGACACAATATTTATTCAATATAGGACCGAGTCAATGTCAAGACGAACCAACGTTTCAATCCACATGCAGAAAGAATATTAAACATTGTTCAAGTTCTATTTTTTCAAGTTTTATGAAGAAACATTGTAAAAGAACATGCGGAATTTGTTAGTTTAGTATATTTTTGAAAGTTAATAAAATACCAAAAAGGATAAATTTTGCTACAAGTGAAATTACACAAGGAAGATTTGTTGGTGTTTTGTTAGAAATATTAGGATTTACATATTATATTTATCCTAAAAACGAAACCCGAGAAGACGACATCATCATATTGCTAACAACGGCCTCTTGTCTGGTTACCATAGAGCCAGTTATTTTTTTTTATTTCATATCCATGGACTTAACAATAAAACATAGTCATTTCAGCACATTTAACGTACCGGTATGTTACATATAGTATGTCATAGAGATAAGTAGAAAACCCTCTTATAACACACCGATATCTTCAGCTACTGAAAATGTGAAGATGATCAGTTCGATTGTTGTGGAAAAAAAGTAATTTTAACATCACCAGTAACAACAATTTACCAATAGGATCTAAAAAAAAATGCAAAAAGTTTTTCTGAACACCCCCACAGGGAGTAATTGTATCTCTCTGTTACCAACACAGTTCAAGATAAGAAGCAAAATTGAAATTCGCTCAATAGTCGCTACCTTAACCACTTCGCCTCCCAATCAAGTAGAATTAATAATAGTCGTCGTAGTAATCATCCTCATAATTATCTTCCTCCTCTTCGACGCATCCCGGAAAATCGAGATCGCCAACGTAAAATCCCTTCAAATCGGACGGTGAATGGCAAAGTGTTGTGTCTGCGTCTCGAAGCATGTCACCAGCCGTGTCTCGAATCAGCATCATTCCACAGTCACAGAATATGGGATTCCCGGCCAAGTAAAGGGAATAAATGTCACTGGAATGAATGCAGAAGAAAATGAGAACAATGCAGAACGATAGAAGTTCCTAAATCCCTGCCCAGTTGCGGTATTGCCGGTACCGATGAAAATTGGGAAATTTAAATTGGGAATACAGAAATAGGAATATTTAAACCAGAAATGGGTCCAGCGGTTATACGATCTATAAAATTTGTAGCTATAATCCAGTCCTAACTTTGAATTGGGTTGCCGAGACTAACTCAACCTTCCACTGCTTGATTGTTACTTATCGATCTTAAGATCGGTAAGTATGTTAATAGGTATTTGTCTGTCTGTATTTCTGTTTGTCTGTGTGTTAGATGCACGCGATATCTCACGAAAGCGAGGTTGAATCTGCTCCAAATTTTGCATGTGCATTTATCATAGCTCGGATCAGAAGCCTATTGATTTTGGATGAATTATCTCTTATAAATAGCGAGTTAATAAGTAATTAGTGATGGGACACACGGTGTCACTATGGAGTAAGACCACTGTTTTGGGGGATCCCCTAACCTTAGATCGATAAGTCTTCGGTTTCTAACCGATATTCTAATTTATTTCTTGCCATTGTTGTAAACTGCTCGTCTGAAGAAGTCTGACGTTGGTCGAACGAAACGTTACAGAAATACATTTGTGTTAGTGTGCAGCTGGATTCTTTAATTGGATAATATAATCCAGTCACCTGAGTCACGGCTCATCCATGTCTCGAGGAAAGTTAATCTATGAGTTGAGTTTTTATAATTTCGAGTCACTTTATTTAGATTATTGGAGTCAATTTGAGTGTTTGATAAATGGAGACTCTGGTCCAACTCGTGTTGAGTCAGTGAGTTGAACCTCGAGCGCCCCCCTTACCAAGACTGATACAAACATTAGGTCGCGATTATATCGCGGAGCGAAAAGTTTTCGTAATTTTCAACACCGTGAAAAGAATTATTGTCGGGACATTAATTCGGAGAGTTTTGCGTTTGTTGCTTATGTATATAACTATCATTAATGTTATAAACCTTGAAACGTAAAAAGCAGATTCTACAGTCTACACTTCTTGAGATTTTTAAAACTGTTTTATTTTAAAAAGCTTAAGAATTAAATAGTGATCTTCTTATTTAATCATTCTATATAAAACTTACCGCCTACTGAACAAAACGTCTATCGATTCTTTTCGTAATATCTTAATGCGGTTGTGCTCCAGTCTAATCTGATGTTGACCATGCCACCTCACGCCAATCTGTCTGAAAGCCTTTTGCCCAATGAACTCTATCCTATTGTGACGTAAACTAAGGAAAGAGATGCTGGGAAGGTGAGCGAACGATCCCGGCAGAAGTTGGGTGATTTGGTTGCGGTCCAAGTCCAAAATCTGTAACATAGTAGTAAATCGAATTTGTTAGAGAGAGGATCCTAAATTAAGTCTACATAGTCAGCGAAAATATATAGGAATAACTACGCAGATTATATCGGGCTCGTTTCTTATGCTCTCCTATCACTTTGAACAATATGTAGCCCACGCGGTTTTTCTTTGATTTAATGTCCCCATTATTAAGAATAATTTATTAAAATTATTATAAGGTTACTGCTACCATTTCGTTTGGGAAACAAACAAAGCGTATTAACGCGAATTGTGGTAAATTAAATACAATTGTGGTTTTGGTTTGCACTTGAGTGGTTCGCGTAACCGCTGAACGGTAACGGCTTCCTCCACCACTAAATCCATACATCTGAAACAAATAATTGGTTAACTATCCCCATACCCGACATGGCTGGTAACCGGTGTAGATGCCGTGGTAATTATGGGTCATATGAACGACTATAAACTATATAAACTATATCCGTTTTCCTCTCACCACGGTATAGGAAAATCATATCCTATTATCTCGAATAACACTTTAAGAGTTTCGGTTACAAAGAAGTTACATTAATCTCGTCAAATTTGACGGCCTATAATACAGTATATATATACATAACAGCAAAGTACATACAAATTGTACTATGTAAATTAGTAATACTTTACACTCACTTGTAGTTTTTTTAGATGTCTGAAAGCAACGGGATGAATTTCTCGAATTGAGTTATTTGCAAGGTTCAGAAACTCAAGTTTTTTCAATCTTCTGAAACTTCCTTTCACCGGTGACTCAATATGATTGTTACTCAAATCAAGTCTCACAAGGCGCGGTGGGAACTGAATATCTGAAATCGGGAAAAAAATCAGAATATCAGAGCTTTGGTCACGCTTATACTTCGTATTGTCTAATAAATGCCACACAGGTTTTAAAATGGCGGCCAATTGATGCCTTTGAAGCTACTTTACTGTGATAAGAAATGGAATCTTTTTGGTCCGTAAATACCCCAATAGGATATGTCAAGTATCGGCAACTCTTACTGCATGGGTGTGCAACCTGCGGGAAAACTGTGCTGCCCGTGGAGAAGTGTCAATTTTGAATTATGTGCCCGCGAAACAAGGTTTTGAGTAATTCGGTACGTGCGAGGAATTCCAAACCTTTGCGTTGCGAAGCCTATACCTGAGCCCAATTTATTATCTATGCATATGGCTTTACAGTGGTTTAATTTAATTAACAGCTAGCCCTTCTGTATCAAAGGTTGCGTATTCCTGCCTTACTGCACTGCCTATCTATTTTAAAACCTGAAATATTTTTCCTAAAAAATCACAAATCATAATTATAACATTTGCTTTATGCTTGCAGTTTGTATTATGTCACTAGTCAAAAATGCCAATATATTGAGATTGGGATAAACGTGTTCATCTTCTTATAAAAACATGATTTCGCCAACTGTAACTAGCAAAGGAGAGTTTATAACTTAACAACTATGAACATACCGTGCAAAAATGTCAAATTATTATGTCGAGCCTTCAAGATCTTCAATGCCGGTAGAAGCTTAACCATCTCCTCCAGAGGAAAGTAACAAAGTCGGTTATTGTCGAGGTTGAGGAAGTCGAGAAATCTGAAAAAAAAAATAGAAAAGTTGCAATTGCATTTAAAACAGTACACCATTTTATAAATGTTATCCGAGCGAAGTTAGTCAAATTGCCTTTGCTGTTTTATTTTAATTCGTTCGAACGCTTTTCTATTCTTTCACGCTTGGCCACCTTCCTTATGTTTGTCGTCGATTGCAAACTCGGTTCTCTGAGGCCGCAGCTACCGGTATAGATGCGCGACCTTCTCATTCATGTATTCACGCATTGCTCTATTGTTAGAATTAGAAATGAACATTTAAACCATAGATTTGTCCGGTTATGTGATAGATTAAAATTTGTAGCCGTCTTCCACAAAACTAAAAAGTAGTTCGCAGGACAAGTTTCTTCTTTTATGAATTAATCTAATTATACGCTGGGCAAAAAGAGCAAAAACAGGCGTACAAATCCGAATGAATCGACCCAGTTGTTAATACACATTTACCTCATAGCTTTAGTTATCTTTAGACTTCTGATTGAATTCTGCGACAGGTTCAATTTTTTCAGCTCAAAGAAACGTGAAAACATGTCCAAGGTTATGTGTCCCATGTTTTCTCCAATGATAGATAATCTGTAAAAAGGAGTACAACGGCTCGGTTTAAGCTCTATGCTTTTCAATGAATCTGGCAACAGAAACGAGCTCGATTTTTTCCGCGTAGGAAATTGATGTTTGACGTGGTCCTCATCTAGTCGAACCTCAAATATTATTTTGTATTAGGCCCACAGACGAAACAATACACTGACCTTGTACAGAAGTTTATACCAGGAAAAACGATAAGAAGCTTAATTCCACGACCTCCCGTTAGGGTACCATTCACCAGTACAAATCGAGTATAATATTAGTTACCTTCATTTGTTCCAGATGCATGAATGGACTTGAAATATTGTTACATTAAATACATATAGACTACACTACAATGTTTAAAATACTCTCTACTATTCTCATTGAAGTGTTTCATCATAATATATATATATGCTTAAAATTCAATTAAAAATCATGCAATAAGATTGGACCTACAAAATGATTGATATTACTGCAACAGTCTGCAAGTACAAGTCTCGCGCGCTTGTGTGCTATTTGCAAAATCGTTATCATAATGACGAAAGCTAATATAAGTTTACTTTATACATGGTCGAAACCTTTATATCCGCCGTTCACACATTTCTCTCAAAATAAACTCGCCTTGTGGTATTAACGGGAAGAACATCAAGTCGATCAGCAACGTTAGCATTGAAGCAGATGAAATCAACTTCACGACAGAACAATTCTCCTTTCTCTGAAAAAGTCAATATTTCATTAAGAATCTCATTTTACTGAAGACAAGATGTGCAATTGCCCTAAAGTAAATAGATACGACAGTCCAACAAATATCGAGCCTATAGCAAAAATGTATCACATAAAGTTCACATGTTGAGAAAATAACATTGTGCATCTTTGATTATTAAAAAATAGACAATGCAGAATAGGACCCTCGGCGCCTAAAAACGGGTTTTTGCTCTCAAATACAGCACAAATTTATTAAAAAATGACTTATTTCTTGCTGTTGTTGTTGCAGACCGCCACCGCCTACAACGGTTAAACCGAACTCACTCATCTGGCTACACATTAATTTGCTCTGGACATGAGTGGACTTCCATATATTTAAATTTCATATATTTACCAAAATCATACTTTCGCTTACCTTTCAAACAATCCACATCTCTGCAGTAGCATCTTTCTGGGCAATCTTCAATGGGCATTGGAGGATATCTCTTACTTATGACATCACCAGCGAACAACACAAATGTAGCAACTACAAAAATTATAATCTTCATCGCCATGTCTAGTCCTATTGGATCTTAAAAGCGCCGATTAAGATAGCGAAAATGTAATGCGTATGGCGATAGCGACACAAACGGTGTAATAAGCTGCTAGGTATACGAATATATAGATAGCGACCACTTGTCATGCCAAATACCATTCAGTCAGAGATCCAGAAAATCGCATGTCTTTTCAACAAAAACACGACAGGCGTTTTGCAACGGTGCAAATCGAGGGTGACGCGGTTTCCGATTGCTGCGATACACCCTCGTTTTTGGCAACGGTTTTTGGGTATAATAACAGGTTTCGGCGATGGCGAGACGCTCAATTAACAAATGGACCATAAAGGCAACAAACCACAAATATAACATACCAGTAACCGTCAACAGAAGAATATGAATAGAATTTTTGCTCTAATTAAAGGCATTGGAACGACTGCCATTGAAATTTTGGTTCATTCCAAGAAGACAAGACTGGATAATAATTAGTTGGGGAACTTGCATTATTAAGTTATTGACTAAATTTCAATACCAAATCTGGTAACGAGTCCGTCTCCATGATTGAGCCATTTTACCTTCATTACAGAGCAAAATGCACACACCTTTCAAACTTATCCTCACGACTTCAGAGTTTGAGAATATTTTTGATGACGTCAGGGAAAATTTCTGTCAGACAACAAACTTCAAGAAACATCTGAATATGATTACACTACTAAGTATTCAAGCACAAGTTTTCGTATTTTTTTTACGAGATTTTTCCTCCACCGACCGATATTTAGTGGTCTGTAATGCACCATAATAATCATGTTTGTTTTTAACGTCTCCTGGAATTTCGATGGTCGGCATAGACTTCGGTGCGATGTCAGTTTGTAATCTACTCATGATCGAAATACCCATGTTCGAAAAAATTCTCATAAGACTGAAAAAGTTGGAAGGTTTTTAAGAAAGGCACTGGTGAGAGCAGCTTGATCAAGACTGTTTGTATATTGACCTAGCTGCATTTCTCGGCCAAAGACGAGCGTTAAAATCCTACAAATCGATGGATAGAAAAACGAGCCACAAAAATTGCATTTTATAACGAACTCATTGAAAACATTATATTGCTTTGAATCAAAACTCGCGGCAGCGTTAATTAAACAAACATGCAATAACATCATAAACAGCTCAGAACGTGACGTCATCAATAAATGACGTCACCGAAGTAGGATACTGATAGAACTAATTTAATTGTACAATAATATCATAAAAATTACGTCGTAAACGTAAGATATCATAAAAACGGGAAATCAAAATAACAATGCTGCCGTTTACTAGCAGCTCTTAATTACGTCATAAAATATTGACATCATGAAATGTGAAACTTAGGGGATTGGTGCAACTATATTATGAGAATAATAACAAAGTCTCTGAGGTGAAGCAATAATGAAATAGAAGACAAATTCTTAGAAATGATCAGTGCCAGTGCCCACTAGGGAAAGGGGCAACATTTTGTTCCCCCCAGGACCCACTTTTAGAATTGTACTTACAAGGAAAATAGGA
Organism: Styela clava; assembly: GCF_964204865.1. Taxonomy (NCBI): domain Eukaryota; kingdom Metazoa; phylum Chordata; class Ascidiacea; order Stolidobranchia; family Styelidae; genus Styela; species Styela clava. The sequence continues at coordinate 13,938,442 of NC_135264.1, forward strand.
ATTTTTAGAAGTTGAAATTCATCTGACAATTGGGAGAAATATATGAAGACATTCAGAAAGTTGAATTGTTCCGAAAAAATCACCCACTGGTAGGATAAACATGATATACCTATAGGAAATAGGGTCCAATTTACTTATTGCCAAGCATTCGACTGATATGGTTTCAAATAGGGGCCAATTTGATCTGATTGAATTTGATTTGATCTGTTGAATCAAATACCACAAAATTACCATTAAATTTGAGTTGTTTTTTTACAGTTAGTACAATAATCAGGAATCATGGTGTCAAGATAAATTGCAACTTGATTGTCAAATTTTTTTTATGTTTAAAAGCAAAAAAAAGATTATCAATAATACATGCATTGACGAGCTAAGCCCTCGAACAAAAACAGATAATTTTTTTCTACATTAACCAGTCGTAAAAATGATGCTTCAGGAGATAGAACACATACAAAGCTTCATTTTTATAATGCTTACACATATTTTTTAAACAAAAAGTAATCGAGATTAGATATGTTTGCTCGATGATAAAGCTCACTGTTCGATATGTGCATCGGTCTATTTGAGAGCGTCTCAAACTGGGCCCTCGGCCTCCTAGTGGGCCATGACATATTTCTTTGAGTGCCACAAACAAAAGCCTTCACTAGGTGCCATTTCGTGATGACTATATCAATTCAAAATAAATTGTCTTGTCTATTTCTTTGACTGTTATGAATTTATTGTTTCCTTTTCGACTGTTGCCTTTTTTATTGTTAAATGTGACTTTCAAAATAATTGAGAGAAACCTGTTAAAAACGTAACTACATTGTTATGGAAGAGTGAGAGGCCCAGTGGTGGGATTCAGCCAGTTCACACCGGTTCTATAGAACCGTCTCACGGGATTTTATGAGATCAGCGAACGGTTAGCATTGCTAAAAATAAAAATATGACTTTCTGTAACAGAACTGGCTGAAAAATACGACTTTTGTGATGGAACCGACTGATAAAAAAAATTGAATCCCAACACTGGTTGGGGGCCATGAAGATGTCTTGGTTTGGTGACAGAGATAATGGAAGTTTGAGAACCCCCAGCCTATTTCTTATCATTTCATTCAAGAACGTTAAAGCCAATAAAACATCTGGATCATAATGGAATATTTCAAATTGAGTCAAAGTGCTTACAACTGTCCGATTTTTCATTGCTTTTGTGGATGTGGACTGCTAGAGACTACTGATGATTATTAGATCAAAAAAAACTATTGATCAATCGTGATCTAACAATAGAATCAATGTTAATTAAAATATACACGATTAACATCAATTTATCTAAATTTCAAATTTGGCAGAGAAGAACTCTTGCAGGCGCAAAACAAATCAAATACGCAATTTTTTTTCCGAAAAAATAATCATTTCTAATATTTACATTATTCATTACATCGACGTAGCTTGTTCAAGAACAGGGGTGTGCAATCTTTGATACAGGAGGGCCAGATGGAAATGACTGACTGAATGTAAATGCGGGCCGGGCTGGTTTTTATTCTTATGACATGGGTTGTTCGCTTCCCACAAGCTAGCTGTTAGGGCATTGTAATGTCATACGCCGGTATAAGCTTCGCAACGCAAAGGGATGGAAGCAATTGAAAACTCGTTTCACGGGCCGCACATTATTCAAAATTGGCACTTCTCTGCGGGCCGCACAAATTTTCCCTGAGGGCCGCATTTGGCCCGTTGACTGCAGGTTGCACACCCCTAGTCTACTATATCCATCAGTAGGCCTGTCTTTGGTTCAAATACCATACCCACCACATCACCCTGGGGTAATAAATTGCGTAGGCAATGTCAAACAGGAAAGGTTACGTTCCTTCTTATCACCCAGCAAATAGTAAATTGAGTTGGCAAAGCCACACTGGAAGGATTCCGTAGGTCCCGATCTCACCCAGGTTGTAGGCAATGCCAACCCGGATTCCTATCGTTCGCAGCTATAGAAGCGCCCATACGTAGCAGTGGCTCTTGAACAAAGCCTTCTTCACAGATAAGGGCGCTCAAAACATAAAAAGTATTTTTTTTTTTACTGAATTAGTGAACATCTGAATCAGCCATTTTTGAAATAACAAAGAATAAAAAATGAATTTTATGAAACTTGAATTTCAAAAATGGCTTCACATATTTAACAGGCTTTGTAGTTTCACTAATGGTAATCACCAATTAAAGGCAGAAATGCCCAGTATAGCAGTATTTCTAGATTATTGAGTTAGTAGTTGAATGAAAAGCATGAAGAATGCACCATGTACCAAAAATAAAGTCAAAAAAAGAAAAACTAAAAACAGAAAAGAAATGAAGGGAACATCTAAAAATGAATCTTTTTTAAAAAATGCACTTTTTGAAGGTTTTTGATCATTGATCATATTTATAAATTCAAAATTGTCATGATTCAACCAATATTTTCAAATAAAAAATATCAACAAAAAAAAATTATTAGCACAAAGTGGGTTAGGATAAAAATACTAACAAGGCACTTATATTAAGAATTCTAAATACTACTGGAGATAAAATTTGAAAAATGTTCAGAGCACTCACGCTACGGCATGAGGAGAGCACTTACTCAGCTTGAGATCAAGAATATAATTTTGTGACATTCTTTCAAAATCATGTTATTGCAAGACAAACATCATTTTTGGCAATATATATAAACGTCCGGATTTCACCAAAAAAAACTTTTCAAGGTTTTGTTATAAAAACATGTCATTTTGAGTACGGGTGCTTAGTTCTGACATACGGTCATTCCACAAATTGAGATAAATAAGATGTAAATTTGATACTTTTTGCAGTGAAATTACAAGTTACGATTTACAATGATTTTGTTGGAAAACAAAAACTTTTACAGAATTCAGAATCAAGAATAATTTAGTGGAATCTGAAATCAAAACTTTTCGAATTAAATAGAATTTAATCAAAATTTATACCGTTTTATCCATGTGCAAATCCCTCATTATTTGATAATACTTACTTTTAACGGTAGCAATATTGCATGCTACATATAGAAAACAACACAAAGTTGTATTAACTAGTCTGTTATTCCGAAAAAGCATCCAAAGTTTTAGAGCAGTGGTTCACAAACGATGGGATGCACTTTTTAAGATGGGGCGCGAGACTTGACAAATTCTGGCGCGGCTTAAAAAGTTTTAGAACCACCATTCTAGTGCGAATGGCATCGCAGAAAGTTTCCAAAATTTTGGATTCAATTGTTTCGATCTTCGAATAAAACACGATTCTTTAAAATATAGAAATCAAATTTAGTCAAACTTATTTCTGAGATCATAGACATCCCTAATTCTTAGCCACCTTATATTTAAAATGACCAAATTTGGAGATGAGAAAGCTTGCACCATTATTGACTACCGAGCTACCTTCAAGATATTGGCAAAACATATTAATCAAATACTTGATTTAATAATGCACTCGATTTGGAAATTAGAAGACAATTTACATATTTGCGTTATTGCGCAATTTAGTTATAATCAGCTACAATGAGGTTATGTATGTAATATTTTCTGGCACTGTAGGGGTTGTGGGGGGAGTCAATTTTTTCGGTTTTGTCACGCAAGAATCTAGCAACTTTGATCTCACCCTACCAGGAGTATCACTCTGGGTACGATAACGATGATCGTCTTTAGTACCACTAGAGGGAGTAGAATGAGTATCTAAAACAATTTCAGGTTCAAGGGTCAAATCTTCCAAACTTTTTGATACAGGAGACACCATGTCGCTCGTGTTGTCCGTACTAGAGAGCAGATCGTCCGTTGAGTGAGTGATTGATATATTTGAAGGTGAGCGAGAATGTTTTGTTCGAATTCGTCCGAAACTGAATAGCGATCCGCCCTGGAGGAAGTTGGTTATTGGAGTACCTAAAATATATTATTTTGACGATGAACTGTTTTTAGGATCAGTGTGACGAAATAAAGGTTGGAGAGACATGCATATCCATTATGACAGTGGTTTTCAAACGGTGCGGTGTGCCCCCTTCAATTTTTCAAGGGGCCGTGAAGCTAATTAAAAATAAAACTATTTTTTAGATTTGATTTTGCCCGCCTTATTTTGGATATTAACATTTTTTTATTTTGGATATTTATGTTCCATCCACGTACTTTCAACATGTTTTTTGAATAAAACATACTTTCACTTTACTATTTGTTATTTATAGCCTATTGTTAGCTAGTTATTCTTGAGGTGGGGCCAGACTTGACAAATTCTAAAAAGTGGGTGTGGGCAAAAAGTTTGAGAACCACTTCATTATGACATCAGTAATAATTTCCAAAGTTGGACAAATATTCCAGAATCAGTAAAAATCATTAATCTTTCTTACCTAAAACAGACTTGCTACGAAGACCTTTTATTGGGGAGTAAGGAAAATAACTCGACAACACATTCAGACTGTTTTGACTCGACGATGACGAATCGAACAGAGAAATATTCTCTTGCGACACCGTGTGGTTGAAATACATTCCGCTTACATTAAACGAGTCCTCCTCTCCGCTACTTAGATGGAGGGAGTCATTATAAAGTTTCCGCTTCAACATTTGAAGCTGTGGAAAAAAAAGGTAAAATTAAGTAACTTTTTATTGAAATTTGAATAACAACTCTCCCTGATATACGAACTACTTGAGATATTATGTCTGCAAAATATTTGCTGATTAATTGTAGGTCACCTCCTGTGAGTTTGCAGATTCAAATTCTGTGAAATATGACACAATGCAGGGGAATTGCAAGTTGTAGGAGCTGTAGAGTTTGGGTTATTGCACATGTTTTCTCGATGTGTTTTTATTTAAGTAAAAGCTAACAGTACGTGTATAGTCTTGTGGTTATATTGAGTCAGCAATGTCTGACTGCCCTTTTCCAGCCAATGTGCTCGTCTGGTCTTCATGTGATTGGCAATAAAACAAACATTTCACTCTTACTTGACTTTTAATTTATTCATCCTCATAACAACATCTATAATTTGTTTATCCCCTGAATTATGTTTTAAGTTTCTTATAGAGGCATCATTATCAGCACGTCCCTGCATTGCACTTCACCCTTAGCATAATGAATTAGGCAATGCAGAAACAGAAAGATTTCTAGTAAAGGCGTAAAGAGCTTTTATGAGAGTGATGATGTTGAATTATCGTATAAAAAAGTCGATATAAGAACCTGCACCTTATTATGTAAGATGTGTATTTCATCATACAATATAGATTCCTGTTGTAGCATTGCTGCAGGACCTCCACCATATATTTGAGACCATGGAAGCCATCGGAAATAACACTGTCGCCAGAACTGTAATTTCCGAATTGCTGTACATGGATAGAGAGGATGAACATGTTCTGCAAAAACAATAATTTTAGTTTATTTATCGTCGCAAGACTGCAGAGTCGAAGAAAAGTTCCTCCTGATGAAAAAAGACTGAAGCTTTACCATGGGCTAAAAAAATTAACTGCAACTGCAGGCCTCTTATCCTGATTACAAAAGAATGAGAAAAAAAGTAGACTAAAGATGGTGGCACTTCACCCAGGGTATAAATATTGGGTAAGGAATGTTAAACGAATAAATTGGGTAAGCAATATCAAATCCGAAATGATCCCGGTCCACTCAGAGTGAAGTCATTGAAATACCAATGAAAGACTGTTTTTCAATTTAGTCCATTATACATTTCTACCGGTATAGAAGTCACAAATTTGGCGCTCCAGAAGTGCGAGTGCCGAGTACCAATATGGAGGTAACAAATTTTGTTTGCCTATGTTACATCAAATTGTGTAAAGGGACGGAATCCTATGGGCAGGGGGTATATTCACTTGGCTAACACGAACAGTCCCCGAACTCGTCATAGAACTAAAATAAGGAAAATCAGAATAAAATTATGGCTTATCCCAACCTGGTACACATACTACGGGTGTACCCAAATTTGTACTATTCGAGTTAAAAATATGACTATGACGGCATTTGAACACCAAATCCCAGTTATTGAATCAAAATATAGTATTCAGGATTCTTTTTATGGAGTAAAAATATCTTTGTGACACCACAATATTACGCACCTGCAGTATCAGTCACACGTTTTTGCATAAAAAGATCTTTGAATTTGATATTATATGTTGCGACGTTAATAAAATCATCTGTTGATTCAGGTTGTTCTAATACATTCTCCTTAGTTTTTTTACGACGCAATGAAAACCTGTTGCAGACAAAGACATCGGAATCAGTTAATTTGAGCTAGATTGGCTTGTCAGTTAATACACCAATTATTTAGGTAAGGTTAACGAGTGAGCAAGAAATAAAATCAACACTATATGACATTGGCTGTATATGTATATGTTGTTGGCTCTATATGCATATGAGTTGGCTGTATGTGCATCTGGCATTGGCTGTAAATGCATATGAAATTGGCTGTATACGCATATGACCTTGCCTATATATGAATATTTAGTTGGCACTATATGTATATGATTTGGCTGTATATGCATATGACAACTCTTTAACTGACTAGGAACTGAAGAAAGCTTGAAGCAAATCAAGAATAACTATAAGTGGCTTATGAAGAAAGAAGAGTGCATTTTTGCAAATTGGACATTAAATGAAATAACTCATGGATAAGAAATATTCCCAATATTGAAATGAAAATTTTATACGAACATGATCTTGGGAAATTAGCATATTCTTTCATGTTATGAAATAACAAAATATAAGATATTAATGTTCGTAACAGCTACAACACGAGGACAAATGTTTTCAAAAAAATTAGAATAGAAATAAAGAAACCTTGATTTGAGTTTCGGTGAATTTGGATCGACAGGTTTTAACATTGAATCATCGTCCAATCGTTCCGAATGATCGTCACCGTTTACTTTTTCATTCAATTCCCCGACTTGATCATCATCCTTACACTCGCTGTCGCTTTTTGATCTTGACGGTCGTCGGTCTTTCTCAGAGTCTTGCGGAGATGCGGTCCAAGTGACTTTTTGCCCTGGCATAAGCGCTACTTTCGGAAAATGGCCTGCTGGGGGTGGTACTTTTCTCAATTGAGGGTTTTTATTCTCTTCTGTACTCTCACTACTTTCTCTTCTTGTACTTTTGTTTTTCTCTTCTAAGCTCCCACTCTTATTTTTTACTTTGTTCAAAGGGAGAGGATTGTCTTGTTCAATTTTACGACGATGCTCTTCTAGTTTTTTGTCTTTGACGCTTGTTTTCTTTTTTCCGTGCGTCGGACTTTTCGGAGATCGAGAATGCAAAGAGGAACCATCGGGTATGTCACCATTTATATTGTCACCATCCATCCTATAAACATACAATGAAAACAGTTTAAAGTTTATTTTTTTAAAGCTTTGTAGAGCCAAGAAAACAAACGTTAGAGATCAGCTGTATGAGGCATCACCCTTAGCGTTAGATAAAAGCTTGCCTTCACTGCATCTCAGATTACCCTGCGTAAGTTCGAATCCATGCATCTGAAACGGATTTAATCTGGAATGCATTTAATCCCACACCCTACCTAAACTGGTAACCAGACAATTGGTCATGGTACAACATATGATTAAGCCCAGTGGCGCAGCCAGAGGGGGTTTTCAGGGTAGAAACCTATTAAATGGCTTGGGTCGGGTTGTGAACCGCGGACCGCCTGTTGCACACTGCACACCCCTGACGCAGATCAAGGGATGGCAGTTAGTCTCGCGCAATGTAGTTATACTATACATTAATTACAAAATTATATTATTTACTTTTGAAGGTCATCAGTGATATAAACATCGTTTGTAATAACCCTTTCTTTTCCATCAGAATTATCTGAACTTTCCTCAACATATTTCCTGTAGTTTTCCATGGTTCGCATCCTTGAAACAAAGAATTGTAAAAGGTTGTAAATATCTGGCAGTTAGTTAAACTTCTAAGTTAGAGCAGGACACACACCTCTAAGTTTGCTTTGGGAAATGGTTAGAGGTGTAGTCAGGAATTTCAGGAAGTTTGAAACTGGAATTGGAAATTCCAGTACAACGTCTTGTGAAAGAGTCTCGCCTCTCAACAAAAAAAAAGACTTTTTCATCGAAAAGTGATTTTTTGTTGCGCAAAACATTCAATTCATGACAAATACGAGCATTTAAAAAGTCTTTTCTATCAAAAAATGATTTTTTTTCAATTCAATCAATTCATGACCAATACAAGAATCTAAAATTTCTTTTTCATCGAAAGTAATTTTTCTGTTGTGCAAAAACATTCAATTCATGACTGATACAAGCATTTAAAATGTATTTTTCATCGGATAATGATTATTATGTTGTGCAAAACATTCAATCCACGACCAATACGAGCATTTAAAATGTCCTGCCCAATTTCAAAACTCAATTAAATGACTCTAGCACGCCTAACATGAGTCCAACTTACTTGTATAAAGGATTGTTGAATAAAGTCATGTCAGATTTATTAAACTGTGATTTCCAAACCCAAACAGGCAAAAATCGTCTTGACATTGTTTCAGTGGCAGCTTTGATTGCAAATGAAGGATGCTAAATATAGAATGAAAAGTTAGGCAAAGACAAGAAATTCCATTTGTTAGATATTTTAAATCCTTCTCTGCAATTGGTTTCTATTTTAAATATACTAAAAAGATTGTGTAATTCAAAATTAGAAGATATATTTCAAAATTTATGTCTTAAAAATAATTGGTATTTTTTTCAAAAATTGTTGAAGTTTTGTAGCGAGATCATGATTTACATTCAATTTCGATGAACCAAAAAAAAGTCCTCTCTGCTAGGCAAAAAGTTGGAAAAAGCAGAAAAATAATTTTTTGTATTCAACTTTTGATACATCAAGGGCTTGCATATTGATTGATCATGTCTCCCAACTTCTGAAAATATTTTTTTATGATAAACAACGAAAATTAGGCAAAAATTCAAACCTCGGCCGCCATCACACTCTTATGTCTTTGTCTCTCATTATTAAACATAAAGGTATCGAAAGCGGTCGTGCGTGTCGCATCGTAAAGAACAGTTAAAAATGTTACACTGGGTTCAAATCTTGCTGGATATTGGACCATAAGTTGATAAACACAATCAAGAAACAGGAGGAATACGGGTGCCTGTTAAAGAGCAAATATAAAGTCTTGTAGAAAGTCGTTCATATAAAAAATTTTGCAATAATTTTTATACTCTTGTTTTATGCAACTAGTGTTGGATTGAAGTCCTAAACTAGGGGTCAGCTGCTAGATTTTCATTATATAAAGTATCATCCATTTGACTTTCAATTTTCTAAAAATATATGCGGCCCGCCAATAGCTTGCAACCCTTAATTTTGGCCCACGAGCAAGTCACTCAGTCATTCAGTTTTTGGTAAATGGTTGATCAAGTCAAACTCGTATTGGGGCTAATGAGGCAATCCCCGACTTAAGTCTCAGTGTCACTCTCGTAAATGGTGATTGAAGTCTAACTCGAGTAGAGTAAATGTCTCCAGCATCCCATTCGGACTCTTTAGTCAATTCCTGAGTTTCTCAGTGGCGGTCGCGTCACTCAAAGTCATACTCAAGTTGAGTGCCTGACGCCAGCATACCTTTGGGGTTTATGAGTCAATCCCTGAGTTACCGTAGGTCTCAGTGGCAGTCGTGTCACTCAAGTCTTACTCGAGTTGAGTGCATGACTCCAACTTCGCACTTGGCTGGGTCTTGGTGTACATAATATGATACTCCAGATATAATTGAAGACATACTAGCAGTCTAGTTTGAAGACCCACCTACAAGCATTAAGCAATGCTGAACCGTAACGATTTCATTCAATAAAAATAAAATAGCTGCCTATTAAGCAGTGAATCAATACAGAATATATCAAGTAATAATATTTCAGAACGTATTCAGAATAGTTGAATTTTCAAAAATGACCATACCTGAGAAATAGCTAGAGTTAAACATCAACACTATATTACGACAAATACACAATGTGTTTAGGACGCAGGTTATACTCACAAGTTGAGTTGTGTCCCCTGCTGAAGACACTGAAGTGACTTGTTTCCCTCGCTTTGTTGGTTGCAACAAGTGTCCAAGTCGATCAAGGAAAGGATGTCCTGCAACCACCCATTCTCTTTGTATGAGTGCTTGAATCCCTTCCAATGTTCGACAGGTTGGATCCAGTATTAACTGGACTAAACTGGTTATGGCTGATGAAATGTCAATGCCGTCATGCTCTGTAACAGACAGTCTTATATTATTCCTTTAATTTGAAATAATCAGAAGTGATTTGCTTTCATAGAATTCAAAATAAATCTTGTTTACACCTGTCGTGTGGGTCTAAATATACTCGATATACCTTTTTTAAAGGGTGGGTAAAAGTGACTCAATCGTTTGACTTAATTGACACAACTGACTGCCAACGAGAATTTGATGAGAGATAAAAGATAAAATTGGGTCTTTTGAAGTATTATTTGCCACTATTCTATCATACAATAGGAAAATTATTTGATAATCAGAGTAATTGAATAAAGAAAAAATTTCAATTTTTTATAACTTTTTTCCTGATTCATATTTGCTAAAAAAAAAGTTCTTTCTAAAATCTCAAATATTCCTAAAATCAAGAAATATTTGAATATTCCTTTTGTTTTGTTTTCAAAATCCTCAGTTGTGGAAATATGAGATTAACAAAATATGACTAAAAATTTGAGAATAGTGGAGATGTTGTATCCTATTTTTTCAGACAAGCGTGGGATAAGTGGCACACAATATTCTTGAGGAGACACTAACATTGTGGTAAACCAAAGAGTTTCATCCTTACCCTTGATAACAACATTCAACTCTCTTTCCCGCAGACATTTTGCTGCCTCTGTTGCAGTTTCCAACACAGTACCAACATATTGAAGCCATTTAGTTGCGTGAAGTTGGCCATGCCAATGTGTATCTGTTTCCCAGAATTCACTTTCCGTGGCTGCAAAACAGTTTTTATTAGGACTCTAAAGCAGGGTTTCTAAAACTGGGATCAGCGGACCCCAGGGGGTTCTATGATGACTGCATGGGGGGTTCGCAACAACATGAAAAGAGTCTGAAACACATACAATTAGATCATGATCTTATCGAATTGCCGTTAGCCTGCTCGTATTTACGGTTGTATGTATTGATTCAGTCTTTCATGAGTTTTATTTCGTCTAATGAAACATTATCCTTATTCGTTGGTTAGGCACAGGAATTATTACGACATAGGGTGGGGGTTCATCGAAAATAAGATTCACAAACCGGGGTCTGCAGCCCAAAAAGTATGGGAAACCCTGCTTTAGAGAATTTACTGCAGGGTTGCTCGAACTGGTACCCCTCGAGGGCCACAGAAGGGTCCTCTTGGGCGGGCTAAAACGAAGCCTTCACTCGTTCCCTACATCAATTTTGAGTGAAGTGTCTGTCTTTTGTTAAATTCTTTAACTGTAATGTATTCATTTTATGTATTTTTTATGTTTAAACGGTGCATAAAAACTGATTGAAACATGTTACAATCAAAACTGAGTATTTTTATACAAGAGCAGTGGGCGACGCACCATGGAAAAGGTTGGGGAACCACATGCATAATAATATACTGATATTAAATGGATAATATAGTAAGACCAAAATAACTGAATAACCCCAATATTTAACACGTACTTAGACTAGTAATAGTATTTCTGATGGGGCTTTCTGTTGGTCCATATAAACAAAATAACACTTACCGGGCATACAAATAGACTTCAACTTATGAAAGGATTGTTGCAGCTGCAAACAGGAAGGACATTTATGTTCTGACACGTCAATGACCCTGTGATAATTAATAATAGGTGATACGTGATAACGTCAATGTAAGGTTATGACTATATAGTAATGAGTAATCAAGATGGCTGGAGCGCATAAGGGCGCTTCAGAAGTATGTGTACCAATATGGAGGTAACTACTTTTGTTCGCCTACTTTATTTACATCAAGTTGTTTAAATAGAACCCACGGACAGGGGGTATGGGTATATTCACTTGACTAACACAGACAGTCCCCGAACTCGCAATAGAACTAAAATAAGAATAATCAGAATAAAATTATGCCCTAACCCTAACCTGGTACACATCACAAAGTACCAAAATTTGGATTTAATCGGTCCCTTAGTTTCGGAGAAAAGCAACTTTTTTCCCAACACGACAAGAATTTAGTAAAAAAACAATCCATAGCCCCAGTTCGTGACAAGAAAGCATGTTTAAAAATAGCCTACATTGTTTAAATTCATTTTAAATCAAGTATCATACTTCAGTTTGATACAGATTTTAGGGTACTCCCGAAGTATGTGAACCAAGATGGCAGACACCGGAACGTAGTATGTGTACCAGGTTAGGGTTAGGCCATAATTTTAGATACAAATACTAAGGGTGTCACTTGGCTAGTCCCCGAACTCGTATTAGAACAAAAAAAGGAAAATTGGAATAAAATTATGGCCTAACCCTAAATTCAGTAACCCAAAAACTATATTCATCTTAAGACTGCTTACTTTATAGGCCTTTTGTTTGGGTCAGCGTCCACAATGGCTTCATGAAATTTATTTTCAAAATATCGTTGTTCAACTTCTGGTCGCAATGTTGACGCCCGAACTAATGAACAACCGTTGCTATCAGACCAACACCAACACTAAAAAGAAGAATTTTATCAGAATACGGAACAAGAGAAAAACAGAAAAATTTCGCAATTCTCCGAAAAGATGGATATTAGGTTGCCATAAAAGAGAGCATTGGTCGAAACAGGATTATTTACTATTTTAAATTCATATTGTAAAATAAAAATACACGAACCGGAATTCTTGTTCCAGAAAACTGCTCAGCTGCTGTTGTAAGTTCATTGTCTTTCATTAAAGCTGGAACTACGATGCAAGAACCCATTCTGAATCAAATAATGTAGGATATTTTCTAATAATATTTGGGAATTTACACATTTTTTAATAGAATTTGAGGTGAGAGAAAAGATAAGTGTGCAGAGCTAACATGGGCAAATCCAGCCCGGTGGGCAATTTTATCTGGTCTGCCTGATGCTGTCACAACCAAACTAAACCAAAAATTTGATGTTTTAGCTGGAAAATAGCTCAAGGAATTTGGTGAGATTGCGATTAAATTGAGTTTGGGCACGAGGCTTATTGTTTTCCAATTTTGCTTTTCTAACACTGTAAATATTGTTCATAAAATGTAACTTTTTACGTTACACTTACATGGTCCGCCAGTCAAGATAGGCAAAATTTTTAGACCTTGATCCGGAAACCTTGCCTACCTACTCCTTGTGTAGAGAAAACACACATTTTAAAAAGTTCCAGAAAACTATTTTTTTGTTCAATCAAAAAAAGACTGTCTTTGGTATTTGAAAATCTTGACTGCATGAATTTTGACAAATATAAATTATTTCTTACGTTGGAAACTCTGTAAACTTCCTATTCACAACTGTAACTCTCCAAAATTTTTTAGAAACAGCACATCTTCGTAGTTCATTTTCCCAATCTAATTGCGTTCGATACAGTGGTATTTTGCATGCTAAAATATGAAACATTGAAATAAAACTTGATTTTGTGACCGATATTGTATACTTTATGCTTTTTAAAGTTTATAAACATGTAGGCCTAAAAATATAGGCAAAAGGTAAACTCTGCCTGATTTTCTTTGAAAATACAAAAAAATCCCTCATGTCCGCTAACCTCGATTCATCAGGTAAAAACTGCATAATAAACTGCAGCTCGCAAAATTGCATCAAGTAGTCTATATCTCTATTCTTACCTAACAATAGAGGCAGAAACTACATAACAGAAAGTAAACGACATAGAAAGGTAAAATGAATCCATTGCTTCATATCTGCAGCATTCAAAATAAGAAACAATAAAACATTTATAAAAAATACAATGTGTAGAATATTCAATCATATTTTAGTTATGTTTAACACAATTCTAATAATTTTAAAGGCGATTTAGCAAATCTCCGTGACGCACTAACCCACTGCCCTATGCTATTGCTGATAATATTAATATCGACAATTAGGATGCTTACCATTTTCAACATCTATTTCATGAACGTAATCAAATGCAAATAATAAATTGACTGTTGATGGATAAGTGTGATGGAGAAGAGACTTGATTACCTGAAAATAGAAATTAATTTTTTAGTATTATTATCGAAAGTATTGTCAAGAGTAAAGATAAAACAAAATTTTTAATATCGTTGTCTTTATTTGCGGAGAGAATTTATAACATAAAAATACGAGTTATTTTTACACATTATAGAAAGCGTCACCATTCTAATTTAAAAATGTGTAAGATTTCTAAAGAGCAATATTAAAGTTTATATTTTTTCACTATTTGTATCTGTGTGCAGCAAGACAAGAAACTAGACTCAATTTCATCACTATACGATTAATCCAACTTATTGTCTTTCCTCGGCGCTCCAGGAGTGTGAGTACCAATACGGAGATAACTAATTTTGTTCACCTACTTTACATCAAGTTGTGTAAAGAGACTGAAACCAATATGGGCAGGGGGTATATTCACTTGGCTAACACAGACAGTCCCCAAACTTGTAATAGAACTAAAATAAGTAAAATCGGGATGAAATTATGGCCCAACTACTGGAGTACCCTTTCCTCTCTCCCCCGGTGAAACATAAAAACATTATATTTATTTTTACAATATGACTCACAAAAACTGATTTTGGAAAGCTTTTATCAGATAATTTAGTATTCCATCAATGTCAAGAAAAACTCGTAAAATTTGAGATTTTCATCAAAAAATTTTGCATGCTAAGTTTTCATAATAAATAAGTCATAATTACTCCTTTCTCTTCTCCTTTTACAGTGAGTTTAAAATTGAAGGCGGCCACTCGAAAATCTTTGCAATGTAGTTCAAGTCGATGGATTCCATCTTTGATTTTAGATCCAGGTACTAACTTTTTACGCTTGTTCGGATATTCTGAACAAAATAAGGTATTATTGAGGGAATGGTGCCTTTTCTCGTTTAGCAGACTGGTTTATTATTAATTTAAGTTTCAAAGAAAAATTTTATTCCCGAAGCACATACAAGAAAAATTTTTCTCAATTTATTATGGATTTGAGATAGACATTTCAAATTTTGTTCCAGGGATGTCCACAATGAATGGAATACTCGAACTGATTTGAAATTGGTCATACTGGATAATTTAAATTCCCAATTTGGGGAATGATTCCAAATAATTTTATTGTAAATTTATAATTCCAGTATTGAAGATATCATGTTAGAATACATTCAGATTATTTGACCTCTAATGTATGTAAACACTCAGTTTGGGTTCAGATTTCAAATGTAAATCTAATCTTCTAAGTTTCTAATAGCGTTTAATATTTCAAAAGTACTTACCAACATATATTGAGTCAATATTGTTCAACAAAATATCATGTTCATTCACCAATCTGTTATGTAGTTCAATCTATATGAAAGAAAACACGATATTGGTTTATTGGTCACTCGGTAAAGGATTTTATTTTAGCTTTTCGGATTCAATCTGTGTATGAAATGAAAACATAACAGCCGAACTCGCTCTATAACAGTGAATTTATAAAAATTCGCATATAAGCTGACTCTACAAAGCGAAACACGCCATTCGCACAGCAAATGTTTGCAGGAACGAAAATTAATGAAAATGATGACCAATACTGTTATGTTACACTTTTATTAATAACGGTAAGAAGTGTCTCAAAATCCTGTCATAACGTAAACACACAAGCGCTGTCATAGTGTACCAAGCACAGCTTCAAGTGTACGTTCTTATCGTGACTTAAACTTAACGCTAGTAAGCCGAATGTTCAGTGCGATCAGAATTATGCGCGTATAGGATAACCCCTTAGTTTGGCAACTTTTTTTGAGTTTCAAACTCAGATTATTTAAGAGGGTATACGATATATAAAGGAACAAAAAGAAAAGTCACTCCGTAATATGAAATTGGAATCCAGTGAATTTCAATAATAGCAACGATGATGAAGGAACTGATTATTGGTGGTTTTTAAGTTATTATTTTGAATATTAAATTTGAATGATTTATAATGAAACATAATTGCTTCCTTATTCCATTATTATATTGAAATAAAGGTGAATTGGATGAAAAATGTTCGTATGCATTTGATTGGCACTTCACAACTTTCGTAGCTGCCCCTATTTGAGACAAAAAGCCGGTACTCCTGAAGTATGCGCACCAAGATGTCGCATACCCTGAACCCGAACCTGGTACACACCCTGAGTTCAGGTTGTGTGCCATTTTAGTGTGCATACTTCAGGAAGTCCAAAAATCCTAATCATGATTTCATATTCTACAACAGAAATGGGCAAACTACAGCCTATAGGCCAAATCCGTACTGTTTAGTAATTCAATTTGGTATGCCTGATGCTGCCACAACCAAACTAAAACCAAATTTTGATGTTTCAGCCACAAAATAGCTAAAGGAAAATCAACTTTTGCAACACTGTAAATATTGTTGTATATGTATTTTTTTTACGTCACTTACATGGCCCGCCAGTCTAGGTGGGCAAAATTTTGTGCCCCTGGTCAAAAAACCTTGCCCACCCCTGGTCTACACATTTTTAGAAAACCCCACAAATTTTTCAACAGTATTTGCGTGAAAAGTATTCAAAAGAATATTTCGTTTTGAAAAATTTTCAAGCACATAAAAACCACTGGACTAACCCTGTTAGCAAATGCTATTTGACACAAAACTAGAACTCTGGGAAGCTAATTAAACACTTGAGGTAACACACGCTAACAAATTATAATAGCTAACTTACCAAATCATAAGTAGCTTTTTCCGCAGTGATAAAAATGAGTCGAAAATTAGTACAAACGAGAGTTCCTGATATACCTCGAGTTGGATCATCATGAACATTGTATCTGATAACCTGACAAAAGAAGTTGATTTTATTATATTTTTTCTACAGTACAACAGAAATAGATAAATTTTACTGAGACTAACAATGCATACATCAGTGGACCCATATTTCCGAATCTAATGGAGCATTTACTCTATGAAATAAAAATCATATGTTTTGTGCACATAAGTGGTCCTGAATAACATATCTCTCTCGAAGTTACCGGTAAGTGTAAAAGATTTGATAATATTTTGAATATGGACATGATGATTTAAAAAAGGATTAATACTTTGTGACACACTCCAAATTATTCACAATTATGTCGCGAGGCTCTGACATACAACCCATGACTTCTGAAGAGGTAAGGAATCACTGGATATAGTTTGAAGTATAAAACTTTCAAACTCGTTTCTCACCTTAAAAACGATCATATAAACACAAGCCTAATCAAAAATGATAAACTAGCCAGCATTAGAAAACATGAAACTACATAACAGCTTCATATAAAAACTTTTTTTTAATGTAACGTATAGGCCTAAATTTAATCCATAATAAACAGTCCTAATAAATAAATAAAATTTGACAGAAAATTGAGAGATTCAGTGAAAAAGCGTTACCAGATTTAAGATAATGATGATTTAGATTATAGTGTGTTATGATTGAAAACAATCTGCCAACAGTACGTACCGGTAAAACTGCAATTATGAGACAAAGTACATAAACAACAAATTCCGCGTAGAATTATTATTTTTGTAATATGAACAATCGAAGGATGCAAATATAATAGTATTATGGCAACAATACCATGGACACATAATAAAATTAGATTAAATAAAAATTAAAAAAAAAATTAAAATACTATTATCATAAAAGTTTTTTTTTTAAACTATATCTAGAAGATGCATAGCAAATTTACTGTTCAATTACTCAATTCCAATTGTTCAAAATCATATCAACATAATAATACCTTCTTAGCATGCCCAATAGCTAGTTCTCCTTCCAATAATCTCTTTTCCAATTCTTTTTCTGGTCTTTCATACATCCGCGTCATAGCTTGAGCAAGTTTTTGATCCCGCTATATTAGAAAACAAAATATTTTCAACAAATGATTAAAATGTATATCGAATCGCAAATGTCGATAAAACCATGGCACAAACAAGATGCTAGAATGGGCTGCCCTAATTTATTAATATATACAATATTGCGTACTTCCTAAGTATGTGAACCAAGATGACGGACACTGGAATGGAGTATGAGCACATGCCATAATTTAAGGTACAAATACTATGTGAGTCACTTGGCTAGTCTCCGAACTCGTAATAGAACTGAAATAATGAAAAATTGGAATAAAACTATGGCCTAAGCTGGTACACATACTACGTTCCGGTGTCCGTCATCTTGGTTCACATACCTCAGGAGTAAGCCTACCCATTATTGATATACAAAATCATGGTTCAAAACTGCAGATATTGTTATTATTAATTTACCTTCAGAACAATCATTCTTCAGTTGAAAATAATTTATAAATAACACTTGAAGCTGCAACAACATGTAATCCTACTATGAATAACATAACAAAAATGCCAGTTGCTGCCATTTTTCTCTTCTTATGGATTTTGAAGATATTTAAACGAATTCGGCCTGCTCAAAGTTGACAAAATCATGAAAACATTACTTATCGCGTTTATATTGCCTATTTTTAAAACGTAACACATTACGAAAATTTTTTTAGCTGAAAAATAACGCCTAAATAACATCACTAAGCTGATGATCAAATTATTGACGGTTACGACGTCTCATGATTCATACAGATATATTTATTTAACACTTGTGTAGATGTAAAAACTTTAATAAACGATTAAAAACTTTAAACCAGATATCATCGATTATGATGTAATACAGCAAAGAATATTTTGCGTCATCCAATTTTTATATGTAATAGTGTGATGTGACAAATTGTGTGATCGAGAACTTCAATATAAAAAAGATCATAATGATTAATTAACAAAATGATATAAGCTCAGAAGCTAGCATCACAGCTTTGATAATGTAATAGTGAAATACTGTAATGTAGCATTGAGCAACTGCATGATATTAAGAGGAGGAACTCCGTAGTGTGTGTACCAGGTTAGGCCATAATTTTATTCCAATTTTCCCTATTTTAGTTCTATTAAGACTAAGAGTTCGGGGACTATCAGCGTTAGTCAAGTGAATATATCCCCTGCCCATAGGTTTCAGTCCCTTTACACAACTTGATGTAAAGGAGGCGAACAAAATTAGTTACCTCCATATTGGTACACATACTTCTGGGGCTCCGTATGATATGCAGATACGAGCATTCGATGATTAAGTAAAAAAAATGGAGTAGAAGATTTGATAGAAGTTCATTTGAACAATTTAAATTTTTTTTAAATTCCATATAATGCAATTACTAATTTCATTTTTAAGTTGCAAAATTTGAAACTCTCTTTATAGTGTAACATAGAATTATGTGAATTTTTCAGAAATAAAATTAATTCACAAGTTACTAAAAACTGCTAATTGTCCGCTCACTCCAGATGTATGAATTATCTAACATCTGCTATCAACATTACAGAGCTAATACTTCAAATGTTGAACAGCATCAACATTAATTAGTCATTTTTGTTATCTTTAACAACATAATTTCCTGTTTAGCTGGTTTCTGTGAAATATGTACGGTAGATTTTTTCATATTCCTTCGACAGTAAAGTCATACACTATGTTCTACGCTGTGTATGCAATTCATGAAAAGTCTTAGAAACAAGATTGCATAACAACCAGTTTTGTAGACAGAATACAGACAAGGCACATACAGACTAACAACCACCAAACTCACAAAAAACATGGTAAAAAATCCCTTTTTCCAACTGTTACTACTTACCACATAATCAAGTTGGCTACAGCGCATGAAAAAGGGTTCAAGTGTCACTCGAAGGGAATGAAAGATTATTTATACAATACCTTCTCATCTCTCTCCGCTTTGTCAGTATATGAGATGAACGACGGCCCACTCAGGGTTGTCATCTTTAGGAAATATTAATCCGCACCGATAAAGGTAAATCGGTTATCGAAATAAATTAATTTATTAGCTCATGTTTACATCTAAGAAAAAACAAGCAAAAAAACCAATAACATTATCATGGTATTGCACCTACAAAAGCAAAGGGTTGATAAGTGAAAGTTGGACAAAAAATGGTGGTTCTTCATCAGTGAAATATTATTGAGTAGGTTAATGAAACCTATATAAGCAAGAGTCAAGTGAAAGTTGGACGAAAAATGGTATCAGGATCTCTTTGTCAGTGAAAATATCATTGGATAAATTAAAGTAAAGACGGTTCCGGGTCCTTGAGTCAGTGGAAATATCATTGACCATGCTTAAATCAAGGGTCCGATAGGAGTAGAACCTTTCGGTAAGTGAAAATATTGCAAAATACCAAAGGTATTGAGAGGGAGTTGGACGAAAAAAGGCAAAAGGATCATCCAGATAATCAAAATATAATTGAATAACCACAAGAATTACATTTAAGCAAAATATGGACATTTGATTTTTTTTTTTAATGATTAGATAAGAATTGTGTAATAACTTTTCACTGAGACAAACAATTTGGACCAATTCCAGCAAACATTTGCTCTTACTAACATATTTAAAAATTTCTACAATATCAATCAATACCATGCTCAATACAATGTAACCGATAGAAAAACGAGCACTTTCCATTAAAATACTATTCACATATTTTTAACTGCAAAATAATTTCCAAAAAAGCAAATACCAAGCAGTACTAAAAGTATCATTACTAGAATACAAAAAAAAATGGCAAAAAAATATAAAATCTCACTCTAGTTTACAGCAAAATTGATAAAAAAAATTTGGTCGATACATCTTTTCAACACAGGGTGAGACCTACTCGCTATGTGACTGCAAAACAATTGTTTTAAATGTGTCGGCGATCCAAAGTATGTGTACCAATATGGAGGTAACTAGGTTTGTTTGCCCACTTTACATGAAGTTGTGTAAAGCGACGGAAACCTATAGGCAGGGGGTATATTCACTTGGTTAACACAGACAGTCCCCGAACTTCTGATAGAACTAAAATAAGGAAAATCGGAATAAAATTATGGCCTGGTACACACACTACAGGAGTACCATTATGGCTATACTGACGAGTTTAATATTCTAGAATTGAGACTCATAGCAATTTTTTATTTTAAAATAATCTATTGACATGAATCAATATTTTGGAACCAAAAATTGTAATTTCTTGAACGGTAAAATCGCTCAAATCGCAATTTTGTTGAAATACAAAATAAAATTGATGAAACCTTTTTGATTGTCTATAAAGGCAGCAAGACAGAAATATGTTTCCAGTCTGTTCAACTTTATTCCTGAAAACATGATATTCAGGCATAATTGTAAAAAATAAAACCAAATAGTGGATAATGCTGACAGACAGTCAAATTAAGTTTACAGGTAACTAAAAAGTTATCTCATTTTATAAATATTATATCATGTGATCAAGATAGGCCGAGGATAAATACAGCTTGATCAAACCATAATGACACAATTCATCAATATATCAAGCATAATTGAGGATAATTCATTGATACAGTATAAAAGACAAGACAAAAAGCAAACAAGGAGAGAGCAATATGTACCATATACCAGAATATTTACACTATCAAAAGTAAATTATCTTTATGATTCGGCTATAAAAGCAGTCGATACATAATTAAAAGCATAATAATCGGAATTAGCTAACGTTTTAGTTGATAACAGGCAACATTGTCCTCGGAAAAGTCTTCTTCATAATTAAAAATTTAAATATTAGAAATTATTAATGAATTAATATGACAAAATCGAAATTTGGTCAAACTTTTTCAGTTAAAATAGAAATATATTATTATAATTGGTCGCGAATAAGACATATTTTACAAGTAAAATAGTAACTTCACAGAACTCAATTTTCGGAAAAAACTTTTGTATATTTTACATCAATGGGTGTTTTCCAGAG
This sequence comes from Styela clava, assembly GCF_964204865.1. NCBI lineage: Eukaryota > Metazoa > Chordata > Ascidiacea > Stolidobranchia > Styelidae > Styela > Styela clava. The sequence continues at coordinate 13,960,311 of NC_135264.1, forward strand.
CATTAATTGCCTTGTTTATTTCCGCAACGATGACCAATCGGCAAAAAGTCAATGAAGACGTTACAATAGGAATTTTTAAAGCCCCTCAGACAGTTTGTAAAGTATAAGGATAATTTTTCAGAGGTTAAGAATGGTCAGGGAAACATCCATAGTGTGAAAAATTACCGCATAACACTTAAAAATCGTAAAAATAATCGATTATAACACAAAAATGTACCCAAAAAATACATAAAATTCACGATTTATAGCATAAACTACAAAAAAACGTCGCACACAATAATAGTATTATTGACACACAATGAGTGAGGGAGAGATTAAGTTATACACCTGATAAAACACTTATTCTATGGATGTCAATATCAAAATAGTATGATAGTCAATTTTTTTTCATAAACCTCAATTACCGGTATGTAGAATTCCCTACTTTAAAACTCCTTGACTTGAATCTTTCAAGTCTCACATCAGGCAGACTTATCTGACATTTAATATACGCTATAATTCTTTATATTTTATTTGCTCTTGTCACTTTCCTGAAATATTTGTCTCTTTTACTTCAGAGTGAGTGTTTATGACTCAGCTTTGAGCAAATTTTTTTGGGAGAAAAATGAAAACATAGTTTAAAAATTACTTAATTATATATCAAACTATTTTATAGCCATGCCATGAAGCACACTTGAACTACCTTTTAAAAAATTTGAAGCAGATCTGAAGACTGTAGTCATCTTACACACAATGCTAAACAATGCATAAAGCATTAATACTCATTACTAGAATTCAGGATACAGACATGACGAGTAGAAACTAAGTCTGATGTAAAAACATGTCAAAGGAAATTATTATATGGCCCACGCTTGTTTATATAATATGATTTCCAACACAATAAGTAGTAACAAAAGCAATAATTGACGCATTAAAAAGTCGACAAGGTAGGGTGGGAAAATCACTGCAAAACTCAATGCAAAATACTTGACAGACAACGTTCAGTGATAAAGAAGAAACTTTGAGTTTTGTCTTTTTTACGGATTTCGCTTCGGATTATTGTCTTTACATTCTGATTTGTTACTTTGAACAAATATTTTCAGAAAAAAAATGTATGCATTTTTTTATTTGCTTGTGATGCCTTCATGGAAAATCTAAATAAACTTACCGCATATCTTGGCATATAAGCCGAGTTTAAAGCTAGAAACTTAAAAAAATGCCAAACTAAGGAGACGGCTTATATGCGCATAACTCACACTGAAACGAAATGACATTATGCTAATTTAACAGCTACAACTCGTACGACGTGATACGATTTGTAGGGTCAGCTGATATGCAAATATTTATAAATTCACCGTCTTAGGGCCGCTTTTAGGGGGTTGGCTTATATGCAAATCAGCCTATATGTCAAGATATTCTCACTAATATGATATGATGGGTGAAATAATTCGAATAATCGGAAGAGAATTAAATTGTAAATGATTTGAACTGTTTTTGCTGAAAGTTTCTAATTAAGACATGGGGCTTATCAACATATACCCATGGATACAAAATATGTGAACGTGTTAAATGATATGTAGTTTTATCAGTGTAACCCCTGTTCCCTGATGAGTTTGAATATTTAAAATCGAAAAAGTTGATCAACAAATTTTCATAAATTTGATGCGTTTGAAAGAAATACATCACAAGAAATCACATGAATGCTCTTGCTTTGTACACTATATTATATGAATTTCATCACCCTATTTAAATAGTCACGCGACACAGTAACAAATTCACAGACCAGCTGTTCATGCTGGTAATATCACAAACATACTAAGCAATTATTACCCAAGCCATTATCAGAAAAGTCTAAATAAAAATCCAAATAATTATTGATAAAAACCAGTTTGTGTAACCAATGTCTAAACAGAAAAGAAATTTAGAAAGCAATAAAAAGCTGTAATTCAAAATCAATTAATATGCAGGCCATATATATCAATATAATAGGAAGCAATGCATCTGTGTCATAGGTATTAATGTCCCAACATAATGGTGAGTCACATCACACGTTTTAACACCGAAAACAAGAGAACGCCTTATGACCAGATACCCTAATATACGGTAATATTGGATTTTATTTCTGATGCATGAGTGTAAACAAACATAAAACAAGTATAATACATACTTGAAATTTGACGATATCTTTTTCGAAACCTACCATAGGAAACTGATTTCAATACAACAACTTAATCATGTTAACATAACTTAGCTCATTGTAAACCATATTTAAGCAGTAAGAGCAAATAATTGAAAAAATGTATGAAAAAAACTTTCCATGATTTTGGACATTTCAAAATAACAGTTTAGGAAAAACTTTAAAATTTCTATTTTTTCAAACTAACTATTTCTGAAGATATGCCGGTTATAAAAATATAAACGCCTAAAATATATAAACAACTACTATGTCTATGTATGTGGCTATTTTTATCAATTATTTTATTGTACTGATGATTATTTTATTGTACTGATGAACTATGAAAAAGGGGAAATGAGCTAGACGGTTTAATAGCAGCGGGAGCAATAATAAGCATCAATTGCTCAAAAGGGTACTTTGCAATCTTCCATGTGGTGAACAGCCACATTTAGCCTGTGCTTTCTTACTTCCAAACAATACATTTGGCTGAGGAATCCTGGTACAGCAATTCGAAAAGTTGGCAAAATTTGCATCATCGACTTACAAGTGTGTATGATGTTTTACATCAACAAACAACCAATCAATACTTTAAATTGGTGACCGTACATTTGAACCCATGTACATTTGAACCCATGCGTATATCCACAGGTTCAATCTATATGCGGGTGCTAAAACCCATGGGTTAGGGTTAGTATGGGTTTAACTATCCGTGAAACAAAAAAAATTCCATAGGTGCAATAGCATACAGGTGCAATTGTCATGGGTTCAAATGTACGTGGGTTCAAATGTAATGGAACCCTTTAAATTTAGTTGAAATGAAAATTTATATAAAAATTTCATTGAATTATTAAAAATGTGGATCCGTAGAAATAATACCGTTGAGTAATCACTATCTTGTCAATTTTGACATGATCTATAAATACATTGCCAATTATATTCTGTGCCAGCGTAAGATTAGGATTTTAACACAATAAATGACTAAGCATAATTTGCCTTTTTACAAATTTTAATTTTGATATTTTTATTCAAATAATCATATTAAACACATTTGAATGAATTACAGAGAGGGAAGTCTTGTTTTGAATAAAATGTATTTCCATTTTAAGAACCACAATTTTGATTTTCAATTCCCATTGTATGGGAAAGTCCACTGGTATTTCCAAATATAAATACTATTCTATTCAAGATTATAATTTCAATCATTTCAAGCACTGTATATTTCAAGTGGAATGGAATCATAATTATTAGAATGTTTCTTCAAATAAATATTAAACGAATGATATTTATTCATATTAAAATTATTAGACATAAAATAACCTAATATTCTTGGAAAGCCCTGACAAAAATATTTTGGTGCCATAGAAATTTTTGATATGATACAAGAAGGGCATTCCCAAAATTAGTCAAATATTAATAGCAAATTGATTACATTTTGAATGGTAATATCTATATTACAAGAACTGACATTGTAAAAAATAGATATAGAACAATGTTATCTCAAATATTCTGCATTACTAAATGAAAATTTTGTGTGAATTTCTCTGTTGAAGATGCCTCAATTTAGAATATATTCGATAGGTATTCTACGGTTAACAAAACAAAATTTAGAATAGTAAATTATTTTATTTTGGTTATTTATTCCTGGCAATGAATAGTTCTGTTATAATGAATGATCAAAACGTGAATTTTAGCAAATTAGCTATATTCTAAAAAAAACTTCTAAATATGCATTTAATCATATTTTATTTTTACGCTAATTTTTCATACTTAACTGTATAAATACTGTAATAAAAAACCCAATTATTGTCAAATTATATAACTATTTTGTTGGCCAAACGATCAATTAATATATCTAATTGGAAGATATATCAGTGGCAAAAAAAATCATAAAATATCTTTTGAATTTGTTTATTCTTATATGTATTGGGCACAGATAAGCAGGTAAAACTAACAAGACAAAATTTTCATTTTTTTTCTATTTTTGTTGAACTACTATTCCATACATGTTTAGAATATATATGTCACTTTTCCCTAACCAGAGATGCACACAGCAAATCAGTATGCTAAGTATAAATAGATTCAATATCGGTAGTTACAAATTCTTGATTTCAAAATAATCCCCTTTGAAAAATTATCGTATTGTGTATTCAAAGAGTTTCACAATATGGCCAAAAATGCTTTAATAAAATTTTTTAACCTTTATAAAATACATTTTCATTTTCAAATAAACTCATTGAATAGACTGTAGATTGACTTTTATGTGCTTTCCGTATAACATGACCTTATTTACATATTCCATATTTTAAAATATCATTTAGGAAAAAATTCGGAATTGGAAATTATACATATTTAGTGGGATTCAAATCACCAATTATAATAACGAATTTAAATATACTTGAAATGACCTGAGTGACTAAAAATTTGAATAATCTAAACAGGCATGTCTCCAACACATAGGTCACATTGAAACGACTCTTTGATTAAGTTCGTTTTACTGACAAAAGACTATAAAAATAGCCGGCTTGACCTTATGCACATTGGTATTATATTAATGGTATATAGTCTTTTGACAGGTCACATTTGGCTTGAATTCATAATCGTATTATCATCGATCTTGCATGGGGATATTGATATATGGTGTAAGAGAAGTATGGACCATACTTGGTATATTGTGAGAAGTAAATGCCAGGAAACCTTATAATGTGTCGATTTTATAATGTGATAAATATCAACTGTCAACAGCATGTTGTAATACCAATGTATATCAGACATAAAAAATAAATACAATTTGTTTCCAAGGTTAGGCTATAAATACATACTTAGTCAATAACATAAATTTTAATACATTATTAGCATTTATACGACATAAATCACCCATTGAGAATTGCAAAAAAAATTGATTCATCCGTAAATAACTACCAGTTTTTCCATAAATTGAGCAATCATGCGACAAAAAGAGTAGAGTATAATCTGCCAAGCTATTCAATCATACCTATCCTAGAATAACATGGGCGACTGTCTTGCGCAAAACCATTGAAATTAAAATTGAAAATGCAACAGTAGTCTTCAAAATACAATACGAAACTGAATATCAAATTATTCTTGCTTTTTTTAAGCTTGTTAATCCGTTTAAAATCTCTGAACCAGTGGTTTTCAAACGGTGGGTCGTAGACAATTTTTTGAGGGGGCGTGAAACTAATTAAAAATAAAAATATTTGTTAGATTTGATCTTACCCGCCTTATTTTGGATATTTACATCTCGAAACTTTTCATTTATTTCATCATTTACATTCCATTCACATATATTTTATTTGTTTTTTAATAAAACTTACTTTCGCCTTACTATCTGTTATTTGTAGCTTATTAATAAATACCGTAGTTATTTTTGAGGTGGGGCACGAGACTTGACAAATTCTAAAAAGGGGCGCGGCTTATAAAGTTTGAGAACCACTGACCTATGTGATATGATATTTCACCTATAATCTCAGGTTTTATTTTAATTCATTCAAACACTGTTTTTATTTCATCAAGCACGCTTAAGTTATCCATATATCTTGTTATTTTATAATACCACAATTAATATTAGAAATATATATCGCTAATTAAGACTATGCAACTATGTATGCTAAAAAAAACTTCAAAAATAAAAAAAATAAAAATTGTTATTATGTACTGCGAAAAAACATAGGCATAAGTAAAAGAAAAGTATTGTCAATTTCGAAGACAATGCCTATGTGTATGAGTGAAGCGGCAAGGAACATAAAATGATAAAACGAAACTGTATATCCACGAAAAAAACATACCCTCAATGAAAAGGCAAATAAAAGTGTATCAACATAAGGCAATAACTGCAATAAGGGGTAAAAAGCAAAGTAAAATAAGAACAAGGAATAGGCAGGTTGCAAAACTTTAAAGTAGAAAATATACATACCGATAACGGTAATAAGAATCAACAGTGAAAAGGGAATATCTCATACCAACAAATTGTGACCCAGAAGTTTTTAGGTAGAACGATTATTATGATTACCGAACCATCCAATTTTTAAAAAATCTTTCAAAACTGAAAAATTTTTACGTTTAAAACTGTTCTGATATTAGTGAGAATAAAATAAATTCTCAGCATGTAACAAGTCAGTCTGTTGTACCATAAAGAACCTGTGTATTATGAAGATTCAAATTGCAGACATATCAGTAAAATTGTCAGGTGAAGTCAATTGTTTCCACCCAGAAATAGGCCCAGCCCGACCTTCGCAAAATCAATTCTCAAATTATATAAAGTGAGACAACTATTTGTATGGTTCGTATTCACTCTATTCGATCTGACAAGGACTCACATAAGTAGCCACCGAAATTCGAGAATATATAACATTCTATTCTTTCAGGCTGGTTCGGCATTGTGTACCCAACTTCTTATATCCTGAGTAAAGTGGATGGCGTGGGATTCAAACCTGTGATTATTACATATGATACCAACGTAGTTAAGTCTAGCGCTTCACCCACTAGGCCACGACAATTCTTGTAGTTCTTTTACTTACTAAAATAGTGAGAAACGGATAAATTTAGGTCTTCATCTTCTATATTGTCAAGATTATCCAACAAACTTGCCTTCGGGCCGCTGACTTTGACACTATAAGTTCTGGGAGGGGAAATACCCTCATTGTCCGCAGATGTGGAACTCCTTTGATGGCTGTTTTCCGCTTCTGGTTTCGATGTAGGAGAAAATTGATCATATTGTTGTGGGGTAGAAAAGTGTGCGTCATTACCCCCTGAAATATGGAATGGGTTCGAAGGGGGTAAATTAGAATAACCCCCATTTATGTTTGAATTAGTAAATGGGTTGGATACCTGAGGGGATTGAGCAGTTGTTACATGTAAAGGTTGGTTCAACTCCAAGCTGTCAAATGGTTCTGGGGTGCTAACAAGGCCGGGGGTGCTTGGGGACACGGGGGTGTTACCAGGTTTGGAATCTGAAGGATCGTTTTGATCCATTCCAGAAGGTATTCCCAGGAAATCTGGAGTGTTCGGAAACGGTACTTGACCATATTGTTGTGCTCCTTGCGTTGGATAACTTGGACCAGAGACGTAGGGTGAATAAGGTCCCAGGACTGGTATATTATGAGGCATTTGTGGAGGCCACATTGAAAATACTGGAGAAATTGGAAGCATATTATGCCCTGATGGGTCCCAATTTACTGGCACAGCTGCGGCAGCGTGTGGGTGGTGGTACATTACATTGCTAAAATACTGTGGTATGGATATATGGGGTTGTGGTGTATAACCCTCAAAAACACTGTTTTCTCTAGATGGTATAGGATTCGGTTTTTGATTCTCAAACACGCTGTTTTCTCTTGAAGGGGTGTAACTCCTTGCCTCGGAATTCGATTTTATTGAGTTTTTTAACTCGAGTTGTTTTAGGGCTTCATTCACAGCATCCACTCCAGGTGGGGCATAAATGTCGCTATTTTTATGCGGAATTGAAGATTCAATATTTTGTGACGGCATTACAAGAGACGGATCCTCAGATTCCACCGGAATTAAATTCCGAGTGTCGTATCTCATATCGTTTGTACGCAAATTCGGAGATGAGGGTTTACCCAACTGGGGTTTGTTTGAAGTAATTGAAGCATTCGGAGTCAGGTCGGTAGAGGATGTATCAGAAACTTGCTCTTTGGGTAACATCTTAATATCAGCACATATTGCTTCGAGTCTTGTTAAAATCGCCAACATAGATGGCCTTTTGTTACGTCTTTCGTGACAGCAACCGAGTGCCAATCTCACGAATCTCAGTGCAATAATTCGAGGTAGTCTCTCCAACTCTGGAGATTGGTGCTCAAACAGACGATCCTCTGCCCCTTCTAGACCTCCTCTACCCAAACCATTCGCAAGATCATCCATATAGTCTCTGAGCAAGGTTACAGCCCTTTTCTGATTTCGATCAAATGCTCTGCGACCAGTGTAAAGCTCATGTAATACAACACCAAACGCATAAGTATCTACTTCAACAGATAATTTTTTACTCTGTAAGTACTCAGGTGCAAGATACCCAATTGTACCTGGGGTGTGTTCATCACCCAAATCAATATAACTCCCTGTCTTATGCCTGCTAGGACCCTCTCTCGCAAGACCAAAATCTCCGAGCTTCGCATGATAACTGTCTCCGAGTAGTATATTCGCAGTTTTGATATCACCATGTATTAGAGGTTTAGATTTTTCTTCATGTAGAAAACGAAGGCCCCTGGCTGCGCCACAAGCGACATTCAATCTTGTTAACCAACTTAAAGATTCCTTTTCTCTCAAACGCTGAAGACAGTCCTGTAACGAACCATTTTTCATGTACTCATAAATTAAACATGGATTGTCACCATCCACAGACCAGCCGTACAATGGGACAATATGTGGATGCCTATAATCCGCAAGATAACGTAACTCATTCCTCAAATCAGTGTTCCCCTTGTATTTACCTCGCAACGACATATGGGTGTTGTTCGTTGTCATTGTTAACACTTTACACGCATATACAGTATTCTTTAGAACGACTTTATATACTTTACCAAAAGCCCCGGCACCTAATTTCATTTCTGAAGCGAAGTTTTTTGTCCCTTTTTTAATATCAGCGTAGGAATGATGTGTAGTGTCGATTCCGCCAATTTTTTCCACGTCCGTACCTCCAGAATGAGACGAGCTTGAGGAGTCACTTTCCGTAGGCCTCCGTGGTTTGTCGTAGAAATGCATTCCACCGAAACCATATTGCGCATTAGGCAAGACCGGACTACTAATTTCTTCAAGGTTTTCCAAATTTTCTGCCACTAATTTAACAAGTCCAATCTTTTTTAATACGTGAGACAGCGTAACAATTTTGTAATTCCTGTATCCACATTCTCGTAGCAAATTATCAGTCGGACTTTGTTTTTTTGCGAAGGCAAGAAGAAAATTTTTACTATCTGTTTCGTTAAATCCGAGCTCGGTTACTAAAAGCTCCCAATAACCATCCTGCAATGTGATTGAATAATCGATGAAAGTGCAAATGTTCTTACGCTTTTGGTGCGGAATTTCATCAATTGCTTTTAAGCTCATAGGCTGGTGCCCTTGGCCCAGAGATGCAGGGAACATAATTCTTGCTGTACTATATTTCCATCAGAAGTTAATATCAAGACCAATTGATGTAAATTAACGCCAAATTTGTGTGTAATTATAATTAATTAAAACAAGACATACTAGTAATCTGAAATAGAAATAATACATGCAAATAGACGTATAGTATAAGTTAATTTGTACTAATAAATTAAAAGCACATAATATGAGCACTCATTTAAATATGCTGATAAAAGCCTCGAGATAAGAGCAAAAAAGTTAGAAACAAAAAGTTTCTCCAGATATCAAAAAGCAATAGCCTATATAGTTCTGAAATAAGTTCCAGTATCAAACCTATACCCAGAAAACTTAGAACCATAATGAGATTATTCGGTACTCCCGTAGTGTGTGTAACAGTTTAGGGTTAGGCCATAATTTTATTCAGATTCTCCTTATTTTAGTTCTATTACCAGTTCGGGGACTGTCTGTATTAGCCAAGTGAATATACCCCCTGCCCTGCCCATAGGTTTCCGTCCCTTTACACAACTTGATGTAAAGTAGGCGAACAAAATTAGTTCCCCCCATATTGGTACACATACTTCTGGAGCGCCAAATATTCTTTATAATAATAGTTCCCAGTAATGTCAAAATTTTTTTTTTATGATTTCAGAAAACTGTAATTATTGTTTTGGCTATATCTGAGTAGTATGATATAAATGGACCTAGCATAATACCGCATATACAGGCTATAAATCCCAAATAATATCCCTTATAAACAGTTCACTTCGGCGTTAACCCAGATGTAGTAAACATCAAAAATAAAACGTCAAATATATTATATGGAGCTCGAATATGCATTCCTTGTGCCCCTCGAGACATAGTTTGTTTTTTTCAGTTTATTTTAAATAAAATATCACAAAAAAATTTCCTAAAATAAAATATTAAATCAATTAAAATTTCCTACAATTTGATTAACAAATTTGATATATAGCTGAAAAAAGTCATGCAATTTAAAAAATACACTAAAGAATGAAAGCTTACTAAGCCAATTTTTTTTCTTACTCAAAACAAAACATAAATAACTGTAAACATCAGTAAAAGAGACTGATTATTGAGTGTTTATAATAAGCATATTTTTCCTTATAGTAGAGTTAAGCAGAAACACATTTTTCAAACAATTAGGAAATTCCCAGATATTCGGCTCATCAGCTCCCGTAACTGACTCAAATATATTATTCAATTCCCCTTGTGCCAACCTTGAATTCAACGTTGATAGAAACACTTTCATTTACTTTTTCTCTCTCAAACATTTTACAAGTTATCAACTTACTTATTCACAAAATATCGTTGAAATATCTTTAACAAAATAAATAACATAATATGTTAATAGAAACAGTCAAGTTCCTGACAGTGTAGATCAGACACATTTCACATCACAAACACATTAACCAAAAATTATTATTTTTTTGAACAACCACTGGTATTTATAATCAATTACTCCATCAGATGCAATCGTGACATCGTCATGAAAAATACACGTAACAAATAATACAATATTGGGATAAATAATTTTTTCCATAAGAAGTTTTATTTAGCTCTTAATAAGACTTTGGACGTGCCCTCAATGATACATAAAAAGCTATGTTTGGAAATTTGAATACTCAGAATGTTTCCGATTTGATATCGAAGGTAATCTGAATATTTATGGCATCATGGGTAGGTAATATAAATAAGTTTAACCCAAAAATTCTGTTTAGCCTGTGACAGTATGATTCAAATTATTTCATAAACAAATAACTTTTAACCTATCAGTAGAATCTTATTTGAAGCCTTGTTCGGAGATGTATATACACAACTTAAATTTTTTTTAATTTATTTTGATGTGCTACGATAATTGGAGGTTTGAACTTATTTTTGGGCTATTACGTATCAAGGTAAAGTTTGTTTTAAAATGTCATCATTTTCTTTTTTATTTAGTGCTTGAATTTCATAAGCTCTTTTTTCAAAAGCTTTTACCATAGTTCTTACAATCTCATTAAAAACCATATTTGCTAGTTGAGAATATAAAAGAGATCGGAATTCAAAAGAAACCTGAAAATCAATGACACATGAATTTTTAGTCCGTCCTGGCGTAAAATGCCATATGCATAGTAAAGAATTAAAAAGCAATCCATCGGTACAGATCGCTTTCACTAAATGTGGTTTTGCACAGGTAACAGTGGAATTGTATTTCTCCGTAATTTTACCAAACCCGACTTCAAGTTTTGCACGCTTCACTGGTCCTTTCGTTGATATAACATTACTTTTTTTGCACCAAGGTACGAATTCGCTGTAGCGATCTACATCTTCAACAATGCAATACATGAGTTCTAAGGGATATCTTAAAGTTTTCCGCTCAGAATATTCAAGTTTGCGACTCATAAAACCCTTCGTAAATTTTGATGTGAAATTTTTGCTTTGCAGACTTGAACTGTTGAGTAGTCTTTGATTCACACAAACAACACATAGTTTTGTAGGCTCGACGTGTAATATTGACTGCGTAATCCTTGTTACATTCACATTGGTATTCCATCCGATTTGTATAGTTCGTCTCAAACATTGCATTGCCGTTATTTGCAAAAAAATTGCCCTAATATAAAAAAAATTGCAAAAGCCCTAAAAGTTGCTTAATTTAGACTAGCTGTAAAATAAACTATAAATAACAAATTCCGCAACTTTTTGTTTGAACGACGCCAAATTATCAGGAAAAAAACTTGCAGCGCATCTCTGCTGTCTTCATTCAAAAATCCATTTTATGAAGAATAAAGGCCAGAAAGGCAAAAGGTCAACTCCTCTTTTCCTTCAAAATACAGAAATACTAAAATAATCACTCATGTTCGCTAAACTCAGTTAGGAAAATGAAGTAATAGGGTACCGGTACTACCGGGTACCGATATCTATTTTTGATTTTGACATATAGAAAGCTTGCTCACTCGCAGGAGTTTAGTAGATACCGGTACGAAATCTATTTTCAAGTACGGTACGGTAACGCTGTAACGGGAATAAATTCAGTCCGTCTGCACACTGATAGACTACCAGCACGGTACCATGTCCGCGTGGAGTCAAAATAAATCCATAACTAGCTTTGTACCTTAGCATCCGGACCAATCCTACAGCCTTACACATCATTATCACCAGTGGAATTACTGAATTAATATTGAGATAAACAGATACCGTCATGAATGCGACTGTTGACCAAGAGCGCTATCAGGTCACACAAATGCCAAATCGTTAATTTGCGCGAAAATTAGGACATTCTCTTTTCGCGGTAACATCGTCATGTCCATCATAGAAACGTCGATAAGCAGGGAATATTGGTATTAACATCTATCCTGGAGATAGCGTAGTTGATCGATTGATTTTTTACGACTAAAATGATAGACCAAGACCTAATTGGGAGGTATCGCACCAAAACCCCGGAAACGGTTTATTTTAATGTGCGTTTGCGAGAATCTTTTTCTTCTTCGGATACACACTTGATCAAAAAGTTACGCCTGTATGCGGCTAGAGATGTCAATCAAAAGATGTTTCTCAGGATCGACTTCCTAGCTTCCTGATGAACATCTCGAACACTTCAACAAGATGGTGGTGCAGGATTACTACACCACTAATAACAGAGCAATTCTTGAAACACACACAAATGTCGCTATCAGTACGGCCTCTTCTGAGTACGGAGTTTGGCTAAAAAGTGATCCCATGTTTTATAAAGAAGTGTTCTCATGAACTAAAAAAGGACCCTTAGAATAAATATTAGAAGTAATAGCCCACTATGCTCTTCAAGCATATACAAGTATGGTACTGAAATTTTGAACTTTACTGGTCCATTAGCTGTGGGGGAACTGTCCATTAGTGTCCAAGTGTGTAGTGTACTGTCCAAGTGCGGATACAAATATCTATGGACGCACAATGGAAAGGTACTAATAAGAAAGAACACAATGACTGCTACCATCCATATTGAGAGTGATGCTGACCTTTCATTAATCAAGTAGGTCACTTAAACATAATTTGTACACTTTACAATGTATTCTTGGAAAAATTTATGTTTTCCTTAATATGGCTACTTGTCTTATATCACATTGCAATTATCTTTTGTCATCTTAAATGGCCAATTCTAGTAACTCTCAATTAGTTTTTTCCAGTGATGTCACAATGTGCAGTAATATAGAAGTTCATAATTTAAAGTCTATCCAATCTTTATCTGACTTAATAATTTTCCATGTAAATATTCGATCCCTACAAAAAAATATTGATGACTTGATAACTCTTTTAAACAATTTTCCATCTCCTCCCCATATAGTAGCAATAAGCGAGTCAAAATTATCAAGTGACAATGTTTCTAATATTAATATGGATGGGTATAGTTTCATACACATGCCTTCTACCACCAAAGCCGGTGGTGCTGGTGCTTTTATCCGTGACGACCTTACCTATAATGAAATTTCAATTTATAATCTTAATTACCCGAACTGTGAGAATGTATGGTTCGAAATCACTTTGGCCAGTACTGACAATAAATTAATCGTTGGTGTGATATATAGACACCCTCGAAATGATGTTCCTCATTTTACTGACATGTTGGAAACTTCTCTCGCTAAATTGGCAAACAAACAATTTTTGATAATTGGAGATTTTAACATCAACTTACTTTTAACACCTAGTAACGCTCATATTGCAAATTATGCCAATATGCTCATTTCACACAATGCCACATCCCTAATCACTGACCCAACTAGAGTTAGCCGTACATCAGCAACTCTCATTGATCATGTATATACAAATATCAGAAACCTAAAAATAGATTCCCACATAGTTCTGTCAGACATCACAGACCATTTTCCGATCATGTGCTGTCTGAGAGGCATCAAACCATCATACACATACAATCGCAGAATGTCAAGGGACATGTCAACATTCTCAATCGATTGCTTTCGTAGTGATGCAGAGGTAATTTTTGCTAATCAATTTGCTGGAATTAATTTAAATATCCAAAATTTTAATAGCGTTTTTGACAACTTTATAAAGTCATTTGTTCACCTAATTGATCGCCATGCCCCACTTCGACCACTTTCTCGGCGTCAGAAAAGGTTACAATTAAAACCATGGTTAACCAAAGGGCTAAACGCTTGTATTCGACACAAAAATAAAATGTTTAAAACTCACTTCTTGAAAGGTAACAGTTCCCAGAGCTCTTACTTTAAACAATATAGAAATATTTTGTCAAGAACCATAGATAAAGCTAAACAAATCTATTATCAAAATCTTATTGCTACAACCAAAGGTAATCCCAGGTCAACATGGCAAATAGTTGGCCAAATCACAAATGCAAAAAAGAAATTGAAGCATAAAATTGATGAAATTAATACTGAAAACGGTTGTATAACTAGAGATGAACTTTTAATCGCAACAGAATTTAACAAATACTTCTCAACAATTGGGTCCAGCCTGGCTGATAAGTTTTCCAATGATACAGCTAACTTCGAACCTTTTCTCCGCAATCGTGTGAGCCAATCCATCTTTTTGAGCTCATCCACCGCGAATGAAATTTTAATCGAAATACAAAATCTCAACGACAGGAAGGCTGTAGGACCAGACAACATCCCAGCGCGCTTCATCAAATTAGTTGCGGATATAATTGCCCCTTGTCTCTCAAGATTCTTCAATTCCTCGCTGTTACTTGGAATTTTTCCTTCATCTCTCAAAACCGCCCGGGTTATTCCTCTTTTCAAATCTGGAAATAAAAAATTAATTTCAAATTATAGACCAATATCAATCCTCTCAGCAATTGATAAAATGTTTGAGCGTTTGTTACATAAAAGACTAGCAAATTTTTTAACTAAATATGATGTAATAAATAAATATCAATTCGGTTTTCAGAGCAATTATTCTACATCACATGCCATTTTAGATACAGTGTCATATATCTATGATAAATTGGAAAGAAAGGAGTATGTCAGTGCAACTTTTCTAGATCTAAAGAAAGCTTTCGATACTGTGAATCATGACATCCTGATTTCTAAGTTGAGGCATTATGGTATACGGGGAATTGCAAACAAACTCATTTCTAGTTATTTGAATAATAGATCTCAATATGTTCAAGTGGGATCATACTGTTCTTCTCCCTTACCGGTGACGCACGGAGTTCCTCAAGGTAGCTGTTTGGGCCCTCTCCTTTTTCTCGTATATATTAACGACATAACTTATTGCTCTTCATTATTTTCCAAATTGTTCGCTGACGATACTAATCTCCTTGACAGCGACAAATCTTGTGCAGTTCTTCAGTTGAGAGTAAATACTGAAATTGCAAAAGTGTCAAGTTGGATGAAAGCCAATAAATTAACACTAAACATTGAAAAATCAAAATCTATGTTAATATCTCCATACCAATGCAAATCAAAAAATGTTTTGGAAATCCAAATTGATAATAAAAAATTGGAAAATGTCCATTCCTTTAAATATCTTGGTATATACATTGATAGTAAAATGAAGTGGGATATTCACTTGTCCAACCTGGCCGTTAAATTAT
The DNA here is from genome assembly GCF_964204865.1 of Styela clava. Taxonomy (NCBI): domain Eukaryota; kingdom Metazoa; phylum Chordata; class Ascidiacea; order Stolidobranchia; family Styelidae; genus Styela; species Styela clava. The sequence continues at coordinate 13,976,099 of NC_135264.1, forward strand.
CCAAGTCTGTTGGAATGCTATACAAGCTTAGAAGATACACATCGCTTACCACCTTACGCATGATTTACTATTCCTTATTTCAAAGCCATATTCAGTATGGCATAATTGCTTGGGGTTCAGCTGATAAAACCTTATTACACCGCATTGAAATTATTCAGAACCGAGCAATTCGTGCAATTTCTGCTGCCAGTTATATTTCACGACTTAGTCCTATTTATCATAGTCTTAAAATTATTAAATTAGCAGATATTTATGAAATTGAGGTATTGAAAATAATGCACCAACATCACTGCCAAAAACTCCCTTCTGCTTTCACCAACTATTTTTTAAAACAGAGCAACGTTCACTCTTATGAAACGCGTTCCTCTGTCGGGTGCTCATATTATGTAAATCGCTTCAGCACCAAACGAACTCAAAACTCGATCAAATTCGTTGGTGTTAAATTGTGGAATAACCTCCCTAATAACATTCGATCCAGTAGTTATAATTCTTACAAACATGCACTGAAAAGCCTATATCTTGATGCCTATAGGCCTAGTTGTCATTGATCTGAAAACATTACCTTCTGCTGTTTTCTATATCCATCCATCTTTTTGAAACTTGCCATTTTCTTCTGTCTGCATATTGTGTCCTGGTATTTCCTTACTATTTTCAGCCCAGTGCAATCGACACGAAGTATGCAGATCTCATAATTCATTCTGCACTAATCTGTAGAGCCAATAATTTACTAGCAATCGCTTTAACAGAAAATAGCCACAAATTCAACCCTAGCAGCAAACTCCCGTTGCTGGGTACGCCATCTTGGTGTAGACTGAACGCTGAGTCATAACGCTATTTCGCTGTGCTCCGTACTCAACGAGGCATAACCATTTTATAGATGTCGCTGTTGCGTCGGTCATGACATTCCGTGGTGTATTTTCGATTTGTTGATGTTTTTTATCTGTCTTGTGTTTTATTTAAAAGCAATCTTTTTTTATTCCAAAGTCATTGTGGCATTCCATGGTTTATTTCGCATGTTTTGCCGTTCTTTTTCTTGTATGATTATAGCCTATTTCATGTTTGTTAATCATTCCACGGGGATTGTGACATCCCGTAGTTACTCAGGTTTTTTTCTTGTTGTTTTTCATTTTTCGAATGATTGTGTCCAATTAAGCCAATGTGTAATATTGAGTTCTATTTATTTTTTTGTCTTTTTGTATGATCGTGTTAGTTTATTAAGTTAATGTGTAATATTGAGTGTCCCGTTTCTTATATTTGCTGCTTAATTTCAGCTACAAGGTGTCGCTGACTAGATGACTCTATGAGTCTTTTCGCGACTCCGCGTCAACTGCAACAAGCCGATATCCATTTGACATTTTGTTACATTATATTATTTATTCATTTTTCATATCGCGCATTGTTTTTTTGCATGACGAAAATAAATATCTGAATCTGAATCATTAGCTGTGGGTATTGCATTGTCAGATGAAAACTAAATTGCGTACCAATGTGAATTGATTTCAAATAGGGATTTAGGGTTTCATGCCGTCATTCGTGACGGTAAAGTTGATAAAACGGTTGAATTCTATGCCCTAGTCCGGTTATCACTATATCTCAGAAGAATATGATCATTGCGAATGTAATGACAAAGTTATTCATAGATTAAGAGAAAAAAACGATTACTATTTAGGAATTTTTAATATGTTTGAAACATTTTGTGAAGACATTACTGTTAATGAATGAAAAATTACTGCAATTTAATTAAAAAATCACGTTTGAAAATTCATTGTTAAAACATGACAGTATGCAAAACCCATCCATTTTTGCCTATGGCCAGATGGCACATTTTGGAATTGAAAATTATCTATGTCCTGACACGCCTAGCATATTTATAGTCAGAAGCGCAAAAGATCAATTTCCCCAAAATATATGCAATAGATGATAAAAATCACCTACTTTTTTTTATCATAAAAGACATTTTTCATAAAATTTTACCGAGCATAACTTTGATAGTTAACATGTTGGTAACTACACGTTGGTCAATACAATTACTGATGCATCATCAAAAGATGAACCATGCTTCATACAAAATATCCATATCAGAACTTGACAATTTTGAGTAATACTGGCTACAACTAAAATTTATTTTCAGTAACGAGTGAGATCATAGTAGAATATGCAATATAACCCAATGTGCAGTATAATATGTAGATGTACAGGGTTCTATATATATAATAAGATTGTGAAGATTCAGGAAATGCATAAAAAAAAATTACAACCCTCAGTACAACAGATGAATTTTGACACTCATCAGAAAATCAAGTTTTCCTAATTATCATCTCCATATTGGCAGACAAAACTGGAAGAAAATTCAAAGCTGGAATTCTACATCTGCTAAACAAATTTGAGCAAATATTATATAGATATAGTAAAATGAACTACGAATTGGAGATCGACTTTTGTCAAAAAAATATCAGAATAATAGTGGTAGTACCTAATTTGGAACACAAATAACATTCCCAAACTCAGTAAAAAATTCAGGGTTTAAGACATATCAATCCTGCATACATAAAATCATCATAATTAAATTGTCCTCTTCCAGAGCGTTGTGTATCCTTCATTTGGAAATGATGTGTGCATTGCTGCAGCATCATACAGCAATTAATGAAACCTTCAAAATTTAGAGATCCTCTACGATCGTGGTCAAACTTGTACATCGCTATATTCACAAATGTTGGTGACAAGTTGTAACTGTAAAAAAGATGATATAAGAGTTAATGTTAGAAGTTGCAGCAATGTACATAAGAGGGCGCTTCAGTAGTGTTTGTGTCAATATGGAGTTAACTAATTTTGTTCGCCTACTTTACATCAAGTTGTGTGAAGGGACTGAAACCTATGGACAGGGGGTATTCGGGTATATTAACTTGGCTAGCACAGAAAGACAGTCCCTGAACTCGTCATAGAACTAAAATAGGGAAAATCGAAATAAAACTAGAGCTGCGTGCAGCTTTAACAGGCTTCCCGCGTAAAAAAAACTGAAGACGCGTTTTGCTCACTGGAGCGTGAAAGCGTGGTCAGTCATGCATAAAATTTGCAATTTATGATGGGGGACTTATTATATGCATGTGATGTAAATTTCAAGTCTCTAAGTAGTGTCGTTCTCGAGAATAAGATGAAAATGTAAATTCCTACATTGCTCACTGGAGCGTATCGCCGAGGTCACTCATGCGTATCCTTGACATATCGCATTCGGAACATGTTCATTAATCATTGTTATGGAATTCAACCCAATATCATGTATCAATTTTGAGAAATCGCAAAAAAACTGAAAACGCGTTTTGCTCACTGGAGCGTGGAAGCGTGGTCGGTCATGCATAAAATTTGCAATTTATGATGGGGGACTTATTCTCTGCATGTGATGTAAATTTCAAGTCTCTAAGTAGTGTCGTTCTCGAGAAGAAGATGAAAATGTAAAATCCTATATTGCTCACTGGAGGGTATCGCCGAGGTCACTCATGCGTATCCTTGACATATCGTATCCGGAACATGTCCATTAATCATTGTTATGAATTTCAACCCAATAGCATGTATCAATTTTGAGAAATCGCAAAAAAACTGAAAACGCGTCTTGCTCACTGGAGCGTGAAAGCGTGGTCAGTCATGCATAAAATTTGCATTTTATTGCTAGCTGAGAACTTCTGCACATTTAAGGTGAATTTCAAGTTTGTAGGACCAATTTGAAAAAAAAATAATAAAAATAAATAATAATAATAATAATAAAACACAGGAATACAATAGGTTCCCTGCTGACAAGCAGCGGGAAGCCTAATTATGACCTAACCCTGACCCAGTACACAAACCACGGGAGTACCACAGGAGAAAGTTTGGAAGATAATAAAGTTTGACATCTACTCACACAATTCCTCAGTACAATGATTAAAAATAAAATGCCACAATATATATACATACAGATACATTAATTGGCCCTAAAATGCTGGGTGGGATTGACTTGATTGATATGATCAACGTCATGAATAAGATGCTTTTCTAACTTTTTCTACAAATGGACAAACCATTAATTTTGTATTACCGTAAACATAATTTTATAAATTTCAAAAGGATTGTTCATGGCAGATTCCCTAAAATATTTTTGAATACTCTTATTTTTTTTACTATTGCTTAGGTACAGGGAGTCCTCAGGTTACGACGGTCGCGACTTACGCTGTTACGAAGGCACACTCATAACGCCGTTTCGAGGTTAAGGTCATTGATTTTTGTCATTTACATAGTAAATGATGTGAACAATTGTGAACTATTACGATTATAAACGAATAATCACTAAGCTTCAGTCACATGGTACACAGTTTCAGTGATACTGTACGCAATTTCGGTTGTTCAGACTTACACTGAAATTCGGGTTACACCGCGTCTCAAGAACGGAACAACGTCGTAACTCGTAAGTCGAGGACTCCCTGTATATAGATAATCATTGCTGCGTTTATGTTTGAACAATGTACCATGTATTTTTGTATTTGTAATACATCAATCCATAATTTAGTTTGATTTAGCTCAAAATAATGAGAAACAAATATACAATTTTCTGTCATATTTTGACATGATAGAATTCTGATAGAATGATCATAGATTCCAAGAATTGTCCACAATTCGAATTTGATGAATAATGTGTCGGCAGGTCGGAAAGGTATTTAACCAATTTTTTCAAATATTCCAAATGAACTTTGGAACAAGACCATCATTTCACTTGAACTCGGGGAAAGCGTTTATAGAAAAGTCAGTGATTTGGTACATAATTTTTCAAGTAATTGGAATTAGGCCCTCATTATAAGTGAGCATACAATCTATGCATTAATAGTTCAGAAGGCTATCTTCTGGATGATGAAACATTAATAAAAAGAAGTCAGTTTGAATTTATATATACAAGACTCTGTAAATAATTTATCACGTAATGTCATATTTGGCTATAAATTGTTTGTAAGTATAGTTATAGTATGATCATTAGCCAAGTTTAACAGTGATTTATTCAAAATTTTGACAACTTTCCATTTTTATAAATGTAAAATATACATACCCTAGCCTAGAAATAGCAGTATGAAGTTCTTGGTGGCTGATAGTACCAGATCTATCTTGATCAAAACTGCTGAACACTCCCCTCCATTGGTTAATGAATCCCCACAATTGTCCGAATTCATTAATATCAATCGTTCCTGAGAAATCTCTGTCGAAAAGTCCGATCATTCCATAACAAGTTGCAATGGAAAATCTTGTCCAATCATTGTTTGTTAGAGCCTATTTTTGGATAGGATTTACATATTTACCCTGGTGGAGCGGGAAACCTATGAGACTGTTTAATCATATGGAGAACTACGGCCTCTCGTCCGGTTACCAGTCCAGAAGAGAGGCCGTGGTTCGCCATACTGCCATATGATGTTCATATTGTAAAAGTTGTATTATAATTACAGTATTAAGACAATAAATTTATCAAAATTTATTATGAATTACACATACAGAATTGATTCTGATTTCAACAAGAGCTTCAGGCTGCATATATCTGTATGTAGCCTACACGGTCTCGTTATATGATTTTTGAACATGTTTAAAACAGATCTGATTGTTTCATGAATTTGGATTTACAAAATATGATAATAAAAATTGTTCCATTTGTGGCAAAATAATATTGCAAAACACATATGCTGGTTTGTATAGTTTTTTCATATTGTAAATTGATGCTGTTCTGGTAATGCAGGGTTTTCCAACAAGGGCTGCAGGGAGGAACTCCCGCAACAAATTTTTTTTTATTGTTTTTAGGGGAAAATTTTTACTTCATGCTTGCTCAAATTTTCGACCTTTTCGGTATTCAGGTAATATTATTATGAACTTTTCAAAAGCCAGATTGTGGGTTGGGCGAATACGGTACCAGTGGACTACACTACCATTTCAGTACCGGTATCCAAAATATTGAAATATTAATAGACTACAAACCTGCTGAAGCTCTAATGCAGAAATTCTTCCGCTCCTATCTGCATCAACCGCTTGAAACCATGCCAAAACCGCTGGATCGACTTGTGGAGCGCCATATGCAGGTGCACCTCCATACCCCGGTTGTCCCGGGGGAGCTCCGTAACCAGGGGCTGGTTGACCAGAAGGAGCCCCGTACCCAGGTGCAGGAGCGCCATAATCCTGTCCCGGTGGTGCACCATAGGGTGCAGGTTGGCCTTGGGGGGCTGCATAGCCAGGTTGAGGCGGAGCACCATAACCAGGTGCAGGTTGTCCGTAATGAGCCATAATTTTCAGTCCCACTTTCGATAACAGCGATAAATTAAACAGCGCAACCGATTACCGAACCAGATAATGCTGAGCCACAGGAAAATAAAATAGTGGCATGCGCGGCAAAATTGTGGCACTGAAAATCAACGCCAAGTCAGTCAGTAAGTACGACATAGATATTTCCAGTTCAGTGGTGAGTACAATTTCTTGAAGCCAAACCCTATATTTTTCGCATTTCTGCCCATTTTGATCGATAGCTCTCAACAAATTACGCAAACATTAGGCACGATGGCCAGAGAATGAACCTGCGGGAAATCGTGGCCTCATCTGCCAAGTTCCATCAGTTCCCCGTGCCTGTTAGATGTATTAGATTAGTAGTAAAATTAGAACGACGATTACTTCAGAACAGTCTTTCAAAACCTTTCTGAAGAAGTTTTATACTGTTTTATTTTGGCAACGAGAAACTAGTGTTTAAAAGTCCGGATCGTAAAACCATGTCAGTCACTTGTGAAATCCTGTACAAACTCCAAAAGCTTATTGCTTAAGATCTCCCACCAAAACAAATATATCTTACAGCAATAGATTATTATTATTAATGTGTAAATTACATAACATGTTGTCTCATCACACTAGACATCACACACAAGAGATATAATTAGGAATAGAAGCAGGAGGGCAACAGAGTGGATTTCTTTGATTTTCTAGGGGTAGACAAATTTTTTGTGGCTTTCAAATCGATAACTGCATTTATATGCGGAATAAAACAATTTTGAATATTGAAACCTCATTTTAAAATGCTATTCCATAAGGAAGATCGGTGAAAAGTCAACGTTTTACTGTTATCCATGCTGTTTACAAAATACAGCACAAGATGGAGGTAGTCTGAGATTTTCAAATTTCTACCGTGAAGATATAAGCGGTTAAGCAAGATGGTAAACCATAACAACTGGTAAGAAAGGTAACTAGTTGAATCCTATAGATGCATAAACATTGTGATTTGTGCTCTTATTTGGGGGATTTTAATCCAGAATTTAAAAATTAAATAATCAATGCTCCAGATTCAAATATGTTTAAACATTAAGGACTACATTGCACATGACATGATAATATAAAATTTATGGTATACATGGTTACAATTGGTCTTAGACAAAGATGACACAATACGCATGGATATCAAATCAATCTGACAACGCAAAGCATATAAACTTGGGCTAATAACAATTAAAAAAACATATAGACTGCTAATCGAAACTCCAATTATCTTTCATGATACCTTTTACAAATGTGAATCAATTGACTGAAAAGGGGCTGAATCGCTGATATTATTAAAGAGGCACTTGATGGTGGAATTTTATGCACCTGGCACTAATTTTGTAATTTTGAAAGGAACATTATTATTGAATTTCTATTAAAAAATGAAAATATTGGGAATATAATAATAATGCGTATATCGATATATATCACAATTTAAGAGGCCATTCATAAGGTAAAGGGACACTCTCCATCCATTCTGCAATGGTAGTGTCAATCTTGATTAGAAATCTCATAATCATCTTAATATCGGGAATCATCAGGATCTGTCAATTTTCAAACAATATCTCTCTCAGGCTATTGCTCTTGCCTCTGGAAGAAAGCCTTCCCAGAACTTGATGTTCTGAAACAAAAAAAATATTGATTAATTGAGTAATTTGTTGAAATGTACGGTATATAATGTGTTTTGAACTTAATGGAAAAAACAGTGTTTCTAAACAGCACTATTCCTGGCTATATGAAAACCATTGACATGAATACACAAAACATACAAATTCAATGTATTCTTTGTTCCCTAGGCTCATAATATCAAGTATTGCCGTACACAAACATTATTCTTTCAATTTCCGCCAAACTCAAGCGAAAAATGATATGAATGCCTATAAATATTACTGAATGATAATGTACAACTGCTTATGGACGATTTTTTTTTTTTTAAATCTGACACATGTTCACTCGTAAGTTTTTTAGAAAATTTGAACAAACTCAGGTCACATGCACACGCTCTCAGGCTCATCTCCGAGCAAATTTGTAGGCAACCTTTAACCTTAGAGAAATACAACTGAAAATGATACAAATATAATTTGAAAATGCAATTTTGAATCAACAAAACTTTTTCTCCAGTCTTTAACTGAATAATCTCATTGCAGTCATTCTACCTGTTCTTGGCTTTTCATCAACATCTTCAAAAATACCAGAATGATTTGCTTGAAATCCATGACTCTGTTTTGCTCGAATTTCATGATTTCTTTTTTAATCGTTGTAGATAGATCGTCAAATTCTTGCTTGCATGTTTTCACTCTGCTCTCAAGCTATGTTATGAAATATAAATTTATCAAAACATAGTAAGAAAAGCATATAAGAGATCTAAAAGTTTTGCATCACACTTTTGTTACAAATTTTGTTTTGTCAAGTTTCGTCTGACCAATGTAAGACTTCCACAGACAATCGAATATTGTTGTTGGATGTTTACATTTCTTTATTTTGGATATTTACGTTCCATCCATATATTTTCAAAGCGTTTTTTGAATAAAACATACTTTCACCTTACTATCTGTTATTTGAGCTTATTGTTAGCTAGTTATATTTGAGGTGGCGTGGGACACTTGACAAATTCTAAAAATGGGGTGTGGCTTTATAAGTTTGAAACTGGTATAAACTGCTTGCTTCTGGTAATTAAAATTTGGTCAGACGAAACACTCAGATGAATCACTCAGCATACCAATTACAAATCTCCTACACAGCATCCTCGATGTTAAAGCATAACAGCATACAGATCCACAAGAGAGAAACTGTATGGAATGCACAATTCCAATTAGCATGAACCAAGTATATTGGTAATATTCATTTTTAAAGACAGGATAGCAAAAACTGACTTATATTCCGATACAAATATATCCTGGTAGAAAAATCTTCTTAAAACAACTCATAGATAATATCAATTTGGGCTTGTTTAATAGATACAATACACTATCCTTGTGTATAACGGTATACAGAAATTGAATTATGATACTGGCAGAAAAACTTGAAATTCAAAACCAAATTAATTGGAATAGAGCCAGTGTCAGAACACAATTCATCACACCAAAACGCATTACAATTTTCATGTTTTTTATGCCACTGAAACACATAATTCTATAATAAACTTCCACATCTACACATTACGAGTTAAAACACAAAACACTGAAAAAATACTTGTTTTAGTTGAATTGACGTTACATATTTCGAGTATTTCACCTCATGGTAAATCTTCTTTCCAATTTGTTAGCAAAAAAAGGGGGATAAAAATACTGAGTTGAAAAAAATTCAGTTCATCAAGTTGCAGGTAGCTGATTGGAAAATATTTTAAATGAAACTTTTCGAAAAAAAGTTTTACGATCCACAGCAATATTTGACTAAGTAAGCTTTTCACAAAAGTACGAGCAATATTGGAAATCATTACTATTTATAATATTTGAGATAAAAATCAGAATTCAATTCGTCACTTTTCTGATAAATTATTATATATGTAAACTTCTATGAAATAAAATTTAACCTATATATATGTTTGTAATTTTAATAAATCTAACAACAGACAAAATCACATAAATTGCAAAAAATTATAGGATACCCTAATATTCACATGCACAACCATACAATGTAACATACTTTTTCAAATTCATTTCTCTTTTGTCAAACATGTAATATCAATATCAGTAATAAACAAATCTTAAAATCAAGCATAAAAATTTTAAAAATTCAACTAGTTTTTGAAGTCTAATGAAGTCTAAAATTTTTCTCGAGATTTTGGAGATTCAGTAAAAATTTATTAATCAAGTATTTACCTCCTTAATTTCAGATTGTACATTTGGTAGTTTGTCATTTCGTCCTTGCTGTTGGAGTTTAGACTAGAAGTGGAAAAGAATATTAAACAAAAATTTATTTTTATTTTAAATCAAATTAATGGCATTTTAATAAAGTTGCAATTTGGAACACAAATAATTATATAAAATTCAATGGTGGTATATGTAATTTGGTGGAAATCATTATTCAAGATTATTTTATAGCATATCAATGTCATTATTTAAAAATAAAAAACTTTTTCCTGTTCTGTTAAATTACTTTGCTTCTTTTTTATAATGAAATAAATGAACAAATGTTTTTTTCATTTTGTAAAAAAAGATTTTCAAATACAAGGTCTTAATTTTTCACCAATTGTCCCAATTTCTTAAACAAAAACAATAAATCAATTCACCTCCAATTCCTTCTTTTTGGCCAAGTTCTGTTCAGCAGTTTGCCAGTTGTGCCAACTTTTAACACGAATTTGGAACACTTCCTGAAAACACAGGAACAAAAAACAGAGAAAATGTTAAAGAAAACTTCAGAAATTTTGATAATTTCACTTCTAAGGCCCTAACACATGCTGTTATTGATGTAAAAGACTACTGTGCTATTGGAAAGATGGGTAATCTTCTCCACTTAGCATATAACCGAGTCATAATCAGGGCTGGGCATTTTGAACAAAAAATTGAAGTCGAATAATAAATTTTCGAATCGGTTCAGACTACAATTTCAAATAGCTGCCATATTGTTGTTTTTTTCATTCGCCAAAGACCCACGTGAATCCGTCATTTTTATATTGCAAACTGACAAATGACTCTTTTTTTACGAGTGATTTATTGATAAAACATGTTTCTTTTTGTATGTGAACGCTCTGTGAACTGTCCGAGTGATGTATTCAATGTTTTCTGTAATTTATGAGTCTGGAAGACTCATTGCAACAAAAAGTCACATACAACTACAAATCTTCCAAGTATTCGAGCTTCGGTTTAAAAAAAATGAATAGTTGATTCAATTTTGAAATCCCCAGGTATTCGAAAATACCTAGCCCTAGTCATAATCTAGCCAAATTTATTAATTGCTGAATATGGAGATTAAAAGTATGGTAAATATAAATGTATAAATGGTGTTGTTAACAGACCAACACCCATTTTTAAATCTGCTTATGATTATTGAAATTAACAATCAGGGATGGCCATTTCCGAATAGAATACTAAAATAATGTTTTCAAATCTGGAATTCCGAATACATTCTAAAATCGAAAATAACACATTTTTGTTTTAGTTGATTAAAACCCAGTAAATTAGGAAATAAGCATCAATAGAAATATCAGATCGAAGCCACAGACCAACAGTATATGTACACAAAGTAATTGATAGGTCATAGCTATTAATAAAAAATAATAGCAACTTGTGACACAGTCAGTTTATTAAAATTATTCACTTTGTACAAATGACCATATGAAAAGATAGCCAAGGAGTTGTCTGACGCTTTCTATCATTGGTATCATGATATTACGATAATAGTCGAGTCTATTGACAAAAATACTACTTGTATTCAGATAATTGTGTATATTTTCTGAGAGTAATTAAATTTATTGGCAATACAGGCAACAACAATCGAAAATCCATCATGCCTTTAAAAATTCTAATATTTAAGCCTTGAGTATTCATTCTACTACCTACCAGTATATTTGTATATAAATTTATGTGAACCATATTGTTGTGTTTGGAGTTAGAAATAAATTAGTAGAGAATAGATGACCACCACTGCCAGCGCGCAGCCAGGATTTTCGAAATCGGAAATTCCCATTGCCGCCTGTAACACCTACCACGATTCCGCACTCGTTAAAAGAGCCGTCTTGTCAGCGTATAATGATCATTCTGTTACGTAAAATATTCAATCCATGACAACTACGAGATTCTAAAATATCTTTATATATTAATTTAATGTGTCCAACATAACTCGCGGTTGCTTCTTTTTACGTCAAAAAAAAACATTACTATTCGGTCCACGGCAATCTGTGACTGAAAAGTACGAGATAAACTGCTTGATGTATTTAATTTTAATATGTATTTTTGCAATCTTGCCAACTCGTTATCGCCGTTAGAAAAATCTCAAATATTTATATAAAATCATGTTAAGTGTAGAGAATAATTCATTTCATACAATGAATATACATATAAAGTTTAGCAGTAAATTAGAAATACATATTCATCGCCGCGATTATGCCACCTGTTAAAAGAGTCGACTTTTACAACAAATAATATACAACGAATATATATTTTTCTGTTGTGCAAAGTGATGAATTCGTGACCGACACGGGCATATTTAAAATGTCTTGCTCTTATTAATTTAATTGTCTTCAATTTATCCTGCGGTTGCGTCGACAAAATAAAATCCTCACCACTCTTATATACCGTTGCAAACCACGGCCATAAAAATAAAAACGTGAGGTAAACTGTCCGATTAAGTATTGTTTTTATCCGTATTTTGCGAATTCGGCAAATATTCAGATCTACTTGTTAACAGTGACTCCGCTCGATCGAAATGCTCAGAGTAAAATATCTCAGAGTAAAATTTATTTCATCACAATAAAATTGATTGAATATACTTTAGATTAATTATATTATATACATCCTCACAACCAGGGAAAAAGTCGCGTTTCATTTAAACCTTGTATCGTGTTAACACGAAAATATTCGACAGCAATTTAAATGGATAATCAGGCAAATCCCGCCCTCAATTAGTGACGATATGTTTCTAAACGCCGACCAAACATAATGTGTGCCAGAGGCACACAAAATTTTGCGATTTTCACTGCCTAGAAAAGCGTTTTTTAAATTTTCGCGGGCCTCAATAAAACTTATGTTGTTTACGGTTTTATTTTCAGTATTTTAAATTGCCGCTTTTCAATCAAAAAGTTGCGTTGTCTTTAGAAACTCGCCGCCGATGAACGTATTTACCAGATTCACAATTCCGTGCGCATACAAAAATAAAATGAATGTTATCGTTATCGTGGAAAATTTTCGTTTTAGAGAAAATAACACAATCGTAAAGGCGTTTACGGGCCTAAATAACACGTTACGCTGATGAGTGATGAAAACAATCACGCGCAAGTTTTCTATCGAGAATGTTCAACGGAATTCAACGGAAACATCTTGAAAGCGGCGTCGAAAATGTGTGACGTCACACAAATATCCGATATTCTTATGAACGTGAATTCCGATATTCGAATGACGAGATATTCGAATACATTCGAATACTTTGTTCGAATTGGCCATCCCTGTTAACAATATGTATTCTATCATCTGTGTGACACTGGTTACATGAAGATCTAACGGCGCTCCAGAAGTTTGTGTACCAATATGGAGGTAACTAATTTTGTTCGCATACTTTACATCAAGTTGTGTAAAGGGACGGAATCCTATGGGCAGGGGGTATATTCACTTGGCTAACACAGACAGTCCCCGAACTCGTAATAGAACTAAAATAAGGAAAATCGGAATAAAATTATGGCCTAACCCTAACCTGGTATACACACTACGGGAGTACAAATCTAACAGTATAGGAAAATTGATCAAATGCAACAGGAACCTGCAATAGTCCATTTTTACAGCAAAGTATTCAAGTGTATCGAATAACTATTCATCACCTTTATCTCTCCAATGATTCTAATATAATCTCCGATAACTTCAGCAACATTGTAGTAATCGGAATTTGCAACCTCCTGGTGGAGCCCTTCGACCTTTTCAAAAGCTTCAGATAGTTGAGCAAGAGCTCGAGACAATGCAGTATGTTCTTCAGAGTTTCCCAAAGTGGCAGCGCTCTTTGCGAACGAAGCAGTATTGCTGGCAAGCTCTATAAATTATAGCAAAAGTTGTTTCGAGCAGGGGTGTGCAATCTTCAATACAGGAGGGCCAGATACAAATAACTGGGTGAGAATGCGGGCCGCACCTCTATTTAAAGATTTGGGGCTCCCGAAGTATGCGAACCAAGATGGCGGACATTGGAATGTAATATCTGTACTAGGTTAGGGTTAGGCCATAATTTTAGGTATATATACTATGGGAGGCTCTTGGCTAGTCTTCGAACTGATAATAGGACTAAAATAAGGAAAATCGGAAAAAAATTATCGCCTAACCCTAACCTGTTACCCATGTTACGTTCCGATGTCCGCCATCTTGGTTCGCATACATCGGGAGCCCCAAAGATTTTTTGGTCTTCAAATTGAATGGACCCTTACACTCTTCAAAATTTATATTTCTCTGCGGGTTGCACACCCTTGGTTTAGTGGTAAAAAAATGTAAAGCAGATAATCTCAATCCCATGTCTTGTAACCGGGGAGGAATCCTCTTCGAGGAAAATTTTGACGGTTTTAGGGGAGGAATTTTGCTTTGTATCTGCTGTAGCATCAATACTATTCTTTAATTCTGTATTATTATCATAATATTTATTTATACACACATTCCTTATACGGTAAAGATGTTGGGAAGTATGAATCGCGCATAACACTAAGTAAGGGTACATTATTAGGGTTTAAATACATAGTAAATGTAGTTTCTGTGCATAGTGAGGAAGGAATTAAAAATCCCAAAATAGGCAGAGGGATTTAAAAATTCATTGGTTTGGATGATAGCCATGGATGGCTGTGGTGTCTGAGAAATTTTACATGAGACTACAAGATGTTCAAAAAGCAACTTTGGTCCACCAATTTTTGATAACAAATACTTTGGCTAAGTCAACCGTTCTTGACCGTCCATTGAGAATGCTAAGGCAACTTGGCGCTAATTGAGGATAACTTTTTAGATCATTATCATATAACTAAAAATTTATGAGAATTCAAACTTTAGACTTTGGCTATGACAAGTTTTTAATATGATTCCAGTTCCAACTCAGATAGCAATAAAAAAGACATCAAGGTAAATCCTTTAGGCTTATACTGACCATGACAGTGGTTCGTTATTTCGCGTTTGTTATTATATTCATGAATGTGAATTTAAGCAGTGAATAGATCTTTTCAATACCTTTTCTATGTCGGACCAAATCTTCGACAGCACTGTGTAGCATCCTCAGTTTGTTGTCCAAACTTTCAATCTGAAATTATAAAAGAGTAACAAACAAACAACAACAAGTATCAGTAAGGCCTGAGCACAGAAGAGTTTGCTGAAAATATCATCAGACGAGCGTGACAAAAGTGGTCAAATGTGACAAAATAAAGGAGTGTTCCACTATAATTATAATGGGTAAAAGGGTAAAATTTTGGATGAGATAATGAACATCAGGATTTGAAAATAATAGTGATAGCTTTCTAACCATTTATCAACCTGACACATATGCATACTTTGCGCCCATGAAAAATAACAATCAACAAATGAAATACTGTAACTGATTCTCTAAGACTCTAATTATTTTAATTTATCAATTCAATACCTGAGCGTTTTCATTAAAAATCAATATAAAACTCATAGATAACAAAGTAGAATAATTCTCCGAAAAGAGATCTTCTCTCACCTGTTGTTGCTTCTCTTCAAACCAAACGTCATCCTCAGTCATGCGTATCGTTATTTTGCTTATCGCTCCTTCCACATTTTTCATGAGACGCATCATACCGGCCCCACTCAATGCTCTGGTACTCGTTGCTTGCGGCAACTGATAAAATAAAGGAAAAATAAAAATTCATTCTAAAAATGCGTTCGAATATCATTAATAAATATTGTTGCTCGGCTGTTGGCTCATTGTGCTAAGACTCTCACCATCGCATCTCTGATTACCCTGCGCATGTTCGAATTCTGTTGGGAGGTAATTATGTACGAGAGGATTAAGTCTCCTCGCCATCGTAGGGTGGTTATTGCCCCAACATCATTTCCTCTCCCCAGAGTAAATATATAGGAATCCTAGAGTATGTACCAATATGGAGATAACTAATTTAGTTCGTCTACTATACATCAGGTTGTGTAAAGGGACTGAAACCTTTGGGCAAGAGGTATATTCACTTGGCTAACACGAACAGTCCTTGAACTCGTAATAGAACTAAAATAGGAACAATAAGAATAAATTTATGGCCTAACCCTAACCTGATACACACACTACAAGAGTACCCCAGAGAAAACCATTGGGAGATTATACAAATGAGAATATTGCAAATTACAAACCTCGTCTTGTTCAAGAAAATCTCTGAAATCAGGATCTTGTAATAGAACAGTATGTCGTCCTAATCTGTTCAAATATCTTTCTAGTGCAGCCCGACGTCGCTCGATGAAGTCTATGGCCTGAGCTTCTTCTTCGGTTTTTGACATTTTTACTCTCGTCATACCTAGTAGAACAAGAAAGAAATGATTAATATATTGTCATGAAAGGTAAGCAAGATGTCATAAAAAGTGATCCCATGAATTAAAAGGAATGAGCAAAAATACGGAAAATTTTTTTCAATAAATACATAAAAATTCTTTGTGCAGGGAAACTAGAAAAACACAAGTACATGACTGTAATATTGTCAAATTCTATTTAAAATCTGTAGATAATGACACTGAGTTCATAGTAGGCTACTTACCAACCAAACTTTTCTCGGGGGCAGGGGGAACAATACGTCCGACATGGCGATGCTTAGCAACAAGTTTCTCATGAAGGCCGAGGAAATCACTGAAACGACGGTCGACGACCAGTTCAGGACGTTTGAACATCGGCATTGTAGTCTGATAATAAAAAATAAAAAAGATTTTGAATGTAAAATTTTTTGATGTGAAGCTTATTCATGAAGTTTTTGGAGGGCGGTACTGATGGATTTTGGGGTCTTGTGTAGTTTCGTACCTAACCTACTTCTTGTGGGCATAGCATAACAATTTTTTGACATGAGGTAAAAAGTTACATTTTATGAATATTAATTAAAGTGTTACAAAAGCAAAAGTGAGAAACAATAAGCCTCGTGCCAAACTAAATTTATTTAAAATCTCGACATATCTTCTAAACAAACCTTGGTTTTGACTTTATATGTCATATAAGCGTTCATTCCTTCTCCCTTCTTATGTGGCTCAGAAACAGAGATATTCAAATCATGTACTTTGTCTTTATCTTCCTCGAGATCAAACATCTAAAAATATGTTAATAAGCCATCAATTCACTCATAAAAGCATAACGCTACGCCTATGAGAAAGAAGTGGGTTAAGGTAGGGATGGGAAATTGGGTGGGGATGGGTGCTGTTGTTGGGCTTTTGTTGCAGTTGCAGTTGAAGCTAATATTACCATAATATTTGAAAATGGAGGTACCAGACATTCTAGAGGTAAGAACAATTTCAATGTACTTTGCAGCAAAAGCAATGTTTGGGAGCTCGAATCAATATTTATCCGAAGACTCAAAGCGAGTGAGTCATCCAGATAGAGTGACTCAAACTTGACAAAACTATCCTCCAGTGAGACACAGTGCTCAACTCCAGACTCTGACTCCAATGAACTGTGATCAGGGTCGCAGCCATGGGGGAAAGAGGGGTTATGGGGGTCGTAACTCCTGTTTGAAAATTCATTTTAATGCAAAATTTCTACCATTTACTTGTAAAAAACAACAGCGTCGTTTTACGGTCAGCTTTACGCACTGTTATAACTCCAACGTAACCACAGAGTTGAAAAAAATCCTGGCTGCACCCCTGCTTGTGATTCGTCTTCTCTGGGAACCTCAAGCAAATTCCTTCACTATGTCATGTGATCATGAAATTTAAGAACCACTAGCCTAAACAAAGACAGGAAAGATGCCCTCGAAAGAGTACACTGGTTGGCACTTCTGTAGTATGTGAACCAAGATGTCGGATACCGGAACATAGCATGCGTACCAGGTTAGGGTTAGGCCAAAATTTTATTCCAACTTTCCTCATTTTAGTTCTATTACGAGTTCGGGGACTAGCCAAGTGACTTCCATAGTATTAGTACCTGAAATTATGGCCTAACCTTAACCTGGTACACATACTAAGTTCCGATGTCCGCCACCTTGGTTGACATACTACAGGAGTACCAATTTGAGAACAATTGGCCTAAACTAAGACAGAAAAGTTGTCAGCTTAAGAGTATACTGGCCTGGCTAACAGCCTCGTTAGGAGTGAAAAGACAATGGGCCTACTTACATCATCTTTATCTTCAACTTTCTCTTCTTTTTTAATTTCTTCTTTAACTTCTTTTACTTCAACTTTTGGTTTCTCAGGTTTTGTCTCCATAGGTTTTGGCTCAGGAGACTCGGGTGTTTTATCCAGCGTAACATCTGACATTCTGAAATAATATTATTTTTTTCATATTTGAGTAACTCACGCAAAGAAAGATCACGTGCAATCACCCATTCGCCTGTAAAGACTTTATCTGTCATTGAGACTCATCCCTAGTAACTTTACGAGAAAGCACACACGCGGGTCACACACCATTCAAAGTTGGCACTTCTCCACAAGCTGTGCAATTCCTCCTTGTGTGCCGCGAGTCGTAGGTTGAACACCCCTGTTTTAAATTATAGATGTATGGTAATGCACTACGCATCAGCAAATTCCTTTTGCTGTAAGACTTGACTCAATGTATCTTATCGGTCCTAAGTTCTATGAATAGGTATTCCATCGCACAGCTGTGAATTCATATGCAATCAGTCAGCAACTATGCAAACTACGCTAGACAGTTGGCACATCGTGCATAGCGTGTGGAATACATTTGCAATCGCACCTATTATTACTCTGTACAGATTTAATTCTGTGAGAGGGTTCGGTAATTACAGTAATTTTTTGAAATTACGCCCATCTCGCAAATAGGCCGACTCCCTAAAAACGGCCTTAAAACGGCGATTTTATAACGACGGCCGTAGATTGTTACTCTAACTCTTACTTGTAAATTCATGTTAATAAAGTCTATATTACTTTTCATGCGTCGTGATTTGTATTAATGGAAGGGATTGTTGTGGGAGTTTAAGAGAGTCCCTGAGTCAGCATAAAACAATTTCCTTTAATCGTCCACAACGCGGTTAATTTCGATAAGATCGCCCCTTAACGAATAATAACATTTTCACCACGAAACAACTGGCCGTAAATCGACACTGTTGCACAAGCGAGCGAAAACAAACCAATCACAGACTGTACAAGCGTCACGTGTTAAACAACCAATCACAGACTGTACAAGCCATCAGCTGTATGATAAGACAATCCACCTTCACAAGCGATTGTGTGTGTGCGTGCACGCTTTTTATCGTGAGAACTTGGTATGGTTTGAAGCTTTTGGAATTACCGGCAAGTCAGCATAATATCATCTCGTTGCGTGATCAAATCCTGATGAGCGAATGAGCTGATTTTTTTGTGCAATCTGAGTTATGGGCGAATAAGACGGCCCCTTCGTTTGGCAACTTTTTTTTTTGAGTTTTAAACTTGGCCTATTCGCGAGCATATTCGGTACATGTGGTAGAATTGCTCGACTCCTCTTTATGTACCCCTGGTTGGTTATGACATTCCTCCACCATCAAGTCCATGCTTCTGAGACGAATAACTGGCTAACCAATCCCATACCCGAAAGGAATCAGTAATCTAACAATAGGTCATGGTTCGTCCTAATAATGGCTTTCCTTTCCTTAATAACATATGAAATTCCTTCCACTGAGTTGACAAGGAATCCACTTTTTCAATAACTTCATACATACACACTTAGGACTTACTCAGCTGTATCTGCATCTTTAAAAAGATCATCATCCTCCTCCTCTGGTTTAGATACTTCCTGGGTCAAATGTTCATCCTCTTTTTTCTGAGGAGCATCACCACTATTATCTACTAGTTGGAACTTTTTATCTGTGTCCACATCAACGGGTGGAGCAGAGTCCTCTTTTTCGTCATTCAAATCAATCTCTTCCTGAGGCGTCTAAAAGAAAAATGTTATTACAAACCATAGAAAATTGTGAGCTATATATAATATTAACGTATATCCTCGCATATAAGCAGAGTTGAAAATTCCCACAAAAGTTGCCAAATTAAGGGGCTAGCTCATATATGTGCATAACTCTGATCGCAGTAAAAATTTGGCTTATACGCGCTTAACTCCGACATATTCAGACGAAATGACATTATGCTAACTTAATTCCAATAGCTACAACTCGAACCATGACAAGTTCTCGCGATGGCACACTTTCCAAATTCCAAGAATGTTCAAGAATTTGGTTCAATAAAACGAACACTCCATGAGTCTCACAAACGGGGCACGTCTGGCACAGATTATTTTCTCTCGAGGAATTCAATGATGACATTTTTAGATAGCGCTTCTTTATAGTTTTTTGTGCAACCTCATTTCACTGTATTTTTACCAATATTGAGGGACAACAATGTCCAGACGTCTCTGAAAGGAGGGGTGTTTATTCATAGACAAAATGGGATTTTCTGAAACGAGACAATGTCTTTCAATTTGTATAGTGTGCCGTACTGTCTGTGATTGGTTGTCATATATATGTGATCGCTTAATTTCATTAATAAAAGTAAAACATAACAATAATGGTCATCATTTTCAATAATTTTCTTCTGAAACTATTCGCTGTGCGTGCGGCGTGTTAGGGTGGTGTAGCCAGTCTGCGGACGATTTCATTCAAACCGCTATAAAACAAAAACCAATATTTCTGACCCGTTAATTTTTTCATCGTAGATGCATTGGCATTTATTCTACATGCTAAACCTCGAATTAACTTTCTACGACCAGGGGTTAAAGCTATACAAACCACCATAGTACGACACCTGGTGGTCGCAAATTGGTCAACAAAAATATTATCGACGTATTGGAAATGCGCACCCCCTATTCCCCCTCCTTCAAATGTAAAAACGCGAAAATTTGAAGATGGTTAAAATAAACACAACTCTACCCACCTGCCAAGTTTCATCTTTTCATCTCTTATATTTGTATGGATTTTCAAGCATTTTTAAAGGGACAATGGGTAGTTGGCAACATGAAAAAATTGTCTGTTTTTTTTTCTTCGGTCGGGTTTTCGGTCGTAACTTTTTTGTTTGTAGCCGCATTTTAGTGTAATTTCGCAGAGCTACGAGGGAGAAGTGGACGATAACATGTGATAAATATAGTCGCGATTCATTAATTTTTTCGGCATTAATCTTAATGGATGAAGTTGATGGCCGCAAATAGGTCGTGGCCGCAAAGTGGCTTATGTACAAAAATTTTCATAAATTCCCCATTTTTAAGGGGTGGATACGCGAGGATATAACAAAATTATCATTGAAATCTTTCCAAATTTTTACCCCACAAAGATGAATCAGTGATACTGTGAAACTAACCTCTTTTGTAGAAGTGAACATATCATCTTTTTCATCCAAATCATATAAATCATCATCATCTGGTGGTGGCTCACGACTGTCGGACATTTTTATTTCTAATAGTACCGGTACCTAAATAGTTTTTTACGATACTCAGATACTAGGCCTATAATGTCAGAATGTACAATCAGACAATGAAATAACTAGGTAGATAACGTACTGTACCGGTACCCCAGTACCCGGTACGGTACCAAATAAGCAACAACAGAATACCTAATTGGAACCTAATTGATATAGGTAATTATTGTTACTTCTCATGCCAATGCCTTACTGGTAAAAAAAAAAACCGGTACCGGTACCGGTACCGGTACTGCTCTACAAAAACTAAAAAATATTTGAAATTTTTATCGGTTGGAAATTTTCAGTTAGTCTATGTTAGTTTAATGGATAGGATAGGATTTGCAACACCTTCCATCCTATATACATTCTGTACGTTTTAAACCTTATCCTCCAACTCAGCAATAGCTAAATAGTACCGGGTACCGGAATACAAGATAGCAAGGTAATGGGGTTCGTGGTCACGTGAGACGGAGGAGTGCTGCGCCTGTTACCGACATACACGTCTGCAAAAACGCAGCATGAATCTAATTTTAAAAACTTTTAAATATTTTATTTTATTGATAATACTGCCGAGATATAAAAACAAAAAATATTAAGTAAAAGAGTTTGAATCCCACTATCTAAGACAAATCTTATGAGAGAGCTGGACTCCTCATCTTCACTGGTCGCCTCACAAGTCCAAGCGGTTACAGCAAGTGCTTCAATTACAGCCGTTCAGGGGTTCCTAACATTGAGGAAGACAGAGACAGATAGATTTGTTGCCACAAACACAACGTCAACACTATTATAAACATGAACAGTCCAGCAATCCTTTCGCACATAACCATCTTCACGTGGGATTCGAACATGCGAATCCAGGCAGAGTAAGAGTAATTCCTACCGCTTAGCACGATGAGCCACAGCGCCGTGCCACCAGGTTAGGGTTAGGCCATAATTTTATTCTGATTTTTATTATTCTAGTTATATGGACCTTTCCCCGAGCATCGACTTTCTTGTTTACTTCGTGAAATTGGCCAATCAGCAAGATGCAAAAAGTGACTTAACAATTCTCCCTCTTCGCACCCGCTCAGACACTTTTCTCACTCAGACAGATTTTCAAGCGTGGTCGTAAACATTACTTCGTTTTCTGTTGTGTTTCGGAAAATTAAATATAAATCATATAACGTAATGATCACTCTGCCTTCCTAGGAGTTTTAATTTAATTGCAGTAATACAAAAATTATTGTAGAAATAGCTGTGATAGATTAGGATAAAATTCTTTACCGGTACTTTTAAAAAACAGATTGTTGTATGCGATGAATAATAATGATGGTTTGAAACACATACCCCATTTTACAGGCGCCAACTCACAAAATCACTCTGAAATTGCTTCGAAAATTTTGCAATGGTAAAGTATGAAAGAAATTTTCGGGGTCGAAGGTCGGGGAAAAGTCCATTACGAGTTCGGGACTGTCTGTGTTAGCCAAGTGATATACCCCCTGCTCATAGTACCTGGCGAGAGTACCTGGCAAATGGTTTCCAATCTTTTAGCGACGCTTAACCTCAATGAATAATTCTAGAGCAGGGTCGTCCAACCTTTTTGGCCGAAGGGCCACATGTAGTTTAATAATAATCGCGCGGACCACTTAACCATGGTAGTTATGTTTTAGTTTCGCTACACTGACAACAGGTTAATGAAAAAACAAACAATACCCTTTCACAATATTATACCAATGAAGCTGTTGTTTCCCAATCATTGATAGGGCGCCATCAGTGGTTATTCCCGAAAGTTTCGCCAAAGACAAGCCAAGAAGCTTGATCATTTTCATCGCAGCTTTCAACAAATCAACGCCTCTAGTCGTACCCGGCCACAAATGGCCCGCGGATCACGGGTTTGACGACCCTGTTCTAGACTCTAGAGCAGTGTTCTTCAACCTTTTTTACCGTGGTATACCTTTTACAGTTTTTCGAGAACTTCGTATACCTTACAAATACCAATGTTTATTTCAAGCTAAAATGAACATTAAACGTTAGGCATATATTGAGAAAAACTAAAATCTAGGTGGCGGGGCGAGTCATTATAAATGCTTCTTTTAATTTTTACTCACAGCTGCAATTAACTTAACATCCAAATGTGTAAAAATGTAAAGACAATGTTAATTTAGTTTCCTTTCCCGCTTTTGTTCTTGTATAGTTTCGGCAATTCGTTCATAACGGGGTTTTACTTCCTTTTCAATTGCTCCCCCCATTAGTGAATCAATATCAAGTATTGAGTTTATATTTTTCGACTTGATTTCAACAAGACTGGAAAACCCTTCTTCACACAAATAAGTCGTAGGCATCTGTACCAGGAGAGCAACGGCGTTTTCCGCCAGATTTTTGTACTCGGGAAATTCAAAAAAAGGAATCCAAAACTCCGAGTAATCCATTTCGCGGAATTAAATTTTTTGATTTAAATCCTCCCGGAGTTTCAACAATTCTTCGTCTTCTGTTGGTTTACTAGTAAATGGCTGCATTATCCATGAGTTTTCTTCCAGGCATCTGTTATTATTCTCAGGAAAGTACAAAGCCAATTTATCACTCAGTAAGTTCAAATGACCAACAGTTAGGGTAGACGTGGTATTTATCGTTGAAACGTCCACAAACTCCCACCCTGACTTTTTCAAAAATTGATAAGAGGAAAGTCAATGAAGTTTCCTGAAAGTTGAATTTTCATCTTCAGAGCATTGGTTTTGCTGGTTGATCGAAATATATCACCTACTTTACCTTGAAAACTGACGTTCACTTGATTCAAACGATCAAAAATCGACGCCATGTACGCTAATTTTGCAACCCAATATGTATTACGAAACTTGGTGGCTTTTTGGTTTCCTCTTTTAGTGTAATACGCCCCTGAATGCTCGCGAAGTTCAAACACACGAGAAAGAACTTTTCCTCGGGGCAGCCACCGTACTTCTGAATGTAGAAGATGTTTTATGAAGTGGCGGTTGTTTCTTCACACAGTTTCGAGAAAAGTCTCGTTCGTTTTGAATTTTTTTTTAATTGTATTCACAAAATATACGACTACCCGTAGAACATCGTGTATTTAATTTTCTTTCCGCAGCTCAAGCGAAATAAATCGACGTGCACGGCAGCCAAAATCATCAAAACCCAGACACGTGCCTGCATTATCTACATAATTTGTGATGAAACAATGTGCTCAAGTCGGTTCATTGCGTGAATGAAAATTTCATGTGCGTCGCGTTTGCATTGTTGTCTCTAATTGAATATTTTATTAGAGCTCACAATTCCTAATTTAGGCTGTACACCCTTCGTATACCCTTTATTAGTTGTATAACCTACGAATGGTCTGGTATACACTTAGGTATACAGTATACCCGGTTGAAGAGCACTGCTCTAGAGGCTCCAGGAACGCCTCTGCAATGATCTGATCGTCCTTTATTGTCTGAATTGTATAAACTATATAGCATATCAAAATGCCATTATATTCAATTTTTTATTGTCTAAAACGAAAGGATTTTAGAAAAAAAGTCGTGTATTTTAACTGAAATTCGATGGCGTGACTCCAAATTGTGCAGTGACTTCCAACCTCTTCGGCGGTCCTTTCGATGATTTGATAGAAAGTTAGGTGAAAAAACACATAAACAATAATATTATTCACAAATAGTCCTTTCCAAAAAAAAAATTTTTTTTTACAAAACTAGGCAACTCTACTCAAAAACTAACCGTTTAAACATCCATGGAGCCATATTGAATTTTTGAAAAAAAAGTCAGTCTGTTAGTTTGCATAAATTCCCTCGAAATCAAACGGCATGTCCTTTTATTGGACCTCCAGAAGTATGTGCACAAAGATGTCGCACGACCTGAAAATAGTATGTGTACCAGGACAGGGTTCAGGTTGTGCGCCATCTTAGTGCACATATTTCGGGAGCGCTATCTTGTTTTCCCCGTACGCATAAAAAGCTCATGGAAATCTTCTCCAAATATACCCATGAATCTGTGGGGATCCATTAACCGCCAATTGGAAATCACGGATATAGTGGGTGCTTTACCAATATGGATTTGCCTCTTCTGCCCCTGGTTTGAAACAATCATTATATATGATACATTAGTCTGACAACCAAAATGTAAAAAAAAAGTTAGGCCGAAATATCACAGTAGTTCCGAACGAACTAAGCCATCACTGGCTCGCAAAAAGCGGATGAATCGAGAATCCGGGTAAAGGAGAAACTAGCCTTTGATCGTGTCGTCGAATGAATACCAATATATTGGATGAGTTGGGAGTATTCCAACCGATCTACTTTTATCTGAAATGGAGCCCCCTTTTCCAATAAATCTCCTGACGACAAGGCCCATATATTTAGGGTTACCATATCTTTTTGACTTCGAAGCGGGACGCCTCCTGTAACTTAGCCGTTTCCGATTTCACTACATATAGGCCTACATTTAAGCCATCCCGGATGTCTTCATCAGGAGCGTAGCCAGAAATTTCCAAAGGGGTATTCTGACATTTTTATTTGCTAGGTCCGATCGAACGCTAGAATGCGCCTGTTTTTATTAGTCTTGCCTCTTGAGGGTCTAAAAAGCATTTCAAGCTATGTAAAAATTCATATCTATGATACAGAAAAATGATTTTTTTTTACATTCCAAAGAGGGGGGGGGGGGGGGCTGGCAAAACCACCCCTTGGCTACGCCACTGGTCTTCATTGGCCATGTTGTCATCGAGAGTCCATGCGCATATGTTCCGAATTTAGTTTTTTTTATGAACAGCAAAAAGAGTAATGAAATAGTCTGCCGTTTTTAAGCATTGAGAATTTACTTATTCGCCCAAGCATGCTTTTCTGTAGATAACACCTTTAAAAAAACGTTGTTCAATGTTACATTCACGCGAACGTCCGAACAGGGCCAATTAGAAATTGATTTTACATGTGATACGTTCGCGAACAATGTTAGCGGGAAACAACGAAACAAACAAAATAACGCATTCACCTTCAGTAATTACGCTAGCGTTGCGCTACACAGCAACAACAGGAACGAGAACATGTTCGTGTATTATGCTGGATGGCTGAACGCAAAACCTGGACTTTTGGCTGACTTGTCGGGACGGCGGGACAAGACGCTAAAAAGCGGGATTGTCCCGCCTAAAGCGAGACGTATGGTAAGCCTACATATATTTCAACTTTACACGTCAGGTATTATGCTATTCGAGCTCCAGTACAGCGTTTCCCAACCGCGGAAGACTTCTCCCGAGGGGTCGGAGTAAACTTTGTAGTACTTTTTGTCTCTTGCATGAACTGTCTGAAGCTTACAAAATCAAAAAACAAAGAATCTGTTACTAAGCATATATTTAATATGTAGGCTCAAAACATATTGTATTACAAGAAAAATAAATTAAAAATCACCATTTCGGGATTGTGAGGTCAGAATGGGCCTTTCTTCTTTAAAATAAATGATAGCGTCCAGTTTGTTCCGGTGCCTCAAAATTTGACTCTTGTTACAACGTAAAACTTAACTGTATAGTAAGTCTGTTGCTAACAATTCATTTCCAATGCCTTCTTCTTTTTATTTTATTTGATGGGAGTTTCGATAACCACTGTGACGCAATGAAGTCAACAATGGCGACAAGTGTTAAAAAGTTTGACTGGATATTAACCCTGTGTAACCTGTGGGTATCCTCCTTGGTGTTGTTGTGCCTGTCCTGTGATTGCAAGATATCCTTGTGGTGCGACTTGTGCGCCTTGTTGATAGCCATAATGGGTAGGATCCTGATAATGATGGTGACCGTGATCTTGGCTACCACCAAACCCACCTCCGCCTCCAAGCAATGTCATCATTAACAATAACGGGAGAATATCATCATTCCCCTCACCTTCAGTGTCAAACAACTTCATAAACATGAAGAATTCGAAAATTCCACCACCTGTAAGAGAGATTGATTTTTTTATTGAAAAAAACATGTTTTTTTAGCAGGTGGTAGACAGTATTGTTACAGAAAAGATATTTTTCAGCGTTTAACTTGTTATTGTACGTTTGGATATTATTTTGTCAAGTTCATCTCAAGTAGTTTTTGATCAATCGCCTTCAACTAAAACAATCTACAGCTTGGAAGCGCCCTAAAGCTATTGACGAATCATTATCATTCAAAAAATTAACAGCCCAAGCGAACCTTGCTCCGCATTTCACGACTGCATGGTTTAATTAAGACTCCCGCCCTTCCGGTGCGTCTCGAAAGGGGTCAGACTCAATGGTAAAATTGACACTTACTTATGTTAATAAGCACATGCAAATGGGGGCACCGCGAACATTTTCATAGACAAATTTTCAACAGTATAACAAAGAATCGATTAAATTTGAAAAGATTTGGAACCAGAACCCACCATCACTGAAATAAATAGAGCCAAGATTCGATCTTTGTTGTGAGAATATGCGAGCATGTCGGTCTCATTGAAAGTATTGCAAATTTTATTATTTTTTTTTTAAATATTTTCTGTATTATTAAATTTTATTTTGATTTTAGTTTCTGAGGTTCGCGAAAAAATGTGGCCGTGCCAAGAGGGTTTGAAGAACACTGGTTTAAATCTTAAATTTTGGAAGATGATAATTTTTTATTTACCTGATCCCTTTCCACTTAATAAACCGCCAAACATTCCGCCGCCCGATGAAGAGTGCGACTGTCCGCCAGATCCAGATACTGTCCAACTACCGCCTGCGTATTGAGATCCAGCCGCTGGCGGAATGTCCTGGTACTGGCTATTAACCTGGACAGCTTGATGCGTATAGACTTGATTGCCGGTATAACCTGAATCTCCACCGGAAAAGAGCAATGCCATCATGAGGATAGGGTCGATGTCACCGCCGAGTAAATCACCGCCGAGTAAAAGTAACATCGGCAATGGACTATTGGCATATCGAGGGTCAGAGAATATCAAAAAAGGCATAAGTTCCGAAATTTCCATGCCACCTGACAAAGCCAAAATCAGGATTGATGGATCCATTTTGCCGCTTCCGCTTCCCATTCCACCCAATATCATCATGAGTGGGAGTGCGCCCAAACCTCCTAATGAGCCCTCACCGTCATCGTCAAAGGCGTTTAGCAGAAGGATCATTTGCATTATATCCCCGCCGCCTGAGCCGCATCCATTTCCACCGAGCAGTATTATAAGCATCAAGTTGCTGTCTAGCTCATCGAACAGAGAGCTATACAACAGGTATTGCATGAGGCCACCCATGCCGCCGTCTGATCCACCATGACATTTTCCACCTCCAAGACTTCCTGAAAGGATCAACGGTAATAAACTTTTCAGCGAGTCGTCATCTTCATCACCGTTATCGTCCTTGGTTAACATGGATATATATAGAGGCAGCATGCCGGTGTTTGCGCCGCCAACGCCGCCCATTTGTGTGAGCATAATCATCATCATTAAATCATCTCCGCCCCCTAATCCACCCTCCCCATCCAAAAGTGACAGCATAAGGAACGGATTATTCATCATGTTACCGCCGCCCCCTCCCATCATAGACATCATTAGGAAAGTTTCGAACTGGTCGTCGTCGTCTCCGCCGCCATTTCCTAGCAATCCACTCATTAGCATGATCATCAGTAAACTCGGATCCATCTCACCAGTGCCGCCTTCGTAAGCTGTAAATTTGAAATAAATATCAGCAAATTATATCATAATCATTAACATACACTTCCTGAACTTATGCAATATCTTACATCCAAAGTTTTAGCAGTAATTATCACAAAGGAACTACTTGGTATGCTATTTCCAGCGCAATACGAAACGAAATCCTCTGTAATAAACCATTCTTGTAAGCTTTATAATTAAAGATAACTCACACATATCCCCGTGTCTTGCCATCGGTTCCACCATATTGGAAGTGATATTGTATGTTTGAACGAATTTGAATGTGGTAGCATAGTTCTGTAAACCCTTTTCTTTGCGAGCACCAACTTTTTGAAGTACGCTGACAACTGAATTGTGAGTCTTGTACACATTAGGGATATTTCTGGCTCCATTTGTTCTCATGAATTCATCGATTCGCTTAACACATTCTTTAGTGGTGATGTCCAACCTTTGTTTGGTGAAGTTGAAGTATTCGGACGAGTTGTGAGCATCCAAATTTTCTTTCAGTCTGTCGGCGACATCCTCGCAGTAATGCATGTAAGGACAATCGTCATCAACATTGCATGCTATAAGATAAGATATTTGATTATAATGAAGCGATCAAAAATCATTCCGAGTATGTTTGGTTGTAAAAATTAGGAAATCAATAAATTATTATATAATTTCGTAATCGGTAATAATTTAAAGACTGGAAACTTTACTGTTGTGTATTTAAATATTATTTTTACTATCTCAAATTCTTTTCAGTAAAATTTTTTCCTAACTTTGAGTTTGTATTAAAAACCATGAGAGTATGTTATAATTTATTCAATACAGCGTCTCAATGTCGTCTTAAGCCATCGGGGAAGACCGGAAATGGTGACACAATTTCATGCATGATTACGTATATATAATTTTTTTAATTTTGTTCTAAAGATTGTTTTGACAATCGATCGATTTGTAAAGAGGAATTTATTTAAATCATACTTGGTTGAAACAAATTCTGATACGTAGTGTAAAACTTCTTTCTGCTTATCATATTTAATGAAAAAAAGAAAAAGAACTACAGCAACATGGCAGTGACAGGAACGTTTAAATACAAGATCATTATCGTTTAGTAGAGACATCGCATGAACGCGCGGTGTGCTTTCTCTTTGCATCCCTCCTTCCGCCCTAGCCCGAAGGCAAATCGAATATTTAAATAAACTTTTAATACGAGATAAGCGCTACCATTCAGCGCCATCCCCGACGTTTGGGGATATCTCGCATTGTTATAATAACATAGTGCTAAAGTAAAAAAATCAAGCCCGAGAGCGAATTAAAAATATTAGATTTTTGATTTGAAAATTTAAAAAAGATTTTATCTGGAAAAAAGGAGAAACATTTTACTTATATATATTCATAAAATAAAGTTTCACCGTACTGATATGTTGTTTAATTTCGCAAAAAAAGAGAGAAACAATTATTGGATATGAGAGAACGCCAAGTTCTAAAAGTTATTGAGTCAACGTTAATAAACAATAATGTATGAGATTTGACATCAAAATATTTCAAAAAACAATAGTTAGACAAACATTGCTCCATTATTTTATTTTTATTTTCAAATAATAGCTCTCACGAAATGGGTCCGTCGCGCCGTTTTTGTGTCAACATTTAATTTTTTTTTAAATAAAACCATTCGGCGCTTGTACTATCCTTTGGTCGACAATTGAATTGATTAATAACTCGAGTTGGCAAGTAATAAGTTAATGGTTGACTCCGTAAGGATATTCTATCTGGGAAAATACAAAAAAAAACTTACCTTTTCCCTTTCTTTTGGGTGTGATTTTTTTGGGAACGAATGTTTTTTTGCTTTCTTCTTGTTTTTTACGGAGACCTTCAACTTTTCTCGTGATGGTGGTCAATTTACGTTTACTCAACTTTTCAGAGCCTTCAAATACCAACAGATGTTCACTGGTGGAAGCCGGGGCTTGTGGTGGCAGGAGTTCGGGATGTTCCTCAATGACTCGTTTAACGTTTTTAGGGAGTTCGTTTCCATTAGCTTCGAGTTTCTTAATCATATCTTGCACGTCCTCTGGTTTTGAGCTCATCAAGAACATTTTTGTGCTTTCGTAGTCAGGATCGTAGGTTGCCGAGGCAAACGCCACCAGGCATGTAAGAATAGCGAAAAGCTTCATTTCTGAAAACAGAAAAAAATTGCCGCGTTATTTTCCCATGGCGTTAATAAAATAAATATAGTGTTCCCATAGAAATACGCTACTTATTTTTTATCTGTGGAAAAAAGAAAACGTTATGTCTACAAAAGCCCGTCCACTGAAAAGTTACAATAAAGTATAATAATAAAGTTATCCTTTTTTCAATATATTATGAAGTTTTAGGTATCTAGCTACAGCAATTTTGGGCAAATTTGAATGTTTATCAGCTTCAATTTTTGGACGATACTTTTTTCTCTTTACTACCAAAAACAAGAACTGATCTACCTATAATAGGACATTGACTATGTCCGAAAAATATTCAAGTTTTACTCTGAGGAGAAATACTTGGGGTTTTACTGGAATGAACATTTCACAAAAATAATAAAACTAAATTATTTTTTATAAAACTAACAAATTACAATTAATTTCATTTTGTCGAATATCGTTTTAGAGAAATGAATTCATCGAAAGTCGTTTTATTATTTAAATTTATATGTAATATTACAATTTACAAAAAAAAAATTGAAGTCTTACCTTTGGTTTAATCCTCTTTCTTGGCTATGCGAAGGTTTCGTGGCTGCAGAACGAATTATTGGGCTATTAGTTCTAGTACTGAACCCAGTGAAAAGCGATCTGTGTTGCCGAGTGAGTTGAGGCTCTTTATATCATCGATTTCTCGACGACCTTGCCGGAGGCTACGGCGCATTAGAAGTACGAATAAAGCGGCGAAAAACGGCGGCGCGGCCCGGCACCGAGCTATCTATCGTTCATCGTTCATAGGATGTACTATTGTGCTTAAACTATGATTATCGTATGAAAAAAAAATCAGCAAATTAAATAATATTTTCTAAGGAAATTTTTTTATAAGCTGAACAAAAATTTTGTTAAAAAGGCTTCATAATTACCAACGCGTACTACTGTAGAACCAATTCGAAATATTCCCACCATAGAACTATCATAACTTACACCAAAACTATGCTAAATTTACGATTTTTTTAGCAATTTGTGTTAATGTTAAGCTACAAGTATTAGCTTGGCTCTAGAGATGACCATCATTACTAAATTCCAGTCCTTTGGAACATCCTAATTTTGGTCGGAATCACGTGACCTGACGTCACAACTATGCCTTCAAAAGAGAATTTAGTATCACATTTAACTATTATAATGATTGTCAACCACAAATACTTCTATTCTGGATGCTAGATTGAAACTGTGACGTCATAGAAAACCAAGTTTATTCTAAATTTGATAATATTACATAAAATTACCCCCGTTTTAAACGCCATATGATTATTTTCTTATATTTCTCGGGTCCGAGCAAACTTAATGGTGCAATCACCGTGAATATTAACTGAAAATTGCTCCGAGTGGAACGGACCTCGTTTACTATTTCCCCGTGCAGTAACAATCTACATAAATGCCGTCATTTATTTGCGTTTATACAAAATATATTATTATGTAATATTTTGCATATAATATGGTCAATTGAACATATTGAAAGGAAATTGATTTCCTTTGGGGAATACACAGTAATGAGAAGTATACAGAGTGATTTTTATTACTTATTGATTTTAATCGGTAAGTATGTCGATAGGTATTTGTCTGTTTGTCTGTTAGATGCACGCGATATCTCACGAAAGCGAGATTGAATCTGCTCCAGATTTTGCATGTGCATTCATCATATCTCGGACCAGAAGTCTATTGATTTTGGATGAATTATGTCGTATAATTAGCGAGTTATTAATTAATTAGTGATGGGACACGAGGTGTCACTATGGAGTAAGAGCGCTGTTTTGGGGGATACCCTAACTTTCGATCGATAAGTCTTCGGTCTCTGACCGATATTCTCGTTTTTTGATTGGAGCTGTTTTGATACATGGCTATCACAACTAAAACAATTAGTTCGAGTTTAGTTCTATTATTGGTTTGATGAATCAATTGTCAAGTTCTGTCGAACATATCAACAAAGTCACAATGTCGTTCTATATTAAAGTATGTCGTTCATTCTCAAGTGCGTGCAAGCAATTTGAATCCTTCGTACAAAGTTCCCGCCGAAAAAAACCTCCAACACTCAAAATAAAAAAAAACGGTTAAGAATGCAAATTGCACTGGGAATTCAAATTTTTAGAGCATTCCCAAGTGGCGGGTGTGTTGTTCTCAAATCTCACATTTATGGTGGCGGGGCTTTGTAGAAAAGGTTCAACAATTTTACTGGAGTGCAAGAAATGGGTTTTGCTATCTCGAATTGGTTTTATTCGAAAAGCCTCATAACGAAAAATCTCACCAAAACTTCCACAAGCTTATGATGATATTAATAAAGAAGTGGTGTGTGTGTGTGTGTGTGTGTTTAAGCAATAATCCATCACACTGCAACGCGAAAACTGTTGGTGAACCAGGCACCCACATGTACAGACAAGAAAATTCAGCCGTTAAAGGAGTGTTGTATAATTTTGATAGGCCATGGTTAACTATATCTCAGAATATAGCGAACATATTTTTACGTTACCATCTGTGTATAAATCTGGCATGGGTGACTTGAATAAATTTTATTGCCACAAAGAAAATAAACACGGAGACACGGTGGCGAACTATTCACCTGACGTTCTATAACAAGGCAATACGTCCAACAACGTTCAATAATATAAACAATGCCCTCGTAATATAAGATGGATAAAAAATGACGTATGTCATTTTGCTGTAAACATGGCCTCTATTGGCGGACGCAAATCTAAATAAAAACGGTTTTGGTGT
The DNA here is from genome assembly GCF_964204865.1 of Styela clava. Classification (NCBI taxonomy): domain Eukaryota; kingdom Metazoa; phylum Chordata; class Ascidiacea; order Stolidobranchia; family Styelidae; genus Styela; species Styela clava. Next base: position 14,010,116 of record NC_135264.1, read on the forward strand.
TTAATAGTCATGTTCGCCACAAACTACGATAAATTGAGGATGTACGATCTAAAATTTTAATTTAGATTTTAAATGGTGTCTTTAACATGATGTTTACATCATTTACCATGCGATTAGGAGAAAAAATGACTTTTGATTCGCCTTAGAGCCCATGTATACAATATACGCGATTGTAACGAGCATTGGACGAGGTTAAAATTAGAATTCCGAAGATCTAACCGCTTTTGAAATAAATATATATAAAGTGCCCTTTTTCCTTAAATGGCATAACGTGACATTTTACTTCCCTGAACCCTGACCCCGGAAATATCATCTTGACCATGATGCCGGAAAATTAAATCAACCACAGAGAACCTCAAATGCCCGTTATTGCTAGGCCGAAGTCATCCCGATATTAAAATCGAACTTGATTTTATATGGAAGACCACTCGCGAGTGAAATGATATGACTTGCCTTATGACTTGAAAATGGTAAAATGTTCGATTTTGATACATTTTTTTTGCATTGTACTGTAAGATAGGAATAATCGGCATTGAAGATTCGAAGGGTGTTCTACGCTCTAGCGCTGAGTAATACTTTGAACAGGCGCCCATCCACTGATATATGTGAAGCGGCAATGTTTCGGAAAGGCCTGGTGCAGCCACTGCTCAATTCATTACTTCATGTGTCAGGCAGTAAGTTGAATCATTCATACAAATGAGAAACATTTTGAATGCGGTGTTGAAAGCTTTCACAGTGCTTGGAATTCATTATAATTAACATTGCCGGTAAATTCATAACATACACAGGACACTCGCGGGAGCTAATTAAACCATCCTGTTATATCTTGTGTGAATATATGTTTTATATCCTGGTATGGTTATTAAGTTCCATTCTCCTCCCTTTCCGACAGAAATAAAAACACAAAACCCTCAATTTTAGGATTCTTCAATCCAGTGATTAAATGATTATTGAGGGTTCAATTAAAATTTCCATGTCTATGCATACGATTATACGAAGGATATCTGCCGGCATTCTAATCGGTACACCTGTCGTATGCGAACCAAGATGGCGGACACCGGCACGTGGGTTAGGCCATAATTTTATTCTAATTTACCTTATTTTCATTTTATTACTAGTTCGGGGACTAGCCACGTGACTGCCGTAGTATTTGTACCTGAAATTATGGCCTAACCTACTACATACTACGTTTTGGTGTCTCGGTTAACATACTACGCCTACGGGAGTACCTTCTAATATATAGCTAGCCTTGTCAGTCGTCCATTGTGTGATCAAGTTCATGCATCTGGAGCAAATAGCTGGCTAACTAGTCCCATACCCACCATGAACTGTCGGATGAGAGGCCGTGGTTCGGCATGTTTAAACCGTTATCTCGGCTCCCCCCTCAGAATTGTTTTGTTGAATGATCAAAATAAAAGTGTTATGTTAACACGTAGGGTTACCATATTTTTGTGACTTCAAAGCGGGACGGGACGCCTCAAAAGACAACGACCCCTTAGCTGTGATTTTGTAACTTTACATTTTCCGATTTTACTACATATGCCTACATTTAAAGCTGTCTTTATTGACCATATTGTTATCGAAATTTCATGCGCATATCTTCTGTCCAAATATCGGGTTCAGTTCGAAAATAGAAAGGAATTGACGGTAACGAAACCGGTACAAATAATTCGAATTTAGACTAATTAGTATTGGTTTTACATGCGATGCGTCTGCTATCAATGGGAATCAGCGGAAAACAAACGCATTCAACTCCAGTAAGTAGGCTAGCGTTGCGCAACACAGAAACAACAGTAACGAGAACATGTTCGTGTATTATGCTGGATGGCTGAACGCAAAAACGGGACATTTGGCTGACTTGTCGGGACGGCGGGACAAGACGCCAAAAAGCGGGACTGTCCCGCCTAAAGCGGGACGTATGGTAAGCCTCTGTTAACTATTTGCTGTTCTATCGTGCATAAACTTCACACACTTTTTAAATCAAGAGTGATATGCGAATTTGCGGTTTTTGAAGAAGAACAGTCGAAATCTCACTTGAAACTAGACTATTTATTTTTAGACATACGAGAGTGAATGTTCTGTTAGCGTGGCATTATGACGTTAATACACAACTACATGCGGTTCTGTAAATACCGGATTTAAAATGGTTGACTGAGTCAAGAAAGGAATTTCTATTAATAGTCTATGCTGTTTTTAGCGCTCCAGAAGTATGTGTACCAATATGGAGGTAACTAATTTTGTTTGCCTACTTTACATCAAGTTGTGTAAAGCGACTGAAACCTGGGCAGGGGGTATATTCACTTGGCTAACACACACAGTCCCCGAACTCGTAATATACCTAAACCTGGTACACATACTACGGGAGTACCGTTTTAAGTTTACTTAAAGCTTATGCAGTATGCGTGAAAAAATATACGCAAGATTGTAATAAGATTTACCAAGGACTACTGTGAGCGACGGTCTGGGCTAAGATAAACAGCAGATCAGAGAAATCGACTAAAAACATAGCACGCAATTTGTGGAAATTAGTCGCTAAATTTATTAGATTCAGAGAAGCTGTTGTTGCTAATTGAACTGTCGGTTAAACGTTATTGTTCACAATATTGAGAACAGAGCGATTCACTTCTATTGTAATTTATGTTAAAATTCTCGTAAATAGGCCAACTTTTCAAAAGGTCAAATATAACATGAAACGGAAGAATGTCGCAGGGCAATTTAAATCATGAACTTTAACATTTTAATTGTCGGAACAATAATTAACATTGTGTCTCAACTTCCTCCAAATTCCAAAAAAGGTTAAAGGTTAAAACTACACGTAATTATCAATTGTAAACTGAAGAATTCTGAGGCAACAGAACGATATTTCAGCTGGTAGCTATTATCGGAAAAAATCAATCCGAACTTTTACGTTTTTTCTTCAATATTGCCAATCTGAAAATAAATAGGACAATTAAATATAAGTAGTAATTAGCGCGGATGTCATCAATAAATTTAAATTTTCGGAAAAGCTTAATTGACTTTAAGTGGACGAACTAATTTCACTGAAAAATGAACATGTTGAATAAAAAGCTAATAGTTTTATTCAGTTTAACAGAAAAATATAAAACTCATGGAGAACATTTATATGTTTTCGAAGAAGACCGGGCTATTCGGAAATGGTTAAATCTTTACACCTGGAAACTAATATATCAATGAGTATTAAAAAGAAAATTATTCACATAAAATAGTTTGAAAATAGATTTAATATATATATATTTATAAATAATAATTGTTATTCGCGTTAACTGTATTTAGTATGAATTAGAAGCCGGTTCCAGGGAACGTTACCAGGTACGATAGCAGTATATATCGAGAATTTTGGCAAAGTCACAGCCATGCATGTACTTGCTTAAAAGTTGTTTGCTTCGGAAAATTGATATTGATAAATTTTGATCTAGAAAATTTTCAATTACTGATTTGCCAGTTGTTGAATTTTTATTAGTTGAAGTTATATGTCTTATATATTTTTAATTTCCCCCTTTGGCCATGACTTAGTTTCACTCCGATTGATTTTGGCGAGCGAGTCTTCGTTAAATAGCGTACAATTGTGTGTTATGTAAGACGAACCATCCATCTGCTGTAGGTATATGATACTTTATCGAATATTTTTTTCTCAAGATAATCAAAAAATATATTGGAGTGGATAATGACATCAGATGAGTATCAACGTCGAAACTACATATTTTTTCATACGATTTATGTTCGTATATGATTCAATAAGTCCTTTGTGTGATCCCATAATCACGTCACAATGTGCAAATGAATTTTGAATCATAGTCAATAGATGTTCATGTCGATTTTTGGCGATTGTTCCATCTATGTGAAGTAATAATGCGAATTTGAGGATTTTACGAAAATAGCAGGAAATGAAATGCTGATAAAAGTGATGGTATCTGAAAAAAGTAAACAATGACAATTTTTGATAATAGTGTATCGTTTTCACTAACGCAGCGAAAGATAAACGAATATATGCCATGCAGCAAAAATAAATGATGGTGTATGCGATGATAAATATGTTAATTTTAGGCAAAAAAAAATGAAAATATAAATGTTGCGTATCTTTGGAAATATTTATTTCCAATTCATGAAATATAGCATAAAAAATCGGTGTTGGTCAACTCAATCGAAAAACAGTCGGAAGAGCAATTTATAAATTTGTAACTGGAAATGTAGCCATTATAGCAAAATGAGGTAAAGCGATTATAATAATGTCGTCAAAGATAAATTTTTTGTATTGCTACGAAACAAAGAAAACCAAGCATGTACGTGTTTTATCATAAAAACAACATTTAACTCGTGTTAGGAACATAATACCACTAATAGGCCGTATTACCGAGAAGATACGACTGCCTCGGGCTGATAAACGTCGATCAATACCAGGTAGAGACACGCGCTGGCCCGTCCGAGAGCGCACCGCGGTATTGAGAAGAGAAATTGTACGACATTTCTGATGAAGCGAAATATTTTGATTGTGATAGATAGGTTCGTGGGTATGTTGAAATTAGAAAATAAAGACAAAAATATGTGGAGTGATACGAGGGTTAACTAAACACCTAAACAATTTACTGCCAAAAAAATAACAAATTAAAAACAATTTTCAGGTTAATAGGAACATAATTACGAGTGTGTACACTGTGTTTCCTATTGGCAAAAAAAAAAAATCTTACCCACTGGCATGCAAGCATTTTGACACCACCCGTGTTGTTTCACAAAATTAAAAAAAAAAATTGCATTTATCTATTTTATTTCTATTTATTTTGAAGAGCATGCAAAACTCAAATGTTTGGCACGATTTAATTATTTAATTTTTTGAAATTAAATATTATGATCAACTGTCATGAGAAATGTATCAAAATCTCGACATCTTTACCCAGAAGAAACTATATAGACAAGGATGCAAGTTGGTGAAGTAGGTCAACCATCTCGGTTTCGAACTTTAGCAGCCCAGTAATCAACTACCCCCCCTTGTTTTTACAACTCTGACCCCTTAATGGCTTAATCGATACATAGCAGATTTGTGCAATAATATCTTCAAGACATATATTTATACGAGTATGCATATAAGAAACTTAGTTGTAGGCCATTACTTATCGATCTCAATCGGTAAGTATGTTGATAGGTATTTGTCTGTCTGTCTGTTAGATGCACGCGATATCTCACGAAGGCAAGATTGAATCTGCTCCAGATTTTGCATGTGCATTCATCATATGTCGGACCAGAAGCCTATTGATTTTGGATGAATTATGTCGTATAATTAGCGAGTTATTAATTAATTAGTGATGGGACACAAGATGTTACTATGGAGTAAGAGCTCTGTTTTGGAGATCCCCTAACTTTCGATCGATAAGTCTTCGGTCTCTGACCGATATTCTCGTTTGTGACTTGATTAAATTAGGGGTACTCCCGTGTGTACCATTCCGATTTTCCTTATTTCTATTGCGTGGACTGTCTGTGTAGCCGAGTGAATATACCCTCTGCCCATTGGCTTCCGTTCCTTTACACAACTTGATGTAAAATAGGCGAACAAAATTAGTTACCTCCATATTGGTGCACATACTTCTGAAGCGCCAAATTATGAACTTAAGATGATAATATTTAAAATGGATTTTGCATCGTTTAAGTCAAAATTAAATAGAAAAATATACTGCGTTTTTTTCTTGTGTGATTGCTTGAATAATCAAAATATATACTAGATATGAATATAATATTCAACGATAAATCTAATCATCTTTGGTATTCATTTTTTCTTAATTTTCATGTGTTAAGTTATACGTTACATGGAGTTTGTTTTAAATGACGGCTCGTAATCTTGAAACATAAAACAATAATTTTTTTCTCATTTTTTCTTCACTTTTACGCAACAAATTAGTCCAAATCAAGGTCGATTTAGCGTGGCATCATACTGACCATAATCATAATAATCTAGGCGAATTAATGCTAGGGATCCGGCGGTACCATCCGGCGAGACGTCCTACCGCAAAGTTATAAATATTTAGAAATTTCGTTGTAAAAAATTAAAGTAGATAAATGGTGTCAGTTAGCGCTGTGTCTAATAATCAAGAAAAAGGCAATTACCGATAAGAAACGCTTTTTTGTTTCTGGAATAATATTTGAACGAAAATGAAAGCATTGAACAAAAATTAATTTTTTTTTGCAAAAATTGAAACTGGGAAGTACACAAAATTTTATGGAACTATTGAACACGCGGGCGGGATACCACCGGCTTTTGTTTACATTTTTCTTTTATTTGTGTCGTCAAAATGAACTTAGGTTTGCTATTTCGGTAGTCATGGAGACAGCTGGTACGAAAGTTTGCTATTTAAAAGAATGATGTAACGCATTCCATACCTTTGAATCAGCGTCATGAAAGTAATACGATAAAAGCAATGCCCGAAACTTGAAGAGTTAGCTAATCTGCAAAGTTCATTGTTTAAACGGCCATCGTTTTGTGAACAATATTCGTCGGAACTTATGTAAAACTATTGTCCCAAATAAGGCTTTGGGAGGAAGTTCTTTAGACGCGATGAACAAGGGCATCTGAGAACTTCGGATCTCTTCCGGACCGACATAACCAATCCGATTTGTTTTGGTTCCCGTTACGAATATTGCTGAAATGTTTCGATTCCGATATATATTTGAATAAGGTCTAAACCGCTGATTTTCCGACACTTCGATGTAAAATTGTATGACGTAACACGAATTGGTGACGTCATTTCAACATTTATCGAACATTCGTTACCAATTTATACTTGAACACGGTTCAATTCGCTAATTATCCGGTTCCATATATTTGAAAAAGTATGACAATTGATGATGCAAATATTTGAATTGGTAAAAATTAAAACGTTTATTTATTACAATAAAAATAATACCGACGTTTAATAATATATATATATGCATTTTCAAGTAATTTTTGAAATATCAGCTCTAAACACCTCGAATCCGATACAAAAAACATTACATGCAGGGCCTGTCTTTAACTATAGGAGTGTGATTTGGTGACATCATGGCTCTGATTTTCAACTTCGGCCATTGTATGGATGAAGATACGTATTCCATGGGGATATCAATGAACGCACTAATCCACAACAATACTACAACTTTCCTTTTTTATATAAATAGACAGACCCAAAATTGGCGAGTTGCATCCCAAATTTTGCAGCAAAAAATAAATGAAAATAAGCATCACAACATATACGCAATCTCGTGCCTTAGTACATTAAACACATAAACAAAGGGGTAGATTATAACTACAAACTCTCGTTGTAGGAGATAGCCCTGAAAAGCATTGTTTACATCGGTGACTGTCGTACACTGCTGCGCTACGGACTAGGCAGATTAAAAAGCAAGATATGGCTCAAACGCCCTCATCATAAACCAATGGTAACAGGTACGGAAGTGGCGACAAATGCAAATATCGTTTAGTTATAGTTCCGTTAAAATATAACAGGAAGAATGTTTAAGTAATTGTAAACCTGAATAAAATAAATTCCTGAAAGAGCCCGTCGTTGGGCGCAAACAAAATATGAATCCAAATATTTAGACATTTTATTTTTGCTAAAAATGTCTTAGGTTTATTTATGAATATAATTCAATATTGATGTTATTTAGAAAAGGTATTTTTCAACCTAAAAATGAGAGCATTATTTTTAATTTGCATATTTTTGCAGTGAAATTACATTTTATGATAAATTGGTCAAAATATTGGTAAAGATTTTTTTGAAGAGTCTATGCATCCGAAACAAATAATACCTGAATAACTAATCCCATATCCGACATGGACAGGTAATCGTACAAGGCGCTATGTGATTACCGTCTTATCGCCATTCTTCTCCCACTAAAAGTACGAAATATCTCATGCTCTTTGTATCTTTATTTGCTAAGATGCCGTGCAAAAATTAGACCATGGCTTCTATTTAGTGACTTAAAGTTATTTCAGTTTATAAATAAAAATCCTATTCCATTGCTTAATTACATTGTGTTAAATATACGAAATGAAACTAAATTGTCGAATCCACGAAATATTTATCAGTATTTTATCAGTTTGGCCGAAGTAAACTTTTCTGAACATTTTTGCAACAGTGCCGATTGTTCGCCCTTGAGGGTGGCGATAAAATTGATGTTCCATTCCAATAGTACCGTGGCATAAACACCATATTCCGGTCATTCAGATAGAATTTTGTTTAAAAATACAGATAGTACCACGTAGCGATTGTATTCAGAACCATAAATTTGCCAGCCCAACAAGAATTACCAAAGAGGAGAAACAAAAGATTTTTAAGCTTTCATATTTTCAATTTCGTTTCGGTTTCCGTATAAAATAATCACCAAATGAGAATCACAGAAAACAAGAATTCGTTTTGATGTCAATAGATGCTTTACCTACCTTTGACCCTAGACCAGGGGTTCGCGAGAAGATTTCAGGGGATACTTGGATGGCAGTCGAGTTTTTGTGTATTGCTGTTTTTAATATCTTTTATTACTACCAGAGAAAATTGGGACCTCCAGAAGTATGCGCATCAAGATGGCGCACAACCTGAACATAGTATGTGTGTACCGGTTAGGATTCAGGTTGTGAGACATCTTGGTGCGCATACTTCTGGAGTACCGAAAATTGGGTGCCGATTGAAACTGGATGCCAATTGAAACATAGATTTTCCCTGATTTTGCGTTGTTGTGATTGTGACGTAAACAATGTGAAATTCACGGCTTTGCAGGAAAAAGAAATTTCCAAATACAGTGTGCTGCAAGCCTGCAAGCATTGGAGAAAGTGATATCCTTATTGAAATTTGAGAGGGATTTCAAGAATTTATTAGTTAGACGAAGGACTGGGGGAATATCAGTAACAGGGAAATTAAATTTAGTTTTATCTGGTCAATAAATTGTTGTTTCAACAAATTGTTAGTCGATATATCACAACTTTGTTCGGTGTCAGATTACCGGCGGTTCGCGTTGATTGTTTCGTGACTCGGGAATACTTGACAGAAAAAAGGTTGAGAACCCCTGTCCTAGACAAATCATTCCTATATTTCACCATTGCCAAATTTAGGATGCCTGTTTTGAAGGTGTTTTGCGAACTAGCGATTACATATTGTTAACATACCTGTTATTTTTACCAATATATTCAATTATCTGCTGTGCTTACAGATAATTATAGCTCCGTCTATCGCAGCTTTTCGAAGTTAATTTTAGTCTATTACAACAATACCAAAACTCCTCGAAAGATAAAATGATGGATTTTTCGTTTTCTACCTAAATTTTGGTAAAGTTCTAAAATTAGTGGCAAAACCAGGAAAATGATTTTCATTTATAGCCTGCTGATTAACCAATGTTACAGAAGTAGCCAATGAAGTCAGTGCGCGAAGAAATATCAATTCCGCAGTCACTAGACTCCGACATTAAAATACTCTGACACCGCGGACCTCATTCTTGTAGAAACATCGATGTATGGGTGGTCATGGCAACCCTGGTGAAGGATGTCATTATAATTGGTGTGCTTTTAGATATAGATTTATTTTAATTTGTTATAATGCAACATAAAATATCGTTCTTAAGTCATTATTTATTGATATATTTGTGTTGGTGTGTCGCAAGACTTTTGAATCACTTAAGATAGTTATCTTCACTCTTGCTACAGCATCCTTGCATTATATGCATATGGATCCAATGACACAAAAACATAGAAGAAGGATAAGTAGTTAGTCCCGCAGTAACCAAATCATTAGCATAAAATATTGTATTTCGATTTTTTGTTCAGAATTTTCAAAGTAACAATTATCTAACCAGACTATATACATAATTACGCATCCAAATTATATACTTTGGAAAAATGTACTTTTTTGCTCAAAAATTGGCTGCAAACAAAACTACATAGATAAACCTAACAAACTTGAGTTTGCAGCTTTAGTGACATTCCATAATAGCTTTAAATTTTTATCCTTTTAAGCGCCTTAAGATCCTTTTAAGCGCTCCGGAACAATTTTGGACAGCACAGCAACAATGCACAGGACGCGAGGTCAGTTCAACTTCATTTATTCCAGCGACGCATAAAGTAAACAGCATTATAAGTGTTTAAATATCTTGAAATATTTCTGCGGCTTAAAGTATAAATAATTGCTGTTTTATCCATTTGTCATAAACACCACACAACTAGTAAAATGTTAACAGCCGACATCATACTTTTAGCCTGTACCAAATACCCAATACAGAAAAACGTTACCGGTACCCATATTTCGATACAGGTAAACGGCTAAAGTAAGCGACGTCGCATATTTGGATGAGTTTGTATTTTAAATTTTTAGAATGTTACGAGAATTTTAATATAAATTATAAAACAATTCATTACACAATAATGCCCAAATCTAGTCTTTTGGGATATCTGCAACTATACTCGCTATAAAGCCCGTAAAAAATTAGATTCCGTGGGTTGGAAAACCCCACAAAAGTGTGATGGCGCAACTAAATAACTTTATTATCAGCGAAATGGAACTGATAGGTCAGATAAAATATAGAGCAACGAAAACACGACCAACCTCAACAGTTATTGACAAGGAAAAGATGGCGCGGTTCGTCACAATGGTCACGTGACATATTGGAATGGATAGGTCACGTGGGTAAGGGTGGACGGAGTCAGCGAATAATGAAAAATCTAGAATATGTAAAAACTTTAGCTCTGTTTTTGCATACCCCTATGTGCGACCCGAAGATAATTTAAACAGAAAAAGAGCAGAAATATACATCTCTTCTGCATTTCGGATAGTTTTGATTTGCCCGGCGCTGAAGTATTAGAATATTTATGAACAAATTTTCCCTGTCGGCAATTATTTGTTTTTCCAATGACCGTCCCAACAAACTTTTATGCTTTTTATTAATTTGAAATGTCGAATGGTTACAGGTTTTGAATTGGGAAATGCAGCAGCGCCTTAGCTGTTGTCTCGCCATTTTGAGTAAAATCCCAAAGAGTCAGGCGATTAAAAATGGCGGATTGATCACTAATCCGTTGCGCGATCTCAAAATTGTTGTTAGCTTGATAAAAGAAAAGTGAAACTAGGACAAGCTCAGAAAAGTATTGCTTTGTTCTGCTGGGGGTTTGGAGAGAAAATGATTATTGAATAATTTGATGCAATAACCCACAAATGTCCTGGTTTGACTCGTATTTGGTGATTGTGATTTATTCAGTGATAGTCATTTCCAACACGACTTGTTCATTTCCATGTCTTCAACACAAGCTTTGTGGGATGGTCGGCAATAAATCTAGCTACCTGTTCGTACTTTTTGAAAGAACACTCATTGGAAAACAATGCATCAAACACAGAGTTGTCAGTCAGATAAGAGAGATGTTCACCAACTGGTTTTACAAGGCAAACGTTGGTCCATACCCAGCATGGAAACGATTATTTTAATGTTTACACAAACATGAAGTTTCGGGCATTTATCTTTTTACTTGTCATCTAAATATAGCCGTGAAAGATGGTTTATTTATCCAGAGAGATAAAACGCCCATTAGCATAGTTGAGCCATAGTGCTTACGACCGATGAGTTTCTATTAATTTTTTATTTAACTAATAATGTAAATTCATTAATATGATCGGTGCGAAATTGACTAAGACCGTAAGCGATCTTAATCGTTCATTTGGGCGTGTGCGTATTATTCATATATATAAGGAGCGTGGAAACTAGTCGGGTTCGGCGAGTACGCGATCAGCATAAATTGCAATTGCATGTCTCTCAGAATGTGTAAGGCCAAATTCTAAAAGTTGCACGCCATTTTAAGTATCTCTGGTACAAGTATGTACAACATTTTTGATCGGTGGGCCACACAAAAAAAAATATCGGGAAAGGCAAGAGAAGGGATGTGGTATCGCCTAACCCTACAGTAATAAACGGCAAAAGATTTAACGCAGATACCAGAGCGAATATCCGTGTGAGCACCTTTGAACATTTCGGATTTTATGTTTGATGGGGAGAAATCGGAGTGTTGACAAGGCCACACCAAATAACTTGGCGGGTCGGTTGTGGCCGCAGAACACCTGTTGCACACTCCTGCTCTTGTATCATCACTAACTGGCCACCACGACGACCCCAAACACACAATTTAATTCAGGGTCATTAAACCACTATCACGACCCCAACCCCTTTTCAATAAATACCCCCCTTCGCCTAATTTGAAACTCTTTATTCCTACTGTAAAAAAATACTGTTATTTGTTCAATCTTTTACCGATTTAGAACTAGTGCTATGCGCAAGTCTCACTCCTGCACTAGTTTGAGTTGTTAAAATGTATGCATAAATAAGTATTATATTGAAAATAAAGAATATTAGTGATACTACACCAAATACAAATTCCATCTCACATTCCGAAGTTTTGTCATTGTGACGTAACCATACCAGATTCATCTAACGCCGGACCACAACATCGCGTCTTGAGGCTAGCCCAGCCCAAAGCGTATACATAATATATATGGCCCAGCCTATATTGGACAATGAACTAGCTGATAACAAAACGATTTAACGAAAAAGCGCACTACCAGAGCTCGTATGTCCTCTACTCAGTCTACTGGATTCGACTCACGCTTATTAATAGTTAGATAGGCTTGTTTAAGTGAGGCTTACCAACCACTCGGCCCGAATTTTTAGAGCCACGATAATAATGGCGTTACCGGTAACAAGGATATGCAAGAGAATACGACAGCGTATAAACAAATACCAGCGTATCATTTAGGCAAAAATGTTACTTCGATCAATGTTGAATTTTGGCAACACAATTCTGACCTCTGGTACTCTAGCTCCCCCTTTCGGATCACTTTAAAAGAAGCCCTTTTGCTGAAACAAAATCAACTATGTACCCGAGTGTAATTGAGAGAAACCATGATAACCATATATGATAGACAGATTATATTACGCAGCAGCATTCTCGATGGTTACATTGTAAATAAAATCAACAGAGGACCGAGGCTGCCTCGAGACCAGAAAGACTAAAATGGAAACGTTCGAATTGACAAAAATCTCACACGAAACGCGTCCATATGGCAAAGCCACAGTAATGCTATGATATATGTTACACGGTTCCATTACATTTGAACCCATGACAATTGCACCTATGGAATTTTTTTTGTTTCACTGATAGTTAACCCATACTAACCCTAACCCATGGGTTTTAGCACCCGCATATAGATTGAACCCGTGGATATACGCATGGGCTCAAATGTACATGGGTTCAAATGTACGGTCACCATGTTACACACTTACTTATGGAATACATTTGTAACAGTCTTTTATTCTATGGCAATTTTTATTCATCTTACAAGAAAATAGGCTTTTACCCCATTTACATCTGCTGTTGTAAACACGCAACACCGAGATATAAAAACGACGTCGTTCTCCTCTTTGTAGGTGCATATTATGATCAGACCCCGCCCACTTATTCAGGGCAAAGCCGCCATTGGATCACGCCCTATTTGACGCATAAATTTGATATTATGACATCACTTTGTTAATTTCGTTTTGATTGATGAGATATGTCACTAATTTTTGAATTGCCATAAAAATGTTTTTAAACAAATAACAATAATACTTCATAAATTATTCTGAAAAATTAGCTTCATGTTTTTAAAAAAAAATAAGTGCACTTTGGTAAGAGATGTGAAATAAAAGGAATTTTGACAGTGCGTGCCTATAGCCAGGGGCGGACTAAGCCCCTTTGGTGCCCTAAGCACTGAAGGCTTTGGTGCCCCCAGATGTGTCTTTTAAAATACATATAATTAAGTGTATTATCCATCAAAAATACTCACAACCAACAGTAAAAAAATACAACTTCTACGAACATTTTTAGGTTTTCTTACAATTTTTTGACTGTGAAATTTTGCTCATATTCCCATATTTTCGGTACATTTACTTGAATTTGATTCTGATAAATTTTTTCATATTATCAAAACAAGTCTCTCTCCATACTAGATACTACGCCACTGACATTACAAAGGCACCACTAACATTTGGAAAGACAGAAGTCTTTCACTTACTTTTGAAAAGTTTTTTCCTAATTTTTTTAGCTGCAAAGTCTTTGATTAGATCCTTAAAACTAAGCTTATGTAACACATCTGCCTCTATACTCAACAGAGATAAAGCATCTAGTATTCTAGTCTGTCTTGTTTCATAGTGGTTCTGTAGGGGTTTTTAATATACTTCAGCTGAGAAAATGAACGTTCTGCTGAACAATTTGTGATCATTAATGTTAAAAATATTCGAAAGCTATTGTCTACATTTGGAAAGGCGCACTCAATGTTATATTCTACAAGAATTTTGTAAAGTTCAGCATGACTGAATCTTGATTTTTTTTCCCGTGTCATTGAATTTATGGAGCACATATAAATGAAACTGCTGAAGCTCAGCTGAGAAATTACTGTTGAAATCTTCTGGGTAAGCATCAATAAGCTTTTGACAACCCTGCGAATACCTTTCCTTCTCAGCAGATGAAGAGACATTTGGTTGGAGTGGTAGCGTGAGCGCTTCATAGCGTTCAAATTCATCTCGTGGAATGCGCAGCTGGCCTCGTAATGATGCATACAGATGCGCGCATGTTTGTAAGTCTACATTCTCACTTTACAGAACTTGACTTACTCTGTGAAAATTCTGTAAAACTTCATTCCAAAACAATAACATGAAACGAATTCCAGCTCTTGCATTTTATCTGCAATATAAGTAGTCTAGCTGCCTAGGTTTGCATCAACTGGCTTAGCAGAATATGATTTCCATATATTCTGGGAATTGTCACGATTAAGACTCACGCGTCAAGTCTCAACGTGAATCGAAATACCAGATGAACCGAGTACAAACTGCAGTTTCAAATTTTACCATTACTTATTAGTCTAGTCTACCTTACCAGAAAACTCCCCAACTTCGCTGACCTCTAGATCGCTGAAATGCGATCGCGGAACCGCCACATAGTGCGCCATTTTTAATTTTGATGTTGTCGCTACACCAAACTTTCGACAAGTAAGTTTCAGTGTTCATCACTAATGTACCTTCCCCGAGCATCAACCTCCTTGTTGACTTAGAGTAATTGGCCAATCAGCAAGATGCAAAAAAGTGACGTAACAATGCACCCTTTTCGCATCCGCTCAGACACTTTTCTCACTCAGACAGATTTTCAGGCATGAATGTAAACATTACCTCGTTTTCGCGTTTTTTTATCTCTATTCGTTAGTTTTCAGTTGTGTTTCGGAAATTTGAGTATGAATCAGATAATTAAATGATCACCATGTCTTTTTATAAGTTTTAATTCAATTGCAGTAAATGAAAAATTGGTGTAAAAATAGCTGTGTTAGACTAGGCTAAAATTTCTTACCGGTATTTATAAAAAGGTGATTATTGTACGCCATGAAACATAATGATAGTCTCAACAAATATCCCATTTTACAAGGGCCAACTCGCGAAACCACTTTTAAAATAAGCCCCGAGAATTTTGCAATTGTAAAGTATAGGAAGAATTTTTCGGGGGTCAAAGGTCGGGGAAAGGTCCATTGATGTACACGATTTTTTAAAGGTACCGGTAGTTCGCAAACCTCCAACCATTGATCGAGAAGCTTAATATGATGCTTGAGGAAAAGAAAATACGAACAAGTGTGAGTTGTCTGTTCAACTCGTAATCTTTTATTAAACACCGATGAACTATTGAAAATTCTGTTATAAAAGTTTCTGTGGTGCCCCCCTTTGCTTGGTGCCCTAAGCACGTGCTTATATTGTTTACTGGTTAATCCGCCCCTGCCTATAGCTAAAAACAAGTAAAAATGTAATGAAAAAAATGGGTACTCCCGTGGTGTGTGTACCAGGTTAGGGTATAGTTTTATTCAGATTTTCCTTATTTTAGTTCTATTACGAGTTAGAGTACTGTCTGTGTTAGCCAAATGAATATACCCGCTGTCCACAGGTTTCAGTCCCTTTATACAACTTGATGAGGAGTAACATGAGATAGGCGAACAAAATTAGTTACCTGGTACACACACTTCTGGGTCGCCAAAAAATGTATCAGTGCTGCAGTACATTCATAAAATCTTTATACAAATGTATCTGATGTCTTGTAACGAGGCTCCCGAAGTATGCGAACCAAGATGGCGGACATCGGAATGTAATATGTGTACTAGGTTAGGGTTAGGCCATAGTTTTAGGTATAAATACTACGGGAGGCTCTTGGCTAGTCTTCGAACTGATAGTAGGACTAAAATTGGAAAAAAATTATCGCCTAACCCTAACCTGTTACCCATGTTACGTTCCGATGTCCGCCATCTTGGTTCGCATACTTCGGGAGCACCCTTGTAACTGTCTAAAGCAGGAGTGTATATATACACTTAGAACAATTTTTAATATTGTGGAGTGAAGGAACTTTGCCATAAAATAAAATTTTTATTGGGAACTGGTAATAAGATATTAAATCGCAGACTAGTGTTAGTCGGGTGTTGGGATCTTTTTAAGCCATAAACGCTACGGTGTTAAATTTAAATGAAATCGATGAATAAACTAATAAATGAATTAAACCATGATTAAGAAATACCAAATGAAATTTTTATGAACAATAATTACCCAACAACATATTCTCCTTTATTTTAAAGTTACGCTTATTTACCTATATACGGAGTTGAATGCGATATATGAAATATGATTTTTTCCCCATTTTTGGAAAAGAGAAAGCCAAAGAGCCGTTGCGAATTTCAAGACAAGTAATGATATTTGTATAATTGCACTACATCGAAATATACAGTGGACTAAAAATAAAAAATCTCACTACTTTTAAAATAATAGAAAATAATATATGAATTTAAATGAAAGTTTAGAATGGCCAATGCTGGGGTGACTCTAATTTTCTTTACCAGACTTTTTCATGGTAATTTCTTGTACAAATGGTAGAAAGAAGACCATATTAGTCAACGTTTGGAGCCTCTATATAATTTTCTTATACATTTATAAAGGTATGGAAAATTTAAGTTTTTGAAAGAAGTTTGGAAGAAGTATAGTTACGAGTCTGCTTAAATCAACACATACAGTGAACGACGGTCAACAACAACTCAAATTAAAAAATATACTGCTGGATGAAACCAGAAATAACCGGTTATGCAAATACAAAAGTACTTAAGAACATTTTCTACAATACACATTAAATCACAACTTGATATTGCATTATTACAGTGGAACTTCTACAGTGGAAATTAGGAATCTTGAGGGAACAGTGATAAAAATAGAAAATAAGCCTTTTTTTGAAGATATATGAAATTATTTCCAAATTTAATTAATATGAACAAAAATATGAAAACCGTTGCACTTTAATAAGCGATAATTAGGGAGAAAAAATTGAGCAACAATAACAAAGGAGCACTGGAGTGAAGGGGCCATGGCTTATCGTGAATATAGGTAATTATAGTTGGTCATTTTTAAACATTTATTGAGTGTAACATTATATGAATAATTTGGAAATGTTATTTTAGTATTGTAAAAACAAAATTTCCTTACTGATGTCAATGCAAAATATGGTATAAATTACTGCACTATATTGTGTCAAACTCTGTAAAATTTTTGTTTTCATTATTATATTCGAAAACCACTGATTAAATAATATACAAAAAAATTTTAAGCTTCACGACAACCATACTTGAAACGTACATGATTTGCTTATTTCAATACCCAATCAAGCTCGATCTGATGATGAAATCACTCATCTTCCTCTACTGAATCTCCAGATTTCATTTTTGAGATGATTGTCTTCAATCTTGCGACTTCTCGACTTTCTGCATTCTTAGATGCATCGTTTGTGATTAGTTTCACACGGGAAGCATACCTGGATGAAATTATGAAACTTTCACAAGTCACCAATACATATATACAATTTGACTTAGCGCAGCAGTTCCCAAAGGAGTTGACATTGCCTTTAATTGTTTTCAAACCTTGAAAGGCATAAAAATTGGGTTTCACACGATCACAACATTGGGTTTTATTTAAAGGCAGCAATTTTTTTTAGTGTAAGCGCGGCGTGATTTTTTTCCTTCATAATTTGGCGAAGCACGAACAAAAAGTTTGGGGATGGCCTAGCAGTTAAAGCGTTAGATTTCACAAAGGTTAGAGAAGCAGTTTACAGGGGTTCAAATCTCATGCACACCACCTCACCCGGGGTGTAGGCACTGCTGAATCAGAAAAATCCCCAATTTAAAAAAAAATCAGTATATCTTTACATAACGCTAGATATCAGCAGGCACTCATAGCTTGTAAAGGGCCTGGTTTAGAGCAAAAGCCTAATATTAAAAAATATATAATCCAATGATTTAGCAACTTTTATTCAAATGAATAAATGCGTGATATTTGATTGAAAATCAGGGCTGTATACTCAAGCCTCGCGTGTTTTTGTTTTTGCAAGATCGAGTTAGAATCATGTGCTGAACTTTGTCAGCTCGGGGTTTCCACACCAACATTGGGCATTTCTACATCGTTTCTCAGAACGAAGCCCTAAACAAGCCACCCTAACCCAGGATTAGAAATCATGTTTATAGATACTAAGAGTCAGGCAGTCAAAATTTGGGCGCTTCAGAAGTGTGTGTACCAAATATGGAGGTAACTAATTTTGGTCGCCTATTTTCCTCATCAAGTTGTGTAAAGGGACTGAAACCTATGGGCAGGGGGTATATTCACTTGTCTTACACAGACAGTCTCTGAACTCCTAATAGAACTAAAATAAGGAAAATTGGAATAAAATTATGGCCTAACCCTAACCTGGTACACACACTACAAGATTATCAAAATTTTGGGTTGTAACTTACGTGAGTGAAATTGCAGTTTCATCAGCGTTATAATCAGCAGGTGAGATGTTGACAAACATAAGCGTTTTTGCATTTCCTCCAATCGAATCCTAGATAAATACCAGTTGAAAATTAGGTCATAATGAATATGAGAGAGAAAAAACAGAAAGTAGCTGCATGGTCCGTTTAACAAGCAATTTCCAACAATAATAATCAAGTTGACTTTGCTCCAATTGTTTATAGGTTATGCAAGACTTTCAAGTTTAGTTGTTACATATCGATTTTAATCGGTAAGTATGTTGATAGGTATTTGTCTGTCTGTCTGTTAGATGCACGCGATATCTCACGAAAGCGAGATTGAATCTGCTCCAGATTTTGCATGTGCATTCATCATATCTCGGACCAGAAGTCTATTGATTTTGGGCGAATATGTCATACAATTAGCGAGTTATTAATTAATTTTTGATGGGACACAAGGTGTCACTATGGAGTAAGAGCGCTGTTTTGGGGGGATCCCCTAACTTTCGATCGATAAGTCTTCGGTCTCTGACCGATATTCTCGTTTTGATTCTTGACTTGTTACAGTGTTTTGGACCCGGTGTATACAGCATTCAGAAAATAGTAATTAGTCAAATGTTACTGAAATAAACAATCAAAAAACTTCACACTTTGCCTGAGCTAATAATCAGTATTATAACGAGAAAAATACTTTGTGTATAGTTACCTGCATCAGCATTGTCAGCTTATTATTTCTGTACGGAATAAAAGACTGTTCGCTGGATAAAGCAGAAATGACGTCACCAAGTGCAGATAAAGATTTATTGATAGAATTAGCTTCCTAAAATTGAAGGAAAAATGTTACGTTTTGTGAGAAGACATGAAACGGAACTGGACGAGGGTCGAGTGGTAAACTTAACTGTGTTAGCATTGTGGGTAAGACATTGCAAGTTAAAATCTTTATATGCTATACTGTATCTTGGATCTCTGCTCCAAGGAGACCTTTGTTATCAGTCGTTCTGTCTGTCTGTGTTTAGCTGTAGCGTATGAACGTCTGGACCGATCTGGATGAAATTTCTAACGTGGGTTATGCATTCGCTCTAGTTAAGTGCGTTTCACCGAAAGTCCAGAAGCAGAGTCGTCTCATGTATCAGCGGAGTTCCTGGGCGCCTACCGGCTTGTATTCATATATGTTGTTCAAAAAAACCTGAAAATAAAATAAAAATTTAAAGAAGTTACCTTTAATTGCTGAGCACTTGCGCCAGTTTTTCCAACTCTTTCACTTCCTGCCAAATCCACCAAACTTAATTTTCCTCGAGTAATGGCTCCAGTTGTTAGATTAACACTTTCCATTATAATTGCTATAACCAAATGAGACCGAGAGCTTTCCGCATTCATTTCTAGAGTGGAAAGGGTTAAGATTTAGATAAAACTGAAATTGAATGTTCTTCGTGCTTTTCACTATAAATAATGCTTTGTACAATAATTCACTATATATATACCCCTACATATAAAAGGTGAATTTATAAAAATTTGCATATAAGCAGACCTAACAAATCGCAACACGCTGTACGTACATATCACAGCAAACGGTTGCAGAAGAGAATTAATGAAAACGATAACCAATTTTGTTATGTTTTACTTTTAATAATAACAGTTAAGTAGTGTCTTTGGTGTGATCAGAGTTATGCGCGT
Organism: Styela clava; assembly: GCF_964204865.1. Taxonomy (NCBI): domain Eukaryota; kingdom Metazoa; phylum Chordata; class Ascidiacea; order Stolidobranchia; family Styelidae; genus Styela; species Styela clava. The sequence goes on from NC_135264.1 coordinate 14,030,623, forward strand.
ATAAGCCAAATTTTTTAGTGCGATCAGAGTTATGTGCGTAAAAGCTTACCCCTTAGTTTGGCAACTTTTTTTCAGTTTCGAACTCGGTTTATATTCGAATATATACGGTAGTTTTATCAATGAATTCGAAAGAAATCAAGAACTACCTTAGAAAAATGTCCTTGAAATAAAATAACAATAAACTAGATTCTTTGAAAAGTGGGAAATGGTTATGCTTAGATATCACAAATTTGAAATTTCCTAATCCAACTTTTTTGTAGATCCAGTACATCACTCCTACTTATTCACCAAAGTCAGTAAGAATTATAAACAACCAAGGCTACTCACTGGTAGAAGCAACATGCCGGCTCGAGCTTCCTTTTTCAAATATGCTGTACAGTTCATCAGAATTTGCAGCTTTTTGTACGGTAGCTCCTTGAACGTATACCATACCTTTCTTATCCTGGAAAAAAAAGATAATTTCAAAAATTTGGACAGTGTTTTTTATATAAAATGTTTTTGTAGCGTTTTTGCAATAGAGTATGGTTTTAACCCTCAGACCCATCACCATAAGAGGGGGTTCTGTGAAAAAGTTTCTTATCCTGCACCATCTGTAATTTTTTTTTTATAATATGTATTTGTAACGTTATGTTTTTGCATTAGGTATTGGTTTCTATCTTCAGACCAATTTAATATAGGAAGGAGGTTCTGTGTGAAAGTTTCAGTGAAAGAATACTGTTCATATGGTATTGGAGCACATTCACATCCTGGAAATGCCACTGCCTCAAACCCGTCATTTTAATTTAATCGACCGTTTTTTCATACAATTTTTCATACTGAGAAGAAATACAGATTTTCATTGTACATACTACCCTGTACAATTGGCCATTGATATTTCAGGAGTCACTTATTATACGTTTTTAGACTCCATTCACTTCGAAAAAGGCCTTATACAAGAAAGCACTGAAATTTAGGGTGTGAATAAAGTGTTAAAATTTTCTAAAATTGCAAAGGGAATTTATCGATACCCTATATCGTTATGGTCCTCACAGATGTATTAAATGAAGCAAAAATACTAAACAATTACTGATTAGAAAACAACAAACCTGGTTACGATATATTGAGAACTGACTTCAAAACAAAATTGAAACTATAAAGGGACTTAATGGACACCCTGTTTATGGGACTATTATTTTAAAAGACCAAGATTCTCTCCGTTCCAGCATCATGTTCTCAAATTATTACACTCTTGGTATTGGGGTATTTATTATACTATTGAACGTAAGATCTGTAACCTGCGACTTTTATATATTTTCGATTTCTCCAGCTCTAACCCCTAGGCGAGGCTACTCAACTATTTTTAACAAAGATCCACATATAATTACTGTGGTGAGATATTTCCAGATCGGCTGATTAGCTAATCAAGATTGTTTATTATGGTATAGTTCTTTTCATATATAGTATATGTGCAAATATGAGTAAAATAACCTTTCAAAACTATAAGTCATTTTATAAAAGGAAACGTCCAAAGAGGGGCCAATGACCCAAAATAAAAAATTAGGTCCGAATCAAATACTCGAAAGGTTTGCCAGTTGAGTAGCCACCATGAAAGATCATTTTATTTGCTTCTATGAGAAGAACATTGATGTACACAATACCAACCTTTTTAATGTCCATCTTTCCAGAATCATTTCCTTTACCAACAAGTAAGTCAAGTAAATTGTCGTTGTATAGTTCAAGCATGTAGCATGATACCTGTGAAAAGAGAATAGAATGAGTTTCCATATAAAATATATCCAGAAAGAAAACCTGTGGAAAATGGATGAATTTACACAACAGCTTGACTACTAATTCAATGCTATTTTAAAAACCTGGGGTGTAGCCATGAATTTTCAAAGAGGGGGGGTAACAACTGGCGGGTACGGCCGTATAACGAAAAACGTGAGTTTTCATGAGTTTTGCGGGTCTAAAAGCCTTTCAAGATACGAAAAATTGTTATGTAGGGCATAAAAAAAATGCTTTTTTTTACATTTCAAAAAAAATTGGGGGGGATTCCGGTTTTCAAAACGCCCCCTGGCTATCCTTCTGTGGAAAGGCTTGATTAAAGTCAGAAATTTAGGTTCTGATTAATTCAACTCGAACTTTTAAGAAATTGTTGAAAATTCATTTCAATTTTAAATTCAAAATTCTTCTATACCCGCGATTTAAACCCATTGATTACTTCACCCAAATGACTTGCAACGCAATTTAACTCGTGACTCAAATGTTCAGGGGCTGCCGCAACATAATACTGCTTTTCACTCAGTCTCAATTAAAATTACATTCAAATATGTATTACCTCGAATTTCATTTTTGATTTATTTTCATCAATCAGGTCAAAAATTCTCTTGAAAGCTCTTGGAGCGATACCGGGTTGAGTTTGAGCACCGTCACCTATCATTGTATAGGTCTTACCAGATCCAGTTTGTCCGTAAGCAAAGATACAGACATTGAAACCATCCACTGCTGATTGAATCAGGCTGAAAAGATAGAAATATGATGAAAAGAAGCATTCAGAAAACAACTCTGGCACAGACTCTTGGTTGTAAAGGAAATTTGACACCTGACTCCAGCTCTGAAAACTTAGAAGGCCAATTTTTTTAAAACAAAAATTTCGCTCCGTTTCGAGTTTGAAGATACGCAAATGGGCGCTCTAGAAGTGTATGTAGTATGTACCAATATGGAGGTAATAGACATGATGAAATTGAAGCTAACCGCCGTTTTTAGAAAGTGATGCACTAGAAAAATAGGCGCTCCAGAAGTATGTGTACCAAATATGGAGGTAACTAATTTTGTTCTCTTATTTTACATCAAGTTGTATAAAGGGACTGAAACCTATGGGCAGGGGGTATATTCACTTGGCTAACACATACAGTCCCGAACTCGTAATTAAACTAAAATAAGGAAAACCGGAATAAAATTATGGCCTAACCCTAACTTTGTACATATATACTTCAGGAATACCTGAAAATATGCCAAATGGTGTACTTGACACCACTGCCATGTAATAATAGAGATTTTTTCTGTGAATATTTCTCGATTTTATTATTCATAATGCAGAAAAACTCAAACAAAAACGATGAAATGCATCTAAATAAATATGTCACACATACTTGAAAGTATCCTCAAATATCTGGCCCTGTGTGGATTCATCTGTAAAGATTTGATCGAACTGGAATTCTTTCATCGTTCCGCGAGCATCGACCTGTATTGTATATTCATCCGGTGTTCTGACAACCGGTTTATTATTGTTGCCCATCTCAGTTTTGCTCATTGGACGATATCGACAATAGACTCGAATTTTGCCTGAATTATATAAATTTATGTACTGATAAGATTTATCTTATCTATGCCTGGGAGATAAAATAAGATAAGAAGATTAATCATATTCATCATACATTGCCAATCACAGCATTTCATCGAGTTACCAGTGGAATTGACCAAAACTATCCAGTGTAAAGCATACTACGTCAGTGAGGAACCCAACAATTCTTTTACAAATAAGCATATTTTAAAAGAATCTAACCTGCGAGCCTATCATGTTAATCATGGAATAGCAAACAAATTTCTAATGCTTAACACATTGCACAGCAAATGTTTCATGTATTATTAATAAAGAATGAGAATACAAGTTCATCAAATTTTTTTTTTATTCGAATAAAATACTGCAGGCATATTATGATTCTTTCCTATTTAGCATGTTGATATGTAGGATAATTGAGCATTTTTTGAGCATAACGACCTAAAATTGTGGATGTGAACAATGTTAATATTACGGAATATAAATTTAGGTTTGTCAGACTACCCCAATGCCGTAGTATTAAAAATATGCTCTTCATTAAAAAAAGAATATTTATTATTAATTCAGAGTCAAAACTTTTAGTTAATTACTTTTAGTAATTTAGTTTTTTTATTGACAAGAAAAAGGCATTAAGTCACTAATGGGTGTGAAGCTACTATTCTTTAGGAAAGACAACAAAGGGTGCACCCAGTATCTTTAACATGCAATGTCATACCTTTCATATCTTCTACCATGTTGTAATACTTCTTTCTCAAGACTCTTTCACTATTATAATTATCAGTAAGAGTCTTGACTTCTGCTGTCAGTTGTTTTGTTTCATTTTCCAACGCCATGACTTTTTCCGCAGCTTCTGCTCCTGCCTCTGCTGCAGAAGACAACTGGGCACACTGAAATTTAAAAAATACGAATTTGGGGTTTCTAAAACTGGGCCCTCTGCCCCCTAGCGGGCCATGGTGCGGTTCCCTGGGGGCCACAGTCAAAAGCTTCCACAAGTTACCATGATGACTTCAGTAAATTGATGCAATTTTTTATTCTTAAGATAGGATAGGATTTACATATTCATCCTAGGGGAAAGGAAGGCCAATGAAACAGCTCAGTCATTTGACGAACCAGCCTCTAGTCCGGTTACCAGTCCACTTATGGCGAACTTGTGCAATCACACAGGGTAATCAGAGGTGCAAGCACATTTCCAGTGCTTAGAATGCCGCGCCAACATGATCATTCTTTAATTGTACATGATTTTTCATAAATATTTGACCTGATAGTTGATACATACATCAGTTTGTTTTTTTTAGCATAATGTTTTAACATAAATTTATAAGTTTCAATAGTTCCTTATACCCTTTGTAGAGTTTCTCATACTTCTAAGTTAGTACGAGTGAATCTTGCTCCGAGCAAATTCTCTGAAAATTGTTTTTTCAAAAAATAATCGCTTCACCTCTTCAAGCAAGGCTTTATGTTTCTTTTCCAAATCATTGAATTCTTTCTTCAGTTGTTCAAGCTCATCTGACAACTCATTTGCTCGTTTCAATTCTCTCTCAAATTTCTTCGTTTCCATTTCAAGTTTCTTTTCCAAATCCTGAATAGCGAAATAAAAAATGAAACATAATAACAGAAAAAATGACGCTCCGGAAGTATCCGTACCAAGATGACGCACAGCTTGAACAACCCTAACCTGGTACACATACTATGTTCAGGTTGTGCGACATCTTGGTACGAATACTTCGGAAGCACCGAAAAAACGTTCATCTGCACTAGGTACATTAGATATATTTATGTTTGTATTACCCTGACATGGGCGAACTACAGCCTGCGGGCTAAATCGCCTCGCTGGGTAATTCAATCTGGCCCGCCTGATGCTGCCACACACCAAACTAAACAAAATTTTGATGTTTTAGCTGAAAAAGTGTTCAAGGAATTTGTTAAGATTGCGATTAAATTTAGTTTTGAAATGAGGGCTTTCGTAACTCTGTAAATATTGTTCATAAAATGCAACTTCTTGTCTAGGTGGGCAAAATTGTTCGCCCCTGTTAGTACCTGTTAAAAATCACATGATCGAATTCTAGCGTGATAAAATTTGAGTAGGGTATGCTATGGTGGCATTTCCCAATGCAACTCTTACTTGGATCTTCCTCTCCGCACAAGGCTTTTTGAAAGCAGCACAAATATATTACGATAAGTATGAAGCTACTGGTTCAGCATTGCTTACCCAATTTATCACACCCTGGGTGAGGTGGGGTATAGGGGGCTTTGAACTTGGAATGTGTAATCAGCAATGCTGATACCGTTGAGTCGGTACTCCTGTAGTATGTGTACCAGGCTAGAGTTAGGCCATAATTTATTACGATTTTCCTTATTTTAGTTCTATTACGAGTTCAGGGACTGTCTGTTTAAGCCAAGTAAATATAAGTAGACGAACAAAATTAGTAACTTTCATATTGGTACACATACTTCTGGAGCGCTGTTAAGTCCAACATTTTCACCACTTAGCCACCCAAAAGTTTTACCAAGTTGAAGATATTAAAAACTTTGGGAAATGATTCATTTGAAATTTTCAATTAATGATACCTTGACTTTTTTCTCCACTGCCTTCTTTTCTTTATCACCAGCTGTAGACTTAGCAGCTGATTTAGCTTCTTTCAATTCACGATCAAGATCTTTGATTCTGTTCTGATCATCGGCTTTCTGACGCTTAAATTCCGTAAGCTAAAAACAAGATAAAAAGTCCATAACTTGGGCAAAGTGCAGGAATCGAAAGAAATCAAGGAGTATTAACAACATCCTATTGTTTAAGAAAGAAAGGAAGTGCCGATTTGTTGGACACCTATTTTGCAAAAAGGATAGCATCAAACTGCACATCCTGCCGATCCTAGAGAATGGGACTGAAGGAAGAACCAGAAGTAAGCAAGGATGAGGATGCTAGACTGGACGTGCAAGGCAATGTGCAACATCACTAGAAGAAAAGATGGTTTGTGTTCATTCCATTCCTAGACACTCACCATTCCCCTTTTTCAACTGGGGGTATGGAAATGGAAAAAATTTACAACCAGCTCCAGAATGAAAAAAAAATTTATCTTTGACTCAAGTTTACAAGAAATTTGACTTCAATCGCCGAAAATTTCAACTTCAACAGCTCAGAAATCCGCAAAAAATAGAATTTTACAACAAAAGCTTCAATATATGCATGCCATTAATATCAGAACAATCAGTCGACTTGACATTTCTAAATTTCCAGGAAATTCAAACTTCATTTATCACTACCAAATATCTGCTAATGATACATAATGAGAGGTACTCCCGTAGTGTGTGTACCAGGTTAGGGTTATGTCATAATTTTATTCCGATTTTCCTTATTCTAGTTCTATTAAGAGTTCGGGGACTGTCTGTGTTAGCCAAGTGAATATATATATGCCCCCCCCGTCCATAGGTTTCTGTCCCTTCACACAACTTGATGTAAAGTAGGCGAACAAAATTAATGCCTCCATATTAGTACACACACTTCTGGAGAGCCTAATAAGATACTATGAAACCAACCTGGGCTTCCATTCTCTGCATCTTTCTTTCCATATTTGGATCAACAGTTGGTGAACCTGCAGCTTTCTTAGCTGTTCCTGCAGCCACTCCTGCTGCTGCAGCAGCTTCAAGACGACGAATCTTGTTTTCAAGAAGCTAAAAGAGGAAAAGGTTACTTAACATTGATGGTGTGGTCTATAAATATCTAGATTATTATTATTAACTAATTAGAATAAATTGAATTATCATCGTAAAGTTGGTCCGAGTTCGAAGCTTGACACGTTTCTATAGATATAGAATCAAATTCAAATTTTTTTAAATTCCACAGCCTGGCTTAATAGTATGCTAGAAATGAAATTTCAAACTGATTCCTTCAAAATTGAAGTTAGAATCAGTCATTTGGGAATGAGAATTGGAATTAGTTAATAATTTTTAATTTTGATTAATAATTTTTCAAAGAAAAAACCTTATTTTTAGCGTCATCTTCAGCTTTTCTTTTTCTTTCTTTATCAGCAAATTTCGTTTCACAATCTTTAACAGCTTTCTGTTTTGCTTTTCTAGTTGATTCGATCTCTGCTCGATACGAAGTCTCTTGAACAGTGAAAGCAGCAATTTTTTCATCCAAAGATTTTATCTGAAAATGAAATTTCAATTATATATCGAGTCTGATGGCCAACTGCCAAGTTTTTCAATCAGGGAAGAATTTTAGTACTCTCGTAGTGTGTGTGCCAGGTTAGGGTTAGGCCATAATATTTTTCCGGTTTTCCCTATTTTAGTTCTATTATGAGTATGGGGATTGTCTGTGTTAGCAAAGTGAATATACCCCCTGCCCATAGGTTTCCGTCGCTTTACACAACTTGACATAAACTAAGCGACAAAATTAGTTACCTCCATATTGGTACACACACTTCTGGAGTGCCCTCAGAATTTCTTCAGAGGGAAGGTAGCCCAGAGGGCCTTTGGAGAGGTAATTTTACTTTGTATTTGTGTGTTTGATTACTGATATTTTTTACTTATTTAGTTTTATTGTAATATGTATTTCATGTACTATTTAAACTGCACAAAAGCAACAATGATATTTGTGTGTGTCAAAAGCTAGTTTGGTCATACTAAGATAATGATGTAAGAATTGGCGATATTTAGAACGCAAAATGCGGGTCGTAATTAGCCCGCGGTTTGGGAACCATTGTTGTAGGAAAACTTCTTTTATACTGATATAGACATTTCTGAACATGACAAATATAAATGATCTCATACTGAAGACAATTCGACCTGGACTTCAAATCTTTTAAACAGAATATTTTAAACAAAATTGTGGACTCAATCATAACAAACATGACACGCGTTATCAAGTATAATCATCAACCAATAACCCAATAAATGAAAGCTACCGGGCTAATAACCCCAGGGCAGAGTATGAAATTTGACCCTATTATCATAAACTTACATCACAAGTGATCAATTATCTTATTTATAATCATCGTTTATGCTATTATTTATTGTAATTTGAGATAATTTCAGACCATTACAAAGCAATATGAGACAACCGTTACGCACTGTGGTAATCACCTCATTTGGATAAATGGGTGGTACAACTTCCCTCAAAATCGAGAGGCCAAATACATAAGATATTGTAGAGAAAAATTTTAAATATACGATTCTACTGTGTGAAACTTTTTTTTATGATCCCAAATGTTCAAATTTATGTGTAAATATCTTGTTATGATATAATATTAAAGGTAATGTAGCAACATTAATGTTGTAGAGTGGATACACAAACTAGACTATATCGTTTATGTGAAGGTTTTGGTGAATGATGTTTTCTGAGGGTGCTACTTTGGTAATGGTGCATTCTAGTTTGTAACAGGCTTGGATAAAGGACCTGGTTATGTGGATCTGCCTTGAGGGCAAATAAACTTTTCAGTTTAAAACATAAAAGTGCAATATGAACCTAATGAACAATATGCCAATTTGTATGAGGTTCAAACCGGATAAATCCAGATATAATTTGAATTACAAGAAAGTCCTATTTCTGATGCAGCAATAACATGGATCATGGCTCACTGGGTGGGGGTCAAGGTGAAATCTATTTAGACACTAACTTACCGTATTTGCTCGTTTTGTAGCCTGAGCCCATATTTTTTTAATCAAACTCACTAATCGGGCCCTTATTCAAGCTCAGGCGCTTGTTATTTTCAAAGTAAAATTATACACAAAAATATATAAAAAACATACCGGTATATATATAGATAAGATCGATCGTTACAATAATTAAAATATTGTAATTTTCAGTTTTCAAGTATGATTTAAACGAGAATAACAAAATTTAAGACTTTTTCTACGCACCGCAGGTACAAGCCCGCAAAAGAAGAAAAGTTTTGGGACGCCCTATCAATATTGGAACGACGCACTTGGGCGTCGCGATGCCAAGTTTGAGAATCACGATGTTACGTAATCATACTATCTGTTATGTAATTGGATGCCTAAGGCGTGAGTGTTATCTACCAGCGCTTAAAATTAAACATCGTTGTGACAAAAGCGCTTCTTATTTCCTATTGTTCTCTACCACTGAAAAATCAGCTTTTACATCGGGCGGGTATTCAAGCACCAGCTCCCTATTTATTTTTATGTAAACTAAAAATGCAAACTAGGAAAAATCCAGATCTAACTTGAACAACATACCTTCTGTTTATTTGCAGCAAGCTCAAGCCCAAGTTCTTCTTTCTCTTTTTTCAACTTGTTTGAATTGGTTTTGGCCATTTTTGTCTCTTTCTGAGCTCTCTCTATCTCTGTTTTGGAGTCAATATCCATATTTTGGATTCTAGCTTTCTCAAGTTCTTCGACTTTGTCCTAAAAGAAATTGGTAGATAAGAAAATTAGAAATGTAATAATATACACTTGGAATTAAAAAACCTAGAGTTTGAAATCCATAATCCTTTGTACTGTCAGCCAATTTAGGTAAAGTGTAAAACAGCAGGCTAATTTGAAACATCGTGTTAAACTGGAAATTAAGATCTTACCAATACAGTGGCAGAGTGCACTCTAGTGGATGTCTATCCAGAAGCTTAAATACTTGGGACCTCACATATTTGTATACGGCACAGCTTTTGCTCTAAGATAGGACTTAGCATCTAACGATATGTAACTTATTATTGGGGGCGGCGGTGGGTAGGAACGAAAACTTTTCCTGTTCAGCATCGCCTACCCAATTTATTACACCCTGAGTGAGATAGGGTGCATGAGATTGATATCAGAGACGTGTAATCTTCTTTGCTAACACGGTTAAGTGTAACGCGGGAGTGTGCAACAGGCGGCCCATGGGCCACAACATTCAGTGGGGCCCTTGTCCACACTCAGTTTTCCCCATCAAGCATAAAAACATAATCCGCCCACATAGGTATAAATACATAATATTGTTTCGCTCTTCGACTCTCGTTAAATCACTGTTTTGTCTGGTGAATTCAAGCGACAGCCACATTCCACATTATTGTGTGGCCCGGCTAAATGCCTAGAGTTAGGTATGTAGCTCCCCGACAAAAAATGTTGCACACCCCTGGGCCCTGGGTTAAGACTATGCTGTTACGATGTGTATAACATATATAAATATATATAAGCAATATACTCACATTCAGTTCCTTTATTTCATTTTCTTTATCTTTGACAGAAGCAGTTAAGACAGCAGTGGCAGCCAATACTTTTGCATTAACACCATCTTCATTATCTTGCAAGTTTGATCTGGCTTCATCCAGTTCTGACTGGATTCGACCTGTTTCAGCTCTCAGATCTTCAATGGTTTCTCTCTCATTTCTTAAACTCTTTTCCAATTCATCGATTTGGGATTGATGTTCTTCTATTTTCTTCATTAGTTCCTACAAATAAAAACTTTAAATTAGTCATTTTTTAAAGAATATAGAGATTTGAAAAATTACCTTTTTCTGAAGGGAAATCGGACATCAATGTTTCAAAAACAAGATTTATGTCAAATTTACTTACAATGGAGGTAACTAATTTTGTTCGCTTACTTTACATCAAGTTGTGTAAAGAGACTGAAACCTTTGGGCAGGGGATATATTCACTTGGCTAACACAAACAGTCCCCGAACTCGTAATAGAGCTAAAATGCGAAAAATTGGAATAAAAACATGGCCTAACCTTAACCTGGTACACACACTACGGGAGTACCTTATTCTGAGTGAAAAATTTCATAAATTAAAATTCCAATACCTCTACATCCTCATTAGCTCCACCAATCATATCTCCGGAGAAATCACCACCCCCTTCTAATCTGGCGATGTTGAGTTGGTTTCTGAGTTCTTCAATTTCCGTTCTTGCTTCTTCCAATTCATTCTGAACTTCTTGATCGTCCGATGATGCAGCAACTGCGGCTCCAAGAGCGACGGTAGAGGCAATAGGAATTTTCCTCATGGCTTCCATTTCTTTTTCGTAGCGTTCGATTTTGTCTTTGAGATCGATGTTATCGCTTTCAAGATCTAGAATAAAGTTCAATAATTAGGATGTGATAAATTGGATAGCCAAAGGCAAACCACGCATCTTAAAATTTAACTGACATGAATTACCATATTCTTTCTAACAGAGCATATATGAACCCTCAGAAGATTGCTTTCTCAAATACTGTAGTAAAATCAGGAGAGGAATAATTCTGAAGCATTTCTCAGTAATTTAGTACCTTCCAAAAACATAACAACTCCTTATGTATAGGAGGTAGCTCTTCTAGAGCTTCGGTCACAGCTAAATGTTGAACCGCAAACACCGCATGAAAATCCAATGTATTCCAAGAAATTCTACTCGGTACATATTTTGATGAGAGTAAAGAACATACCAGACATTTTTTCCAGATCATCATTAGCTTTTTCCAATTTTTCTTCCAGAAATTTGACCTGAGATTTATTGGTTTCAAGCTCAGCAACCAACTTTGGGTCACGAACTTCGATCTATGAAAAAATTAAAACATTTAGCATAATTTTAAGATGATGATTTTAAACAAAATTTATTGTCGTAATCGCTAACTGCTGGGCTACTAACACAGCTCTGAAACCTGGTCCACATTTTTAAGAAAATTCTGTAGGCGAATTCTGTATACATACCGTGGTCACCATAGGTTCAGGGACGTCTGGACTTGCTTCAGGAATTTGTCCTTTCCTCAGCATGATAAGAGCCTGTTCTTGCTTGTCCAAGTCTGATAAAACTTGATTTACTTCGGCCAGTTGAGTGTCGAGCTCTTTAGCTGCATCAGGTCTATTAGTAGTAAAATTTTGGAGTTACAAATTATGTTCAGATTCAAAATATTTTTCCTCTTATTACTAAGAGATAAGATAATATACAGGCGATAGCTGCATTTGATTTTTATTTCGGTTTGCTATTAGCCGAGTTGCAGAGTAAAGAAAAATTCACAGCCAATTCCAAACTGCGAGTCAATAAAAAATGACAACTACAGATCTCTAGTTAGACAGAAACTTTGAGTCCAACTCTAAATTGCCACATTTTCGCAATATGGCGTGACTTGATTATCATCAATATCAGGGGTGTACAACAGGCGGAAGCCAATTCCAAACTGCGAGTCAATAAAAAATGACAACTACAGATCTCTAGTTAGACAGAAACTTTGAGCCCAACTCTAAATTGCCACATTTTCGCAATATGACGTGACTTGATTATCATCAAAATCAGGGGTGTACAACAGGCGGCTTGCGGGCCACAAGGACATTTAGTATAGTTTTTGGTAGCTCAGATTTTGCCTCATTAAGCATAAAATACTAGTCCGACGGTTTATGTTTTTTTAAACATATTGGGTAAAAATACATTTAATGTTTTTTTGCTCTCCTCGCTGCGTTAATCTTTCGCCGTTTTGCCAGGTGCCTTTATTACTGTAAGGCTAAACAATAGCCGTTCGCTTGCCATTCCCGTGGCACTCAGGCTGTTGTCAACGTGTGGCCCAAGTTGGTTATATGGCTGACCGACAAAAAATGCTGCACAACCCAGATCAAAATGAAATGCCTAGCACTCGTAATCAACTAATCAGATTTAAGAAACGGATGATCCGTGTCATGGGTTAACGACTTCTACTCAAAACTGAATATTTAGTTTATAAAAATTAATAATTCCTACTTTTCATTTTCATCTGGTAATTTTCCTCCATGATTCTTCTTCCATTTTTCCTCCCAATCTTTTATTTCCTTTTCAATTCGTTCTTGTTCTTCACGCATTATTGCTCTAAAAATTGAAGAAGGTAATTAATATTTTTCAAAGGTGGCTTCATTCTAAACAAGACTCGATATCATAGACAAAATTTAATTTTCTTGAATTTAAAACCGAAGTTGAAATTATTTAAAATCAGATTGGTGCTCCCGAAGTATGCGAACCAAGATGGCGGACATCGGAATGTAATATGTGTACTAGGTTAGGGTTAGGCCATAATTTTAGGTATAAATACTACGGGAGGCTCTTGGCTAGTCTTCGAACTGATAATAGGACTAAAATAAGGAAAATTGGAAAAAAAATTATCGCCTACTTCGGGAGCCCCATCAGATTAGTAGTTGGTTGTTAGTGTGCATTAAATTAATGGGTCTGTCATGACGAATCCTTGGGTTGCCGCCACTGGCTCGAGCAGGTTCAATCCCAAAAGCCCTTTCACAAATTCAAAAAAAAATTTGGAAAATATACAAGCTAAATTGGAATATAACGTGCAATATAGACTCACCTGTCATCTTCAACTTTTTTCATTGCTTCTGCGAATTGTTCCTCACTATCAATAGCGGCCATGATAGATTGTAGAAACTTGTATGTTGTTTCATATTCAATTTTTGCTTTTGCTAAATCCTGGTAATGGGAAGATATAAAATGATACTACAGACCAGGGGTGTGCCACCTAGGGCCCGGCCCGCAAGAAAAAATTGTGCAGCCCGTGGAGAAGTGCCAATTTTGAATGTTGTTGTGCCCACAAAACGAGTTTTTACTTTAGTTTAATCTGGCACGTGCGAGCAATCCTAATCCCTTTGCATTGCAAAGCCAATACCTGGAGCCCAATTTATGCCTATGACATCATAATGCCCAAACAGCTAGCTTGTGCGAAATGAACAATGCATATCATAAGATCAATAACCAAAATTTTTGTGCCTGCAACTACTAGAAAGCCTATGTTAAATAACGGTGCGGCCAGCGATTTCACCCAGTTACTTGTATCTGGTCCTCTTGTGTTAAAGGTTGCACACCCCTGCTTTAGACTTATAATATCGGTAGTCAAAGTCACAATATTTGACCAAAACTATAAAGCATTCATGAGATCAAAACCGACAACATTAACATTAACTAAGGCTTGCATACTCGCAGGCTTTTTTGGTTGAATGGAGTCAGATCTGTAATAATTTTTATCAAAACAGAATCTGAAGTTGAATCTCGACTATAGGCCAATAGAAAACACATCTAATCTAAAATTTTGAATCCAGAAACAAAAAATAAGACTGACGAAGAAAAACAAATATTCGATATTTTTTTGTAAAAATAAGCCAAAAATGGTCCAGTTATTAGATTGAACAGCAAAAAAAATTACCCACCTTTGACAATACTTTTAATTTATCTTCATAGACCTTCCTCTCCTCCTGAGTAGATGACCCCCTAGAAGCAAGCAGTGCTCGAATTTCTTGTATTTCTCTTTCCATTTTCTCACTTTGTTCTCGATTATCTTCTTTCTCTTTTTCATATCGTTCCTATTCAGTAAGAAAGTGAGAAAACAATGAACTAAAAATCCGCTATTATAGGCCACCCAAATACAATTTAATATTTCAAATACCATGTCCACAGTCAGTGAATTGACAATGACTACTACTGTAGCATGAAAAATGCAGAGCTGAAATGAAAAATAAATTGTTTGATTTACCTTCCATTTGCTCTCATTCTCATCCACAACAGTAAATGCACCAACAACATAGTCTGAACAAAAAAGGCAACTTTATAGCAAATATTGGAGAAAAACTAGACGAGAAAGAAAAAAACTTCAAGATAATTTAATTCGAGAAGTCTAAATCCGGGGTGTAAACATAGCCATTGAACATGATCATTGACCACACAGAAGATTGTAATGTAGTCCGTTGGGACAATTAATGTTTATTATACTCTGTAAAGAGACTGTTTAGCATAGCTTATTTTTCCATATCTCCCTTACGACACTCTGAAATTGGTACAGGTAAGGGGTATATCTTACTTCAGAATTTTGCCAATGGGTGAACGATGATTCATGCTCACGCTGTGATCCATTTATTATTTAATTGGGACAAAACATTAATGTAGAATTTAAAATTCTTTTCTTCTTAAAACTCAATCAACTCAATTTTTGTTACCTCCATCAGTCTGTGTGTGACTTTCAACTAAATCTTCTAAATTTCTTCGGTAAACGATCGTTCCAGTGGCTACTACAGCCCTGACAGGAACTGCATGGACTTTCTTCTCGGATTCTTTTGAATCAATTTCAATCTGGAAAAGGTGAAAGGTCAATAAGAAAAAGAAAGAAATACTGTCAAATAGAATTTTTGTCCTGTGCAATATGTCCTAATGTCTCTATGTCTTGATGTCTCTATGGCAGGGGTACTCAACTAGCGGACCGCGGTCCGAATCCGGACCTTTCAACCATCAAATTTGGACCGCGTCTGCTTGTTTATTTTGGCAGCATAAGCATCGTTTTATAGTTTTAGATGATTTTGATACAATTTAAATATGCAGCTATACAGTTTGTCGTACTGGTACAGATGTGCAATATTTGTGTCCATATTTGCGAGCCATTCATTGCTCTTGTATTTAATTTAATATTGCATTTGAAGTTTCCTTTATTTGATAAAATAAATTTTCTATAATGGCCGGACCCCAGTAATTTTAAAGTTTCGTAAACGGACCTTTGGTGAAAATAGTTGAGTAGCCCTGCTCTATGGTGTGTCCATATATTTGAGCAATTATAATAGTTTTTTATGTAGTTATACCCAGAATGTTACCAGAATTAAATAATAGTGATCCAAGAGGAACATTAGCAGGAGCAATATTAGTATTATACTGACCTTGTTCTCATCTTCAATGTGACTTTCAACTGTAAAAAGAAGAAAAAGTTTGAATTTCATGTGTAAAGATTTTTGTGAAGGGAATGTCAAATTCGGAAATATCATTGTAAACTGATATAATTTGAATTTGGCAATGCAGTATAATTAAAAAAAAACATATTTTACAAATGAATTTCTTTTTTTCGGCAGTATCGTTATCAGTTACAGTACTAAATTTTATGATCAACATTCAGATGTTAATTTTTATAGTATATTATTTTAAATTATTCTTATTATTTATATATCATATATTATTATGATGATTTTTTCTACTCAATTTGGACATCTCTGGCTTAGGCTTTTAAGGAATTGTGATAATTTTATTCCCCAACCCCACACAATACAGACGTCATCAAGACCATATGACAACTTTCACTTATAATAAAACAGGATTCTTCCAACCACATTCAGCACAAAATTACATAAATCAGCAAATAGTATGATTTTAAAAATATCATACTTGGCATAGGAAAACTAATATCACAGCCATATATGATACAAGCATAATTTCATCTAGCATATTAATCCCAGACAATTTATAGCATAAGGTAACCATTAACTTCAGATTTCTAGAAAAAAAATCTTGGTCTCGGTCTAACATGGCCGAGATTGGCCCATAGAAAAAGCATACAATTTCATACATAGATCTTGCATGACCATACAAAAGTCAAAATTATTTTCCTCTTATGAAACTTAACAACACAAAAGCCCTTTTGTTTGCATTATGACACCATAAGAAACCATAAAGAGTCTTTGATGACGGTAAAGTAATAAATCCAAGGTAACATAATAATATTTGGCCAGGTTTTCCAACCCAGTGTCGTAGATACCAAACAAGAAGAGCAAATATGGGAGCCATTTAAAAGAAATTTTTGTTTTTTGTATTACAGAGAAATTTCTGTAGTAATGATATTCATAAAAAGAATTTGAGCAATCAATTTGACTTATTTCAAAAATGAAAAAAATTCTTACTAAATTCGCCATGAATACAAAATCTGTAATATCCAAATATGCATCATTTTGCATTTTGAAAAAGTGCAATATATTTCAGATTAATCATAAATTATTCTAAAGAATTTAAAGCAAATTATGATTTCAGCCAATAACGGTAAACTTTACAAAAACTTTCAATTACTAGAAGTACTGAAAAACACATTAATAATTTCAAATTTTAATAAAAGGAGATTACGTTAACAGTTGCATAGATTTACTAATGAAAGTAAAAATAGACAGAAAACGTGTTTGTTATAACATACATTCGAATATCCAAAAAAATAATCAGATAGACAGCAATTATGGACCTAGCGATACATGTATGGGTTACAAGTGTAACAAATTAACCAATAATTTGGATAATGGAAGTCAAATTCTATATAATAATTGACGTAATCGAAATATTGAAGAGATCTTTCTAGTCTTTCTCGTGTATGAGAAAATGGATATTTTCCCATGTCGGGTGACCCATAAACAACCGAAATATTGAAGAGATCTTTCTAGATCATTCGAAATATTGAGTCTAGATCTTTCTCGTGTATGAGAAAATGGATATTTCCCATGTCAGGTAACCTATAAACAAGTGTAATTATTGTAAGAAGGGTACCGAACACTCTAGATATGAGCAAAAATTGCTCCATGGGAAACGAGATTTTCGGATAATAAAGAAAGGTACCGTTTTTGGCGAGCGAGATGAAAAAGATGTTACCGTTTAAATAGACATTTGATCGTGTTTTCAGCCCTTTTTCTATTTCAATTCGTTCTATACAACGATGCTAATTCATCACCGACTTGGTTTTCACGATTGTGAGTGTGTTTTATGGTAAGTAAATTTATTGTGATATATTATCCGTGGAAATAAAATCTTTACAGGCAAATTGGTCAGATCCTTACTGTTATATAAAATTAACAGATATCTCAATTTGAACACGTAACCTACTATATATTCTGTTTTTGGAGTCAGATACTTATCTAATCAGCTTAATTAGAAAGCAAAGACAGCAGAAGTTACACAAGTTACAGTTGATCACGAAACAAAACAGGCTATTTTTAATTTTCAAAATGATTTTAAACAATTTGAAAACTTACAAATTCTTGATTTCGAATCCTGCTCTTCAACTTGGCCTAACTTTTGTGCTTGAAGTTGAGCTTCTAATTTTTGAGTATCAGTTTGATAAGCGAGTAACAACGCTCGTTTCTGACGAAGTAGTTCTTTGTTTCGCTTACTAAGACTCTAAATAGAAAAATGATTTTAAGATGAGACAATATATGAATAAATTCAAATTAGAGGGATATACCTTATCAATAAACACAGCAAATGCACTAAAATCGGGTTCTAAATTATTGCAATTTGAAAAATCTAATTTAGATGATAATTCAGATTGAAGAGTTTTTTCTTATGCATAAATTCGCATTTTTGTGATAAACTCATTTATTAGCAAGAAATTTTTTTATCGATTTTGAAGATATCAGATACTCAAAGTGCGGGAAGTTTTCAAAGGTTTCAAAGGTCATCAAATTGGCATAAAAAGATATAAATACGTTCAATAAATCATGTATCCAAAGCTAGACATTGACAGTAATTCTTTATCAACAAAATTTAAAATAATCATCATAACTATACCAATATTTGTAATAATCAATTTAATAATTTTAAAAATTCTTCAATAAAGCATTCTAACCTGTAATGTCTCAGCCCAATATTTATTCCTATCTTTAATTTCCACGTTGTGAGTTTCAATAGTTTGTCTGAAAGTATTGAGTTTATTCTTGAGTTCATCTTGCAGTGATATTACAAATGTATTGAATTGTTCCTGTAACGAATAAAAAGAGGTTAAGTCGATTAAGAATTGACATATCAACGCATGAAATCCAAATTGGGCTAAGTCCATTTTTCTAGTTTTGAGAAAAACGCAAAAAACGTTTTTTTTTTGTTTCTTTTTTTTATTTCTCTAATACCTTACATCGAGGATGTCTAGTTTTTATGGTCCACCAAAGTTACAATGAAGGCCATATTTAGATGGTATAAAAAAATTTGCGCTCCGCCCCAATTTTTTTTGGGGGGGTTTTTTTTGGACTTAACCCTTTTTGGCTCTCAATTTTCTGGACCTGAAACAATTTTATTGGACTTAGGGCCCTTTTATTATGTTTTTATAGAGGCTGGTATAGACTTAGCGCTTTGTATTATATTTTCTGAGAGGAGCTATGTCCAAAAAACGGACTTAGCCCCAACTTACAATGCAGTTATCCAGAGCTAAGTCCACTATAGTAGACACAGCTCTGTTTAGTTCTCAAATGCCCTAAAAAAAGCAGGGCTATGTCCATAGCTGTCTTGAGATATAGAGCACCTAGAGATAAGGCAAATAGACCAAAATGTAGAGCTAAGTCCAGGAAAATCAGCAATTGAAAAATGTCATTTTTTGGAAAAGTGGACTTAGCACTGTTTGGTTTTGAGGTGTCGAATTATGTTCTCATCCTTCAAATCGTTTTATATACATTATGTCGTACCAGGTTAGGGTTAAGCCATAACTTTATTCCGATTTTCCTTGTCTCAGTTCTATTACGAGTTCGGGGACTGTCTGTGTTAGTCGGGTGAATATACCCCCTACCCATAAGATTCAGTCCCTTTACACAACTTTATGTAAAGTAGGCATTCATTTTGGCACACATACTTCTGGAGCGCCTTAATGTGGGTGATGGGTTAATGAAGTTTGTTTCTTTTTTGGTATATTTAGGAGCTCTCAATTCCTCTCTTACCATGTAGAAAAATTACTTTATTTGTTCAATCTTTATTGAATCCAGCTGATGTTTTGCGCAAGTCTCACTTCAACTTTTCTACAGTTCAGGTGATGTGCGCATAAACAAGTATTATAGTAGTAATAATAAAGAACTGAAGAATATCAGCAATACGAAGCAAACTTCCTCCCTAAGAACGACAAAAAGCCTCAACAGTGAGGTATTTCTCTTCGATTAGGAAATGTTGGTTTAGTGGTTGGAGGCAAGAGCTTCGGATTCCATGCATCCCATCTTACCAAGGGTGTGGTAAATTAGGTAGACAAAGCCAAACAAGAAAGAAGTATTAAAAATTCTGACGACGGCTTCCGTGACGCAATGAAGTTTGAAAAACAACTGCGACTCCAAACTCAAATCTCTGAGATAGTATTTAATTCCGACTTACCCTTGAGTCATTTTCAATTCCATGATATTGTTCCTCAATCTGTGCCACGATTGATAAATGGTTCATTTTCATTGATTTCATGTCGTCAATAACACGAGTAAGTGCGTTCCGTGCGTGCATGTACGGTACGTAAGCTACTGCTTGTTTCGGCGACTCAATTTCAGGACCTTCCTTTAAAGAACGTGTGCTGGTGTTGAAAGACTTCTCTCTCAATGACCTTTGTGAACCTGGTATAATAAAATAAATGATATTGAAATAGCAAGAGGCTAGGACTCAAAATTTTGTCTATATCATATTTTTCTACACCAGTTTAAAAAATAAAAAATTAAAGTAAAAAAATGATCATAAAGAAATATAAATTATCATACAGAAAAGATAGGAAACAGGAATAACCTACACAAATTAATGTGAAGAGAGATTACTTTTTGCATCAGCGGCCATTGGTCAAATCTCAATAGAGTATATGAGAAAACCAAAATTTTTTCCAACCTTTGTAAAGATGTGACAAAATTATAAAGTTATTCCAGGTTTACAAACGGTTTCATTTCAAAATTTTTGATTAATACTATAAATTAGTAACCGTGGTACAAGAGCAACATGATTGGTCGAATCATGGTCAGTCATTGTTACCCACTCCAGAGTGTGATAAACTGAACAAAGGATAAATAGCAAAACCAGGAAAATATTGATTCCGAATTTTCAAATTCAGTAAATTGCTTGCATGAAGCCTTGTTTAGAGCATATCATCCCATAACAAACTATATTCCCACTGACCTGTCATATCTAAGCGTCCAGATTTTGACAACCTTGCTCCGTAAGCAGCAGCTGTTGCAGGTCTTTTCTGTGCAGGACTCGGTGAAAAATCCGTTTGGAAAGGAACCCTATACCCCGGGGCTGTTGATGGACGACTGGCGTTTTCTTTTCCATCTGCTGGAGCCACCTTTGTTGCACTTTTCGGTCTTCCAAATAATGTTCGATGGAATTTTGATGCCGGTGTACCAGGTGTAGATCCATTTTTAGATCTGGTGAAATTCAGGAATATTTTTATTTATATGAAGGATGGAGAAATATTTATAAAACTTCAAATTTTGGCGCTCCAGAAGTGTGTGTACCAATATGGAGGTAACTCGTTTTGTTTGCCTACTTTACATCAAGTTGTGTAATGAGACTGAAACCTATTGGCAGGGGATATATTCACTTGGCTAACACAGACAGTCCCCGAACTCGTAATAGAACTAAAATAAGGAAAATCGGAATAAAATTATGGCCTAACCCTCGGAAGTACCCAAATATGTACGCAGAAATGTAATCTTTACATAAAAACATATAAACTAAAAGCTAAATACCTACCTTGGGGTTGTGGGTCGTGACCTTGAATTCCCAGCATCATTCTCATTGGTTGTATCAGTGGAAGGAACTTTGTTTTCATCCTCATTGTCATCATCATCGAGTATAGTACTGCTTGCTACAGGGGGTGAGAAAGCTGCTGGCATTGAATCAATTGTTGTGTCCTAGGAGTTTGTGATATGTATTTAATTAGGCTTTTTTCACAGTCTTCAAATTATTTAAAAATATAACGAACACAAGAATATTGGAATGCAAAATTTGTTAGAATGTCTGAAATTTTTACAAAATAAATTATCCAAAGTTTTTTTAATAAAAATTTTTTTGTAGATTCTCAAACGTCAATTGAGAAACATATATATTTTTTACACAGTAAAATAGGTTAATTAAGAATACTTGAAACTTAAACTTGATACCAACATAAATGTACGAAATACATACTCCTACCTGAAGGTCGGGTACACTTCCTGGTAGTTCCGCCTCATCAGCCAATGATAATGCAGGATTTTCAATCCCAGATGACTTTTTCTTGCTTTTATTCTTTTTTTTCTGAGGCACCTGCGAAGGACCGGCCTCCATCGCTGTAGAATCTCCTTGGCCTTGCCAAGCATCTAAAACAAAAGCATTAGAATGGTTACAACTAGACTGAGAGAGTAGTACTCAAATATATGGACACAATGTAAATTGACTTTTATGGCTACCGCAATGTCAGCAAAATTATGTCAAATGCTACAAGAATTGTACTGTATTATAATGATATTATGGATTACTATAAACACAAGTTACAATTATACAAACAGCATGAACTTAAGAGGCATATTGGACCAACAGGAATATGGTATTAAAAATTGTAGTCTTTCATTTCTTTTGAGTACAAATTTACAAAACAATCTACAGATACACTTTCAATCAAATTATTTCAATCCCAAATGATGCAGCACATTTTTAATACCAGTGGTCACGGTTTCAGACCAACTAAAAGTTAAAGCAGCATAATAAAAAAAATGGCAAGTAGAAAATTTATTTATAAAGACAGGAAAATATAAATGCCAATATAAAAATAGACTTTTCTACAATTCTAATATTTATATTTCAAATATCCTCAAATAAAACCTATAGCTGATACAGATCGTATGAAAATAACAAAAAAATCCATATCATCGTTATATCATCCATCTAAACTCTTAAAAATAGCACTTGATAATGTCATTCATTTCGATTCTCTTCAAACCAAAATATTAAGAATTCTTAGCCTTGCTTTGAGTTATATTATAAAATGACCCAACCTTGTTTCCCAGCTGATGTCGGTCTTTCTATGAGTTCTTCAACTGTAGTAACAGAAGCTGACTGGATATCTGGAGAAACTTCATTTTTCTTTTTCTTTTTTTGCTTCGGACTGTCTGTACCATGTGGCTGAAAGAGACATGGAACTTTAATTAAACGATAACATCTTTAACACAAAAGCCCTCAATCAAGTATGTCAAAAACAAATCAAATATTGGAATAAATTCAAACTTAACCATATTTAACATTTTGAATATTGATGCTAGGAACAATATAGAATATATTCTTTACAAAAACTATTATTTTGAGCATCTTAAAAAAGCCTTCACTTAAATCCTGATAACTATAGAAAACTTCAAGAGTTGTTGAAATGCATTGTTTTTTATTAGTGAAGTAGTTCAGGAACTGTTAAATTAAAACAATGACTAAATTTGAATAAAGGTTCCAGTGAAAAACAGCCATGTTACTATGTCTTAAATTTTGGGATGAATTTTTTGTTGCGCACCTTTTGTTTGGACTTTGATGGTTCTTCGGCCCCGGAGTCAGTATTTAGTATATCATGCAGTGGAACTAAATAAAATGGTTGAATATTAATATTTTAAATAACTAAACAACAACATTTACTGAAGCTTATTTCAACCTGAGTCATTTCGGATAAGATAGAAAAAGTAACAAAATTAAAAATGAAAAACTGCAAACTAGGTAAGAAATATTCTTATTAAGGAAGTGAAAGCTTTGGTATAATAAGAAACTTTAGAAATATTTATCGTAGTTTTAAGGACTGAAATAGGTGATTGAGGTAGATATACGCTTTACTGCTTTTGGCAACAATTGGAACGAAAATAAAAATATTACTTACCATTTTCTTGACTTGGTTCCACCTTTTTTGTTTTCTTCTTTTTTGGTTTTACCATCTCCATGATGGAATATTAAGGAGAAGGGTTTGTTAAGGTGTGTTAAATATTTTTCGGTTTTGTAATGGCATAAAACAACTTTATAATAGTACTGTAGTAATAACAGAATTATTGATTATTTCAGTTCAAGTTGTTTACTGGTTTATGTCTCTGGTCATAAAAAAATAAAAAAAACTAGACTACAGTATATCTGTATACTTCAGTACTGCAATACAGAACAGTCTGACAGTACCGGTACGGTGACATTACTGCATTACGGCACCGTGTACTGATGTATCTGTACGGTACCGGTACCGTACGGTACCTATATAATATTACGGTAACGGCAAGCGGCACGTACCCGTATAATGACTATAGCTACCGTGGTGTCAACGCAGTACTGCTGTGCCGATCGTTATGTCTACTACCGGTACCGGTACGGCTGTACAGTACGCAAAACTCAAATAAATGAAAGATTCCACATTTCGTGCACAGCCTGGGGAGTTCGCGTACCCAGCAACTACCGTAGATGTGAACCGGTATATATGGGCTTTGATGTGAACCACTCCGCTGTATGGCGTCATCTGGTGTGGGATAGGATTCACATATTTATGATAGCGCAGTGGTTCCCAATCCTTCTACCATGGCGGACCGGTAAAATTGATAAAACGTACTCGCAGACCGGCAAAAATTGAAATGAGTGGAACAGAAAATAATAACATATATTTGCGTAATGTCGGTAGATCACTATGCTTTTAGAAAAGAGGATTGCAAACGAGGCACCAAAAAAGAGTTTTGCAACACGTAGCTCTGCAGCGGCTCACAGCCGATTAATTGTTTCGTTTTAATTAAAGCTAGGAGTAACTGGTTGAAAATTCGGACAACAGTTTGCGAGCTCAAGAATGAACAAGAGAGCTATGCTCAAATATATGGACACGTAGCGCCACCCAATGACAATAATTTTGAAGATCTCACCGGCCCATGCTTTTGTTGCGCGTCTCGTGATCACCTGCAGGGTCGCAACAAGTTCATATCTCGCTGGATGTCAAAGTGAAGGTCTGGAATATTATAGGCCACTGTTCTTGAGTGTTTTCTGGTTTAAACAGAGAAATATTTATAACCTTTTATTTGGATGGTAATATTAATCAAGAAAAACATGCAGAACGGAAAAAGGACGCATGCTGGTTTTCAGGTTTCTGAATCTTGCGAGATTTGACGAAGCGCTTTCGCGATGAATCGGAACCAAAAAAGCGAAAAATTTGGTTACTCGGTGCTAAAATGTCGCCGGGCCATCATTCCGCAATTATCAAATAGTATTATGACGACGGAAGAGAAATTGCGTTATGAACCAACGTAACTTCGTTTTTTCGGCTTCGGTAAAGCGATTGAGACGGTAGAAAAACAACAAAATGAAATTTCTCGCGGACCGACATCGGTACGCGGACCGGCGGTTGGAAACCACTGTGACAGGGGATTATCTCCCAAGAGAGTTGGGCCTACGAATCCACTCACGGTAATCAGAGATGAGGTGGCGAGCGTATTCATAACTCTTAGCACAGCTGATAATAAATTTATCCCTGAGAAAGGAAACCCGATTAGACGGTCTAATCATATGGCGTCGGGTGCGGCCAGCGCTTACCTGAACCCCGCCACAGCGGTAGGGAAGTTCAACGAAAATGATGTCGTGATTTTGTACGTACATTATCATATGATACCTTCCATTCCGATGCACTGCACAGGGTCCATTCTTCTAGACCAGATCCTTCGACAAAGTGTGAAATTCGACCATAATGGAATACAAGCTCAGAATAAAACGCCGACATTAGAAATATCCAAGGCGCAGGAGTCATAACACCATATTATTTAGTTCTGGTATACACCAAGATATTTTAGATCATTCACTTTCAAAAAAGAACCAATGCAACAAAACAAGTCACGAAAAGTGGGCAGATTGATTGAATTGATAATTCAAATAAAAGAACATAAAACACAATGTTGTGTCATTAATTGTCGTTGGCCATGTAACGATATACCTAACGCCTGTTTTATTGGATCTCCGTTCTAAGAGACCCTTACTTTCAGCGGTTCTGTCGAAGATTAAAAGAATCAAAAAAATATTGCTGAGAGCGTTATTAACGCACATTCTGAAAGAATTAGTATCTTTCTACTTGAGATGGTCGAATTAATATTTAACCAGTTTTATTTCGAGACATTCATCACGTTGCCGCGGTTCAATAAACTAATCGACAGTGAAAAGATTTCAATGTTATCCCTGGAATACCAAACAATTGTTGACGTAATATTTATTTTATCTAATCTTAATATAAGCTAGTTCTGTTACGTTCGCAAGTAGTGCTAAAGTATTATTTAATCTAATTCTAAAACAAAGCAGTGCTAATAATACGCTGGGAAGTAGCACTGAAAAGGGTTTCTGCAGCCATTTTGTTATTCACCAAAACCAATCTATGGGACATGCTTCGAAATGAGACTGTTTTACATTTGTATAGAAATTAGAATCCTTGCTTAGTTACACTCGTTGAAACTAAAGTAGCTTTAATTATTGAATATATTTTTAACTAACGATGTCCAAGTCGAGACCCGATGCATATGTGACTTACGAAAATGCTGGTGCCAAGTTTGCAATACAAAATAGACCGTTGCCTGAGCCAGGAGAAATCTATGACAACGAAGACATAGGTATGAGTTATAAAAAAATTTAAAGTGCATTGAAGGCAATAAATGAATGAAAATGTATTGACTAGGATTACAAATTCATATCTATTGCGAGTGGCCCTAACAATGTAGAATTTTATAAAGTGAGTAAGATTTTGATTTGATGAAACATAACAAGAAGGTGGCAATCGCCCGTAGTGGACCTATTGGTCGTTTTGCTGCATGTCGATGACTAGCACTCTTAGATATAGTACTATGTTTTGTAAAGAGTCATCGAACTACGAAGACGTTGTTACAGTTCAAACCAAGCCACCGCGTGAAGAGGCAGTTAAAGCCAAACCAAGATTATCAAAAAGAATGCTGGCGATTCTTGTGGTGTTTGCATTATTGTTCTTAGCTGTGGTATGCTCCCTCGCCCTAGCGGCAAAGGTAACCATGAATATGATATAAATACATAAATTCCTGAAAAAAAACTGTACAAAAAGTAATGTTATTTGTTTTGTATTTTAGGCTGTTACAGAGCTTGAAGAAACGAAATCAGGTGAGATCAGCGTTTCTCAATATAATCCTATAAGATCGACAAAGTAACATTGCAGTTAAGTTTGTCAAAGGATGAACCTTTACGCACCAATATGAAATGTATGTAAAGCTCACAAATGATACAAAATGTTTTCATCTTTCTAATGATGCATATTCTTTTTATTTACAGACATCGTTTCTTTAAAAATGGCCAATACTCAACTTGAAGAAGCCTTTCAGCAAACGGCACAGGATCTGTCTGACGCCGATTCTCATCTTCAAAATGACATTCAAGTAAGGTCACAAAATTTTTCTCGTCAAGTCAACACTTTAAATGTAAAAGTAAATACCCTAGAAGAGGCGTCAGATAGGCTTGCCATTGATATACAAGACAACGAGCAAGATATCGCCTATCTGTCGAATGACGTTAACCGTGCTTTGTCTGATCTTGCAAGTTTGTCAGCTGAAGTGGACATGGAGTCGTTGAAGGTAGAATCGTCGATCAAACAAATAGAACTTGATATACAACAGAACGAACAAAATATCACACACTTATCAAACCACATCGACGGTGTTTCGGCTGATCTTTCAAGGTTGTCAGCTGCAGTCGACATGGAGTCGTTGAAGGTAGAATCGTCAATGAGACAGCTAGAACTTGATATACAGGAAGTTAACAACTCTGTGCGGATTGTGGACAGGAAGATTGTATCACGAGGTATGTACATATAGTGAAAGCGTGACTGTCAAACAAAGCTGCACTAGATACAGATTCGGTTTGACGATGCTGGATGAGGTTCTCTTGTTCGGTACAGAAAATTAAATGATTTATTCATTCAGAATATTCTCTCAAATAGATTGATAACTAATAAATCATGCAGTGTCTGAAACAGTGGTTTTCAAACTTTTGAAGCCGCGCCCCCTCTTTTTAGAATTTATCAAGTCTCGCGCTCCACCTTAAAAATAACTACTAACTGTAAGCTACAAATAACAGATAGTGGGGGGAAAGTAATATAACAGCTAATTAAAATAACAACAAGCACAACAGCTCTCTGCAATCTCTAAACAATAAAGAAATGCAAATATCGAAAATAAGGTGGGCAAAATCAAATCTAACCAATATATATATATTTATTTTTAATCACGCCTCGCAAAAAATTGACGTCCCCTTTGTGGGGCGCGCCCAACCGTTTAAAAACCACTGATCTAATATATCTTACAAAAACAACAAAACACAAAACAAGGGAACTCTCTCCATACCTACGCGAAGAGGCGTTCAGTTGGTAGTTCCGAAAATGGAGTCGAATTTTCAAAAGTCAAGTATATATCGAAGTCATGATATTTGGAGTGGGAAGGTGTTGTTATTCCTGAGTCGGGATGCAAGTATTTTTTAAAACGAAGCGGATATTTTTCAATGTGTGGTAGACGTGAGTTGGTCTCGTTTAAAAACCCATCTGGCTATACTGCCATGCTTACAACAGTACAAAATAGTTTCCGCACTCTTTTTACCTGATCAATTTTTATCGGCTGCAAACGCTCAGTATACATACAGACCTCATGTACTATTGTTAAGTAGTGTTATCGCTAAATACACTTGGTTTCAAGCGCTTGATCTTAATCAAAATACCTTCTGACACATATATATGTAATGGAGACTTGAATCAAGTGAATTTATTTTATGCAAAGCAGAAATGAATATGAATGTCGCGAAATGATTAATTCTACTATTTTTTTGATTCTAGATATACGCCTTTTCGATTTCTCCAAGGGTACTGTCGAAGTATTCAAAAATGGAACATGGGGAACAATCTGTGACGATGGCTGGGATCTCAACGACGCACACGTGATATGTCGCATGCTGGGGTTTAATATAGCTATTGCAGCACCTATGTCCGCATATTACGGACAAGGAACGGGGCCGATTTTTATGGACAATGTGGATTGCACTGGGATGGAATCCAATATATGGTCATGCCCGCATATTGATGAATATCACGAAAATTGCAATCATTACGAGGATGCCGGTGTTGAATGTGTTTGAGAATGCATCGGCGCTAAACTTTACATATATACTAAAATAGGAACATCACAGTTAGCGTTAAGTCATTCCCGCACAATTAACTGAATATCTGAGCATTGATTTATTTAGATATATATATATAATTAAAATCTCCGATTTTTTGCACCATATATATATTAATGCCTCCACTTCAGAGCTTTATTCAAGCACGCACTGATATTTAGCAGCGATTATTTTTAGAAGGCCCGATCTATGCAATATCAAACATTGATAATTTCTATACAAAAATTGTTCAAAATATTTATTACTGATTTTTTAATTGCTGAACTTCTTATTTGATCATTGTTAAAATCAACATGGTTCACCCCAACAAAACTCAAATTATGTTGATACTCAGTATATTCTATTGAATTTATATACAACTGATGGCGCTCCAGAAGTATGTGTAGCAATATGGAGGTTAATAATTTTGTTCGCCTACCTCGCATCAAGTTGTATAAAGGGACTGAAACCTATGACCAGGGGGTATATTCACTAACACAGACAGTCCTCGAACTTGTAATAGAACTATAGAATAAGGAAAATTGGAATAAAATTATGCCCTAACCCTAACCTGGTACACATACTATGGGAGTACCCAACTGATCAGTATTGGCTTCAGCAATGCAAAGTTTACTTTTAAGATAAAGCGTTTAAATTCATATTCGACTATAACCGATTTCCCCCTATTTTGCAAGATCCGGAACAAATTATGACGACAATGGATGTTGTATTATTATTACGTCATAACTTGTTGCTTTTCACGTTTACTAGATTTGTGATTATTGCGACGTAATTATTGCGTATGACCCATTAGGACTTTAATACAAAATGTCTCATCCAATCTTGCAAGTGTTGTAGCGGAAACTAGAAGAATGTAAATGACGTCATGAAAACATATTTATTTCACCCATTCATGCCCTCTTACATTCTGAAAGCAGCACATTGATGTTTTTGTAACCTCTCTATAATACTGCAATATGAACCTTCAAAAATAATATTGCACATGATTATCAGGCATCCGCAGGCGGGAGAATGTGCGTACATTGAAAAAAAAAATGACCAAACATTTATTTCAGTCATGAAAATTAGCATGGTGGTATGGTGCGGATAATTTAAAATTTATAATTAAACTGTAATGAAAGAATATGACATAATGCAAAAATTATTAATAAATCTCATTAGTGAATTCTCGATTTGCAATATTCTAGTTTAAACTCAGAGTCCCGGTGAAAGGTATATATATATTGAGAAGCATTGAAGCTTTCAGCCATTTGTCAGTGACATTCGTATTTTCGTTTTGTATTCAAGTTTGCTCGAAGCATTAAGGGTCTATATTTTAATTGCTCGAAGTGAGATCAACTAAGAGTAGAAAATATAATATTCAGAGAGTCATATATATTTTATCTCCTTTGAATTAAGTCAATTAGGTTTGAAACAATGTTGGCACACAATTGTGTCTGTTATTAGATACAGTTTATAACTAATATATATAATAATAATGGCCACGTCTTGTACCGATTATACAACGAATCAATATGCGACTGCTGCATTTAGAATGCATGGAAGGTTCTCTTCTCCAGAGGAAATTTATGACAACGAAGTTCCGGGTACGTACCCAGTACTAGAACATCGTTTGGGTATAGTACAATGAATTGGAAGCTTGATTTTACTGTATTACAGTTGTTACTTGCACAAAGTACGATTTGCCGACTAGCCTATATTATAAATCCTATCCTAGTCTACAGCTCTTAATCCAGAAAAAAAACAACTTTTGACCACGAAAAGTTCTGCGTTTTTTGTTACTGTTGAAACTTTTGAGTCAACTTCCGCTTATTTTACAATTACTTTTGTACTTTTATAATTATAAATCTATGAATTGACTACTTTATCAGATTCAAATTATGAGAATTGTGACTTTCAAGTCCAAACCCGGCCTTCATCTGCGATAGCAGTAAAATCAA
The DNA here is from genome assembly GCF_964204865.1 of Styela clava. Classification (NCBI taxonomy): domain Eukaryota; kingdom Metazoa; phylum Chordata; class Ascidiacea; order Stolidobranchia; family Styelidae; genus Styela; species Styela clava. The sequence goes on from NC_135264.1 coordinate 14,061,459, forward strand.
AACGCAAAGTTTGCAGTAAAATTCTCATATTTTCTGGAATGTTGTTTTCTTTGTTGTTGGCTGCTGTTGGATGCTTCATCTTTTTCGAAATACAGGTAAAACGGTTATTTCTGAAAAATGTTCCCGAATCTTTTATCGCAGGGCACTTTATTTCAGATCTATATGTATATAACAAGATTTAAGAATATATTTTAAATTGTCTTAAACGCAGTAAGACTGAAAAGACCGAAATCGGGATCAGTTTTCATTATTTATTTCAAATATTCCGGTGAGCTGCATGGGATTCGTTTATTTTGTGTGCCCTGACGCCATCCGGATTTGCCACTAGTTTTGTCTTACGATGAAACTTCGATATCTTTTTCAGGCCACCAAAGAGATTGAGGATGCTAAAACACGTAAGATTACTGATCCTAATCCTAATTTTTTGTTGCCTGTTTTCATGCTTTCAGGAAGGTTGTTTACGCTCAAAAACATGAAAAAAATATGAATATATTCTAATAAATATCTTTCTATATATGTATCATATATATATCAATTATATAGGGTGTCCATAAAGTCTTAAACATTTTTAAAATAGCAAAGTGTATTTATCGATGCATATATTATTTTGTCCCTCACATAGCCTATGTATTGAATGGTTTAAAAACACTTTAACAATCACTGATTGAAAAACAACAAATCATGTTAGGATATATATAAATAGTATATATTGATAACTGACTCCGTAACAACATAACAAAATTGAAATTGTAATGGACACCCTGTATTATTGATAAACAAAATGGTATCGCAGTCTAAAACTTCGCGCTGATTAATAATTACGGCCCCAAGATACAGCACATATGTGGAAGCAGCAATGACACTTTTTGTGAAAAAAACTATGATTTTGTTTTCAGATTTATCTCTTCTGGAAGATGCGATAGAACAAACAGCACATAATCTGACTGTCGCCGATTCTCAACAATTCAAAGCATTTCAGAAAGTTTCACTGAATCTCTCTCGAGAGATTGATTTATTAGATAACGCGATGCAGTCCTTGGAATCCGAAACAGATATGCGAGATGCTGCTTTACTTGAGAATAAGCAAGCGGTGCACTCCTTGAAATCTGGAACAGATATGCGAGATGCTGCCATACTTAAGAATAAGCAAAATCTCAACAATATAGCAAAAGACATGAAACAGTCATTTTCAGATATCGCCAGTGTGAACGATTCCTTCCATATGCTTGAAAAATTGATGTACACATATCACGGTAATATATGGAGGTTATCTCGGTTTTTTGCTATGCGTTTACATTTTTTTATTTTATATTATCGAGACCCCCCTCCCTAAATTCTTAGATATAACACACTTTTCTTGGTATTTCAGGTGTACGTCTGTTTGGTTCTGGGCATCCGAATCGCGGTACTGTGGAACTTTTGAAAAACGGAATAAGGGGAACAATCTGTGACGATGACTGGGATATCAACGACGCACATGTGATATGTCGAATGCTGGGATTTGATAACGCAATTGCAGCACCTATGTTCGCATACTACGGACAAGGGACAGGTCCGATTTACATGGACGATGTCCGATGCAATGGAACAGAATCCAGTATATGGTCATGCCCGCATTTTGATGAATATCACGAAAATTGCAATCATCACGAGGATGCCGGTGTTGAATGCCTTTGAAAATGCCAACTTCACATGATAAAATGGTGATCAGGGGTTGGTTTTATGGGTTGCCTTTTTTTGAAACGTAAAAAAAGCATTTTTCTGTATTGTGCTTAAAAATTTTCCATAACTTAAACTCTTTTATGCCCTAAAGATTCTTAAAACCCACGTCTTCCGGGCTCCGGTCGGACTTGTTATCTGTTATGGAATACGGTCTCACTTGGCAATTAGAAATTCTAGAATCCCACAATTTGAAAATTCTTGGCTCCACCCCTATTAGTGTTGCACTACTGCATTCCCGTCCAATTAACTGAATATCCAAGCATCCAACAATTAAGGTATGATCGACAGCTTCAATTTTTATGCTACGTTCGATGCCTTTAAGCACCCAATGCGGCATCAGGACTTCTATATTTATTTAATATTTTTATTTACTAATTTGTTATAAATATTTATTATAGAATATTCTTTATTTAATTTTACGTTTTTCATTACTCCACAATTTCTTACTTGATTAGCCTCTAATGCAAGATTTACATTTAAGATAAAGCGTTTGAATTCATATTCGACTATAACGGAGTTTACCATATTTCGCAAGATCAGAAAACAAATTGTGACGACAATGAATGTTGTATTATTATTACGTCATAACTTGTTGCTTTTCACATTGACTAGATTTGTGATAATTGCGAAATAATGCGACTTTTCCATAATTGCTTCATTGTTTCACTGTCTTTGAGCTTGTTATTTGTTCTTGCATTTCAGAGTGTTTCTCGTTTATCCCCGTTTAATAATAACAAGCAATGCTCAAATATATGAACACGGAAGTAGCGCATCGGTACCGGCACGGTAATCCCTAAAATCACCGAATTGAATGAAAATATCGACGGAAAACGAATACGCAGATGGTAGAACATTATGGAATTTTTTTTCCAAAAACAAGACTAACAATCATTTAGAAAAATGTTCAATAAAAGACACACAAGACGTCACAATTGACCTGTTAAGACCTAACAGTACAATCAACTATAAATATAAAATGCCTTGTAAGTGTTATCGTGAAAACTATAGAAAAATGCAATGGCGTCAGGGAAAACTGTTTATTCGACTTTTTCACGCCTCTTATATTTTAAAGCAGTGATTTTCAAACAGCGGGGCACAAGGAGGCAGTAGACAATTTTTATTGGGGTGTGAAGCTAGGTGACCGTACATTTGAACCCATGTGTGTATATCCGCAAGTTCAATCTATATGCGGGTGCTAAAACCCATGGGTTGGGGTTAGTATGGTAAGTGGGTTCAAATGTACGGGAACCGTGAAGCTAATCAAAAACAAAAATATTCGTTAGATTTGATCTTGCTCGCCATATTTTGGATTTTTGCTTTCTTTATAAATTAGAAATTGCGGTTTCATTCACGTACTTTCAACGTGTGTATTGAATAAAACATATTTCAATTTTTCATTTTTCAGGTGGGGTGCAAGACTTGATAAATTATAAAAAGAAAGGCTTAAGTTTGAGAACCAATATTCTGAAGAAACATGGTGTTGATATCGTCTCAACTTGGCTATAATACTGCAGTTAAAAAATACGTCATAAAATTATCTTTGTATATGGTTCTTACTTATTTCCACTTGTGGAAGTGTAGGCGTGCACAAGTTTTTTGAGCACCATTTTCCGCTTTGTATAGTGTGTATGATGGTAACGTACAGATAATTTAAAGTCAATAATAAAAATATAGTGGGTTGTTTGGAATAATAAATAAACTTTGTTTAGGAATTGCAATTTTGGAATACGTTAGAATTAGAATGTCAGTATATGAGATACATTTCAACAAATACCCATTTGTTGTAAGATTTGTCTATTTTGTTATTTCTTATATTTTTTTTTTATATAAATTTAAAAGTGGAAAAATACCGTCTAATGAGCCTGGGCAATCGCTGTATCGGCCTATCGTTGTGACAGTCATGCTAGGCAATAACGAGGACGTCATGAACATTTTATTTCTGTTTCGTTAAAAAACATCTGCGTAGAATAGAATCCAACAAAGCGGCGGTTATTGAATTAGCTTTGACATTTTGGAGGAAAGCAAAACCTCCAAGTACAGCCAGACACCAATCTGGTCAAAACCGGTTGGAACGTGAACTAAAAGTTTTAAACTAACGGGGTCAGTTGGATCCTTCCTAGATTGCCGCTACGATAATATGGTTCCGTAAACTAGAAACCGGTGTGGACTAGCCAAATTATTTTACCCAAAGTTTTATTTTAGAAGTATGAGAACACAAACAGTTATTGAAAAATTATTTAATAAGAAGTAGTGCTAGCGATGGCAAGGATTTCTGCTGTAACCTCCTATTAATCCTATGAAGCAATTCTTTCGACACGTTTTAACAAAAAAATGTTTTGCATTTGTATATAAAGTTACACTGAATTAAACTACCTAGCTTACTTACTGAATATAAGTTTGAAATCATCGATGTCGTGCTCGATAGAAAATGCGTACGTGACCTGCGAGAATCCCTCGTTTAGAAGACAAGATAACGCGTTGCCCGAGCCAGATCCAGAAAACATTTATGGCAACGTAGATCCATGTATGTATTAATCGGGGCTCTGCAGAAGTATATATGTGTACTTTGAATGATCGAGTAACGGGTGAAAGGGTGGCGCGAAAAACCAATACTAGTTAACGAGCACAACACCCGTGATTAAGTCTTAAAGTGATTAAAACAGGCAACACATCAGCTTCTGTAAGCAACAACTAATAATTACCACCAATGCAAAGTGCTCTTGCGTACATCAATTCCATCATTTTTCCAAATATGGTTCACGCAGCTGTCTGCGCATTGGGTCACCAACCAACTCTCATTTTTCCATAGATCCACAAAACAACGATCCCGTGGTCACAATTCAAGGTGCGCCATCGTTGACAACAAGGAAAAAACAAGGAATTTCAAAACGAATTCTTGTGCTTGTCGGGATGTTTGCGTTGTTACTGATATTAGCGATAGGCTCTCTTGTTCTAGCAATACAGGTAACTTAACATTATTGGGCGCTTCAGAAATATGTGTACCAATATGGTGGTAACTAATTTTGTTCTCTCACTTTACATCAAGTTGTGTAAAGGAACTGAAACCTGTGGGCAGTGGATATATTCAATTGGCTAACACGAACAGTACCCGAACTCGTAATAGAACTAAAATATGAAAAATCTGAATAAAATTACGGCCTAACTTGGTACACATACTACGGGAGTACCCAGTATTGGACAGGACGTGTATCTATAAATTGTTTTGCTTAATTGATTACTCACAAATCCGCAAGAACATTTCGATTTTAAATTGGTAAAATGTACTAAAACGTTGCCGACCACTGGTCTGTAAAATACTCATAGCAAAAAGATGAGGAATTTGCAAGTTTCAAATAACTAGAATAATACCTAAGATATGCATTCCATGTTTTCTTTTCTAATTACAATGCTTATCTTCTGTTCCAGGCGATCACAAAGCTTGAAGAAGCAAAATCAGGTTATTAGAGAGATTCTTCTTCTTGAAGTAGAACCGACTTTACATTGACAGTACTATGATAGGTTTTTATTCGCCACCAATGCAAAGTCAGTGTGGAGTAGGGCTTGGCATTTCAAATCAAATAGTAATGAATTCAAATCGATTGAGTCGAAAATTTCGTATCGCCGCCGTCTTATTTTTTCTGTTTGCCATTAGTCGAGGTAATGTTGTTGAGGAAACCCATTACCAAAAAAGGTCACATACAATTACATATCTCCAGTATATATATCAAGTATTCGAGATTTGATTCGAAAAATATTCGATTTGATTGTGAATCATCAAGTATTCGAAATTGTGTGGAGAAATTGCTATTACCCCAAACTCATGCTAAATGTGGGTTGGGGTCACATCATTGACTCAACAGGAGTTGGTCTCGAGTCACCATTAATTAAATCCACGAGTTATGTGAATGACTTGGACTCAACTTGCCCCAATGAAATTCAACGAAGTGTTTGACTCGATCTGCTGACTCTCACAACGCGTGACCTGATTTGGCTCATGACTCGGATTTATGGGATTCTCCCACAACTCGCTAAATATGCAGAAAATCATAATAATTCGTTCTATTTTAGATATTGCCTTCTTGAAAATAGTCGACTCTCAACACAACGACGACCTTCAGAAAACAGCTCTGAACTTTTCTAACGAAATTGATGCATTGGCCGCCGCTAAACAAAAATTGAAGGAGACTGCTCAAAATTTTTCCCGTGAATTTGACGCCTTGGCCACTGCTGACCAAAGATTACAGGAGAGAGTTCAAAACTTTTCTAAGGAAATTGACGCATTGGCCGCCACTGATCAAAAATTTCAGAAAACAGCTCAAAACCTCTCCCAAGAAATCGAATTACTGCATGACGCCAATTCCGACCTGAAAGAAGACTTGCAAAAAACTGTTAATAACCTGACCTTAGCCGATTCTAAGTTAGAAAAGTCAATACAAGAAGATGTGAAGAATATATCTGATATCAACCAGCTTGAAGACAGTGTCCGAAACCTCAATAAATCTCTAGGCGGTTTGAAGAAAGCGGTGAACATAAATGGTAAGGTTGATTTATAAAAATGGTGACAAAAAGTACTAATACCTAAATCTTTATATCAGAATTGAATTGGCGATGAGGCGCATTGTGTAATAGGCACACCTTTGATTCCTCTGCGTGGGCTCGCAGGTTCAAATCTTGGTGGGGGGGATAGTTATGTGCGTTAGAATTGCTGGACTCCTCGCCTTGGTAGGGTGATTCGCGTAACCGTTGGTCTGTCACAGCTTCCTCCACCATCAAGTATATGTACTTGAAACAATACCTGGCTAACTAATTCCATACCGGAAGAGAGGACTTGGTTCACCATATGATAAATCCGTATTATAGGCTTTCCCCTCTCCCCGGATAAAAATGTAAATGCCCTATTCGAACCATATATATTAATATTTATTTAACTTTCATTCTATTTTTTACAGTTGTGCGTCTTTTTGGTTCTTCGTCTAAAAATATCGGGACTGTTGGAATCTTCAAATATGGAGAGTGGGGAACAGTCTGTGACGACAGTTGGGATATCAACGACGCAAATGTAATATGCCGCATGCTGGGGTTTAATCGTGCAACTGCAGCGCCGGGGGCAGCGAAGTACGGACAAGGGACTGGGTCGATTTTTATGGACGATGTCAATTGCATTGGAACAGAAGACAATATATGGTCATGCCCACATATTGATGAAAGCAGAGAAAATTGCGCACACAGCGAGGATGCCGGCGTAGCATGCGTTTGAAAAAAACGTACTTTGATGATCGACTCGGAACAAACAATGTGAAACGAACAAAAATATTTCTAACTCGAAATTCAAACTATATCTCGATCCAGAATATAATGCAGTTTTGTTCGATGTTTGCAATTTCTTTTTTTTTGTTAAGATATTTTAGGTAAAATTTGATTTTGATTTCTCATTCATAAAACAAATTGATCATATAACAAACCCTTGTCTTGTCCTTATTATGTCGGATATGTATAAAAATGTTTATTCATCTCAACAATTAGAAGTTATGATATATGGCACAATTACAAGTTGTTTTGACTTAAAACACAGTTAATCGACGTGTGCTCTTACGCTTTACTTCTTTTGGACACGTCAGTGTACATAACAATCGTTTCCATATTATGTTGTTGTTCTTGTTAGTATTCTTTTCTTTCGTCATGATGAAATCGCTTTTCTCTTCGAATACTGGACCAATTGCTTTGAAATTTTCAGTGGTTGAAGATTGATTTTTTTTGCCAGAAGGCTTTAATTTTTAATTATTTCAAAAACTTCTGTGGACTTCAAGAGATTCGTTTTTTTTTGTGTCAGAATAAAAAATGACGACACCTTGTGACGTGTCCATATATTTGAACACAGCTCTCTCGTTTCTCAGTATGATTCAATGTTAGACTCACTCCCTCATAGATGACGCTGCTCGATAACCATCACTTATCGCGATTTATCGCGTCTCCCTTCACCCTGAAATGCATTGTTTTCTGTTTCCTAACTATGTTTGTCCAATGTGTACTTTCGGCATGCACTGACTGGCTCAGGGCCGTATTTCCAATTAGGAAAGGTAGGCTGAAACCCGGGGGCCTGGACATTCAATTTTGAGTTATTATATATTTTAAAGTCGTTTTTGAATTGTGAAGGATTAAATCATAAAACCAGTTTAAAATTTTATAAAACAGATATTTGTTTGGGTTTTCAATAAAGTCATCAAGTCAACCTGACCCTTTCTCCTAGGAATATTGACAAACATTTGGCGCCTTAATCGCAGTTTGGTCAACGTGGCAAACAACAATTACGACACAATTCACAACATCAATTGTTGTCCAAATTAGTTTTTTAATCTTGCGAAATATGAAAAGTTTTTTAAAGTCGAATATGAATTCAAACGCTTAATTTTTAACTGAAACTTTGCATTGATGAGTGTTTTTAAGTTCAATAAAATATACTGAGTAACAACATACTTTGAGTTTGGAGGGGGGGGGGTAATTTCATTTTAACAATAATCGAATAAAAAGTTGTAAAATAAATAAAAATGTGAGGCTAAATAAAAAAAACTTACTGGCAAATATTTTGAAGCTTTACAATGTTCGATATTGCATAGATAGGATCTACTAAAAATATCGCTGCTTGAGTATCAGTGGGTTCTTGCATAGTTAAAGTGAAAGCATTAAAACGTAGCATAGAAATCAAGACTTTAGTTACTGTATATCTAAATTGTTTGATGCTTGGATATTCAGTTAATTGGACGGATAAACGCTGACCGTAACGCACCCCTACCGGGTGCCAGGAATTTTCAAAGGGTGGTGTTGTGAAATTTCTAATTACCTAGTTCGACCGTAACAGGTAGCGGGTCCGATTGGAGGCTGGAGCCTGGAGAACCTGAGTTTCAGTAGCTTTGAGGATCCAAAAAGCGTTTTTAAGCTACGAACAATGGCTTTGTATGATACAGAAAATTGCTTAGCGTACAATGGATTTTCAAAGGCATTCAACGCCTGCATCCCTGCTATGTCCGCAATTTTCATTATGTTCATCAATATGCGGGCATGACCATATATTGTCTTCTGTTCCAACGCAATCGACATTGTCCATAAAAACTGGCCCCGTTCCTTCTCCGTAGTATGCTTTGGTGCGTGATGCTGTAGCGATAGAAAATCCCAGCATTTTACATATCACATGTGCGTCGTTGATATCCCAGTCATCGTCACAGATTGTTCCCCATATCCCATTTTTGAATAGTTCAACAGTACCCTTGGATAAATCATCAAGACGTATATCTAGGAACCAAAGAAAAACGCAGTATGAATTATTTCACGACACACTAGCTCAGCTCAACGTCGCTGTTTCTGCTTGGTATACGCTCGTATAAGCGAAGTTTATTCAACTTGATTAAAAAAAACTCTGCTAGAATATATATATGTGTCTGTATATTTTTTTATCCGTGCGTGGGGGCTTTGTCAGAATAAATAATGCCATAACAATTTACCACTATTTTAAGGCGGACAGTAGAATTGACAGATTTTCAAACGAGACAACTCTTCCCTACGAGCCATTGGAATATCCGACCCCGCGATAACCCAATTTTCGACTGTATACTCAATTTTAAAAATTGACGGAACACTTCAGTCAAATAGTGTAGGAATAAGAAGAGGGAAGTCAGAGTTTTACTGCGTTTGCATACGATCAAAACACTTATATACATTGCAATTTAATTGCATGTACTGGTAGTGAGAACCCCTTAAATTTTACATATGGCTACCAACTACAATCGTTAAAACAAAATTGCAAACCTAATGCAGCCTCGTTTAATATTGACGCTGAATTAATATAAACTATAGTGTGCATACCTCGTGATACAATCTTCCTGTCCACGATTCGCACAGAATTTTTTACTTTTTGTATATCGCGCTGTTTTATAGATGATTCTACCTTCATTGACTCCATTTCCACTTCAGCTGTCAAACTTGGAAGATCAGACGAAACACGGCCCCTGTCATCTTTCTCGTTCTCTTGTATATCAATGTCACACATACCTGATGGCTCTTCGATGGAATTTATTCTATCATTCAAGCAGTTAATGTCACTCTGTAGCTGAGAATCAGTGTCAGACAGGTTCTGTGCCGTTTTATAAAAGGCTTCTTCAAGCTGAGAGTTCGCCATTTTTAAAGCAACGATGTCTGTAAATATAAAAAAAAATATGCACAATTGGAAAAACTGAAAGCAATCCACAAAATAATTTTATGTAGCCTAATTCACAATTTTTCATAGGTTTCATATTCGCGCGTTTACTCGTTGCTAAAACAGGTTAAATAAAGTTTCTAAAGCTTTCCTAGTTTATGGATAATCGAAATTAAAGACGACTTGTTTTGGAAGAGTATTTTCTTCTGCGGAGGGTTTCGTTCTTAGAATTTTATTTTTGACTCAGTTTAAGAAATTGTGAGAGGATTGAACATTTTCCAACGATCGACGCGCATTATCGCTGCTGCCCCATGACAAGAAAACATCATCCAGACTTTCGGTGGAACGCATATCACTAGAGTGACAGAATAACCCACGTGAGAAATTTTATTCAGATCGGTAGAGTCGTTTGTGGCCTGGGTGCTTCTGGACAACATACAGAACGTCTGATGTTTTCTAGTGTGAAGATACAAAATAATCAAGTATTTAACCAAGTAATCAGTTGGATTTCAGTAATCAGAAGTTTTGGATTTTTTTGTCCGCGTATTCGTTTACTCATCTCTTGTCAGAAGCAACTTATGTGTTATGTTGTTGAATGCATCGTGCTTAGCGTTGGAATACGCTCGCCAGCGCACCTCTGATTACCCTGCGTGGGTCCGCAGGTTCCAATCACTGAGTGGGGTTGGTAACGTGATATCCATATACAGCCAAAAATATCCATATAGCGCCAACTAAATATCCATATAGCGCCAACTAAATATCCATATAGCGCCAACTAAATATCCATATACAGCCAACTAATATCCGAATACAGCCATTTTGGTGATATCCATATACAGCCAACTAATATCCAAATACAGCCAATTAGATACACATATAATATAATAAGTGTGTTAGGGTAAGGGTTTTAAAAATAACTCTCAGAAACTCCAAAACGGCTTTTTGACGAAGTTACTTATATATGTGTAAAATATATGTAATAAATTATTGTGATATTAGCATCATTTAGTCTCTATTGTGACAAGTGAGTCTCTACATGTTATTTGTTCGAAGCGTACAATGTCAGCCTCTCGTGGTGCATGAATAGCCTACATACTACAGCTTGCAATCCATAATGCCCCAAGATAGAGCTCCACAACAGTTTATTGTGATAACATGCGAAATGTGTTGCTGCCAACGACGACATTGAAAATCTCTTATCAGTGAACTATTCTTTGGTTATTTTTATAACGAACTAGTCAAATTAAAGTTTGGTGCAAACTATCATTACAGTACGTTACATATTGATTATTCGAGAAAGCATCGCCAGATGATGTTTATAAGATGAGACCATCCATACTCGTTGACGCATTGAAGTAGTGTGCGTACGCCTACAGAAACTCCACGACGGCTATTGATGGAATATAAAAAATGACTTGCAACCAGCAGAAAGTAGATATAATAATGATATGAACATCATTCCATGATATAAACATCATTCACCGGTAAGCCTTTACATTTTGCCTGTGCAAAATAAGACATAAAGTCGCCAGTGCATAAGAGAAAGAAAAAATTAAAAATAAATGTTAAGCTATCAGTTAGTTAAATAATAAACGATTCAACTGAAAATGTCATTTATTATATGCAAAGACCAGAAAAATATGGAAATGTCATTGACAAGAGAATGAAACGGTAGTAATGCTGAAAAAGGGTATATATGGAACAATCCTAACCAATAAAAAGAATAGCAATTTAGATGCCGTAAAGCAGCGGTTCTTAATGTGATGAGATGCCTTTTGTAAAAACTCTCCGTGCATGCGACGCAGTAGTGAGAAAATATTTGAAAACGAAATGATAGAAACACTGAAAATCGAGTTCGGTTAGCTTTATTAGACGTGAGGACTTAACGATGTTATGATATATCTCTTAGATAAACCGTTTGTATCGTTTTCAGTACAAGCTGAATATTCGTTATTCAGGAAAATTCACAAAAATTTCAGTTTAATTGAACTTATCTTACAGTGAACTCGGAAAGTAACATTGTGGTTTGATTTTATCAGTAATTATTGATTACAGTTGTGTAATAGTTTATTTAAATACTCATACAGTCAGTAGAGTATGAATTGCGAATTGAATATTTGTGCGACGTAAAATTAAAATGACTTGTCAGTGCGCCGTGTCGCACCATTCGAAAACTCCTGCTGTAAAGAAATAGGACAATAATTTAAAGCATTAAAATGACACAACATTAGTCTACGAAATAAATGACGGCAAGATTTGATAATTACACAATTTAATTGTTAGCTTGTACTTGCAACTTGATTTCGAGAAAGTTATTTTCATTACATGTGAAAATATTAAATGTACAATCATACTGACTTATTAAGAACTAACTTGTCAATTATTGGAAAACACTGCCACTGCTCGGGTAACAGTTTTCGATTCAATTTAACATTCCTTAGAATGAATCTCCCATATTTTTTGAATTCTTTTGCATGTGCTTGGCTGGCTATTGTTACCGGCACCATGACATGGGCCATTTCATGCATAATCGTGTGAAAGATTACTGAAATATCAAGCTTATCCGGCTCCAAAATTAAAATTATGAATTTGTCCAGGTCGATTTTATATGTAACGCCTGTCGAAATTTTGGAGTTGTTGCCACTTAATTTGCTATATGTTTCGTTGGAAACACATCCAATTTTGTTGTCACCAGTGGGCAAGGCTGTATATGGAAATAGGTCACGGATGCTATTGTAGATTGACACTACCAACGGCGTGTCATGGTGGGATGATATGGCATCTTGCCAAGTTTTCAAATCCTCCATTTTTTTTGAATCTTCAACTGAATAACTACGACAATTCCGACATTTCCAGTTCTGGTTCCGGAATTCGTCAGTTTCGCATTTTTTATGAAACATTTTCTCACACACTGTGCACTCTAATGTTCCAGATCCATCACAAGGCATCCTGCAATGGCAAAATACTTTGCAAGTCCACCGAAGGGATGTTTTGGGTACTCGGGTAGAATGTATTTCAGGTTTAATGTGACTCCAAAAAACGTCGATATCATTTTGAATAAATGCCATTTCGAGCCCTTCATTAAATTTATTGCTATACGTCAGTAAACAGGGATCCACATTTTTGCAAATCGCTAGTGCGTTGGCTATAGCGAAATACCCACATTCATTTGCTCGCTGCTGTTGAACAGCCATCACTTCAATTGTGATGCTGTCACTATTGGTCCCACAGAGCTGACAAACTGCTGTTTGCACGATTTCAGGATAATTACTCGATAAAAGACTGTCATACACTGATGCATGATTTTTTCAGAAAACTGGTCCGAAATAGTTATCCAATGATTTTTTCTGATGTTTATTATTTGAACAAAGGTATTACAGGATTTTATCGGGAATCCTTCCACTGTCGATATTATTACATCCTTCAGTCCTGATAAATGACGATATTTTATTTTCATTAACGCCATTGCTGCATTTATAATTCTATCATTTAAAAATAATTTATCCCGTATAATTTGTTGGTCAATCAAATCCAAATGAAGACATTCCAACCAATGATTGCTAAGAAATGGATTTATTTCCAACAGAGAATCCTCTGGGGGTTTATCGAATTTTGTGCGGTCAAATCCGTTATCAATAAAATCTAATAAATGTTTTCCAATTGGTCTTTCTATTTGTTTAGTTTCACCCAAAAGACTATCTTTGTCTGTTGAGTACATTTTTGTGTTGTTTTCAAGTTCGTCATTTTCTTGCTCGGTTGTAGACACATCGAATACACTGTTTGTCTTCTCCCGTGAAAGTTGTTTTCCTACTGCAACGTTCAAATATACTTCGTTAAGTAGGTCATTTTTATTTTGTTTCAACGAAAAATCCTCCGTTGTGTTATCCATAGATTGTGTCAAATTTGCTTTATTCAGTCTACATACATTTTGTAATATTTTTTCCTCTTTGGCTTCAGTCGAAATTTTTTTTCCGTCACTTTGCAATTCTTGTTCAATTCCAGCCTGAGTTGATGTAATGTAATCACTTCTAAATGGGCATGTGTCATCTTTTTTTATTTTCGTTTTCGTTTTACTGCTTTCATATGTATCGACAGTCTGGAGATACCATCTACCCAGACTATCCACATGCAAATCACTATTGCTGTGTTTTTCCAAGCTGTTGGCCAATTTCATATTTATCAAATGATTATGGTTATCAATTATCGAACGGAACAGATAAATATGATTCACCGGCTCCATTTGATTTAAAAATCTATTATCCTTATTAAATATTGCATTTAATTGTTCCACAACTTGTGTATTAAGGAAACCATTCAGTTCCGGGACGAAGGTTATTCTACGTAGTATTTCTTTTTTCTTGGTTACATTTTTTTCGTGCAGTCTGTCATATAAACACATATAAAGAGATTTACCACTAACAGGGTGCACTCCTTCGGTATATTGCTCTTTTTGTGCACTTGTTTCAAAAATCCAAGGCATTGAGATGGAAAGACGTTTATCTTCGGCAGCTTTTATGTTTTCTTGAGTTGGCTCACATAGCATTCCATCGTGTGGTGAAAACATAGATATCTTTCGTTTGTTACCATGCGCAACGACCATATTTGCCATATCAATTATGACAATATTCGGTTGATATTTGAATGACAAAAGTATATCAACAAAGTCGCGAGGACTTTCGGCGCGCATAACAAACTTAAGAGCATAAACAACTCCATGAGCGCAAGTACAAGAAACCCAGCCACCAGAACAGCCCCAAAGCTTGGAAAAATCTTTTTTAAATTCTTCATGGTCTTTTGCAATTCGATCTCGTATGGCTAAAATTATGTCCAGCTTACCGCCCTTTGGGACATTTCCAAGTAAATGTTTACCAAATTTGAATACGTCTTTTGACGAGTAGCTATGTAATATTTCTAAAAGTCTTTCTTCCGTTATATCCCTACAATCGCTCTCCATTAAACCATTTTTCTTTGAAACCTTCCGATGTTCCGTATTCAATATTTCCACCACTGTTCTAGTGTATTTTCCGATAAATGGCGCCCATTCAAGCAAATTAGGAGTTATTTGAATACTTGGTATATTCCTCGGATAAAATCCTCGAATAAGCATATTCATCTCCACATTTTCCCAGAAACTTTGACAATTGACAGTGTCGGCCTTGTCTTCGTCGTATTGATCGGGCACAGATAACGACGTGGCTGGACATTTAAAATTTACTTTTTTGTTACGATCCATGACTACTAATGTGGGATGGTACCCACAAATACCACAGTGGAGCAAATACAAGTGGTCACTATTCAGGCTATCAAAATGCAAAAAAGCATTCACAATTTTTTGAGAATTTAATTCAGTCCCGATTCGCGAAGAAAGAGCGTTAACAAAACTTCCAATGGGCAAATGCTGCATGAGAAACTCTTTGATAAAATAGCAAATTTCAAGTGACATAAAGAAAATATCATTGAAATTATGCAATCCGTCAGTAAATTCTTGGTAGCGATAACACACTTTGCATTTTGGGCATTCTTTGTAATAAGTTGATATATCACCAAGAAGTTCAGTCATTGTTAATATTTTTGCATGTTTTGAGATCAAAATCGGTTTTTGTAAATCTGAATCACAATAAAAGCATTTGACTTCGACTGGAATATACGTCGTGGTATATATCGTTCTGGATGCACGATTGTTGGCCGAATGTGGTATACGTTTTTGTTCTTTTAAATACTGGCACATTTTTTCTAGAATTTGTGTATCGATGGGTGGATAATACTTTAGAGAAATGTTTTGGTGCTGAACATTGACTGTTTCATCATTATCTTCGATTCTAGGTTCTCTAAAACCTTCAAATAAGTTATTTTGAACTAAATACCACATACAAACACATTTGTGTACGCACGAATGCTTTCTTTTGCAGCATCTACAATCCAGGTTACCTTCTTGAATATCGGCTGTGAGGATAATTCTACCAAATTTGGAATAATAGTGATATTCACCATTGTATAACGAAAACATGATAAATCTTGTTGATTCGTGTATTGCGTAAAGCAATTTTGATTTGTTATTTAATGCCATCTTTTTGAGATCTAGACATTGTTCTATATTCGTAGGCTTGATAATTTTGTATTTGCCGTCAATCGATAGTTCGGATAAATAAGTGTCATTTAGTGTCTCTGATTCTGGATACTTTGTATCAACACCCACAAGCCTCAAATGTCTGCACTCTGCACCAGTCATGCCACTGCGCCATGCCATATACATGTAATCTCGGCAGGCAGAGTCTTCACAGTCAACACCAAAATCGAGCGAAATTTTCGATAAATTTTTCTTTATGTGTATGGGATAAAAGACTCCTCCTTTGGAGCTTCTTCAAACCATATACAAACCCCTTATTTTGTCGACGCAATACACGACATTTTCTATTTCTTTGTTATGAATATTTCGATAATGACGAGGCAAACTTCTGGAGCACATTTCCTTCCTGCACACTGGACAAGTGATCATTTTTTCAAGAACACGCCTTGATTTTTTCTCTGGTGCATAATCGCAAGCATCATTAAACTCTGTATTTGATTTGATATTCATTTCAATGGATCCATTATCACAGGCGACGTTTGTTTTATGATTCATCTCAATGGAATCATTATTACCTAAGGGGGGGTCATCTGGTGTATACTCGCAGACGTCGTTCAGCTCTATTTTTGGTTTAGTATTCATTCTAACGCCACCAGTTTTATTTACCGTGTGATTTTCCATGTGAACATGTAGCTGTTTTTCCCTTATTATTGTTCTGTTACATATCAGACAATGATAATGAGGTCTAAAATACCCCGAATGTCCGTGATTTAGTTTGCATTTCAGACATTTATAATGCTGATATATGACGGATTGTCTCGCATGTACTTCCTCAAAGTGTCTTTTGCAATGCGCATGGCCAGCACTTGCAGCTTTGCATAACAAACAGTGTAGATGATGATTGGGTTTCCTACTACAATCAGGTTCTTCACACAGTCGGAATCGAATCGCGTAAGTGTCATCCTCTTTTGAATCTTTATCTGGACCATTTGCAAAAAACCAAGGAGTTGTTCTGAATGATGAAAATAATTGTTGTAAATAATTAAATCATGGTCGCGTATAATCTTAGAAGCAGTGATATTAGCATATTTGTTTGAATTTAGGTTGAGATTAAATCAAATCTACATTGTTCAGTTAGAAGAATGAATATATATATATAAATATATATATATATATATATACATATATATGAATATTTCGATTCGGAATATTTTAGACTTTGACGATATAAATTACACCAACAAGTTGAATTTTGAATAATTACACACGTCAGCATATCACGGAAGCAAAGTATACCAAATAACCTTTTAGCGTAGCTAGTTTTTGACATCTTCAATCTTCAACCCGGATTCATATTCAAACAACCTTAAAATAGGAATATATTAGTTCACATGTAGGAAGCGATGAACCGCGGCGCGAAATCTATTATCTTGATTAAGAAGACTGACATACATACTTGTTGAACGAGTAAGATTCGATATCAATTTTTTTTGAGGTAAGGCAACTTCTCTAACTTTGTTGGTTTTTGGAGATAAACGACTGAATTCAAACCTATACTTTTGTGAGAATTTATTTTCCTAAAAATTCATGTATTAGTACCTGAAAAGTTTGGTTTTAAAATTGAAATTTATCAAACTCGATCTGGCATTCTCAATGTTGAAAATAACCACAATATTTATCGATAAGATTTCCAAACGAGAATATTGGTCGGAGACCAAAGACTTATCGATCGAAGATCGCTAATTAATTATTAACTCGCTAATTATTCGACATAATTCATCCAAAATTAATAGGCTTCTGGTCCGAGATATGATGAATGCACATGCAAAATTTGGAGCAGATTCAACCTCGCCTTCGTGAGATATCGCGTTCATCTAACAGACAAACAAACAGACAAATACCTTAAGATTATAAGTAATAAGAAATATGTATTGGATCGCAGTTTACTATTGCCAATAGGCCTACTTAACAAACTTTTCCGAAGTGTGCATCCCAGAAATTATGTCATTATTCAAACAAAATAATATTGCCACATTAATTTGAAGATTCCTTTTGGTATTAGTATTTGCAACGAGAATATCGGTCGGAGACTGAAGAGCGATAATTAATTAATTAATAACCTGCTAATTATTGGACATAATTAACCCAAAATCAATAGGCTTCTGGTACGAGATATGATGCATGCACATGCAAATACCTATCAACATACTTACCGATCTTAAGATCGATAAGTAATGACTGTTAAAAACCAGGCATGATTGTGCAATTATTGTCGTACCAGTTAGCTCGCTTGTTAAAAATGCCTATGTCATCCAGGGTACTCGGTACTCTCGAAGTATGCGAACCAAGATGGCGGACACCGGAACGTAGCATGTGTACCAAGTTAGGGTTTAGGCAATAATTTTATTTCAATTTCCTCTCATTTTAGTTCTATTGCGATTTCGGGGAATAACCAATTGACTCCCGTAGTATTTGTCTCTGAAATTATGGCATAACCCCTAACCTGGAACATATACTACGTTCCGGTGTCCGCCATCTTGGCTCAGTACTTCGGGAGTACACCTATAATTTTTGTAGGAAAAAGCATTGAACTTTTTAGTAGGTTGATAGTATTTCTAGATAACATTTTAATGTTGAACCTTTTTAATATTGAAATAGAATTGTTATTGACTTCAAAAACTATAGTTGGCGGGCTCTTAGGGCCTTTGATTCCTAATGAGTATAATCTGGACTGTACTTGTTTCGAGTGAGATCCCTATAAGACTTAGCCTACACAATATAAATACGCATGAATACCTTGGTGGTTTTTAGTGTTGTAATAATTCCTAACGGTGTAATACTAATTTGAATTTATCTGTGTATTCTATTAGATATGTTTGTTTTTCTTTTATTCCTTTTGAAGTAAGTAACTTGACATATGGGCCACAAGCATAGTTTAACTGACCGAGGAACTACAATTGTCACTAACGCTGCTGCAGATTATGGTATGAGCATCTTAAGCATAATACTCACTTCAATTCAGAATAAAGTAGAACAGTACACGATGAAGTCCAATCTTCGTATTTGTTATATCCAAGGAATCAGTAACATTCAATCGATATGCTATTTTCAAAGTAATGATTCTTAAGTCCACACTCGTGTTCCTAGCCTGCTGTTTCCTCGAATCCTATCTATGTCGCCTATTCACATTAATTTATTGCGTCATAGATGTATTCAAATACACGATTTACAGTTTCGACTACATTAAGCCTTTGAATATTCTAGTATTAAGATTTTATTCTTTCATTGTTGAACACTGTCCAATCATAGATTGGACATCATAGAATGGGGCCTATTAGATTTTTTTTTTCAGGAACTACGCGCACCGGCAGTTTTAGGTTTCATATATTCCACCAAACGTTGATTGATTATTTTATAGACAGATTATTGCCAATAGCCGAAAAATAGCTTTTTCAAATACGATTTTCAGTCATCACATTTCTTGTATTAGTAACGATCAGCTGTTGTGGGGTATTATGACATCATAGATTGGCGCCTATTGGATATTTCTGAGTCATGGTTTTGAAGAACTGAGTTGGGGCCTATTGGATATTTCTGAAGAACTGAGTTGGCGCCTATTGGATATTTCTGAAGAACTGAGTTGCGCCTATTGGATATTTCTGGAAAACTGAGTTGGGGCCTATTGAATATTTCTGAAAAACTGAGTTGGGGCCTATTGGATATTTCTGAGTCATGGTTTTGAAGAACTGAGTTGGGGCCTATTGGATATTTCTGAAGAGCTGAGTTGGGGCCTATTGGATATTTCTGAAATACTACTCACCATCAGTTTTATGTCTGGTGTTTAATGATGCTCATATTATGATATTTTATTCCTTATATTTTACGCTTTTTACAAGTCATTTCTCATATTTCAATCGGAAGTTATTTTCGAGTTCTTGTACGCGTAACGGTAGTAGTAGTAGTATTTTATTTCTATAACAATGTCAAAAAAGTTTACATACAACATTTAAAAATTATTTTCAAGGCTTTGAGACGAGGCTGTGACGATGCGACCGTTAGGTCATCGAGTCAGTCACAGCCTTTAAAAAAATATAAACTTACCATTTTGTTAACAAAATTGAGCTAAAGTAACACGCCCTGAAAATAAATTAACACACAAGAGAGAAAAAAAGGAAACACAAAAAAAATCAATTGAATAAGTTAAAACCATACTATGTCGGATGGCATATGCACAGTATATGAGATTTTCAGTCATCACATTTCTTGTAGGCCTATTATTAACGATCAGATGTTGTGGGGTATTATGACATCATAGATTGGCGCCTATTGGATATTTCTGAGTCATGGTTTTGAAGAACTGAGTTGGGGCCTGTTGGATATTTCTGAAGAACTGAGTTGGCGCCTATTGGATATTTCTGAAAAACTGAGTTGGGGCCTATTGGATATTTCTGAAGAACTGAGTTGGCGCCTATTGCATATTTCTGAAAAACTGAGTTGGGGCCTATTGGATATTTCTGAAGAACTGGGTTGGGGCCTATTGGATATTTCTGAAAAACTGAGTTGGGGCCTATTGGATATTTCTGAAAAACTGAGTTGGCGCCTATTGGATATTTCTGAAGAACTGAGTTGGCGCCTATTGGATATTTCTGAAAAACTGAGTTGGGGCCTATTGAATATTTCTGAAAAACTGAGTTGGGGCCTATTGGATATTTCTGAGTCATGGTTTTGAAGAACTGAGTTGGGGCCTATTGGATATTTCTGAAGAGCTGAGTTGGGGCCTATTGGATATTTCTGAAATACTACTCACCATCAGTTTTATGTCTGGTGTTTAATGATGCTCATATTATGATATTTTATTCCTTATATTTTACGCTTTTTACAAGTCATTTCTCATATTTCAATCGGAAGTTATTTTCGAGTTTTTGTACGCGTAACGGTAGTAGTAGTAGTAGTAGTATTTTATTTCGATAACAATGTCAAAAAAGTTTACATACAACATTTAAAAATTATTTTCAAGGCTTTGAGACGAGGCTGTGACGATGCGACCGTTAGGTCATCGAGTCAGTCACAGCCTTTAAAAAAATATAAACTTACTATTTTGTTAACGAAATTGAACTAAAGTAACATGCCCTGAAAATAAATCAACACACAAGAGAGAAAAAAAGGAAACACAAAAAAAATCAATTGAATAAGTTAAAACCATACTATGTCGGATGGCATATGCACAGTATATGAGATTTTCAGTCATCACATTTCTTGTAGGCCTATTATTAACGATCAGATGTTGTGGGGGTTTTATGACATCATAGATTGGCGCCTATTGGATATTTCTGAGTCATGGTTTTGAAGAACTGAGTTGGGGCCTGTTGGATATTTCTGAAAAACTGAGTTGGGGCCTATTGGATATTTCTGAAGAACTGAGTTGGCGCCTATTGGATATTTCTGAAAAACTGAGTTGGGGCCTATTGGATATTTCTGAAGAACTGGGTTGGGGCCTATTGGATATTTCTGAAAAACTGAGTTGGGGCCTATTGGATATTTCTGAAAAACTGAGTTGGGGCCTATTGGATATTTCTGAAGAGCTGAGTTGGGGCCTATTGGATATTTCTGAAATACTACTCACCATCAGTGTTATGTCTGGTGTTTAATGATGCTCATATTATGATATTTTATTCTTTATATTTTACGCTTTTTACAAGTCATTTCTCATATTTCAATCGGAAGTTATTTTCGAGTTTCTGTACCCGTAACGGTAGTATAGTATTTTATTTCGTCAACAATGTCAAAAAAGTTTACATACAACATTTAAAAATTATTTTCAAGGCTTTGAGACGAGGCTGTGACGATGCGACCGTTAGGTCATCGAGTCAGTCACAGCCTTTAAAAAAATATAAACTTACCATTTTGTTAACGAAATTGAGCTAAAGTAACACGCCCTGAAAATAAATTAACACACAAGAGAGAAAAAAAGGAAACACAAAAAAAATCAATTGAATAAGTTAAAACTATACTATGTCGGATGGCATATGCACAGTATATGAGATTTTCAGTCATCACATTTCTTGTAGGCCTATTATTAACGATCAGATGTTGTGGGGTATTATGACATCATAGATTGGCGCCTATTGGATATTTCTGAGTCATGGTTTTGAAGAACTGAGTTGGGGCCTGTTGGATATTTCTGAAGAACTGAGTTGGCGCCTATTGGATATTTCTGAAAAACTGAGTTGGGGCCTATTGGATATTTCTGAAGAACTGAGTTGGCGCCTATTGGATATTTCTGAAAAACTGAGTTGGGGCCTATTGGATATTTCTGAAGAACTGGGTTGGGGCCTATTGGATATTTCTGAAAAACTGAGTTGGGGCCTATTGGATATTTCTGAAAAACTGAGTTGGGGCCTATTGGATATTTCTGAAGAGCTGAGTTGGGGCCTATTGAATATTTCTGAAATACTACTCACCATCAGTGTTATGTCTGGTGTTTAATGATGCTCATATTATGATATTTTATTCCTTATATTTTACGCTTTTTACAAGTCATTTCTCATATTTCAATCGGAAGTTATTTTCGAGTTTCTGTACGCGTAACGGTAGTATAGTATTTTATTTCGTCAACAATGTCAAAAAAGTTTACATACAACATTTAAAAATTTTATTCAAGGCTTTGAGACGAGGCTGTGACGATGCGACCGTTAGGTCATCGAGTCAGTCACAGCCTTTAAAAAAATATAAATTTACCATTTTGTTAACGAAATTGAGCTAAAGTAACACGCCCTGAAAATAAATTAACACACAAGAGAGAAAAAAAGGAAACAAAAAAAAATCAGTTGAATAAGTTAAAACCATACTATGTCGGATGGCATATGCACAGTATAACTCATGCCTAGTCCCAACTCTAAAAGGGAATAATGGTCTTTTACAGTTAATTTTCTATAGTAGAGTTGTATATTTCACGAAAAAAAGGACTCCAGATTCGCTGATAATGCCAATTCTATATATATCATCGACTTGAAAATCGTCCTTTACACATTTTATTAGAGGAAAGTGTTTTAAGCATATATAGCTGAATAGAACTTTTAGCATACGGTATTAAAAAGTCGCTTGGGGGATTTTTAAATGTGAAAAAAATGTAAAATTAATGGTAATTTTCACACGCAACGTCGCGCATTAGAATGTTTACGTCTTTCTACGTGCATTTCCGTCGAAAAAATAACATTTTTTGCATTGAGGGGGCCTTTGAAGTGATAATTAGAGATGTGACATCATCAAAATTGCCAATTGAAGCCTTGAACTTGAAAATTCTGTAAATGCAATCATGAATTTTGGAGTAACCATTCTTGCTATAATAGTGGTTTTGGTCTTCTGTTGGAAAATAACACAAGAAAACGTTGAAATAAAAGTCAAATAATTAGGAATAATTATTAACCATCTACTAGAAACCATTCTTGCTATAATAGTGGTTTTGGTCTTCTGTTGGAAAATAACACAAAAAAAACGTTGAAATAAAAATTAATTAATTGGGAATAATTATTAACCCTCTACTAGACACAAAATCTCGCAAATTCAAGGTTGTTCAATAGAAATTTTGTCGCATAGAAAAAATATTATTAGAGGAAAGTGTTTTAAACATATATAGCTGAATAGAACTTTAGCACATGGTATTAGTGGTAGTGGTCTCATCATACTAAATACAATGACGATTCGTCTTAACTTAAATAAACTGCAAGGTGTGCAATGATAGTTTCCGCCAAACGTTAATTTGATTAATTTCTATGCAGTTTATTGCCAGTAACCAAAGAATAGTTCACCGAAAAAAGTATTTCAGCGAGCACAATTATCACGCTATTCAAGATGTGGGGTATTATGACATCATATTTTGGAACCTTTGGATATTTCTCAAGTACTACGCACGTTGGCAGTATTTTATTTTCCACCAAGCGGTAATTCGATTAGTTGTTTGACAGTTTATCGCCATTCGCCAAGGAATAGTTCACTGAAAAGAGATTTTCAGCCAGCATATTTCTTGTGCAATGATCGACCACCTGTTTTGGGGTATATATTATGATATTAACGCTGGTAGTTTCGGCGGTGTGGCTCATCGTATTAAGCGTTAGGAATACGCTCGCCACCGCACCTCAGATTACTCTGCGTGGGTTCGTAGTTTCGAATCCCATGCGGGGATGGTTATGTGCGAAAGGATTGCTGAACTCGTTGCTGTCATAGGGTGGTTCAAGTAGCCACTTGTCGGTTATGGCTTCCCCCCCACCATGATGTGGATGCTTCCGAAAACAACAATCGGCTTTCCTCTCTCCCGACATAAATATGTAAATCATATCCTATCTTGATGACTTTATTTATTTATTGATTTGGCTGTATTTGGATATTAGTTGGCTGTATATGGATATCACCAAAATGGCTGTATTTGGATATTAGTTGGCTGTATATGGATATTTAGTTGGCGCTATATGGATATTCAGTTGGCGCTATATGGATATTCAGTTGGCGCTATATGGATATTCTTGGCAGTATATGTATGGCACGTTACCAACCCTATCGCAATCACTTGCGGAAATAATGATGTGTGAGAGGATTGCTGTACTCCTTGCCGTCGTAGCGTTACGGCTGGTCGGTTACGGCTTCATCCACCATCAAGTCCACCCATCTGAATACAAATAACACGCTAATTGGTTACCGGACGAGAGGCCGTGGTTCGCCATAGGATCGAGCCGTCTTATCGGCTTTCACCCCCCCCGGGATAAATATCTAAATCCTATCCTTATATTGACAAACGCTAATCTCACCTGCTTTTGCCTTTTCAAGCTCTGCTACGGCCTGAATACAAAACAAGAACGTTACTTATTGAACAGGTTGAGAAATTTATATGTAGCCTATATCATATGCGTGGTTACCTTTGCTGCGAGGGAGAGAGAACATATCACAGCTACCAATAACAATGCAAACACCACAAGAACCGTCAGAATTCTTTTTGAAAACCTTCGTCTAACTTTAGCTGCCTTTTTATACGTTGGTTCGGTGTGAATTGTAATCACATCTTCGTAGTTCGATGCCTCTGTACAAAACATGGTAACACAAAAAAGAGCGCTCCAGAAGTGTGTGCACCAATATGGAGGTAACTAATTTTGTTCGTCCACTTTACATCAAGTTAATTGTGTAAATGGGCCGAAACCTATTGACAGGGGGTATATTCACTTGGATAACACAGACAGTCCCTGAACTCGTAATAGAACTAAAACAAGGAAAATCGGAATAAAATTATAGCTTAACCTGGTACAAACACTACGGGAGTACCCATTTCACTTATTATTTGACTTTGAGGTACTTTGATTTTTGCTTAATGCAAAGGCCTACCTGGATCTGCGTTGTCATAATCGTCTTTTGGCTCAGGCAACGGTCTGTCTTGTATTGCACTCTTGGCACCAGGATTCTCGTAGGTCACATATGCTTTCAATTGCGCCATTGTTGATTTAAAACATATGAATTTTCCATTCGTATGTAACACGATATCTTTATGAAATATGTGACAAAGATTGATTCAATGGACGTTTCCCCGACTATTGACCCCTTAAAGATTCTCCCTATACCTCATCATTGCAAAATTTTCATCGCTGATTTTGAGAGTATTTTGGAGTGTTGGCGCTAACAAACTGGCTCACATGTCCAACACTATCATTTTTAGTCAAAACAATAAACCACGTGCCGCTTACAGGTACTGATAACTTATTATCGCAGCGTTAGCGGTATCAATTTTTGATTATTGCAACTAAACTAAAGGTTGTCGGAAGACATAATGACAATTAGGTGAATTGATTTACAACTATTTTTGGAAACAAAACTAAAAACTGACAAATAGCACGCAAAACTACCAAAAAGGTTTATAACTACGCTTGAATATCATCCGAGCGAAAGAAGTGTCTGAGCCTCGGCATAAATTTCAATTATTATGTCATTATTAACTTGTTGCTGATTTGTAAATAATACGGAAATAAACAAGGAAATCGATGCTCGGGGAAACATCCATAGACTAATAAAATGGCTACATAAACTTTTTGAGCCTAGCTACTAAGACTAATGGCAGCTCATCGTAATTAGTATTGCTAGATTAAATAACACGTCAATAACTGTTTGCTATATCAGAGTTAACAAACATTGAAATCTCGCTGTCAAGTAGTTTAATTAAGCAGTCACTTAACCTCAACAAACGTAATGATTTCAAAATATAACTTTGGTTAAATATTTATTCAAGGTTACTTTAGCTGGCCACACTTCACACTACGAAGATACTATTTCTTGTAGAATGTGCGTTAGCACTCGTAGCGTTAACATTTGTGATTTTTTGGGCGCCCCAGAAGTATGTGTAACATTATGGAGGTAACTAATTTCGTTCACCGAACTTGCAATAGAACTAAATGAAAAAAAATCGGAATAAAATTATGGCCTGTCCCTAACCTGGTACACCCACTACGGGGGCATATTTTTTTGTCCCATTATTAGAAAGTTCTGTGTCAAACATTATTATATAGGGCTAAAGAAATAATAGGGTACAATGCAGGGAAATGCTGTAATATCCCCAAATTCAAAGTTATTTTTCCAATTGAGATTCGAATTTCTTCCGACGTGCGGCACAGACTCAGTTTACAGTAACACGATATGAAACTATTGTGATCATGTTGGTATTATTTTAAATTCACTCTTTCTCTCTCTTTCCCATTCACACTACAGAGTGGCCAAATACTCTAATATTTACATATCAATATCTGTGAATAGCATTAAAACTATTGGACTTGAAAGTCTCGAGGTTGACATACTGGATGGTCTAACCCGGAGCTTTTTGAACCCGCCCCTCGTCCCAGGGGTCCACTGGGCGGTTTATTGAGGGCCGCGAACAAATACCTAAACGACTACTGTCATTTATAGTAAAGTGACTGTTTTATTTTTATTTTCCAAGGGAAGCCACATTGGAAAAATGTACAATCTAGATTCTAGAACTTATACAGCGTATGAGAACTATAGCGAACGACCAAAACAACAAACTATCATGAAAATTGTGATTTTTTGACTCTGCGATCTCCTTTTCATATTTATTCCGAACATGGTTATTCAAAAAATCCGGTCAACGTTTTTGACTCCTCACATCACATACCCTGAGGACATTTCTCGCCATCTCTCACAAATCTCTTCCAACAACATGATAAAAAATGATAAAAACTACAACAATCGCCTGGGGCAATAAATCAGTAAAGTAGTCTGGCAAGTAGAGAATGTGACTAATAACCATGTATACACCAAAGATAAATGATTCTCGCTTGTGCTAGTTATATTCAAATCATACTTGATCGTATGGATATATTTCTAGAAGTCGTTCGCAGATTGAAAGTCGCTCTTATTGCTTTGAGCTAGAAAACAAGTTCAACGAAATATAGTCACGAGATAGTTAGTCGTGGAAAATCTCCCAGTTTGTGATTTTGGGAATTTAGCCTTCGACTTAGTAATTGTAAGCAATTAACGAAAGTTGAAGATAGAATTTTGGAGCTTATATTTGTTTAGAAAAGAACGGAGGAATTGCAGTAAGAATAATAATATTATTTACTTAGGTGGAAACAAAATATAACAGCTATCACCTAAACAAAGATATTGCTGTAGAGGAGTTGCTGACTCGGGTGTCAGAATCAATTTTTTATACGACACAATGTCCTTTATAAACAACCATTGATATCGAACGATGTGTAAAACGTGATATTTTGGAACTTCCTACTTGGCCGACACAACTTGTTAAACTTAGGGTAAGGTGGTGGGCATGGGAGTTAAACTTATAACCTGCAATGCAAACTCTGTCAGAGGTGCCAGTCATGTTCATAAGGTTTCAGAGATCACAATAGAGGTGCCCAGGCTTGTCATTTTATGTAAACAGAATAGATGATATATACTACTACTGATACTGCTATCTTATTGATGAAAATACGAGTCAACTCAGCCTACATTATAGCCAGAAGGTGCTTAATAAATAGTTGGAAATAGTTTGGAATAGTTTTTGAAATAATTGATAAATAGATTCGTTCGTTCATCACTGAGTTAGTGAGAAAAAAAATTATGGTACTCTTTAGGTATGCGCACCAAGATGTCGCACAACCTGAACCCTAACCTTGTACACAACCTGAGTTCATGGTGCGCATACTTCAGGAGGTCCAAAATTATCCTACTAAATGATGACGCAAAATAGTGTGAGCCGCTTTAAAAATGTCGTGGTAATGACTAAAAATAACACAAACAAACGTAGCTAGAGACCAAGATCTGATTTCTAGATTTTTAGGTTAAAATAAACTGTTTTATCAAATATTAACCCCAGTGCACCGGGAACAGTCATACTGTGCCAGATTATGACTATTCGTAATAACCTGCAATAATGTTTATTTTCTCTTTACTTTACCGAGACGTTTTGTTTTGCTGTTTTCACTCTACTCGGTATATATATGATTTCACGCAACCTCTTGGTCTATTTACGATTGTAGTCCGAGTGCAGACTCCTTAATCTTACGATACCTCGTTTCACCCAAACTCACCTTGGAATTCTAGTTTCGATATATATAACTACCAGTTGGGGCTACGCGAGACTAACTGCCTTTTCTTGCTAAGACTTTGCGCAGGTGGGTCGTATGCGTATAACGCAATGATGCCGCAGCAAGAACAAAGATGACTACCGGTATTCTAATTAATTCAGACTCTTTAATTGAATAGACTAGTTTTGATACTTCTGAGTTAGATTCGAAAAATCTCAAGTTCAGTTCAGTATCGGAAGTTAAATTATCTATATCTTGACTTTATTTCAGTGTGATTGCTGGCTGCTACTCTAATATTTGAGTAATGAATATTTGAATAAAGACTAAATCAGTAAACTCTTCCAAATAATGGATACGATAAAAATTACTTGCATCGTGATATGTTTGTTCCACGTTGTGAATGGAGCTTTCGGACCGAAGCGGCTTTATAGCATGGATATACCAACTACACCAGTATCTGTGAAGGTGGGTGCACTGAATATTCGTATTACAAGTCATTTAGTGGCTTTACTCGGTGGTCATTTTATTGAGCTTTGACCTCAGAAAAAGTCTTCTTATAAACCAGCGGTTTCCAACTGCGGGTTGGAGGGGGTCACAATGCTAGGCGCAAAACTGATTCCACTTTACAAGAAAACTCTCTTTCTTCCTAGTTTCATTGCTTTATAAGGTAATTTTACAGGGTGTTTTCGTTTTTTGAGCATGAATTGTTTGAACATAAAGGGATTCGGAATCTACCAATCAATACAACGCTATAAATACCACTGATAATGATAAACTATGAATACCTCTGAATGACAAAACAGGGGGCCATGCGTGCTAAAAGCCCCCAGAATGGGACCATAAAAGGTCGGGAACCACTGTTATAAACTATAATTGAAAACACTACAAAAAACTAACAAATATCGAGCAAAACTACAAAAACAGGCTAATGTGCACAGTCATGCTAGAACACCTGGCAAATTTATTGGTCTTGTTGGAGACGTGGTGGACCTATGGATCGTTTTGTTATGATAAAATTGCTTTTCTCTTTACTACTTAACTGGTTTAATTAATTGGTTAAAGATTGTATTTTTTGCTAAAAGGCTATTACTTTTATTTATTTCTAATATTTCTGTGAGCTCTAAGGGAATTTTTTTTTGTGTGCAATAAAGAAATCAAAATTTGCGCATAGCTGTTTTTTTTTTCTTCTTATAGGTGGTCGGAAAAGATCTGATCATTGTGGGACCGTGGTATATCGGAGGAATTTCACATGTTCATTGGAAGTTTCGTCAGCCAAGCAGAATGAAACCACGAATTATCAATAAAGATATTGCGAACCCAAGAGCAGTTGGAAGGATACCACGTAAGTGGTCTACTACCTCATTGTTGTTTTTCTGATTGTATAGATATAAACCAGAGTTTCCCAAACTTTTTGGGGCATGGAATCCACTTCCGTAGATATAGATATAAACTATATTAAGCGCCAATCGCTATTTACTAACGCCCAATTCTACTTAATAATGATTTATAGTCTCAGTAGCTCTTGAAAAGCGTAGCCGCAAAATTTTGGGGGACTCCAATTTGTTTTGTATAATGACCTAATACGACGCTTACTCGTATCTTTTGCTCCAAACAAGCTTAGATAAAACCACTGACATCTGACAATATCGTAACAAATCTCTCCACAGACTCAGGCTACTTTGCTGTCTAAATTATACACAGAATACAAACGCGCATTTTCATCTATTAGCTAGCCAGGAAATGTCAGTTTTCAGCAAATCGTTCAAAATAGAAAAAGTAAAATGGAGTCGGAAAGGGCGCGGGGCGGCGACCTTTAGCATTGAAAGAGCCATTGAATCATTACTGCTTCTAACACAAAACTGCTGTGACCACATTGATCCACGGGAGCCAGAACCCCGAGAACAAAAGAGCCGCATGCGGTTGCCGATCGCTGCTCTATGTTTTTGCATCGGTAGATCCGTATGCATGTAATGCATGAATGTAGTAACAAGAGTGAAAATAACCATTCTAGGCCATGGGTTCTCAAACTTGTCGTGTTATGGAACCTGGGAAGAGATTGACTATTATTTACAAACCCCCACGATAAATTGATGAAAATGAAAACAAAAAACACTTTGTTACTTACCGATTCCTGAGTAAATTAAATTTGAATTATTTAATGACTCGGATATTTTTGCTGCTTTGTATTCAAAAAATATTCAGTATTTTAAGTAAACGAATCTCTCACGGAGCGCTGGAGCTTCGTGTGGAGAATTTTGGGATCCTATGTTCTAGGACTAGGTGATTCGACAGTCTTGCTACAGAGTAACACAAAGATATAAAACTGTTAAATCGCTCAGATAAGTTTTTGTCGTCGTTGATTTAAAATCGTTATTATTTCAAATAAAGACTTGCTGCCAAAATATCAAATTCTTCTGAATCAATACAACATAACATTTTTCAAATACACCCTTGTTTTCCAGCAAAGACATTCAAAGATTCTAGTGCTCTTACTTATTGGGCTGCATCATGGGGAGCGAACGAGACTAGTGGGGCAATGTACGTCATGAGGCCAACAACAACATATAGTAGTAAGTTATTTATATTATAACATATAAGAAACGCCGTACTTGTACCAAAGCGCTCATATATATCTTGAACTTAGTAAATATAAACTCGACCCTATAAAAGTTATCAAACGCAAGAGGGTGTTATCTATGTGGTCGGTACTCCCGTAGTATATGTACCAGGTTAGGGTTAAGCCTGACTTTATTCCGATTTTCCTTATTATAGTTCTATTACGAGGTCGGGAACTGTCTGTGTTAGCCAAGTGGTTATACCCCATATCCATAGGCTTCCGTCCCTTCACACAACTTGATGTAAACGAGGCGAACAAAATTAGTTACCTCCATATTGGTACACACACTTCTGGAGTGCCATATGGGTAATATTGGCGTTAGTGGGAAGGGATTGAATACCACTGGATATGGTTTTGTATAAGAAGATTGCTAGACAAATTTGCGTACCTTCAAGTATCTGGCCGATTATCTTTATACAAAAAGGGAGAATGTTGATTTTCAAATGCAATAACAATACGTCTGATGACAGTATTTATATTCCAAACTATATCAAATCGTCAGCATTACATATAAAACGATTATTGAAATAATCATTGAATACTCTAAGGCTACGCAACCGCAAAGCCGTGGAAAAGAATGAGCAGAGCACAAATAAAACATTATATTAATAATTTGTGATCTGTATATATATATATATATATGTATTGAAATAGTGACGATTGCAAATGGATAAAAATTTCCCCTTATACAGTTTGGAAAGACATTGCAATCGATGCCGGTTGGAATTATGAAAGAGCCCAGTGGGTTGATATGAACAGAGATGGAAGGATTGATTGTTTGACTGCACGTTTCCGTGGTGGAGGTAATTTTTGTCCGTTTGTTTCATTTTGCATCATATCTTCCATTTTGTAGGCCTATTGTTGATTCCAAAGCAATTTTATTTGAAGCTCTGATGGCCTCTGAATATCAGATTTCAGATCATGGGTGGGCAAGGTTTCGGGACCAGGGGGACGTAACAAATTACTTTTATGAACAATATTTACAGTGTCACAAAAGCAGAAGTGGAAAACAATAAGCCTCGTGCCTAAACTAAATAAAATCGTAATCTCAACAAATTCTTTGAGCTATTTTTTTTTAGCTAACATCAAAAAAATGGATTTTAGTTTGGTTGTGGCGGCATCAGACGGGCTAGATTGAAATGCCCAATGGGCCAGATTTGACCCGCGGGCCGTAGTTTGCACATGTCAGTTTTAGAAGATATTAAAATCGAAATACAGTATTGGCGAAAGGCATATCTCCCATAGTCAACCTGTCTTCTCATCCTGTCACCTGTTCAGATCTTGTGCGGGAATAGATTTAACGTTTTTAATGCATGGACATGCTTACTGTGAGAAGAGAGATAAAGTGTTCCCATATAGCACGAAAATATGGGTTGAAATACAACAGCAAAAATTGGAGCAAAATATCGAGTCCCAAATAAAAAAAAATAAAAGTAATAACTTCCAGGCGGCTTCTTAAGTATTGATTATCCGAAATAGACCTGTATTAGTGGCGGAAAAAAATCGATTTTTCTCAACAGCATCGTTCATCACAATTTTTCTCGACAGAAACCTTAGTAACAAGAACTTGGCAAAAATCATGCGCAGCCATGAGTATTTAGGGATAAATTCGTTATTTCAGGTAAAATACATTAAAAAGACTATGCTACACTGTTTTTATTGGCTAAAATGTTCTTTGTATGCTAAAAGTATTCAAATTATAAAGCCGAGAAGGCAAAAGATAATTTTTTAACTTACAGAAAGTAACTAATATATAACATCACTTATTCTTATTACAGTCGGTCAGCTTCTCTGGTTTCAACAACCAAAAGGTCAGGACAAATGGGGCCAACAAATCATACACGAAGGAATGGCAGACGGAAATTTTATTGGATTCGTCAAAGGCGGAAAAACCTATGTTCTAGTGGCCGGACTGCAGTTCAGCACATTGGGATTATACTGGACAATGAGTATGTCTTTGAGTTGACTTAGAATAGATTTTTCTGTGTATAGGTTATTTGCACAACCATGCTTTTCATATGAAGTTGAACACTTCTCTCTACAAGCTATAAATACTGGGCAAAGGACATATCACAATACTCTTATTCAACGTTTCTCAAACTGTGTTCCACGGAACACTGTTGTTCCGCGACTTTCTCGGAGTGTTCCGCGAGACAGGGATCGAAATTGCGACTAAATTAGTGGCCATGGCGATCTCGGCCTACTTCGGCGCCTCTGGGTCGTAAATTCGTCTCTCAACTGGCGACAAACAGGCAGACAGGCCTCGTGCTAGTCTGGGAAGCATGGAGTTTTTATCAACCGTTCAATATCGTTAACCGCCGGCATAATTTTTTGATTGTCAAATTTGCAAGTTTAATTTTACCATAAGCTAAATTTTTTGAAAACTACATGCGATGCCCTTTCCTTATCGTGTAGTGTGAAAATCTCAGTTTTTAAGCTCACCATTTTACCCAAAGTGTTATCAATTGGCAATGCCTTTCAGAAAAAATTTCAGTCTTCACATGATATATATAATATCATCCCTACCTAGCATCTACGGCAGCGGTGTGAAACATTTTTTGCCGACGGACCATATAACCAACTTTAGACATCCAGCTGGGCCACACAAAAATGCGGAATGCGGCTACCGCTTAGCCTTACAGTAATAAAGGCACCGGGCAAAACGGTGAAAGAAGTAACGCAGTGACAAGAGCAAAAACATGTATATTTATGTCCATGGGAGCATCTTTTTAAATATAAACTGTTCGATTTAGATTTGATGCCTGATTGTGAAAAATCTGAGTGTTGACAAGTGCCGCACTGAATAGTTTGCAGGGTCGGGTTGTGGCCCGCTGGCCGCCAGTTGCACACCCCTGAATTACAATCATCCATATCTCTGAATTCAATGCTTAATATATGTGATTTACAGGTCGAACTAACCTCTGGTCGACCAGTCGAATGGTCCGTCATAGAGTTATTGACAACTACGGCAAATTTTATGACGTACAATATATTGATTTGAATAAGGATGGAAGACCAGACGCTTTGACTACGACAGTAAAGTAAGAGTACATTTTTGCCTTTTTGCTATATTGTAGAAAACATCAGCCTAACTTTCCTCGTCTAGTTTGCCATTGTCTTACGAGAAATTCGTGTAATCTTAGTTATTTATTACATTGCATTGATTTTTTACTGTTGCAACTTTGATCTAGAAAAGTGAATGTGAAAAATTCAATTTTTCGTATGGCAAAAATCACAGTAGTTTTCCAGTTTATATGTGGTGTTTATATCACTGATGTTTTAATCGTCATTGAAATTGGAGATTCTCTATTTAAAAAGGTAATTTTGTAATTTATTTCGACGAGCACAAAATGGCAGGAAAAGCACCTGTAAAGTGAAAAATTTTTTTTTTACTTTGTATGAGACTACATCGTAGGCAGTGTTCCCTCTAAGGTGTGCGCGTGTGCGCGCGCACACAGCTTTCAGAGGCTGCGCACACGCATAGATTTACTGCGCACAGACGTATTTCGATGTAATGTAACAATTTTCTCGGTTGGCAGGTTGAGAAAGTTTGTTGTTGGCCCACCCATTACCCGGTTAGAACGCCAAAATTTCTTCATTGGTTTTTGCACAAATATTAGCCATTTCCAAAAAAGTGCGCACATACCAAAAGTTCTGCGCACACATACTACAAGAAATTAGAGGGAACATTGATCGTAGGGCAATCTTTCAAACACAACTGCTAGTTAAATCTTGAAGAACCTGCTGTTCGACAACAATAAATGATAGTTTGATCGTCATTATGTAATTCCAATCTTTGAAAACATTTATCATTAGTGTTTCATGTACAGAATGACGGTGTGGCACATCGCGCTCAGCGCTATAGGAATACGCTCGACACTGCACCTCTGATTACCCTGCGGGGGTTCGCAGGTTCGAATCCCATAAGGGGTAAATTATGTGTAAGAGAATTGCTGGTTGATGCCGGCATCCTCCACCATCAAGTCCATGCATCTAAAAACAACTAACCGACTAACAACTAGTCCCACAACCAACATGGACTGGGTAAATATGTAAATCCTATCCTAATATCATCTTCATATTTCAGTGTTGGAAATTCTCGTGGCCACGTTCTAGGATACGAGATTCCTAATGACATTCAAAACAAAATATGGAACAGAAGAGTATTAGCTGCAGGATTTCAGGGCGATTACAGTCCGGGAAAAGCGCAAGCATTCTGGCCGAATAAATGGAAGAGAAAGTAAGTTTCATAAAGGTTTTGTTTTATAGGGGACGAATTGGTCCTACTTGGCGTGCCACACTCTCGTGTTATAAGCTTGAACACACGTTAACAGAGTGTAACTCCGATCTGCACTCCTTAAGAGGTCAATAAGCACACAATGTATTGTTCATATACTCGAAAGTTGCACAATCGAATTGAATCCAAATAACAGATATATTGAAATATACACTTAATAACTAGCTACACGGTCGAAATCAAATTTTATTCTCACAAAAACATGAAAAATCCTATATTTCACCCCTTGGACTAAAGCCGGAAACACACGTCATGAATGGGTCGATACAAATAACGATTAATACAAAGCAAGCTAAGAGCTAAGTCGTGATAAATCGTTATCAGGGGAATAGGACATTGGCTACTATTCATTGAATTTACATACTATGAATACAAAGGGGTTAAACAGCATTGAAGTCCATAGTTACAACCCACACTCGTTGCAGTTTCAATGTACAGAATTTGCTTGGATTAAGTACTGACGTGAACCTAACAAAGAAAACGATATGCTACTTATAAATTTCCCCGAAGTTATATTGTTTACACTGTCTGTATATTCTTTATACACTGCAGTATGCAGCAAGACTCTTGAATCAAATAGTTTAGTCATCTTTATTCTTGCTACAGCATCCCCGCGTCACACGCATACGGAGCCACTTCCACAAAGGCATAGAAAGCTAGTTGGTCTCACTGCGTAACGCCAATTGATAATATTGTTTATTTATTTATATTTATGAGCTTTATTCTACGTGAAGGACGACATTCGGGACTGGTAGCCTGTTATGGGCAAAGGGAGCCAATAATTAGTTCTGAACCAAAGTTGGTTGTCAGTACTAAATTAATATAGTATTTCGTATCAGACTAA
This sequence comes from Styela clava, assembly GCF_964204865.1. NCBI lineage: Eukaryota > Metazoa > Chordata > Ascidiacea > Stolidobranchia > Styelidae > Styela > Styela clava. The sequence goes on from NC_135264.1 coordinate 14,097,769, forward strand.
GTTGTCTACACACCGTCCATAGGCTATAGTTACGGGTACAATGCCGAAACCTTCCCAGTCTCAGGCTAGGGTTAACATTATCTTGAATTTTCGAATTACGAATAATGCTCAAATTTGCAAGCTTTCGGCGGAATTTTTGCCATCTAAGTCTTTATGCCATTTAGAGATTCATTAGAAGATCGTTCATAAAACTGTCTTCTGTAGCCACCCTCCACTCTAACCCAGTCCTGTACTCCTGTTTTCCTTGGACATTCATGAGCAAAACAATTCACGAAGATACCGAATTGCCATCGCTGATTTACATATAATAACAGCATAAAACAGGAGAAATAACTTATTCATTTTAATTCTCAGAGCCGACAGACCGAGTATCTTTCTTTCTGGAGCAGGACAAGAAATGTTATTTATTTTGACTCCAAAACCGGCAAGGACTGGTTGGGGTTACGTCAAGTCATCGGTGAGTATTAATTACATTGGTACTTATCGCTTGATAAAGCAATAACAGAAAATTATTTCCGGAATACATTATTCTTCAAGTTAGTGGGATAGCGAATCATGCATACACATAATAGAATTTTTTATTTGATTTAATCTTGAATTACTGATAATTTCGTCACATTTCCTGGCACTCATTGGAAGAGCCTCCTCACCGTCGTAACGAAAATCTACTGCGCATCACTGTGTGGAGCTTTCCTAGAAGCGAGAAGCCAGAGTGCTTATAACTGTGGTGGATTTGTCACTTCCAAAAGTCAAAATAGATAACTTTCATTATTGTAATTTTCTATGTTTTCCTTAGTTACGTGCAGGAACTGGAATGATTGGAATTCCGTATATTGGCGACATTGACGGAGATTCGTATCCTGAAGTTTTTGTGCCGCAAGGAAATAAGCTGCACGTATTTTCGTATGGTTAGTAAAAACATGAATTCAATGAAATAAATTGCTCTTTATGTACGTGTTTTTTGTAGCTTTTTTAACACAAACTAAATTTGGTTTTAATATTACTGGTATAATGAATTACTTAATTTATAGAAATAAACAAGTAGTTATATGCATTTAGAAACAAATTTAGGATTCAGGAGTCCTAATGCACATTTCCACTAATATATTTTTGAAACAAAGATATTTCCGTAATGCGAATGCTTTAGTGCACAGTCTTGTACCACCTAAACTAGTTAACTTCACTCTTACTCAGGGTTGGATTAACCATTAAACAAAATAAGCACGTGCTTAGGGCACCAAGAGAAAGGGGCGTCACAGTAATTTTATAACCGATTGTTGACACAGTGTTTAATGGAACAACTAGAGTTAGTCAGACGACACAGGCCTCAATACTGACCCGATTGAAATGAATTTTTGCTTATTTTTCTTTCTCAAATATCATCAACCTATGAATGTTTGTAGGTATGAGAACTATCCTTGAAAATATTGCCAATTTTTTATTATTATTATTTTTCATATATAGGGCACCAAGTACTTAGGGCCTCTAAAGCGCATGATCCGGTCCTACTTTTACTACAGCACCATTGTATACGGATCTACCATTTATCTAGCATTTACTATTATTTTTAGACTACAACGCAGCCGTTGCAGAGCCACCCAATACAAAAACGAACGAAGAAGGAAAAATAACGCCAAGACCCGTCGTCAAATATCGTCCGCCATTTTTCAGACCAACTGCAGCTACTTTACCGCCGTTAATCCCAAGAAATGCTTCTCTCCCACGACTACCTGCCAGTTCTGGTGGCCTCAGCGGAGCAGCTGCATCATCCTTCGGATCTTCCGGAATCCTCCCCTCTGGCAGTGAGTTTGAATTTATCATATTTCGAAATAAATTTGGTAATTCTAGACGAAATAATTTTGCATGAAATATTCGATTAATTAAATGAAAAATGAATTTTTAGCGCTTTCAGAACATGGTGAAAATAGGCCTTAAACATAAGACGCCAAATGCCTTTTAAATCAAGTTTGATTTGGAATAACCAGTTAAATCCATTTTTCCTACCCTGTTATTTACTAAGGGCTATGACAAGATATAATACCAATAATTAGAACTAATTTATAATTTGCAAAACGCATGCATAATATATTTGTGTTGGTGTATTATTTCAGATTGAAAATAAAGAAACATTCCAGTCTTTTTGAAAATAGTAGGTCCAGAAATATCTGTGACTACTTTGCGTAGACTTGCATAGAATTGCTTAAAACGTCCTACACGAAGTGTGCATATTGATCGTTTTGTTATTGTGTTGTTGTTCTTATTCTAGTTGTTGACATTTTTCTTCTTAACGTTATGAAATAATTGTCTTTCTTTTCAAGTCCTGAACCAAATACCATAGGGCTCACAGGAAACTTGAAATGAATAGAAGTAATAGCTTTCTTGCGACAACAACCTAACAACAACATAATACACCAAACGATTCATCCATATGTATATTTCGTGTCCAATAAACTAAAATGGTATTATTACTAATCATGTATATATAGCGTGTATATATAAATAATTTCATAATCCGTTATTGTCATTTTTACCATGTAGACGTACCAGGAACGGTTGCACCACTAGGAAATTTACCACCGTTGAGGACAAGAGGGGGGGGATCATCAGGGTAGGTTTGACTTAAATTATTTTCAATACACAATCCTTATATTTAATCGCAGGACAAAAGTATTCCTTCTTCCCACATATAGCATAAGATTAAATTACTGCTTTGAATTACAGATATCTGTGCTATGTTATAGATGTAGGATAATTGTAAAATGAATTCATTTAGGAATTTGTTTTTACTATTGCCTATTATTTGGGAACTTTCTAAAATGCATAATAAAATAGTAACTGTTACAACCATTTCTTTATGCTATTTCAATTTTCCCATTTTCTTCATATTTTTTGTTATTTTATTCTCCTGTATTTTTAGCGGATCTGGTCTGCCGGCAAATTTCCCAAGAAACCATCCTTTGTTCACTGGTTCTAATGCGGGATCTGGAACTGGAGGTAATGCAGGATCGCCGAGGAGACAAGGTGCAGGTGCAGCAGCAGGAGGTTCTACTGCAGGCGGAGGCTCAAATGGACTTGGAGGATTAGCTGGAACTGGTGGTGGTGCCGTATCCGGAGGAACCGGTAATTCCGGTGCTGCTCCTGGCACTTCCGGAGGATCCGGTGGAACATTTGGATTGTGGCCTGTTTTAACTCAAAACGGTCCAGTATACATCCCAGTGCCAAATCCCCAACCTAATCTACCAGTGGCGCCAGTTGCAGCAAATTCGCCAGGTAGTGCTTTAGCTGGTGGAAACAACAACAACCCAATAGTTCCCGTCAGATCACCAAACAATCCCATTGTTCCGATAGGTGGAGGCACATCTGCAAACAATCGCATCGTTCCACTAGGTGGCGGCACATCTGCAAACAATCGCATCGTTCCACTAGGTGGCGGCACATCTTCAAACAATCCTGTTGTTCCACTAGGTGGTGGCACGTCTCCAAACAACCCAATTGTGCCTATTGGAGGTAGAAGTCCATTATTTAATCCAAATCCGTTGAGTTCAAATCGACCAATCGTACCACTCGGTGGCAGTAGCAGTAATTCTGCAGGAGTTGATGGGAACACCCCCATTTCAAATGAAATAATCCCCATTGGGGGGAGTTCAGACACCCCTCGACCACCAATGCAGCCTGTTTTTGAAGACGAAACCGAACCCCCCGAGTATGAGGATTATTACACAGACCCTAACGGACCATATGATGAATACTATAACCATGAAGAAACAATTGTTGGTGAGTGATTTCTAATCCCTTTATTTATTTTTGTAATTTTAAGTGAAATGACCAAGTTCAGAATATGTTGGAGCCACGGAAACATTTTGAGATGGCCCACAGGCCTATTAAAAATTGCTGATTTTATTTTTGTCACCATAGTTAATTTTGATTATAGTAACTGTTTTCTGCTACGGAATGTAATTTTCATTCTAATTATTAACGTAAAAGTGCCCATTATTGCACGAAGATTTAGTTTTTCCTTGTTGTTTCTCCTTTTCATAAAAAAAGATAATAGGCCACAAAATTTTTGTTGATCAAAACTGGGCCATGAAAGTAAACTGTTCTAAGCATTAGGAACGCGCTTGTCATCGCTCGTCATATGATTAAATCATTCTATCGGCTGTCTTTTCCTCAAATATAAAAATATGAATTGGATAGACCAATTCTATGATTATAATTTTCTTATTATAAATTCTGTATTTTTCAGAAGAGCCACCGAATCTCATCCTTTCCATAACTGAAGATTCCTATCGCTATCGGGAAGAAGCCGCAGACGCATGCGCGTTTGAGAATAAAATATTATGTAGTCTTCCACAATTGGAAGCAGCTAAGCAAGCTGGGCCAATACCTCTCATTGAATGGGGATGGTTTGGTATGGAAGGGAGAGCAGCCGGTATACATGACTGTTTGCCAGGTGAATGTAATTTTATTACTTATTTTTTTACAGAAAAAACGCATTGATGTGAAAATTATTGGGCTCAAAGCACTATTACCGCTGATTTTTTAAGAAAACAACGCTTTTTGGCTGATTGGGTTATTTTAGTTTCGGATTTTCGAGTTTAGAATTGTCGTTTATTGATTCAAGTACTTTTTGGGACGACGTACGTATGTAGGAGTTTTAATCTTTTGCCACTTTTTATGGTATCACGACCTCTATTCTAGCGACAGTTCGAAAACATTTAACATAGTGTTTGAATTATCGCTGAACGCGTATAGTGTTATGCTCTTACAACGAGATAGAAATGTCTAACTATGCAAATAAATATGATATTTAACATAAATTATTATTTTTTTCACAGGCGAAGTCAAATGGCAAGGTTATAAATGTCATAATGGTGTCGTTGGTCACACTCCAGTGCAGCTATCTACAGCATTGAAAGGATATTGTTGTTCAATCATGCGTGGCGCAAATGTCACAGATAGAAAATTCAGGTTAGAAAACTACCCTTCAGTATGTTAAATTCACTTTTGACCGTTTGGGTAAAGTTGAAGTGCTGTTATTGATTAAAATCACCGTTTTACTCGTATTATTTGACCTTCTTATACAGAATTAGATTTTTATCGATATACCATTGTAACATATATGCAATGTTTTACACTTGAAACGAACTCGGTCGAACCTATTTCCGATTGTAACGAAAATCAGATTCAGATATTTTATTTTTATCATGCAAAAATCAATGCAAGAAAAAAGTGTATAACAGAATTAGAAAAAAATGAAATTGAAAATTACTTCCAGCTGAATTGCGAAACTATAACATCTTTTTTTTTCTAGTAATTTCCTTTCACGATAACCGGTCGTGAGGCTTTTGTAACATAAAATCTCGATGTGAATCAATAATTCATACCTAATATTTCTTTTTTTTAGTAATTACCATTCTGCAAAAGAAGGTTGTGAGTCCCTCGATTCACATATTTGTACATTGGAGGAAATGTTTGATGTTTGGGAGAAGGTACGTAAAGTTTTCTTGCATATTTCAGAATAACATACTTTTTGGTTTCAAATAAAAAATAATATTATGTGCATATTTTTTACATAATAACCACTGGTACATTGACCCCAAATTACTTATCTACAGTCTCTGACACGGCGCCTAGTTAGCAACCTAAAAGTTAGGAGGAGCTGGCTCTGATGACCACATGGTCGTATTGCTCCTTCCAGTCTATACAAAAAAAAAAAAAACTTTGCGTATGTTATTGTATATCTTTTTATTGTTGCTTCTTTTTTCTGATTGACGAAATATGAGTCTATCTCTTTCCCTATCTCTGGTATTCTTATATATATATTTCAAATTATATTATCTGAAAAGTATAACAGGCTATGTATAATTCTAATTGCGTTTTTTTTTCTCAAATTTTAGTCGAGTTACAAGAGCGATACATGGGGATGGTACAACGATGATCAACACCTGATTAAAATGGTTCATACTTGTGATCCTAACCAAGTTAGATGGCCTGGATACGAATGCCTATCTCGAAAATTAGCCACGTCACAGATTGTCAGTTTTGTTCAAGAAAGCGCTTATTGTTGCAATGGCAACTCCGGTGATGTCATCAAATCAAAGTTTTCTGTACTCTCGATTGCGTTCATTTTGTATTATTTTACAGTCTTTTTAAATTGTGAATAAATAAAAACCTACTCTTTATCGTTTGACTGAAATATTTGAACCTGTTTCTGGATCAACTCGTCCGCTCGTCATTTTGAAACTAAGAATATCTAAAAATGCGCAAATATCAACTCGATTTGGTGAATACATGTGAACAGTTTTGGTCACACATTACAGAACTAATTAAATATTGAAGTAAAATAATTTTTAGTCTGTCTCTGTACTTTTTTCTAATTTTATGTTATTAATTCTATGAATTCTATTCTATTAATTCTATGTAAAAGCTTGTTTTAGCTAACTTATATTATGTACAATAAACTGATTTTTTTAAAACTTGTTTTTTTTCCAAAGTCTGTTTTGAAATCATATATATAAGATTTCAGCATCAGACATATTTTTTAGCACTTATGTATGAAAGCTTGCACAAGACATTTTTCCGATGACCAAGTTTAACCCTTTCCCCGTCAGCGCCATAAATTTCAGCCTTCGAAGACGTACGGATAGCTGAGCTGTTGACATTGGATTAGTGAAATCGTTGTCATATTTGTAAAAGAAAAAAAAAATTTCATGGTTCCAACTACGGTGGATTATTTGGATCTGAATATTGTAGACGCTCGGATAAGCACACAAGTGAATTATAGATTATTCTAAAATTAATGGGCCACGAAAAATGTGTTTCGACAAAGATACACACGTCCAACGTTCCCTCTAAGCTGGCCGAGAATCTCCGCGCAGTACTTTCGTTCTGCCGCGCACTGCATAAGTATTGACAACAAGACAAGCTAAATACATACTTCATATCGCGCGCAGACCTTTTTTTGGAGCTCACATGGCCTTCTATTCCGCGCAACTAAGCAAGCACTTAGACTTAGAAGGAACGTTGCACACGTCACTCATATGGTGCGGCCTGCCCAGGCCAAGGAAGTGGGAACTAACAACAATTCCAGCAATGAGCGTTCCAGGCAACTCCCCATCACCGTCTACGTTATATTGCCGCCCATATTGCAGACCTCCTACGGACATCGGAAGTACAAGTAAGCCAACATATGCATGGAAACTAGTTACAAGAAATTTTATTGAAAGAAAGAAGAAAAAACAAAAAATACTCAGAACTACTATTTGGGGCAATAATGGAAATAGGAATTTCAAAAATAGTTTCTATGTATTTGGTAGCTGGATAGCAGGCTCAACTCTTTCAATGTTATATGTTTTTTATCGTCTGACTCATGTATGTATAGCATGAATTCGTGTAAATATGCAGAGATTGTGTTATGTTAAAGTTAAAACAGATAAAATAGAATTAATATATATTGCTTGGTGGAGAAATATCACATGATTCAAATTATAGTTTAATTTTTTTTTAAATCAATTTGGGGGTAGCTGCACAAGTTTCAAGTAATTAATTAACTAGGATAATCTTTATGAGGAAGAGCCCCTACTACCAGTCATATTTTTGGAGTGACCTCGTGATAATTATTGAGTCATAAAAGTTCAAAAGAAACAATGAAAATCCTGATTCAATTCAATGAAGGATGACCTCAATTCACATATGATGTCATTATAGAGCAGATATTAAATGATGAAATATTTTAGAATGAAAATTCAACAATTACAAAAACTATCACAGGAAAATGCAGGAAAAATATTAAAATGCACTTTTTTACACAATTATTCAATGATTTTAGATATTTTTTTCTGATCGAACATTACCATATATTTATCATACTTTAGAAATATGATTTATATATGGTTTGTGTATTATCAGAAAAAGAACTCATATTGAAAATTGTTTCTCTACTTGTCCACTGTTGAAGTCAATTCTGTTCTCAGGCATCGAACAAGAGCGGGACCGAGGAGACCGCTTTCTGTGATAAAAAGTTAGAACAAGAGTTGAATTAGTTTAATTTGATCCGTCTATCTGTCTTAGACCATTTTTTCAGCAATTTTCTAGACTTTGAGCGTTAAATTTATATTAGCTCACCCTTACTGCGCTGACAGTGTCGGCTAGGGACGAAGGAATAACTCACATTTGGCTATAATAATTTGATATTTAGTATTATACCGAAGCGCCATTCTGCATACTTACTTCTTATCGCTATTTTACGATAAAATATTTCTTAATTGAAAGTGTTTACGTAAAAGAATCTATCAAATGTTTACCTTTGAGTTCCAAGAAAGATACAAACTCGTCAAGAAGTTCTTTGATGTTATCTTCACCAATGGCTAACGTGGGGTCTTCATCGGTAGCTCCTGAAAACGAGAACAACAAAATTTACTACCATTGCTCAAAAGTTATGACATAGGTTTATATCTTTGAAATTTTTCAGAATATTATACAGTAATCTTCTCGCGGATTTACCGACACAAAAGTGTGGTTCAGTTGCAATGACGTCATAATTCGCCAGTCACGGGTGTTGATCATGTTAGTCTTCGGCTTTTGAGCGTGGACTGTTACGTTCGTCGTCTGCGTATTTTCGTTTTCTAATCATCATTTTCAACTCAATACATAATGGGAAGGAATTTTATTCAAACCAAGCAAAGTGGACCAATGAGGTATTTCATTATAACATTTATACTATGTACCAATATTATCTATGCTCAGACATACCCACTACTGTACAGACATACGTCATAGTCACACGATAAGTAGCGCTATAACAAGTCTCTTGGCCAAACATTTCGAGTGCATCGTTTTACGAAATTTACCTCAATGTATCAATAATAACACATCTGGATAATGCAGTGCTCTCAAAATGGGGAACGTCTAATCTAAATGATGGTAATACATTTGCATGCTAGTTTTGTCTTTCCACCTATGGTATAGTTATCGATGAGCGTGTTGTTTACGGTATTCCTGCGCACCAATCAAACAGTTGTCAGATGATTGGTCGCACCAGCGCATCGTTTTGCATCTTTCATTGCGGCGTGTGGATCGTAGAATATTCGGCGCGTAAAGTAATTTTAAGTCGACTGCGTATGCTTAATTTTAAAGTTACAGATTGTGAGGAACGCGGGAGTCACAATGCTAGGCGTAAAACTGATTTTACTTTCCATTTCACAAGAATACTCTTCGTTACTTCTTAGTTTTATTGCGTTTTCACTTTTTCGTGCATGAATTATTTGAACAGAATGGGATCTGGAATCTACCAATCAAAATAACGCTATAAATACCCCTGGAATGATAAACAGGGAGGCCATGAGTGCCAAAAGCATCCTGAACGGGGCCACGACAAATGAAAGGTTGGGAATAGACTCTAGATATTTCTGAGCAATATCATCTTATATAAATTGACGATCGAAATATCACCAAAACCTCACAGCGCGGGTATTAAAATGCAATGATTGCCCAGAGTTAACGTTACAGCCACTGTCGCCTAATTTCAAAAATATCCGCCGTCGATTTATCGTTAACTGCGGACATGCACAGGCTCCATAACAGACATATGCAAACCATATTATGTTTACGATATTATTTTAGTTGCGGAATAAATTTATTGCAGTAGGTGTTATTTTAATTGACTCGAGGGTAATATTAATAATGCTAAAAAAATTGAATAAATTCACGCGGTTGATTGGTGCTAACGAGTATTGATTTTTAGAGAATCAATCCTTCTCCGAGATAATAATCTGAGATATTTTACAACCAAATTAAGGGTATTATAAAAAGTTGGTGAATTCACTAAAAATTTGCATAAAATGAATCATTTATATGTTAATGATGCGGAATCAGTTTGGCGCAGGAATTTGATGAACCAGATTAGAAGTCATGGTCCGCTATATGATTAAGCCGCCTCGCTGCTTTCCTCACCCTCGGGGGTGAATATGAAAATTTTATATTTAGTCTGAAAAATGAATTTTGATTCAGTAATTTCTCCAGAGCATTTCTGGTACTTTTGTTGAGGTTTTAGAATTAGTTTTATTTTTCAATGCTCAATCATGCGTTAATATTATTTTCTGTGGGATTAAACAGGTTTAATGTCAGTTTTGATGTTTTTTATTTTATTTAAAAAATTCAAACCTTACTGACCTTGTATTCCGTCTCTTTTTCCAAACAGCTTTTGAAGGGCATCTGTAACAATAAAACATGAAATGTAATCAGCAGAAATAATTTTGCTCCAATATGCCTATTTTTTAAAGGTAGTAATCAATAGAAACATAACAGTTGGGAAAGATTTTATTTAACAATATCGAAAATAGAAACAAAATCGAATATTTGGTACTCCTTTCTAAGAATTGTTTATGAGCTTATGACTGAATATTCAATAAAATCGAGAAAGATTTTTATAGGATGCATCACGTAAATGGCGATAGTTGTTTTATTTCCGTGAATTTTATTTAAATATAAATGCAAAATAATAATTTGGTATATAATGAGTCAAGCTTAGATGAAATATACACTATTGGTATACGTTATTTTCCTTTTTTGCTTGAAGAGAACTGGAAACGGTGTAATAACTTGTGAATGTAAATTCATGTAACAATTAAAGTCAGACGGCAATAATAGATGTGCTGTAAGTGTGTTGTTACTTCAGTCAACTTTACTCATTTTACCACTAGTCCGCTTATTGCAATCGTCATAAATTCGAAATGTGTTTTTTTTTTATTTAGTAACATTCACTTGTGTTATATTTTACTTTAGATTTATTCTAAGTGTGCTTTAGATTTAGGTTGCATAAACCCTTATATCGAGGTTTCCAATTCACTACACACGGTCACCAGCGACGGTCCTGGCGCTCGTCCATCCCCATTTTATTTACTTTTTAATAGCAGATAGTTGTTCAATTTGAGTTTAAATTGGATACGAAAAACAAGGATGTCAAGCTTAGATGAAATAATATACACCATTGTTAGACATTATTATTCTATGTTGCTTGAAGAGAACTGGAAACGGTGACTAGCGACGGTCCTAGCGCCCATTCACTCCCATTTTAATTATTTTTCAATTAGAGTGGATAAGGAGGTGATACTTGATTCCAATAATGCATTTGCATCCCCAATTATTTTGCTTTCGAAGAAATGTTCTGCTAAGTTTTCCATTAACAAGATTGTAATCCTGTAATTTGTGACAAAGAAGGCACTTAGATCATGAATAAATAATATTATTCTGTTTTAATGGCTGTATTTGCCTTTAAATAGTTATATTTAAAAAGAATCAAGCTAGAATTTTTGAAATTGTCATTCCAGATGTTTACAATTAACATATAGTTAATCCACTGTCTTGAAAATGTATTCTACAGAGATCATTTTCTTCCCCGAAAATCATTTACAGCAGCTCGGTTTTCCGTTGTTCTACCTCAAAATAGAACTTTATTAGAAAAAATGGTGCGTTACTGAATATAACTTTAAATTTGCGTCTTTAACAAATTTTTGAAATTTTTGGGATCTGATATTACGCGCTATCACTCCGCCGTATTCAAAATTTTTATTTTATTAATATCGAAGAAAAGAGATTTCGAGCGAAATTGAAAACATTTTCGTTCTAGATAAATAGTGACCATAATAAATAATCTTCGACTCACCAAGTCCAGCATTGTAGCCAATGCTATTCATGGTCCATCCTCCAGTTCCGCGGTAGGGTCGTTTGTTACTGCTTGGCTGTAAAAAAAAAAAATACAATCATTTAATTTTTTTCTTGAACAACATGAATTTTTGCAAAGCTTGAGGACATACATTTGAATTACCGCATTAAATTGATTTATCCCTAAAAGCATTGACAAAACTTTTCAAAAAATTTTCGTATTATGGATTTCATTTTCAAATAGGAGTTGCAAATATACAAAAACAATCAAAAAAATTTTTACGAGAATTTAAACTCCTTTAAGTTTTGAAAGAACTATATCAAATGTTACCAAATTCTCGCAGGTCACGTGCGTCAGAGTTTTATAATAATGTCCCAATCTTTTCAAGCCTACTCATGACCCTGTCTGAAAAATTTATTTTTTACTCTTTCCGTGAGCGTTATATATTTTATGCTTTAATGATCGAATTAGGCTTTCCTATTTACGAAATTGCGTAATATCAAATTCACCGCAGTTATGACAAGTTTTTAAGTGTGTTTGACCAAATGTTGAACTTTGACAATATTCTAAATTTTTCGTAATTGAACTGTAAGTAGATTTAGATTCATGACTTTCTTTAGTGCTATACACATATTGAGAGTTACATAGAAAACTGAATCTCTGTATCTGCTTGGAATCCCTAATTAGACGAACGAAATTGCAGGGAATTAGAACCAGTTTGAGCCCAATTTTATCTTCATGATTGTTGAAATTGGGCAGAATATTAAATTTCTCGAAGTGATTTTAGTCCCCTTATTTCTATTTTAAGGTTCGATCTCCGTCTCGGAATGACCAACCTAGAACGAGCACTTAGATATTGAACTGCACCAATGTCGGTTCATCTATGTTTTAAAATGGCCGTCATGTTATTCATTAAATTTTAAAGACGTTTTTATTGAAATGCAAAAAATTAAATTCAAATCTGGGCTATACGCCACAAGCAAATCAATTTCAAGATAATGAATATTGAGGAAATATATACTAAAATGTGTACATCTAAAATACTACTATAGTTTTGTTGGAATTAGTTTTCGATTTTTTTTGTCTATATCGGGTAAAAAAAGTCGATAAGACTATTAGCTGGTTTAAGATTACCTATACAGGGCGTCCAAAAAGGCGCCCGATTTAGCAGTGGTACCAATGAAAACTTTTTCTTTATTTATTCATAGTTCTTATTTTGCTCGCAGTGCTAATTTATCATACAATAAAATAGTTATTACCTCAAAATCGGGCAAAATTTTTAAATAGTTATTGCTGTGGGCGAAATTTTTTATATACTGTAATTTCTTAATTTTTCAGATAGGGCTCATTTGATATTTTAAAAGGTGCTTGAGGTGGAGAAAATAACTAATAAAAATTTCTGTCTTAGATTTCTGCAGCGCATTACGTAAATTTGTGTGAAATACAGAACATGGCGCCAAATGCTTCAACGATCGCTAATATTGTACTAAAATTTCGCTGGGCGAATCGATCTTGAGTTTTATGCCGCATTCTTACGCACGTCAGAGCACGACAAAGAATGGGTAATTGGGATGAATGTTTTTTGCAAATATTGCTATATTTGTGAAGCGGCACGAATCGGAGATAGGCGTATACCATAAAGCTTTATCAGTTGATAATTTCGGATTGACAAATTGGATTCATTAAAACTGTAGCGCGACATATTTGTGGACAAGGAAGAATTTGTCCTTTATGTTCATTATTTACTGTGCTACCTAATCTCAAACTGTATCTCTGTGCAGTGTAAAAAAGCTGGTCTTACCGGCTTGCGGATATGGTTATATAACGGATATTATACCATTATGTTCCGTGTCCACAGATCTCACCGATAAAAAGTCTAAATATTTTTTTCCCAATCGCCGAATCTCAGGCACAGCAGATAGAAGAAATTGTGCGTGGTATCATTTGCTTGGCTTAATTTCCATAAACCTATTTCATGGATGACATAAAACAATTGGACAAAAATGCGTAACCGAATACCTTGGCCACCAATTCGCAATAGTGACTTGTTTGTTATGACCGTTTTTGCGACGTCAGAAAATCCACTCATATATGGCAGATTTCACGGTCCATTGAACAAAACGATTAAAATCATTCTGACAAATCTAATGACGTCATATTAAAAACCATATGTATACTGACCAGCTCTAGTTCCGGGTATACTTTTAAACTCAAATGAGGCTTAATGGACAAGAATACGACCCTACACGATCTTCGATGTATCAATTAACGCATTAGGAAGCATGAAGGCCTTCTGCATAATTTATTTTGTCAAATTTTTACGCAAAAAAATAATTCAATCAGGCACATAAGGGTTATATATGTACGAGGCTTGAAAAGACAAAACATCTTCGAAATACCCCCGAATACCGCCAATGTAAAAATTACTTAAATGAACACGTGCGGTTAAGATAACAAATTTCAACATGTCAATTTTGCGGCATAAGTACTCATATATAGTCCTCGATTTTCCGTAACATCAGCCGATGTTTATATTGTGCATATAGGCTTCAAAAATAAACGTATTTGTATATTATCCCCAGTATAATTATCGATATATTTCCCTGCGGAATCGGACTGTTTCACTAATCGATGTGGCTTTATATAATTATCCTTTGTTTGTTTTTAATCAGCGTTTTGCGAAATGTTGGTAAAGTGAAAGCCGCAATTAATTAGTAGGCCTATACGAAATTCATTGCTATAGAATTGAAATTTTGAATTTCCAAAATGGTGACAAACAAAAATTAGGAATATTAAAACAAATCTTACCTGTGCTTGTGACGCCATAAACACTTGGATAAGGAGAAATGCACAAATGAGGACTGTAGCTGATCTTTGATTCATCTTGATCTGAAAAAATGGAAGGAATTTAATTCCAAATGGATAACAATAAAAAGTTTCTGTATAATCAGTGTGTAAAACAATATTAAAATTTGAAGTATTTAGTAGTTTAAAATCCGTCAATTTCAGCATTTTTGTTCAATCACCATTAGCACATTACATTATAACATATATTAGCATAGGAAATTTTTTATTTCAACATATATACAATTTTCCTTAAGTTGGTAAACATAACTATATTCTCACTGAGTGATTCCACAAACTTATATTGTTTGTGTTTAGCAATAATACTAAACAGTTTAAGATATTTCGCAATACATATAATAATATAATATATATAATATTATATAATATATAATATATACAATATATATCCTTGTGTTAGTGTTAAAAAAGTAGTGTTGAAAAATATGACGGCTTCGTCTATTTTTTCTATGTCATTTCCATATAGGACGCAATATATCTCAATGCTTTTTTGGGAAATATAATGTGATTTACATATCTATGTCAATGTTGGATCGCAACATTGACGTAAGGTAAGATAAGAACGCCCTAATCAGTGTGACAGGCGAAAATCTTCTCATCGAAGTTTTTCTGACATGGCGTATACGGCAATAGGCGCAACTCATAGCGAGCGACTTATATTGTGTGCGAGAGAAAACGCCTTCTGATACAATCGGCAATAAATTTCATTTGATTTTTAACAATTCATGAGTAATTTATTCATGTCTAGTCGTACAATAAATGCAAATTTCTTGAGGATTGATTTTTTTTCTTTCCAAATGTCAACAATATTGCAAAAAAATTGCATCTTAAGTCGAAATGAACTGCCAGAAAATTTAAATTTACGTTTTATATATGATTATTCAAAAATCAAGTTTTCAATGTTCAATTTACATATACAGATTATTTGAAAATATTTTGAACCAGAAATAAACTAAATAAAATGAAAAATATACATTTTTAATCAAACATTATCCAAATGAAATCTTAGCAATAGCGATCTTAGCTATTGTCTGTTGTTTCGGCTCCTAAACCTTCTAAAATAAGGCATGATAACCATGAATTATTCCCAGAGGAAAAACCTTCGTCTTCGGAAAAATTTTATTCAATTTTATTGATATAAAAAAAGCTTTATTGCCCAAAATTTCTCGCGATTTGGGATGTTGAATTTTAATACTTTCGTACTCCGAAATAAGGTTCTGATATGTGGAAAGTTAAGGTCCGTTTTTCACAATTTGCCCCACCCCCTATTAAACACTTTGTATATTGACAAATTTCCATTGTGAAATAGAATATGATTATCTAACATTATTCATTTCTAATATATTTTTTTCTATACACGTCAAATTTCCTTGACACATGGAGAAAAAATTATTTTAGCGCTTCCAAAAAAAATTTCACTATTCCATTTAGAGTGGATCTGAGGTTATCTTGAAATCTCTTAAAAAATTTATGTCTTATTTGGCAACATTGTTCTTTTACATTGATTTAAAATATATTGAGCTGCCGCGTGGAAATTTAAAATCAAGAATTTCTCTTTTAATTTATCTCAAAATGGAATTCAAAATTGAATACACCGAATACCAAATATATAGCAAACAGTGACAATTTTTTCTTTCAACTCAAATCTAATAATTACACTCAGTGGTTCTCAAACAATGGTGCGCCTCCCACAAGGTGAGCGAAGAAAATTTTTTGAGGCGGCGTGAAGCTAATTAAAAATAGAAATATATATAAAAAGATTTGATCTTGTCCACCTATTTTGAATATTTACATTTCAAAACTTTTCCTTTATTATTTACGTTCCATCCACGTATTCTCAACGTGTTTTTCGAACAAGACATACTTTCGACTTACTATATCTGGTATTTGTTTGTAGCTTATTGTTAGCTACCTATTTTTGAGGTCGTCCGCGAGACTTGGCATTTCTAAAAAGGGGGCGTGGCTTAAAAAGTTTGCTAACTACTGATTATACTAATACAAATTGTACTTGATAATTTTACCACATTTTACATTCGTTTTGTTATATGTTAAGAAAATTTGATACGATTCGGAAAAAAAGATTCACAAAATCATAAAATTATCCGTAAAACAATAATTACTCTAAGCTAAACTTTACTTATTAATATGTTTTGTAATATATATTCAGAAAATCTGAGATGCTTGCAAAGTAGGAATCTAGAATATCAAATTTTATATATATATATACACATTGCATACATTTATATAGATTAATCATATTTGTTTTTTTTTATCGAAAAAAATGCGGCGCTGTGATAGTGTGTGTACCAATATGGAGGTAACTAATTTTGTTCGCCTACTCTACATCAAGTTGTGTAAAGGAACTGAAACCTATGGGCAGGGGGTATATTCACTTGGCTAACACAGACAGTTCCCGAACTCGTAATAGAACTAAAATGAGGAAAATCGGGATAAAATTATGGCCTAACCCTTACCTGGTACACATACTACGAGAGTACCGATTTTTGTTGAAGAGATGTCACAATCGAATGTTACGTATAGAAACCCACTTCAAAGTGAGCGATGGGGGAATTAAATGAAGTATAATGGTTTTAACTTGACACACTATCAACGTGTTGGAATTACACACATTTGGCTTGATCTGTCAAAAAGAGAGGCAAAATTCACCTCTGATTAGCTCATCGCCAACGGTCAAGCACGAAAAATGAAACATAAATTTTAAGATAAAAACATGGTCGTACCTGTTAAATTGGATGTAGATGTTTTCTTTATGATATAATCTTTTCTTCGTTTGTTGCAGCTCTTCTTTTTGTTGGGCTCTTCTGTAGTCTTTGGTTTCTGAAGTCAGAATGAATTTTCCTTGCTCATCCACCGGCTTTTATAGCCTCCGAAAAAGCGCGCTTTCTTTAAACATATTTGTTACGTCAGTCTTAATTCATTGTTGCGTGGGGAATAATCTTAACGACATCATAATAATTGTTAGTCGCGACAGGTTTTCAATGGCTTTTACTCAATCTGTCGCATACAGAACGTCTAATTCCTCAATTGCTAATTAAACATCGTTTGTATAATAGAAAACGGTGCATTATGCATCGGTTACAATATTTTGATCCGGACTTACGGAGAATATAGGTGTTTTAATATTTTATTATGTGTAATGAATCTTCCAGCGTTCTGTTGTTGGGTATATATTATTATACATATTTGATAACTCACTACTAATTACCACGTCAGACGAATATGGAGAGAATTCTGTGAACCTTAAAACTACGTATACGGGAAAACGAAGAGAAATATAGATATTCCCAAAGGGCGAAGCCGATAAGCTTAAAAGTACCAGATTGGGAACATTGTTTTGTCTTGCTATATCTATTCCATACTCAACCCGGGCAGGCATGAGTTCGAAACATAAAGTTTTTTTTTTTTAATCGTGCGTGCATTTGAGAAATTTATTTTTCCTTGGATATTGGTTAAAACGAGCTTCTCAAAATCCGCGAGAAGTGTCACTCAACTCACTTCTCATTGCTCCCTCTCTGAGTGTTGGTTTTATATCTTCAGAGATGCACCGAGCTTACACGCCTTCGCTCTGAACAAGGCTTAGTACAATCTGTCAGTCACACGCCCAAGTCCGGTATTTTTTGCAGGATCGGGTTCTTTCCTGTCCCGCATTGCCATTTCAAATATAAAAGGATTTAATCCCGAAAAGCTAATGAGGAAAACATATGTTTTTTATTAACCCCTGTAACTTTTCATAAAAATATTTTTAAGGAATACTGCTTCGCATTGTGCTTGAATAGCAGCTTAAAGATCACCCTGTTGTTTTCTGATATTTGAAAAAAAAAATTATTTTGAAATTTCAATATTCGTCTCTGTGTCATGAAATTCAAATTGTTACGTTGTTTATTTGTATTTCTCCTAGGTCGATGGCCCAGTTGAGAATCTGAATAGACATTTTCGGTTAACACATAATTCATTGAATTAAATTTTCGGGTAATAGGTAAAAAATATGAAAGAAATTGGTGGTGCATGGGATATTTTTAGAAATTCAGTCGTACAGTGAATATATCGTTAATAATCTATTTTTCCAATTTTGTATTTCATATATATGGTAGCGAAATAAAAATATCTTTCGTTACTTATAAGAATGGCATTATGTTAAATACTTTGAATTCTATCCACAAAACCAATAAAATCCTGTATTATTGTAATCGCGAGTTGAAAATCATGAGTTTGAAACTTGATCCATCCAGTTACCAGTACCCACAATGAGTTGCAGAATAAATACTTTTTATTAAGAATATGTGTAACCCGTAATTGCTATAAATAATACTTCAATTTGCGTATGGAGTATTTTAAGAATCAATATTGCCATTTGAAAATGCCAATGCAAATTTAGTCTTTCTTTCAAATATGAACAAAATAACGAAACATAATACACATTAAAACGCCGTTAAAAATCGTCGGTAAAATAAATCAGCATTTCGGAGTAAATCAATGCTCATAATATTGAGCGTATCAATTATCTCAGCGGCGTCCGTAAAGTGGGATTTGCACGAAAAGGTCGCTTCAATCCGTGCCAAATGAGTTCAATAAAGACGGTGCCTGATATCGTACAAAAAATGATTAAATTTTTTGCTCTTTCACGTAGCTTTTGAAAAGTCATTTTCTGTCTGTAAATTAAAATTTAATTAATGCATTTCACTTATAATTAACCAGTATTGTGAATACATTATATATATCATTCAATTCTAATTTAATTGTCATCAAACCACGACAAAGGACAAAATAACATTATACGAATATAATTGTGGCACAATTCAAACCAGAAATAAAAAAATCAACCTGAAATTTATGGATTTGCGGTTTTCGTGATGTAATTCACATTCAAAATACTGTAATAATTGTAATAAAAATATTTGATGGCGTCGGATATGCCTCCAAAACGGTACTCTCGTATTATGTATACTACCAGGTTAGGATTAAGGCATAATTTTATTCCGATTTTCTATATTTTAGTTCTTTTTTGAGTTCGGGGACTGTTTGTGTTAGGCAATTGAATATACTATACCCTTTAGCCATAGGTTTCAGTCTCTTTGCACAACTTGATGTAAAGTAGGCAAACAAAATTAGTTACCTTCATATTGGTACACAAACTTTTGGAGTTCCAAAAAAACATATTGTGTCCGTGAATACTTGTCTGTAGTCTGGTTCGGAGCAAATACACTAAAACACTCCGTAAAACTTACTGGGGCGGGTCGTATAGTCAATAGTGAAGATTGTCCCCGTCCTTGAATAGGCGCGGTGACTTATTTTACATCCATATTTATCAAAAAGTTAGACAAGCGACGTAGTTGATGAACATTTTATTTTGGGCCTCAACTTCTGCTTCAAAGGATAAATTTCTCGTCAGTTTGGGATTATACAGGGTGGTCGTTAAAAAACAGAAAGTTTGTCAAACAGCCATTTATTTTTACAAATGATGATTTAAAACGAGCTCGGGAAGAGCTTAGAACGATATCCCACAAGCTAACTTTTAAAACGCTACACGAGCTTAGACTTTTATTGAGCATAATATGAGTGTAATGTGGCATATGCTTTTGAAAAACTTTGTAAAAGTTACTATTTGTGCGACCACCCTGTATTTTCGGTTTTAATGCTAATCTCACCCATACAGATTTTCAAACCTGGTTGCAAATATTGGTCATTCTGCATGCTGGGCAATTTTTGCTAGTGGCAGTGATCAAAAATTTAAAAAAAATATGCTATAGATTAGGTAACAGTACTTTTTGTGGGTGGAGCATGTAAACCAGTTTGCAAGCCCGGTTCGCGTAAACACACTCGAAACAAGCATTAACACTTTTGCAATGGTATTGTATTTTAGGGTCAAGGGTCAAAAATATCCATTGCTTTTTCGTTATTTTAGTAAAATGAACTTATATGACCCAAATATTACAGGTTACTCTTATCTCTAATAAACATGGCGCTAAAATATTTTTCTGTTTGTGACGCCACAATTGATGTCATTTTCTTATGACTCGGCGACCGATGCCATATATCTTCGGTTTTCCCAGACCATTCAAAATTGTTCTCTGAATAACTATCGTCAAATACTATCTTATTCATACTTAAATCCTAGCGTGAACCGGCATAAATATAATAAACAAACAAACTAAACATGTTTTTAGAGCATAAAATATGCATCATTTGCGTCTAGGATTTCCATTTCTCAAATTTAAAGCTAATTTGGAGGAAATCGAGTCGCTAAAGAAGATCTTGATGGGGAAAATTGCCCCCCATTATGCTATAATGAGGAAAAGATTTTTGGTGATTTCCGTATTTCAAGCATTGGCATACAGTGCATGACTATTGAATAAAGTTATATATTGCTCATTCTCTAATAGTTATACAAAATTTTGTATTGAAATTTTTTCAATTTCCAAATATAATCGTATACCGTCAATTTACATTATGTGAAAGTTAGAAGTGGGTATTTTTGTGACAAAATTTGATGACCCAGAAGTGTGTGTACCAATATGGAGGTAATTATTTTTGTCGCCTACTTTTACATCAAGTTGTGTAAAATGACTGAAACCAATGGGCAGGGGGTACATCCACGTGTAATATAGACAGTCTCTGAACTCGTAATAGAACTAAAATAAGGAAAACCGGAATCAAATTATGGCCTAACACACACTACGGGAGTACCCAAAATATTATGATAAAATTTTAGTGTTATGGCAATGTAGTCAAATAGTGTAATTTTGTACAAACGTTTATTCAGCGCCCACTATGGATCAAGAATCTAGTCGACCAACCAAGACTTTTAACTTAACAACACCAGCCAGTAGTAAACGACACCCACGCGGACAAGACCAGGCGATCTAGGTAGGTTTATAACAAGTTCAAAAATGAATTATGAAATATTTCGTTATTATTGAATATGGAATATTATATCAAACACGAAACAAGGTAGATTTTCTCAAATTACTACGTAATTCAAGACTTCTAATGATTTCGTATCCGAATACTGGATAGTTCGCAATTCCAAAAATTCTATAGGTTATTCTCAGGTTACGTTGTTATTCTCGAGAATTCTTGGTGTGACCTATAAAAAAGCTTTGACGAGGACAACGAAATGTAGGGGAATTCTTGAAAAGGGTGTTTTTATTTTTGTTTGAATGACTCCATACGCGCAGGACTATCAGGATGCTATGCAGACATCCACACAAGCTGTTTAGTATCAGCCATGTTCTCAATAATGACTAAATGCTTCACGTTTTCAGATCCGCCAAATTCTATCGACGAAGACAAAATGCAAAATGGTCACATGAAGGAAACAGCGTTGCTAAGCGACAGAAGAGGTCAAAGGTCAGACAAATCAAATTATACCAAATAACTTTTTACGCCACACTTACATGGCCCGCCAGTTCAAGTGGACAGGATTTTCGGTCCCTGGCTTTAAAAACCTTGCCTACGTCTAGGGTAGGGTCAAGCCCATAAGCAACGCAGACGAGAATATTCATTCTAACAAAAGTTAATAGATTACTACTTGTGCGTCTGTTCGGATTGTAAATATAAAATCATCCCAGAAAAATGTCATTTCTCAAATTCCTAGGACTTAACAACGACAATAGGCAGGCTTGTTTGTAAACTTTCGCTACTTGAGATCCTGCATTCCTTGATAAGAATGTCGCGTCGCATTGGCACGAACTTGTGTGGATGACTCCGCATTATCGACGTCACAATCATGCTTAAACGAGCATGGGAGAGAGATGCACTACTGTGCCCATCATAGTTCGGTTGAACGCTCTAACACTGACATGAGCAAACTATGGCCTGTCGGCCAATTCCGTTCCGTTAGGTGATTTAATCTGGCCCACCTGATGCTGCCGTAAATGTCTGCTTTTAACCAGTTCTGCATTTCGAAATCTGCATATCGAAATCTTTATGGCACAATAGGATTGTTAGGTTATTATCTTGATCTGTTTAGTTACCGCAGACTATCATGTTCTTTTTGTTCATAGCTCTGACAATACTGACAATATTTACTAAGGTTTTGTTCACAACCGAAAAGAGCGGTGACCAAGGCAATGCGGTGACTGATGCGTAATCATTTCATGCTCTAACTTTGTAGAGTAGTTGTAAAGTTTTAGAAGTTTCTGATTTTCGGGCAGCGAAAGTTGTAGAGCCGGGATGGTTCATATCGAATACTTTATTCATTGATCTGGAATTGGGGGGAAATTTCATGCTACCCTGACTCTAAACTCCTGGTGATTCCATGGTCATTATAGTTATCAATCAATTTGTAAAGCACCTCCGGTTTCTGTTCCGAATTCAAATCAAATTTGACTCCGACTCTGGATTTCAAAAAATCGTTTACGGTTCACGAATCAGGCTAGGCTAATTTCGTAAGCCAGAGCAAAGAATAACGAATGCCGGAAATATTAGGCCTGACATCAGCGCCGCGTGAGACATGCTTGTTCGCCGAAACCGTGCTAAAACGTATTGAAGTCATTAAAGATAGCTATCAATTTTTAATAACAACTCCGGTAACTGTTCCGGATATAAATTTTTTTTGACTCCAACACAAAATCGTTCACGATTCACGAATCAGACAATTTTTCGCGACTCGGAGCTAGGAATGACCGTCGCCGATATATAGTTAGGACCGGCGATAGCGCCGCGTGAGGCATCCGTGTTCACAGAAACCGTGCTAAAACGTATTAACTGCAATAATAGGAGCATTAGCACATCGTAATGGCCATAAGTTTAGGTCACTGCCTGTGGTTCTGGTAATTATCACTTTAACATTAGTTCTCTATTATGAATACATTAGCACGTCGGATATCCTGACATACACGAAATACTGCGAAAATCTGAATGGCCATATCTTTGCGAGTAATGTCATAAAGATTTAGTGGCGAAATAAATGATTTTCATTAGGTTTTCATAAAAATGTCGCATTATTATGATATATTCACACAGTTATACGGGGAAGGAAAGCCGCAAATTATCAGGTTGTGTGACACTCAAGGGTCTCTCCTCAAAAAACAAACGAGAATATCGGTCGGAGACCGAAGATTTATCGATCGAAAGTTAGGGGATCCCCAAAACAGAAACTGCGGTTCAATTCTTCCATTCTTACTCCATAGCGACTCCATGTGTCCCAAATTCTGGATAGTTCGCAATTCCAAAAATTCTATCTGGATCAAACCGAACATTTCACAGAAAAATGAATTATTCCAAGTTTTACACTTTATATATAAATGATAATATTTGAATAAAAAAAAGGATATATATTTTTTATTATCCGAATTCGTAACATATGTGTTTTTTGAATAACGTTCAAATTTCGTGCTCAAATGTATTGCGCATCTCCAGTATTTTGGAGGGTCGAGCCATTGACCCGAGTCATCATTTATCAAATACCCGAAGTGCTTCGAGTTATCTAAATGAAATGACTCAGACTCGACAGCAAGTAATCGTCACTGAGACTCAATTCAGTGATTGTCTCGACTTCAAGATGTAGGGACATCACTGTGCATCTCTACATGTTATGATCGGAAAAGGTACAACAATATCCTTAGCGAACGAGTTATTGGTACCGGGGAATATGAATTAATGAATGGATAAACCAGCAGGACTATACAGTAATATAATCAGCTCGATAATGGATTAAATATAATCCTTTTCAATTAAAGCTTCCAATAGTCGAACGCAGAAAAAGAAAATCTAATTGAATTTTCTGATTTTTGTAAACGCCCTGATTTTAATCTTGTATTAGTGGTCGCAGATGGTCAAGAAGAATAAATATTTAAAAGATTCTTCTCGAGTATCGATAAAAAGCATTTAAAGGATTCATTGCGCGTTTTGTGACGTTATAATACACGAGAAACAATGAATTATGACGAGAAAGGTAATAGGATAACCACATCGCGATACAAGACGAACGCATGGTTATTTCGAAACATAATTCCAAGATAATTAGTTTCTTATTTCTAGAGAATGAGAAAGAGCATTAAAACCGTTTCGGACGTCTATTTCTATATTGCATTTATAATTCTTTCCAATAAGAGCAATGCGCAGAAACCACCATAAAATATCTATTTCCGTTCGGCCATATTACTGACCAAACTGAGTTATACAAAACGGATAGGCAAATGGAATCTCGGATGCTCAAGGCTTTCTTACATTTTTGCCAGACGTTGATTCATTACTGCTATCAGCTAATAGAATCACAGAGTCTGAAATCGAAAAATTCTTAATCGAACTTATTACCTATTATGAAATGGCTCTATACTAGCGTTTTGAAGGGTGTGGTGGGGGCTCGCTTTAACTGTTTTCATATGAAAAAAATTGATTCTGCGTAACTGACAACCGACGTTCTTACAAAAATCGGGGAAATTATACCCAATTACTTTAGAGACTAAAATCGGCCATGGGACCAATTATAAGATATGTTCGAGAATAAATATCGTTTATAGATGGTGTGATGGCGTACATAGAATTCTTGATTTTTGAATCAACTTTGAATGTTTTTTGTAAAAAGATTGAATTATTGGATTTTTCATCACATCCATAAAAGAATTTGTGCTAATTCAACATTTTGATAACAGCAACATAAAATTCAAAGTAATCTATTGCTTCCAGTTAGCAATTATTTTCTGTTGCCCATGGGACTCGACTCGATATTTCGCAATCCTTGAGCCTCTGCGCCACCACGTGGCACTACGTCAGTCTTCCCTTCCATTTTCTCAACAAACCCGGTGTTCAGCTACGGCCATACCGGTACCTCGTTGGTTTATTCGTTGTGTATTCTTGATTTGAATCATTGTGTTCCGCGTTAGCCATTACGCTTTCGTGTCCATATATTCGAACAATGATATTTTTCCTGTTTTAGGCTTTATAAAAGGCGGGGTTTAAAAAATAAACTATTTATCTAGTGCTCTCTTGATTTTCTTAAACGAGGACTGCTATTTTTAATTTTTTTTTCACAAAAATTGTCTGCAAACTCAAATGAGAATACTCGCAACCGAAGTCAGTTTCAAAATTTTCTCCAATCCGGAATCAAAATCGAAATTTTTGTAAACCGGAATTTTTTTTTCAAATAACTAGAATTTGGAGTCGGGGATAACATTTCTCCGATTCCAAATCCCTGCTGAAATTTTTTTTTATTTTATTCAATGCAGGCACTTTACATAAAGATGGCATATTGAAAGTGACTAATATACACAAATATATACACGATAGTAACAATTAATAATGAGATAAAAATAATAGTAATATATATCAGTGTTTATATTAGTCGTTGGTCATCAGGTTTCCGGCGCTTATTGTGTGTTGAGAACCACACGCGCGTTAGAAATTTGTTCTCTTCCAACTGTTACAAATCGGTTGTCGTAGTTTCGAAAAATGGGTACTACTTTGGCATGTTATCTCAGAGATCGTGGGATCTCGGTGATTTTAGTTAGGGTTAGGTACCGAATTGTATGATAATGTCTTCATGAGATCGAGATCGCGTTAAGCAAGTGAGATCACATACCAAAGTGGCACCGAAAATTCCATTTCTATGCAAACTCGAAAGTAAGTTGTTAGAAATTTCCGTATATTAGAGAAGACCTCGAATTGGTTATTTTGACAATAACAGTTTATTCGGAGAACTTGCCTCTTCAGTTTTCTATATTAATGCTCAGGGTGGCGTTTTCATTAGCTTCTATGTACATTTTATCCGGATGCGACAGGTTTTTCTTCGAAGACAGACCATAAGAGGGCTTCATTATATAGCAATCCGACGATTCATGTTCATTTTATAAAGGGTTAGGAGAAATGATATTTTATACGAAGACGAGCAATCAACTTAATCTTGAGTGTTTATATTTAACATTTTATTATTTTAAATCGAAAGCCACAACTGTGGGAATGTACGAAACTAAAATATTATTGTGTTTGAGATTTGGTAAAAATTTTGCCGTAGTCGTGGTAGTAAGTTTTTATCAACTAGGGATCGTATTATGAATAGTTCAAGAATGTATTTTTTTACCATCAAGGTTATACAGACAATACTATTTCGATCATTCATCCTGCTGTTCCAGAAACAGGGTATTGTGGTATAGGCTGCAATTAACTGTCCAGCAGCAACCACAAATGCCAGCCATTTAACCACGAACATGTTGTTTACAAAAAAAAATTGAAAACTCTGATAAGATTACAGCAAGGTTTGAATGTTTATGGCAATTTTATGTTTTTAAAGGCAAGCTACGCCTGCATCTTCGTGATGGGGTATGCAATGGTCTGATCCCGGATTCAAAACTCCCCAACCTTTATGGTTGCACTGTCCGATATTATCTTCGGTTCCTGTACAACTAACATGATCGAGCCATAGTTTTCCTGAACCTTTGCCAAAGTGAGAGTTTGTGTAGGCTTTCTTTGCCTCATCATATCCCAGCATTTTGCACGTTACATTTGCATCCTTTATATCCCATGCATGATGACAAATCGTTCCCCACTTTCCTTCATGTAGTATTTCTACTCTCCCTTCTTTGGGATTGCTGCCACCGATAAGCCTGATACCCACATTGAGTTCTAAAGTCTCTGTCAAATATAATAATCAATTTTAGTGTTGTAATTATATTTTGATATCAAATTCAATGCTAGTCATCATTACAGCAATAAAAAAATCTGTTTGAGATTATTTTGGAATTGACTTGCAAAAAAATGTTTGTCCATATGAAAATTTGTTACTCCCGTAGTATGTGTACCATGTTTTAGGGTTAGGGCATAATTTTCTTTACCATTTTCCGTATTTTAGTTCTATTACGAGTTCGGTGACTGTCTGTGTTAGCCAAGTGAATACCCCATGCCCAAAGGGTTCAGTCCCTTTACACAACTCGATGGATAATAGGCGAAAAAAATAGTTACCTCCATTTTGGTACACATACTTCTGGAGCGTCGAAAATTTTGCCAATTCAGCATTGCGAGTTAAAAAACTTACATAATACTAATATTATTGACAACTGATGAAAATAGTTTCAAGGCTCATAGCCGTTAGGAGGGGCTCGCGTGACATATGTTTTGGTAGCAGGGCAGTGACGTAGCTACACAAGATGATATTATTTACGTATTTAACAAACGCTTCTTTTGGCTTACACGAGTAAATTGCGTTCCCCTCACTATAGTTGCCATGACTATAGACCAGAGATAGGCAAAGTATGGCCCGCAGGCCAACTCCCGCCCGTTGAGTAATTCAATCTGACCCGTCTGATGCTGCCACAACCAAACTAAAGTCTAATTTTGATGTTTTAGCTAAAAATAGCTCAAGGAATTTGTTGAGATTTCGGTTAAATTTAGTTTTGACAGGAGGCTTATTGTTAAGGATGACGTCGCGGCATCGTGGTGTTTTATTACAATTCAGAACCTGATAATGTTTTCAAATTGCAGTTTGTATCGAATCCGATTATATTGAAGCTCAAGTTTATATACTCATGTTTAACACAGATTTAATGAAATATTGTCGCCATTGATTATGGCTTCATAATGCATGCCGCCCAAATCCTCGTTTCGCATAATACAAAGTATGATGCTGTACTGCTGTTTTAAATTTGTACACGGGATCTATCAAGAACGGATGCCTATTATTCTTACTTGTTTTCAGCTCTTATCATCCGTGTTATCTCAATTAAATTGACAATCTGTGCATACGTGCAGAGTTACAAGGGTTTACTCATCTAATTAATATATATCCCATAAACCGTCAGAAGGGAGTCCAGCGACTCGCCATTTATGTACCGATTCATAAATATCGATTTTACATTATGACGTAACATAAGTAACTCACCGATCGTTTGTTGCATGGAGGAGATGTTCATTGCTAGTTCTAGAACTAGTTCTTCGGAATTCTTAATCAGGTCAGTCAAATTTATCTGAGAATTCACTGTTAATTGAAAGCAAACGTTAAATGGTTGGTTCGTAGAATCTGGCATAAGAAATAGTCTTGTGCGGATTTGGGACACCGGCAGTCACGTCTGTTCTTCGAGTTGACTTCGGTATCATAATATCGGCTTTTTAAGGTATCGGTATTGCCGTCTTTTCTTAGTATTGGTATCGGTGAAAAAACGGTATCGGTACAGTCGTGATCGTGACTCTAGCAGCGTGAATAAATATTAATAAAACTTTCAGTCAGTGTTAAGCTTTTTGTGTAATACTTTTTAAATTCACGGCGATTATCAAAAGTGCTTGTGAATTCCTGTGTTTGGGGTGGCTGTGGAAAGGCCCGCCCAAACATCCCCCGTGATTGCGTACGTCTTGACATTTCTCCGACATATAAGTCTATGCGTTCTAGTTTCAAAAATGAATATGGTGATACCCATTCCCACGTATCTTTATTATTTCCTAAAGATGATAATTATGGCGTAATATAAGGAACTCACCGATCGTTTGTTGCATGAAGGATATGTTCTTCGCAACTTGTTCTCCGGAATTCTTAATCAAGCCGATCAAATTTTTCTGAGAATTTACTGTTAATTGAAAACAAACGTTAAATGGGTTCGTGAAATTTGAATTAATTAACCCGTATTTTCACTCAAATAATACCGTACAAGTATCCCAATTCAACAACAGTCGTTAAAAATTGTCAGCCAACGATCAAGGGGGCGGCATTGGCATGGGCGTCACGTAGATATGCCATTGCGCTGAGGATAAAAATAGGCCATGTCTGCAAATGGGTGCAATCGAAGCTTTTATTTGCATAGATATTTCGAAGCCATTTTGATGATTTTTTTTTATTCATCAAATAAAACATACATATTACGTCATTTGCAATTCGAGAGCTTTTCTTATGTTTACTATAGATTCGATAATGATTGTCTTACCTCGTTTATCATTTAAATCTGCTAAACCCTTTGCAATCATTTCGTCTCTTAGAGACAATCGTTGAATGTTCATGGCCTGACTTTGAATGCGATCGAGTAGTTGCTTTGAGGAAATCGTTTCCTTCTTTTGTTCGCTGGTGATGTTTTGTAAGATCATGATTTCTAAACAAAATATTATAATATCGGAAACTTTTTTATAAATGGATAATCGCTTAACATAATATAGAATAAGAATTTTTTGTGTGTACCAGGCTAGGGTTAGGGCATAATTTTATTCCGATTTTCTTTATTTCAGTTCTATTACGAGTTCGAGGACTGTCTGTGTTAGCCAAGTGGGTTTCATTCCCCCCGCCATATTGGTACACACACTACTGGAGCGCCGAATTCCATATTTAACACGGACAGAGGAAAGGCGGTTCAATCATATGGATTTTTGTTTCAGTACTATCAAAGAGTACTTTAGCGGAATAAACTCCGCTGACTTCCGCAGAGGACAATAAACACACAATATCTGTGATGCCAAATGTTTCAATATTGTAGAGTTGCACAATTGAATTTCGCTTAATTGCAATTAATTGAAATACACTTAAATTCCTAATAACGATTGGAATCCAAATTGAGATTATCAAAGAAATACAGTCCCTTTACAATTTCAATTTTGTCATGAAGTCGGTTCTCAATATATCTTAAAACAGGTTTTTTGTTTTATAATCAGTAATTGTTTAAGCGAGGGTCAAAACAATATATGATATCGATATATTCCATTTGCAATTTTAAAATTTTTGAGACTTCATGGACATCATAATATATATAATCATCAGAGATCGCAGGAACGCGTTTTGAAACTCTCGGGGTAGTCATTTTAGACAAACAGTGGTAATCGAAGTAGGAATTCAAATGAGTTTCTAAGCATTCACAATCAAAGGAGCTCGCACACGCTAAATGGGGGTTTAGTTTTTTTGGATTTAGAAGATCGAAGTTTTTAAAGGACTAGGATTTTGAAGTCAAGTGTGATTTTCCAGAACGTTTATCCGTGTTTTTAAATATACGATTCTAGATCTTCGGGCGGGCTATATTTTTCACATTATTCACTGATTACTAAGAGCCATCTTTGTGGAATCATACTAACGCATATAATGAAAATAGGCGCAATATAAGCTAACCTTCGTTTGCATCTTCAAGTTTAGTTGTCGCCTGTGCAAAAAAAAAAATAAGATTCACTAATGTTTTGTGTCGAGTCTTTGTTTATGAACTTGAGTAATTGACTGTAAATTAAAGGATTTGCTTATTGAAGCAGCAAATTGAACTTTAGGCAAAATATTTTTAATTTCGTGTAGTCCCACCACACACACCAATAGGAGTCACTACAGTCGGCAGCTAACTCCGAAAATAAGAACGATAGAATGATTCTAAACGAAAAGCATTTTCATTCTATTTACATATTAATACAAGTAAAATATACAAATTTTAAACAGGGAATATACAAGTATGGTAATTCTTTGTAGTTGGGAAGTTTCTATTATACGTATCTGCTGACTTCCGTCAACGTATTACTAACTCTATATTATGACGTCACCATGCGGATGTCGCAAGAGTTAGATTTCAAATATCTATTTACAGCACGGTCTTTCCCATCGACATTGTTTTAGCTTTTGTGCTAGCTTGACAAAAATAATTCAATACTACCAAGTTGCTACAACAAAACAAGTTAAATATTATTAAAATATTAATAATGATACCTGAACCAAGAAGATAGTGATGCATATAAGGCAAACAAATAACAGCGACATAAGAATCAAGAATCCCACGGTTTTCCCAATATTTGATCTTTTTCCACTTGATTTAACTTCCTTACTCTCTGCAACGGCAACTGTACCTAACAAGGTTGGGAAAATTACCACTAGCAAATCAAAGTTTCGCAGCGCCTGTGATTTTAAACACTGAGTTTCCCCTCTTGCCCTTTTTTGAAGTGGAATCTAGAGTCTGTAAATTTTGTTTCCAATTTTTGATTGAAATCTGGGTTATTTTAGATATGATTTATTAGTGGCTTGTGTGAAATGTGTAGTGTGAAATCACAATTTTGACTTTACCTAACTTACACTCATTCCACTACCCCACGGGTGTGCAACCTTTAATACAGGCGGGCTAGATACAAATGACTGGGTAAAAAGGCGCGGACCTTTATTTGAGATAAGCTTTCTAATAGTTGCAAGAACAAAACGAGAATATCGGCAAGAGACCGAAGACTTATCGATCGAAAGTTAGGGAATCCCCCAAAACAGCGCTCCTATTCATAGTGACACCTTGTGTCCCATCACTAATTAATTAATAACTCGCTAATTATCCGACATAGTTCATCCAAAATCAATAGGCTTCTGGTACGACATATGATGAATGCACATGCAAAATCTGGAGCAGATTCAATATCGCTTTCGTGAGATATCGCGTGCATCTAACAGACAGACAAACAAACAGACAGACAAATACCTATCAACATACTTACCGATATGTAATAACATTGTAACGTCATAGGCTTAGATATTAAATTAGAGCTTGGTATAGACTTTGCAACGCAAAAAGATTGGAATTACTCGCTAGATCAAACTAAATTTGAAACTTGTTTCGCGGGCCGCAGACTATTCAAAATTGGCACTCACCGGCGGAACGCACAATTTTTTTTGCGGGCCGCATTTGGCCCGCGGGTCGCAGGTTGCACATCTCCCTAATTAATAATGAACAAATGAGCAATGCTCAAATGTACGGACACTGGAGTCGCGTTTCAGTAAGGGCACAATTTTGAGTAAAACATCGGACTATGGGACTCTGGAAAAATTAAAAAAAAATAAGTAACAGCTTTTTAGCGGCTCCTTGCATCTTTAAACTTTCAAAATTTAAAATTAGACCATCATTAGCGACCCTAACAACCACAACAACAATTACAAGATTAAAAAAAAAAACGATTCAAATGTACACGTGTTCAATAACAATTTTACCTGTTTCAATATTTTCCTCCATTTGTATAACACCAGGAACGGTGTTTACGTAAATCGGATCTTGGAATGGTTCGTCTTGTTGTTGAGACCCAAACGCCATATTTTCACTCCCAGCATTTGGATGAAATCTGACTATCGGACATTCGTAAGCCATAGCTATTATTTCCTATTTGTTGTCCTTCGCAAATAGAGGTATATGAAAGTTGAAAGTTAATTTTTTTATTATTATATATATATATCGTAAGAACTTCGCAATGAATGCATTTCGTTCGGTGCAAGTATTTATTACACTTTAAATAGGTTAGCACATTTAGTATCCAGCATATAGCTCAAATATTGATTGCAAAATCTTGAATTGATTTGTTCTATAGGGAGGGGTGAAGAAGGGTTATTACTGGAGTCGCAGTCGTTTTTTTTTCGAACTCGTTGCATTTAAAATTTTGGGATTTGTTTGAGTCTAATCTTCAAAATTTTGAGTGTGATAATTGAATCAGAATTCCCTACGGAAGCTCGAGAAAAAATTTAGATTACTGAACGTTCTTCAATTTATTATAGAAGGTCTGAATACGCCAAAGTTTTTGTTATCAAGATTTGATTTTATCGGTAGTTCGGAGCTGGAGTCAAAATTACTATCAAATTCGAGTTCGGTTCAAATTTATTTCAACCCGGAGTCTATTGTCAATTTTAACCGTCTCCAGATTCTGACTCCAAATTCCAAGCAATAGGGCAATATTCAGATAGATAGACACGAAGGCCGAAACGAATGAATACGGGTATATATTCTTTCACAGTACCGTGTACTGAATCGTGGTCTTCGCGACTTCGACTGACCACATCGCAATGAGCGCGAACACGGAATCACCACAGGTTGCGCAATTTTTAATATGATGACATCATCACATACAACAAAACAAATCTCGAAGAGCTCACAGAAATTTTTGAAATAAATAAGCGAGTCTAATAATAAGTCTTCTAGCGATAACAACAATCTTTAACCACTGAAAATTACAAAGCAATTGGTCCAGGAATTTGAGAAAAAGGTGATTTCCCCACAACAACAAGAGAAAGAATATAATTAACCTGCAATAACGTAATACTAAAACGATCTATACGTCTATTTTGTGCTCAATAAACGATAAAACTTCCTCGAAGCAAACATTCACAAACTGATTCAACGTTTCATACTATTGTTGGACGAATTGGACATTTCCTTAACCTGACATTCCTGCTATCGGTCTATAGGCTGTAGTTCACCATATTGTTGGGACGTCTTATTGTCTTTCTGCTCGTGATATTCATATACACTTCCTCCTTAACTTAAACTCAAATGCCACAGCTAATTTTCGAATACTTTGTTAGAAAACCCCACAAATATCTTGTCTCGATTTGCAAGCAATATTTTTTCAATTTTTTGATTAGCTTTTGAACAATAATAAAATTTAAAAATAAGCAATCTTTTTGTATCACAATCCCGAAAAACAAGTATTTGTATATATATATAGGGAGAGGAAGGATTTTCCATTCATTTTATATTTATTGAGGAACCGTTGAAAGTTACATAAAATTCAATATCGTTAACTCAATATAGTTTCTGAGATTTTTGTCAAATGCCTGATTAATTTTAGGTAAGAATTCACGCAAAGGAATTTTCTGCCAAAGAATTTCGAGGCATACGACTCGGCCATATGCATATCTCAAATCACCAACGAGAACCTTGTCTAATCATTTTCAAAATTGCATTTTCCCAAATAACTAATAGACCTATTTATTGCATGTCACTGCTGTCGGAAATTTGTGTAAGCATGACTTGAATCGTCTTAGTCACAAATGAACAATTAAATCGATGACAAAGTGAAAATCATATTACGTCCATGTCACTGCGATCTGTTTTGGTCGATCAGCATAGATCTAACGAACTAGATTCAATGAATAGCCTTCCACTTGAATGATTCATATGTTCCAATATATAGGAAACTACATTTTATAAACGACGATGTGCTTTACATATAACCTTCGTGTTATTGGTAACGCGAGCGTAGCATTACCAATACGACCCCCAAATTTTTTTATTTCAGGTGTTAAAGCAGACTCAGAAGTTAAAATGTGTCATAAGAACAATTGATGCCCCGAGTATGGTGAAATAATAGGCGGACAATCGAGGCAGGGTCAAACAACTCAATTTGCAAAGAGTTGATTGTAAACTGTTACAATTTTCCAATTCTCTGATATATATAAATAACTATAGATTTCAAAACAACCTGTTTAAAAATCAGAGAAATATGATTTATGACGGAATATTTTGGTAGTGTATGCATGGGATACGACTCAAGCCTGCTCAACCACGTCCAATAAATCTTGAAACCAAACTTTTAAAATTTTTACTATGTTATATAGGCTTAAGTGTGTTTCGTGATTTTGGTGTAATTATGCCTGCCATTTGTCTACATCCAAATGTCGGTTCTTTTTATTACGTATGTGTCAAGTCTTGCATTTGGTGGGCATTTCTAGTTTTTTTATTATTTCTCGCAGAACTGTGTTTTCTAATCTACGAACTCGAAAGATATTGTGCGATCATTGGGGACGAACGCTGGGCGCAAGTATAGGAATGAATTTGGAGCCTGAAATTGCAAATTATTATCATTCTGATTGCTTTCTGCTGCTTTCTTTGCTGGCTCTGATCGTCTTTATCGCCAACGTAAAATAAAATGTCGACAATATCTTTGGTACTTTCTCCGGGACTCGTTGTCCTTTTATGTTTGTAGTGTTATGTTTGCATTAAATAAGATTTCGGAAATGTCGTCACTTCGTAAACGTCAATAATTATGTTAAAATTAATTAATGGCATTGCTACATATTCAAATTAGTATATACATCCGTCCAGAAATTTTTGTAATGTTACTTTATTAAATACTTGTATTGAAGTTTCGAATTTTTAGAAACCGCCCACCTAAACTCGATATTCCTGCGACATATTTGCACATTATGCCCGTTTAAACGTTGAGATAGCCACTGGAAATGAATAAACAAAAATACTATAACGCAAATATAACACTCAATTTAGACGTCTTCGTTTGTTAGCAAAAACTGTGTGTAGATTCTCGTGTGGTCATCAGAAATCCGCAAGTGTGTTGTGTAACGATTGATTCTTTGATTTGGCGGCCCGCGAGTGTCCTGTCCTTGCACCGTGTTACCAGATATTCACATAGTAAACTGCTATTTTAATATTTGACACTTTTCGACTTTTCAAACATCTTCATTTTACATAATATCATTATTTGCCAAGAAGCGTGAAAAAGTATAAATTATTTTTCCTAATGAATCAACTTGTTTTCCGACTTGTGGCCATTTTTTTAGTATCCTAACAATTTTTGGGCGTTGTGGGAATGAAGATGTAAATTAGAAGGGAAATGGCGGCGATGTCCACCACACAATCATGCAAAGGTGTCTCAACAATATGTTCCGCACGCTCGCACAGAAGATAAATAATCAAAGAGCTCATCCTCATTATAATACGTGATAATGCGCAAAAATTCGTTTAATTAAAGATCACCTGTCCTAACAGCGAAAAATGGCTATTATTCGAAAATTAGTGGATAAGGTATATACTTTGATATTCAAATATTCGATTCGTTTTGGACAACCCTGAATTATTTGTGCACACAGCAAATTTCAAACATGCGCACTATTGATCGTTGACTGATGATTTTCAACGACTGTTGTGGAATTGTACGTAATTATTATTTATGTAAGAAAATGAGTTTCAGTTATTTCCAATTAGAAAATATTTTATTGAAACATTCAACAATTGAAACTTTTTGCCCTTCTTGCGACCCTGACCAATCTGCGCCTTGGCGCCATACCCTATAGATATGGCCCTGCATCTAAGCATTGACTAAAGGTAAAACGTTCATAATAGCTTCACTTGATATTGAAAACTCAGCACAATTATCTGGACTGCGCTCTAATATTATATATCGAAATTGTGCACGTGAGAAGTTCTCAAGGGAAACCCAGTTAGAGTTAAAAGTTTGTCGTTGAAGTTTCAAATATACTTTTATATCGTGTCCGATTTCTAGTAGAGAGAGATGCCGAGAAATACGGCCCTGAGCAGTATAGAACAAGTCGCCTAATTGTGCTTTTAGTTAAAATAAAGTTCAAATTGTGTCATATCCCATAACTTCTAATTATTGAGATGAATAAACATTGTTATACATATTCGACACAAGCCAAACAAGGGTTTGTCTTTTATCAAAGTTCTGAAATGGCTCAGGGATAAATAAACACGTTACAAAATACCGTAACTAGCAAAAAAGGAATTACAAACAAAAAAGAAACTTGAAAGTTTGAATTTTATGTTGAAAACATTTTAAGTTTCCTCGGCCATCAAAGTACGTAACCTATTTCTCAAACGCATTCTACACCGGCATCCTCGGCGTGTCCACAATTTTCTTTGCGTTCATCGATATGCGGGCATGACCATATATTGTCTTCTGTTCCAATGCAATTAACATCGTCCATAAAAATCGACCCAGTCCCTTGTCCGTACTTCGCTCTCTCCAGGGCTGCAGTTGCACGATTAAACCCCAGCATGCGGCATATCACATTTGCGTCGTTGATATCCCAACTGTCGTCACAGACTGTTCCCCACTCTCCATATTTGAAGATGCCAACAGTTCCATTATTTTTAAACGAAGAGCCAAGAAGACGCACAACTGTGAAAAAATAAAATGAAAAATAATAATATGGTTAGGATATTTACATATAGATTCCCAGGTAGAGGAAAGTAGATAAGACGTTTTGATCATATGGCGAACTACGGCCTCTTGTACGGTTACCAGTCTATGTCTAGTATGGGATTTGTTAGCTAGTTATTTGTTTCAGATGCAAGAGTTTGATGGTGGAGGAATTCTATTGCGTGAACCACCATACGGACGCAGGGAGTCCAGCAATCCTATGAAACATATACACTCCACGGTATTCGAACCGGAGTTCATGCCATATTGCCGGTTCAATTCTGTCATGAATATTTAGTTATTAGTATTTCTTTTAACAATTTTTAAAATCCCTTACCATTTATGAACACCGGTTTCTTCAAACTGTCTAGTGATTTATTGAAATCTCTGACATTGCCTTCAAGCTGGTTGATATCAAGGGATATCTTCTTCACATCTTCTTGTATTGACTTTTCTAACTCAGAATCGGCCAAGTTCAAGTTATAAACAGTTTGCTGTAGGTCTTCTTTCAGGTCAGAATTGGCGACATTCATTGACTCGATTTCCTGAGAGAGGTTTTGAGCTTTTTGTTGAAATTTTTTATCAGTGGCGGTCAATGCATCAATTTTGTTTAAATTTTTGTTAGCTGTTTCCTGTAATTTTTGATCAGTGGCGGCCAACGCTTCAATTTCGTTGGAAAAGTTGAGTTGTCGTTGAGCTGTTTTCTGCAAGTCTTCCTCGTGTTGGGGGTTGACTATTTTCAAGAAGGCAATATGAAAAATCAAATGAGTTCATGTGATTTGTTGAAAAGAATCGGCATATTTAACAGTTCGGGGTAGAAGTCTATCAAGCCTAATCATTAGTCAAATCAAGTCTCGTGATGCTCTAGATCTGACATGGGAAAACTACGGCCCGCGGGCCATATCCGGCCCGTTGGGAAATTTGATCTGGCCCGCCTGATGCTGCTACAACCAAGGTGGAATCAAATTTTGATGTTCCAACTGAAAAATAGCTCAAGGAATTTGTTGAAATTGCGATTAGATTTAGTTTTGGCACGAGCTTATTTATTCCTTTGCTTTTCCAACACTGTAAATATTGTGCATAAAATGTAACTTTTTACGTCACACTTACATGGCCCGCCAGTCTGAGTGGGCAAAATTTTTTGCCCCTGGTCCAAAAACCTTGGCCACCCCTGCTTTATATCGAGGTAATCGCCCTGTTAAATTTTATATCGGCGAATTGAGTCAGTCCATGGACATGACTCGAGTCTCCGAATATTAGTGCCTCGAGACCAACTCCAGTCGAGTCAACGATGCAATACTCCCCAACGCACATTTAGAATAGATTATGGGTAAGAGAGAGTAATTACTCCACAGTCCACACTGCCTTTAATGCCTCTTCAGTGCACATTTGGCGTAGCTTCGGGGTAGTAGTAAGTTTAGAATACCTGATTATTTCAGAATCAAATATTTTTTTCATATTGAATCTCGAATACTTGGGAGATATGTAATTGTGTGTGGTAGAGATGTACCGATGTATCGGATATCGGTATCGGGAATATCGGTCATTGTTTCGGTATCGGCTATGTATCGGTATCGGTTAGATTAAGGCCGATATTTCCGATATATTTATCTTTTTGATATGGCCCAGAATGTTTTAAAAGATTAGTTGGAATACTACTTTTTAATTTATTTTTTGTCTGGATAGATCGTGCGCTATGAGCCATACATGTCCCCACCCACGCGAGAGCATAGGATTGTTTTTAGCTATTTATCAGCCAAACTAGCCCAACTAATTTGGTTATTTTCGTTGCCAAATTTTTATATTGACATTTTTAATATTACATAGTAATAACGAAGAAATATATCAACACAGCATATAACAAAAGCAACTAGGCGCCCATTTTTTAAATCATACAGTGGAATTAGTGTCCTTATTAACGGCACATAGACTTTTGGCACGGGTATAAATTCTGACTGTTTGTCGTACGAGTACGAGTGTCATTTAGTCTGTCGACATCGATAAACTAAATTCCGACACAATAATTCCTCTACGCAGGTATTATTTTTAATTTTTTTTACTACACAATTTCTTTATAGATATATTGACATGACCGCCTAGTCCTAGACTGTCTCAAAATATATGATAGTAATTGTAAAATATTATAAAATAGTAAAGTAAAAAAACATCCTCGACGGTTATAAGTAGGCCTTCTTTTTGTCGGTGCTTATCCCTCTTCCATTGTTTTAACCCGTCTGCCGTACACAGCACCCTTAATTAAGTAATAATTACATAGTATCGGTATCGGTAATATCGGCCTTTCTGTAGTATCGGCGTATCGGTATCGGCGTTTTTAGCTGGTATCGGATCGGTATCGTTATCGGCGACAAAAGTGGTATCGGTACATCTCTAGTGTGAGGCTTTTTATTGGGTCTCCTCAAACATGAATTACTTAAATTAAAACATAGAATTCTTCACTCATACAGTATGCTAAGCTTCCACATACAATAACAAATATGTTTTATCACTAGGAAGAAAAGAGTCGGGATTGCATATCCAATGCAATTGGGGAATTTTCATCTCGACCTATTGCAGACAGAAAAAGAAAACAAAATGGCGGCGATTCGAACATTTTTTTAACCGATTCGAATAATTTACTATTTGATTCGAAATGCCCATCGTTCTCCTCACTGACCTTATACTCGTGCCAAATTATAACCTATCATAGTACTGTCAATGTAAAGTCGAGTCTATTTCAAGAATGAGAATCTAATCACCTGATTTCGCCTCATCAAGCCTTGTGATTGCCTGGAAAGGAAAATAAGCATTGTAAATGAAAATTTAAAATCCATATATTCTATTATAGTTATTTGAAAATGATAAATTCCTAATTATTTTGTTATGAGTATTGAACAGAATGGTGTTCGACAACCTTTTTGGTATTTCTCACATTTTTAAAACTGAAATTCTCTCGCGTATGCAATCAAGTTACCAAAGAAATTTATAGATTATGCCCAATAATGTTGAGTTACCTGTATTGCTAGAACGAGAGAGCCTATATCTCCAAGTTTTGTCGAAGGCTTATTCAATAGAGATTGATCCGAAAATTAATATTTGTTCGAACGAAGATTTTTGTGAATGAACTAAGAGTTTCTGCTAGAATATTATATTACGGATACGGTTGCTTAAAAGTTTATATTTGTGTTTATGTGAACAGGCCGTATATATATATATACCTAAGACTATACGTATACACCATCAAAAAACTTGACATGTTTTGACTTGCTATGCAGTATACTGCATACAATTTTGCTATATATATTTCTGGATAAGAAATTGTCACCTGTGCTAGAAAGAAAACCACGCATCCGAGTCCAACGAATAATACAGCCAACAATATTGCAAACAACACGGTAGTGACTAGCGTAGTGGATGGCTTATCGTTATTTGATGTGATTCTTGTTTGCTTTACTGAAGTTTCTTCAATATCCGGTAAAATAAAAGAAAATATTAGATTACTTTCAAACTTCTTTTTCATTGCCTCTGGTTGTTCCTTTCCATATTTTTATACATTTGTGACGCTAAACGTTTCAGTGCTACATTTTATGGCGATGTTTGTTGACGTATTATCGAGATGGCGTGTTTGTTTTGGCTAATATAATGTGAAAATATAAATCAAAAATATTTATATATATATAAAAAATTAGGAAACAAAAATAAATGATGGGTGTCGTGACTCATCAAGCATTTTCATTTAAAAACTTTGACTCCGATAGAGAGTCTCGGAACCAAGAATGCCCGCTGTCTTGCCTAATTCAACGCCTAAACAAATTTCTTATTCTTCTTTAATTTTGGAATAATAAGACTATAACATTCCTCTTACAAAATACCCGCAAGGCAGAATATAATTGAGCTTTTTTAAAAGCAAAAACAATATATACTGTAGCGAAACAGGTCAGAGATGAAATATGTGTGAAACAAACTGCTGAGAGATAAAATTAGTATATATATATATAGTCGCTAGAAAAACAGAAAATTTGTCGAGCAGCTTTTTATTTTCACCAAGAATAACTTTTACACTGTGCACTGCAGAGCAGTGTTTTAACCTACAAGGCCAAGATCGTGTTGCGTTTTAAAGGTTGAAGGTGGGGTATCGTTCCAATTTAATCTATACCTATACGCATTTTATTCGTGATCTCATCTGACTTTCGAAATTTTTCTGATTTTCTAGCTGTATATATAAATTTAAAAACAAATTCAATTATCACGCACCATTTTCGCCCGACGCAGTAAATGAGGAAATTGCTTTTGGACCCACAGATTCATGAACGGAAAAATAACCTGGTTTTTCAGCATTCGGTCCAAACCAAACT
Source organism: Styela clava (assembly GCF_964204865.1). Classification (NCBI taxonomy): domain Eukaryota; kingdom Metazoa; phylum Chordata; class Ascidiacea; order Stolidobranchia; family Styelidae; genus Styela; species Styela clava. The sequence goes on from NC_135264.1 coordinate 14,139,241, forward strand.
CTCTGTAATCATACTCTTGGTACGCCTCACTTTCCCTTACATTCAGAAATACTGGGTTTTCATCTGGAGTCATATATAAAGCCATAATAAGATTGAACAACCTACACAGTATAAGAGAAATACATCTGAATGCAAAAGTAGAATGCTCAGTAAAATAATGTTAATAATTCAGTAATGAATATTCAGTAAAATTCATTATCAAGTTTGGCTTATTGAAAGCAAAATACCAAGCCTTCAATTCTCGTCTCAATTTATTCTAGTAATTGCATTGGGTGGTAACTGAATCGAATGAGCGCAAATGGTCGTATTGTTATCATCCTATCATCTACCGAAAACTGTATTATATATATATATATGTGTTGTTTTATTATTATTGTTTGTATCATCCTTATTTTTTCTGGTTTGACGAAAAAATAATTTTTTTCTCTCTCTCCAACCTCTGACAAAATAATTATATTAAACCACTCACGTCTTATGTAGGTTACGGGTTATTATTGATAGCGGTTGACACGAGACGTGGAAAATCGAGTCAAGACTTTTATATAAACCAGGGGTTCTCAAACTTTTTTCTGTCAAGTACCCCCCGAGTCACGAAACAATCAACGCGAACCCACTGTAATCGGACATCGAACAAAGTTGTGATATATTGACTCTGAATTTGTTGCAACAACAATTTATTGACCAGATGTAACTAAATTAAATCTTCGTTATGATATTTTTGTCCTTGTCCCTCGCCTAAATAATGAATTCTCAAAAACTCTTCCACTTTCTCCAATGCTGGCAGCATGCTATCTTTAGAGATTTCACAGTTTGCCTGCAAAGCCGTGAGTTTCACAGTGTTGCGTCATAAACACAACAACGGAAGATCAGGGAAAATCTATGTTACAAATGGCATCTAGTTTCAATGGACACGCAATTTCTTGGTGTAGTAATAAAGGATATTAAAAAACAGCAACAAACAAATACTCTATTGCCATCCAAATACCCCTAGAGATCTTCACGTGAACCCCTGGGGGCTCGCGAACCCCAGGTTGAGAACCCCTGATATAAACAGTTAGAAATTACCCAATGCCTTCGATTAAAAATTGTATCGACTGCAGCTCGTGACTGAAAACACACGGCTGTCCTATAACAACGATCAAAAACAGTAGATAGTAACTGACACAAAACGTAGGAAATTCGAATCAAGACTAGGGCGGGATACTTCAAATCTAATTTTAAATTATTCGAATCGTCGCCATCTTGTTTTTATCCTTCCCGCAGTTTAAGGTGAATTCAACATTTTTTTTTTATTCATATCAAGTTTTTAAAATTCTGACATATATATATATTACTCTTTTCTTCCGACTGAGTTATTGATGAAACGTGTTTCTCGCTGCGTGGGAACAGTCATCGAACTGTGTGAGTGATAGTTTCACTAATTTATTTGACTGGAGGACACATTATAATAAAATAGTCAATACAGCTATTTATCTATATCAAGTATTCGAGATTCGATTCGATTCTGAAATCATCATATATATATTCGAAAATGCCCAGCCCTAATCAAGAATTTCGAATAAACAATTAGAAATTCGTCAAATTTTTTGATTATAGGAAACTGCAACACAAAAATTTCATCGACTCCTGTGCAGCACTAAAACTGACAGCTATTGCATAGAAACGATTGAAAATCTTTAACCAATATTAAATTCTCTCTCGAATAATTAAACACCTCGGCATCCGGTGGCCTGCTCTTTTGTAACGGTTCACATTTTATCGTTTTCACGTAATGAACTATTGCAAGGATATAATATGAATAGACTAGTAATAAAGCGACCTGAACTCACCAGCCTGGTATACATAAAATTGCATTTTACTTAAGAAAATAAGCGAGTACAGTTCTTGTCACTATTCAGTGCTGCTCCGATTTCCTCTACTTTTCATTATTTGAACCGGTAACCTATAACCTCTAATCAGCTTCCGTATAAACAGGCAAGGGTGTTAGTTCAGGTTGATTTTTGTAAAAGTCATACCTTGCAGTAAACGCTTATGCGTATACAACCCGGGTATTTTACAACATTGGTATTTCGTCGGTAGCACATATTATTACTTATCGATTTTAATCGGTAAGTATGTTGATAGGTGTTTGTCTGTCTGTCTGTTAGATGCACGCGATATCTCACGAAAGCGAAATTGAATCTGCTCCAGATTTTGCATGTGCATTCATCATATGTCGGTCTTTACAATACGTGACAAAGCGCAAAAACTCGTTTGAAGATTCCTGTGCTGACGGCGAAAAATGACTATTATTCGAAAATTAGCCGATTAAGTATTCGATTAGTTTGATATTCGATTCGTTTCGGACAACCCTGAATTATTGGCACACACGGCAAATTTCAAATATGAGCCCTATCGATCGTTGACTAGTGATTTTTAACTGTTATTCTGTCTGTCTGTTAGATGCACGCGATATCTCACGAAAACGAGATTGAATCTGCTCCAGATTTTGCATGTGCATTCATCATATGTCGGACCAGAAGCTCATTGATTTTGGATGAATTATGTCGTATAATTAGCGAGTTATTACTTAATCAGCGATGGGACACAAGATGTCACTACGGAGTAGGAGCGCTGTCTTGGGGGATCTCCGAACTTTCGATCGATAAGTCTTCGGTCTCTGGCCGATATTTCTCGTTATTACCCTTGTTCGATTTTATGCGACGAATAGGCTTACTCTAAGCAAGACAGCATGCACTCACTTCGTGTGTTAATTTCGTTCAAGGTAGAGATATGTGTACACCATCGAAATCTGTACATGCCACACGACTCAAATCAAATTATAATAATTATGCGATATATATAGACATTAAATTATAGTAACTACCAATGTACAGAAAGATGGATAGTGGTCCGTTATGTTATTAATGTATTTTCTCTTCTCCGCTTGCATATGAAATTTATATATTTGAAAAAAAATCTTAACTACCATCTTAAAATACCATAAAATAACTTAATAAGGTGCGTGAAAGTTCTTCTCCTAGCTTTTCCTAAATCTATCAAATATAACAAATCCAATCGTTACAATATATTATTACTTATCGATCTTGATCGGTAAGTATGTTGATAAGTATTTGTCTGTTAGATGCACGCGATATCTCACGAAAGCGAGGTTGAATCTGCTCCAATTTCACATGTCCATTCATCATATTTCGGACCAGAAGCCTATTGATTTTGAATGAATTATGTCGTATAATTAACGAGCTATTAATAATTAAGAGTAAGTTTATGTAACTACTTTTCTCCCCTCATCATATCCCAGCATTTTGCACGTAACATTTGCATCTCTCGCACCCCATCCATGGTGACAAATCGTTGCCAACTTTCCTTCATGTAATATTTCCACTCTTTCTTCTTCATGATTCCTGCCATCGTCGTCTTTACAATACGTGACAAAGCGCAAAAACTCGTTTGAAGATTCTGTGCTGACGGCGAAAAATGACTATTATTCGAAAATTAGCCGATTAAGTATTCGAATACTTTGATATTCAAATATTCGATTCGTTTTGGACAACCCTGAATTATTGGCACACACAGCAAATTTCAAAGATGTGCTCTATTGATCGTTGACTAGTGATTTTCAATTGTTGTTGAATTGTACGTTATTATTTATGTAAGAATACGAGTTTCAATCATTTTCAATTCAAAATTATTTTATTGAAACATTTAACGATTGAAACTTTTCGCCCTTCTTGTGCCTCTGTCCAATCTGCGCCTTGGCGCCTGTTATCGATGCCATATCCTATAGATACGGCACTGCATCTAGGCATTGACTAAAGGCAAAACGTTCATAACATCCTCACGTGATATTGAAAATCCAGCACAATAACCTGAACTGCTCTAATATATATATATATCGAAATTGCGCACGTGAGAAGTTCTCAAGGGAAACCCAGTTAGAGTTAAAGGAGGTTAATTGTGCTTTTAGTTAAAATAAAGTTCTAATTGTGCCATATCTCATAACCTCTAATTATTGAGATGAATAAACATTTTGAACATATCAGACATAAGCCAGACAAAGGGTTGTTATATATGATCAATTTATTTCATTGGTTCAGATACTCGGTGATAAATATGGAATCAAATTTTACCTTCATCGAAGTTCTGAAATTTCTTAGAGATAAATAAACACGTTACAAAACATCCTAACTAAAAAAAAAGAAATTACAAACAGAAAAGAAACTGCGTAGCATTATGTAACGAGAAATAATTTGAATAATATGGTTAAAAACATTTTCAGTTTGCTCGGCCATCAAAGTATGTAACCTATTTCTTAAACGCATGCTACACCGGCATCCTCGCTGTGATCGCAATTTTCTTTGCGTTCATCAATATGCGGGCATGACCATATATTGTCTTCAGTTCCAATGCAATTAACATTGTCCATAAAAATCGACCCAGTCCCTTGTCCGTACTTCGCTCTTCCCAGGGCTGCAGTTGCACGATTAAATCCGAGCATGCGGCAAATCACATTTGCGTCGTTGATATCCCAACTGTCGTCACAGACTGTTCCCCACTCTCCATATTTGAAGATTCCAACAGTCCCACTATCTTTAGACAAAGAGCCAAAAAGGCGCACAACTGTAAAAAATAAAATGAACCTTGATAAAAAATAATAATATGGTTATGATATCTACATATAGATTCCCGGGTAGCGGAAAGTCGATAAGACGATATTTCAGATGTATGGGCTTGATGGTGGAGGAAGCCGATTGCGTGAACCACCATACGGAGGCGAGAAGTCCAGCAACCATATCGAACATATTTACCCCCCCCCCCCTCCCATGGGATATGATTTATTAAAAAGAATCTGCGTATTTAGCAGTTTGGGGTTCATAAACCCGAGTCAGGAGGGAAATCGAGTCAGGAGTTGAGCGAGTCTAGAGATCGAGTCAAACACTTTGTTGAATTTCATTAGGTGCTAGTTGAGTTTGAGACATCCTCCGATTATTAGTGACTCGAAACCAACTCCATTCGAGTCACCGACGCAAGATTCCCCAACGCACGTTTAGCACAGATTAGGGGTAATAGCAATTACTCCACACTGCCGAATAACAAACTATTATGGTAAAATAAATATAAAGTCAGAAAAATAATCTAATCACCTGATTTTGCTTGTTCGAGCTTCGTGGTCGCCTGCAACAGAAGATAAGCATTGTTAATAGAAAGGAAAACTTGAAATTAATATCTTCGGTATTATTCTAGTTATTTAAAAATGGCAAATTCCTCATCTTCTTGTTATGAGTATTTTACATACCAGTGGTCGACAACGTTTTTTGTGATTCTCACCATTTTAAAATTGAATTTTTCTCGCGTACTTGTAAGCAATCAAGTTATCAAAACAATTAATAGATACATTTCCTGTCCAATGATGTTAAGTTACCTGTATTACTAGAACAAGAGAGCCTATCGCTAATATCAGTAACAACGCAAACACCCCGACAAGCACAAGAATTTGTTTCGAAATTCCTTGTTTTTTCTTCGTTGTCAACGATGGCGCACCTTGAATTGTGACCACGGGATCGTTGTTTTGTGGATCTATGAAAAAATGAGAGTTGGTTGGTAACCCAATGCGCAAACAGTCACGTGAACCTCATTTAACGAAAAACGGAATTAGGGCTTGGAGGTGTAGCGCATCGTGCTAAGCGTTGGGAAAACGCCCGCCACTGCACTTCTGATTACCCTGTTTGGGTTCGCATCCCATGCGGGGTTCAATTATGTGCGAGAGGTCTGCTGGACTCCGGTTACGGCTTCCGCTGCCATCAAGTCTATGCTTCTGAAAACAAATAACTGTCTAACTAATCCCATACCCGACATGGACTGGTAATCGGACGACAGGCCGTGGTTTGCCATATGATTATACCATCGTGTCGACTTTCATCTCCTTCGCGATAAATATGTAAATCCTTATCCTAATATACGCATTGGGGTAGAAGGGCACTCCACGTTGGTGTTTCTTAATCGCTATTGCTTACAAAAGTGATTTTTAACGCAATGCTTTTGATGTTTCTATGATGGTCTTCCTTGTTTTATTTACAGTTAGACTTAATCGATGGTGCCTGTTTTTTCCCTTATTCATTGAAAGTGCATTTTTCAGTATGGTGGAAACTAAAATACTGATTACTACTAATCACACCATTTCCATCATGGCCGTCATTAGGTCATTCCCACCCAGTTACAATTTGAAACGGCCCATTTGTCTCAGATAAATTATTTACTCAAAACATTATTGGTAAAATTGCTAGTGATTAAGGTACTTCTGTAGTGTGTGTACCAGGTTAGGGTTAGGCCATAATTTTATTCCGATTTTCCTTAATTTAATTTTATTACGAGTTCGGAGACTGTCTGTGTTAGCCAAGTGAATATACCCCCTACCCATAGATTTCAGTCCCTTTACACAACTTGATGTAAAGTAGGTGAACATAATTAGTTACTTCCATATTGGTACACACACTTCTAGAAAGCCCTTATTAAAACATACGTGGATCTACGTTGTGATAAATGTCTTCTGGCTCGGGCAACGTTCTATCTTGTATTGCAATCGTGGCGCAAGGATTCTCGTAAGTCACGTACGCATTTTCTATCGAGCACGCCATTGATAATTTCAAACTTATATTCAGTAAGTAAGTTAGGTAATTTAATTCAGTGTAACTTTATATAAAAATGCAAAAAATATTTCATCAAAGCATGTCAAAAGGATTGCTTCAGAATAATAACAAAATGCTACAGAAACCCTTGCCATCGCTACTTTCCAGCGTAATAGCGCTACTTCGTTTAAGAATTATATTGAATAATTCTTCAATAACTGTTTGTGTTCTCAACCTTCTAAAATAAAACTTTGGTTAAATAAATTTGGCTAGTCCAACACTAGTTTCTAGTTTAAAAAACCATTATCGTAACGGCAATTTAGGGGCGATCCAACTGACTCGGTTAGTTTAAAACTTTTAGTTCACGTTCTGACCGGTTTTGACCAAATTAGTGTCTGGCTGTACTTGCAGGTTTTTGCTTTTCCACACAATTTTTAAGCTAATTCAATAACCGCCGCTTTGTGGGATTCTATTCTACGTAGATGTTTTTTAACGAAGCAGAATTAAAAAGTTTCACGACTTCATCAATATTGCGTACCATGACTGTCACAAGAATAGACCGACACAGCGATTGTCAAAGCTCATTATTTCCACTTTCAAATTTATATCTATAAAAAAAAATATAAGAAATAACAAAACAGACAAATCTTACAACAAATGGGTATTAGTTTCAATACATCTCGGTCACGGTTTATTAACATTCTAATTCTGAGCCAATATATTTCAAATCTGCAATTTCGAAACAGGGTTTATTTATTATTTCATACAACCCACTATATTTTCATTATTGACTTTAAGTTATCTGTACATTATCATGATACACACTATACAAGGCGGAAGTTTGTGCTTAAAATACTTCAGCACGCCTACATTTCCGCCAAGGGAAATAGGTTGCAACCATATACAGAGATATTTTTATGATATATTTTTATACTGCAGTATTATAGCCAAGTTGAGATAACATTAATACCCTGTTTCTTTAGAATAATGGTTCTCAAACTTTTCAAGCCGCGCTTCCTTTTTAGAATTTATCAAGTCTCGCACCCCACCTAAAAAATAACTAGCTAACAATAAGCTACGAAAATAGATAGTAAGGCGTAAGAATGTTTTATTGGAAAACACGTTGAAAATACGTGAATGGAATCGCAATTTCTAAACAACAAAGAGATGTAAATATCCAAAATAAGACGAGCAAGATCGAATCTAACAAATATCATTATTTTTAATTAGCTTCACGCCCCATTAAAAAATTGTCTACTGCCTCCTTATGCCCCGCTGTTTGAGAATCACTGCTTTAGAAAATAAGAGACGTGAAAGAGTCAAATAACTAGTTTTCCGTGGCGCCATTCGTATTTTTCTATAGTTTTCATGATAACACTTGCAAAGCGGGGGCGAGACAATTTATATTTATTGTTCATTGCAGAGTTAATATTGATGGATCAATCATGGCGTCATGTTTTTCTATTGAGCATTTTGCTGAATCGTTGTTAGTCTTGTTGGTGTCGTTGTTGGAAAAAAATTCCGTACCGATCTAACGCCTTGGTGTGGACGTTTATATAATACAAAAAAATAAAGTATTGAAATATCTAAAAAAAGGAATCTTGGATATTCAGTTAATTGTGCGGAAATGACTTAGCGATAACTGTAATGATTCTACTTTAATATGTGAAGTTTAGCGTCAATGCATTTTCGAACGCATTCAACACCAGCATCCTCGTTATGACGCAATTTTCGTGATATTCATATGCGGGCATGTCCATATATTGTATTCTATCCCAGCAGTGCATCGGACATCGTCCATAAAAATCGGCCCAGTTCCTTGTCCGTAGTATGCGAACATAGGTGCTGCAATTGCGTTATTAAATTCCAGCATTCTACATATCACATATGTGTCGTTGATATCCCAGAGATCGTCACAGATTATTCCCCACGTTCCATTTTTCAATAGTTCTACGGTACCGCGATTCAGATGCCAAGAACGTTTATATTTGCGTGTATGTGAACAGGCCCAACATATTTATATGTGTAACATTTTATATATCTGAGAATATACTTATACACCAGAAAATATGACATGTTTTAACATGTTATGCGCATACAATTTTGATATATATTTATATATTCCTGAAAATGAAATTGTCACCTGCGCTAGAAAGAAAACCACGCATCCGAGTCCGATGAATAATACAGTCAACAAAATTGCAAACGGCACGGTAGTGACTGGTGTGCTGGATTGCTTATCGTTATTTGATGTGATTCTTGTTTGCACTACTGGAGTTTCTTAAAAAACTGGTAAAAATAAGTGGAAATATTAGATCACTTCCAAACTTCTTTTTCATTGCCTTTAGTTATTCCTTTCCCTTTGTTTTTATACATTCATGACGCTAAACGTTTCAGTGCCTGTCTCTACACTGTACGGCGATATTGGAATTTGACGTATTATCGAGATGGCGTATTTGTTTTGGCTAATATAATGTGGAAAAATGAATCGAAAAAAAACATATATATAAAAAATCACGGAACAAAAGTAAAGAATGGGCCGTGTCGTGACTCATCAAGCATTTAAATTTTCAAAACTTTGATCCTGATATAGAGAGTCTCGGAACCTTAGAGAAATAGAGAGAGAGAGTCTTATGTATAATTCTATGTCCATAAAGTCTTATTTTTTTTTTAAATTGCAGGGAATTTATCGATACCATATATTGTTTTGGACCTCACAGATGTATTAAATGAAGTAAAATTACTTGGACAATTATTGATTAAAAATAACAAACCTGGTTAAGATATATTGAGAACTGACTTCATAACAAAATTGAAATTGCAAAGATACTACTATGTACACCCGTATATATTTTGAAAAAAGTTTTTAATTGACACGCACTATTTACGCCCGATGCAGTAAAACTTGACGAGGAAACTGCTTTTGGATTCACAGATTCATAAACAGAAAAATAACCTGGTTTTTCAGCATTCCGTCCAAACCAAACTCTCTGTAATCATACTCTTGGTACGCCTCACTTTCTCTTACATTCAGAAATACCGGGTTTTCACGAGGAGTCATATATAAAGCCATAATAAGACCGAAAACAACCTACATGGTATTGAAAAAATACATCTGAATGCAAAAATTGACCGATTATACAGGTTGTCTATGAAGGCCCTTCGCAATTATAATTTTTTTATGAAGTCATTTGTTAGTTAATATCGGTTGACACAAGACGTAAAAAATCGAGTCAGTACTTTCATATAAACAGTTGGAAAATGTCTACGATTATAGCAAATTGCGATACAGAAATTGTATCGACTGCAGTGCGTGACTGAAAACCAATGGCTGGTCTATAGAAACAATTAAAAACAGTAGATAGCAATGGAGACATATACGGTGGAAAGGAAATTTGAATGAAGACTTTCAAATAAACAGTTAGGAATTCGCCAATTTCTTGATTATAGGCTGATTTCCGACAAAGTCATACCTTGCAGTAAACACTAATGCGTATATAACCTGTCCATTTTACAGCCTTGGTATTTCATAGCACATAATATTATTGTTAGATTTTATGCGAAGAATAGGCCTACTCGAAACAAGACAGCATGCACTCATTGTGTGTGTTAATTTTCTTCAAGGTAGAGATGTGCACCATATCAAAAGCTGTACATGCCACACGACTCAAATCCAATTGTAATGTACGACATACATAATAAATTATAATAATTCCCGACACGTACCGCAAAATAGGCAGTGGTCCGCTGTATACCCCTTTTCTCTTCTCCGCTTGCATATAAAAAAAATTCTAACTATGATCTTGAAATGACATAGAATAACCTGATAAGGTGCGTTGAAGTTTTTCTCTCAGCTTTCCCCAAATCTATTAAATATGACAAAACCAATACTGTAAGATCGTTGCAATACATTATTTTATTTTTAATCTCTCACACATCTAAATTTTAAAACATTAAGATATAGAACTTAAGAGAATATGAGACAGGGTAGGATTTTCATATTTATCTGAGGGAGAGAAAAAATAGGATGAAAAAAAATAAAGAATATTAAGGTTAAATAATAATTTGTGTTCGTTTGAGTTTGACATCTTTATGGTACAATGCTCTTTTTCCATTGTTTTACACCGTTACAAGCAAACCACGCCTGCATCCTCGTTATGCGTTATGCAATGACCTGGAGATGATACGAAAACTCCCCACCCCCGATGACCGCATACTCCAATATAATCTTCGGTTCCTGTACAACTAACATAATCAAGCCATATTTTTCCTGAACCTTTGCCAAAGTGAGAGCTTGTGTAAGCTTTCTTTGCTTCATCATATCCCAGCATTTTACACGTTACATTTGCATCCTTTATATCCCAGCCATGGTGACAAATCGTTCCCCACTTTCCTTCATGTAATATTTCCACTCTTCCTTCTTTAGGATTGCTGCCACCAATAAGCCTGATACCGACGTTGCGTTTTACTTTTTCTGAAAAAGTTTTTTTTTTTAAATAAATGCTGAAAATAGGGATAAAAATAAAGTTCAATGTCAGAGCTGTGGGGAGTTTGAAATGATTTTATTGTAAAGGGAAACGACGTGCATTTCCAGATTCGGCGGAGGCGAAATTCTGAGTTAACCGGATCCGAAATTCAAGTCTTTTAATGGCTAAATTTATTCAGAAACTAAAAACACGGAGACGGATCGATTGTCACAAAATCGTCTTGTGACGTAACATACGTGACTCACCAGTCATCTGTTGTATGAAAGAGATATTCATTGCAACTTGTTCTTCCAAGTTCTCAATCAGGTCGGTTAATTCTTTCTGTGAAGTTCCTGTTACGTGAAATGGAATATACAGTGAATAGTCTGGAATTTAGAGTGTGCAACCTTCAGTACAGAAGGGCCAGATACAAATAACTGGGTGAAACCGCGGACCGCACTTTTATTTAACATAAGTTGCAGGCACAAACTTTTTGGTTATTGAATAATAGCATACATTGTTTGCTTTGCACAAGCTAGCTGTTAGGGCATTGTAACGTCATAGGCATGGATAATAAATAGGACTCGGGTATAGGATTTGCGGCGCAAAGGGACTGGAATTAAAAAACTTGTTTCGCGGGCCGCAGACGATACAAAATTGGCAATTCTCCGCGGGCCGCACACCCCCCTGCTTTATGGCACTGGTAGCAACACAAGATATGAACAACCCAGCTAAATATTTCACAGATATAATTTGAACTAATATATTGTCCATTTACTTTACATCACATCGTCAGAATCCGATCCTGCTTGGTTTACATATAAGGTGATTTTCGTGTTGTGCCGCATCAGTGAGGTAGGTATGAATGCTAAGCGTCTGAACATTGCATTTTTTTTCATTTCTAAAATCCAATTATGACGTGTCATGAGCAACTCACCCATCGTCTGTTGTATGATAGATATGTTCCTTGCAACTTGTTTTTCCAAGTTCTCAATCACGTCGGTTAAATCTTTCTGAGATGTTCCTGTTAGCAAAAAAGAAAACGATGAATGATTGATTAGTACAGTCTTATGCTGCTTATGGACGCTGGAAGCCACTGAGGTTATGAACAACCCGGATAAAATATGCCATACACCAAAGGTGGGCAAGGTTTTTGGTCCAGGGGCTACAAATTCTGCCCACTTGGACTGGCAATCCATGTAAGTGTATCGTAAAAAGTAACATTTTATTAACAACAGTGTTGCATAAGTGGAAAACAATAAGCCTCGTACCAAAACTAAATTTGATCGGCATCTCAATACATTCCTCGAGTTTTTCTCAGCTAAAACGTCTTAATTTGGGTTTAGTTCGGTTGTGAGAACATCAGGCGGGCCAGATTAAATCAAACAAACGGGCCGGATTTGGCCCGCGGGACGTAGTTTGCCCATGTCAGCTATACACAGCATATTCAAATTAGCCTATCAATTTAAATAACGTTGGCGACTTTTTGAACATTTTTATTTTTACAAATGATATTATGGGCTATTCCAAGTGACACTACGGGACAATTCCAGAAATTTTGCATGTTGTTGGATGCAATATATTTTCACATTTTCAGCTACATGTTTTGTTTCATTGTCCAATCAGTTGCTTTATTGAAAATAGATGTAAAAAATTGCACAATAGTAACACCCAAGACTTACTTAGTAGATAAAAAAAATATAGTGAAATATAGCGTGACACTACAGGACGGCAAATCCACCATGCACTAACAGTACGTTGTGTTGTGCTGTAAATTTTTGCGATGGTATAGTATAATATTTTCTGGTGCAGTAGCTGAACTACCCCTCGATGTGTTGCTCAAGGTATTTAATGTAACACTGTAAATCCATGCCAATAATGTGCATATTGTATGTGACACTACAGGACGTGAAACCACAGGACATTTTTCCACTTCGAAATAGCGGCCTCGATCATCTCTTAAAATTCTGGTAATAAATCGTTAAATGAAGAAATGTCCTACAGCACTGCAAACATTTAAACTTTATTAACTTAAATCCAGTGCGTCAATTCCATATGAATTAACTGTACCACACAATCAAACACTTTGTGTCAGGAATCATAACAAAATATGCCAATTATACCAAAATTTCTACATTTCAGGCCATTTTTTATAAACCATCAAAAACCTTTGTGAAATTTTAAATTGTTCGATGAAATGAATGCAGTCCAATAAAATTCCAATGTCTTTTGATATCCAAAATAAAAAAAAATTACTTTCACTACACTTTTTAAATAATTGATGGAATTCAACTTTTGCTTGGAATGGCCCTTATGAGGTAATATATTTAAGAATGATGTGCTCATTGGAACTCATACTTTCAAATTCTCATTCCGGTCGGTTAAGTATTTCTGAGAAATGACTTAGGTGAAACCAACGACTAACATACCGGTGAAACCGACCATACAGTGAATAGTCTAGTGTTGTTCTTAAGACACCGGAAGCGACTAGGGATGTGAACAAGTTAATTATAACATACCATAGTTCTAGAATCTAGATCAAATAGGTATTGTATGAACAACGAGCCACACCTCACTCCGTCACGACAAGTTGTTCACATTTTATTTTTCACGGTGCGAGTGAACTCAGATGGAGTTGGCTGTCATTCTTAATATTCTCAAACTTTTTGAAACATAAATTAGTTGTATGAATACGTAGATGCCATAAAAACAAAAGCTTAAAATGGAGTTTTATCGATTTTGGGGTTCATAAATGAAATATACCTATTTTAGGCGACTGACTCGGTCCGACACCTTAATCGGGCCTGGTATACTAAGTACTCATAGTGGACATTGCCTAACATTTTTTGAAAGAGTTATTTCTGACCTTTGTTGGACTGCATCATCCGTAAATTACGTCATATTGACGTAATAAGGGTCACCCTCTACTATACCAGACCTTTTTAATCTACCCACAGTACATCGATGCTATGAGTTATCAATGCTCTTACCCATTTTCCTCTGCAACATGGAAATATCGAGCGCAACTTTCCTGAATAACGTCTTTAGAGAGTTTTCGTTCATAGAAGTTTGCTTAGATACTTTTTGTATTTCCGAGAATAAATTTTCGGACATCTCAAATGATTCATTTAACGTGGATGATATAAGCTGAATCGAGTTACTGAAATCCACTCGCTGGTTCCCAAATGATCTGTTCATTTCAGTACTTTGATCGTCGATAGCTGATTGGAGAGATGCGATATATGATTATAACATTCGTTAATGTAGAAACATAATCCGGCAACTATGTAAATTTTGCCATCATTTTGGTAACCTGGAACGACTACTTATCGTTTTTCTGCGCTTCTGCACCGCTGAATCCACATGTATATAATACAAGATGCTGTAGCAATTAGCGACATTCATAACCTATGACCTTCCAGACTTCCGCATTTGCGGAGATAAAAAGAGGTGTTTGTAATAATAGAAAATAAAAGACCCAAAAATCCCCAAAAATAAGCTATAATGTTATTTTTCAAAAAAAAATTAAAATTCCCTATTCCCACTGTCTTATTTTCGGGGAAACAAGTATTCAATCTACATATATATCATATTTAAAACCAGTGAGATGGACAAAATTTGGCGCTCTCGAAGTATTCGTACCAAGATGGCGCACAACCTGAACATAGTATGTTCACCAAGTTTGGGGTTTTCAGGTTGTGCGTCATCTTGATATGAATACTCCAGGAGCGCCCAAAACTCACCTTGAAATGCTTGATTAAATTTTTCTGGTTCCTGGGATAAAAAAAAAATTGAAAATGCATTTTTAGGTTTTGTCGAAAAGCCTTGTGCGATAGAAGATTGAGAGAAAATGTAGTTTTGAAAATTAATATTTGTGACAGATTTTTGTGAATGAACGGAAAGTTTCTGCTAGAATATTATATTACGGGTACGCTTATTTAAAATTTTGTATATGCGTTTATGTGAATAAATCTAACAGATATGCGTAACATTGCATCTACCTAGAATCATAGGTCGGAAAACCTGATATGTTTTAACATGCTATCTCAGGACACTACATACAAATTTGCTATAATATATATTTCTGAAAATGAAATTGTCACCTGCGCTAGAAAGAAAACCACGCATCCGAGTCCGATGAATAATACAGTCAACAATATTGCAAATGACACGGTAGTGACTGGTGTGCTGGATTGCTTATCGTTATTTGATGTGATTCTTGTTTGCACTACTGGAGTTTCTTGAAAAACCGGTAAAAATAAGAGCAAATATTAGATTACTCCCAAACTTCTTTTTCATTGCCTTTTGGCTAATATAACGTGAAAAAATGAAAAATAAGCTCGTGTGGTGTTTTAAAGGTTAACTTGTGGAATATCGTTTCAGTTCAACCTATACCTATATATACGCATTTTATTCGTGATCTCATCCGCCATTTTCAAATTTTCTGCTTTTCTAGCGATCACCCTGTATATATGTATATATTAAACAAAGTTCCAATTGGCACGCACCTATTCCGCCCGACGTAGTAAAACTTGAAGAGGAATCTGCTTTTGGATCCACAGATTCATAAACTGAATCATATCCTGGGTTTTCAGCATTTGGTCCAAACTCTCTGTAATCACATTCTTGGTACGCCTCGCTTTCCCTTACATTCAGAAATACTGGGTTTTCACGTGGAGTCATATATAAAGCCATAATAAGATCAAAGAACAACCTACGTCCTACATAGTATGAAAAAAATACATCTGAATATAAAAACTGACGGAATATACAGGGTGTTCATAAAGTCCGTTTACAATTTCAATTTTGGTATGAAGTTAGTTCTCAACCTGTTGTGTTGTCTTTAACGAGTAAATTGTAAGTATTTTTAATTCATTCAATATATATATCTGTGAGGGCCAAAACAATATGTTGTATTGGGTAATTCACTTTGCAATTTTAAAATGTTTTAAGATTTTATCGACATCCTATACATATGAATGCAAAAATAGTACCATTCAATATCAAGTTTATTGAAGCAAAGTACTGATTCCTTAATTAAGTTCTAACAAAATATTTAAAAATGCAATTCTGACATATGACTCTTTTTTCCGAGTGACTTATTGATGAAACATGTTTTATTCTGTTCGTGAACAGTCAGCGAACTGTATGATTAGGCGTTTTTCACTAAGTTATTTGTCTGGAGGGCTGATTACAATAAAATAGTCAATACAACTACATATCTACCAAGTATTCGAGATTTGATTCGATTCTGAAATCATGATATATTCGAAAATGTCCAGCTCTAATCAAAACTAAATAAACATTTAGAAATTTGTCAAATTTTTTGATTACATATAAGTACCGTAACTGCAACACAAAAATTTCATCGACTCCTGTGCGGCACTAAAACTGACTGAAATTGCATAACTATTGAAAATCTTTAACCAATATTAAACTCTCTCTCGAATAATTAAACACCTCGGCATCCGGTGGCCTGCTCCATTGTAACGGTGCACATTTTGTCGTTTTCACATTAACTCACCGTTGATTGAACTATTGCAATGATATAATATGAATGAATAGACTAGTAATGAAGGGACCTGAACTCACCAGCCTGCTACACATGAAATCGCATTTTACTTGAGAAAATAAGCGAGTACAGCCATTGTCACTATTCAGTGCTGTACCGATTTCCTCTACTTTTTGATTAATTGAACCCACAGCCTATCACTCGACCTGTAATCGTCTTCCGTATAAAAATGCAAGGGTGTGAGTTCAGACTGATTTTCGACAAAGTCGTATCTTGCAGTAAACACTTACGCCTATATAACCCGGCCATTTTACAGCATTGATATTTCATAGCACATATTATTATTGTTCGATTTTATGCGACGAATAGGCCTACTCTAAGCAAGACAGCATGCACTCACTTCGTGTGTTAAATTCTTTCAAGGTAGATATGTGTGCACCATCGAAATCTGTACATGCCACACGACTCAAATTCAATTGTAATATGCGATTTAGACATTAAATTATAGTAACTACCGATGTACAGAAAGATGGATAGTGGTCCGTTATGTTATTACTTATCGATTTTAATTGTTACTTATCGATTTTAATTGGTAAGTATGTTGATAGGTATTTGTCTGTTTGTCTGTCTGTCTGTCTGTCTGTCTGTTAGATGCACGCGATATCTCACGAAAGCGAGATTGAATCTGCTCCAGATTTTGCATGTGCATTCATCATATGTCGGACCCGAAGGCTATCGATTTTGGATGAATTATGTCGTATAATTAGCGAGTTATTAATTAATTAGTGATGGGACACAAAGTGTCACTATGGAGTAAGGGCGCTGTTTTGGGGGTTCCCCTAACTTTCGATTGATAAGTCTCCGGTCTCTGACCGATATTCACGTTATTGTAATTTCTCTTCTCCGCTTGCATATGAAATATATATATATGAAAAAAAATCCTAACTATAAATATATTAATTAAATATTAAAACATTAGGATGTAAAACTTAATTAACGGGGTGTGAGGATAGGGTGGGATTCTCAAATTTATCCGAGGGGGAGAAAAAAAAAGATAAAAAAAATAACAAATATTAAGATTATATATAATACCGGTTTGTTTGTGTTGACGTGTTCATGATACGATGCTCTTTATTTATTGTTTTACGCCGTTATGAGCAAGACACGATTGCAACCTCATTATGCGTTATGTAATGGCCTGACCCTGATGCAATACTCCCCACACCCGATGACTGCATTGTCTAATACAATCTTCGGTTCCCGTGCAACTAACAGCATTCAGCCATAGTTTTTCGGAACCTTTGCCAAAGAGTAAGTTTATGTAACTACTTTTCTCCCCTCATCATATCCCAGCATTTTGCACGTAACATTTGCATCTCTCGTACCCCATCCATGGTGACAAATCGTTGCCAACTTTCCTTCATGTAATATTTCCACTCTTTCTGCTTTATGATTCCTGCCATCGTCGTCTTTACAATACGTGACAAAGCGCAAAAACTCGTTTGAAGATTCCTGTGCTGACGGCGAAAAATGACTATTTTGACTATGACTAAATGACTTCGAAACTTAGCCGATTAAGTATTCGATTACTTTGATATTCGATTCGTTTTGGACAATCCTGAATTATTGGCACACACGGCAAATTTCAAATATGAGCCCTATCGATCGTTGACTAGTGATTTTTAACTGTTATTGAATTGTACGTAATTATTTATTTAAGAATACGAATTTCAATTATTTTCAATTCAAAATTATTTTATTGAAACATGTAACGATTGAAACTTTTCGCCCGTCTTTGCGCCCTGTCCAATCTTCGCCTTGTCGCCTGCCATCGATGCCATATCCTATACTGCATCTAGGCATTGACTAAAGATAAAACGTTCATAACATCTTCACGTGATATTGAAACCCCAGCACAAATTACCTGGACTGCTTCAATATAATATATCGCAAATGCACACGCGAGAAGTTCTCAAGAGAAACCCAGTTAGAGTTAAAGGTTTGTCCTTGAAGTTTCAAATATACTTTTATATCGTGTCAGATTTCTAGTAGAGAGAGATGCCGAAAAATACGGGCCTGAGCAGTATAGCACAAGTCGCCTAATTGTGCTCCTAGTTAAAATAAAGTTCAAATTGTGTCATATCTCATAACCTCTAATTATTGAGACGAATAAACATTTTTGAACATCTTCGACATAAGCCAGACAAAGGGTTGTTATATGATCAATTTATTTCATTGGTTCAGATACCCGCTGATAAATATAGAATCAAATTTTACCTTCATCGAAGTTCTGAAATTTCTCAGAGATAAATAAACACGTTACAAAATATCTGAACTAAAAAAGAAATCACAAACAGAAAAGAACTGCGTATCATTATGTAAGAAATACTTTGAATATTGTGTTAAAAATATTTTCAGTTTGCTCGGCCATCAAAGTACGTATTTCTCAAACGCATTCTACACCGGCATCCTCGTAGTGTCCACAATTTTCTCTGCTTTCATCAATATGTGGGCATGACCATATATTGTCTTCTGTTCCAATGCAATTGACATCGTCCATAAAAATCGGCCCAGTCCCTTGTCCGTACTTCGCTGCCTCCGGCGCTGCAGTTGCACGATTAAATCCCAGCATGCGGCAAATTACATTTGCATCGTTGATATCCCAAAGGTCGTCACAGACTGTTCCCCACTCTCCATATTTGAAGATTCCAACGGTCCCATTATTTTTGGACGAAGAGCCAAAAAGGCGCACAACTGTGAAAAATTAAATAAAACTTAATGAAAAATAATATTAATAATATGTTAGGATATTTATA
Source organism: Styela clava (assembly GCF_964204865.1). Classification (NCBI taxonomy): domain Eukaryota; kingdom Metazoa; phylum Chordata; class Ascidiacea; order Stolidobranchia; family Styelidae; genus Styela; species Styela clava. The sequence goes on from NC_135264.1 coordinate 14,158,661, forward strand.
TATAGATTCCCCGGTAGAGAAAAGCTTTGATCATATGGAGAACCAGGGCCTCTTGTCCGGTTACCAGTCTATGGGATTCTGATCTGGTGTGGGATTTGTTAGCTAGTTATTTGTTTCAGATTTATGGACTTGGTGACGGAGGAATCCGATTGCGTGAACCACCCTACGGACGTGAGGAGTCCAGCAATCATATCGAACATAATTACACCCCACGGTATTCGAACCGGAGTACCTGCCACATTGCTGGTTCAATTCTGACATAAAGATTTAGTTGTTAGTACTTCTTGTTACCAACTCCCTTACCATTGATGTACACCACTTTCTTCAAACTGTCTAGTGATATATTGAGATCTCGGACATTGTATTCAAGTTGCTTGTTATCAGAGGATATCTTCTTCACATCTTCTTGTAATGACTTTTCTAACTCAGAATCGGCTAAGTTCAGGTTATAAACAATTTGCTGTAAGTCTTCTTTCAGGTCGGAATTGGCGACATTCATTGATTCGATTTCCTGGGAGAGGTTCTGAGCTCTTTGCTGAAATTTTTGATCAGTGGCGGTCAACGCGTCAATTTCGTTGGAAAAGTTCTGATCTGCCTGCTGTGATCTTTGGTCAGCGGCGACCAACGCTTCAATTTCGTTGGAAAAGTTTTGATTTGTTTTCTGGAATTTTTGATCAGTAGCGGTCAATTCATCAATTTCGTTAGAATAGTTTAACACCGTTTGCTGAAAGTATTCTTCGTGTTGGGAGTTGACCATTTCCAAGAAGGCAATATCTAAAATGGAATGAGTTGATATGATGTGTTGAAAAAAATCTTCATATGTAGCAGTATGGCATAGAAGTCTATAAACCCAAATCATGAGTCAAACGAGTTACGGGCTGCTTGAGTCTTAGAGATAGAGGTCATCAATTTGTTCAATTTTATGAGGGCGAATTGAGTCGGAGTCAGTCCATTCACATGACTCGATTCTTCGATTAAGAGTCTGGATTGCATATCCAATGCAATTGGGGAATTTCCATCTCACCTATGGCAGACAGAAAAAGAAAACAAAATGGCGGCGTTTCGAACTTTACTTTTTAACCGATTGGAATAGTTCACTATTCGATTCGAAATGCCCATCCTTTCTTCTCACTGACTTTACACTTGAGCCGAATAATAACCTATCATAGTAATATCAAAGTAAAGTCAGGTCTACTTCAAGAAAAAGAATCTCTCTAATCACCTGATTTTGATTCATCAAGCTTCGTGATCGCCTGGAACAAAAGATAAGCATTGTAATTAGATATAAAGGAAAACATGAAATGCATATCTTAGGTATTATTCTAGTTATTTGAAAATTGCAAATTTCTAATTATTTTGTTATGAGTATTGAACTGAACGGTGTTTGACAACCTTTTTGGTAGTTCACACATTTTTTAAAATGGAATATTCTCGCGGACTCGTCAGCAATCAAGTTACCAAAACAATTTATAGATATATTTTGTGCCCAATAATGTTGAGTAAATGTAGATTTAAAATTAATTATTTGTGCAAACGCAGTTTTTGTGAATGAACAAAGAGTTTCTGCTAGAATATCATTTTACGGGTACAATTGTTTTTATTTGCTGAGTTGTTCTATAGAAACGAGTAAAAACAGTAGACACAAAACAATCGTCGCAAAACGTACAAAAATCCAGTCAAGGCTTTCTAACAAACAGTTAGAAATTGTTTTTTAGGAAATTGCGACACAAAAATTTTATCGACTCTTGCGCGGGACTTAACCAGGATTGTTGTTCTTTAATCAGTAGTTGTTTAAGTATTTTTAACTTCATTTAGTACATCTGTATATATATGGTTTTTGAGGCCGTTGTTCATAGGTTCCCAGATCCAGAAAATTATGATTTTTATTATATTGGTGTAAACCAGACGTTGGTATTCCACGACTTAGTTTATATATAAGGTTCGACTTTTGTATCACCGTGTGTGCCAAAATGTAATATTTTCATTCCAAGGTGTGGAGGGTCAAAAGATATTGAAGAGGTTGATATTGCAGTATTGCGTAAAATCGTAGATCTAAAAAACTACATGCAATGTATGGTATCGATAAATTCCCTTTGCAATTTTGGGATTTTGATGACACCCCGTATATTGTTTACTCATTTACTTACCTGCACTAGAAAATAAGTGATGGATGCAATTCCGCCAAATAATAGAACGAAAAGAATCGAAAAAATTACTGTCGATATGGAGTTTGGCGCCTTGTCAGAGTTATCTTCATCTTGTGTTTTGACTACTGCAAATAGGTTGCAACGGAAATGTGAGAAAATATAACGGTTCAGCTGTTTATATGAAAATAGTTTGAATCAACTCAACTAAATCAAACGTCAATGGACCGTGCCTCAGAAAAAAAGACACGGCCATTGATATTTTGAGAAAATAACGTCCCGAGAAAAAATGTTGTTATTTCATATTTCCTAACTCAGATATCGTAGTAGTACCCTAATGTCTTATCTCTAACGCTGCAGTTTTTGGTGCAAGACATGGAGAAGTTAATTGAAAAAGATTAATACAGGCACGATACTCTGTTTTTTTATTTTAAAGGATGCGCCGACAACGGCAAAATTCAATTTCTTGTTGCTTCAATTTTACGAGTTTGCTACCCAGCCATGGTGTCTAAAAGAAACCTTACCTGGTGTTGGGGTAGAATTTTCATATACAGATTCTACATCGTCAAAGATTTCATTGTTGCTTGCCCTGTAGTCAGGTTCGCGACTTGGCCCGCTTAATTCTATTCGACTAATTGCTTTCCTCACATTGTAATTGATAGTCGGGTATTCATATGCATTATAATAACTCATAATAAATATATACGTTGCTACACTCTAGCAAGAGTAAATAAAATTAAAAAGTCTCCCCAATAGCGGGATTTGGCCTGAAAGCTAACTAGACACTTGAAACAATGCTTGAGTGAGGTCTGTCGAATAGATAGAGAACTACAATTCGATTTCTGGAATTCGGATTTAAAATTACTTTCATGGGCACCATGACGTTAATAGGTATCGGCGACCTTCTTTTCCAAGAGCGTAATTTATTGCCCGATGAAAAAAGCATATAGTTGTAATTAGTAAAATCTAAATTCACTACATAAAACGCGTCTAAATCTTAGGACATCCCTAATGGAATAAATGCATACTGTGCGATTTTTATAATTTTGTGATGAGGGTATCAAATATTTTTATATTATTAGATTTGTTTATTCGCACTATAATCCAGTTGCATTCAAAACACCACTTAATTTCGATGTGATTATAACCCAGATATCGCACTATTGAACTATTATGTAGAAAAACACAAGTATATGCTCATTAGTCATTACCCTTGTAGCCTACGTCACACGACATTGTTGACAGTGGTGGCATAGCGGTAGTGTAGCATTTTACTGATTCTCATATTGAATCAGAGCTGACTGATATTATTACAAATTTTTTCTATCACGGAAGTGTTAGTACGTTTATCGCGGTAATCTACGACGGGTCACAGAAAAAGCACGAAAGGTCATTTGTGACCCAGAGGTCACTGGTTCGCATCACTGACCTATAGAATCTTTTCGTGACCTGTAGTATTTTTATATTTATCTCAAGGAAAGACAATCTCGCAAAACAATCAATGTACATGGATTTAGAAGCTAGGGAGAGTCGTATCCGAATCGTGATGGCAAGAACCACTGCGATGGGGTATGCGACAATTACCACGCAGACCTATCATAAAGACTGGAGTGATCTTTTTTTTATTTCAATAAATTGTATCGTCCTCAATATGCAATTAATAAATAAAAATATTTTTTCCTTGAATTTGGCAAAAAGGCAAATTTTGAATTATATAAAAGTAATGGCCTCCTAGCGAAAAACATAATCTTTAACCACTGAAACTTCCAAAGCAATTGGTCCATTAGTTGAAGTTGAACATGAAATTAATTAAACGATAAAAAATGGGAATCATCCAACCTCACTGTGATAAAAAAACGCTTAAAATCCATTGAAATTTCTAGTAAATAAAGCACATGCTTCATTCCAGTATTCGGAGTGAAGCTATGTTTTTCAAAATGCCAGTTATTATCAGGTTTTTATGAACAAAAATATTGGAAAATTGGAATTTTGTGAGTAAATGGCAAACGAAAAACGGTCATTTTCACCGGAAAAAGAAAGTATTGAAAAAATATTAGTCGTCGGATTGCATATGCACCTGGCACGGCGAAAGAAAGTGTTGTTCAAGAAGGGAGAGCGGGTGCCGTTATATACTGATATATGAAAGCAGTGCAGTGCAAAATATAAATGTTGTATGCACCTGTATAAAATACGATTTCAGTTATTCTCAGTAGATTTTATTTGAAAAAATATTATAGGTCAGCGTCATTTTGACGATAAAGACTCGCGGCTTCACAGTATGTCTGTACCTGTTACTGCGCCAAGTTTGTATCGGAATTTAAAAGGAGTTTTTGCAGTTCACAAGCATGCTGGAGTTACCTGTTCTACCCTCGGAAATATCATTTTGCAAAAAATCGTTTCAGGTGACGAAATTCATATTTTATAGTTTTAACAAGTGCTTTTTGTTTTCATGTATGACTGTATGAGGTCAGACAGGGTTACAGGGCTAGCTGAATAGCCTATGACAGTATGGAGTCTCAATTATCTGATTATAGGAAAGAGGGGTCTCATGTAGTTTCATACCTAACATACTTCTAGTGGGCGTAGCATGACAATTTTTTCACGTATCAATCCTAACCCCCACCTGACTGCACCATTCAAAAATTACGTCAACACCTCGTCACAGTGGCGTAATAGAGCCCTTCAAACTATACGAACTCCCATCCAAGACGCGCAAACGAGCACCCGAAATCGAACAGTTATTTCTCTCGTTTTCTCGTTGCAACGAGAGAGATCGATAACGTCAGTCAGTTCTTTATCGCCGGCGCCAATGCCATTTCGGGCGATTTTACGTATATTTGGCAAGCTCTATGACGTGATTGTGATGTCGTAATGACATAATTTTTTGATGGCGTAGTCAGATGGAAGTTAGGATTGACATATCAAAAATTGTTATGCTATGTCCACTAGAAGTACGTTGGGTACGAAACTACACGAGACCCGGAACGAGTCCTCTAGGTTTATATGAGGTAATTTTACACTCTCATTCAGTCATTGCGAATCTGTTTTCATAATACTGGATAAAAATTTTTATTTTCAATTTTGCACAATACTGCAATATCAACCCTCTTGATCCTCCACACCTTGGTAATAAAAACATTACATTTTGTTACAGTGATAAAAAAATCAGCCAAACCTTCTGTATAAACTTACGTCAGCGAGTGTTTTTTATTCCATAGTTTTGTAGGCACTGTTGTGTTACACATACACATCTCACATTTTAAAATTAATTTAAAAGTATTGCCCGATTTTATATCGTATTTTTGTTTTATTGTGTTTTGACTGTTTTTGGTAGTACTTGTACGTTTTAAACTTTTCTATTAAGTTATGCCCGTCCTCCAGGTTCTCTGTATTTTGTTTGTCTGTTTGTTGTTGTTTTGTGTTTTGTTTCTATCAGAGTGACCAAATAAATTTGATTGATTGAAACTAAGAGAGCTGTAGAATACCAAGCTCTGGTTTACATCAATATAAAAAAAATCAAAATTTTCAGATCTAGGAACATATGAACAACGGCCTCAGAAACCAATGGTTAAATTTGTGCCTCGTCCAGGCGAAAACAATCTACTTCTAGATGGAAAAAGGAGATCGAAATCGAGCACAATTGCTGAACGAAATTTAGCGATGTTTAATTATGTTCCAGCTAATGTGGATGATTTGTTTGATCATCCTTCAGGTGAGACTTATAGAAATTTGGTATCTGTTTAAGCATGACTGATCGGAATCATCGCATTATAACAGTGAAGTACTTGTGCTTCAATAACTTTTTATTGTTTATATTGTACTAAAGCAGACTATAGCCAGCAAATATAGTAAACGAAACTGAAATCTAAATGACTCAAAGTCTAATTAAACAGACAGAATTATCACGCTCAATTCAGGTTGAAATTATTCTGCTAATATGGTATATTTTAAAATGTGTTTCAAAAGTACTCCAATATTCATACTGAATGCAATTTTTCAAATTCTAGATTTTTTTTAATTTTTTCGGTATTTTTTATCATTTGGAATTCACTAGTTTCATATTTTTATTTCTGTTTCAGTTCAAGGCCCAAGATATAGTTATGAAGATTTTGAATTGACTTTTGGAAACATGTTAGATGTTTTGTCTTCTGGTATTCAATGTAAGTCTCGTTTTTCAATGCAACATTTTATATCAAGGGTTCTGAGGTGCAATTTAGTTTTCTTGTTTTCCCTGGAAATATATAAATTATTGTATCGTAAGAATAACATACTGTAATCTCTTTCCACGAAAAAAGTCAAAAATATACTTTTGTAGAAAGGTTATGCTATTCTTTTCTATCATTTTGATACTCTCTTGTTCAAGCATCCCTGTGGCAATGATCATGTACAGATCGCAAGTAAGAAGTGGACAAGGACCAGCAGGCCTATTATTAATATAAGTATCTGCTGTGTGGTGCATTATGTTAAGCGATGGCCACGCACTTTTGATTACACTGCGTCGGTTCGCAAATCCTTTGGCATGGGGATAATTATATATGAAAGTATTGCTGGTCCGCACGGTGTTAGTGTTACCGCTGGTTGATTACGGCTTCCTCCACCATCGAGTCCATGCATCTGAAACAAATAACTGGCTAACTAATCCCATACCTGACATGGACTGGTAACCGGAAGAGTGCAAGCGCTTTTTTGCCATAGGAATAAGCCTCCTTTCTCCCCCCCGGGATAAAAATGTAAATCCTATTCTAATATGAGCTAGTGAACCTGTTCATAGACATACGCTTTTATTTTCTCAGTATTCGGCCTTCAGACTACCGGAAAAGAAATGATAAACAGTTTATCGAGATTACGTTTTCCGAGATCTTACTACCTATATGGAAAGTTTGGACTTGCAACAACAAAGTTCCATAATGATGCAAAAGTAACTGAACGGACGACATGGGACCATATTTCTGAAACAAAAATTACAAGATTGCTTTGTATGATTCAAGGCAGCTATAGGAACGCTTTCATAAAGTGAGTGAAAGTCTCCAGTTTAGTCTAGTCCAGCGTTTCTTAAACTTTTTTGTTCCTGAACACTCACGCTTTTTATCTCGCCCAGTGTAACAAATAAAAAGGTGAAATTGTTAATAATAAAAATTGTGTGATGGATTTACACAATGGAAAATTTAGTCCATGATTGGCACTAGCATGATGTCTGTCAGGATCATAATCTCATCCGGTCACCGGTCTATCTCAGTTATGCTAATAATTAGACATGATTTCGGAGAAAGCCACAACCAACCAGTGATTATCATCCTGCGACAATTAGGAGTTATCTATCTTCTTGTGTTATTTCCCATGGGATTCGAATCTACGATTCAGGGCTGCGATTGCATAGTTTAGTACATTGCCCCATCTACCTTTTTTAAATTTAATTTAGAAATCCCATCCTAAATTTTGCCACATTTTTCAGGAGTTCAAATCTAGATCTTGATTCTCAACTTGCTTATGAAATGGCATCAAAAGGACTTTTGAGACCTCAGACACCCACTGGTCCAATGATAATGGATATTAAGTTACATAAACTCAATCCACCTGATTTTGTTATAGGTAAGTGCTAAGATGAATTTTGCTATATTAAGCCACATATTCCAAGTTTAATTCTTGAGAGTTGAGGCCAACCAACCAAAATTCAAGGATTAATTCATTTAGGCTACCCCGCAGCATTTCGTTTGTATTTAATATGTTGGTTAATTTCCAATTCATGTCAGATAGATAATTATAGAAATCAGGGCTAAATTTACATCAGACTCAAAACTCAGATATTTAAACAACCCGATTCAACAAAGTTTTGTCACAGCCTCCCAACTCCAGGTTGGCAAACATAGTGACTTCAACTCTGAGGAAACAAATTTTGACCTTCAAAACTTAGGCTGTATGGGAGACTTATTCGAGACCTCCTGAAGTATGCACACCAAGATGGCACATAACCTGAACTCAGGTTGTGTACCAGGTTAGGGTTCAGGTTATGCGACATCTTGGTGCGCATACTTCAGGACTCAGGAGTACCCTTATTAGTCTGTTAGGAATGTATAGTCAGATTTATCCTTTTTAAGTTTCAGTCGAAAGTTTTTTTTCGAATATTAGGATAGGATGGGATTTACATATTTATCCTGGGGGATAGAAAAACCGATAATACGACTTTAAACATATGGTGAACCACGGCCTTTCATCCGGTTATCAGTCCATGTCGGGTACGGGATTAGTTAGCCAGTTATTTGTTTTCGGAAGATGGAGGAAACCGTAACATACCAGCGGTTATGTGAACCACCCTACGGCCACGAGGAGTCCAGCAATCCAATTATTATTGATAGTCTGCAATTCAGATTCTGTATATCTTTCTACTCTAGCTCCCAATAATTTAAATAATATTATTTATTTTTCAGATATTACATGCATAACCGAAAGCGGACAGTTTTTAAGAAAACTGATTCACGAAATCGGACTCGAATTACGTTCCACTGCAATTTGCACAAAAGTTCATTGTTATCGTAACGCTATATTTTTTGATGAAGACGACTCAACATTTTTAATTCGGGAATTGAAAGCCGATAAATTAGCGGAGGTTATGGGAAAAAATAATTCTAATTTAATAAGTCTATTTAAGGAAAAACGAGCTGTATATTTTACTGCTTCCTCAGCCTTGGATGAGGAAAGCAATTTTCCTTTTCAAAGTAATGAATCTGTTGGGTGATATGTTTTGATTGGTTGTCAGGGTGTGGCACGATACTAGGGTACTTGTCCCCCCTTCAACTGTTTTGTTGCTCTCTTGGGTGGGAGGCTCACAGGCCCCTGGTTGGGGACCGCTGTACTGGTCTCTAGTACAGTTCGACTCCATGTGTGGAAATACAAGCTTTATTATGTCTCCAGTTTTGATCTATGGTAGGATATGCCATGGTACAAGAAATGATAAAAGACTACGGAATTCATGTCCTGTGATGATATCACAGTCAATTAATTAGCCATGATTTCACTATTTATATGTATATTTCTATGCTGAACGAATGACGATGTCTTTCAGATCATCATTGTTTTCATACAGCAATGAATCTTGCACAAATAGAATTTTCTACGGAGGTAATTGTGATACTAATTCTGATTGAATTCACTGGGGCTCTGAATTTATTTATTGCCAACTCAATGCATATATATATATATATATAGCATTTACCCAGCACTTTGTCCCAAGGAAAATCTAAGCTGTCATTGTTACCATACTCATGAAGATTTTTTTTGCGTTGGATAAGTGGGTGACCACTGCTGTTTTAAAAATGTGATTTTCTGATGAAGAAAAAAAATTAAAATTTTTGTGCTCTGGATACTGTTTCAATAAATATTCAAACTGAAACTTTTTCTTTTTGTATTTGAAAAACTTTCATTGAGGTTCGTATTTATGGGCAGCATTCCTTTCTAACATTGGGATCAAAACTTAAGATTGAGCAGGCAGTATAGACTGTAAATGTTTTGATAGCAATCTCTGCGGTGCTCCCGAAATATGCGAAGCAAGATGACAGACATCGGAACGTAGTATGTGTACCAGGTTAAGCCATAATTTTAGTTCTATTACGAGTTCGGGGACTATCCAAGTGACTCCCATAGTATTTGCACCTGGTACACATACTACGTTCCGGTGCACATACTTCGAGAGAACCATTTCTGCAGTGCTTAACTCTATGGTAGTAGGCAATTGGGTGCTCCCGAAGTATGCGAACCAAGATGGCGGACATCGGAACGTAACAGGTTAGGGTTAGGCGATAATTTTTTTCCAATTTTCCTTATTTTAGTCCTATTATCAGTTCGAAGACTAGCCAAGAGCCTCTCATAGTATTTATACCTAAAATTATGGCCTAACCTAGTACACATATTGCATTCCGATGTCCGCCATCTTGGTTTGCATACTTCGGGAGCCCCGGCAATTGTTTTCCAGCATCTGCCTTTGATATCTGGCGTAAACTTATTTTTCGTTTAATTTTTGTCTAAGATTTAATTTAAATGCACTGGGATCACTATATCCATTACTGTATTACTGGTACGCCCCAGATAAAGCCTATTCCTCCCAGAGCAAATAATTACATACAATAACAAAATAGCTTTGGAATATTTATTTCTGAAACTATAGCGGACAAATAATCATAAGATTGCACATACTTATGCTAATAATATAGCCTAAACAGAATTCTGCTTGGAATACTTGGATGAATCAATTAGCAACATTGAAATATGATTTCTCCTGGCTTTGACACTGATTGATTGCGACTAAATTATCCAGTAGTATAGATTTTCTTAATACTAAGAATTTAACGCGAACCTTCCTTGGTGAGGCCATAACATGGGTGTGCATTTGTCGGGGGGAACCAACTCCAGGCATCTATCTGGGCCACAAAAAAATTTGTTCTCCAATGTACACAACGGATTAAATATAAATTAGTGACAACCACTAGCCTTTGCGCAAGAAAGCAAAAAATTTAACGCGTGTGTTATATCCAAAATCAGACAATCAAACCTCAACATATGTAAGTAACTCTTCTTTTATACTTGTTACTTATCAATTTTAATCGGTAAGTATGTTGATAGGTATTTGTTTGTCTATCTGTCTGTTAGATACACGCGATATTTAACGGAAGCGACATTGCATCTGCTCCAGATTTTGCATGTGCATTCATCATATGTCGGACCAGAAGCCTATTGGTTTTGGATGAATTTTGTCGTATAATTAGCGAGTTACTAATTAATTAGTAGTGATGGGACACAAGGTGTCACTATGGAGTAAGAGCGCTGTTTTGGGGATCCCCTAACTTCGAGAATTTTTTTTTTAAAAGATTGGACAAGTCAAAATTTGGGTCTAAGCTTTAGAAATCATTTACAGAGTTATAGATTCCATTAATTGATGTTAAAATTATTTAGTGAAGTGCAAAATAGAACAATGTTAGACCCACGGTATAACATTAGAAAAATACAGTATCACTGGAAAACGCTCCAGCCAGTCTAAATTCATTTTTGAGTTGCACAGCATAAAGCCTGTGAGGCAGTGGTCTTGATTGACTGGAAGGTCGGGGAGCAGTACTCCGCAAAATATATTCTCTGCCACTAGGTGGTGGCAGACTAGGCATTCTGGTTTGTGGAGGTTCGTCTTCTTGTAAATATTGAGGCAAGCTAGCGGCACTTTGGTCGAGAAAATATTGCTTTACGAGTTTTCCGATGTCACCGTTTGCTGCACCTTCTAAAGATACTTCCGGGTGTTCTACCAGTTTTCGTACGAATGTTTCCGCGTCTTTAACACTTGCGAATTTGTGCTTTAGGGACATCGCACGTTCAATGAGAGTTTCCGAAAACTGTATTTTTTGCCAAATGTCGTCCATTTGCTCCCATTTATCTTTGTAATGCGTTTGGAATAATTTAGACGATTGAGTCAAGATTTGGTTACAGAGAGAAGGCACGCTCGACACCTTAGAATCACTCTTGCTTTGGAGAACACAGATTGCTTCATGGTAGCAAATTGGTAGAAGTAAAATAGCCAAATCTTTAGGTTGCAGAGACGATAAAAAATGCAAAACTTTTTCACCCTCTTTTGTATCATCGAAAAGACGTTTTTGTCGACGTGCTGGTATGGGCTTAGCGCTATTCCACATAGTTTGCCATAAATTTCCAGGGATTTGCATTCTTTCTGAAAGAGCGCCTATGGTGACGCCATTAGCATCAGTCTTCTCTTCATAGTCTCTCGGAGAATACCATCTAACAAAATCACCAAGTCCGCATCCGGGGTTGGCAGCTTTGAAAGACTCCATGTCAGAAAGCAGCGACGCCGATTGCATTTTTCTACGAAGCAAAGCACCTTCAGCAGAGTCCCCTAAGCTGGAGAAGATCTTGGTCTGTTCTTCTAATGCATCTTCCGTTAAAGGTGCAGATTCTTGTGTGACCGGAATGTACAAATATGCATCAACATTTAAAAGTCTGGCAGAACCAAATCGCTTGGATCTTCCCATAGGCTTTGTGTTCTCTTTAGCAATGGAATCTTTAATACTATCAGCGCTATTCTCAGGTCTAGAACTTTCAGGCTCTTCAGTATCCATTTGAGTGATATTTCTTTCAGAATCCATCGGTTTTTCTTTTTCCGTTATATTATCTTGTAAATCTGATTTCTCTTCAGGAAATTCATTATTTCTGGAATTATCGCCAGATAAATTTACTTCATCAATTTCTATATCATCAGCATTCACGTTTTGTTCAATACTGGCAATATCTTCGTTTGTTTGTTCTTGCAAAGTAGTTTCCTCTACAGTTTTATCAACCTCGTCCGGGTCTGGTATCGAACCCCCTTCATCACACTCAAAAAATTCATCATCATCAATAGAGCTCACTTCCTCTTGCCATCCTGGTGATCTAGGAGCAGATTCTGCACCAATAGAGGTTGTAGAATCCTCTCTAGGAAGTTGACCTGGATCTTTATGTTTATCACTATCATCCTCCTGCTTAGGAGACTCTTCATTTGATAAAATTAGATCTTGAGCAGATGAAATTTCAGGAGAACTATCTTGAATCTTAGAATCCTCTCCCTTTTCCATATTAGTTTCATTTGAAGAATCTACATCTTTGTTTTCAGTTTTATCAAGATTCTCTGAATCTTCATCTTCTTGTGGAAGATCGTCAATCACAGAATTCTGGTTTTTCTCCCTATTGATTTTATGCTGGATGCAACAATTAAGCATTTGCAACTTTTGATGAAAAAGGCAACATCGTAAATCTGGATTCCCAGAAGTAATTCCGGACAAAAGAACTCCGTTCTCGAATCGATATCGCATTTCTTGCACAAATTCATGCCAAACTTGAGCAATAGCTGCAACTCCCCCGTGACAAAAATTAATCACCGTAACACAAAGCGCCAGGCGATACGTCAAGCTATCTTTCGGAGCAGATTTAATTTGATGTTCCAATTCATGTACGAAAGTACCTTTTTCATTCTCACTACTGACACCTTTGGACGACCCTTGACCTTCATTTGACGGAGCTTCAGGTAACAAATATTCCATAATAAGTTCAATCATTGATTGAGAAATCGGGCCGAGAGTTGCATAAGATGAAACCTGCATTCTCCGAGACCACATTGATCTTTGTGATGTCACAATTTTTGAAAGACCAGATGTAAATTCAGGCATCAGTGGAACCATTTGTTTAACTTTATGAGACGGGTCTGTCATTTTATTTAGCGCTTGACTTATATCTTGTTCTGCATCTTGCGACTTCGGTGCTGTCGTGACTAAATTACCAAAGCTTTCTTTGCATGTTCTGAGTTTCAACATTTCTTTAATGTAACCGCTTAACAGGCATTCTGGATTATCAGTGTAATGGAGTCTTATTGTCCACACCGGTGCCGAGATTGGTTTAAAGTCAGAGTGCACGTCGTTTTCCACAATCAGACCTTCGTTAATCGCCGGCCACATGGCTGAAAGTTGAAGATCACCTATTGGGTCGTCCAAACATCCAAATAGGAATTTATCGAAAGTTTGTGCAGCAATGTCTGGGTCTACTTGTTCCTGTGGCCACGCCCCCTTTTCGCCCCAATTTGATAATACGTAAGTGAACCGTGCTGATATTTGCACTGGTGATAAAGTCCGCCCTATTTTTGACTTGAAAATATGAAGCAAACCGGATAAATGCTGATATTGAGGAGGGGATTTCTTCAAATGAATCATCTCAAATTCAGTCTGCATTCCAGTACCAACACATCTTCCTGAAAAAAAAAAATTATATTTAATTTAATATCTAGTGCCGATGATTGAGTTTCTATGAGACTAACTACTTATCTTTCTTCAATGCTTAAATGTGCATGCATATGATAACACATAAAACCTCAATCGTAGTACTTCTAGCTACTTAGAAATAGGTCCAGAAATATTGTCTTCACCTGTAAACATTTTTCTCCAGTTTTGTTGAATCTGAATAAATATTGGGACTTCACACCCGGAATCTGATAATACGATACATGCCGAGCTGAGAAGCAAGTTGCATTTTGATTCGCTTGTCAAACCGTCCACTGCGTTGCTGCCCGACGAGATTAAATTGAGAACAAGGAAAGATCGGAATCCGTACCTAAAATGGGAAATATTGAGTTTTAAATGGCACAAGCAGAGCAGATAAATAATATTGGGCATAAAATTTAGCAATATTTGATTTCAATTTGGTTTTAAGATGAAACTGTCAACACTCAACAGTAAACTCTGAAATTTTACGACCCCATTAGTCTACTGCTATGCTGCCTGACAACATTAAATTCAGAACAAGGAAAGATTAATATTGAGTTTTAAATGGCATGAGCGGAGCAAAAAAATAATATTGGGCACAAAATTTAGCGGGACATGTAATTTGAAATAGGCTACGGTGTTTCAATAATTGAATATAAAATGAGACTGTCAACACTTGACAGTAAACTCTGAAGTTTTACGACCCCAATTAGAGGTTTCAAGACATAAAATCCAGATAGCTGAAAAACATTTGGTATTTCAAACAAAATATAATGAAAAAATATTCTGTGGCTCAAAAATCTAGTTTGAGACATTGTGACGTACCATCGAACAAGACAATGAGCTCTTGGAGGAAAATCATTATTAGTTGACATCATATCGTCCATATACACAGGTAAACACAGCTCATCTTCTAGAGTTGTTTCAGATTCTTCATGGTAGATTTCTTCATCTTCATTTCGACCAGTTTGTTTCAGTCGATATAACGTCAACATGAAGACAGCATTCGAAAACCTGTAAATAAATGTTAGTATTGTCAGATTATGGACTGTATTAAATTTTATCACTGTCAAGTCTAGGACAGTGAAAATCGAATGAAATACTATTCAAATACCCTCTTAGAATAGTTTTAAACCAGGAACGCAGAATGTATTCCTAATCGATCCATTTTCTACTCTATTATGTTTTATTGATTATTATTATTACAAACAAATTGGGTTCGGGTCAGGCCAGGTCCTATTTTTGCCTAAAATTTGTTATTTACCAAAGTATGACAGACTATAAACAATACTTTGATAAGCTTTCAAACAATATTAAAAAAGCTTCAAGCTCAATAGGATATTTCTCTAGCTTCTGAAATAGCAAAAGAAATTCAAAATTGTAAACTAAAGAGCCCTTATATGAGTAGAATGAAAAATACCTTTCTTATATTGTAATGTGAGAGTCAATCAAAGAATCTCAAGTATCCATTCACATAATACATGTGTGCGATTGTTGGGTACAGCATATTAATTTCAATCCTACTACCATGAATTATTTAATTATGTTTCACTAGAGCAGTTGAGTTTTGAATATCTGACAAAGGATTATTAATGTTAACATTGATTTATTCGATGCAAAGTGTGTGTTCATTTTTCTAATTCTTGTTGAGGTTGTTAGAGTCCATGAAAGCCAATACATTCCCTGAATTAAGATTAGAAACCGTTTCGAAGAGAGATTTATAATCCAATTATCTAGTGTAAAAAATCAATACCCATTACCTTATTTCTCTGCTAACTTGTTCCCAACTTCCTAAAGTTAATTCATTCTTCTTCAACGGCCTGACATGCTCAATACAAGTCAATTGCCAATCAGAAATAGCTTCAGATATCTGAGCAATAAATTTCTCCCAATCCGAGACATTTGTAAAATCCGTAATCTCGAACACTTCCTCATCTTCTTCCATGGAATTACTCCGCGAAGGACTGTCCGCCATATTTTTTTATCAATTTCCACAAAGTTTTTGCTACATGGTAAAATGTATCTGCTAAAATTAAAGGATTTTTTAACACAATGAGCTAAATAATAAAGATATATCATTTCGAAAATAGGTATCATTTAAGATAATATTTATTCGGGAGAAAAAGTGGAAGTATGACATATAGGGTTTAAATAGATAATACAGAAATAATATGAAAATAAACAGTTCAAGATAATAGAAAAGTTCAAAATAGATTAGAGATTCAGGAATCAGCATCCTCAAGTTAAACAGAGGCATTTGAGGAATTCTGAGGAATTTATAGAGTGTATCGCAGACACAATGCAATGACAGTTTTTAAATAATCTGTCCAAAATGGAATATGTCTATACCTCAACTTTACTTTTGTTTTAAATTCCAAAATTAGGAATCGCCAATTCTTGAGGATAAATCATATTTAATACATAACAATCAAATGAAAAGTTTGGTATATTATTATGATTTTGAATGAATTTTAGTATTCTAAATGGAGTCATAGCTTAAGAAATAGGTTTATAAAATCCACTATTTGGTAAAAGACATCAGAGATATTGCCTGCCATATGCTCAAGTTTCCTAAAATCAAATTTTCTCTCTCTTTGGATGAAAAGTAAGGAAAGCTCAATTTCTTGATTTCATAATTGAAATCTCACACAGGAGATAATTAAATACCGGATTTAATAAATATTAAATCATGCATTAAATATTTAATAGAACGGACAGTGCGTGGTTTAATAAATAAACTTATATGAATAACCATTACAATATAACAATAGAATTCAAATCTGATAATATTGTATACATTTCAATTAGGTCAATTATGCTCTAAAATATTCAGGTGTTATGCACTTCCACAACTTGTAGTATATGGATAAAATTAACACTATGTATTAGGATGAGTAAGTACCCTCAATGTAAATAACCCTCAAAGCAGTTAAATTTACCCATGAGAACCCCTGTATTTTTAGTAACCTTATTAACTAGAATGCCACTATTTATGAATGAAGTTGTAAACACTATAAAAAGTTAATCAAAAAACCTAGCTGTCATAGATTCATTTTTTGAACACAGTAATGTCATGTAATCATGAAATGCCATGGATTACATAAACCAAATGTACATACAAAAAATAATATTTTGGTACGAAAGTTACTTTTCATTCTGATTCCAGAATATTTTGCAATACTGGCAACTATGAAAAGTAGGAAGACCTGAACCCCCGAGCCCAACCCCTTATATAAAAAACTAGATGATTCTGGTCCTTTCGAATGCTTACTGAGACTCATTTTAAACAGCATAATGAAACAGTTTATGAAGTCATTTTAACAACTTAGGTACACAATACTAATTACACAACACCAATTATTTAGGTAACTATAACACCTTCGCAAAAAGTTTATACAAAAAGGCAACTATGCTAAAATTTTCAAAATACTGAAGAAATTTTTTAAGATAAACGAACTACAGTACCTAAATGGAACTATTTACTTATTTACTACATCATACGGAAATGCTGTAAGAACAGAAATTGGAGCTCATACAAAAGAGGTATGCAGATAATTATACCCTCGAAGTAAAAATGTGTAGACAAAATTGATATTGTGTAACCACAGTAAAATTATAGTAGCATATGTCACATTTCAGAAACAGACTTTATTAATCTTCTGTTATTATGGACAGGGTCTCCCCTTCGGTATAAGTTTCAAAGTTGTATTTATCTTAGTGCCTTATGTCAATTTTAGACTTTGCTATAAAGCAGTGGTTCCCAACCGTTTATGGCTCGTGGCCCCCACCCGGAGGCTTTTAGCCCTCAAGACCCTAGAATTGTGGCCCCCCCTCCAACTGCTCTGCGGCCCCAAGTTAAGAACCCCTGCTATGAAGATATGGAAATTAGAAAAATGCGATTTTCGCAAAACCTTAAAATGTGACAGAAGCTTATTCAATAATACTGCGGCAATGCATTGAAATATATTATATTGTAGGTAGGCGATGTCTTCGGAACTATGAAATTACACTTAAACACTTGAAATAAAATACTTTGTCATCAGCACCAATAAAGAATGATATAAATTGTTATAGCAGTAGTATATGAATGTCTATAACAGAATGGTTATTCCTAATAAGCCTTTTTTTCATTGATATCATGATATAACCCAAATTATATGAATTGAATTAAAGATTCCACTACATGATGAGTTAATTTCACAAAATGGTATTTTCAAATGATCTTATTTGAATGCATTTATTGTCATCTTCCACTGATTAAACAATATGTTATTTAGTACTTATTTCATAACAATATTGAGCAATTTTTGGTTTTATCATATGAATACATATATATATACGATCAGTTTAATGAAGACTAGCAAATGACTCCTACAGTATAATGGTATTTATATAAAGACTAATTAATACATTAACCTAGCAAATGAGACTGCTATTGCAGAAAATAGCTTTTCTATAAATAACGGAATTATAGGCTCTAAGTATTACAACAGTAATTTAATTTGGAAAAATGTAACTTTAAAATACAGTTTTTGAATTGGGATACTTGAATAGACAGTGGGCTAAGGTCTGAAAGAATAAAAATTGTGTGAATCTGAGTTCTAGCGTCTATTCTCTTTCTAACCATGCTACAATTTTACCCTCCCAACCAGGGACAATGTCATTATCATTGAAAATTTCCTTTTTTACTGTCCCAAATTCTGGGTCAAGTGCTTTAAAATTGAATTTGTAATTATCGGCAGGTACTTGAATTACACTTTTAAAATCTCGCAAAGTTATTTCGCCAATTTTTTTAAAAATTGAAGCTCTGGCTGGCGTCATGTTTCTCTCTGTGAAGTAAATAACCGTCGTTGACGCAGTTTTTTGCGCCATGTCTTTTTTACGATTTCTAGGTGAATGACTCGCAGATAAACGTGGCACTGATAGTTCACTTTTACGACCATAATTCTGGTTGTTGTTACGCTGGTCTCGTTCCGTTAATGACATCACTGCTTGTTCAAGCGTGTCAATAATGTGTTGTCGTGAATCATGAGGTGCTAAATTCGAACGAAGGCTGTTTAGAGACTCTGAAATGACAGTCGTTTCATTACCATTTCGTTCTGGTTTACTTGATTGTTTATAACGCTGTAAAACCCGTAATTGTTGACTTAACTCTTGTACTTGTGATTCCAACCTTTGCATAGAGGTTAATTTACTCTTACTTTCGTCTCCAATTTTTTTGAGTTGTGTAGACATTGAAGTTAGTTCATCTTTTAAATGCTTAATGGTAATATTTTTTTCCGACACTTCATCTGATAGAGATTGTTTTGCCCGTTTATTTTCCTCTATTTGAGCTGCTAAATAATCTTTTTCTTGTTTCAAATTATCACTCGCCAAATTTAATTTCAAAATTTGTTGTTTCATTGACAAGAGCTCTTTTTCTTGTTGTTGCGTACGACTACGCAGCGCTGATATGTTTGCTGATGTACTCCTGCATTCTTGTCGTACATCGGTAAGTTCGGTTTTCAATCGATTATTTTCATGTTGACTCAAATCAAGTCGACTTCTTAGAATTACGTTTTCTTCGTCTTGGGAAGAAGCTTCTAAAGGAAGACTCTGCTCATTATCACCATCGCCTGGTTCCTCTCCATTTAAAAGTAAATTTTGTAACACTGATATTAAATCACAAGTGCTCGATAAATCACTTTCTAAATCATTATAATGTTCCGTCAATTGCTCAGAAACATTCGATGCATCCCTGCTTCCACCAGATGTCAGTATAACTTCACTATTTATAGAAGAGAGATTCTGCACCGTTGTTGTCGCAAGGCAATCATTGCCAGTTCTACTGGACCGCTGAGGTAAACTTGGTGATGCCCAAACGTCATCAGAAGAAGATAATTTATTCAATGAAAATGAATCTGTCTCGTCTGAACCAGTTTTTGGCAGATCTGACCGGTTTGATGTGGTTCTGGATGAACTGGAACTGCTATTATTGTTTCTTCTATAGTCTGAGGTAGGGGTGCTGCTCTTCCAACGAGGGCGAAAACCTCCAGATAAGCTTACATTTTTGTGAATATCACTCAGTGCAACTTTGGCATTTGCTGCTGCAGCTGCATTAACCGTTTTCTTTTTTCCGACACTAGCAGGTTTAAAGTGTGCGGCCAAGGTCAGAATTAATTTCATCAGACTTTTGACATTACCATTAATTACATCTTTCTCAGTAATGTGATGCATTCGGATACTTTTCTTCGTCAAAAACTTTAATACTGAATTAATATTTCGTCTTTTTTCTTCAAGATTTTTCGCAGGAATATAAACTCCATCCAATTTTTCTCCGGAAATAATTTCAACTAGTGTAACTAAAACGACTCCATCACGGAAATCTGTTTTTAAATCCGTTACAGGCTTATTCCCTGCTCTCTTTTTAAGCTGGCTGTTAACCCAAGCAATGTAAGTTTCAATTTGTTTTTGATATTCCTCATTCTGTTCATTGTCCCAAGCATCCTGCCTGTTATTGGCATCAGTAGCGGCAGACATTGCCTTTTTTTTAGAAAAATACTATATCGATAATATCCAAAAAGAAAAATGAAAATATCAATTTTAATTTAATACAATCAAAACATCAGAAAGACAAGTATGAATTCAGAGCATTGGACAACCCTTGAAATAGACATCGCCAAGGCAGAAATATTCGGTACCTTGTACGCTTTATTACCATTTAATTATGTTTCACACCTTCACTCAAAAGAAGGCTCCTTTAATATCAGACTCTAATTGCCCTGATATTGATTTACAGTATGACACAATTCTCCGAATCTGGGATAGACCCACATTGAAAGACATCAATTATAGCAATGAGTGCCAACCACTCCTTTACGAGACAATCTATACCTCCATATCGACAAACTGGCACTACGCAATGAACTAAACGAAAGCACAATCTAAAAACGTCAATTGGATTTCTTGGGGGAAAAATAATTTGATTTACCTAAGAAAAAAAATTTAGCGAAGCTTTCAAGAGTTTTTGCAGATTAGCAAGCATGGCGCATCTGCCAACATGCCAGATGCCTCTTTTGAAGTGTTTGTTTTATTGGAGTCGAGACATCTTGGAATGAGAGAACTGGGCCCTATTGATTTATGCGAGAATGATTAGTTTGAAACAAAATTATTAGGTTTTATGATAAAAAAATAGAAAATTCGAAACTATGGATGGCCAGAATTAAGTGATCTTGTATTTTGAACAATATTTTCAATTACTGAACAACGGACAATGAAATACCGTATGTTCTAATTTTGGTAAAGATAAACAAGGAACTCGGCACAAGCCAATTTATGTTCAAAAATATTCACTTTGGAAGGTTAACACTGTAATGATTTACAATATCATCAAATATATCCAATTTAAATTATTCTGGAATTCCCTGGTCTGAAATTTCTTAATACCCTTTTATCATGCTAATACAGTTGATAAACTGTACATGACAGTTGATAAACTTACTATCTGACTATTTTTACTATATAGCTATATTTTCTCTCATATCTACAGCATTTAAAAGGAAAGTGGTACCAGGTCTACCATTTACAGATGTAGAAACTAGCAAATTGTCTGGTCTGAAAGTTGCGATACACTTATATAATATACTGCATCACCATTATATCTTCTATTGCGCACCAGTACCGGTACCGTAATGAATCATCTCATTCATTATCGAAGATAAAATCCGATCGAGGTTCACAAAATGCATTTCAGTATCCTAGTCAGGCATTTAAATGGATAATACCGCTAATTATCTGATGAATATTAATGGAACCATACATTTAATCTATTGATCACATTAAAATTCAGTATTAAACGGAGAATTCCACTTAATTGAACATGTCAAAATGCACAGCACTTGGATTGTAGGCTATAAGTATAACGAGCTTAAATTCTTAGACGTAATGCCTAATTCTTCAATTAATGACTAACAAGGTAACTAAAAATTATCGTTAACTTGATTGAGCCCAAATTGAAAATTTGGTCCACTACAAAATATGATAATCCGTCATAATTACCATTTAGTAAAAAGCTTAACAACAAGACAAACGGAAAACCAAAGCGAAGTGTTTTGAGTGACGTCGCGGTCAATGACGCGCTAATTTTGATTTCAGTATTTTTGATTCCCTGAACGTTTTACCAGTTGTAAAACAGTTTAGCCCACTCCCACTCCGTGAAAATTCTTTTTTTTTCCAAATACAAACGAAGACAAAGCAAATCACAAGCAATCTGAAGAATTGAAAAATACTGAAATATCAGGAGTGCGCAGTTGTACCATCTCGCGGATTTTTTTAATTCTATCTCAGCCAACAAGCGGGTTTATGATGCTGACTTTACGAGGATTGGAGGGGTTTTGTCCGACTTACCGGAGACTTCTGTGGAGACATTTGCGAAAGTTTTCTTCGGGTAAGCTTTAATATTATGTTTTAGATAACAGCCTATATCAACATTGGTTTATGACACAGAATTAAGGAATTGCAATATTTTATTGCAAATTTGTTGGAATCTTGTCATTATTCCTAATCTTGTGATCCCATGTTTCCGTCTGCAGTCTGATGGGAATTGAATATAATTCTTAAATTTATAGAGGATAGGATAGCCTAATAATGAACTAAGTATGCACTGATATAATCATATTCAAACACCTCTGCATAGATACAATTATTAAGTAAATTTGTTGCACATTTTAAACATTGCAGAAATTCATACATGTACGTTGTACATGTACAATAGTTATTATTTTGCATGCTCGCCCTCAAGATACTCTGCATTTTATTTGTTCGTTTATTCTTGTTTTGTTTTATGTAAGAATGATTAAAAATAAAATTGATTAATAGCATATAAATTATATTGCTGTGTCATCAATATGTTGCATAAATCTTTTGTAGGTGCACAAAAAGAACAATATGACTTGATAGTCATTGGTGGTGGATCAGGTGGATTGGCTTGTGGAAAAGAGGCGGCTGATCTTGGAAAAACTGTTGCTGTTTTGGATTTTGTAAAGCCCACACCAATTGGTAACGTAACATTTGTGTATCAAATTGGTATTCTGTGTTTTTCAAGCTGTTATTGCAATATAGATGGTCAGTCATGGAATCTCCAGACAAGACATTTATATGCATCTATTGATCGTCATCTATCCTCCATGGCATAGTAATTGTGTTTCAATAGAAAAGTGCTATAACTCAACTAAATTATTTGTTTAGATTGCAATGGCTTTATTTAAACTGTATGATTGTTCATTTCTGGCCATTGTTTTAACTGCTTGTCTGAGGAAGTCTTGACTCTGGTCAGACGAAACGTTACAGAATCACATTTGTGTCAGTGTGCAGCAGGACTCTTGAATTGGATAGAATATTAACATTCAATAGATAAATAATTCCTTATAATTTATTATCATTCACATTTAAACCAGGTGTAGTGTTATCCCAAGCTTGTTTGTGACTGTCTTAGAGCTGGCCATTTAAATACTTTTTGTTTCTATCAGGCACAAAATGGGACATTGGAGGCACATGTGTGAATGTTGGTTGCATACCGAAAAAATTGATGCATCAAGCTGCATTACTAGGTCATTCAATACATGACGCAAGAAAGTTTGGTTGGAATATTCCAGGAGATATAACAAATAATTGGTATGAATATTGGTTATAGGATTTAAAAGTCAAAATACATTATAAATTAGAATTGTCACCTTCACTCTTTTTTTATTAATGTTTTAGTTTGATTTCATCCTTTCTTTAATTAAATTTTATAATATTTGTGTGAGTGGTTGTGCCAACCATTCAGCATGTATTTATGAATGTTTTAGAAATTGCATGATTTGGTATATCTGCACATTGGGTGATTATGATCAAGCCGTCTTATTGGTTTTCCTTTCTCTCGGATAAATGTGTGAAACCTGTAAATTCGATCCTATATATTCAAGTATGGGACGGGAACTTTTTATGTAGTCATTTGCTATTTGAAAATGGAAAGAAATGAATTTAATATTTTTAAATTGACATGCAATGCAATAAGCGAATTATAATCGCAATATTTTTTTTAGGGAAGAGCTGAGCCATGCAGTGCAGATGCATGTCAGATCATTAAATTGGGGACATAAAGTACAATTAAATGAAAGGTAATAATCTCAGAGTTGCTTGACTATTGAGAAAACGCGACCTGCATACTGCTTTTTTAGTAATGGAGACCATTTTATGTGCTTTATGAAAAGTCATGGACAGAAATACAAACACATTAAAACCCAAATCGTTTCAAATGACCATATTTTTTTAACATTTTCTTTTATTTTGGACATTTTAGCTTCAGATCATGTAGCAGAGTATTGTCAAGAATGAATCTGAAAACAAAAATAATTGGCTAACTAATCCCATACCCGACATTGACTGTTAACCCGACGAGAGTCCGTGTGCCATATGATTAAGCTGCTTTATCGGTTTTCCTCTCCCTCGGAATAAATATGTAAATCCTTTCCTATATTTTTGTCAGAAAAGTGAAATACTACAATGCATATGGAAGCTTTGTTGACGCAAACACTGTGAGAGGTACGAAGAAAAATGGAGACAAGATCTATTTACAAAGTGATAATATTGTCATTGCTGTCGGTGGAAGACCAAGATATCCTAATGTGAGAATCAGTGAAATCTGCTTTTTAATTACGAATTAGTGAATTAGCATTTATGTACAGTGCTATGCTCGGCATAATATACAATCAAGACTGCTCGACCAACCAATCAACTAGGAAACAGTTAGAGTTCTATATGGCTCAGGCATAAGTTTCCGCCACTCTACAGCCCTACCTTTATTATTGAAATGGTCAGCTATGCTTGTGATAATTCTACTTTGTATATATGAAAAATCTTGATATTCAAGTAGGTATTTGTTTAGTTTCCAGGTGCAAGGGAACACTGTATCACTAGTGATGATTTGTTTTGGAAGAAAAAACCTCCTGGAAAAACGTAGGTTCAATTTAAGATTTGATTTATTATAATTGATGTGACGTCCTGATCATATGGTAAATCACAGCTTTTCATTTGGTAATTACCAATCCAATTCATGGTATGCACGAACAGTGGAAGAAGTCGTAACTGACCAGGAGTTCAGCAATCTTTAACTTACCCCTGGGTGCTGAATTGTAAACTTCTCTGTGGTTGTAATTTGGCTAACAATCCTTTCATACTTTGAAAGTTGGGTAATAAGTAGTGTTATTGTAAGTGCCTCGGAGGTGTGGCGCATCGTGCTAAGTGTTAAGAATACGCTCGCCACCGCACCTCTGAAAACCTACATGGGTTTGCATCGAATCCGCGTGGAGATAGTTATGTGCGAGAGGATTGCTGGACTTCTCGCTGACGTAGAGTGGTTCACGTAACAGCTGGTCGGTTACGGCTTCCTCCACCATCAAGTACATGCTAAAAATAACTGTTTAACTAATCTCATACCCGACATGGACTGGTTCGCGATATGATCGTCTTATCGGCTTTCATCTCCCTCGGGATAAATATGTAATTCATAGCCTAAGTGTGTCTCTTACACTTATCATGAATGAATCATTCATCAAGCCTTACTTACCTAATGTGCCTTCATAAAAACATCCTGTAAAATTTTTTCCTGTTTTCAGATTGGTGGTAGGTGGAAGCTGTATCCTTTTTATTGAAATCCAAATGTCGTTAAAGATAACTTCTTTTCGGAATGAAATTTTTTATAAACTGATTATATATCATAAAAGAACAAAAAAGTTTTTTATTATTTTTGAATACATTCAGATTCTGAACATTTGTTCAAACTTTGTATGTGGAATGTATTCAATGTAATCAAAATCGAGTTGTACTACCAAAAAATTTGTACAGATCAGAGTTTCAATGTATATGTGGGGTTGAACCCACTTTTCTATTACCGTTACTCGCTAGTGTTATTCTTGTTGGATTTTAATGTGATCCTCAACAGTGAATGTCTTAGATGTTGGACTGGAATGTGCTGGATTTCTTCATGGACTTGGATTTGATACAACATTATTAATCAGATCTATTCCATTGAGAGGTTTTGACCAGGTGATATTTTTCCCCCAGGGTATATATTTTGTGAAACAACAATTTGGCAACCGATACATATACCGTAAATGCTCGTTTTAACGCCCGGTTTTGATTAAGGGCCCGTTTGAATAGCCGCCCGTGTGAACAGGACATAAGAATAAATAAGGGCCGGTGCTTGAATACCCGCCCGGTGTAAAAGTTTATTTTTTTTGCGGATTTGTACC
This sequence comes from Styela clava, assembly GCF_964204865.1. Lineage (NCBI taxonomy): Eukaryota > Metazoa > Chordata > Ascidiacea > Stolidobranchia > Styelidae > Styela > Styela clava. Next base: position 14,184,854 of record NC_135264.1, read on the forward strand.
TGCGGTGCGTAGAAAAAGTCAAAAATTTCATTATTCTCGTTTAAATCATACTTGAGAACTGGAAATGACAATATACGGTATTAATTATTGTAACGATCGATCCTATCTACTGGTATTTTTGTGTGTAATTTTATTTTAAAAATAACAAGCGCTCCTGCTTGAATAAGGGCTGGTTTGAATAAGGGCCCGGTTAGTGGGTATGTTTAAAAAAATAAGCGTCCGGGCTATTAAACGAGCAAATACGGTATGTTGAATACTGTATCTTACATAAAAAGCAGAGAACAAGTTATGTTTTTTACCAATGACCATAGTGTTGAATTCGCAGTCTCTGGTTTGACTTGCTGGCTTCAAACGTTGTAACCCAGCTGGTGGCAGAGTGTCTAGTTTCTGAACTCTTAGACAACTTAGTCACAGGCAACTCTAATCAAGTCAGAGTCCCATCAGAATTCAAGTCGGGTCACTACACTTCAGATTGTCGAGTCGTTGCTCTTTCGAGTTGACCTTTTTTGAGTCAAGTCTTTATGGAACTTAGACGAGTTGAAGCTTCCACTGAAAAGACTCAGGTCACATAGAGTGTTTAAAAAAGGTTGAATCAAGTTGAGTCAATGGCACTGCTAATTTCTTCCTTAGTCCATAGACACCTTCTGTAAGTTCCATTCCTCCATTCTGTATGTCTAGGGTATGTTTGAAGACTTCTTCATAAAACCTATCTGTGTTTCTATATAACCTTTTCATTTTTAGCAAATGGCAAAGTTGGTTACAGACAACATGACAGACTGTGGTATGAATATTCAATATGGCATGATTCCAACTCATGTCGAAAAATTAACTGATAATACTTTGAAAGTAGAACTTCAATCTGTAGATGGAACAAAGACAATTACAAATAATTTTGACACTGTGTTATTAGCAACTGGTAAGTTTTTCTGGTATTCCCGTAGTATGTGTACCAGGTTAAAGTGAGGCCATACTTTTATTCATATTTTTCTTATATTAGTTCTAATACGAGTTCAGGGACTGTCTGTGTTAGCCAAATGAATATACCACAAGCTCATAGGTTTCAGTCCCTTTACACAACTTGATGTAAAATAGGCGAACAAAATTAGTTACGGTACCTCCATATTGGTACACACACTTCTGGAGCGCCATTTTTTAGTATGATTTGAATGGTTGCATAGGGCTGTTGTAATTCTTATCGTAGGAGTGGTATGTGTCAATTGTGTTTATTTGACTACATGCAAGCTAGGAGTATTCTGTGTATGTTTTATACTTGACAACATAAACTACTGTTTGGATTGTTCCGGTAACAAAACAATTGCATGCATATCATAATAATTTTAGCTTTCGAAAATATATTAGTTTTCTAAATTATACTCAGTTATCAAACAGTTATCAGCAATCAGTTATCAAGTGTCAAGCAGCAGAAACGAATAACTGGTAAAATCTCTCTATCCTGATATGACTGGTAGCCAAGAGGACTGTTTTGCTATGTAACTATGTCGTGCTATTGCACATTCCTCGTACCTTCGCACATTCCTCGTACCTTCAGAAGTATGCGCGCCAAGTTGGCGCACAACCTGAACATAGTGTTTGTGTAACGGTTAGGATTTAGGTTGTGCGACATCTTGGTACGCATACTTCTGGAGCACCCATTCCTCTCACCTGAATAAGGGCAAATTTATATGTGATCTTTTTAATTTTCAGGCAGAGATCCACTTACCAGTGAACTGAATCTATCAAGTGCAGGTATTGAAACGGACAATATGGGAAAAGTTATTGTAAATGAGGAAGAAAAAACAACAGCTTCGGGAGTTTATGCAATTGGTGATGTAGCTGAGGTAAGATGGGGTGTATATCGTTTTGATGTTTTCAAGGTTTAGATTTTTTCATTTTAACTTGAGTTGTATATGGAGTTCGGGTCGAAATTTCAAATTCCGAGCCTAGAGTCGAACTTTTCATTGTGATATTCAAATTCGGAATTTCCTACTAAACTCAAAAAATATCAAATTTAAGTAGGTTCTCACAGTTTGTATCCATGAATTCAACATTTTTAACTCTTTACATAATTAAAAGTCTAGCAGTTGCGCAACTTTATCCCATTAAGTCCAATTCAATCTCTTTTTTAGAATCGGCCGGAGTTAACACCAGTTGCGATTAAATCTGGCAAGCTATTAGCAAGAAGACTATTTTTAAATTCAAAAGAGCTGATGCATTATGATGTCATACCTACTACAGTATTTACTCCATTAGAATATAGCACTGTGGGTCTCAGCGAAGAAAATGCAATTGCACAATATGGTGAAGAAAATTTAGAGGTGGGTATCTTCTTTGTTGATTTTTGAAGCACTTTTTCTTGGTATTCATTGGTCTGTACTTCTGAATGTTTGAATTCTGATTGCTTGTGTATATTCTGGTTTATCTACACTTAATTCATTTGACATCCTAAAATACATACTGACTTTAGTGTAGAAAAAAGAAATGTCTTTTTAAACAAGGTATTTTCTGCCCTTCGCTTCGAATTAGGCACTCGATGAGCAGCGAATAGGAGAACCTAAGTCGCCCTGTTTTGCACTGCGTCCCCATTTCACTACACTTTGGGTTAGGTATGAGGTTCAAAACCATATAACAACAAATTCTTGCAAATACATGGTCTATAAACTTTTGATTTCTTTGTTTAGATTTATCATGCTTTTTATAAACCATTGGAATATACAATTCCTGAAAGAGATAGTTCACAATGTTATATCAAAGTAATAACAGAGCGATATAATGAACAGAAAATCTTAGGAATCCATTTAATCGGTCCCAATGCTGGTGAAGTTATGCAGGGATTTGCTGTTGCAATGAGGTGAGACAGACATCTTGTTCATGTGTACTGGTGTTTTGTAGTACCTGGGCAAAAGGCATACCATCTAGCATTAATGAAAATAAATAATTGCCTAACTAAAAAAATTCCTCCAAATGAAATAACTGAGATAGATGAAATTTCACGCTTTTATAATTTAGACATCGAAGTCTGTGGAGAGCTTAGTTAAGATGTCATTATTAGTGGCTGCTTTTACCTGTTCCTCGTTCAAAGCGGTAGGTGTCATATTACTCCTCTCCCCCAAAAAATAATCCAGGGCTTGCGACTTCAGTATCCCGCTCTTTTCAGATGAGGAATAAAAAACCTTCCTAATTATTATTGATATTTTGTAGATGTGGGGCTACTTATCAGCAGCTATCAAGTGTAGTGGGAATCCATCCAACCTGTGCAGAGGAACTTGTTAAAATTCATATTACGAAAAGATCAGGTCTTGATCCGACAGTAACTGGTTGCTGAGGATAACTTGCGCGAAAAGAATGAAACTTTTCGTGCAGGTTGTTGTTTTACAGTGATGGCATTATGGCTAAAAGAGACTTTTGAATGAAAAGTTTTGTACAGTGGGAAAAACATGCCTAGGAAAGTTTGCGTGGGTCAGCCAAAAATAATGAGGGACCACCATGTTTTGACGTATGGCTGGCTCACAGTTCAAATATTCAGGAAAATGCTTGCCATTGCATTGCCGATTTCTTTTAATGTGTCATGAATTTAATCGAAGTGGGGGATATTCATGCACAAAAATAAAGTCTGTTTTTGATCTCGCCACTGTCCAAATACATGCTCTAGGTGAGCCATGGTATTTCCTATTATGGTTTATCATCTTCCCTCTTCTACAAAATAAAATAAAAAATCTAATCCAAAATTTGCCTGGTGGTACTTCTTAAATCCTAATGGCATTTGACACTTTTTGTCCATAATTCCATCATTGTATGTTTTTGTACATTGATCACAAATGACGTAATTGCGGTAAACCTGGATTCACAGGGCCGCATTAACCGACAAGTGGTTAATCTAATATTTTTTCTTTGAATTGTATGCAATAAAAACGGATGTTTTCGACCTTTCTCAAACGTCAATTCATTGCGTATTTGTTTTTTGGTAGTATAGGAAGCACCGACTGTATTTATTAAAACAGCAACGCCAGTGGTGATGGAGGCCAATAGTATCTGTACCCTGTCGAAATCGAGATTATTTCAACCAATTTGTGGCGTAAAAATAAAGACGTTGCATCGAAATAGCGGAAATATCTTTCCAGAGCTCCCCGGCCAGACATCACGTGATTAAATATGAATGGCCGGGAAGTTTGCCAGTGTTGTTCAGTCGGTGGGGATTTACCAATCGTCATTAGTTAGTATTGACACGATTAATATGTTCATGGCTCAGTATTTCTCATTACCCTAGATATAAAATAGCAGTTTCTTTAACTGGATTCGGTTTCTGAATCGGACTTGTTAACGTCAGCGTCATGATGTGATGATTCATTTGATTTATATAGGCTTGCCAGATTTTACTCGGTAACGAAGTATTTTTATTTGAATTGCTATTTACTCAAATAACGTGAAACTAATAGTAGATTTTTATTCCATTTATAACTCTTAAAATACCGTAGTCACGCGCTGTAATACTTGGAATATATTAATTGGCGTTCGGTTTCGTTCAGATCACACGAACGGGCCTTTGTTTCTCAAAATATTGTAAGGGGGTCTACCTTATTCCAGTGTTCTGTATAAACATACGAACCTTCCGCAGTTCGATTTGGTGAGTAGGGTACCCTGCTGTCTGTAGGTAAGTTTTACTGTACCGGTATGACTCTGTGTTGTTGTGGGGCATTATCTAGCTTTAAGCAAACTGCTTATCTGCTAAGGATCGGAGGGTCTCATGTACTTTCTTACCTGAATAACTTCTAGTGGGCGTGGCGTAACAATTTTTGGATATATGATTCCTGACCCCCACCTGATGACGTCATCCAAAAATTACGTCACTGCGACGTCACAATAACGAAATACAGCTTGCCAAAGTATAGCGACGGTCACCCGTAATGGCGCCTACGAGTATGTCAACAAACTCAATACGTCAGCGACCTCTCTCTTATCGGGGTCGTTGTACAGAGCTCAAAATAAACAAGAATCACAAGCGACTAAATTGTCGCCAAGGAACGTTCACGATATCCCATTCTGACCAATTTCTGTCCAGCAATAGCTCATGTATCGTGCTACAATCTAAAATAGAGCGTTATACGATACAACTCTAACCAAGGCTTTAGACAAGCAGAAAATACATGTTATTTTACGCAATGGTTGAAGTTGGGTACCACACACATAAAGACTTGTTATTTAATATCCAGAGACTGATCATGTATTGGGCCACATTTTATTAATAGGACGTGGAACGCTTTCACTCTATGCAAGGCTTTAGACAAGCAGAAACCGACATATTAATTTGCTTTAGCGCAATGGATGTAGTTTCTTACCTCGATAACTTATACTTATCTTAGCGTAACAATTTTTGCATATATCATTCCTGACCCTCACCTGACTTCGTCATCCCAAAATTACGTCAATGCGATGTCACAATAACGAAATCGAGCTTGCCCAATAATAGCGACCATAATGCAATCGTGATAATTACGCCTGTGTGTCCGGTATGGGTGTAGTTTCGTACCTCAATAACTTCTAGTTAACTTAGCGTAACAATTTTTGCACGTAATATTCCTGACCCTCACCTGATTTGATCATCAAAAAATTACGTCAATACGACGTCACAATAACGAAATAGAGCTTGCCTAATAATAGCGACGATTACTGGTAATGCCACCTATGGATGTAGTTTCTTACTTCAATAACTTTTAATTATCTTAGCGTAACAATTTTTGCATATAAAATTTCTGACCCTCACCTGACTTCATCATCCAAAAATTACGTCAATGCGACTTCACAATAACGAAATAGAGCTTGCCTAATAATAGCGACCATAATGCAATTGTGTTAAATACGCCTGTCTGTCCGCTATGGGTGTAGTTTCTTACCTCAATAACTTCTAGTTAACTTAGCGTAACAATTTTTGCATATATCATTCCTGACCCTCACCTGACTTCGTCATCCAAAAATTACGTCACTGGAACGTCACAATCACGAAATAACGCTTGCCCAATAATAGCGACGATTACTAGTAATGACACCTATGGATGTAGTTTCTTACCTCAATAACTTCTAGTTAACTTAGCGTAACTATTTTTGCATATAATATTCCTGACCCTGCCCTGACTTCGTCATCCAAAAATTACGTCAATGCGAACTCACAATAACGAAATAGAGCTTGCCTAATAATAGCGACCATAATGCAATCGTGATAAATACGCCTGTGTGTCCGCTATGGGTGTAGTTTCGTACCTCAATAACTTCTATTAGGCTTAGCGTAACAATTTTGGTATATAAGATTCCTGACCCTCACCCGACTTCGTCATCCAATAATTACGTCACTGCAACGCCACAATAACGAAATAGAGCTTGCCCAATAATAGCGACGTTATTCGTAATGGCACCTATGGATGTAGTTTCCTACCTACATAACTTCTAGTTAACTTAGCGTAACAATTTTTGCATATATCATTCCTGACCCTCACCTGACTTCGTCATCCAAAAATTACGTCACTGGAACGTCACAATCACGAAATAACGCTTGCCCAATAAAAGCGACGATTACTAGTAATGACACCTATGGATGTAGTTTCTTACCTCAATAACTTCTAGTTAACTTAGCGTAACAATTTTTGCATATATCATTCCTGACCCTCACCTGACTTCGTCATCCAAAAATTACGTCAATGCGAATTCACAATAACAAAATAGAGCTTGCCTGATAATAGCGACCATAATGCAATCGTGATAAATACGCCTGTGTGTCCGCTATGGGTGTAGTTTCTTACCTCAATAACTTCTAGTTAACTTAGCGTAACAATTTTTGCATATATCATTCCTGACCCTCACCTGACTTCGTCATCCAAAAATTACGTCACTGGAACGTCACAATCACGAAATAACGCTTGCCCAATAATAGCGACGATTACTAGTAATGACACCTATGGATGTAGTTTCTTACCTCAATAACTTCTAGTTAACTTAGCGTAACAATTTTTGCATATAATATTCCTGACCCTGCCCTGACTTCGTCATCCAAAAATTACGTCAATGCGAACTCACAATAACGAAATAGAGCTTGCCTAATAATAGCGACCATAATGCAATCGTGATAAATACGCCTGTGTGTCCGCTATGGGTGTAGTTTCGTACCTCAATAACTTCTATTAGGCTTAGCGTAACAATTTTGGTATATAAGATTCCTGACCCTCACCCGACTTCGTCATCCAATAATTACGTCACTGCAACGCCACAATAACGAAATAGAGCTTGCCCAATAATAGCGACGTTATTCGTAATGGCACCTATGGATGTAGTTTCCTACCTACATAACTTCTAGTTAACTTAGCGTAACAATTTTTGCATATATCATTCCTGACCCTCACCTGACTTCGTCATCCAAAAATTACGTCACTGGAACGTCACAATCACGAAATAACGCTTGCCCAATAAAAGCGACGATTACTAGTAATGACACCTATGGATGTAGTTTCTTACCTCAATAACTTCTAGTTAACTTAGCGTAACAATTTTTGCATATATCATTCCTGACCCTCACCTGACTTCGTCATCCAAAAATTACGTCAATGCGAATTCACAATAACAAAATAGAGCTTGCCTGATAATAGCGACCATAATGCAATCGTGATAAATACGCCTGTGTGTCCGCTATGGGTGTAGTTTCTTACCTCAATAACTTCTAGTTAACTTAGCGTAACAATTTTTGCATATATCATTCCTGACCCTCACCTGACTTCGTCATCCAAAAATTACGTCACTGGAACGTCACAATCACGAAATAACGCTTGCCCAATAATAGCGACGATTACTAGTAATGACACCTATGGATGTAGTTTCTTACCTCAATAACTTCTAGTTAACTTAGCGTAACAATTTTTGCATATAATATTCCTGACCCTGCCCTGACTTCGTCATCCAAAAATTACGTCAATGCGAACTCACAATAACGAAATAGAGCTTGCCTAATAATAGCGACCATAATGCAATCGTGATAAATACGCCTGTGTGTCCGCTATGGGTGTAGTTTCGTACCTCAATAACTTCTATTAGGCTTAGCGTAACAATTTTGGTATATAAGATTCCTGACCCTCACCCGACTTCGTCATCCAATAATTACGTCACTGCAACGCCACAATAACGAAATAGAGCTTGCCCAATAATAGCGACGTTATTCGTAATGGCACCTATGGATGTAGTTTCCTACCTACATAACTTCTAGTTAACTTAGCGTAACAATTTTTGCATATATCATTCCTGACCCTCACCTGACTTCGTCATCCAAAAATTACGTCACTGGAACGTCACAATCACGAAATACGGCTTGCACAATATGGCGTTACGCGATATCACTCTAAGCAGGGCTTTAGACAAGCAGAAACGGACATATTAATTTACGTTCACATTATATGGGTGTATTTTGTATTGTGCCACCATTTATCAGTGAGGTTTATATTTTAATTTGTTTTTTGTAAACTATACATTTTGGATAAGATAGTCCGGCAGAATCGGGCCTTAACATTGTTTTGGGACATAAAGTTTTTTTTTGTTGTTTAGATATAATGTATGTGACATATATAATGATACCCAGGTGGGTGTGGAGTAATGTTGAGCAATTTTTTTTAAGTGGATTTAAAGTATTCGGTCCAAGATGACGCACATCCTGAACCCTAACCTGGTAACCATACAGGTTGTGTTCAGGTTGTGCGCCATCTTGGTACAAATACTTCAAGAGCGCCTTTTTGTTAAAAACAATTATTTCATAACTACATGGTTTAGGTTTGCATACATAGTAACATTGAATCTCCTTACAATGTCAGAAATTCAATTTTAGTAGAATAAATGGTAGTTTATTTCACTAATACAAGCCAAGATCCATCGACAGCATCTAGCCACTTTCTATTGCGCTCTTCAAACTACATCTGGCATTTCGTTTTCCTAGTTTAAGCTTAGGGACTTGTGAAATATTTTATTAGTTGAATTGGATTGGAATATTTGACCTCGTCTTTCACTCCGAACAAGGCCATGTAATACCATCCACTGGTATCTAAAGATGTGTAACGTGTTTTCTTTTGGAAGAACCGCAACCTTTCAGTGCTGCATTGACTTTGGCAAAATTAATATATCCTTGTGGAGATAGAAGGTATGCGTATGCAAAACCGAGATGTGCACCTGTTATGCCAACATAGTTGAGTCGAACGTTTTGAATACTAGTACATCACACGCATTTTCCTGCGTGCTTCGGTTGTACGTGGTAACGCGCACATTTTTGCGCACATGCATCAAATTCCATTTGATTATTGAGCTATAGGTTTTTGACGAGCTTTTGTGTATGATTTCATTCCATAGAATTTGTATGCTGTTCTAAAGAATACTAGTTTCAGCTTTTTCATTCATTCAAACCGCGTGTTGAAAGTAAGTTTTGTAATATTGCGGGTTGGTTTCCAACATCCTTAAATCGGTGATGCCGGTAAATCTTTAATACAAAAAGATCAGTAACATCTGCAATAAAAACAGCAGTACCCACTCAAATGACAGCTAGGGGATGGATACTCTTAGTATCTGCTCCATCGCGTGCCTCTTACAGTCTTACCAGTTTACATGAGTGCCAATTGGTATCTAAGCTCAGCCAGAGAGTTGGCGTGACAAAATGTTTTTAAATATATATTCTACAATAAGATTATTTGATTGCATACTACTGAAAGTTCCGCCTTATATGTCTTTTCCCATTGCACTATTCCTCTACTGATATTCGATAATATGACGCTCATCTGACATAGTTCTTAAAGTGTGTAGATGGGTACAATCTTTTCCACGCTGTTCAGATGGGAATGCGCGAATATATATAAGAATTGCTAATATTGGTTTGTAATGCGATGAAATCCCATCTTAGCATTTCTGCCTCTCGCAATTGCTGCGTATACTTATCGGGGAAGTTCTGTGGCGTGGTTATCAAATGAAAAAACAAACATGGGAGTATTTTTTCTACTTCTCTACTACTATCAAACCTTGACATTTTGTGAAAACTTTTTTCCATGCAACCTTTTTTAAAACATCCCCAACAACCACAATTACTTCTGTTATTAAACTTCCGAAACAAACACATAAAATCATCAACAGATGAATATCACCAAGTAGATATTGCTGAATTGATCTTTATTTTACCATTTTGCATGTAATTCTTTTTGGTAAACCTGTTATCTGTCGTAAATACAGCACATTTGACAATGTTGTAGTGTGACTATTTTAGCCTTTAAATGAGGCGGGGTTAAAATTCGAAATTTCCGAATCAATCTCCGTGATTACATGCTTGTCTTACACTTGCACAGTGTGTCCCACATTCGAGACGATTGTCTTTCTTCCCGAACATTAAAAAAGTTGACTTTTCAGCGTATAACGATTTATCTGTCTAGTAAAATTTAGTTGTGTTCAACGTAACTCGAAATTGTATCGATTGACGGCAAAATGAAGTTATGGACAAAGGAAACTACACGGACAACGTGAACTTAAAATCAATATGTCCGCTTCTGCTTGTTTAAAGACTTGCTTGGAGTGATATCGTATACCGCCCTATTAGTAGATAGTAGCACATTACATAATCTATCGCTGGGCATAAAATAACAAATCTTTATGTGTGTGGTATCCAACTTCAACCATTGCGTGAATTAATATGTTCTTTCTGCTTGTCTAAAGCCTTACATAGAGTACTATCGTAAAACGCCCTAATAATAACTAACAGCACAATGCATAACCTGTTGCTGGATATAAAATACCAAATCTTTAGATGTGTGTGATCGTGAGGTGGCGGGCCTCATTGAGTTTGTTAACATAATCGCCGACGCCATTGAGGGTGATCAGCTCTATTTCGTTATTGTGACGTCGCAGTGGCGTAATTTTTGGATGACGAAGTCAGGTGAGGGTCAGGAATATTATATACAAAAATTGTTACGCTAAGCCTAATAGAAGTTATTGAGGTAAGAAACTACACCCATAGCGGACACACAGGCGTATTTATCACGATTGCATTATGGTCGCTATTATTAGGCAAGCTCTATTTCGTTATTGTGAATTCGCATTGACGTTATTTTTTGATGACGAAGTCAGGGCAGGGTCAGGAATATTATATGCAAAAATTGTTACGCTAAGTTAACTAGAAGTTATTGAGGTAAGAAACTACATCCATAGGTGTCATTACTAGTAATCGTCGCTATTATTGGGCAAGCGTTATTTCGTGATTGTGACGTTCCAGTGACGTAATTTTTGGATGACGAAGTCAGGTGAGGGTCAGGAATGATATATGCAAAAATTGTTACGCTAAGTTAACTAGAAGTTATTGAGGTAAGAAACTACACCCATAGCGGACAGACAGGCGTATTTAACACAATTGCATTATGGTCGCTATTATTAGGCAAGCTCTATTTCGTTATTGTGAAGTCGCATTGACGTAATTTTTGGATGATGAAGTCAGGTGAGGGTCAGAAATTTTATATGCAAAAATTGTTACGCTAAGATAATTAAAAGTTATTGAAGTAAGAAACTACATCCATAGGTGGCATTACCAGTAATCGTCGCTATTATTAGGCAAGCTCTATTTCGTTATTGTGACGTCGTATTGACGTAATTTTTTGATGATTAAATCAGGTGAGGGTCAGGAATATTACGTGCAAAAATTGTTACGCTAAGTTAACTAGAAGTTATTGAGGTACGAAACTACACCCATACCGGACACACAGGCGTATTTATCACGATTGCATTATGGTCGCTATTATTAGGCAAGCTCTATTTCGTTATTGTGAGTTCGCATTGACGTAATTTTTGGATGACGAAGTCAGGGCAGGGTCAGGAATATTATATGCAAAAATTGTTACGCTAAGTTAACTAGAAGTTATTGAGGTAAGAAACTACATCCATAGGTGTCATTACTAGTAATCGTCGCTATTATTGGGCAAGCGTTATTTCGTGATTGTGACGTTCCAGTGACGTAATTTTTGGATGACGAAGTCAGGTGAGGGTCAGGAATGATATATGCAAAAATTGTTACGCTAAGTTAACTAGAAGTTATTGAGGTAAGAAACTACACCCATAGCGGACACACAGGCGTATTTATCACGATTGCATTATGGTCGCTATTATCAGGCAAGCTCTATTTTGTTATTGTGAATTCGCATTGACGTAATTTTTGGATGACGAAGTCAGGTGAGGGTCAGGAATGATATATGCAAAAATTGTTACGCTAAGTTAACTAGAAGTTATTGAGGTAAGAAACTACATCCATAGGTGTCATTACTAGTAATCGTCGCTTTTATTGGGCAAGCGTTATTTCGTGATTGTGACGTTCCAGTGACGTAATTTTTGGATGACGAAGTCAGGTGAGGGTCAGGAATGATATATGCAAAAATTGTTACGCTAAGTTAACTAGAAGTTATGTAGGTAGGAAACTACATCCATAGGTGCCATTACGAATAACGTCGCTATTATTGGGCAAGCTCTATTTCGTTATTGTGGCGTTGCAGTGACGTAATTATTGGATGACGAAGTCGGGTGAGGGTCAGGAATCTTATATACCAAAATTGTTACGCTAAGCCTAATAGAAGTTATTGAGGTACGAAACTACACCCATAGCGGACACACAGGCGTATTTATCACGATTGCATTATGGTCGCTATTATTAGGCAAGCTCTATTTCGTTATTGTGAGTTCGCATTGACGTAATTTTTGGATGACGAAGTCAGGGCAGGGTCAGGAATATTATATGCAAAAATTGTTACGCTAAGTTAACTAGAAGTTATTGAGGTAAGAAACTACATCCATAGGTGTCATTACTAGTAATCGTCGCTATTATTGGGCAAGCGTTATTTCGTGATTGTGACGTTCCAGTGACGTAATTTTTGGATGACGAAGTCAGGTGAGGGTCAGGAATGATATATGCAAAAATTGTTACGCTAAGTTAACTAGAAGTTATTGAGGTAAGAAACTACACCCATAGCGGACACACAGGCGTATTTATCACGATTGCATTATGGTCGCTATTATCAGGCAAGCTCTATTTTGTTATTGTGAATTCGCATTGACGTAATTTTTGGATGACGAAGTCAGGTGAGGGTCAGGAATGATATATGCAAAAATTGTTACGCTAAGTTAACTAGAAGTTATTGAGGTAAGAAACTACATCCATAGGTGTCATTACTAGTAATCGTCGCTTTTATTGGGCAAGCGTTATTTCGTGATTGTGACGTTCCAGTGACGTAATTTTTGGATGACGAAGTCAGGTGAGGGTCAGGAATGATATATGCAAAAATTGTTACGCTAAGTTAACTAGAAGTTATGTAGGTAGGAAACTACATCCATAGGTGCCATTACGAATAACGTCGCTATTATTGGGCAAGCTCTATTTCGTTATTGTGGCGTTGCAGTGACGTAATTATTGGATGACGAAGTCGGGTGAGGGTCAGGAATCTTATATACCAAAATTGTTACGCTAAGCCTAATAGAAGTTATTGAGGTACGAAACTACACCCATAGCGGACACACAGGCGTATTTATCACGATTGCATTATGGTCGCTATTATTAGGCAAGCTCTATTTCGTTATTGTGAGTTCGCATTGACGTAATTTTTGGATGACGAAGTCAGGGCAGGGTCAGGAATATTATATGCAAAAATAGTTACGCTAAGTTAACTAGAAGTTATTGAGGTAAGAAACTACATCCATAGGTGTCATTACTAGTAATCGTCGCTATTATTGGGCAAGCGTTATTTCGTGATTGTGACGTTCCAGTGACGTAATTTTTGGATGACGAAGTCAGGTGAGGGTCAGGAATGATATATGCAAAAATTGTTACGCTAAGTTAACTAGAAGTTATTGAGGTAAGAAACTACACCCATAGCGGACAGACAGGCGTATTTAACACAATTGCATTATGGTCGCTATTATTAGGCAAGCTCTATTTCGTTATTGTGAAGTCGCATTGACGTAATTTTTGGATGATGAAGTCAGGTGAGGGTCAGAAATTTTATATGCAAAAATTGTTACGCTAAGATAATTAAAAGTTATTGAAGTAAGAAACTACATCCATAGGTGGCATTACCAGTAATCGTCGCTATTATTAGGCAAGCTCTATTTCGTTATTGTGACGTCGTATTGACGTAATTTTTTGATGATCAAATCAGGTGAGGGTCAGGAATATTACGTGCAAAAATTGTTACGCTAAGTTAACTAGAAGTTATTGAGGTACGAAACTACACCCATACCGGACACACAGGCGTAATTATCACGATTGCATTATGGTCGCTATTATTGGGCAAGCTCGATTTCGTTATTGTGACATCGCATTGACGTAATTTTGGGATGACGAAGTCAGGTGAGGGTCAGGAATGATATATGCAAAAATTGTTACGCTAAGATAAGTATAAGTTATCGAGGTAAGAAACTACATCCATTGCGCTAAAGCAAATTAATATGTCGGTTTCTGCTTGTCTAAAGCCTTGCATAGAGTGAAAGCGTTCCACGTCCTATTAATAAAATGTGGCCCAATACATGATCAGTCTCTGGATATTAAATAACAAGTCTTTATGTGTGTGGTACCCAACTTCAACCATTGCGTAAAATAACATGTATTTTCTGCTTGTCTAAAGCCTTGGTTAGAGTTGTATCGTATAACGCTCTATTTTAGATTGTAGCACGATACATGAGCTATTGCTGGACAGAAATTGGTCAGAATGGGATATCGTGAACGTTCCTTGGCGACAATTTAGTCGCTTGTGATTCTTGTTTATTTTGAGCTCTGTACAACGACCCCGATAAGAGAGAGGTCGCTGACGTATTGAGTTTGTTGACATACTCGTAGGCGCCATTACGGGTGACCGTCGCTATACTTTGGCAAGCTGTATTTCGTTATTGTGACGTCGCAGTGACGTAATTTTTGGATGACGTCATCAGGTGGGGGTCAGGAATCATATATCCAAAAATTGTTACGCCACGCCCACTAGAAGTTATTCAGGTAAGAAAGTACATGAGACCCGGATCGGACAGGTTTGATGCAAGTTGCAGAGTTGTGCTGGAACCACAGTGACTACGGCTGTAGTCACTTTGCTGCTTTGGCTAGAACCAGTGTGTTTTAGGTATTTCTGTTTTTGCAATGGCTGAGACTGAATGTGTGATTTAAATATTTTTTACTCAGATTCTTGCCAGTTTTCCCTATCTTTTGTGTGTTCATGGTTATATTTTGGTGTATGTGTACATTTTTCTAGTGGGATAAAAGTAAACTTATTGTTATAATAATAAGTATAACTTTATTTCGACTCTGTAATCATCATACAGTCATAACAGACAATAAAATGATTGATAAAAACATAAAGAGGTGAGAGGAATGATATGTTCACTCACCCAAAAATACAGAAATATGAAATTAATTCACATACATACCTATACCTGTATTCGGATATTATACAACTCTATACGACTGACCTGGCTTATTTCGGTATTTCAAAGATTTCTTTCAAAAGAAACATTGGTCCTATAAAAAATCACTTCAGCCCATTTTCAGATTTTTGATAAAATTGCTAAATTACAGAATTACGGGACTTATATTCTTTGTCTTCATTTACAGATAAATTTCTGACTTTAGTAAGGTAGGGTAATATTATATATTTTGACGAACGTATTTGTAAGCTAACTGTATCACAAAACAAGACTATATCTCTGGAAAACTGCTATACTCGGACTACTAATTTTATTTTATGAAAATTTTGCAAAATGTCTGGAAATCCATGGTTGGATGACGTGGAGTCGTCGTCACGTCCGCCAAATCGATGGGCAGATGATGACGAAGAAGATTTTGATCCAGATAAAAACTATCTTGAACAAGTTGTCAAACGTAAAGAAGTTGATATGGTTGCAAGCACCCAAAGATCATTAGGAATGATTTATGAATCTGAGCAAGTGGGAGCAGCTACTGGGGAGGTAAATATACATATAAAATAAATGTACAACCTAATTTCCTATTACATGTTTCCCTAATTCTCTAAAGTCAAGCCGAGTCATGGTCTCATGTCGAGTCGATCACTGAGTTAAGACTCGCCTGGCGATTATTTAGAGTACGACTCTGGGTCACTTTCGAGTATTCAATGAATGAGGACTCAAGTTTAGTCAATGTCCTAAGTCTCCCAAGCACTGTTTATCATCATGTTAGTTTGTAATGAATAGTCCTCCATATTTATTGCTCAGGTGCTTTGATGTATTGATAGACCTTTGGAATAGCCTTAGATCATTGTAAGCGTGGCCTATAAGGTACACAAGTGGAGAGTTTCAACTTCCAGTAGTAGGGACATCCTTAAACATTCAGTCCTGACAGTGGAGTATTATTCAATTTTTCCGTGTCCAGATGTCTTATTATCATTAACTTTATATTACAGGAGCTCATAAGGCAAGGCGAAGCTTTAAAACGCACTGAACAACGGGTTGACCGAATGGAACAAGATTTAAAAGAAAGCGATCGACATATCGCCAGTATAAAAAGTTTATGGGGAGCTTTTGTCAATAAATTCAGGAAGGAACCTGCACCAACTCCAGTCACAACATATGATGATTCACAACCAGACTCACGGTTAGTTTTAGTCAAATATGGCCCACCTTGGTATATGACTAAGTAAAACAGATTGATTTCATAGAAGTTTTTTTCGTGTGATACAGGATACTAAAATATAAAGCTCTCGATAACATGTTATTAAAAGATTGGCATTGATATTCAAATTTCTTTCTTTAATAAAATTCTAGGAACAGCAGTTCAGTTTTCATAGTGTTTTTGTGCAGTGCAGGAGTGATGGTATATAATGCTGGAAATATCATTCGTGATCAACTTTTCTTTTTAGCGATTGAGTGAGACATATATTTTTATTGGCATAGTCAATGCTATTTCAAGGGTGTTAATGACCATTTTTGAATGTTCAAAATTGATTTATTTATACATCGTATAATTTGTCCTACTTTGCAATTCTGATGCATAAGTATCAAATTATAAATATCTGAATTTTTTTTAAATGGCTTTAAATTGGTTTTTATCGAGGTAAATCCAATAGATAATTTAATTGGACTCCTGTTAGTCTAGAATGTAATTGGTTTTGAGCATATTTATTATTAACAGGGATTTATGATTAGGATTAGTCTTCATTAGGAAGTGAAATCTTAGTTTAATTTACTGAAATTATTTATTATGATTATAATTCAATCATCATATTGATAGTTTCAGTTTCAATAGTTATATAATGTTAATTATAATTTGATGTAGTGTGTGCTTGTAGCATAACTTATTCTTGCTTGGCCTACGTATATGGCCTATATATATTGTTGGGTTCCATTACATTTGAACCCACGTACATTTGAACCCATGACAATTGCACCTGTATGCTATTGCACCTATGGAATTTTTTTGTTTTTCGGATAGTTGAACCCACACTAACCCTAACCCGTGGATATACACATGGGTTCAAATGTACGTGGGTTCAAATGTTTGGTCACCATATTGTTGGTGTTATTTTCTATAATGAGTTGGTGTTGTGATCATGAATGCTATGTTTCACCGTGTAGAAAGTTTAGACAAGTTATATCAATAGTTGACCTTTGAATCATCATATGATTCATTTCCCCCTTTTGGAACAGAGTAAAGTTATTGTACGAAGTGACCTTTACAATAAGCTGTTTCACATGGCTATTTTAGCTGACTGAGAGTCATTGATGTGAAATGAGGACATGTGAAACAAAATTGTTTTGCTGTCAAACCCTATTCTCTTGCCAAACATAGCCATATATGAACCATTAGACTTCCATGTATAATTCCTAAATTATTTCTAAATAATGTTGAATGTAAAAGGATATCGGAAATATTCACATTCCATTCCAAACTTTGAGCCATTTGAAAAAGACTGCTTGACAAAAAATTTGTCTCTGGCACCAGAAAGATAATTTAGACTCCAGCTCTTCTCTCTAAGAAAATCATATTTCTAATGAACACAAATGTTGTTACTGTAGTTGGAGAAATCTGTGGACGAAAAGCAGCTATCATAGCAAAATCTCCCTAACTAGGTTTTCAAATTTAAATCTTCTTTTCCAGGTTAGGAAAGGCCGTCGTGAATTCCAAAGTATCTGGATATCAACCTGAAGAAGATCATCCAGTATTGTTAAGACAAGATGATTCCAGGGAAAGATATGGAGCAGGATATAGCCAACAACAAGCTAAGAATGAGAGAATGGCACAAGTCGATGATAACTTGGGTTTGTCTCGAATTTATTGCTGCCTATTTATGTCTGTTAATAAGATTCAAATATAGTATGATTTTGTTTGCTCAAGTCCATGCATCTGAAATAAATAAATGCTTAACTAACTCCATACCTGGATTGATACCCAGACGAAGTCCGCCATATGATTATGCAGTCTTATCGTCTTTCCCTGCCCCGATGATAATCAAAGTAATAGGAAGTGATAGGACTTCCATATGACTGATGTCAGGTATATAGTTTGGGTATGGAGAATGGGACATATTATTACTGAATATTACGATGTAGCGAATATAAATACCATACATCGTGAAATTTATGATTACACAGCAAAAAAACTTAGTATTAGAGGTTGAGGCTAACCTTTGTCTGAGTACTTACTGAGTACTATTGGGAAAAAGTCTGTGAAAAAGTAATATTCCTATTATCAAAGCTACTATCAGAAATTTTTGTTAAACAACACTACAGCTCCCTAAACCTGAGTGGCGTGTTAAGTCAGATCAGGGATTATCTGATTAATTAATGAGTCTGGGTGGTCGTCTCATTTTATGACTCAAGTCACTCATGAGTTTTAACGATAAATGGTGACACGAATGCAACCTGACTCAAGTCTTATTAACACTGGTAAACACCAAATATCCTTGTTATCTCTATTTCAGATCAAATTTCTTCGGGATTACGAAGGCTCAAAGATCTTGGAATTGGTTTAGGAGAAGAAATTGAATCACAGGATAGGATTTTGACAAGGCTTGGTGATAAGGTCGAAAGAGTCGATAATAAGACACACATTACTAGCAAGCAGTTAATGAAATTGAATCATTCATAGGCTTTAAAATATGTTGCTATTTTTGTCCATATATTATTGTAGTATTTTTCATAGATGTGATTCCTAAAAAAAGTAGAAGCGGCTGAGCATTAATGAATAATTTGTAAAAATAATGATGAAATTCAACATATTGCTTCTTGAATTGAATAGCGGTTTTCTGATCCACTGGATGCATGTCTCAGTTTATTTGTGTATTCCTTGAGTTTGTTTTTAGCGAGATTTTTCTAGTAGGGATGGCCAAAATCAAATACATCCGGAAACGTTTTTGAATAAGAAGAATATTTCAAAAATAGCTCGTGAATTTCAGTCGTAATGCAGGATGTTTATTCATATTCTCTTTCCCAAAAGTTTATTTTTGTCTGATGATAAACCTTAAAATACCCAATCAAGATCTGACTTTATCATTCTGCGCATCACTCACTATACTTCACCTTTCTATAAATAGTAGAACATAGTAATTAGAAATTCGAGACTAATTTTTATTATTGAAGCATAAGGCCCATTGACGCTCCTAATATTTAAAAACAACCTTATGGTTCCTTGTATTATTTTTTGTATATAGTTTTTCACACTGATGTAAAAGATATGAAGTGTGGCATATTATTAAAGCTTATTATAACCATTTTCTTTCTATTATAAACCTTGGAAAGGATGTTCACTGTATAGAATACCTACAGTGTAGGTGTGAAATTGATGATCTTCCATTTAAGGTTCTAATAAAGCCTAGTTTAAGCCAATATTTATTAGAAATCCTTGCCAATAAACCTGCCCCCAATAGTGCTGTGATCTGTGCAAGGTTCCAATAGTAACAGATTTGTATCCTTTACTTTGCTAAAATATGTGATGACTGAGTATATAGTCTTTAAGTCTTATGTGATCGGCGGGATTATTATAGTTATAAGTATGTTATAGACTTCTATGGGTCAATCAAGAATTATATTCAGATGTTAATATAAGATTTGTTTGCTATTCTTCTGAGATGCCTTCTTAATAATAACTAGTTTTGGACTCGAGGACTGCCAGAGGCGTTTAGAAATTTCTGTTCACTGGGTCTGGCCGGAAATTGTGGCTCTTCAAGGGTCTAGTTGTGGCTACGAAAAATAGCTATTTTTGCATTTCAAAAGCGGGGGATCCAACACCTCAATAGCTGTTCCCTGCTTTCTATACTAGACTGAAGATATTGCGTATAATATATGGACTGGCTTATATTATAAGGTTTAGTAAACTATTTATTGAAATAGTTTATAATGAACATGTAAATTTATGCAATGGAATACGAACGTGCATCTGGCTGGGGATTTTTGAAGTCTAAACCTTGTACACAAATAACTCCACAATGTGTGCAATGCTAATGTATTTCATGCCTTTTCCTCAAATAAAGATACAATTATGATAGAGTTTCTTGCTTCTTTTAGACACCACCATCTTCCCAGTCTGTGTTCTTGTCCCACACCTATAAAAAGCTTATTCCCAGTCGGTGAAAATTGTAAACTGTTCACAAATCCAACAACTGGTATATCAAAAAGGTGTTCAATGGTTAAAAATTTGGGTCCGCATTTCCAGATTTTTACTGCTCCGTTAGACGAGCCAGTTGCCACTAAATCAGAGTTTATTAAAGCTGTGACGGCAGTTATCCAAGGGCTTTTACTACTCGAATCCGGATGTGCATTTTTTACACAAGTAGTCGGCTTCTTTTTCATTACACTCCATAGACAAATTGACCCATCATCCGCTCCAGAGATGAAATATTCTTCGTTGATAAGTTTTAGGCAGTCTATGGATCCATTGTGACCGTGATAGACAAGTTGCGATTCTTCAGCTATTTTCCAAATTCGTATTGATCCATCCCGTCCACCAGCTGTGGCACATCTCTCCCTGGACAGGCTGTCACATGCTTGGACCAGGTCCTGATGTCCGAATAACGTCTCTACATAACCCATCGCATCAAGGTCCCAGACCTTAACACAGCGATCAAACGAACTTGAAAAAAGTTGGTGTGAATTCAATCGAAAAGCAACACCGCTTACGGCACCTCGATGGCCTTGAAAATGATGCAGGTGTTCCATTGTTTCCGCCTTCCACACATGTATCATTTTATCCATGCTACCAGAAACCAAAAATTCACCATCAGTTGAAATTGCAAGGCATAAAATATGGGCAGTGTGAGTAATTTTAGGGTCACTTCGATGGCCCCCTGAGACTTTTTTTATCTTTTTAAACTCAACGGCATCCCATTTAATAATGGAACAATCTTTCGAGGTAGAGAATAAAAACTTTCCGTCACTCGATACTGCGATGCATGTCACAGATAACTTATGCCCTCGTAAAACTTCCATATCGGAAACCTTTGGCACGATACATTTGTCTGCAACCTGTTTTTGTAGTCTTCCAGCTTTTTCCAGAATATCTTCTTGTAATTTGTCTCCGACAGCATCTGCTGCTTCATTATCTTCTTGTGATTGAAGCTCTTTCAGTTCCTAAGAAATAAAGACGATTTAATGTCGATTATCAGAAACATTATATCAGGAACGTGCAACATAAGGCATGCAGGCCATGTGGTCCACCCCTGTGAACGTAACATTATATTGTATCCCTTTATTTATGTTTTCATAATGGGATGGGATTATGCTTAGCAAGGAATCAGTAACTTGGTACCTTACTGGTGTCAAAAAACGGGATGTTAATTTCAAGTATCCACGTATCTAAAACAAATGAGAAATGGCTAACTATTTCCATACCCAACAGGGACTAGTAACTAGGCGAGGGGCCGTTGCTATGATTGAGACGTTTTATTGCCTCCCCCCTCAAGATAAATATGAAAATCCTGCTCCTACTGAGAGTTGCTTTAAATTCGAACCTACAAAAAAATGGAATATTTTGTTTTTACTTCTAAATATTGCTTTGTTAATCGAATTTTTTTCTCTTGAGCAGTTTCCTCAAGATCGGATTCAGAATCTTCATTCAAGTTTTCATTTTCTTCTTTCTCCTCCTCAGAATCACTGGAAATTTCATCATCTTCCAGACGACTGAATCGTTTGGGCTTTTTGTTTGAAAATTTTACATTGAAAGACTTTCTCTTAGAAGCGTTTTTGACAGACATTTTACTGAAAGCAATGGAAACAAATTCTGTATTTATAAATAGAATGATAAATAACGGTCTTATAAAGCATGATTTTCATATTAGTCATCATTTTTATACTTTTTCATGCCCAAATAAATTTGATTTTTTTAGTAGTCTTTCACATACGGTACAGACATAAACAGGTAAAAGATCTTCATTTATTTATATCCAAAACCAGTAAAACACATATGATTTAGACAAGAATGGAGAATATATACAACCAATTTTAATGCAAAATCACTAACCTTCCGAAAAATGAAAGAAATCCGTTTCCGATTTGTGTCGAGCTATTTTTCAACAAAACGTGAATTCCTTCATTCTGAAAACGTGCCTCAAATACGTATAAAAAGCGGACCCGGATTTCGTAACGATATGGTGAAAGAAATATTCTGCGTTTTATCGAAGCATTTTGCACGGAACCACATTTCCCTCTCACGTGGTTTGTGATCAGTGGACCGCATCTTCCTTTCTGAAAACGTCGGCGTTGCTTTCTTGGTAAAATTTTTACCTTAGCCGTAAAAGATGACTAAAGGTACCTCCAGTTTTGGAAAACGCCATAATAAGACGCATACATTGTGTCGAAAAACTGGCCGATCTAACTATCATATCCAAAAAAAGCGATCTGCGAAGATTGGACAGTTCAACTGGTCGAAAAAGGCGAAGAGACGTCACGCACCTGGAACTGGACGATGCCGTCATCTTAAAGACGTAAACCGACGTTTTCATAACGGTTTTCGTGAAGGAACACTTCCAAAACCCAAGCAGAAGAAAGCTCAAGCAAAGGCGTAGATTTTTTGAATTTCTGATGCTCTAAATTTTACGAAAACAAGTGCCGATTCGGAATAAAATTCTCCAAACAGTGAGTTGTTTTGTAAATGTGTAAAGCATTTTAATTAGGTCAGTTTGGTAGATACATGATTATGAAGGATCAGACAAAGAAGTTACATTTTTGATGAATTACCATAATATAATAGTTAGAATAATGGAATTACAGAATTAACAGAGCCATATTTCAGTATTTCCAGTGGTGTGGTTTTGCTTGTTTGTGTAAATATATATAATTGTATAAAGTTTAGTAATGGTCCACGTCGGCAGTATTCGGGTATTACAGTATTATCGTGCTAATTGACATTTTTGTAAGCCCGGATGATAAAGATGACCTCAAGTTTTGGTTTGCACTGACAAAATACATGAAATAAAACAGCTATACCTCTTTCCAATATTTTTCCTAATATATTTATAAAAATTATTAAAAAAGCCCGGTTTTCGCAGTCAAAATCATCTTTATTTTCGAGTATATTTATTGTTGAAGTTTTTTTGACTCTGCTCATTTGCTGACCTTGAGTCTGATTGACTTTTACTCCCCGCTCAACAGAACGTGCCAGATGTTAGAAACATTTACCTACTCCACAGTCTTGAGCCAACTTCTGGTATTTTGGCCTCCGATTTGCATTTGCAGCACTTGCACTTGTAAAAAAGTGTGATTAAGTTCAATTTTTAGTCCTAAACACTCCCTGATATTCTCTACTATTCAACTGTCCGAATCGGGACTAGCGTCATCTTTGAATAGTGAATAATCACTAGTCATGTTGGCCCCCCGGATTTGTCTAAGCATAGTTGATGTTTAAAAGGGTTGGATAAAGTCTTTCGATAAAGTCTGACAGAGATTGAATTAATGTTAACAGATAGGAGGTCTAGCATCATGTTCAATCACACCACAGTCACATAATCAAGTCGCTTTGCTACCCCTGATGATTTAGGTATCAGAATATACAGGGACTTCTGAGATTTGAAGATCTACAGTATTTTTACAAGTCGAATATTTTTCGGTCAGTATAGTAAGCCTGATCACATCTACAGTTCTCCATTTGGTGCTCGAAGATTTGAAAATTACCTGAGTAGGTATGGACATAATGGTATAGGCAGAAGCAACTAAGGGAATAAACCCAAACACTTAAATTAGATTGATACAAAGTTGTATAATAAGTAAAGCGTGTAAAACAAGATTATTTTATTAAATGAAATCAGTGCAGAAACTGCATTATCATAATCAATATAAAAATATATATATATACAGTGTGAAAGTTTGAAAAAAAAGTTTGACTTTATTTGGTGCAGATATTTGCTTCATCATATAATCTTAATCTTAGGTTAAAAGAATCTAATACAAGTACCATATCACAATGCTGGACCAAAAAATCAAAGTCCTAGCAGCCCTTACAAAAAGGTGGCCAGTTGTAAAGATCCTTATTTAAAGTAAAAGGCGAAAAAAACTAAAATCGTAGTAATTGAATGGGATTGTCATAGGTTGCGGTGCCGGTGACTCACCTATGTAATGTGCTAAGTTCGTGTACAGTCATCATATTGTGCTGGGTTGGACACTGTTGTTTTCATGAGACAATATAAGGTTTTACTATATCGAAAAGGGCGCTCCAGAAGTGTGTGTACCAATATGGAGGTAACTAATTTTGTTCGCCTACTTTACATTGTATAAAGTGACTGAAACCTATAGGCAGGATGTATATTCACTTGGCTAACACCGACAGTCCACGAACTCGTAATAGAACTAAAATGAGGAAAATCTGAATAAAATTATGCCCTAATCCTAACCTGGTACACACAGCACGGGAGTACTCATTTATACACAAGGAAGTTATTAATCATATTAAATCAGAACAACCATTTTTCTGATATTATTTATATCTCTGGTCATTTCATCTTTCACCAGCTTTATTTTCCCATTGATTAATCGGTTTGTTGTATCGATACTTTCTTTCACTGATGCAAATGATTCTCGATATTCGGATTTTAGTTTTGAGATATCTTGATCTAATCTGTCACCGAGGTCTTTTACCCTAAAATAAGGATCATATTCTGAAAATAGTTGATTACTATGAAATAGATAAATAAGTTCTTTTTTCTGAAATGAATAGTTTCTATGTATTATAATTCTTTATACAGCTCGAAGTATGTATTTGAATATCAACTCTTGATGGACAAACCCATTCAACTTAACATTTCATAAAATTGATCTTAGAAATGAGCAGAAACAACAAGGTTTAATGGACGTTTCCCCGACCTTTGACCCCCCGGCACATAATTAAAAATAGTAGATTGCTTTTGGGTAGCTATGTGTTAAATAAATGTCAAATTTTTAATTAAAGTGGTATCATGTGCAACAAAACCCAAAATGTAACAATTCTGTTCATAGGGAAAAAAAGGATTTCCTGGTCTTCATTGACAAACAGGATACATACGCTAGCTCTTCTAAAATAAAAATAACTACCAGACAACTTACATGGATCCAATTCTTGATCTGCTATCCAATGTTGAAGTCATTTCTTCTCTGACTTTACTTATGTCTAGTTTGCATTCCTCAACTGATCTTTGCAAGGAATCCATCTTTTCCAGCAATCTTGTTTCCATTGCATCCTGCCATGATAATAAATAAGATATTTTGAATTATCAATTTTAGGATGTGGAAATTTATGCTTTGTGTTCAGTCTAATAGTTAGTCCGGTGGAGCTGACTGTGATGATGTTGCAGTAACTTGAAGGTTAATAATCTTGATGTTCTAACCTTGGCTTGGGATTAATGAAGCCGAATCAAAGAGATTGGCTGCTTGTCTTGCCTCTTAATCAGAGTGAAACACATGAGAAAATTTACATTCAGGAGCTTCCTTTCATGCCAGACAGGATTTCATTACATATAACTCCCTATATATTAGTGGCATAGTTGCGGAACAGCTATCAAAGCTCTCTTGTATATTTTGGCTCTTTAAAAACAATGACATATATTATTCACCTGTTTGCTTTGAGCCAGAGATGCATTCAGTTCCATAATTTGTGAAATTTGATGTTCAATCCTGGTTCGTTCACTCTCAGACCATTTCCGATTACTATCTATGGAAAGTCTGATGTCTTCCAAGACTTGCTGCAGAGAAAAACCGTAAATTCAATTGTTATCCCATTACCCACTTGGCAATATGGCCACACCAACGTTGTATTGGATGGAGTAGTAAATGCTGAACCTGAAAGATTTAGGTCCTTCCAAAAATAGTTGCACCTTTGTCCTTGTATATCATTGGCTGCTTAATTCAGGGCCTTGTTATGAGTTTGAATAAAATATATCTTGTTTGCTAACATATTCTTTCATCAAAGTGAAAGTTGTCAAACATTACGATCTTTATTGTATTTTCATTCGGCTAATGTTATGATTTTACAGTGCTTCGTTAAAACTGTACAAACAAGGTTTATAGAAAGTAGAAACTGTCATTAAAGTTATAGCATATCATGGCTCAACTTTTGCATTTAAGAGGCTTCAGATCTGTCATAATAACGCTCGCTGAACATTTAATCATTTCGAACATGTTTCAAAAACAAGTTTCATCGATTACATCGTAGGTAATAATTTAAAAAAATTTCAAATTTCACTGTATTTGTGAAATCATCACATGAGTGCAAGCTCACCCTCATTCTCGAATCCATAGCTTGAAGTTGGGAAGAGCTTGTTCCTTTTATAACTTCTATTTTCCCTTCCTGCTGAGTCATCACAATATCAAGTCTTCTGGTCAATTCAGAAATCTGAAGCACAATTGAGGAAAAAGGCAGTATTAGCCACTGAACACTAAAATTGAAGAGACAAATGGCAGGAGACTACCAAATTTAAATGAAAGGATTTTGGCAAACGTATTGGAAAGCCTGTTTTTCTCAGTACTAGATAATGAACAATATAGGATAAAGCGAAAGACATAAGGTGTACAGAACTGAAGACATGAAACATCCATCTGGCATTCACACATTCAGGTAGGACATGCTTATCACATTTATGTCTGGACCATGATTGTCTAACAATAAATATTAATAACAAATACCTAATATAAATTTCTTAATTTAAAATCAATATTAGCCCAGGAAGGTATAACAACTCGTTGCATACAAAAATATAAAAGTTGAAAGTGAGTATGACATGGAGGTTCAAATTAAACACAAACAAGACACAACCAAGGAAATTTTGCTAAAATGTCAATATAGTAAAACAAATCAAAAACCTACAAAGCGTTCAACTCTTGCATACTTTTATAGATATACAAGCTACAAACCTCTCTTTCAAGATGATCTATCTTATGTTTATTTGTGTCTGTGCTTTGATCAACATGTTTTTTATCTAGTTCATTGGCTGATGTTGCCGACCTTACATCTTGAGCAAGTCTGGCAATCAGAGCATCACATCTAAATTTTTAAAAAAATGTTTAGCAAAATGTACTGAAATCTTGGAGTAACTATAAAAGCAAAACTCATATAGATGGACCAAATGCTAAATTGAGAAAATATCCAAAAAAACTTATGCAAGAATTAATTGAAATACCAATTTATACGAGAATACATTTAATATGTAAGTGGCAGCTGGTCAACAGCAACACATTTACCAAATCATCTCCAAATTTAGCCAGAGATTATCTATTACTAACTTTATAAACAATAACAACTGAGTAGCCATGGAGTGTGCAATCAAATTAAAAATATTTTTTGTCTAATCATAGAAATCAATGGGTAATTTATAGTTGCTATCAATGTAATACAGCACATAAAAATTAATCAATCTACTTCGTCTATGTCCCCATCTTATTTCCTGCCCTCAAAAAAAAGTGGTAATTTTCCATAATCAATTTTCAACCCTCGCCATATTTTTTCCTTATTTTCACCAATATCAAATTTGAAAACTAGAAAAAGTTCGTCTGTTCATAAAGAATACGGGAATACTGTACAATATCATTCCAGATATTTAGCCAACAGCGACGCTTCTACACACTTATCATCAATGCTTTAGCTTTAAAAGCAACTAAATTTTTGATAAGACAAAAACGGAGTGGAATTGATAGAATAAACAATAGTAGTCTTACCTTGCCACACGACCTCTCAGATCGGCAACCCCCGCATGAGCAAATTGTTCAACATTTTTAGCTTGATAGGAAGCATCCACTATTCCACGATCTCTGGATGAAATCTGACAATGCAATCATTTCAAAAACAATCAGATATGGGGTCCTGATGGGTAAAGCATTCGACTTAACGGTGATGACATAACTAAATGGAATCTTGGGTTCGAATTCCACAACCACCGCCTTACCCTGGATTTGATGAATTAGGTAGGCGGTATCGAACTGATAAGATTACGGCGCTTCCAAACTATGGTATCTCCTTATCTAGCAGTGGTGACTTGACTTGTGCAGAGTCTTGTTCAGAGAAAAGTCATATACTATCGTTAGATAAAAAATTTAGATAGCAGGGTTTCATCATAGTATAACTCTAAATTATATGTCATCAAAGCGCTCCATACGAGCCCACGGAGACAGAAAGCTAGGGCTTTATGCCGATAAACTCCGAGTTAAAAAGTTACCTCAAATTTAAGTTCTTCAACATCTCGACTCAACTTTTTAACAGAGCTTGTTACGCTTCTGATATGCTCGTGCCATAATTGCTGCAATGCATCATCCATACTTGATGGTCGAATATCACTGGATAAAGCTTCTTTGAACTGAGAATAAAAAAATAAAGAAATTTTACTGTAAGTATAGCCTAAGTATTAGTATAGTCAAAGTAGCTATTCACATTTAGTGGTCGTCCGTAATTTCATTTTGAGATCAGTCTCCTTAATTTCGGAGTAAGTTTGTGTCACTTTGCTTTGAGTAGCAACTTGAGTAGCCTAACTTTTTTTGAACCTAAAAAACTGCAAACAAGGCTCTGTCATGTGAAGGAGGATACTATTTGCCCTTTACATTGATCATCTGACTTTTTACATTATAGATAAGCTGGGAAGCTTTAATTAGATCAAAACCTCCAGTCCGCAATTAAGACAAATTTGAGTTAAATATCATATTGATAGAAGCAGTAAAACAATGTTATTAATAACAGAGTGCACAGCAAAAAGAAGATTGAAAATATATTCAAATCGAACAAATAGTAATTGTAAAAGAAACGATTGTTGAAACTTACTTCAAATGCTTTTTCAATCAATGATTTAGTTGCTCTTTCCTGTTCTAACAATCTGTCCTCCAAATGATTTAATCTACGATTACCCCGACGATCAGATCTAAATATATCAAGAAGTTATTTTCATTTAGACATAAAAACTTCAATTTCATGAAAGCCAATCTTGGAAGTCAATGTTTTCAAATTAATACTGCAAAATAGTGGTTTATGTAATCGCTAATAGCTAATTCTACTACCCATGTCTAATCATGTATATATAACCTTGCCACGCAATAGAAATCAGAAAAAAACATATCTGGATATTGTGCCTAACTTCAAATACTAAAATATGACATAAACTTAAGTTATGTCTGGTTTACAAAAATTTGAATATCGCCAATCATATTCCTATAGATCTACAGCATGAAAAGTAAATAAAATATAACTTTATGGTCATAAATCAAGGGTACCATAAACGGAACAAACACGCGTCTTGTCATCTATAAATAACAGCAATAAAAGTTGGAAACATTTGGATTCTGTCTTCATAACAAGGTTATATTACTTCGTATATAAAAAAAATAATTCAGCACATACCTTCTAACAACGACTGTACCGTCGTAACCGTTATCGGACATAACTTCGCAATCTTTCCGTGTTTTTTCCGGGAGATTTTGATAACGCAAAATCCACGAAATGTCACCAAAACACAAAAATCTCAGCGTTGTTGGAAACGTAACTGTTCATGCATGTCAGTAATTTCCTTCTAGCGATTCCATTGAGTTTTAGTAAATATTCACAGTGGTAATCAAAACCATGATATTCAAAATTCTAAAAAAATGATTAATAATCTTGATCTAATTCGGAAACTAAAAATAATAAAAAAAAAAATAAAAAAAAAAATAAAAAATGCTAACTTTGCCAGATCGTATTTCTGTACCGTAATATGGATTTCACAGCTATGTTCTCTATTTTATTTCATCACTTCTTGCAATATCTGAAAACTAAAGGCTAAAATGTAATGTCGTTTGTTTTTTGTTTTGCAGATGTTTTTTCGCATCTCCCTTACTATTAATTAATTATTACGATACTATTAATTATTTTTACGGGATTTATGACGCTTTTGAAATCATTTGTCACTAAAAAACGGAGAAAGGACAAAAAAATTGTGGATATTTATGAGTCTGTGACCTGGTGACTGCGTGAGGAGAAATAATACTGGATTTTCTTCTTGCTGAAGGTACGGTAAGCTGTAATAATTATACATTTCAGATAGCAGCATATCTCAGTAGGTACGGTACCGTATCTGGGCTTATAAAACTATATTTTCGAACAACCAAAAGACCTCATTCAGGCATTTCCTTGCTTTATTGTAATATCTGAATTTGTTAGGATGATTGAATGAATTTGCGAATGTTTAAAATGAGGAAATTTGTAAAAGCATATCTAATCTACATATGTACCCTATATACATATTATATATATTATTTTATTTAATATATTATCTTTATGTTTTTTATTGCTGATAGTCAAATGCTGTATGTTGCATAGTGCTATGCTAGGCATTAAGAATATGGTACCCACTGGCTGGGAAGCACAGTTCTAGGGAATTGCTGTACTCGTAGCTCTTGTTTGGTCAGTTACCGCATCCACCAAGTCTATGGATGTGAAACTAATTACTAGACTTGTTTACTATCCCGATACGCAACATGCTCACCCAGACAATTGGTTGTCTTATGATTAAGCCATCTTATCCTCATCCCTGCGATAAATTAAAAAAATTCGAACCTCCTGCTCATTAATATAGGCTATTCATTTTTACCATTTTAATTCTGTCTTCAGATGCCTCCCAAAATGTCGAACCGTCAAAGAAAAATAGCGGCCATGTTTGCCGCTGATAGTGAAGAAGAGAATGAGATGGAGAAATTCGAATTAACGAATGATGACATTGCTAACGAATTTAATCCAGATCGACCACAATTCAAGCAAACAAAGGAACAAGCTCTTTATGGAATCTGGGCAAAATCATCTGAGAACAATTATGGGTTAGTTATTCAAGACTGTCAAATTGAAAAATCGATTTTTAGTTTGTTTTTTATGTGAGATTTCCTCCAAACAAGGCAACCATTAGTATGCACTACTATTTTTTATGACCCGGAATATCTTTGACCTTTTCTCTTTCCAGTTTATTATGCCCTGGGTGAAGTGTAGGCTTGGATCTGAGATATTTAATGCGCAATGCCAACACTATAACCATTATGGCATCACAATCATTGTTTGAAGCAGCGATTTCCAACCAGGGGCCGTTGCCCTCTACGGTGTTCAGGGAGCAGTTGGAGGGGGATGCAATGCTGGATGCAAAATTAACTTTTCAGTTTACAAGAAAACTCCCCTTTTTTTCTAGTTTCATTGCTTGAGAAGGTTATTTCACAAGTGTCATCACTTTTTTAGGCATGAATTGTTTGAACTGGAATGATAAACAAGAGTTCGAACGCTTCCAACTTATTCAAAGACATGTGGAATCAATGTATATCTGATCTATCGTATTAAGCATCAATTCAAAAATTTATTCAAGACTGAAATTATTAAGAAATTTGTTATAAGCTCATTGATAATGCTTCAAAAGTTATTAGGATAAATTTTTCTTTTTAGTATAAAATGAACATTAAGTAAAGTATTGATAATTTGTGTTTTCAAATTTTATAACAGGTTTTAGTGACAAAACAATTTTTTTTTTATCTACTACACATTCTAATTTTTACAGCAAAAAGAAACGCGATTTCTCAGCACCAGTAACCTTTATCAGTGGAGGTTTAAAAGAAGGAGAAAAACGTCAACGATATGATCCAGAAGAGGAAGAGAATATGGATGATTATGATGTTGAAGGAAGACAGACTAAAGAAACGTATATTGTTTTTTCAATTCTTAATTTTTATAAAATAATTATGTTTGCTTTTATTAGAGCAGTGGTTTTCAAACGGTGGGGAACGTAGACAATTTTTTAAGGAGACATGAAACTAATTAATTAAGTTACAAATTCTCTCGCCTTTTCCGCTAATTTTTTTGTGGCCCAGCTAAATGTCTGAAATGGGTTATATGGACCATCAACAAATAGTGTTGCACACCTCTGTATTAGAGTAAGAACTTATAATATATTCAATACTAATATTTATTTCAGCAAACCTGTAACTCTACACTCAGTCCAGAAACCAAAGCCTAAGCCTTCGACCTCAGCCGTTGGGACTAGTGGATCTGGTGGTCATGCATATAGTTTAACAGCGAAACAAAAACAGAAAGAAAAAATGGCGACGCAATTTGGGTCATTTGAGAGGCATACAAAGGGAATAGGTAATTTATTAGTATTTCATTATTAATTTCAGTCTTTCTTTAACAAATGAAAGCTTAAAACTTGGGGAACAAACATTTTGTCTGCATTACTACTGTTTAAATGAGATAGTAAAACTGGGGCGAACACAACTTTTTGTTTGGGTAGATGTTGCTTACATGAATCCCGTTTGTGTGACCATCAGACCACTGTTCTTCCCCTAAAGTGGTTATCCTATGATTCCTAAACAGAAGATATTGTCAGACACCCAGAATAGGGTGTCTAACCTTTTTTAGGACCACAGACTATTTTGAACCAAATTAAACTCTTCCCCTCTGTTAAGTTTCGTTGACTATACTAGGGGTTCTCAATCTTTTGGAGTTATGGAGCCCATAAAGAGGTTGACTATTGTTTTATAAAAATAAAAACACATCTAGAAACATTAATATTTACCGTTTGATGTCCTTGAAAAAACCAAAATTGCTTTGTTGAATGATTTGGATGAATTCATATTTAAAAAATATTCAGTATTCTAATAAGTAAACAATAGCTCGCGGAGCCCCTGGGTTTTTTCTCAGGGAGCCCTGGGGCTCTGAATGGGGCACTTTGGGAACCCATGGATTATACCGATACAATATAATCACTAATGACCTCTTCGTTAGCATCTCTGTTATGTCCCTTTTTTTTAACTAATTAACTTCTTTTTAGGTATGAAACTGATGAAAAAAATGGGTTACAAAGTCGGTAAGGGTTTGGGTCGAGATAATCAAGGTATCGTGAATCCAATCGAAGCAATGAAAAGAACAAAGAAAGCCGGATTAGGAGCGGCAGGAACCGAACGAACAAAACAATCGTACATTCATTTTCCAACGCAGGATTCAGAGGAAGAAGAAGAAAAGGATTTTAAGGTGAATATGTCTTGAATGAAGAATAAAATGTCTTCGTATTCAGGGCTGTGAATTCCAGGGTTAGAATGTTTTTACCAGAGTAGAGTCGTATTTTCAAACTTGTCTGATTCGGAATTCTCCGGAGTCAGAAATTTGAGTTTTTCGATTGTGGTTACAGAACACGAAACCTTCTACACAGATTCTACAGATTTAGTTTACTGAGCATTCATATCTGTCAAATAGAAAAACCGGTACTCCTGTAGTATGTGAACCAAGATGGCTAACATAGGAACGTAGTATGTGTACCAGGTTAGGGTTGGGCCATTATTTTATTAGAATTTTCCTTATTTTAGTTTCTATTACGAGTTCGGAGACTAGCCAATTGACTTCCGTAGTATTTGTACCTGAAACTATGGCCTAACCCTAACCTGGTGCACATGCTATGTTCCGGTGTCCGCCATTTTAGTTTACATACTACGGGAGTACCGAAAAGACTTGCATATGGCAAGGTTTTGACGCAATCGCAATCAAAATTTTTTACAACCAGGAACCAGGAAACATTTTTTGCGACTCATAGTTTGTGTCGAAAGTTCACTGTTCTGTTATCAATATTCTTTTCATTGTGGAATGGTAGGGTTTTAACTACATTGTCATATGATTGACTTTAGTTTGTTATCGGCTGTTTTTTCAAAACATTTGAAACTTTGTCCTATTTGCTGGATAGACGGTTTCTCTTATCACATTGTCTTAAATGGTTTTCTTGCCAAACAGATAATCTTGTTCGAGAAAATCTACTTGAAGAATCGATTGCATAAAATTGATGACAAATAAATTCTATGAAAATTTACAGGAACAAATATCTCGATGGAGAAAAGATGGCGTTGATCGCAACCAGAAGAAATATATTTATAAAACTGTTGATGAATTGAAAAAATCTGGGAAGAAAATGAAAAAGAAAAAAGATGGAAATTCAGGGAGTGAAACTGCGCTTTCTAGCGCCCTTGCCAATGTGAAAGTTATCGATATGACTGGACGAGAACAAAAAGTCTTTTCAGGGTGAGTAAAGTTTTGGGAGTTGTCATATTTGTACAAAGATAGGATGGTTCACCCACTTTGCGATCACAGTCAAATTATCAAGTTTTTAATTTCAAAAACCTAATATTGAAAAAAATCAAGAAGTGTCGTAAGTTTGTTCACTTATTCCAACACTTACCATAGGATTGGGACAAAAATTCGCCAAAACGAAGGTAAAAGCAAGCAAAAAAATAATCCAAATTGCCAACTCCCACAAGAAGTTGCCGAAAATTAAAGAAATCATGATTATGAGCAGAAAATAGGCACATGAAGAAGGTGAAACTGAGATGATCCATTTTTTTCATGCGCGGCTACACCCAGCATTATTGTATCTAGTTCAGTGGTTTTCAAAGGGGTGTTAGACAATTTTTCGAGGGGGTGTGAAGCTACTTATAAGAAAAAATATTTGTTATTAAGATTTGATCTTACCTGTCTTATTTTGGATTTTCACTTTTTTTTCATTTTGGATATTCACGTTCCTTCCATATATTGTCAATGTGTTTTTCGAGTGGAACATACTTTTGTCTTATTATCTGTTATTTGTAGATTACTGTCAGCTAGTAAATTTTGAGACGGGACACGAAACTTGACAAATTCTAAAAGGGGGCGCGGATTAAAATGTTTGAAAACCACAGATTTATATATTTCCAGATACTTAACTTCCTTAATAACAACACTGAATCTCTGATCCCTCAGGTACCATGCAATCGCAGGACGGCATGCAGTTGACCCAGATGCCAGTAGCAGTAGTGATGAAGACTACGATAGCGATCGACAAAGGGCTAAAAAGGAAGGCGGATTCTCTTGTCCTGAGCTTGAACATAATCTCAATATGTTGCTCGAATCTACGGAGCAAAAAATATTGCATGTGAGTGTTCACACATACGCTATTCTTCTAAAATGGAATTAAAATAGTAATTATGCCTGAAATCACTAATTTACTACATTGAATATATATGCAATTTTGTGCGCTCCAGAAGTTTGTGTACCAATATGGAGGTAACTAATTTTGTTTGCCTACTTTACAACAAGTTGTGTAAAGAGACGGAAACCTATGGGCAGGGGGTATGTTCACTTGGCTAACACACACAGTCCCCGAACTCAATGGAACTAAAATAAGGAAAATTGGAATAAAATTGTGCCCTAACCCCAACCTGGTACACACACTACCCAATTTGCAATGCATATGATTTATATAGTATTTGGTTTGTACCTGTCATGCTTTTACATAGTTCCAAATGTTAGATGATATCTTATTCAGAGCCTTGATTGGAGTGGTGATGTAAGAAGTCACCCTCGTAAAATAACAAGTTTTTAGATTTTGACTTTATCTATGACTGCCCGATTTTTTAAATCCTAGTTTGGAGTGTATTTCACATTGAAGTAATTGTTAATGTCTTACAGAATGATCGCCAACACGACTATGAAAAAGATAGAGTTGTGAGTTTAAAACATCAACAAGATCAATTAAGAACAACATTACAGCAAGAAGAAGAAGAAATACAGAAACTAGAGGTGATTGGATAAGATAAGACTAGACAATTCGATAAATTTATATCTCAAAAACATTTTAAAAGAAATCGAAATGAAACTTTTTGAATGAGAAATTTTCTTTCCTATCGCCAACTCCTAAAGATTATAGTATAGTTGTTTTCATGTATCCTAATATTTAGGCTACTTAGTTGGAATCCAGGAAAATTAAAAAACTCGGGACTTCGTGGAGTCTAAACTTCGAACTATTCAAAAATTAACTTGAGCCCTGACTCCCGACCCTAGGTTGAAAAATATTTTATCTCGGACTCGGAGAAAATTTTGACTCTTATATAAGATATAACATGCCAAACTCCGCTCGTACTTCATAGCCCTCATTAAAATTGACTTTTATTTTATCACAGAGGTTACTTCAAGTAGTTTGTCAATGTGAAGATCGATCAAACTCAGATGTTGAATGTGAATCGTTCCTTGATGAATTAGCGGAAGTATTTGCTGAATTACAGGTAAATTAAACTGAAAATTTATCAGATTATCATTTCA
The DNA here is from genome assembly GCF_964204865.1 of Styela clava. Lineage (NCBI taxonomy): Eukaryota > Metazoa > Chordata > Ascidiacea > Stolidobranchia > Styelidae > Styela > Styela clava. Next base: position 14,221,380 of record NC_135264.1, read on the forward strand.
ATTTGGCAGAATATTTTTAGCATCAATTGGGGACAAATTTTACCTGGAATAGAAACTTGAGATGCCAACTTTCAATTTGCTATTTTTATTATTTATCAAAAATGAGCATTCACCATTGATTTGCTTGGCAGCCTGAATATCTGTCAGACTTAACTGTGTTGGCATCGCAGATTACATATCTTGGGTACAAATCCTGTTCCCACCACCTTTTTCTCACAGAAACAGTATCTCCCCAAATATCAGTGGCTGCTTTACGGGGCCTCGTTTGGAGCAAAGCTTTGTATAAAATAAAAATATAAACTTCAATATTATATGCATCTCCATTATTGAGTCTTTGAATTATTTTTTCAGGAGAAATATTTTGCTGAATACAAGATGTTTGAATTATCTGATCTTGCCACTGCTTTTGTAATTCCTCAGATGAAGAAATATTTTGCAAGGTAGGAAATTTTCACCATTTCAAAAACTCGCTGATGGCTGACAAGCGCTGCCTTCTAACTTTTGGGTTAATTTTTTTTCAGAATAAATGTTATGTAAAAATGACTCTTATATTAGTCGTTAAGTTTGCATCCATAAAAGTACTACATGCCGTTTAGTATTTGAGCAAAATTTGTTTTTAAATTTTTTTTCGGTTGCTTGAACCACTGAAATAGACTAATCACTAGTGAGTCTTAATTTAGTGATTGAAATCATTGACTATTGACTGACTAGGTTTTAGGGCTTCTGCCTAATCCTTGTACATTTATGTAAATTGTCGGAGATAAAATATATATTTTTTGCCAACAGTTGGAATCCTCTCAAATCACCGTCTCATGGAACATCTGAAATGAAAAGATGGAAAACACTGTTGGAACTGGATGCTGCGTCCTATTCTTTGCAGGTTAGTATTAGCTTTGGCCATGGTTTTCGGTGTCGGATTTAATTTTTTGCTCAGTCCCAAGTTGAAATATTTATTGATTCTCGAAAAAATCGTTAAATATGACATTGGCTGCCATGGTAGCGATAATGCCCAAAAAATAAACTTTCTTCGGCAAGTTGTTGAACATGCATGATATTTTTTGTCTCAGTAACATAACAACTTATGCTTGCGCAAGGAAAAGATAGGTAAATTGCGCAAGAAAAAGATAGGTAAATTTGAAGTCATCAATATGATAATAGTTGAATTTTCTATAAAGTATGATCATAAGGAAAAACTCAGAGCTGATGAAATCGAACTTTGAATAAAGTCTGTAACATGGTGCACCAGAATACACAAAAAATCACACAAGGCCTGAATTGAAATTAAAGTTAATTAAATAAGGTGATACTATCTGTCCTGATTTTCAAAAGTAATTGGTGACATTGTAGAATGCAATGACATACTTATCAAACATACATTGACATACTCAACAAACTGTTCTAAAACAGTGGTTCCTAAACCACGTCCCGCGTGTCAATTACGGTCCGCGTAACGATCGCGTAAAGTGAAACTTAACTGAAACCAAACTTGAGTGAATAATGTTTAACACTTCATGTTCATTTCTTTCTGTGTTCTATATACCGCCAATTGTTACGTCATCATCACAGTTTCAGCATGTGTATACTCGTAACACTTCAGTTTGGTATCTAAACAATTCGGTATCTTAATTATACATATCTGTATCAGACTCTTGCAGGCACTCCCCTCTTCTGGCCCGCGAATGTTCTTCAGCTTCTAATTTTGGTCCGCAGTCGATCAACTTTGGGAACCACTGGTCCAAAAAGTAATAAAATGCTAATTTATAATTGTTATAGAATTCCATGTCCAATACAAGCAACAGTGACATGTATCAGTATCTTGTATGGGAAGTTTGGATGCCTCGTGTTCGAACTGCAACTTATCAGTGGAACGTCAGAGATTGCGATTCAATGGTTGAACTGGTTGAGCAATGGATGCCTTTATTACCTTCATGGATACTGGAGAATCTTTTAATGCAACTGGTTAGTTCTATTCACATAGATGTTGTTTATTACTTATGTTGCAACAGTCGGATATTTAAAAAGGTTATATTGGGCGACCATGTGGCAATTCATCAGACAAATCCTTCATTTTTTTTCCCACTTTTACTTTATTCCCCCTCTTGTTTATTCAGCTCGCTAAACTTTAGATCGTTGGTTGTTTTTGTTATAAATTGTATTTTTATATGTATGAGAGCCGCGCTCTGATGTTTCGCTAACAATACTTCAAAAACATGACCATATATTTGTACATTGCTTCTATGGTTATACTCACACAAGAGTAAGAATGTTGTACCCAACTAATTTGGCATCACTTGGCAAAGATCTCTTGTTTTGCATCTCACGGTTTCCGGTTTCCAGCTCACCCAGGCAGGGTTGTACACGAAGAAAGGGGGTTGCGGTCATTGGCCAGACCCACTAACTGTTGCAGTATAACTTGGCAATTGGAAAAATATGGTTAGTTAGATAAATAAATTGTGGTTATGGTCAATCATCCAATACTTTCTTCTAGATTCTGCCTCGTCTTCAACAAGAAGTTGAATCATGGAATCCTTTGACAGATCCTGTTCCGTTACATTCGTGGATTCATCCCTGGTTGCCGCTGTTAGAACAAAAAATGGAACCTTTGTAAGTAAATTTCTCTTATATTTTCCATCGCTACAGACTTGATAATAGAATGATACTTTGGGAGAGGAAAACTGAAAAATAGCCTGATCATAGGGTGAACTATGTCTGCCTTCTAGTTCGATCACCAGGTGAAGCATGGTATTCTGAGTGTAAAAATATGAATCCTAGACTCCCAGCTTGGACTCCGATACTGCAATATGCCAAACTCCGATTTCACAACGCTGAAAAAACAATACCAGTTATCAAGTAGCGATACTTTTAGAGATTCTCCCTAACAGATAAGAGTTCTGACCTATAGATTTATTTTTCGATTGTTTTTTCGAAATTTAAAGAGTGTTGAACATCTCTTCTTATCTGTATTAATTTTCAGGTATGCGCCAATCAGACAGAAGTTGGGTAATGCCTTACAAATGTGGCATCCTAGAGATCCATCCGCCAAAGTAATCCTGGAACCATGGCACGAAGTCTTTTCTCGAGGAAGTTGGGATGCTTTTATTATAAAGAATATTGTTCCGAAACTAGGTTGGTTAGCTGTGTATTACTTGACTAATTATAACCTTTTTCAATTGAAGTTGAGAATGTGTCTATTGCTATTAGAACTAACATAAAGAGAATCAGCTAAAAATTGCCTGCTATTTTTTTTTATATTTATTTATTTTATTAGTGTTTTTTTTAAGTTTTGTTACCTTATTTAATGTACCTCTATATGCCCACCATAGAGTTATAAAATTAAGTTGTGTAAAGGGACTGAAACCTATGGGCAGGGGGTATTTTCACTTGGGTAAGCCAAACAGTCCCCGAACTCGTAATAGAACTAAAATAAGGAAAATCGGAATAAAATTATAGCCTAATCTGGTACACACGCTACGGGAGTACCGGACATTGTGTCTTAGCATAGAATTGTATTATATTCACACATAATCAGCAAACTTATACCTTCGTTTGAATGGCCTACTCTAATTTTTTTTGGGAGATCAATTACAGCTTTTGGTTTCTTTTCCTGATATATCTGATCATGGTTTTATCTGTGGTATCATGCATCGTCTCTGTGCTGAAAATGTAACCAACTTTACAAATTTACAATATGTTCAATATTTTCAGTGATAATATATCTCCTTATTTTTCAGAAAAATGTCTTCGAGATTTTATTGTCAATCCTCACGATCAATCTCTAGCTGATTTCCAGTGCGTAATGGAATGGGAATCTCTCATTCCTCGGCCTTCTCTCGTCTCAATGCTCGAGACAAATTTTTTCCCGAAATGGCTCCGAGCACTGAGCTCTTGGCTAAATTCTTCTAATGTTGATTATGAAGAGGTTTCACGTTGGTATACTGGATGGAAAAAAACTTTGCCAGAAGGATTGATGACAAACTCATTTGTTAAAGTAAGTGTGAAAATGATGCAGTGGTTACCTCATGTTTTAGTAATTTTAAATAATACTGAAATGAATGTAGAAAATGGATTTGTTTTTTGATATTATCCCTCAAAATTGGTGTAATATGGATATTTTGGTACTCCCGTAATATGTGTACAAGGTTAGGGTTAGGCCATAATTTTATTCTGATTTTCCCTATTCTAGTTCTATTACGGGTCGGGGACTGTCTTTGTTAGCCAAGTGAATATACCTCCTGCCCATAGGTTTCAGTCCCTTTACACAATTTGATGTAAAGTAGGCGAACAAATTAGTTACCTCCATATTGGTACACATACTTCTGGAGCGCCACATATTCCGCAATTTAAAGGTTTTAATTTTACATGAGCTTTTAGCATTTCTCATTTGTTTTGTCTTTGTTTTGCAGGACAGGTTCAAACAAGCATTAGAAATGATGAACAGAGCAGTAACTGGACGGCCACCTAGGAATGTAGACATGGATGCAGAAGATGTAAGTTTTACTGTCTGGATGATAGGATAGGATTTTCATATTTCTTTTGAGAGAGGAAATATGACAAAACTCAACCCTATGGTAAACAACTTCTTCTCTGATTGCCAGTCCATGTCAAAAAGCCATCATCCAGACTAGATTCGTGGACCTAGTGGTGGAAGGAGTTGCAACTAACAAGCGGTTATATGAACCACCTAACAATGATTCCAGCAATCCTCTAAATTTCTGACTCCACATCGAAGCATATTTATGGATGGGTGTGGGTTGATATATTTCATCAGTTATCAATTCCAGATTTATCGACTTGTTGGTGTAGGGAATTGCAGCTAACCAGCAATTACTTTAAAGAACTTTATGTCGACAAGGAGTCAAGCAAGCCTTTCAATTTCTGACTTCACATGAAAGCAAATTCATAGATAGATTTTCCTTGATAAAGTGATATCTTTGACTTCTTTTTCTGACAATTTTTCATCTTTCTTATTTTTCAGTTTGAGCCTAATAGAGCAGCAGCACCAGCACATCCCAGCCATCCTTTATCTCAGTCAGTACAATCATCATCTGTCCCGATGAATTTTCGAGATCTTATCCAACAGAGGGCAGAAGAGAGAGGGCTTGTATTCGTGCCACTCAAGTCTAATCCAGACGGGAAAACTGTATACAGGTTTGAGTTAGAATATAGTGTGATTTATCAATAATTTTGGAATAAACAAATTATAATTTAAATTTTTGCTCAAGTTATCAAAATTTTTACATTTGCTGCTTAGCAGAGTTGTAGGATAAGAAAAGAGTTTTATTGAACTTCAAACTTGAAGCATTTTTTACATCCTACTCCAGATTGGATGTGTGTGTTGTTGAAAAGTTTGGCTCTGTGTTTCCATAAAATCACTTTTGATTGCTTGAAAAAAAAAAAGTGGGGCGTTGATCTCAAATATTGACTCTTTGCATCAAATTTCAATATTTTGATCACTCTATCTGCTACAATTTCAGATTTATTCTACAGGGACACATGTCCCCTTTGACTCTTCAAGACTCTATGCAAGCAAAACTTAGCAATGAGGTGCAATACCCTATATGGGCAGACAGTGGCCCGCGAGCCTAATCCGGCTCATTTAGTACTTCAATCTTAATGCTGCCACAACCAAACTAAAACCAAATTTTAATGTTTTACCGAAAAAATAGCTCGATGAATTTGTTCAGATTACGATTAAAATAAGTTTTGGCATGAGGCTTATTGTTTTCCCCTTTTCTTTTCTAACACTATAAATACCTTGGTCCTTGCCCCACCCCTGTTCTAAACCATTGCATTCACAATTTAATTCTTTTGTATTCTCAGGCTTGGTTCCAGAGCAGTGTATATTGATAGAAGTGTAATTTACATGAAGGAAGGAGATGCATTTCTACCTCTGGGTTTATCAGCTGCTTTAGATAAAGCATCAGTTGGATGATGAGATTGGTAATGAGTTTTTATGTTTTGACAAGCAAATTGCAAACCTGGCAAACTGTAGCTTCTTTTCAGTTTACAATTCCAACTATAGAACGAAAACAGCGGTACTCCTTTAGTGTGTGTACCAGGTTAGGGTTAGGTTATAATTTTATTCTGATTTTCCTTTTATTTAGTTCTATTACGAGTAGGACCCGACCGATACTGCCTTTTTAAATCGATACAGATAGTTTCCTAAAAGTAATCTGATACCAATGTTTCCTCACATATATGGCTACAAGTAACATGCAACACTCCGAGAATTCTGTGTTTTTCTTGCAAAAGAAATGAAATTTATAACAAAATGTTAAACTCATACAATGGTTACATCTTTCTTTGTGCATCTCTGAGTTTAGCGATTTTCAACTCCTTATATTAGAATGTAACAGCGTAATGCTACAGTACCGAAGAATATTGTATGCATGGCAAGAAAGAACACATATTGAGCAGGAAGCTTATGAATCTCAATAGCTCCAGTTCAACAGTTTTAAGTTGTAGTTGAGCTGCTTTGCTGGGAAGTGCGGCAATAGGCTGGGATGGCTCGGTGAGCCCACATACCCTACGGTTAAGTCGACGTGACAATTCCTCAAGAGATCAAAACTCTTTTTGCCGAGCTATTCAAACATGCTAGAATCAACAAAATTTAACGCCCACATTTTAAATTATTGTTGAATCAAGAATTGACTATTCCCAACTATACAGGGGGAACTGGTTTGGTTTAAACTTTTTTTTGACAAATTGCTACTTATTGCTAATTTTAACATAAATTATAATTTCAGTTTCTATTACCATGTAGAAAAACTGCTCCATGAAGCTCATCTGAAACTGCCAGTCACTGCCTATCATGCTCAACAGCTTAAAGATCAAATTCGAAGAACTTAGAAGGTGGATATTGTTGAAGTTGGAGTTGCCTTTCACTTTGTTCATTCTTTTTCACTCTGCACCTGCAGCCTTTTGCTCGGCGTTTTGTTTTTAAATATTTGGTGCATTATTATTTGTCATGCTAAGTTGAGATATTAGCATTGATTGGAAAAATATTATGGTAGATACAAAATGGATTAGTATATACTATTTATTCAACCTTGCTTCTAAACATTATTGATGAATGAAATAATCTTGGAAATATTGAAATACATAACACTAACAGTCTTCTGTGTGACTGTACATACAAACTCTCTATTCTATCACTCACACATCAGAAAAACAAGTCTGATCGATTAAAAAAATGAGGGGAAAATGCAATTCCAGATTTAATGCCGATAAGTTTTCTAATGTGCCATATTGGCTTGTTCACCATCAAAACTTTATATAATTACAGTGGTTAATCATAAATTTCTTCGAAAGACGAGTCTCTTTTACGTCTGTTTGAAAAACCTTGCTTTGGCTTTGAAAATTTTTTTAAAAAAATCACCATCCTTATTTAGAATGTATTTGGGCAATTATCAAACACATAGGCATCAGTTCTGAATACTGTGATAAACCCAATAATTTCTTTTTCCCACTACGTTTTATTTTCTTTCTCAACTTTTTATCACACAATAAAATGAATCCTGTGGAATGATAATTAAGCTTTCTTTCATATGTGGCAAAAATGAAGCAGTTTATAACTATTAAGTAAGATTAATGTACGAATATTAAAACGAAGTCTCGTACATATTCCATAAAATCCGTGGTATGCGCATGTACTATTTTATATGTAAAATTAATCACCATGGTGACTTGTACTCTGCGACATTTTTAGGTATAATTTTTTCTAGCCATTTGTCAGAATATAGATTTGCTTTGGGTTGCCAACTATACTCTTGTGTTAACTCGCTTGCCAGAGTATCTTCACACTATATAATAACTTACACTTTGAAAACTACATGTGTGCCATGATTACAAACTGTAATAGCCTCGCTTGAACTATATTCCCGAGCTACCATAATTTGAATGTTTTTCGCGTTAATATTTTCAAAACTGTGTTTGGTCTCGTAGAATTCCAGAATGTTTTTGAGAGAGAACATATGCTTGTGATGTGAGACCATGGTTTATGTTTGTTTTACAATTGCTTGACTAGTTAAGTGTTGGTACAAACAATTGTAGACAATGGATGGCTGATATATCTGAATTGGTTCTCATGTTAATCTTGTGAGGATTGCTGTGCATGAAAATGTTTGTTGAAACTATGACAGTTGTATAGTCATGCAAATTCTAGTTTATCATAAATTCCCAACCTACCAAATATTTTGCATCTCAATCTGGGATGTTAGCTGTGATTCCTTTCACTAACAATTCCATGCATCTGGACTGGGTAACTCGTAAATTATACCCACCTTGGCTCAGTGGTGTGGCGCATCGTGCTAAGCGTTAGGAATACGCTCGCCACCGCATCACTGATCACCCTTCGTGGGATCGCAGGTCCGAATCCCGTGCGAGGATGATCATGTGCGAGAGGACTGCTGGACTCCTCGCTATGCTAAAACAAATAACTGGCTATCTAATCCCATACCCAACCTGGACTGGTAACCAGACGAGAGGCTGTGGTTCGCCATATGATTAAGCTGCCTTATCGGCTTTCCCCCGGGATAAATATGTAAATCCTATCCTACCTACACTCATCATGAAATGACAACCGAACGAAGGGTCATGGTTTCACATATCATTAAGTCGTTTTATCGACTGTCCTCCCTCAAATTAGGTACAAAAATCCTATAATCCAGACAGGCTTTCTCCACTGCATGAAATGGTTAGGATCTGCATAGAATTGTCTCAACATATACTCCTACGATAGTTCTGGTAAAAAATCATGTAAGAGAAATGCAACTTCTATATTTGTGTTGCTCCACAAGCATATATTTTTGTAGATACAGTAAGAATATACTTTTGTGGCGTAAAAAAGATTCAAGGAAAAAAAAATACATCCACACAACAAAATTTTTATTGAAATATAATTCACATTGTATTATGAATGTTCTTCTACACTTGACCGAGTGGATATTATTTTAACTCGAATTCCACAGGTGGAGGTGGAGTCAAAATTACAATCTCCTCAGATTTAAATTACATATTTTTCAAAATCTAACTTTTCAAATAAAACTTGATGAACATAATTTTTGTTGATCAATGCTGGGGTTTAAGTCCAATGTGATATCTGTAGTTAGTATAAAAATAATTTCAGTCCATTAGATCTTTTTTTTTGTATGATCTTTGCCTGACAATGTCTCTAACCTCCAGATCCATTTACATTAATGTAACAATGTGGATGCAATTCCTCTATTGATAAAATGAAAACACTTTCGGTTGCGGCGGTGTTCAATGAAATTTGCAGCATGCAAAAAATTTTCAGTAACTTAAAAATAAAAAAGTGGAAAAACGTGTTTATCTGTCGTGGAAAAACAGTGTAGAAAGGAGACCAAATTAATTGTCGAATATAGACGTGTACGAGATTGTAGAATTTCTGTAGGGGAGGAATATTTTTTTATGGCAACGACACTTTACCTTTCTGCACTTGAAAATTTTAACGAACAATTCTGTAGAAACTACACCGGTATATCAAAAAATGGACAGAACAAAGTATAAAAGTCACATAAAAAATTATCTGTCTAATCTGTGGGTAATACAAAATGGGTCATTCACACTTTATTTCTGTCCTGAAACAATATTATGACATCACATTGTTGTATGGTGCTGCCGCATTTTGAATCAATGATCCTCTAACGAAGAATTTTTAATTACACTTGTTTTCATAAGATGAAAACTTGGATATAATATGTTTCAAGTAAGAACTTAAAATGATTTTGCGAACAATTTTCTAGCAAAGGTTAGACAAAAGAAAACAAAATAATAAACAAACAAAAACATGTATAAAATAGTAATAATATGCTGAGCGGTTAACAAAAGTATTATGATAACACATCAATAATTTGCGTCATTCAATTAGATCATAAATATAAAAATTTATGGTTAAACAGAAAACACCACCTAGTGGCTCAATATGGAAGAAGATGGAACAATAATTTGGCAACATAAAATTATTGACAAAAGAGAGAAGATAATATTAAAACTTAAATATTAAGGTATTTTTATGAATATTTTGGTCCAGAGTATGCTGTTAAGTGTTTTTCGTTCTGATCGAGCAAAAACTTCGATGAATTTTGTGAGGGTATTGGATATTTCTTGTTTTGTTGGTATAATCATATTAGCAGTAAAATTCAAACAGGTTACGCAAAACGCTACAGAATTGATTTTTAGGATGCATAATCTGGGAACATTATGAAATAGTAAAAGACTGAAGGCACACAAATATAATTTTGATATAAATTTTTGTTATTTTTCTCTTCTGATTCTGTTGCAATAAGAAAGGAGCAATCTATTTCAAGTCATACCTGTCTTTCGAGATTGAAATTTTGGGTTGATTGATAATGGATAGTATATAGCAGGAACGAGTATTTCAATAACGAGCTTTAAGGGGATCTAAACATAGAAATACAGCTGATAGTTGTAGCTCTTTTCTAGTTAATTTGATACGAATATACACATTTTATCTTTGTGGATTTTGTGGGTGTCACTAACTAGTCCACAAAGTAGAGTGCACACATAACTTTCGGAACAATTAGGTGCTTTGCGCTTTTTCTTTTTTTATGATAAGGAGTGGAGGTAGTGCGATGATGCGTGTCCTTTATCACTGAACCATGACAATTCTGAAAGAACTGGTGTCATGCAATTTTGCGAGGTGTAAAATACATATGAAATGCTGACTCATTTTTTTACGACGGCTGAGTCATTATTTCGTTATTTCCGGCCTTCTTCGTCATCTGTATACAGGCTATAGTCATTAAGTAAACCTCCGAACCCATAATTGTAGTCCTCACTATTCGTCTGTAAAAATAATTAAAATAAAATATGAATGTTGATTGTAATTTGTTTCACACATTTACTGTGGACAAGGCTCAATATAAGCAGACGCTTATTTGCGAGCAGTTATTTAATTGGGTTAGAGATGCCATGCTCACTGCCTTACTCGGGTGTAATAAATTTGGTAACCGATGTCAAAAATAGTGGAAGCTCCCATTCCAGTGGTTGTTTGCTCATATCTTTGTTTGGAGTTATAGGACTGATTAAACGTTGTGCAAAAATACTTTCATCTCTGGCTCATTATTGTTGTAAGAGATAATGCTTTTCTTGCACAATTAGTGGAATAATTAATTCCACTAATATGGGACCCGATCATCTAGAAAAATTTGCCCTTCTATTAAGTACACTTAAAGGGGAACACTTTTTATTCTTCACACTTGACTGCCATCTTTTTATTAAAATTGAAGTTTTAAGGTCAATAGAATTTTATGTCCATATTCCATTTATATATTTTAGGGATTTCCCATTGAAAGTGATTGACTCTTGCTACAGTGCTCCCGGAGTATTCGTACCAAGATGGCGCACAACCTGAACATAGTATGTGTACCAGGTCAAGATTGTTCAGGTTGTGCGTCATCTTGGTACAATACTTCCGTAGCGCCCTTGCTACAGCATCCTTGCATTATATGCATACGGATCCACATGTGCAAAAGCATGAAAGACAGAGAAGTAGTTAGTCTTGTAGAAACCCGATCGATAGCACAAGTTTCCTATTTAAAAATGAAAATAAATCTGACCTCATCGTTTGGGAAAAGATCACTGAAGTCTTCTTCCTCAGATTTCTTTGATGGATCTAACACATAAGAAATAATATTACTTATTAATATAGTCAAAAAAGTAAATTTAAGACCAGAAAACTGTGGAAGTTTCAAATAGATCAATGGGGCGCACCCGTCAAAGGGGGAGGGGGCATAGACAATTTTTTGAGGGGGTGTGAATCTGATTAAAAATAAAATTATTTGTTAGATTTGATCTCAATTAGGTCATCTTTCGTTCGCCATATAATTAAGCAGTAGTATCTGCTTTCCACTCACTTAAATATGTAAATCGGGGAGCATTTTTCCCAACTTACCTAAATGTCGGTCTGTTTCACCTAAATGAGTTAGAACCATTGAAGCTAGCGATTGAACTTCTTTTCTTAATGCTGCAATTTCAGCTTTATATTCCTCCTGTGAATGTGCAGTGAGAACAACGCGAATGTGAAACAGTGTAAAAGCAAGTGAAAAAGGTGGAACAGTCATAGTTAGTGCTTTGATACATACATGTTGTTAAGAATCAAGTCCTAAACAGGTCCTTATCACCAAGAGGTAATAAATTGGATGAATTGGAGGACATATAAAATGATTTAGGTCCTTTGAAATCAGTGTTATGAGAAGTCCCTCAAGGTTCCCAAACTGTCGTGACCCTGCCCAGGGGGCTGTGCACAAATTTTAGGGGTCGCAAAGAGTGCACCAATTTCATGCAAAGTACTATAAACTATTAAAGCTTGTACAAAACATGATTCTCACGAAAGAATATACATTAGATCAGAGAAGCGGCAAGCTTGCATAACAATGTCGACTTCGTTCATAAAAAGCGTTTCTCGGAACAGGGAGTCTCGTAAAATTCTAATACATTGGAAAGGGGTCAAGATCTTAAAATTTGGAAGTCCTTCTATTTAGATCAGGGTTTCCAAAGCTTCTGGGGCCGTGCACCCCTGTTTGTTAATCTTAGTTTTGACCCCCAATTCTCGATCTGAATTTTGTCATCATATGGGTAAGAGCTAACAATGCTGCTTCACACATGTCTTGTCGTTGCAAGAGGCAATATAATTTTAATTGCCCTTTCTGACAGCAATGGATACCGGTATTCATACGAAATGCTCAACTAAAATACCGCTATGACTTCCTGATGAATATTATTCAATCAGACTATATACCGTTACGGACACGGTTGCAGCCATCACGGACACCCGGCGGTCCTTGCACCCCAGTTTGGGAAACCCAGATTTAAATGACTCGAGTCACTTCGGTTTTTTTTCAATTGACCAACATTGATCAGAACTCATATTCAAAACATTTGCTCATTTTGAGTGGAACACTCCATGCTGCCATGCTGACACAATACATATGTGATGTCAGACTATTACATTCAATACATTGTGTGCATATGTGGCAAAAGAAGCGTCAGCCACCCTAATCTTGTGAAATTTTTTGTGAGTTTTTCTCACCCCAATCGATAGCCCAACGTTTGGTGGTTTTGGTACCAAGATGATGTTGAGCTGACTCAACAATTAAAATTCGAGCTTTAAAGTCTTCAAGTTGCTCGTCAAACTTTTTCAATTTGTCCTGGAGTTTTCTGGTGAATTTTTTCACCCCTCGCTACGTTGGAATAATGTGAAGTATATTTATCTTGGTGATATCAATGTTGATAAACACCTTGGGCTAATACTTGGCTCTAGAATACTGGAAGGGTCAGCGTGAACGCATATTATTGGTTTAAAAAATGTATTATAATGTCACAATTCTGTTTTATGGCATCAAAATTTTATTTGTGACATCACAGTTTGGGAATTTAAATTCATTTCTATTTAATGTACATAAATACAATTTAATATTATGTTGTCATTAAAGCATCTAACATTGTGACACCTTCTGTCAAATATTTGTAAAAAATCAGTAAATAGTTTAGTATTACAAAAAATGTTTACTTACCACTGAGGCATCAGCACCTGGGGGTCCCTGAATATAAAGAAATAATATGTAAGCCTTTTACCAAAACATGGTGCAGTATCAGATTGAATTAAAAGTTACGCTTAGAGGGAAATAGATATGCATTACTCATTAATCAATTTCTACAATGTATGGAAAGATTGGAATGTTATTGATATCGTTAATAAGCATGACAGGCAAACAAATATAACTTCTCTATTATACTTCTACTTTCATCCAAATTTTCACTGTTTTAACTTTTTATATGTCATAAAATTTTATAAGATTTTTTCTGTTCATCTTGAGGCAGAGTACAATAAATTTAATCATATGACCCTAGTTGTGAGACATTTCATGAAACCGTTGGCCAGTTTTGGCTTCCATCACCAACAGATAAATGAGTCAGGCGTCTAGATTCAGAACAAGCCTCTCATCCAATTACTAATCCAGGTCAGAAGTGAGAAAAGCCAACTAGTCAACCATTTCACATGTAAATTTATCACACAAACAAACTATTTAGCATACATACCGGTGGGCCTGGTGGACCTCTGACACCCTGGAAAATATAATTTTAATATTTAGTTTGAAGAAATTGAACCAACAATGTTCTTCATGCTTTATAAGGTTATTCGACATTATAGAATGACTTGGCCAAGTAATGAAATTATTGACATACACATTTTTAGAAGATAGTAAGTGAGAATTAATAATGCAGCTACCCCCTTGGTATGATTGCCCATTCGCAGTGGTGTGTCTAGGGTGTGCCTGCCATGGGCACCCTTTGGAAAGGGGTGCAAAAATGGCGAAAAGTTTAAAAATTTATTCTAATTTCAATAAAATAATTTCAAGTTGGAAATAACCGAAACTCATATTTTTACTCAAATAATAAGGCACAAGTACATCATTTTCAAATTCGAAATTCGAAGCCTTGTTTGGATTGATTATGAGGGACAATATAAAATATAACACATTTGAGTAAATTCAGTTCAACTCTAATTCATGTTGAACTTAAAGAAAGATGCTTGTTTTGAGTATTTCAAAATAAATCGAACATTGTGAGATTTGTGGCTCAAAGAGTTCATTTCAACTCACCGGAAATCCCATTGCAGGCGTTCCAGGTAAACCGGGAAGCCCTGGTGGTCCGGGTGGCCCCATGGCTCCTCTTGGCCCTTCAGTACCAGATGGCCCAGGTGGACCCACAGCTCCAGCAACTAAAAGTATAAATATTGGTGATAATAGAAAGAAAAAATATTGTTCAAAAAGTAGTTATTTAATCTGAGCAATAAAGTCAGAAAAATGATGTTGTAAACACATGTCTGTGACAAGCTTTGAAGCTTTTTTAGGCTGTTGGAACTGTAAAATGAGAATAGTTTGATGATTTTCCAAACCACTCGTAATATTAAATCAAATTATGAACAGAAGAACACATGCAACTTCGTAACATTCAGAACAGACCTATGCGCCACAGCCACCCATGCCATTCAGATTAGAGAAACAATGTGTTTTAATGATAAAAATAACATGAAATTTTATGTTAAATATTATATGATTTTTCTAATCTACGTATCTATAAATGATGATGATGGAAAGTTTTTGTATAATCTCTCTATTACTCGAGCCAGATTGAACTATTTTGCTTGACTCAAGTTGACCTATTGTAGAAATTATTTAAAGTTAACTCAAGACAATTCTTTGAAATATGTGACTAAAGTCCTTCATGAATTAGTAGAGTTTTATGAAAATAATGCATCAAATTGCGTAGATTATGCATTTCTATCATTTCTTCATGTACCATGTATAACGCGTTTACGCAAGTAATGAAAGTTGTGACAGCAACCTAATTAATATGAATATCAAAGATAGAAAAGACAAGATGAGAGAGTGAGAAGATTTATTTAGCGAATGAATAAAATGTTAAACAAGCATGCACAGTTAAGACATACAGAGAAGAAAACAGATGAGCAAAGAGCAAATAAATAAGAAAATAAATTATTTATTTATTTCCATGTAATCTATTAACCATAAAAAATCTAACATCCTTGGTTGCAAGAATTATTTCGAAAATCTTCACATCATATTGCTAATTATTAGTTCAATTAATAATGATTAAAATAATTAGTTTTAATGAAATGTAGTGTCAAAGAATCCCAACGTCCATTTCCTCAACTTACCACTCGGTGGCACTATAGGGTGCGGAATTGTGATAGTATAATTTACAACTCCGCCACCACATGTTTTCCGACATGCTTCTGGTGTGCGAAAATTGTTTTTGTTTCCCAGGCAACCACCATAAGTAAATGTTGAGCACCTCTCAGTGGTGGGATCGTAGAAAAATCGATAGATTGAAGCTCGACATGGACCTGTATCTGCTGGCTCCAAACAGTACTCGGGTGACGTAGCTGAAAAGAGAAAAATCATGGTAAGATGCAGAATTTTTTCATCTCTTCATTGAAATTAATTGAAAAATTTTGAAAATAACTCAATATGAAAAATATCGAGCATAATCCGAAAGATTAAAATACCAATATCATACCAAACTGTGAATACAAATTTTTTTAACATTCTTCTCAGTATTAGTACATACATTAAAAATTTACTATCCTTTGCCTATGTTTAACAAAATACTGTAATGAAAGTCATGGGCATGGAATTTGACCTCGAGATAATTTTTGGTCTGTTCTTATTTGATACATACCAACTGTTCTAGCTTTCAGCTGTAAATCTTGATCTTCACAAGTGACCGAACAATCTTCTTGAGTGTAGAAATTATTTCGATTTCCTTTGCAGCCACCGTAAACAAACTTTTGACAGGATTTTGTTTCACTGTCGTAGTAATAACGTTGCATACTCGCTCGACAAGGACCAGTGTCTTTAGGTTGCGAACATCTTTCTGGTCCTGAGATGAGTAAAAAATGTTTTTATACCTGTATAACATAATTATTGATAGAAAAAACATTATTTTTTGATTTTATATGAAGAATCAAGTTCTGAATTCCGCGACATGTAAATGTCAGATTGTTTTATTCGACACTTTATGCGCCTTTTCGTCTGAATAAGGCTCTGAACAAGCAGTGAAGAGTATTTCTAAAAAAAACTGGAATATTTCCAGTTTTGTCAATATTCTTAATTGCAATGCCAACATAGCTACATGGTACTTTTTACAAAAAGCTCATATATTACTGATGATACTCCCAATTTTGTACAAAGAATACAAATAAAGTTTTTATTTTTGAAGAAAATGAGACATTTTACTGGTAATACTATCACTTCTATAGAGCATATGATCATACTTTTAGAATCATAAATACCAAAAATACTTTAAAGTTGTCTCACTCTGAATTATATTATTTTATCCTACCACCAAACTTTTTCATTCATATACAAGGGTGGCCCAAAAGTAGGTATACAGTTATTAAACTATTTTATATGCTTTGAATCTACTTGCAGTTCACTTTTTGTTCCTTGTTAAGTACCACAAAAATTGCTTATTTTTTTAGATAATAAATCTAGTGTGAATTTTACATTAGTTTTCTAGCTGCTTGGAAGGTAATAAAAAATAAATAAAATAACTGTATACCTACTTTTGGGCCACCCTGTATAATGCATACAATAAATTCTCACCTAAAACATTCTCATAAACTGGTTCTCCTCCCCCACAAAGATCTCTGCATTCCCATGGAGTGACAAAATTATTTCCATTTTCATTGCATCCACCGAAAATGAATAACATGCAAACGTCTTCATCCGCATTGTAGTAGAACCTTGAATACTTAGCGCGACAATTTCCGACGTATTTCGGTTGACGACAACGCCTCGGTAAATTATCTTTGAACGGTGGATCTGATTTTGCAATTAAATTATTTTATAAGTTAAGGTATGTTTTATCCCAAAGATTGTTTTGTGTAAGATGTATTCTTTAACCACATAGAATTTGTTCAAAATTTTTTTAATCTGGTCATAGTAGTTACTGAATATATGCATACATATCTAATGGTTCACAGCAGTGTGAGGATTTCAGGGTCATTTCCATCACCCCCCTCCCCTTTTTCAATGTAAAAAATAAACATTTTTCTATTGAAGATTAATAAAACATTGAAAATTTTTAGGCCCCAAGGACTCCACATTTCCTTCAAAACTCACATTTTTTTGTCACCAGCCAGACCCACTAGAAAAAACGGTTTAACTTGGCAATTGAAAGTCTCAGAACACCCCAAATACATGCTCAAATATATTTGGTTTTAGCGGTTAGATAACTGAAATTATAGGATTTCAGGGTATATATGATATAATAAATATATTTATACCAATCAAACAAATGACAATTATACATTTTCTTTAGAATATTCAAATGCTACTTCGTGTATTACTAGTCACAATTAACTTTGAAAAGGCATCTGAAGATTTCTGAGCTATCTAAGTACAATTATTTTCAAAACAACTGAGTTGTTAATTGAAAAATAAAATGATGACGGTTAATGAAAATAAACCAACAAAACTAATGATACATTATTTAATATCATATTAATATAATATAATAGTTAGATGTATGTAGAGCATGTATTTTGTTTAAAAATGTCATGACATTTTGAGATTGCACCCAACGTCAGTTTGGACAAAATCAAGCCATTCTATAAGCCTCCAAGTTTGGACTGTTACTAAGTCAATACATATAAACAAGACATTGAAGGAGTGTTTATGATGATTGAATTTACAAGACAGCCAGCCCTCTTAGATGAAGAATGTATACATCATAACTTAAACTGATAAGAAAAATTCCAAATTCCAATTTTAAGTGTTTTGCTATGAGACATTGTGCTGTCACAGTTTATCTTTGAGATCCTGTTATTGGGACATAATTAATCACAGTATATAATGGCATTGTTGGAATAGCGAAGTTAGTTTTACAACATATTTATGGTTATTATAAGTATGGAAGTAAAATATTGAATCTGGATGTAAAAATACAGATTATTTACTGCTAGTTAAAATCCACCGGTGCTCCAATCCAAAGCTAAGTGTGACGCGTGCTCGCATTCTGGTCGACATATTTAGTAAAATGGTGCATCAACATTCACTTTATTCCTACTAGCATTTTTCGTCATTACGGGTGCATATTTTTCCATTATAGCCCCATTTAGTGTATATAACACCCCTCACTAAAATCCTATTTCCCTCACTATATATTGTAAATTAGAACTTCTTTACTTTGCTATAGAAGTTACGTAATGGTTCGATTATATTGAACGTTTCATTTATTGAAAATCTTTTTGGATGAATTAAAAAAAAAACGGATACAGTTTTTACTACATTGATTTTATATATGTGGATAGACGGTCCATAGTAAAACAGATATAAGGGACAAAATAATTAGGTGTGTTGACTCTTCAAAGTTGGTTGATAAGCTGATTATATTACTGATAAGAAAACCTATTTATAAAATCATACTTGACACTACTGATAACAAACAGACAGTGTTTGTGATAAATGAAATTATTCAAGATATCGAAACTATGTCTCTCAGTTTATCGTTTTTAGACTCTTTAGACTTGACTTTAGACTCTTAGTTTTCTATTAAAGTGCATTTTCAAATTCTACAAGAATTTAGGACAAATTATGTGTTTGAACTTAATTGAGTTTATCACCAGGCCACATAGATATTAAAGTAAAGGTCCATCAGTCTTCTTCTATATGGAGACATATATACTTCATTTGAATGGGCTTGTTAATGATATTAGGAATATAAATAGATAGATGACTTGTGGCTTCCACAAAGTTCAGTTGTAGTTTCTGAATTTTCTGTGACTTTGGGGTTGTTTATATTAAAGCTTTACTTTGCATAGGAAAAGAAAAGATTTTTATATTTATCCCGAGAGAAAAGAAAGCCATTAAAACCGTTTAATAATATGGTGAACTACGACCTCTTGCCTGGTTACCAATCCATGCTGGGTATGGGATTAGTCGGCCGTTTATTTGTTTCAGATTCATGGCCTTGAATTCATAATCTAAATATACCGATTAATCCATAGGAGCTTGGCAGCCTTCAAGTGTTAATCTGTTATTATTAATCTTGGCTGACTGCGTCATTCTTTTTAAATTCACTCAAGATTAGGAAATTCTTTCCATAGTTATGTCTAGTCTTGAATCTGTTTTGTTTCAAAATTAAGTACACACCTATTTATAAGTAATTGACATTCATCTGGCATTCGCCAATGGATATGGAATTTCGAAGCGTGGTTTGGTTAGACTTCTTGGAAGAAAATTGATAAGCTGAAAAGCTTCAAGCACCGCAACCAAATGGAAATTAACTCTGTTTCAACCTTTCAACCAATTCCGAAGATAATTTTGACATCAAGTAACTATTTTAAAAAAGCTATTTTTTCTGTTTTTCAATTTCATAAATACGCTGTATTAGTCATTCTTGCAAGTCATTATGGAAAAATAAGCTTCACTAGAACAATTTCATACAAAGCAGATAACCCAGGAACAAGTCACCATTGCAAAAAGAAGTAGGAAGCATTCCTGATTCTGAATTGAAGTATGAAGAACAAAACTGAAACAATAACAAAGGCAAGAATGGAAAATGACCAACTAATTGTATTAACAAAAAGGTGAGTGTTAGTAGACCCAAATAGCTGTTGAAAAGGTTGTCCAACATACTATTCACCTTATAGTAAGAAAACTAGCAACATAGGCTACGATGATTATTCCAAATGAAAGAATGAATAACCAAAAAAAATCTGGAAAACTAGAAAATAATTTCTCCCAAAAGAAAATCAAAGAACAGTCGATGGTCTAAAGTTGAAGAACACAAAGATGTCTTTGATTAAAACTTAAACTCATCTTTGAGATAAAACATGCGGGATGCCGTATAAGTACCAGTTAAAGCAGATGGAGCGCCGGGGTCATCATTTATAAGTGCGGGTTGCGTTGTACTCAGTCCAGGGTACACAGGTTGTCCTGCTTTACAAGTAACTGTGCACTCCCCAGGAGAAGGAAAATTGTTTCCATTGCCGCTGCATCCACCATAAAGAAATAGATGACATCGGCCAGTGCCCAGGTCGTATGAGAAACGTGGCTGATTGGCTTTACAAGGCCCTTTGTACATAGGAGGTTCTCCACAGACACTGCTGTTTACTAGTGAGAAGGCATAAGTGTGAATATAACTTATGAGCATATTATCGAGGACTTTTTATCGGGTGTTCCATACATTCACTCGAAATAAAGATCTGTGCAAACAGATATTGCTTCTATTTTATTTAAAAGACTGACACCTTCTTGATTCGCCATTGCCCACTTGGTATCATTGATTTGTTGCGATATAAAAATTTTGCAAAGAGTCGATAGGATTTCATATTCTGTAACTTAGTATTAATTAGAAACTCTCAGTCGGACATATTTTGCCCATTGGTGATTCAAATAAAACTTTGCTCACAATATTTTAACCATATAGTGTTGATAGAAGTGATATAAACTCTAATAATAACAAACAACAAGACAATAATTGTTTCAAACACTGCTAGTCACTGAAAATGTTAAAATAGGCAACTGAAGCTCAGAATATAATAACTTCATCAATTCTCAGTCAAACCCTACTAAGCTGTATAGTAAATAGGTTTGGCACAAAGAACAAGCCCCCTTATAACCCACTGCTAGATTCTTCTCATTTATTAAATATTTGTTTCACACTAAGTTTCCAAAAACTACCAGAAAAATAATACTATTAAATAAATCTCACTATACATACCCTGAAGTTCACCAGGTGGATCTGATTGCACTTCTGATGATGAAGCATGGGCCATGCATGTCTTTTCACATTCATTCAATGTCACGAACGTGTTTGCATTTCCTTCACATCCGCCATATTTGAAGAGACTACAGCGACCTCGGATTTTATCGAAATAATATCTTTGAAACTGTCCTGAGCAAGGCCCGGGATCTTTATTGAGAGTGCATTTATGAACTGTAGTCGCTGGTGATGAATAGAAAATTTTAAATTAGAAGCCAGCAAATTGAAAAGTTGTTGAATTATGTTTAAATATTGGTATCTTTATTCCATTTTGGTAGTGTTGCATCATGTAACGTCAGTCACCATGATCCCTCTCATTTTCTAGCTCGTAGGTTTAGCAAACAAGAAATTAGTGAGAAAACCCTATTCTGACAAGGATGTCAAAAGAGGCTAAAATGTGAATTTTGTATACACTTTGAAAAAGAGAAAAGGTGATAATACAGCAAAAACATACAATCACCATAGTTAGTACTCAATAGGAAAAATTATATAGTTCAAATTTCCAGCTAAATTTAAGCTAATTCAATTTGTTTCATTGCTTAGTTAATTGGATATTAATACTCATTACATTTACACTAGTTACTGTCACTGCTCCAGTCTACATAATTTAACTTACCTGATCGAAGAGCTGATGTGTCTGCAATTGGGCATCCGAGAGGATCGAAAGCATCACTGGTATCAGGAATCTCATGAACTTCATATTCATATCTTAAAACAAGTTGAATCTACAAGTTGAAACCTGGTATAAAGTGGAATGAGTTTGGCAAAAGCATAAACAAAAATTTGCAGATACAGATGCAGAACAGATATCTGCTATAAACAGACTCTGTTGTTTTGTAACTCAGAGAAATTACAAAATTTAATCAACAGTTCAACAGTTGGTTGATTGGCGGGAATGGTACAAATGCTTCATTGCTCCTCTAATTACCCTCTGTGGTCGAATTCTGTTGGAGAAAATTATGTGTGAGAAAAATGTGAATCGCTGGACTCCTCTTCATCAAAGGGTGGTTATGTCTTTCACCATCACCGCTTTCAAATTACTATATCCTTTTGTAGGCAGATCCCATCTTTGGGATAAATATCAAACTCCTATCCCAACCTAATTCATCCATTGTGCTCCAGATGTGGGCGGTTCACTTGATATTTTTTTCCTTAGCTGTGAACGCTTTTTCAAAGCCTCGTTCAGAAGGAAGAGCATATAAGTACATTGTAAAAATATATTGTCTACTTTAATATATTCACCCATATGCATCATAAGTTGCATTCATCAACGAATCTTCAACTTCAGTATGTATTGTTTCCATTGCACCATCGTCATAATCTCCAGAGTCTCCACTTGCTGAAATTTAAAGATTTTTTGCAAAATAAAATCTGCCGCTTCAATGACAAGAAGAAATTGTTGTCTCACACTTATGTTCTTTTTGCTGATTTCTAAGTGTCAAACTTGTACCTGTTGCACCAATATGCACAACATTGATGGAAATGGTGCAATCAGTTCAAATTGTATAAATCAAACTTATGCCAAGCAAGACATTTATAATTTGCTAATGTTCAAGACCTGAGACAATATTTTGCTATACCATTTCTAAACTTGCCTCCAATTGGTGGGACTTGATTTGGACAGCAGATATCGCAACAATATCCTTCAGGTCTGTAAGTATATTGACATTCTGAAATTGGGCAAGTTATAGGAAGACAAGTTACAGTTCCACCAGTGCAGAAACATTCACTACAATCAGAGTTTGTCCACATCTCATCTTCTGTGTAATATTTTCCTTCGTATGTGCACGCTGATGAGCCTGAAAGAAAACAGGTAGTGAGACGTTCTACTTCAAACTACGGTAGTCTATCAGCAAACTTTTTTTTTTTTTGATAATAAGATTTTACGAACTTATTTTTGTTGGTATTTATTAAGGAATCAAATATTTTAAAGTGGACTTTATTTGAAAGTCTCTATGACAGGATGCATGTCAAATTACTGGTTTCTCAAAAATGTCGTCTCCTCAACTTGTCCCCCTTTTAACACACTTGTCCCATGGTTCTGAGTTAGGGTAGTGATGTATTGCAAAGAAAATAATTGAAGTAAGCATATGGAGCGGGGTTTGTGCTATGTTTTGGATTAGGATAGTTAAATAAATACTTTGTCAGTAAGATAGAGTATTCATATGAATTGGGATTCACAATATGTTCTGGGTTGGGATAAATATAAAACTTTGGCAAAAGGTTTAATTAGATTATTTAAATAGGTGAGATTGAAATAATTTGGACAACTGTGACAAAAGTGGGACATGAGCAGAATTAGGATTCCCACAATTAGGACAAGTGTGACACGACAATTTGGAGAAACCTTCAAACTACCTCTAACATTGGTTCGAACCACCATTAAAATTCCACACCATGCTAATGATGTATCTTTCAACACCATATCATTATTAAATCAAGATCAGCCATTTCTGGACTGTATATTTGAAAAGAAAGATACAGGTAAAGTAATTATTAAATTACAGACATTTATGTTTGATTAATTTTTTAATCGTTTAACAGAATAAGAACATTCACTGCATAAAAGGATTTGTTTCAATATCAGTGCAAAAGAACAAAATCGCCAGTTTTCGGAAAATAAAATTAAACGAGTAACAGTGATAAAGCACAATTATTGCAAAGAAAAATTCAAATTAAAACAGACTACAATCACTGCAAAAAAGCACAATTAAAAACTAACAAAACAAGCGTTTTTATTGTTAATTCACTACAAAATGATCAAAAATATTCATGCTCAATTTCTAATATCAAAGAAAATGAAAGATGTGATATGCAATGCCTTGTATTCAGTTCTCTCCATGAGATATTAATTCACAATATTTCTATGTTCTGTGATTTTCTCTATCATCATGTATTTGATTAAGTAGAAGACCATACGTTAACTTGAAAATATAAACTCAATGCTGATATATGCAAACAACTATTTGTCATATATCAAAATATGAAGATTATATTGTTCATTATATTATTTGATGAAATAAAATATATTAGAAATTGAGCATAATATACACTACAGTGCCAATGATTGAACAAATTAAATGATTATGAAATAACAGACATTAAAGTTCAATTCATGCACAAAAATTTAGATTTGTGACAAAGTACTGCGAAATCAATTTTCAAAAAAATACAAAATTGTATGAAATACTTTTTATCAACATACGCTGACTATGAATTACTATAGTTTGATTAGAATTAATGACATATGACAATAGTAGTTTGGGTAATAACTTAAATTGGGAATGTCCAACCTGTACCTGCAGGCCAAATGCGGCCCTGAATGAAAAATTGTGCGGCCCGCAGAGAAGTGCCAATTTTGGAAGGATGTGCTTATGTTACATAATAGTGTGGCCTGCAGTTTTACTCAGTTATTTGTGTCCTAATAATTTAAATCGGGGATGTCCAACCTGTACCTGCAGGCCAAATGTGGCCCTCAAAGAAAAATTGTGCGGCCCGCAGAGAAGTGCCAATTTTGAAGAGTGTGCTTATGTTAAATAAAGGTGTGGCCCGCAGTTCCACTCAGTTATTTGTTTCTGTCCCTTCTGTATGAAAGGTTGCACACGCCTGACTTAAATAATGATTTATGATCATATACTATCCTGTATAAAAGAGATTGATATATGGCTGGGACAGCTGCTGAGGATCATCCTATTTTTTAATGTCAAGCCTAAGATATAAAAAAGCACATTGTTACAAATATCGAGAAAAAAAGTTTGATGAAAACTGTTCATAAAGGTTTTTTGAATATCAACTTAATTATTGGAAATTACTAGAATCTTGATCTACCCTGAACATCTTTTGTGCGGGAAGGATTTTGTAATCCTTTTTTGTGATATTTTTTTTCAGTTAAGCAATTTGTATTGCCAATTTGACAAGAAGGTGCATATGTTTACATTTTATTCAAATTGTATAACAAATACATTGGACCGTAATTTATCCTTATATCAAACCTGTCTGAATGGATATTTATTAAAAATTATTCCCCAAATTAGGCCTTGAAGAATTACTTACGTCAAACCATGCATCAAATCACAATAAAATCACACAAAACAGTCTCCATGTGCCGTCGTGCACAAGAACCATGCTTCAAATTAATCCGTGCTCAAACTAAATGTGCTCATTACATTAGTCTGTGTTTTTTCTGAGTAGGAAAAAGTGCAAAAGTTGGGAAAAAGCTCTAGTTTCGAACCGGATACCGTTGGGAACAAATAATAGTTTGTTGGTGTGAAATGACAGATTGGAATGAATGTCTTACTACCTGTATGTGACTGGGGGATGAAATAGAATATATTTCCCTAATTTTATCTTGTTAAATGGCATGCAAAATGACTTGAAACTACACATTTTGGTCTATTTTTGTTTCTGGAATGTTTTGAAGATTTAGTTAAATCTATCTAGTTGAGAACTACGAAGTCACCCCATACTACCACACAGCGACATGCGAGTTTCAAATTTCGCTAGAAACTACAATAATCTAGTTTTAAAACCTTTGTTATGTCACAAACACAGCATACGGGTGTCACAATACACTTACCACATTCAGTGAATACGATGTCATCAAGTGCAACATACAATACTCGTGCAGTGCTCTCACTTGTCGTTGAATCAGATCGTGAAAGTGGAAAAGTTTTTTGTGTCGGCCCAAATGCTTCAAATATAACTTGATACGGATTCATGTGATTTGGTAGAGGGGTAGTACCACTGACCCATTGGTCAGTTTTATTCGCTATAGCAATTCCAGTTAAATTTAAAACTGGAATTTTATATGGAGGTCTGCAGGGTAATAAATAGACAAGTAGTCCACCGTCAATCTTTGTTTCTCTGTTTAGTTGGACATCCGTATGGATAAAGTAACGAAAATTAAGACAAATGTCTGTATGGGGATTAGTAAAAAATGGACTGCGAAATTGCCCCCGTGGAGTTGGGGTTTGAGGCTCAGTCTCCGCCCAAGCAGATGCATTGAAAATGACATAGTACCCATCACCAGTGGTGCTTGCTGTTGTAGCGTCAAAAGGAGGCCCATTCCACAAAAAATCAACCTCTTGTCGCTTTTTTCGATGTGTTGATGAAAGTAATGGGGCTGGGTTCGCATCATCGTACACAAACCCTGGGGTATCTTTTCCTCCTTGATGATAGTCAGGACTTCCAGTTATTTCAGTAAAAAAGGAGTAATAATCTGTATCAAGTGTAGACCCAAATAAACGTCTTGTTACCCAGGCACTTGATGGGGTGGTAGAGTCACTTGTAGGCCCAGGGGATGATTTCCAAAGACACAACGTTCCTCCTGAATCCATTGTCAAAATATCTTCAAAATCAGGGAATTCCCCCATATCTTCTTCTCCTAGATCAGGATAATCCCCTAATCCACCTCCCAAATCTGAGAAATCATCATATTCTGGGTGATGTAGATCATCATCAGTATAATATGAACCTCTGTCCCCTCTTTGACGTTTTTTCCTCACATGAATATTTTTCTTTATTCTTTTCTGTTCCAAAGATCGTTTTTTGATCATGTGACTTAGTTTTGATCGTTCGATTGGTCCAAAATCACAACTAAGATTTGCTAATGCTTGGTTCCATATTATACTTGTATTGTCGCAATATTCTATTTCTCTTTCGTTCGCGATACCATCCGGGGAATTCCCGTCTCCTTCCTCCTCTCCAGGAAATAGGCCGCCAGGATCGATTGTCGCTAATTTTAATTTAGGTAAAAATCATCCTCGTTGTTTGTGAAATTATAGAAATAACAAAACAGACGAGGGTATAATGACAAAAGGACGATAATTGGAATTTTGGGAAATTCTTATTTGAAAATATTACAAATAAATAGGCACTCTTTAAACTGGTTTCTAATCATAGTTTGACGCAATATACGCCAAATTGTTCCAATAAAAAGTTACAGTAGTTTAAAAAACAAAAATACACATTTTCCTGATTATTTCCAAATCAATTTTTTTGAGTTTTGCCTTTTTGGGTTAAAGTCGTCAATCTGCAGTATTAGGAAAACAAGATAATTGTAATGTGAGCTAATTTGTTTTTTCACTAATAGCAACAAATAAGTGCAACTTGACTATATTCGAAAAAATTGACTTTAAAACAAGTTCTGAATTATTTTTCTAGTTTCAATTCAATTAACTTCCAGTTGCTGATGAAAAATTCTAAAGGTATAAAAACTAAGTTATAATTACTTGAACTATGATTGCTAATTAATTAAGTAGTAACCCAATTATGATGGGGACTTTTGAATATTGCAGAAAAATAGCAGTACACTGTCTGTGTGGACTTTTTGATAAATTGAAATTACAATAAATAATTGCATGAGTAATTTTTGTGAGCCTGTAACAAAAATAAATGGTGGACAAATAGTCTAATGAGTTCATTGCAAAATTGACTGTAAAAACGAAATTCAAAAGAAGTATGGTCAGACTATAATATTGTTCCGGATTTTATGGAGAATAACAAAATTGAAATGATTTTAACCATCTCATGTTCAGATCAATGAGAATATATATCCTCATTGGTTCAGATTTTTATCTGTCAAAAGTGCACTAAAATTGTATTCTATTCAGCATGAAAATAAGCCTTCCTAGGCATATATTTGTTTGATTAAAGCGATATGTTGTTCATTATGGCCATTGTCAGCAAAATGAGCAATTTATGTATGTCTGATATTGTTTCCCTAACACCAAACCCTCACGGTTTCCATATATTTTATTTGTTCAAAAACATATAATATACTGGAATAACTAGAAAAGTGACACTTTCACTTCACACACCAAGTTGCCATTAAATAGCGAGCAGTAATAGCAATTTTATAAAATGTTCCAATGCCCCTTAACTTGGACAAAATTTATACCGACAAATAATGGAATGTTTTGGGAGTATTAGTCTCGATAAGGTTCATGATATATTCCAATATAGACTAAAATGGGAAACATGTGATATGCTCATATGCTAAGCTCAGGTGTTTTGTCCATTGATCGGTCTAGATTAGATGTTTTTTTGAAGCTTTTTTGATATATATATTGTGGGGTTTAATGTGAGAACAGGCAGATTTATTAGAAATACAATTCGTAAATTAACTTGTTGCTATTCTTGCATGGACAACTTAACCTGTGTGAGTGAAGATGCCCTTTTCCCTTTGCTATCCAATTTCAAATTAAATGTCACTATGTTAAATGATCAAAATATCCACCTCAAACATGCTGTATATTCAGCCTGTTTGTGCATGGGCAGTGAGGGTTAGGTGTTAGACAAGCAAGCCTGCATTTAGCTTCAATTATATTGAAAAATCACTTAATATTTCATAGTATATCTAGATTGATTTGGCACCATGCTCCAGCCATGAAAATGAAAATTATATTGCATAAAAAAATGCTTAATACTTTTTAAATTTAATTGTAGGATTTTGCAAAACCTTAATATACTGAAACCTTCAATAAATAGCTAACCTAACAAAAATGGTTATAATGATGCTCAAATACTGCAAGAATTAGTCCTTAATTATCACTTTGTATATTCCAAAAGGGGCATAGCTGAGTTGCATATAATTTTGATAAAAAGCTTATGGAATTTAATCTATAAATATGTGAGAAAATATCTTGCTGAGGTTCAAATAGCAAGGTTGCACAAAATTTTTTCAAAAATATCAATGTCAAGTGAAAATAGTCAAGACCTTTCGTTCATGGTATTCAATAGAGTGAATGGACAATATTGATGGAAAAAATTGGAAAAATTTTCAGCTTCATAATTCATGAATTACTTTCTTTGAGAATTTTAACTGTAATCTAAAATCCATGCCATGATATTCTTACCTCCGGAGCCTTTTTCAGTCTGATCCCCTGGGTCAACACTTCCTTTGCATCCACACTGCCCAGGAGGACCTGGTAGCCCTTGATCACCTTTAGAACCAGTGTCTCCTTTAGCTCCTGATGAACCAGGAAGTCCAATTTGACCCCGAGGACCTTCTTCACCAGGTGCTCCCTGCTCACCTACAATGATTTACAGTTTATGCTACAATATGTGTAGTAACCCTTTTTAATTTTCAGATAAGCATTTGAGCATAGTGTTTTTCAAATTTTCCAATCTCTATCACACAACAATATAGAATAGAAATTTTCGATGACCAATCAAAACCCTTAAATTAATTTTAAATCAAAAATAATTTTCGTTTGCTTAGTTAATATGCCAAATTAATTTCATCCAAGTTTATTTTCATTTTTATCAATTTTTTTACAATGACTACTATTAGGTATGTGTAGTTATGTCACTGTGGTTAAAAAAATTTGACCAATAATTCTGTCAAGTCTCATTCCACAAAGTATATTTCAGAAAACATATTTACCTCTTGGGCCAGATGTACCTGTTTCTCCTGATGGACCTGGCAATCCAATTCCTCCTTGTTCACCTTTGAATCAATAAATAAAACTTCAAGTACAAGTAAAATATAAACTATAAATGAAAGAGTTTTATTCATTGTTCATACTAATATCAAAAATACATTAAAACATTTATGGAATTAGCCACAAGGTTTATCCAAGAGGTTTTGTCCGGATTATGTTTTGGTTCATTTTCATTTCTCCTTCACCCCCAGGATTTATTGAATCATGACGGGCTAGAATACTCTCACTTTTCAACTTAAAGATAATCTCTAAGACTGTTTAGTATGCTTTATTGTTTCTCATGTCAAATTGGGAAAAATTGTACCAATATAAGCATGATTTCAAAATTTTTTTATTTTCTTATTGAAGCATATTTCATTCAAATTATCGCATACCTGTAGTTCCCGGAAGACCATCTTTTCCACTTTCTCCTGTGTCTCCCTTTGGGCCTGTAGATCCTTGCTCTCCTGGCTTACCATCAATACCCTTTTCTCCTCTTTCTCCTGGGGGACCAGAAGGCCCAGGCAACCCTGCAATTCCTGGTCTCCCAGATGGGCCGACAGAGCCCCTTTCTCCATTTTGGCCCGGTGGCCCAGCTGGTCCGGTCTCTCCTGATGGTCCCCTTGGACCCTCCTCTCCAGCTGGTCCAGGATCACCTTGTTCCCCCTTAGCGCCAGGTCGAATGACAACTGAGCCTTTGTTTCCGGTACTCGGGATACCAGATAGCACCTGGGTAATGTAAAGCAGGAATTTGAATTACCGTACTATATATATTTCGATCTTGTGACTTTCGTCTTACAGGGCTGATTATATTTAGCGAATCTCTTATTAAATAGCCCCATGTTCATATCAAATTACTCTCTCGTATCGTTGAAGAATTTTCATTCCTGCACAAGTGCAGTTATGACAAATTTTTGAACTAATCATTTTTGTTCGTTTCAGATAATCGCTCGAATCCACCATCTTTACTGATTTCAACGCCCGGAATAGGTATGTAAAATTCATTATTTTCCATAGAATTTAGTTATATGCAGACAAAGTAGTATTGAGTTGGCATCATTTAGGTATTGAATGCGACGACATCGCCGTTATGAATACATGAAAAAACTAAGTTTATAAACATTTAGTAATTAAAATGATTATATTCTAAAATATCAACGTTTCTGGTCAATAATTTTGTTTGAATAAAACAAAATCATCTTAATTCTTCAAAAAATAGGCAGCAAAATAGTATGCCGACGTTTGTATTGCATCTTAAAACACATAGGTGGAAACCGTACTAAGCCTAACATATCGACCATGCCTACTACCTTATCCATCTTTTCATCAATCGTGCGCGCATTCGCTTTCTCTAGTTATCCTAGCTGCTTTATATTGCCTTGTTTAGAGAGACAGTACTAGAACCTCGTAAGTAAAGGATATTTAAAAAAAAATAACCTGTTCTTCCAATTGTGAAATTCTATCTGTTAAATCTGTCATCGTCGTGCAGTTGTAACAACCTGAAATAAAAAGCGAGAACCAGGTTATTATTTCAACATTAAACAACCCGAGACATCAAAAAATTTAAAGAAAAAGTTGATATATGCTAAAAGCAGACCATGAGTGCGTTTATTGCGCTAGTAGAAGTTCAACAAACACTAAAACATGGAAGTATGTTACTGATCGCAACGTATTTTCCGTGATTTATGCGGAAAAATAATGCTATGGAGAAAAGCACATTAATATTGAGGTGAACAATTAATTTCAAAACGACTCGGAGTCCAATATGATCCACGTATGCTAGTTTCGATGATGAATAATATTTCGAACCCATAAGTGGACACAAACAACCAAAGTAAACGAGAGTATCCAACCATTCGTACGGTAAACCGTTTGTAATAGTCGAGAAATCACTTTTCCGGTTTCGTACTACGATTATGAGGTGGAGTGGGTTCGTTGGACAATGACGTAATACTCTATATTCTCAAATCTATTACGTCATATACACGAGAGATAGGTAATATGACCACATATGAACACCAGAGCTTGAAAAGGAAACCCGTGGTTTTCAAAGTAGTACAATAAACACTTGAGGACGCTCAAGTGCAACTAAAGGACCCTCCTGAAATCCCTATTTCTTGTTGTAAACTATAACCATTTCATTTTTTGATAAAGAGATAAGTCATTAATTAAATTACTCAACAAACTCAAAACAGTTGTATGTAGCGCTAAGTCGGGTTATATCAAAGACATCTAAAAGTAGTTGAGGCATTCTTTAAACTCTACGCTTGAATGCACGCGATAATTGTGTCGCACATAATGATCAGCAGTCCGGACTTGGAAAAAATCGGAATTGCGAAAGCAACAAAATCTGCATTTGTGTCGGGCAACTAAAGCTGCAATAAAAATGTTTATTTTCATGTCTAGTCATTTATATACTCTTTTGTCCAGTAGTAGGCAAACTTAGACCGTAATACCCAACATCACCCAGACAAACTCGCATCCAGGTCAATTGACAATTCTTCCAACACCAGTGAATTTCAGGTTTATTTGTAATACATATGTTTTCACTGTGAAGCACGGTCAAATTGTTTGCTTTGTCTATAATTCCACAAAAATCAATTTTAATGCTTTCTCTAGCTTGGAGGTGCGCATACTAAATACAGTTACATCTGTATGGAAGAGACAATTGTATATAATATTATCCACATTTGTCTGAGAGTATAATCGTGCAAATAGAAACATATGTCTCAATTTATATGCAAATTTGCAAACGTCGCGTTAATTTTTTTTTTACTATATTACAATAAGTCTTAGTAGTAGGCGCAGTTAAATGACTGAGAAGGAAACTAGAACAGATGTATAAATTACAAAAAAATTCTTTCGCGGGGAACAACGATAGCGCAAGTTGACATAAAACACAAAATTGCGCGAAAAAACCCACTTCACAATAAAATCACTGTTGCCAGAAACAGAGAAAAAATGTTTTTGGAAACACATATTGCCGTTTTAGCCCGTTCTTGATTCGATGGATAAAATACGGTTTTATATACCTTACATGTATTCCCAAAGATATACTTAATCACCTTTTGTTGGAGATAAAATTGTGCCAAAAACAATGACACATCCTACGACTTGTTGGCTAAACACGCGATCTGGCGTCGTGGTCGGGTATAACCTTACGCAGGGTCACGGGGTCATCAACTCCAGGGTAAAAGGGTCAAGTGAGCAACCCCGGAAACGACAGGGCATTGACGATGAAGCCTCAAACATGGTG
Organism: Styela clava; assembly: GCF_964204865.1. Lineage (NCBI taxonomy): Eukaryota > Metazoa > Chordata > Ascidiacea > Stolidobranchia > Styelidae > Styela > Styela clava. Next base: position 14,254,398 of record NC_135264.1, read on the forward strand.
TCCAAAGTTTAAAGAGCTGGTATCGCGGGTAATCTATTAAACCACCTCATACAAAATAACGAAATTTTGTGTTTGTAGTCAAAAAGTCTCCTTGAAATTCGGATCAGTTTGAATTAATGTGTATTTTGAATCAACCGCACATTTTCTTTCATAAGGGCTACTCATATTTGATAGATACACAGGGAATATTGTTGATTTAACGTCTGAAACCCTTTTGTTTGGTAATAAATCTGACATGACTCATATGGCGCGAAAATTTTCAGCCCGTTTGTCAACGTCATAAAAGCTCAATGCTATTGTTTGTCATAGATTAAAGTTTTAGACACCGAAGTTTACGGTTCAAAGTTGAAATACGGATGGTAGTTGAACCACATACCGTCATTTCAAAAAATGACAACATTTTGCAATTCAGTTGTTTGTTAGATTCTCTCTCTGTGTCTCCCGCTATCCTTAAGTCAATAAATTTGAATTCAGCATACCAGTATTTAATGCTAGAGCAGGCCCCTCGAAATATTCAGTTCAGACTAAGATAGACCACCCAAGTCGAAATCTACCGAGTTTTGAACCCGTACTGGACAAAACTCCGATTGTTATGGTATCAAATATCATAATTGTGACTTGTTCGACATCACGTGACTCTGCCGCGGCACCAAGGTCACTTTGAGTCACGAATTTGAAACTCTAACAGCGTAGAATTACGTCGCATTTGGGTCATTTACACTGTATTTATCCATAGGCCATTGTCCTCATTGGGGAAATACTCCTCTAATACTTCGAAACCGCTCTAAAGCTTGACGAAAACGAGGTTTTGCGTGTCCAAATTATGACACTGGGGTTACGGTTTGGCCTTTCTAGTTCATCATTGAATACAAACAAATAACGGTCTCTGTTTTGTTGTAAGCGAAAACATATCTGATTACAGAAACTGTTTCTTAGTGGGATTCTTCAATATTATTGAGTAAATCAACAAAATGAGTGCCAATTATTTTAATGACATTATACATCGATAATCAACTTAGTAGCCACATTACAACAAAATCTTTCGATTCAATTAGTAATAATATTTTGTAAAATCCGTTTTTGACGTCATAAATCACGTTACGAGAAATTTATTATGACGCCATAATGTATTTGCGAAATCCACTATGATGTCACAGTTAAAATTTATTCTAAATTAAATCCTCAACGTATTTTTGAACAAACATTTAAATACATATATGTATATATTTCGACTACGATGAACACTTTCAATTGTGTATTCATGGTAGCGTAGAATTTCTAACTTGGTTGGAGTAATTGTGTTTATTTTTATATTTCGTGTTTTGGTAAAATGATCCGCCTTTAAAGTCACATTAGGTAGGTGTAAGGTTTCGTGGTCAAACCACAAACAAAAAGCTTCGGGTTGAATCAAAGCACTGGTGTTAAGAACTAAAAGTTTCTTCCAAGAAAACTACCCCAAGTGCAGCAAACAATAGCATTCATTTATTATTTTTATTAGTGAGTTGCTGTTTGTAATGTGCTTAGTTTATTTCTGTAAATGTTTGCAAAGTTACGATGTCAGGAAAGTTCAAGTAAAAGCTTCAACCTTGACAATGACACAAATCTGTTTTTTGAGATTTCAATAAATGTGCGGCAATCACTCAAAATATAAAAATATACAACAAAAATGGCGTAACAGTGGCAACAGCACAATTAGCATCATAAAACTGGTTACGTCACAATACAGTTTTAGGCAGGTGTGTCAAATTCGTTTATGCTTGTGTGGTATTATGACGTCATATTTCGTTATTTGATTTTCAAAATTCATTGTCTTCCGACACGACGAGATTAAATCTGTGCTAGTGAGTATTGGCGATTGCCTTGTTATTCTATTCATATTTGTCCATCTTGCACGTTTTACTCTAAACTTTCATTTTAATCGGAAATACCCCTGATGCCATTGTTCATTTATGAATTTCCCTCTTCTAATTTAAAGGAGAATCGTTAGTAGGGCTTAAAATTAACTTCAACTTCCCCGAACATAAATATTCTGCAGGAAATGCGGTCAGGCGTGTGATGACTCAGATTGCTGATCAGAATTGATGAGTCACCAATTTGAGAGTCAAGATTTTTTCCAGTAATTTCCTGTTTTTTCTATTTTTGACAAAGTATAACTTGTCTAACACAGATCTTTAATTTTAGACAATTTTTTTGAGTTTTGCCTGTTTGAAAAACATCCTTTCCAGACAACAAATGTCTATTGTGAATCATGAATGTGTTGCAGGCCAAATTACCTAATTTTCGCCGATATGGGAAATTACTGGAACAAGACTCATGTTACGATAAAACATGTCGAATATGATATCTATGATTCTCACAATTTACGTATGTTACAAATTATTCGCTACAACACAAGGCTTATTGATAATATACACAAATAAATAACTTGTAACTTTTGACCCAAACGAATAATAGTCAGGGCACAGAAGTCCAGAAACCATATTGGCCACTGCGTAATCTGCGGTTGGAAATGGTTGAATTTAAACCCAGAGAAATCTCGACCTCTCAGAACTCTAATCAAACGTCACTTGTCAAAAAACTTGTGGAGAGCAAATCTGCGAAACCCACAGAGACGAACCGAATGTAATATCTCAATATCGATACAAAACTTTTACCCCCTTACGTGTACCATAATCGCGAATGATTTATTTCCGTGTTTATATCTGTCAACTTCCTTAAATTTGCATTAAAACTATAAAATATTTCCACCAATAATATCCTAATAACAGATTAAAATCTCCGGTATATTTTGTCAACACAAAATTTATACTGACGAACCCAGAGGCAATATGACGTCATAAACTATGAATATGTACAATGAAGATGCTGTTATCAGATGTTGTCATAGAACTATTTATTGCAATTTTTAGTTGAATTGATTCACATTATATTTCTCATAATCGCTCAGAACACAGCCTTATGTAAGCGACCATTGGCGCATAGGAAAATAGGTTCCTCAAAAATATTTTGTTGCACACTTATTCACTTTTGAACACACTTTTTCCGGTACTCCCGTAGTGTATGTACTAGGTTAGGGTTATGCTATAACTTTATTCTGATTTTCTTTATTTTAGTTCTATTACGAGTTCGGGGGGTGTCTGTGTTAGCTAAGTGAATATACCCCCCTGCTCATAGGTTTCAGTCCCTTCACACAACTTGATGTAAGATAGGCGAACAAAGTTGCCTCCATATTTGTACACACACTTCTACATGTCCAGGCGCACAAGTGGGGTACAGAATACACCCAAGCGCGTACAACACGTTTTGCAAAAACGGAAACCTTGTTTTGCGTATCACTGAATACAATGTATTATGGTTATAAAGTGGTGAAGAAGAGAGATTGAAATCCGAGTCCTCCAACTTATGACACCAGCAAATTTTGTGTAACACACTATACTAGAATATTTTGCCCAGCAAACGGCAGTTTTTTGAAAAACAATGTAAATAAGAGTTATTTATTATAATTGTTAGACTCAATAGTTATTCGGATACATTTTATTTCCCACAGCTATCAACTGTAGATGGGTTTCCTACAGTCTTCAGGCCTAAAATGCGTTTCAAGCCACGAAAAATCGCTATGTATGATATATGAAAAATTAAGAAAAAAATTGAGGTGATTCTGGCTAAGCCCCCGTCCCACACCCACGCTTAAAAAAGACCTTAGAAAGCAGGTGCTACTTTTACAATTCCTAAATTAAAAAATTTTGATCCCATTCCTAGTTTCACTTAACCGCGTGTGGCGTAGAATGTTTTATTTCATATACGCGGGGCAGATGATAGGTAATTTTGAACTCATTTTTTATTTTGGAAATCAGCTTTGATACAAAAGCGCAAACAATGTAAAGATGTGGGTTAAATAAATATAATTCTACCTTTTATATTTTAAACCAAAAATAATAAAATTTCACGATCACTCTTCGACCGCACCACCTCGGGTTATAAACGCTTCAGTACTTGGCTTACGATGTTCTGTGGTTTGGCTAATTCGTAAAACGTGATGTTGGTGCGCAACCACACTTTCCGCTCCGTATTTTTCTCAAATGGGTAAAAATTTTAAACGGTTGGTAAACCTATGCTATGTATGATACAACTAATTTGATGAGGAATTCCCACAGCTTTCGGTTCGATCTAACAAAATACCTCTGAATTATGCGCCTCTCTACTTATTTATTCCGCGTAGTATCCTAATCTAGTGAGATTTTGTGTTATATTTTATATACCTTCACTTTAAACAAGACCCAATAAAATTCTGTGAAAGATCTTCAACTCTCCCACAGGATGCTTTTTATACACTGCTTCCATACATTGTTTATATATATACATTACCTGTGAATCTTAATAGTGAATTTGGGGTGAGGTGACTCTGATGACCTTATGATCGTATCGCCCATGTAAATTGCACCACCATCATGTACACTTTGCACAAACAAAATAAAACGTAAAAATGGTATTACAGGGTAAAAGGGGTCGCGAAAACTAATACTGGTTATCAAGCAGCGACATCTGCGACATCCAATAGAGGTTTTGCGAGAATCCTCTGAATCCTACCACTGACTACACTACAGGGTAAATAATGTACAACGAAATTTAAAAATTTTCAAAGTCTTAATATCTCAATAGGTAATTTCCGTGGAACGGTTCCTGTTTTCGGGTTGGTTTCCCGTCGAACCACATATTGTTCATTATGCCATATTTCCTATAACGTGACCTTGCATTAAGCAAAGCTGTTGCTTTCTCTCTCTTTTAAGTTTATATCCAATAAATCCTAGCAAATCCTTTCAAATAATAAATCAAGCCCACAAAATAAACGCATTAAAAGTTTTTTATTTACATAAAATCCCTTTATCACCCAAATACCACTAAAATAAATATGGGTAAGCCCTCATGTACCGCGGCACATCAACACAACAGACCACATTAATTCATGACGTATTGATAAATTATGATTGGTATAAGCCCAAGACAAATAAAACGGTATATCAAGGAAATATGAAATTACTCGGATGGTGTGAATGTGTAGTTGCCGTCTACAAGACACGACTTGAACGTACTGAAATTTAAGAGCATCTTTGAAACAGCCCAACTAAACTTGAAACTGTGTTACTAGAAATGAATTGGATTCATAATATGGAATTTTGGAATAACAAAATTGGACAAAACCAAAGAATAGAATTTTGTTTATAATATTCCATATTTTACCCAACCAATGATTTTTCTACACCCCTTTAGTTTTGAAATGTGGCACAACGCTTCAATTCTTAACGTAAATGAAATTGTATTTGAATATCCAGAAAATGGATTATATATCTGCCGGTGCAGATGACCGGTCGGCGCTCCCGGAGCACCGACCGGTCAAATATGCAACACATTTTTATAAGTTTAAATAGTTTTTTCAATCACTAATAACAAGATATTTACTCGACTTAAATTTTACGGGATAGAATATGAACCATGAATTCCTTCTAGCACTGAACGGATATGGATGGGCTCATTCGTTTACATCCTTGTTTGGAGCATCGATAATAAATCCAAAAATATTATGTAAAACCTCCGCAAAAACATCAATTTATGCTTACTCAACAAACTAGTTGAATTTTTATTTTTTCAAATTTTTATTTTTTGACAGTTTTTTATGCTTATGACTGAAAAATAACATCCAATGGCTCAACTGTCACGGTTTAGAAAAATAGAAAAGGGAGAATAGGAGATAGTCAACCAAGCATGTGTCTTAACTAGAAATTTGTGCCAACAACCAGCCATGCTTATCATACAAAAAACTTTTAACGGATAAATCAATTATTCTGTTATGATTGAGTCATTGTTAAATTGAGTTTATAATTTTAATGCTTTTTGATGCTTTTATTTAAATAGACAAGACTTTCATATTATGTGGTTTCCTATAATGTAGACTATGGAGAATGGTTTTTTCGTTTTATTTTTACATTTTCAAAAAATGCTTTACCGCAAATACTCTCATTTTGATGAGAAAATACGAGTCTAAAAACTGAAAGTTCATAGTAAGATATGATGCCTTATATTGGTCATGAATGACTACAAAAATGGCCAATGAAATGTGGTATATAATCTTTTTATAAAAATGCCAAGTTACGTTTTATAAAGCGGTGTTTCGTGGCCAAATCCGGTCAAAATTGCTTCGGAATTGAATTCAACCATTTCCAATCTTTACCACAAATAAGGACAATTTGAATCAATTTTAACCGCCTAATTAAGGACCGAACAAAGCGTGATAATCATCTCCAAGACCAATTTAAATCTCTTGCCCAAAACGACCAATTTTGGCTTTTTCTGTCGAGTAATTAACAATTTCTGAATAAGGATATAAATTGGAGGTATTACTTTTTATAATTCATTATTTAATGTCTTGTTTTATTCTAATTTGCGTCTCAAATTTACCTTTCTTCTTTGAATAATTTCACCTTATAGTTTCGTTAGGTGAGAAATTATGATCATGTTTCGATCAAATTATTGACTCCATGCACCACCAGACTAGTCTAACTCCGGTTTCCTGCCGGAAACTCTTTATTGTCGAAATTACCAAGAATCCGCAAATATCATCGTCAATTAACGAAAAACGCAAGTATATTTCGCCAATTATGGGCATTTAGTAAAAAATACTCTTTATGTGGGGTCCAAAGCTGTTCAATCCTTGTTTAAATAACTCGGACAACGATTTAAAATTTAGTACTATTGACCAAACAATCGTTAGGCGAGAATTTATGTCATAAAACACACAGTTGTAAAAAATGAGCAAAATTATAAAACTTTTATAGTAACACGAAGTTATGAACGTAAAAACTGCATTGATTCGTACAAATAAAACGGTACTTCGATATGAAATTTTAATATATCTAATAACGTAGTGAAATTAGTTACAATTACTGATTCTTTTACAGCTGTTTAAATCCAACTTCAAAGGGCTGGTCTGCTTAGGTCATTTCGTTTATTGTCAGTAATCGTCCATAGGAACAGAGTGGTGTAATGTCAACCTAATGTCCAGTCTGATTGTTTACTGAAGGCCTACGACCTACGTGCTTTTCAAGGCTTATTATTTATTATAGGCATATATATGGTTGCATATTCTCTTTTTGTCAACGCAATTTCTGGTTTAAAGTCTTGATGATAGGGGGCATTAATCAAAGAATAAATATAAACAAGGAAAATATGGCGTCATAGAAAAGTTACGTTATAGAGTAATTCAGGCTCGATGAGAATTGCCGGATTGCAACCTCCGTCTCTGAATATGAAAATGTTTTTTTTGTCTCTTATTCAGTTGTAACCTAACATTATTTCAATCCAACATAGTTTTGTTTTTAAACAGAAAGTATTTCTTGTCAATTTTTCTGTTGCTAGGAAACCCAATATTACATCAGAATATAAAACCAACCCAAACTCTCGCAAAATACATCAAATCGTTTCTATATATTCACCAATTTGTGGTTGCATAAACAATATGTCAATCGATTTCATTCAAAGTGAAATAGCCAAAATTGGATATTTTTATTACGTAAATTGAGCTGTTGATGTTTCACGTAATGTATTTCATTATGAACTGCAGCTCAGGTGAGACCACCAATTCAATACAGAAAATGAGGTCGCAATTTTAGTCTCACTAGCTTTATATAGGTAACTAAATGAAGGTGTAATCCAGCCAAATTGCTCCATATAGGATAGGATACAGAAGAGAAATACGCCATTTAACCTTTACAGGGAATCAACAAGTAATCTATGACGATATATTACCACATGGTAATCGACGGGTATTTATTCCTATTTCTCATAACAAAACCTATCCAATGTTTGCTTAATTCAGCCATTTTAACCCAGTTTTTCTGATTGTGAAAGCCCCACGCTCAGCTAAGCATCAGTAGGTAGGCCTTGTCGTGACTATTCCCTTGCGCATAAGAAACATTGGTGTTTACTGTTTACAAATCAAAAATGACTAAATTTTCGAAATTAAACGAATTAAACGCTATATTGCTCCAAAAATATTCTAAACCCCCAAGTTCTTTTTATAGTGTACCATATTACGCATTAGCAATCCTGTCAATAATTTTGACATTTAGTTCATAAATATTCCTTCCAAAATTTTGCCAAAAAGGGCTCGCTACAACCATGTTTTTATTGTGTATTCGCACGCGCAGACGGTTTGTTGAAAACCTAATTGCTTTTATCACAAAAGATCAAATAAATCGGAGGTAATTATACTCTTATTTCAGCTTATTATTTCCTATTAACATTTAGGAACAAAGTATGAAACGTGAGGAATCGAAAATCAGCCAGTCACGAATAAGAAAAGGGTTGCCACATTTATCCTCTTGGTCACTGCTAACTGCACTCAATCGAAAATCAGCCAGTCACGAATAAGAAAAGGGTTACCACATTTATCCTGTTGATCACTGCTAAATGCGCTCAATTACAGTTCATATCAATTTAATATGCATTAGTATCACTAGCAAAGTTGTAAATTCACTTTTTCATCCTAGCAACCCGAACAATTCGCCATGCTATTCTAGCAGTCTTCGCATAATGAAGTCTTTCCGGGTCCAGTAGCACCAGTCCCAAATAAGTAAAGGCAGAAAAGAGTTGCCACTTTCGCCAAGGCGGTTTCCATCAAACTACGGTTCTTATTCATTTAATATGCATTAGTGATACGTCTTAAACTGTAAATTTCTTTTTAAAGTAGATTTACGCTAGACTTCGAACAATTCTCTTAGCATGTCTTGGTATAATGGAGCCTTCCCGAATCAACAATAAGCAAAGGTAAAAAGGCGTTGCCACTTTTATACGAGGTGGTTATCACTCATTGCAATGTACCATTCCGTTTATGTCGGTACCTGCGCATTAGTAAATGCTTTATATTTTCAATAAGCTTGCAAACGAGGTCCATTAAGGCGATCATTTGAAAATAAAAAGGATTGGAATAGCTGAATATCTCTATAGATCGGCATAGGCTGTGTTCGGGGACTCAAACTGATCTTTCCTATCTGCAATGCAAACAATGTCTAAAGTGTGATTGGGGCCACTTTTCATTTAACATCGTTTTAGACATTTAAAATTAAAAATACATTTCAATCGTAGTTTGGAGTAAAAAGGTAGTGATTTAGAGTTTGCTAGAAAATCACGTCCCACTAAAAGTACCGAAAAGGCAATGCTTGGCATTTACCTGGGCCTCGCTATAATGGTAAAAATGTCCTATTTCACAAGAACAACACATTGAATCCCCTCGACCGCTGAATTCACCACAATTGTTCAATAAAAATAATAAACGAGAATAAATCAATTTCAGTCTGGATATGATTGAAATTACGATGCAATACCGGAAGTAATCCATACAAGGGGTTGAGACGATTTGATTGTTTTATTTGTCGAAAACAAAATCCAGCCAATTATTGCAAGCTGGCATGATTTGGAATGCAGCCTGCAGTTATTGATTTAAACGTAAAGTAAGTTTTAACAGCGCATGCAAGATTGAAAATACATTATACACTCAAGTATGAGCAAAATCATTTGCCCGACGTTCAGAAATGATACTTTAGCACGAAATAGTAAAATGGGATATAGAGTTAATATAACCGAAATAAGCGTACAATATTTCTAATTGTTGCTAAATCTTCACGCATTTTTGCTGCATTCTTAAAAAGTTGCTCAAAGCGAGGCCACGCGAACTCACCCAGAAGTAAAGAAGACTCAACTCTGAATAAGCCTACTGACGAACCATGGAAATCGAGTTGACAAAAACTTGAATCAGTTTAAGTAAATACGCACGGGTAATTTATACTTCCATGTGCTTAATTATAGAGCTATGAATATTTTCTTACAGAAAATTCATAACGTGAAATATAAAAAAATATAAACAAATTTCAAAGTCGCTGATGCGTGGAAATTTAGCCATATTTTGACAAGCAATAAAACGTTTAAATTTATACAAATTAAAGATTTTTAGCATATATAACTAAGTAGAAAAATCGACTCACTGTCTTCACAATTTTCTCCACTGAATCCGGGACAGCAACTCCATTCTTCTGTCATTTGTTTCTTCATCACCGTCTTGTAAGTTAAACGTGACGATACGACGTAGCTAAACAGAAAAAAAAATGATTGTGTGTTCATATTAATACTTTGGGTGCTCCCGAAGTATATGCACCAAGATGGCGCACAACCTGACCATAGTATTGTACCAGGTTAGGGTATCAGGTTGATCGTCATCTTGGTACGGATACTTCCGGCGCGCCAATATTTTGACCTTGATTTTGATTTTGAATATAATAAAATATCCCGCGACCCCTGTTACGTCGGCATTGTTATGCAAGCCCATTAGTACTTTGTATGAAATTGATGTACTCCTTGCGACCCCTAAAATTCGATTCGCGTCCCCCTGCGGGGTCGTGACGCCCAGCTTGCGAAGCCCTGACCTAAATGAAATAACTCAGACTCGCCAGTACGATTTAATTATTTGACCCGACTTGGTGACATGACTCGTGGTTTAAGGACTGCTGCCCGATACTGGCATCATTATACCATATCTAAAAAAGAAACCAATGAAGCGTGACTAGTCAGAATGATGCGCTTTTTTATTAACCACGTTCAATTATTTGAAACTGACTCGACCTATATCAGGTCAAGACTTTTTTATTGAATGTATTGTATTAGGTTAACTTATCAACTTTCCTTTCTATGAGAATGAAAATTAAATTGGATTCCCCCTATATAGTAATATTTCTTTTTTCTTGATTAAATTTTCATTTTTCTAGAAAATGCATTTTGTTTGTAAAATTTTGAAATTTATGTTTCAAATCGTGAATTTGGTTACAATCAGATTTCATTTATTAATTAGAATGAAAGGTTTCATGTCAGCAAAATTTTTAGTGACGTCAATGCACCCCAATTTCACCATGAGAACAAATCTTTTAATTATCGGATTACAATCAGCAATTTTTTGTTTCCTGCTGTACAAATTTAAAAATGTGATTGACAATCAGGGGCCATGTAATAATTATACAAGGACCATAGTACGAAATCACAAGAAAAGATTTGCTTCAACGCGAAATTCATTCACAATTTTTACTCACGGATTACAATTGGCCCATACGTTTTTGGAGTTTTATTGATTCATAAATTCGTCAATTTTCAAGGCCTTTATTGGCAAAATAATTCGAAATAATACAAAGTATAATAACAACACAATAACTTCTTCAAGCCTCAAATTAATGAGTGATATATTACTTACGCAGGCGCCGAATGAGGAAATTGTCAGGTTGAAAAAATGAGGTTTTTTATTTACTATTACTGTATTTATGAGTGTTCATAAATACTAAAGAAATATAGAACAGAAGTAGCTGAAGTCTGGGGCGATCTGCTCAATCGGATTTAATGTTTTACTTTAAATTATCGACGCTCCAGTATGTGTACCAATATGGAGGTAACTAATTCTGTTCGCCTACTTTACATCAAGTTGTGTAAAGGGATTGAAGCCTACGGACAGGGGGATATTCACTCGGCTAACACAGTCAGTCCCCGAACTCGTAATAAAACTAAACTATGGGAAATCGGAGTAAAATTAGGGCCTAACTCTAACCTGGTACATATACTACGGGAGTACCTTTATAATTACTATAGAAACATAGAAAAGAAGTAGCTGAAGTCTGAGGCGATCTGCTCAATTGAGTTCAATGTTTTACGGTAAATTCTGGAACTTAACATATTGACTTCATCCCAGCTAAAGATAATTTAGTTTAAAGATGCAATCAGAAGTCTTTACCCCAATAGTCGAACTTAGTGACGGTGGAAGCCCTTACTTGGATCTTACTGAACTCGAGTTTTTTTTACAATACTATTTACATTCTTTCCAATTGTTTCATTTATGAAAAAAAAACGGATTTTGCGTAAGAACTGTCAGTGGTAAAAAAGTACCCGTCCTTGTTATGCACCACGTAAGATTTCACTTATAAACTCTTGCCTGAGTGAGTTTTATGCTCAAGATAGAATACATAACTCATAGTTTTACAAAAGTCGAGCGCAAAATTTTTGTAACATGGCTAGCAAACAGCGATAATCAGTGTTTTTAAATCAAGATCTTGTTAAAATATTTGTCTAAGACGGTTGAGAATATATATAAGAAAGTTTAAATATCGCAATGATGTATGTTGCTACATCATAAATTTATCGACTGTATTCAATAATTTGATTCAAATCTTGAAGTGTCTATACAAGAAACATCTAGATTTAAATACTTCCGGGTTTCATAAAAAGTTCTTGTCAGCAAAGATATTTCGATAATTTTGTACGATTAAAATATATATAAAGAAATAAAACAGCGGGGATTCTGTCTCTGACCCCGGAACGCGGAAGTTCAATTATATTCAATGCAAACGTAATACCAGGCATGGGCCAGAGTTAACTAGATTCTGATAAAACTTATATCAATGGTTTATATTAGTTTCGGTCGTGGAAGCTGATGAGGGGATGTTGACTTTGCAGTTCTAAAATGGGTGATTGTCTCGCGTGAATTTGACAGTTTTTTGAATTTTTATCAAATAGTCATAGTATTATATCTGAACTTTCATATGTATTGCGATTGAAAGAAAAGTCAATAACATGGCTTAATTACATAGCAAAGTTCTTCTTAACTAGTGAATTGTTCTAGATGCAAAAGTTTTCGTGACAGAAGAAGCCAAAACTGATCACTGGTTACGTAAACAAACCTAAGACAGCAAGGAGTTGAAACTTTGCACAAGAGCCATTGGCGAGCGGCTATCCCGTCCATTCCACAAGAAGGAATAATTTTTTTCTTCTGTTTTTAATTTATTGTGATCGTTTGAATTGCAAATAAATGGCAATCTGATTGGGTCACATTGAAAAAAATAAAAATAAATTGAGGTCTAGTCGTATTGTTTAGGTCAAATTTAACTCTCCCTTCGAATTTAATATACAGGGTGGTCGATAGAAAAGCAGAACATTTGAAGGTCAGGTGACACCACGAATAAAATGTGTATATAGGTATAGGTTGAATTGGAACGATATCCAACAAATTAGCTTTCGAAACACTACACGAGCTCGGACGCCTAGGATAAACCATTGCCCTGGAGTGCTCGGACGATATTTTGAGCATCTATGAGTGAAATATATATAACTTATGCCTTTGAAAAACTTTGTAAAACTTATTCTTTGTAAAAATAAATACCTGTTTAACAATTTTTCTGGTTTCCTAGCAACTACCCTTTATATTATAGAATATACAAGCGCTAATATATTCAAAATGTAATTAATCTACTTACTTGACTCTCGGTGTACAGTACAATGAAGTCCAATGGCATTTAGATACAACTTGTTTTAAATATGTTTCAGTTCCGTTAGCAATTCTTTGCGGAATCATCTTTGTTTTTGTGAATGCGCAATATCTCCCAGTATACATTGTTCGCTTCAGAGTGCCGCCTGGATATTGGCTCCTTGAATCATACCTGTGCAGAAAATTAATGTTAGCAAGATATTGAAATTGAATAGAAAAAATATGAATCGTTCATGATCTTCTAACCAACATTTTATTTTTTTGTTTGAAATTAGCTAGAGATCGAAATAAAAAACAAAAATTAATCTTAATTGAGACCCAATACAAATTGATATTTGTCTCCCATTTTTTGCCTGAATATTAGCTAGAGATTGAAATAAAAGCAAACATTGATCCTAATTGAAAACTGACACAACACGAACTAAAAATTTGCCTTCCATTTTTTGTCCAAATTGAATTATTTTTAAGATTAAATCCATTTTTTTTTCACGGGACATATTTATAAATTGGATATTGTAAATATGACCGTATTGCGAAAGAAATATTTAAAATAAAATATACTGTCTTTCGCAGCATATATTAAATTTGATGAGGTGAGAACATAACGAAACAAACAAAATTTGTGATTTGCAATTTTTCAGTCGAAAAATTGAAAACAAATGTGTAAACGTTTGTGAATATGTGTTTGCAATATGTTAGCGTGGATAAGACAAGTCAAACCATTTTTTTCCAGATAATAGGAACAACTTAGGAAAAAGTAAGCAGCATTACTGGGGAAGAGAATCCGCGGGGAAGCATACATGAAAGATTGATTTATTTAAACTGGTGAACACTTTATAACGATTTTCATATTTCTATGAAGTGATCCTTTTGGAAGTTTTAATTTAAAAATTGTTTTGAAATCTATATTTTTGAATTTTTTGCATATTTCCAGTATTGCATTTAATACGATTACGTAGTGTGACAAGCATATTCAAGCTCAAGCTCATATCCCTCTCACTAGCAACGATTTTATAATTGTACTCCATAGAAAACTAATAACACAAAAATAAAATCTTCAATTTTATAAAACACTGGGATATTCGGTAAGTGCGTGAGTAGTTGCAGAGCAAATAATATGGAAATTAAAATACAATATGGCATATAACGGAAAAAGCAAATAATACAAAAAGAAAAATCGCACATAAAAAATGATGAATTATTGTAAAGTTATCTGTAAATAAAGTTAACAAAAAACGTATTTTTTAACTAAAAAAACACAAAACATGCAAATTGCACACAAATGTAGAAATAAATTATATTTCAATCAAAAAATTAGGCACACAAAACAGAACGTTGCATGCAAAAATTACTCGATCATGCAAAACACACTACAGCGCATGCGCTGGTACCTGTTGGACCCAGAATAACGGGCTGATGAACTCTTAAAAAGAGAATAGCCCCCTCTCGAAGTTGGGTATCTAAAGTAAAGATAGCGTCCTATTAGTGCTGCATTGCGCGAGAAAAATTAAAGGCATTACTCAGATTTTAAAAGCAATGGACGCAAAGCATTGTCAGCAGTTAAAATAATATTAATTTGGTAAATAGAAAGAAATTAAAAGATTTAGCACTCATTGAAGAATATCAAATTTTTCTTTCAAGAAAATGCGAATTCATAAATTCTAATTTTGCATTATCGCCTTTCAGAAACAGAGTAACAGCAATCTAAGTTATTAGGAAGTATAGTTTGTTTTAAGCAAAATTCGTATCGCAAGCCGCAGCATAGATCAACTTAAAATCAGAAATCAGTATTTGGCAGAATTTTTTATTCTAATAAAACGAAAATACAATTGCAGAATTCTATGGTCAGAATATTTCAACACGCATAAATAAGATGTCTTCCAAGTTATGAAGATCGGTGAACAAGATCGGTATGAACTCATGATGCAATGAAACATTGTTGCAACTATTTTTCATCCAAAATTTTCCCGCAAGAAATCTGGGCAAAGTTATGAATCAACAATAACTGATGTAAGACAAACAATGCAGCAACCCATAAGATTCAACTTTTTACTTGCAGAGCAATGTCACAATAATTGTAAAATCAGCTGCTACGCAGGTAAATGAAATGTTCCCATTTAAAATAAAATTTTTCCTTCTCTTCGAATATTATTTTTCGTAAACCCTATCTCTCTCATTACACGTTTTCTATTTTCAATACTGAAAACCGATAAGCTGCTGAACATTGGTTTGACAAGATTTATGGTTGAAACAAAATATCTTCAGACGCGGAGAATGAAAATGCAGTAAATTTAAAAATATTCATTTTTATCATTTTGGTATATAGGTAGCGAAAAGCATAATAAATTCATTACCAAGAAACATGCTACATGAGTTCAAGCACATCCATGCTTTTCGAAAGTAAGATTATTTATATATCCTCTTGTCGATCTAGATTGGTAACTGAATGATATAGATGTACTTTGTTCTGTGCCTATATATTACATCACAATGCTCTACTGCAGTGGTTCTCAAACGATGGGGTGCGCCCCTCAAGGAGGGCGTAGACAATTTTTTAATGGGGAGTGAAGCTCATAAAAAATAAAAATATTTGTTAGATTTTAAATCTCACCCGCCCTTTTTTGGATATTTACATTTCTTTATTTACAAACACGTATTTTCAACGTATTTTTCAAATAAAACATACCTTCGCCTTGTTATTTGTAGCTTATTGTTAGCTAGTTACTTTTGCGGTGAGGCGCGAGACTTGACAATTTCTAAAGAGGGGGCGCTGCTTGAAAAGTTTGAGAACCACTGCTCTATCGGAAAGGTACCATCATGTCTAGAGCCAAAGTGAAAGCAATCTGACATAAAGATACTGAGTTGCGCATTTTTTATGCAAACATTTATCGCATTCGATGTTTTGATAAAGCTTACATTTTCCAAATGTTAACCTCGATTCCAGACTTATCTAATGTCAACTTTGTTTACAAAAACAAACAATAAATTTTGATTTTGACAATCAATACCCATATTCTGATGCAATCATGCATGACGAAAACATAAATCATCGTACTAGCTAAGTAAACTATGGTTCACGCTCACTTAAACTTCTTTGACATTTTGAATAGCACATATCCCAGTGTAGAGTTCATGTGTCAGAGGGAAAAAGTTTAAATGCATTGACAATAAAGCACTGGTTCTCAATCAATGGACCATGGCCCACTTCTGGGCCACATAAACATTCTCAAGTGAGCCAAGAACTTATGTGGAACCTCGAACTGCTAGAGTTATTGATAAATGAATTGAACTTTGATGCTGTTTTGTTACTGAGTGGGAATTCTGATTTGAAATATTAAAGCTGAGGTATCAATCTGTACAATTTTTTTTTTGTTCTTCCTATAGTTTTTCCCTTGCATATGAAAGTTAATGGGTCGGAGAATCTTTGGTGCTCCTGAAGTATATGCACCAAGATGTCGTATAACCTGAACCCTAACCTGGTACACAACCTGAGTTCAGGTTGTGCGCCATTTTGGTGCACATACTTCGGGAAGTCCGAATCTTTTGTGCGGCAAAAGTGGGCCACGAAAGAAAAAAGGTTAATATTCACTGCACTAAAGCATAATTGGCAACAAAGATAGGGCGTGGTAAACCTACAGATGAATATGAATAACATCCTGTTGTTTGCTCTTCTGGGATAATAAGGAAAGTCAGGTTGGGTCGCTACTGACATAATTATATCTCTCCCAAGCATTTGAAAATGTGCTATTATGCCTGGTGCCCTACATTTTGGATAAACTCCTTACTAATGCGGTTTCATGGTTTATGCCACTAGCAATTTAGGATGTGCGTAGATTTCTAACCCGTGCGCCCCATTGAAATTCATTCATTTAACATCTGTAGTACTAGTTTTAAAGGATATTTGTTTATTTTGTCACTGGTAAAACAACATTCTCTTTATTGTTACCTATTTAGGACATAAAATTTTACCTTTTGTGGACATTTGGGTATGAATTCCGGGAGAAATGAGAAGAAATATTATGTTCGAGAGGATTGCTTGACTGTTCGTTGCCCAGGGTGGTCCGTGCAAGCACGGTTTGGATGCGGCTCTGTCATACACCCAAGCATACGGTATGTTTAACCAATTGAAACTATTCTCATATCCGATCTGGAATGGTAACTGGGCGAAAGGGAAAAGGCCTTCTTATCGTCTTTCTCTCTATTTAATGATAAATATAAAAAATCTAATCCTGTAAATTTCTATTGTTCTGAATGTGGTATGTCACAATATAAATCTGGGGAGTTTTGCCTATAATGAAAGCTGTTTCATTCATGTCGGGATTTAAGAAGTTGGGGGATTACATTAGGAAATGTGCTGTCTCATCAATGTCATTAAAATAATATTTATCACAAATTAAGCCACGCCTCATTGAGTCTGAGTCACCTGACTTAGCGGATGAGTGAATATGCAACTTCCTCCGAGCACGTGTTGGTAACTTTGTTTGTTCAAGATTTAATATGTACTAACAGGGCTTAGTTTTAATCTCATTTCACGAGGTATGTAAAATATATATATATACTTTATCGAGTGCGGGCAATGAGGCTATGCGTGATTCACTGAACCAGTAACGTTAACAAAACTTACAAACGTGTTGGTAACTTTGTTTGTTCAAGATTTAATATGTACTAACAGGGCTTAGTTTTAATCTCATTTCACGAGGTATGTAAAATATATATATATACTTTATCGAGTGCGGGCAATGAGGCTATGCGTGATTCACTGAACCAGTAACGTTAACAAAACTTACAAACCACCATTGCTTATGTAGTTATCAATGGGTTTTGGTACCGGTACCGGTAGGCGGCATCTTGTTGACAGATGCAGGAAAGGGACTTAGGACCTCACAGGTGCTAGGGTTCTGACAGTGATATTTCATGGGCTACTGTAGCTAAGCGCAGACATGAGGTTTTATGGGGAATAAGATCTCCAAGTACCCAGAAATGAACTAAGCCAGTTCATGTAACCTGAAACCGTAAAAATACTTTCGAGTGGTAATTTTTATTAGCATTTTATAGGTTATAAGAGCAAATGCATCACACAAATAACTGGCTAACTAATCCCATACCCGACATGGACTGGAAACAGGACGAGAGACCGTGGTTAGCCATATGATTAAAATGTCTTATCGGCTTCCCCGATCCTCGGGATGAATTTTTGAATCCCGTCCTAGAATGCGACTTATATTGGTACAAATTTATTATTCTCTGACCTAACAAAATTCGCTTCTTTATCTCAGATTAATCATATTACATGAAAGTTAGGATGAAAATTATTTTTGCATAGACTGACTAATCATGAAAATTCAAAGATTACCCATAAAAAGCTTAAACTCATAAATCAAGGTCAAATTTACTCCGAAGCCGATTTTTATTGTGGATATCGGACCTAAGAAATCGTTCAAATTTTTTTTCGTCATTACCACTCATATGACTTGATCTGTTAATCTTGGATCTGGTGATGCAATTTTTCATTGACTGGGATTAAACGTCTTGTAAATGCATAAATAAATTTAAAAACTACAGTTACAGACCAGCCTATATTTAATTTGAAATGACATTTTGCCCAGCAGTTTATGGAAGTTTGTCAAGTGTCACACTACTGCCTAGCCCTGGAAATCTGATGAATCTGCGATTATTCCACGGTCCGGTTTCAAAATATGCGAGAGTTTATTACCAGCACGAAAGAATTAATCCCAACTATAAACAAACTCTCCCTTTGCGGAAAAACTACCAATTTTATTATACTTTCCCACCGTTACGTTTCGTTGAAAAATGCTCCTTTTTTGAGCACATACTCGATTATAGATTGCCCAGTACTGGTAGGTTGTTGTTCTTGTTGCGTGCCATGCAGTCATTTTTACGGCTCGTTGCAACCTTGCTTCGTTGTAATACAAAGATTCATTGTTTTATTGTTTGAGGGCTTGGGTGTGTGAAAAGTGACTCCTACATAATATGAAAGGCCCTTTCATTTCTACTGAATACTAATTTAGGTGATTGTTGTGTCAAGCCGCAATAATAAACAACATCGGATTTTTAATCTTCTGATTTTATCATGGGGAAATTCTTTCACAATCAATTTTATAAAAACCGTGTTAATGCTATCGTTAACTTACACTGCATTGCAGGAGTGAAATAGAAGTAAAAAAACTATTAGAAAGATCGCATGCTGTCCACTAGTAACTTGAGTGGCCAAAGTCATTTTCCCTCTCCACACTTTGTTGTCAGAAAGTTTCGTAACGTTATATTTTGGATTATCAATTAGTTTTAATCCAACGCACTCCAATTTAAATGAATATTCTAGCTCATATGGCGGCCATATGATTTTGTAATGCATAAAGTAAACATTAGCGATCACAAAATTTAGTAGTATTTTTTCTTCATGTATATATGCGCGCCGTGAGTTGTTTTTTTTTCGTGATAATTTGGCGCCGCGCGAGCAATAGGTTTGGGAACCGCTGCTCTAGTCTAACTCATATGGCCGCCATTGGTTCAACATCATATTGTTTGTAAAATCGGATTCATTCTCGACAAAATATTTGGACTTCTAAGTATTGTATGTATTCCTGTGGTCACTGGCAGCTCTTCTATCAATACGTTAGTCGCTTCGAGCGAACTTGTATAAAACGGTGCAGAAATTGCAGCCATTTTAACTCATTGGACTTAGGCTGAGCAATTATAGAGCTAGGTCTGAGGTGTAAGGTCTGCTAAGTTGCTAACAAGCGAGAAAGATTCTATATGCGTTATACACATAGCACGCGTCATGTTCAAATACCTCCCACTATGCTCAGGTAATTTGTGATAAACAGTCTGTCATTTTATTTGATTCATCATGCACCAATCTTGATGATCTCTAAGTTAAATTCAAAATTAAAGGAAGAAATGTATCATTTCTTCTGGCACGATATGTGGTTGTAATTTGCATTGGATTTATATTAAATACACATTATCTGCTCGGTCAATTACCCACAGTCGATTCATTTAATAACAAAGTTTTAATATGTCGGAAACTACAAAAGTTGAGGCTTTTTCTCGGCGTGCCTATACTAATGATTCTTTATCTCATCTTAGATAGTGGTTACCCTTAGACAAACTGTCATTTTCGCGCGGTTAAAAGCATCATTAGTGACATGTCATCCTTATTTATAGATCTATATGAGACAAGATAATTTACAAACTTGGTTTCCGATTTTGAATAAAGTACAAACATAAGGTCGCGAGTTCGAATCTGAGCAATGTCAAAAGGTGACCTGTTTTGATATTGAGGTATAGTGTATGTTTCTTTTTAAATCTAATTCTCCCTCGTGTCGAATATAAACGTCTTTATTAATCCGTCATACGCTTACGTGGCTTTGACAGATGTCATAAATTAAATACCAATATGAGTGAGTAATGTTGGGAAACTTAGATCGCAGGCACAGCCATGGACAAATGTAACTAAGAATCCAGGTTGAGAAATTTGGATATTTTTGCAGGTGTTGTATATTAAATTATAGCGAATTATAAAAACGTTCTTGCTTTTATTGTCCGCGGCATCGGCATAAAAACCCCGAATTCGAGTTATTTTATCACATTTTGGGTTTGACCACAATTTTCAATTTAAAAAACGACATTTTTATTATTATTCATAATATTATTCTTTGACAAAAAATAACATGAATTATGTGCAATTGAAGTCAAAAGTATTGGCAAATCAAAACTTTTATCAAGAATCGACGATTTATTCAACAATTTGCACGGAAAATGTTAATAATGGTATTTAATAATTTAATAAAACTATAGCCTGCGGCAAAGTTAGCAAGTTGAAGTGTCATAATTGAATATGTCGATGCCAGAATTTTTAAGTTCAATTCTCGAATTTAATCCGAATATCTGCAAAGATATGACTATGGAACATAAAGGACAATCTGTCACATGATTTTCGAATTCGGGTAGCATTGACTTATTTCACAATTTAAAGGTAGAATGGCGATTTTCATTCGTAAAGGTGTAAAAATTTGAATAATATATTTTTTGTGGACAGAAAAGGCGTACCCGAAGAGGAGCTACTAAGTGGGCCATAAAAATGAATTCTCATTTGTGGAAACGATATAGCGTACAATATATATATATACCTGTACATGACAATGTCATTGAGCCTAATCACACAGTAAATATATGATGATTCTGCAAAGCCGCATGTTAAATTCTAAGACAAATATTTCCCGTCAATGTTTTATATTGCCTTGCACACTTACCCGCGAAAAGATAGTGAATTGCAGCTATCGAGTTCGTTGCAATGGTTGCCGAATTGAACAGATGGAGATTCGGCAATGCGTGTTATTTTAGATTTGCAATCGACTTTATTCTTGTAAAATATCTAGGGTTTACAGTACACGAATCCACTGACTTAGTGCACACCTCTTAGTACATATATATATATATATTCTATTTTTTGTTATTTCGTGAGATGTTGTACAGTTCCACCCCGAACAAGAACTTTAGAAGTAGTCAAATATTTATCGGTCAGATTTGCCTACTCAATCTGTTAAACCCAGTCAAGGGATTTCAACCCGTCTTTAACGTTCAGCTACTTGACTTGATTTTGAAAATGTGAGTTGGTAAATTACGGCCCGGGGGGGTGAATCCGGCCCACCGAATTGTTTCATCCGGCCTACTTGTGTCTGCTAAAATTACGACTATAGTTTTCATGGATATAAATATCCGCTGAAAATATCTTCATAATAATCACGATTGTTACAGTGTGCTTCTTATTATTATATAAACATTAGCCTAGCTGTTGTGAATAAGCTGTGTTTTTTTTTCATATTGAGTTTTGGGCCGAACCAAGTTTATTATCTGTAACTGGCCCCCTCAGAAGAAAAGTGATTGCCCACTACTGCAGTCTACTTGCATTTGTAATACTGCTGTGCAAACACAATTTTGTTTGCATTTGTACATTTAAATATTAATTCTGCAACTCTGAGAAAGCTTGTTGTATATGGTTGCAACTATTCTTGGAAATTGTATACATGGTCTACTTTCATAAACCACCAATATAAACACGTGTTTCCACATCTTAAACGTAAACGGTGTTGCCAGATATTAAAATATTTACTAAAGCACAACTCGCACACACAGCACGAGTAATGGAAATTTGCATAATTTTATGTCAATTTTCAATAGTTACATTGAGACCAAGTCTGGCAACATTTCAGTAGTAGTTTTCCTTTCTATGCGTTCAAGCTAGACTGCATGGCTGGGGAATGCTTCATGCTCGATAGGAAAATAATACATGGTTTTTCCCTTAATCTTCTAAGATTTCTAATCCTATTTAAGGGGAAATTTTAAACTTTAAATTTGCGTTCAGTAGCGAAATATGATTTAAATTGAAGGAGAATGCTTAGCGGCATGTTTTATGGGAAAATTATTATTAAGAGGTCAGAGTGGGTGCAGAGCCTTTGAAAATCGGAATTTACAGTAAACTGGGTTAAGTATTTTATCTTTTGACATATCCGTGCATTGACTCGCGAGAAGTATAGTGAAAGTCTCAATTTCCTCAATGAATTATGCCATAGGCACGTATATATAATCTTTGAAACTAGCGCGTGGCTCGGAGGGGCAAAAAGCATTTATCCATGCTCAACTAAATAAAATGTTTCCATTATTTTTTTGAGATTGATGAAGTACCAACTTACTCAAAACTAGCCACGGCCAGAGAAATATCTTCCATATATACAGCGTTGTAGTTTCTATTAAATCTTCCCTACAAGGGCTTTGGGTTTCACGAGCGTTATGGGTAAAAGTTAGAAGCAAACTGCCTGCCCCAGTGGACCTATCTTTGATTTTTGAGCTATGTGGGTGTAGAATATGGAACAAAGCCCCAAACTCTCTTCAGCCATCTAAAAATTTGATTTTTTCATATGAGCGAATATGGTGAGAGGTTGACCTCGATGACGGTCGTATTGCTCCTCCCTGTCCAAACAAAAGTGATTTTTTTGTTTTTACTTTTTTACTGCGTTGATGACCGTATTTTTTGGTTGACAAAATAATATATATTTCTCTTTTAGAAGGGCCGACAAGTTAAGTCACAATTTGTGGTCAATTTTAGAATCTGTTGGTACAGATGCTTCACAACTAAATTTAGGTGACATTTCTGTAATTGTAAGTCAGAATATACAAGAGGAAGGAAATGTTACGTTCTCCCGTCGATTTTATTTCCAAACAAGTTGTAACTATTTTATTTCAGAGGAAGTTCAAACACCTGCCTTATTACGGGTGCACTTTGGCCATATCTGGCCCCATTCATAGATCGTTATTGACATCTGTTGGCCATATGAGATATGATTAGGTTTTATCATCCAATTTCCTCACCGGTATTTCTTTTGTCATTAAGGCTATTGTTACTTATTAGTTCAGGAAGTGGTTTTGTTCCCATAGTAAAGTTCATTCATAAAATTCAAGTCCTTCAATTTACCTTTATCGAGGCAATTATGTTTATCTCAAAGGTGGCCACGGAACAAAAATGTCTTTAACTTAGACTCAGTGTAAGCGGATTTACAATTTCACGAGTAAAAATAATTATTTGCTTTCATTCTGTGTTCTCTACATTATAGTAGGTAATTGCTCAACAAAATACTAAGAGTTTTATGAGTTCGGTGGTAAATTTTATTTTCTACTGCTCGGAATGTTTCAAAGCAATATTAGTTCCGTTCTTGCTTAAGTGACCGCCAAATGCATAAGCGAACAACATAATGTAAACACAATACAAATGCGTACGTGCACGTATGTTTGTTTGCTTTGCAATATTTACATCATGGGGCTGTATTTATTCACGATATCAGAGAAGCATATATATTTTTCGCAAAATGCGTCATATATTCGATATAGACTTGCAAAAAATGGTAGTAATTTGACGTTTGCTCCCATGGTTTGGTTTCGACGTTTGCTCTCTAATTAGCAATAACTACTGCAAGCACCAAGGCTGGTCTGGTATCGCACACCATAAGAGAAGGATGATTTATTTTGATTCATTATTGCATTTTTGTAACTGTTAAATCTATCATCTGGGTGTCTTACCAGGTTAGATACGGTTCAGCAACAAAATAATAAACTTCTGAAGATTTCGAAACGCAACTTTAACACTCTAACTGCATTAATAGACCACCAAGGTGTAAACCATTCCAACTTTCCCAAAAGCAAATATACCTTGACACTTTAATTGCTAAGTTATTGACTTTAAAGATTAAATTACTTTGCTGCGATTTGTTTTTTCATGGCCATAGGTAACTTGCATAAGACTAATACCTAAGCAATAGTTCTTTCAAATAAATTAACTCTTGGTTCAAACAAAAAGCACTTACCAGAAGGTAATTTGTCAAGAAAGTAACACAATCAAATGTGTTTCACAAATTTACACAATAACGAGGTAATTTGATAAAACTTAAACATATAAATGGGTTTCGATTTCATTGGATTATCAATGGTTTATTTGTTTCAAATAACAAAAGTTATTCTTGTATCGGATTTCAGAAAGTGGGCAGACAGGGTGGAGACAAATAAGTTTACAATACACTGAAACACAGCTATACATTCTACTAAGTTATTTCTGAGGACTCGTTGTTTAAAATACACTGTTTCTAAAAGAATAACTTCACTTTGTCGTAGACTCGACAACTAGAATATTTACTAGAATGTTTTTACATACAGGAGACAACTTAGAATAAAACTCATGTTCAAAATTATTTAAAAAGGGATATCTTTGTTTAAAATGTGTTTGGTTGGATGATTTATTTATTTTATTCAACTGACGCGATATAATGCATTAGCTTTGTGAAAATTGATGTGAAAAACAATATTTATACTTATAAATTCTATGACACAGCCATAAGTAATATTAATTCAACCAAAAAATACCTGTTTGCCAAGACGGAGTGTTATTAACGTCACTTCTTGCATGACGTAATTAAACAAAACATCAACAGTTCAGGTGGCCAAACGATGACAACCAATCAACGACAATGGCTTGTCAAAACTTATCATAATCGACTTTGTACAAACCACAGTAAAAGGGAGCTTTAAACTGTTCCGTCATTGAGTAAAAAACTGGTCACGTGATATCTAACTGGGTGGTACATTTGAACGTTGCATCGTTTAACAATTGTTTAAGATTAGATCAGTATATTTGTAGTCTGTCATTATGCGGCAATTACAGGCCGCCAATATGAACCTTCAACTCGGAGATTGTATTTAACAATATTTTATTGGTCTACGATCATTTAAAATAAAAATAAATAAAATTAAGTAATATGATTTATGACTGTAAACTAGAAAATATTAGATATGAGAAAGTACTTTGAATCAACCCTAGAAAAATAAATACAACAAAGTTTTCACCTCATAAAAATATCGCATGGATACCTTGTTAATGAGAAAAAAGAGGGTCGAAATGTTAAAAGAAAACTATCAGAAATTTTGTCCTTTTTTCGTTGCTTTTCATTTTTTTTGCTATTCATATTATAATTTGCTAAAATCAGCTTGGTATAACTTTATTTGATATCAGGGTATATTTCTCCCCAGTGAAATGGGTTACAAATTTCAAATGTTTGAAATTTTGTTTCGACTGCAGTCTATAATCTGTGTATTGTAAACTTGGATGAAAGGAGATCTAGTGAGATTCATCAATTAAATCTGACACTTGGCGGCGTATTTTGTCTCACTGCCATGGCAACTCATTGGATTTAAGATTTTATTCCAAACTTGATGTATAATGTCGAATAATATTTTTGCTACATTTTTAAAATTTTACTGTTGTGCAAAAAATTACCGCACTTTTACAAACCATTACGTCATGATAAAAAAGTGAAATTGTTTGTTTTCAAAACAGAAAATCGCCTAGACGGCTTAGGCTTGTCAAAATTTCTTTATAGTTTATCTCCAAATCATGCGAGAGCGTTCAAAATTGAAGTTTCTATACTTTTGGCCCAGGGTGGTTCGATCAGGAAAATGGAAAAGGATTAGTGAATACGCTAACGACCTACAGACGTTTATGATGATAACATGCGTCGGAACCGGAAGATACGTCTCTCATTGCAGCGTGCGGTTTATAAAATATTGCGTAAATCTTAGAATCTTGTTTTTCTGCGGAGGCGGATAATTACGAAAGCTTGAAAACATGCTACATCACTTCATACGGTCGTTTTGATAAGCGTGGATTTGCGCTGATAAAACTGTAAAAATTATATTGAAAATAAAATTCTCCCACTTGGATCACATTGGCTTTTCATTCATAAATGAGTGTTGCTGGTAAATAATAATTTGAAAAAAATTAGCAAAGTTCATAAAGCTTTGTAAGCATCTTTTTATTAGCGACACTCAAATGCCAATTTTTCCGAAACCCTGTAGAATTACACACCAGTTGTCAATTGGCGCGAATTTTCTCATGAACTACTCAATTCTCAATATATCTTAACTAGGTTTGTTGTGTTTCAGTCGGTAATTGTTTTAGTATTTTTACGTTATTTAATATATCTGTAAGGGCCAAAACAATATATATGGTATCGATAAATTCCCTTTGCAATTAAAAAAAAAATGTTGAGACCGTATGAACACCCTATATATCTACAAGAACCGAAATAGCGTAGCATAGTAAATTCATTACACTATCCATCAAAAGTTGTGCATGGCCACTGAACTCAATATAATCAACATAACGTTGATTTTTATAAAAACAAAACTGCTGAAACGCAGATTATGTGCGATTAGCATTCGCTTCTATAAGATCCGGATGTAAAGTAGAATTTAATTTGTGTGAGTAAATTTTTTGTTTATTTTTGTTTTCATCATAACACTATAGACATAATACTCTAAAATTCAAGATGTACACGATTTTCACGGGATTATCTGGCAATTTTTGCAAAACAATTTTCTCGCTATTTTCGGAAAATTCGAAATCTGTTTACGCTATTCACTTCACTATGAGCCATGGATAAAAGCATTTTTATGGATACGCCATCCATGTACAGATTCTGGATATGAACTCGTAAATATTCTTTGAAAAGTTGAAATTTTCAGGCAACATAAATCATTTCAGATAAAATCTACACCTTAAGTGAGCTGTCAAATAGTAGCATCGATTGTTAACATCAAGACAATATCGAGCCATGAATCTTTATTCGCATGTACACGGTTTCTCTATTTCTAACAATAGTGTCTTTGCTAAGTGTTGAAAGTATTTATTGAAATTGTTTTCTTGATTTAAAGCCCAACATAAATTCCCATTTTGTTCAATTATTTGCAGTCGCTATTGAAGTGCGTGTAATGTTTTATACCAACCACCGGATTGCATTTCATTCAATCATCGCCAAAAGCTCATCTCAAATACCCGTTATTCTGATTTTTATCTGGCAATTAGCAGCAGCGACGTTATTTTTCTCTTATATAATTCTCAAATCGAAACCGGATATTTTTATAGCGCTAGGAGCGACTCACTACACCACAATTGAGGGACAAAAGTTTATGTGGTAGAAGCGTTACTTCACATGCAATGGAACACCATATCTGTCAACGGGTTCAACGGTGCACGCAGGACAAGTCACATTAAGGCTACCCTCTAATAAAAATGGCGCAGAAGGTGAACGCAATTTCAAAATTTGTTATAAGTCATTACTGAGTTCAAAGGTATGCAATAATACGCAATCATCATGTTAATTCCCACCGGTGAACAAACTTAATATGCGGGTGGCGCAACCATGTGAAGACTTCTATTCCTTCGGTGACGTCATAGAAGGTATGTACGTCGGAAATTTTTATCTTCCTCAGTCGAATAACGTTTGGCCGACTGTTTAGCAATGCTAGGTTTGACTCAAATAACGAGTTTCATGTGTTTACCATACCTAAATTTATAGGAAATTTGTTCCGACCGAGTCGTTTTACCCAAGGGAAGGCTTTAGTGTAAAAACATCCCGTCGGTCAAGAATAGCGCAAGAAGCGTTGAGTGATGATCTCCTAACACACGGTTATTCTTTGATTTTCTATCTGTTACCAATGTTGTTTTGTCAAATTATGAAATTAGATCTCTAGCAGCTGATTCCCAAGATGCAAATTAATCACCTCACCGTGAGGAAACTTCATAAACAGACCTGACCCGGAGAAACGAAAGTGTATTTCTTTCTACCTGGAAAATTCAAATCATGTTCACATGAGTTTAACAGTTTGTTTTCGCGAGGAGAAGAGAAAAATTGCATTTGAATGCCCAGAAAGTGGCTTATATGATCGGCCAAATAAATAACACATTTTATATATCATGAGTTACAAATAGTTTTATCACTAATAGCAAAATATCTACCGGCTTTTTCGTAAACACCCTTCTAACATGAAAAGCTGGAGAGCATACTGAGTTTGCAAGCGTAAAGGTTTTGTGTTCAGTAACTCCGCTGTTAAGTAATTATCGCCCCATACCGCGACATTCGCTTGTTCCAGGGTGTGATTGGGTGGCTCAGTATTCCAAAGCAGTTGCCACCTTAGGGCAATACAAAATTTTATCTTTTCATTTTTATTGTGTATACATACGTAATGATTCAAAGAATTGTACGTTATGTCGTAATCCAAATATACATATGTTGTAGAAGTCTAAATATAAAATCTTACCAAAACTTTTATTGCGACCTCAAACATAAGATTTTTCCACAAACATGACAATGTTTATATACAACAGGATATATCAAATAGTCATTTATTCGTTTTTCAGATTTGAGCGAAGTATGGTCCCGCATAAATTGATGTACATTGTGGTGGTCTCGTAAAAACGTCTTATAGACGTATTTCACAGTTTATACGCTGTTCTTATGTTTACATTGTATTTTATCGCCGCAATCACAGTTTGTGACGGGTTTCACCGCGCTATACGTGGGCTGTGAAAAAGCCCACCTCTGAGTCACGAATGTTCCACAGGCCATATTTTTTGAATGGTACTAAAACCAAATAAAAACATCTTTGAGTTTGGTTAATCTTTAACTGTAGCTTCGCGTTAAATGAAACATGGTCTATTTTGGACCAAACATGGCATATTTCACTGTTATCGAAATTTTGTCACCACATTGCGGCGTTTCTTTGATTTATGTGAATTGGGCAAAGGTAAACTCTAATAAAGCAAATATGCTTTAAATCCGGAAACCCCTTTTGTAATACTATTTCAGTAAAACGCTGTATGTTTTGATTTGGCCACTTTGCTTTTGGCAAGATCATCTAATAACTACACTCGCATTATACAAACATTTCTTTCACTACAACGAGTTTAAAGGTAATTTCTGGTCAATCACTGCGCCTCGATCGGACGGAGTTCATGGTTCACTTTAAGAACTTATGTCCTTTTGTATTTTGGTACCATACTAGAATCTGTTGTACGTACGAGACTATATCTGGTTCTTAATAAAAAGTAGAGACATTGCTGGTGTGTTATGTTTATACAGCCAATCTAACATTTTAAAGTGAGCTTCCAAACTCAAGGAATATTTGTAACAAGTCAGGCTTTATTTATTTGATAATTATTACTACAATGTTAGGTAATTGGATCAAGCAAACCTTCTTCAGTTAGTTCAACAAGTTGTTTATCATATAATCGCAGTAACTTTTGACATTTTAGTGATAGCTCATAGATTAATATATATATGTATATTTCAAAAAGACGGAAAAATGCGAAACTTTTCCTAACTCAGAAATCCGGATGAATTTTATGAAATTTATTTGTACGTTAAACGTTATTCAAATTACGCCATCTCATACCACATTGCCACAAAATTACAACAAGACAATCAACAGGATTATACCCATATAAGGGCATAAGTGAGTCCATGACCTTCAAATGTTCAACTTTCACCCCTTGGGGTCAAGGGTCAAACTTTCGCGTTTGACGTATACACAACTATAAGACTCGTATCAATAAACATACTCAACTTCCTGCCTACGCCGGTAACAAGTATTACGACATTCACGTCATTCAAAAATCCGTCAAATTTATATTATAGCTATAGAACTATACATTTGAACGTTTGCACCCCCGTTAAGATATATATAAATATAATTGAATGCGGTATTTCCATATCGATGTTTGTATGGGAAACCAGGCGGCGTTCACTGACTACAAAATGCAACACCTTTAACCTTGCAACCTCTGAGTAACCTATTTTCTCGTCCGAACTCTTTAGGCAAATTTCAATCTGAGGTTTCTGTTCGAAATCGTGAAACAAACTTCATTCATAAAACTGTTTAATGAGCTTTAAATGAAAGCATGTTTGTTACATTATCAACAAACCACTCAAAAATAAGAATGTGACTAGTTGCACTAAATTGTGGCTGATTTACTCAAGCCCGTCGCCTAGCCCTGGTTTGTAATGAATTGAGAAGGGTTTAAATCAGGTAGTTGAATGCAAAACACAAAAGAAAGTCAATCATTTGAAAATTGGTCACACAGTTTACCCGAAAAGCTTATGAAATATAGCTTTGTCTGTATGAGATTCATTTGGAAATCACTAGATGTAGTACATTATTAACAATTAAACTTCATACATTAGAAGATGGAATCAACGCGCCCTAACTAGACATCACACAAGTTTGATCCTAGCTTGTAGGTCAGATCATTAAGAATTTAGCATTATAGCACTAATGATATAATTAAAAGCGGTGATCAGATACGTACCGACTACAAGGCGTAGTTGTATCCAATAAATTATTGCTGATTCAATAGAAAATGATCTAAAACTTCATATCATAATATAAATACATTTATACTACAGTTTCCTATCGAAGTTCATGCCCGTACACAAGTCATTATGTCATGTTTAATCCGCCATTAATATTAGATTAAATCATAATCCAACGAGCATGACCCCACGCATTGACATGACCTATGACCTCTCGTACACGGAACAGGAAACCTTCACGAAGATAGATATCTTTTTCGTGATTTAATATCATTAGTAATGAGGAAAATATGCACTAAATACTTATAACCAAGTTTTGGAACAAGATTGATAGTAAATATCAAGTTTCGATACCGCAAGAAATTATTCGGAGTTCAATTTCTGGCGATGACTTTTTGTGGTTTCGAAAATATTCAAAAATTGTGAACCATTTGAAATATTTTATGAGATTTCTAATTTTCATATTTACTCCTGACAATATCTAAACATTTTCTATATTCAAGAATTTCATTGGGCATACTATGAATTAAATTTGACTAAGAAAATCTCAGTCTTCAATTCACAAACCGTCCAGATCCAGAGGCACCCAAAAGAGATGAAGATAGCGTGAAATCGCTACAGCAAAATTACGAAAAAAAAAGTTATTCAAGCGTGTAAACTTACGAGGCTGTTCTTCCGCTGCTGCTCCTGCTCCCGCTTGGAATCTTCTTTCTTGCGCTGTAGGCTGTCGCGGCTGATGTAGAAGAAATGAATACTGCAATAGTCAGAAGTACGGGGAATAATATATTCCTTTTTGTGTCCAAATGAGCCATTTAATGGCGTTTTCTTGTCCGTAAAGAAATATAATAAGTTTATAAACTGTCTGTAAATTGAAAATTCAAATTGAAGCATTATTTCTACATTTTTTCACAAATTTAAAAAACATCCCTTGGAATAATTTCATAAACTGCTAACGTTTCAATAAAACAATTATTGACTGATCTGCTGGCCCAAGTTGAGTTGAGTTTCACTTTGATCAGATACTTATATGACTTTGATTAGTGAAAGCGGGAAAGATATATCATATTGGTACTTGGTCAATATTTCTATAAAAATAGCATAATCTCTTTCCACGAAATATCAAGTATATTTATGAGCTTTCTTAGATCATAGTCTAACTTCTTCGTATAAAACAAGATATGGCTTAATCAAATAGCGAATAATGATTAGCGAATTTCTACTCGGTAAAAATGCGTTTGAAACGTTTATAGATCACCGGAAACAGACCTGCTAACCAGGGGTTCTCTGATACTTAGGACTGAGTTAACTTGGAATAAGGATGATAATATGGTCGCCATTTCAATGGCCTCCTCCGAGAGATCTATTGATTGATTGGGTTACCATATAGACAGAAGGATTGATTTATAGGGAAGCTTTACAAACGTGCTCTCAAGTCAAGTGCAATGTTTTATATAACATTTCAATCCGATGTTCTACGGCTCAAATTTCTAATACTAGAATGGAGTTTCAAGATGTAAAGTTCATGTGTTCAATTCACCCGCAACCCACAAAAGCACTTCCTTCCTAAAAATAGCTTTTTGTTTCATCGCTGATAAAATTCGTAAATGGCAAAATAATCAGTGGTAATTGTATTCAAATACAGTCAAAAATGTATCCTATTTTTGCAAACAAGAAAGGCTAAAAATGCTGCTGTTAACGACTTGTTTTGAAGAGGTCGGAAGACTGTTTTTAAAACCTAAATTACTGAAATATTTCACACTTCGATCACTCCTAGTAATTCCGGTACAAGAATCGGTAAACCGATATCAAACGACACCGGTGGTAAATTTTTGTCGAATACCTTCTATCAAACTTGAGGGGTTTTGCCAAAATGTAATGGGCGAAACAAAACAGACAATTGGGTGGTAAAATATCTTGGAATGTAAATGTTAGGGCTGTTACAGTGAACGCGTGAATATTAAAATATTTAAATACAACATTCTAAAATTAATTCTAGACCTAAGTTATTTAATAGTCTTGCTGCACACTGACACAAATATATTTCTTTAACGTTTCGTCTGATCAAGGTCAACCATACATAGTTCAACTAAAATAGGATAGAAATTGAATGTTGAGTTGATCTTAAAATGCAAAGATTTGTGCGAAGAGAAGGAAATGTATAGACTATAGAGCGTGCAAGCTAGAGACCAAGGTTTTTTTTTGCGGCTTCGAAACATACTCAGCCCTAAATGCAATTACTATAAAATTTACACAAATTTAAACGTCTTTTTTGACACTTCAAACAAAAAATATTAAGAGAGGAGTCCATTGACAAATTGAGGCGTCAAAAACGTGACGAGAAGTGTTTGCATTCCGAAAATTCTACGTGAAATTCGGCAAAACGGATTTTCCTTTACATATTCGACAGCGCATGACACGCATCTCTGTCAAACTATTGTAACGGACACAAAATTGAGGTTTTATGGTGCAATTTTCATGGTGCAACAAACACGAAAATTCTAGCGTGTGGGTGAAACACGTTTCCAACAAATCTACTGACAACTTCTTTTTAGAGGATTTACTCAAGCCTTCGTATAGATTTACTTAGCTCGTCATGCAAGCTACTTCCAGTGCATAACTAGGGCCATATTTTTCGCGTCGGCGTCATTTGCGAAATTGTTTCGATCAGTTTTAACACGATTGTAACAACAAAAATTCTTGTAATCATCTGTATTGAGTTTTATTACTATTTTAAATCACGGATATCCTAGAATCTTGACTGAATGCATTTATTTAAATCAATATAAATTTTCCATCAGTTTTAACAATATTGCAATAACGAAAATGCTTCTCCATTTTAACCCACAAATATCCTAGCATCTTAAATAGTTTGCGAAACAATATAATATAGCAGATTTCTCTCAAAAGATTGTTTCCAAATTTCCTGAATGATTATCAGTTATTGGAATTAATCTGTGAGTCCTTATTTTGTATACAATAAACTTCAAATCCGGAATTGCAGTCAAATTCCCGTTTCTGACGAAGGAAATATTCTAAACTGATGGGAATAAAACGTTTTAATGCATTCAATATACATTGCTCTAAACTAAATTAATAAATTTGCAAAAAATCCGAAGTACCTGCACAAAAAAAAGTCTTTCGACACACTTATCCTATCGTCTCAAACTTCCGATATTGAGTTACAATGATTAGAACCGAAGCTGTATGGGTATTGTATTCGTATGACGTAATCAATGACGTCATATCAGCTTTAGCAACTTCATAAATAAAGTTATATTAATTTACTCGTAATTCCATTCATAATGTAATTCCACCAAAGTTCCATTCATCAAAGAATTGTAATATATATATATACTGCCAAGTCTATAACCCCTGACCCAAAAGGGTAAATTAAATCGTTTGCCTGGCACGAATACCGTCACACAAGTCATGTTCGCTGTCTGAACGTTATCGATGGATGGAATGTAATTCATAATATTACTTTCTCGACATTCAATCTGTCATCGGGGACAATTCAACTTTTGGGCGTAACAGATGTCACCACATCACCGCGTAAAACTAAATAAATTCGCGGCCGATAAAGGATTCACTCCTGTAGTGACAAGGATCATCCTTACATTGGTCTTAAGGGAATTTATACAGAGGTTATGAGAAAAGTTTTATGCAAATTGTGGTCTAAGTAGGATGCATAATATATCGTTTCACAAACCTCGTTCCCAAAAATAAAATAAAATAAAAAAACAGGTCATTTGTAACATATTCCAGAATCTAGACCAGTGGTTCTCGACCTTTTTTCTTCTGTGGCCCATGAACTTTTTCATGCGAGGTAAAAACTACAAGAAAACAAAAAACTTTTCTGCAAAACGAAATGCTTTCACTTTAATAATAATTAGAATGAAAAACAGCATCATCATTCATTGCTACTACAATGTTTTATAGTGACACAAATAAAACTAATTTTAATGGGCTTGTGTCCCACCTGAAAATATGCCTGTGGCCCAGTTATGCGCTAGATTACAGAAACTTTTGGGTGCAATAATACACAGACAGAAGTTTAATTGGTAAATATTTTATTTTTGTGGAAGTGTATGCGTCCTGTTTATTTGTGAATCGCCCTTTACATAAATATATATATTCTCAAGTACTAATCGAAGTCAACGAGTAAGTCCCGTGTATAGGGAAGGATACCAACTACGTAGACACGACGTATGACGTTAACTTTCCGCGGGGTCATTTCTGGTGACTAATTTAAATATACTATTTCTTCCACAATAGAATGATGACGTCAGTTTAGTGACGTCAAACACCTATAAAATTGATGAGTATGCGACAGCTAAAAAGAAACTGCAAAGGTAATTTCGGAAATAATCAAACTACGGGTCCAACGTGAGCATTTATTACAGGAAATTATTAAAAAGTAAAATTAGCGATTATTTGTTTGCCATAGATGAACTTATATTGAAAGTTTAAGCCCATGCTTGTTGAGTGAAAGTGATTTACTGACAGGTAGGCCGTTGGGTGCGCAATTCGAAACTGATAGCAATGCTTTCTTGCCTACGCTTTAACAGGCAGTGTGCCGACGCAGGAGCCAAATCGATGTAGAAATTGGCATTTTCTCAGGGAAATATTCTACAAATCTACCTGGATATGTCTAGACATGCATGAGTAATTTAGTCAAGATCATTAATTATTGTTCGTATTAACAATCGATGACTCCAGCACATTGTCAGATCCAGAATTATCCCCTTTCTCCCAAACGCATCACTTTATTATATCACAATGCAATCCGTACCAACCTATAACTGTTTCTCTCAAGATAAGTTTTAATCTCCCGTACAATTTAACATCTCAACCCCTAGTCTTACGAACGAGATGTCAATTTTAAAGTCAGATTTACCTTACTATATTCAGATTAATATCAATTTCTCACTACCTTCGTCATCAAATTTCGAAAGCATAGTATTTTATGCGTGTTTGCTCAAAGCAAAATCACTACCCTTCCTCTATATGAGAAAATATTCAAGATATGCTAGAACTAACAAATTGATTTAAAACTCGTTGAAGTTACGCAATAAATGACGTAAGAGTTTTTATAATAGAAGCTTTTATAACACAACCTTGACTGTGACATACGACATAATCCAACACACCTTGGCGGCGTCTGCAAAACCTTTCATTTTGTCCCATAAGTGTTCATTACCAAAATCAGTAAGGCCGATTCAGAAGGCCTATTATTACATGTATAACATATTATTACGACAATTTTATAATACAAAGAACCTTCCTTTATTCATAATCGTGTCCGTTTCGTAGGTGGTCCGTGTTATATGTAACATAGCCACCTCAGAGCCTTACTTACCATGGGGTGACCAAAACCATAAAGACCGGAAGACTGTGTATAATCATATCCCATAAATTTCATAAAATTGCGACAAACTTGAGACGTGAATCCGTTTAACTGTGATTTATGTCTCAAAAACGAATCGAAACTGATGATAATCAGAAATGATTGGGCATGCTTATTGTATATTTGAATTGGATTAGACGTGTTATTCAGAAAAAAGCATGAATTCCCCTGTGTGGGATTTCCATACAGTATATAACCTACAGAATAAATGTTGTGAAGCCTAATCGCGAACTTGAAAACTGTACTAATCCTACTAACATATTTGAATCATCATCAAGTATATTATCAAAAATGCTAAGAATGATTATTTTGAATGTATTTGGCGTATCATTTCCCCGAAAACAAAATCGTCAATTTCCCTGTATGTGATTTCGGACTGCGAACCTGAAAAACTCTTCTATAGCTTTTATATTCAAACTATTTTTAAAAATGCACTTCAACAAAATTTATATTCTTATCCTTTCATAAGTGTATGAAAAAATAGGAGCTTATCAAATAAGTATATTTATAATGACACAGAAAATCAGCACCGGATATATCAAACGACTCGTTTCCATATCCAGCGGTAAATACTGGTTTTCTTTTTTCAAGTCGGATTCACGATATACCGGTTTCCCCGAAAATAAGACAGGGTCCTTTTTAAATTTTCATTCGGAAAATAACACTAAGAGCTTATTTTGGAGGGATGTCTTTCATTTTCATTTATCATAAACAAAATTACAAAGTAGGGAACTACGAGTTTATAAAATATGAAAACCGATATCCATTTACTTTAACTGCAAACCACAGATATGACATAGGTTAAAAACAATTTCGCGTTATTGACTAGGTCTGATTTTAAAGGGAGGGCTTATATTAAAATCATTTCAAAAATTCAGGCTAGGTCTTATTTTCAGGGAAACACGGTATCAAGAAACACGTTTCAATATCCAGTGGTAAAAACGGTTTTCCATTTTTTCAAGTTGGACTCAGTATAGTGACCAAATATGGCATGGATAACTGTTGCAGTTGTAGGATTTTTCGAAAGTTCTGATTAGTTTTTGAAAACTCTTGTCTTTATTTTTTCAATTTTAAAATTTTCCTAGGTCGACCCACAATAAACCATGCAACTAATCTTTAAATATCTCGATCTTATTTTTGAATATTTTTTTCTTTTTAGATGCGTCTTTATAAACATGCTTTGAGCTATACGAGTAGTATGTTCTGTTTATCAAGATTTTTTTTATGTGTTTTCGCTTTTCTGTGTGAATTGTTGTCTTTCGTCGCATCTTCAAACAGGCCACGACTAATGTATTAAAGCTCCCGGGAGTTTGGTCAACATATTACCGTGAGAAAACTCAGGCTCCAATATCCGCTGAGAAAATATGCGCGAAATCTTGATTAGTTTCGCTGGTATGAACTGAGAAGAAAGTCACAATAACCAATTCTCAAATGTTTATTCATTCATAGCTTACCGAGTATTATGAATCGAGCAGGGGCTTACCGGTATTAGACGTAAGAAGTTGGCAACAATATGACGGTTGCCAGAAAGTTTCAATTCCAATTGTACAATTTCGATATAGGTTTGCCAAATTCTCTTTTATTTTCCAACACGTTGCGTTATATATATATATAATAGGAATTATTGCTACCACAAGACGTTATTTTGTTTATAAACGCTTCTGAAAATCATCGCAAATTTGCACATTTATTTTTAAATGTTTCAATTCCAATCGTTCAACTTCGGTATAGTGTTGCCAGATTCTCTCACATTTTCCTACCTTTTGCGTTATATGAAATATAAATTGTTGTTACCATAGGTCGTTATTTTGTTCACAAACGCATCTAAAAATCATCACAAATTCTCTCATTCATTTTTAACAGAGCCAATGTAAAATCATCCCTTACTGTTGTCCCTTTTTGCATCCGCCGAATCCCTTACTAACGTTACAACAATGTAACACTGTTTTATTTCACTTTCCACGTCGCTAAAATATCAATTCCAGCTATAGAGTTACCGTCACGTCAAGCTACAAAAAATATCTTTCACAAAAATATCAAAAAGCTTGCAATGTCACACTCTATTTCTCTCAATTTTCGTTGCAAAACGATCCAATATCACACAATATACCTTTACGGTATCGCTCAACAATAGCTATGTAAACGAAGACCCTTATGTCAACCTATTTTTCATGAGAAATATGTATTTGTTCCGTCGTCTGTCGCGTTAGCTACTTTCTATATTATGTTGATAAAAAATACCATTCTGCTAGCTTTTCTTGCACTAGAATTACAAACACAATAAACCGAAATCTGATAAGTAAAGCTGGATTTCGTCTGAGTAAACTTTAAGTCATAATCACAGGATTACAACGTCCAAATCTCCTTGTAATTTTGCATCATTACTTTTTATTAAATTAAGATTCTGACAATTGACTATATTGTATTCATGAGACATTTCCCATAATGGCAATTTGTCTTGGAGAAAAATAAAAATAAGCGACCAAAATAAATCTATGCAAAATTTCTATCTATGTATTCGTTTAGTAACCTTGCTTTGGGAAACTCTGTAAATAACACCGATTGTCAATAATATTTGATCATGACTAAACTGTGGTTTAGCATCGAAGCAAGCAACATTAATTAGACTCGAAAAGCTTCAAAGATTTTAAATACTCTACTGACTGATGAATAACTCGCTCTGAATATCCAAAGTACGCTCATATTTTCAGGATGCTACTTTTTTTTATAAAAATTCGACCTGGGCTTGGAGAATTTGCTCATAAAAAATAAAAATCTAACATATATTATACGATCACATTCATATTTAAAATTTGTTTATATTTAAAAAAAATTTGCCATCACAAATATGTGGCAACAGTCATAACAGTGAAGTGGAATAGTTTCATTCTTGCTGGCTTAATGACTTGAGTTAACTGAATGTTATCTGATATTGCATTACTTTGAGCAAGAAACAAAACTGCCTTGCCGCCGAGTTAACTCAACTGCCAAATAACGCCGATCTGTTCTAGCGTTACACTGAACAGCCTCTGACGTTCTGCAGTGTTTATATACGGTCGAAATTTTCGTTGGTACTTTTTTCTATTTTCATTTCAACAACGAATCTAGCAAGCCCAACCCAACCACACATGGTTATTTAGTCTTATGTTTACTAAGCGGCGAGCAATATAGCAAAGTAAATATTCTTTTTGCAAATTCTGAAATCTACCATTTATGTACCTTTAGGCAATTGTGCACTGTTAACAAATTTGTTTAAATATATAGCATTTTTGTGTTACACAAAAACTGCAATGCAGACAGAAGTTGCTAGTGCACTTATTTCCTAACAGATTCAACTTACCGTAGTCCACATATCTTTGACATTGAACAAGTTGTCTAATTACTGGACTGGTAACCGGACGAGAACCTGCGATTTATAAAGTGATAATGCCGTCTTGACTCGTAGCTATTCGTTTTTGTATCCATAAAGTTCGAACTCATTCTCATCTTTTTCATAATATCAAGTGTAAGTTTCGGCAGAATGACAAAGTTTAGCAAGTACAGGTAAAATGATAGGAATATAAAAGTTAGAGATTTCTCTTGTCTATCACTGCACAGTTAGTTAAAAGCAGGGCTTCAAAATAAAGCTTGAAAACAGAGCTTCAAAATAGAAACTTTTTTTCTTTAGTGCAACAAGCAACAAATCCCTAGAAGCAACTGAAGTCCTGAAAGTTTTTCAGTGTTTTTGAAACACAATCTACTAAATTAGTTATTTCATGTGGTGTTGATAGAAATGAAATATTTTGAGTATCTGTAAACTAACTTTGTGCAAGTTTATTACCGTTGTAAGTTGATTTTTTTTTTGTAAAAAATTAGTGTTAAATCGCCTTCACTGTGACGTAATTTATGAATGAGGTCATACTTTTTTAGTTTTGGCTACGCTTCCCGCCAGAAAATCACAGTAAACACTTGTACTCTCAAGTATGTACCGGAAGTTCTTTGAAGATTCTATATGAACGATCAAATGTGGACCATATTAAAAATTATACCTAACATTGAGTCTAAACATGGTTCATACCAGATCATACTTTGTACAATGATAAAATTTGATATTTAATTAAAACTCTCTAGTACTCTGAAGTTTTAAATCAAATACTTGATATCAGTCGAAAGTGTTATTTGAATTATCTTCCGTCATCCTTGCGTTATAGTTGAATGTTTTTGTAAAAACGATCTAAGTATGTACGACATACGTTGACCTTTCAACCTGGAACCGGAAAGGTGCGACTTTGATGATTCTACTTTACGGTTCAAGTTTGTGATAAGATCGATTACGTCATACGATCTAAAATATTTTTCTTTTTCAATAGAGTTTAAATTTATTTCAAATATAGTTTTCATCATAAGCTAATTTATAATATTAGTTTGCTTTTCGATTATTCAATTTGGTAAAAAACAAGGGTTAAAACAAGATTTATCGCTCTGCTTCCACCTTGTGGAATGATTAATGTTTAGGTGAGTGCCAATTTTTGTTAGCAAAAATGAAAACAAAAAGCCGTAATTCTTAAGTGAAAAGTTCACGTGTAATTTACTTTCACTGATCAAAACTATTTTCAAATTTTCTGTCCAAACTGCAAAATTGTCATGAAAAATTTACTGCAGACTGTCCATAGTATACATTCGTCATCTCTATGACCTCATCGCAAGTTTTGAGAAATTCATTTAATCGTCGTTTTGACAAAACGTAGATTCTGTATCGTAATCCTTTAAGCCTAATTCATAATAGTGCTTAGGAAACCATTGCAGTACTTATTCTGGTAATAACGAAACCATAACCAACAATTTATCAGCTTAAGCCTGGATCAGCCTGGGCGCAAAAAAAATCTATTTTCCGACTGAACGGAAGGTAAATCAAGTTCGTTTCATGAATTAAGTCATTCACAGATCACGGGTCGCACACCTTAGTTTTGATCCGGATAAAGTATTATGATGTCATAGTGTCTGTTCACCCAGACTAATATGATGTAACTATTAGACATAAGAGAAAGACTAATGGACTGTTTTGGCTAATTATGCGGTGCTAATGGTTGTTCGCTGTATATTATTTAACCAAACCTAGGACATAACTTAAATCGTTCCTTATATTCACAAATCATGCCAGGTGATGCCTTGCTGATGAAATATAATGGCGATAGTTTTACAGTTCATTACTCTCAAGATCAAGGGAAATTTAACTTCGTAAAATTAGCATACTTCCCCTAAAGTTTTACGACTATTTACGGAAATGTTCAAATTTAGTCGATATTTGAAACAGTTCGTGTTTTTAGCCCAAAAATATTACGCGAATCACATCTACCTGGGGTTTCACAGAGTAGGGTTTTAGTCATAATTTGGATAATTCTAGAATGTCTCATAAAAGACGCAAGAAATTTCATTTGCATGTTGCGATGATTGGGTATTTTGCATGTTAACGCACCCATAGAACGTATTTTTGAAACAAGAAAATTTTTTCATAGAATTCCATGAAATATAAAAAATCATGACGGGTATAAGCTATAGCTTCAACGTCATTATACCCCGATTTTATATATTCTAACCCAATGATATTGATGGTGGCTAGTTCTTTTTTACTTGGTTTTCATGATTGGGTATTTTGCATCATTGAAATTCTAAAACAAGGGACTCATAGAATTTCATGAAATAAAAAAAATGATGATGGGTATTTAACTTCAACGTTTGACGTCTTTACATCCAAATTTTTTGATAATATATATATATATTTCAAGCCAATGGTATTTATAATGGCTACTTATTTTTAACCATTTACTTTGGCGTGAATATATGACTTTATCTGGTTAATTTTAGCCCGAGTGCACGTCTCTCTGTTTCTGATATAACACAATATACCACATTTAAACTTGAAAATTGTTTCATTTCTGAATCTTCATTCTGTGTACGTTGTGGAAGTTTGGTTATAAAGTTTTAGAAGAAGAAATATAACAACAACAGCACTAATTTGCAGGAAACGACTGCGGTTCCAAAATTCTAAGAAATTTGGATTCACGTCTCTGCTCTTTATTGGTCGATTGTTTTTCTTTTGTGGTTACAAAATGAAAATATAACTCCTTATTTTCTGCGAATATCAGAATGCCAGTCCAAGTTCGGTGTTTCCTTTTTTGCTTTATTTAATAAATCGTGGTCCTCAATATCGTTCTGTATATATTTCTTCTTTTATTTTACTTATTCAGACCTCACATAATGAAATGTTAAAATTGGTGTAAACTTGGCATTGACGTCATATGCAGTTCGTCGTATAGTCTTGGGGTTTCGTTGCTTTGGCGAGAAATTTTTTTTTTACTGTGTTTACGTCACCGTGTATTTCGTTATTTTCGGTGATAAAACTTGAAGAGCCCCTGGTATCAAATTACGGACATTTCTTATGTAATGACGTTCAAAATTTACTACGTATCGCACGTGAAAACGGTCGTGCGTGAAAACATCTCCGTGTTTTACTTCGTTTTACTTTACTCCGCTTTGGCAGCGAAGCTTGCTCGCGCGTTTGCTCACGATTACCGAAACCAGGCGTTGTTGCACAAGCGCATTCGTGCGTTTCATTCTCCCACAAAAAGTTTTTCCCACAAATCGAAGAAACATAGTTTACCTCAAAATCAATTTTGATTAAATTAATCCGATGATCTCGATAAGATTTCGAGAATAGATGATTCATCCAATCGGATATTCAAATTAAGGGATTTTTGTACATGTATATTCATAGTAGTTTCATATTACTAGAAAAACAGTTTATGTCTATTCTCGAAGAAGGGGATATTTCACAGTTTTCATACTTTCATTTTCAGCACTGTCGTCATCATTTATTTTTTCAATATCACCAAGCTAGATACACCGTGGACCATTTGAAAGTACTGGAAATTTACAGTCGCTCATTAGTCCGCTTCTG
Source organism: Styela clava (assembly GCF_964204865.1). Classification (NCBI taxonomy): domain Eukaryota; kingdom Metazoa; phylum Chordata; class Ascidiacea; order Stolidobranchia; family Styelidae; genus Styela; species Styela clava. Next base: position 14,297,801 of record NC_135264.1, read on the forward strand.
GCATCTTCCTAATATATACTTCTACTTTACGGCATCCAAAGCGGAACCATAAAGTTTTCCGCGTTTGTACGGCGCGCGGCAAGTTGCGCCTATTATTCGTCCATTTTTTCTACATTCCTAATTGGGGGGAGGGGGGGGGGGGGGCGATAATCTGATCCATATGATTCAGTTTCAACGTGAATTGAAATACCAACTGATTCGAGTCACTTCTCTTTACCATATCAGAAAGGCTACCGCAGTCTAGCCTTTCCAGGTCCTGTGACGATGATCTTTTCCTCATGATTAAAGTGAATTGAAATACCAAATGATCCGAGTCACTCCTGTATTTCCAGATCAGGTAGGCTACCGCAGTCGAGATTCACCGACGTTCACTGAGCAGTGAGCACGAGATCCGCCGAGATGTCCCCGCGTTCGCGGAACCGCCACTAGGTGCGCGCACTTTGATGACGTCATAGCACCCAAGAACGAATCCCATAAAGCTCACAGAAATAAAGAAAAAGTGATAAATAGACTTCTAGCGAAAAATAAAATAGTTAACAACTGAACATTTCAAAGCAATTTGAACAGTAATTATAGATAAAAGTAATTTTTCCATATCGTTGGGAAGAAAAATTCTAACGAGATGAACAAGAACAACAACAACATAATAACACAAGAGAGTAATGATCAAATATAAGGACACGCAGACCAATTCCCCAAAACTCATACATATGCGGTAATTACCAGTACCTGCATCGGGGTACCGTGACGATGCAAGGACTGTCATAGCTTCTTAGGTCTTGTGACAATGATCCATTCTTCTTGATTGTGTTTAAACATAAATTGAAATATCACATAATCTGAGTCACTTCTGTGTTACCAGATCAGGTACCGCAGTCAAACATTTCTCGTAAAAACGTCCCAAAATAATATTGTTGAGGATGATTGATAGTTATTGGACACGTTTAGTGGCCATAACGATCGTTTCAATATTATGTTGTTGTTGTTCTTGTTCTTTGACACGTTTTTAAAAAATCGCTTTTCTCTTCGAATACTGGACCAATTGCTTTGAAATTTTCAGTGGTTAAAGATTAATTTCTTCGCTAGAAGGCTATTACTTTTATTTATTTCAAAATTTTGCGTGAATTTTATGAAATTTGATATTTCGTCTAAAATTTTGCTGTATTATTTTTTATCCATGGGAACACGGATTTTAGTCAGTGTCATGACTGGCTGTACGTTTTGATTCTGCAAAATTCTTGCTACTGGAAATTCAGAACTTTTTTGAGGGTACCGGTAGCGTCAAAGGTACCGGTAAAGACTGATTCGCTCTGGTCTAACGTGTCCATATATTTGTGCGTAGCTCTCTTGTCTCTTTCATTATCATCTATTTATTCGGCTAGGTGGCGACATAGAGTCGATTACCCTTTTTTTGTATAAAAAAGCATGGTTTAAAGTGTACCACATATTGCCATTTTTATGTACATATTTCGATGTAAATATCACCGCACATTGGCATTTGCATAATATCTCATCTATTTAGATTGTTTTAGGTATAGGCTAATGATCCACTTTGATGACTCTTATTCCATTGAGATAATAATTTGTGATTGCAGTCTAGTGCCCTATCTGAGTTAGGATAGAAATTAAGTCATTAGGTTTATACTTAAAACTGTTTTATTGTGTATTTATTTATATCTGTTATCTAATCAATTAGAGTTTGGAAGCATTGTAGTCCAAACTATTTTAAATCACTGAACCTCACACGAGTGGCCACAATAGGACTTTATGTTGAGTGGAAAATAAAGCAAGTTTGTTTCGGTACTGTGTCTGGTTTTGTGCATGAGAAATTCAGCGGCTGTCAGGTTCAGTGCGTCCAAACCCGGAAGGCAAGTCCCCCATTAATGACTCATCAGAAGAATTCTTGACACCACAAATACTTGCTGATTGAAGTCAGGGTGTGTACATAGATTTGCTTGTCATCCCAATCGCATATGCTTCAACTTACCAGCACCTGGTACAAATAACGGTACAGGAACTGTCATAGCTCTTTGATTTCCTGTGGTAATGATCTATTCTTCTCAATTCAATTTCAACGTGAATTGAAGTACCAAGTGATCCAAGTCACTTCTACATCACGGTACCAAGGCAAAATAAAAAAAATATCGATTCCCCGATAATCATATGCGGTATGGTAACTTACCAGTACCTGATATTCGTTCGCGGAACGGTTCTTCTTTGTCATAAAAGAAATCAATTTATTTCCTTTTATCAAATAAAACAATGAGGTAGGCTACAAAATTTATGTTGTTCACATTAGCACTGTAAAGAACTGAACTGAAAAGATGATAACGTAATTCACTGGTACGGTACCTTACCAGTACCTGTTGCTCAGTGACGTAGCAAGACTCTCTTGGGCCCTCCCGCCAACAGATTTCGTGGAAATTACCCTAAAAACTTTCGGGCATAAGATAAGACAACGTTTTTTTTTATTTCGTCAAAAAGAATAACATGTCGGTATAAAAAGGCAATGGCAACCTAAAATTTGCGCTTTCGCGTTAGTAAACTCATCCACCATCTTCGTCACCTGGCATTGTTACGTAACAAAACGATCTGAGCAGAACTAACATCAACATTATAAGATGTGCATTACTGCTACGCCACTGCTGTTGCTCTATGTAGGCCTGCTATTCGATCGTAGAACGGTTCTTCTCGGGCATATAAAAACTCAATTCAATTTGCTCTTATCAAAATTAACAAATACGGTAGGCTAGATTTTCTAGAAAACTTACGTAGAGCCACATAATTGTAATGACGTCATAGTGATTAGTGCGTTCTGGAGAAAAATTCTATCTTTTACCACTGAGAATTTCAAAGCAATTCATGCAGTAATCAGAGAGAAAAGCGATTCCTTCATAAACGTGTCAAAGAACAACTAGAACAATACTAAGAACAACAAAACGATCGCTATGTCCACTACGTGTCAATAAGTTAATTTCACTGTGGTACGGTAACTTAGCAGTACCGTACCCCAATGAGCATATATACAATGAGTGGAAACTTCCAAATATTTGCTCATTAATCCATTGGAACCTGCATTTTTACGTCGTCCAGCTAAATGGTTCGTTGCATACGGAGAAAGCATATCGTTCGCTGCAAAAATCCCTTGTTTCAGCTGGGCTGGGTGCGAAATTGGTCGTATTGAGGCTTTTAATTTTTCGATTCGTGTTTCGAAGTATGGTACGTTGAAAGCATACTAACTAGGAGCATATGCATATTGGGAATGCATATATATTAGGCAGAAAACGTAGCTACAAAACAGAATATGAATCAGTCGCCACGTGGGGTGCGGTTATTGCTGTATTTATTCATGGATATAACATGGGACTTACATATTTATCCAGGGGGAGAGAAAAGCCGAAAGCCTGAATATATATATGGCGAACCACGGCCTCTCCAATTGCTCTGTGCTCCATATGAACCCCCAGACTGCCAGGACTTTGTAAGCTATTCGTTTACTTCTTTAAAATACTGATTTTAACTATAAATTACTCTGGGATATCTTGCCATTGAAATTTAAAATTTGCCGTTTTCATGTCTTGTGAATTTACACAAAAAAATTTTTTTATCATATTATTTAGAGTACATTTTGTTATCAATTATGATTTTTACATATATATTATCTAATTTTAACGATCCTTCATATAGTCATATATATAGATACTGTTGATTTGGATGCAATTATATATTTGTAATTAATAGTGAGATATAGAACTTGACGGCGATTTAATTCATGACGGCGTAAGGCGGGTAATAAATTAAAAACAATGCGTCGTTCACAGCGAAATTCCACAGTTACGTGTAGCTCGCCTCTGACGGTTTTGGTGAATATATACAAAAACACGCTCGCGTGTAGCGCCGATCGAATGCATGAAATGTGGAACTTTTACTTGGAATTTATTGCTAATAAAGTTGATATTTCATTGTCATTCAATGATTATTACATGCGTCGTGATTAGTGGTGGGCAAAATCGTATTTTTTTATATAAAATTATTCGAATATTTTAACTTATATCGGCGAAGATGTTAAAGACAACTATTAAGGAATGCATTCACAACAAAAATTAATTTTATTCTGATTTTTATCTTCTGTGTAGGATTTGTATGACAGTTACGGTACCAATATTAAGCGAACAATATTATCCTTACTGACCCCGGGATGCGATATTTGTGAAGCTGATAGTTGACATTTTTATGTTTTAATTTTATATCGTTTCCGTGTTACTTTTGTATTAAATAATAATTAAAAAAACCCGCAAATTGTTGAGTATTCACGTAACTCAGCTTTGGTTTAAAACACTGATACTTAACACGTGAATAAATCAGCAATAATGGCATTTCTAAGTGGTCAAAGTATTATTTCTCCACAATATCCCGGGAAATTTGCATAGAATACATTATTCACATGCCTTGCTTATCTGATGCAACGTTTCTAAATTTACAAAAACGATGTTGACACGATTTACGCAAAATTAGAAATTGAAAAATATGATGGCGCAAAAATGAAACAAAACAAAAAATCCTCACGTTCATCGTTTCTGCCTGTTGGCGATAGCCGTCGGTAAATTTTACGTAACTCGTTGTAAATTTATGTTAATAAATTCCAATTTGCTTTCAATGCGCCCTGTATTTAGATTAAAATAAAAGAGAATGTCCTTAAATTAGCTTATAACCCTTCTTTCATTTTGAACGCCCTAAACGAGGTTACATGCGCGTTACTGAATAACAATCACGCATTCTTATTTATCATTATTAGCGCCAACTAAAAGAGATAACATGTCGTAAAGATAAAAAAGTCTGGCGGTGTTAATTGCGCTGCAGTGATAATACACAAAATAATATCACGAAACGAAAATGCGCGACCGTAAGATGACGGTGCTGCTTTTTTGTGGAAGAAGTTTCGCATGAAAAAAGTTTCTCAAACGGAATGCGACCCATGTAAATGGGGACGTGGGGCATTGTATTCATTGATATAGGATGGGGTTAACATATTTACCCAGGTGGAGAGGAAAGCCGATTCCCTGCTATTCTTCGAATTTTTGTCTTCGTTTTTAATGTCAAGATATCCCAGACTGACAGAGTAATTTAAAATAGGGGAGCCCTGGGGATTCGTATGGAGCACCTTCTAATATAAACTATGATTGTGAGAAGCCTCGGTTCGCCATACATTTAGGCCTTCTTATCGCCATTGCTTTCCCCTGGATAAATATGTACCTGAATCCCATGCTATAATTAGAAATAACCGCACTTGACTTCATATTCTGTGCTATAGCTACGTTTTCTGCCTAATAGATATGCATTCCCAATAAGCATATGCTCATAGTTCGTATGCTTTCAACGTACCATTCTTCGAAACCCAAAACCGAACACGAATCGAAAAATTAAAAGCCTCAATACGGTCAATTTCGCACCCGGCGCGGCCGAAGCAAAGGATTATTGCAGCGAGCGATATGCTTTCTCCATATGCAACGAACCATTTAGATGGACGACGTAAAAAATGCAGGGCCCAATGGATTAATGAGCAAATATTTGAAAATTTCCACTCATTGTATAATATACAATGTATATATGCTCATTGCGTACCCGTAGGCAATGTCGAGCAACAATTGGAACACGAATTGTAGCCTAAATAGTGTAGCGAATGTGCATTGTATAACTATGGATCATAATGCGGCATCACTGTGCGTAATGCGCTGCTCCTAATGCGCTGCTCGCAACGAGACTTTTAGGCTACCGCATTACGCACAGTGAGGCCGCATTAGGAGCAGCGCATTGGGCACAGTGAAGCCGCATTAGGAGCAGCGCATTGCGCACAATGCGAGATCGCATTAGGAGCAGCGCATTGAACACAGTCAGGATTGACAATTCATCCATCCATTTTACCATTGTTTATGGAATCTATAATGACAAGCCAGACTAGACTTTTAGATAGTAGCAACAGTGATTAATTTGCTCTTTGAGAGCACCATATTATGAGCGCATTGGGCACAGTGAGGCCGCATTAGGAGCAGCGCATTACACACAGTGAGGCCGCATAAGGAGCAGCGCATTGGGCACAATGCGTGGTCGCATTAGGAGCAGCGCATTGGGCACAGTGAGGTCGCATTAGGAGCAGCGCATTTGGCACAATGCATAGTCGTATTAGGAGCAGCGCATTATGCACAGTCAGGATTGACAATTTACCCATCCATTTTACCATTATTTATGGAATCTATAATGTCGAGCAACAATTGGAACACGAATTGTAGCCTAAATAGTGTAGCGAATGTGCATTGTATAACTATGGATCATAATGCGGCATCACTGTGCGTAATGCGCTGCTCCTAATGCGCTGCTCGCAACGAGACTTTTAGGCTACCACTACTAATGGAAAAGAGAGCGATGAAGGCACTTGACTCTCATCTAGCGGTTCTCATTCGGTGCGCAATCTGCGCATTGGTTGCGAACAGTGAAAGTCAGACGTACCGTTCCAAGATGCGAAGGTTTATGTGCCGAACTGCTGATGCATATATATGGGACTTCAATTATACAAAAGTAACACATACTACTTTACTCCTTACATTAGCATATTTAATTGTTAGTATGCCTGCATGTGGCAGTGTGGTGAAACTATAGATATAAGAACTCTTAATGCAGGTACCGGTAGGCTAATGGTACCATAAATTTTCATGCTTGTTCTCTAATACCGGTACGGTACTCAGTAATACCTGAATACAGTAAGAACAAATAAAGAACAGAACGGCCATGTCTCCACATAACAGTACCGGTATCCAGTGGCCAGGTGGTGGGATTCAAAATTGAAGAGGCGCGGCGGTGTGACTCACCTGGTCTCCTGTAGTTCTGTACCTAACGTACCATACTTCTAGTGGGCGTAGCATAACAATTTTTTGATATGTCAATCCTAACCCCCATCTGAGCACGCCATCCAAAAATTACGTCACTATGACATCACAATTACGTCATAGAGCTTGCCGAATATACATACGATTGCCCGGTGCCGACGATAAAGAACTGACTAACGTCATCTATCTATCTCCCATTGGAATCGTTGCGACCACAGAGATATGTGGTTGCGACGAGAAAACAGGAGAAATAGCTTGTTCGATTTCGGGTGCTTGTCTGCGCGTCTTGGATGGTAGTTCGTACTCGAAGGGCTCTATTACGTCACGGTGAGGTCGTAGTAACGTAATTTTTGGATTGTGTAATCGGGCGGGGGTCACATGAAAAAATTGTTATGCCACACCCACTAGAAGTATGTTAGGTCTGAAACTACATGAGACCCAATGCAGCAATGAATGTATCACACAGGTCAAGAACGATTGCTCGACTCCTCATCGCCATATGAGTTTGCCCCGTGATGAAAATGGTATCTTATCCATAATATCAAAATATTGTCCTCACAAGTATCTTTTTCTTTATATCTCTGTATCTAGATCTCCATAGACTAAATACCGTAATATTTAGATAAATTGCATGGATGGTTTTCCTGGAAAAGGAACTGGAGTTGGCGACCAACTTCATAGTGTTGGTGGTAGTGGACGAGACCCACCAAAAAGTTTTACCAAACTGAAACCAAAGCCCGGATCTGGTACAAAAAAGACCAATATCAAGGCACCAAAACCTAAAAGATCAGTTACCTGGTCTCCTGCTAGTTTCCTAAAGTATGAAGAAAGCCTGGCAAAGCTAGGTGCTGAGCACGCAGCAACGAACATGGCAGCCTATTCGGAAGAATTTAAGGATTCTCCTCAACCTGGACTAAGCATGCGAGCTGGCTCATCTGAACCCAGAATTCACCCAGCTGCTTCGGAACATTCTCGCAGGCTTGCAACATTTGGGATAAGTTTGACAAACACTTTGAGTGATGTGGTGATTGTTTATCCTTGTTTAGTCTTACGCCGACAATGCCAAGTTAACAATGTTGGCCAACGATATCATTATACTCCTTTTACTATAATGGGAGTGGCGTTTAATTTACAACGTAGCCAAGGCTTTACTTGTCTTTGGAAAGGCGTCGGAAGTTATTTAATGGTCAATGCTCTCACATTTGGTGTTGAATCAGGTCTGAGTGAATCAACGAAAAAGTTACCAAAAGAAGTTGACCGGCATTCCACTTTGAAAGACATAGCTGGTCATGTTTTATTGAAAGCATTGTCAGCGGGATTAGTAATGCCATTTTATTCAGCTCATCTTGTGGAGAGTATACAAAGTGAAGCAGCAAGTGAAACACCTGGTATATTTTACTTCATAACGGAAGGTTTTTCACGATTATTTGGTTTCGCTGGTGTACAAAGTCGAAGAATGCTACCCTTTCGTCATTTACTTCTTCCTACTGTGCTTTATTTTCTTTTGCGATACATTTTAACCAACTTGCTGCAATTTAGTATTCTAAGTGGATTTCGTTTGCGAGAAAAGAGAAAGCATGACCAAGCACTTAATTCTGCCCATCCCTTTTCACCCGTCGATACAGCGTATATGTCAGTACCTAGTACTTCACGGCAGGCGGTGAACCAAGTCCCACTAACAACAACAATATCCACGTCTCGACATGCAACAACGCAATATCATCAATTATTATCTAATTTTATTGCACAAGTTATAACAGACGTATTACTCTATCCTTTTGAAACTATTATTTTCCGACTTCATGTCCAAGGGACTCGTACAATTATAGACGATATGGACAGGGGTTCTGGTTTCCTTCCAGTTAGCTCAAGATATGAAGGTTGTCTTGATTGTCTTTCTACTGTGGTTACTTATGAAGGCAAAGGTGGACTTTACCGAGGATTTGGTGCATTAATGTTACAACATTTACTGAAGTTTTCAATTTTGAAAATTATTCATTTATCGCTGCAATTATCTTCACCTACTATATAGAAGTCTTTGAATAACAAATTTAATAAATTTATTTTCATTGTAACAACATAAGCAAGATACATTACAGTTCTCCCAAAAACCAATTTCCGAACAGTCTTGTTCTAGAAATCTATCATGTAATGACTATTTTGAATAGATCTTTATTTTGCACCAAATTCATATGCTTAATTTAGTCTGTTCTGTTTGGCAAATTCTAACATATACTCAGAATGAGCTAGTCAACTGCCTTGCAATTTGGTATATTATAGTGGTTATTGAGCTATTTCATCACCTTTCCACTCTTTTGTGATTATACAAAGTCTTTCTACTATGTCTTGCTCAAACAAAGATATCAGATTGTTTACTTATTTATGTTTATTATATGCATGCATTATTGTGCTTTTGCTATAATCTAATTTTATTATTGGCTGGCTTCATTCCAACTTGGGAAGCAGTACGTAGTTCTAACAATGATTCTATCACTTTAACAATGGATGTCCATGTTATAAAACATGAATATCAATATGTTACAGACTTACAGTTAACTACATTCTTGAGGGTAAATTTAAAAGTACAGTTTATGTTAGTTGGTTTATTAGTGAAGTTTATATATATATAGTCATTATTGATTTTGAGATCAACTTTATAATCATTTTTTATATGGGCATTAATTCATTTGCAGTAATTATTATTTATATTCTTCAAATAGGTTTCTGGTCCGACAAGCATTTAAATTTTTTTACCAATCATCTTGCATAGATGAATTAATCCAATGGTTTTAAAAATAAAATTGTAATTGCAGTCTACAGTCCATGCATTTGGGACGGGCAATGTTGCGACTATGCCTAGATTTTACTTAAAAGATTGATATTGGACTGGATACCCAATTTATTTACATTTATTGTTGTTTTTTCTGTGAAAAGCGCGTTTTCCAGACCAATCAATTACTTTGAGATGGTCGAGGCTGCCAGAAGCTCGTATTTCATCTTGAGCCCTATACAATCCGTTATTTCACTCAAATTTTGTTGTTTTATTTTGATTTGGCCTCTGAGCTTCATGTCCATATAATTGAGCATTGATTTCTTGCTTAGTAAAAATATGAATAGCATTTCTGATAAACTAGGATTGTTTGTGAGTAGAAATTCAAACTTTAGGCAAATTCTTCAATATGAGATCATGTTCTGTGTAAATGCCTTGCCTGATTAAAAGCTATAATTCGTGTATCTACCGTACTTCAATTTATTTAATCATATATTATAATATATCCAGTAATGATTACTAGATGTTGTAAATTTGCGTAGTTCATTTGAATGTGGAGCAATGTATTACAAGTGTTTCCTTTTTTTGTCAACTTGATTTGCTGAATGAGTTTAATGTTCTTCTCTCTCTAATTCAAAGAGTAAATTGTATGTTTTCTTCAGATAAACGATAACAAAATGCTACAAAAATACAGTCTCAATTTAGCGAATCGAATATGCAAGAATTCAAAGATTTCAGCGTTTTCTGTAATTTTACGACAGTTTGAATCAACGTTTGTTGCTCCTGAACGACCGACGTTAAAATCTCGTACGGATGCATCAAAACGAGCTTCCGTGGAAGGGAGGGAAGACCCAGAAATTTTTTCACCTGAATACGTCCCTCGACAAGTTTTACCAGAATGGCATCGAAATAACTTAAAATACAGGTTGGAAAGAATGGATTGTCTGCGCAGAAGACAAAATATTGATATACCGGAGTTCTATCCTGGTTCGATTGTCAGAGTTACCGTGGCTGATCAATATGCCCAAGAAAAAGTTTCAAAGTTTGCTGGAAGGGTGTTATATCGAGATGGTTTTGGAATGGACTGTCATTTTTGTTTGCGTAATATTCTTGACGGGGAAGCGGTTGAGATTATATATCAACTTTACAGTCCCATAATCCAAAAAATCGAAGTCTTACGATTAGAAAAATGGATTGATACTGACTTACGATATTTACGAGACGCTAGTGACAGTTCCATTTGTACAATCGACCTCGATATGATTCCGGAAGCGATTTTACCGCCCTCTGAAAAGTTACCTGTTTTTGAAAAGAAAATTAAAATGAGGCCGTGGAAAAGATGGAATTGGAAGTACCATAGATCATGGCCGCAGCCGCAAAATGCTTATTTGAATGAACATTTCGTTGAGGAGGAACTCATAATGAATGAAAAATATATCGATCTGCATTCCTGGCGGAAATTCGATATTTGTCGTCACCATGATTTTATCCAGGAAAAGAAGGATATAATGGAAGAAATGAAAGTAAATAAACTAAGAATAAGAGGGAGGAGAAAAAGGGGGAATACCCGATAATAGCCTGGAAAAATCTTCATTTGGCAGTAACTTGAGATATACATGGATACCTATGTTATCGAAGATTGCAACTGTTGGTATAGAATTCATCTCATAACATTCAGTTAAGATGAGACAGGGATCGCCAATTTACAAATACCTTTTAAAAATACTTTCAAGTTTCGAATATGTTGTAAAATTTGGGTTCTAAATGAAGTACGGTAAGATGGAGATAAACATTTTGTTTGGATTTTTCTATATTCTGTAGTTAGAATCTTTGTGCACCACCATTAAATGTCAAACAATCGATCAATTATCATTTATTCAAAATGTATTATACTTGTTTTGGGCATTGCTCAACCAAATAAAATGCAAAGTTTGAGCTAGGATCATGTTTATACAGCAATTTTGGTGAGAATAATAAAAAAAAGGGATTGTTGCTTTATTGCGATAACATCTGAGTTAGTGTTCTTCGAACACGATTCACTTGGTGAGGTCAAATTTTTTCGCGACCCCAGTCCCCCCAGGGACCTATACATTAAAAAATACTGGCCTTACTTTAAATGAGATCAATGTGCTTGCATATATTCGCACAAAAGATTGAATCTTGGCTCTGTATTGATGATGGTGTATTGATCGATCGAAATTTGATCGATATTTTGTTCAATCAATATGCATAAACTTTACTCCAATATTGTTAGAGCTTCGGTCAACTACTGCTTGTTTTTTTCCTAATTCAACTCGGACAAACAACCAGACACGTGGCCATGGTTCTGTTTTTGACTTTCCTTTCCCATGAACTTAAACTACTGAGTTTTACACCAGGCTAATTCGAAATGCTTAGACAGAAACCCTATATCTCAGTTGAACCTTGCATACCGATAGATTTTTGATAAGCTTGCAGTTGCAGCATATCTCAGTTGAACCTTGCATACCGATAGATTTTTGATAAGCTTGCAGTTGCAGCTTTTGCCATTTCACAAGTCTGCTGCACTTAAATATGCTTGTCTAGACCAGGGGTTCTCAAACTTTTGGCGTTGCGGAGCCCTTGAAAAGGTTGACTATTATTCACGGAGCCCCAAAATAAATGTTAAAATTGTTACTTTCTGATTAATATTCCTGAGTAAGTTAAACGTACTCTACTCAATTTAAATACTAAACACTTTTAACCCTCTTTTTCCGCTGGTTACAATCGACTTTTTGTACCATTTTATAATATGTAATGACTAGTTAACCAAACGTGCCAGGAACACCCCCAATATCTCTTTGAAAAGCCTATTTTCGCGTCTTCCTACTAAAACGCGCCCAGATGACGTATCCGCAAACTGTTCGACCTTACCCGGTAAGAAGAGAGAAATTTCAAAAAATTTTGAGAAAACGTTTCACACTCTCATCGCTCCGATGAACACGAGTTACAAAGAAACAAGATTTAAGCGCTCTGCTCAAAGAGCATTACGTCACCTTTGCAGAAAAACCAGACTCAGCTTCGCAAGCGAAGCGAAACGCGAAATATTCAACGATATGTAAGAGCATGTTCACGATAGTTGTCTGGAATCTTTGTTTGTTTATTATGTGCGCGAAATTGTTTCCCGCTCGATCAAATGACTTATCTTTGAAGTAATGACAAATACTTTCGTGTATCTCTAAGCTTTGAAATACCTACACAAATAAAATTCACCTAGTAGTAGAATAAAAAATTTACAAAAAAAAAAATTTTGACGGATCAAGCACGGATCATAGTTGGAAGTCAAAAATGATTTTAGTTAGTGCGGGAATACTTCACAAAACATGAACATAAACGTAAAATAGTCCGAAAATAACTATTATTGTCATATTATGACCAAGGATGGTAGTACGAATATATATATCATTAGGAAAAAGAGAGTTAATAGGGTTAATACAAGTCATAAATAAATCTAAATTTTAAAGATAAATTGTATAATATACTAAAGCTATAAATTTGACACATGACAAACATATTAATAAATTAGGGGTCGAATCTTTTCCTCTCTTGACATTTTTGGAAGACTTAAAAGGCTGCTAATAACGTGCGCGATTGCATTTTGTTACAATCGCCGATTGTTTTCGTCAGCATGGCGTGTTTTTGAACCTCAAACATCTTTACGCCGGTGTTTATTTTCCCTAAATAAAAAATTTCCTTCGGCATATGCATGTATTGTTCCACAATGACGACGATAATTGCTTTTTCTTTCTCGTGGGGAATTATGAGTTCAATGTGAAAAACATGTTACCATATTATAATCATCGGCGACGAAATGCTAAAAATAATAGTCAATAAAGTGGTAAATCTGCAATTCAAATTTCTTGATTAAAAAGCGGCCTTCTAAAATATTAGAACTAAAACTTAAAATGGAAGATAACACTATAAGTTTTGTTTCAGCAGACTCACGTCAGAATAAAAACGCTGTTATAGACATCGAAAATCATAAAATTTGGTGTTATGTTAGGTTTTCGGTTATTCATCGTAGTAACTGCGAAATTGAAACACAGTCATTTAATTATGCGTGCGATGTACCATTTTTCCTTTCTGAAACTACCGACAGAGCCGCATGCACTAAAATAAATTTCTATCGTTCGTATTTTGCCAAGACCTTGTGATTTTTCAAACGGCGACATCTTGCTTAAAAATAATCTCGAGTGCGAAAGAACAAATAAAGTTTAACAAATCTCAAGATCGCAAAAATACGACTCCATTTTATTTATAGTTAGCAGTTTATCACGCAGTTTATGTTATTTTAGACTAGTATTTTATCATTTTAGTAATCCTAATAGTTATTTCGAATCGAATGTGAGTAACGATGAGCACAATTAAATTATTACGACAAGACCCTTTAGATGCTCGCATCGGTCATGAATTGAATATTTTACGCAACAGAGATCTCGTTATCCGTTTTTTTTGAATCGTCAAGAATGTTGCACGTAAATTTCCGATTTCAATTTTGAACCTCCTCCCTCTTAAGAATCCTGGCTGCGCTCCTGCTTATAAATAATGTCATTTTTTAATTCCGCCCCTTTGCCATATTTCGAGGCTATATTTGTCAAATTTCATCAAAGCTAGTATTGCTTCTAGGAACAGTTTTAAATTAGCCAAGTCAGTATTTTGAAAAGTAATCGAATAGCTCGCGGAGCCCCTGGGTTTCTCTCGCGGAGCCCTGGGGCTCCGTACGGAGCACTTTGAGAACCTATGGTCTAGACCAGTGGTTCCCAAACTTTTTGTACCATCGCCCCCCTAAAGTAGTTTATACAACTTCATCGCCCCCCAGCACTACAAAAAAATGTAAAGCCAAATAAGAAGACAACTCGTAGTTTATAGTGTTTTTTAATGAGATGGATGAGCTTGATGTTCGTCAGCGAGTTTATTATTATATCTAAAATTACCCCGTTTACTGATGGAAAGGCGATTTCGTTGTTTTGGTAGCAATAGTAGCACGGCAGAAAATCCCTTTTCACCATGTAAGAGTTCGGAAATGAAACAATCCAGGGTTTTACCTTCTCAAAAACCGCCGTGTACTCTTGCCCTATAGCATTTAACTCCTTAAATACACATCATTTCATCATTAAAATAATGAAAACAAAGTTACTCTTTCTAAACTTATATTAATTATTTTCGTACATCTCGTTCGTCCCTACAGCCTGATGACCTGCACCAAAATACATGATATATAACGGCCTTTGGTAAAATTCATCCCCGATTCCTCATCCTACCACGTCATCCAGTCCGATCACCAGTCCATAGAATTAATCAGCCAATTGTTTGGGATTCGTGCACTCGGATGTGGAAGAAGTCGTGACCAACTAACGGCTACGGCCCATGGGTCGGCACACTTTATGTCGCTCGCGGGACAAAATTTAGGGTTGCTGGTCTTTTACGGGTCGCATATATTTTTTTAAAAAGTTTAAAAAAACGGAACAGCGTGCAAAAACTGCGACAATTCGTGATCTCAACTCAGTCGTCCTACTGAAAAATTATTACAATGACATTTATTGTGACACTGTCTTGTTGGCCGTATTACGCTTGATAGACTTACGACGACAAGATTGGAACATTTTCTAAATGGGCATCACTAATCCTAGTTCTTTGTAATGTTTATTTTCGAAAATAATTGTTCGCACAAATCTGTACTTTCAAACATCGAAGAGAATATTTTCGCATGGTTTGTGAAATTTCGATGAAGATTTTTTTAAAGAAGATACATTCTTACAAAAATTAAGCGGTGAACGAATCTCTTGAATAGAATATGAATTTAATTTCCTCATTGCATTGCAATATATTCGAATATTTACTGTGCTATTGAACCCCTGCACTCAACATCAACTTTTCTGCGTGTTTCCATTTGTCTAATTATAATTAAATTGTAGGCTCGTTAAATGAGTAGCTGTTCAGTAGAATTTTCAGGATATAATGAAATTCAGTCTAAACGTGTCTCACGATAAATTATGTTACGTAAAAATTGTAATTTACTGCTCGAGCGTAGATTATAAATAAAACTAATTCTTCGTCAAAACCGCCGCTTGGGTGTTTCCCCGGGCATAGACTTCCTTGTTTACTTCGTGACATTGGCCAATCAGCAAGATGCAAGAATAAACGTAACAATGCCCCCTTTCGCATCCGCTCAGACACATTTCTCACTCAGACAGATTTTCAGGCGCGGTCGTGAACATCACCTCATTTTCGCGTTTTTGAATTATATTCGTTAGTTTTAGTTGTTTTTTCGGAAATTCAAATATAAATCGAATAAGTCAATGATCACTTTGTCTTCCTAGAAGTTTCAGTTTAATTACAGTATTCAAAAATTAGTATAGAAATAGCTGTGATAAAATTCTTTACCGGTACTTTTAAAAAAAAAAATGTTGAATGGTATGAATTAGAATGATAGTTTGAAACAAATACCCTATTTTACAGGCAACAAGTCGCAAAACCACTTTTAGAATAAGCACTGAAAATTTTAAAATGGTAAAGTATAAGAAGCATTTTCCGGGGTCAAATGTCGGGGAAAGGTCCATTCAGTGAAGCATCCCGGGTCAGGTTATTTTACTCCGGCCGTATTGTGCCGACCACTGGGATACGCAAACTGCCGTACCTTACTGCGAAGACGAGTCCAGCAATCCTTTCGCTTGTGATAATCGCCCACGTAATTCAAACCTATGAAAGCACGCAGAGTTTAGTAACCAAGTGCACGATGCGCCGAACAAAAACGGGTTTCGCGAAATCGCCCCCCTGTCGCCCCCTTCGACTTTTTCGCCCCCCTCTGTATCGTTTTCGCCCACCGGGGGGCGATATCGCCCACTTTGGGAATCACTGGTCTAGACAGATATATTCTTATGAGGAGACACGAAATGCTCAGCCTTATAAATCTCTTCGCTACGTGGGTGGCGTGCATTATATTCCTACAACACCACTGAGAGATGTTCAATTGTCAGATAACACACTTACTCCTGCTTGCCAAAATTCATAAGGATTGAACACAAGCCATGATTGCATCGTTTATTTGAGATATTGCTAATATGATAATTACTGGCAGAATTATTCAACTAAATAACTAATAGAGAATCATGAAACCAAAATTTTTCTAAACACTGAATTTCACACTGGCATTGATTTTGTAAATATAGACTAGGGGGATTGAAAACAAGCCATGATTGCATCGCTAATATGATAATTAATCAACTAAATCAGCATTGGTGCATTGATTTTGTAATGTAGTGACTGACTTTCCGTATAACAAACTGTACAAATATAGGTAGGTAAACCATGTTTAAGCACTTGGGTGGTACCATGATGAGTGTCTAATACATCAGATAATGGCGTTACTGGCAAAATACTGGAGATTCAAAAGTTAATATATGGCACTGCGATAGTAAAATGAAATTGGTGATAATTGTCTATAACTTGAAACTTGGGTTTACATTGATCTCCGAATGAGTGAAAATGTGTCATATCTGCATAATTGTTTGTTGACGAGTAGTATTTTGAAGTTTTATTGTGATGACAGTTCTTGTACCGCTTTGACAATTGAAGCAGCATCTATTCCGAACATTGACAGCAGCTCGGCCGGTTTCCCACTGCGGGGAATCTCCTTTACTGCGAGGCGCCTGAGAATTATTCCACGAGTATCTGCTAGTGCCTCTGCTACTGCACCCCCAAGACCTCCTTCGGGGTAGTGGTCTTCCACGGTAATTATACGACCGTCAGTCGCTTTTGCACATGCACTCAAAGTAGCCTTGTCAAGAGGTTTGATGGTAAAAGGATCGACAACACGGATATGGATTCCTTTGCTTTTCAGGGTCTCGTATGCTTTCATAGCTTCGTGTAAAGTAACACCAGCCCCAACAACAGTGACGGTGTCCTTTTCGCTTTGTTGAAGAATATTTGCTCTCCCGATTTTGAATTCCCTGTCGTTTTCGTAAATGACATAGTCATCTTGACGACTTGCACGAATGAAACAGATTCCGCTTGTATTTGCAGCTAACTCCGCTGATCGTTCAGTCGAGACGGCATCGCTCGGGTAGAAAACGGTCGAGCCAGGGATTGTTCTAAACATTGCTATATCTTCTAAAGCCATTTGCGAAGGTCCATCAGCACCAATAGCAACTCCGCAATGTGTGCCAACAAAGTTGACATTGGTTTGTGACACTGCGCCCATTCTGATATGATCGAAAGCCCTGGTGTAAAAGGCGGAAAATGTACTACAGAATGGAACAGTACGCCCTCTAGTGCCAGCTCCAATTGCAGCGCCGACCAAGTTTTGTTCGGCAATGAAGCACTCAATGAAATTCGCGCTACCAGGGAAGGCTTTCTTGAATTCGATGGAATAGGTTGAATTTTTAACATCACCATCAAGTGCGATAACACGCTCATTATTCTTTCCAAGTTTAGCAATTGCGTTTCCATAACCTTTCCTGCTCGAAACTTTATCTCCGATTTTGTAATTTGGAGGAGAAGAAAGCTTTATATTGCTTATATCAACAGCTGGTGCATCATCCACTGGAGCTTGAGGTTGTAATCCAGTTGGAGGTCCAGAGATGAGAGATTCAAGATGTTCCAGAATCTTGCTTTTCTCAGCTGGAGGAACAGGCTTCCCGTGAAAGTTTTCCAAATTCTCCTGCCCAAGGATGTTTCTTCCTTTGAAAGTTTTTGCGATGATGCAGGATGGTTTACCTTTGCAGGTTTCGGCATCATAAAAAGCCTTGCATATTGATGGAATGTCATGTCCATCAACGACAATCGCATTCCAACCAAAAGCATCGACACGTTTTCTGTAGGTCTCCATGTCATGTCCCAGAGCTGTAGCCTGGCTTTGACCAAGACGGTTTACGTCAATTATAGCAACGAAGTTGTCCAGTTTATAATAACTTCCGAACATTATAGCTTCCCACACTGACCCCTCCGCGACTTCTCCATCTCCCAGCATACAATAAACCCTGTAGCTTGCTTTATCAATGTACTTTCCCACATATGCCATACCAGCAGCTGCATTAATGCCTTGACCCAATGATCCAGTTGCCACATCAATAAAGTCAAGTCTTGGAGTTGGATGGCCTTCCAAATCACTTCCAATTGTTCTAAGTTGCATCAATTCTTCTTCCGTGATATGACCAGTTTCAACCCATGCAGAGTACAAAGCAGGACATGCATGGCCTTTGGACATTACAAATCTATCATCAGAGGGATTTCGAGGATCATGAGGGTGAAATTTCATCGTTTGGAAAAACAAAACTGACAGAAGATCCGCCGCGCTCGACGACGATGTCGGATGTCCAGAATTACTCGCCGAAGTACATTTTATGCTGTTGATTCTTATTCTATTTGCAATATTGTTCAACTCCTCAATCTTTGCGGCATCGGGAATATGGTAAACGTCGCTCATTTTGCTTAGAAGACGATGTGAAAACACGAAGGCTGAAACCAACTGGGAAGAGATTGAAAACACGCCTTGTCACTTCAGCAGCAAGTGGACTCATGCCGGTGAGACAGAATATTTTAGATAATTCCTACGCGCATATAAATTTGATAAAATTTCAAAGACAATGTTTAAATCGACATTAATTTGAGTGAGAACTACAGCAATATTTACCCAATAAAAAATTTTTATATATTTTTTTTGTGCGAATTTAAATTTAAAACGATAATTTTCAACGATATCATTCAATTTGTTCACTTTATTATTTTCGCGTGTCATTGAGAGAATGCCGCATTTGAAATTTGGAAATGAGCCGTTGCAAAGCGCCACAACGTGACGAATAATTGCTGTATCATCGTGAGTATCGGTCATTTTGGTCAGAAGTTTGTTGTAGTACGTTTCATTATTCGCCTATTTTCGTTACTCCATTACTATAAAAATATACAAATTCATATTGTGATTGAAGTACATGATGATGTAATTCTTTTTATGTAGTGGTCGGTGTGGCGCATCGTGCTAAGCGTTGGCTTGAGCGTTAGGAATACATTCGCCAACGCACACCTGGGGCCCCATTCACAAAGCTTCGTTACCGCTTAACGTGTTAGTTAAGCACCGACTTTCTCGTGAAAAGCAAAAATGGTATTCACAGAGCTTCGTAAATATTCGAGAGAGTTTTTTTGGCGCCAAATGAGACGTCTCGTAAAGTGCCTTCTTCTCACATTTTATCGAGAATCGGTATTCACGAAAGTTCTTTAACCGCTGAAGAGCTCGCTAGCTAACGAGAACAATCTTCGCCTCGTTAACAGTTCGGATTGCTCTCAGCAGTGATTCAAATTAAAATAGGCTCGTTGGGACGTTAGCATACTTTGTAAAAATTGGCATAGTATCAAGGGGCCTTACTCAGGTAAGCGTGTATGTAGTCTAGTGCCGTTAACTTAGCTGTGGAATATCTGCCGCATTTACAGATTAAACTAGGGTTGAGATTCAGAGATTGTTCAGTTGTTGAAGTCATTGTTTTTTGTTTATTCTAGCACTGGCCTACAGTATTATGAACACAGATTCACAAATGGCTACCTATATTGAAGCTTGCAGAAGAAAAGTCCAACAATCTCTCCATGTCGTATCCGAAAGAAAAAAATTAGCTAGATGCAAATGAAAGGACCTTAATAGAGGACTATAGACTCAATGAAAAATTAAAAATATGGAATCTTAACAAGCTTTGGCAACTCACTGATTTTATTGTCTGTTACACAAATAGTTCACAATATGTAATTTGTTTTGTGGCAATAAATCTCTCTCTGTGTAACTTCAGCATTTATTCCATGTAGCCTATCCGTCAGTCTATAGATTACGCCACTGCTATATGAACAAAATTTCAAAACGCAGGCTGCAAAGGTGAAGCAGAGAAAGCCGATAGGTTACCGCGAAGGCGAAAGACGCTCGACCGTAAGCGGCGACAACTGATACGGCTGAGTGATCAGTCAATGCATTTTGTTCAACTGCGACCGTGCGTAAGATTTCGAGAGAATGCTAGTGACCGTGCGTCAAGTGCTTACGAGGTCTTTGGTGAATCGCATTTAACGAGATTTCGCTATCACGATTCTGAGAGACACAGTTACGAGATCGTAAACCCGGCTTTTTACGAAGTTTAGCGAATGGCGCCCCTGATTACTTTACGTGGGTTTGCAGAGAGAGAGAGTTAGGAAGAGAGTTTATTGGACACGTTTAGTGGCCATAACGATATTTTCAAAATTTTGTTGTTATTGTTATTGGACACGTTTAGTGGCCATAACGATCGTTTCAAAATTTTGTTGTTATTGTTATGGTTATTTGTCTCCGTCTCCATTTTTAAAAAATTGCTCTTCTCTTCGAATACTGGACCAATTGCTTTGATATTTTCAGTGGTTAAAGATAAAATTTTTCTCCAGAAGGCTATCCCTTTTTTTTTGCTATGACGTCATCAAAATTATTGCCACTGGGTGGCGCTACGTGTCCATATATTTTATCATAGCTATATTGTTGTTATTTGTCTCCGTCTTCATTTTTAAAAATTCGCTTTTCTCTTCGAATACTGGACCAATTGCTTTGATATTTTCAGTGGTTAAACATAAAATTTTTCTCCAGAAGGCTATTACTTTTTTTTTCGCTGTTACGTCATCAAAATTATTGCCACTGGGTGGCGCTACGTGTCCATATATTTGTAACAATTTGTAACCACAGTTTTTAATATTGGATGAAAAATAAATAAGGTTAACACTAAACACAATAAATAAGGTGAACACTAAAAACAAATACGTTAAGCTATTGTTTACAGGGGGGGGGGGGGGGGGCAATTCTTTTTATAATATGAATGTTATAGGGCTGATTTTCTAATTGGGCACTAGTTGCAGAATTTGTTATTATATGAGAGAAATTGTTATCAAAGTTATTTGAGATTTGAGCGAAAATTATAGAGCATGGACATAACAGCAATACAATAACAAGAGAGCTACGCACAAATATATGGACACATTAGACCAGAGCGAATCAGTCTTTACCGGTACCTTTGACGCTACCGGTACCCTCAAAAAAGTTCTGAATTTCCAGTAGCAAGAATTTTGCAGAATCAAAACGTACAGCCAGTCATGACACTGACTAAAATCCGTGTTCCCATGGATAAAAAATAATACAGCAAAATTTTAGACGAAATATCAAATTTCATAGAATTCACGCAAAATTTTGAAATAAATAAAAGTAATAGCCTTCTAGCGAAAAAATTAATCTTTAACCACTGAAAATTTCAAAGCAATTGGTCCAGTATTCGAAGAGAAAAGCGACTTTTTAAAAACGTGTCAAAGAACAAGAACAACAACAACAACATAATATTGAAACGATCGTTATGTCCACTACGTGTCCAATAATATGACTCGAATACGTAAGGAAATAAACCTTATCATCTTTTTTCATCTATCCATAGTCATCAAGTAGATGAATTTTCAATCGCTTACTGAATGTTGCAAGTGAGTTTTCTTTAATATTAGACGGAATTTTTTTCTCAAATTAGAATGCCTTCTGTTTTGAGCGTTTTTTTGTTAATGAAAAAGAATGCCGAGGAATGAAATAAGTCCTTTTTGTAACACTCCTTGTGGCATGGCTATGGATGGTTGAACTTTTTGAAAAAAAGTTATGAAATATAGAGGGTAGCATATGATTTTCGAAGCCATACATAAATTTGGCAATTTCAGAAAGATAGATATCTTTCAGTTGCAATACTCCACACTGCTTGTATAAGAGTGAGTTATGAGCATGCTGTGATTCTGCAGATAGCATGCAGCGAATTGCTTTGTTATGCAGAATTACTAGTGGTTTTAGCGTAGTTTTATTAGTTCCTCCCCAACTTATAATGCCATATTTCAGATGAGAGTATATGAGACTATAGTATACAATTTTTAATGCATCGATACCAAGGATTCTACGTAACTTATACAATATTCCGAATGATTGTGAAACTTTTTTTCATAAGTGATCAATATGAGGTTTCCATGACAAGATCTCATCTTGGATTATACCCAAATACTTAATACATTTTGTTCTTTCTATCTTTTTATTGTCAATTTGTAGATGGAACTGCCAATTAGTTTGCCTGGAACCAAAAACCATTTAGTTTTTGAGAGGTTTAATGATAATTTATTACTTTTTAGCCATAAGTTGACCATCTCGATTTTTTTATTGATCGAAATCTGCAGTTCTCCACAGCACGCAGCAGAATCAATGAGCGCGGTATCGTCTGCAAAAAGAGTCGAGTCTAAGCTAGTTGCTGCTGGTAAATCATTGATATATATTAGAAATAGAAGCGGTCCAAGAGTACTCCCCTGCAATGCATTTTTATAAAAATCTGTACTATTGTCTTTTTTAACATATTTTTGTGGAAATAAATCGCTCTCTCTCTTTTCTTCACTTTTAATAGGATAAGCAGAACATTTTTCCTTGTTTCTATTGATTACGTGATACGTACAATTTTTTATCCCAGTTCCAATTTTTATCAATTATTTGTGTGTCTAGTTTCTTTCAAAATTCTGTTCAAACATGAAATGATGATTATGATGGAATGACTCCCGATTATGTCTAAAATACACCCATCTTGCCAAAAATAAAGTAAGAAACACAATCATCTTGGTATAATCTGAAGGGAACGATACGACCATGGTGAACTGCTACCATCTTTACAAGTGCTTTAGTGTGTAAGATGACTAATATAAATGTCTCGGCGGTGTGGCGCATCGCACCAAGCATTAGGAATACGCTCTCCATCGCATCTCTGATTACCTTTCGTGTATTCGCAGGTTCGAATTCCATGCGGGGACATTATGAGCGAGAGGATCGCTGGACTACTCGCTGCCGTAGGGTGGTTCATATAACCGCTGGTTTGTTACGGCTTCCTGCACCATCAAGTCCATGTAACAAAACCAATGCCCGACATGGACTGGTAACCAGACGAGAGGCTGCGGTTCGCCAAATGATCACGTCGTCTGATCGTCTTTCCATTTCGCCGGGATAAATATATGAATCCTATCCTATTCTGAATATTATAGAAGTCACTACCGGTTTTTATCTTTTTCTAGCTGTGATGTCCTTATCATACACGCTTGGTCTTATGTTTGAGTGGTGGTATAAGGGTTGTAGATAGTACAATATTGTTCCTGCAAGGTTACTAATTATTGCAACTAGGCGAGCAGTAGAGCTATGTTGGATTCTCCCCTTCAGATTTTAATTTGCTGTGGGTCATTGTAATTGGATTTGATTTTTATATCATTCATGTATGCATGCCTTTTATGTTAAGGCATGGTGTTTGAGTTGACTTGTTGGCCAAGGTAAAGATAGTAAAATTTTGTGTGTTTTTTGCATGGTGTGATAAATTTTTCTCTGTCCCAAGCAGAATGTCATCATGTCATCACAATACATCCCATTTAATTAAACAATTATTTTTTGCCTGTAATAAATAGTTCAGAGCGTTCCCCTTCACCCAATCATTGAAACATCTACTCGCGGTTTTATTTTTTGTTTTTCAGGTTACTTCAACCCAGATAGCACAACTACGTTGGGCCAACGTTATAATCCGCCGGCAACCGTTGTACGCGGTTTTACAACCATTTACCATGGTAAGGCCATGATTGGCCTTCAACGAAACACGACATTATGCGAAGAAATGGGCGCGCGATTCGAATATAGCACATGAGGTCGCCATTTATTTTGGCGGTACTCGTAATCGATAGTCTGTTACGAGGTTGTTGCCGTGGATGGGACAGTGACATTGAACTTTTTTGGCTTTCATAGTAGAATGGCGAAAGTAGAGATAGCCTAGTTGTAACCGTGTAAGTTTATCTCATGGTACCGGTACCCTAAGTGCGTTGTCAGGTCACGGTTCATAAGGGTGATAGGGTACCATACCGGTACCGGTAAAAGTTACATATTTATCCCTGGACACCGTAGGTACCGGTACCGGTAACGACAGAACGAGAAGAGGTACGGTACCGTACTTGGTCTTTTGACATTTTTTTGTTAAACTTTTTTAGGTTGCCATCTCTCATTTACCAGTATTCGTTATCGAGTACCGGTACTGGTACCTATGGTAGATACCGTTAAAGTTACATATTTATCCCTGGACACCAGAGGTACCGGTAACGACAGAACGAGATGAGGTACGTTATCGTACTTGGTCTTTTGGCATTTTTTTAGTAAACTTTCTGAGGTTGCCATCTCTTATTTACCAGTAACTTATTCGTTATCGAGTACCGATACCGGTATTGGTCCTTCATCCCTGGATATGATTTTTCATATTTACTTTATTTGTCTAAGTGCGAACATTTCCGCAGCCCAAATCCAACCCGTTGAACGACTTAATCCAGTAATCTGAATAGTTGTACATTTGTGAACCTTCTGTCTGATGAATTTCAACAAATCTAAATACAGATCTCAATTGGCTGAAATCTAAAATATGTTTTAACAATTGCCACAATCAAACTGAAACTAAAATTTGATGTTTTTGGGTAAAAAATAGCTCAAGGATTATTGTTTTCCCTTTTTGTTTTTGTACCGTAACACTTTAAATAAAATTTTGTTTCTAAAGTATAACTTTTTACGCCACACATGCGAGATGCGACATGGCCCGCCAGTCTAGGTGTGCAAAATTTTTGCACGTGGTCCGAGAACTTTGCCCAACCCTGCTCTAGTTCATATTTTCAGCTTTGTTGAGAAATAAATTACTGATTTTTGAATAATATCTATTTTGTTTTGAAATTCAATAGAATTATATTGAGTAATCATATATATTAATATGATTTATTTTCAGTATGTATGCTATGTAAGCTTACCCAACCAACCTTAATTAAGTGTTATTATATTTTAAAGTGAATTGGAAAGTAGACCGCTAGCAAAAAAGATTCGGGCGATTGGGGGGAAGCCCATCTCTGTACAATGACTGCCAAATGTGAATGCAACTGTGCAATGCCCAGCGACTCTAAAAGCATGAAGTATTTTACGACACATCTATTTGGACATATTTTGTGTAATATCCATTTTTTTCCGGTTATTCTAAATAATTATTACCGATTAGATATTCTGTCAAGTGTCAATATTACCATTGTAAGTTTAATGATATATACCATTTTTATAATAGGCCCTATGACAATGGACTGGAAAATTCAACTGCCCCAATTCCCTCTTTCACGCAATCATACACTGTGTCATTTCAAGCATCTAAATGTTTCAATGCGGACAATGCCCAAAACAGGTGTTTTTGTTTTATAGTTTGATAGTAGCTCCTTGCATATCTGTGCCATAAAATATTGCACAATAGCTAGATATATCGGTTGAATAATTACCTAGTACAACAGCATGTGGTTAATACCGTATTTTTCGGCGAATAAGTCGCTTTTCTAGACCCAAATTTTTGGCCTGATTTTTGGGGAGGGTCGTCTTTTTAGGGGAGTATGATCATTTTCATTTTTTTGTCGCCTTATTATTGAATCGGACAATAAAATACCTTCGGCGATAGCATCCCCCACGTCCTCATCAGGTTAGTTTAAATAAATCGACATTCTCGTGCTGTGAATCTGAAATTTCAATGCTGTGATTATCATATTTGCATTATCATATATGGATTGAATTGGCCGGTTACATGCAAAAACCCATTTTTCAGGCTTAAAAACAGGCCTCGTCTTATTCGCCGGGTAGACTTATTCGCCGGAAAATACGGTAATTAATATTAATGAATTTATATTCTGGTAGTTAGTATAGGCCATTCGTTCACGTTCATCATCTGAAAGACAATCATGTACTATATATTGTGTAACACTAACTTGATTTTCAGAGATCAAGCCATGCTCCAATCCAGTCCATGGAAAATTATTGGGACAGGCGGTAGAAACTCTTATGCTACAAGCTACGGCATCTGCAACTTTCCACTGATTATAGTGTGGACTCGGACATACAGGAATTGATGAAATTCATTGTCAATTCATTGTCTGATTACATTTTGATCCAGAATACATTCAAGGATGAAAAAATGGCTCGTAAGTTGAATACTTTTATAGGCTGATTACATACACTTTACGACGGTGGTTCCCAAACTTTTTTTTCCGCGATCCCAATTTTTGTAAAATCACAGACTACAGATACTTGCGACCCCACAACGAGAAAACATTAAAAATCAATTTATTCTATTTAATCATTCTGATGAAAATCGACTGTAAGTTTGCGGGGCGTTGGTGTAACGTGGTTGTACTTAACTGTTTAGTTCAGTGGTTCCCAAACTTTTTACCCCAGCGGCCAGCGGGCAAGCAAAATTTAAAAGAGTTCGCTGACCGGTAACACATGCCATCGTATGAAGACCCCGATGTAAAAATCTCTGAGATTCAGAATATTTGTTTAGTTTTAGTACAATGTTAAAATATTGCAGATTACTCCATAATTAATTCGAAAGCTAGATAGAACATGAAAGTAAAATAGGTGAAAATACCTTTGCTGGGTCTCATCTTTTTGAGTGCCTTTTATTTTTTGTCGTTTTGTTTTTGACTGCATGAAGCGCTTCGAATTTATGTATGAAATACAATATGCCCCATATTTTTGCTTTGTGTTCAAGGAAGATTATTTAAATGTCTAAATACGATCCGATTGCAATATTAAAATTGTTCACTTTTATACGAATGGGATGTGGACAAAACACATGTGTGTATATTTTAGAGTAGATACTCGCGATAATTAACATAGAGCTTTTGCAACAGATGGAAACCTTTTCATTAGATGTATTCTTATAATTGTGCTTATTTACTCATTCCAGATAAGATATTTTTCAAGTTTCGGAGGTTGCTCCAAGAAAGACTGGATTGGAGAATCATGAGCTCAGTTATGAAAAATTTACTCTCTTGCTCTTTCGACTGTGCAGGACGCGGTGGATAAGAAGGAGTGAGTGGGACGCCCTTAGTTTCTGCTATAAAAGGTATGTAATATGTTTATCATATTGTACCACCATCTTTCTTTGCTCTACCCTCTTCTATTTTATAAGTACAAGATTATTTTGACTCCAAATCAGCTTAAGATAATTCATAAGGGAAATGAACAAAAATTGATTAAATAGAATCTGACAATCTGGAGTGAAAACAAAACCTTATTTAAGATAGAAGCGTAAAGAATATAAGGTTTTGCCAAAAAGATGCAGGTATCGTGTTCATGAATTAAATTAAGTTACACACACACAACAACAACAGAGATATAATAAAATAAAAACAGGCGAGAAAATTTAGATAAGTTGGGTAGTAAACAAAATGTACTTGCCAGTTGCCACACCATTCATTTTTATCATTATGATTGTCAAATTGAATAATGATTCTGTAAACAACTGTGAACAGTAAAGAAATTGAATGTAGATTTTGTATACAAAAGTGAACAGTATAGAAAAATATTTATTAAGGAGATATCGCCAAGCTGATTATGGTTAGAGTCAAGTGCCAAATTGCCAATCCAATGTTGCCAGAGTTTGGTGCATAATGGCGAACAGTGGTTTTCGAACTTATTTGTATCATCGCTCCCTTACAGTACTTTTTACATTATCATCCCCCCCTAGCACAACAGCAAATGATGGAGTTACAAATAAATTTATTGTAAATCTATTAAACAAATAGACTAATCATGGTGCATGATGTTTCTAATAAGATAGATGAATTTCAACAAGGAATATTTGAAGACATTTTAGTCAGATAAAATCTCAAATCATCATTATTCCCTCCAACAAATATTCCCCTCAAAACATTGTCTACGCCCCCCTTGCGGAATCAAGAATTTCTGTATTTCTCAATTATTATTGTCTTGTCAATGTAAGCTTCACTCACACATTTGCGACTGCAGAAACTTGGCTTAAGATTCCTACTCTGAAAATTTGTTGGGATGCAGTCATTCAGACTAGGCTTTGAACTCTGGTGCTGTAATTTGCTAAACTGCAATTTAACACAGAATTTTTATATTTTTCAGCTCTGGATGATCTGGCAACGAACTCCATTAATTTTATTACATGTATACATATTTGTAAAATAAAGACATTTTGTTATCTTTTGTTTTTTATTATATAAATAATGTCAGATTAGTGGGAAATTTCTATGTAGTATAGATCCATACCATGTCTGTACAACACATCGCCTAACTTGGCCCGACCATATGCCACGATTGTATTACAACATGTCACTTACGTAGGCCCGGCCATATGTCACGATTGTGTTACAACGTATCGCCCACGTTGGACCGGCCATATTTCACGATCGTGTTACAACGTATCGCCTACGTTGGCCTGACCGTTTGCCACGGTTGCATTACAGCGAAAGGACCGACGTTGGCCCAGCGGCCAAATCTTCGCTGGAACATGGTTGTTCGCTATTATTGGGCCGGTGGTTCGAACAACGTTCGGCCATGGTTGTTCCGACGTAGTTGTGCTATCTGGGAAAGCGATTAAATGAAGTAAAACACATAAGGAAAAAATCAAAAAAAGACTCCGATATCCTGTGAAATAACAACCTTATTCCTATATCCTTGTCTGAAATCAATACCCAAGAATGAAAAACCTCACTTACACCCTTCGTAACCAATTTATTTCCACATCCTACTTTACTTAATTATAGTAATTTTACTGTTACCGGTAACTTATTTACTTATTACAATCTGGACTATAATTTGGCAATAATAGGCTCTAATTTGGGAAATGAAATGGTCTCGCCCACCTCTTCATGCACCCAATTCTGGCAACTTTGGTTGGGCAACTTGGCATTGACTCCAACTATAATCAGCTTGGCAATATGTTTTCAATAGAATCTTTCTTTTATATCTTAATTAACGATTAGAAGATCGATCAATTTGGCAATGGCAACCATTACAAAAATATCAATATGGTGTGGCAGATAATTTTTTTTTCTTTTCTAGTATTTATTTATTTATTTTTTGTTTACTGTATAGTATACCCTAAATTTATCGCGTTTTATTCTTACTTAAATAACTTCTCAGTGGTTGTGTGTGTGTGTGGCTGGTGGGTGCATGTGAGCGTGTGTGAAATAACTTATGGAGATTATGGAGTCGAAATAAACTTATACTTATACTTATATCAAGATTGCATTTCGTAAAATATCCTTTATTTTGGTTATCAAGTAAAAGCACTCGATTAGCACTGAAATAAATGATACCATATTATACCGTTTCAACGGTATCTGTGTACTTGAAACAGTTAAACATACGAGGGGGATATTTTCAAGATGAACGAAAGGATCGCACTGAAAAAGATTGATAACCGCTGAGATAGTTGGTTACTCAGTTCGAGTGGTGGACTCGGAGTCAAACAACCTTATTTGCTACTGTAAAGTTTGTCGGGATTATTCCATCCGATTTAATAAAAATGATTTCAAATTATAACGTATTTCGTGTTTCATAATATAATGAATAAACAATAATTACTAATAGTTGCCGAAATTTAAATTTGTTTTGAAAATCTCATCGGTACACCAGACACCACACTACTAAATCAGAGTCAGATGACAGCTGGATTTTTTGCCGTTTTCGCCTGACGCGTTTTCGGTTTTAGCGTGGAATTTCAATACCGTCTAGCCTTGGCTCATTCACAATTTTCGACTGGGATTGATGGATATAGATCAGTAGTTTCTAAATAAAGGAAAATAAGTTGAGAGGGAAAGGAGAGGTTGACCAACTCTTCTCCTGCGGCGTCGGAGTTTCTAAATTTAGGGAAGTTGAACAAACTTTTGCTTTTTTCTGTTGTTGTGAGATTTCTGTCACTTTCAGACTTTGGCGTTTCATATGGAAATGAACATCGACCCTGAAGAATACAGGTACGGTACGCTACGTTAATTCAACAAAAAAAAATGTATTGTAGTCTAGTTATTTATTTGAATTTTTATTATTGTACAGTAATACTGTAATACCTGAATATTGATATCTACTGAAAACTAAGAGTTCTCTTGTTCAGTTCAATTAAGTTCAATTTTTTTACTCCCCCTATTTAAAATGGCTTTTCTAGTAACACTTTTCTTTCAGGGTCTAGCGGTTTTGACAGACATATAAATATATTTATTAATTAATTGAATAATTTTATTTATTTTAATTCATGTTATGTATAATATAGAAATTTTTTGAGTGCTTCAATTCAGAATTTAATTTTGCAGTTCTAATATCTCATGTCTTAAGACATATTATTTTGTTTGAATTTAAGTATGCTGAATACTGAAATGTATTGCCTTAAATTTGATTCGTACTAAAGTCCTGATTCAGACAAAAAATGATTTAGATATTTCAATGTCATTTGCGAAATTCTTTTTTGCGAGTTTGCCTGAAGCAAAGTTGTGAGCCCTTAACCTAAACTGCAAAGATAACTGATAAAGAAGTTGCAATGTTCATGTGTTAGTGTAATATAATACTGTAATAGGCCGATGCTGATGACACTAGATTGCCGAGCAATTTTATATAACAGTTAGTGTAGTATTTCTCTCAGATAACGAGAAACCATTACATTACATAGACATTACATTCATATGGTGCACAACAGCCTTCATCTGGTATGGCAATTTCTAGCCAGTTAATATTCCAGATGCAAAACTTAAAAAGAGAGCCGCAAATGATAGTGGTACGAACCCCACCCTGTGTCAGGGTGAATTCTAGTGATAATTGCTCATAATCCAAATTATTGATCCCAAGTCCCAACATGATTCAAATACGAACCAAGTCAGTGAAACTACTATCAGTGTTGCAAGTATTTCCATATCATCAACATTTGTTTTTATTGCAACTGACTCGTTACCTTTCTTTTGCAGCAATTGGGACATTGTAAAGGCGACACAGTATGGAATATTACCAAGATGTAAAGAATTGGTTGAAGGAGGTTATGACGTTCGATCACCGGATGCAGAGAATATTACTTTACTACACTGGGCAGCCATAAATAACAGACAGGACATAGCCAGGTAAATGACTCTCAGAAAGAGTACCTATGCATTACTTTTATAGAAATGAAAAAAATTTATTAACACTTCTGTTTGTGCATGATTGTACTCAAAAGTTTTAGTGATCTGGAAAGCTTTGAACAAGAATTGTTGGAATCGTTACGACAATCAACATTATTTTGAAACTTATTGTTTCTATATTTAAAACTCTAATTTAAAATGAAATCTTTTATTTTCATTTTGACAAAAAATGATATTTTTACTATGTACATAATATTACTAACTGTTTAGAAAATAGAAGATTGAAGCAGAAATGTCCAAACACGAATAAT
Source organism: Styela clava (assembly GCF_964204865.1). NCBI lineage: Eukaryota > Metazoa > Chordata > Ascidiacea > Stolidobranchia > Styelidae > Styela > Styela clava. The sequence goes on from NC_135264.1 coordinate 14,329,723, forward strand.
CTACATTCTAAGATAATATTTTTAAGTATTGAACAAAATCTATCTTTTGTCAGCAGACGAATGAAGATATTTTGACTATACAGTTATACTTTGATTGCTAAAAATGATAATTTTTGAATAAAATGATTCTTAAAATTAAGGATTCAAAATATTGGATAGAATTGATTTCGAATCAATTTAAATATTCAATTCATTTTAGACTCCACCGCCGTAGAGTATAATATTGTATTCACCATTTTTTTTTTCGTTTTTTAGTAATTTTGTGTTTTAATTTGTCTTTTTTATTTTTCATTAAATTAAATTATTCACTCAAATTGAATACTATGCATAGTAGACCTCACTGGTGAATTTGTGACTGACTGTAAACATACATGAAATAGGATTATTTCAGATTGATTTACAGGGGAACATAGACGTCTAGTCTGAGACTGACACCTAAAACGGGAGGGTAGGAATACTATGAATTATTTATACGAATAGAAAAGTGAATTTTCTAAGACTTTCCTTGATTGTATTAAACTTAAATCTACCTTGCCTGGGACTTCCTTTTTCTATATTTGATTTTCCATATTTTATATAATTTCATTTTAGTGTCTTGTGACTTTGAAAATATATAATCAATATTTAGTGGGTTTCTGGATTAAGGAATTTTGTGACTCAACAAAAAATTTTTGCCACATTTATGAATCATTTGTTTATCGCTTTTTAGTTAAAATTTAAAATATATTTTTATTATTATATTTATAGACACAAAATGCATGTACACAAACAAATTTTTTTTAAAAAATTTTTTTTGTTATTGAATAAAGTGATGCCTATAGCAGATTTTCAGTTTGAAAGGGGCCTTTCTTAGTGTTAGATGCTAACCAAACAATACATTAATGCTTTGCCTAGATCAGTGTTTCTCAATCTTTTTTCTCTCTTGGCCCACTTTCGTTGCACAAATAATTCCGTGGCCCATTAACTTTCTCATGCAAGGGAAAACGAAAAAAAAATTTTTATGCAAAATTAGACATCCTTTTTTTATATTAAAAAACTTTCTCATGCAAGGGAAAACAAAAAAAAAATTTTTTATGCAGAATTAGACATCCTTTTTTTATATTCAAAATAAAAATTACCATTTAGTAGCTTAGTACAGCATTATCATTCATTGCTACTACAATCAAAGTTTAACTAATTTATCAATAACTCTTGTAATTTTTACTGTTTGTGTCCCATCTAAAAATGTTTCTATGGTCCAGCAATGGGCCATGGCCCACGGGTTGAGAACCAGTGCTTTATTGTCAATGCATTTAAATAAATGGCCTAGATTAAGTAAATAATTTGCTGAATATATGAAATCTGAAGTTTTGTGAAAGATCATCCTGAATCCTAATTTAAGACATTTGAAGATGTGTGGGAAAACTTTCAGAAAAAAACTTTTTTATTCTAGTTTTATTCTAGAGTTCTTCACAAGTACAATATTCTTCTTTCTCATTGATCGGTTTTTCTGCTATTTTCACTAGTATTTAACGAACTTGTTTTCTGTTTTCAAGGTACTACATTTCTGCTGGAGCGGTGGTCGATGTCTTAGGAGGCGACTTAATGGCAACACCCATGCATTGGGCTATCAGAGAAGGACATTTACCTATGGTGGTGCTGCTAATGCAATATGGGTAAAGTTAATTCTGGATTGTTTTTGTGGCGGACATTTATCAAACAGTTTATATTTTAAAAGAACTACTTTGTTATGATAACAACATACATATGCACACCCATTTGTGTAAGTCAAAAAACCAACGTTTTCGTTAAATAAAATTTTGACTCTTAAATAAGGAAAGAACATATTTATCCTAGAGAAGAAAAATCTGATGAGGTGGTGTAATCACGGACAAACCACGATCTTCTTCCAGTGCATGTCTGATATGGAATATTTGATAACTTATTTGTTTCAGATTCATGGACTTGACTTTTTTCTATCTTGTTGCTTGGATATGTACTTGGCCAAACTTATATATCTTTTTTGTTTCAACTTTTTTTTAATAAACTTTATTTTAAAAACTTCACAGTGCTGATCCAAATGTCCGAGATGCAGAGGGATGTGCTTCAATACATGTTGCAGTTCAGTGCAGTCACTCGAATATAGTAGCGTATCTGATTGCGAAGGGAGTGGATCCTGATTTGTATGATGCAAATGGGAAGACACCTCTCATGTGGGCAACATGGAGAACATTTGGGTAAATAATTGTTAGAAGGTGTTTGAAAAATAATTCAAATTTTGTGTTTATCATTCAGCGTTGCATGATATTATTGATAGACAGTACAATATGATATTATTGTACTGCATAAGATTGTGGTACTTTTATGATTGCTCAGTATAGCAATAATATTGGAGCAGTCTTATTGATTATATATGTTAGTATTCGTAAGCGCACAATTTAAAAATCTATAAAACTACCAACAATGGAAGACACCATATGGCCGTTTTTAGTTTCTCTGCTCGTACATTTGAGTGAAGATATTGATTGTATTATTACTATACATATAATTGGCATTTTTAATCCTGACCAGAACAATTATTGTGTTTTCTGACAGAATTTATTACTGGTGTGTAACTTAGTGCGTAGAATATGTCATACTGTAATGGAATTGGGACTGAGTACAGCGATTAAAATCAAAATATGTCTCAATAGAGTATAGACCAGAAGGCTTCAACTTTTATCCTCTCGTTTGCAAAAATTACAAAAATATAATCCATTTCTCAAATCTTTTCATATATTTTACCTTCCATAAATACCAATAGTGAATCATTGGTCTCACAAAGGTATTTCATATTTCAACAATGCTAATTTTTTTAACATAATTAAATCTTCAATCTTGGTAGTGATTTATTACGTAACCTGCACATAGCTTTATGTCCATATATTAGAGCATTTCTTTCTTGTGTAATAATTAAACTAAATTTTTTAATTGATAATTAATTAATCAAAATAATTTTTTCCAAGAATCGACCCTACGAGAATGCTACTTTCAATGCACGCAAGCGTCAACTTTCAAGACGAACATCAACATAATACTCCGTTGCATTATGCATGCATGTCACAGAATTCGAACGTCTTGATGGCTCTTGTGAATGCCGGTGCTGATTTAGAAGCTAAAAATAACAGGGTGGGTGATTATTATTCTAGTTTTCGTTGTTCAATTTGAAATATTTCGAAATAATAATTTTTCTGAATTTTGGTATGGTATGGTATATTCAGGTATTATGGTCCTCCTAAAACACTCTTCTCTCGTGGGCATTTTCAGGTGGCCACAACCACAAACCTATTATAAATTTCTAGAGTTATGGATAAATTAGTTAAACTTTGATTGTAGTAGCAATGAACGATAATGCTGTTTTTGCTACAGAGTGCTGGTAATTCTAAGTGTCTATCCTTGCAAAAAGAAATTTTTTTTCTCATGATTTTTCCCATTCATGAAATTTTTATGCAACAAAAAAAAGTCAGCCAATAAATAAAAAAAAATTTGAGAATTACTCTTCTAGTGTATCCATTGTCAAGTGCCTGCTTTCTTTTCTGGCAGTGCAATTTGTCTGCAAGTGACAGGGATAATGGAGCAGGCTAGGTTAGAACAGGGGAATAAAGTTAGTTAGTGCTTAGTGATCCTATGTGCCTATGCCATTTCCAAATAAGTAATTTCCTCTTTTAATTGAAGTTATGATTTTTTTCCTTTTTCAAAAATGATGCTTAGCCATCACAAAGAGTAAAAATTTTGGCATCTTTTACCCTGTACATAACGTTCTTATTCAATAAAATTTTAAATTATTGTAACCTGTAGGGAATTACCTTTTTTCTAAATCATTAAGCAGATTATTTCATTTATTTGGCATTGGTCTAATATTTTTGTTTTTTTATAGAACAAAAAAATAGGGTGTCAAATTCATTTAGGTCTTTTACAATTTCAATTTTGTTATGAAGTCAGCATTCAATATATGCTAACCTGGTTTGTTGTTTTTTAATCAGTAATTGTTCAAGTATTTTTACTCCATTACATCTGTGAAGGCCAAAAGACTATTTGGTAGCGATAAATTCCTTTTGCAATTTTAAAAATGTTAAGACTTCATGGACACCCTATATATACCACATGTATCCCCTATATATACCGTATATACTTGAGCATTGCTCTCTTATTACTCTCTTAGCTACATCTGGGCTAGCATTTTTAAACTATTCAAGGAATTTCATGAATTGAGATCTCTTTGATTTAAATCTCGAATTACACAAAATTGAAATAAATTATTCCTAGAGCCATATGCAGTATGAACATCTGTGTTCAAGAATATGGATGATATCGAAACATATTACTAGCTATTCTTGCTTCATAATATGGTCTAGTGATCAAAGTGTTCATAGTTTTTGTCAGCGACCAATTTGGTGTTTAAATTTCATTATTAAAATTTGGGCGCCGCAATAGGTGTGTGTACCAATATGCAAATAACTAATTTTGTTTCGCCTACTTTACAACAAGTTTTGTAAAGGGACTGAAACCTACGGGCAGAACACGTACTAGAACTAAAATAAGGAAAATCGGAATCTGATTATGGCCTAACCCTAACCTGGTACACACCAAAGTACCAAAATTTATTGCAGATGTAATGCTTTTCTGAAATTTTATATAATTAGATCAGGCAAAATAAAACCAGTTGATCCAAGATTGCCTAATCGCTCCAACTCAGGGGTTTATGAACTGGGTCAGTAATGCTGAGCCGGAGGTAGTGCAGTTTAATGAAATGTATAACTAGCAGTAGATTTCTGGGTACTCCTGTAGTATGTGTACCAGTATGTAGTATGTGTATAACAAGCTTTATGGTATAAAAAATATTTGCTATAGTCGTGTTAATTATTTTAACGCTTGAGCAATATAGTAGGTCAGTTTCCAACTGAGTGATAAAATGATGATGCTGAGCAGCTGGAGTTATCTTAATGAGGTAATATCAAATTTTCGGAAGTTTTAATTCAAGTTTTAGTTTTAAAATTGTAAATTTTTTGGTTAATGAAAGTGTGCTAATACATCAATATGTCCATAGTTCAAGGAAGCAATAATATTTCTTTTTCTTGGTATCCTGCACTCGATCAAGAAAACTTGATTCATTTCTGTAAGTCCATACATTTGAACCAAATAACTCCTCAACTATCCCGTTACCTGACATCGACATGTAGGCTACTGGTAACTTGACGAGAAGCTAAAGATGTCTAAATAATAAATGACATGAGATTATCGTAAAACTATCCTATTTTACTTACAAGTAAATGCCAAGATCACTGTATATTACATTGTTTATTTTCAACTTTCTCTTACAGGGTGAAACTCCTCTCGACATAGCTCGAATGAAGAAAAATGTTTGGATCATTTCAAAATTAACAGCAATGCGGAAAGACAAAGGTCTCGATTCAAGAATGCCAACATTTTTAAGAGGATTTAATACTTCTCAGGTAAAGACGAAGAAAAATTGAATTTGTTTGACTTTGCTTTTGTCACATTACAATTATGGCAAAATCAGCTATATTTTGATTTAAATCAAATCTGATATTTTTTAATTCAAATCAGATCAAATATTTTTCACTAATCGAACCGAATAATCGAGTATTATTATGCAATCCTAAAGCTATCATTGTACAATGATAACTCTTGCTTCGATACTGTGATAACATATGTGCGATTACATCTCAAATACTCCTGAAATTTCTGCATTTTGTGAATTTTTTGTTTCCAGAGGTATAACAAGAAATCACATAACCCCACCCCCCCCCCATAAACTGGTCAAAAAATCTCAGAAATCGTAGTTTCAAAATCCCCCAAGTGTTGATAGTTAAAGATTGCACGGGCCCCAATCAATCAAAATAGATTTGGTTGTAATATGGCATGCAAAGCCATGCTATTTTAATCCTGTTATTATCAGTCTTCATTTTTTTGTGTTATATTTAGCAAAATGATAACAATTATTAACATGGATAACACAGTTGCCCAGGTAATTGAAAATTACATTTAGGGAGTTCACGAATTTGGAGCTAGTTTGGTGACATTATTTAATAACTGTATTGTTATTGTACAACAGCCATCAAAATGCGAGAGTGTAATTATTTTCGATAATAATAGAAGACAAGGATTTGTAAGCTAATAAAAAAAGTACATTGAAAGAAATTATTACCTCCATAAGTACCTCCGTAATAATTTGCGATTTGATTTTAAATATTTGCTTCCCTTGGACAGCCTTAATCACCATAAACAAAAAATTGGGAAAAACTTTCTGTGAAAAAGTGAAATAAGCCCCCAGGGATTATTTTTGTTTTTGTTCTGTGTTGTTGTTTATGGTGGCATGATTAAAGCAAGGTCAAGAGAATACTTTCTCAACAAATTTGAAAGTGACCTGAATGAAATAGTCTAAAAACTACTGATTAGAAAGTTTTGTTTGGAAACTGTTGTTTTTTATTGAAAATATTGAAAAATGAAATAAAATTTAGGTAAGAATGATCTAAATTTATTTACCGCCCTTAATTTAGAGCCTTGTTAATTGCGAACGAAAGTCGTGAAACACGCATCGTATAAATCAGTGGTTCTCAAACTGCGTCCTGCGGGCCAATCATGGCCCGCCTAACAATTTAATATGGCCCTCCGAACTTGGGTGAAATAGTTTAACACTCAATGTTTGTACCTTTTGTGCGATACAGATACAACCAATTGTTACATCATTATCACAGCTCAAACTCGTGTATATTCGTCCAATTCAATTATACTGGTATCCTAATTATTATATGCATTAGTACCGGCCTCATGCAGACGCTCCCGGCCCGCGAATATCCTTCCGCTTCTAATTTTGGCCCGTGGTCAATCATTTTGGGAACCACTTGTCCACTGGTATAAATGAAAAATAAAAAAAATGATGATAAAAATACCTACAACTCCTATTTTGCATTAACAGTGGAGGAAACGTGCTGCACTTGTGACTGCATTTTTTGCAATATTTTCTGTTGGATTTATATTTAATATTTCATCGGCAACCTGGTTGTTAAAGTGTATATTACTCGTTCTGGCATATGGTTTTATTCATGTTATGGCCATGTGAGTATTCGTTATTTTCTTTATATTATGTAAGTTAGTTCTAAGCATATTTGTAAAATTTGTCCACGATCTATTCTGTGAATTTACTTTGTGCGAGGCTTCAAGCAAGAACTCCACAGGGTAAATAAAATTTGTTGATAGTTGCTTCTATGCTGCACATACATACAAATAAAGCAAGTTTCACAGCTAATTTTTACACCAAATTGAAGGCAGGTCGAATACACCCCCAACTGTGATAATTCAGTCATCTGACTAGCATCCCGCTACCTAATATAAAAATGATATCCTATTCCTATGAAGAGGTACGACATCTCTTCCGATTCTCAGTATACCTATGTACCTATTTTGACCCAATTGTTCCCATCTATTTTTGTGCTAAATTGAGTTGTCCCATTAATTCCTCCCGTAGGGATGAAACTTTGAAACTTGAATCCATTTGGTATAAAAAAATTTCATTTCTCAGACGTACTACATTATTATGTGATGAAGGAAATCTGATAAGTTTTTTCAATCAACAATTATTTTCAGGTTTTGTGTTACACAGCATGAAATGGTCAGTACATTTCCTATTTGTATTTCGTTCGCAACAAAGTTCTGGGTCTACATGACGTCATTCTTCTTCTTCTGGCCGGTCATCAGTTCTATGTTTGCTCAATTATTGTTTCTCATCTTCACTCCTGCTATGTGGTATTTCTTTTATAAAGCAATGATGACAGACCCAGGTATCATATCATGCCAAGAAGAACAGAAAAAGAGGGTGAGTCCTTTATATGGATGGTTTTGTTGAGAAAGTGTATTTTTAGTGTCGCGGGCCTCTTTCACATGAGGAAATTCATTGTGGGCCGCTAACGTTTTCACCGAACTCGAACACCGGCAAAGTTCTGGTTTACATTAGAATTTATAAAATACATAAAAAGCAAGCTTTGGGTAAAATATTGAATATTTAAATATTGAGGAGCAGTTTACTGTTTTAATGTCTGGTAACACGTGACCCAGACACGGAATGTCACTTGCGCACCACTGGATTAAACGCTGCGACAGCACAGCACACTTGCGGATTTCTGACGAACACATAGGAATCTGCGATGTCCTAACAAATGTTGATTTTCAAAAGCTATGTTCTGTATTATGAATCCTTGAATTTAAGTTTGATTTTAAACATTTACAATTGAAAATTTATTCTTCATGCTTCGAAGCTAATCAGAATTCCAGTTTATTTATTCAAGATCTATGTCAGACATATATCAATAAATTATTCGCTTTTAATAAATATTTTTTCTCCTTCTATTCGGTAATCTCTCGAATATAACTATGCAATAATGACGATATTCTTAAATGATATTACGGTAAAAAATGAAAATAAAAACATTCCTTAAAGTTCTGGAGAGGTCACATGAAATTTTTCATCTCTGATTCGAGACACAGGTCTGTTGGCTACAAACTATATCTGACTCTTGGTTAACTCTCATTTCTGAATCTTTTGTGATGTCACACAGTTAAAATATAAAATTGGCTTTTTTCAAAGGTTCCATAGAATATATATATATAATTTATAATGCCTAAAAAAGCAATTTGTGCTGAGGGTTGTTGGTTTAAAGCCACAGACCAAACCCAAAAAACAATGGTTTAACTCTTTTTTATTTATCTATATGAATATGCAATGATTTGTGTGTGCTTTCTGTCCAATATGTCATAATTTAGAATACAGGGTGTCTAACTTTAATTGTATATTAAAAGAGAAGTACAAGCACAATGAGAAATGTTAATGAACAAAAACAAAGAAATTTAAATTGTTATTACTAAAAAATTGGCTGGATTTTTTAGAGACCCTGTTTATACACTATTTCAATTTGAATAATTTTCCTTAATATATTTATATATTGGAGAATTTGTTTTGATTCGACAATCCTAAATTAGGATATTTGGAATATAAAAATAAATTCTAACGGTATTACACTTTTGATCTATACATCCTGAAGTCTAACCGAAAGCCATAAGCGCACACTATCTTCATTCATAAAATATGCATGTTGTTCACGGCACTTCAACACTCGCTAGACATATGCTCATGTAAATATGCTTTGAAATTTATAATCAAAAATGACTGCTCAAAATAGATTGATAGTTTTTGATAGTAAATAAATTTTAAATTGTAATTCGAAGGCAACGTTTTTATAAATACAAACAACACGATTACTCAAACAGATTTGAAAATGAATTTTTTAGGGTGTAATAAACTGGGTAGTCCATTCCGAATAGAATAAATTCTAGTTTACTAAACAATAGTTGGTATTTACATAGCACTGGCTGTTTGTACGGAGTGCTGTCATACAAAAATGAATTTAATTAGAATGTTCGAAACCGGAATATTTGTCCAAAGCAGAAAGTTGATAAAATTACTGAATTGATCAAAATAGGGTTTTCTGTTCTTTTATGTAGTATATTCCCTCCTTGTATATATATATTTTCCACATATTCCATGAATGACGGTAGTTGACTTAAATAGGGCATTATTCAATTAACCTAAAAACAAGCAGTCTACTTTCTAATTAACGGAATAAACATTCATTTAAATTTAATGAAAAAGCTTCTGTTATTTTCTGACAGTCACCTGACAATGTTTATCGAAACGTAGACTGATGAAGAATGAGATTGACTGATTGTTGTTTTTTCCCCTGAAATATTAATATTTACTGGTGTTGAAAATACTGTAAAAACCCTTATTAAAATTGCTGATTATGGGCTTATAATTTTAGGATGCTCATTGTCAAATATATCAACTTATTTCCCCTGAAAAACAAAAATAAATATGTATATATAATGTTGTAAAAAACTAGTAAAATATTTAATATATGTCTGTATATTTTAAAATTGTCTAGTCCAGTGGTTCTCAAGCGGTGAGTCGCGCCCCACTAGAGGGACATAGACAATTATTTTGGGGAAGGAGGGGGGCGTGATGCTTATTTCTCCTTATTTTGGATATTCACATTTCTTTATTTCAAATATTTACGTTCCATCCACATGTTTTTTGAATAACACATTGTTAGCTAGTTATTTTTTAAGTGGGGCCCCGAGACTTACAACTACAAATTCTAAAAAGTTAGTCCAGTCTAATAAAGAGCTTCTAGTCCATGTTGGGTAAGGGAATAGTTGTGCTGTTTACCATTTCAAATGCATGAACTTGATGGTGGAGGAAGTTGTGACTGAGTAACAGAACATGAACAATCTTACGTTGGCAAAATCATATTCATCTTTATTTCGTATTTTATTTTCAGACGATAATTCGTGCAGCTGAGACTGATAGCTTGATGATCGAGAAGTTCTGCAGTACTTGTATGGTGAGTTTACAAATATTGATTTATTCAAATATTCTGTCTAGTTAGTATGCATACCGATTATTACAAATTTCTTTTTTCTTTCTCAGGTAATGAAGCCACTTCGATCAAAGCATTGTGCTGTCACAAACAAATGCATTGCGAAATTCGATCATTTTTGTCCTTGGGTTTATAACACAGTGGGTGCAGGAAATCATCGTTATTTCATTGGATATTTATTCTTTTTACTCGGAATGCTGACTTGGAATGTCTGGGCATCTTTTCAATGTAAGTTCGTTTGTAGTAATAATATTGGGTAGGTACCCTTAGAGGGAAATTATCGGAAAAAGTAAGAAAATAAATAGTAACTTTGCCTTATAATGCATGCAAATGTACACAGATATTTGAATTTCTTATGCAACAAACGTATACAAAAGAGACACTGATACCATGGCGTTTTATGACCGCTTTGATATTCTTAACTTGTTTATAAATTCAAGCTATTTTCAAATATTCAAAAATCTATTTATGATCTAATAATATACCAGTATATTACAAAAATTTTCTGGAAATCTACCCTGACGAGACATGTGACAATAAAATGCCTCTCACAACCCCCTTTTTGTGTAAAATACTAAATATTGCGCCATAATACCAATCATTCATTACTGAATACTTACCCCATTGAAATCCTGGGAACGCCCCTGATTGGGATCATTTTGTGTTCCCTCCAAGGACCCCTTTCTGTTCCAATAAATACCATTGTGTTATTTATCTTCAATGTTTTAGACTGGCATGTGATGTGTGCAATACCAAAGGGATCTACAATGCTCGAACAACTTACTTTAATACCAAGATGTTCACCGTGGGTTTTCTGGATTTTTGCAAACTGTGTATTTCATACTGTATGGGTTTTCCTCCTGTTATCATGTCAGTTATATCAGGTAATATGACGCTTTTAATTGAAGATAGGATGAATATCTAGTTGAATGAACCCCTGATTCTGAAACTGCGAGTAGTGATAGTTTTGTGTGTATCCTGAAATATCAATCCATTATAAGAGGGATGTGCAACATTTTTTGTCGTCAGGCATATACCCAAATTAGCGTCTAGCTGGGCCACACATTAGACAACCAGAAGCGGGAAAGGCAAGAGAAAAGAATGTGGCTACCGCTTAGGCATCGGGCAAAGCGATGAAAGATTTAACGCTGTGATAGGACCAAGAACATTATGTATTGTTACCCATGTGAGCGCCTTTTTAAACCTAAACTATCGGATAAAGATTTTATTCTTGATGGGGGAATTTCTGAGTGTTGAAAAGGGCCACACTGAATGGCTTGGCGGGCCGGGCTGTGGTCAGCGGGTTGCACACCGCTGCATTATAGGGTTATTCAATATAAGAACTAAGAAGTTATTATTTAACTACCGGTAATAAATACCCAGTTTTAATTAGAATAATCATTGTTATTATTTATTATAGTTATTATTACCGGTACTCCTTATTATTCTAAATAATGATTCTTGTTTATATTAAACGCTTCATTGTGCTATTCATATCATTGCGCTAATAATATCAATTTTTTGAGAACGAGGTGCTTTGGTTTTCTAAAAGCACCCACTTGAATGTAGTAAGTATGGCTGAAACCATTTTATTTTTTGATTGAGTAAGGAAACACTAGTTAAACATTTCAGGCATTGAACAGAATTTCAGTACTCAGTACTCCAGTAGTGTGTGTACCAGGTTAGGCCATAATTTTATTCCGATTTCCCTTATTTTAGTTCTATTACGAGTTCGGGGACTGTCTGTGTTAGTCAAGTCAATTTACCCCCTGCCCATAGGTTTCAGTCCCTTTATACAACTTGATGTAAAGTAGGCGGACAAAATTAGTTACCTCCATATTGGTACACATACTGCTGGAGCGCCGAATTTCATATTTAACCCGAACAGAGGAAAGGCGAGCCACAAATTTAATTTTTCATTGTTCGCGGGCCACAATAGTGCCAAGAATAGGTAAACAGTACAATACGAAACAAACACTTTCATTGTGCAAACACTTAGTTATCAGACATATAGCCATTCCAGGCTAATAAAATCCGCATTCGATTTTTAGTTTTCTATGATGCCTATATTGTTAGCATATATTCCAGACCAAAAAGATAGAAAGCCAGATAATAATTTAGACTGCCAAGCACATCGTTCAACTTGGCTAGTTGCCTCAGCTATATAGCCATAACACTAGTCAATTCAGTGACATTAGTGTCAAATTTATGTATCAATAATATGTAACAATATGTTTTTTTAATTAATTGCGATTTGAAAAGCGATTTATTGATTACTTTCCGAATGTGACGCGGGCCACAGATAATGAAGCGGCGGGCCACATGTGGCTCGCGGGCCTGGGTTTGAACCACCCTGGACTATCGTGTGTATGATGTTTTATAGATGTACATTTTTTCCTTGTGTCTTAAAAAAATTTTGATAATTTTATGGAGCTAATTTAGGTTTGCAGATATTTTATTTGGGCTTTTATTAATAGATTGTATGGCTGGGAGTTACAACAAACGAAAGGATGAATGCATCAAGATATGCTCATTTCAGAACGTCAGATCATGGACATTTGGAGAAAAGTCCTTATAAGTGAGTATTTTAGTTCTATCGAGGAAGTATAGTAATAGCCTTAATTTCATTCTTTTATTATTTTTTGAGTTTTTGATTTAGTGTGCCAGATAGAGACGAACAAGAAAAACATTGTACAGTTCGAAATTTAAATGTGTATTTCCAATTTTAGTCTTATGGGATCTTATATTTCCCAAATTTTATCGTACTATTTTAATTGTAGGAAGACACTTTATTCTGTCACATCATCACGATTTTTTAAGCAAGTCAGGGGGTCTAAGATCCCACTGTACTGGCACCAAAACTGTGGCTTTTGTGTAATACACTTTGATACGAGCATTGATCTCCTATTTACACAAAATTTACATTTTTGTTTTATTACAGTCGAGGATTTCTCAACAATACAGCTGACTTCTTTGAATGCTCGTTATTAGGTCTTCTACGTCCTGTTATAGTGGATTGGAAAACCAAGATGGAATTTGGGTCTGAATTCAGTGATCCTATGAAATCTAAAATTTACGAAACTGTTTGAAAGAACTTCATATTAAAATGAAGAATGTTGAAATTAACATAAAGCACGAAGTCTCAGGACGGGAATTCATTCTTTTTTAGCTTATGTGAACAATTTCAACTGAATGAATATTGCTCACAATTCTGTGTCTGTGATTCTGAAACTTTCATTATTCATGGATCCCTTCCGCAGAATCTCACGCTCTTCTATTTTAAAAAACTAGTTTTAACAAGTTGCCATTAGTTCTTTGATTCACCATATTTTAACAATTAACAAACGATGTAAAAAATAACGGTCGAAAAATTAAATAAATTACATTAAATTAATCCAGCCATATCAAATGGTCCCGTACCTATTGAAGGCCGCTGCTCGTAGCCACTGTGGCCCCCAAGGGCCCTGAAGGCGCAGCTTGAGAAACTCTGGTCTATATTCATATGATTACATTGTCCAAATATTTTTTTTTTTTATGTCTTACCTTAACATTTGTGATACAAACTTATATAATTCAAATATCTGTCTGGTCCTTTCCATAATACCAGAAATGTCTTTTTAGTTCATACCGATTAGGGCTGGGAATTTTCGAATACCTGACGATTTCAGAATCAAATCGAATATTTTTTCCGAATCGAATCGAAACTCGAATACTTGGGACATTTATAATACGATTCAAAATGCCCGACCCTGATCCCAATACAGTTATTTCACTACAAATATGAAAGTCAGTTTAATGTTTACTGCAACATGCATTTCTGCTCTATATAATTGGAACTATATCAAGCTTTGTAGGATGATTATAATAGATCAAATACTGGGGAGGGGGATTCACCTCGAATGATGATTTCCCTTTTTTTTCTTCTTTTTTTCAAAGTAGCTTAGTGGTGTTTTCACTATGTTTTAGGTATGAAGCAAACAAAAATTGATCAGCATTTCAAAACTATTAGGATTTAGCAAAGACATAAACGTCGAAACACTTATTCAGTCGAATATCTTGTCTCCCAATATTTTTTTTTTTACCTTGAAATGAATTTGAAATCTCGATTTCTAAGCATACACACATATTTATGGTATGCTGGGAGGTAGACAAGACGGGCCTGAACACTCAACGAAAAGAAATTTTCAAAAACTATTAGCTAGGGTTACTTGAGACTGACTACCTATCTTTCCTGTTTACTTGATGGATCCACATCTCGATAATGCAAGGATGCTGTAGCATTAAAAATTTGACATTCTATGTGATTTGGGAGTGTTGCTACACACCAACACAAATTAATCTCGTTTTATAACTGTTGTAAAAATACATTGGTGAAAGTGTGCAGCAATACGCTTCAATCACATTGAAGTTTTGAAAACTTCTTAAACTGATGAATTGAGGATTGTCTCGTCATCTTTTTATGAATAAGCGTTTTTAGATATTTATATATTTTCGTCATGGAAAATGATTAGTTTTATATTCAAGCATATGATTCCCTTTGAATTCTTCCATAGCATTGGATTTAAATGATTTAGGCAATAATATTATTATAATAATAGCTTTAGACTTCCTAGTTTATTTATATTAATATAGCATACTACTCCAACTTATATTGGCGATTATTTATTTTTGAGATATTGCTGAATAATTTAGAATAATAACTATGATGATAAATCAAGAACATAAATAGCCATGTATAATATTCTAGATCAGTGGTTTTCGAACTTTTCAAGCCGCGCCCTCATTTTTCGAACTTGTCAACGTCAAGTCTCGTGCCCCACCTTAAAAATAACTAGCTAACAATAAGCTACAAATAATAGATATTAAGGCGTAAGTATGTTTTATTCCAAAAATACGTGGATGGAATATAAGTAAAGTGGGCAAGATCAAATCTGACAAATATTTTTATCTTCACGTCCCCTCAAAAAATTTTCTACGTGCTCCAGCCCCTCTTTTGGGGCGCGGCCCATAGTTTGAGAATCACAGATCTAGATAGTTTCATCTAGTTGCTTCGTAAAGTTCTGTGCTACACTGTTTAACTCGAATCCTATTCTATTACATTTGAAATAATTTATTTGATTCATTGATGTTCATCATTTCACATCGCTGAATTTACATTTACCCTCACTTACAATATACAAAGACATTTAAATATGACAATGTTGACACCGAGTGGGTAAAAAACTGGGGTCCAGCGAAGGATACGCCAAACAAAATTGTGATATGAAATCCATTCCCAGAAAGACTCTTTTTTGAAAAAAAAAAACGAAAACTTCATGTCACAGCATCATATTTTTGTTTGGTATTATTTGAGCAGTCACGGCGTTCTTTTCACATCGCATTTTTGTTTGGAGTTATTGAAACAGTTACTGCGTTTACATTGCTAGCCCCAAAATTGTTCCACATTACAATACTAAAGCAATCCAATTTTACAAGTATCCATTTAATGCTATAGTTGTGATATTCTAATGTACTGATATTGGCTGGTAATGGTTTTTTCCCTTATTATGATATTCATACAGACTAATATTTCCCTGAAACAGTTTCTATTTTGTGATAAAATCTCATTTTGGATTTTTTAGTCACTGAAATTCGACGATTCTTGATACATATAAATATTAGTAGGTTAAATGCAGTTACCAATGCCACTACCTCCTAATCTGGTATAGAGCATTGTTTAAGAGAACAGATTTCACAAAAATATTTATAAAAAATACTGATTTCTTTAGTCCTATAGTATTCCGTTATCTTATTATCTTACTGACGAAGTTTCTGATAAATGGCCTGATTGGCAGGATTGTGTAATAAATTTTTTATTATCGAATGAAATGTTGTTTTTAATATTTTTCCATGTTAAATGTGTTTGGTATAAATATGTAATAAATTAATTACACATTCACATTGATTGTTTACACGATTTCGTCTGAACTAAAGAACGACATTGTTTGACGTTCTTATTGGTCGAAATTTTGAACTAGGGGAGGATTTTCACACTTCTAAGCAGTAGTTGTTATCATCGAAGACTTCATTGAAGTCAGGATAGGATTTACATATTTATCTCTGGAATAGTAAAGCCGATAAGGCGGCTTAATCATATAGAGATCCACAGCCTCTCACCCTTTTTCGGTTCATGTCGGGTATGGGATTAGCAAATTATTTGTTTTTGGAAGCATGGACTTGAAGTTAAAAATAAGGCTAGTTAATTGGAAGGCGTTATTAGTCGAAATTTTGTTTTCTTAATATATATACAGTGGTGAGCTGTAGCCGGAACGCACCCAACGGCGTTCCGGTTGTTGGACATTTTACTGCATTTGCGTTCCTGTTATTGAAATAAAATTGTTGTACAAAAAGTCTAGTCTCTCTGGTTAACTTAGTTATTCATTTATGTTTTGTTACGTCATAATTCGTAAGTCTTTTTACGTCACATCACTCAAATAATTAGTACAACAGTAAAGTGTAAAAGGTGTTTCCCCGACCATTGACCCTATGAAAATTCATTATATATCTTTCTAATAATAAGATTTGTATTGAATTGCTATGAATACTCTTATAATTTTACACAAACATATTTCATGTAATTTCTTCGCAGTTCTATAAACCTCCGCGTCGTGTTGTGAATATATTACATTTTTGGGAATTAGGTGCGTTCCGGTTGTTACGATTTTTCCAGCTCATCACTGTATATATATGTATAGGACATAACGTTCTAAAGCTAAGAAAGGGGCTGGTTCCGTAGTTAAGTCTGCTTATGAAATGCTAAAACACGCGAAAGTGCACGGAAAAAAAGGAAGACGGAAAAACGAGCTACCTGATAGCCTTTTTGCACATGTGATAATAACTTTAGCATAACTGGCAATAAAATGATTGATAAAAACAAATAAATAAAAATTGAATATGAAATCAGGGGAGCAAACAAAACCTCAGGTTAGAAACGTACAGAATATAAAATGGAAGGTATTGCCAAGAAGAAGTGATACGTGTTCAAAAACGTTAATTCCATCGCGGAAGTACAGATTAATACAGAAATATACTTTATATATGTTTCTTTGTGTTTTTAATTAGACTTTAGTTCTTACTTTGCGCAATTTCTCGAAATGTATGTAAAAGGATTTGTTGTGCACATCTACAAAAAGCTATGACGCATACGTAGTGTAAAGGTGGCGTCTAATAGGTGTGCCGCTACTTTGTTGACGAAAAATTTCTAAAGGATAAATTCTTTACATCTTGGTTCATAACATACGTAAGGAGAAATTCTCACTTATGTCGGTGTTTTGAACCGATCATGACGTATCGTGTAAATTTTTAATATTATGTCATGCTTGAGGTGGTCATGTATTGTCAGTCAAAACTGTGTAGGGAGTTTTGAATGTTCTGATATTTTTGTATGTTGAAATATATTTGGAAATTTGATTAAATATAGAAAAAGTGATAGTTTATTTTGTAATATGATTAAATGGATGTTGAAATAGCACAATTTTCTATTTTTCCTGTCACTAAGCCCAAATATGGATAGCGTGAGGAGCTTGTTGAGATCCGGATTTTTGACTCGTTACACCACTTTTTTGTCAAAACGCGCTGTTTTCATTTCTAATGTTTACTTCGCAATCCAACTCCATTGGCGCAGTTAGGTCTGCAGATAGTCTGAGTCAGAGGTATTTATTTCTATGAAAAAACCCGTAAGAATTTGGTGTTTGGGTGAAATTTCAAGCCGTTAAAATGTTATAAGATGTGAGGTATGTTCATATATTAATACAGTGACGAGTTTTACCGCATACTGCTGTACTGGCGGCAGTTTAGTTTGGTCATTCTCCTGTCTGCCTGTGTGATTAAAGTTATGGTTGGGTCAGAATTTGAATGACCGATTGCTGTATTACACCATTTGTACAGTTTGTATAGCATTTTGTACTATGCAACCATGTCTGCATGTTGAACTTCAAAATAAATTGTTTTATCTATCTTATTTCATAGTTCTTAGTCTTAGCGATGTACAAGCTTACTCAATGCCTTTTGCAGGAAATAGTGTCCAGAGTGAATAAAATAAATAAATTCATTTGGAATTATTTATATCCAGTATGTCAAAATATTGATTTTAAGAATTATTTGGAATATTTCGATTTACGAAAATAACCACCATACAGCCATAGGTATTATTGATAGTAAGTAAGCCAGGCGTTTTCACTACTTTTGTTTGAGAATAAAGCAAAATGGTGTGTTGGATAGACATAGGAATTTATGTCTCACTGCAAATGCCGTGAAATTGCATTTCAAAAAACAAATTGAAAATATTGACGACCCCCTGGCTATAATCATACCAAACTAAACTTTCAATCATAATGATTGTGTAAATACAGAAATAGAATAACAAATCAAAGCAATCCTCCTATTCTGTATATTTAAAAAACCATGTTTCATTTTCATTATACTGTTATAGAATACAGTTTTTGATAAATGATAAATTCAATTTATCATTTCTCATTTTATTCAGCTTAAATTAAAAGTTAAATATCATGTAAGCTAGCTTGACATACTTGACGCCATTAATATTTTTTATATCTGCTTTGAACAAGTGCAATTAATCATGGGTGAAGTGAATGCAGAGTTGGAAATGAACAATACTTTTGTTAGTATCCCTGAGATGAAATCTCTTCCTAAGGGAATCAAATTTTTCGTAAGTGTGTGCTTGTTTTCATTTCTTGGTTATTATTAACCATAACTCATAGGGTACTCAAGTAGTGTGTGTACCAGCTTAGAGTTAGGGCACAATTCTATTCCGATTTTCCTTTTTTAAGTCCTGTTACTAATTCGGGGACTGTCGGTGTAAGCCAAGTGGATACACCCCTTACCATAGGTTTCAGTCCATTTACACAACTTGATGTAAAGTAGGCAAACAAAATTAGTTACTTCCATATACGCACATATGGTGTTTCAAGTATAGGTAGCAGCATAGGCCGCAGTCTATCTTAGATCCTGATTTCTGAGATGAATATTTATGCCTCCAGAAATCATTGGATAAAATCTACTTCAAGTACTGCCCCATTGGCATTTTTCGAAAAAATGCTATCTCCTACACATCAAAATGATTTTTCTCTTATTTTAATTTTTTTCTTCCCAGGAATCGGATGACATCATTGATGATGATAAATTTCTCAAAGATCTTGACGAAGATTCTACTGATGACGATTCTCCTTCCTACTTTTTGATGATTTTTCTCCCGCTTGCTTCTCTCGTTGTCATCATTGTATTGGTGAGTTTGTGTAGGAGAGCCAGAACCCATGTTGATTCTGTATGTATGGAATCAAAATCTTTTGTCTATTTTTTCACAAAAATACTGATATATTTAAATCATGATGTAATTGTTAAAATGTTTGTTTTAACAAGATATCACTATGTTCTCATATTTCCCTTTTTTTTTAATTTGAATTACTGTAGAAAACCTTTTTTTTTTGGACATGAAGTCTATATTTTTGTAAATTATATTGAAATATATTATTGCATATAGCATTGTAGTAAAATATAGCAAATGTATATGAAACTTTGCTCTTTTCTCATTAAATTTACAACTCGTTTATAAAATATTGCTTGTGCAATAATGATACAAATCATTGCAGCAATGAAATATATGCACTTCAGTCTCGTAAACATTCCAAGCAATTTGCTATTGCTAAGCTCATTATTTAAGATTTAATTACAGGGGCCCGAAAGTATTTATTAGCCCAAGGGACGTCTTCTTGAAGTTACATTATAATGATATTACTGCGTGGAATTTTTTACCAAGACCAACCATAAACCATGTGTCTTTGGCAGATTTTATCTATTTATCATACTTGATCGTGTATAAATATTAGACTTATTCCAGTCTAGGATAATTTGGAAAGTTTTTTGTTTTATTTTTGAATGTTGCTGTAGCAACGGATATACTTTAAAATCAATATAAAAGTAAATTACATGTAGTAAGTAAACAAAAATATAGATTCTTCCGTACCAGGTTAGGGTTAGGCCATGACTTTAACCCAATTTTTCGTCATTTTAGTTTTATTACGAGTTCCGGACTGTCTATTTTAGCCAAGTGAATATACCCCCTGCTCATAGGTTTTTTGTCCCTTCACACAACTTGGTGTAAAGTAGGCAAACAAAAATAGCGCCAAATTCAGACCAAAATATAGTGAGACATTTCCTATATAATTCCATCAATCAGTACTAGATATACAGCCACATTGTCAGACATGAATGTTGTGATATTGAACTAGACTTAAGTCCGTGGTTTAAAATATATTGATTTGCTAATGATGTGTGAAATCCATGTACAAATTTGTCGTGCATAATTTATATTTGCTACAATAGCTTTATCACATTACATCGCTCTGTTTTTCGTTTTCATCATGTTTATCAAATTAGTATACTATCAAGTTACATTGGTTGGAATAATAGACTCCCAGACCAGGGATTTTAATATTTGAAAGTTTTGTTATTTTATAATTGTTATTACCGGTACAGTAAATCTTTTATCAATATAATCATAGTTTCACATAATTTTAAATTCACTGCAAAATGCAGTAAACTCTACAGAGTAAAATCGGTAACAATATATTTATCTCAAATTTTTTTTTTTTTAATTTGTGGGGGGGGAAGTGGGATGGAGAGCAGAAATCAGTATTAGGCTGAGTTTTTTTTGCAAGGGCTGCATTCTGAAAATCTTTTTTTGCAAAGGGCTGCATTGAGAATTTTTTCAGAAGACCACATCATATAGGCTAGTATGCAAAACCAAACAACAGACATTGTTAAACTTCATAAAAAAAAGGAGTGATAGATTCATCTGAATTTGTAGTATAATACACATACTTTTCAAATTCTGTTAATTTTCATTTTGTTTTTTTATCCGCCATGCCGAACTTTCGCTCCAATCGAGGCCCTGTACAAGAAATCACTGATAAAGATATGTATGGATAATAGAGATACTGTTTTCAGGAAGTCCTGTTTATCCTGTATCGCCATTATTTGTCCATTCCATAAGCAGAAGAGTATGTATGAACTAGCCAAATTTTAAAAGATTTTTCATCCGTTCAGTGCCTTGTCTCCATTTAGCTATCTATCTTTGTGCAACCTTTTTGCATAGTATAAAACCAAACTTTGAACCCTTAGACAAGATCCAGCCTAAAGTGATGTCATTGTAAAATTGAACTATGCGTGTACCGAGTCCAGATCTCGATCAATGTAAACTTTGATAAGTATATTTGTTTAAGTGTATATAAGAACTCTTGAACTAATTTCATGAATTGATAGCTCCTTTGTTTGTACAAAAAGGAATTGACCTAAATGTGGATCGCAAACCTGCTCTACAGACTGTGCATATAACCCTAATACAGATGGTATGCACAAACTCCAAGAATTGCCAAAATTTCATTTTTGAACAAGACTTAAACTATATACGGTTATCGTAATATACGCTATTAATCTGATGGTTTCTGAATCAAATGACCATTTATTTTAGTCTTTAGAGTTATTTTTCACTGTATAAAACTACTAATGCATATTCAATGTATTTGAATATTTTCCACTCTTTTGTGAATATAATACATATTTCATGAGTTTAAAAGATTGAGCTTAGATAATCATTTAGTTTTGCACTGACTCTGTTTTTGTTGATATTTTTCTATCTCGACTGGCTATAGAGTATTCAAATCATGACTTACACATCCTTTCGATTCTACTTTTAATCACAAACAAATTTGAAACTCATAATATTTGAGAGAAATTAGTAAAATTTTGAGATATTTTATGATATTTTGTCACGCTATGAATTTATTCAGGATATATGAATCAAATATGAAATTACTGATCAAAAATTTAAAATTTCATTCAATTTGGTTTGGCAATATTGGAATTCCTACGTTGATGATCATGTGTGAATACAATTGGAGAATTTGACAATTTAAAATTGAATTTAAAAATAAAAAATACAATGGTCAATAGGCTACAAATGAAATATTAAAACACAGAGTAAGAAACATCTTTACAGAATAACTTTATCATAAACTATATCAGTTGATAATTGAGTTTTTTTGACACATTTATGACTCTATAATAGCTTGATATATGATAATGGTTACATTATAACTGACAAGTGCTAAATTACCTTGCAAATTATATGGCAATAACAAACTAAGCATTGTGTAAAATAAAATTTTATTGGACATCAAGTGTATATATCTCGTTTTTGTAGTTGTTGTTAAAAAAAATTTCTTTTCTCCTGTTCTAATAGTTTTATCGATTTCAAATTTCGGACACTTCAAGTAGGTTGGTGCTGCTAGAAAGCCATCACGTTTCATTTTTCAAATATCCTATGGAACATGACCCAAACTTTCTGTAAATATGATTTTCTCAAATGCTGAAATTGACTTGTTCAGACTATTCCTTATTTAATAATTTTGGACAAAATTGATTCTGAATTGTTTTATGTGGTGTTTCTAGAGGCCGAAGACTAGTATTTTTATGTCAAATTTATTGAAAGAGTGCGCACTAGCATCAAGGTGTACATTTCATCCAACGGAGGCCACTTTGGTTCAAATTGTTGATTAAATCACTTTGAATTGTATGGTTACATTAACTTTAATTGAGAGAGAAGTGAAATAATTCCATATAGTCATTCCACGAGTCATTGGTGCTCAACCTATCTTTGTTATTGTTTTACTTTTTTACGATAAAAATTTAAAATTTAAATTCTCTTAAAAACGAAACAGAAATTTAATACAACAGATGAACTTGATACTTTGTATCATATTTCATAGGTGATTTCTATTTTTTTCTGATTTTGACCTCTCAAATTTGGCATTACATAGCATGCCCGATGTATTATTAACCTGGGTTATGTTATGTGTTGGGTTTTTTCGTAAGAAAATGTATATGCTTTGATGGCAATCTTGCGTGTCAAAATAATTGTTATTTATAACCTAATCATCTACTTATCCACAAAAAGATAAGAAGACACCGATTAACATAAACAAAATGGTTTTTGTAGTTCAGTAATCTTATGAGAATTTTAACCTCATTATGAAGTCTACAAAATCTAAAGTTGTGAGGAAAAATCATTCAAAAGTGGTTTCATAGGTTCAAGCTGGTTATGCTTTAGAGTTAACATAAACACTGGTATTCTGTGTCCCGTAATCTCATAAACATGTTAAGGTTAATAGGTTATCATATTCAGACTACAAAAATTTGTGGGGAAAGCCATGAGTTGATCTCTCGCATTCAAGCTAGGCTATTTATGATAATTTTAAAATAACTTTGTGGGTTTGAGCTTCATTGATATAGAAATATATTTCTCCTTACTTTAAACTTGTTCACCTCCCTGTTATTGGTGAATTAACATTTTGCTTCGTTTGAACATTTCCTCGTATTAGTTTGATTCTTCCTGTTTTCTATGCTTCATTTGGATTAACCTGTTTGCCAACATACACAAAACAAATTCGCTTATCGTGTTTTATATGATTTGATTAGTATTTCAACATATACACGTTGAATTGTGAAATTAGTTCTGCAGTAGCGTTATGTAGGGTACGTGATATCTAAATGCTTATATTTTATGCTTCTAATTATGGTACTTTTCTTAATGTTAGTTCGGCCCAAATAATGTCTCTTAGCAGGGACTATTATAATTTCCCTCTGAACAAGGCCTTATGCAAGCAGACACTGATATTTAATGATTTGTTAGAAGCTACTATCATTTGGAAGGACCAAAATCGTCTCGACGTTGTTCAATATGTATTCAGAAGTATCCTCGCCATTGGAAATTTCCATTTCTTCAATGTTGAGATGACCAGTACAGGGTTAAAGAATCATATGGTTTGATTTATTACCATGATTTTGGCGGCGCCAAATTGAAATATTATTGGTGGCTGAAGGGCCCTTTGTCACAGTGAGGAGAAAATTTGGAAGGACGCATATATACCGGTAAATAATTCTTGCAGTCAAAAACTCAAAATAATGAAAAAGTGAATATATTTATCATTTATGAATGTTTATCACTGGTATTATTTGGATGAAAATTGTCTGAAATAAACAAATTTATCAAAATTCTAATATTTATAAAAAAACACATGCCATATATTTTGATATTCAATTTTAATGTGAAGTTCCAATGAGTAATTTCTGTATCATTTGTCATGCCAGTTCGACTCTCGTATTGTAGACCCGTAGTATAGTTATCCAAAATACAAAAGTTATTCATTCGATCTCAAAATATGAAATTTAAAAATATATTTTATACAAGCTAAATACATTCCTGTATAAGTCACCATGTTTATATGTATTACACACTGTAGAACTACAGAGTATCCTTATTATGGAATAATAATATTTGAAATATTTTCAGCACAAAATTTTTGACACAAATGTATATTGATATGTTTAGATTTTTTTGTGAGAAATTCACTGTTTCGGTCATTTTGGCACTAAAGTCCTACCAGATAAAAAAAATTGTATATTTTAACATGCTTGAAACATAGATAACTTGCACTAAACGACTAATTTTATCCTTGTTCCGTACTTGGTGGTGTATGATGTAGCAAAAACTTTCAGACGTTATTAATGTACTGTATTGATCTTGGCAATGCCTTGCAGTCTATTTTGAGATTTGTAAATGGAGTTTGTTATTTAAGTATTTGAATAATATGAATTTGAGATCTCATTACCCAGTTTTCAATAACTTTGATCAAGTAAATATTTATCGAAAAATTTTGTGATTCACCCCTAAAATTGTCAGACCATACCACATTTGTTCTTAATGTGTTTTCATCTGTATTTTTTGCAATAATTTCCAATTTTTTGCATTATTTTCAATAATCTAAATGTTGCTTAATAAAAAATCTCATAATTTGTATATTATGGTGTCATAAATAATCCTGAAGCAATTCATTATGAAATGACAATGAATTATTACATAATCGATTTCCTGGAAAATTATGACAATTGAAAAAAGTAATATTTGGCAATGTGTAATTTTCATTCATAAATAATTTGTAATGATGTTTGACAACAATAGAATATTTTCACTTGTTGGAGCTCATTATAAAATTTCTAATTATTTTTTAATATATCCAGAAATTGCCTAATCATTTCTGGACAGTTTTTACTTAATTTGAGTAGTATGTACCTCCTAACTACTGACCTTTTTATCTACCTTTGCAGTCTTTGTTAAATAATTGTTGTTCTCAAATTTTATTTTATTATGTCTAATTTACTTATATCTATGAGAATAACTTTTCATCATCATGACCAAATTCTAGGAGAATTAGAGATTTCAAAACTTTCCATATAATTACTTTAATCAATTTTATTATTTTAGCATGCATGTGAGAAAACACTTTTAGTTTAATTTAATATGCAGTTTTGTATTTGTTTTAAAGATGGTTTAGTTGATGACGTAGTGTTAAATAGCCTATTCCAAAAATCGTGCAGTTTCGCAATTGCAATTAATTTCATTTGGAATTTTAATCGTCTAAACGCGGCCTAGTCTTGAAATTTGCCATGTCTTAGGTATATTTTTTTAAGGATTGGTATACTTGACAGGGTTTACTATAATTTCAATTTCCAATCTTTGAGTTTTTGGATTTTTGTGTCATTTCCATGGTCAACAATAACTAAATATGCTTAGCATGAGCAATGTCCTGAGTTTTTGTCAAATAGTGATACGTTCAAGATTACTCGAATGCAAAATGAATGCATGGTGTTCATAAAGATTAAAAACTTTCCGAAATGGAAGCATTGAAGCAAAAAGTCGTTATCTAGTATTTAGGAGGGCAATAGGATTTCCATTTTTTATTCCCTATGACTGGGGCGGGCAACCTTTAATACACCAGGGCCAGATACAAATGAGTGGGTGAAACCGCGGACAGCACTTATATTTAACATAAGGCTTTCTGGTAGATGCAGGCACAAAAATTTTGCTATTAAATTCAATAGTCATTTCAACTGTTAGTAACAAAAATTTTGGTTATTGATTTTATGACATTATGACATTTTATGACGTCACACAAGCTAGCTGTCAAGGCATTGTAAGGCATTGGACTAAAATTAAAAAATAAAACAGGCCGCACATCATTCGAAATTGGCACTTCTACTTGGACCGCACAGCTTTCTCTTGTATTGCGTATTCTGCCCGCGAGCGCAGATTGCACACCCCTGCTTTATGCTAATATGTTATGTTGGATTAGCATTAGAGGATTGATGTAAAAGTTGCCATGTTCTTGTATCACGTATTTGGTTCATCGGGCATTTTGTAAAATGTTGAATTAATGTCAAAGGAACATATATTTCTGTTAATATTATAATAAAAGCAATTCTTCATTACAATCACATTTCCATAATAACCTCCCTTCATTAGTTTAATTTTGATGAATCGTTCCGGTCATATTATTTCGGTCATTTATCACGGACAAATGGACGCACGATGACCATTCATCGTAAATATTGTTTATAAAAGGCTTAGCCTAGACATAACATTATTATTTTCCGATAATGGATTGTTTGTCACAGTTAAGCCAAAGTCATAATATTTATTATTTCACAGCTGGATAGGAATAAATTTAGAACCACGATTTTGGTCGTGTAATTTAAACTCCCTTTCTGTATCTGTCGGATTTTTAATGAGCGTTTTATTCTCAACCTTGTCTGTTCTTATCATCATTTTTTATTTCGTCGTGGACAATATTTAAGACAACTAAAATTATTATTTACGACTTTGTACATTTGTCGTTTGCAAATATCATTCGTCAGCACCGGATTCGCAATACCTATTCGAAACTCTAACTGCTGATTCCGGATTGATACAATAGTCTCGAATCTGGGATAAAAACCTGCCACCACCAGTATACACCAAGAATTCCGATTTTGGCGGGAAAGTTCCTATCTGTTTGGGTCGACGAAAGTTTGGAGTCTAGAGTTTATACTCCCGGTAAAGAGTCTAAATTCAATCTTCCAATTACTGATTCCGGATTGACACGATCGTCTCGAATCCGGACTAAAAATCGACCCCTACCACCACCATCATAGGCCAAGATTTCCGATTTTGGCGCGAAAATTATTTTCTGTTTGGACCGACTGGGAACATTAGGAAGTCTCGAATTTATATTCCCGGTAGAGATGCCGAATTGGACTCCATACTTGAGAATTTGGTATCGGACTTTACAAGATTTCGTCTGACATTCGTTACGGTTTTTCTAGCATATGGCAGTGCGCGGCGTTAGGAATATTAGTCATTTTCGTCTCCATATATTTGAGCATTGCTATTTTGTTTTTGATGCAATCGAAACACAGTTTTCACATTGTGGTGTTATATTTGCAGACAGCCAATCCGCCATCATAACATTTCTAAATTTATATTTCGTGCAGCGATTTGCCAATTTTGCTATGTTGTCATTCAAAATCGAAATCTACTTATTCAAGCATTTCCCAAAATTACTAAATTACCATTTTCATTTGAATCACTTTTGTATTGCATCCGCGAGAGCATTAAAATGTGTTAAAATAACTGGAATTTTCAAGTCTTTATTGTGTTTAATGAATAGACTCTTATAATAGCGAAGCGCTTTGTAGGTAATGGCCTACTGCTATTATATCAAGCTCTCATGGACATATGGAGAGGTATTTATACCCATATGCGTGGTATCACGTGTCCTGTCCTATAAAAGGAATTTGGTCAACTCATTGTTTCGTCATAATCAAATAATTATGTTGTAATAATTAGCGGTTGAATATTCGCAGAAAATGCACAAAATTATGAAATCGGATATTTATCCCTTATAAGGAACTCAATTGGAATGGACGTCATTGCTAAATTGTCAAATTGCTGAATGGTCCTATCGCTTTGAATAGATTTCCACCATTTGTATTTTCGTATGGCGAAATGTTTGAATTGTCAATAGCATTCTTGCTTGGTAGCTGTTTAAATTCACACAGATTGCATTCAGTATACTATGTTTTCTTCATCAGACTGAAAATACACTTTCGTTAGGCAGAATGTAAAATAACCTAAAAATGGCATTCTACCGTAGACTCGAAAAAAAAACGACAATGGTTATCGAGCAATAGCGCCCCACTTTTTATTCGAATTACATTAAATTTAAATTTTATGTTACTGCTTTTTCAATAGTGTGCGAATCCGTAACGTTCAATATTGACGAGCTTGCGAAAACCTGGCGATTTTATTTATTCTGTATTTTTGCTATCTCAATTTGGGTTAATTTCGGTAATAATAATGGCTATGAATAACCTAAAGGGGCTCCCGAAGTATGCGAACCAAGATGGCGGACATCGGAATGTACTATGTGTACTAGGTTAGGTTAGGCCATAATTTTAGGTATAAATACTACGGGAGGCTCTTGGCTAGTCTTCGAACTGATAATAGGACTAAAATAAGGAAAATTGGAAAAAAATTATCGCCTAACCCTAACCTGTTACCCATGTTACGTTCCGATGTCCGCCATCTTGGTTTGCATACTTCGGGAGCACCAACCTAAAAATGCCAGAAATAAATAATTTCCTTGTAGGTACTCAAAGGAATTCAGGTCAGGTCGGAATTCAAAAATAAAAATTTTTGATATAAATTTCGCCACAGATATTCAAAGGGTTTGAACTGTTCAGTATATATCTTTTACCAATGTCCATGGAATGTTTTTGTCTTAGTTTTCAACAAATATGAACATTCTCTAGTTACGCTATTGAGAATGTTATGTGCTCACTTCGAAGCGATTTTTGTCGATATATTTTTCCTTTTTGTCAATATATCATTTCTCCTTTTCTTGTAACGTTTTCTCAGACGAAAGAGATTTTACGATTCTGATACTTCTGTATTTTATCACTCCTTTCTTATGTAACAATAGGATAAAATTAGCTCCAATGTGGTTTATGAGGTAATAATGACGCACAAAACAAATGGCGAAATATTGAAGACGACGGAATTGTCATCCACCCACGCTCTAGTCCTGTTTCTGCCTTTTCGTACTTCTCGTTGATTGAGAATTCGGTAATGTTTTTCTTCCCCCAAATTTTTTTTGAAATTCACCACACGAGAGGACAGACTTTTAAAAAAGCACTCACATTGTGTGTTGTTGTTGTCGTCGTTAACACCCTTCGTCCGTCTGTGCTTGAAGGCCCAGGAAAACCGCGGCTTCGATCGGCTCCTCCCATAGGTCCCTTGTGGTTAAGTGTGTTGGTTTGGCTGGACAAATGAATAGATGTGTGACGTCATGCGGGCCGGTCCCGCATACGGGCAGATATCTCTTATCCCCGGATCAATGCGTGCCATGTAGTGGTTTGTTTGGCGACTCCACCCAGTGGTAATTTAGTAAAAGTCCAACTCCTTAAACCGATGAGCCATCGCAAAAGGGAGCCACAGCCACTTCTTTATACCAATAAATGTGATTAATTTTCTGCACCTCTTAAAGTGCATTTTGCCACATTAAGCACTCTTTGGTTAATAGCGTGGGAGTATTCAACATTTGTTTACTCCACCTAAAAACAATTTGCCTATGTTGTTGACTAATAGGGAGAAAGTAACCCAGGCTGTAATACCGAAACAGGAACGGGTAGTACCGTCATCGTTTTTTGAAAACACAAAACCCGCAAAAATATCGCCAGTTTGGGTGTAAACTGTTTTTAACCTGTTCAAAAAAATTTCCAATATAAAAAAATATTTGGGTGTATAAAAATGTATCCATATCAGAAGGAATTTATTCAATACTATATATATGTTAATGTACATTTTAGTGGTGAAAAAATAACAAGATAGAACCGTTTCGATCATTAAAATAAAGCATATCGCTCATAATCCATCAATATTACAAATGTAAATTCGGTATACTCTCTATTATTCCGCTTTTCAGTAGTTACTCTTTGTCTGTCCTGTGGGATTTTTCTTTGTCTAAATGTTTTTTCAATTTCCTCATCGCAACACAGCTGTGTTTGACTAAAAAGGGCGGGTGACATTTTCTTAACCTAGAAATTGCTGTGATAATCAAATATACTTAGAGATTTAATGTCATCTTTTATGACACTATCTACCGAGACAGGTACAAAAAATACCGAAAAATATAGCGGTGCTTCTTCATAAAATTTAGTATTTAGCTGTGTTATTTATAAATTATTGGTTTCATCAGCCAGTCTTCGAGATGATAGGCTGTATTTAAATTGTGATTATATGAGTCACGGTATAAAGGGTAGGGTTGTTATCGCACAACTACCCAGGTTTACCTTTCAACAAAATTTGCATTTAATAAATAACAGCTTAGAATGAATTCGTTCTTCCATTTGTCGTGTTGGTGATATTTAGACAACCTTCCCGGAGTATTCATCTTTCATATTTATGATAATACATTTCATAACCTGGCAATGAAATATTCGCAATTCTAATTGAAAAATAGGCCATCGCGTAACATAATGTTGGAAATGTATTAAATATTTTTCAAGTCACATAATGGTACTTGATACTATCATTACGTAGGTACGTTCGTTACGCACGCTCGGTTTTACGCACATGCTTGCGTGGATGATCCGTTCCAACTCACGCAAAACGATTGGAACGATATTAAAATGTCTATCTTCATAAGTTATGATATTTTAGAGTGCCGTAATCACAAGTCGAACTAACGTCTTTAGTATTTTACATTTTAGAGTGTTTATTCAGTGACTCGTATACAAATGTTACCTACGTAGATAACGTAAATGCCATTCATAATGCATAATATATGTAATGTAATTGTATGTACGATTTTCGGCGCTCCAGAAGTGTGTGTACTAATATGGAAGTAACTAATATTTTTCGTCTATTGCCACAGTGATTGCCACAGCAGAATTTGTTTCTTATCCAGGGACACACCGTGTATGTATAAAGCGGAGGCAACATTTTCAACTAAATAAATCATCGCCATTCTAGTTTGATGACCTTACAAACAACCTAGCTTATATTATCATACCATCATGTTTCAGATTAGATCATATTACACTTTGATAAATTTCTTTACTACAGATTGACCATAAAAAAACGAACCCATAAATTACTTTACCAAGATGAAGAAGATTTGTTTAACACGCGAATGTTTTATCGTGTATGATTGTACCCAAAAGTTTCTGCAATTGAGGACGCTTTGCAGAAAAGTTCAATATATTTCATGTTCCATCTAGAATAAGTTTCAAGTGACGTGGGTTCTGTTTTTATGGATCACCCTGCGTGTAATATATACGGGTATCTAAAAATATCGCCCGATTTTTTTAG
Source organism: Styela clava (assembly GCF_964204865.1). NCBI lineage: Eukaryota > Metazoa > Chordata > Ascidiacea > Stolidobranchia > Styelidae > Styela > Styela clava. Next base: position 14,361,499 of record NC_135264.1, read on the forward strand.
TAATGACACTTGCAAAAATTAATGTCCTTATTTATTAATAGTTCTTCTAGTTCTCATTTATCATACAATAACATTTATTTTACAATCGTTATTACTATAAAATCGGGCAAAACATTTTGGACACCCGTATAAATACATAATATATAACGCATTGTGAATAAAATTTTAAAAAATTCAGATATTTTTGAAATACACCCGGAAGGGTATTATTTACCATTGTTTTGAAATAAAACACCCTGTATAATCTGTTAGATCATGTACTTTCAATGTTTTCGTAATCCAGCTATTCGTGGGTTTCGCTTGCGCTATCAGATTTCGGAACCTTTAGATTCTTCGAAGCTTGCGTAACTCAACGCTCGATGGTGACCTGAGATGTTAAACAGTGATACGCTGAACAATATTTTCAACTGAAACATTGTTTTGTGGACTTGCCCGAAAATTGAGTGGTTTTCTTGTCAAAAAGAGGAATCTTTTACATAATTTAAGGATTAATGAACAAGGGAATCACAAAAATAAAGCTGACGTAGCTTTTGTCGGATATGTTTTGTTATGTGACGGTTACTGTGTTTGAAAAACATGTAAATTTGTTTCGTTTCTGGCTTGCTTTTGACATTTTGTTCAACTCTGTCTGAACTGTGGACAAGCCTAATATTTGAATACTTTTATCAGCGGTGGTTTTTAGTTCGGAAATATACTAATCTGACATAGTCGCCAATACTCGTTACATTGTGTGGTATATAGATCGGCAAAATTCGACTCCGATATCAGCATAACAAAATTTTATCAAATCATGATTCGTTTATTCGCACATTGGGTTAATCAAAGTTCGACCCCGATGTATCAAAATTTTAATTATGAAAACATGAGAAGTCTAAAATTCAAACTTCAACATTTCACTATGTACTAGTGGAAAACTCTATCTCCATTTCAGCAGTTTTCCTTATGACATTTATAGTACAATCCGTCAATCCCTAACGTCACCGCCCCGCTTTCATTCGTCACTCGGTAATAATGCGTGAATTATGCGTCGATATATGTCCCATATACTTTAGTTTTCTTGTATTTGCAATATTTCCAGTCCACATTAACGATCCCGTCTACAAGTGAATTAATATGAAAAGTTCTATTTATAGCTTTCTTTCAAAACTGATGGATCACCTACCAACCCAAACCCAAACAAAGGTTTCAGGTCACGGTATTTGAAATAGAAACGCGATGTAACTTTTTGGCTTATCGCTTGGATTACATTAGCACAAACGACTCTACAGACGGACTGTCTGGCAATGATGTTCGTCCAATACAACTCCCGAATTAAAAAAAAATGACCCAACTCCAGCTCAGAATTTCGGGATGAACAAAATTTTGCAAAACACTTATTCAGCGTTAGCAAGCTCTTTTTTGTCATTTGTACTCCTAGGTAGGGTAAGACTTATATAGCACGGTGCGTTGAGTTTAATAATATTTAAAACGAAGTCGCTTGTGTGAACAATTATGGTAGTAGTAGTGATAAAAGTAGTGAGAAAACATTATGAAGTGCGCTTAACGGCAAAATTGACGTGTCGCGCGAAAAGTTTCTCGGGAGCAGTCTCACCAAAACTTGTAGACTGTCCGTTACCTTCGTTAGTTTTTAAGGAGCTCTCGAATTCTACCTTTGATTATTTTATATAGCGTTATTTTGTAATATTTTTCTGCCCTTAAAACAAAACCTGCTGCTTATAAGGCAGACCAAACATTCTTTCGGGGAGTCCTTCCAAATTATGATCCGAATCATTCAATCATATAACCACACCATTTCCCCAGTCCTATAAATTGATTTCGAAATAAATCATTTCAAATTGAATGTTGAGAATCGACTTTATCAGTTTGTAATTCAAATATAATTGACCCCACGACTTTAGAAAGGCGGTACTCCCGTAGTATGTGTACCAGGTTAGGGTTAGGCCATAATTTTATTCCGATTTTCCGTATATTAGTTCTATTACGAGTTCGTTACCGTATGTGTTAGCCAATTGAATATCCCCCTGTCCATAGGTTTCAGTCCCTTTACACAACTTGATGTAAAGTAGGCGAACAAAATTAGTTATCTCCGTATTGGTACTCATACTTCTGGAGCGTCGGAAAGACTGCTTAAGTTGGGAAAAACAAGCGAAAGAAATCTCCGAAATTCCCCATTTTAACGTTATCTTTGTAGTTCTCAGAACTTGACGCTCAACTTAATACTAACAATTGGACACAAAAAGAAATGGCTTTAGAAAAACTTTGTTTGCCAGCGGCGTGTTTCAGTGCTATTTCAATATTTTAATAGGAATAATTCTAATTGTGGCGCCGCGTTGTTATTGTTACGTCGCGCTTTTAATATGGGCTATAGTTATTATGAAACCGCATGGTGTCTCTCGCAAGTTTGAAAAGACGTGGTTTGTAACAAGATTATTGACGTTTTATTTTTCTAAATCGAATTCGAAGCCTTCACCAGCATCGGAATCAAAATTTTTATCTTCTCCCGGATTCGAATTCTGTATTAGTCAGAGGTGTAGTTGATTATGTTTTCTTGAGACGGATTCGAAAGCGCGATGGCAATATAGGATGGAAATAAAACACTAACAGGTCTATTTTTGTTATCTCATTTTTTAGATTATTACGTATTCAGTACATTCTCTTATTCACTATTTAAAAATCACTAGGAAACAGAATTCCCGCCCATTTTTAGTTGAATAATTTTGTCAAAAAGTTTGATTTTTACACCCTTTTATTCCCCTTTTTTAATTTTTGGATTATCTTTGTTTATTGAAATTAATTGATTTAGTTGCGCAGAAGTTATTTGAGCTTTTTTATCCGATACCGGTATTCCGCTATGCCATACCCTCATGTGATTCCTAGTACAAACAATTTCCCCGTTACACGATAAAAACGGTTATTTACTATTGTTAAGCACTTGTTAATTTATTTCTTGTTTCGAAAACTGGAATTTTTTGCATCTTTAGATAGTTCCGCGATCATAAAAACATTCTGACACACGTGATATCGAAAAACCCCAGACTTTGCATTCCTTTAAAAACGGGTTACATAATGACTTGGTTTATTTTTTAAATATCCCCCATTTTGAAGTATTACGTTTTACTAATTTCGCTTAAAAATTCTCTCGTTTTTTGCACCAGGTGGGAATTTTTTCCGAAATTTTCTCTCGTTTTTTTTTTTTTCAATTTACGACATATGTGTTGTATCATTGTGTATATTTGTCTAACAAAGAAATACTGTGCTCCGAATATAAGAAGCAATGTCCTACACATAACCCTTAGTCTTTGTAAGCTTATGGTAGTAGATGTTATAAAAACCGTATAATATTTTATTATCGAAATCTTGTCTAGTCTGTACTAAGTTAAGTTTAGGGGAGAAGTTTTTCTTCGTTTTCTGAAAATGGCTGCAAACAAGCGGTATTCCATCCAATTAAAGAGTCCAGCTGCACACTAACACAAATGTATTTCTGTAACGTTTCGTCCGACCAGAGTCAGACTTTCTTAGACAAGCAGTTTATCTGTCATTTTTTGAGGCCACAATGTGCAGGGTGTTTGACAAATTTACCCGATTTTATAATAATAAAAATTGTAAGTTAAAGTAGATTTCATTGTATGATAAATGAGAAATACAAGCACAATAAGAACTATCAATAAACAAAGACAAAGGAATGTTTAATTGCTATTACTATAAAATTTGGCTTTTTTTTGCATTTGGGCGAATAGGAATGATTCTGATTCGCCTTCCAACTTTTTTCATTTATTAGACCGCGGGCACGGTATCCTACATGGAATTTGTTTGGTAGAATTACCTAAACCCCGAGTCGCGTGTCGAATCGAGTCCGAAGTCGGTTAATTCTCACTGGTGGTCAGTTAATAATAAGTCCGTATCATTTAATTACGATTTTAGATAGCTCACTTTGAGTTCTGGATGATTGTTGGGTGCTCTCGAAGTATTCGTACCAAGATGGCGCACAACCTGAACATAATATATGTACCAGGTTAGGGTTGTTCAGGTTGTGCATCATGTTGATACGAATACTCCCGGAGCGCCGAATGTTGATTGTTGACTCAACAACCCAATATTGAATTGAACTCAGGCTTAGTTAAGCCGGAGTAACCATTGGCATAGTCCAGTCCAGCGGTTCCCAACCTTTTTTTCAAGCGACTCAAATATTCTAAAAAATATGGATTTTGTAAGATCTCGCGACCCAAGGATAAGCTCAAATACTAAATGACATGATGGCCGCAAAACTGATTGACTAATATAAAACAAAGTGAGAAAGCTGCTCAAGTTTGCCTTCAGCGAGATTTTGAAATCGTGGCGTGATTTTACTTGTGCAAAACAAATTGAACGCTGCAAAGTTTTACGCTGTGATAATTTCCACATATACAATTACTATTGGGGAACTCTTCAATACCAAATATGAAATAAACAATCAAATTTACTGGAAAATAAAATTAATAACTAAGGTTTTTGTTGAAAAATTTATCAGGTGACCCAATTTTGGGTCGCGTCCCATAGGTCGGGAAACACTGGTCCAGTTCATCTAAGATTAAATTATTTTCCAAATCTTTTTGATTCTTGTTGCAAAACTGGCAAAAAGTTCACTTATATTTTGCTTCATTATTCTTGCTCTTTTCTTGAGCACGTCATCGAACATGCATCGTATAATTCTGATTGAAGTAATTCAATAATTATTACGTTAGCTTTGTTTGTGTTACGTATTCACGTTACGTCTTATGTGACGCTAGATGTATATTACGTCAATAAAAAGAATTGCGTAGATAACAACGTTACAAAATCGAGTACAGCATCATTTAATGAGGCATACAAGATCGATACTGTTTACAATCAATTTAAAACTACGTTGTCTCTGTATAGAAATCAATAAATACACTATCTATGATATTTAAATGGACTCTATGATCTACTCTACTGTTATTACAATAATACTGTTTTATGATCACATTATAAACGGCGCTCACATAGTATGTGCACCAAGATGGTGGACACCGGAACGTAGTATTTGTACCAGGTTAGGGTTAGGGCATAATTTTATTCTCAATCTCATTTTAGTTCTATTACGAGTTTGGGACTACCCGAATGACTCCCGTAGTATTTGTAAGTGAAATTATGGCCTAACCCTTGCCTGGTACACATGCTACGTTCCGGTGTCCGCCGTTTGGTGCACATACTTCGCGAGTACCTTATAAAATAAATACCTTGACCGTATAAAAACGGGAGTGTGACTTGCTTAACACTAGCGAAGTATCCATTGAAGGTTAAACAAATACAGTAGTTATATGCATAGGGAGGGAGGAATGAAGAGTTACAGAAATAGGCAGAAGGAAAATTGACAAAAAGTTGTAGAGCAGTGTCTTCCAATCGAGGAATTCAGGACTTTTTTCGTTGAGGTTATTTATTATTATTGTAATATTTATGCACGCATTATAAACTATTCGATCTATGCCCAGAATGCGAATTACGCGTATAATACTAGCTAAGGATTTAAGGATTTAACAAATAATGGAAACAAGAGTTTTAGTTCTCGCTTTAAAGGAGGGGTAATGAACACTTACCGAGAGTTTGTCAACCACTGGTCATATGGTTTAAACTTAGAATGTGGCACTTATCTATTTTGTCGTCGCATGTTCAATATTTCGCGGTAGCCGCGGCTTTATTTTTTGGAGCCACACCCTTATTACTTATCGATTTAAATCGGTAAGTATGTTGATAGGTATTTGTCTGTCTGTATGTCTGTTAGATGCACGCGATATCTCACGAAAGCGAGATTGAATCTGCTCCAGATTTTGCATGTGCATTCATCTTATCCCGGACCAGAAGCCTATTGATTTTGGGCAAATTATGTCGTATAATTAGCGAGTTATTAATTAATTAGTGATGGGACACAAGGTGTCACTATGGAGTAAGAGCGCTGTTTTGGGGATCTCCTAACTTTCGATCGATAAGTCTTCGGTCTCTGACCTATATTCTCGTTTTCAGTTTTGTGCGTTTTTTTCATCAATTTTCTAAATACTCTCGAATCTATTTGTTTTTTGTATTCCTAGCTGTCACAATCAAGTGTAAACTTTCACTTACTTTCGTATTTAATTTACGAAATACCCCCATTTTGTTACAAAAAATCCCAGAATATTCATATTGTATTCCCGTCAGGAATTTTTGCTCGGAATATTTTATTTACTTTCGTATCTTGGACGTATTTGCATTAATTGACGAACTTTTGTGGAAGGTTATATAAGTTATTCGATTGGAAAAACCGAATCGCAAGAATAATTATGACGTGTTGAATTACAGCAACTTTGTTTTCGTGGAAATGCATTAACATTGTGACGTAATAAACCAATTGCGTTCGTCGTCATCTGACTCAACTTCTCAGTTAAAATATGAATTTTCCAAATAGAGTGAATTTTTAATTTTTAGAAGTTGAGATTGGGATTGTCTGCACAGAGCCTTGTTCTGAGCGAAGTTGTAAAAATGCTTTATAATATGTAATACGCGACTACGTGCTTTTCAAGGCTTTTATAGTCTTGGGCATACGAGTCCATTTTGTTATGAAGTCAGTTCTCAATATATCTTAACCAGGTTTGTTGTTTTTTAATCAGTAATTATTCAAGTATTTTTACTTCATTCAATACATCTGTGATGGCCAAAACAATATACGGTATCGATAAATTTCCTTTGCAATTTTAAATAAATTGAAGACTGTCAAGGACATGCTATATATAAGAGACATTACCACGATTTTATTCAACGTGGAAAACTGCACGTAGCAGAATAACGAATCTAGAATAGTCATTTAGGAAACTGCAATTTGCATTTTCCGACTCCTTTCGATATAATTGGTATTCCTTAATTCTCAAATTGAATAGCTTTTTTCAATTTTGGGTAATATTTATAAATAACTCAATTTTATAGCAAATTATGATTTCTCAGGAATCGGGCTCGTAATTACAGACTTCAATCGTGATGAAATTAGTCAAATTTTTTCAAGAACTCAAAAAGTTTAGTAATCTTACTTGATATTCCGTTGGCTGCAAACGCCGACGGTTTTGTTATCAAAAATTTCATAACCCGGTATCGGAATAATTTTTTTACAAACCGGATTCGGAGTTAAATTTTTTACAACCCGGAATCGTAGTAATTGTAAATTTTCCCCACACCACAGCCGTTGTTACATAAATGCATTGCAATTATGACACAACAGTGGTGAATAAAAATTGTAAGAATGGGTTCTCTTTTGTATCGAACTCACTAACAACAGGTTACCTCATTTCAGAAAGTCATGAGGAACTTAAAGCTCAAAAAACAAGAGCCGGTTCGCTAATATAACGTCATTCTACGAACGGGATCGCTGATTATTATGACCCTTAACCCCACCAATGTGGCATATTAATGATAAATCGACAATTTTGATTATGAGTTAACCCTACCAGATCTGGCAACAGTTATTTAACTCTTCTTCGCTCATTTCCAAATTCTCTCTTTTTCAAATCGATTTTCCCTCTTGTTTCCGATTTATGCCGAAAGCGCAGAGAGTTCTGCGTCAAGGTATTGTCCCGTTCGTTCCACGCAACTGACGTCACAATAGATTAGCATTTACGCATACCACGTTCGATTTTCGCTCCTGGATTGATGGATTTTTTATTCGTATAAAACTGCCTCGCGTTCAAAAAACGCTCATTATTAGAATTGTGAAGACTGTACGAAGGAGGTGTTATGGTGTTATACATAGAAAATGGATGCTTATAGGGATATAGGGATTTAAAGTGATTTGGTGCTGATAGAAACTGGGATTTCGAAATAATCGTTTTTAAGAAAATCATTTGCGTGAGATTGGCGTGAAATGTCGTTATGATATTATGGCGTGAATATGAGGGGCTGGAATGACTTGACTCAATTCACTATTATTAATGCTTGATTCACGAAAGTCATGCCGTGCATAGTAACTGCGTATTCAATACGGAAGTACTTTGGCTTTTGCATTAACTATGTCTAATCTAACAATGTAACTTGAAAATGGAATGGTGAAGTTTTTCGAACAATAGATGGCCATTATTGCTGGACGCTGGTTTCGAAGCGGGACTTTAGTTGGCTTAGCACAATTGGTGTCCTTATGACAGTCATCGTTATTGTGAATAATTAGATTTCCATACGTGGCAATGGGAGACGTTATTGAAAGGCTATTTCTTCTGTTTTTTTTTTAAATTTTTTACTCCGATTCGCAATACTTTAGACGTGTGGTCGATTTCCTCATACCCTGGATAAATGGAAAAAATCATATACTGAATCGCATCTTTTGTAGAGAGTCAAAACACTCCCGCAACGTTTTAAAATAACAAACTAGAATATCGGTTAGAAACCGAAGACTTATCGATCGAAGGTTAGGGGATCCCCCAAAACAGTGGTCTTACTCCATAGTGACACCGTGTGTCCCATCACTAATTAATTGATAACTCGCTAATTATAAGACATAATTCATCCAAAATCAATAGGCTTCTGATCCGAGCTATGATGAATGCAAATGCAAAATTTGGAGCAGATTCAACCTCGCTTCCGTGGGATATCGCATGCATCTAACACACAGACAAACAGACAGACAAATACCTATCAACATACTTACTGGTCTTAAGATCGATAAGTAATTAGTAATTAATTATTAAGTTGGGGTTGAGAATGATTTGAAAATTTGAATTTCCTAGCGCAATCTGCTTTCCTAACCGAACCCTGACATGGTAACTACTAATTTTCCTATTTTGATCGTTGGCGGGAGTGTTTTTTTGGCAAGGGCTTCGTACAAAAGCTCCGCTCAATCCTATAACGCGAACATCTGTTTGCACTGTTCAGGAATCTCGAGTCAGTGACGTCATTTTTAAAATACTCGGAGTGACCCGAGTCGTTTAAATGGGATGACTTGTCATCAACGTACCGCCATAAGCCAGTGAGGCTTAACCCAGTGGTTAACTTAACTTCAGACTGGACTTGGTATTGTTAATTCAGTATCAATGTATAATTACCAAATACCCTTAACTGAACCCCCAAGGCACACCAACAGGAATTCCCACTCCGCTACAGAGAGCACGTGATCACTTCACCTCCACAGCTGATTGGTCATAATCAGTCATCTGTAACTGATGTCACCACTGGTCATGCTTAGCCATCTGGGAAAATGCTAGTTGCCAGAAATACAATAAAGATACAAAAAAAAGGATGAACCGACTCGCGGATAGAAGAGTTTTACATATAACACTGTCTATTACTTGACGTAGCTTGCAGACAACAAATTTAAAATTTAAATCCCTCTGTATAAGCAGACCACCCACTTAGTTTAAATATCGAGCCCCCATATTGAGGAGTTTAAATTGCTTTGTTATATCGAATCCTATTCTCATCTAAACTAATATTTGTTAAAGGATTCGTGCTTTTGTTGTACGTAATGTCTATAAGGAAGATTCTTGTCCCGTAAGATGCGTGTTAGGCCAGAATGGGCCATTCATGGAGTGGGGTTCTATTAACAAGCTGACAGTGCCTTTAGGTATAGATTGTCACGCATTCTGGTGTTTGCTATGCTTTCACGAGGATAGATTGAAATCGTTTGGGAATTATTGTTATCACGCAACTTAAAGGATAGTCTGTGAATAACCTACCGGTACCTTTGTGAAAGTAAATTTACTCAAATCAATCAAAGATGAAAGAGACTGATCTCTGAGCGAAGTCCATGGGCGACCACGGAACTGTCAAGAGCTATTAAAACTATATAGTATTGTGGCGGCGCATTTCGCAGTTGTAAATACCAATTGAAAAGCGTGACTTGAAACATTTCGAGTCAGTGCGATAAAGAAAGCATTTAAGAGGTAGTGCATTTCACATAGTTGAAGCCCATTGATTTTTTTGTTATCTGGTGGGAAGAGGTACACCTTCTGTATCAAAATCGGGTATGTTACATACTAATCAGAAGTAGTCTGTGCTCGTCTTTGTGTAAAAAATCTGTAACCGTTGGGGTTGCACTTTTGCGTTTTAATCCTATTTGATTACATTCATTGTAAATATCTTCTTTGAGATAACGAGAATATAAATCTGAGTGGGCGAATGTGTGGTATTTGCTTGCTGTGAACACACTCTCTCTCTCCCTCTCAAAGGTATTTTCCATTTTTTGAAAATGTCTTCCGCGAATAATTCAAATTCCCAATCAGTTTGGATGTTATTTACAGTCGGTAAAGCCTCCTTGCTCCACAATGCGGATTTTTAAATGAATATACAATGTTAGATTATTGCATGTATACGTAGTATTCTTCCGTGGATATGCATACTATACGGCAGCTGTTCCCTAAGGGGGGTTACTTGTTAACAAATTTAAAAGGCATAAATTACACATTAACAAACACAAAATTTAGATCGGCATATCGTACTCAGTGTATTGTGGCTTAGCTGAGGGTATACGACTTATCATGGTTAACTGATTAGATTTAGTGAAAAACTTTCAGTAAGTGCATAAAAGATTTCTACTTATTTTCTGAATAAATTTTTAACACATAATGTTTGATAGACAGAACGCTTTTTGGTTGCAAACTTTGATCTGCTTTGTTATATTCAGAATTGCGCCCATGTGTCGAAACGTCCGAATATTTGGATTGCAATTTAACTTTCAGAAAACTCGCGGTTGCGCTCTTTGATTCCATTCTTTGTCTTTTTTTAGAACTTAAAAGCCTTTGTTAGGTTTGTACATATTGGTGAAATCTTTATGTAAATATGAAGTGTTTATTCAGACAAAGTATAAAAGTAAGAGGAGATATGGAGGGTCGAATTATTAGCACAAGTACAGGTGCGCTTAGACGTCAATTCCCTTCAGTTAAAATTTATTCCTCGGAGAGCGTTAGGCATCTATGGATCAACGCTTGACAATTGACAATTACAGTTCTTCTGGGGTAATATTTTTATTTTTTCGATTTTTCAAACAGTGATTTTTTATTCAATTACCGTGATTTAGGAATCTTGCTTCACACTAACACAGATGTATAGTGTGCTCTTCTAGTTTAAATAATCTTGTCTGAATAAGTCGGACCTTGGTCGCCGTAACGTTGTGGAAATACATTTGTGTTAGTGTGCAGCAAGACTCTTGAATTGCTTAGAATAGTCATCAATAATCTTGCTACATATCTTGCAATATACGCATACAGATCCACCAGCGCGAAGGCATAATGAGGGTGTTTTTAATTTAATATTGCCGACTTTTTTCAAGCACACGAATAGATTTTATCCGATTTCCGAATTTTTTAAAGTGGCGATTGTCCTGTCATTTGAGTTATATTTAACTAACCACCCATGTATAATGTGTGTATATTGCAGGTACCATCATTCTCTATAACTATAATAAATAACGTATTTTAGGAAAGTCAATTAACTTTTATGATAATACAACCAAATACTCCGTTCGAATCGCGGAATTTGCAATTCAAAATTTGACAAATTTTGAAACGCCAGATTTTTAATGCTTTCTTTGTGCGTTTCCTCACGTACATATAATCTCAATTTTTACGAGGTTGTTAAAGTTACGGAGCAGTAATTCTTTGCGCTTAAGAATTTGTGGGATATACCGTGCCGTTAATAGTAGTTTCAATTTTAATGAAAGGCATTTAAAAGTTATCATTACTACCGGTACTGGTAGTATGTGTACCAGGTTAGGGTTAGGCCATAATTCCAGGTACAAATACTACGGGAGTCACTTGGCTATTCCTTGAACTCGTAATAGAAATAAAATAAGGAAATTGGAAAAAAATTGTGGTCTAACCCTGCCCTGGTACACATACTACGTCCCGGTGTCCGTCATCTTGGTTCATTGCTTCGGGAGTACCAATTAACCTGCATTGCTTACTAGGGTTTGTATTTAATAACGTTACTATGCCATTAAATTTACTCATATTTTTAAAATTAATATATCAAGAAACATTGTAACCCTGTGTTATTAAATCAACCGTATGTGCCGAATTACAAAATATAATTTAAAACGGAAGTAATTCATACCATTGGTACGCATCGATGCGTAAAATTTGTGCAGTCAATCATGAAATTAAATCAGCTTAATTAGCGGCGCATAATTACGCGCTGTTATGTTGATTAGGGTAACTGGTTGGATGTTTCAGCACCAAAAGTCGATAAACTATAGTTGTGGCAGAATATGATTTGTTCAGGCATATTATTCATTGGTCACTTTGCATGCTTGTAAATATGTCCCAAACAGTAACGGATCGACTCCAGCCTCCGCTTTTGACAAAAATTACATCTCCGACTCCGGTTGTTTAAAAAACTAGAATCAGACTCGTGTAGGCCTACAACATAAATTGACCTTGAAAATTTAGCGTTTGCAAGTTTGAAGTCAAGTCCGCATCTTTGATGACTCTTAAGTCCGTATACCGCATTCCTCCTCATTTGTCCACAGTCCACAGCTTAAAATACGACCTCCACTTGTATAAACATGACATACTCCGAAACATCGGTAGTTTTTTGGATTTTTACACTGTAAATGCTTTTGAATCTTTGAACGATTACGGTATATGCTTCGGAGATTTTCTTTAAGTGTTTATATTAAAGTCATCGGTAAAAGGAAGTGACGTAGTCGTTCAGGAAATGATTAATCCTATTTATATGTATATTTAAGCCTAAAATATGTGGTATTATAACTATTACGTCATATTGCAGAAATATATTTTGAATATAGATGGAGAACGGTAACGCTTTTCGATGCTGTGTAGTATTTCGAGGCGAATTTGTAGAGATATGCTTTACTATTCTAGATTACTACGTTGATTAGTGGTCGTTACATGGGGTCTTGTTCGTAACGAAAGGTGTTATTAAGCGCCGCATAGAATATTATGTTGAATTTGATTTTTATTTTCGGAATATTTCAATGTATTTCGCTTATTCAAGAAAGTGTGATTACTTAGCAAAGATACCAAATTTTATTAAAATCTAGAGAAACTACATTTTTATTGGGCATTTCGTAAAGTTAAAGTTTGCTACGTTTTTAAGCGTGTGGGAGAGGTATATGGTGGCCCATCGTTGTCACGCGTAAAATTGAAAATAAAAAACCGAAAATAAAAAAATAGTTGTGAAAAAACATAAAAATAATTGAAAAAAATAATGATAAAAAAAATTAAAAAAAAAAAAAAATTGAAAATAAAAACAAAAAAAAAAGAATGGAAAAAAAAAATTAAAAAAAAAAAAAAAAAATTGAATAAAAAGAAAATAAAAAGGTTGACAACGATGGTCCACGAGGCGGACCATCGTTGTCACGCGTTTTTATTTTTAGAAAATTTGCTTCTGCTTGGGACCAACGTTGTCAGGCATAATCCTACACGCACAAATGTGTTCCCTGGGTTTCCAACTCACTACTGATTTTCTTGAGCAATATTCAATATGAAAATGTTCTATAAATTATCCATGCAACAAGTTCAACAAGAAGTAATATGTTTATAATAATGATAAGAGAATATAGAATTGAATACGAAAATTCGGAAAATTTGTTTTTACGTGTAGAAGGTAATTTAATTGGAGAATGCTGCTTAACTACTCAGTTGTCTGGACACTGGAATGGGAGATACGGATAGTCTCGTAGAATATAGACTACTGAAACACTCTCTGCGCCTGCCCCATACCGTACAGCCGTAACGTACCGATCCAGACAAATGATAAATCGCCCGTGCTCAACCATTTATTTCAATCCATACCTCGATCCTAGTGGAATATAGTGAGTCGAGGTATGGATTGAAATAAATGGTTGAGCACGGGCGATTTATCATTTGTCTTGATCGGTACGTTACGGCTGTACGGTATGGGGCAGGCGCAGAGAGTGTTTCAGTAGTCTATATTCTTCGAGACTATCCGTATCTCCCATTCTTTCATGAGTGATTGCATGGGTACCGGTACGGTCAGACGGTACCGTACCGGCATCGCACGAGTGTCCAAACAACTGAGCAGTTAAGCAGCATTTTTCAATTAAATTACCTTCTACACGTAAAAACAAATTTCCGTATTCAATTCTATATTCTCTTATCATTATTATAAATATATTGCTTGTGGTTGAACTTGTAGCATGGAGAATTTATAGAACATTTTCAGGTTGAATTTATTGAATATTGCTCATGAAAATCAGTAGTGAGTTAGAAACCCAGGAAACACATTTGTGCGTGTAGGATTAAGCCTGACAACGTTGGTCCCAAGCAGCATCAAATTTTCTAAAAAAAAAACGCGTGACAACGATGGGCCACGAGGCGGACCATCGTTGTCAACCTTTTTATTTTCTTTTTATCCAATTTTTTTTTTTAATTTTTTTTTTTTTTTGTTGTTTTTTTTTTGTTTTTTTTTTCGTTTTTTTTTTAATTTTTTTTTTTAATTTTAATTTTTTTTTTTCATTTCTTTTTTTTCAATTATTTTTATGTTTTTTCACAACTATTTTTTTATTTTCGCTTTTTCATTTTATTTTTTCATTTTTTTTTTAAATTTTACGCGTGACAACGATGGGCCACCATAGAGGTAGCCCTTTAGTAGTAATCCTATCCTATGTCGAGGAGGTAATTCAAATAGCTGTCGGGGTTAACATCCATTTCTATTCCTATTCTATGAAATGCGATAGCGAAAATTCTGGCGTGTACAAAAGCCATCTCTTGGCATCGAAGTCTAAAATATTAAAGCCAATCAAACTCCTACCCTTCTCTACGACTTAACAGGTTAATTTGATCGGCAAATTCCCGCGCTATTTTCAAGAGGTCATTCGCAGACGAACGATTTACAAATTCGATTGTTTTTACTGACGAACCATAAACCGGAAATATGATATAGGTATTATCCCGTCACAATAATGGTTTGTTTATTGGTATTATTAACGCATATCGATTTAACAACGAAATTTAATCCACGTTTTATCTATGATTTTTGTCGGATTAGCCAGATGGTAGGATTATTTGATTGTTGTTTTTCAAGAAGGCATTTGTGCGCTCATATTCGCAGTAGAAATCCGCAGCACCGTATATCGGTGTTGACAATATTAATATTTTGAAATAACCATTTTTGATTGCCAATTTTTAGTCCTGTATTGCATATATTATGTCCTCGTACATTTAAAAACAACTGTTGCCTTACCCTGCATTAACTGGTGATCGGGCGAGAGGCCGTGATCAGTCATGTCTGTGTGTGTATTCAGAACGAATATAGTTCACAATATAAAAACTTTTTCAAGTTTGGAAGGGTGATAAATGCACCTGATAATATGAAGTGAACAACGTAACTTATCTTAACCTAATTTGAGATAAACACAAAGAAAATTGGTAGTGGAACGATAATTAGATTTTGAAAAATTTGTATTTTTATTGTGCCACAATTTGGTAAATCAATTGTATAGAAAGAAGTAATATTCATCACGGATGGAAAATGCAAGGGTAGACCCCATACTATGTTAGCTAGAGGTGAAAGGCACGTTATTGCAGTACCAGTATAATTTCTAACCAATTGTGTATTCAATATTCACTCGCGAACGTGCAATATATTTCCTGACTGCGGGTATAATCGCTAGAATAGTCGTTTCGTGATCAAACAGAATTTGGAATGCAATTCCTCACTTTTAAAGTAAGGAGAAAATCCTTTCCTCTCGTATTGATTTTCATGCCGGAAACAATTATGCTTTACATCCCTCCCCGTGTCGCGGTGTTTTGTTTTGTTTTCGCTAATCCTGCAACAGAATGACTGTAATTATGATTGTCCGTCTCTTGATTAGCTTGGTCGATTTTAAGTTTATTCGCGCCCAGTCAGCGATGCTGACAGGATGCATTCCCGTTTGTTGTATTGATTTACTAGTGTTTTGATTTAGAGTTGTGCCGTCTTTTAGCAAAACGGAATTAAGGTTGCGCGTCATTTTATATATGTATTTATCAAGGTATCGTTAGTTGGTTTAGAGTAGCATTATCAATTTATGAGTACGGCTAGTGCAAGTATCATCAATTTAGCTGATTCCGTTTAGTACCGTCCCCCATAATAGTGATGCTTGGCTGAGGGTATGATGTTTATAATTTTGATTATTTTGTTTGTTTTTCGGCATGTATTGTTGTGCAACATAATGTATGTTTATTAGTGTTATGAGAGTTTAAATTAAAGTAGTTTAGAAAACTGAAATTATTAAAAGTCTTGTATAAAGTTGTATGGGGTAGTTACCCTTGATTTTGCTAAATAGTTATGAATAGTGTAGTTTGCCCTTACTCTTCAGGGTTAGTAATATTATGTTGAACACTTCAGGTAATTAGGCTATAATTGATGTAGGGAGCACTCTGCTGTTATTGTAAATGCAGCATAACTAGTCGAATTATTGATAGAAATATGAATCGGGGTCATGTCTCTTTCCTTGATCATGTTTATTCTGAAACGCTTACATGAAATTGAGACGTGATACAACACCATATGTCTATAGTTCCAGTAGTTTTTTGTGCATTTCAGTAGTGGTCTGGTATTACTCAGAGATGAGTCTCCCAAATGTGAGTGAATTCTCTGCATTTCTGTCTCAAAGATGAGTTGAGTATCCTATTCTCTGTCTAAGTGAAAACATATGACCGTACTTTGAGCAAATTCTGTATGAGTACTTTAGCGCAGATGAGTGTCCCATACACCTGAGTGAGTAGGTATTAGTCTGGACCCTGATCGAATACTCCTGAAAAATTATTATTTTGCAACATGACAAACCCAATTTTACGTTTTGGATTTTGTGTGGACTATTTCATTCTGTGAATAGGTGAAGCATAACTTGCCAGCATGAACTCATATGAATAAAGTGTCAATGCTGCTGACTTAAACTTTTTTGTTTTCATTTATTACAGGCCGCTGCTGCTCTTAGGTGGAAATATACGTCTAGAAATCATACTTTTTCTCATTCTAAAGATAAATGTAATACACAAACGACAACGACAACCAATACTTCTTCTACTGGTGATAATAATAATAAATCAAAAACTGAGAGATTAAAAAGTGAAGATTCTGAAGCTGCTGCTCCGCTCAAAAATAGGTAAGTTTTACACTCCTATAAAATTTAAAATGAATTACCCACTATTACTAGTATAGTAAGTACTAGGGTTGTCCAAATTTTATTTGAAGAGTCTTTCTCCACGTTAACGGTCATACAAAACACAAAACGTTACAGAAATACATTTGTGACAGTATGCAGCAAGATTTTGAACGCTTAGAACAGTCATCTTTATTCCTGCTACAGCATCCTTGCAATATATGCATATGGATCAACTTACAGTAAGCAAATGCATAGAGCAAAAAAAGGTAGTTAATATAACATATGCCTCCAAAAAGCATTGTAAAAGTTATCCTTCGTAAAAATGAATAGCTGTTTACAATTTTTTCCAAGCGACCACCTGTATATACCCACATATACGAGTTAAATATATATTTTTTCGCATTTTAGAACTCAATCTACCTCATCATCTGCCTCTTCCACTGTTAGTCGAGATATTTTAATCGAAGGATCGAAGCCGGTTGTCGTTGATATGAGAATCGCTCCCGATTCAAGTAATCAAGATATTTTAAAAAGTAGCAGAACAGACTTGTATTGCGAGTAAGTCGATAGATTCTAATAACTTTTCAATCTTTTGTTCAAAGCCCTCGCCACTAATGCAAAAATGTGGGATTTAAGAAAAAAAACAAGTCATGTTTTTGAATAACAAATTAGTAAACATACAGTTAGGTTAGGAATAGAAACGATTTAAAAATTTGAATTCCCAGCGCAATCAGTATTCCTGACCCCAACCCAAATCCTATATGGATATTTACTAATTTACTTATTTTGAGCATTGACGGGGTCTTCGTACAAAAGATCCCGACTTTTTTTCAGGAATGTTGTGAGTTGTGACCCTGTTTGAGTAAATGGGCTGATATATTGGGAAAATTATTTAACACAGTCACAACTCAGGAAATTGACTGAGAGGAAATTTTATGGAGTTTATCAATTTTGTTAAATTAAATAAAAAATTGTAAACTTCGCGCAGAGATCTCTTTTTTTGCTTCTGAGTGAGTTTGTGTAACCTTGGTTTGAGCATATTTTCCTATAATAAACAACAACAACAGCCTCTTATTTCCAAACATCTCTCTAATTTCTACTGAACTTAGTACAAGGTTGGGGAGTCTCAAGGGAAATGATTGTTAAATTGGCTTTTCCAAATTAGCATAATACAGCAAGTTGGGGATCAATAATGGTTTGGCCGTTTCTCCACTGAACTAGGATTTAGAATAATAAGGTTATCAAAATTGGGGAAAGGGGATTACTAACATAAAATCTATATTGTTGTATAATTCAGCGAGTTCAAATTTTTTGCAGCTTGGTATTACGCAACAATATAGATTTTATGTTGATAAACCCATTTTCTAATTTTTATAATCTTATTTTCTGTAAATCCTAGTTTAGTGTATAGAGTATGTATGATTGATTTTACTAAATCATTGTTCTTTATGTTGTAGTTGTTGTTAAGGCAGAAAAATCTCGTACCCTGTCTGTGTTAGCCAAGTAAATATACCCCCTGCCCACAGGTTACCGTCCTTTCATACAAATTGATTCATAGTAGTAGTTGAACAAACTTAGTTACCTCCATATCGGTACACATTCTTTTAAAGCGCCGATTTCTGTGCTTTTAAAAGATAGTAAAAACGGCTGCTTATAAAGAGCCTTGTTCAGGGAGAACGACTTAAAACATAACAGTTTTTTATATCTACCTAGCGTTTATGGCAGTCCTAAGTGATTCAAGAGTCTTGCTGCACACTAACACAAATATATTTCTGTAACGTTTCGTTTGACCAAGGTCAGACTTCTTCAGACATACGTAGTTCATAGGTAGTTGAACTATGTATGTCTGAAGAAGTCTGACCTTGGTCAGACGAAACGTTACAGAAATATATTTGTGTTAGTGTGCAGCAAGACTCTTGAATCACTTAGGATAGTTATCTTTACTCTTGCTACAGCATCTTTGCATTATATGCATACGGATCCACCGACACAAAAGCATAGAAGAAGGATAAGTAGTTAGTCTCACAGAAACCAAATCATTAGCACAAGTTTATGGCAGTGTCACCTATATTGGTGTTTCCAAATTTGCTTTCACAGAACATTTTTTCAGAGTGAAAACCATATAAACAACTGCATAAATAAATTTGGCATAGCTCAGTCATTATTATGAAGTCACCACCAATTAATTTTTTGAACTACTGCCATAAGTCTCAGAACATTCCAGATGTTACTATTTTTAGTCTTTTCAAAATTTGATTTTTCATATTAATGAACTTTAATAATTGCAATAACTTCCGGCAAAGCTTTGAGATACTTAAGGAGAAATTTTATCTTCTGTGAAGCAGTGCACGATTTTCTTTCAGTTGAAAACACGCAATTGCAATACAGAGGGCAATTGAGGCGGGAATTTACATAGATATTGACAAATAAGTAATGGGTTTTTGAATCATTGCGTTTCAAAGATTTTTCTTGCAATTTAGACTAAAATTTTGCGTGGGGTTCTTGATTCCTGGTATTTGATGATTTTCTCAAATAAATGAATAATATTTTTCATGTTTTTTTGCGAATTTTTCCAAATCACAATCCTTTTCTCCTTTATTGTGTTGTTAGGGATTTTATTGTTTCCCTCAAACATTAATGCAATGAATAATGTACAGGGTGTCTTGGGATTATTATGCACCAGAACTCGCGTTTGTTTTTCCTCCACAGAAAACTCATGAATTTTTAATACGAAAACATCAGGAATTGGTTTAATCTTGTTATTTTTTGATAATACATCAAGTTTGGCCGTATATAAATTGTGTCATTATCTACGATTTCGTCTTGTGCAACAAAAATAATGATTTTCTCAATGAAATCAGATTTGGCGCCTTTTTAACGTTCCTTCTTCCCGAACTCATTCTTCAGTTTAGCGTAAAAGTATCGGCTGAGCAATCGGATTGTTAGTTCATATGAATAATTGCGGAGTTTACGAGAAAAAACATGCGGTTTGGGAATTATTTTGTTGTTGCTGACTTTTTACTATAAAAGGAAAGATTGTTAGGAAATTGAGTCCATTTATGGTGCGCATTGTAATAAACAGTAGCAATATCTGCACAATCGAGCTTGAATAGACTTTTAAAAAGTTGTATAGGAACGCCCAACGATTGGTTTACATTTTTTTTGATAAAAGGTTTTAATTATTGTCTTTGAATATAATTTGATTATATTGTTGTATGAAAGTATAATTTTGTGGAAGTTTGAAAGGTAATTATCATTAGTTTTGTTAATCAATATTGAAATACCTATTTATATATATGTTTACCTACTGGTATATACGAACAGGTTCCATTACATTTGAACCCACGTACATTTGAACCCATGACAATTGCACCTGTATGCTATTGCACCTATGGAATTTTTTTTGTTTCACGGATAGTTAAACCCATACTAACCCTAACCCATGGGTTTTAGCACCCGCATATAGATTGAACCCGGGGATATACGCATGGGTTCAAATGTACATGGGTTCAAATTTACGGTCACCATACGAACACTATGTCAAGTTTTAAATTATAAATATTTCCCATGGAGCTTTAAAGAAATATCCAATGTTATATTAACATGACATGTGAAAGTTTTGTCAGATAAGTGCGATTCTTTGTTATATAATTTCATCGCTATTATTTTGGGGAATTACAGTAATTATTGAAGCTTTCTATTCAATAAAATTTGACATTTTAATTTTAGGGTTCATATATCTATGCAATTTACATTCACAGTTTGGACATATCATTATATTCCAAAACCTTCCTAATTTTTTAATTTTTATTTCCCTTGTTCAGGATATCTACATCATCTGAAAATATTTCTGAAAAACCTTTTTGTGAAAAAAAAGAAAATATTCCTGATTCGGTGAAAGTTGAATGCGAGATTTTGAAAGAAAAAGTGGAAAATATCAATGAAAATATAAAGGAGGAAAATAAAAAATCTGTGCAATTACCTGCTGTGAAACCTGTGAGTAATAGGAAGAGCGTGGTTCTGTTCAGAATAGTGTTTCCCAAACCGCGGTCCGCGGCCAGTAAGGCCCATGTAACGATTTAATATGGCCCATCGATCTTGTGCGAACTAGTTTTACCCGTTTTTTTTTTACTTTTTTGCGTTCTAGATATCGCCAATTGTTACGTCATTATCAAAGTTTAAGCATGTGAATGTTCAATTATACCGGTATCTT
Organism: Styela clava; assembly: GCF_964204865.1. Classification (NCBI taxonomy): domain Eukaryota; kingdom Metazoa; phylum Chordata; class Ascidiacea; order Stolidobranchia; family Styelidae; genus Styela; species Styela clava. The sequence goes on from NC_135264.1 coordinate 14,382,786, forward strand.
AATTATACATAGCGGTACCGCCGTCGGCCCCTCTATTGGCCTGCGAATATCCTTCCACTACTAACTTTGTCCCCGGCCAATCAACTTTGTTAATCCCTGGTTTAGAAAGTATGGTTTTTTGTGGAAACATTGTATAATATGCCCATGACTTAGCAAAATAGTATTTTTTAACGGTCTCGGGATGTTTCAATATTTAAATTCATTCAGCATTAGTTATATTCAGAATGGTTAATACTCAGTTTCAAGAGCAATTTGAAATATTTTTCAAGTTCAAATCCCATTTGGGTGATTCTATATCTTACTTGAAATTTTCCAATCAGAAATATTTCGAACTTGAGGGAATGCTTGTCTGGTGCTTTGTTGTGAGTTGTAATTTAAATCATTTTCTGCACGCTGGAAACATTTGCTGGCTTAAAGATGTTTCGGAATAACAAATGTTTGCAATCTCACGGCATTGTCGCGAGTAAAAATTTGAGAAAAAGACTTCAACGTCATCGAACTATTTCACAGGAAGACATAATAACAAAACGTCCAAAAACTCTTGGGGTGATGACCGTTGTCGATAGCAACAAGGCAAATTCGAACTGCTCGAAAGGTTTTCCTTGGCTCGATCAATTGTGGACCCCAGATGCAGGTAAAAAATTTTCCAACACACTATTTTGTCTGTATTATCACTGCTAGGTTTTTATAGTATTAGCCCAGGGTTCAGTATCAAAAAAAGGATCATCGTTCATTGCCACCTCCACAGTCTCAACTAATTTATCAATAAATATAATTTTTAATATGTTAGTGGCCAATCTGAAAATGCCCACTGATTGATGACCGGTGTACTGGCCAAATCGTCCTATTCAAATTCACTCTGCTTCGAATGTGACCACCAAGGTTGCAAGTAATTATTTAAAAAAAAATCCAAAAATATTCCATGATGTGCGGTAACCAGGGATGTTAGTTCTGCTAGTTATATTTTATAATTAGGTGATAAAAACACGATAAAGAGCTGTTCACGCCATCAAATGTGATAATCTTTTACTATTGTGGCATTGCCTTGCGGTATTAATGGCAGTTGGGAATATGTTGTTTGTTAAATGATTATTTGGGTTATCAGTTGGGATGCTCTACCCATGGTTATATTTATATACATAGGTTTCAGCAGATTTAGGATACACTTCTGCACTTTTCTACTGCTTGCGCCGATGTTAGTGTCCACTTGCAGTTAGCGTTATTAACATCCCGAAATCCAATTTGTGATATAGTAATGACTAATGGCGATGGTGCTTAATATAGCTCTTGTAGCCAGAAAGCCAACGGTCATATTTTCATAATCAACATTGTATAACCGACGTCAAAACATCATTAGGTAGTAAATGGAGTCGCTCATTTCATAGCACGATCTTTACGTTGCAATTTCAGCATGTATTATTACGTAATACTATGTAAAAAAGGGCTATTAACTCATTGACAACACCACTATTGTATTATTGTATGAATTTTTTTGGTGGTGTGTTTAAGGGTCGATCTCGCTTTATTATTTAATATTATGTCTGCTGCCTGCCATATTGTGCATCCTGGCCGTTTCCTGACCTATAGTGATCCTATTGGTTATATTTTATAGAAAAAATGGAGAATTTGATGGTGAAATTCTAATAAATTTAGAGTTATAATAAGAAAGATAGTTACTACATGATTTTAGACCGTTATGAGGATATTAATGACATATATAGAAGAATTTCTGAAATTTGTTTGTGAATGGGAACACTTATTTTAGTCGTGATGGAAGCACCTTTGAATAGTTTATTGAACATGTGAAAAATTTGTGTAGTTGGTTGTAAATTTTAATTTTCCTGCTAATCTTCTTCGCAATTTAATTTTAGAAAAAGTCTTTTTAATGACGACATTTGTTTAAAAGTATAAAAACAAAAATTGTTGAAATTTAGCTTCGATTTGTGGCAGAATTTTTAGGTACAGTTCTCTATTGTAATATTCTGCAGGGAACACTTTTTTACTTCAGCAGTATCATGTTACATATTTCCGAAGTAGTTTTCCGTTGAATATTATGAAATTTTGCCTCCGATTTAACGGTTATAAACACGAGTAACCGCACGAAGTTGTCATCAGAAAGGTGACTTTCAGGTAGCCTAGCGAGTTTGTATGGTCAAGCGAATGCTCGTCAACGCATGATTTCGTGATTAACTGCAAATTTCTGTGAAAGTTATTGTTCATGTTATATTCCACAAATTTATATAATATATAAGTCAAGGTACTGTTTTGTATTAATGTAATTTTCTGACTACGGAATCTAAGAATACAGATTAGACAATTAGTGATGGTACAATAATAGCATGGAACCAAAATTTCAATATATGTGATATTACCGAATACCGTGATATTTATCGAGGTTATTGTCGCAGAAAGTGCCATTTTCAGTGTAATATCACAATTTCTGTCAGAAATTGAAATTTTATTAATTATTTGAGCAAGGCTCTAGGTAGGATACTGTTAGCGAAGATATGATTGCAATAATTTGTAATATCTAACTCTGCAAAAATTCAGATATGCTAATGTTGCCAGATTTATAGGTGTTACTGTAATGGTATCAGATCTTTGCCAACTCATTGAGTTTTCTAATGATGAGATGTCATCAATCTGGCAACTAAAAATATGTGTCATAACACACAAGGATGACATATACATTTTACATAAACAAATATATGTCTAGTTCAGTTCAGGGGGAGTATTCAGTTTAAAAAATAATTTATTTGGGGATTTTTATGATTTGGATTAGCAGTACCTCAAAGTCAGATTATCACATGGCAACAGAAATTTTAAAAATTACTAAGTAGGTTAGCAAATTCACACAGAAAAATACACGCAAATTTGACTTCCTAATCTTTAGTAAAGTCAGCAAGAGATTAGTCCAGTAGTTTGGAGCCATTGACCCACTTTCTGTTTGATCATTTGAATGATTGAATTTTTGTATTAGCTGTCCAGCTACTCTGTTCCAATTGGTACTAGATTGTGTATATTATACATACGGTACCTATTGGAATTCCATATTCATTGTTATAGTTTACATCTATTGCTATTATGTACTTATGTCAATAATAGCAAAATAAATATCTTTATCGCCTTTGTGATATCACAATAAGCATTCCTATTTTGTTGTATTTCATCTTCGGACCATTCATAAACCAGCACTGCAAATGAGGTTTAAACCAATTCATCAATTACGGACATAATTTATTATTTTATGTCTCTCTCATCCTTGGACCGAATTAGAAAATATAACAATTTACATCAGCCCAAATATGGTCAAGGTGTGAAACGGAAAAGAATTATTTTCATTCACAAATTTGAGCTTAATTCTGTATGATGTCTATTGTTATGCACGAAGCGTGGCCAACATAATCAATAATAACTGAACAGCAATGCTTAAAATAGATTTCAATGTGTTATGTTTGTTATGAATTGATATGCCTACCCTAATGTACATAATGTGCTTAGTACTGTGATATATAGAGCGAGAGAACTGTGATTTTGAATACTGCTCGTTTTGTTCTGTTAAATTACAGAAGCATTTTTTTCAGGGTATCTCTTTTAGGGTTTATCTAAAGGCAATCTACATCGGGGGAAAGCTTGTAGAGGATTTAAAGTCTTAAGGACAGATTTTAGTTTTTGAACAACCCAACTGTGTTCAAAACAGTTCTTACATGACATATTTTTTGCCTTCTTCTCCGAACAAGGCTCTGTAATAACACCCACTGATATTTAAGAAGCTAATTTATTTTGGAAGAATGTTATTTCCTATCCAATTTATTTCATGTTGGGTAATGTGATGGGTATATTCACCTGGCTAACACAGACAGTCCCCAAACTCGCAATAAAACTAAAATAAGGAAAATTTGAATAAAATTATGGACTAACCCTAATCTGGTACACATACTACTGGAGTACCCAATTTGAAACATCAAAGTTGTAAGAGACTGAAAGTTCTTTTTATATTTATCCCTATTTCACAATGGTAATAACCTTATAATTATTAGGACTTTTCTTTCAAATACGTCGTCATACGATTTCCTGTGGTTAGGTTTCGATTGGATTATGGGAATATAATTGTACGTTACAACAATAATATGGAATAGTAAAAGGAATGATTCCTATTCTGTATTGCTTGGTTTGGTACTATAGTACAGACAATTATTCTAACAGGAAGGTGGCTGAGTTTCCTGACGGTTGTCACATTGTGAAAGAGTTACTAAGTCGAGAAATAATAGTCAAGCGTTTGAAAATAGTTATATGGTATACTTTAGGAATGTGTTGTCAGAATTAATTCAAACAGATATTCGATAATCAAAATATATATATTTGATTTTTTTTAAATGAATTTTTTATGAATGAATTCAGAATAGTAAACTAATGTTACAGAATAGACTTGGATGGCATTAGATTCATTCATAAAATGACTGGCTTTCCAAGGTTCATGCAGTCTTGCAGTTTCCAATATTTCTATAGTGCCAACAAATCATGACGTATTGGTATTCGTTTCACTACACATAGACGTACGCTATGTGCGTATAGCTATAGAGTCTATTTTTATCCTAGTTAGATTCAGTTAACCTTAGTATTATATTCCTACGCACTGACGTATGAGATCATGTGTTTCATAGAGTGACTGTTACGCCAACTCTCGCACATACATATTTTTTCAACATGACACTGCAACTTTAATTGTTTAATAGTCATTTGACGTAATTAATTGGTGTTTAAAATTAGATTTTGTTTTATGCACCCACCTGAAAAAAATCAGTGTTTACATTTTGATTATTTCCCTGAAAAAGGGGAACACTAAATTTGATATATAAAGATGGAAATTTGAAACTCCCATGCTTTTTGTACAATTCGATCCCACGTCATATGTGAAGAGTATCAAATAGTATTCTATATATTGTTCAGATATGGTCCGTAGGTATTGTCAGTTTTTTTCCATTTGCCCACATATGATATGCAATTCATATTGAAACATGTGTACACAATAGTGCAATGCTTTAATGTATTGAATATAATTACATCCATAAGGGGATGCCACATGTGAGACATTAGTCTCATGTTAATAAATAAAATAGTGTTGAAACAGTGCTTAGAAGCAATAGTGGGAAGGTAACTAGTATAGAAGTTTATGTACGTTCAGGGTATGTATGTGAATTGATATTTGATACACTAGGAATTAGTTATTCAATGCAGCAAATGTTCAATTTTGAGAATAATTTAGCACATTTTTATTTAGAAAATTGTCATTTTAAGTATTTGAAATTTTATGACCTGACAAAAACTAGGCGTCATGTGTTTATAATAGTTTAAAAAATGAATATTGCAAAAAAAATTCATCCCAATTATTCTGAATTACTAACATAACATTAACTCTTAACATAATGTGATATTATATTTGATACATTATATACATTTACATTATATTTGATATTCCAGATTCAAAAAAATTATTTTCCAAATATTAATTTAGCAACTTTTGGTTTATACATTGGGTATAGCTATTTATCAAAGATAGATGAATATTCTATGTCATGGTATAAGGAATTTATATATATATTTTCAAATAGTGTATATTGCTTATTATTATTAGTAATGTTTTAATAGTGTATGTTTTCATAGCATTAAAGTTGGTCGTTTTTCAAATAGGGAGTGTGATCCAATTATTTGTGTTTCATTGAGAAATAGTTTATCTTTGGTAATATACAAAAATTGATAATTAGTTTGGTTGTTGTTTACATAAAGTATTTGCGAGGTAATATATATACAAACTTCAAATTCTTTTTATTCATCGGTCTATCGGTAGAATTTTAATTTGTGTTTGTACATTTGGATATTTTATTTGTTCAAGTTATGAATAACCCACACATGGCATTTATATTAAATTTTAAATTTTCTATGGTTTGTTTAGTTGAATGCTGTAAAAGTGGTTATGTAAACGTCAAGTGGAAATAATATTTTGTTAAGAAATTAGGATGTCTATATTCGAATAGTTTCGGTGTTTTTAGATCACCTAGTGCAGTGATTCTCAGCCACGGCCCGCAATTATTCTTTCTGCGGCTCTCTTTATTGTTTGAAAATCGATCATTTTTAGTAAAAAAAATTTTATTGAAAATTAATCAACGACTTAAAATGAACTCCAGTAGTTGAATCGGTTGAATGGTAGCTGTTAGGTCGTTTTGAGTGCAACTTTTCAACATTTTATTATGATGTTAAGGTGTTTTTTCCCACAATGTTTAGCCTGCATTTCAGTACACTGAATTCATTGTTCCAGTAATTACAAGAAGTATTTTAAAATACATAAAGACTAGAAATCATAATGAAAATATGAAGCCAGCTATTGTTGGAGAATGCATCCATAACGATTGCGGCTTGCTTTTTCAGACTTCAGAATTAAAAGCTAATGTCAGGTTTAGCGTTAAATCTATTTTGTTCTGTCGTTATTTTAATTTGCCTTGTTTTTTATGCGCCTCGTTACAACTTAAAGTTTGGCTCTGGCACTGATCTAGTGTATTGACAAGATAGATAAATATGTAAATTTGTGAACGTAACTTAAATTGGAAGGTTAGAAATATTGGAATATTTTTGGAATCATTATCTAACATACATTTATACTTCTTTTTATCAATATTGCAGATATAATTTACGAGGATACTAATAGTCCTATTACACAACATCCACCACATAAAGAACGAGAAGATAGTTTGTTTCCTTTGATGGCAAAGGGAAGATTTAAAATGAAACCCAAAGGGCTTCTTGAAAGGTAAGATTGTTGGGTATTTTGCTATAAGAGACTGAAGACAATAATTTTGTCCTATGTATGTAAACAGTTTGTGCAATTTGGAATTCAATTTAATGGGTTAAGTAATTAATTAATTAATTGGCTATTATTATTTTGGTTTGAGAAAGGATATCAAAGTGGAAGGCAATTTGTCCCCGTTTGCATATAATGCATATAGAAGGGGCAGATATACACTTTTGCTCTGAAGAAGGCCGAACATTTCACCAGTTAAGCAGTTTTAATCGGCTGTTATTATTGTGCTTTGACAAACTTAACAAATTATGGTACAATTGTCTAGTTTTGGTCTAATACTGCTCTCGATTCGCACAAAAATTTCAGTTATTGTTCCCATTGTGTGAATGCCCTTTTTCCAATTTCCTGAAGTTCTTTCAAGGTCATTAAACCTGTGACTCACTCGTTATACTGTCATTACGCCAATGTGACTTTATTTATATCATGGTGGAAAGGGAATTACTGAGTAATAGATATATAATGACCTTTATTTTTGCTAGACTTACTGAATGAGATTTAGATTTCTGAATACACGGTTCGGGCTATGTAGGAAGCTTACATTCATGATCCATGGCACCTCTACAAAAATTCTCACAACTTGTGATTTCACCAAGAAAATATAGTTTTTTGGTTCATTCAAAAAATTTGATATATGATAAGTTTTCATGGTTTTGATCAAATCTTTTTCTCATTTCAGGAGAGGATCAAATGTTGCTCTCACTATTTCACTTAAAAATGAGGAAAAATCATGTTCAAGTCCACCACCTTCTTCAAAATCACCGTAAGTAGCTGCCTAACAAAATATACGAATCTTGATCTTGATTATCTGTGAACTAATTTTCTTTTAATTCGTAATTTGCGTGGAAAGAGCCTTTTTTAAATAACTTAATATTGATTTTATACAAATCACTGCTTTGAGATTTTGAATCTTCAGTTTTGTGTTGTAGTTGAAAATTGAGTGTTTGGTAAAACGATTAACATTTGAATGTAAATCGAGTTGATTTGAATAATTTTGGGATCTACTAAAGCTTCGTTAAGTTGATGTATAATTTTGAAATTTATATGGCCTTACATAACACATGATGGCAACATGACATGGCAACTTTATACCGCAATTTCAACAACAGGTGTCTAAAACGAATCGAGTATTTGAAAACTTATAAAATTATATTTAAACTTATATACAAAATGGAAAATTCTACTCTCGGACAGATTTAACATGTTAAATATGTTCCGACCGGAAGCCGACATTTTTAATTTTTGGTCATACTAGAAAACTTATCAAGATTAATAACTTGGATTGCAAAAAATATTATTGAATGTATTGAATCTCCTTTTCAAAGAATCATCTGGATATAATTAGAATAGTTGTGAATTTTTCACTTTTGACTATCCCTGGTTAATATCTATTAAGATAGGAATGTGTTCTGATGTCAATTTGTTTAACGTCTGCAAAATAATGGCAAATACTCTTTTGCTTTGCTATTTTTTTTGTAGATATGATAGCCTGCCAAATTTTAATGGCTGTTGTGTTATGATTTCCTGTCTCCTCTGATACCAATATGCTCATGGGAGTACAGATCCCATATCTTTCTAGGAAATTAGTCTAATGGGTTTGTGATGAGTTTTTGCACAGTTTTTTAGAACATCATGCAATCTGTGAGCTGTACATCCAGATTTCGGTCATGCTTACTCTTTTATTTAGTCTAGTTTGATGTTTCTTATCAATGCTTTTTCTACTATCGATTACATTTTGTTGTATATTTCGCTTAATCAAATGGCAAACCAAGGCCTTTCTCCCATTACTATATCTAGGTCATGAATTAGAATAACTAGCTATTAAATTGGGTTCTTGAAGTTCACATTTATCCATATGTGTAAGAGGTATCAACCGTGGATGTGGGGTCTACTACAAGGCTCTGTTTTAGGCCCTTTTTCATCTTTCTTATCTTTTCCCAGGAAACCTCTAGTTTACCTACGAACTGCAACTGCCAAACTAGACCCGATTCAATTAAACGTAAAAGCAAATGATACAGCAAGATTGCAACAAGAATTTTGGGAGGTTCCAATGAACCATCCTTCAGAAAAACATTTCAGTATACCTGGTTATGGTACAAAAAATAGATACAGATCTATTTTGCCAAGTAAGTTGATATTTATCAAAATATTGTCGGTGGGAGCCTATAATTTACTCATTTATGAGGCGTTGGGCTTTGTGAATATGTTTCTATGTGAATAAGATCTAGAGTAGATAGAACAAAATACTTTTTTCATAATAGGTTTCATTACTTACTTTTTTCTCTTCAGTATGTTTTTCAAGGATCGCTCTAAATAAAAATTTACTTGATGGTCTCTTTCTTTTTTTAGTTTAATGTTAAAAAAATGAAATTACTTTGAAATGTGTCATGATATATATTTTTCAAAAAGAAGAGGTTTCGTCAGTTTGAAAATATTGCTAACTTCGCATTACAGATCCACATAGTCGAGTACTACTTCCAGCGACACCTAGTGGAGATCCATTATCAGCGTATATCAATGCCAATTATGTTCGTGGTTACTCTACAATTGTAGAAACCGAACGACGTCGGCAAAGTGAGGATGGAAAAGAAAATGACGCCCGACGAATGAGTATGAAACGAAAAGCGGGATATATTGCAACTCAGGTATGTAACGTCTTGGTTGATAAACACCTATGAATTGTATTCCTAATTATTTTTTTTTATGGGAAATGAACGAAATGAACCTGTGTATCATATGGTAAAAATTTTTTGGAGTGGAAGGTGTGTTCAAAATAAAGCTCTGTCAAGCCCCATAGTTTTACCCAAATCTTGAGATTTTTCAAAAATTGTGCTAATGTGTTTTCCGCAAATTTTTTTATTTCTTGTTTTTTCTTGTACATATATTTACTTCACAGTGCTACCAGTATAGTTATATTTATTTCCAATATTCTGATAATGCATTTAATTTGAAGTATTTGCGGTGTTTACTTGTTTAACCTTATAACAAATTTGTTGTATGTTCAGGGACCAATGGCCAACACAATCGTAGATTTCTGGAAAATGATTTGGAGAGAAAAATCAACGGCTATTGTTATGATAACAAAGTTAAAAGAAAAGAGAGAGGTTCGTTATGGAATTCTTACTAACTCCGGCATTTGAATACTTTCTCCAAACAAGGCTCTACCGTTCATGGCTATTTGAAAACCTACTTTATTTTGGAAAGACTGAAATTTTTTTGGTTAGGCTACCCTAGATGCAGTGGTGGGATTCAGCTGGTTCGCACCGGTTCTATAGAACTGTCTCACGGAATTTTATGAGACCACTGCCACTGGGGTGGTAGGCATGGATTTGAACCCAAATTTTTAACCTACGAATACGATGCCTCAAATTCTAAAAAAGATTGGAGATAACTGAGTATTATGTCTGCGATTTTTCAAAAGAAAAGTTACAGAAATGATTGTGTCAATGTGCAGCAATATTCTTGAATAACTTAAAAAACTTAGAATTTCGTTATAATATTATTTTTCATTTACTTTATTTTTATTCTCCTTTTAATGAAATTCATTCGATTAATTTATTCTCAGAAATGTTCAGAATACATGCCACTAAAACCTTCAGAAAAACGAACTTACGAAAATTTTGAAATTGAAGTTAAAAATGTCAGATCTGCTGATCATTATACAGTGAGAACGGTAAGTTATAATGTAAAGTTTATCTTTCTCGTTTTGATCAACTGTTTGTTGCCCTGAATCGTCATGGAAGTCTGAATAATTATGATACAATAGTGAAAAAAAGATGAGATGAAAAAAAATTTCAATCCTGTACGATTTTTTCCCAACTCTAAATATTTATTGATGTATGCAGTGTCATTAGCTGTTGGCTTCCTCCATCTGAAATGATTGAGTGGCTGGATATTAACGTCCCCAACATGAACTGGTAACTGGACGAGAAAGGCCATGGTTCACCATATGCACCATTTTATCAGCTTTCCTCTGTCCCATATCCATCTTAACTTGTAAGTTATTGTCATTTCAGATTGAAGTCAGAAATTCGGAAGAAGAAAACGTAACTCACACAATATATCATTATTGGTATTCTGAATGGTTGGATCACGACACACCAGAGAAATTGAGAGGATTGTTGACCTTAATTCAAGAGGTTGACTTGAAATGTCCCGATGTCATAAACTCAGAGCATGGACCAGTTATTGTTCACTGCAGGTATGATTAGATCATTAGTTTCCATCTCTATGGACTCTTCCCACAGGGTCTTTTTGGGGTCGCTTGTTTCTTGAATGAAAACCCAAAAGTTGATTTTGGTCCGATATGGTGAGATTGCATTAGCTACTGTCAGTGTTGGGGATGCTTGATTCATTGAGTTCGAATTGAGTCAACCGAATATCAAAGGGTCATTTAGGTCACGGCTTACAAATGAACTGCACTATTTTTAATAATTGTTTCGAATCAATTAACACCCCCAAGAGGTTGGGTTTCAACTCCAGTAACATAATTTCAAGAGAATGCAGAGAAAAGGTGCGCTTGACAAAAACAATGCAGACTTAACAAGAAGTCGCAGAAGATTTTAATATATTAGAATTTTTAAACCATTGATCTTTTACCAACAATTTCAACAGAGTCAAGTCTGATGCTGTAACAATCGGTCCTATTATACTAACTAAATTAAATTCCGAGCCATTCCCACAATCTTATTTTTTTTTCAGTGCTGGTATTGGTAGGACAGGATGCTTCATTGCAATAAGCATTGGATGTCGACAATTAAAAGTTGAGGGAAAAGTCGATGTTTTGAAAATTATTTGTCAATTGAGAATGGACAGGTAAAAAAAAATTGAACATGATATTTTAGTTTTTTTAGTTGTAACCTAGAAATAAAATTTAAACTCCTGGGTGATTTTTTCATTTAAAATCATGTGTCATTGTCTTTTTTGGAGTAATCACATTACAATATTAGTATTGGAGATTTCATTCCTTATCGTTGTGTTTAATGGCTGCTTACTGAAATTTACTATTTTGCTACTGAATGGAAATTGTGAAAGAGAAAATGCTTCCTAGTGTGTAGCAACATTTTTCTATATGTTGGCATATTTCTAGGAATGTAAAAGTTCGTTGTCTAACTAACAAACTGCCAAAGTTGAAGGTAAATTTTATCGTCGAAACCATTGTATTGATAGCATTACTTTGTAATAAAAATGTATGTATGTGACTCACTAAACTTAACAAATTTTTTTCAATTTTTTAGGGGAGGAATGATACAGACGTGGGAGCAATATCAATATGTTCATGTCGCTTTGAATCGTTACGCAAGAATCCTCGCCGGAGAAAATGTGAACACTCCTTCGACTGCGAGCTCAATACAAACTCCAGATTCATGTCGAACATCGTCTCGTCACTCAACCCCTGTTTCTGCAGGTTCTGGAAGCAATTTAAGGGGGCTACTAAGTCCCCAGGCGTCTACAAGACTATTTTCACCGAAAATACCCGAACTAACAACTGTGGATGAATCGGGGGTAACCCCTGAAGACCCCATGGTGAAGTTACCCCCCAGTACCGGGGATGACGTAAAAACTATTTTTTCACCCAGGCCCGAAAAAAGTTTTTCTCGTTTTTCCTTTTCATGTGCAGGCGATGCCAATATAGAATCAATTCCAGAGGGTGAAAATGGTACTGACGCTAGCGATGTCACTCGTAGCCAAGAAGGTGACCTTACGACTTCTAAAAGAACTAGAAGCTCGACACCCCCTCAGTTATTACTAAAATTGACTTCAAAACCAAGCCCAGTGCGAGAAGAAAACTGGTTAATTAACGGCCACTGTAGTGTATCAGATGATTTTGAAAACGGGGTTGATAACACCCACGATTCTATGGAAAATAATGATAATAATTTTACAAATGGTCTTCCTAATGCACTGCCAAACTCAAATCGTATTGATATACATTGTAATACATTGGAAAGAGAAACAAAAAGTGCAAGTCCAAATCTTGATAATAACGACTTAGGTAAGTTGAAGAGAATTCTATCGCCCGTGAAAGATTGCCAAACTGCTCCGAGTGAATCGTCGCAAACCAAGTCAATTTTCACTTTTCCTTCATCATGATTTATTTTTCAAACGTTGATTTTTTTATTCTTTTTTTAAATTGTATTCTTGTACCCTGTGATCTTGAAAACTAGAACTCCGTTTTCTTTTTTACTTTCAATTCTTTGGAAAATAATTTTTTCTTGCTATTTTATAACTAAATACATTTTGAAACGTTTGCGCTGGTAGCGAAAAAAAATTTTGTTTTTTCAATTTGCAACAAATTTCGATGGATTCGTTTAAAAAGATGTTCAAAAAGTAGTGAAACGATTTATATATAAGAATTTGGATTACCGGTTCGTTTTGGGGACATTACTTTATCGTAGAATAGCAAATTATGCAGATTTGAAGAAATTATGCATATAGCAGGGGTTGAAGAGCTTGATTTGGAGTCATCTACTGCTTGCTGGTCAAGGCATCATTGCCTGCTTAGGCCTTACAATGAACCAATTTTAAATGTGCAATTTTTACTTGTTTTTATTTTATTCAAACTGCAGATATTTTTTTCTTTCATGAGATTAACTTCACAGAATAGTAGAAATTGTTATTTTTATTTGGATTCTGTTTGTGCTTCACAGGTAAGAATGTTCAAGTAATATTTTTGGAACAATGGGAAGGCCCCTTTTTTCTGGGATGTGTAGCCTTGCTCCTGACGGGCAAAACGAAAAATTTGATTCCATCTCCCAACTGCAAGAAAACCAAACTTTGAACCACAAAAACTTCAGCATATCAAAGACTTCTTGGATTGTCTGTTAATAATACTCTGTTATGGGCTGCCAATTTGAAATTTCTAATTCAAACTTATTCAAATCAAATACATTTTCTGTTGAACGTCTTTGACGTTGATTACCAACAGCTGAGGTCTGAGATTTCAACTTCGATTCATGAATCTGAAATTATACCTCACCCCAGGGCCCCGACATCCACCTCTGCTGCCCCGTCAGTGATGAATGCCAGATAACAGCTCCCAATTTTCAGTATAGTCGTCATTTATTGGATGAGGCTTCAAAATTAAAATTTGGTTATTTCATACCGGCTGCTCTGATATGAGCATGCTAACAAATTATCATTTTCACTGATAACATTTTATCAGTAGTTGAATATACATTTGGTCAAGTAATTTATAAACTGGAGCTGATAAGAAGCAGAAGCTAGCACAGATTTTTGGGTTGCCAGAAATTTTTAACTTGTTAGTCATTTTTTTTATTTCATTGTGTGTTTTATTTTTAAATGTTTCTTCAAATATTTTAATAAATATGAAAACTTATAAGAAAAACATGATACTATTTCCGATTAAATAATAGGATGGGAAATTGTATGGAATCCGGGACGCTTACCTTACCATAGTTACTTGATAATAGATGGCTTTGATAGGAAGTTGGGCAAATAGGAGTGTTGAGCAAAAGAAAGTCAAAAACTCTGTACACTGCGCTTCGAAGTTAAACATGAAATTTCAGCAGGTTGCGGCGTTGATGTTGATGCCTCTTCGACCTTTGGCCCCAGAAAAATTCGTCCTTTACCTTTGCAGGGCGTAATTAGAAAGAAGAAGTGAATCATTGTGTTGGTTGCATTTCTCTTGTCAGGCTTCTTCATTAAAAAAAACGTCATATGCGGGACACTGCTGGGGGAGAATGTCTTTTATTTGTCTATTTCTCTTTTATTTTTTGTTTGCCTATGTTATATCTGTATATTTTGCATCAGTATATCACTAATCCTCTAATATTCTAGTGTTTTTATTTCCTCTGTCAATTTCTAAGAACTTTAATTAATGCAGTTAGATTAAGCTCATGCCTGCCCTGTGTCAGTAGTGTGTTAATTCAAATGTCTGAATGCAGGAATGTGCATGAGGAAAGTGCTGTAATGGGATTCACAATATTTAGGCTTCATGAAGTAAACAAGACTGAATGTAGGGTGATTGTTGGCTGAAGATTACCTCAGTTTCCTTACAACAATGGTTTCCAACTTTTCTGATGGAGCAGATTCCCAAGAATGTAATATCAAATATGAACTCTCGAATTCGAATGCTGTTGAAAGCCAAAGCCCTACAACAGTTTCAAGTTTTTCAGTTATTTTGATGTTAATTAAACAAGATATGGAGCCTGAACCATCATTTATTGCTTTGAATGCCACAAATTGGATTGGAAGTTCTGGAATTGCTAGAAGTGGAGGAAAATAGAAAAGGTGATGAAGACCAGCTAAAGATATAATTCTTATTATTCAGTTAGGCCATAATAACATAGGCCCTAGTTTCTGAATGCTGATTGGTGTGTAATATGAATGAAAGATTTCACGACGTAAGCATGAAGAAAATTGAGGCAACGAAGAACAAGATTATGGACCAAGTAAGAACCTTAAATATATTTCGGATGTACTAATGTAATTACATTCTTTCTGCTTTTACCTTTTCGTGCTAGCTTTTTATTTAGAATATGCACTGTATCTTATCAAAGTTAATTTTGATTGTATCTCGAAACCGTCTCATTGTATAAAAAGATTTGAATGTTCACTTTTGAGCACACATTATTCGTGTGAATACAGTCAAATTGATGTTTTGAATAGCTTGTACATTTTGCCCCATGGACTTTTCCAACCACAAGACAGTTTGAGTTATGATTTTGTTTCACATTTGTCTTGAGAGTTGTTTAAAGATTATAGTATGTGATAATAGTAATAATATGTACTATAGATTTGGTTTCTACAAGACTAACTATTTATCCTTCTTCCATTCTTTTGTGTCGATGGATTCGTATGTATATAATATAAGAATGCTATAGCAAGAGTAAACCTAATTGATTCAAGTCTTGGTTCGAGTTTTGGTCAGGCCCACATTACAGAAAAATAAATCCTAAGGAAGATAAATGATGACTGTGGCTATGACTGCTGTCAAACTCTGTTGTCCAGACTCAAGCAGGTTTTCGAATTAGAGCACGACAAGTGAGCAAGTTTCATGAATTATTTCTTAATGTACAGGGTGTCAAAATATATACAAAATATATTCATTTTCGTAAGGTACCGGTAATTAGTAAATTTATGGGTTCTGTTTTTTGAGTCATCCTCACCCTATGTCCATGTAGTCGTTTCAAGTTACAGTATGTTTGTTACCTAACAATTTCCAATTCCTTTACACTGTTTACAGATATATAAATACAGTTATAACTAGACATAGGCTTATATTTATTACTTCAAATGTCTACAAATTGGCTTGCAGTTGTGGCTACGCAAGACAACTCCTTTCCTTTCTCTATGCGTTTGCGCAAGTGGATCTGTATGCATATAATGCAATGATGCTGTTGCAAGAAAAAAGATGACTCTGTTCGATTTAAGACTCTTTTTTTAAGTCACATATTCTACAAATTGAATTGTGGATTTGACTAAATTTAATTTAAGAATTTTCAGTTAGATTATAGTATAGGATTAGATTGTAATTGATGTATGCGCGTCTGTGCTCAATTGAAGACCTCTACGAAGATATCGTTAATGATGGTGAAAGGAATCTCAAATAAATATTAATTTTATTCTCTAGTTAGGCTACTTATGAATACTAGAATGCTGATTGGTGTTTCTCTCCTGGATCGAGAAACGTAGTCCCATAGAAGAATGGAGTGATAGGGTAACTGTTTATATGAATTTTACATTTATAAATGCAAACAAGTTTCCTCATTCGACTCTTGCTTGACCTTTCGCTTCGTGCAAGCAGACACTGATATCTCATGATCAATGTTCCCTTTAATTTTTTGTAGTATGTGTGCGCAGAAATTTTGGTGTGTGCGCACTTTTTTGGAAATGACTAATATTTGTGCAAAAACCAATGAAGAAATTTTGACGTGGGCCAACAACAAACTTTCTCAACCTGCCAACCGAGCACATTGTTACATTACATCGAAATACGTCTGTGCGCAGTAAATCTATGCGTGTGCGCAGCCTCTGAAAGGTGTGCACACGCGCACACCTTAGAGGGAACACTGCTCGTGATATAAGCATGTGAAGCTACTGCTATTAGGTACGACCGGAATGTTTGCCAACACAGTTAAGGGCACTCGAGAAGTGCGTGTACCAACATGAAAGTAACTAATTTTGTTCGACTACTATACATCAAGTTGTGTAAAGGGACTGAAACCTGCAGGGGGATATTCACTTGGCTAACACAGACAGTCCCCCAACTCGTAATAGAAATGAAATAAGGAAAATCAAAATAAAATTATGGCCTAACCCTGACCTGGTACACATTCTACGGGAGTACCCAGTTGAGTGTCACGTTTTTATTTGTCGCTAGGCTCGTCGAAATTAAAATTTTGAATTCTTTGTTATCTGAATTGTTGATAATTGGATTAAACATTTGCCTAATAAACTAAATCATACATGTAATTTAAAAGGCTTGCAACCTTCAACCTAGAGACTTTTTTGGGATGGCATATTTCACAATGGCACACAGTTTCCATAAGATTTCAACTTGCTGAATTGGCTGATCCGAGGTGTGATGGAAAGTATGTTCCTTACATTTAACACAAAATGCGCCAGCCTCTAGTAAAGATTCTCTTTTACATTCTTCTATAAGCGTGGTTCTGAAACGATGAGGCGTAGACAATTTTTTGAGCGGGCGTGAAGCTAGTTTAAAATGAAAATATTTGTTAGATACAATTTTACCTGCCTTAATAATTACATTTCTTTATTGATTTTTTTTTTAATAAAACATACCTTCGCACTACTATGTGTTGTTCGTAGCTTATTCTCAGCTAAATAATTTTGAGATGGGGCGAGACTTGACAAATTTTAAAATAGGGTCGCGACTCGGAAAGTTCGAGAAGCTCTGTTCTATATGATATTCTAAAACGGTATTATTTTTCTTTTCGTTTCGAAAAATTTCTGTGGGATTCTTTGTTTTTGAGTGACGACGTCATCAAATTTAAAAGTTTTGCATCTGATTGTTGCCAATTGGTAGTCACCTTTGTGGTACTGTAAAAGCTTTGATACCCGTGCTACGTGACCATATATTTGAGCATTGCTCTCTTTTTGTTTATCAGATATTTTCCGAACCATCGTTTGTAGACCTATAATTTTGGAGTACTTGTGATTCGTAACAATGTTTCTGTTTATATTCTGCTATTTTTGCTGTTTTATGTGGCGCATTCGCGCAATAAACTATAATAATTTCAGGGTTTTGTGTCGTTTTTCACTTCTTTTGCAAGCATATAGGGTGTGAGAAAGTTGAGGGCCCTTTTGGTTCGAGGCAAGACCCGAATAGGGAATGGGTGGGCAAGCGTGTGTAACCCAGATTGGTTGGTTGTAATCTCTGGTAGTGATTTGTTGGGATAAGTAGTTCGGTGGGAAAGCACGTGTGATCCAGCTAAATGTTTCATCTACTGCCATCAAGTGTTTATATTCGAGCGACGTCAGGGTTTTTTGTCGTTTTTCACTTCTTTCGCAAGCATATAGGGTGTGAGGCAAGACCCGAATAGGGAATCGGTGGGCGAGCGTGTGTAACTTAGATTGGTTGGTTGTAATCTTTGGTAGTGATTTGTTGGGATAGGTAGTTCGGTGGGAAAGCACGTGTGATCCAGCTAAATGTTTCATCTGCTGCCATCAAGTGTTTACTTTCGAGCGTCAAAGTGGCAGCCAAAATGGAATTTTGTTCCCAATTTCGTTTTTTGGAACTCCGTCGCTTTCTACCATCTGATCGATCGTTCTAGCAGGCCACGCCCATTTATAGATAAGTATAAGAATTAAGCTCTTCAGATATTATTGTTCCAGTAGTGTAATGGTTAAGTGCAAGACAAGTAAAGTTTATGACTTATGTTCGAGCCCCGACCAGTATTTTAAGATTCTAAGATATGGAAATGAACCGGACGTCAGGAGGGTGCGAAAATCCTGAGCAAAGAAAGCCCTTGAAAGGGCGGAAAATGCCAAAAATCGGCAAAAATCCTAGGTCAAACCCTTGAATTTTTAAAATTCTGGAAATTTATCATCGACCAAGCATGGCCATAGATAATCTAAGCATAAAATCGTCATTTATCCTCGATTTATCTATGGCCATGGATGATTTTCAGTAATTTTCTGGGCCGCTCGCTGGCGGCTGGCTACGCGGGCCCGCTCCCTACGCGGGCCTGGCTGACCAGCCCGCCTGGCTACGCGGGCCCGCCCGCTACAGGGCCGGGCTCCCTACGCGGGCCTGGCTGCCTAGCCCGCCTGCACCTAGTCGCGCTGGTCACGCTTCACTTGTTTTTGGTTCTATATTTCCCCTCTTACAATCTTTCGAAAACTTACAAATTTGTTGTTTTAACTTCAAAAATTTTATTGCTTAAAAAGACACAAGTTACTAAAAATACAAAATAAATACAAGTTCAAGTTCATCCGAAAAATTACTCAAAATATACATAATGATAATTAAGACTGTATATATAATTAGTACGGTAAAATAGTCAAACAATGTAATCGAAATTTTAAGAGGGAGGAGCAACTAAAAATGAGATGTATTAAACAAATAGATTAGGCGATTATATAATATTTGAAAGCACTTTTAGAGGATTTTAATCACAATGTGGGAGTAGCTGGGAATGTTGCTTTCACGGTCAATCTCGTGAACTTTAATTAAAATTTATGACTAAAAATTGTAACAAGTTTCATATTTTTGAAGAAAAAAAACGGTTTTGTAGATGAATCTTCGATTGGGTATTCGTGGAAATTAGTTGGGATTGTTATATAGGAAAATTTGTCTGACGGAATTATTAAAATGCAAATAGAATTAGCAGGTATATTCAGAGCTTGAAAAGTTAATATTATGGATTGTTAGAGGAACATACATAACAGGTTAATTTCATTCCACGAATCCGGCACACAATACACATAGACCGCAATCACTTACTTTCACAGCATTTGCATTGCCCGCGCCTTTTTTTAAACTTACTTGAAGAATGTTCTTTTACATATATTACCTTTTAATTAGGTAAAACACAAATTAGTTTAGTGTCGCTTATTCATATTTCATTTACGCTTACAGCGCACTGGAAAGTATACTTTACATACGCAGTTGGTGGGATAAAACGTTTAGGGCCCCGACATCGGCAGATAGAAATGTAAAAATTCATAAATTATAGGCACTTCAAAATAAGAAAATTTAAATATTACAGCGAAGATCAATAACATTGTGTAACAGTGATGAAATATTGGAGTAATTTCCATATTGCTAAAAAATTTGCTCAGCTCAAACTTTTTGTTCAGAATGATTTTAATTCAGCAAGTTTGAAATATTCTTAAGGACCCAACTCGCCCAGGGTGTAATAAATTTGGTAGGAAATGATGAGCCGTAAAAATTCCGGTTTTTCTAAATATCCTCACATATCGTTAATGTTAGTTAGACTTATTGGAAAGGGCCTTTTCGAAGCGATAGGTGCAGGTTTGTGCCGTTAATTTTTTTTTAGATTTTATAAAAATTGAGGTACATCTTTCGACTAATGGGCTGAAAGCATGTAATCGTTAGTTGCAGCGTAGGTGTGCATTATCAATTTTTGAGGACATAAGCAATAAAGTAACGGACCAGACGCGACTGTTAACCACATGAGATTCAGTTAATTAAAAGAATATACAAAAAAACATATACAATGAAAAATACAGAAACACTTTAATCTGAAGCACCGGTTCTTCTTCCGTACTGAAGATTAAGTCAGTTTTCTTTGTAGTTTCCTGAAATAAATTCAGAATAAGTTATACATGGAAAGATGATCTCACACACACATGCTTTAACAATTGCGGAAACAAACAATACAGGAAGATTGATGGCGCAGAAATAAGGTGGATTCGTATGGCGCAACCAGTATGCTCCTTTTCAAAATTTAGGAATCGGTACCTATATTATTAGCGATAAAACAACTTACAAAAACGTGTTATATACTGACTGACAATGTATACAATCACATTCTGGATGTTCAAAAATACGATTATACTTTTTAAGTAAGCTACTAATTTAAAATAACGCAGGGGGGATCGCTGGCCTTAACTCAAGTTTAATTCAAGTACTAAGAGTCGCGAATCCTTCATTCTCAAGTGCACCGTTGGGATAAAAGTTCCAAAATTGTTAGTCGCCATCAAGTCGAGTCATCTCATTTAAATCTTGAGTCGAAGAAAATTCTGGGATTACAGTTAAGTTTGCTGTTCACGGGTCATGGTAGATTCATTAATTACAGCTAGGCATTTTAGAATATTATTATATTAGAACCTTATTATTTTGGAACCGAATGTTTTTTCAATTCTAATCTTAAATTTTTTATCATAGGCTTTTTCGACCTA
This sequence comes from Styela clava, assembly GCF_964204865.1. Taxonomy (NCBI): domain Eukaryota; kingdom Metazoa; phylum Chordata; class Ascidiacea; order Stolidobranchia; family Styelidae; genus Styela; species Styela clava. Next base: position 14,403,991 of record NC_135264.1, read on the forward strand.
AACTACTGGAAACCGAATTTATCACACGTCAGTTCGCCGAGTTGTTACGCACACTAAGAAACGTGTTTCATCAATAACTCGCCACGAAAGAAAATTGAGGGATTCATCCTGAAGTAAGATGGCGGCGATTTGAAATTTTTATCTCAACAGATTCGAAATTTTTTCTTTAAATTCCCAGATTTATTAACAATAGATAGGTGGATAAAATGAGTCACATTAGACACTAAAGGCTATTTCCCAACGTTATTTCGATGTATTGATAACATTCACCCTGGCATCCGCATAGACCGGTTTGGGCTGTTACATCAAACTAGGCATTTTTGAAATTTTTGATACCAATTTAAATGGACTCGGTGAACCATGAGCTTTATTAATGCGGTAAAGATTTACTCTAGTTTTTGTTTGCATTATGAAACGGGAATTTACGCCAACAAGTCAACTAGGAAAGTACAAAACACTATAGAAGAATTGCATAAATTATATAACAAAGCGGACGCTATTTTAGCACTGAAATACCGAAACAGTCATTTAAGCTAAACGAGTCAATTCGAAACTGCAAAAATAGTATAAGGGAACTGCATAAGGTGAATTTTGTAAGAAAGCACCACGCGACTTGGAGCAATTTAAGTCAATACAAGAAAAACTATAAGGTAAGACTTACTTTTTGTAAAATTGTTCTGAATGTTGTAGTGCAGCAAAGATTCGCCTCTACGTCCCATGTCTGCACAATCATGGTCCTGCAACATTACATAGTACTAAAAGGTTATGGAAACACTCACTTGCTAGATCATATGGACATTCACCCACGCTCCCCGATCATATAAAGATCCTCCGCCTCTCTCGCTAGTCTAAAAAGTATTATTTTAGCCTAATGTAAAAATCGTTCAAATCTGATTGAAAATCTATAATTAAAAAGGGGTAGAATGTATTGGCACAAGAGTCGCACATCGATACCGGTACGGTATTATAGGTAAAATTAAAAATGGGGAGAATATCAGATTTACTAGTCTGTGCTAAGGACAGTGGTTCTTCTCAAACGGCGCGGCGGACAATTTTTGAGGGATGAAGCTAATTAGAAATAAAAATTATTTGTTAGATTTGATCTTGGCCGCCTTTTTTTGATATTTGCGTCCCATTCACGTATTTTCAACCTGTTTTTGAATAAATCATAATTTCATTTTACTTATTGTATTATACTTGTTCATTGTTAGCTGATTATTGACGTGGGGCGCGAGATATGACAAATTCTAAAAAAGGGGGCGCGGCTTGAAAAGTTTTGAGAACCACTGTTCTGGGATAAGGTTGCGACCAAAAATTGAAATCCCAGCGACTTTTTTGGTTACCCGGAACGATTTTGGCTGCCTAGCTTGCTGAAGAGATTGGCGGGCTAGCGCGCAGAATAAAGTACTCTTTACGTTGTAAAAAAACAATTAGAATATACTAAAAAAAATGTAAATTATCGAAACTTAAAAGTCCTTGCGGATAATGAAACCAAAAAATGAAAAGGCTCCTAGCGATTGTTCTAGGTACTGGAACTGATCTGGTACCTTACTTTGGAGAAAAGCCATAAAATTTAGCAAAACATCAAAAACGATTACAAAATAGCAACGACTCGAGTTTTTACTTCTTACTCCGAAAAGCGAAATTTCGTCTTAAGATTTCTTTTATCAACAAGTTATTACGTTTCCCAAACGGGAAGGAATTCTTTCCTAAAGAAGAAGTTCGTCGTTCTTGAGAGAAATTTTCCGTAATAAATATTATCAATATTCTTCTAGTTCTTTATTATTACCAGAATACATATGCACATTAAAACAATTTTAAACTGTACAAAGACGGGGATCCTATTTCGTTTTATTACTCAGAATAATGAAACTGAAACAACAAAATATCTCTTTCATAACGAAATATAAAATCACAACAACCGAGCCTATCGCATTGATAAACGTATCCCCACCCTGGAGCCTATGTGGGCACAAACGCATATGGGCACTTGTGCATAACGCTACCCAAGGATCCAATAAAGATTGAATAAATAGTTTTTAGGTATAGTGGGGAAGGGAGCGACTGCGTTTGATAAAGAGACCGCATGGGAATCGAAGAAAAATGTCAAAAGCAAATGAGTAAATCTTACCTTAAAATATAAATCACTAATTGTAGCTAACTACAACAGATTCCTAGCGGCCTCCATTACTTCGAACTTGCGTAATGCCTTCAATGGAACGAAAAAGCTGCTTCAACTCTTCTTGATATGCCTTCAAAATAAAGAGAAAATTATTAGAAAATCAAGTATTGTTTATATTTTTTTGGAACCAGTGAAATATCAATCGTACACAAAACATGTGAAAATCAAGCACAATTGCAGCACACTAAAATACTTTTCCGTAACGCTTCGCCTAACCAGATAATTGGGCACGAAATGTGCATAATGGCCGTTTTGTTACTACGTTGCTGTTGATTGTACTGTTGGTATTTTTATTTTTGTTGTAAAAAAATCAACGATAGGTTTGAAATTTTCATGTTTAAACATCGTATTTTTCGCTTTTATTTATTTTGAAGATTTCCGTTATGGGTTCGTTTTTTGTGCGCAATGACGTCATCAAATTTGAAAATTGCGTTTTCTTGTTTTGTAGGAAAGCTTAATCGCACCTTTCGCTACATACAAAGCACGAGCATTCACAACTTACTCGCGATATTCAAAACCAGAATCTTTGATAGGTTGCCTTACCAAATTTAGTACCACCTGAGTAAGGTGTAGGCATGAAGTTTGACCCCGAGATGGGTTGTCGGCGATGCCAATACAGTTATATATGAATTAACACTATAACCGCTAGGACACCGCACCGTTCATTAATGTAAAAATACGACCAACCTTTTCATTTACGTCCATCAGTCGCGACAATCAGCAACTGCCTCATATCAGTTTCTTTATTTCTTTCTTGAGTCCTGTAATTAAATTGAAATTATAAAACTTATGGCTTTCTCGGGATTTTGCTTCCTATCTCGCCCATTAAACAGAATAATTAAAGTGCTCGATGGGAAACTAAAACCAGGATTTTTGACATAAAGTAAACACATTGCAGGATTGTACGTTACATTTTATTTATACGTCGTATGCCGATGTTAATGTTGTGCAAAATGCCCAAATTAAAAAGGAATGCGCGTAAACGGTAGTAACGCGCTTACAGGCGTTTTGGACCGGACATTTTGGCCGACGCATGCTAGAGAGTTCATTGAAATTAAACCAATACTTCACTTTTCTAACGAAATATGCAGTCATGACGATCGGGCATCGCCCATCGATAAACCTTAATCCGCCAAGCGGGGGGCCTATGTGGGCACAAACGTCATTGTGCCGGTATAACTTTGCTTTATAATAAAGTTACTTCTTGAACCATATTAAGAGGCTCGATTTACCGACTCGAACCGACTTCGGAATCTAGAATCAGTGAGGTGACTTGAGCAATTTAAATGAAATGGAGGCGACTTGCGTCTTGTGACAAGACGACCTATCGTGGTGTAAGATAAAGAACCAACCTGTTTATTTACATCGATCAGTCGCGACCACATGCCAGCTGTGACAATAGCCAAAGATTATTTTTCACTCTCCTTCTTGCTGTTTAGTCCTGTTAATAAAATAAATGTATCAGGTTTTTGCAATTTTTGGCTAATTTCATTAATTTTTATACCACGATTACTTTTATACCACGCATTTTGCTACAAATTGATGACCCGCACAAACATATCTAACGATATGTAAAGAGGTAATTTTTCTTTAATTTTTATGAATTTATTGTGGGGTCCGTCGTAAATTATAGTAAACCTCTTCAAACGTTCCCGTAACACCAAAAGTTTCAGCACTCCTGCCCTAGATAACTCGCGACTTATCGTTCAGGACCGTTTGAAATTTTTCATAATATGAAATAAAGAACCGACCTGACCTGTTTATTCTCATCTATCTATCGCGACCACTAGCTGTGAACCATAATCGAATGCTTTCTTTCATTTGTTTCTTCTTAATTAAGCCCTGTGATTAGATCGAAAGTTCTATACAGCGCTCCTTCGCGTCGAAAAATTCGATCTAAATATACAGTTCATAATACCCAATGAAGTTATAAATGATTTGTTTTTATTACCTCGTCAACCGCGACGTGCGCTGCACGACCAGATACCAGGTTCTCTTCCCCATTTCTTCGTTTTTGAGGCTGTAAACAAATTAAAAGTTACTAGTTTATTAACTTAAATTTTCATCCCATTTATCACGCAAAACAAAGAGAAATGTGACCAAATATCAGTTTTTTTACACTTCTGGGTTTGAATTTTATACGTTTTTTACGCAGAAAACAACGATCTATACATTCAGTTCGTATTCAATTAAGTCATAATGGAATAAAATAAGAAAAAAACGACCTACTTGTTCATTCTCATTGATCAGTCGCGACCACCGGCCAGCTGTAACAATAGCAAAGATCATTTTTTTCCTTCTTCCTTTCCGCTGTTTAGTCCTGTAAATGGATTAGAAGGTATTAGGTATTTGCAGTTTGTTGAATTATTTTATTCAGCAGGATAATAAAAAATAAAACTCACCGATTCGCTGTACGAAATGTGAAAATCACTAATACCGCACCTCAACTCCGACAGGAGGTTCTTCAGCCCTAACTCTGTCAGCTCGGCGGTCGACGCATCGTGCTTATTATTGGAAACACGTTCTTACCTGATTACACAAGCGGGCCCAAGTCCAGAGAGGATGATTATGTGATTGCTGGACTACTCGCCACCGTCGGATACATCTTCCTTCACCAAGTCAACGGCATCTGAAACGAATAACTGGTCAACTACCCGACATGGACTGGTAACCGGACTGAGGCCGTGGTTCGCCATATGATTAAACCGTCATATCACATTTTCTGCACCGTGGATAAATGAATACCCAAACAAAATTTACGACATACACAACTTAATGTACACGAAAATAATAAAGTACAACAGATAAATGTTCAAATATATACAATATAAACAGTGTGGCGCAGAAGGAACCGTTATCAACCGTCGACATTGAGAAGCTTCTTCTGAGCCCCACTGTATCAAAATTAATTCGTAACAGAATATTGAAATATTTTGACAAATCCTGAATAGACTCATTCTAAATTTCAATCATTCAATAGAGTCGGCAGTGGGATTCAAAAATTCAAAAACAATCTCTTTTGTATCGAACTTACTAACAACGGATTGCCCCATTTAAAAAAATCATCAAGACTTTATAGATCTAAACGTCAGAACGGGTTCTCTAATTTGTTACCGTACTTGCAGGCGCCATTACGGACCACGTCGCTATACTTTCACAAGCTCAATTTCGCAATGACGTAATTTTTGGATGAAGTAGTCAGATATATACGATATTTGTAAAAATTGTTACGCCACGCCCAATAGAAGTTATTGTGGTACGAAACTATACGAGACTCCTATTACGACATTTCAAGAAAGATTCGCACGAACTCCTTGAATCCCACCACCGAATATAAATATAATAAACAAGGGGAAAATACTGTTGATAATATAAACATAAAAGCTTAGTTAGATTTGTTATAATCTGACTGAAAACTGTGCGTATACCTGGCGCAGACCAACGCAGAGACGACCTCACACTATCACGCCCTAAGTCGAAATGAGGCGCATGCGACAAACATTTTTCTGACGTTTCTATCGAAGAAAAAAGAGCAGTTTTAAAAAGAAACAAGAGGGAATGAGTACGTAGAATATAATGAAGAAATAACGAAGCTGAAATCTCACTTTAAGCAGACCAATTATCAAAGAGTGAGTAAATTATCCCAAATGATTATTGCTTTCGTGCGCAGCAAGATGCTTGAATCAGTCAAAAAAATGGAATGGGGAAAACCTGATTACAGCAAACAGATTGTTTACTGTGGCGTCACAGTTTATCCGTATTGAATTAGGTTCAAATATGAGCAAATGATAAAATAACCTGTCAAACTTTACAAAAGTTACTCAATAAAAGGAAACCTTCACACATCCGAAGTGCATAGGGCAAATACTCGAATCTAAAAAAAAAAACAGATGTCCATATCTGAGTGAGTAGCCCTCGTCTTGATGGTCGAGGAAGCCGTAACTGGCCAACGATTACGAAAACCACTACGATCTGTTTAGCAATCCTCTCGCACATAATTATCCTCCACAAACTTTAAACCTACAACCCCATGTATTGTTGCAAACATGTTTCCAACTCTTAGCACGATGAGCTGTGCGCCAAGTCTCGAGGTATCGGTGAATCGCTCATAAATGAGGTAAAGTAGTGTTAAAAATCACGTACGATTTTGCTCCCCAATTCAATAACACGTCTATGGATGGAACCGGGACGATCAAGACATTATGATGTTACCAACCAGGTCGTCTGCGAGAACATAAAATTAACGTAAAAGCAAAAAGACATAGTGAATTGCCATTTTCGCAGGGAGCGTATAGCGCGGTAATTCCCAGCAGTTTTCAATATTTTTATCCCTTTACGAATTAAGCGAATAAGTTAACAAAGTCAGTAAATTTTGTTGTCTCCTCGTACATGTAGTTCGATTTAGTAGACGCTAAACCTAAATTTAACACTTTTTATTGAATTTTATTCCAATGGGAATCTCATATATATATATATATAACTTGAACAAACAACGGATAGTTCATGATCTAGCGAAAGCTTACAAATATACTTGTCACTTCGTCTAAAAAGTTTCTATACAATATGACATTTTTAATGGATATGTTTTGCGATTTAATGATAGCTTTGTCGCAGACTAGGACGAATATATCTCGGTGACGTTACATCGTACCAAGCGGCAGACGTTGCAGAAATATATTTGTGTTAGTGTGCAGCAAAACTCTCGGACTCACATAGGATAGTCATCTTTATCTTTGCTACAGTATTCTGGCATTATATGGATATAGTACTATTTGCGCAAAGACATAGGAAAGTAGTTTTCAACCAGCGTTACGCGGCATTCTAGGGATCGCCAGTACAGCTCTGCGATTTCGCAAGTTTACAAATCCGAAGGTCTATAGCAGACATGGGCAAACTGCTGCCCGCGGGCCAAATCCAACGCATTCGGTAGTTCAATCTGGCCCGCTTGATGTTGCCACAACCAAACTAAAAAAAATTTGGATGTTAACCTATGAAATAGTGGAAGGATCTCGTCGAGATTGCAATTAAATTTAGTTTTGTCACGAGGCTCATTGTTTTTCACTTAGGCTTTTGTGAGACTGTAAATGTTGTTCATAAAATGCAACTTTTATGTCACACTTACATGGCCTCTGATCTATAGTGTTCAAATATAATAAAACACATAATAAGACAATAAAATACGATGATTAAACCATTGCACAGGGGACCAGGGGCCGCCTACGAAATGTTTTATTTAGGATTCATCTCTACCAAAAAGGTTAGAAACCACTGGCATAGAGGAAGGATAGTGAGTTCGTCCCGCGTAATCCCGACTGATAGCTCGCTAGACGCTCTTAAAATTCCGTCCACCTCTATTATGCAGACTTGAAGTTGGCGATTCATGGAAAGGCACTTTACTAAATACACAACCTTGCGTTCACATTCTGAATCTGAATCAATAGTTGGGAAATCCATTCAATTTTTTTCAACAAAATAAATTTGACATTTCTGAAGTCTTAAAAATTAAATTAGCCTATATATATATCACAAAATATAGATCAAGAACATCATAGCAAAACAAATATACAAGATTTCTTGACAACTATTCTGAGGTTAGCTGTTAGCAAAACAATTGCTGTCATGAGTATCCGCATGCAAGAAGTACAAAAGTTAATGTGACTTGTGAAATTGGAGTTTAGCTTTCAAAATTTCTTCAATGTCAGGAATGCTTTCAAAAGTGCACTAGTCAGCCTTGTTCGATGTAATGATTTCACGTACTTCATTTTTGAAAACGTTTGCTCACAGACATACGTGGTTCCCAAAACTGATGCCATGCCTGGAGCAAATGTCTTCAACTTTGACTCATCATCAGATAAGCAGCGATAGAATCCAATGAATTTTTCTTCACTATGTTTCTCTTTTAGCAATGTAATGGCTTGTTCATCTATTATCTCGCGAAAACGAGGTATATATTGTTTACAACCACGACTGAAAATCTGCCCGAGTGACAAAAGTGTCTGAGCGGGTGCGAAAAGGCCTATTGTTATGTCAGTTTTCGCATTTTGCTGATTGGCCAATGTTACGAAATAAACAAGGAAGTCGATGTTTAGAGAAACATCCCTTGGAAAAAAAAAATCGCCATTTTTTGGTGTTATTGCGGGCCAGATGAAAGGACGCCAAGGTTGGATCTGGCCCACGGGCCGTAGTTTGGTGACCCATGCCCTAATGCCTAATACATGGGGTAAACTACATAAGAACTCTATAATGCCATCGCACTCTCATTTCAAATTTTCTTTTTATTTTATTGTCGGGATAAAATTAGATTTACTTTTAAATTCAAACCTCATTTCGGACGTTTAAATATTTAAAATTAATCATTCAGTAATAATATTACCTACAATCAAGATGGCGCCCAACTTGAACATAGTGTGTGTACCAGGTTAGGGTTCAGGTTGTGCGCCATCTTGGTGCAGATACTTCGGGAGCGGCGCTTCTCGATGTTTCTCACCTTGATATGCTTTCAAATTATTTATTGCAATTTTATATCAAGTGTGCTTTCAGTAATGTGAGTAAATAAACTACTGAATACTGATTCCCCGACCCACAAGCAGCCAATGCCGATATAAATATCAAATTCAAGCAACATCATTTAATTCATTAGTCAAGCATAAAAGCAAAGGTAAAATGTAGCAATCCAAATGTAAAAAAAAATATGAGCAGCTTGTACTAAAATACGATGATTCTTTCGAAAAATATGATTGACAGATTTTCTCACCAACATGGCGCACAACCTGGACATAGTAGTTGTACTAGGTTAGCGTTCAGGTTATGCCCATCTTGGTGCACATACTTCGGGAGCGTTAAAAAATTACTACTGATTACTGAATCTACGCGTTTCTTACCACCTAAGAGCCCATGAAGCGGCTACCAACAAAGGCCTTTAAGTAGGTCCATTCGTCATTTGAGTTCATTAAATTACAGTAAATCAACTATGGTTTGTTTAATTTTATGACCTTAATGCATTCATTCTTTTTCATTACATTTATAGACTTTACGCTACTGGATAAAATAAAAGATGGTAAGCCGTTAAAAACAAAACTAGCTTTCTTATAGAAGAGAAGGTCACAGGGGTGCTGAAAGTCTTCGGAACGGGGCACAACTCATGAAAGTTCGAGAACCACTGGGTTATTCCCTTTGTAACAATTATGTAATGATAAAGTGAGAGAATTACCAAAAAATTTGAAAAAAATCGTATCTCATACTAGACCCCAATTCATCTTGATGGCGAAAGCAGACTTTATGCCATGAAATATCTCCTTCATTATCACAATGGGACAATTAGTCTAAATTCAGCCTTGCTGTGAGAAGTGGACTCGAAACAAGTTGTCTGACATTATTCATCAGTGTCACCTTGTCGGATTTCGATCCCATGGATCATTTGGAGGTTCTCGAGCGAATATTGTTGCACTTCGGAAAGGGTAGAACTGTAATATATGGGAAATAATATTCAAAACACAAAACAATGAGAAACAAATGATAAAAAATATTATGGACAGAGAGGTTAAGTGAATAATTATGGTGATTTATTATGTTCAACATTGTGCTCACATGTGATTATCACTAGGTAAAATCAATACTTTCAGACACCTACATTTTGAAAAGTCCTTTTTATTTGAAGAAAAAAGTCCATCAGCGAAAAGTCCAGAAATCATCATAGCATGTGTTGATATACTTAAATATTCAAACCCGGGTCATCAGCGGTGTGATAACTAGCGTGTTTGTAAAACTCAACATGACGAACCAAGGACTGAAAAGGAGCAACATGACAGTAAAGCACCTCACCTTTCCAATGACCCTTGACCTTACAAGGCCGAGAGGGACTGGTCCAAAATTACGAGAATCAAGAGACGAAGCTTTATTGTCACCTTCCAACCATACATGACCTCTTGGAATGTATTTGTAATTTTTTAGTTTCGCCAAATCTTCGTATCCTCTGAAAAAATGAAATTTAAAAACTGGGAAATTGTAGAATTGAATGGTGTAATTCTATTATTATTTATACCAGAATATTTTGATTAAAATATTTTTAGACATATCCTAACTAAAAAATCAACCCTTATCATTGTTATTTTTCTCGTCATGAGTAGGCCTATAATTCTTTTGGGATGGAAAAATTAAAAAAAAATGCAGGAAGTTTGGTTTATTCTCCTCGCTCGCTGTCACTGCTTGCAGCTGCTTTAGGGAAGTATGAAAACAAATTTTTCTATATCAATCGAAATGTAGGCTCCAAGATGGAAATACCCCAAAGTTCTGATTGCATGACGAATATCAGTAAAAAAAATGAGTAACTTTATACATACTTTGACAATTGACTTCTCAATAGAGAAGCCATTACTCATGATTTTGGAAGAAAATTGTCAACACATGCGTGATGTTACTTGCCGTTATTTTTTCAAGGATATTTATCATACCATCGGAACTTAGGGATATTTTCAGTACTGAAACTTTATTTTAATTGATATGGAACAATTCGTTTCCATACTATGGTAATGAATTGTTCTGTGTTAGGAAAAATTAGGTTTCAATAACCCACCCATCTCCATCAGGTTGAAACGTTACTTCATCACCTTCGAGTGCAATAACTCTTTTGCATATTTGAACATTAAGTTGTTTAGGTGATGCGGCTACAACAATATCACCTCTAGAAAAAAGAATTAAATCATTTGAGCAGCGTTTTTTGCTTGCAAACAGGGTTTCGTTCTGAATATATTCTAAAAATTATTTTCTCCAAATATTACCGGTAAATACATGCTAAATTGGTTCCTGTTCCACAGATATATTACCAAAAATTACGGCGAATTCATGATAATTTAATGATACAGAATACATATATTGTCACTCTGCTTTTATATATTTATATACATACATACAATAGTTAATATATAACTGTTTTTTTCAGACTTTTACATTTGTCAAAGCTCTAAGTATATTTTTGCCTGACAATCAAATGTCAAAATACGCAGAATGATAAATTTTTAGATTGAAATATTCTGAAATATTTCTATAGTTAAGAATTTACTATTTTGAATGAATTTCTACATTTGATTCATTTTATATGCTTGCAACCTTATCTAAAACAACAGCTCTCAGATATAGAATGATCTCTTCACCTTCGTATGTCCTCATAAGGAGTAGTTTTATCACAAAGTCCAATCTCATTATTCTGTATCGTAGGATCCATGGATTCTCCTTGAAAGACAACAAACGATACAAGAGAATCATTTATCGCTGAAATTACTATTCCGATACCAGCTCCCTTCAACACATATCCAGCGAACTTGGTCCAGAGTGCCATGGATAACTATAACAAGGAATAGAGTTAGGATCAAAAATGATTTTTCAAGGTAAAGTTGCTGTACAGAGTCGAGTTGATTTTCCTAAAAATATTTGATAATTTAAAAATTCCGATTAGCAAAATAGCATTGAACAAAAGGATACATACGTTTATATCTGTACCGGTATCGTAAGTGAAGTTACCCTCTAATTAGATTACAACATCAAACTTTTTGGCGAAATAGGGAGACTTATCGGAAAAAGTAATAGCATTCTTGTGATTATCAATATTATAAAGCGATTTATATGTCATTCCACTCCAACCATTCATACAACATCAAGAATTAAGCAAAACAACCGGCGCTCCAGAAGTATGTGTACCAATATGGAGGTAACTAAGTTTGTTCGTCTACTTTACATCAAATTGTGTAAAGAGACTGAAACCTATGGACAGGGAATATATTAACTTGGCTAACACAGACAGTTTAATAGAACTAAAATAAGAAAAATCGGAATAAAGTTATGGCCTTACATTAACCTGGTACACACACTACGAGAGTACCAAACAACAATATATCTACTATCTGCCCAAAAAACAAAAAACCTAAAATAATTTACTTACAAAACTTTTCTGAGCGTAAAAACTTTTCATAAATTACGCCATGTGTGTGACTATTCTTTATTCACAGTACATTTTCGTCTAGAATGCGTTACATTACTGTTATAAACTTTTAAATTATACTGGAATCTAAATTTAATGAAAAAACACTAGTAAGATAAGAAGATACATGAATAATAATTATAAAAAATTATGAAGTATTTAAGCTTATAAAGGCATTTGAATTAAAAGAAATAAACATTTTCTTCGTACAGAATTTCACACCATCAACAAAAAATATCACAGACAAGGATATCCGAAACAAATTGATTTGTAATGTATTATTTGACAGAGCAATCGTTCAATTTTCATGCAATACAAAACCTTTAATTGTTAAATATACAGGGCATTCAGAAGTTTTTTAAATTGCAAAGGGAATTTATCGATACCATATATCATTTGTTGGCCACTACAGGTGTACTGAATGAAATAAGAGGGCTTGGATTAGTAATAAACAGACCTGGTTAAGTTATATTGAGAACTGACTTCATAACAAAATTGAAATTGCAAAGGGACTTTATGAACACCCTGTATATTGATTTTACAAGTCTAAGGCAAAGCATGAAAATTCAATCTATTTCAATATTCAAATAATAATATTTGGTTTTGGCCTTTTCTAATTACAGATCTAAAAATCTGATTATTGAATTGGATTAATAACATGATTATACGGTAATATATACATCTTGTTGATAATTAGTATGCATACAATTTTGTGACGTGGTATATTTTAATACTCATAATACAGAGACAACCAATAATAATTGTGACAGAGGAGGTAACAGAATAAGAACACTATAATTAAGATGAAACAGAGAAAAGTTTGCAAGATATAGCGTCCCATAGAACCTGGGAAAATTTGAGAAAAGTCTTCCAGTGACTTTTTTCATCTTCGAGTACTGTAAATTTGTGATTTCTCCCCCCAAAAAACAACAACAATTTAGCAAGTTCATGTCCGATAAAAGTTCATCAAAAATTGAAATCTGTACCAGATATATGCATAAACAAGACACTGTGTGCTTTGCATAATTAATTATGGAATATATTTGGTGAATCTCAAAGCTGAAGATAGTACATCATATAAAGGCATAATTTTAAAAACATAATTATTATATAGATGAATCACAGAACGAAATGAACATTTAGAAATATAGAATTAAAATTTGATTATTTATAAAACACAGATACCCACAGAATTAGGGTGAATAATTGTAAAAAAAATGTCAGTATCAAGAAATTGAAAATGACTTTTTCTGTAGTATTACTGATGTAAATGTACAAATTAAAAAAAAAATGAATTCGAACAAACAATTTTTGGAAACAAAATTGACACCAGCAAGTGCTTGACAGTAGTCAAACAAAATACAGTAATCATGATTTAAAATTTTATTCCCAATATATTTTATGCATTTTTAGTTCGAACAAGAATTTGTACAAACTGTTACTAATATTCTGATAATGACTAAAGCAGTGGTTCTCAAATAATAGGGCGCGCTCCAGAATGGGGGGTCATTTTTTTGGGGGGCGCTATTAAAAATGAAAATAGTTGTCAGATTTTATCTCGTCCTCCTTATATTTGGGTTATTTACTTTTTTTATTTTGGATATTTATGTTCCATCCACGTATTTTCAATGTGTTTTTTAAATTAAACATACTTCCGCCTTACATGTTATTTGTAGCTAGTTATTTTTGAGGTGGGGCGCGAGACTTGACAAATTCTAAAAAGAGGACGCGGCTTAAAAAATTTAAGAATCACTCGACTGCAATCTTTTCAGTTATGCAACCCAATTTATTACATTTTGGAGGGTGGTGTTCATGGATTGAAACTTTCATTCATAGCAAAGACCATTATATTTTTATCACTAATTTAAAAAATATTTCAATGAGTACAACAGAAACAAATCAGCAATATGATGAAATCAGTTTTGAAATTTAAATGCCATATTTCAATTTTATTTCGACTGATTTTTATCATGACATCTCAAAGGACTTTGCTATTAGCAATTCAACCATAGATGCTTATCTATCAACCATGAAAGCACACAGCTGTTTGAATATTCCAAACACTCACTATGGGATCATCTTATCAGTATATAATTATTCTCGAAGTATTTTTGCTTGGTCAGTCAGGAGGAAAAGGTTTGTATAATTTTTTTTACACATACAGAGAACAAATAAATGAGGTCAGATGCCATATCCTTCAATTCTCTTAAAATGGAAATATTCTATATTATTCCTAAATCAAGTATTCACTATATTGAATATTAAATATCACCAATTTCAGATTATTGGAATACCAGGGTTTAATGACAAATGAGGTGAATGTTGACAATTTCGAAAAGCTTCATTTGAAAATATCACAAAGTAATCGATGCTATGATATCTAAGGTATATCTGATGTTAGTTTGAAGCAAATTTACAGAAGTTTGAAATTAAATATATATATTTTCACTTATTTTCTTAAAACAGCTTTTTCGAGGTTCGCCATTTTGCGTTGAAGCCTTTTATATAGTCCAGGAATGGGCAATTACTTTGTGGCCAAAAACTCCACATGAAAAACGATGAATAAAAAGAGTTTATTCACTAGTCCAACAGCTAGGCTAACGTTTATATAATAATAAGAAGCACGATGTAACCTCGGGATCATTATAACGCTATTTTCAACATAAATTTATATCCATAAAAACTATAGTCGTAATTTCAACAGACACAAGTGGGCCAGATCTGGACTGCGGGCCGTAATTTGCCCTCGATATAGTCTTATTTATACCCATAACTAAAATCTGGGACTGATTATCTATGTAGCAAATACAAATATGATTAGGGCCAGCCTTCACACGGCCAGAAAAGATATTCTTAGAAATTTGAGGCCTTAACGGAAGAAAGCATAATTAAAAAATGTGTAACGAAACACTTTTCTTTTAACTTAATCCAGAAAGTTGAGAACTTAATTGTTTAATTAATTATTAATAACAAATCAATTTGAAGTATATGATTGGCTGGGTAGAAAATTGCTCATTCTCAAACAGTTCCGTATTTCAGAAACGCACTTTAGTGATAAAATTATTTTTTTTTTAATTGAATAAACTACCCAAAAGTTAAACTCTGTAAATTTGACATCAATACATGGCAGAACATTAAAATTTACAAACTAAACTATTATTTTGAAAATCCAGTTCTAGTCTAGTTCAGAGTGTAGACGTGGAAACGCTTTATAAAAAAATTCAACAATTTTAAAATTTATTTCAATCAAATTTCTTGACCAGCCATACTGGAACGCCAGTTTTTTTTAAATTTTTGCAGACTCTGGTATTCAAATAATTGATGAACAGAAAGTAAGAATCTCCAGGAAGTTTTGAAATGATTAAACTTTCTACCAACTCCTATAAAAATGCTGATTGCGTAAATGCTGACTCAGCTTATTAGAATAAAAAAATTTACGACCTCATCATAGAAAGGTGAGAACAAAATTTAAATCAGCAAAAACAGTAAATTTAACATTAACATTCAGGTGTAATTGAATTGAAAGGGAATTCAACAGAAAATGTTATTACTCAATTGTATAGCAAATTTGAATGAATCAATTTGAAACAAAAAGGAAATCAAATAAAAAAGATTGAATGTAGCAATTTTAATCTATCATGGGAAATTTTCATGTGACACAGAGTTCATACATAGATATTTCAACAATTCACGCATAGAAATTGTTCCAAACTGACAATTTTCAAAATATGACAAGCGTGTGATTACATGATATGGTCAAATCTGTCATCAAAGAGAAGCAGATGACATTGTGTTGAACCAAAAGGGAAACATACATTAAGTACGTAATAAAAGTATGGAAAACACACATAATGTATGTGAGCGGAGTATGTATGGCCGAGGCTTTGTATAATTCTAATATAAAAAATTTCCAATTAGCAATTTCACATTTTAACCAAGTTTCATACTTGTTTATGAGTGGCCCATACAACACCCGGTACGAAAAGAAGGAAATTGCGTCCTTAACTGACGCTAATGATAGCGAGATGAGGTATTAGTCACCTGTGTTCCGTTTTATGTTTTTACACTCAGATTAAGGTGTGACCGCCTTTTTAACGAACCTAAACTTTCCGATTAGGATTATTATGATTGATGGGGAAAATCTGGGTGTTGACAAGGGCCGCAATGAATGGCTTAGGTCTGCGCCACACTTCTGCACTGCGCCATTGCGCGCACATGTACAAGTAAAAATTGAAAATTCAATATTAAATAAAATTTTAGTTTTTTTTACAATATGGATAACCACAATATGGCAGTCAATTTTCTCACTTCTAAAAATAATTTGACTTTTAAGGCACAGAAAAAATTCATATGTTATGTTGCCAGATGGTGAGCACTAAGCAGCATGTTTTTTTGTATATATTTATTCATTTCCTTTTTATAAACAACAAATACTGCGCAAATATGGCAACACGAATGGCTGTATTACATTTAATAGCAGAACATGTCATAACATTATTAGTACTGAAACAAGATGAGAAGCCGTGACTCACGATTATGATTAAGCCCTATTATCCTCTTTTATACGGAACTGTTGCTTATTAATAATAATTGTATTCAGTCGCACAGTCAGGGGGGTTTGTGGGCAAGCTGGTCAGGGCCAAACCTGACCATAAAAGCACCACATGCCATTCAGTAATTAGGCATATTCTTGATGCTAGAGATTTTTTTTATTTTTAATTTGAGTTGCATGTAAAAAAGTTGAGGATCACTGGCATAATGGGTATATTGGCCTAATTATATCCATGTGGGAATAGCACTGAATTTAAATCTTGCACTTCCTAGAATTCAAGATATAGGCCTCAATGGAAAAATCCTGGTTCTTCCACAACCTTACAAATCCATTACTGCTTGTTCGGAGTCTTGTTTAAAGCAAACAGCCCCTTATTTGAGTGAACCCTATTTCTAACTACGATACTGTAGATTATGGATTCTTCCATTAATATTTAATCCTAAATTAATTTGTCTGGAACAAAACTAAGATAGGGAATTTAAGAAAATAAGAAGTTATGCCTAAGTAATAAAGATCAAATAAAATATGGCTTTCTTTCTTAACAAATGTAATCTCATGAGATATCACATTATATGTAGATTACCAGAACAGTATAATTCATTTGGTATATCAATAAAAATATTAATTATTAATTTATAAGATAGCAAGTCTTATTTGCTATGGTGATTTACAGTAATAATTATCACATGCCAGTACATAATTAGGAATGTAAAAATTGCAAGCCCTCTGATCAATTGATTTGACATACGCCAGAGAGTATTGATTGACAACTCTGGCCTCCAGAGACAAAAGTAACATATCATGCTTCCCAGAGAACTGCCATATAATACATTCATAAAGTCCCTTTACAATTTCAATTTTGTTATGAAGTCAGTTCTCAATATATCTTAAACAGATTTTTTGTTTTATAATTAGCAATTGTTTGAGTATTTTTACTTCATTTATTTCAGCTGTGAAGGTCAAACCGATGTAAGGTATCAATAAATTACCTTTGCTGCTGCAATTTTAAAAAATTTTAGGACTTTATGGACACCCTGTATAAGGCTTTGAATCTGTACAATCAGATCTTTAATGAGGGCTACAGAGCTCAAATTGAACAGGAATTTCTGCTATACTTTAGACATGAACAAAATAAGGAAGTAGAAATGCTTCTCAAAAATAATTTAAATTATACTACATGAAACTATCAAAATTATATTACAGAAAAAATAGGGAGAAAAAATTCAATCAACCATGAAAAATCCTGCCAAAACTAAATTATATGAGCAATGAAGAATGAAGTGATGAAGTACAATACTGCAGTGAGAGTAAATTTATCTCAAAATTTTTTCAAAAAATTTACGAAATAACAAATGTGCAAAGCGATAACAATAATTAAAAGATGAAGTAATTGAACGAAGTCGTGAGGATGAATATATAACATACGAAACAAAAAATAGGACGATATATTTAGTTAATTATTATTTATGAATAATAATAATTATTAGTAATTAAAAACAATTATTTATCTGGATAATAATTAAAGTTAATATATGGACAAGACTAAGCTTAGCTGTAAGCCTTATCTAATTAAAAAATTGATTGAAGTTAAACATATTGCACAGTAATTCAAATGATTTAAAATAATTTTCACTCGGCCATAGATGAATCATCGATGGAACAAACTTTTAAAGTGGAACATACTCAGGGTAAGGATGTTCATACCATAGTAGTCTAATATGTGAAATTCTATTTCATACCTAATTATATGCATTTTAATCGAATAAGGCTATATACAAGAGCCACTAATATCTGATGAGATACCATAACTTAGAAGAATTTGGGGAAATAACAATTGTTAGTTGTAACATGTAATAATTAAAAAAAAAATATTTTATATCTGTAAATCCATTTTAAACAATAACCATCAAAATAAAATATAAAGTGGTAAAAAAGTCAAATTTTTTACTCAATCTTTTTTGAATAGCCCTGTATCTCATCCATGTAGTCGTTCACATCCAGCGGTCGTTCTAAAAAACCCAGTTCTTGGACTGTTTTATATTGGTCTGGAATCTCCATTAACGTGTGAAGTGCTACAGCTGTTTCCGCATGCTTACCGCCAAATTCTTTAATTACTTTATTATAATCCACGAATTGAAAATTGTCGAATTTACGCTGCGGCAACCAGTCGTCAAATCTCTGTAACATTGTCCATGGTCCGTCGCCGACCCCGACGACCACAATGCTGAGCGGATGATTTGAGGCTTTTACTATTGCTTCGGCTGTTGGCCCTTCGTCAACAAATTGCCCGTCAGCGATGATAATTAAAATATGAAATTGTTTATTTGTGTCTTCCACAATTTCAATTGCTTTATTAATAATAGGAGCGTAGCTCGTCGGTCCATCTAGTGTTACCCTGTTTACAGTCTCCTTATAAAATTTTTGTAGTTCGTCAAAAGATGAACAAGGCACGTGACTCGGATTTAACGAAAAAGTTGATTTATCTTTTGTGAGAGAATCCCCGAAACCATATGCATGAATGCACTGTAATTTTGCCGGTTTTCTGACGGACATGCGTGTGTTGTTTACGTAAGGATCATGTCCATAAGGAGTCATCAAGGCTAACAAAGTTCGATTCAGAATGCTGATTACATGCTGATAAGGGTTTTGAATGTGGGACCTGTAATATTAGAGAGATTATTACTAAGTGCAAGATAAATTAAGCACAATTTAGGCCTTATTGTTATCGAAGTACACCAGCGTTTCTCAAACTTTTTTTCTCCTGGACCACATACACTTTTTATCTCTCCGCCTATCCGCCTGTTTGTCGCAAGTTGGGAGCCAAAGTTTAATACCCAGAGTCGCCAAAGTACGACCGAGATCGCCATGACGACCAATTTACAGTTGAAGAAGACAGTATATAATTTTAATAATACATTTAGCAGAACCTAGCAGTTTAGGCAGTTGTGTTGGCATTGGCCATCACAGATCTCATTCTCAGGTACAAGTAGCATGCCCCATGCCAACTCAACCTGGGGTGTAACAAATTGCATAGGTAATGCCAAACCAGAAAAATTCCTTCTAATTTACAAATCGTACAATATCAGTGGTGGCTTGTACAGGGCCTTGTTTAGAGCAAACGATACAGTAGTTAGCTTCTCTAAATATCCACAGATAAGAATTTTAAATTATTCGATTTTCAAATCTTTCTAAACAAAATTTTGCATAATCAGAAATCGTGTTTCTTCCTTATATTACTTCCTCATATGTCATCACATAAATAAGGTCATACAGGTAGACATAACCTGTTAAAACCTCCCACGTTATTTGTTATGAAAACAAAGAGAGGAAATGACAGAGACCAAACAGGAATTCTGATGATACTAATATAGTAGGAAGAGCTCATAGTTTGCTGTTTAACAAGCATAAAACAATGATGGAACATTCCTTAATACAGGGTCATTCGAGTAACCGCTGGTCGATTAAAGCTTCCTCTGCAATTTTAAAGTGTATATATAGTAAATACCGTACCCACATCTCAAACAAGACTGATGAAGTGCAGACTAATTTAAAATGGTTTTCTTATTTTTCATGGTATCAGAAATTCTACCGTGAAAAACCATGAAAAGTTTTGCAAAGTAAAAACCATGAAAAATCACCAAAAAATTTATTCTTAAAATTTAGGTGGTATTGAAATTGTAAGAAAGTATTGAACATTATTAATCATGAATTGATTCAAATCTTCATTTCATTCCGGATTTCCCTACTAATACAATAACATTTTTGCAGGCTTAAGAATTATCAAGAGTCCTGATGCCCACTAACACAAATATATTCAGGTCAGGTCAGACGAAACGTTACAGAAAGATCTTTGTGTTAGTGTGCAGCAGGACTCTTGCTTGAATTGCATATTATGGCATTTTCCTACTACAGCATCCTTGCATTATACGCATATGGATCCACTAGCGCAAAGGCATTGAAAAAGGATTGGGATTTAGTCTCGCGAAACCTCTACTGATAGTTATAAATAATTATTACAGAGTTGTGAAATAAGTTTAATTGGTCAATACAAGTAATTCATTAATTTTCTACGAAAGCACTTTATATTCATTTTAATGGTTTCCAGTTACCAGAGCAATTGATAGGCTGGCTTTACAATAGTAATGCAAAGAAAAAGGTTTATATTTTCAAGGAAATGCCTATTATATGAGTAGAAAATTGACCCTAAATCAACGTTTGTCTATAATTTTCTTCAGGGCGATCGATAGGCTGTTAGTTTTACAATGGTAATACAAAGAAAAAAATTTATATTTTCAAAAAATATCTATTATTTGCGTAGAAAAATGACAACAAATCCGCGTTTTTTTATAATTCTCCAGCATTGAATAAGAACTCAAGTCAGTTATAATTTCCTTCTACATTCAATAACTAGTTTGAAACACTATATTAGTATAAGAAAATTTATGTTGCCTATATTTCCAGCACTTAATACATATGTCACTGCAGAGTGAAAGACAAAAATAAAGCACAAACATCATATTCACAACTCGGGAAAATATTGAAATATTTGATGTTTACTATGAAATTTGAAGAGTCCTGCTGCACACTAACACTTCCACAAACAAACAGTTTATAACAAAAACTGTTTGTCTGAGGAAGTTTGATTTTGGTCGGACGAAACATTTATTTTTTATAGTTGAGGTTTATTGGACCAAAAAATTTTTATGCAACAAAAGAAAAAAGGTTGAGAACCACTGCACTAGGCATTGAGGAAGGATTTGGAGTTAGTCCTGCACAACTTCTACTGATAATTTAATATATATATTTTAATTGATTGAACAATATTACCTGGAGCTGACATGGTGAAGGGAATGTCCTTTATTAGTGGATCGTCCTTGCCATTCATTGCTGGCTGTAAAATCTATTCCTAGTATAAGTCGACATTCTTCTAAGCCTGCTTCTTTGATGGCTTGAGTTACATCTTCAAGCGATTTGAATCTGAGAATAAAAATGGTTGAAAAGTCGAGATTCCAATGAGAAATGAGGTCAGCACTAATTTGAAGTCAGATTTCTATGTTATTGAAACTGAAAGTCTTGTTATGCCGATGAGCCTTCCCCCCCCCCCCCCTTATTTTATATGTTAAAATGATTTTCCCTGTATTTTTTCATGAAAATTTTTCACACCTTTGTTACAGCCTAGGTTGTATGACATGGGATGGAAGGATAATCAAAATTCAAAGAACCAAAGTCTTTTCAGATCAGCACAACACCAATTTAATAATAAGACTGAAAATGAACTTTTTCTAAAATAAATACCAGAGATCTACAATATCAATTTTATTCAGAATATGCACTCAAGGCATAATCATTGACTCAATGACTAAGCTAATATATTACTGGTTAACTTCTGCAGAAGACATAGGACTAAATCATGTTGGGCATCATACATGTCAGGATTATAACCTGTTGTATAAGTATAAGTTAAGTTATAAGTGTATTTTGACTCCATAATCAACATAACAGACGAAAAAATAATTGATAAAAATAAATAAAATAAACTGATTACAGAATCGGGAGAGAACCTAAACTATAAGTAATATATAAAACAAACAAATTTTGAATTGAAAGGTGTTGCCAAAAGAAGTGTTCAACCGCTTAAAAATGAATTATTACATCACACACATACAAACGCAGAGATGTAATAAAATTAAAAGGAGAGTAATCGTTCTCTATTTCACCACCAGATAGAAGGCTTAATACTTATATTTGAATAAAATTTGGAAATAACAACAAACCTGTCTTCGAAGGCACGGAATTGAAATGGTGATGGTTTCTCATGAATCAAGGCGTGTGGATCGTGATAATTATTATTCCAACTTTTAAACAATGATCGAAAAAATCCACCATTATTTTGACAATTACACCCGGGAATGGTGCAAGTATTTTCTGCCACTATACTCGAGCTTCGAGATGAATTAGAGTCCTTTTCACTTTGTCTTAAATCTTGGATGTATAGATCGTATAAATAGTATCCAACGATTGTAGCTATAATGAATAAGACCACTGACATAACTAACACTAAATTATATAGCCTACGCTGTAAAAGAAATATAAATTGGTCAAACTCAGGCAATGCTCTCAAGCTCTTTCCAGTTCTTTGAAAGTCAGTTGAGTAAATGGAACTAAAACTCAAAAACAGACCAAATTATATCAAAAAAACTAGTATTATAACTTAGTGGGATTGATTATTGAACACATGGACAGTATGGACGTCCACATCGATCAAATAAGCAAATTAGTTTGCATTAATTTTATTCAATATTCTAATTATTTTATTATAGAATTAAATTAAGATGGTTTTAATTGAAAAATTATCATTTTTAGCAATTGAAGTCTTAAAAAAATTCCCATATCAAAATTTAATATTTTCCAAAAATTTGCTATTTCTATAGAATCCTTCAATTAATCATAGTTTTTAAATAATATTTAAATAGATCATTTTTCAGCAAAAATCATTCTATATATTCAATTCTACTATAATATACATAACAAATATGATTTTGCCATAAAAACAACACCTAATTTTATTATTCTGCATTTTACTAAAACACCAAACAAATTTTAAACAAAACTCAAATCGGAAAAGCACCAAAAAAATTCCATAAACTAAAAACGAACTGAAAAATAGGAAATCTTTCCTGTAATTTAACTCTAATATCAATCTCCAACATTATGTGAAAAATCCTGTTTATGAATATAATCAGGAATGTAACTGATACTTTCAGACACACAATCATTAGAGCAAGTATATATTGCCAATATCCCCCAATCTATGCACGGACCATCTAAACTCGACTCTAAATTCAGATGATTCAGAAGTTGCGGCATAATTTGGAATTCAAATTGACGTACAGATCCACAATTCTCACATTTCGGGACCTTTTCAGACAACATTTTGTTTTCGTCAGAACACCATAAAGGTTGGCCGCCCTTATCATATCTCAATATTTGATCCGATGAATTTGATATTGTTTTTCTGAAAACTGCAAATTGATTATCTTCAATACTATAATCTGCAAATTGCTCTAATTCTCTCGGAGAAAAGCTTCGATTTTGAGAAACATTTTCAGATTCGTAATCCTCATTAACACCATTTTCTTTAATGTCGTCCAAGTCGTCTAAAATTCCTTCCGCTTCTATTATAATTTCATTTTCAGGGTAGAGAAGTTTTAAAGAACTTTCATTTTCTCCATCAGAATCACTTCCAAGGTTGCCACATTTCACCTTATGACTTTTCCAGCCTAAAACTTGATGTTCTCGGCTACAATATGCAACAAGTTTGCATTTAGAGCATAATTTATCTCCTTTGTTTCCACAAATATTACATAAATTTTCGTAGCTCATGCAAGACTGGGAAAATGTTCTTGAATCGTAGTCTGGAGGTTCAGAGCTGTAAAACGCATTTTCTTTTTTTAACTGACATCGGAAAACGCGAAAAGGACCATTCGAGTTTGTGGAATAACAAGAAGGTGTTTTGCAACAGAATAGAAATATAGTTCTGTGGAAAGCGTCATCCAGGTTTTCATTTGGAGCATAAATTTGAAGAAGGAATATTGTTGGTTTTCCACAAGATGGGCATTTCAGTTCTTCTGTTGAAGGCAAGTTCTTTGGGTCCAACCAGGCAGGTTTTCCTCCCAGTTTGCTAGGAAAGTAGCATCTTGAAATTAAAAAAAATATTATTAAATAAGTTAATAAACCAATTATTATATAGTTATTCTTGCCAGCTGATATAGGTAGCTAGGTTGAGTGATGTAATAGTATGGCGCGGTCACGTCTTACCGTTATAGAATTCGAACGCATAAATACATGCGTCAGTGCGTTGATTTGACCAAAACACGTTTGTGTCCGACACACTATCAACTTTATCGTTGTTTTTTTCAACCCGTGTGACTCACTTTTCTTCAACATAAAATGCCCGAGAATCCTCTCACTGCTGCTCATCGAGTCTTTTTTTTATGATGTAAGTATTTTTATTTGTGTTAATTTTGGTGAACGAGCACACCCGCATCATAAACTTTATTCTATGTTTTGTTCATTTCATTGTTTTCAGAATGCCGAAATAAATTGTATTGTTTAAAAATATATATGAAGTAATTTGAAGCAGAATTCTGATATGCTAGTAGATTATAAATAGATAACCAGAAGTGATATAGGCCAATCTTAATCCGTCGTACACATAAATAATTATTTCACAATCGAACTATCAAATTTTACATTTCTGCAATTTCCAATTTCGATTAACTTATCTAAAATGTTAAACATAATATTGCAAATTCGTAAAATTACAAACCTATATAGTCTCCAAAAGTCTTCGTGATCGATATTTTTTAAAAATCCAAGTTCAATTCCCGTCGAGGATGAACCCTGACTGCTTTGATCAGATTCCATTGCAACAAAACCCAAACAACATTATCAATGAAGTCGTCGGCGCGGCGGTTACGAATGAATGACTGAAAGTGAATCACCGTGTTTGCTGATGAATCAATTTCGCGGTAATGTAGGTTCGCGCAAACGGACCTTAAAATTTTTTAGAATGTTTTTTACTGTCTGTCATTATATGAGATGACTTTCTAAATACCATATTGAACCGACGAAAAAGTCGTTTGAATTTTGCTTCATACCCCTACCTCTGGCACCAAATTTAACATATTTATAAACGCATTAAACGGTAACTTTCTTTCATTTTATTTTGGCATATGCGCAGACATATTCTGTTCATTAGAGAGTAAATGCGCAAACTATATATACGTTTAAATGTGGTACATATATTACATATCACATAATATCGTTCGCTGTATCTCTAGAGGGAAAATTATAATACCATGGGCTTCACATTTTGCCCTCAGAATTTTTTTTTACGATAACCCAATATTAATTAGCTATTTTATTATACCTAATGTAGTCTTAGCGGGTTTACATGTGTGGAATGCCACTTTACGCAAGTGAAGATGAATCTATCACATTTAGGATTGGATTTACATATATATATATCCCAGGGGAGAGGAAAGCCGATAAAACGGCTTATCCATATGGCGAACCACGGTCTCTCGTCCGGTTACCATTTCAAGTGGGTATGGGATTAGTTATATTGTTTGCATGGACTTAGTGGTGGAGGAAGCCGTAACCGACCAGCGGTTCCGTGAACCATCCAACGACGGCGAGGAGTCCAGCAATCCTCTCGCACATAACCATCCTGCATGGGATTCGAACCTGCGAACACACGCAGAGTAATTAGAGGTGCGGTGGCGAGCGTATTCCTAACGCTTAGCCCGTTGAGCCACGCCGCCGCGCCTTTTAGATACATCACCTAAACATGGCAGTTCGACGTCGCACTGTAGCCTATCCTTAGTCTTTCAACCCGTGGTAAATTACAGCCTCCTCCGCTAGCAATGCTGTGCATTCTTAACGAAACATACCTGTCAAGTAATATTACAATGGCCAACATGGACAGCCAACCGAACGAGAGACGATGGTTTGCCGCATTATCAAGTAATCTTATCTACTAACTAACCTTTCCATCGGGATAAATACGAAATCATATCATTTATCGTTTGAAACGGAACGAATCCGGGAAATTAGTAAAAACTCAGGAAGTCTGGAGAATTTGCAATCTAACCCGGGAAGTTACGAGATTCGATAGAGGGTTACAAATATCTTTGACTCCGATACTGGGACAGCACCATTTAGCCCTGGAACACGAAATAAAACTTACTTCATGTAGCAAATACGACATGACAGTCCCGATATCTATGATAGTCATTTCAAGTATCAAGGCCCATGCACCTGGGATGAAAATAATTGGCCAACTAATTCCATACCCAACACGGACTGATAACCGGATGAGAGGCCGTGGTTTGCCATATGATTAAGTCGTCTTAGCATGTTTATCTCCCCCAGGATGAGTATGTAAATCCTATCCTAATCACAAGCAGCAGTATGATGAAGCGATATATTCACAAGCACATTACTGACTGGGCACAAATATCAGAGATGGCGCACAACCTCAACATAGTACGGGTACCAGGTTGTGGTTCAGGTTGTGCGCCATCTTGGTACACATACTTCGGGAGCGCCAAAATATCAGTAAAGACATCTTGTACCTCAAAATTGGGATAAAAAACGAAATAGGGGAAGATATTCAACTCATACCAATAAGACACCAATTGTCGCACAAAAATATATTTGTCTGACAAACAGAAAGGTGTTTTTGCTGATAAAAACTGATAATCAGCGAATTAGCTAGTTTGCATTTCACGATTAATAAAGAAAAGTAAATAATTCCATTATAAGAGTACAGTATAGAAGAAATATTTGTACATTACAATTACAACCCATATATTCCACTCCATGTCTGCAATTTGTTATTCCCGAACTATTACCGACATATCACACTTTAGATACAACTGCTAATTCCCTGTTGAATTCGATAATTTCACAGCAAATTTGATTATTTTTGAGCTGCAAAAAAACACCTTCGTCAAATAAGATCAATTTGAATTGTTGTAATCGAATCTTCCGGCTATTCCTAACAATTTTACAAGGCAATCTGAGTTATAAAATTTCAAAGCTGAAATATCTGATTAAATTGTATTAAAAGTGTTTCGGCCCACTTCCAAGAAAAGATAAATTTACCATTTTTTCTTTGGAATTACATTTGGCATGAAATTTTATCCTAGTCAATCTAATTTCGTTTCTAATGCAAGAGATTGAAAATAATTTAGATTTTTGGTTTAGTTTTGCTGAAGCAGCACAACCACAAAAACCTTTCAGTCTGGCAAAGAATAATACACCTTAAATGAAAATGAATTTCTAGGGGTGAAAGGTCAACAGGTATATAAAAAGTTTATTACAGATCAAATATGGCCTCGTAAAATCGACTACTTCTAGAAACTGGACCAAACATGATCATAGATAAACTCTAAAAATCGCCATAAAACACCAAAATCACACTGCTCAAAAATGGTAAAATTAACAGAAGATTTACAGAAATTGAATAAGAATTCATAACCGTAAATTGGACTATTTTTGTAATTCATGAAAACACTTAAATTTCTTAGTAGATTAAACAACATTTTCAACAGCACCATATGAAAAAATAAATCCACATTTTGAAATAAGGTTCTTAAAATAAATATACATTAGGTGAGACTCATAAAAATAGTTTTGTTGTTTCCCCAGCATGCAGTAGCAAAGTGATGGATATACAAAGTCCTTTCACGATTTCAATTTCATTGTGAAGTCAATTCTCAGTATGTCCTATACAGGTTTATTTTTATCAGTGCTTATTTAGTTTTATTTACTTCATTTAATACACCTATGTGCGCCCACAAACCATACATATCTATGATTTTCCTTCAAAATTTTAAAATTTGAAAGACTTTATAAACTCCCTGTATAGTAGTTTGTATAAATTCATTTGCCTGTCTTGAGAATATTCACATATAAATTAATTCAACACAAATTGGCTGAGTAGTTTATGTACCATGGAATTGTAGAATGTAGGAATTGATATAGATAGATGTTTCTATATTCTAATACAGTGGTTCTCAAAAGATGGGGCGCACCCCACAAATTTTTATTGTTTAAAACCTGATGTGGCCCTGATCCACCCAGACTCTGCCCCCAGTGGCCCCTAGGTAAATTAAGTTAGAGACCCCCGGTGTAGACAATTTTTTGAGGGGGTTTGAATCTAATCACAAATAAAAATATTCGTTAAATTGGATCTTGCCGTTTTATTTTAGATAGTTACATTTCTTTATTCTGGATATTTACGTTCCGTCCACGTATCTTCAATATGCTTTTTGAATAAAACTTACTTTCGCCTATTATCTATAGCTTATTGTTAGCTAGTTATTTTTTAGATGGGGCACGAGACTTGATAAATTATAAAAAGGGGGTGCAGCTTAAAAAGTTTGAGAACCACTGTCCTAATAAGATGTCTGAAATTTTCACATGAAATTGACTTAATTCCTAGGACATCCCGAAAGTCGACTAAAATATTTCAAAACAATATCTATGTATATTGGCTTCCTGTACTAGGTCTTGTTCCGAGGAAA
Source organism: Styela clava (assembly GCF_964204865.1). NCBI lineage: Eukaryota > Metazoa > Chordata > Ascidiacea > Stolidobranchia > Styelidae > Styela > Styela clava. The sequence goes on from NC_135264.1 coordinate 14,432,793, forward strand.
AATAGTCAGATAACAATCGACAAATATTAATAGCCGAGCGTTGAAATAGAATCCAGAAATAGTAGTCTTTGAAAACTTTTTTATCTTAAAACACTAGTAACTTGAACAGTTCCCCAAGCTCTGTTTTGAAAAGTAAAACAGAGAAAACACAAATTGATAAGTAGAAATGGAACCTATTGAAACTGCAATGTTAAAATTTACAGTATAAAAAAATAATTGTCTTATAATCTTAATATAGGAGGCATGCTGGTTTCGAAAAGGTGTGTGCCAGCTAGAACATGGCTCACGTTGTGTCTGATACCCTAAATTACATATGAGTCAAGTATGCCCGCACTTAAAAATAAATCAGTATTAATTTTACATCTAAACACATCTAAAACAAACAAAAAATTATATCGAACTAGACTCTCCTCTATAATCCAAAATTAGGTTAAAAGTTAATAAATCGGTTATAATATTAATAACAAGAATGATAAATTTCATTTGTTTCAGTTTTTATTTTAAAAAAATTATTTTTTTCAGTCTGTTGCAAGTCATTTTTTAACCCATCCTTCTTCGCAATGAATCCCGTAGGATTCCCATAAAACTTTGTCTACGGAATCTAAATCTGATTTAAGTTTTGTACGAAGTTCTTTTAAATCTTTCACAGAGCTTTGTTTAAGCATAGTAGTTTTTTGAGCTCTGTGTAAAAACATACATTTTTGAATATTTTTTGAGTTTTCCCTGTTTTGTACGTCCTCAGCTAGAATTGCGATTTCATCATTTGCTTTTTGTAACTCATGTTCATAACTTTGAGCGTTTTCCAAATTCTTTTTAGCTGATTCTTGAGCGATCCTTGCTCTTTCGTTCGCCTCTGTCGCTTCTTTTTTCCATGCGTCACACGCAGTTTTCGCTTGATTCCAGCTTTCTTCCCATTGTTTGCATTTTCTTTGCATTCTATCTAACTCCATGAGAGCGCTGTCATTCCCGGAAACTGATCCTGAAAATCCTTCTTTACTGCTGAATCCCGATGAACTAGGGGGGCGTCCTATCGATGGGAGAGAACCAGCGTAACTACCTCTTCCACCAACAGCGTCGAGACTCCCATAAAATGAGGTCTGATTTGCTCCACTAGGTGGTGATGGAGTGGGTAACGGATTTCGTTGCGACATTCTCATTTCCTGAGGAATATTCACTGGAGCAGACATCGTAAAAAATGAGGAATTATCATTTCGTCCGGACCCTATCGGATCAGGCCAAAGTTTACTCGCAGAACTGGGTCCTGATTTATTATCCAATAAATCATGACCTTCAAAATCATCCAGGGCATTTCCAATTACGGAATCGACGGTTTCATCAGGAGGATAAAACGGTTTCGCCTCACAATTCAGTAACCTTAATCTATTTAGAGATTTCGGAGACGATTCCGTACTTGACAAACTATTTCGACCAATCAAATGCGAGCTCATGGAACCGCCTCCCCATGAGAAGGGACTACTCGCAAGACCGCCGAGACTTTGAGCTTGAAATTCCCCTCTTCCCGATCCTGGTGCTTTCAAATATCCTTCCCCTTTTCCAAGGCTGCTAGAAAGCCAGTTCGGTTTGGCGATTGGTGAAGGGCATGATGGAAACGTGTTGTTCGAAACAGAATCCAAAGGACTCTGTGGGGATTGAAATAAAGATTGCTGTTGATGACGATCAGGCAATGAAAATGGCGCCGGTATCCCTCCGATTGTGGGGCTATCACTATTCCAAACATTTTTTGTCGATTCAAAAGACGCAGAAAAACGTAGATCATTCGGAGCTTGAGGCCGCCCCGCTCCTGGTGCATTACTAGGAACAGCTTTTGGCTCTGATGGAGCAATACCCCCATCTTGTGGTCCGGAACTTTGAGGACTTAGGCTGTTGGGAGACAAGACTTGTACTCCTGGTGGCAAATTATTTAAATCCACATCTTCTAAGACTCTTATTTCTGTATGAACATGGGCAAAAGCACAGAACGGTCCCCGAGGGCAGTAACCATTTTGTAACATATCGTGACACTTTGTACTTTTGTAAATTTCCGGATGGAATTGTTGTTCCGTACGAGTGTGACAGAACTGACAATTATCTCCTTTATCACATGAGGATGGATCCTTCCAATCATCTCCTTGTTTCACATTGGGACAAGGACTAGACCTATAAAAACAAAAACAAGCATATGTGATATTTAAGGAATATATATTTTAGGTAAGTGAACACACACCACTTTTGGACAACACCTTTCAATCGAAATTCTGTACGTATTAAACACAAGTAGCAAATGTCATGACTCATGACCAGAGTTTTACAAAGTGTCCAACTGCCAATAGAGTCCCTTCTGAAAAAAGGAATTACATACACCATTCATAGATTCATTCATTCTAGCAGTAGAAGTGTAATATAATTGAAAGTTGTATAAATTCAAACTCACCTGTATTTATATTTTTTAGGATTTCTTCTTCTATCCTTGGGATTATGAAATTGCGGACAAGCGTAACCTTGTCTACAAAGCCTGGGTGGCCTTCGGCATGGCTCAGTTTTATAATTTGCTAAAACGTAATTCCCATCCTGCCATTTCGGATCATCGTTGATAATTTTTTCTGATAGATTACATTGCTCAATAGGTTCCGCTCTCTGGGCAGGGTCGGGTTTTTCCATTTCACGTACATCGTACACTGGGGGCCTTAAATCAGGTGCACCATGTGCAAAAGCACAGTGCGGACCATTTTTAACGCAGTTTCCTCTTGAATCAGTCTCATGTATACATGTTCCAGTTTTATAATATCGTAAATGATATCTTCGTTCCGTGTCTCCAGTGTTTCTGAACAAATAAAAACAATTTGGATTGAAAATATTCATATGTATGGCACTGACTGCTCCATATAGGGTTTAGAAAGTTGGGGTCTAGTGAAGTAAACACTGTAAATGCTTGAATGACGCCAAACAAAATTGTGATGTGAAATTTTGACGTATCATTTAAAAAGTCTATAATATATAAATTATGACACAGAAAGATTCTTGAAACACGTGTTTAGTTCAAATCAAACCCGGTCAATTCTCAGACAGACTTTTATTTGGGTTGTATTTTCACATCACGTTTTTGTTTGGTGTTATTTAGGCAGTTACAACATTTATTTCACGAGACCCAGACTTTGAATTTGGACAATTATTAGAATAGGAAAATAATATAACACATTATATCACTTTATTATTTGAGGTCAAAGATGCAGAAAAAAAAGTATTAACAATGCTCAGCTAAAAGTTAGTATTAAAAAGTATATTATTGATACAATTTGATTTAAATTATTTCTTAACCTAATAACGGTAACGGTCAAAGTGAATTAACTACACACATGTATACTACAAATTCAAACAATTTTCAAATTCAATAAATCATAAAAAAAAGTTGTTTCTCAAAAATTTAAAATTATTACGGTATATTATTATGATATTTTTTTCACCAGTTAAAAATTTATATCAAACTTAATAAAATGATAGTCCAGCAATTGAAGCATTGATGGTTAAGAATCTGTGGTTCATTAGGAAGATCCATAACTATAGTAGCTCCGTACATAGCAATGGCTGCTTATTCAATTCTTTGTTCGGATTTTAAACGCCATGGGAAAATTATATTATGATGCATTCATACGTAAGACCCGATCAACAGTTTATATATGGCCAATCATAGCTTTCTGCTTCGATTGAACAAGCATATACAGGCAGCAACTAATTATTAACTGTATCTTCATTGTATTTATGGCACCAACATTCCTGGTTGGTGTGTCTTAGGAGTTACTTTGGTTATGTTTATGGGCGTTTACTAATTATACGTTCATACCGAGTTAACACTAATATCTAATGATATCTTACCTATGCAAGTAATGGCATTCATCTCCATTTGGACAAATCCCGGAAGTCTCATCATATTTGCTACAATAAACATCCGAACTGTAATTGAAAGTTCCATCTCGTTTTCTCATTGGACGTCTTCTGCGCTGATTTGCAAAATGCCAATTGAAACACGTAAACGGTCGATGTTGAGTACATTTATGTTGAAGAAACAAAGGACATTGATTGACTCGAAATTCCTTTAGATAAGTATAGTGATATGGCTTTTCAGTTTGTGGCTGTGCTGTTGACATCTTCGTTAGCTTATCATTAATATTATTTAGAGATAATAACTGATAAAGATTATAATTGAAAAGTATTATGTGGGATTTGATAGTTGATACTTAGAAAAGAAAAAGGTCAAAAAGTGGTCAATTTTTTTCTTACTAAAAATATAGAGCATAAAACTTGGGATAAAAGCACAAAACATAAAAAATCAGTGTGTTGTCTGACTGTGTTTTCAGCAAGTATTGAAACCAGCCGAAAAATAGTAAATATTCTGATTGCATATGAAATTAGTTACATTTAATACATCACTATTGACTGGTTGAATCTTCCATATTGAACTTTAAACTTTAACAGTCAAACTAAAAACAAGATGGAATTAACTTTTGATAAACAGTCAGACAATTGACTAAAAAATCCAATAACATAACAATTTCTCTTTCGAATACAACTCAATTCAGAGTACACTCTGACACTCCTGCATTCACTACATAAAATCATTATTCAAAATGAATAAAATGCCTCAGCACAACTTCATCATAATATGTTCAACCACACACCACTTCGCGGTTGCATGACCAGATTGGACACAGAAAGTACAATGGGCATAGTTACCTAAGTTCAGAATTAACAGATTTACCGAACCAGTTTTGCATTATAAGTACCGACTAGTATGCTACAGGAGTGGTGACTCCCCTACGGCCCATCTAATTGGGCCACATGGGCCGTGGCCCATAGCTTTATGGGCCGTGGCCCCATCAGGAAAAATTCAATTATCTTAACAAAATTTTCAATTTTTACCAAATTGTCAATATTCGGACCAAAAAAATATACTCCTGTAGTATGTGTGCCAGGTTAGGGTTAGGACAAAAAAAAATTCAGATTTTTTACATTATAGTTCTATTATGAGTTCGGTGACTGTCTGTGTTAGCCAAGTGAATAGTTTCTTTACACAACTAGATGGGCCGCGGCCCATAGCCTGATGGGCCGAGGCCCAATTCGATGGGCCGTGGCCCCGGCCCATGGGCCGCAGAGGAGTCACCACTCCCACTCCTAGTATGAGTACAGACTTGACACAAATTTTGATTATTTCATATAAATCACCACTGCTGCACTGTCACATCCCATTCGTGTCAATCTGATTTATAAACAACTGGTATCTCAAATTAAAAAATAAGAATATACTGAAGACTGACATACCAACATTACTGCCATACTGCCATATGGCTACTCCAGTCTGCCAGTTCACAAACTGCTGAACTGGTAAACAACTTTTCGCAGAGCCTGTGTTGTTCCCTATTTCAGTACCTATTTCGGCAGGTAAATATTACGCCGTTAGTCAAATACGTTGCGAAATTCATCATTTACATTTTGCAAATATTATATAATAAACATCTCTCGCCAATCTAACGCAAAGCGCAATTTTTACAAATATTTGGTTATTTTTAGCAAATATTCTCCACTTGAGCAGCCTCTGTGCGTGACGAACGTCACACAAGACGCAGCGCGGCAAATAAACTAAAGTGACATCACGAATGCGTCGCCATGCTTTATTGACTACGTCGTACGTCAAATTTAGGCACAATAAATAATTTCGCTCGAACTTCCCATAGTACGAGCCGAAATTCTGAATTTCTAGGAGTCAGTCTGAATTTTAAACTTCCAGTATTGATGAAAAATCTAACTTATCTGCATAAACTTGAAAACATCAAGTCAACGTCCTAATATCCACATCATAATCTCTTCCCCGGGATGAATATGTAAATCATATCCTAAAGTTTTTGTTATCATAAATTACCAAGATCTTTGACCATCTCAGACGTTGGGTAGTCTATTGTAAATTTTCCCCGATCCTAACCCTTCTTTTATCGTGCATTTTATTGATATTCTTCGTTTTGTTCTTTTCGCCCTGTTACAAAAAGTCACGAGTCTGAAATTTTGGTAGACGTCCAATTCGAATACTCTTCGTCATAATATAATACGCCTGTCCATTACTATTTACTAGTGTTTCCAGATAATTCAAACAAGCTTCGAAACGGCATAGAGTTGGCGGAGACAAGAATAATTTTACATTGTTAGTCCAGAACTGCTCAAATTCAACGGCTCAGCTTGATTGGGATTCGTTAAATTTATGGCGGGGGACAAGTTTAGATATAAAAGTACAAACAATTTGTAATGCGAGGGAACCTGTTGTCACCGAGATCGATACAAAAGAGAACCCGTTCTTGAACCCGGAATCGCACCGCTGCAAGTGTATTTTGACCTTCCTATTCTCCCTATACAAATATTTCATCATTGCCATTGCACGATATGTATTCAATCAGAAAACTAGCAAACAGAATTGAATGTGAAATTAAATCATGGAACTTTGATACTGATTTAACCATAGCTGCATTTATGGGATAGGGACTAAAGTACTTGCCCATAATTTATAAAAGTAAAACTTCATAATACTAGATTTAACATATGGCAAACCTTGTTTTTTGTGTGAAAGTTGTCCAGTCAATTACATTATTTCTGATAACAATGTAAAGGATGTCAGTATTGCGTCGCAAAGGCATTGAATTTCTTCATCTCTTTATTAGATGGCTACATGATAAATCATCGATATATGTGGCACTTTTGTTAGCGTAACCTAAATTTTTGAGATACAACAAACTACCTCTAATGTAATATTATATGTATTATGTATAGACTTGAAATGTTGATGGTTTCATACCATAAAAGATAGCAATTCCACGATTAGGGGTAATAGAAATAAATGATCACTTGAGAAAAACATGGGGGTTCGGAAACGACAATTCCAATGAATCAAAATTTGAAGTTTTCCTGGGGATACAAAACATACGAAATCACATCATGAAATAAAAAAAGCTCAGTATCAAACATTTTAAATGATTTTCAACATTACTTAATCATCAACCTAATCAACACAATTTACATAAGAATTATCCCCAAATAACTCTCTTTCTCCATTTCATGCGCCCCACACAGAGTGCAATTAGTTGAGTAGGTTATATCATAACTCTGGACATTATCTGGTGACTATAATATCAATTTTTTTATAATTTTACAGAGGAAAAGACATGATATGTTGGAATATATTGTATAATGTATGAAAAAAAAACATACAAATTTGTATAGCCATAGAAGGAATTGAGGGAAAAAAAAATTGAAAGCAGAAAGAAAAATACCCAGTATTCACCTAAAATTTGAAAAATTTTTCACTTGAATTTTTACTAACTTTTGTCGTTATTTTCATCACACTACTTTTTATTAATTTGACATTAATTTTTGAAAACAAATTTAACTTTGGGATTTATATCTCTCGGCCTTGGCGTTATATAATAGCAGCATTTATGATATTCACATAAATTCAGAACTATTACTATGGTGCATACTGTATTATTACACAATGCAATGGCTATAGGAAAAAATAAGTAGCATAGATACATTGAAATGCCTGAAATCAAGAAAAAAAATATCAACTTGAAAAGTAAATCAGGAGTTGATTTGAACAATTTTTGAACTGCATTATGACATCATAATTTTTTTCATTGTCCCCATTCCATTTCGCAATAGCTTGGAAAGATCGGCTCTGCAGGGATTCCTCGACTGAAAATAAATAAGAATGTTTACAATTATCAGGCTGAAAACACGAACATTCCCCAAACTCGTAACAGAACTAACATAAGGAAAATAGGAATAAAATTATGGCCTAACCCTAACCTGGTACACACACTACGGAAGTACCAGCCATTTTGTACGAGGCGTTTATATATTTTCACTCCGAACAAGGCTCAGAATGAGCAGTTACTAATGTGTAATATTATAATTTAAAAAATGGAATCTATCGGTTTGGCATAACTAGTTAGCTAATTACATCCCATGTGATACTGAGTGTTTGTACCACATCTCAGTGAATTTTTATACAGTTTTGCTAGAGTAATAGGCCTTGTAAATATCACTTTAACACAATTCCTTAATTTCTTAATAGAACACATTTTTCGACATATAAAGTATAGGATTTAATTTAAATTTTGGAAGTTGTTCTCATATGCTAAACTAGAACTTCTTTGGGGTCTTTTCCAGTCACCCCCCCCCCCTCCCCTACTGAATGCTGAATGCATTGATGAAGGTGAATGGGCCCCCTAAACAAAATACTTGTATCAGTGTATTTGTACTTGTGTTATCTTTGGGGCCTTTTCCAGTCATCCCCCCCTACTAAATGGTGAATGCATTGATGAAGGTGAATGGGTCCCATAAACAAAATACTTGTATTAATGTATTTGTACTTGTATTATTAGTACGAGTGTATTCATTCACATATTAGTGGGAGGGAGGAAGAGGGGTCCCATCTTTGAATATTTTGAATGGGCTAATGTGATACTGTACTGTGCCGCCCATTTTTCATGATGCGAATTTATCACATTCCTACCTGACCATCCTGCATCTGTGTTGATGAAGTCTAGGACTAGCTTCTGCCGAATTGTTGACAGTCTGAGCACTCCACAGTCTCTCAGCTACTGCGCTTGCACGAGGCCTGTTTGAGGAATATTTATTGCGAGTAACAATATGTCAGTGTCAAATAATATATTGTTAAAAGAAATCAAATTTTACATTTCATATTTTTAAAAGAATTTTCTTAAAGCAAAGCCACACACTTACTCAGAAGTGACTAGAAATACAATTGCATTCGCCAAAATCAAGGGGGCGGAGTCCTTGAGTAAAAAACAGATACTGGGTCCTGATATTTTAGAATGTCGGCTCTCGATGTCCCTGATAATCTCAAACTCTGACACCCGATTAAAAAAGAATGAAAAATGGGTTTTTATTTTAAAATCAAAAATTGAAACAATACCATAGTCTTGGAGTAAGGTTTGTAGCGTCGACATACTCTCCCCACAAGCAAGCTTCCCCACCGATCAACAATTTCTTCTGTGCGGCAGTTCCTAGAGATGGCAAATTTTAATGGGAATGAGAAAGGGCTTTGTGCATAAATGGGTCATGTCTAAATTGAGGCCCGATGTTTCAATTGTTCAAAATTATTATGTTTATATTATTAAAAATAAATAACTGTATAACAGATGTCCCAAAAACACAGATCAACAAAAACTATTTAATAAAATTAAAATTTTTGTAAGGAAATTACACATAAAAACGAGTCCTAATGAAGTAAATTTATTTACTTTTATTGTCCATAAATTATATCTATTTTCAAATTGTTTGGTCTATTTGTAGATATGACACACAGAACTAAGTGAGCAAAACCGAATCCTTCAGTAATCAAATGAATATACAATAACAAAGATTACTAAGCCATAAAAATTTGCAACCATGCATAATAATAATAAAAATCATGCAAAAAATTAAAAAAGCAATCAAGATTTGTGAATAGCAGAGAAATTAGCTGAAATCAAACCAAATTCTTTCATGCCAAAAAGTAGTAACGTAGTGAAAAGTGCCATTTGAGGATAGTTAGTTTTATTATTGCAATGAATTCATCTCTGGATACTATTAACGATCATTGTTGATGAAACCTAGAGTCATTCAAATGGAAAGAATATGACTCACAAATAATTAATCGGGAATAAAACCTTAGAATTGCCTATTTGAATATACCACCAGGGTTAAACTTGGATTTTCCCTCAATTTTATATTATGCTTTCATGCAATGACCGCTCTCTATTGCCACCCACCTACCATTAAAATTAGTGGGTTCGTATCCGTAATAATTTTTCCAATCTTGTCCGTAAGATATATAATCAAGATACCACGGAGCAGATATAACCGTTCGAAAACCTTTCTTTGTTACGTTTCCTACTTCTTCCTCTAAATTTTTACCATTGATCCAAACTTCTACAACAGTATCATTTTCAACCTTAAGTATAAGATCGGCATAGAATAGGAATTTTAAACGTTTATTTTGGAGAGAGGAGAGCTGATAAGACCATACTTTTATTCAGTTACTAGTGTATGTTGAATATAGGAATAGATAACAAATTTATTGCTTTTGATTAGTCACTCCTTGCTTTATCCCAGGGTGGTCCAAACCTAGGCCACATGTGACTCGCCGCTCCATTATCTGTGGCCCGCGGCGCATTCGGAGAGTAATAAAAAAAAAGGCGTATTTTAAATTGCTTCTCGTAAAAGAAATCAGAAAAATCGTTTGACATATTGTTGTTATATTACTACAGTGACTGAATTGACTAGTATGATGGCTAGCTGAAGCAACTATAGCGAAGATGTGATGGGCAGTCCAAATTGTTACCTGGATTTCTATTGTTTTGGTCGGGAATATATGCTAACAATATAAGTATGATAGAAAACTAAACATCGGAGGCGGATTCCATTAGCCTAGGTTGGCAATGCCTAATAACTATGCGTTTACATAATAGAAGTGCTTGTTTTGTATTGCACTGTTTACCTATCTTTGGTACTATTGTGGCCCGCGACCAATGACAAAATAAGTTTGTGGCCTGCGGAGCAGACCAGCATTAGACTCAACTCTGTTTTGTTCATACTTTGTTATAAAATTTTAAGATTTTATAAGAACATTTAAAAATATTTCCTAAATTTTATGTTTCTTGTATATTCTAAACTAAAAACTATAAGCAAGCAACGGCTTAAATGATAAAACAATGGATATAAGTAAAAAGTTAGATTTTTTTTAGTTAGTATTAGATCTCAATTTATAGAACTAACCACGCCTCAAACAAGAAATTTTTGATTTATGACATTGTTCCCATATTATTAGCGCAAATGAAAAATCCTGCTGTAAACTACTTGAAATGCTACGCTTTGCTAAATCAATCAAAAAAAATTTTCTAAACAGCTACAACATGCAGTGAACAACTACATTATGTTAGTGAGAACAAAACACAAGCACGAAAATAAAAAATCGCAAATCTACTAACGATGAGCAAGCATTTTTTGGCTCACCGTTAAAAGTAAGAGGTTCGTAATTGTAATAGCGAATCCAGTCTTGGCCGACGGAAATATAATCAAGGTACCAGGGAGCGGATATTATCGCTCGAAGACCTTTCTTAGTAACATTCGCTACTTCCTGCTCCAAATTTTTGTTGTTTATCCAGACTTGAACGACTGTGTCACCCTGGACCTGAGCATAAAGGGGTCAAAGTTGAACTGCTCGATCAGTGGAATAAGAATGGGAAATACTTGATTAAAATTTTTTTTTGAGAATTTCAAAGGTACATAGTCCATTCGAACAACATCCGTAACTCTTTAGCACGGGATAAAACTAGATTAGTAACACTAGGTTAACAAATTAAACCCATTTACACTTTAGGGCAGAAACTCAAAAACCACCCTACTATGTGCAGCTGTCCTCTCGCACATAATAATAAATTGGCACAGGAATCGAACCTATGAGTAATCAGAGATGTGATGGACACAATGTGCAACCAGTCAAATTTGAAAAAATGTTTAGTAGTCGTATGGATGGTGAAAATATAAATGACCCAATCCTGCATTCCTAGACAGAAATCATTAAGTTTTAAATAAGGGAAAAAATAAGAGAATAAAATGGGAAGAGTTTTAAAGTGTGTATCTCGTGAGTAGAATTCTAGATATACAACAACATCGCTACACATCAGAAATCTGAAAAACTTCAACAGAATCCACAAACAATGAAAAGCTCTTCATTCTTCATGACATACAAAACTCCACATACCGCCTCACCACAACTGACAGATCAACTCATAATGAAATACGTTTGTATGTAACTTGTATATTTTATTTATCTCAAGGAGAGAAAAACCCACAAGATGGATTGTTTCGATGGTGAACCGCGGCCCTGCTGTTCTCTCATCAAGTGAAGGAATTGCTGTACAATTATAGTTCCAGTCAGATGAACAGTAGAGGAAGTCGTAAACAACCAGTACCAAAAAGTCCTAAAACTGATGGTTGCTAAGATATGATTCGCAAATCAAAATGCTACATAATATAGAATAAAATTAGATTTTACAATTGTGAACACTGGATTATTTCTTGTAGTATTTAATTTGACAAAAATAGTAATCATAAATCATAATTAATGGTACTCCCGTAGTATGTGTACCAGGTTAGGGTTAGGGCATAATTTTATTCAGATTTTCTTTATTTTAGTTATTTTACGAGTTCGGGGACTGTCTGTGTTACCTCCATATTGATACACACACTTCTGAAGCCCCTGATTAATTAATATTTTTGAATTGTTTTTTTTTGAAAATCAGTATTCACCGTTGAAATTAACTGGTTCATAGACGTAAAATTTTTGCCAGTCTTCGCCATAAGCTATTTTATTAAGATACCAAGGTGAAGACAGAATTGCTTTTAAACCAAGAGCAGTTACTTTAGCAAGATCTGCTTGCTCTCCATCTTTCCAAACTTCAACAACAGTGTTATTTTGCACCTAAGCAAATGAGGTTATTTACAAATTTTAATGGTTTTGGACTTAGAATATGATTAACATATTTATCCCGGAAGTGCTGATAAGCCGATGAGATGGATTAATCATATGGAAAAACACGGCCTCTCGTCCAGTTACGCATGTAACTATCCCCGCATGATATTTGAACCTGCGAACCCACCCAGGGTAATCAGGGGTATTCTTAACCCTTGGCATGATGCACCACATCGGCGAGCAGAAAGAATATTATAATAAGGCAGAGAATTGCCTTTTTTCTGTATGCTTATTTGATAACCAAATGGCATCTCCATACGCATTTTGAAAAGTCTATAACGCTGTATAACGCTAACGCTTCTTTAAAACATGGCAATTGTCACAAGTAGGGTTGTGGAACAGCGGTCGTTTCTCAATTCCAAAAGAATTGTACCGAAAAAGGTGCCAAGAAAAAGGCTCAGGAACGGTAGACAGACATTCCTGATAACTCAACACTGGTATGTCGCTTGTGTCCCACAGCTGTAGGACAAAACACAGAGAAAATATTGACATGGCTTCAAAATATTGAACCATATTTATATTCCTGCCTCAAAAATTGTGGACTGTTAATATTTCGTTAACAAATCATCTTAAAATTGATATTTTATTTCACTTTTTAAGAATAACCCGATCATATTTTTACTAAAGTTGAGCTTTTATTCTGTTATACCTCACTTAACCTTTCTTGAAAAAAGCACACCAGTTGGATGATAAGGACATACGACAAAGCATGGTATCAAGTCTATTTTAGAAATTAGGAATTTGTTTTATTTTTGTAATTTTTGGCAGAGAATTATTTAACACCAAATTAGAAATTGTTCAAAATTTTAAGATTGGGAACAATGCATTAATTTGTGTAGCTTTTTAATCCATTGCACAATGAGACGCATTCTAATGGCAAATCAAAAATTTTAGAAAATTGCAACAATTATCATCATCAAAATTTAATTTCAAAGCTTCAGCGTTTACCATTAAAATTTTCTGGGTCGTATACATAGTACTTTATCCAGTCTTGACCGTATGAAATATCATCGAGGTACCATGGCGAGGATAAAATTGCCTTCAAGCCAAGTCCAGTTACGTTAGTTAATTCAGCCTGTTGTCCACCTTTCCAAACTTCTATGATTGTATCGTTTTGGACCTACGTGGTTGGATAAGATTTGGAATGCGACAGGTTTTTTATACAGATGCTTATTTGCATATTTTGCTCTGAACAAGGCTATGTGGGTAGGGTACCACAATGAATGCAAATGACGGTAGAAATTTGACCAGCTCCCTACCTTTGGCAATTGCGAAACTAATATGTTTAAAGATTACATTTTAGTAGTATCAAAATCTAACAAGAAAATGGATTCTACCGGTTCGGTCTGGTTAAAACTGGATTTTACTGATTTGGTACGGTTGAAACTGGATTTGACCGGTTTGGTACAGTATAATTTTATTCTCCATTTTAAACTTTTTAGAGACCATTTTGTTTGTAAAATATTGTTTTAACAAAGAAACACTTTGATGCAGTCCCGAAACCCCTAAAATTGATTTCAAATTTTCTGAAAAACTATTGGGGTATATAGCAAAATGTTGTTTGTTATATGACACCGAAAAGAGTGAAAGAAGTTTAAAATAATGAGTTTGAGAAAAATACAAATGGAAGCAGAGATGTGTGATGAACCAGTTTAACTCAAATATGTGTGACACCATGGTGCAGGAGGAAGCCTATTTCAAGGTGATTGGGCGATAATCGCCAAAATTATAGTGATGCTTGTTTGATAATTCACTGACAAAACAACAAGTGACAATAACAGTAGTTCTGAAACTACATTTTCCAAGCTCTCAATTATATATTAAAAGTATCTAGTATACATTCTTTACCCCCACTACTCTACTTGAGAAAACTGTAATTTACCAGTTTAGTCCGGTTATAACTGGATTTTACCGGTTTGGTCCGTTAAAACTGGAATTAAGCTGTTTAGTCCAGTTAAATTCTACCGGTTTGGTCCGGTTTAAAGTGGATTTCACCTGTTTGGTCAGTTTAAAACTGGATTTTAACGGTTTAGTAGTTAGGGATCTAGTTAAATCAGTTAGCCAGTTCACCAATGCAAATATCACCCATACACCTTGAAATAAGTGTTCCCTTTTTTTTCAAATTTCTAACCAGTGTAATTAGTTGGTTCAACTTTGTAAAAGCTTTTCCAATCCGGCCCAAGATTGATTCGATTCAAATACCAGGTTGATGTTAAAATAGCTCGATAACCCAATGATGTTACGTTCGCTAGTGTTTGGCGCCATTTTCGCTTCCAAACCTCAACTATTGTGGATGGATCAACCTAATATTCCATATCGAAAGAAATGAGTGTTCACTTTTTGTAGATGAATCAACCCAGCTTTCCATATCGAAAAAAATGAGTGTTCACTTTTGGGTGAAATAACTGACCTATACTGCAAAACAATGCCAATCTAGTTTGTTCACTCTTCTGCTAACTAATATTTTTACCGTCTACTTAGAGGCACACTGACAGAGTAGCATAACAATATCAAACTCAGTTTACAGCATGTTCAGTGTGCCACCGGGGGTGTAGGGGGGTGTAGACAATTTTTTGAGGGGCCGTGAATCATAATAAAATATTGAAAATATTTGTCAGATATGATCTTGCCTTATTTTGGATAATAACACCACTGGTTTAGAGTGTAGGTGTCAATTATCGGAAGAAATAACTTATTTTGATTGATTTCATCTGATTCCTGCCTTCGAGAGCTTTCTAGGTAACACAGAACATAAAGCTAATCAGATCTTATAACAGAAGCTCAATACAAAGAAACGTAAATAAAGGATACGGATTTAAGGATAGGATTTATCCTGGGGTTGAGGAAAGCCGATAAGACGGCTTAATCATATTGCGAACCACGGCCTCTCGTCCGGTTACCAATCTATGTCAGATACGGAATAGTTAGCCAGTTAGCGGTATTTGTTTTTGAAAACATGAACTTGATAAATTTGAGAAACATTTTTACTGTCGTCCTATTACAACATATTCTGCTCTGGTTACTGTATATACTGTCATTGAAAGAATTCTTTTAACAAAACAATATATTACAAACCTTGACCCCATTGTCTATAACCTCTTGCCATACTGTGTAGCTGGAACCGATCTCCTCACAGATGTTGATGACCTGAAAAATAAAAGTTAATGGATAGTAAGGAATAGGACGTCCGAGAGTTTTATTGTCTATTTTATTATATTTTTCAGTGAAGCGGATAGTCGATAAGAAGGTTCAATTACGAGGGGGACCATGGTCTCTTGTCTGGATACCGGTTAAGAATGGGAATAGGTAATCAGTTCCCAAAACGCATGGAAATGAATTATGGAGGAAGCTTTAACTGAGCAATGGTAATGTGAACCAGGAAGCTTTAACTGAGCAGTGGTAATGTGAACCAGGAAGCTTTAACTGAGCAATGGTAATGTGAACCAGGAAGCTTTAACTGAGCAATGGTAATGTGAACCAGGAAGCTTTAACTGAGCAGTGGTAATGTGAACCAGGAAGCTTTAACTGAGCAATGGTAATGTGAACCAGGAAGCTTTAACTGAGCAATGGTAATGTGAACCAGGAAGCTTTAACTGAGCAATGGTAATGTGAACCAGGAAGCTTTAACTGAGCAATGGTAATGTGAACCAAAATATTGCTACCCTATATATTGTAATATCATTTCTTCTTGATGTAAGTTAATTTGAATAGTCAGCAATTTGTAAATAAACTGAAATCATAAATATCTTAGGAAACACGCACTAGTATTTCCCTATCTATACTATTTTGAACTTTTTTAAAACCGAAATAATTTTAAATTTCATTGGAGGTGAAATTTTTGAACATTCCTTAACCTTGAATGCAAAAGTAATGTTTTTTTAAATCAGAAATATTATTTTTCCTAAAATTGGCCTTGAAAGCCGATTAAGTATAAACCTGAAATGGTAATCATTAAAAAATATATATTCCTACCTTCTGAATATAGTATTGCTCCAGCTGATTGTAAGTTGTCATATTCTTTTGTTTCATCCAAGCAGTGATATCTGGGTTGGATTTCCTGTTGAAACATTGAAACGTTATTCCTAGATTTATTAGTTAATTTCACAATAGAATAAAGACTAATATATTCTGTGGTCTCCAAGAAAAACACACAAAAAATTTTGACAAAAAACGAAGAAATATAGATGGCAAACCACGGATTCTTGTCAGGTCCATTACCAGCCCATGACAGGTATGGCAATAGTTAACCAGTTACTTGTTTCCGATGATACATGGACCTAATGTTGGACGAAGAGGCAACTGACCATCAGTTATGTGAACCACCATACAACAATAAAAGAGTCCAGCAATCATAACCGATGGTCAGTTCCCGCTCCCTCCACCATCAAGCCCATGCTTTCAAAAACAAATAACTGGCTCACTAATCCTATATCCGACATGGCTTGGTAAACGGACGAGAGTCCCTGGTTCCACATATTAGCTTTCCTCTCCCCCAGGATAAATGTGTGAATCTTAGAAAAATTATCCCACGTAAGATTCGAATCTGAGGTGTGATGGCGCGATCCTAACGCTTTAAGCCTTCATTCTCTGGCAATATTTTAACCAAAAAATTTGTCATTTTTGGGTCAAAAAAAATAAGTCTTACCAGCAGTTAAAACTGACTTCATCTCCCCCGAGATGAATGTAATGATCAGGGAATACAGACGATACTTCAGTGAAAAGTTCTTTAATAAAATCATAATTTGCATCTATTATAGGATTGATAGGTCCGTATGTTCCATCAGGTTTACCATCTAAATAAAAATTTGCAACATCTAGAGAAAATGTCATGCTTGACTGAATTTAAAAGGTCAAAGTTTGATAAATGAAAAGATTTTTGAACTAAATTTTGGCAGTAGTCATCAATACATCAGAGCAATATTCAGCAAATTATTTCATTGATAAATTACTTGAGATTGAAAATTTTCCTCAGATTTTAAGTTTCTGCATTTTGGGTGAATTCCTCCTAATGCTTAAAATTAGGGTACTTCCCTAGTGTATATACAAGGTTATGGTTGGGCCATAATTTTATTCTGATTTTTCCTATTTTAGTTCTGTTACGAGTTCGGGGACTGTCTGTGTTAGCCAAGTGAATATACCCCCTGCCCATAGGTTTCAGTCCCTTTACAGTTTACATAACTTGATGTAAAGTAGGCGAACAAAATTAGTTAACTCCATATTGATACAAACACGTCTGGAGCACCAAAATTGGTGCTGATTAATTATTTTTATTCATCTGACTAAGGTCAGATTATGACAAGATAAAGTCAACTTACTAGAGTAACATGGGGTCAATAGGTCAGGTTGTCCTGGGCCCCAGGATAAACTATGACCAGGGGTATCGAACTCTGGAACGACTCGAATTCCACGTAATCTTGCATATTCAATGACGTCTTGTACATCGGATGGTGTGTAGATGTGAGTATTACTGCCGGGATTATAAGAACCCTAGATAAGAATAAGAATGTCGGATAAAAATGTAAAAAACTTGATGAAAAAACGTAAAAATGGTTATAAATAATTTAAAGAAACATAAAAGCTCATGCTTTGAAACGAAGTGTATTTCATTATTCAGCATTATATTAAAATGCAATGAGTTACGTGTTACAAACATTTTTTACCCCCATCTAGTGTGCAAAATTAAACATAATAGTGTAGCAATTGCGAATGTAGGAAGCGAGTGATAATATACATGCCAGCCTCAAAGAAAAAAACGCAAAAATTGAAAAAATTGTATTTTCAGAAGAAACAAAAATAAATAAACATAATCCATGCAAAATTTTGACAAATTTACAAAAAAAAAAATTGAATAAAACAAAAAACGTGCTCCACCGTAACAACACCGAAATATACCTTATTACTTAATTCTGGGAACCTGACGCTATAATACGGGAATGATTGCCAATCGACAATATGCCAATGAAAAGTGTTGAACTTGTTGTATGCCATTGCTTCCTAGAAGACAGAAAATACAAAGATAATGGAAATACCTTTCTGCTAAGATCCGGAAATTTTGCACTGAAATACGGAAAAGACTGGGAATCTACTATGTGCCAATGAAATGTGTTAAATTTGTTGAACGCCATTGCTTCCTGTGGTAAAATAAGATTGTTAGGAATTGTGGGAAAAAAATATTTTATGATCAGAATTCAGAGAATTCATTCAAATCCTTAAAAAATTGAAGTAAAATAAAACTGACTAGGTATTTAACTATGATTATGTATCTATGGTGTAATCCCTGTTATATTTAAAAATTTCTAGACTTTTCGTCACAATATATCTTTTATTATTCTTATGTAGGATCTCGTCAGAAACAGAGTCTTGAGTTGTGCATGCTCTCATTACTGAAATCATAATTTCAAACCCCCTAAAGCCGTTACTCAGAATTATGAAATCTCAAAAATTTCGAAATTTAATTTTGGGGTGAAAATTTCTGATAGAAACTCAAGGAGCATCAAGTTGACAAAATATTAGCAGTAGGCATAAAGAATCGCTTTTGACATGTCTTAGAGTTTCCTGTAGTCCAGAAGCCTACTTGAGAGATAAAATGTCAAAATTTTTTTTAATAATGAATACCAGATTCAATTTCAGTGTTTCAATATCAACAAAATGTCTTGATGTGTCCAATAATATTCCGCGATAGTTGAATCGAGGGTAGTCAACAATTGCAGTCTGGTTTGCAATCACCTGAAAACAAAAATATATTTGTCATTATTATAGTAAGTAATGAACACTAAAGAATCACTATGTAAAGTCATTACATTGAGTGCGAAAGCCTTATGAGGAAGGAAGGCCAATAATATGTCTTCTTATCTAGTTACCAGTCTGTTGTTAAAGAGCAAAAGAGCCTTGCTCAGAGCAAAAGGTGTGAATGATCACAGTATAATTCCAAAGTTTTAAATTGAAGTTAAAAAATTTTCAAAGCTGCATGATAAAAAGTAAACAAAGCAATGCACATGTATACAGCAAATCAATTGCTATAAAAACCGCCCTAGCATGGATCAGAGCTGAACAAACACAGAATAAAAGCAATAAGTATAAATATATACAGGGTGTTCATAGAATCCTGTTACATTCAACTTTTTTATATCTTAACTAGGTTTGGCTTAGTATATCATAGGGCGCACCAGAAGTATGTGTACCAATATGGAGGAAACCTAATTTTTTTCACCTACTTTACATCAAGTTGTGTAAATGGGGGAAAGTATATTCACTTGGCTAACACAAACAGTCCCCGAACTCGTAAAAGAACTGATAAAAGAAAATCGGAATAAAATTGTGGCCTAGTCCCAACCTGGTACACATACTACGGGAGTACTTATTATAGTAATGTAAATATTTGGATCCCATGACATAGCTCTAAAATAATGCATTCAATCATATGACTCATATCAAAAACTTTTGTAGGATTTCATGCAATTTATCTATGGCCATAGAGAGAAAGAATCCTCTGGGTTTAAACTATCATAGGACCATAGTTGAGGATACTTGAATGTCTGCAATCATTGCAATTCAAACGGCCTTGATGAGTTGGCAATTCTACCTGCGGTACCAGCTCTGTGGTTGAATTTTTTATGTTTATTTGTTTTAAATAGTGATAAAGCTGACTCTGGTTAAAATGTTACTTATTAGAGTAAATGTGGAATTATTATTATTATAAATTTTGAATTATTTAAAATCATGTTTCTAAAAAGTTGGATATACAATAAATACTGTTTCGAACTGAACATCGTTATATTCTGGCAAGCCACATAAATACAATGAATTAGATTTCGAAACTTTATATTATTAATAGGAGTGAAAAATAATACTGTTTTATTCCAAAATAAGGACTTTTCTTCATTTATGTTTAGTACATGAGCACAGAGAGGCAATCCACAGCACTTTATTTAAAGCATTCATTGACAAAACATGCAGGGTGACCCGAAAATAAATCATAAATCACTCAATAGTTACTAAAATGAGTATGTAGAAAATTCAGGGGGTATATTCACTTGGTTAACACAGACAGTCCCCGAACTCGTAATAGAACTAAAATGAGGGGAAATGGAATAAGATTGTGGCCTAACCCTAGCCTGGTACACATAAGTAGGCCGTACATAGCTTTTTTACTCCGAACAAGGCCCTGTGGAAACAGGATGTTATCGATATGTAAAAAGCGACTATTTCCGGAAGAAGCTGAATCTTTCCGGTTCAGTATCACCTACCCAATTTATAGCATCCTAAAGAAGGTTGTGGGCATGGGATTTGAATCAGAGACGTGTAATCAGCATGTAGGGATGGGCAATGTAGAATAATTTACTATTCTAGAATAGTTAAATCGAATCCAGAATACCGAATCCTATTCTATTTTCATACTTATTCAAATAGTGGGAATTTCTACATTGCTGGATTTAGATGGTAAAAAATTGCAAATGTATTACTTACTATAAATGTATTATCTATTTGGAAATGTCCTGAACATTGGATTTCATTTGATACTAATCAGGCAGTTCCCAGGACAATAAAATTTAGGAATATTACAATATTTTTTGCCTTCAATTGTTCCAAATGTATGTAATCCCTAAATACTAATAAATACTGATATGCTAAATTAAGACACGCTTTACACACTTTAATAGTAAGCGGTTAAATACAAAATAGACATGAAACGGCGTTAAATCATTATTAATTAATGTAAGTCTGCCGAGTATACTACAACATACCCGCTGAGAATTAATTAGATGCTGAACCAGCGTGTGGCCACTGCAACCTATGCGCTGTTGTAAAATATTAAATGTAACCACTATCAGTTAAAATCAACCTTTTATTCTGTTAGAGCAAGACACGTAAAACCAAGTTCCCGCAAAGGCGATTTCATACTTAGTTATTAGGTAATAACATCTGAAGACGAACTTATTTTCTATGATTATCGTTACATATCATTATCTACCCAGACTTGGCCCTACTCAAATTCAATATGTCACTATCTTCGCCAGATGAGGCAACTATTTTCAAAATTTATCAGCAACTAAAATACTACAGACACTCGATCAAACGTGCATCTATCTTGAACGATAGAAATGTTATCATTAATCATTATCTATCCAGACTTAGCCCTACTCAAATACAATACGTCACTATCTTCGCCAGATGCGGCAACTTTTTTCAAAATTTATGGGCGACTAAAACACTACAGACACTCGATCAAACGTGCGTCTATCTTGAACGATAGAAACGGACGGAAAAATATGTAATCTTTTGAGAGTGAAATTTAAATGTGACAGTAGTTCGCGTTTGGCGATATAACTTTGTATTTCGGAAAATGGTATAATAAAATTATTCGTAAATAATATTTGATCTAAATTAATGGCGAGTAATGTTATAACATTTAACGCATGGCTTTCGGTTTACGTGCATCATTTTTTTTGAAAAAACTCGTAGGTCGCAAAAAATCATTTAATTTAAAATAAGGCAAGGCACGTCTGTAAACAATTAAAGATTGTTGCATCCAGATTATCGGGATATCTCCAGTAAGCACAAATAACGCTAGCTAGATAGCAACGCAAAAATGGTGCAATAACGAGTCCTCGCCGTGAGGTTATATTACCGACTTCTTGTCCTGAATATGCCGATTGAGGTTCCATTACATTTGAACCCACGTACATTTGAACCCATGGCAATTGCACCTGTATGCTATTGCACCTATGGAATTTTTTTTGTTTTTCGGATAGTTGAACCCACACTAACCCTAACCCATGGGTTTTAGCACCCGCATATAGATTGAACCCGTGGATATACACATGGGTTCAAATGTACGTGGGTTCAAATGTACGGTCACCCCGATTGAAATTACAGTGTTTGATGTTTACCGATTTACGGGTTCTTTGCGAGCAGACGCAAGTTTAATTAAACGAGAGAGATTTCCACGCGAGAAAAACGCTCGTCTATAATTGATAAATTAGAAACCCGAAATACAAAAATTGACGCTTGGCGCCGGAGAGGCGGAAACCGAATCCTGTTATCGGATCCTGTTGGATTCGAATACTTTGGGATTCGAATCCTCCGGATTCGGTATTCTATATTGCCCATCCCTATCTGCATGTTTAATGCTTTAACCCTGACATGGAAAAACTACGGCCTGCGGGCCAAATTGGGCCCATTGAATAATTCAATTTGGCCCGTCTGATGCTGCCACAACCAAACTAAATCCAAATTTTGATGTTTCAGCTTAAAAATAGCTCAAGGAATTTGTTGAGATTGTGATTAAATTTAGTTTGACTAGAGGCTTATTGTTCTCCACTTTTGCTTTTGTAACACTGTAAATATTGTTCATGGAATGTAACTTTTTACGTCAAACTTACATGGCCCGCCAGCCTAAATGTGCAAAATTTTCGGCCCTTGGCCCAAAAACCTCGACCCCCCCCCCTGCTTTAACCATTTGGCTCTTGCCCCACCAGTTACTATTTCAGATGCTTGAATTGAAAATATAGTCGCAAAATAGTGAAAAATACCGTTCGCCCACAGTGGTCACACAACAAAGCAAATAATTATTATATCCCACTTCCTGTTTCCTGGTTCATGAAAGTCAAGCACTGATGACTGAGAAGATATATTAATGTTCTGAGGCTAAAATTTAATTCTGATATTCTATTAGAAATATGGTTTCTTATAGATTTCAGCCTTAAACTATGAAATCATACTCAAACAATTAGGTATCAATAGTTTTTCAAAATTCATTTTATATCCCATAATTGAGACTTACCATTCCTGTTGAGTCTTTGTATAGAAGTTGAGAAAATGTTTCCAATCCTCAAATGAAATTTAAAAATAAATGATTAATATTCATGTTTGGAATGAGTGACAAACTATAGTGTTTACGTTGTGTGAACTTAACTATTATTGGCATTGAAAGTAAAATATTAATCCCCTTGCTGATCATTTCAACCGATGGGCAACAAACCATAAAAGTTTTAGGCAGAATAAAAAAAGATTTCAGCTCTTTCTTCAACTATATCAGAATTAAAGTTTGATAAACATTGACAGTTCGGTGCTCCCGAAGTATGCGAACCAAGATGGCGGACATCGGAACGTAACATGGGTAACAGGTTAGGGATAGGCGATAATTTTTTGCCAATTTTCCTTATTTTAGTCCTATTATCAGTTCGAAGACTAGCCAAGAGCCTCCCATAGTATTTATACCCAAATTTATGGCCTAACCCTAACCTAGTACACATATTACATTCCGATGTCCACCATCTTGGTTCGCATACTTCGGGAGCCCCAACAGTTCAATTCCGCAATACTCACCATCTCACTCAAGGAACAACAGATTTGTTATTAGTTAGTTATAACTGTTATAACTAAAAAGATTCCAGTACAGAATACAGTATCTCACTGATAACTATGACTAATTGTCTAGAGCAGGTTATTGATTTTATGACATGCGTTATTCGCTTCGCATAAGCTAGCTGTTGCTGTTAGGGCATTGTAACATCATAGGCATAGATAATAAATTGGATTTAGGTATAGGCTTCACAACACAAAGGGATTTGAATTACTGGCACGTACCAGATTAAACTAAATTAAAAACTCGTTTCGTGGGCTGCACATCATACAAAATAGGCACTTCATCGTGGGCTAAACATTTTTTCCTATAGGCCGCACACCGCTGGTTTAGGGCCTTGTGTTAAACACTTAATAAAGAAAAGTAGGATAGTTTTTTATCGCAAAGTACGTTGATTCTAATCATCTATTCCAAATATTAGAGCAATGAAACAATATCATTTGTTCGTTCATCTGTAACATGCCATCATCAAACCTCTCAAAATTCCCCAAACAGATTCTGCCATGAGTGTTGAAGGAAGTCCAACATTCAGAGAATCTAAAATCAAGAAAATTTATATCTAATCAATTTCATGAATGTCTTAATCTAACCAGATAACAGCTAATGCCTCACAATTTTAGATGCATCACACCTTTATACTATACAATACACTCAATTTGAAAATGGGCATTAAACTTTAAAAAAACAATTATTTCAAAAGAGAAAGGTTAAAGAGTTAACCAATTTACTGGGCAAATTTTAGGTAATTGCTATCTTCCACAGTTCAAATTTACAATCTTTGTATGAAAAACCCACGTTTCTTCCAAATGTTAATAACATTCATTTTTTTAGACCAATAGCCATACCAATGGCCCAACCCTAACCTGGTACACATACTATGTTTCTGTGTCCGCCATCTTGGTTCACATACTTCGAGGGGTACAGTACCACATCCGTCAATAAGAATTAATAAATGGATATTTCTATTACAGATGTTCGATTGGAGTTGTTTTGAACTTGACAAATTTGAAATAAATTAAAATAAAATCTTACAAGCTTCATTCATCTCTAAACTTGGTAAATCCTCACATTCACCCATGACATTGATTTCCAATCCAGAAATAGTGTTGCCAGATCTAGAAAAAAGAAAGAATATTAATGAAACTAGATACCAGTCTGGGATGGAAAGCCTAGTTTTATGACCTGTAACCCCATTCCAAAGACCCTTAATTAACAGTTGTGGCCTCCTGGTTTTCTATAAAAATATTTAGTTTTGCTGTCATCGAAAGTGGTATCTAGTGAAGAACTGCATTTGCAATTCAGTTATTAACTCTTCCAAACACAAAATTTCAAACTTTCAGCCTTTTTCATCATAAAAGGATCAACCTACTGAAATAAATGTAGTTTAGTGTTCACTGCATATTTTCTGATAATTTCTTGATATCTTTTGAAGGCTTCAGTAATAATCGGACAAACTTTACTTGAGGGATTCAAGGTGAACACGAAGTTTCCAACTTCTACCGGATAAACCTAAAATATATCGTAAAATTTAGATGAAAGATATTAAAATTCAACTTTGCCAAAGGATTAGGTTTTCATGAAATAAGATATTATAGATATTTAAAAAAAGTTAAAATACATTTTTTCCATAATTTTAATTTTAACTCTGAAATGACGGTCTTACTACTTACTGAATACAGCGCGAAACACCGCAAAGAGCGCGAAACACCGCAAAAGAGCGCGAAACAGCGCAAAACAGAGGGAAACAGCGCAAAATAGTGCGAAAGAGCGCAAAACCGTATGTGCACCAAGATGGCGCACAACCTGAAAATAGTATGTGTGTGTGTGTGTGTAGCGGATTCAGGTTGTGCGACATATTGCTGCACATACTTCTGGAGCACCAAAAAGGTAGATAAAATTTCGCATGATGACCTATAATCCGGTACATAACCTTGTAAATATACCGGAAATAGCGCCATAAAACCATGGCGAGAGGCGCCGTGGTTCTTACATGGCAGGAGGTGGTAATGACTGCGTCTCCTGTTTTGCGCTGGTTTCCTTCTGTTTCGCGCTGTTTTCCTCTGTTTTGCGCTGTTTTGCGCTCTTTGCGGTGTTTCGCGCTGTATTCAGTAAGTAGTAAGACCCCTGAAATGATTTAGAATATTTGAACAACTGGCATTTCAGCAAATATGCCTGCGCAGAACCTTGTTCGATTGAAATACTGTTGACACCGTATAAAATAATCACGCTTCATACAACTTCAAGATTCATACAACTTAAAAAACAGGTGTTTTTATCCTGTATTATAAAGTATTTTCAATACTAAGCATGGGGTGAAGAATTATGATTTGGTATGTCTTTTAAACATGTCAAGAGTGAATATAGCTAACCAGTTAAGCACCAGACCATAATTCATTCTCATCAACTGTGTTTTGCAAAAAACCTAAATGGTAGGGTGAACTTTTTTTGCTCCGATGAATCACATTGTTTACTTTTTTTGAGAAATAGTGACATTTTCAGATTTAGTTCTTTTAGTCTGTTGCGCAGTACCAGTTTACTGATTTTGTGGTGATATGGAGGCACCGAACTGTCTCATGACATTGGGGTTTGCACTCCCTCTCTCATGTTTAAACTCTTTAATGTGAGGGCTATTCTTGAAATCGGAGAACTGTGTTGTGCTGGTACTTTTCGTACTAATCACGGAGGAGAAAAATGATAATTCAGTGTGCCATTGAATTCGAACCTCTGAATCAACAAGCCATGCTAGATTCAAAATTAAAATACACAGAACTTACCGCTGTATGGATTGTCATCTGCTGAGGTTTTGGCCAAGTACTCCCTGGAGCAGTGTTGCCAGATAAAGGAGGAGGAAACTTCAATTGTGCACCGAGAGAATGAGTTTGAAACATGTGTTTTCTGTCATGTGCTGTGACAAAAACTACACAGAAAAGTAGCAATGACACCTTGATATATCCCATCTTCAAACACATAAAATTAACTTATGGTGAACTAAGGCACTAACTGAAAATAATTGGACAAATGATTAGAACCTTGTCCTGACAAAAAAATGGGTCTCAATGGGTATTTTCGTACCTGACATACTTTTAGTGGGTGTAGCATAACGATAAGGTGGGGGTTAGGATTGACATATGCAAAAATTGTTGGTACTAAACTATACCAGACCCGAAATATCATAGTAACTACTTATATTTACATATTTATCCCGGGGGAGAGGAAAGTGAATAAGACGGCTTATCCATATGGCGAACCACGGCCTCTCGTCCGGTTACCATTCCAAGTCGGGTATGGGATTAGTTATATTGTTTGTTTTTCGGAAGCATGGTAGTGGAGGAAGCCGTAACCGACCAGCGGTTATGTGAACCACCCAACGACGACGAGGAGTCCAGCAATCCTCTCGCACATAACCATCCCTGCATGGGATTCGAACCTGCAAACCCACGCAGAGTAATTATAGGTGCGTTGGCGAGCGTATTCCTAATGCTTAGCCCTTTGCCACACCGCCGCTTATATTTACTTAACGTTATATTTAAAAGGCCGAAATGAGATAAATAAATATTTCAGTATTTGAAATAATATTTGTAACTAAAAAGTACAAAACATTCATTCAAGTAATACAGTAACATAATCGAAATTACATCAAATTTGTTTCAAACATATTGAACAAAGCGGTAATGCGGGAATATGTGAAAATTGCGAACTGTTTACTAAACCCTGAAACAGTGAAACGGAACCTGATGATTGGCTGATTGCGGTAACCCAAAGAAGCACCAAAACATAAATAACTGTTACGTCACGTGATTACACAACATAAAACGGATTAATCAATATTGCACATAAAAACGACTCTATTTGCTGAATTGAATTAAAACAATTTTAGCCACAAATTTCCCAGAACACAATCTCAAAATCCCGATATTTCTATCGCCCTCTGACCTTACATTTTTTTATCGACACACGATGGCAGCACAATTCATCAATTGTGTACTATTGGCTGCCCGCTTCTTTATATATAGATGCCGGATCCAGAAACGAAAACCAATTTTTGATGTTTTTTATAAATTTATTCGTGATATTCGTGACAACGAGAAATATATAGCAATGAAAAATAGTAAAATCCTGATACACAAAAGAAAGTGGCATTTATTTATATAATAGTCGATCAAGTGACTTTTTGCTATTTAATTACATATTATTGTTTTTCTTTCCTTAAATACATAAAATGTGATATGTTGCTGTTTTCTTATAACATTATTAGACTACAATTGCAAACATTGTGAGAAATTACCTTTTATAACTGTATTGCTGAATTAAAAATTGTTATTTCAATATTATTCTATTTGCTATATGATTGCCCTTATATGGTATATACCTAAAATGTGAGATTTTTTTTTGCTAAATGATTGCCCCTGTATGGTATATACATATAATGTCAGATTTTCTCAGTTTTCTAATAACATAATTAGATTGCGAATGCAAACATTGTGATACTTTTCATGACTGTATTACTGATATTGTTTATTTCAATATAATTTTATTTAGTAATTGATTGTATAGTATATAGATAAAATGTGAAATTTCTCCAATCTTCTGTTCACTCATACCATACTATTAGATTACAATTTCAAACAGTGTGAAATATTACTTTTTATGAATGTATTATTTATCTTCTAATATTGATTAATTCAATATTATTTTATTTTATGAAAATCTAATAATAAAAAAAAAAAAAAAAAAAAAAAAAAGAAAAGGGTTCATAATAGCTCTGGGTTCATGAGTAATCACATTTTCAGTCCACCCCTACAACAAGACTTTTTTTTTAAATTCTACCCTACCCTTCTTATTGTAAAGTTTTTGAAACGAGGATTTTTTTGCTCGGTGACCAATATACAATGCTTCTCCCTTGACAGCTACCTTTTTTTGGCAAGGCCTTGATATATTTTGTTCTTTCTAACCGGTTGTCTATTTTTTTGCTTGGCACTTCGGAAATATTTTTACATTGCTAAATTTTGGAAAAAGTAATATTTACTGGATAAATATTAGGTACTGTAGCTTTTCGTTCGTTATCTATGACTTTTGTTTCGTTCTTATGAATAATTACCATGATCATTTTCAATTTTGTATAAGTTGTTAATATCAGAAAACTTGCAAAAATCAAACGCCCCAACATTTTAGGAATGTAACCATTCAATGAGCATGTATATATGCTCATTGAACCATTCTACCAGAACACACAGCAACCGCTATAAATACGGAATACATAGAAACATGTAGCCATCTAGTGTTGAAAGGTTTTCTTCACAAATACTGAAATACAACACAGTAAACAACTGTACGGAGATAATATTTGGTTTTTCAAGTTTTCTATTCCGATATAACTCGCTAAAAATCTGTAGAATACTGGTAAGTTGCTAAATTAATTTTTTTTGTTCGATATTATAACTTTAATAGTCTCCAACTATAAAAGTGTAGCTACGTTGTTCAGTTATTAGGCAGTTAGGATGGGATAGGATTTACATATTTCTGTACCGGTATTTATCCCGGGGGAGAAGAAGTTCCAGTGTTTATGCCACATAATTTACTAAATGTTTTTTTTTGCGACCAGAAGTTTGCTATATTTATACAATTTGGCAAAAATTTTAAACAGGTATCCATAATTTTGTATTGAAGTTAATAGGTATATCAAAATACTAAGATTTTGTGGTGTAATCCGACTATGTGCCAAATTTTAATATAAATTGCAATTATGTTGCCCTGTAAAAATGTCTGATTTTACAATTTATAGTAATTTTGATTATCGGAATTAAACAGATAATTAAAAGAAGATTTTCCAGATAGAAATATTTTTACAATGTGTTTAAACTCTATTCTTTGAGTGTCTGATTTTTATTGGACACCATTCCTGCATTCAGCCATTGGACATCTGTTTTTTAGTGATTTTTAACAATACAAAATGATGACAAAATTTTGATTTCCCATGTTCATTTTACATTTCAGATTTAAATTACAATTGTTTGACGCTGGACATCGAAAATGAGTTTCAATTTAGATAATCTTCGACTCGCGACGGAAGAAGAAAATGATGACTTGTATTCTGGATTCAACGAATATAATCCTATGTATGACACAGCAAATCTGGCAGAGGATGAAGGTTTTATGAACGCTGTAAAAACGAGTCACGGA
This sequence comes from Styela clava, assembly GCF_964204865.1. Lineage (NCBI taxonomy): Eukaryota > Metazoa > Chordata > Ascidiacea > Stolidobranchia > Styelidae > Styela > Styela clava. The sequence continues at coordinate 14,462,915 of NC_135264.1, forward strand.
CGACGACCTCCAATGACGGCACTACGAGGCGCGAATCCAGTCTTAGGTCGAAATGCCATTCCTCCACCTTCATCATTTGGTCGTCCGGTTACGGGTGCCGTTGCTGATGGGAGCGCTCGACCTATGACCTCCGTCGCCGGAGCAGGTTTCTCATCTAATTTAGGTAAAGGTGCTGCTTTTGATCCATTAAGCCAGGCAGGAAAAGATAGACCAGGTGGCATTGCCCCTCCTCTTGACCCACTATCAGAAAATGGACCAGAAGAAAAAGTAAAAGCACTCGAAAAGCGAGTTGGAGAACTAATTGAGGAAAGCGTTGTTGCACAAAGTAAAGGGAACCTCACCCTTGCACTTGACAAAGCGAAAGATGCCGGTCGTAAAGAGCGAGCGCTCGTACGACAAAGAGAGCAAAGCGGTCTGAGCGAGAACATAAATCTTGACTTAACATATTCTGTTCTATTCAATCTTGCGGTCCAATACGAAGCAAACGAAATGTTCCCTGAAGCTTTGAATACTTACAACGTAGTTGTAAAAAATAAAATGTTCAGCAATGCTGGTCGCCTCAAAGTCAACATGGGAAATATATATTTCAACCAAGGGCAATATATGAAGGCGATTAAATTCTATCGCATGGCTCTTGATCAGGTTCCAAACACTCATAAAGATATGAGAATTCATATCATGCAAAATATTGGAGCTGTGTTTTTAAAAATGGGGCAATACAATGAAGCAGCGACGTCGTATGAACATATTATGACTGAAAAGCCGAACTTCCGAACAGGTTTCAATTTGATTCTCTGTTATTTTGCGCTCGGTGATAGTGACAAGATGAAAAAAGCTTTTCAGAAATTGCTTTCTGTTAATTTAGGAATTGATGATGAAGATAAATACACAACAAACCCAGAAAATACGCAAGAGAGCGTGTATTTGGATGCTATCAAAAATGATTTGCTTCGCCAAGCTGAACGCAAGCAAAGATCAACAGCTGAATGGACCATTTTAAGCGCTGCAAAAGTCATCGCACCTGCTGTTGAAAATACCTTCGCTGCTGGATTTGATTGGTGTATTGACCAAGTTAAAAACTCACCATGCCTTGACCTGGCGAATGATCTAGAAATTCACAAAGCTCTAATGTATTTGAAGGAGAGAGATTTTCCTCAAGCTGTTCAGATTCTAAAAACATTCGAGAAAAAGGAAACGCAGGTCAAATGTCAAGCTGCGACTAATCTTTCATTTATTTATTATTTGCAAGGAAACCTTGCTGATGCGCGGAGATACGCAGACATTGCTACGAAGGCAGACCGATTCAATGCTCCTTCGTTAACAAACATGGCGAACTGCCTTCTTTCTGAAGGAGACGTAAGCGGAGCAGAAACGCTATACAAAGAGGCTTTAGAGAACGATTCATCGTGTCATGAAGCTTTATTCAATCTTGGACTTTTGTATAAACAGCGACAACGTCTGGACGAATCTCTCGACTGCTTTTTGAAATTACACAACATAATGCGACATGATTCTCAAGTCATGTATCATATTGCGTCATTATATGAGCATATGGAAGATTGGAGCCAGGCTCAAGAATGGTTGATGCAGTGTGTCGGAATCGCATCCACGGATCCAAGCATTTTATCACACCTTGCAAAGATTTGTGAAAAGGATGACACAAATGCTGATTTGTCGCAGGCGTTTCAATATCGTTACGATGCGTATCGACTATTTCCTGCAGATATTGAAACTCTCGATTGGCTGGGGGGTTATTATATTCAATCTCAATTTTATGAAAAAGCTGTGAGGTATTACAGTCGAGCTGCTGTAATACAACCTAAAGAAGTAAAATGGCAATTAATGGTTGCGAGCTGTTACCGACGAAGCGGAAATTACCAACTTGCATTTGAAAAATACAAATCGATTCACAACCAATTTCCCGACAATGTAGAGTGTTTGAAATTCATCAACCGGTTATGCGTTGACCTCGGACTCCAAAACGAGCTTCAAGAATATGCAAATAAGTTGAAAAAAGCAGAAAAATCGAAAGAAATGAGAGAACAACGGGCAAGCAGTGGTGGCCGTAGAGGAGGAAGCGGTAGAGGGGATAGAACTCCCGCGAGTGCAAATAGTTCAGATGGGAATCTTCACAACGGTAGTGCTGGGAGTGGGTCAGCAAAGCGACGAACACTTCCAGAGGCAGATGGATACAGTACAACAAAGCGAGATATCGATTCATCCTATGTTGATCCTTTAGGACCCGCCCCCGAACGTCCAAAAACCGCTGCGAGACAGAGACAAGAAATTGCCGATGAATTTGATGACGTTGAAGTCGACGATGATCTTCTGCCAGTTTAAATTATTTATCATTGTTGTCAAATTTGACTGAAAAATAGATAAAAATTTTTGAATTCGTGATACAGAAAATACGCAGCAACAAAAAAAATGGACAAAATTAGTGATTTGGTTTTATTGGACCCAATCCAGACCCAGGGAAAGATGAGGAATTAAACATATATTGTTCATTCATTTTTACTCATTTCACAATTGAATTGGAACTCTTATGTCTCCATTTTGGACATGGGATAAACTGAACCTCCCACTCCCTCATATGGTTATATAATATTTTTTGATATTTCCCCTTAACAAGATTCCAGTTATGACCTATATTGTTCAATGGCATCACTGTTTCTCATTCCACGAAAAAGACAAAATTTTCAAAAAAGTTCAGAATGTTGTTATAAATTCACCGATGTGGTTTACTGTATATTTTTTCCTTAATTGTTATTTCCTAGATATAGTATAGTTATATTTTTGTACTGTTATTTGTTATTGTAATTTATATTGTGAGATGTTGATAATTTTTGCAATTATAAAATCTGAACATGAATTGTAGTCTGTTCTCATTGATACTAGTAGTTAGACCTGACATGTGCAAACTACGGCCCGCGAGCCAAATCTGGCCCGTTTGGTAATTCAATCTGGCCCGCCTGATGCTGCCACAACCAAACTAAATAAGGATTTGGCACGAGGATTATTGTTATTGTAACACTGTAAATATTGTTTATAAAATGTAACTTTTTACGTCACGCTCATATGTCTGATGGGCACAATTTTTGGCCCCTGGTCCTATCCCCGAGTTCAATCCTCGGTTGTTTTTACCCAATTTGACTCCTTACCCATTAGTACTTTGCAACTGAATTATATGCCAATAAGATTTCCATATTTGTTTCGGGGTAGGAAAGTCGATCATAAAGCTTGATAATACTAAGTTTTGATGAGGTAAGCCGTGAAAACACTTGTTATTTCCCGCAGAATTAGTAATTATTACATGCCAACTTAACATGGTGCGAGATGATATCTATTTCATACTATTTTCTGGAATAGCCAGTTTCTGGTTCGGCATCGTCTATCCAATTTATACACGGAAGGCTACAGTGAACTCAAATCTATATTTTGCCGACATAGTGGGTTTCATTGCACCCACAATTATTGGGATTCAACAGATATCAAAACCAATATTCACTGTAATCAGTTCCCTTAGGTCCTGCCGAAAAGTAATGAAATATTATCCTAATTTACACCATATACGTCCCAAAAGCGGTTTCATAATAATATTTCGCATTTATTTAATACAAATCAGCATCACTAATATTGATAGTTGCAGATATATATTGCACTAAAACATTCCAAAGAGTATACAGATGTTTTTGAATCAGAAAAAGTATTACATAGTATGATTGTTTCTATTATCACTTCGGATCGGTCAAAATATACTTTATTTATAGAATTCAATCATATCTTTGAATTTTATATTCAAACGTCAATAACATTATACCAAACATATGCCTAGTACATGCTAGCCGCCTTAAAAAAACATGATTGATTTAATCAAACAGTATGAAAAATGATACTATTCACTTTTGGATATGATATGATCATCCCTACTTCAGTGTTTGATGTAAATTCCTAGTGGTAATTAAGATTAGTGGTAACAGAGGAAAGGATGAATATAAGGCCAATTGTTACCAAGGTTATAAGGAAAATCAAGCTAGAATTAAGTTGGTTTTGACACCATTTTCCTCAGCTTTATCATGTCCTATTATAGTATCAGAGCAACAAGTTAGCAAATTGCAGTTTTTCAGAACAATGTTACGTCTGGTCTGACTGAGTGTCAGGTCAATGATGGTTTCTCGAAAACTACTACTAGCTATGTTAGATTAATTATGCTTAACAAGAAAATACAAATGGTTTTATTGATCATTTCCTAAGCATATATGACACGGAATCTATGAAAAGCACCTTTTATTTTCATTTCTGCTGCATAAAGTTTACAGTTATGTTCCAATACATTTTACATTACCAAACATTATTAGAGTTAATAGAAGTAATAGTTAAAAAAGATAATGATTTTGAGTAACATGGTTATCATAGGTACGTACAATGCAGTGAGATACAAATTCATTACATTCTAGAATTTATGGACATTATCAAAAATTGCACTTGTTATAATATGAAAGCATACTGCAGAGTAGGAATCAGAATTTAGACAGTGTTGCAAGCAGGGCTGTAGTGCCAGATTTGGGAGTCTGACTTTGGTAGGTTTTTACTGGAGTCTGGGTTAAAGTACTGAATTCCATGAGGTCGTTGGAGTTTCAGACTTTGAAAGGTAAAAAAAATAGTGAGAATTTTGTTTAGGACTTCAAAAAGCATTACGTTTACTGACCATTCTTAGCAGTCTATTAAAGAAGAATCGCATACTCTGAATTTTGTTATACAAATTTTAAAATTTCATTGGTAATAGAAGTCGAAACTTTCGTTTTTTTAAATCTATTGAAGAAAGCTTGCATAGGCTACTCTGCAAAGCGTTCGTTATCAGAATTTGATTTTTACAGAGCTCTAGTCCGAGTCTAAATATTGTACAACCCGAAATGGGAAGCGTAATTTTTCTTAACTCAGATTGAGAGCCAATTTTTTTTCAAGTTGGAGGCAAAACATTTTACAGCCCTGGTTGCAAGTAATGATCATTTTAATTCACGACATACACAGATGCCCCTGATCCTGGTTTAGTTGCGAATAATACTTCATCCATGGTCCTGCCTGTCATTCTCTGGCCTAAGTTGTCAAAGTATTGGGTTTTGACTTTTGTTAGGAAACTTTCCAATTTTTCAGAAGGTACAATTGATACTGCACATCCACCCCATCCTGCCCCTGTTAGTCGAGATCCAAGTGCGCCAGAATCCCTGAAAGATAAATGAATGATAAATATTCTGTCTATACCAGGAGTGAGCTAAGGACCAGGGGCCAAACATTTCGCCCAACTGGACTGGCGGGCAATATAAGTGTGACGTAAAAAGTTACATTTTATGAACAATATTTAGAATGTTACAAAAGCAAAGTGGAAAACAATAATTCTCATGCCAAATCTAAATTTACTCGCAATCTCAACAAATTCCTTGAGATATATTTAGCTAAAACGTCAATTTGAAACCTTGTTTTAGTTGGGTTGTAGCAACCTTAGGCGGGCTAGATTGAAACAACCCAATGGGTAGTAGTTTGCCCATGTCAGGTCTATACAATTACTGTATAATATTTCACTAAAATGCTTTTATTGACATCAGGTGCACAACAAGCAATGAAATATAAGGATATATGTTGCATACTGGTAACTGAGCACTGAATTTTCTGAAAAGATCAGTGGAAAATCATGGTGTAAAAATGTGGAATAAAGAATTAAAAAAAAAAACAGCAAAATTTTATACCCCATGGGCAATATTTCTCACAGAATTCGGGCCAGCAAAACTACTCCGACCCTTCAGCAATACAATACAATAATGTGATCATTGAGTCAGTTACTATTACCTACCTGCATAGTTGAGTGAGCTGATCCAACTCCAAGCAACTGCATTCATATGATTTGCTGCAACTTACATGGCTTGCTGTCATTAGATTGCCTGTTCAAGAAGAAAATAAAATCAATTTGAAATTTCAATGTGAAAATTTGCAGAAAATATGAATTTCTTGTTAACTATGGTAGATATAAGTAATAATAAAATGTAACTTCTATGTGTATTGTGAGCTAAATGACCGTCCTATGTTTCATTGTTAGACAAATATAGTATTTTGAAAGCTATTTAAGAGGTTGAGTAAAACCAACATGCATTCTTATGAGGAATAGTTTGAAACTTTGGGAGTCGATGGAAACTTCTAAGTACTTGATTTAATCTTGGGATATCAAGATATTCTGACTAGTCCTATTCACAATCCTAAATTATCCTAAATTTTTAAATATTATATTTGTCTAACGATGAAACATAGGTCTGTCATTTAGCTCACAATAATACAAGTTTTTGCCACACTATAAAATTTGAAAAAAAAACCGAAGCAGACTCGTTACTGCTGCAAGTTCAGACTCTTATCTACCAATAAATTCAGAATTTGACTTCATCCCTAACTTCACAGTCATGCTATTAAACTAACAAACCATAATGCATGTTATTTCACATATATTCACCTACCCAATGCCTCATCCTTATTCTGCATATCTTTTAAATCACAAGCTTCTTTGAATTTGAGAACTCTTTGTGCTTCACTGAATACATGCTCAGATCGTTGTCTCAGTTTGAACGTTTGTACTAAAAAAATAAGAAATTCAAGCTAATAACATGAATTGGCTCCGATTCTCAGGGCTGCAAAAAATCCAGCTCGGAATTGAGAATATAAAATTTAAATAACAAAAATTTTGGTCTTTGCAATTGATATGCTCTTTAAAATTCCTATCAAATTTGATGCTTTTGGAGTTCCTGTACAAAATATAAACTTCTGTTTATCACAATTGGCGCTCCAGAAGTGTGTGTACCAATATGAAGGTAACTAAGTTTGTTCGCCTATTTCACATCAAGTTGTATAAAGGGACTGAAACCTATGGGCAGAGGGTACGGTACATTCACTTGGCTAAAACAGACAGTCCCCAACTCGTAACAGAACTAAAATAAGGAAAATTGGAATAAAATATGGCCTAACCCTAACCTGTTACACATACTACGAGAGTACCCAATTGCAATTCTAACTTCAAATCCTAACTCTGAGGAAAGGATTACAAAATGTGACTACGGTTCCAGTAAAAAGTTTCAAACTACTGAGTTCATAGCCCTGGGTATCACTCCATCAAACTTAAAACAAACACAAATTCAAGTAAGGCCGAAAATTGAAAAAGGTAATGAAATGAACTGCAAAAAGAGAAAGGGAACCCCTCACCATCTTTTGTATTCTCACTGAGACAATATTCCACGAGTTGTTCGTCTGATATTCCAAGAATTTCTAAAATCTCCGACCGAGAGTACGGTTCATCATGTAAACCAGTTTTCACCAGATCCAGTATTTTATCAAACGAAGCTTCAAGTTTCGTTTGAAGGTCTTTGAATGTTTTTACTGAGGTAATGTCAACGCCATTTTGTTTGGCTAGGACCTGTCAAAAAGGATTACTATTTATTTGTTGCTTGTCTCATGTCTTATTTAGAGCAGATACAAACGATTTTGAAAATACGAACAAGCCATTTTTAAAGATAATCTCCAACATACCAGCAAATTTATCAGTCCCTCATGCCATACAAATGGTTGTCAAACTTTTCAAGCAATGCACCCTTTTCTAAGTCTATCAAGTCTCGTGCCCCACTTCAAAAAATACAAGCTAACAATAAGCTACAAATAACAGATAGTGGACAGAAGTATGTTTTATATAAAAACACGTAAATGGAATATAAATATCAAAAATAAGACGAGCAGATCAAATCTAACAAATATTTTTATTTTTAATTATGTTCACACCCCCTCAAAAAATTGTCTGTGGCCCCCTTGTGGGGCACGCCCGACCGTTTGAGAACCACTGTACTAGTGGAAGGCAGAAATATACCAAGGAGATAACTAAACTATTCACAATATTTTCATGACTATTTTACCTATATATACACCTTAACAAGATTGAGGACTCTTCAAAATCAGAAAGGTTCCTGGGCTACCATGATAAGCTTACACAGAGCCTTGTTTAGAGAAAACATCAAACTATTTTACCTTGGTAGAAATCTTGCATTCAGCAACCCTCTGATTGAAATGTGAGGTTGCCGCTTTATTCAATTCAACACAACAATTTGAGATTACGAACACACTTCCATCTGGTAGAGAAACTTCTTCAGTACGAAGAGGGTTAAAGGAGATGAGTTTAGCCTGAAAAGATGATAGAGTAAGATTTCATTAATCCATGGTGGGGGAAAAGAATAATTTGGTCAAAATAGGAAGTGTGCAACAGAGACTGCGGAAAAAAAACGACCCGCCAAGAATTTATTGTGGCCATTGTCAACACTCCCCATCAAGTATGAAATCCTAATCTGACAGTTCGTTTAAAAAAAGGGCTCACATGAGTAAAATACATAATATTTTTGCTCTTTTCGCTGCATTAAATCTTTCCTGTTTGCCTGGTGACTTACAAAACTGACCGACAAAAAATGCTGCACACTCTTGGCCTAAATTCAAATCCTCCTGACCACACAGAATACAAGTATAGCTAACTTGGTCAATGTTTCAAATGCATATTATGTCATCGATCAGACCTTATCATGCCTAAAATAGTTAACGCCAAATATTCTAATCGTTTTAATATCAAATAGGCCTATCAGTTTCAATTAGGAATTTGGAGTCCACATGGCACACAAAAAGAATATTATATGACTTTAGAAAACTCACTGCTCCTTTTTCAGCAAGGAAAGAGATAGATTGGTCCATTCCTCCTCCTTGTGTTCCGATATATCTCTCACATTTTGCACAAATATCAGCCATGTTCAACTGATAAAAATTTTAATTGGAAATATTAGATTGCATTCAACTCTATTGTCAAAACTGGGGTTTTGGTTTTTTTCACTGTTTTTGACGACTTTTCAATGTTACAAATGTTACAATAAATTATATGGATCGGTGTTTCTCAAATTTACCCAGCTTTAAGTGCAACAAAAAACAGCTACAATCATTACGAAACATAGTTTCCAATAATATACTCTACTAATTTAATACAATGGTTGTTCCTTATTTCCAAAAGTACCTTGGATATTGATTTCCCATTTGCAAAAGCGGTTGCAAGTCCAGCTACACACACAAGAGCACTAGAACTTGATAAACCAGCATTCTTTGGTACAGTACCGTGAACTAGGATGTCCATCCCTATAAAAACAATGCAAGAAAATAGAATACCGGTATTTCATTCCTTCCTATGTGTTATATCATACACCAAATTAGAGTTACTTATGCATGTTTATTATGCTTGATACTAAAGTGATCACAATCATCCATCATGGATCATTATAATTTTATTTTGCATTTACTTCGGGTTTGGATATACAGGGTGTCCATGAAAAGTCCCTATACAATTTCAATTTTTGTTGAGAAGTCATTTCTCAAGATATCTTAATCAGGTTTGTTGTTTCTTAATCAGTAATTATTCAAGTATTTTTACCTCATTTGATACATCTGTGATGGCCAAAACAATATATGGTATCAATAAATTCACTTTGTAATTTTAAAAAATTTCAAGACTTCATGGACAACTATACTTAATAATTTATGACTATGACATAGAAGAGCCAACCAGTGCACTCCCAACAAGGAGCTTTTATATACTACATTTTTTATGCTGCTTTTTAATAGGCTTTCACACAAGAATAACAACTGTTGCATTCTTACCAACTGGTTCTTGTAAGCTTTCATTCTCAACAATTCCTTTGAAACCACAGAAGAAATAATGAAACCATTGAGGATTTGATTTGTCAATAATAATGTTCTTGATACTGGTTGTGAAGTCTCTGAAAAATCAAATGCATAGTGTACCACTATAAATCCATATAGTATCAGTAATTAGGATAGGGTTTACATATTTATCCCGGGGGAGCGGAAAAGTATTAAGACCCCTTATCCTGTTACCAGTCCATGTCGGGTATGGGATTAGTTAGCAAGTAATTCGTTTCAGATGCATCGACTTGATGGTGGAGGAAGCCGTAATCGACCAGCGTTCACGCAAACCATGTTGCGGCGGCGAGAAGTCCAGCAGTCCTATCGCACATACAGAAACTATCCACGTGAACCCATGCAGGATTATTAGAGATGCAGTGATGAGCGTATTCCTAATGCTTAGAACAAAGCGCCACACCACGAGCATTGGCTTTTCAATGGTAGCAGGTTACTTTGCTCAGAGATGGGTTTCCTCTGATTCTGAGTAAGTATGGCCTTGCTTTGAGCAAATTCTCTTATAGAATAAAATATTTATCAATTGATCAACTACCTCCAACTGTGACCTAGACCGCCAACAGGGTGAAAGATTGGCTTGTTTTACGATTAAGATTAAGTCATCTTGGCGGCCTCCTCAAAAAAACATAAAAAAAAAACATACATACTTATAATTCTTGGCGTCCAGATTACAAATCCTGATTTCTCCTGTGTTAGTTTTCTTGACAGCAGCACAAATATCTTGCTCAATTGCCATTGGCAAAACTGAATATCCACAATAATCAATGTGTTCTCCAATTAAATTCACCTTGAAAAAAAAATTAAATAGATAAGGAATGATTCTAATAGGATAGGATTTACATAATTATCCTGGGGGATAGGAAAGCCAATAGGATGGCTCAACAATATGGCGAAACATGACCTCTCGTACGGATACAGTCGATGACAGTTATTTGTTTTCCGATGCATGGATTTGATGGTGGAGGAAGCTATAACCGACCAGGTTGCATGAACCCCCTTACAGCGGCGAGGAGTCCAGGAATTTTACAACGTTTTAGTAGCTTTTGACATTACAGTGGTCATTTACTCCATGGACAGCCTACTTCTGACTGCGATTGATTCAGCTTTGAGCAAATTTTCATTCAGTTGGTATATCATACTCACTCTTCCAGGCGCTCTGGCGATGAACTCCGGTCTTGAACCATACTTTTGCTTGAATGCCTCACACATCTGAGAGAACCTAAAACAGTTAAATTCAGAGAACATCGGCAAACCAAAAATTAAGGTAGAATTGATTTAAAATAAATGATCCAAGCCCCCTTGCTTTCTTTAATTTATAACACTTCTTCATGACAGCATCACGGGCGTAGACAGAAATTTTTAAAGGGGGGGGGGGGTTCTGAAATCTCTAAGTTAGACCATAACAGCTAGCGGACACGGACGGAAAACATGGGTTTTCAGGAATCTTTGAGGGTCTAAAAAGTGTTTCAAGCTCCTGAAAATGGCTATGTATGATACAGAAGAATGCTTTTTTATTACATTTCAAAAGGGGAAGTTCCGAACCCCCAACTACCCCTTCCTGGCTACACCCCTGGTAATGTATGTTGAGTACCCAATTTACCTACAACCTACCCAATTTATTATTTACCCTGGGTTAGGTGGGGGCATCGAATTTGAATCTGAGATGTGTATTCAGCGATGCCAACATGGTTAATTCTAACGCTTTAATAGCAAGACTGCATCTGCTACATTTGAAGTATTTGAGCATTGCTCGGCCGTGTGGCGCATCGTGCCGAGCGTTAGGTATGCGCTCGCTATTGCACCTCTGATTATCCTGCATGGGTTCACAGGGACGAGACTTGTGGGGAAAATTCTGTATGAGTGGATTACTGGACTCGTCTCCGTCGTAGGGTGGTTCACGTAACTGCTGGTTGATTTCAGCTTTCTCTCTCCTTAGGTATACTATATAGTATTAAAAAATTGTTAAAATCTGTTTCGTTTCCTATTATGAATACCACTTTTTACCTCTTGTGCTGTTTTTCATCAGTGTCCATCAGTTTTTCCAATTGAAAAATAGGAGGCGTCGCCATTTTTATATCCTTTATGACCAAACAATATAGACTATGACCTAACAATGACAATACCTTATATGAAAAAGAAATTCATTCAAAGAGTTTATTATCAAACAATAACAAAGCAAAAAATGAAAAAAAATTATTCTACTTGAAAAATTCATACTAGTTTATGAAATGAATGAAAACATAAAAAAGTCATCAGACAAATTCTGAAGTACAAACAAGTCAAAACAAAGAAAATTGACTAAATATATAAGAAATAAAATTGAAGGAGAGGATTTTAAATATCCCAGAAAGCCAGTAAGGCAGTTAATAATAACGTGAACCATGTACTTTCGACCAGATACCAGCACACAGCGGGTGTACAATTATCTAACATAAATTTGGGGTCTTGATGTTCAAAAATTTTGCATTCTAATCCTGGTCATGGGGAGAAAAATTCCGATTCTCTCCAAATGAAGCAGCTTTTCAAATAAAGGCACGAAAAACATCAGACAAAAAACTTCCATTACTATATTAGAAAATAGTGATGTTATTTCAAGTAGTTTAGGAATAATATTTTAAACAAAACACAAAATATAGGAAGAAAATGTTGTTCAAATTTCACAACGAAAATACAAAACTGTTTCATACTCTCATGTTTGCAAAAACGAATCTACTCATAAATGTTATGCAGCAGTATCAGAAAGGGTCCAAAATTAATGATTAACAACAATCATATAAACAGCAAAGCATAAGAAAGTAACATTCACGGCACAATAAGCAAAGACGACTTCTCATTGCACCAATGGGATCTCCAGCCTCTAGGCCTACATTACCAACTATACCTGCTATCCTCTCGTAAAAAAATTGATGTACAATACGAAATCTTGGAATATAAAATTAAATGTGACATGTGCGAATCTAAAAAATTTACACATTTGTTTACAAGGAATGCTTTATTTATTTAATCATTCAAATTTTACTCAAGCCTTGTTAAATCAACGGTTCAACCGATCTAGATTGCAACAATTGGGAAATAGAAAAATGTCCAACATTACTAAAACAGTAGTTCTATATACCTGGCTTCTTGTCAGGAGCCTTGGTTAGAGTGAACACAATAAAATCGATATGAGATTTGAAATAACAGAACACCGATTCATATAGAGATTTAGCTACAAACAAAACAACATATTCACTGGCAGATGAAGAACATAAATGAAATCAAGTAGAAGTTAGTAAAGAAAATCTTTAACAATTTTGAATATTTTTCAGAAGATGTGCTTTTTCAAATGCAACCCAAGGAAAGCTGTTCAGACAATAAACATATCAATCACGTTTTATTGGTGAAATAGTGATAATATGATTCAATTATTATCTTAGTATAGTATTGTTAATGAAAAGTAAAAAAGCGAACGACATACATAAAAACACATATTGGAATGATAATTAGGAATAACATATTCTCTCGGCTCAGTAGTAGGAATACATTCGCTACCGCACCTCTGATCAACCTGCGTGGGTTCGCAGGTTCAAATTCTGTGGGGGTTAATTATGTGCGAAGGGATTGCTGGAATCACCCCCGCCATGGAGTGGGTCACGTAACAGCTGGTCGGCTATGGCTTTCTCCATCATCAAGCCAATGCATCTGAAACAAATAACTGGCTAACTAATCCCATACTCGACATGGACTGGAAACCAGACAACAGGTCGGGGTTCACCGCATGATTAAGCTGTCTCATTAGCTTTTCGTTACCCCAGGACTACGATCTAATGGAAGCTTAAAACATATACTCGCTATTTCAAGGAATAAGATTATGTTATTCTCATTTATAACTCTAATGCTACAACTGAAACAAAATATTTATAGCAAAAAGTAAACGAGACAATAAGACTTGTAGTATAATATACAATTTCCTAGTAAACTATATCAAAATTGCTGTGATGGATCTCTCTCAACTTGAGTTTGAGGTGAGGACACAATGTTTAAAACTTGAGCAGGTGAGGCAGTAATTTGAGTAGGCACAGTACTGGTACTCTGAATTGGTATGAAAACCATGTTGTTCTGCTGGTTATCGCCAATGTCCATAGACCCCACTGGGGGCTGAAACTTAATAGTGGGTGTTATAATTTGAATTGGGGTTAAAATTGGCTGTCCAAATCTCAATGGTTGTGTCAGAAATAGTGTTTGTGTGTCAGCAGGATTGTATATTTGGGGCTGTTGTGTCATAGCCAATGGCATTACTGTGTTTACTACATTATATCTTGGTCCATTAAGTATTATAGGCTTTTGCATAGTTTGCACTAATTGAGAAACCGGAACTAGATCTTGCTGGGGCATACTGGTTTGAACCGGTTCAGACTGGTTCGGTACAACTGCATTTTCTTGTGTTGTGTCAAAATGAGTTGATCGATCCTGTTGGCTGGTTGGAACCGGATTATTCTGGCTGGTTGGAATCGGATTATTCTGATTATGATCCATTAACATTGGCAATGGGTAGCTTACACTGGTCTGCTGCAATTGTGTTACTGAATTAATGATTGGTCGGCGTAAGGGCTGGGTAACAACTATCTTCTTCGGGCTTTGTTTGATCTTGATCAGGGGATTTCCATTTCCTTTTTGAGGAGATTTTTGGAGTTCCGTCAGCTTTGCGATTCTTACAATGGGCTGGTTTTGTAATAGTGGCGAGCTTGTACTTAATTGATTGATTGGGATATTTACCATTTGGTAATTGGAAAAAAGATGAGTAGGTTTGGATGGAGATTGAAATTGCGAAGTTTGGGATTGATTTGATTTGTTCGGAGAGGATTTACTTCCCAATCGTACTTTATTTGGCGAGTTTGCACCTCTGAGTGAAATATGAGGTACTGTGTAGTTTGCCACTGATTTACTAACAGTATTCGAAACTTTTTTGACGAGTTCGTCGACTGTTGAAGCAGCTGAAGGGTTGTCAAATCCTCGAGCAATCGGAACGACCCTTCCGTCGCTTAATCTCGTAGCTGCGTAAACGTTTCCATTTCGCATCTTAATTGATATATTTGATGGTAATGCTGCGGGTATTATTGGTTTTGTGACAATTTTTATAGTCGGTTTCTTTAAAGTTTTGATTCTCTCTAAAGAAGGCATCCTTTCTTTCATTACGATTTCAACCGGGGCTTTCTTTACTTTTTCAACAAAGACTTCCCTTTCTTTTACAACGGGAACTGGTTTATGTACTCTTCTCATAGCTCGTTCGAGACGCTTTCTACGTTGTTCTTTCGCTATTTCTTCTAGCCTCGTTTCTTCTTTTAACAAAATCATGTCGACAATGTCGTAGACGTCGCCATCAGGTATTAAGATCGGCAAGAGTGAAGGACGGTTAATTATATTTTCTTCAGCGAAATTTAAAACTTTACCGAGGACTTTATTTTGTTGTTTTATTTTTTGTCGTGTTTGACGTCTGTCATTCGTGCTCGAGTTTTCTTCCAATTGTGTACGATCGGCGATTTTTAATAATTCTTTTAAATTTTCTTTCAAAATTTCTTCCAATTCAAATAAAGCAGCAGTGAGTAGGGTTTGTCTCTCATTTTCGAACAATGATTCATCAATAATTCTGGGGGGTGGCGAATTGTTTCTCCTCGTAAAATAAGAATGAGTATAATCCTCATCCCCGGATCCGTCATCGAAACTCGCAACACTCGACATCGGCGAATCAACTGCCATGTGTGAAATAGTAACATTATCTCCGAATGTGTATGTGTTTTTATTAGTCAGCTCCTCCGACCAATGATCAATTTTATTTGCAGCATTTTGAATCTGATCGTGTTCTCGTTTCATTTGTACTTGTGCCTGTAATCGAGCTTTTTGCAAACGGATATTCCAAGGTTCTAATTCTTCATACAACCATCTTAGTTTATTGATGAGTTGTTTGTGTATCTGAAAAGCAGTTTTGCCGTAAACAGATAATTTTTCTTCGGTCTGTTGCGCTTCTAAATCATTTATAAGCAACTGAATAGCGTCAACATTATCACAAAGCATCTCAAAATCAACATTTCCATATTTTTCTGGCTGAACTTTTTTCTGGCTTTCCTGTTTCGTTTTCTTTGGTGTTCTTCCTTTTGCGACTTTCTGTCTTTTAACAGGAGTTGTAGTTATTTCCAGCCTTTCAACAGTTGAGGTACGTTTACGTAGACTTCGTCTTTCCACAAGTACTGGACAAGGATTAGAATACTTTGGATTCTTTTTACGCAATCTAGTTTTCTTTTCTTCAAAAAAATTCTCAACTTTTATATCATCATCAACTTCAGTATTTTCAAGCAGATTTTCAGTTTCAGTATCAGACTTCAAATTATCACTAACAATACTTTCTGTTACTTTTACTATTTCTTTAACATTATCTGTCACGCTACCAATCTCTTTTTGACAATCATTTTGAGTTTCCAACAAATTTTCAGAAAGAGATTTACTCTCAAACTCTTTGCAATGCTCTTCAGTTGATGGTGTTATAGAATCCAATCCGTTTAGCATTGGAGCTGACTGTGGTAGTGGTGCTTTTGTAACAGGGATCTCATCGCAATTATTTTCTATTTTCGGAGACAAATCTGCACTTGTATCATTATTAAGTACTTCCATAGCTTCAAAAATATTGTCATCTTTATGTTTTTTGGGCACAGTATCACTATTTTCAGATGTTGTTATGTCTTCGTGCGGCGAAAGTTTAGGAACTCCATCTTTGATGCAATTTTCAGATTCTTGAGTAATAGGTTCAGACATGGTTTCATTTTTCTGAGATAATTCATCTAATTCAGAATTCACGCTTTCCTTTTCAATGTCCATTTCATTTTGGAGTCCCTTGTTTGATTCCTTGTTTTCAACAGAGTCTCTCTCTGACGTTTTATTGTTCATACTCTCAGAAACCATTACATTGGATAATTCAGAATTTTCATTCTCCTTTTCGATGTCAATATCATTTGAATTTTTAATGTTCGATTCTTCATTTTCAACGGGGTCCCCCTCTGATGTTTTATTTATCATGGGAACACTATCAGAAACAATTTTCTTGGATAATTCATCTAATTTAGACTTTACATTCTCATTTTCAATGTCTATTTCATTTGGAATTTCATCACTTGATTTTCCATTTTTAAATGTGTTCCCTCCTGAGGTATCATTTATCATGGGAACACTATCAGAAACAATTTTCTTGGATAATTCAACCAATTCAGAATTATCATTCTCTTTTTCAATGTCTATTTCATTCAAATTTTCATGTTTAATAGTGCTCCCTTCTGAGGTATCATTTTCCATGGGAACACTACTCGCTACAATGTCTGTGATAGATGAAACAGGTCTCTCTGGAACCCAAATCTCATCCGGGCCGTACTTAGGGACTGGTTCCCCGAATTCTCGATGCCTATAAACTCTTACATCATCGCCACAAAATTGAGGAAAATATATATAAATATTACCAAGATAATCTTTACCCAGTTGCATACATTGTAATTGAGGTGAATCCATGGCTAGAAGAGCATTTTGAACACTTTGTAACAAGGATGAAGAGTCGCAAAGCGCTTTTAAAATTTGCAACTTTTGAGCGAATTTTAATTCTGTAAAAGTTATCATTTGGTCAAGAGAATGAAGTTGGTTTTTCCATTCCATCGACTCAAAAAATTCTATACTGATTCCAAGTTTTTCAGAAGCAATTAAGTACGATTTCGTTTTTTGTACTATTTCAAACCATTTTGATAAACGTTCATTTAATCGTTTATTCCAAGTTGAGAAATGCATCGGAGGTCTTTGATTTAATTGACTTCTCTCTTGATAAGTGCATAGAAGTGATGTCATAATCTTTGCCAAATAAAGAGAATTTTCAGGTATTATGATACACCTTTCTAATAAATACATATTTAATTCTGGGAACTTTAAAACGGATTCAGCAAAATGTAAAAAGAATCCTATCTCAGGCAGAAGATGAGATGTACGAATTAATTTTGCATCCTCGTGTCCATCTATTGTGTTAATCCAAGCTGCGGCGATACGCTGATACAAAAGCTCTTGTTGACGTCTCTCACGATAACTAGACTTCTTATCATCTTCTCCTAGTACTGTTTCCTCACATTTTACAAAATCATAAACCAATTTTACATCGGTGTCGTTGAAGCCAAAAGCATATTCTCTTGCGTTTCCGATACGTCCATAACGACTGACCGGCGCTAAATTATCATCATTCATGTCAATTGCAAACTTTCCTTTTGATGTGATAGAAATTGCAGCTTTATCTTTAAGTTCTTTTTTCAAAAGAGCTATTTTTGCTTCAAAAATCATTTCAATTCGTTTTGCCCTTTTTGAGATAGCATTTTCAGTGCCGTTATACCGATAACAATTTTCAACCATAGTGCGAAAATCTCTAGCAAATTCAGTAATTCCAGAATATTGTTTGCTTTCAAATTTTTCTATTATTTTATTAAGCCACATTGGCTCTTTAATCTTTTTTTCATAATCCCAAAGTCCAAGTCCTTTTATGTCAACCTTTTCCATAAAAGGCCAACATGTCGATTTATTTTGCTTGACAATTTCGGTCAATATTCTGTAACTAGTCTCCAATTCTTGTGTTTTATCTTCTGCCAATTGCATGGAACTCTTGTTTGTTTCAGGGGTGTTTTGATTATTATCATTTTTATCACTAGATTGAGGAGTTTCTTTCGAAAGTTTATCAATTTCATGATCAACTGAACTCATTCTGAAAATTTTTCTGGGAAAGATAAAATAAATTGATTAAAATTATAAATTTATTAAAATTACTCAAACTCGAATTCTTGTTCAGCAGAATCAATTAACAAGCAAAAATGAGGGTTCTAGTGAAGTAAACGCCGTAACTGCTTAAACAACGGCTAACAAAATTGAGATATGAAAAGAACGCCGTACCTGCTCAAATAACACCCAACTAAGATGTGATGTGAAATTTGAATGTAAAATAGGATCGAAATTACATCTGTATTATCTTAAACCGTCACTGTCAAAAGTACAAAAAGGTATCCTCTCCTGAATCTAGTTGTCCGCCTCCCATTTGTCCCATGTGTTTAACGCAGCGGTTCCCAAACTATGGGTCGCGACCCACTGGTGGGTCGCAAAAAAAATCTTAGTGGATCATAAAAAGATGTAGAAAGCTTTGATTAATTAAACTGGTTTTTAGGATCGGTGGCGAC
Source organism: Styela clava (assembly GCF_964204865.1). Classification (NCBI taxonomy): domain Eukaryota; kingdom Metazoa; phylum Chordata; class Ascidiacea; order Stolidobranchia; family Styelidae; genus Styela; species Styela clava. The sequence continues at coordinate 14,481,904 of NC_135264.1, forward strand.
TCGAATACGTAAATCTTCAAAAAAAAACAAAAGAAATTAAATTGAATTTAAATTCTAATCTGTGAAAGTTTCCTTTTCACGATTTTCTCAAAGAAACAAAAGTTTCCTACAAAAAATGACCATGTGGCTTTTTTACGCACACTGACATAGCAGTTTTGTACACTGTACAGCACTCCATACTGTGTTTCCCCAAAATTTAGACACGATTTAGATTTATTTTCTTTTGAAGAATACCACTATGTTATTTTTTTTTGAAGAGGTCTTTGAGACGCAGTTCTTACAACTTCATGACAGCTCCTGCCACAACGGTACCGCGGCGTCTTCCGCCATGGTTTCATCGCGCTATTACTGGTATATTTACAAAGTCATATACAATATTTCAGTTCCTAATGCGGGATTATATCTACTTAAATCTAAACCTAACCCCAAGAACATCAAAACTGTATTCATAATAAAAGTGTTCCAACTTACCCAATATTTATCACCATCAGGGGCAGCCCTGCTATTACAGCCGACATGCCGTGGTTACGGCAGCAAAATTGGTGGTATTCGATTTGCTGCCATAACCACGCAGCTAAAAAGTCAGTCGCCGTGGGTTTGGTGTTAGCGGACATGGTTTGGAAATCCTGCCATGGTTTTGCGGCAGCTCTAGACGCCACAAATACTTGAAACTGCACTTGAGGTCTTTTGTGTTCATTTATCAAAAATAAAATTACATTGTCTGATTGTAGAAAATCACGAGATGGGTCGCCATAAGCTGTGGTACGTACCGTAATAAATAGTCGGTTCCAACTGTAAAAAGTTTGGGAACCACTGGTTTAGAGTATTGCAGTAGTGCAGTATTGTGTTCGCCAAGACAGACTTATTTTTAGAAAAAAAATTAAAAATTTGGATGTATTTTCACATCACAATTTCGTTTGGAGTTATTTAGGTACCAGTAATAACAGCATTCATTTTCACACGACATTTGCGTTTGGGGGTATTTACCGTAAGCAGTTACAGCGTTTGCTTCACGAGACCCAAAATGAGCGATTGAGAAAACACACACACTGCAGTCTGACCCTATGGTGTACCGGTACCCAAAGCTTCTATAATCCCAAGAACAGGCCCTTGACCTATACCTATATTCAAAGACATCAATTATAAGACAAAGCCCGAGTTTCATGACGCTGATCTTCGCAACGGCTGTTGAACGTCGACCACAAAGTGCACAGTACCGGTACCGGTAGTCGGTACCAGTACATGTAATCTAAATAAAGTGCAATCTAAAAATCTTTCTTTGGCAAAACTATCCGATCCACTCACCGAAAGCTAATTAAAATTTTACGGTAGCATTCGAAAGTTTTTACATTTCCCTTCATTTATAGTTTCAAATCCTGTCAACCGTTGTTTTAATCTGCCATACCGCATACCCGAAGGTACGATACCAGTACAGAGGTAAGCGGGTGCCTGTTGTCACATTTGGTGCTTTACTACCGCACGGTACCGGGTACCGGTACCGGTGTACACTCAAACTCCGCTGCTATTTGCAAAATACCGTTAACGGTACCGGTACTGCACCGGGAACTCGGGAAGTGAGAGGCGCTATACAGACAGCTACAACCATAAATCTGGCACAAACGAGGTTAGCGCGAATGTCGAACGAAGAAAAGAATGATTGAATGACATAAAAAAAACGACTCTGACCACCACCTACATCGGACAGGATTTCCATAATAATCTCTGGGGTACGAAAAGCCGATAGAACGGCTTAATCTTATGGCAATCCACGGCCTCTCGTCCGGTAACTAGTCTATGTTGGGTATGGGACTTTTAACACAGTAAAAACAATATCATTTCACTTATCATTTAAGTAAGATCAAAATCATTTAAAGTATTTGCTTTCGCTACCGCGATATCGCTATCTAAAGTCATGGGTGAGCAGCGATGTTTCCACGAACATTGCTAACATAGTTATTCGGAACAATAATGTAACGATAATAACTCACTCATAAAACAATTACAATTTAAATCTTCGCTGGACGAATTTTCATATTCAAGCATGGATATAAACGTTGACTTGTTTCGTGTTTTTAGTGTTATGTTCCCAAAATTTAGTCATAAATCACACAATTCAACAGATTATTCTCAAAACAAATTTGGATCAATAGTCGTGATCAAAAAACTTGATCAATAAAACATTATATAACGTAAACTTGCGAAACCCCAAAATATGTAGGCCTACCAAAATATATGAGGTACAACCTATTGCCTTGTAACGCCATATGGAGGCTATCATGTTCTCGCATAAGATCGTTTACTTGTGTTGTGGTAATATTTTATTCATTCGCACCAAGATGGCGCACAACCTGAACTCGAGTTGTGTACCAGGTTAGGGTTCAGGTTATACGACATCTTGGTGCGCATACTTCGGAAGTACTTTTAGAAATTATAGATCCATTTATCAAGCATAGTCTAGGTTTCAATCAGTCGTTTTTTATTTGTCGAAATTTGCAATGTAGTCCGGGGTATAATGCTTTGATTTGGCAGAATTTATTCGAATTTAAAATATCTGACCTCGAGAGACGGTGAAATGCGCAGTCATGTAGAATCCTTTATTAGAGTAGATTTGTGCTTGATCGCAGTGTCGCCATTTTCAGTGACAACATGTAAAATTAAATTGAAATGCTTGCTACCTGTCTAACAAGAATTTTACATGAAGGTAAATAGAACAAACATGAAGTTGGAACAACTTTACTATATCTACAGAGATGTAATTGAATAGAAAGTCTGTTAAACTTATAAGAAAAATGTTTCTTATCGGAATGCAGGCTAATTTTTATGTCCTACATATTTTAACTTCCAAAAGGAAACAGACAGAGTTGCGCGAAAATTCTTGGAATGTCGTGATCGCGGCAAATGAGCTACTTACACCGCAGCTGAAAACTTGCTCTATATTTGGTGCTTCGAAACTTATGTATCAGATTTATGTAAAGCGTGTCATGGTAATGTAGCATTTTATAAAATGAGGAAACCTGTTTTTTAGGGAGTACGATACAAAAGAAAACCCGCTCTTAAGATTTTCAAATGCCATACAGATAACGTACACATTAATAGATATACGTACTGCTGGGAATCATGGCTCTGATTTCAAAGACGCCTAAAACTATATAATACATTTATGAAGTTTTTTTGGGCGGGATTTGTAGTTTCTTATTTGTTGTGTAACTTTATCTTACAACTTATTTATACAATATGCGCTTGTGTTTTTAGTTATTTTCATTTATGCGATGTTTGTGCTATATACAGTGGCAGCGTTCTTGTTTTTTGATTTAGACGTTAGACTGCCACGGTACTGAAGTTACGTGCACCGCAATTAAGAACTAGAATTAAATTTGGCGTTTCAAAATTTTTATATTCACGTAAAGCGTATCTTTTTAATACAGTTTACATAGTGACGAGGGAACCCGTTATCACAGAATTCGGTACTCCCGAAGTATATGAACCAAGATGACGGACACCGTAACGTAGTATGTGTACCAGGTTAGGTTTAGGCCATAATTTCAGGTATAAATACTACGGGAGTCACTTGGCTAGTCCTAAAATAAAGAAAATGGGAATAAAAGTATGTCCTAACCCCAACCTGGTACACATACTACGTTCCGGTGTCCGCCATCTTGTTTCACATACTTCGGGAGTGCCCAGAATTCAATACAGAAGAGAATCCGTTCTTAAACTTCACCACTGCAACCAAGTATTTTAATATATTTTACTTTTTTGAATTTTACAAATAGTTCAAAATGAGTCACCTTGAATTAATTATACTGGTCACGTGTTTCGTACTGGTCAGCTGCTTTGCTAACAACATGGTTTGTCGTCCAGTAGAAGACGCATGCGCCGATGATATGCGACAGCATTTACATGGGCCACCAGGTAAGTTAGGCCCGAGAGGCGAAAAAGGAAATAAAGGTGAAACAGGACTTCCCGGAGTCAAAGGTCACGATGGACTTGTCAATCAATCCAGAATTCAGGAAAATATCAAACAGGAGGTAGAATCAGGTACGCATTACGATTAGGGCCGGGCATTTTTAAATACCGAATGAGTTTAGAATCGAATCGAATATTTTTTTGAATTGAATTTCGAGTACTTGGAAGATATTGTAATCGTATGCAATTTTTTTATTGTACTGGTTCCTACGGAGTCCAGACACATAAATTACTGAAAACAGACTCACTCGGACAGTTCGCTGAGTGTAACACACACAATAATAAACATATTTCATCGTTTTCTCATTCTGGCAATGGTCTGTGGGCATCAATTATGAACAGAATAACTTGAAAATTATTAAAAATGCGTCAATGTTCACTTTGCGTGTTTGCTCAAATTTTTGAAAGTAATAATGATTGATAAATATAAACCATCAAACAATATAATGTTTTTGATATTCAGCTACTCGAGAACTAACACAGAGACTGGAATCAACGGAATCGAAGCTTGGTGATGTTAGTGCTGTTCTAAGGATTCTTTTAGAAGAGAAATCAGGTAAATTATTTTTTTTTTTACGATATATACCAATGCCGTGTGTTCATTACAAATATAACTGTTACAATGCTGCCCCATGCGGTGGGTACAAGTCACACAACTCCGGTTCTAGAGTAGAGCCATGGCCCATCCGACTCTCGAGGCAAGTCTGAGGCCCATAAAATCGTGTCTCAAGCCGAGTCACTGATCTACCGAGTTACAAGTCAATTCCGAGTCCTAGCGGATTTCATTGACATTAGTGAGGTGGATGAATATTGTGATATGAAACTAAAACGTCTATCCAGCGCAGGGGTCGGGAAACTTTTTGGTCAAGAGAACCATAAAAGATATATATTTTCAATTGCATTTTCGTGCGAGCCATATAGCATTAAACCAACCTTGTTATGAAGGGGATGGGAAAGTATTTCATATTTATCCCGGGGAAAAGAAAGTCGGAAAGACGGCTTAATCATAATGCGAACCACGGACTCTCGTCCGGTTACAAGTCCATACCGTAACCGACCAGCCGTTACGTGAAAAATGTATTGGCAACGTTTTCTTCGGCATCCAAACGTCCTATTTTGAGTTATTGCTGCCACAAATCTCGAGCCTGGAGTTTCTCGTGGTTTGACGGATTCTAACTACGAATAATCAATAATTGAGTTGTCTTTACTCATATAGCATGCAAAATGAAATACGAAGGAACTTGCTACCGAGCACTTGTGCACCCAACGTTCGATGTTGAGTATTCAAACGCATTGAGTTTTTGTCGAATGCATGATATGGAACCGGCGGAAATTCCAAGTGAAAGTCATTATCACAAAATCACGGAATGTGTGAGAGCTGAAATTCCGTTAGGAAGTACAGCGATCGATATATTCACAGGAATGACATACAATCATTCGGTAAGGTATACTTTACATTTTATAGTTGTTTAAATAAATATGGAGAAATATTCTGTATGGGATCTTGGCCTAAATTGAAAAATGTGACGTCTTATCATTATATAGTGACATCATAAATTTTTAACTTGGGTCATAGAAATCGTGTATTTATTTGTATAGTTACAGACTTTACTCTATATCAGGGGTGGGAAGTTATTTTCCCGACTAAGCCAGTTACAGATAATAGACTTGGCCGGAGTTCAATATGAGTAACTGTGAATAAAAACAGGGTATTTACAACACCTAGGTTAACGTTTACATAATAATAGGAAAGCACAATGTAACAATTGGGGTCCAACAGAAATTTATATATTCATAGAAACTATAGTCTTAACTTAAGAAAACACAAGTGGGCCGAATGAAACCCTTCGGTGGGCCAGATCCTGCCCGCGGGCTGCAATTTTCCCACTCCTGCACTATACCCCTGAAATGGAGATTACCGTGCAGAAACAAATAACAAACGAAAATACATTACGACTCAATTTTCGGCGTTCTCAATTTCGAGAGTCAAAATATATTATAAACATATAACGAACATTTTGTTACTTACTTGCTTATTCACTCTATAAAGTTTGTCATATATTATTTCACAGACCGGAGATGTTACTTTGTCAGATGGAACAAGTGCCCCGTTCGTTAAATGGCATGAAAACTACCCAAAAAACGACAGTGGAAGAGTAGCAATGGGCATCGTTGTGTTGTCAGACGTTAGTCTTCCGTGGAATGTTGGAATGTACAATGCGTATACAAGAATGCTACAGGGAATTGTCTGCCAAAAGAAAAACTGCTAGAACTTTCGAGCTATCGATATTAAGCATGATTCATTACCACAAAACTGATTAAACTAGAGACTCGTTAATACGCTGAACGAATAATTTTGTGTATATTTAGGAACGAATATAAGCTAAAAGTAATTTTTACCCATTTGTAACTAGGAAAGGGTGGAACACATTCACAAAAATAAACAGTATAAATTTGATTTTTTAACTCTAATTAGCCTAAGTTCAAGTTTGTGTTTATATTTTATTCACTTGAAAATTAATTTTTTTTTTGCACGGCATTTATGTTTTTTGATTCAAGAGTCTTGCTGCACATTAACACAAATATATTTCTGTAACGTTTAGTATAGCGTCGTAACCCAACTGATAGTTATGACAAATTATATTGTTAAATCAGCAGCCAAGAATCAGGGCATGGAGCACGGAATATAGGAATGGTGATACAGCACAAAAATATGTGACAGCGTGACATATTTCATTTATTTAAAAGCGAACGAACGCTATGTAAAAGTTTCAAAATAGATTACACCATGTGGTCTTGGGCGAGTTCAGATCGGGGCTTCTCCAATAGGCACTGCTCCCAATATGGGGCCACGCGCAAAAGCCTCCGCTATAGGTTCCATTCGTGCGTGCAGGGTGTAGCCAGGAAATGTCAAAGGGGTCGGGGGGAATCTGGAATTTGTAATAGTGGGTCGAAAACGTGGATTGTCAAGAATCTTGAGGCTCCAAAAAAAATTTCAAGCTACGAAAATTGCCATATATGGTAGAGAAAAATGCCCTTTTCACATTTCAAAGAGGGGTTCGACTGTGGCTACGCCCCTACATGTGTGTATCATGAATGTTGAGAGTGTTCGGAACGGTGCGCGGATTCGCATTGGAATCTTCTCAAATTTTTTCTTTTTGTTATTGATTTTACGGCATTGTTAGGGGTCCTTTTAAAAATGTTGAGACAAAACGCATGGATTTTTGAAGAAAACTGCTATTCAAATTTATTGTCACACCGATTTTAAACGAATTCAGTGAGAAACGCGTTTTTATAACATTGTGTATTTTGCTACAGGATTCTGCTAGCTAGTTTTGCTTATATGACAGTGGCACTCAGGTACTGGTACAGTATAAGCTTTGCGACGCAAAGAGACTGGAATTGCTTTCACGTACCAGATTAGCTAAAAAAAACTCGTTTCACGGGCACACCACTCAAAACTGCCACTTCTCCGCGGGTCGCATGGATGTTTCAACGAACAGTGCTAACTCATTTTTTCTGAACAATAATTTAACGATGATAAAATGACAATTGGAATGTGAAATTTTCGCTGAACGGATTTTCATGCTCAGACATGGATATGAACGTTGACTGGGTTCGTAGTTTTGTGGTGTTGCGTTTCTAAAGTTTAGTCGTAAATCATACAATACAACAGTTTATTTTTAGAACTAATTTGATACAATGGTCGTAGTTAAATAACTTGAATTAATAAATCAGTAGTTAAGGTAAACCAGGATTTGCGAAAACTCAAAATATATACCCCGGGATAAATATGTAAATCCTAGCCTATACCGAAACGTTTGCAATGGTAGAGTATAGGAATGATATATTTGTGTGCAACTCATTGCCTTGTAGCGCCATCACGAGGCTATGCTGTTCTCGCATGAGATCGTTTACTTATGTTGTGGTAACTTTGATTCACGAATTTAGGTAATGCAGCTATTGCAAGGTAGCCGCTGACAAGTAGACCGAATGGTCATTTTGAGGTTATCCTGTTCATTCTGGGCAAAGGCATGAATGAGTATATATTTTCAATTTTGCTTTCATTTTATTGTGCTCGTTTGCCTGGATGGATGGCTAAAAACAATTTGATTGATTGATTGAGTAAAAGCTCGTGAAAACATCATGCGCATTTTTCATACTAGCCTCGGCTAACATAAATCTTCCTAAAGTATTCGCAATGATATTTGATTATTTTAAATACACTAAAATAAACGACTTTGCTAAATTTCATCAAAACGAATCTTTAGTTGAATCGAAGAGTGAAATATCCTTTTCAAAAGTCACTAATCCATGATAATTCCTGTGTTATTTGGTATCACTGATGTCCAGCATCAGTATGGCATTAGAAAGGATCTCTTTCGGTACTGTTTGCCCATAAAGTTAAAGGGCATCTATATATGCAGAAATCATATAAAATAAACAACCCTCCTTCCAACATTTTATATGATTTTGTTTCAATTGACGACTGTCGCGATCGTCGTGGACTGAACCTAAATTATATTCCAGGCCTTCGTTAAAGACGTTCGTTAAATCATAAATCGAGGACTTGTATTAGTATTGTATCAGTCTTAGAAGTTATGGATTCATTTATCAAGCATAGTCTAGGGTGCAATCACTCGTTTTTCATTTGTCTAAATTTGCAATGTAGTCCTGGGTTATAATGCTTTGAATTGGCAGAATTTATTCGAATTCAAAGTATCTGACCTCGAGCGACGAGGAAATGCGCAGTCATGTAGAATCCTTTATCAGAGTAGATTTGTGCTTGATCGCAGTGTCGCCATTCCCAGTGACAACATGTAAAATTAAGTTGAAATGCTTGCTACCTGTCTAACAAGCATTTTACATGAAGGTAAATAGAATAAACATGAAGTTGAAACAACTTTACCATATCTACACAGATGCAATTGAATAGAAAGCCTGTCAAACTTATAAGAAAAATGTTTCTTATCGGAATGCAGGATAATTTTTATGTCCTACATATTTTAACTTTCTAATGGAAACAGACAGTGTTGCGCGAAAATTCTTGGAATATCGTGATCGCGGCAAATGAGCTACTTACACCGCAGATGAAAACTTGCTCTATATTTGGTGCTTCGAAACTTATGTATCAGATTTATGTAAAGCGTGTCATGGTAATGTAGCATTTTATAAAATGAGGAAACCTGTTTTTTTTTAGGGAGTACGACACAAAAGAAAACCCGCTCTTGAGATTTGGAAATCCCATACAGATAACGTACACATTAATAGATAGACGTACTGCTGGGAATCATAGCTCTGATTTCAAAGACCCCTAAAACTATATATTATAATACATTTATGAAGTTTTTTTGGGCGGGATTTGTAGTTTCTTATTTGTTGTGTAACTTTATCGTACAACTTATTTATACAATACGCTTGTGTTTCTAGTTATTTTTATTTATGCGCTGTTAGTGCTATATACAGTGGCAGCGTTCTTGTTTTTTGATTCAGACGTTAGACTGCCACGGTACTGGGGTTACGTGCACCGCAATTAAAAACTAGAATTAAATTTGGCGTTTCAAAATTTATATTCACGTAAAGCGTATCTTTTTAATACAGTTTACATAGTGACGAGGGAACCCGTTATCACAGAATTCGGTACTCCCGAAGTATATGAACCAAGATGACGGACACTGGAACGTGGTATGTATACCAGGTTTGGGTTAGGCCATAATTTCAGGTACAAATACCACGAGAGTCACTTGGTTCGTTCCCTAACTCGTAATAGAACTAAAATAAGAAAAATTGGAATAAAATTATGCCCTAACCTGGTCTGGTTCACATGCTTCGGGAGTGCCCAGAATTCAATACAAAAGAGAAGTCATTCTTAAACTTCCCCACTGCAACCAAGTATTTTTATATATTCTACAAATAGTTCAAAATGAGTCACCTTGAATTAATTATACTGGTCACGTGTTTTGGACTGGTAAGCTGCTCTGCTAACAACATGGTTTGTCGTCCAGTAGAAGACGCATGCGCCGATGATAGGCGACAGCATTTACATGGGCCACCCGGTAAGTTAGGGCCGAAAGGAAGTAAAGGTGAAACAGGACTTCCTGGAGTCAAAGGTCACGAAGGATTTGTCAATCATACCAGAACTCATGAAACGATCAAACAGGAGGTAGAATCAGGTACGCATCACGACTGGGGCTGGGCATTTTTGAATACCGGATGATTTTAAAATCGAATCGAAAATATTTACAAATCGAATCTCGAGTACTTGGGCGATATTGTAATTGGCTCGGGTTCCAAATAGCGACTGTCACAACGGCAACATTACTTCTATTATTAATCCAGGCTTACGCGCACACGCACTCTTTCACCGCCCCCTTTTTTTTCATTGTAATGGTTCCTCCAGAGTTCAGACACATATATTACTGGAAGCATAGAAACGATCACTTGGACAGTTCGCTGAGTGTTACACACACAATAATAAAGATGTTTAATCGTTTTCTCACCACGGCAATAATTGATAAATATAAACCATCGAACAATGTAATGTTTTTGATCTTTAGCAACTCGAGAACTAACACAGAGACTGGAATCAACGGAATCGAAGCTTGATGATGTTAGGGCTATTCTCGGGATTCTTTTAGAAGATAAATCAGGTAAATAATTTGTTTTTACTATTTATACCGCTGCCAAGTGTTTATTAGAAGTATAATTGTTACAATGCTGCCCCATGTGCTACAAGTCCCCATAAGTAGTTTCCGGTTCTGGAGTAGAGCCATGGCCCATCAAATTCTCGAGGCAAGTCTGAGTTTCATAAAATTCGTGTCCCAAGCCGATTCACTGATCTACCGAGTTACGAGTCGATTTCATGGACATTAGTGGAGTAGATAAATATGCGTGATATGAAACGTCTATCTATCACATTGGTTCTCAAACGGTGGGGCGTGCCCCAAGTGGGACGTAGACAATTTTTGAGGGGCGTGAAGCTAATTAAAAAAATTCGTAAGATTTACAATGCATTGACACGTCTTCGTCCCATTTTGAGTTATTGCTGCAAGCTGCAAAAAATCTCGAGTCAGGTCTTTCTGGTGGTTTACCGAGTTGAAACTACGAATAATAATCAATAATTGAATTGTTTTTACTCATATAGAATGCAAAGTGAAATACGAAGGAACTTGCTACCGAGCACTTGTGCACCCAAAGTACGATGTTAAGTATTCAAACGCATTGAGTTTTTGTCGAATGCATGGAATGGAACCGGCGGAAATTCCAAGTGAAAGTCATTATTACAAAATCATGGAATGTGTGAGAGCTGAAATCCCTTCAGAAGCTTCATATGCCGATATATTCACAGGAATGACATACAATCATTCGGTAATGTATCCTTTACGTTTTATATTGTTTAAATAAATATGGGGAAATATTTTATAATAGATTGCAAAAATGTAAAATGGATAATTCTCCTACTCCATGGTCCTCTTTGTTACCGGCTCATTCCCACTAAAGTTTTGTCTTATATTATTTCACAGGCCAGAGATGTTACTTTGTCAGATGGAACAAGTGCCCCGTTCGTAAAATTGTATAGAAACCCAAGCAGTAGCACTGCAAAAGTAGGAATGGCCATCGTTGTACGGTCAGATGTTAGTCATCAGGGGCATGGAATGTACAATGTGTATTCAACCACGCTACAAGGAATTGTCTGTCAAAAGAAAAACTGCTAGAACTTTTGAGCTATCGATATTAAGAATGATTCATTACCACAAAACTGATTAAACTATGGAGTAGAGACTCGTTAATACATCGCTGAGCGGATAACTTTGTATATTAAAGAACGAATATAAGCTAAAAATAATTTTTACCCTTTTGTAACAGGGAAAGGGTGGAACACATTCACAAAAATAAACAGTATAAATTTGATTTTTTTAACTCTAATTAGCCTAAGTTCAAGTTTGTGTTTATATTTTATTCACTTGAAAATTAAATTTTTTTTGCACAAATTAGTTTTTTGATTCAAGAGTCTTGCTGCACATTAACACAAATATATTTCTGTAACGTTTAGTCTAGCGTCATGACCCCAACTGATAGTTACGACAAATTATATTGTTAAATCAGCAGCCAAGAATCAGGGCATGGAGCACGGAATATAGGAATGATGATACAGCACAAAAATATGTGACAGTGTGACATATTTCATTTATTTGAAAGCGAACGAACGCTATGTAAAAGTTTCAAAATAGATTACACCATGTGGTCTTGGGCGAGTTCAGATCGGGGCTCCTCCAATAGTCACTCCTCCCACTATGGGGCCACGCGCAAAAGCCTCCGCTATAGGTTCCATTCGTGCGTGCAGGGTGTAGCCAGGAAATGTCAAAGGGGTCGGGGGGAATCTGGAATTTGTAATAGTGGGTCGAAAACGTGGATTGTCAAGAATCTTGAGGCTCCAAAAAGAATTTCAAGCTACGAAAATTGCCATATATGGTAGAGAAAAATGCCCTTTTCACATTTCAAAGAGGGGTTCGACTGTGGCTACGCCCCTACATGTGTGTATCATGAATGTTGAGAGTGTTCGGAACGGTGCGCGGATTCGCATTGGAATCTTCTCAAATTTTTTCTTTTTGTTATTGATTTTACGGCATTGTTAGGGGTCCTTTTAGAAATGTTGAGACAAAACGCATGAATTTTTGAAGAAAACTGCTATTCAAATTTATTGTCACACCGACTTTAAACGAATTCAGTGAGAAACGCGTTTTTATAACATTGTGTATTTTGCTACAGGATTCTGCTAGCTAGTTTTGCTTATATGACAGTGGCACTCAGGTACTGGTACAGTAACGCTTTGCGACGCAAAGAGACTGGAATTGCTCTCACGTACCAGATTAGCTAAACTAAAAACTCGTTTCGCGGGCACACCACTCAAAACTGCCACTTCTCCGCGGGCCGCATGGATGTTTCAACGAACATTGCTAACTCATTTTTTCTGAACAATAATTTAACGATAATAAAATGACAATTGGAATGTGAAATCTTCGCTGAACGGATTTCCAGGCTCAGACATGGATATGAACGTTGACTGGGTTCGTAGTTTTGTGGTGTTGCGTTTCTAAAGTTTAGTCGTAAATCATACAATTCAACAGTTTATTTTCAGAACTAATTTGACTCTATAGCCGTAATCAAAAAACTTGAATTAATAAATCAGTAGTTAAAGTAAACTAGGAATTGCGAAAACCCAAAATATATAACCCAGGATAAATATGTAAATCCTATCCTATACCGAAACGTTTTAAAATGGTGAAGTATAGGAATGATATATTTGTGTGCAACTTATTGCCTTGCAGCGCCATCACGAGGCTATGCTGTTCTCGCATGAGATCGTTTACTTGTGTTGTGTTTAGAGCTGGGAATTTTTTGAGGAAAACACTTTGACCATTAACCGGGTAAAATTAACCGGTTAACCGCCGCGTGACGTTTGACGTAATAATTATAATTTCAGCTTGTTAATCCACAATGGTTATAAAGCAATTTCGCGTGTTCTTATCCCGTATCGCTCAAAATTATTCACGAATCGAGATAGTTTCATGATTCCTCTGCTGCAAAAGATAGGCAGCGCGGTTCGGGCATGTGGAAATATTTTAGAAAACCCGATTCCGTTGTTAAACGTCATTTATGTGACAAATTTTGAGTGTTCTATGTGCAAATTCTACTTCGAGATATATATCATGAAGAAAAACGGCATCGACTGCACACTTGTTGTATGACATTGAATATCCGATTTTGCAATGAAATCGTGAACAATATATTTCGAAAGCGACCGAAAACTGATTCTCAATTCATCATTGTAAATTTTCATTATTAGCAACCTTGGTGCTTCCAATATTTTTCACATTTATTGATTCCTCAGTTAGTAATATTTTTTTAAATTAAACGCCACAAGAGATAAATTTGCGATGACGTAATCATATTTGACGAAATTGTACGTATAAAGATGATCTGTACCTGAGATGTCAGTTAACGGTTAAAATAAATCATAACCGTTAACCATATGAAATCGGTTAACTGGTTAACCATTCCCAGCCCTAGTTGTGGTAACTTTGATTCACGAATTTAAATAATGCAGCTATTGCAAGGTAGCCGCTGACAAGTAGATCGAATTGGCATTACTTATCGATTTTAATCGGTAAGTATGTTGATAGGTATTTGTTTGTCTATCTGTCTGTTAGATACACGCGATATTTAACGGAAGCGACATTGAATCTGCTCCAGATTTTGCATGTGCATTCATCATATCTCGGACCAGAAGCCTATTGATTTTGGATGAATTATGTCGTATAATAATTAGCGAGTTATTAATTAATTAGTGATGAAGAGATCTGGATTTTTACGAAGCGAGAAATTTTTGAGACGCGCTGAATGTGTGTGTGCGTGTCCGATGCGCAAGTTTTTACGTTAGTGAGTCAGAGCGAAGGTAACTTTGACGTCGTCGCGATGCGCAAGTTTCCTTCTAGAAATTTTCCACGCTATTGAGTCAGAGCGAAGGATACACGCCGCAATGTTTAAGCAATGTCCATATCCCTCTATCAGGTTCGGGGTTGCAGAATTTCTTACCAAAATATCGCTAGGCTGTGTTTGAATAGCCGTCGCAACCCGGGTTAGCGCCGTTGTATTTGATTCAAAATATAGCATTGGTAAACAAGAGAGCTATGCTCAAATATATGGACACGTAGCGCCACCTAATGGCAATAATTTTGATGACGTCATAGCAAAAAAAAAAGTAATAGCCTTCTGGAGAAAAATTTTATCTTTAACCATTGAAAATTTCAAAGCAATTGGTCCAGTATTCGAAGAGAAAAGCGACTTTTTAAAAACGTGTCAAAGAACAAGAATAAGAACAACAACAACAACATATTATTGAAACGATCGTTATGTCCACTACGTGTCCAATAATAAAAAGTAGAAAAACGGAAAAATGTTAATCATATATGCCTAGTTTAGTGCTGTGTTTTACTTGAATGTCAAGCCAAAATACAGTAGTTATAAGCGACCCTGACATAGTCGAACCTAAGAATGCTCTTATGACATCACAGTACCCAGCAATAAATATAATAATAACAAGAGAGCTACGCACAAATATATGGACACGTTAGACCAGAGCGAATCAGTCCTTACCGGTACCTTTGACGCTACCGGTACCCTCAAAAAAGTTCTGAATTTCCAGTAGCAAGAATTTTGCAGAATCAAAACGTACAGCCAGTCATGACACTGACTAAAATCCGTGTTCCCATGGATAAAAAATAATACAGCAAAATTTTAGACGAAATATCAAATTTCATAGAATTCACGCAAAATTTTGAAATAAATAAAAGTAATAGCCTTCTGGAGAAAAATTTTATCTTCAACCACTGAAAATTTCAAAGCAATTGGTCCAGTATTCGAAGAGAAAAGCGACTTTTTAAAAACGTGTCAAAGAACAAGAACAAGAACAACAACAACAACAACATAATATTGAAACGATCGTTATGGCCACTAAACGTGTCCAATAAGCTATTGGCTGGAAACTAATCGAAACAATCCAGTTCGGATTTGCAGAATTCTTCATAAAAGTATTTCCTCGATTAGTATTTCGACGACGACATGGGTAGTTGGCTATTGTTTCCTATATTTTTGATATTGGCTGAAAACTAATCAAAACAATCCAGTTCGGGTTTGCAGAATTTTTCGAATCGAAACCGCAGTTTCTGTTTTGGGGGACCCCCTAACTTTCGATCGATAAGTCTTCGGTCTCTGACCTATATTCTCGTTTCGAGGTTATCTTGTTCATTCTGGGCAAAGGCATGAATATTTATATATTTTTAATCACCCAAAGTACGATGTTAAGTATTCAAACACATTGAGTTTTTGTCGAATGCATGGAATGGAACCGGCGGAAATTCCAAGTGAAAATCATTATTACAAAATCATGGAATGTGTGAGAGCTGAAATCCCTTCAGAGGCTTCATATGCCGATATATTCACAGGGATGACATATAATCATTCGGTAATGGATCCTTTACGTTTTATATTGTTTAAATAAATATGAAGGAATATTTTGTATGTAATTGGAGTCATTAATCAAAAATGTATAATTAATCGAAAAGTGGTTAATTCCTCCACTCCATGGTCCTCCTTCCTACCGGCTCATTCACTCTAAAGTTTTGTCCTATATTATTTCACAGACCAGAGATGTTACTTTGTCAGATGGAACAAGTGCTCCGTTCGTTAAATGGTATGAAAACTACCCAAAAAACGACAGTGGAAGAGTAGGAATGGGCATCGTTGTACGGTCAGACGTTAGTCATCAGAGGCATGGAATGTACAATAGGCATCTAAGCACGCTACAAGAAATTGTCTGCCAAAAGAAAAACTGCTAAAACTTTCGAGCTATCGATATTAAGCATAACTATTACCACAAAACTGATTAAACTAGAATAAAGACTCGTTAATACTCTGAACGAATAATTTTGTATATATTTAAGAACGAATATAAGCTAAAAGTAATTTTTACCCATTTGTAACGTAGAAAAAGTGGAACATATTCACAAAGATAAACAGTGTAAGTTTGTTTTTTCAACTCTGATTAGCCTAAATTCAAGTTTGTGTTCATATCTTATTCACTTTTAAATAGGCTTACCATATATCTGGAATAAAAAACCAGGACAGTGCGGATCGAACTAACTTTGGTTCGATTCTGAGGCTAAGTAATATCTGAATCTTCTATCATAACTTTGAGTAGATACCAGGCATTAAATTAGCTATAAATTAATTCGTACGCGCAGTCGCCAAACATTATTTATAAAAGCAGTCAATTATTTGAACATTTCAATAATCGACATAAGAGAGACACCTGCGGTTGCCACACTGCAATAGTTGTACACATAATGACAAATTGCAAAATGATTTCTGCTCTGCTCTGCTCAAAATTATACATTTTGACTACAAGACTTTCTACTCAATCGGGCAAAGTATCCACGGAATGATGTTGAATTCAGTTTTAAGGTAAATGAGCCGCAAATCCTATGTCAGGCTCTTTTTATTTTTGAGTTTGAAAAAAACATTGTTGCCCCGTGTCTTTCTACGCATCCATTTGGAATTTTGGTAATTTATCGACAGGTCAGTTAACGTTGTGTGAAATTATCGCAATTAACATAATTATAATACCTATGACACAACAAAACAGCAGTTCTCTCTCCCTCTGTTAACTAGTGAATTAGAGATAAATTGGATGCTTCCGTTGAGAAAATAAATTTGTAATAATATTATATGAAAATTTTTTTATCGACTGCCACGCTAGATAACCGGGACATTTAAGTCTACCGTGCGCGACAGCTTGTCAAAACCGGGACTGTCCCGGCTAAACCGGGACGTATGGTAAGCCTTACTTATAAATTACCTCTAAATTAAATTTTTTTTGCCTAAATTATTGTTTTGATTCAAGAGTCTTGCTGCAAATTGACACAAATATATTTCTGTAACGTTTAATCTCGCATAACCCCAACTGATAGTTACGACAAATTATATTGTTAATTTATCAGCCAAGAATCAGGGACACGGAGCCTGGCATGTAGGTATGGTAATACAGCACAAAAATATTTTGAGAGCGTGACCATATTTCATTTATGAACGAACGCTATGTAAAATTTTCAAGGACGTAGCCATGAATTGGGCTCTGGAATTTGCAAATGCCAAGTTAGAACATAACAGCTAGAGGGTCGAAAACGTGGGTTTTTAAAAGTCTTGATCAGGGTGGTCCAAACCCAGGCCCGCGGCCACATGTGACCCGCCGCTTCATTATCTGTGGCCCGCGCCGCATTCGGAGAGTAATCAAAATATCGTATTTTAAGTTCTTCTCATAAAATAAGTCAGAAAAATCGCTTGACATATTGTTGTTATATCACTATTGCAACTGAATTGACTAATATGATGGCTAGCTGAAGCAACTAGCAAAGTTGAATCAATCAATCATCATTTATGTGATTGGCAGTCTAAATTGTTACCTGGATTTCTATCGTTTTGGTCGGGAATATATGCTACAATATAGGCATGATAAAAACTAAAAAATCGAATGCGGATTCCATTAGCCTAGGTTGGCAATGCCAGATAACTATGTGTTTACACAATAGAAGTGCTTGTTTTGTATTGCACTGTTTACCTCTTCTTGGTACTATTGTGGCCCGCGACCAATGCCAAAATGATTTTGTAGCCCGCGGAGCCCACAACCTTGGAACACCCTGGTTTTGGTGGTCTAAAAAGGATTTCAAGCTACGTTAATTGCTATATATGATACAGAAAATTTCAAAAGGGGGTGCGAGATCAACCCTGGCTAGGCCTCATCCTGTGTGTATCATAAGTGTTGAAAGTTTTTGGGAAGTGTTTTTGGAATCGTTTCACATGAGAACCCCCAGCTGAAAGTTTTTAAAATAACCCAATACAAAACTATTGCCAGTTACCCAGTGATCATGAAATGCTGTTTAAATACTCAAAAATTCTAAACGCATGCGAAATCACGCACGTCGGCATTGTTATCGATTCAGCCTTTTCAAGTATTTTGGACATTTTGAACGGCTCGATTCCAAATTCATACCAAATCTCCCCCCCCCCCTATTTTTTGGTCCTGAGATGTGGAGTAGGAAGTCATAGTTCGATATATTTTTATCTGAGTCAGAATTGTATATTTAAACTCGTCGGAGTTGATATCGCAAGAAGTTTAATGGTGATATGTAATCAAAATGTAAATGTTTTACAGAAACTAAAGAAAACATGAGTTGACGAAACGTTCTTACAGAGTACAGTGTTCTTTGTACGTTCTTACCCCAGCACACGCCAGTTTTTATCAACAAAATATGACATCAGCAGTTCGGAATCGATATTCCCGAAATATATTTGTTCTCAATCCCGAGTCGGGCGGGAGTTGATTGCAAATTATGTCCTTACAGCACAACCCTGGTCCGGTCTAGTCTTTAAGAATAATAAATTTCACAGTGATAAATTTTTAAGCAGTGCAATAAGGAATAAACGACACAATTCTACACTTCAAAATGAAGTTTAACGTTATTTGACAGCTGCACCGTTTTCAGTTGAGCTTGCTGGATAGTTGATGCAGAGCACAATCATGAAAATCAGAGGCCCAGTATCTTCTTTGAAACAAAAGCTAAAAATAAAACATAGGTAGAAAGACATATACATGAAATAAGTTGAAAATTCCTGATCTTTGGTATTCATTTGGGCGTACATACATTATAGATGCAAGAGAAGATTTTAGCGTAACTATTTGCCATCAGTGGATGAGAATATCAATATATTGAAATCCTTGAAGTCCGTATTGACACAAAATGAGATCTATGGAATCAATATGAACTATTGTATGGCATTCTGGCCAAATTCACATTTTTTTTTTAATTTTTAGGACTGACTGTGGTTTTTTAAAATTATAAATATAAGAAAAAAGCTATACGATTTGCAACATAATAGGTAATCATTGAGAACTTTTTTAATTCACTCAATCGAGTAAAAGCCTTTAGCAGCATCGAAACTGAGTCCACTTCATGATATATATTCACAAAAAGCAAATTTCAAAGGAATGATAGGAACTCAATTTGTTAATAAAATGTCACGGTGCAATAGAGGGATTAGAATTTGTCGACTTCTTAGTTAAAATATTTCGCTTCGCTATTTCAGTCTCAATTTTACGTCTGAAAACTCGCCGAAAATCTTGATTTTGAACGCAATAAAGATAAAATAATAAAGGACCTTGTAAAAATATAAAAATAGAATGAACGAAAGATGGGGCTAGAGATTCTTTTTTCTCTATTCCATCAGCAATGTTGTATAACAGTGAAAAAAGCCAAGGAATTCCCAAAACAGCTGTCAGAATTACCACAGCACGAAATGTAACCATTGTCTGTCTGTTAGTGGCAAGAGGCTTGCTCTGTCCCCCGATCGGGGGACTGGAAGGCAGATTCTTCCTATCTGCGGATCCTATCTTCCAAACTACTATTCCTACCCAGACTAATATGACAGTGTTAATAAATAGGGATAATGTAACTGGAATACCCAAAGCAAAGGATGCAAACTCTGATGTCGTCCAACAAAAATCATACTTCTTGTATTTCAAAAGTTCAGATTCAATAATGTTCGAATTATTGTGGGCGGTTTTTAGTCTTTCCTGTATCACCCGATACGGTTCAGTAGCTTTGATGAATCTGTCCTTTGAAAGTTCAAGCGCGGCGACTGCAGTCATCAGGACCAAAGGTACTCCCCAGGTAAGGCTTGCTGCTATACATAAATGCTTTTTAGGAAAGTTTAATGATGATCGGCATACTTTACGGTATATCATTACACCTTCCATAAGTACCCACAATACAGACGTCATCAGAAAGTACAAGTGCATCGCTGCTGCTGCCTCGCAGAACGTTCTATCGAGCGGATCAAGAAGCGCGACCCCTACTCCCGCTGTGAGAAATGTATGTCGCAAAAGTAATGACGTAGTAAGATTCATTTGTATCTCGAAACGCTTGTTACCGTCTTTCAGTGCTTTTCTAAATCGCAGTAGAAGGAGAAACGTAGCAATGAAAAAACACGTCGCTATGAGAGTGGTTCCAAAGTTCAGTGGAACTAAAGCTCTTGAATGCGGCAACGCTTCCATGGTAGTTTTGGCGGCAATTTCTGGCATTGTGACGTCGTTAAATTTACATTCACATGTAACAATGCTTAAATTGTGGTTTACTACTTCACAATCATTCGAAGTCCATTTTTCCTGCCACTGGACACAGCTAAGCTCAGTCGAATTGCGGACGCCAATAT
This sequence comes from Styela clava, assembly GCF_964204865.1. Taxonomy (NCBI): domain Eukaryota; kingdom Metazoa; phylum Chordata; class Ascidiacea; order Stolidobranchia; family Styelidae; genus Styela; species Styela clava. The sequence continues at coordinate 14,502,697 of NC_135264.1, forward strand.
ATCTATCGTTCGCAAATTTTGATATTTTACGGTCGTCCAACATGTTTATGGTGATTTTTATAGTTATCCCATTTTTAATGAAAACTCTTGTTAGTTTTCCTATTTTTCTCGAAGTATATGACGAGTAAAATGACGTCACAATGTCGTCGCTGATGTACTCAACTGTGCGTAAGTCTGGGTTCTCTTCAAAGTAATCAAAACTTCCCTTGGTTGAAAACAATATATGAGTAACGCTGAAATTTTCAAGTTTAGTGATATTAATCCTCCATTTATAGTCCAAAGTATTGTCCGCCATTTGTTTTTCATTTCGAATGTTCAATTCACCTGTGCCGTTTAGCAAAGGCCATTGTGTCAGAACGAAATAATTATATCCGCTCCATTCTTTTTTCGGTTTCAGTTCAATACTGTAGTTGCCACATTGTAATAATGTCGTCTTCAGTCGTTGACATTCTAAATAAAAATAAATTTAAAGCACATTAATTGAATTTTAGATACGCACAAAGAAGTGGAGCTAGAGTCCGCGGTTCGGCAACTTTTAGCATTGACAGAGCCATTTAGCATTCATTCAATCAAACTGAAACCTATTCGGAGCCGCCACATCCGCTCCAATGTCAGTGGCTTTTAAAACTTATGGACAATCACTCATGATGCGATAATCTATAATATTGTGTTATAAGTGAGAAGTATTTGACTTTATGCCTTCTTTTTCATCGAATCCCTACTGCTTCAAACAAAAAACTGCTGTAACCACTTTGATTCACTGGAGCCAGAGTTCCGAGAACAGAGAGCCGCATGCGGCTCCCGAGCCGCAGGTTGCCGATCCCTGAGATTTACCAGCTGCGGTTTTGTCGCAGGAAAACCGTGAATTTGGTTTCTAAATCGACAAAGCGATGCGTGAAACCACATACAATCGAGATTTTGTTTTAAATTGTTAAAAAACAAAGATGTTTTTGGTCACGGATTGGATCTATATATATAAATTGTTTTCTTTAATTCTTTTTGTTGTTGAGGGGTGATTGTTGCAGTTGGGGAAATCGATCACAAACTTTCAGTATTGATGATGAAATAGGTTACTGGGGAGCTGTAGATATACTTTATAATTTACGGACATACCTACTTATAGCATTATCTGCAATTCTTTTAACGTTTGGGGATTTTGATGACATCACGCTGGCCATATTAATAATTTGACATGCGTCGTTTACGAATAGAAGATTTATGACAGTTTTCTCCTGCTCCAAGTAATGATCTATGATTCAGGCAATTAGTAAGTTCTGCAAAACATACTCTTCAAATAGCAATGATTTTGCGAATTAAGATTCCAAATTCAACAGTTTGCTATTTGATTAATCTATATGCATTGTCTTGCAAAAAAGATTACCACCACGCGAGCGGATGCATTTTTAATGCTGAGATTATACTTTCTCATGCTAAGTATGCATTTTTCTTGGACAATGAATATTTTAAAACGCTTAGTTTTTAACTTTACGAGCCGACATTTGTTACATCAGCCGCGTGTCAATGGAACAATGAATGTTAAAAGAGTTCGTTCGGGTGCGAGTGGCATTGGCTCATATGATATTGGTCCAGCTTTTCATTCCGATACCTTCCATTTACCCGAAGCTTGCTATCTGCGAATTTTTTTAGAAATCCGTTTTGAGCAAAACGTGAATTATTTTGCAACTGAATTCTGGATTGTCGTCCAATCTTCACGCTAATTCATATAGTTCAGTGGTTTTTTATGCTGTTTTGTGTTGTGGCACATCAGTAAAATCTACATTTTGTGAAATTGACACGTGGCAACAATTTTGGTAAAATTATGTACCTCATGTTGTATCGCGTTATGCTGTACGTCCTGAATGGTGCAAGTATTTAGTGGGATAAATGCTCAATACCGCGGATATACGATATAAATTTAATTTGTAAAAAAGTTCGCGGCACACTTTATCCTATTTTATGGCACACAGTTTGGATATGTCCGCTCTAGTTCTAAAATTTTCGTTCTGAAATGATATTTTAAATATAATACGACAGTTCATCACTCGGTTCTTGGGGAAAGAAACAATCTTTCCGTGGCTTCAAGAAGTACATAGATACGTGGTTTAGCAGATTTGGGTCCCTTGGGAGGTAATTACTGACGAGAGAATTGCTCGACTCCTTGCAGCGGAGTTTAACTAACCTGCTTTTTACGTAGCTTGAGCCACTGTACTAAAAACAATAAATTAATCATAGATTCACGTATCCGACTTGGGTTAACAACAAGACTGGAGGCCATGGCTCGCGGACTGATTTTTCTTATCGGTTTAGGTGTACGTGTTTCCCCGAGAATAGAAACAAGGTCTCATTTCTTTCGAAAAATAACTCTAGGGCTTATTTTGGGGAGATTTCTTTTATTTTCATTTATCAAAAACAAAATAACAATAAATAGAATTACAAGGTTTTTGAAATATAAAAAACATGAAAACCGATATCCATTCTCTCCTAATAATCATTTTAAACGTGCAAAAGAGATTTTTTTTGCTATCGACTAGGTTGAAAAAATTTCGCGGTCTAATTTGAAGGGGAGGGCTCATTTTGAAATCATATTTAAAATTCAACGATAGCGGTAATAATAGAATCCTTTCGTTAATTCGGTTTAATTTGCATTCGCTATGTACTTATACATCAAATTTAATGAGGAATGACATATAGGTACATTAGAAAACACGAACTTCGTAATTACATCATCGTTATTAGCTGCAAGGAGCAATCGATTATATGCCGTGATTCGCCAAAACTTTTTATAAGCGATCGATAACGTGCCCTATATTGCTATAATCACATTCAAAAAAGCGTATGAAATTTAACAATATCAAAAAATATTTTGTCATCGCGCATCATAGAATGAATTACTTGGTTACTAATTTTTTTTTATTTTCTGTTGCCATGGATAAGCCGGGGCATTTACTGAGACTGAAAGAAAATTGAAATAGGGCGCTGTCTTATTTTCGGGAAACACGGTATAACGAATTAACGACCAAAAACAGAAGTCGCTTAAGTAGTGTGGATATATATGTGCATAAAGATACCATTGACCAACATGGAGCCACGATTTAAAAGTTTGCAAGAGAAATATCTCAGCAGAAGGGTCATTGAATTTATCGCATTTCAACTTCTGTAATAACTTTCCATTATTATTATTGTTGGAGTGTCCAACACCGAAATATTTGACTTCATAACTTCATGGGTGTTTTCAAATAATTGTTATAAAAAGGTTGAAGAGCAATGCTCTACATTCGGAATTGACCAAAAATTCGGATTTAACCTCAGGTACATGCTCTTGGCTTGGTCTTACGACTTTAAGAAGTCTATAATTAGGGAATTTGAAACGACACCTTTTGGCCTTTGTTCCTTCGCCACAGCCCAGACTATTTGGTATTTAACTATCTGGTTCATTTGGTGAAAAGATTATTGATAGCAAGCTAGGAAATGTCTGAATTACAGTAAATCGTGCAAGAATAGAGTAAAATGCTGCCGGAAAAGGCGTATGAATTTATGTCTTACCGCAAATGCCGCAGAATTACATTTTTAGAAAATGTTGAAATTTTTTTTCGGGGGGGGGGGGGAGGCATGGTCTCTTTCAGCCCCCCCCCCCCCTCCTATCGCCGATGCATTATTCAAAGAGAACTTAACTTTTGTGCAAAGCATCATAATTTACAGAAAGTTTGGGATACAATCATACACAAACAGAAAGAAGTTCAAGCGTTTAATAAATTTTCTTTCTTTTCGTGGAGGTAAATAAAAATTTATTGGGTTCTGTTTTTGAGTTACCTTCTATTCCATAATATGCTCCCAGCCCAACAAAAAGTCGCTATTAAAATGGCTGGTCGAATTAAAATTTGTTTTTTTGTATCAGATTCACTGGCTGTGATTATATTTATACCTTATTTGAATATATCAGCGCATGGCTACTGAGCTAAACACGGACGAGATTACAGACGTATATGAAAAAACAACACTTACCGATGCCTTCTTTTAAAAATAACTGTGCTGATGCCGTATGGAGAGCAGTTGCAGCAAGCATAAGGACAATTATCGTGATGCAAGTCATGTCTAATTCCACAAAAAATGATTTTAATTCACTACATTTTACAATCTAAAAAGAGTTCGGTAAAAAATGCATAATAGTTAAAGGTAGTATCAAATTCTAAGGCATTAGTTATCAACCTTCTTTATACATTTCGCCCCTTTTCCCTGTTTTGGAACTCTTCATTTCTCGCTTGGGTCACCATTCATTAAAGACTCGATTCATCAAACTGAAATGACTTACTCTAGTGAAAGATAATTCGGATTAACATTGATGCGACTTTACAGTTTACTCGTAGTTTGGGTATTTTTACCTGACACTCATACCCAGCAGGCAACAAACACAAACCATAGCATGAGATAATGAAGTGTATTTAAAAATAAACGTCGTTTTGCTCCGTTTACAGAATTTATAAAGTTGGAAAGATTGATTTACTATGACTGCAAGTGATTATATATTCTTCAAAATTTACTGTATGAAATATAAATACTTACTATTCAATTCAAGAGCCCTGCTGCACACTAACACAAATGTATTTCTGTAACGTTTCGTCTGACCATTGTTCCGTCTGATCATTATTGTAAACTGCTTGTCTGAGGAAGTCTTGACTCTGGTCGGACGAAACGTTACAGAAATACATTTGTGTTAGTGTGCAGCAGGACTCTTGAACTGCAAAGTATGGTCGTTATGTTTATTCATGCTACAGCCCCCTTGCATCACACGCATACGGATCCACTAGCGCAAAGGCATTGAGGAAGGATTGTGAGTCTCGCGTAACGTCTATATACCGATATAGTCAAGTATTAATATTTCGAATTTAAAGGAATTTTCGACTCACAATTTAAACACGTATTACGTCTCTGTTCCTTTTCTCACGAGCACAAACTTAAAATTGAATAGCCGATTCATTCTTCTTGACATTTATTGCCTATTATGACAAGTTTTCTAATTAAAATATCCTAAAATCTTGGAAAAGTTACAACTTCGAATTTACTGAAATATTCGACCCAATTGAAACACGTATTGTATTACGCCTCTGTTCCTTTTCTCACTCGCATAACTTAAAGGGCGCTTCAAAAGTGTGTGTACCAATATGAAGGTAACTAAGTTTGCTTGCCTATTTTACATCAAATTGTGTAAAGGGGCTGAAACCTATGAGGAGGGGGTATGTTCACTTGGCTAACAGAGACAGTTTCCGAACTAGTAATAGAACTAAAATGAGGAAAATCGGAATAAAATTATAACCTGACCCTAACCTGGTACACATACTACGGAAGTACCCTTAAAAGTGCAGCGCCGATACATTTTACTGAACGTTCATTGCCTCTTATGATAAGTTTCCTAACAAAAATATCCAAAATTCTTTCCAAATTCAAAAAGTTACCATGTTAAAATCACAACTTCGAATTTATTAAAATTTTCGACTTTTAATTTAAACACATATTACCTCTATGTCCTTTTCTGACGAGCTCAAACTTAAAAGTGCATATTACTAAACATTCATTACTTATTATGACAAGTTTTCTAATAGAAATATCCTAAATTATTGAAAAAGTTACAACTTCAAATTTACTGAAATATTCAATTTAAACACGTATTACGGATATGTTCCTGCTCTCACGAGCATAACTCAAAATTGAACAAACGATACAACTCCCTTGACATTCATCGACAAATTTACTAATGGAAATATCCCAGATTTTTTTTCGAAATTCAGAAATCTACTATATCAAATATCACTGCTTAAAATTTGCTGAAATAGTCGACTGAATATAAACAAGCAATGCTTTTCTGTATCTTTCCTCATAGGAACAACTATAAATCCGCATAGTTATTATATTTCGCTGCCATTAGCGGAGCCTTCACTAATTCTAATATTGTTTAAATAAAATGGCTTTAAAATGAGCATTCTAATGTCGCATTTAATAGACATCGCATTCTTTCTAATCTGATATGAACATGAGCGTGACGATGCTTTATAAGCAATAAGTAGATACTTACTGCGAATAAAAACAAGTAAAGTTAACTATCATTTGAAGGCTGAGCTAAACTAACTACCGGCATCTGTATCCTCACATAAAAGCCGACCCTGCAAATCGTAGCACGGCGTACTCACAACAAATGGTTGAACAAATGGCGTTGTTCTTTACGAAAACGTATAATGCAAGAATGCTAAAGCGAGAATAAATATGATTAATTTATGTAAATTTAATTTTACTATTTAGGTTACCATTTTTTTTATTCATTGCCAATTCAATATTGACATTCGCCATCAGTCAAAAATATGACCCGTATTGTTAAAACTCCTGCGAGTAACGTATAAATATCATTTAATTTTAAATTTATTGCTACACATGGACACGCTATGAGAATTTTCAGTAGAAAGCAGTGAGTATACACAGGACATGTTCAAAAATAGTCGGTTATGTCTAGAATTAACCAATATATCTCAAAATCATTATCATCGTAAAAAAACTAAGGTAGCCAGCGTAAACGTTCAATCTCATCTTTCCTAGTTTACAATGATAAAATGACCATTCAAAAAAGGAATGTATGATCACAAGAACTGTGTGGTCTAAATGCTGACGTTTGACGTTGTTTATTTGAATGCAACAGAGTACTGCTGACAGCGCCGAGTGAATTTCTTACGCCATGAGTCATGACGAAGGTAAACATTATAATACAAAACAATGGAATACAAATAAAATAGTCCATTTTCACATGAATATGGAGAAAATGATATCGCAGCTAAACGAAAGTATGCTTACAATAACATTAATATTATTCGTTGTTTGAATAAGTTATAACTTATTTTGCCTGAAGAAGTTAGACTATGATCTAACGAAAACTTACTAATATATATATATATACTTTCTATTTCGTGGAACGAATTTATACTATTCCTACGATAATAGAATTTGTTTATTTATGTTTTTGAACGGCTTCACCACACATATCAAACCTGCGATCCTAATGGTCTTCTGCAGAGGAGGCCATTCAGATTGTGGTTGGAACCATAGTTAGCAGAAAGTAACGTTTTTCACGAGATAAAAATATCCTTATGTGGGTTTTGCCATTTTGCCAACGCCGTGCGACGCCGTTGAGAAACTTAGCAAAACCTACATAAGGAATTCTCCAAACAACTAACGAGACAAGCTTGTGTTAGTGTGCAGGTTTTTTATTTCAGATTATTTGTGGTTTCAATCCTAAAGCCCTGTTTGTACATTGTTATTGCTTCCTACCGCTATCCCGCATAATCCTTTTACGGGTATATTTATTGACGAAAAGGTTTAGTAAGCCTCTGCGTGATGCCGAATAGTTTTTATCAATTTGACGACACTGTTAATTTATATTGCGTAGTTCTCAGATTTAAATCATAAATGTGTATATATGGTAGGAGAAGGGCTCTTTCGATTATCGGATTAACAAAACAACAAATGCGGATCTGAAATTAGAAAAAATAGACTCCAACTTCACCTAACGACTACAGAATAACAAAATTCTAAACACAAAATTTTGTTCAATTGGAATTACGACTGCAACTTTCGAATTGGCGGATTTGGAATTCCGGTTCTGATATCAGAAAGATCCTAATATTGACTCCGACTTCACGGTTATAATTAACAAGGACAGACACTCCGACGCGGAACAACAATACGGGAGTCAGAATACCGACAAACCTTTAAAATAACGCGAATAATTGACTTTTCGAATCATCCGAGCACATTTAAATCAATTATTACTTATATAAACAGTAGTTACTTTCGTCAAATACGAGGAACGTAGCTGTTGGCAATTGGCATGTCAGAGGTCATCCGTAAATTTGTTGAGAGATCAGTTTTCTTCACTTCTGAGTGTGCGTGACTCTGCCTTAAGCATTTTTTTTAAAGCAGAGCATGATCTCCAATAATAGTCTTCGAACGGCAACAGTGTGAAATTTATTAATATAAAAAAAAAGTAACAGTAATTGAGATTAATAAAGGATTCCGAGAATATATCCATTAAAAGAAGATCAGCTTCAAAGAGAACAATTACAGTATTAGAAAAAATGTTGATATCTTCAAACACTGAATTCTAAGTTCGTAAACACCATACTATGAATGAGCTGTATAGATTACAAAAGATTTAAATGACTGTAACACTATGCAATTCGAGAGTTCTGCTGCATTTACAAACACAAATGTATTTCTGTAACGTTTCGTCTGACCAAAATCAGACTTCCTCAGACAAGCAGTAACTACAATGATAATGTAGAATTGTTGATAAGTATTGTGATTTTGTGGGTATTTGTGATTTTAAAATATTTAACCGAATCGTTACTTTCCTACCAAAAAAAAACGAAGTTATTACTCACACAGTTTTTCGTATCAAAATTGTATGTATTGCAAAAAAATAACCGTGTCCAAATTGAATAGTCAATTTTCTGAAAACAAAATCTTGTTGCTCAAAGCGTCCGTCGTGTTCCATTATCATTTGAAAGAATTTATTGGACTTTTTGAAACTTGCAACTAATCCTGGTTTGAAATTCCAGAACTATGAGTCATATTAACGTGGTCAGAATGTAGAAAAGGACAAGTATTCATAATTAATGAATTCTAATTCTTTACGGTACTTGCCAACGCTCCAGTTTGAATCGAAACATTCGGCACGCGTCATCGCGAGGAGAACACCACATAAGCCTGTTTCGTTTTAAATAGCTTAAAAAGCGGCTGTGATGGTCGAGTGTTTGAGCCTCAAACACTCGACCATCACAGCCGCTTTTTAAGCTATTTAAAACGAAACAGGCTTATGTGGTGTTCTCCTCGCGATGACGCGTGCCGAATGTTTCGATTCAAACTTTGAGGCGTTGGACTTCTAATCCAATGGGTTAAATTTGGAGCTAGAACGAACATATGTTGACTTACTATATATTAATACAACACAATTTTAATTCGATGTTTCGCCACACAACACAAAAAAAAAGTCAACGAAAAGATCGAGAAAAAGACAAAACCTAGAGAAAGGTTTTAAAACAATTTCTGTAACCTACGCTCATTCTCATCATACACACAAGCCGAAAAATACTTCACAACAATCTTACTGAGAAAAATAATGCCATAAACACGAGAATATAAAAATTCACGGGAACTTTAATCAAACGCGGCGTGTGAAAATTAACAACGAAGTAAGATAACTTTATATGTTTCTTTGCGGAAATTTCAAACTGAAATAATCGGATCTCCATAACGAATTACAAATTGTTGGTTTAAGTATAACGTTCAACCTCTAGTCTAGTAAATCGTAGAGCGCCTAAGAACAATTTCAATCTTTTACGTAAAACCCACGCAAAGTTAACTTAAAACTAATGGTTACTATTGAAACTCAAATAATATACCGCACAGGTTAACTTTCAATGGAACGAGCTGTGCAACGCAATTTAGCTATTTATAATTGCCAGGATAATAAATCATGCAACAGTTGTTTTGAAGAATGATCATAGATTATAAAAGATATAGATTGTTTTTCAAAGCGCATTACCACGATAGGTTTGTCTTGATCTCTCTTCAACTAGGAAAAATTTTCTGCATAATTTACTGTTTTATTTATTCATGAGCTAGAGAGGCTTTCCACCACTTTTGGTAGATCGTTTCTGAAAAAAAAAGTTTCTGAAAAAAAGTTTCTGAAATTTGTCACCTATTTAGAAAATTCGTCGAGTTTCTAACAGTTTGCAAATTACGCAAATTACTAAAGAATAGAGTTCAGAGGGAACGTTACAGAAATACATTCGTGTTAGTGTGTAGCAAGACTCTGGAATCAAATAGTTTTAATTTAAGGTTATCTAGTTTGTCCAAATTTGACTAGTACATCACTAAAAAACAATTCGTATTTTTACGTAATTAGAGTAGCTTGGACTCAAACCAAACACTTCTAACATGTAGTTCTAACACAGTAAGACTAACGTTCCTATTCGCTGGTTATAAATATATCTCTCAATACGCTTAAATTATGGCGCTCCAGCAGTACGTGTACCAATATGGAGGTAACTAATTTTGTTCGCCTACTTTACATCAAGTTGTGTAAAGGGACTGAAACCTATGAGCAGGGGTATATTCAATTGGCTAACACAGACAGTCTCCCGACTTGTAATAGAACTAAAATAAGAAAATTAGAATAAAATTACCGGCTAACCCTAACCTGGTACACACACTACGAGAGCAGTGGCGCAACCAGCGGGGGGGTTACGGGGGTCGTGTCCCCCCCGTTTTAAATTCGTTTTTTTTATTATTGTTCTACGTTAAAACAACGTCGTTCTACGGTCATTACAATCCGGTGAAAACTACTTTTTTCCAGTGCTTTATCACGTCGACGTAATTCAACACCGCCCGACTTCAATCATACCTTTTTGCTGATAGTTACGTAATAATCGCTATCCCCGCGTATATGTTTGTATTCGAAAATGAGATATGTTATCTCAAAAGTAGAAATCGCGCGCTGTCGATGCGAATTGAAAGCGACAATAGCATAATGCTATCTCTCTCTCTCCTGTGACGAATACTCTCGTGCTTCATCATCTTGACGCAATGTAACGCCGCCCGTCTTCATGTTATAATAATGCAGTAGAAACTCTGAAAATCTGGATACGAAAATTATTTTCGGAAAAATATTGCTTCGATTAACCTAAGATTTTCTACATATGAAAGGCCGAAAACCGAAAACGCCGTAAACATCCTACCGCCCCCGTCCACGTTCTGATTTAAAAACATTTCACAATCATTTCATTTTTTATCGCAATCGAAAGCAGCCATGTGTGGCACGGCAATAACTAACAGTCGTCGTGAAAGGTTTTCAATAAACTCTGACTTGAAGTGCTTATAAGACGTCGAGGACGTTTTTGGTTGAAAATTTTTTACATTTGTTATCGTATATTTCAATTTAGTCAAGATATGTTGTGCGTCTCGGCAATAAACTTAAAAGCAAATCCTGTCCTAATTAATTGTTTTCATCCTCAGTTTCGATAGTTATCGAACTCAACGGGAAATTTTTTAATTTCTTGCAATCTATAAAATAGCTTCTAATTATTATTTGGTTTCTATCAGAGATTTTATCGTTATCCCGAGACCCGACGTCGTTGATAACGGTATCGTTCATTTTAAGTTGGAGGTATTGGTTTATAATCAAAAAATTATAACATGAAAAATTTAAATCAACGCTGACTCAAAAAGTAAAACACGTTTTCCATCTTTATTCTCCATTATTGGCGAACGGAAATTTGGGAATCGGGTTTAACTAATTTGATTATGATGACGATGGTAAACAAAAGTACACAAACATACCATACCGTTCTTAGTTTTTAGTCGTTATTTCTCTGTCCTTTCTTCTTTCTATGTGCATATTGAGAACACAAAACGTGTTTTATTATTGAACTCTGCGCTGATTTGAATATTTCATGTCGGCTGTTATGTATTTTTGTTTGTAAATGAATACCGCTAACTTCAACTGAACTGATGTTGTCATCAATGCCGGATGCCGACGAAATCCGCGATAGATATTAAATACTATTTAAGAGCTATTTTATACGCGCTAAATTAGAAGAAATGAAAAAATTTCCTGTTATGTTCGGTCACTATCGTAACTGAGGATGAAAACAACTAATTAAGACACAATTTGCCGAGGACGCCTAAACCATCTCGACTAAGTTAAAATACCCGATAAGAAAATATTTTCAATCAAAAACGTCCTCGAAGTCTTATAAGTTCTTCAAGTCGGCGTTTATCGAAATTCTTTCATGTCAGCTGTAATATATTGCCGAACCACACATGGACGACGACGCTAGGATATGTGCGCCATATTCGTGATTATTATAAACACGAAAAAACAGTATTTGAAGTTTGCGATATTTGAATTTAAATTCGATTTGGACATCCCTGCATTAAATTAGTCAGTTTTTAGTTGTGTTTCCAAAAATTAGTTGTAAATCAATTATTTCAATTGTCATTATGTCTTCCGGTGAGCTTCAGTTTAGTTTAGAATTTTTCCGGGGTCAGGGTCGGGAAAAGGTCCATTCGCAAGAAGTGCATTTTGTTTTTAGTCTTGACGAATTCACCCAACGAGCAAGGCGCGGCACGAGGGAAACACTGGAATTTATTCAAGCCGTTTTTCACTATCCACGAGGCGCAAAGCGAGGGAAACGTTGAAAATAATTAACAGCTTTTCGTTAGCAATTCGCTGGAATGTAATGAACGGCGTTTTGCTACCCACGAGGTGCAAGACATAGCGAAGCGCCGTTAATGAACGAGTGCAAGGTAAGCGAAAGGCTGGGATTTAATCGATGGCGTTTCCCTTTTAACCATGAGCAATTTATCGTGGTCAGCGGGGCGACACCTAGTGGCGTTGCGACTTACGTCGTGGTTGCACTGTGTAAATTCCGGTCGGACCCCCCCGTTGAAAACGGCCTGGTTGCGCCACTGTACGAGAGTACCTAAATTATAGCGAATAACGCGTTACTTCTAACAATGAGTTTATAAATAAGTCTCCTGGACGTTCCATCTAAATCTGCATCCATCTAATCACCTATTGCTATTCTATGCTGCAGAGGCGATAGCTTAAATTTAAACGCTCTGAAGAATTTATGCAATGCAAATTGGGTATGTGGGAAATTCCCTGTCTTATCTACAGACTGCCATTTTCTGATGTTATCGGATTTCTTTACAGAGTGCTAACGAATGAACCCCAAGTATAAACACATTTATTCGCAGCGTACAGTTTCTCAAGGAATGAAATTTAAAGTAGATGATTTGGAAAGGTCTGTATATTTTCTTCTTATTTTGTTACGAAGCGAGTTGGCGCTTACTTAGTTTTGATTTTATTTCGTTTCCATCAGTTATCTTACAGACCACGTTTAAGAATGTAAAAGCCAGTAAATAAAAGTAGAATAATATATGCATTACAGTTGGGGTTACGTGAAACTTACTAACTTTCCTTGCTCTATGCCTTTACGCAGGTGGTTCCCAAGCAACGAGAGGAGGCCCAATTCAGAAAAAGATTTGAAAGTCGGATTCATGAAAAATTATCGAATTAGGTTTTTCCACCAAACACATAAACCTGGAATGCCATACTGTGCTAATATTTCTAAGTGATTCAAGTTGTCCTCAATTCGAAAATTTACCAACAATTTTTGTCAAATTCCTGAAAAAAAATTGTTATTTTAACGAATTATATAACATTTGTCCTACTTTGTTTAGCACTTCCGTAAACTAGCGCTCAGAAAAGAATGCACACTGACATTACCTCATCGTGAATATTAGTCAATAATGGCAGTACTTCCTCTTAAGCCCACAACAAAGGACTAACTATTCAAACACTTATTTTACATATTTTTTGCAATTTACATAAATGTTTTCCGGGGCCCACGCACGCTTTAATGTATGATGAATGAAAAACGCGTTACCTATGAACGTTACCCCCGAAAAGTTACATTCTACGAACAATATTTACAGTGTTATAGCCGACAAGAGCAACGTTAGAAAACAATAAGTCTCGTGCCAAAACTAAGTTTAATCGCAATCTTAACAAATTTCTCGAGTTATTTTTATCTGAAACATCAAAATTTGGTTTCAGTTTGGTTGTGGCAGGCATCAGGCAGGCCAAATTGAATCACCCAACGGGCAGGATTTTGCCGCGGGCCATACTTTGCCCATGTCTGCTTTATAGAATAAATTCTACCCTACTGTAAAGTGTAAACAACCTGCTTATTTCATTACCATAAAACTCTAGTTAAAACCACAAGTTTCTTTTTGGTAATATGAGATAAACTAAATTTACCCTAATTTGAATAACTGGCCTATTTAAAACAAAAGGCGACCTATATTTTATCGAATATAACCAGTACGTTGTTTATACCTTCCAAGCAATGGCCGTAGCTGAATACTTGATACAGTGATAGGGTAGCAATCTATATCTCTACTCGTTGAACGAAATATATACAAAACCATGCAATGAAGTGGGTGGCGATCGTTGGTGGTTACTAAAATTGATTCCTGGTTGAAGATTGGCATAACTCAATAACCGTCTTTGTTGACTAGATGGATAAAGACGCTTCGAAGAGGAACAAGGAAATAATCAGAATTCAAATCAGGCTTGAATAGATTTTTAGCCAAATTATTTGGTATGTTAAATAACACTTATTTTTTGAATATGTTGAATTTTAAGTTTATATGTAAATAAACGGCCAACTGTTCTCATACTCGACATGAATTGGTAACAGTACGATGCCGTGGCACGCCATATGATTAAGTCGTCTTATTCTCTTTCCTGTCCCATTGGATAAATATGAGAATCCTATCCCATCATTTTGCATATTCCTATAGCTCTGTCTGGCACGCAAATGCGAATAATTTTGAATTTTTATCTATAAATCTGTATCTAAATTACATACCGGTAGTATAAATGATGACACTGTAAATTCGTCAAAAACAAGCGAAAACAGTTAAAAATCCTTCCTTGTCACCTCGACTACTCATTAGTTTATCTAAGTTGACAAAACGATGTATATTCCATATTAGACTAAATTGTTTGCGCACCACACCTTACTTTCGTTGACCTGTCGATTTCAGAATCTAAAATGAAAACTATACAATGAAGGAAGATCTTCTTGAACGCGCGAAAATCCACAATTTTGCGAAGAAAACTAACAACTTCGCCGCCCACTCTATTGCAATGAAATTTAAGTCAGCTTGTCCTATAAAGACTTTCTCAAATTACAGAATCGTAAATTGAGGTTAAGTGGCAAGCAGAGATCATATGCACGAAGTCGTTAAAGTAAATTAAACGCAAAACCAATTTTCATCCATCCTGCAATTAGAAGGGGTTCAACGTTGGTCTTTAATATTCATAAAAGTTTAGCCAAACGTCACTCAGCGGGCATTCGCTATAGAACGAAATTGGCACGAGTCTCAAAACAGGCAATAAATTGGGAACCATTTTGGACTTGAAATCCGTAACGAATCTTTTGACTGCAAAAACACGACGTTTATATATATATATATATCATCTTACCCACCCATACAATATCGAAAATATTTTGTATCACAGTGAAAATTATATATATATATATATTGTTGAACATTTTTGTGAGATTCGACGGGAAAACGGAAATACAGCACTAATCTACAATATTGAGTTATAAATTCTATAAATTAAAGCATCAGTAAACTCATAGAATTAACGCTAAACAATCGATTTAACCTACTGAAACGCCATGTGCAAATCCAAAGATGGTACGAGACAGTGGCGTAGCAAGACTCTCGTGGCCCCCCCGCAAAAATATTTCGTGGAAAAGACCCTAGAACTCTCGGACATCAGCTAAAACATAGCTTTTTTTATTTCGTCAAAAAGCATAACATGTCGCTATTAAAAGGCAATGGTAACCTAAAATTTGCCGTTTATCTTGGTTACTTCAATTATTTCATACGTTTCCCCTCTTCTGCCATTTTTCTGCGTTTCTGGGCGCCACTGAGAGGTTTTGCTTTCGACATCATTCTGACAGCCTTCGTAGTTTTGCCAGTGCGATCAAACCACAAGACGCCGAAAATCGACGACTCCCTGGCATTGTTACGTACCAAAACGATTTGAGCAGAACTAACATCAACGTTATAAGGTGTGCATTACTAGTTTTGCAATGCAGCTTTTGGTTTTGCTGCTTAAATTTCTAAATGCTAACCCCCTCCCACGACCGCGGGGGTTGCGGGGGTGGATGCTACGCCACTGGTACGAGATATCTCTCTTAACCAGTGGTTAAGTTAATAACCCATTTCCCTAATCTTCAGCCGTTAGTAAATGGCAACTCAAAAGAAACTAATGTCGAGGTTATAACTCGGGCCTTCCTAACGCTGATCTCCAGTCGATGACTTTTATGACTAAGTTCTCGAATTTTAAATAACTTTTCTTAATTTTAGAGTCTGAGAAAGGAAGAATACCAATCAAATTTAGACAGAATGAAAGAAGAATTGACGTCAAGCAAGAGTGAATGGACTGTCAAATTTAGGAATCTTGAAACTAAAAATAATATGATGAGATCTGAGAAGAGAGACCTGGAAAAAAAGATTCAGGTTTGGTTACACATTTCAACGCAATGGCCTAAAGCAGGGGTGTGCAACAGTCGGCCCGCAGGTCGCACCCGACCCGTTAAGCTTCGAAGGCCTATTTAATATTTACCTTGAAGTTGAATAAAACCGATTGATAAACTTAATTTTTGAAGTAAAAGACCATTATTTCACCCGACCCGCTAAGCTTCGAAGGCCTATTTAATATTTACCTTGAAGTTGAATAAAACCGACTGATAAACTTAATTTTTGAAGTAAAAGACCATTATTTCACAAATCAGCTTATTTTATACTTCAGTCTATCGCTTCTTTTGCGATTAAATTTTGATTTCTACGATAAACTAAAAAATGTGCATCGCTTTATTTATTGCATACCAGAATTTTGAAAACACAACTAAAAACTATCAAATCCACGAAAACGAGTCAATGTGTACAACCATCTATCTTATCGGCCGCACAAATTCCTATCGTTACATCATTGTTAACTAACTGCCGATTGCCCATTATGACAAATAAAGGCAAGTAAGTTGCTGCTCGGAAATCTTCTCTTTACCTATTTCGATGTATTCCCTCTGTTCATTTTAAAACTTTCTAATTCTTCCTCACTATGCAATAAAAAACTGTTTACATTATATATTTTTTTTATGGACGACGTGTTTGTTATACGCACGTCGCTGTCTGGTTTTTGCGCAATCAATGAAAACTAAACCGAATACAAAAAAATATTTTCAAAAAAAATACTGTGAAAGACTGTCGACTAATTTGCATATATTCTGCCAAGCATCAACAATAGTTTCTCCTTCAAGTCATAGTTAATTAGTGACGCAGCATTTGATACGGTAATATCAAATTATTATCCCACTGCTTATTTTCTAAGCTATTTTGTCTGATTCTGTTTATCTTAGGCTAAGATAAGTTAGAAAGTGGGACAAGATAAACAATATCAGGAAAACAGATCAACAAATTAGCTATAAAATAACAGGATATGATTTGTACATTTGATTTTATTCTTTCAACGCTAAACTCTTATCCTACCTGCTTCCGCATCCCGATATTCTCTTTATCTTGAGACCACTGTCTCACGTCACGTCCAGTAACAGGTTATTTTAAGATCAAGACGGTCAAAAAGTCAAGCTTGGAGACATAAAACAGCTGGCCACGGTCATCCATGATTCCATGGGTCAGAACCAGCAGGAGCGTGCCAAACTGTTTGCCCCTTTTGCCGCCCTCTAGGCACGCCACTGGTCAGAACTGTTTTCCAATGAAAAGAAGATCATTGGTTTGAGGTTGAATTATGGGAACCTTTAATAGGACTCATTTAAAGTTACGAAAAACAAGATTTTCTGTCATTTTAACCTGGTCAATATATTAAGCAGCGTAGAGAATATAAATCGCAGCTTCGAAAGGCCGATTTTGCTCATGATAAATAACCATACTGTGAAATTTAGGAACATTAGCTTCTCTCTGACTTCGTTAATTAGTGTCAGTGCGTGGCGTATATAAGCCATAGACTTTACCGTTGCTGCCTTTAATTAAAGATAACTAAAACTCATCAATTTCCATTCACTATATACATTGCTACAAACAAAAATGCACTACTTTTTATTCGATGAATTGAAAAAAAGAATTTCATATAGTCATCTCAAGACTGTTTACTATAAAGTCATACGAAAAAATGATGCAAAACTATGTGCAATTACTCAAGACAATAAAAAGCGTCCCGACAGTCTACATAACTACGTTTCGACGTACTGTTCTCCAAGTCATGCCATGCTGATAAAATTCCCAAAAACTTCCTTTTACTCCAATTCGCTTCCGTCGAACTATTCATCTTGCAATACTGACGTCAAATTCTTAATTAATGAAGTCTTTTATCAACTGTTATTTACATACGCCATTTGTTAAATATAGCTATATTTATATTTCTTCTTTATGGTACTTATCAATATTATATCGACGCATTTGACCAAGCAAATAGGGCTTTGAAAAATATCTTTTTACCCGTACCCAATAGCAATAGTACCGCCAATTCGTATTAATTTTAGTAACATTACTTTGAAAGTTTTGAGTACCAACTGTTTATCATATATTATAAATTATTATTTGATTCAAAAGTCTTGCTGCACACTAAGAGAGAATGCACATTTGTGTTAGTGTGCACCAAGCTATGCTACACTACCTATAAATAAATGGCCCGAATACTTTTTCTCTTTGTTGACAAGTTATTACGACTCAGTACTGAACAATGTCCATCAGTCTGTAATGTATCAATATTAACCGCATGCTATACGCCATTTCATCTACTTAGTTGCATAATGCATTTGAAATTAAATCCTCTACGCTCAATTGTGTACAAATAGTATAAATGCAGTGATGTTTTATTGCAACTACAAATACATATTAATTCAAGTCAGCAGTTGTCACTCGTACTTGCAAATTATGAATAAAATATAAATGTAGGTTATAAGCATAAATTTCTACTGACGAAGCAAGCAGTAATTCAAAATTAACAATTGCATTATAACTAAATTTCCTCGTCGAAATTCGTAATGGTAAGTTAAATCTAATGTCGGTTACCACCTAAGATAGAATAACATTTATCTAACGACACGATTCGGCTCTTGATTCCATTGACCCCGAAATTAGCTCAACTGTGAAGCAAATTGCTTTAAAACCTACCAGTGATGAAATATTTATTTCTAATCTAGTAAACTTATTTGCTCAATGCAGCCCTAGCTTAAATGGATAAGTTAAACGCGCTGAGTGTTTGCGTTGTTTATCTCATTTAGCCGTGCCGTTTTATTACGTCATAATTTCCTTCCATTTTAGGTTTCTGATTTCAATAAAGTATTGTGGCATCATAAAATACTTATGAGTCAGCTTATTGTGTATAAACAAATGAGGTTAGACCTGTCATGCTGCACGCTTCACAAAAAAAAAATGGTTCCCCGGGTTCAGCGTTTTGCGATATTTAAATCGATGGTGGCCGAGTTTGATTATGTATGACGACTTAAAAGTCTCAAATAACTAACCCCTCTTGGCTTGGCTCCATTATTCAAAGCAAAATGACTTCGTATGCACAACGTGAGAAGTAGGGGATATTCGTGTTAATTCGACTAATTTCTTTTCAGTTTTTTAACAGCTAATCTTATTCAAGGACGTGTCAATTAAAAGTCGTCGCAGAATTTGGTTTTCTTTAATGTATTGAATAACACTTGCAATGTCTGTCATTGTTTGGCGACTGTAGGCATCCTTAAAATTCTTTCAGTTACAATTTCAACAGTATTTTGGTTATATTACCACTGAATTGAACAGTAAGTTACACGTAAAGATTTTTCTATTCATCGTCGACTAAAAATTAATTTATACTGCCGCCTTGCCAACCAACACTATCGTATGCGATCACGTTTTCTTGAACTTGGACTACCGAGTATAGCTTTTTTAAATATCTTCTTCGTTTTGATATGTCTACTCGAACCATGGAGCAAATGATATTTAATCAATATAACTCTGTGTCTCACAAAACTAAGCTTAGTCAGATATTGATAAGCTACAGGAAGAAGAAATTTTTAAAATCCGAACTTTTGTAAACCTAAACTCGTACTGCATAAATAAATGACAGGCAAATAAAAATGTGATCCTTAATATTACACATTGAAATGATTAAATGCTCAACTCCAGGATAAATTGAAATAAAGAAAATTTTACTATCAAGTTTTTTTTTCTTTTTGGATAACGCATTGTTACAACGGCTTCAAGTGTGGAACCGGCGGGGAACACGGAAGGTTATCGAGCATTGTGTCAGCGCTTGCGGCCGAATAGGGTTGCTATTTCGGGACCAGATCTGAAATCCCGGGCTCGGCATTTTCAACATCTAATTCCGGGATTAATAGAGTTAAGAATCACACACACACACACACACACACACATTATAAGCATGTTTATTTCTTATACAACTGACGCAAAAACATGATAGCATCGAATGTCATCATTAATTAAATCGATTTCTGATTTTCCTGCCAAAAAAAGATGAAAATGCACGCTCAGCCTCGATTGACGTAGATTTGATTATTTTTAGTGCGTCCTACAACTTCTCTATGTTTTCTGGCCTCTCCCTGCTTGTCTCATATAGCAGCATTCAAGCTCAAAGTTAAATTATGACGTATCAGGTATTTCTGACGTATTTGGCGTGGCGGTGTGGCTCATGGCGCGGCGGTGTGGCTCATCGTGCTAAGCGTTAGGAATACGCTCGCCACCGCACCTCTAATTACTCTGCGTGGGTTCGCAGGTTCGAATCCCATGCGGGATGGTAATGTGCGAGAGGATTGGTGGACTCCTCGCCGTCGTAGGGTGGTTCACGTAAACTCTGGTCAGTTACGGCTTTCTCCACCATCAAGTCCATGCTTCCGAAACAAAAGTAACTAACTAATCCCATACCCGACATGGAATTGTAACCGGACGAGAGGCCGTGGTTCGCCATATGGATAAGCCGTCTTATCGACTTTCCTCTCCTCCGGGATGAATATGTAAATCCTATCCTATCCTGGTAAATTACCGACGCATAAGCGGGTCGCCATTTTTTTTCCAAAATCACATTGCGTTTGAATTTGAACTCGAAGTCAGTCCACAACTGTCGCTGAATTTTTAGTAATAAAAACATCACATTTTATAGTCACAATATGTAATGACGCCGGATTCGGAAACATGCAAAATTTCGCCTCTTCAGAAAGCCGGAACTCCGATATTTCGAAAAATTACTGAAGCGAAAAATCGCTGTAGCGACAAGAAATTTTCTTTACTTTGTAGCGCGAACCTTCGAAATATAGTCTAGTCAGCGGCCAGTTTTTTGTTTTGATAGCACGTTTTATTGTAGTATATTCTTGCTGAATATGAGGAAAATGAGCGAGTTACTATAAACTTTCAATAAGAAGAGTTTTACTTTGCAATAATGGAAAATCGAGAATTTGTTTCCCGTATTTTGGAGTTGCAAAACTCGGCGGCGAAATCGTCAACATTGGAATCACAAAATGACGAATATGTCAAAAGAACTGCTGCAATGCAAGAAGAAATTAAGGATTTGAGAGCTAATCTAAAGCAGGTGTGGCTAAATAAATTCTAATAATATTTAGATTGAGATTACAGTAATAGTCAAACCTGCAACGGTACAGACAGACAGATACCAAAATTCAGAAATTGGGTTTTTTGCTAAAATCTCTGGAACACTAGGGTAAAAAAAACTGAGAACTGTACGGAACCGCACTGAAATTTGATTAAAAGGCCTTTTGGCGTACTGGCGTATGGACAAGTTTCTTTACCTAATCCAGTAATCATATTTTTCATTTCTGTATCTTTATCTTGCACTATTATCCACAACTTCAAAATTATTTAATAATATTTTAGGTTGAAGCTGTAAAGAATACTTTTGAACGAGACATGGCAGTTTACATAACGGAGAATAAAAGTTTGAAACAGCAGGTGTGATATTGCCAATTTCAAATTGATTGCTGTAATCGTTAAATAAGAATCGTACATAGAAATCCATGTTATAATGGTTCTTCAACTAATTTTTGTCATATATGAAGTTATAATTATCTGTAAATCGTATTATTGTTTGTGTATACAGTCTGATAGTGAAATATTCCAATCGACTGCCTGGCCTAGCAATATCTGTGTGGCTCGGCAGTGTCGAGCATCATGTGAATACTCTCGCCACCGCACCAACTCTGATTACCCTTAGTGGGTTTGCTGAGTGGGATAGTTATGTGCGAGAGGATTGCTTCACTCTTTATCATAACCGCTGGATGGTTACGGTTTCCTCCACCATCAAGTCCATGCTTCCGAAAGCAAATAACTGGAAATGTGATATATTCATGCCGCTGCTTATAAATGAAAATTTGAACATAAATATATTAGTACATATATATATCAAGAGAAATATTATGAGTTAAGATATTCACCTTTGTGTTCCATTAAAATGCTTGCAAATTCAATGAAACTTTTACATAACTTAAAAAAAAACTTTTTGAATTTCAGGTTTCTGTGTTGAAATCAGCTCACGATAAAAATGCTTCAACATCTGCGAGACTTCTACATGAGATTAAGGACGGAAACAAAAAATTAATGGTAATTTTGTTAAAAGTTTGGGTATCAAATGTTTTCTCATTTTTTTCTCGAAACAAGTCCAACATGTCATATAGCTAAACACCAAGTCAAGTCTTCTTGTGGTTACTGGTAGTTGAAAACGAGTCCAAGTCACTCGTTATCAAAGAGTCGTTAGGATATGGAACTCAAATGAAACTAATGTCGAGGTTATAACTCGGGCCTCCCTAATGTGATCTCCAGTCGATGACTTTTATGACTAAGAATTTTCTCGAATTTTAAATAGCTTTTCCTAATTTTAGAGTCTGAGAGAGGAAGAATACCAATCAAATTTAGACAGAATGAAAGAAGAATTGACGTCAAGCAAGAGTGAATGGACTGTCAAATTTAGGAATCTTGAAACTAAAAATAATATGATGAGATCTGAGAAGAGAGACCTGGAAAAAAAGATTCAGGTTTGGTTACACATTTCAACGCAATGGCCTAGAGCAGGGGTGTGCAACAGTCGGCCCGCAGGTCGCACCCGACCCGCTAAGCCTTGAAGACCTATTTAAGGCCGGTTGAATAAAACCGATTGATAAACTTAATTTTTGAAGTAAAAGACCATTATTTCATATGAGCAAAATTTTATGCTATGCCCAAGTTCTAGAGTTGTCTGTAATATGTTATCTTATACATATGAATAGTCAACAATGACAGGTACTTTAATTTTAATATTTTGTGTGTATTGTTATGTATGGAATGCTCATGGACCCAGGAAATTTTGCTGTGGGCACTCGGGAGACGTCATGCACCCTCAGCATTGGATTAAAGTATTATACCTAACTATACTGGCATTGTATGTTCAGGATCTCTTCTTTGATCCCCATTTCCTTTCATTTCCCCCTTCTTTCAGGAACTCTCAACAAAACTAACAGAGTCTGATAAAGCAAACTCATCAAGTTCATTGAAATCAAAGATCCAAGTTCAAGCTTTGGAAAGTAAACTTACTAAATTGGATGATGACGCAAGAAAAATTAATGAAAAACATCAGAAGGTTTGAATATCTTTCCTTATTGAGCTTGTCCCGTAGCTGTTTAGTGGTTTCCAACCTTTTATGGCTCGCGGCCCCCTTTCCGGAGGCTTTTAGCACTCATGATCCCCTTGTTTATCATTTCAATGGTATTTATAGTGTTATTTTGATTGGTGTGTTTCAAATCCCATTATGTTCAACCAGTTCATGCTCAATAAAGTGAAAACACTCTGTTAAATACCCTTATCAAGCTATGAAACTAGGAAAAAAGGGGAGTTTTATTGTCAAGGGAAAGGTAAAATCAGTTTTGCGCCTGGCATTTGTGGCTCCCTTCAAACTGCTCTGCGGCCCCTTTGGGGAGCCACTGACCCCGGGTTGTGAACTGCTGGTTCAGGAATCACCCTTTGAATTCAAAGAAAATAATTTTTTTTATCAATGATTCTAGATTGAAGACTATTGTTTCTGACTATACTTTTTACAGATCCGAACCTGCAAACTTATACGTTTTTAATTTATTATGAGTGATTATGTCATTTGTGTCATTATCGGTCAAGAAAACTTTACCAGTTTTGTATATTTTTCACACACAATAATCGTGCTTAATTGATCTCTATTCTTGTTTTCATTTTCTCATGTTTCTTCAGGAGCTGAAGACACTACAACAACAACTGGAAGATAGAGAGAAACAACTCGGAGCTCAATCGAACATCAATAAAAGAATTCACAAAGATTTGAAAACAGAAACAGACGAAATCAAACAGCAATTACAGAATGAAGTATCGAAGAATAAAGAACTAAATAATCAAATTCTGGTATGAAAATTTTCAAATTTCCAATATTTGTCATTTTGCACCTTTCACTCTAAACCAGGGGTGTGCAACCTTTAATACAGGCAGGCCAGATACACTCCACCCAAAGTTTTTTATGATTGATTTTATCATTCTTACAGAGGCTAGAACTGAAGGTCAAAAGTTCATCTGAAAACCTGAAGCATTTTGAAGAAGAGAAAACTGTGAAATTGAAAAGTTACGAAGAACAAATCTTAGTTCTGAAAAAAGATGTCAACGCAAAGTCTAGTAAAATAGTAAGTTGAATTTTTATTTCTCATTTGTTTTTAAATAAACATGCTCAAAAAACATGCAAAGTCATTCACAATATCAGTAAAGATTGATCGATCCGAGGCCGGGCTCAACAGAGGTAGTTCGGGTCAGGGCGATCATAAAGGCTTCGAAATGATAAATTCTGCATATATGAAATTCTTGGGAAACAGGTTGGCATGTGGGTACACTGACAATCTGACATTAACCAGGTGCGAGCTCGCAGACATCGCTCTGGATATATATTTAAATACTGCAAAGGAAACATTTTGAATTGAAAATTAGAATACCACCATGCATGCGGTGTAGTTGAGGAAACTTAATAAAACGTTTAAGTTTACAATTAAAGTTTTGATTTTCATATCCAATTAATTATGGCCGGCACCTCTGGAAAATCATAGATATACCAATTAAAATATATTACGCAGAAATTTGGGCGCGTTAGAAGTGTGTGTACCAATATGGATTAAACTAATTTTGTTTGCCTATTTTACATCAAGTGTGTAAAGGGACTGAAACCTATGGGCGGGGGGAATATTCACTTGGCTAACACAGACAGTCCCCGAACTCGTAATAGAACTAAAATAAAAAGAATCTGAATAAAATTATGGCCTAACCCTAACCTGGTACATATACTACTGAAGTACCTTAATCACTATTTGTTTAACAGTTCTAAGATGACCAATCACCAAATTGAAAATTTTTTTTGCTTTCTGATGATGTGTTGTCTTATCTTTATCAGGAAGAACTTCAACAAGAACTTTATGAAGTTCATGATTCCAACACCGGCGAACTACAAGATTTAAAAAACAAGATTGTAGTTCTGAAGAATGATAAAAGAAATGCTTTGAATAAGAATATTGAAATTACGGTGGGATTTATGAATATATAAAGTATTAAAAAATTTTAAAATTGCGAAGGGAATTTCTCGATACCATATATTGTTTTGGCCCTCATAGATGTATTAAATGAAGTAAAAATACTTAAACAATTACTGATTAATAAAAAAACTGATTAAAATATATTGAGATCTGGCTTCATAACAAAATTGAAATTGTAAACTTTATGGACAACTTATATAACTAAAGATACGTCAGTTCTGTAGCAGTTAGGCAGTAATTTGATTTGTCGTCGAGTGATTGGGTATGCTGGGAAAACGTGGTTTCTGAATCAGAAATACAAAGATCTCAGAATGAATTTTACTGATAAGGATGTGACGAGTCCGTCATTACAGAGATTCGACGAATCCGAGTAATAGGTCAAATGGTTCATGAATCAGAAATACAAAATGAATTTTACTGATAGATTGTGCATATTATAAATTTTTTGCTTCAGCATTTTTTGGTATTTATTTTTTTCATCAAATGAATAAAAAGTTGATTGGGATATGTATAGACAGATGAAATGATTTATTATGATGCTGTTTATCCGAAAAAGATATCTATAGTATTGATATATACAGTAATTGAAAGATTGACAACTTGATTGGTGTTCGATTCAATCATTTTTCTTACTTTTAGGAAGAATTAGAATCTCTAAAACGAGGGATGAGTAGAGAAATGGAAAATATAAAAGATACTTGCAAACAGGTATGAATGTTCGCAAATATTTAGAATAAAATTATTGTAATAAAATAGATTCAGGCGCTGGTTTGGCTATATCACCCTAGAAATATTTATCTTATCTAAAATTTGATGAAAATAGCAACAAGCAAATTTGAAAAATGATGGAAATCTGAATCTTATTTGTTTGGAAAAAAATAAGTGGCTAATTATTTTCATATCCCATATGGACGGGAGTGTGTGGCTCCCAATATGAATAAGCCATTTCATCGTTTTTTTCTCCTTTGGCGAAATTTATTTTTATTATAAATTATGTTTATTGATGATACAGAGATTTTTCATGTATTTTATTTATTCACTGTTTCAACGTTTAGGAAATGGACAAATTGAAAAAAGAATTCAAAGAAAAAGAAAAACATTCTGCTGCTCAGTCATGCATATCTCGGAAAGTACAAGAAGACATGAAAAGGAAACTTGAAAATGAGAAAAATGAGATTGAAGGAGAGAGAATAAAGAATAATAAATTGATCAACGATGTCAAGGTAAGATTTCTTCAACAAAATTCGACTCGTATGTAGATTGTGCTGAGGGTTGAGTTAAACTAAGTTGCCAGTTTCGAAGTCTCGTAGTCGACCAGTCATCTAAATGAAATTACTTGGATGGTCCATAACTTGCCTTGCTTGGTTTAGGGAAGTGGTTCCCAAACTGTGGCCCATTAGCCGTAGCGATACAATATAGCCTGACAAACTTAAGTGAAATGGTTTATTCTTTTTTATTTTCATTTTGCGTTCTAGTTCTTCATAAATATCATTTCCCCTTTTTCAGCGGCTTGAATTGCAACTCAAAAGTTCTCAAGAGTCAGCTAAAACAGTAGAGAATGACAACACATTAAAATTGAAATTATCTCAAGAAAAAGTTTCTTCACTTCAACAGGAGATCCTCATCAAGAATAAAAAAGTGGTGAGTGTTGCCAGGTTTTTATATAGTTCAAGGAACCTAAAATATTTTCAGTAAAACTCAATAATACTAACTAAAATTGACCAAAATGTACTCAAATCTTCTAAAACACAGCAAAATAACTATATTTGAAAATAGCTGCTATATATCATTACTTACAGTTACAATGGAAGAAACATTACTAACAGAAGAGTCAAGTGAACCAATAGAGCAGTGGTTCCCAATCTTTTTTCCAAGCGACCCAAATTTTTTGAAAATTCAATTTTATAAAATCCAGCGACACAAATATATGCCCAAATACTAAATGTCATGTAATGATTTTATGAACGCAAAATTAAATAGATTACGAATATAAAATGATCATTTTCATACAACAAAAATTTTTTACCTTGTGCAAAAGCTGCGCTTGTTTTCCAAATCGTGGAATGGCTACAATTAGCAATATAGATGCCACCAGGTTTTCATGTTTTACGTCGTGATGGGCTCCAGTATCAAATAAAAATTCATTTGAAAATAGAATCATTAACTTCAGGATTTTGTTGAAGCAACAGACAACCTAAAAATATTTTTCGGCGTATCGGATTCATTACATATCGATTTTTGTTTAATTGGGTATTTCATGGTGATTTCTATTTTTTCGTTTTGATTCAAAACATTTCATTCAAATAATAACTAAGACAGATACTCAACTGCTTTCATTTTATTTTTCATTACATTTATGTTCTTATCAATAGAATGAACTACAAAAGCAGCTTTTAGAAGCTCAGGAAATGAATGGGAAAGATATGGAGGAATTAACAGAAAAACTGGCAACAGTCAAACGAGAGAAAAGAAACGCTCAAGAGAAGATTAATGAATTGAATGTGAGTTGTATTCTGCGTAAAATGCACAACTTTGTGAATCTGCTTAGCCAGAGGTTACAAAACTTTTCAATCGCACGACATGGGGCATTGGCAGGGGAGTAGCCAGAAATATTCAAAAATGGGGGGGGGGTTCTAAAATTTCCTATTTGCCAAGTTAGATCAAAACAACTAGCGGTTTCTGCCAAACGCCGGAAAAAGTGTGTTTTTATGAGTCTTGAGGGTGTAAAAGGCGTTTCAAACTTCGAAAAATTGCTATGTATGATACATAAACATGCTTTTTTAGTTGGAGGTTGGACTCCCTGGCTATGCCTCTGGGCATTAGAAAGAACTTTATTAAACATTTATTATAACAATTATTATAACAACATTTATTATAACAACATTTATTATAACACATTTTTTATATGAACATCTAATCAGTGATGTAAATTAGCTTGTTTACACTCAAATGTCCAAAGTAAAAGTGTGAATTATCATATATTCATTTGTCGTAACTGTTTGTTTTTTTGTATTCATTGTGTTCATCAAATGTATGAATGTATGTATCATTACATTATTTTTTGGGTGCTCTGGAAGTATTCATACCAAGATGACGCACAACCTGAACACCCTAACCTGAAACAAATACTATGTTCAGGTTGTTTGACATCTTTGTACGAATACTTCAGGAGCACCGTTTTTTTTTGTATTCAATTCATCAAAAGCTTATTGGAATATGTATAGACAGATAAAAGTTATCAAAAAATTGGGAAATCACTCAACAATGGTATTCATGTGATTACTAGTTAAAAAAACTGTTGTGCCAAAAAAAAAAGTTTTATGTAGAAATTTGTTTTGAATGCTTGGTAACAATAGTTTTTGATATATTTATTTTTTCTTATTTAGGGAGAATTAGAATCTTTGAAACGAGGGATGAGCAGAGAAATGGAAGATATTGAGGAGTCTTGCAAACAGGTATGAATGTTCGTTTACGGGTTCTTTAAGGGCAAGCGCAATTATAATAAAACGAGAAAGATTTTGACGCGAGAAAAACTCTTGTTTTCAAATAATAAAAAAGAAACCCGAAATACAAAAATTAACGCTTGGCACCAAACAGGCGAAAATCTAATAATATAATAATAATAATAAGATTAAGGTGATAAAAAAGTTTGACTGTACATTGAGTTGGGCTTTTGATTTAAATCTTTTCATTAGTATAGCTTTGCTGGTTTAGCTGTATCAGCCTAGAAATATTTACCTCATCCAAAATTTAATAAAAATAGCAACAAGCACAAGCAGATTGGAAAACAATGAAAATCTGCATCTTATATAAAGTCTATTCATCTGAAAAAAATAGTTGTCCGAATATTCTCATACCCCATTTAAACTGGTCACCCGACGAGAGTCCGTGGTTCGCAATATGATTAGGCCGTTTCATCGGTTTTCCACTCCCTAGAGAAATATGAGAATTCTATATAATCCATGTTTACTGATAATACAGCAAATTTTAATTTTTTTTTATTCACCGTTTCCACGCACAGGAAATGGACAAATTAAAGAGAGAGTTTACAGAAAAAGAAAAACATTCCGCTGCTCAATCATGCATATCTCGGAAAGTACAAGAAGACATGAAAAGGAAACTTGAAAATGAGAAAACCGAGATTGAAGGAGAGAGAATAAAGAATAATAAGTTGATCAACGATATCAAAGTAAGATTTCTTCATTAAAATTCAATTCATATGTGGATTGAGTTGAAGCTTGAGTTAGAGTCAGTTTCAAAGACTTGTAGTCGACCAGTCATTCATATTAAATTAATCGGATGGCCCATATTTACTTGCGACTTTTGTTTAGGGTTGGGGTGGGCAAATTGCAGGCCAGATCTGGCCAACTGTAGTGTTTCATCCAGCCCACCTGTGTCTGCTGTAATCACGACTATACTTAATGACCTCAATTGTTAGCTTCTGCTTCTTATTATTATACAATTGTAGACTAGCTGTTGTAAATGTTTTTTATTCATAGTTTTTCCTATTGAGTTTTGCGCCGCCGGCCCAGTAACCAAGTCTATTATCTGTAAATGTCCACCCTTGGTTTTAGAGACTTCTACATGGCCCACTGTCTACCACTGATATAATATAAATACTCATTTTTAAATATTCTACATACACTCACATCTTTGCTTCAATATCTTCTTGAATCCCCTGGCGGTGTTGACTTAAAAATTTTCCAAAATATTTGTCGTTTTCACCTTTTGACTTCTTCCAACTCAATAAATATCATTTCCCGTTTTCAGCGGCTTGAATTGCAACTCAAAAGTTTTCAAGAGTCAGCTAAAACAGTAGAGAATGACAACACGTTAAAGTTGAAATTATCTGAAGAAAAAGTTTCTTCACTTCAACAGGAGATTCTTATCAAGAATAAAAAAATGGTGAGTGTTGTCAGGTCTTGTGTACTCCCATAGTATAGTATATGTACCAGGTTAGGGTTAGGCCATAATTTTATTCCGATTTTTCTCACTTTAGTTCTATTCTGAGTTCGATGACCGTCTGTGTTAGTCAAGTGAATATAACCCCTGCCCATAGGTTTCAGTCCCTCTACACAACTTGATGTAAAGTAGGCAAACGCGCCCATAAAAAAATGGTGAGTGTTGTCAGGTTTTGCGTACTCCCATAGTATATGTACCAGATTAGGGTTAGGCCATAATTTTATTCGGAGACTGTTTTGTGTTAGCCCTGCCCATAGGTTTCAGTCCCTTAATTGGTACAAATACTTCTGGAGCGGCGATTTTTGTATAGTTCCCGTGGCTAGTTTTTATTTAATAATAGTCTTCATCATGGCTCAGCGGTTCAATTGTGTCAAAATCGCAGATTACACTTATCAGGTTCAAATTCCATTCCCACCCCCTTCACACCCATGGTGTAATAATTGGGTGGGCAATGCTGAGCTGAAACCGAAATCAAACTCTACGGACATTTTTAAAAAATCTTTCAATGAGCATATTTCCGTCATTACTTATTGATTTTAATCGGTAAGTATGTTGATGTGTATTTGTCTGTATGTCTGTCTGTCTGTTAGATGCACGCGATATCTCACAAAAGCGAGATTGAATCTGCTCCAGATTTTGCATGTGCATTCATCATATCTCGGATCAGAACCCTATTGATTTTGAGCGAATCATGTCGTATAATTAGCGAGTTATTAATTAATTAGTTATGGGACACAAGGTGTCACTATGGAGTAAGAGTGCTGTTTTGGGGGATCCCCTAGCTTTCGATCGATAAGTCTTCGGTCTCTGATCGATATTCTCGTTTTAGATATTGACATGAATGCGGATTCCTTTTTGATGAGGTTTTTAAATTAGAAATTAAACTTTTGTTGGGTATGTTTTATATGCCCATGATTTTTGCATAAGTTTTGAATTTTTTCTAGGTGAAACTAGGTAAAATTACCGTTTTTCTTCAAAAAAAAATCCATTCAAATATTTGAAAAAAAAAGCCTGAAAAAAGAGCATAAAATAAATTGTAAAGTACTTACTTTTAACATGGTTAGTCATTCTACGTTTTTTTTTCTCATCGATAGAATGAGCTACAAAAACAGCTTCTGGAAGCTCAGGAAATGAATGGGAGAGATATGGAAGAATTAACAGAAAAACTGGCAACAGTTAAACGAGAGAAAAGATATGCTCAAGAGAAGATTAATGAATTGAATGTGAGTTGTATTCTGAAATGTAAAAACTACAACTTGGCAAATCTGGTTGAGCCAGAGGTTCCGAAAATTTTCAAAATTATGACATATTTGCATAGGAAAAAACTGAATAACAAGGAATAGTTTTAAAATGATTGAACATTCCATCAGTGCTATAAATTAGCTTGTTTTGTTCGTGTTATTTTACACATAAATGTCCATAGTAAAAGCACAATTTATTTTTTATTCATTTATAGTAATTGATTTTATTTTATGGTAGTTGAGATAAACATTAAGGAAGTCGTCTATTTCAAAAAAGTTCAGTGTTTTAAAATCTTTTTTTGTTATGTATTGTTTTCGATTTATTTAAATATATCAAATTTAAAGAAAAATCAGGATTTGATCCTGTTAAATTTATCAAAAGTGAGAATTTTATCATGAAAATTGTGCAAATAAATTGAATTGAATTCATTTTTCTTCAAATTTTAAATCATTCAATAAACATTCTATAGTTTCTCAAAGTACACAAGACCTTCCAAGTTTTTCTATGTTTTATACAATATATAGGAAGAAATAAGCAAATCAGAACGAATCAAATCCAGGGCGGAATCGGGCAGTAAAATACTGAAAGAGAAACATGAAAACGTTGTTCGGGAACTTGATCAAATGACAAAGAAATTTAACTCTATGGAAGAAAAGGTTTGAAATATTTTGTTTTGAGGTCGATACTAAAATATATCAGTGTGAATGTGGTTTGTTGAGCACACTTTTGGCGAAATTAATTGGTGGCGCAAAACATTAAAATTGTTGAAATGTGATTTTTTTCGAATTACTCTTATTACATATCGACCGATATTCGAAAATATGAGTGTTAGAGTGCGAGAGTCATTATAGTTCGTTCGGCAATCGCAGATATGTTTTCGGACGACCCATGTGGCGGTGCAGTATTTTGGTATCAGTAAAATAATAGTGTAGAATAGCGGGCCGCGAACAGCCCACAGAAAATTTGAGAATACTCAAAACTAACACCGTTCCAGAAGATACTTCTATCTTTGAATACAAAAAATTTGGAGTGATTGGTCCAGTAGAAAAAAAAATACTAAATTCGGACAAAACGATAACTTTTCAAATCTACCTACTTGTCGACTATGTTCCTGATTAAGCCTACTATTTACTGAGATGGTTATAATGGGATATCTTGCCACCCTTTATACATTCTGAAAAAATATTCGGTTGTAAAATTTGAAATAGAGTAATTGGGGTAATATATTTCTTCGGAGATCATTTTTAAAGTATACAAAAAAAGGGTCTTTATATTGTATTCGAGTGATTTTTTATTTGACATTTTTGTCCTTTGCAGTGTGCTGATCTTGAGGAAGAGTTAGATTCTCACAGAAGTAAAAGCTCAAAGATATCTGAGATGAGACATGAGATCACTCAACTCAGATCAGACAAAAGAACATTGGAAAGCGAATTGAAGGTAAAATTGTGAAATCTTGAAATTGAAATATTTTTAAGCTTAAGAGACATTGTTTACATGATCATTTCCCATATTTTAATGTTGTTGAATCCTATGAGAGAGAGATAAATATATGCGGAAGGGTGTTTGGTATTCCCGTAATATGTGTACCAGGCTAGGATTAGGCCATACCTTTATACTAATTTTCCTTATTTTAGTTCTATTGCGAGTTTGGGGACTGTCTGTGTTAGCCGAGCCCCCTTATAGATTTTCCTTTTTCAGGATAAAAATGAAAATCCCATCATTCCAGGCAAGTCTTTTTAAAAGTATTTCAACCTTTACTATATCATCTTACTTGTTTGGAGAAAGGTGTCAAAAAATTTCCATAAAAAATGATGGGATTTGAACCAGTGAGTGCTCTCTGAAAAAATAATTTCCAATTCAACGGTGGCAATTCCAATTTTTTCATTTTTTAACTTTCCACAAAGGACAAGGAGGATGAAATCCTTAGGATCACCTCTGACCAGAGAAAGTTGTCGGCAGTGGAAAAATCTGCGAAGGAAAATGAAAATAAGTTGAAAAAAGATTTGGAATCTGTAGAAATTGAAATGGAGAATATGGAGAAGGAATATAAAAGCAGAATTGATGAGTTGGAGGTTTGTGATGTCTACACAGGCGACCTGTGTAGCGATTTAATATGGCTCGGAAAACTCAAGTGAAATAATTAAAAACACCTTATGTTTTTTTTTTCTTGCTACCAAGTGTTACGTCATTTTCACAGGCTAAGCACCTGTATATTTGTAACAATTCTATCTTATGTATCTTAATTATACATACCAGTTCTGATGTCAGTGCTTTGCTGGCGCTCCATTCTCTTGCCTGCGAATATCTATCCGCTTCTAATTTCGGCTCCTCCATATTGAAATTGTATTGCTGAAAATAGAATCTCAATTCGTTTTAGATTAATTTATTTCTGTTGAAAATAAAACCATCTAAAATATGCGAATATCAACTTTGAGAAGTTTGGAAACGATCAAAATTTTTTTTATGCTTCTCTTTTTCAACGTTGCATTTATTTGTAGGACAAACTAAGTGAGACGAAAAGAAAACTTGCAGCTCAGAACATAACTTCAGTAACGGTGTGTAAAAGGGCGGAGGAAGACTACCAGAAGCAGGTAAAAATATATATTTTTTTAATTTGCAAATTCATTAGGACTCCCAAAAGACTTGTCACACTGAAAAATGTATTCCTGGTACATTTGGTATGACCAAGGTTACCAGACAAGACTATTTTAAACCAGTGGTTCTCAAACAGTGGGGAGTAGTTAATTTTTTGAGGGGGCTTGAAGCTAATTAAAAATAAAAATATTTGTTAGATTTGATTTTGCCCAACAGCCACGTATTTTCAACATGTTTTTTGAATAAAACATACTTTCTCCTTACAATCTGTTATTTGTAGCTTATTGTTAGCTAGTTATCTTTAAGGTGGGGCACGAGACTTGACAAATTATAAAAAAAAAGGAGCGAATTCAAAGTAAAACTACTGGTTTCAACTGTAATATGCCTATTAGGTAGATCCTTCAAACTATTTTTAAAAGTTCAAAACGGGTTGAAATAATTTTTTTTAAGAAAATTTATTTGGGATTACAAGTGATTCATGCTCGAGACTTCGATGACCTTTGTTTGGTTTGAATTACTCGCGACTTAGGATTTAAGCGCTTCTTTCACACACTGATAATCAATTGTAATAATATCATTCGAATACCTAAAATTAAGATAAATATTTCGGTATTCCCTTAGTGTGTGTATCAGATTAGGGTTAGGCCATAATTTTATTCCGATTTTCCTTATTTTAGTTCTATTACGAGTTTGGGGACTGTTTGTGTTAGCCAGGTGAATATACCCCATGCCCATAGGTTTTAGTCCCTTTACACAACTTGCTGTAAAGTAGGCGAACAAAATTAGTTACCTCCATATTGGTACACACACTTCTGGAGCGCCCATATTTTTCGGGTAAAAAATTTGAATTGAGATCAGAATTTGTAGTTGAATAAATCAGGTTAAATTCAATAATTTCTTTCTTTCTAATATAATTATTCCTCATAATCTTTCAGATTGAGGAAAAAGAAAAATTGGAAAAAGTGAACATTGAGCAATTAGAACAAGAGAGAGGAAACATTGAAAAATTGAAACAGGAATTGGAAGAAGCATTAACTGAGCTAGAAATTGCAAAGGTAATTCAATATTTGTGCCAATTTCGATTCACATTTTATGTGATTACTTGGATCAAAAAATTTGAAGTAGAGCTAATGTAAAAATACAGATAATCTTAATAACTGATGTCTTAAATATGTGGGGTGGGGTCCCACACTTTCTTCCCATTTTCCTTTTCCACACTTGCCCCTCTCATCACACTTGTTCAAGATTTGTCCAACACTTGTCATGTCACACATCTCTCATTGTGCAGAGTTTGCGTAGATTATAGTTAGGTAAATTGTTGAAGTGAACATGTGAAGTGGGATTCATGTTATGTTGTAGATTAGATTAGATATAGTTATTGAGGGTTAATGATATTCATAGAATTGGGCCAAGTTTGGCACAAGACACCCCTAAATCTCTAAAACTACTTTGTTTGTAAAAATTTTTATTGATGTAGAGGTCAGTGGAAAGGCTTTTTTGTGAGGCAAAACCAGGTTACATGCGCAAATGCCATGCCCAACACCTTCACCAGAGTGTGCTAAATTGGTTGGCAATGCAATGAACAAGAATGATTTCGGTCTTTTCGAAAATAGAATGTATTGTATTTTCTCCTTATGTATTGTATTGTTGGACATCAGTGAATTCTGGTGACCGTACATTTGAACCCATATGTATATCCGTCGGTTCAATCTATATACGGGTGCTAAAACCCATGGGTTAGGGTTAGTATGGGTTCAAATATCCGTAAAACAAAAAAAAATTCCATAGGTGCAAAATATGCAGGTGCAATTGTCAAGGGTTCAAATGTAATGGAATCGTGAATTCTGGCACACTTGCACCTTGTTCTTTGTTGAAGACACGAATTGGCATTGTATAAAAAAAATATTGTGCAAAATTTGACATGAGATGATTTTTTTGAGATTTTATTCTGGTGTGTTCTTTTTAGGATGAGAAGGCCGCTCTTGAAGAAAAATTTGACGTTTTAAGGGAGAATTGCACAGTTATTGAAACACTAGAAGAACAGTTGGATGATTATCATGATAAATGTCAGCAATTACAGGTTGGTAATACAATTTTGTTCAATTTGAAACTACAAAGATATTTTTGAATGCTGACAATTGATAGTACTTGCAATATGTGCAGTCTACACTGCATGCTTTGGTACAAGACTGTATGCTCTGGAGTATGGCATGTCTTAATTGCCGTAGAACCATAATTGTATTTTTCCATGTTACTGAAGTTGGATTATTGAATTCTTCTTGAGTTGCAATTAAAGACTCTTATTCTTGATGATGATTAAAATCAGAAATTTTGAAAAACAAACTAACACTTCAAGTTTGTAAGCATTCTCAACAGACAATCGGTAAAGTAATGCATATGTCAAAGTTTTTTTTATCAAAACTTGGTTCACTCGAATCTGGAGATATATAATCTATGGTATAAGAAATAGAATTACTTTTTTTTATTTCTATTTCAGGAACAGAATGCTTCCTTAATCGAGAAACTGGCAGTGTCAACTCGTGAGAAGGGAGGAGCAAATAGGAAGGTTGAAAAATATGAAAATGAAAATAAAGAACAACTAGAAAAAATGGAGGAAACTGAGAAAGTCAGTAATAGAAATAAAAATATTGGCGTGAAAAATGTTTCCTAATTTAATAAGCCTAAAATACTTCGTTGAAGAGATAATATTATGTAATGCCAGATTTCCAGTTGACGAATTTTGATTATCTAGAAAATTTATGATTTCTAATGCGGTATATTTGGATGTTGCGCATATAATGATTATAATGAACATTATTCAATTATGATATTGTAATTATATATTTGATATTCGGATAATGATAATGTTTTAAAGTTTTTTTGAGAAATTTCTTTCGATTTGTAATTTCAATAAATAAATCGTGGAGTATCGAATGATATTTTAAGACGCATTCTATTTATTTTTCAAAAAATGATTTAAAACATTTGTTTATCATCAAAAAAAATAAATTTTCCAGGCATTGGAAACTCTGAAACAAACTTGTGTTATGTTGGAAGAACAAATCGTTGGACTTGAAAACATTAACAATCAACTCATGAAAAACCAGGAAGAACTGTCGGAAGAAAAGTAAGAACTATTGAACTGAACTGCACTTTTTTTTATAAATTACGATGCTTAAATATTTAAAATTATTTTATATATCTTCTTGATTATTGACTGTACATGTGAAAACATCTTTTTTAAATTGCGCGACAGGTGTTGACTTGGTTAATCTGTAAGAAACATATTCCTTACTCCATTGGTTAGTCTGTATAGTATGATTATATACAAATATACGATTGTTGGGGTTCTTATTATTGCAGAATTGTTTACTCTGAAAAAGAAAATTTCTAACTCTTTCAAATATATTATCGTATGTCTGTCCCCGCATATTAGCCAAGTTTGAAACTCCAAGAAAAGTTGCCTTACTGAGGGGTCGGCTTATACACGCACACATCAGATTGTACAAAAAATTTAGGTCATATGTGCATAATTCTGATCACACTCAAACGAAATGACAATATGCTAACTTAATTCTAACAGCTGCAACTCGACTCATGCTAAGGCCCCACGATAAAAGCGTATGATTTGTTGGGTCTGCTTGGGCTTTTGGTCCTGATTGCTAATCGATAGGAAAATTTTCTTTCGCTCGGTGTACGCTATTATGATAGTGCAGATCGACCTATCCGTTATCTCGAAATGAAATTTCGGAGCTCCCAAAGTTTGTGCACGAAGATGGCGCACAACCTGAACCCTAATCTGAAACAATACTATATGCAGGTTGTGCGCCATCTTGGTGCACATTCTTTTGAAGCTCCGAAATTTCATTTCGAGATAACAGATAGGTCGATCTGCACTATCATATTAGCGTACACCGAGCGAAAGAAAACTTTCCTATCGATTAGCAATCTGGTAGGACCAAAAGCCCAAGGCAGCCCAAGCAAATTTTAATAAACTTTGTGGGTCGTTTTCACTTTGTGGGTCGGCTTGTATGTGAGATCGCTTTATATGTGGAGATACACGGCTATAAAAGAATAGACTGTGCTGATAGTATGATATTGGAACCTGGGACATCAAAACTGATTTTGATAGTCATTTTATAAGTTTACTTTCATGTTTTCCTGGTGTTATTCATATGTTCTACTTATCTCTCTTAATTTCACAACAGAGAAAAAGCTGTGAAAGATACTAGAAATGCCATGAATAAACTGGGTAAATTAGAACACACGATTGCGCTAGAGAAAAGACGAGGTGTCGAATTGAAAGAAAACGTTGACGAAGAAATGATTGAATTACAAGTACAAGCTCGAGAAGAAGCAAATAAGGTTCAAGAGTTGCAGGATGAGGTGAGATTTTTATTGGATCGAAACGATTTTGCAAAGTGAACACTAAAAAATATTATTCACCTCATAAATTTATTAACGACATATTTATACACATGTTGCTCTACCCAAACTCGGCTAATGTGTGTACTAATATGGAGGTAACTGATTGCCTACTTTACATCGAGTTGTGTAAAGGGACTGATTACTATAGGCAGGGGGTATATTCACTTGGCTAACACAGACAATCCCCAAACTTGAATAGGAATAAAATAAGAAAAACGAAATAAAATTATGGCCTAACCCTAACCTGGTACACACACTACCGAAGTACCGAATTATCTAACTTGTAGCTATTGTCCTGATCATATTAACTCCTTCAAGTGTTACATCAATCTGTTTCTGTAAATATCTATATATTCATTACCTTTTGGCACTTCTGGAGTTGTCTGTAACTTGGACATGAATCTTTTTTACTTTTAGTGAGTAAGTTTGACCTTGTTTGACTAACGTTTTTTAAAAAAATACTCAATCTTATCAAAGTAATTTACTTTTCCATAATTTAACTGATTTCTTGTTAAAACCCTTTTTCTAACTATACTTTCTAAAAAATAATGATATTTAAATTCAATTTCAGCTTTCAGATTTGGAGAGAAAATATAAACTTCTGGAAATGAATGCAAATTCTCTGCAACAGAAACTCAACAATGAAAAAGATATGTCAGAAAGATACAGGTACATTATAATATATATAAAAGCAGGAAAAGTCTATTTTTTTTTCATTGCTGTGCACAATCACATCTTTATAGTTTCGTTAGCTCTGGGCATGGTAGTAGCTTTACTCAGGAAAGAGTCTCTTTTACTGTGTGTGTACCTTGTGTGTTGAGCAAATTGTCTTTCTCAAAAATGTGTGTGCGAAGCGAGCAAAGATATAGTTATAGTCCTTACTGTTGATGGACTACGTTTAATGTACAAATTATTTTGTCATTTCTCGTTGATTGATCTTTTTATATTTGTTGAATTCACTTTATACAGGCAAGATGCAGAAAATTCTCGAAGTAGGATGGCAACATTGGAAAGTGTTCGTCAACAGACATCAAGCGGACTCAGATCTGAGATAGAAAGAGCTGACGCATTAGCTCATGAGAAAACAGCTTTGCAGAATAACTTTGACACTATGAAGGTGACTATCTAGCTCTAAGCTCTAGATAAGGGGCACCGATATATAAAGGAGTTTCTGTTTATGGAATTTTTTCAAACTTTGGTCAAAATTGCACAGTTTGGGATAGTAAATGCCAGAGGCAGAAGAATCTAATATTCTAGTCTGCATAAAATCTGAAAACTATTAATAAAAACAGCCAAATCAACTTTTTTGTTCTCCTAAAGCAAAATCATTGAGTAAGCATTGTCTTCTATATGTCCTTCGATGAACATATTTTTAATAATCCATTTTCAAAAATATTATTTCAAATTTTATTTGGAATTGTAGAATATGCTGTTTCGGCAATACATGACACCCCCTCTGTTTCCTGAATTACTCATTTTGCCGAAAAATTTTTTTTTTAATTGTATCGCTACATTCAGATGAAACAATCTCACGAAAGCATTAAAATGAACTGCACTCTCGGACAACAAAGCAAACTCATTGATTTCTTGCAAGCCAAAGTCGAAAGTTTGGAACCGCACGATAAGAAAAAGAAGAAGGTAATTGATATTTTTTTTTATATTCTTAATTTTTTGACAGCGTAGGGAACAAAAATTCAAAGCATTTTACTATTGAAGGGCGTCAAGTGTAATGCCAAGAACAATCAAAAATTTTGTTTCAGAAAAAGAATGATTTGTACCAAGTTCCGCTTCAATACAGAGAACTACAAGACATGTTGGAAGAATCGAAACAAACTAACATACAACTCCAACAAAAAGTTAACGATTTGAGAACGGAGTTACAGGACACTAAATCAGATGGTAGATTGTTGATACTTTGAATTGAATAGCAAGTTGGTTCATAACCTTTATTCTTCCACTCGCCTGATTTATTACACAGGACATACACTCTGTTTTTGTTATTTCTCAAATCTCTAATGGATTTTTAGCTAGTGGCTTTCACTTTGTTATGTACAAAATATTATGTACCCATCTTCATATAATACAATAACATATATTAGTCAACAAATTTGGGGAAACTGCATTAAATATGATCTGAATGAAATTTAAGTAATAATTTTGTATCTTTACATTTGGAAATCTGTCATTTTAAGCATTTGTCATCTATTGATTAGACAAAAAATTGACTTCACCAAACTTCTGACACGATGAAAAATTAGGAAAAAGAGGCAGAATGTGTATTCTTCTCTTTTGGACTCGTATGCACACCAAGATGTCACACAACCTGAATCCTAACCGGTACACACATACTATGTTCAGGTTGTGCGCCATCTTGGTGCGCATACTTCTGGAGGTCCGAAACTTCCAATTCCCTCATTCAACCGGCATATATTCAACATGCCATAAATATACACATATA
The DNA here is from genome assembly GCF_964204865.1 of Styela clava. Classification (NCBI taxonomy): domain Eukaryota; kingdom Metazoa; phylum Chordata; class Ascidiacea; order Stolidobranchia; family Styelidae; genus Styela; species Styela clava. The sequence goes on from NC_135264.1 coordinate 14,543,617, forward strand.
TATATTGTTACAGAATATGTTTGAATAGAACAGAGTGAGACAAAAAAAAATCCATTCTAAATCCCTTTCTATGAATTATTCCAAAAATATAGTTTTTTTCCCCACCCTGTATCTGGGCTTTGCTGTAATTTCTATTTTTCTCTGTACAGTTCACAGGTTAAAGCATGGAATAACAGGTGCCACACCTTCCTCATCTTCTCAAGCATTAAGTCCCGGATCTATGGCAGCAATATCAGCACTTCTTAAATCTCCTAATACAAATATGACTCCACTATCTGGCAACACTCGTTCTAAACCAAGAATGCATCACAATATACCACACAGGTAAATCCGGTTAATACCGGTTTGAAATGATTGTGGTAATTTTGCATTTTTTGTGACTTTACTCTCTGGTAAGCCATTGGTATATCGAAAGTTGCAAGCTGCTGTGTATTGGTAATATTATATACGGATGTGTTTTAATTTGTTGTATAACTTGGACAGTATCTGCATTGTACTATTGTAAAAGATCTAACTGCGATTTAGCCATAAATCTGAATTTCAAATGTTGCTCTAATCATTTGCCCAAAGTTTTATGTCGATCGTAACCCAGAACAAAACATATTATCATATCCGCTTTATCTTAAAATGATCTGTACGCACATAAACTTCTTCTGCAAAAGTAATAGTAGGTGGGTCGTTTGCTGTCTGATTGATAATATAATCCTTGGTTCATGTGAAATTTCTAACATCATTGGTTATGCGCATTGGTTATGCGTTTGATAATATGGTTGAAAAATTGTGTCCGTTTACATATTATTACAGTATAATTTTTTAGCACAACTTTTGTTTTCCCTCGCTTCAATTTAAATTATTTATTCACAGGCTTGTTGAAAACCTTTGTATTCAAACAACAAAATGTTCAGTCTGTTTGGATACAGTTCGATTTGGTCGAATGTCACTCAAATGCATTGAATGCCATTCGGCTTGTCATATTAAATGTAGAAGCAACATGACAAGCACTTGTGGATTGCCTGGTGAGCATTGAAACCTTGATTGTGATATTTTAGCATTACAGTGCATAATGGATGTTTCCCGAGCAATGGCTTCTTTTCTTACTTCCGTAACAATCAGCATGAAGCCCACAGCAATGTGACAATGATACATTTTTAGCAATGTCAGATACCTTTTCAACTCAAAAATATTTTTGGCATGTTTGTACACATCGACTAATTTTGCAGATTGTTTGTCAGTGGATAAAGAAAGATGCTTACTAAATAATTGCGTCATACTGACAAAAAGATCAGAAATTAAAACAAATGAAACCTGAGGAAATGTGATATTATCAACTTTTTTAGTCTTTCATGGCTTCGCCACTAATCTCGCTCGCAATTGTAGTTTCTCGCCTTCAATGGGCCCTTTATGAAAAAGTTTTGTGATATAAATATGAATGATCGTTAAGTAATCTGCTGTCTTTTTGAAGGTGGTCTGGTGCAACATTACAAGCAAGGAGGAGGCAAAATTCATTCAGCGTCTCCTGTTTCCTGCATTACTAATGGGAGTGAGACAGATGGGAATGCTCAAGGCTGGCTTAAAGGTGAGTCTTGGGTTGCTGCACACCAGCGCTTCTCAACTAGGGGCCTGTGGCCCCCCAAGGTGACCACAGAGCAGTTAGACGGGGGCCACAATGCTAGACGTAAAACTGATTTTACTCTCACTCTTCAAAAGTTCATTGCTCGATTTGGTTATTTCACAGGGTGTTTTCACTTTGTTGAGCTTAAATTGTTTGAACATAATAGGATTTTGAATCTACCAATCAAAATATTACTGGAATGATAAACATGAGCCATGAGTGCTAAAAGCCTCCAGAAGGAGGCCATAAAAGGTTGGGAACCACTGCTGTACACTATTGATAATGGTTCTTAATGTTTGAATAACGAAGTCATTTACCTTGCTTTTGCTGTGGTAGGTAGCAGGAAAAGTCAAAACTGGAAATGTACCATTGTGGTGTGGTTTTCATTCAATATGTTTATCAAAAAAGGATAAAATTATTGTGTTATGAAATATTTATTTTTAGTATTCTGTGGCGGAACATCTTGGGAGAGAAAATTCGTTCAACTGCGAGATGGTGTTGTTATTATAAGCAATACAGAGAAACCTTTGTCGTCATCAAAAAAATTAAAAATTGACGTCAGCAATAAAGAGAGAGAAATAATTGATCTAGTCAAACAACAAGGATACGTTCATTCAACTGTCCCTGTATCTGAACTTGAGTCGTCAGCTAAAGCAGGTAGATTTTCTATTTGTGAGAGTTTATCCTTCAGCTTCTAACATTTTTGTTTTACAATCGGGTACTTGAATATTTAAATTGAAACGTACAGTCTCTATAAAGAAGTGCTTTTCAACCTTTTAAGGCGCGTGGCCATCTTTCGAAGGCTTCTAGCACTCATGGCGCCCTGGTTATCATTACAGTAGTATTTTTAGTGGTGGATTTACAATCCTAATATTTTAAAACAATTCATGCTCAACAGTCAACACCCTGTAAATAGTCTCGTCAATCAATGAACTAGGATAAACGGGGTATTTTCCTAAATGGAAAAGTAAATTCAGTTTTGCGCAGGGCATGGTGGCCATTCTCTAACTGCCCTGTGGCCACCCAGTTGGGAATTGCTGCTATAGAGCGTATTTTCCTGTTTAGGTGGCATTTTGATGGTGACACTTGTATAAGGCTTTACCCAATTTATTACCCCTCGGGGGTGTGGTGGTTGGCATGAGATTCGACCTAGAGATTTTAACCTGTAATGCCACCCAATTTCCGTTTTATGATAAAAGTCAGTGGTCTTGGTGGCGTGGGAATTATTTGGAATTCAACATAGTTGTTTTCTTGATAAAATAGATACTAATTGCTTCAAGTCTCGCGTCAAGTGGTATCTGCTAACGGGCAATTCCACACTATAATTATCTATAGTGTCAGTATCACTAGGTATATTTATTAGTGGTCCTTCGTAGCTTCACTTTGAGATCATCTCTTTAATTTCGAGTAGGTACTCAAGACCACTGCTTTAAGCAAATTTCCTCTAAAAACGTGTCAGTTGTATGGTCGTGAGAGGGGTAAATTTATCTCCGATTGGGACCTCTGCGATTAGTCCCTCGCCCACACATCCATACATAAATGTTTTGCAACCTTTCTAGATATTCCTTACGTATTCAAACTTGAACTTGGACCCGATACATCTTGCTGGCCGCCTAGAAACTTATATTTCTTATCAAGTGGATTCACTGACAAACAAAAGTGGGTTAGCGCTCTTGAAGCTATAACAACTCGAAATTCTGTCACCCAGAGCGTGATCAACGAATCGGTAAGAATTTGATTTGAAAACTGAAGATTTTTTATAATTTTCCCACTGATTAGTAGATAATTCAGAAATTTTTTAATTTGTCAATTGTTAATTTCAGTATTATATGGACCATAAGTCACATCAGATTATGAGACGCACTGCCAATAAATTTTATTCACACATAAGCCGCACGGCCATTGAATTGCTTAGTTTGTTTGTTAGTCATACATAAGGCGCACTGGACTATAAGATGTAACCGGTGTAGGTACTAGTTTTGAGTGTTGGCAATGAAGCTTAAAGCACAACCTGATCTTACATAAAGCGCCCTCAGGTTATAATACGCAACTGTTCTAGTTTTGAGTGGAGGTAATAAACACTGTCGTTTTCATACATTTACCCGCACTGACTTAAAAGGCGCGATTGATTTAAGAAAATATATATATATAGTGCGCCTTATGGTCTTTCTAATTGAGTAATGTTTTCCTGTTTTCATTACTGGTTGCAGTTCTGATGTGTATTGTGCTGTGAATAGCTGATAATAAAGTTTAAAAGATTTCATTGCATTTTTCTTACCGAAATTACGTAAAATTTTACTTACTGAAAACTAGCCTTTGCTAAGTAAATGAGCTCTCATTTACCACTACTATTCAATTGTTGGATATCCTGATTTTTTCATAATTTTCTGTTAATGTTATCATGTTGGCATTACTTGTTGCATACTTGCAGTTCTAGTGTGTATTGTGCCGTGGTCTATAGCTGTTGAAAACTTAAAAGAAGATTTCATTGCATTTTCCTAAATTTCCAATAATTATTATTTTACTTACTAAAAACCTGGTGGTACCCTACTATAGTGTACCCCAAGGTTCACCTTTCAGCCCTTTACTTTATATATTTTAGAAAGTCATTGGAAATAAAATTGTGACAATGCAAGTGAATGAGAAGCTTGAAATCAACTGTTCCTTGCCTATATCGAAAGAGGTAAGTCCATATATTAAAAGTTTTTTTGGGGTGAAATGACATCGTCAAAATAAAAATTTGCATCTTGTGGGGGTTCTGTGTTTGGATTCGTTGTCATGAAGACTGCTGTGGTCTACTGTAACATACTGTATACCTGTACTACTTGGTATTTTTTGTACATATAGATTGATTGTAAACATGGATCCCAAATATACCTAAATCCCAAATAACAAGAATGTGCAAAAATTGGCGAAAAGAGTAATTTAACGACTAAGGTTAAGAACCCTTGCCTTGGTGTGTTTAATTAATCCATAGTTATTGTTTTCTATCTTAATTTCAGAAAGTAATTTTTGGATGTGACGAGGGATTGTACGTTTTATCACCAAGTACGTCATCCGTCAGTGATCGTTCACACATGACCAAAGTCGCTGGAGCACAACAAATTTTACAAATGAATTTTTTGAAATCTCCAAACCTCATTGTTGCAATTGAAGGGCCGAAACGAAGAATCGTTACGTTTGATGTCAATAATGTAAGTGCTGCTATTCATTTCATTAGAATTCAATTTTATCCTTGATTTAGTGCAGTGGTCCCAACATTTTCAATGCATTTCTTCTTGCGCATATTTTGAACTTCTTCATCTCCCTCCCTCACTCGAAGTTTGAGTAAGAAAAGATTGGAATGCCAGAGGTGTGCAACCTGCGGCCCTCGAGGAAAAATTGTTCGGCCCGCGGAGAAATGCCAATTTTGAATATTGTGCGGCCCGCGAAACGATTCTTTAATTTAATTTAACCCCTGTCTTACACTGTACAGAAATGCGGTTTATTGAAGTGCGGATTGATTATAATTTATTCCTATAATTGAGAATTTAGTAATAACCAATTCCGGATCAAATTGTATATTCAATCCGTTTTTCACATTCCTAATGTTTTCTCAAATCAGTTTCTACTCATAGTTAACTAATATTATAAAATAAAAATACAAACAGTCATTTCAAACATTTAGTATACTTCTTGTGAAAAAGCACACTTCTTATTACCGTATTCAAAATTTCAGCTGATGACATCTACAAAGCCATCTGAAATGTCTGTAAAACTAATTCCTGTTGACGATTTATCAAGCTGCCATCTATTTGCAGTAGGATCAGTAGAAGGGGCGCCTCACCTGTGCTCAGCTACTGCTGCTGGGATACAAATCCATAGATTTAATTCGCAATTGAAAAAGTTTGTTAAACGAAAGGTGAAACTCTTTTAAACTGTGTATTGGTAGGATCAGGGTATCCATCCAATCCCTTCGCATTTTCAATTTTGTTATGAAGTCAGTTCTCAATATATTTTAACCAGGTTTGTTGTTTTATTAATCAGTAATTGTTTAAGTGTTTTTACTTCATTCAATACACACACATTTGAAAAAAAAAATGAAAGGAGTTTCAGTTTGCCAAAAAATTTACACATATTGTCAACCTTTTCTTTCCCTATTTCCAGGAAATCTCAACATCAGAGCCATGTACTTGCCTTCAGTTCACAATGTGCAGTATTATTATGGGAACAAATAAGTTTTATGAAATTGAATTAAAGTCTTATAAAGTCGATGGTGAGTTAAACTACATTTTCAGAAATTCTAAATAGACTAAATCGAACACGTAAGTAATTGTTTGTATTTGTTACGTTATTTTCTGGTTTACTTGACATGAGTCACAATTTTAAAGTCGAATAACCTAGTGTACAAGTACTTGCAGTGCTGCCGAGTTAGGCTTTGCTACATTGGGGAGTCAAATATGTTCATCAAGCAGATAAATTATGAAACCAGCCATAACCAGTAACCAAGCCAGCTATAGCCATTCACCAAACCAGCTATAACCAGTTACCAATCCAGCTATAACCAATCACCAAACCAGCTATAACCAATCACCAAACCAGCTATAACCAATTACCAAACCAGTTATCAAACCATCCATAACCAGTAACCAAGCCAGCTATAGCCATTCACCAAACCAGCTATAACCAGTTACCAAACCAGCTATAACCAATCACCAAACCAGCTATAACCAATCACCAAACCAGCTATAACCAATTACCAAACCAGTTATCAAACCATCCATAACCAGTTATCAAACCAGCCATAACTAGTTACCAAAACAGTATTTTACAATTTAATTCAACTCTTTTCTTTCAGAATTTCTTGATTTAGTCGATAGGTCCTTATCTTTCGATCATGACTCGTTTCCAGTGTCCGTTCTACAAATTGGAGAAAAGAATGGAAAATATGAATACTTGTTATGTTACCATGGTATGTTTCGCTTTAAAAGACTCTTTCAGTAGATTACTATAACACATACATGTAGCGTCTATCAGTAGACTAAAACTTAATGTTAATGGTTGGAGCATTATATTATGACATCACAGCCTCAAAATCTCGGGTTCTAATCCCATGCCCACCACCTCACTCAGGATGTGATAAATTGAGTAAGCAATACCAAACTGGGAAAATTCCAGTCCTTACAAGCTACAATGATCTTCTATTTCCGCAATGTCATCTCTAATGACAAATTTACAAACAAAAATATTCTGAAATATTCCTCAGAATATTTCTGTATGTAGATTTACCCAATTTTGAATGTATCGAATGTTCATATTAACTTCAATGGTCAAAACACAGCTATGTACTTTTTCTTTTCGACTATGTTCATTTTAAGTGAAAACTTAGGTCCTTTAATATGGCTGCACATGGAATTAATTTTGGCTGTGAGCTTCTCTGAATCTAATTTACACTGAATTTTTTTTTCAGAGTTTGGAGTTTTTGTTGATTGTTTTGGTAAAAGAACAAGGAAGGAGAATATGGTGTGGTCTCGTCTGCCGTTATCCTTTGGTAAGTATAAGCCTGTATTGTCACTTATCTGCGTGATGTGTTAATCACTAGACCTATCAACATACATGAACTGAACTGAGAAGCACTGAGGACTGTGGACTACAGAAAAATGCTTTTGTTCAAAATTTCAGGAGGAGGGGAGGTTCTGGCCCTCAACGCTGCTGCCCCTAAATATGAATCTTGATCAAATAATTCTTCTTATTCACAGCTTACAAGAGCCCATACCTGATCATAACACATTTTCACTCTGTTGAAATTATCAGAATTTCTCCGTACCAGGACTATAATGATAGTTTGACAACTCAACAATCTTATATTAACCTACCCAGGTAAGTTCTGAATCTATTATGCAGGGTTTTCGATAGAAAAGCAGAAAATTTGAAGTTCAAATGAGATCACGAATAAAATGGGTGCTTACTCATTTCTTTTTCGATGCAGTTTTATTTCTTTTAGGTTCTAGGTTGTTTTAGGTTGATACCTTTTAGGTTTTCATTTGATTTCTGTAATATTCTGTGTACTACTCTACAACGTATGCCTTTAAAACAATTTTTGTAAAAGTTATTCTTTGTAAAATGAATTGCTGTTTAACAAATTATTTGCTTCGAATGATTAAATTCTGATAATGATTCTGTTTTCAACACAAAAACAGGGTAACTCTCCAATTTTCGTAGTTCAAGTGATGGAGAATGCTGATTTTATTATTTTCCTAAAGCATGCAAAAGCCTGTTTCCTTGGTTTCACTTGGCTAACACAGACAGTCCCCAAACTCGTAATGGAACTAAAATAAAAAAAAATCATAATAAAATTATGGCCTAACCCTAACCTGGTACACACACTACGGTACCTAATTGAATTAGCCATGTTTGAAGTATATTTTCCAAGGTACAATGTTTTTTTTTCAAATACCATCATTTTATAAAATTCCTTCTCTCTCATAGTCCGAGATACCTTGGCCCGGCAATCACAGAAGGGGCGGCATATTTCAGTGCGAATGAAGGTGGCAAAATAACAGTCTTCTGCTGTAAAGGAAACATGGATCTTTCTGATGAAAGCAAGGAAAATAAAGATGAACAAAAAGCTTGGTTTGTGATATTCATATATTGATATTTGGGCATTGAATTACCATTAAACCCTCAACCTTCTGTCCTGCTTGAGTCAATGCATAACATTCTTATTTTTTTCTTAAAATATAAAATTTCTGCTCAAGTCAAAAAAGTGATTTATATATATATATTTGATGATGACCAATAAACCATAACCAAAAAGGTTTTTAGATTACAATTTGTTCATAATTTTGGCATCGTATTTTTAGAAGAAAACTTAAGTGAATATAACAGATAACAGTAACCATGGTCTCTCCCAGTCAAATACAGATCTTGCAGATAATTGGTTTGGCGCTCGATTCTCAATACCATAAAGTCTTAAAAAAATTTTAAATAGCAAAGGGAATTTATCGATACCATATTTTGTTTTGGCCTCACAGATGTATTAGAAGAAGTAAAAATACTTGAACAATTACTGATTTAAAAACAACAAACCTGGTTGAGATATATTGAGAACTGACTTCATAACAAAATTGAAATTGTACATGTATATTTCAAATAAATTTTCTTCAGCACACCTATTAATATTTGTTTTGTACAAAATATCTTATTTTCGTGCATCATCCAGCCTCAAGCGTCGTCGAATGCAGCTTGCAGCATCTTCTCAAGAATCATTAGATGACGACATACAAGCCAGACCGAAGAGAACGCAACGAAGTCCATCGATCGGTTCATCGAGCACGATTCTATCTGACACAACAAATATGTCCGTTTCTTGTGAATCGTTGTTGTCGTGCAACACAAGTCGATGGACGTTGGGGAGTAAAATGACCCATTTTCCGGGGGATACACCTAAGACATCTATGCCAAGGTTGGTTAGTTAGGTTTGCTGTGAGTTTTATGGTGAGGCTGGAGGCTGAGTATTACTTTATCCAGTCATGAAAAATTACTGTGATATCTTGGATTAGCAACAAAAATCTGATACAAAGTATGTCATCATAAACTCGTTCATTTTCAGACGATTCCGCAACTATTCTCACGATTCAATTGATAGCACAGGAACAATGACGAGTGATGCCACTTACAAGATGTATGCTGAGGTAAGATAGTTTACTTGCTTATCAAACACACTTTGTGAATGTTATTTTTATACATGGTTTTCTACGAGCCAAAACTGGACGTGAAACAATATAGGTGCCTTTTCCAGTCCCCCCCCAAGTAATATTTATTCATAGCCCTAACCCTAAAGATGAATGGGCCCCATAAATAAAATACATTTATCAGTGAGTGTATCAGTGTGAGAATTTAGTCGGGGGGGTAACTGGAAAAGATCCCAATATAGAATCAAACAGTCACTGACGCCCAAAAGTAATATCTTAATGCTCGGAGAGAGATAGTAGATAGTGGCGGGGATAAACCAATCAAAGTGAACGCTGTTATGGAAATTGTTAGATGGGATTGAATTTCATAAAGCAGAGGTTCGTGGGCTAAAGCTGAATTTCTGCAGGATAGGGATGAGAATAGGGAGCAAGTCATAGTCCTGGAATCTAAAATTGTGTTTTCCTTTTCTTGGGGTCCATTCTGTTGTGGTTTTGGCCCCTCTTGTATTGCCCATTCTTGCAAGATGTCCTGCCCACCGGCCTTCCATGCTGTGTGTTCGTTCTATAAGGAACTGAAATCAATTAAGAAAACTTTTTTCTCTGACAGGATGACTCTTCAAGTATCCAGTCCAGCTCAAGCAGCAACAGTAACAATAATAATTCAAACAGACTTATGATGTGGAAGCCAGTAACACCAGGAAGTGGGAAAAAAGTTCCACCTGAGAAACCAATTAGAAAATCTAAAACTCCAAACAAGTTAAACTTTGACCCTGTTGATATTTAAATAATATTAATTGGTGAGTATGGACTGGGACATTTTTGTGTTTAATCAGACGTTTTAGAAGTTATTATCAAATCTGAATTCTTCAACATCTAATTTGAGCCTGTTATGCATGGTACTTTTTGAATTAAAAAGTATCTGCTCAGTTTCCACAAATAATGTAAATTCTACAATTCTTTAGCTTTTAAACTTGCTAATTCAGTGGATTTAAGCAAATTGGAAAACATGAACATTCGTTTTGTGGGAAACAAGGCATCACAGATATTTTTGTGCCAAGGACTGAATGGGATTTATATGGTATAACTTGCCTACTCAACTTATTATGCTCTTGCGTTGGGTATTGAACCGTTCCCTCTTCCCAATTACAAGTAAGACACGGCGCTCTATCATAGTCACCATGTTCCAGTGATCTGTCCATATTACCAATCAAGAGGGAATGATATTTGTACTACATGACATAATTCAGCTTTTATATTTGTATAAAATTATTATATTTGTGGTGTTACCTGCTTAGCTACAGTACACATGAGCCGATTATCGTTTTGCTTCCAGACGCTGACGCTATTAATTGTCCTGCCCATTAGTATTTTATTTTTTTGTTCACTAATTTCAGATTGTTCCATAAATGCTTTTTTTAAATGAAGGCATGCCAAACTACTGAACATTCGGAGATGTGTGCCCATATACCTTAATAAACTGGTTAGATATTTACATGAGCGAGTAACCACTATACCAGAGGACAAAGTTTGACATGTTGTTATGCTTTTTTAACTGCAGTTTTACAATTTCTCAAATCCTGCATAGTGAACATATAATGAATTTCGGTGGTGCGTCATTTTTAAATTGCATGAAATATGTCTTAGATATGGATCTAATTTATGATTTTCTATCAATCTCTACCTATTGCAAAGAGCGGAATTTCTAGTGAGACATCTAAATTCTGTTATATTCATTTCAGAATAGTCAATCATAAACTAATATGAGTTGAAAAACTGCCAAACTTTAACGATGTTCAAATTGTGTTTCGAGGCATAATGATTGAAAATAAGACTGCAGCCATGTTAAATTCATAGTGCAATGAGTCTGATTATAATCCTATCTGTAGGGTTATTGTGTTATTTTTTTTCTTCGGAGCACTACATCCATAATCAGATGCTGCCTCTATCAGTATATTGAATCATCTTATCATTTGTAAAATACAATAATTTTGGTTGATTATTTGTATCTATATATATTACTGTGCTTATAATTAAAATATCAACAAAATTGTTTCTATATTTAGTCACATTGAGATAGATACTAGGTGGAACCTAGATCTGTTTGGTAGACTCCACAGCTACCAACAAGGTTTATTTAGATAACTTGTGCAAGAGAGCAGAGACTTTGCTGTAATTTTTTTTTGTTTTGGTTTAAAATTTTGTTGTGATTTTCTTCCTAATATTGAGCAAGATCTCATAGGGGGTTTGAACATTTCATGATCACTTAATCAGGTTATCAATGAACTCTGAAGGCAAGACAATCGTTATCTACACCTAAGGACAGTTTGGATCTATGATATTCCTCGCTAAAGACTCTTACAGCATATCACCATCTATTAGGTTAAATTTACGCTGAAGCAGAATTGCTCAAGTTATCTTGGCCGACAGACACTCGCTACGATCTTGAATTTACACAAATATAACAAGTGTGTAGCGTACAGCTATCTGAAACTGACCAGTACATATGATGAACAACGGTGTCATCCAGGGATTGGTCAAAACCTTCTACTCCAAATGTAACTGTTCTGAATTATTCATAAAATAAAAGAGTATAAAACTGTGAAAGGCAAAAGTATGTTTTATTCAAAAAACGCATTGAAAATAAGTGTAAATATCTAAAATAAAGCACATGCTTTCATCGTTTGAAGCTATTTTGTTGGTGACACCTCCCCAATTTGTGTCGAACGAATTGACAAAGACAACATAATTTTGATATCATTTCGTCACAAATTTCTTTTTAGGAAGCCGGCTTCTAAAATTAAGTTCAGTATCACGGGGTGGACGATAAAATGATTTTTCTCCTTTTATTTTTTCTGAATGTTCTTTTTGTGCCTCTTCCAAGGCATACCAATACTCTCGTGTGTTCGGATCATAGTCCTTATAAGTCTTTGGAGGCCCCGTGTGAATACTCCACAACCTAAAAATATACAACACATTCAATATTATTGTAAATGAAATAGAGATATGGGCATAGTTTAATTTAAGGAAGTGGACGAGAAAACATTAAACACATCCATACGATGCCAACTCGCATCTAATGACAAGGAAGACCGTATAATTTGCCTCATTTTGGTCATAAATCTTCAGTGCCAACTCATTGCACACTAGAGTTTGGGAAAACAACAAAAGGTAACTTTTACATCAGCACTCTTCAGGTCGCCTTGATTCTGATCATTAACGGTCTTTGGGTCGAAACTTTGCTTTGAACAACCTTGTTGGGGAATACTCAAGTCAAGATTAATATGATGGGCTGTCCAAAAGTTTGCCCCAATGGAGTATATTATGTAAATAATCTTTGAATATTTTTAACTGTTGCTGTATAGATGTTTATTGTTTAGTCTATATTTATTCAACTGTATGATAGGTACCTCTGTACTTGGAGCTCATAAACAGATTAGACTACTTACTGCCTAATCGTCTCTTATATGATGCAGATTTTAATTTTAAAAAATCTTACCATTCTGGATATTCACTGTCTGGTTTCAATTCTGGATCTTCTTCATCAACTTTGAACCCGAGCCCGCAACAATATTTTTGAAGCAATTGTGTGTCACGGACTACTTCTGGCATCTTGGGTGCTGAAGTAGGTTCTGGTGCCTTTTTTGCAGCTTTCTTAGCATTATTAATTACAGTACAGCATATATTTCTTCGAGAAACTAGTAAACCGCGATAAAACATGACTGCGAGCGTTCCTTCATAGTAGGGGAAGAGATCCTTCTCGCAGCGTGACTGATTTGATATGACATCCAACCATGCAAATATTTCACACACAGGTTTAAATGGTGTTCCTCATAAAAAAAATTAACAAAATTCATATGAAAATAATAATGGTTAAAATGTGAAAAATCGTGAAAATAATGGTTATTCATTTTGCAAACTAAAAAAAAGTTTACAATGATCAATTAAAAAATTTACAACTGTTTTCAAACTGCGTTACGTAACCTTTTTTTCGCCGTGTTTTACATGACATATTTTGATAATAGATTTTGTCGAGTTATGAGGATTAATACCACGATAAACACTTAAAATATTTTTTTTGTCAAATATTATAATCTTCTCAGACACAATCATACAAGGACAAAATTTATGAGTTTGATGACGCCAATAGAGCGCTGTATGACACTATGTTTTACATCATTGATTGATCAGAGTAAGTTTGCTGAAGTGTCATAGATAGTTTCCCCCACATTTCATAGTTGATGAGTGGGATATGGGTTAGGCAAGCGGTCAAGATATAATGTAGGGTAGGTGGCAAATATTGGCGTTGTAGAAGGGATGTTACAAGACTATAGGTCCAAAACACAAATGTGTGGGATGCACCTATTTGAAACATAAAAGTATTCGACCATCACTGTTTGTTATTGGCGCAGCGGTGTGGCTCGCCATGCTAAGCGTTAGGAATATCGAATATGCTCGCCACCGCACCTCTGATTACTCTGCGTGGGTTCGCAGGTTCGAATTCCATGCGGGGTGGTTATGTTCGAGAGGATTGCTGGACTCCTCGCCGCCGTTGGGTGGTTCACGTATCCGCTGGCGGTTACGGCTTTCTCCACCATCAAGTCCATGCTTCGGAAAAACAAATACCTAACTAATCCCATACCCGACATGGAATGGTAACCGGACGAGAGGCCGTGGTTCGCCATATGGTTAAGCCGTCAAATCGGCTTTCCTCTCCCCCGGGATAAATATGTAAATCTTATCTTATAATAAAAATCAATCAGATTTCGTGTGAGTTACATTTAAGTGACTTTAAAGTAATTTTCAGTCGACCTTTTTTCCTCAAATAATAATATAAGAGTCTCTTGTTCAATATACACTTTGCTCGTACTATCAGGCTATTCATGTATCAAGCGTTATCTCAAGATTGATGTGCCATATTATTTTTCAAGTGTGCAGTGGCGAATGGTCGCTGGTATTTATTCTCTTGGAAGTTTAAAACATGAGAAGTATCTCATGTAGGACAATTTCTTAATGATAATATTACAAAATACATCTAGGGCTCAACATGTTTCAGACACAAATAGAGTGTTTGTATTGAATTGAACCAAACGTCAGGCGATCTTGGAATCGGAGAACTGCCCTACTAGGAACGTAGTAATGTAATCACTAATGTGCTATTTTTCTAATGCAAGTCCCATTTCTAGAGTTTTTGTGTAATCAATATTAACTTGTGCAAAACCATGGCAATGTTTCAAAGAATTGGCAGTGTCTTGAGGACAAGTGCCCCAGCCCGAATAACCTCTGTATGTGGACACCATTGCTGGTGGTCTAATGTGGAAATGGGACCTCCTGATGCAATTTTGGGTGTCACCGAAGCTTTTAAAAGGGACGCCAATCCGAAAAAAATGAATTTGGGAGCTGGTGCTTATCGTGACGATGCAGGAAAGCCGTATGTTCTTCCTTCTGTTCGAAAAGCTGAAGAAAAAATCGTCGGACAAAAATTAGATAAAGAATATCTTGGAATCACAGGATTGCCTGCGTTTTTCAAAGCTGCAGCTGATTTAGCTTTCCTTCCTGATAGTGATGTCATAAAAGAAAAAAGAAACGTCACAGTTCAAACGATATCTGGAACAGGATCACTCAGAGTTGGAGCAAATTTTCTTGCGAAATATTTGGACGCAAAAACAGTTTGGCTTCCAACTCCTTCTTGGGGTAACCATACTCCTATTTTCAAGCATGCTGGATTAGATGTAAAAGCTTATCGTTATTACGACTCTGGAACTTGTGGGTTCGATTCTGCTGGTGCTTTGGAAGATTTGAGCAAAATTCCAGAAAATAATATTGTACTCTTCCACGCCTGTGCTCATAATCCAACTGGTGTTGATCCGAGCTTCGAAGATTGGCAAAAAATGGCTGAAATTTGTAAACAACGCAACTTGCTTCCATATTTTGATATGGCCTATCAAGGATTCGCTAGTGGTGATACTGACCGAGACGCAAAAGCGATGCGGTATTTCGTTTCCGAAGGGCATAACATCTTACTATCACAGTCTTTTGCTAAAAATATGGGTTTATATGGTGAACGAGTGGGCGCTTTCACTATTGTTTGCGCTGACGAGGAGGAAGCCAAGCGCGTCGAAAGCCAAGTTAAAATTATTATCCGTCCAATGTATTCAAACCCTCCTTTACACGGTGCTCGTATTGCGTCTACTATAATGGGTGATGCAGATCTCCGTGCTCAGTGGTTATTAGAAGTCAAAAGTATGGCTGACCGTATAATTTCTATGCGAACCCAGCTTGCTAACAATTTGAAAAAAGAAGGAAGTACACATAACTGGCAACACATAACCGACCAAATTGGGATGTTCTGCTTCACTGGTCTTAAACCAGAGCAGGTTGAGAAATTAACAAATGATTTCTCCGTATATCTCACTAAGGATGGAAGGATATCAGTTGCAGGAGTTTCATCGGCAAATGTGGAATATCTTGCTCATGCCATGCACCAAGTTACGAAGTAAATCAGCGGAGTTTGCAGTTAATATTAACTTCATTTGTAGCTATTATCAAACTCAATGTTGCCACAATCCATTGTTCGTCTTTGCTTAACATGAGCATAAATACTCAATGAATATAAATCTGAAATTATGCCAGCCTTAGATTCCATTATATTTCTAGAAAAAATAACTTTGTGTGCCTGTTTACTTTTACAAAGCTTGATTTGTTTTTATTTGCATTCTCCAGAAGTTCCTATACCCCTTGTCGTGAGTCACAAGTCTTCAGATTAATTACTGATTTGAGTGTCACTGGCTCGAGTCTTGATATATGGTGACCCGTAAGGAGTCGAGCATTGATAATTAAAAATTATCTAGCAATATTGGCCGACTCTTCAAGTATTTTTGGTGAATTAATTGTTTGAATAATATATCTGTGATCATGTTTTCAAGCTTTTGTTGCTGTGGTATGGTGCTGTTGCAAACAGTTAAACTCTGTATTTGGATTATGTTAAGAAAATTCCATGCTTTGTTTTGCGCACTGTCTTATTGTTATTTTGTCTATTTTATTTTTATTTTTTGCTTTTCAAAGGCCTGAATTTGAGTATAGAAATACTTCATTATGTGTTCATGTGTTTAATTTTGCCAAAAGTTCCGTTTATATTGTGTTTATTCTCTATTTGAATCAGGCTTTGTTGTTGCAAGAAACAAAGGCCATTGGAATGTCAGCTTATGATAGTACACTTTGTTTCTTTTGTTCCAAGTTTGTGCTTTTGTGAAAGTTCCGAGAAATAGTCTTTTTCTTATATTATGTAATGGGGGCACCACGCAAGTAATAATTCCACCAGGACCTTCAGAATATCAAACATATTTGAAGCTTGTACTTTTTAATTTAATGTTGATTTAATTAAGAAAAATGGACACATTTAATATAGGCTGTATAATTCTGAGTAAATGCCATATCAAAAGTTTTGCCAAGAGGGTACAATTGATGGTGGAAAATGGAAATCTTAATTTCTAATTGCTTTCAATCTATTCAAATATATATAAGTGAATAATACAGGTTCTGGATTTTTGGTTTCAGAATGAATTCAGCCTTTTGAGTGAATTATTTTGCTGAATGGGAGAGATAGTGAGCTAGAGACTTAATTGGTTATGTCAAACCATAAAGCATAAAATGCACACATTTGGGTACTCCCATAGTATGTGTACCAGGTTAGGTCATAATTTTATTCCGATTTTTCCTTATTTTAGTTCTATTACGAGTTCAAGGACTGTCTGTGTTAGCTATCGATACTCCTTACTCATAAGTTTCAGTCACATTACACAACTTGATGTAAAATAGGCAGACAAAATTAGTTATCTCCATATTGGTAAACATTCTTCTAGGATTGAGCGCCCACTATTTAGCTATAATCTGATTCTTAGGTACTCTATGAACAAGGCTCTTGTGGTTATTAGACACTGATTATTACTGGGCATACCTGTAATAAAATCCGTTATCAAAAACTATGCAATAGGTGCACCATTATTACGAAATAATCGAAAGCCAATAATGTGTCGTTTTATCTCCCTTGACGGCCAAACATGCGCGAATATCAATCAATCATATCAATTTTACCATAATGGGAACTGAATTAGTTTGGCGCTAATGGGGCTGTAAAATATTACCATTTAAACATCTATATGCTTACAATTAGCCATATATGGTACAAACTACGCCAACTCTATTGTTGCATTAAATTCGAAAAGCACCCACATTACAAATATGGCCATTACCGAACTGGTATAATCGACACAGTGACCACGGTCTGACGGTACTTCTGCAAACGCTTGCAAAACAATCAATCGCTGAACAAATATATTATGCTGAGACAAACGTTCTTTGCTAGTCGGCGTGTTTGCTACGCTTTTTGTAAGGTATTCGGAAATAGAGAATTTTCAATTTCAGCGACGAATAAAATGAGACTGCTGCAGTTTAAATACCAAGATAAACAAAAGTGAGTCATTTTTTATGGTTTAGTTAAAATGTGAATCCCTAGTTCTGTAATTGGTTTCGTTATCTTATGGTTTTCGCACCGTTAATGTGCGCTCGTCAAGATTAAAATATTCAGGTAGGTACATTTTAAGCTGTTCTGGTCAGTATTATTGCAATATTATGCTGTCTTAGGTCTTAAGTCAGTAAGTGTTGAATAAATCATCGTTATATGGAAAGTCAGAAAGTAGATTGGCAGAACAATCTCATGTTGAGAAAATGGCTGTAGTTCTGTCACCGTGGTGCATTTTAATTCTCTCCCGTTATACCCACATAAAAGGGCAATGGTTACTGGGATATTCAATGTACTAATAAACAACATATTCTGCCTACTTGACTTGTGGTTATAAATGTATAATTAGAAAGTGATCAAAAACGGATGTCGCAATTTCAACTTGTGATGTCATAAAACTGCTTATGGTGGTATGGAAATACAGCAGTGGCCTTTCGCAATGATTTCAACCATATACATAGACATACAGTGCTCCAGCAGTCATTTTCAATAACCAACCCATGTCACATTGAAATATTAGGTGTTTATATAATACTCGATCTTCATTTTTACTGGTTGAAGGTCCTGCCAAATGATTTGAAGTCGAATTGCAAATTATAAGATTAATTTTTCCATGGTATATGAGTTAAAACAAGTCCATCAATTTATTATGATGGACTTGGCGCAGGTTATTCTGCATATTGAGCACTTGTTATTAAGATTAAACTTCTCTCTATTGAAGTTTTCCAAAAAATAAATTTCTACATCATAATACAGGGTTGGAATTGAACTGAAAGATGGTGGTGATGTCATCAATCTCACTGATGCAGATCCACAGTTTCCTGACAATATGGTTGCATTCTTGGAAAAGGGAGAATCTTTACTGAATGCAGCTAGAAAGTGAATATTAGTTCTGTTAGTAATGTTAAGCTTTATAAATATAAGTTTTCCTATTGTGATTCTGTTGTAATTGTTACGCAGGATTGGGGTCTTCAATTTGATCTAGTAAATGCTCGGCTATCTGGCTCACTGTGCTAAGCGTTAAAAATATGCTCGCCACCGCACCTCTGATTACCCTGCGTGGGTTCGACTTCCATGCGGGCTTAATTATGTGCGAGAGGATTGCTGGACTCCTTACTGCTGCAGGGTGGTTCATGTAACCGCTGGTCGGTCCATGCATCTGAAAACAAATAACTGGCCAACTAATATCATACCTGACATGGGCTGGTAACCAGACTGGAACGTGGTCCGCCACATGATTAGGCCATATTATCGATTTTTCTATCCCCCCACCCACCCCCAGGATAAATCCTAATCCTAAAACCACTGACTCATCTAGCAGGTTAGCAGCATGTACGCTGCTGTATATTAGACTATTGTCATTTAACAACTCAAACGATAAATAAATGTTCACAAAACATCCTCATTTTTTAGGTTAAATTCAGGTTCCTTTCCTCAGCTTCAATTGTGTATTAGTTTTAAATATAATTTCTAATAGCGAGAATTTGGTGTGAGTTTCATTTCTTCACTTTGTTTTATAGATACTCCGGTGCGCAAAGCCATATTATAACCAGAAGTGAGATCAAACTTTTGTCTCCAGTAACAAGACCTGATAAAGTAATTTCATTTTTGATTTAGTTTTCATAAGTTGTTTGCACCAAGTGAATTTGTTTCGGAAATATTTTCCATCTTGTGTGTTTATATCCACATTACTTAAAAGGTGCTTTGTAATGTTTTACCCCTGGTATTTAATGGTTTTTAGCCTATTGTATGAGCAAACTATGTTTGTAAATTTTCCCTAGAGATAATTATTATACTCTACATCAGGGGTGTGCAACAGGTGGCCCGCGGGCCACATCCCAACCCACCTAATTTAGTATGGTTCCTTGCAACACTCGGATTTTTCTCACCAAGCATAAAATCCTAACAGTTTAAGTTTAAAAAGGTGCTCACATGGATGAAAATACCTAAAGTTTTTTTTCGCTCTTGTCGCAGTGTTGAATCTTACGCTGTTTTGCCTGATGCATATATTACCGTAAGGTTAAGCGATAGCTGTATCCTCTTTTGCCTTTTCTGCTAATTTTTTGTGTGGCCCAGCTAGATGTCTAAAGTTGGTTATATGGCTCACCGACAAAAAAAGTTGCACATATCTGCCCTGGCTGATTTTAATTGGCATAGTTCTACAGCTAGATATTCAATCTTTCCATAACTTCGTATTTAGTCCCATAATAGATGCAGTACATATGTAACATGAAATAAAATTTGCTTGGAATGTCGCTTATTAATTCACTATTCATCTCAGATAATATGTGTTGGAATGAACTATAAAGATCATTGCCTGGAACAAAATGCTCCGATACCAGAGGAACCTATTATATTCAGCAAGTTTCCAAGCTGTATTATAGGTGAGAATCTATTTTTTCATGTTTAAATGTCTATGGAATAACTCTTAGTTGATTTTTTAACGGTTAAGACAAAGAAACGCCCTTATCAAAATATGTCCTATATTGGCTGTTCCCAAAGAGTGCGCCATGAAAATTAACGTAATTGTGTTAAACATAACTAAAATATGATTGAATGTTTTACATATTGTATTTATTATAAATGTTTTTTGTTTTTTATCCTACATGGTACGTATTCAATAAAAAGATGATTGACCACATTCTTCAATATTTTACTCGAAGATTGTTGTTTTCATCATTATCCATGGTAATATAAAATTGGGTGAAAATTTAAGTAATTTTTTCATATTTGAGCTTGCACCCTAGCTCTGCAACCTGTACGTTGAAAGAGATTAAATTGACCTGTTTCCTATAACAAAATATTTCAAAACTTTGTTCAAAAGTGTAAAACCACTGATAGACTACTGAAATTCCATAATCTACATTTTTGGTCTGTGCCAAATTAGTAAACATTTGTCATAAACCTAATGCCAGACTGTAAAATTTTATTTATGGAAACTCTAGTACTAAACTTGGAAGTGAGAACATTCTTTGTTGTAAAATAAAACGATATGATCCCTGATATTTTACTTGAAGATTGTTGTTTTCATCATTATTCATGGTAATTTATTGACCTGTTTGTTTCGTAATCCCTAAGTAAGCGTTTGTCATTAGACTAATGTCGGTCTTCGAAATATAGTTTCTGGGAACTCATGAACATTTTTTTTGTTCAAGCATCCGGTGATCCAATTGTGTTACCAAAAATATCCGACTCTGTTGATTGGGAGGTTGAGCTGGCAGTTGTTATTGGAAAGAGAGGAAAAAATATTGAGGTACAAATTTTATATTATCTTTATTCCAATCGAGAATACTATTTTTTCTGTGAATACTAACATGGTACAATATAACCGACTGTATTCTTCTGAACTTTAAGAACTTGTCCAGTCGTTGGCTCATATTGGTAAACTGTCAGTGTACCCACCAGACATAAAAAAACTTAGTTTCGTTAAAAAGTTTAAAAGATTTTTCCAACAACTTTCGTTATGTGTGATTCGCTGCCTAATACAATGGTTCCCAACCTTTTATGGCTTGCACCCCCCTCCGGAGGCTTTTAGCACCTATGACCCCCTTGTTTATCATCCAATGGTATTTATAGTGTTATTTTGATTGGTAGATTTCAAATCCCATTATGTTCAAACAAATCATGCTCAAAAAAGTGAAAACACTCTGTGAAATAACCTTATCAAGCAATGAGGCTAGGATATCTCATTATGTTCGAACAAGCCCTGCACAAAAAAGTGAAAGCACCCTGTGAAATAACCTTATCAAGCAAAAGTAAAATCAGTTTGCGCCTAGCATTTTGGCCCCCTCCAACTGCCTGCTCTTTCCTGAACATAATGGCCTTAATCGCTTCAAGTCTGCCGTCAACAATCGATTCTTACTAACATGTACAGCACTGTTATATTTCGATGTTGTTTCAATAGTGGCACACCGGAAGTATTCATACCAAGATGACGCACAACCTGAACAACCTAACCTGGTACACAAACTATGTTCAACCAAGATGACGCACAACCTGAACAACCCAACCTGGTACACATACTATGTTCAGGTTGTGTGCCATCTTGGTACGAATACTTCAGGAGCACCTTCCAGTGGTCAATGTATTTTAAATGTTATATCAGGGTTTCGCTATTATTCACACCATTCATTTCATATATTGTCACAAATGTAATTTTCCTGTACATTATTTTTATGAAGGAATCGGAAGCAATGGACTATGTTGCTGGATACACGGTTGCTCATGATGTTAGTGCAAGAGATTGGCAAATGCAAAAGAATGGGAAACAATGGTTGCTTGGAAAAACATTTGATACATTTTGTCCTCTTGGACCTGTCATTGTTACTAAAGACGCTCTCCCAAGTGAGTATTTTCCATGAAGTGTCTAAATCCAGATAAAACACCTGATCATAGCATTGAGTTTTGTTTGAAAATCACCAGATTCTTCATAATTTGGCGTAAGCTCCCTATTCTGGTGGGCTTAGGATGGAGGTATTTGATACAACAAAATTAGTTGCTTCGCATCCAAAGATGTTATGAGTAATTTGTATCAACAGTTTTTGTTTTGTATTCAAGCAATACTCAATGTCAAACCAACCATATTTGCTTAGGATAAGATAAAGAGAGAGGAAAGTATAAGACAGGTTAATCACATGGTGACCGGTTTATCGTCCCGTTACCAATCCATGTTGTGTATTGAAATAGTTAATTAGATGCATGGACAGTTTGAACACTTGAACCATCTTATAGGGGCGAGGAGTCGAGCTACCTCTGCATATGCCGGTAATTATCAGTCACTGTATTCAAACGCACGCAAGATAATCATAGGTATCCGTAAACTTAGCATAATGCGCCAAACGTCGAGCCTATTTCTCATTGAATTAAAATACCTAAGGTTTTTACCATTTTTATACAGCTTATGGCTCTTTAGCACCACCGGCATATTCTTAAACACCATACTTTTTTCAGATCCTCATAAGCTAGCTCTCTGCTGTTTAGTCAACAATTTTCCGATGCAAGATAGCTCTACTGATCAACTTATATTTAAAACTGAAGAAATCATTGCATGGGTCTCACAGTTCAGTACATTAGAACCTGGTGACTTAATATTAACTGGAACCCCACCTGGGGTAGGGGTTTTCAGAAAGCCCCCAGTGTATATGAAGGTATGTTTTTATATAGGCACAGTAATATTTATATCAGGGCTGTGGAATTCTATTTTTATTCATATTGCATTTTGTTAGGGTCATAATTTTCGGCTTATAATGGTGTTAAGTCGAAGTCAAAATTTATTGAAAATGCATTTGGTTAAGTATTCCCGACAGACAGATAATAAATGCATTCATCAAAGAGTTTGTTGGTTGGGAGCAGACATTACAGCCAGAGCTGTTTTCAAATTTGACTGTGCATTTTTCCAGACTAGTGTTTATCCTATTAGATCATTATTCAATTATACATTCTTGTTTTTATTATACTATAAATTCAAGTAAGACTTAGAAGTTTTCATGAACAATTTCGACAATATCTGCTCGCTTTTGAAGCTATTATAGACTAGTCCACTTAGTTGTAAGATCATGCTCATTATTATGTGTACTTGTTGAATCCCACTATATTTTATTGCTCTAAACCAGCGGGGGCACCATCATGCCAGAAAGCGCAAAACTGATGTTACTTTTACTAGAAAACTCCCCGTCTTGCTTGCTGAGGTTATTTTACAAGGTGCTTTCACTTTGTTGAGCAAGAATTGTTTGAAAATAATAGGATTTGGAATCTACCAATCTAAATAACATCATAAATACCTCTGGAATGATAAACAAGGGGCCATCAGTGCTAAATGCCTCCTAAAGGGGGCCATGAGGCATAAAAGGTTGGGAACCACCGCTCTAAACATATTCCTGTTTTATATCTGCCTAACCCAGAAAATACATTAAATCTCACTCCATATACTCATTCTAACCATTTGCCTCTTCCCTTACCCATGCATGGTCGTCATGGTTACGGCTGGGAGTTTTTGTCGAACTTTCAGTATTTGGGGGCAATGCTCTATCTAAATATAATGAAGTCTTAAATGTTTCATAAATCATGTTGTTTGTTTCAGCCCGGTGATGTGATCACCTGTGAAGTGGAAGGAATTGGGAGAATAACTAATACAGTTGTTGCAGAAGAATAAAAATATGTTCAAATGATTTTATTGAAAAAATTGCAATCAGTTTTCATGTAATTTATGCAAAGTGTTGGCAGAACTGTCAAGTGGGAATTAGTACTTCTTACTATTATTAAAATTTAGGGTTATTTGGTATAATACCTCTAACGAATGTATCAGAATATGGCATGTGTTTTTCCAATGGCCTTAAGATCCTTTTGATCATGATGAAATATATGTATAATACGATTCTGAATTGTGATTGTTGAATCTTAAAATTCTTCTCAATCAATTTTGATTTTCATATTTTTCGCGAAGTGAATTAAATAAGCCTCTTCATTTATCTAGCATGATTATACAAGTGATGATCTCTGTACCATCTCTTTTGAAATAAATATTGAAAGTTCTATACCGCTCTGTTATGAGTTGAGGTAAAAATCATCGGCGAATAAATTCTCCATCTGCGCAATGTCTTGAATATAAATATTACTGATCTTGGTATAAATGTGACTTGATCTTCTTTGGGCACTCATTAGGATTGTAGAAATCTTAGAACAATTTTTAAATCTGTGTCTTCCTGTATATTATGTAGGTGTGAGTCTACTGGTGAAATATTTTTTAGCTATGGTGCTTGTTGGGAGGATTTCATGAACTTGACATTATGTGGTTTGAATTCTCAGCAAAACTTATTGTCTGTAGCAGCCCATAATCAGTGTTTAGGATTACCAATTTACATGCTCAACAGGTTGTAGGGTGGATATGGCCTCTTTTCTCTCCAAAAAAAAAAAAAATTTAGCGAAATGGTCGTAAGGTCATACATGCCCAATGACTAATGTAGCCACACATTTTCCCTTTGGACACCTAGAATTTTTTGAACCAACCTGCTCTGCAGCGAGCATTTCCCCTGTGAATTCTCTACAAGCAAACGTCCATAATAGTTCCTTCTCTTATATTTCCACAAAGAAAAGATTTCTCAGAAATGAATAAAGCAATAATTGCAACTGGGATTAATATAGGTTCACACTCATTCTTTTATTAAACAACCACCAAAAAACAAAGGAAAATGGATTCCAACAATCAGTGAATCCGAATTTCTCAAACTGTGTTCTGTGGAAACAGAACAGCCTCGAATCTAAATTGCTCGATTTTGGGTCATAAATTTGTTTCACAAATGGCAACATACAGGCTGACAGACCTTGAGCCAGTCTATCACCCTTTTCACAATTTCTTGGTGTTCCAAAACAAAAAAAAATTTGAGAAAAGGCTGCTCTATAAACACTCATGCCTGTCTATTTAACCAAAGTAATAGTTCATCAAGTCGAGACTCATTTTCAGAGTCACCTTTAGCGTTGCATTCAATGAAATCAACCTTCAATTTTCCTAAATGAGAAAATTCAAATGGCTTCCCCTTTACACCGAGATGCACAGTTGCTTCTTCTCCATCAATCGAACTCAAGGCCGCAGATCTAGTTTTCCGAACTGTGTTCAACTCTTTTTCTAAGTGATCTTGGATTACTTTTTTTGATTTTGAAGTCAATAGGTCTTGCTTGTTGCATGCAATCAAAAGAGGCGGCACGCATTTCAAGACGTTCTGGTCGGTCAAAATATTAAATAAATACTCCGCAACATCTTTCAAATCCTTAGAAAACGACTCGCTGTCAATGAGAAAAATAATTCCTTTTGCAGTATCTTTAAATTGGTCAAAAAACTTTTGCCGGATTGCTTCTTGGCCAGGGATATCAATGATATTAAGAGCTCCTTTTTCTGATGCGTACGTTGCTTGATTTTCTTTCAACGATGTTACAGTTTCAATCTCCTGTCCAGTTAGTATTTTACTCAAAAGATAAGTTTTCCCGGCACCACTCAATCCGACGAATAAAATTCCACGTCGCTTGACTTTTCCGCCAGCAACTAGTTTCCATACAAGGTAAAATAGGAGAGAAATAATGAACGAAACTCCGAACACAAAATACAACATGTTTTCCTCTCCCACATATTCCTGACAAATGTCTAAATATCGTTCGATTGAGTATGACATGTCAATGATTGGTTCACAACATCTATAGTTCATAAATCTGAAATATAGAGACAGTTTTCTTGATCAAAAAGCCGTAATATACATACACAGAATAATGCAACAATATTTTTTAAAGGTAATGTGCACTCTTTCAAAAATGTGCAAGTCTACCAGTTACTTTGGTCATCGCTAGGGATGCAATGTGAGAGATTGGGGTTTTAATCAAGTCAATTTATTATGGTATTGGAGCGAGAATTACTTCTATGATTCACAGCAGTGGCTAATTACACCACGGCGGTAAAAGGGTTGCAAAGTATTTATTTTTCGCCATGAAAATTTTCGTGACAAGAAGGTTCAAAATTTTCAACCCCTGAGTCTCGTCTGTATTCTTAATTAGCTCAATTAGGCCTCAAGGGAGTCCATAGCCATGCTTGCTATAGTATCACTCAGCATGACTCACTAACACAATTGAGCATGTAAATAAAAGTAGTCGCAAGAATAAATAATGAGAAAATATTTTAAATTTAATTGAAACTGGTCCTGGCTTGGTGATATTCAGACCAAATCTTCAAAATTTACAAAAATGCGACTGTTTAGTTGTCAAACTAAATTTCCTCGTTATTGTCATGTCCATAATACTCTGCTTGTCCACAGCATTGTAAGAATGAGATCATGAGAAAAACAAAATATTATGCAATCTCCACTGCTTAAAAAGGTATTCTCCAGTACATATATATATATATATACAAATTCCATATATTTTCACAAAAATATCCGGCGAATAATATTCTGTCTCATTTGCAAACACATGCGCCATGAAACAAAACTCATAATAGAATAAAGAATAAAACTGGCATGATTTCCTTCAATCACATGAAATAAATGTACAATAAAACAAGAAATCTTGTTGATTCACAGCAACACCAAAATTCCCATAATGAAAACAAAAATCAAGAATTTATCCTTGTATTACCGGTACATCAGTAATTAATATCGATCCGGTTTTCCTCTATATCCTAATCTCTAGAAAACCAACGATAGTTTAAAATCTGCTTACAATCCGATAAAAAAATTCAACAATGACATGAACACATAAACAATAGGAAATTTACATCATCAGATCACATCATTTTCAACGTTGGGTCAAAATCCTTGGGAAGTTTGTTCCCTTATATTTGTACAATTGTGGGAACCCCGGGCCTAGAAAGGACCATTGGGAATAAATCCTATTTATTGGCATACTCTTCAACATCATCAATTATTAAAAAAGTGAAGCATAAGAAAAAATTAAATATCCAATGAGCATTATGAGTTTAAACATAGCAAAACACTGTAACTTTTCATATATAGCCTAAGTATGCTCAAGTAATCTGGTGAGCTTTCATGCAAGCCATATTCCAATTGCGATTTTAGTCTTTAGAATATATTATTTTAAATTGTATTCTTACTTATAAATCAATCATTTGCCACCAGGCCCTCCACCCTGTTGAAACTGTCTCATCATGTTTGTGAGTCCCTGCATGCCACCCATTTGATGCAAAACCCTTGGGTCCATCATTTTTGCCATATGCGTATTAAGTCTGGCCATCTGTGACGGGTTAACATTTTTATCCATTCCGCCAGGTTTAAAAAGTCCTTTCATGCCTCCCATCTTTTTGACCATCTGCGCGAATTTTCCATATTGCATCATAAGCTCGTTGACTTCTTTAGGTAGCGTACCAGAACCCCTCGCCACTCTTGCGACTCTACTTGGCTGCCTAGTGAAAAGTTTAGCTCCTTCTTTACTGTCAAGTTCATCATCTGTCATGCTGTCCATAATTGTCATGAGTTTTTTTAGTCGTTCCATCGAGTCCTTTTCATGTCCTTTTGTCATGAAATCGTTAAATCCTGGTATCATACTCATAATTTGACTGAATGGCCCCATTTTCATAATATTTTGAAATTGTTCGTACATGTCTCGTAAAGTGAATTGTCCGTGTTTCAATTTGTCTAATAGTTCTTCATTTTCATCCAATTTCAGTTCGTTAACTTTGTCGATAAGGCCTTCAATGTCACCCATATTAAGAAGTTTTCGGATAAACGGTTGCGTTTTAAACATTTCGAAATCGTCAATATGTTCACCAGTACCTATGAAAATGATCGGTGATTTTGTAGCTGCAACTGCGCTAAGTGCACCTCCACCTTTCGCATGGCCATCAAGTTTTGTAATGATAACAGAACAAACATCGACTTTTTCCTTGAATGCTTTTGCTTGCGATTCGCATGCCTGTCCAATTGTGGCATCCATTACAAAGATGACATTATCAGGCGCAACGGCATTATATACTTGTAACATTTCCTCAAAAAGAGCATCTTCTTGCTTGTGTCTTCCACTTGTATCGACAATAATGATTTCAAAGTTTTCTTCTTTGAATTTTTCTACCCCCTCTTGCGCAATAATCACAGGATCAGCTTCAGTATAACTGCCGTAAAACGGAATACGAGCTTTCGTTGAATTTTGTTTTAACTGATCGAAAGCTCCGGCACGAAAAGTATCCGCACAGATTAGACATGTTTTCCAATTTTTTCGCTGATAATGATACGCAAGCTTAGTACAAGTCGTTGTTTTTCCACTACCTTGAAGACCAACAAACATAATTACATTAGCTTTACCTTTTGTTGGCTGCCATGCTTTGGTACCTGGGTCGACAAGTTTCACAAGCTCCTGGAATACAGCGGATTGAATCATTTTACGCTTGTTCAAACCAGATGCCATATCATCGAAATCAATCGCTGAGCGGACATTTTCTCGCATCTGCTTAACGAGTCGAATGTTGACATCTGCTTCGAGTAAGGCTCGACATATCTCCCCGAGCATTGATTGTAAAACTTCTTCATTGATAATGGTTGCATTGCTCAGAGAACGCAAAGCGTCCGTGATCTTTCGACCAAGATCTGCTAACACCATTTTGCTGCTTTACTTCTTTTCTCCAAATTAATATTATAATCTATGTTTAGATCTATCAACTGTAAATTGTATAAAATTTACTGATAAATACTGAATTAAATTATATGTTTGGGAATTCAATCTAGTAGGCATAAACAACAAACCGGTATTTCGGTTTTTTAATATTCAGATATTTACAGATTTACCAAGAGGCCTTGTCCCATTGCTAAGTCATTTAAAAAGTTGTAAAAAGTCTGCAAGTTGTGAATACCCAGCATGTACCGGTAGGCTAGGCATTGAATTCATTTTCCATTAGAAAGTATTTGTTACCAGTTCATTTAGTTCAACATACTGACATGGTCTGATGGTGTCAAATCGGCTATTAAAAACTGAACCCATTTCCTGATTTCAACATTCCGATTCTTAAAGATGTAATCTATGTACCGTACTGTAATGCTTAAGATACCGAACTGCAGTTCCAGTCTTGATAATCTAGAATTTTCTAAAATTTAAACTAAAAAAAACAAAAACTCAGAGACGCAACCTGGAAACGGGAAAGCACCGACAAGAACTTCTCCATTGCTTCCACGATGGCTTGTATTGCTGATGACGTCCATCGAAAAGCAAGCATATGGATGGTTGAGTACCAGTCAGGCATATAAAGAAATATTTTTTTTACCTTTTTTGACAGATAAATAAATTTAGGAATTTCATTTGTAATAGTTCTGAGGTACTTTTTGTCAAATGTTAGTTACATTCAAACCCATGCATCTGAAACAAATACACGTAACCGGTTACCGCCTTGAACCACTAACCGGGAGGGAAGCCGTGGTTCGCCGTATCGACTATCTTCTAAATTGAAATAAAAATGTGAAATTCCTATCCTATTTGAATTATTTATAATTTAGATTAGTTCTCAGGTTGCTAGATTTTAAATTTCAACAATGTTCTCAGAAAATGATTTGATTATTACTTCATAATCTAATCCATTCTGACGACACAGAGGAAACTGTAGTTTCCATGACTGCAGTAGAATTGAAATTTTTCTTTTGAATGCTGTACCGAAAGAACCTGGAGTCAAATTTTTATTTGAGTAACTGAAATAAATGTGAGTATCTAACATTATTCTATAAGCAAGAAAGATGCTGATATTGGCGAAACCTCTGGAGAGCGGTGTACGTGTGTTGACTCACATTCCGCCAACTAACGTTATGTAATATTGTTTTATTTTTATAAAAATCTACTGAAAAAACATGTCATGTATCTGGAATGTTAACTTCATACCCGAACTCTATCAGCTTTTCACTTCAATTTATCAACTTCTAAACTAGTTTTGCTTTGACCTGTTTTACGCACGTTTTAGGTGTTAGGGCCACTCTTGCCATCGCTCGCAACCTGCTCTGTTTCGTAGGTTATGTCAGGTTAGTATTTGATATTGTTTTAGCTTGGTAGTTTGCTCATCGTGGCGAATGTTTCAAATACATTCTAGCATTTGCTTTCTTTCGGATTCCTCCCGTGTGTTTTGCGTGCTGCTGTGTAAAAAAGAAAGCGTCATTAACTTTACTTGATAAACTTTAAAACACATTTATCAGACTACTTATTACCCTGCGAGCTAGAGGATTGTTTGACTGACTCCTCGCTATCCAATAGGGATTCACATAGCCACTCCTGCTGCATCTTTCTTATTTTAATCGTTAGCTATTTTCTTAACCGACTTGAAGGAGAGGCGACGTTTTCTATTAGGCTCCCATTATGTTATCTTGAAAATATGTCGCCAAACATTGTGGATTAGTTGGACGAATTGTATCCTTCGTTTCATTTTGTTCCGAAAATTTATATAAAATTAAATTCGTAACATCGTTTGTGAGATGTTACGTTGAAGCGAAAGCTTGGTAATCTTTAAATTATGTAGAACGGCAGTTTTAAATATTGTTGCAAAGACGCACTACGTGCGATATACCCTTGACTATGCACGGGAATTAGCTAGATAGCTCAATGGTTTACGAATTTATGTTCCATAGAGCTAAACTATATTTCTACATCAGACTTTTATAATATTTTTTTCAGAAATTTGATAACTCGCAATTGTTTATTGTAGTATGACGTCATAATACATACAAGATAATATGCTATAGAAAAAACATAATTTTGTGAATGCGATGAATTTTAAAGCTTTCCATCAAACAGCCCGAACGTGTGCTAAAGCACGTTTCATTTTATTTAAGACTGATTATTAAGTGACAATGAATTTGCGGTCGCGCGAGACAGTGGAACAATGCCCTCGCGTAATCAAAACATCACCCGACGCTCACCTAGTCATCGGAGTTCAATTTCAAGGTGACCTTCGTGGGATTGTTTGGGCTGTAACAGCCAACCATAAACACGAAATACGTGAGCTTTAAATAACCTATGATCTGACTTGTACAATGTTTTCGAATGCCTGTCTTCGTCCTCGTCGCTTTAGTATATACGGTATATTAATAATAACTGGATATTGGTATTATTAATGGGAAATTGATTACTGTATGTCCAAAAATAAATCAAGTGTTCCACATAAATATCTGCGATATGGATAACGAATACAAATTCATCATAAAAAAATCGTTCAATTATCCTGCAGTTCAAAACTTGTAAGCAAACATTACCTCTAATATGCAGTTCAAAAAACTGACGTAGAGCTATCAGAACGGTACTAGACGGAAGATTTCTTAAAAGCGTTTCAAATACACAAAAGGCTTTTGAATATGTTAACGAACAAACAGATTTAGTCAAAAACTCAAAATCATTGCTTATTCTACAAGATTATAAAAATTCTACGGGGTGTGTAATCATAAAAAAATGGATTCTGTGCTGATTTTATTTGAAATTAAGATTATTTGCTCCAAGATTCCTAAAGGACTTCATGGGTCGTAATCCTTTCAAAAATTTATTTCGCACCATCAACGTTCTTAAGGTGATTTTTGTAAATGTCAAGATGATAAGGTCCAATCCCCTCGACAGTTGTAGACATGTCGTAACGAATTAAACCAGAAATATGTATACTGGCGTCAAATCCAACTTTGACTGATTATTTCTATTATAAATTAACCCTTAATTACCCATACATAAAAAATGAATGCATTTGTCTTATCCTGGATAGACCACCACGCAATAACGAGTTAAGGTCATTCTGAAACGGATTAGATTCGCGAAACAATGATTATTAAAGACAGTTGAAAGCAATTTCAGACCGCTGATGACTTGCCCTGCCCGCCTATTGTGAGAAATACCACTATTTCCTAATCAGTGAAAACTATAAAGAATATCGTGTATTTGGATGTATTTTGTGGTTAATGACTTTGGTAATCCGAGCGGAGAATAATATACAAATTGCACTCGTTGAATTTGTAAGGTAGTACAATTTTGCCCTTTGAAATTTTCCCGTCAAAGTCGAGACAAATTGTTGTAATAGAGAAGTAATAGGAAGCAATGGTTGTGAAATATTATTGAATTATACAGTTTTCCTATGTGGTGCGCGTACTAGCTGCGGGTAGCGGATTTTAAAAAGGCAGCGACAAAGGGGCGACACCTGATGCGCTTAGCATTGTGTATCGTGAAAATGTATTCGCTTTGCCTACAAAAGACAGTGGAATTTTGTCCTGGCTTGCCCTACAATTTACAACCAACGTCCTTCACGGTTCAGGGTTTAGTCAGTCGTTTGAGGGAACTCTCGGAAGACGCTGCTCAAATTTTTCTTTTCGCCTGCATACGGAACTACCATTAAAATATAAAAGTAAGATGTTTGGAATTATATAATGGATTTGATTACGAGTGCCAATTTATTTTTACCTCGTGCTATTATGCTTCATAAAATAGGAAGAAACGGTTTGATATCCATGTAAATTTTCTCCAGAATTTCTCTTGATTTCTCTGAGAGTTTATTGAAACAGGTTTATAGCTATGCTTCTGAGCAAGTAGGCTACTCGTGACCTTGTTTTGGGTAATTTATCTTATGGAAACCGAATTTATATCTGGGGAAACCGAATTTCAATCATTTAGCAGATTATGAGTATTATCCCGGTCGAATCTAACTGCATTCAGTTTTTCGGAGCTGCTGGCGAGATAAGATCGAGTTGTCTGATTGATCGGTCCCTGTAGTATACAAATATAGGCCGGGAAGTCTACTTTCGTATATTTGTTGCATAAACTGTAGTTATGAAGTACAGAATAAATGAATTTCCGAATGGAATTTGGATCATAATATTCATAATATATCCAGTGTCGGATCATGGCCTTTAGAGGCCCTAAGCACTCAAGCCCTATATATAAAATATAAGGTTCTATTACATTTGAACCCTCGTACATTTGAACCCATGACAATTGCACCTGTATGCTATTGCACCTATGGAATTTTTTTTTGTTTCACGGAAACCCATACTAACCCTAACCCATGGGTTTTAGCACCTGCATATAGATTGAACCCGTGGATATACGCATGGGTTCAAATGTACATGGGTTCAAATGTACGGTCACCAAAATATAATAACAGGAATGTAACTAGTGTTCCGTGATATCTGAAATTGAAAGTAAGTTTCATTATCATTGCTGATTGAAGGCCAAATTATGATTAATTTACATATTTTGTAAAAATAGTCTATTAACATTTATTTATTCCAACCGGGCAAATATTGAGGTCTGAATAGCCTGACCAATCATCCCATTAAACGCTGAGGCACTATTGAGAACTCGGCTATGAAAATTACTGTGGTCCCCATTTTCCTTAGTGTCTTAAGCACGTGCTTCATTTGCTTAGTGGCTAAATGACTCTGACTACAGCATCCTTACATTGTTATACGCCTACAAATACGTCAGCATAATAGGAGCAAGACTAAATATAGTCAGTCTCGCGTTGTACAATCGAATATTAACAGTATTGAAGTTACGGTGAAATACAATTCAAAAGTTGAACGACTGGCACTTTTTAACAGTATTACAGTTAAAAAGCGTCAGTCGCCACTAAATCCGATATTTGTTTCTCATAGATACCAGTATTTAGAACTGTAGTAGTGTACCATTATTTCTTGACGTTCTATATTCCTAATGCCAAAATACCGATACCAGAATACCTGTACGATAACCATACCGCAACCTCAATAACTATTATAACACCTTGTTTATACCATCCCTAATTGACATTATTACAATCTATTTTTTATCCCACAGAAATTTATAATTTCTGTTTTACCCGTTTGTAATCACTATTTGATTGTGAGGCAAAACAGAATTTGTTTTTTAAATCCTCATTACCTTTCTGGTATTAGAATGAACAGCCGAATGTATTTTATGGACCATCCCTAGTCCAACACAAGTTACCCAAGAAATTGCGGTCTCTTTTGTATTTTATCTTATTTACCGTTATTATGACATCACAGTCATATCATTTTATTCAAATTTTTCTAAATTGAAATTAAATTTATTCATTTTTTATCTACGCAGAGTCAACATGGCTTTCACATTGAAGACTTTTCTTCCTGCTGCAAGTGTCGCCTTGGCTGGTGGAGCTGGAGCTTTCTATTACCAGAAGACCAGAACACCACAGGCAGCGCTGGAAGCTGCCTCTGGAGGAAACAGATACCCAGCAAGGTACGTTAAGCATTGTTTGTACGTTTATTACGACACGCTTCACGAAGGCTACTCAGCTAGGAATAATGTCAGAAAATGAAGCGCCGTGATCATGTTTTTCCTATTGCGCAATAGTCACGTTATGGTTGAGACTTTCACAGCCTTAATTCGTTCGGTCTTCGTTGTTTTTGGTGAGTTAAGCTACGGAATTCGATGAAGATTATAACACAATTACATGCACTTGCTTACTACATTATAATGTGTTACGCACCCATGTTTTATAAATATAGCTTACTGACACAAGGACATAACGAACTGATTAGCATGTACCGTATCACCGAACTAAGGTTATGATAATTAAATGTGCTGTTTTAGTTTTGTCGTAAAATATACCATTGTAAAACCT
Organism: Styela clava; assembly: GCF_964204865.1. NCBI lineage: Eukaryota > Metazoa > Chordata > Ascidiacea > Stolidobranchia > Styelidae > Styela > Styela clava. The sequence goes on from NC_135264.1 coordinate 14,578,494, forward strand.
GTAGATGTATTTTTGTGAATAGTTTTAGATATTACTAGATTGTTGCGTAAGTAATAAGTACTGAGCGTTATGGTCGAGAGGGGGTCGGCCTTGCTTAACAAAAGTATAAAAAGGAGACATCACATGGTCGGCTCAAATCTTTTTAAAACAAGTTGGTCGTTGTTAGCTTATCAACATGTCTTGCCTTGCCTAGGTTAATTCTGATTCAAACATTCGAAAGTCTCGATTCTGCTTTCAACTCGTTTGAGAAGTCTGTGTACTGTGTCTGTGTATTCTGACAAATTTGTGTTTCTGAACGATGATTGGAGTTCAGTCGTAAAATTTTTCACACTAAGTCGTGTCATGGTAAATTAAATGAAGCACAAAAGTAATATCCTTACAAAAAAATCGCATTTATCTTTCTTGACAATACCATCGCGCTTTTCAGGCGACCACGCCCGCATCGCGAGCGTCAAGCACAACAACATCGCGACGCAGAAGACCCACCCGATCCCCTCTCACCAGGAAGGTTTCGTCGACGGGATTCGTTTCTCGACGTTCTAGTATAGGCCGCCGTTATGCCTGATAAACCATGACCTTAGAATCCTAGAATTGTGATTATGTAACTATAATATAATAGTATTTACCGGAATAAGTATTTAGTTTTATGGATTATTGTGCAATGGATTATTGTGAAATTTTTATCAACTTTAAAGATGTTTATTCTATTGTTCATGCCATGATTTCTATTTTCTAAGTTTTTATCGTCTAATAAATCGACTGTAAACGAATCGTACTCATTTGTTTTTAATTTTGAGCATATCATCTAAATTTTCGGTTACTCAATAAAAGCTATAGCTGTAGTACCTATTACTAAGAAAGTAAATGGCACATTTAACCAATTAGGAATACAAATCGGATAATTTAAGCAAACCTCCAATATTCAGTACAGTTAGATAGAAGAAGTCGCTAGAATGCTATTACTTTTCTATTTTAGCCCCATGATGCGCGAAATTTATTCAAAATTTTTCCTGTTTGTTGTAATTTGCTGATTTGACATTTAACTTTCGTGTCCATATAATCGAGCATTGCTCTCTTGTTGTATATAACAAATTCGCGTGTGCTCTAATGTCCACAGTGGTGAACTCAAACCTTTCATAAAAAAAAAACACAATATCTTCAATAAAGTTGACCAATTTATTTTTGATGACTATATACGTAGAAGACGAAAATGCACAAAATATGCCCCAGGCCTGATGAAGATTTTTCTAATAGTATTCATAATTACGACGAAAATAATAAAAAAGTTTTAAATATAACGATAATAAAAAGTTCATTTATCGATTAAAAACTTTAGAAATATCGACAAATAATACATGATATCAATAAGGTCGTAAGAAGTATTCATAAGCTTTCTATTCATCCACGGAGGACGTATGACATTGAAATTGACAGGAAATGATTGTATTTTTCAAGAATGTAAATCCGTATCTTGTTATGTCGTTAGGTGGCAGTACAGAGATACTAATATTGTGTAACCACAATACGAAAAGTGATTGTTGTTTTAGATAGATAGAATCGCCGCCAGACTTAGTCGATTCCAGTAAAACTGAACATTTTACTGAGTAAGATAATGCCAGTTAGATGAAGTTGCTAGTTTTCAGGGCCTAATTTTAATAAATTAATGAACATGAAAACTTAGAAATGTAGTAAACTTTAATTTGTTTTATTAATTGAAATCTTTCTTTATTACTAGAACCAATATATACAGTCTTAGGTCCTTAACTTTCCTTTATTGATTCGAATTAACATTACAGCCCACTTTTATTTTTTTTCATATTATGAAAAGGACTGTTATCTTTTGGACCAGTGGTTCTCAACCCTTTTTCGTTCATGGCCACTTTTGTTGCTCAAAAAATCATGTGACTCATTAACTTGCAAGTGTAAAACAACAGGAGAAAAACAAATAAATTATTTTCGTAAAGATAGACCATTTCACTTCAACAATACCTGAAATGAGAATTAGTAGCAAAAACATTATCGTCATTCATTGTTACTACAATCAAACTTTAACTATTTAACCAGAAACCCTAGCAATAGATTTGGGGCCCAGAAGTGAACCATGGCCCACCGGTTGAGAATCGGTGTTTTGGACAGAAAATTTCTTGTATCTTGTATTAAGATTTAAAAGGAATAGCGATAAATATAAAATCTAAGTATTTGTCAAACGAAAAAAAAATTAAATAAATCGATGAAACGATGATGAAGAAAAACTGATTCGCTTATAATTGCGACTAATAGCCGATTGCAACCATATTTCGTGCATTTCGCGGTAATAGTGTTTACCAGATAATCCGAAAATAATATATAGACATAATATAAGATACTTTTCCCCGCAAATTCCCATGCATCATAAAGCCCCCGCCCCCCCTCCTCCCAAAAGTACAAAAAAAAAATTGGTGACCGTCTCACGCTAGCAAGATGCAGTTGAGCGGTGACACGTGCTAATAAATAAAAGATAATATTTGAGTTGTTTGGTATTTGCCAAGTTTTTATAATTCATTCCAAACAAAATCGTTCTTTAATTAATCAAATACTATCAAAATCATTGGTTTTTTGGAGCATTAGAAATCAGTCAATGGCTTAGAGACGCGCGTACATTATGAAAATGAACATCTGGCATATGTCAACGGTTTTGGAGTATTAAAAGTAATATCTTAATCAGATGTCATGTAATACATGAAAATATATTAAATATAAATAAACGCGTTTTCGTTAGAGTTCACTACCAGATAGCACAAAATCGGACTGGCGAGAGTTACTAGTACTTAGGATTTTTAATTAGTGACTTTTCCATTTTTGGTCCAAGTCACCCTGTCTAGATAAATTTTTTTGTGGTATTAAAAATTTTGGACCATACCATTCTAACGCTTTTACTGTTTTTGAGGTTCACCAGCGACCCACATTTGCCTATAATATGTGCTTTTAAGGCGATAGCACTTATAACACAGATTAATGAAATGCTATCTATATAGAAAGGCCTATTATTAAAGCCTATAAGCAAAGTTACAATAAACCAGTCAGTAAAACATCGCGGTAACGCTATAATTAATAATACCACAGTGCTTAGCTTCCGAGCAAAAGTAAGATATTTCCAAGGCCCTTCACCATAGTTTACAAGCAAAGTTGAATATCGCGGCCGCGCTTTAATATTATCCCAGAGTGAGTGTAGTTCGAGCAGTAAGTTCAAATCATGTTGACTAGTAAAAAAATCCTCATTTTAATTGCAGTTTTATCTTTGACTGAAAACGCTTCATTCTACTTTTTCTTCACTTTGAGCACCACAGCTACAACAATGATGGCGATTATGATAAGAACAGCTACGATTAGGATGATCCACATTTTCTTATTCTTCAGCCACATTTGCTTCTTTATTTCTTTCGCTTTCTTTTCGAATAGATTCGCTTTTTCCTCGAGTTGTCTGGCGTTGTCCTGTGTCGTGAAAACATTTTTTATAATGAGTTTTAATTTTAGGATTGAAGACACATTTAATTAAATGATTTTCCTTCGTTATAGTAACGTGTACTCAACTACTGCGCTTTTCTGCTTTTAATTTAGATAAGTACAGGATTTCTCAAGAGAAAAGGGGATCACTAAGTACCGTTTGCGATGAATATAAAACAACTCAAAATAACATTTTAAAATTCTTACATGTAAACTCTCCAATTTTTCTCCTCTTTCGCTCATTTTTTCTGCGTTGTTTTTCATTATTTCTACAACTTCATCGACCTGGTAAAAAATGATATAATTTTTAAGGTGTTGTTATTCCAACCTTGATGATGGACTGTAATAGTATGCATTTTACTTAGAAATATCGCGCTTTTCTTCGAGCAAGGCTTTACACAGGTGGGTCATTATTTTCTCAAATAAATTTAAATCTTTACAGTTCAGTATATCTGACCCGACCGAAGAGGAGTAACTTGTTGTATTTCACTGTTATATTCATAGGTAAATGTGTTATACTCGTAAGACTCACAAAGTAAAATTACAATGATTGTGATCGTGTAGTACACTGTAAGGACAAATTCATTTTTTATTACGACACATTCATTTTGGTCTTTCATTCAAGTCTTACCATCTGATTAGCTTGATCTATTTTGCTTGGTCCTGCCGTAGCACCTTTACTTCCTTGAGCGGCAAAACTGGATGATCGGCTTCCTTTTGGAGATACAGAGGGGCTAACAGCAGGACTGTTCTTTCTCATGGCCACTGGAGAGTCCAAGCTTTTTCTTCTTGAAGGCATCGGCGCGAAAAGCGACGACGGATCACTTGGGTCTAGAGTAGAAAGTAGTGAATGCAATTAAAGATGAAATATTCTAAAGCTTTATTCAGTTGGTATGTCAGGAGTGAAGAATGAGAAATACTATAGTACAGGGGAATAGGTTAGCCAAAAACAATATAAGTCGTCTTGTGACTAAACGAAATGACTAAATGAAGTGCCTGGTCGTATGAAAATGCAAAATTTACAATTTTTCTGTTTTCGTTTTTGTGCCAACTCCAAACTAAGGCATGACGGGATTGGCGAGTCATCTAGCTAGTCGTATTACAGTTGCATTCTGCAACGTGTGGGAAATATTGTCAAATGAATAGAATTTTTTAGAATAATGCACTATTAAAATATGTGCAATTTCTTTCAATAAATGGAAAGTTGAATTTGCATATTTGAAATTCTCGTACCGTGATCCATCATATTTTGAATGTGCTTGTTTATTTAATACGTAGAAAAGTTATAACATATACCAAGAAATTTCCATGCAACGAACCACTATTAAATGATATTCCAAAGTAATGCCATTATTGCCATATTGTTACCTAAACTTCAATTTAGAAATTTTCCCAAAAACTCTGGCAACTGCTCTATCAATAATCTATTGCTTTTAGTTTTTAGATGGTGGGTCGGTACCGATTTAGGTGATTGTAACATCTCGTAACCTTCCTTATATGCTTAATTACAATTAGTACTTTACCTTGATCGCTTTCGTTGAGTGAATCCATTTTCTTCATCGGTATTTTATCTGTATTTCCATGTGTCAAGTGAGATCTTCTGCTGCTTATTCTTGATCCCTTCCCTCTCACGACTCTGTAACATGATTAAAAATCTTGCAATTAGTTCTATTTGGGCATTTTCATTCACCAATCGTAGGTGTTAAAAGGACGGTTGAGTGATCGCCTTGTGCGGGGTATCACAGACTGGATCATCGGTACCAAGGTTCAAATACTATACTTCGAGAAACTTGCAAAAAGTTTCAGATTGAGAAATATAAATCAAAAAGTAACGATGATTACCCGAGACTCTTTCGTCGTTGTGTTTGTTCACAACTTGCTTCGATTTTCTCCTGACATTTCTCATGGACGTTCGTCCCACATTCTTTTAGTAAAATAGAAGAGTTCCATTATTGAATGTAAAAAGACATTCACACCTATGGATACCAGGTCGGCTCGGCGGCGATTGAAGCGGTTAGGTGTGTTAGAATCGCAGATTGCACGTCCCAGGCTCAAATCTCATTCTAACCCTCGCCTGAGATGTCGTGTAATACATTGGTTTGGCAATGACGATCTGGGTCGACACGGCGGCTTAGCGATTGTAGCATTTGACTTTGACTCTGTCGGTATCGTTGCAGATTAAGCATCTTTGGTTTAAATCTTGTCTCCGCCTTCGCTCAGGGTATAATACATTGAGTAGGCAATAGTAGCATCTAACACATCGTTAGGAATTGGTGGTCGCTTTTAGGGCCTTGTTCGCAGCGAAATTTGTAAATGAGCGTTTTGTTAAAAAATAAAATTGCCGTTTGAAATCTTTTTATAGCCGCTTGTCTACAGAAGTCGCCCTCCTCCCAGTACGAGTCAGGCCCTTAGATGTGTAAAGTAGCACTAAGAATATATTGAATGAAATCTCCAATATATCTTCCATGGTTCGTATATAGTCAACTATAGCTATACAATATCCTTACTGAATACCCGGAGTTCATAAAATCAATTACGCCTGTATCCGGTAGTTGTATTCTATACTAGTGCAGTTTATTGATGCATTTCAATAAACTTGTCTCATATTTCAAACGCTGGCATAACAGCTGAATAATTTCCGTACAGAAATATGCAGCGTAGCGTTTTTAAATACAATATCGTAGCGTTTAAAACTCGAACTCATTTATAATTAAGATGGGTTTAATACTGGAATATTTTAACTCAAAAACGAAGCTATTTAATTAAACACTCAATCAACTTAGAAAACTAAGTGTACGGGTATATTTCTATGTATAATTCATATTGCAACCCGGTTTGGGATAATGGATACTTATTGAATTATACCTGAAAATATTTAAAATAAAAAAATTGAAGCGTAGTTGTATTTTGCCGATTATATTCGTGGTTCCTTCGTCAAACAGAAAATAAAGAATTAACTCGTACGTATTTGGTTACCGATTTCCACCATCTTATCCTCTGCGTGATTTATTTTGACTACATGAATAACACGAAAGTGACAGTTGTGACAGTTAAACTTATTCAGTAAATTCTACAATTTTTTTAAGGTAATTCAGAATAATAAGTGATCTGTATTCGGTGTGAATAATCCCGCTAAAAATTTTTTTTCTAATATTTGCGTGACTTTACAAACACAACAAAATGAAAGTTTATTTTCTGTTTTTGTTTAAATATTTTTAGTAATACGAGTGACGCTTCTTATACTACAGAATACACCAATGACTAGTATTTCCGTTTAATATATAGCACATATGGCATCCCTTCGAGTTAAATATCCTCGCTTGTCCGAGTTAAAACGACACTTAAAACACATCTTATCCATTTTATAATCTCACTTCACGGACTGTATTGCTCGCCAGTAAATTCTCGTTATGTTTTTATTGACAACCTGTCACTATATTTGGAATTATATTGTTTACAATGGAACGGCCGTGCTGCACAATTATGCTTGAACAATGTTTTTGAATATTTGACAGTCATCCATTTTATGACAAACTACTGGTTAACTGTTCCTAAACTTTACATGTGCTGGTAGCTGGACGATAGCATGCGATTCGCCATATTATTGAGCCGTTTTATCAACTTGCCGCTCACCCAGGAAAAATATGAAAATCCTATCTAATTCTATTCTCATAAGATGGGGCTGCGAATTGTTGTAAGACTGCCATGACTGTTACCCATACAAGATTTACCGGTTAACCGTGCCAAATGCAACATAAAATACTATTCCATATATTTTGAAGTATGATTCGACCAGTTAACAGTCAAAATCACTCGTAATTGTTAACCATCTAAACGGTTAACCGGTTAACTATTTCCAGTTCAAGCGAAAGATAAAGTTTTTTTATTATGTCTCACCTGAACATTTTAGACCCTGATTAACAAGACCGACCAATAATTTCTTACAAAAATCGCAATATGTCGGTTGCTTGTATGTTTTCTCGCGAAAGTTGTGTTGTCCAACCATCTAAAAAACAACAGCAAAGTAAAAATTGTTACTACGCGGATTGAAACCGCCAAAAGGAAATATATTTCGTTGATTATACTGAATTTATATATGTATGGAGAGACGGTTGCGAAGTTGAGATAAGAATAGATTATACACGTGGCAAGCTAATAAGACATAGCTAATGTAGTACTATTTTAACAAGCAAGTTAAAACAAAATTTCCAAAGTTTATCGCGAATTTATCAGAAGTTCTTCGTATCATTTTTGACATTGAAAATGACTTGAAAATTCAGCTCAGAAAAATATTGTCATTCACTGTGTTCAAACTTCATGTTAAATCAAAACAGTGAAAGCTAACGACGCACTTATATTCTGATTTATTCAAATTTTGGGTTATTTAAACAATATTCAATGTTCTCACCAATTCGATGCAATGTTTTTTCAAATCTTCCTGGCATTTGTCATGAACATCGACTTCACATCCTGAAATACAAATTGGAAATATTTTGATGTTATTTGGCCCCAAGATACCTATCTCAAAAAAAAATGCGTGTCCCCCCCCACAAAAAAAAAAAACGGAACCCAATAATACCTTCTACTAAATTTAGAACATTCGTATAACACTTGTACTTCTGTTTGTGTATGATTATACCGAAAGTTTCAGTAACCCTGTATATACTCGACAGATATTTTAAATCAATTTCTTAGAACATTTAAAAAAAATTTGAAACAAAAAAATACTCACTCTTGCATCGCATTCCTTGTTTGATAACACCGACAAGTAGACTCCCACAGTGCGCACAAAAAGTCGGTCTCTTGTAATTGTGCCATTGAAAATTGTGTTTTGTTATGCTTGCCATTTTGCGCTGTTTTACTGGAGTGCCGCCTTTCCTTGGAGAGCCAGTATTGCTTGTCTTATGGGTTAGCAAGAGTTCCTCTTGGGGCCCACCCGACGCCTTTTCGAAAGGATTAGACTGTAAGTAAACCACAGTGTTAAAAAGACACGGTGAGCTTCTATTTTTTACCTTACTTCACTCGGGCATAGTTCACCTCCGTAAACGTGAATATTATTGCAAATCACCCTTACCGCGCTTATTTTAAATAATAATACCGATCTTCGATATTTCACTATGCTAATCAATATATCGATTTAAAAATATTTCAAAAATAAAGGTATAATTTTGTACGTAGGTGGATTTTTATTACCATCACCCGGAATAAGTAGCCAATGTGGTATGCGAGAAACTTCCTGCTTATAGAAGGTCAGGAGTCTTTTTGGTTCGGCGTTATCTACATAATTTAGTACAGTTTGGAGAGGCATGCGGTTCGCCCTGGCGGTGTGGGGCATCGTGCTAAGCGTTATAGGAATACGCTCGCCACCGCACCCCTGAAAATACCTGCGTGGTTTCGGGATAGTAATGTGCTGAAGGAATGCTTGACTCTTTGGTGGTTACGGCTTCCTCCGCTTTCAAGTCCATGGTTCCGAAAACAAATAACTGACTGACTGATCCCATATTCGACATGGACTGGTTCGTCGTCAGTCTTGTCGGCTTTTCCCTCACCCGGGATAAATATGTAAATCCCATCCTGTTCCCAGCTATTTTTGACCTGCGGTGTCACCCTAGTTGGGTCTAAATTTCAAATTACCAAACCATCACGTGACTTGAGGTGGACGGTTTCATTAGCACAATTTATGGTGACGATTTTTCGCTTAAAGCAAGGTCAAGCCACTCAGAAATATAGGAGACCGATCTCTGGACGATGTTACGGATATAAAATACATAACACAGATATGGTAATACTCACCATTTTTTAGTTCCAAGACAGATACGATTTATCGTAAATGCGTTGTGCTAATTACCCATGATGTATTTACGTTTATATACGATATAGATTTATTATATATTTTCTGTAGATATGTAAAAATGATAATACTGTGTTCAAATTTATTCATTATTTGGCATAAAAAGTCTTCAAAACAATATTGATACATAGTTGAAAACAGTGTATTCTCCTAGGGACCAAATTTGTAAATTAATCTACCATTTATGGGCTTAGTTTACTTTGTATTCGTCATCGCGACATATTTCGCCTTCTCACGATTAGTGTACCTTATGACGTCACAAAGATGAAATCATCGCCGAATTTATCATCTCCGCAAATACAGATGTCATCTGCAGAATCATAATGTCCGTCCGGGGATAATACCGAAAACGGAAATTTTATCTTAACTTTGGAGTGTTTACATCTACTTTTGATAGCATATTGCCCTGAATATATTTGTCGGGGTTCAAGTCTTGTCCCAGTCCGTGTATTCTGCCGTTATGTTTTCGTAAGCCCTAAACTACTGTTGCTTCTCGCAACAAGGACTCTCGTTCAATCTAGCATAATGCTTTTATTACTCCAAACCGCAATATCGTTCTTTGTGAAACACAAATTATACAAAAATCTATATCTCGTAGTATATAATGACCCGCCATCATCTCATAATTGACATCGTTAATGGCCTGTATCGAAAATTTCAATCCGCTTTTGGCGGAATTCACAGAATAATTTGAAACTTGTCCGTTCGTTTTATAACACAACTCAGGTAGCTCTTTTCATATTCGACACCGAATCAAAATTATGTAATATCCCGTTGCCACATTAGTCTTTGTTAGCTTCAAGTTACTAATAATACTAGTCTCTTAAACATTAATTTGTCTTACCGACAAATTTTAAGTCTGAACTTAAATCTTATTATCTATCGGCTTTTTGTTTCACTGTTGCCAGAAAAATAAACCTCGTTATATGCTTTACGCTGGTAAGATAATTTTTTGATCGAAATTCAACTTGAAATCTTTGGAGTATTTCTATTACTGATTAGGCGATTGCTTTGAATATGTCGATCCTAAGAATTCTCATGTTTTCTAAACAATAGCAAAAGTTTGAGCCGTCAGTTTACTGAAATAATGACTGCCGTAGATAGTCTGAAGCGTTGAAGCCCATATTTCAATTTGGCGCCCATAGACTGCTATTGTCAAAATATCACCGCATTTCTAAAATGCAAATTCGTATTTCCCATGGGTCATCAATTTCTGAATCCCTGTTCTAGATCGCCGAAATCATAATTTATGATTTTTCGGTTATCTATGAGATTTTTACGAATCCTCGCATCGTTAGTTTATTTTTAATGTAAATGTCTTCCACGTTAGTCATATTTAATGGGCGGATTGATTGATTATTCCGATTTTAATCATTTTTACAAATATGTAAAATGAATGAATGACTTCAAACGCTCCAATTTTCTGTTATAAATCAACTCAAAACTTAAACGTAATTTTGCGTTTTCAAATTGTCAGTACAGCAAATTTGTTAGTTGCAAATTAATTTGGAGACGACTATATTTGGTTTGTGGGGCTCTCACCAGTAAAAATAAAAGTATTCTTACAGAAGCATCAAAAATACTTAATGTAGTCTCTTGTCTACCGGTACATAAATTCATAAATTTTTATATTAAGACAAGCTTGCTGACAAATTTCTTCATATCTGTGCCATTTAACAAACATTTTTCTGTGTGATTGCAACTAAATTTTGGGTACAAAATCAATAACCCTCTTGTGACATTTTAAGACACATTGCTTAATGAGTTGAATAAAAATTTTCTTAGTAAAATCATTCCACCCATAATATGCAAATTGATGCGTTATCAAGTTGTGCATGAATTTTGTGTAGCATTTTTTATCCTCAAATTACTGAAAAAGGGCATAATATCAAAACTACTAAATTCTGCTACTCTGGGAGCAATGTAATAAGTATATATACTGGCGATGTAAGACAACCTTATCTATACATCACGGAAAAATATTTTAAAACATTTTCAGATACATTTGTTGAATGTAAATATTGGTGATTCCTACATTTCAGGTCATATCCGCGTCATCAACCTCGCCGTAAAACATTATTGCTTGAGAAAATATATTAAATTGGGATTTTTTTGACCAAAATTCAATAAAAATCAAGAAATAATTTTTGATTAATTTTAATTTTGAATATTATAAATAGATATATTTCGCAGAGAAATCCCGGCTTCAACACAAACTTTCTATAAAAATGTTATTTTGACTTTCTTTTGCGGTATTAGTGGTCTTTGCCAAGCATAGAATTAATTTAAATTTTATATATAAGATTCCTTATCAGAAAGTGAATTCAACCATCAAATCTCGCATACTTCGCCCATTTGGCTTTGAGCGGCGAAGCACAATGAGCTAACTATACATACAGTAGTTGCTTAGGTTTGATATCGGTGAACTCTAATCTTTGGAGAAACACAAGTTTATCATCAATGCATTTGCGATAGTGCATTCGTATGCACTATTTCGTCAGTCAGTACACTATCGCATCAAACGGTCATACGGAGTGCTTCGAAGGCTTTGGAGCCACTCGGACTTTATAGAATAAAATATACGTAAAAATTTACTCAGCATAAAAATGGGGAATCCAGTCATTTTGACTAAAAAATAGGACCCTTTTTACCGAGAAGATTCAGTAAATTACAGAATTTACGTCGAGAAAGAAGTGATATTTTTTTGTTAAATGAAAATCGCAATTCGAATATTTTAGGTGAAGGCATGCGATTAGCAATATATATTTATGATCACCATCGACACAATTGCAATTACAAAATCTTGCTTGAATCCGCAACATATAGACGAATGAAATTTTATATATGGGATTATCATTTCTTAACTCTGACCCTAGACTGAAAATACATTCCTTTTTATACTCCTGTGTAAATGCATATAAATATCAACTCATGCACTGCAGAACGACTTTTAACCTTATGTATTGCGCGTATACAGGCTTCATTCATCTTTGCCATCATGGGGGATTTTAATCAACGTGTACCACCAATGTTCCCATTCGCATAATTTTCCCTTCAGGTTTTAATTCAATTTTGAGACTGTCGAGATTTATTTTACTAATGTTAATTTGCATTTGTTTAATATTTTCTGTCTGTTGTATTTGCATCAAAACCATGAACATCTTATTGCCAATCTTATAAAACTGCCAATTTTTTTTAAATGGGGAACACTGTTCTGGTTGCATCATGGCGTTTAACCTCTGAAATCCGATCTCTTCCGTTGCTAAACGACGCTTTCTTTCTATTGTTTGGTCACAATTGGTATACTAGCTTATACCCCGCCAATTATGGCATTATTATAACACATACATCTCTTAAAATACATATTCACCTCTTGTTTGGGCGACGCAATCTCTACTTTTGAACCTAATTATTGTTACGTATGGAGGGCATTGCCAAAATAAATTCGTATCATGACGTTTTTATTCAAGTCTATATTAAAACGCCTAACATATGCTTCAGTAATGTATATCCATCAACAGCCGAATGGACTTTTGGCGTCGAACTATATGAAGCACGTCAAATTAGCTGGGTAGGATTAAATGTATCCAAAGCATGAATTAATGATATTGTGTTAGATTTGTGATTTTCCCAGAAAGGAAATTTTCGGCATTAAAATTCGTAACGCATGAACCAAGCGAGAAACTGTTTTGCGAAGGTATTCCCAAGTATGAGCATATGAAATTTATAGTAAAACTGATGGTTCGCGGAAACAGTTTTTGCAAAAAAACACTAACCCAATCGAAAAACAGGTTTTTCTAAAATCGTCATAAATACCTCACAAGAAGCAATTAAAACGCTTCAAATAGAAAGTGATTATCACAACTTACTCCAAGCCTAATTGAGCACTTGATGAGGCGTTTGAAGTGGTTTTTCTTAATTTATGTTACAAATTATAGTAACCGTACGGCCAATTTTTCATAAAAATTTACCTATCGTTTGTATAACTCAATTGAATTCTTTAAATATATCAAAGGGGTGAGTGATCTTTATTTCACATTTACTATTGTTCCAGTCAGTTGTCAATGTTTATATCTGAATAACACGGTGTTTCAGAAACCTGGGATAAACACCGACTTATTATGCAAACTAAATCGTTTGACAAGAAAAGTAAACATCCGAGTACATTTTACATTTAGGTACTATCTGGTTTTTTCCCCATCGCTACTTTTCTTTTTCTGTTCGCTTCGATTTTGTTTAGTTTAGGATTTATCGGGGCAATAATTTAGCGTTACCTTTTCCATTCTATTCTAACTTCAAAACGATAGAGTACGAAATTAGTGGTGAGACAATAACAGTTTGATACTGACATATATAGTAACTTCCTGTCAAATATTTTTGGTTTCGGTATCCCGTGTGTGCAGGTAGACATACATAATACCAGATTACGAGCGGTGCTCAACCGTGCCATTTCCGGCAAAAAATCCATGATGCGATTCCAGTCTTTACTTCACTAACATTTTTTAATCTCAAAAGCTCTTAAACACCTGCGCAAATGAGCAACTGCCAGACTAAATACTTCCTGAAGTGCTAAATATATTATAAAACGTTTAGCCTGAAAGCTTGAGAACTCTTCCATTCTTCAACGACTGTTAATTCTACCTTAAATTCAAACCGTCGAATTTATTGCTTGAAACTCTCAAGCACTATGATAACTCGAAACGATCTAGTCTTGCTATAAATACTCCTTGCAAAATGGCTGATCAATTATAACATGAACGCTGGATTTCCTTTCACGAATCCGAAGAACATCCACAACCCATCAATATATACTTTATGATGTTCTTGCATAAACACTTGTAAATGGTGAATTTCCGCCCGAACGAAATCGAAAAAAAAATTACCAAATAACGGAAAACGTTGTCTAAATTTCGTTCTCACCTACGAAATAGAAAAATGAAAATTGCGTCTCTCCCGGCATTTAAATCTTAACCTAGTAAATATAATTCATCTCGTCTTCAGATTATTTTTATATATATAATCCTACACTGTGTGACTATATAGGAACTTCACCTTTGTCTTTTCTGTTCTAATCCTCTCTAATGAACGGGGTCCTGACTTCGATGACGTCATACACAGATCAACAATGCTAGTGACGCAAACAATGTCCGTTTGAATGAAAATAATATGTAGATTGAAAATGTCAATTTTTAGCCCGGCAGTGATTTTTAATAACACGGAATGAGAGCGTGTCATCCTAGCTGTTTATTATGGCGGCGACGGTATATCAAACACTCTGCCTATATATGGCATCCCTATAACCTTCTACGTAGACGGCTGAGACCCTATATCCATCCTTATTCTTAACCTGCTGTCTGTATGACAGACCAACATTTCACCACGAAGGAAGCCATTTAAGTGGTGATTAGGACCATAATTTTAATCTCTCATTCGTATAGTTCTGCATTAATTAAAAGTCCCGACTCGGGGGAAATTTCTTCATGAAAACATTTTGGAGTCTGCAAGCCTTATGTAATAGTTTAACCGTGATGGTATCTCTAAATACCGAATTTGTTTTGACAAAAAGTCTCTCGACTAGAACATTTTGAAATATAACACATACTATACCAAACACGGTTAAGCTGTGTATGAGCAGGTTGCTTTCTCTACAACCTCTAACTTAAACGCACTAATTTGCATATCCCAAAAGCTTTTTCATTGCTGAGCTAGCAACTTCAATTTTCCAACAGCGTTGCAAACGCCTCATGACTGTCTAAGTGTTTCCTGACAGAAGTCAATCCCGATATGACTGGTCGCGTCACTGACACTAATGGAAATAGGCAAAACATTACCATCTTTTTGTACGTTTCAAGCATGTCCGTTTAAAACATATTCATGCGACGTAATCGAATTCACGCGAAAATTCACATTATTTTTTGGTGTTTTTTAATATATTTGTCACCACTGAAATGATTCAAGTCGCAATATGAATTGAAGTGAATAATCATAATTTCATAAATCAAAGTTGACTGGTTATTGCTTATTCACAACATTTTGCAATTCGGGGAGTTTTGATTCCAATTTTTATAAAGCGTTGGATATTACGCGAGAATGCTTTGCTTTTTTATCAATTTTACGTTAATGGCGATTCATATTTGTACCTATTTGTGCGATGTTTTATATCGTCGCCCTGTTGAATAATATTATCTTTGAGTCGCATTTATTTGGTTTTGCAAACGAACCGTTGCAGCAAGACTCTTGAATTGCATAGCATAGTCACAATTATTCATCCTTGCATTATACACAAACCGATCCACTAACGCAAACGCACATAGGACGGTTAGGGTGTTATCCTCACATATTTGTCCCGGGGGATGGGAAAGCCGATAAGACGACTTAATCACATGACGTACCACGGCCTTTCGTCGGGTTCCATGTCCCGTGTGGGGTTAGGTGACCAGTTATTTATTTCAGATGCATGGACTTGGTAATGTGAGTGTGTTAGCTATGATTACGTTGTTTGCGTTATACTACTGGTGTTAGGATAAAATATAAGACTTACCGATTAGCTCTTCGTTGTATAGTTCTTCAAAGTGCAAAAATTCCGTTCTTATCTCGTAGCTTCCATATTGTACAACTTTATCGACCGGATTCAATTTTGCACCGTACAATATGTGTAGACTGAAATTAATGTCTGAAATTGCAATGAGCGTTAAAAAAAGCTTCTTAAGACGTTTAGATTCTCCATTTCCGTTTATGTAAAAACAGTGTGAAATATCAGCATTTTAGTAGCATTTTCAAGTAATTCAAAAAAGTAAGTGTTTATGTAATTTGTTGCTTTTGAGATCTCTCTCATCATTTATAGCAAAGGGACATCACTAACGATGAATATTTACTTTCTTTTAAGCCCCGAAAATAAATTAAATGACTGAAAAATGACAGCCATTTTTTTGAGTTTTTATTACAGCAAGAATTTGATAAAAATCTCGTTTTGAACTGAATTGATCTCTGTGTGTATACATTGTAAAACAAGATCAATGCAAGGGTTCTAAATGTCTCTGTAGTCCTTATTCTCAAATGGTGCATTTGATTAAAATCCCTAAATTCGCAATCATGTGTAATTAGGTGGCTGGAGTACCGGATGTAAGTTGATTGTAACAAAATCCGGTACAAGCAATACCTCGCTTCTGTCTGGAAGATTGCTTGGCCTCTCTATCGAAGCAATAATATGTAACTCGCCCTCTTAAGGATGAGAACATTAAAACGATGATTGTAACCTTTTGTCCATGCCTATATTCCTAATGTGAGGTCTGTATGATATTCCAATAATGCTTACGGAGGCCATTCAAATAGGACGATTGCGAGCCTGTATTAACCCCTGCACTAACCTGTCACTAACTCTGTCTACTCGGAAGCCCAATAATTTGCTATGAAGGAGGCCATTCAAATATAGCGATTAAAGCACAAACTCATACATATTCTTAATTTGATGTGCATGTGACAGACCAATAATCCTCTACGCAGAAGGCTGTCTAAATCGCGCCTGCATTGCTAACCCGCTGTTTATATGGCAGCCAATACCCTTCCGACAGAGGAGAATTCAATTGGCGGTCGTGATCGTATACCAACCGCTTTTCTAATGTGTTATCAAGATGGCGGCCCAATACTCTTCCAAGAAGGGGGACATTAAAATGGCGATTGGTATTATATATCCATCCCTATTTCTAACTTGCTCTCTATATCACATCCCAATAGTCCCCTGCGAATGAGGCCTTTCGAATGCACTGTTGGAACCATATATCCACCTCCATACTGAATTGTTAGCACTCGCAACTCGGTGTGATCTATTTTCGACCAATCCCAAATAAAATAAAATAAATGATATAATTTCGTGAGCTTTATTCTTAGGTTCACAAATCCTTTCATTGTACATAAAACGTTTTTACAGTATGAATATACTTTCACCGAAAACAATTCGGGTCGCATACTAAAAGATTTTAGTTTGAATGAGTCAATTTTCTGAATTATCCCGATTTGAATTTTTACATCCTCATTTCGAATAAGGTTCTAGCACTGACATGGACAAACTATGGCCCGCCGGACAAATCCGGCCCGTTGAGTAATTTAATTTGGCCCGCCTGATGCTGCCACCAAAGGAAACCAAATTTTGATGTTTCAGCTAAAAAATAGCTCAAGCATTTTGTTGAAATCGCGATTGAATTTAGCTTTGGCATGAGGCTTATTTTTTTCCACTTTTGCTTTTGTAACAGTGTAAATATTGTTCATAAAATGTAACTTTTTACGTCACACTCACATGGCCCGCCAGCCTAGGTGGGCAAAATTATCAACACTTGGTCCAAAAACCTTGCCCTCGACTGTTCTAGAATCTACGTATATTTTGTGACAATGTACAGGCGCATACAAATCAGTCGAAGTCTTGAAAAAACGACTCAAATTGAGTAGTCCTCTCTATTTCAACACTTGTGATATTTCCAGTCGTTCGAAGCCGCCTACTATTATGTACATCCTCAGCGTTTTGACCAGACGATCATAATTTGAATGTAATGCATTTAAGAGCCCACGCTTCTGCTTCTTGGCCTTTTCAAAACAATGTCTTCCTTCCTTGCATTCTATCATGCATATATTATGGCGGATATAACCTCCTCATTACATGGTGTCATTCCTCATAGCCAATGACATGTTACGGATTTCGTTTCAAATTTAATAGGATATCGAGAAATGGCCTCATATGTGACAATTATGCACGGTGGTATTATAAAACGGCTGCAATTTTTTTTTTTTTACGTCGCTTTTTCATGTCTCTAACTTTGAACAAGGCAAATTATAAGCAGTCCCTGATACCCAAGGACTACATTATGTAGACGCGGTGGAAATGACTGACGTACAATTAGTTATGCTCCTACCAAATATCCGACATATAACTGGTATTCAGACCCATATTTCCTACCGATTCTCAAATCGTATTTTTTCCTCAAAACAGACAATTTTCTTCTCACTTTGCTATACGAATGTTTGCAGCGCTCAGATACTAAAAGATAATCCCATTACCGAATTAATTGCTTATGATGGATTATCAAATGTGCATTAGAAAGCTTAGAAAGTCTGGTTTTCACTCATGTGTTTTTTAACCTTTTAAACACCTCTTGCTGGCTCCTCTTAGAAAGTCAAGACTCAAAATTTAATTTTCAGTCATCACTTATCCTTGTATTATGTGTACCAGGTTTGGGTTAGGCCGCCATAAATTTACTTCGATTTTCCTTATTTTAGTTTTATTATGAATTCGGGGACTGTCTGTGTTTGCAAAGTGAATATACCCCCTGCTCATAGGTTTCAGTCCCTTTACACAACTTGATGCAAAGTAGGCGAACAAAATTAATCGCCTCAATATTGGTACACATACTTCTGGAGCGCTCTTATTTGTACATAGGGTACATGTCGTATCAGTGAACATCTTTACTCACTCACTGTCAAATGCTCCAGATAAATCGCAGATTAGCAAACGAAGCAAACTTACTGACCTCACAAACCGGATTTCTGCTTTTATCTGTCTAACTCGCTAAGTACAAAGCTGTTCATTTCCCAAACTAGAAAGATATTGAGCGATATCGGACAAAACACTCAACGGCCTTGAGCAAACATGTGACATTTTTCTATTTACTTGAGGACTGCCAGAATAAACAGACTTTTTTGAGTTTCGGTGTTGTTTATGGAGTCTATACGACGCTGTTTGGTACACGGGATATGGATGGATAACACTTAACATTATTGAAGTGTTTTTTCATGTGTATTCAGTAGTTGCTACCACTTATAATTGGGTATTTTTTCATGTTCATTGCTGAGAGAAGAGGCTGTTACAGACGCATAGACTTTTTTAGTTTCTGATCCCAAAAAACGGTAAGGAAAAGCAAATTTATCCTTGTCAATTATTTCGCGTATTTTAATTGTAAGATAATGAAGCAATTTCGGTTATATTTTGCATTTGGCAAACGAATAGTAATTCCACGTGTTTCGTGGTATTTTCAAAATAAAATAACTTGCTATTTAGACCGTAATTTTACGAGAATTTAGTATAACTACAAAAAACAATGTCCCTTTGTTCTCTCTCTTATGGCTATTGTCCAGCGTGCGTGCGTCTCACACTGTCATTTAATACCTGAAAGCAATGGTTAGTTTACATAGCAATAAATGTCATAGATACACATACGTTACCACATTCCTTCCAAAAACAAACTCATAAAATAGTTCCATCTCGCAGAAAATGTATTCAAGAAATTGACTTCCATTAATAACAAAAAACTACAAAAAAAATAAAAAATATTACATATTAAGTTTGAATTAGTTCTACGGTTTGCTCCGCTGACAACAAGCGCTCTTACAACTTCTACTCTAGTATCCAACCCGTTCGGCTCACCTCATCTTTCTATATCGAGAGCTGAGACCCAAAATGTCGAAACTCGAAAAATTGGTTCTGAAGGAATGAGACAAACGTATTTTTTTATTTTTGTACTTTTGTAACTGTTTATTGAAATACTTTGGCAAATATTGCTTCAAACTATATTCAGCTACCAGATTAAAAAGGACTTTTTGAAATAATTATTCGCGGGATTTTAGCATTCGTTCCTTTGTCGTGAACCCATCGATATCCTGCCAAAACCTAGAATCCATACTTCAGTAAAAATCGGTAATCGAACTGTCATTTTTGTGTAATTATCAATCATCTGAGTCTGAGTGACTTCTTACAAGGTACTAGTATTTTGCTACCATCAGTTTATAAAAATCTCAGCTATAAATTCGAATTTTTAAATCTAACTCTTTCTGAAGATAA
Organism: Styela clava; assembly: GCF_964204865.1. Taxonomy (NCBI): domain Eukaryota; kingdom Metazoa; phylum Chordata; class Ascidiacea; order Stolidobranchia; family Styelidae; genus Styela; species Styela clava. Next base: position 14,598,653 of record NC_135264.1, read on the forward strand.
AATTAGAAATTAAATATTTTCGTTGTATGGTTTAAAACAACTCTTTGGCGTGAAAATTATAATCTACCTTAAATTTAATATTAAATTTTGGCAAATTATTATAATTTTGTACGAATAATTGTTAACACGCAGAACATCCCGCTGCGAAACAATAGAATGGCACAGAAAATTGAACAGAATGCTAATCCATTCAAGGAGTGGTTTCCACATTTCTTCGATTATATCTCCCCTTTTTTACTTTAGAATAGATGTCTCATTTCTCCCCCGCCATATTTAAAAAACGCTGTATTACAGACTTGCAACCTTGTATGAATACACACACTGCTAATGCCCTCCTACTTATCACTCCTTCCTACCACACACTTTCGCCCAACTAATTTGCGGAAACCCAACTTAATTTCTTAAACTTCTTAATTTCCCGAATTCGTGTGATCGATACCTACCAAGTCCTCGAGTAGATATTCTCATACAAAAGCGTTTTTTCTATGGCCGATTACTAATCAGCGTCGCCAACTAAATTTATGTCGAGTTACTACGGGAAGCAAGGAAATGTTTCCGGTATAGCTTCTGTTGCTCGACCCCGAGTAAAACATCTTTCAAAAAAACTGTAAAATCAATCAAAATTCACAGTTATTAAGCTGCATTGCAGAAATATAATTACATTTTACGTATGTGTAGTTAAGACATAATCATAATCACAATTGATCAACATAAATCAATTTTGCTAGGACTTACTGAAATTTTACGGACATGAGATTGCTTAAATCCTTATTCGGAGAGAATTACAATTTGCAGTGTATTTGCTTTTCGATTGCGGAAAATATTTATCATTCCGGAAATCGCAGTAAGTGCTAGTAATTGGTGCTTTCGCTGTCGTTATTCGATCTTTTGACGTGAGCAATAAGTAAGTACCAGTAACGGAAATTAGGGATTTGCGTACCATCACGCGACTCGGAGTCGGCGTCTTGATTTAAAATTTTCCGGTGTAGGGAATTCTCGTGAATTCAGAATTTCAAACTTTTATTAGTGACAATCGAAGACTTACAAAAACTGAGTTGACTAATTCTTCTTAGCAGTCTAATAAAGAAGGTTGTACATATCCGCCGATGGTTTTATTGTTAAAATTTCTCTCTCTCCAACTCCCGAATTGGATTTTATTGTGAATTTCTCTCGACTGTCCCCGATATTGGGACAGGTTTGAGAAAACCACACGTAGAGTGGTGACTCTAACTTTTCTAACCTGCTATTATATCCAAGCATCAATCGCTCTTGTGCCTTCGCCCGTTTCTTGCTCCAATCTATAATTATGCTCTATTCAAGGACCTAGCGTGGGACCCCAAATCTCTTTTATTTTTTAACATTGTGAACATCGGGCGTGCATTTGCGTCTTGTATTATTTTCGCATCTCAAATTAAAGGTACTGGATTTTAGCGAGTATTATCTGGTAAAAACCGCCCAGAACCTACCCCGAACCCCACTTCATATGAATCTTCACATGCTTTACGTAGTTATGATGATTAGCAATGAAGCGTCTAATAACATTCACCTTATGAACTGAGTGGATTTAGTGGTTTTTGAGATCTGCGATTGTGTTTATGGCTCACTGACTTTGCCACAGATATTCAGTTGCAAACCGCCTTGACGTAACTGTTATGATAGATTGGGTGAAATAAATTGGCGGATATAAAATCAGGGAAACGTGGGGGATAGAACTTTATTAATCAAAGTCAGTCGTGAAGGATATGAAAAACTTTGTTTACGACTTTTAGATCTATAATTTGATTAGTCGAATGACATAATAAATGATTTTTTTTAAATGGCGCCGTCTGTTGTCTGACAATCATTTACATTCACGGTTTATAATTTCATGGTTTGTTTGCATAAATTGGATTGAAATGTCGGGTTTTTCCAACCGCTTACTTTATTTACGGGTTTTGCCCAAAATATGATAAACATCGGAAGCACATCGGAAAGTCCGTGGTTAGCGTGGAAATTAACATGCAATATATTATAGCAAGTCATTACTATTGACAACATCTGGTAAATTTAGACATATTTTTTTACAATTTTTCATCAGAAACTTTCGCTTTCCTGTCGTAAATACGTCAAAGACGTCGTCTTTTTAAATCATTAAAATCTTTTATGTCTTATCGAACATACCCCTGAAAACACCAGCTCATTTAAATCTTTTATTAGTCAACGATAACAAAGACTCAAGTATTCTTGAAAATATAAATTTTTTATTTCGACTGCTAACAACACGAGGTATTTTCAAGCCAAGTTTTCTAATTATTCCTGAGGAAAACTGTCTTTTGCGAAAAAATAACGTAACGCGCGAACCACCAATTTCCTGTAGCAATGAACCAATGCTTGCTTTCATTGCTTACTTTAACTAATTGCCAGAACGTTTATACCTGCATAAAATCGCCGCTGAGACGTAGTGAACCATAAAGATGTTTAGATTGATACCAGTACCACGATTTTAATATTCATGTCATGTGAAGATAGCGTGTTACAAATTCGAATCATTTTATCAATATTCTCGCAATGCATTATATAATACTCAACAACACGTTTTATAGTGGCTTCAAGTCCCCTTAAAAATTATACTTATGAATCTTGGCAAGAATGACCGGGTATTCAATATTGGAAGCAAAGTCAGAATCAAATTTTCGTAAAAAATTAACTCCGGCTCCGGTTTGAAATAAACTAGACTCTGACTCCAACCCCCTGAATCGGGATAGCAAACTTTCAACTTCATAGGAAAACTTGGCAATTGCATTTTTTTTATTTTCTGTTAATTTTCGATTCCGTCTGATAATTAGAGTCGCGAAATCCCGACGCTCAACTCCGGAGAGTTTCAAAATTTTGACTCTGACTCTACACTACACGGTAAATCTGAATTATCAACTTCGGATTCAATTCCTGTAACTTCCAAAAACGTTGACACGGACTGCATAGCACTGATTCTGTAACAATTTCCGCACAAGGGTTAACACTCATTATGCATGCTTGCATTCCCCTATTCGTTGTGTTTATGCAATTCGTATTTCGTTAGTGGTTTTTTCAACCGTGACCTAATGTATTGTTGAATCACAAAGCTCATCGGAATCGTCATTATGACGTCATGTTCAAATAATAAAAATAAATCATCCGTCAATTTAACCGAGTTATAAACGACGATTTTTATTTTTTATTTTTAAAATTAATGCTAAAAATTGGGGTATTTAGCTACTGATGCGATGACTTTATCTATTTCAATTTTATTGGGTAAAACCAATGCTTAACTGCGTCAATGTCATATAAATATCGTTGGGTATAGCCTTAGGTATTACAACTATGTAAAAGATCTTATTCCCCCTTTTGCTGAAAATAGCGTATTCAGTGTGTTTTTGAAGATAATGTTCAAGATAACTTCATTGTGACGGTTAGTCAAATTTGACAGAAAATACAGCTTCTATCCCCATCCTTCTGATAATTTCAAGTTCGACCATCGTTCATGCGCTCTTCATATTTTTCGTAATTATAATCAAGTACGATTTCTAAATTAAATTTTCGATTTTATACGGACAATATGACCGGTATATCCACCGTTTCAAATCCTACATACCCTCATTTCTCTTGAACTAAAATATTACACAAACTGTAGTATTCTTAGAACTATCTAAATTTCTAAATTCATCACTTTTGTAGCTTCTACTAAAACATGTCGCTTAGCATAACCAATCGATAGAAAATAGAGAATCCATCGATTTTACCCTCAGTTGCACGAAAACCGGAAACGTAAACGCTTTCAGCCACAACAACTCGAACATAGTAACATAGAAAGTGACACGAGTATCACGAGTACAAGAATTAGATTAGAAGAATAATGTAATATTAACTTGAATTTTAGTAAATTTAATATATTTTGATTACATTAACGACGTGTCTCTCTAAGCAGGGTCGAATCTTTGCTAAAACGAATCCCTATCAATTTATTACCGAATATAATATTAATGACATGACTAATAGCTTATCATAAATAAGACTGCCAAACCAGATTATATCAATCGTTTGTGCGCTCTTCGATACTTAATAATACTTGATAATATTGTTTACTAAGTGATGCTATTTTGAAATTTTTTTCATTAATTTATTCTAGTCGAATTTCACACCCACCATTTCTGCAGTGATAGCATGCGCAACAAAAGTTCAGTTATTTTATTTGTACGCCGCAAATTGAACAGAAATACTAGTTACGAATAGAGATATGGATATATGGTTCCACTACCCGTATGGCCCCTGTTGCCACTTGAATCCCTGTAGAGGGGAGATATTATTTGACTTTCATATAGACAGCAAGTTAGGATATTTGTAAGAATACATGGTCTCAATGTCCATGTGAATTGCCGCCTCCATACAAAGACTATGAGATATATGTCGGCAATCGACAATCGAGCCTGCCACCTAGAAAGTAGGTCAGCTAGACAAGACATGCATCGCCACCCAAATGCAGTGTTTATATAAACACTTTATTAAATTGATTAATTAATGCAACTAGCCTAAATGAAAAATGCGATGGCGATTTTTTGCAGTCTTATTAGTGTCTTGCTCTCATAAAAGCGAAATTTATCTAATACTCCTCGTTAACTTGTATCTTGAATTTTCTACCTTTCTTTCTACCTTGAAATGTTATTACTGCTACTAAGTTTTCAAAAGTAAAACACTTGTCGGACCTCCTGAAGTCTGCTCACCAAAATGGCGCACAACCTAAACTCAGGTTGTGTACCAGGTTAGGTTTCAGGTTATGCGACATCGTGGTGCGCATACTTCAGGAGTACCCACTTGTCAGATCTCAGTAAAAACTACTTGAAGTAATGATGAGGTCGCGATAGATTATATACTTGATACTTTTACCAGTTCTTTGGCAGTTTAACACGGCCATTCTACTCGAGATTCAAGTAGGGCACCATAAGTTACGAAAACACTATGTTCCTGCATGGCGACACTTGCAAAAAGCGTGCAAATTTATTTGACCGCCCTTGTTATGCACTTTGTAGATGTTTTCTTTCTGTTGTCGTCCCTAAATAATTAGCCACGTATTTTTGAATTTTAAATGCTGTCTGTTAGGACTGATTATGGCACTATCGCGTTATTAGTAATAACTTATTACCCATCACTAATAGTTAAGTTAGGTTATCGCTCCACCGTTCTGTTTTTTTCTTACAAACTTAACTTAAACTAACTCATCCTAAGATAAATGGAAGCGCAGAAAATTGATGGTGGGCGACAAATTTTACTCGAAACTCGAAAAGTCTTTTTAAATTTCGCCTATTTGGAATAAAAGCTATAATACATATATTATGTAACATCTCAAAAATGGTTTCTCGTGATAACTTTCATACACTTATTTGCCACACAACCTTCGTACTACCCACCCTATGCTGGTACATACACAACTTAATTATTATATGGGACAAACGGCGCTCCGGAAAGTATGTATACCAACATGGGGGTACCTAATTTTGTTCGCCTACTTCACAAGTCGTGTAAAGCGACGGAAGCCTATGGATAAAGGGTATATTCACTTGACCAACACGGACAGTCCGCGAACTCGTAATAGAACTAAAATAAGGAAAATCGGAATAAAATTATGACCTAACTCATACCTGGTACACACACTATGGGAGTACCGAACAAACTATGTTTAAAATTTGAATCATACATCCCAGACTTCAACCTAAACAGTATACTCAGACTAAATTGAATCGCCGACACGCGAAGAAATATAGGCAAACAGGCCATTCATTGTGTACATTGCAACTAGCGGAAATGTTAGGCTATGTATCCTAATTATTATTGCGAACATTGTTCTGTATAAACAGCAATTCTAACGACTGCAGTGACAATTATTTTCCAGTTTATATATTGTATTGGATTACACTAACCCATTCAAACAATTTATGCTCTTTTACTTAAATTTATACTAACTCCGCTTCATAAGAGATTTACGATTCTGAAACGGTTTGAAAATTCTTATTCGTGTTTATGACGTCATAATAGAATATCAAAAACCTCAAACAAGTATATAAAATTAAAAATGTCCTGAAACAAGTAATTTGTATCGAAGTATAAGTTGAAACATTTTGCGAATTTTTGCGTCTAAATAACCAAAAATCTCAAATTTTGACGAATGTAATAAAAGTTTTCCAGCACGTTCCTAAAACCGAAACCTACGTTCTTAAGAAATCATTTTTATGAAATCGCTATTCTCAAGGCTTCTTCCATATCTTCAACTTTCTAACATAAATGCGTCAAGATCTTTGCGTAAACATGTCACGCATGTTTATTTTTTAAACGAATCATCAAAATTATATGCTGTGAAAAATTTAAGAAATTATACTTATTTTTTGTGTAATTATTGGTTCCATCCCACCAAAACTGCAAATAATTTACCAAACTTAAAAGATGTCGGGATATAGAATAGTTATTGAATTTGGAATTGAAAATATAACTCGAATCACTGCTAGAAGCTATTATATTTAACTTCTTCTTTTTGGGATTCTAAAATCATTGTTTATAGAAACGCTGTTTTCCATGTTAACACGTAAACATGCGGATTTCCTTGACAATATTTTCACAACAATTACATTGTTACGTAATAATAACATTCAATCGAATAATGAAATAACGTTTACTTGTGGTGATCGATTAACAGTAACTGAAAAGTATTCAATCAATGGCCTAAATATGTGTAGTTAATTTCAGGGAATTTTTTCGTTCAATTATTGATAAAACCTTAAACTTTTAAATATTTTAGTATGGGATGTAGAATATTGTTTATGATAGCGTACATCTTGGATTTTAATTCACGCCGGACGGGACAAATCATAAATGTGCGACATTCAGTGTTCACAAGAAGCATATGCAAATTTCAGTTTAGAGTTGAGGTACGAAATCGTATACTATGGGCACTATAGATCAATGTGTCAGGTTTGGTTAGTTAATCCGTCTTTTTCTATCCATTTACGGTCGGAAAAACTTCCACATCTAAATCCCGCAATTTTGGGAATTTTTTCATGCGCACGGTCTGTTATTTAGCAGACATACATAATGGATGTATCGAGGTTTATATTGATTGAACTTTTTATATTTTCATTTCACTTATCTATCGCAGCATAAGGACCGCCTTAAAGTCACAATTCATATTCCATTTCCCTACTTCACCCTATTTATCCCTTACGCTTTACCATATCACCGACTTATCCCATCATGAAGATCCATGTTCAAATTCAAGTAGCCTCGCGATTTGGCGTAGGGTTTAACACATTCCATACACAATTGTAATTATCATTACTGTTTCCTATTCCTATATGAACAAAAATATATTTTGGCCGATTTCAAAGTTCAAATTTCTTGGTTTTATTAAAGTTGAAAAGCAAATCTGCATAGCGTTTATCGTTTCAACTACACAAACTGTATTGGACTCTACTTCAGGGAGTGCATTGTAGAAATTAATGAAGAGATCACTGAATGCACCACTGAATGAATATCCCATTATATCTTGTTTTGCATCTACCGTAACAAAACGACGAGAAATGCTTCATTACTATCATGTTACAATTTTTTATCTATATAATCATAACTTTTTTTTACAGTGCTGAATACCCAGACTTATCCAAGCATCACAATGTTCTAGCAAATCATCTCACTCCTGACGTATATCGTCAACTTAGAGATCGCGTCACTCCCCACGGTGTCACCCTGGATACGTGTATTCAAACAGGAGTCGACAATCCAGGACATCCATTTATTACGACCGTGGGTTTGGTTGCAGGAGACGAAGACTCTTACGAGGTATTTAACCAAATAATTCGTTTTTCTCGCTTCTACGGAAACGTTTCAAATTTTTTTGTATATCCTGGGCCTATATGACGGTTTATGCATATCGCGAATGTAGGCATAACGTTTGGTTACCAGTCCGTGCAGGGTCTGGTATTGGATGGCCAGATGTATAATTACGATAATCCAATTCAAAAATGTATAATTTGTTTGACTGAATAGTAAATATTCATCCAATTCATAATAGTGACGTCATAAATATATTACGTCATACATGTCACAGGTCTTCAAGGAACTCTTCTACCCCGTAATCAAGGAACGTCATAATGGATATGACCCGGAAACTCAGACCCATCCTATCAATCTCGACCCAAGTCAGATCAGAGGAGGAAAATTGGATGAAAAGTATGTGTTTCCATCTTAGTTGTAATACGAGATTAGTTATAAGTGTTTAATTTTTGGATTCTTGTAATACACGACATATACATAATGTAAAAATGAACTGAGAGAAGGTTGTGCTTGAGCTGAAAACCGGGTTTGTTGAAACAAACATGAGGAAATGAGGTGGACCCATACGTCTCAAAAGACGAGCCCATGGATTCAAATAAAGCAGTGAAAATTTTGAGTGCAACATCAGGCCCTATAGGACACAAAGAAAAGTAGTTTCGTAGAAAAGCGCCTTTCTTTCAACAACAACGATCGCCTAATTTCAACAACATTTGACAAAACGACCCATACCTGCATTTGGTGTCCAAAATAGCATCTCAAGACTGAAGAAAACGTCAAAATATCGTGTTATCTAGCAGCGACATCCTGCTGATTGATATTATGTCGTTCATAAATTTCTCTTTTCGACACGAACAAGGGCATTAGCGAGCAAATACTGATACTTAGTGAGCTATCATGTTCTTGAGTGGGTTTAAGTTGTTTTAGATAGGCATGACGTTTCCATTTTATTACACCTTGGCTGTGTGAATATAAAGTTTGGATTACGATTTCAAAACGACATCACGTCTTGAAAATGACAACAATGGAAATTGCCAACTTAAAATTCTTCAAACATATCAAATTTAAAAATATCTCACTCATAGAGGTTAAGGGTAGTCGAGAGTTGAATTTTCTCTGAGTGGAATATTTCACGAAGAAATTATCTTTCGGAGAAATTATTATGGTAAATGTGAGTACTTTATGGCCCAACGCACTGAAGCTATGCCTTTGAGCGCGCATATTTTTACCCTATCTAGTCAATTAATATGCGACTGAATCTTTCCTAATGGTGAGAGATATGACGAGCAATTTTCTCACCAAGTTTTTGAAACTCAGTTGTTACCGTAAGGTTCAGTTAGATTACCATTTCTTTTTCACTTTTGAATACTTATTCGATTATGCTTTAATGAATCCTTCCATTCCAGTTACGTCCTTTCGTCCCGTGTCCGTACCGGACGTGCTATCCGCGGCATTCCCCACCCTCCTTCCTGCTCAAGAGCAGAAAGAAGAGAGTTGGAGAGAGTCATTGTCGATGCCCTTCAAGGTCTCCCCACGGATTTGGCAGGAAAATACTATTCTCTCAAATCTATGACAGAAGAAGAACAAGATCAGCTAATTAATGTGAGAGATTTTTGTTTTTAGCGCAAACGTTTTCGTTAGGGTGTTTCAGAATATGTTTGTTGGAATGATTGATATTTTGTTGGAAATTTTGAAACGTTTTATGTGATAATTATAAACCATAGTCAATGCTGCCAATTGACTTTATTAATTTTATTTCAGTTAACTTAGGTATTCCAAGAACCTCGCGTCTTGATAACCAGCTATGATTTCCTGCGGCTGCCCGGGAGAATGTGTTTTTCTCTCTTAATTCTGTATGGTAGGGTATTTGTTATAGGGCGAAAATCAATGGGATTTGACGTCACTGTTAAATATTTCAGATTGGCTAATTGTTACGGAAATACATGGGAAAGTCGAGGCTTTAAAAGCATTCATCAATAATCTTTTACAGGACCATTTCCTTTTCGACAAACCCGTGTCTCCTCTCCTCTTGTCCGCTGGTATGGCTGGTATTTGTTATAGGGCGAAAATCAATGGGATTTGACGTCACTGTTAACCTAGTTCAGATTGGCTAATTGTTACGGAAATACATGGGGAAGTCGAGGCTTGAAAAGCATTCTTTAATATTCTTTTACAGGACCATTTCCTTTTCGACAAACCCGTGTCTCCTCTCCTCTTATCCGCTGGTATGGCCCGTGATTGGCCAGATGCTCGCGGTATTTTCCACAACGACAAGAAGAACTTCCTCGTCTGGATCAACGAAGAAGATCATGCAAGAATCATTTCTATGGAACAAGGCGGTGATATGAGGGTATGTACATTATAACACTTTTGAAAAGTTGGATTTCCTTCGTAGAATTGTTTTGAATTGTTTAATATTGAGCTGTTTTCGTGGCGCTCCAGAAGTGTGATTACCAATATGAAGGTAACTAATTTTGTTCGCCTATTTTACGTCAAGTTGTGTAAAGGGACTGAAACCTATGGGCAGGAGGTATATTCACTTGGCTAACACAGACAGTCCCCGAACTCGTGAAAAAACTAAAATAAAAAAATCGGAATATAAGCATGGCCTAACCCTAACCTGGAACACACATTACGGAAGTACCCAAAATTGGCACGGTTGAAATGAATTTCACAAGTAGCCTATCATCTTGAACCTCACTACCCATGTTCGTAAGTATGAGAACTGTTGCAAATTGAGCGTAGCTTGCTCTCAGTTAGTAATGCATATAATGAAACCTAATCAATTTCAGATAACATAGAACACCTGTTTCAATATTATTATTTTCATACATAGGGGACCAAAAGTGCTGAGGGCCTCCGAAAGATATGATCCGATCCCGTTCGTATCCGTATATTCGAGAATTGTTTTCTTGATAATTATTTTGGTACTGTACTCTCTCTCTCTCTCTTCTGGTGTCGTGGCATGCCGTAGATGAAATCATGATCTCCATAAGCTTCGGCCCATTGCCTTTTTCTGTGAGTCCGCTGGTATTGTTGACACCCGTTTCCTTGCACATCCGGTCTAGCATCTTTATCCTTGGCCTACCCCTGGCTCTCCCACTTTCAGTTTCATTCTTCAGAATGTACCGTTCGATGCTATCGTTTTCGCGAAATAGGTTTCCAACAAATCGGCACTGCTTTTATTGTTACTGAAATACGTATTTCAAATTTCACATTTTTCAGGCTGTTTTTACTCGTTTCTGTCGCGGCATCAACGAGGTTGAACGTTTGATTCAAAACAAAGGGTGGGAATTCCAGAGATCAGATAACCTTGGCTACATCCTGACCTGCCCGTCCAACATTGGCAACGGTCTCAGATGCGGAGTTCACGTCAAAATTCCTCTTCTGTCAAAGGTAGATATCGTAGAGAGAATAGAGAATGAATAATAGATAGAGAATAATAAAGAAAATAAATATAGAATCATTTTCTTACTGAATTTACAGTCTTTAACGCAACTCAACTATTTTTCTTTACCAGGATGCCAGATTCCCTGAAATTCTAGAAAAACTTCGTCTTCAGAAGCGAGGTACCGGTGGTGTAGACACCGCTGCAGTTGGAGGAACCTTTGACATCTCGAACTTGGACCGACTCGGACAATCTGAGGTAAGAATCGGTCAACCAGTCGTGGTTGTAAAACAAACCGATTAACCAAAAATACACAAGAGAATGCATAATTTGTATTCACTGTTTCATACAATTTTGATTACAATTTCTCGGCTTCTGATAAGCCACAATTAGAGAGCGGTGTGAAATGTGAATGTGATACCAACAATTTTTACTCCTAACAGAAATGTTTGCTAATATAGTATCTACAAAACCATGAGGCGTTTTCAAGCAGTTTCTCGGTGCTATTGTGGTGAAAATTTGAATAAAAATTGAGTATTATATACGTAAAAAACTTTATATATATATACGTACAAAACGGACTTTATATTCTAAATCATGAAATATTTTTAAGATAAAAAAACGTATACCTGGTCGATAATTTCGGATTTGAGCATTTTATTCGGCATTACGCGCAAAACCATCCACCCAGAGTGTAAATTATATTGCAGGGGTGCGCAACCTTTAATACAGAGGGAGTCAGATTGAGATAACTGGGTGAAGCCGCGGGCGCATCTTTATTTAACATAGGGTATCCAACAGTTGCAGCCTTGCAGGCACAAATATTTTGGTCATTGATCTTGGGACATTAACTAACTGTTGAGGATTTGTCAAGTCATATTGGACGGAGGTCTAGGCTTCGCAACGCAAAAAGATTGGAATAACTCGCACGAACCATATTAAACTGAAAATTTGTTTCGCGGGGCGCACAACATTCGAAATTCGCATTTCTCCGCGGGCCGCACAATTTTTATCTTGAGGGCCGCATTTGGCCCGCGGGCCTCAGATAGTACACCCCTGGTATATATATTATTTCATAGCTATATCAAGCGAAATCAGTGTACGCAGTCCAACTTTAATACGCAGTTGCCTATATAAGGACTTGTTTTTAAACCCGTGGACAAAAAATTTGGCCCGTCATTTTATGAACAATATAAACAGTGTTACAAAAGCAAAAGTAGAAAACAATAAGCCTCGTGCCAAAACTAAATTTGATCATAATCTCAACAAATTCCTTTTTTGGCTAATTTTTAGCCAAAACATCAAAATTTGGCGGGCCAGATTGAATTACACAACGGGCCGGATTTGACCCGCGTGCTGTAGTTTGATCGTGTCAGCATAGGGACTTGTTTTTAAGCGGTCGAAGAGAGGAGAATATAAAATTCCAAATTTCTTTCTCAGGTTCAACTCGTTCAGAAGGTGATCGATGGAGTAACTCTCCTCGTCGACATGGAGAAATTACTCGAAAAGAGAAAGAGCATCAACTCCCTTGTTTCCAAAATAAGATAGATAAAATTCCTTTAAAGTTCTAGTTTTTTTTTTCTGATATAGAGATTAGTTTATTATTTAAAAGTTGATTAATTAGTTAGAAATGTATATTTAAAATATTTTATATAGGTCATATTTTTTTTTTTGTAATAAAAAAAATTTAAAATTATTTTTTTGTGTTTTTTTGAAATTTTGTAGATTTATTATATAATTCCTGTACAACTGTGATTTGTAGCAAAAACTGTAAATAATTTTTTTTTCCTGGTAAAACATCTTTTTCTGGTTAATTCAAGATTTTTCTCGGAAAATACCTATAATCTATTCGGTATATATCGTCTTATTTACACAACTTAATACTTACCTTAATTAGGATAGTTTATGAGATAAGGCTTTTGGATTAGTAGTCGATAATCCGTGGTTTTTCATATTTTCCGAAAATAGTTTTTAGTTATTTTTTCTTTATTTTTCAAGTGTTTTTTGTACCAGCCTACTTCATAAAATGTTCCTCAGTAGTTTCCGACGTTTTTACGCTTGAGTGATTTGAATTTTGGCGGGAAATTTGAAAAATCCCTTTCTAAAGTCTGTTCGCCTTTAGGCAACAAATTCGCGCTTTGTCTTCCTTTGTAAATACGTGATGATGAGTAGTTTTTGATTAAAAACAGTGTTGAAAATATTCATAAAATTAATTTGCATTTCTGTGTATGTTTTTTAGCCCATGCTTTTGATGTTCATTTGAATTTATTTTTATATTTTCAACACTGTTTGAGCGAGAAAAATTAAAAAATAGAATAAGTGCTTGCATTTGATTGTTTTTGGACTTCTTCATTGTATCATACAAAACCCTCCAAAGTAATTGAAAAATTAAACAACAGCAATTTTTGACATTTGTTATGTGGGAAAGAATGTTTTAACTTTCGGCGGATATAGAATCCTTGCATATAATCAACTATTCCAAAAAATACTGATTATTATTAATTAAATAATTTTACAACACGACCTTTTTAATTCAAATATAAGACTTAAATTAAATTTCTAGATTATTCTGAATTTCCATCTTTAAAAATACATTTCCCAAACAGACTGAACTTGACCATATTCAACTTACGTACTTTCTTCAACATAGAAAAAAAATAATTCGGTATTATGCCCTCTAGTCAGTCATCACTCTTGTGCTTCTTTTGTTTTTAATTTTTCCCGCGCTTTTTTCATGTTTATGTCAAGTTACCAAACCAGTATTACTATAAACCTAGAACCTTGTACATACATGTAGTTATATCATAGGAATAGCGTTTTTCTTTGCCAGGCATGGGACGAGGATAAATATTGGATCCGAGTTTGCCATTTATAGTCCATCTATGTCCGGAAGTCGCCATTTTGAGTCCAATTCCCATGCTTGGCTTTTACAATATACCATATAAACTTTGACACTTTAAAAATTATTTACATATAATCTATTATTAACGTATAAAATATAGTAACTTAATCTATTATTTTTAACCTTCCACACTGATTGCACTTCCACTATTTATATACAATATAATATACTTTAATTAACCTTATTATTTATTTAAAAAAATCAGTAATTTATAAAGGCATCAATTAACGGCACTTCATTTTTAAAGTGGACACGCCCCTAAATTTGAAAATAAATGTAATATCAATAACACCGAAATGCCTTTACTTTACTGCGTTTTTTCAGCTGTTTTGTATCCATCTTATAAGGACGTATACACTGTTACTAACCATACCACCTAAGATTTTATCGCTGTATATATAATTATTTAGTGTTTTGTCACAAATTCAAGCAAATTTTTTACCTATTTTCACAAAAAGTAGTTTTTTGTAGCTCTCTATCACAAAATTGGTCCGAAAAAGTGAAAAATGTAGGTTTTACGTTGTATTTCGGCTTTTGAATTTTATTTGTAGCGTTTTTTGATCCAACGTGCCAAAATTTACAATTTCGATGTAGTGGTGTTCCAATATTTTTGCTCCCCCGCTTGCTTTGCTTACAAATCACCCTCGCACAAACATTTTAACCTGTCCCACCAGGGATGTGGAGTCAGAGAAAATGTACAACCGACTCCGGAACCAACTCCGGATTGTAAAATATTCGACTCCAGCTCCGAACCCCGAGAAAAACTAATTTTGATGACACACATATCAGTGTAGGTCATTTAGTGAAATTAATTCTCTTTGAGTTTTAGTAGGAAGTTTTGACCTATTTTCTTGTCATTGAAAGTTTGCAACTTCGCCTCCGGGAAATTCAAAATTATGACTCTGATTCCAGGGGAGTTTGAAAATCCGGCTCCGGAACCAGTAAAACAACTCCGACTCCATAGACTTGTTTTCCATGAGTGCTACATTATCGCGAGATAGCGTTTTTCGAAAAACATCAAAAACGAAATTCTTACAAAACGATCTCTGCCTGCTTGTAGTGTTGTAGTGCTTGTAGTGTTAAGAGTCAATTTTCAGATTACGGATGTCAAATTAAAGACTCCCACCCCCACCTTCTCACCTCATACTTACACTTTGCATGCGTATCCCTTTTTTGCGTTTTTATGCTTAAATAATTTTAGCGTAGAAAGCACTCAATTACGTTTTAGCGTCTCAGTCACCAACATATTATTTATTGTAAATAAGTTTTTTTTCTCACACTGTTAAAAAGTATCGGCACAATTCTTGCATTTATGTTTTATTCGGATAAGTTGGCAAATTTAGAGCTATTTTGTCATTCTTCGATTCCAAATAACGCATAACTACGTAGATTCAACGTACCTTTTCGCAGTGTTTTCAATCCTTCAGAAACTAGATTTACCAACTATGGTCCAATGATAAATCGAGCTTTAACGTATGTTGGTCCATACTTGGAAATTTCTAAGACAGTCTCTGATTGGTTGATTAGTTTTTTCACTTTTTGTTAGTTTGTTTTTTATATTTTTTCGTAGAGAGGGGCGAATCGTTCGTCCCATCTTGACCGACCAAGGCTATCCACTGTGCACAACGTAGTTTTATCACTTTGAGTGTTTTTAGAGCAAAAAATATATATATTTGGGTTTTGACTGTTGTTTGATTTTATCGGCGTCTGGATGGGACTAACCAATTAGAGAAGTTCACTGGGTACTCCCGTAGTGTGTGTACCAGGTTAGGGTTAGGCCATAATTTTATTCCGATTTACCTTATTTTAGTTCTATTACGAGTTCGGGGACTGTTTGTGTTAGCTAAGTGAATGTAGTACATATGTTTCAATCCCTTTGTGCGACTTGATAAAGTAGGCGAACAAAATTAGTTACCTCCATATTGGTACATACACTTCTGGAGCGCCATTGACTGACCGTAATAAGGTCAGACTGGGCTACACTATTAAGGTCGTTTGCCACACTTGTCTCACATTTGTCCCACTGTTTAAAGCTAGGATTGTTATATATATACTGGATGAAATCACACTGGCAAGCGATATTAGTCATTTGGCTTTTGTGCTGATATTCTTGAGTTCTATTTCTAAATGCCAAGCGTTTGAAACCACCAGATTGAATTACCCAATAGGTCGGTTTTGGCCCGCGGGCCGTACTGTGCCCATGTCTGTTCTGGAGTGACCGGATTCCAGTAAATTTGTGTTTTATTTAAACGGATCTTTGATAAATATAGTTTCGTGGCCCTGATGTTAGAAATGTATCTGAAAGGCATCGCTGGTCAATTGTTAGCATATTCAATTTGAACTTGCGATCGGACGATAAGGAGAGGTTCGCCAGTCATATTCATAAGCCGTCTTATCGACATTCCTTTCCTCGGGATTAATATGAAATTCCTATTTTAAAATGTAGAGCCTTTGCTATGATGAGGTTTTCCACATTCCATTTATTTTGCTTGATTTCAGCGTCTCGCTGCAATCATTCGGAGTAGGGGAATCAATGGGATTAGTTAACCAGATATTCGTTTCAGATGCGTTGACTTGGTAGAGGAAGATGTAAACGACGGTGTGTCGTTCATTCCGGTATATTCCAGTTTTCTCAGTATCATTTTTTTGGAGTAAAGAATGTACTATGTATACTAGAGGTAAAACTGCATGCAGATGGAAAACAGACTAAAACACTAAAATCTCGTTCTCTCAAACTCAGTGGTTCAGACTGCCTATATGGAGAAAAATGTATCAAAGAATCTTAATTCTCAACATACTTTCTCTAAAGTTCCAATGCCTTTCATGATCTCATTTCAGATTTTTACTCGATTCGTATTGAATAACATACAATGATATTATAGGTAGCAACCATGTTGGTTTACCATTTGAATGTATTTGCTTGTATTGAAGGAATGCGGTTCCGCAAGAACCATAAATTTAATTTATTAATAAGCCTGACGAATGTTGGATGTCAGAAAAGCCGTTAAGGGAGAAAGCTTAAATCAATAGAGTGTCACACTATCTGTTTCGCTGCAAAGTGCGACAATAAGTTGGGATGGCTCAGTGAGCCGCTTATGGGCGGGGGTTATATTCAATTGGCTAACACAGACAGTCCCCTAACTCGTAATAGAACGAAAATAAAATAAAATTATGGCCTAACCTTAACGAGGTACATGTAACAGCCGTTCTGTGGGACCTGGACGACACCGACTGCACACTAGAATTTATAAACAGTTCAATAACACCGTCTTTCAAGCCCCAAGTTTGTATTCTCAAATCCAGAAAATCACACAACTCGAAGTATACAGATGATACGTTAATACAAGCGTAAAAACAAATCAGAACAAAATACTTGCAATAAATAAATAATCAAATCGGCCTTTGTAAAGCCTACTCAAATTTATGAACACAAGTTTTAAACATAGTTAATCAGCAAGTCGAACCAAATTACTATTAAATAACTTGCGGCCTTCGAATCAGAAAGTTATTATTAACATACCGAATTTGTCTGCTATTCCAGGCTTAAATTATCATAAGTTGAACATGAAATGTCAATGAAATTCAATCAAATCAATTAACTATGACTGTAAAAACAATCACAAAGTCACTAATGCTCGTAAAATATCCTTAAACCAAGCCTATGTGGAGCAACTCTAATCTACATCGTTTAATGGAGCCTAGCGCCAACCCTAATGTCCAAACAGAAAAACAAGACCGCTAGCGCTAAACCAATTTCAACTTATTTACAACGAAATGAGCGCCATTCTTCACAAAAGTAATGCGCTATTTAAAAGCAGAGTACAGAAACTATTCCCGACTCAACGAGATATGTTTGCGCAAGCAATTGCCCGCGAAGATTCTCTCAATTGTTTCGAAATAAAGTGTGTAGTAGCACACTGTCAATCATGGGAAATTACGGCGTCAATAATAACAAATAAATTACGAATTAGACCGGGTGTCACCAAACTTTTTTGATCGACCGCCGGGCAATTGTTTTTGTCAATGTAATAGAATAAATTCACGAAAGTTGGGAAATCCATTCAACAATATAAATTCTACATTTCTGAAGTCTTAAACATTGAATTCTATATATATAGATTAAGAATATCATAGCAAAATAAATATACAAGATTTCTAGACAACTATCTTTTGCTGTTAGCAAAACAATTGCTGTCATGAATATCCGAATGTAAGCAGTACAAAAGTTAACGTGACTTGTACTATTAGCGCAAAATGCACGTTCGACGTACATTTTAGCAAGAGAAACGTACGCAGCAACAGTTTTGCCGAAAGCACGCGCCACGAGTGCATCCTTCGCAGAAAACGTTGCGTACCGGTAAAGAATTTTAGCTTATTTTAGCTTATTTTATCACAGCTATTTCTAGACTAATTTTGGATTACTGCAATTAAACTGCAACTTATAAGAAGACAAAAAGATGATTGAGTTATTTGATTCATACTTAAATTTCCGAAACACAACCAAAAACTAACGAATAACATTTAAATCGCGGAAACGATGTTTTTGTTTACAACTACGACCGAAAACTTGTCTGAGTGACAAAAGTATCTGAGCGGATGCGAAAAGGCCCATTGTTACGTCATTTTTTTCATCTTACTGATTGGCCAATGTTACGAAATAAACAAGGAAGTCGATGCTCAGGGAAACTTCCCCTGGAAAAAATTTCGCCATTTTTTGTGTTATTGCGGGCCAGATGAACGGACACCACGATTTTTACCCACATGGTCTGGCGGGCCATGTAAGTGTGATGTCAAAAGAAACATTTTATGAACAATATTTACAGTGTCACAAAAGCAAAGATGGTGAACAATTTGCCCGTGCCAAAACTAAATTTAACTGCAATCCCAACACATTCATGAACTATTTTTAGCTATATCATCAAACTTTGGTTTTAGTTTGGTTGTGTCAGCCTGCGGCGGGCCATATTGAACTACACAACAGGCAGGATTTTGCTCGCGGCCCGTAGTTTGACCATGTCAGTTATAGACTCTCGGGTTTTAATGTAAACTTGCGGAACCGCAGGACTGTACTGGCGATCGCTAGCATGCCGCGGAACGCTGGTTGAAAACTACTGCGATATATCTTTGCAAAAATAGTTCTGCGTGTATACAATGCCAGGATAATGTAGCAAGGATAAAGATGACTATCCTATGCGATTCCGAGAATTTTGCTACATACCGTGTTTCCGCGAAAATAAGACCTACTCTGAAAATAAGGCCTATACTGAATTTTAAAAATAGTTTTAATATAAGCCCTCTTCTTGAAATAGGACCTAGTCAACAACGCTAAATTTTATTTTGACCTAGTCGATAGCATGAAATCACTCCTACACGTTTTGAATAATTGCAGTCATGTTGAATAAAATCGTATAATTTATAAGTAAATAAATATTGGTTTGCATATTTTGCATATATATTTGAAAATTTCGTCTATCTCTACATTCTAATTTTGTTTTTGATAAATGAAAATATAAGGCATCCTCGAAAAATAAGCCCTAGTGTTATTTTTCGAAAAAAATTGAAATAAGACCCAGTCTTATTTTCGGGGAAACACGGTACTAACAATTTCTGACCATTGATCTAATGTAAAAAATATTCAGTGAAAATGCCATATTGTATAGAAAAGAATATTAAATCCTTTTTAACGAAATAACAAGTACATTTGTAAGCTTTCGCTAGATGATATTCTATTCTAGGCTATTTGCTGTTTGGTCAGGTTATATCTTGCTTCGTATGAAGATGTTATTAGTTTGCCCCTTTTGAAACCATTTATTCCTCGCCCCCAACGCATAATACTACTACTTTATTATTTCGATCTTTAGAAAGCATAATATATTGATAAAGTTTATTTTTGAAGGCACGGTAAAGGATACAAAAATGAACAATATATATAGGCTATATATATTATGGAACGGTTCGAAAAATAAGCAGTGACATGCATTTGATAATTTCCCCGAAAAAAGAACTAGTCTGAACTTCAAAAATGATGTTATTGTAAGCCCGCCCCCCAAAATAGGCTTACGTGATATTTCTAGAACAAAAATTGAATTATCATCCTGTTTTATTTACAGGGAAACACGGTAGCAATATAATTTATACCTTGTAAATATTTACTCGAGGTCACACAAGTCATTTACACGTAATGTGTCGGGTATAAGTCCCTAAACCCCGAATAAAGCGTCATCCGAGTCAATCATCGAACTAAGTCTCCCTGGCAGTTACTTGAGTCCGAGTTATTTCGTTTAATTAAAAGGGTCGCGTCTTTTACGAACGATGCCCCGAATTAACGTCAATGAATCATCCTTCTAACAAGTTGAAATGACTAACGATGTGTCAGGAGGTGACAACTGACAACATTGACTATTTCATTATAAGTGAGAGGTTCAAGAAATATTGTTATTAATTTTAATATGAAGTTTAGTTGATAAAATTTATTAATAGAATATAGATGAATGATATATATACTGACGATGGCTTAACTCCTTGCAAAGCTAACTGCCGTTTTATCGGGATTCCTCTCCCAAATGATGAATATAAAAATACTACCCAAAGAGATATCAACCTTGTAATTAAATGTTAGTTTAAATCATTTTCTATATATAATTTATTTGTCAAATGGGATATCACGGATAATGGCTGTGGTTCTTCGTCGTCGAAGGCCTTGTTCAAGTAATCGCTGGCCATTTTCGGTTTCCACCGTCGCCAAGTTCATGCATCTGGATTCATAACTGGTTAACTATTTCTTTAACCGACATGAACTGGTAAGTGGACGCCATACGATTAGGCCGTATTATCATCTTCCCCGGACAAAAAGTAAGGGCATTCGAGAAGTATGTGTACCAAAATTGAGGTAACTAATTTTGTTTGCCTACTTTAAATCAAGTTGTGTAAAGGGACTGAACCCTATAGGCAGGAGGTATGTTCACTTGATTTTTCAGACTGATCCCAAAATTGTAATGGAACTAAATAGGGAAAAGCGGAATAAAATTATGGTCCACCCCTAACCTGGTACACACACTACGGCGTACCAAAGTGAGAACATCATATCCACTTCGCTTCATTAAATTGACGTGTGGCGTAAGACCTGGGAACAAGTACAAGCAAGAGTTTCCATTCTGTTTGAACTTCGGATAGTTACAAATGAAGTCATTTTGTTTCTCCAATAGTACTAAATTTGTTTTCTGCAAGTTGGGCATGACGGCCTGCTTGCCTTTTGAAGTAATTCTTCGTAACAGTTTCTGAAAGAAAGAATAATAATAATTTGCATTCATAGCAAGAACAAACCTACCTATCTTGAATACCTTATGATTTATCTAACTATCAAGAATACGCACTTTTTCTAGGTATAATTGCTGCAACAAGCTGATGAATTTTCGATTTTCAACTAAACATTAATCCACGTGATAATATAGGCTACTAACACGAATTAAAATGTCTGTGTTTTTGTTAGATCTCGTTTTGGCGGGTTTAAACACCGATCACCCATGAGATGTGAGATGAAATACTTTTCGCTGTCTTCTGGTCACCACTTTTTGTTGATTTCTATATATTGTGGCTGTTTTAAGTGTTAAATTGCGGAGTTGTCGTACAATAAACAACCAATCCGGAACCCTCGAGTCTTCTGACTTATTTACAACAACAGTAGCAAAATTGAAACTGTGACACTACCAGGTCTTCTTTCTTTTCATTTGAAAGACAAGCTCGAAATTATTCCCCAATTCCCGAGTCTAGCCTCTTTGTCGGTTGGTCGAGTCGAACGTTTTCGTTTAGATTTAACTTATTCATGTCAATTAGAGTCTTTGAATAAGGGACTACTCGATTCTGGGCTAGAGTGTGTTGAATTATAGTTTGCATGATATATGCGCGCCGCGGCGGTGTGGCTCAACGGGCTAAGCGTTAGGAATACGCTCGCCACCGCACCTCTAATTACTCTGCGTGTGTTCGCAGGTTCGAATCCCATGCAGGGATGGTTATGTGCGAGAGGATTGCTGGACTCCATCCGGACATGCTTCCAAAAAAACAAACATTATTAACTAATCCCATACCCGACTTGGAATGGTAATCGGACGAGAAGCCGTGGTTCGCCGTATGGATAAGCCGTCTTATCGGCTTTCCTCTCACCCGGGATAAATATGTAAATCCTATCCTATCCTATATATGATTAGTGTCACCATGGCGCAAAAGCGTGTGGAAGTGCCATCTGCAACGAAGTCATGCCTCAAATCCCAGACTACGCCACTGAAATATACTTCACTTACGTGTGCATTGAATGTCCGCATGCCATGGTTAAAAATGCTTCATAGGTAGGTGATATGTCGTTCATACAGATTGGACAACTTGAGTTTGCCGAGTTCTCCACGCAGCTGTTGAAATTATAATTAAGCTCAGTTAGTTCCAAAGATGTATTGGTTTGGTCGAATAGAATACATTCAGTACACTTTCCTAATAGTCGAAGGGCGATATATTTATGTTTACTTTTACAACTCCCTTATTCAGTCATTGGTTTATTTTTTCTCTATGCTGAAGGTACGTAATGTACATATATTTACGTAGAATACAAAATGGAATTTCAGGGTGAAAAGCGATAATGATTATCGAGAAGCGGCATCCTAGACGGAGTTCAACATAACATAAAGAATATAAATAAATAAAAAGTAGGGTGGTTCACGGCTTCCTCCACTACGTAGTCCATGCTTTTGAAACAAATAACTGACCAACTATTTTTACACCATACACTAGCCGATACCCTACCTGATATTGAACGAGAGGCTTGGTTTGCCATGTGAGTAAGCCGTCTTATAGGCTTCCCTCCCCCCCCCCCCCCCCGCGGCATAAATATTGAATTCCTATCCAATCCTAAAAAACACGATAAGGAAGGCATTCGGAGAATAGCCACGCTTGTCAATATGAATAAATAAGGATTTATGAACATCTGAGACTGTGGAAAAAGTATTCTTAATAAAGATAGTTCGAAGTTAACCGTAGTAAATGTAGTATGAGGGATATTTATTTATATATATCCAATTCAAAAGTCCTGTTGCTTGTTTGAAGAAGTCTGACTTTGGTCGGGCGATGCAGAAATACATTCGCGTTAGTGAGCAGCAGGACTCTTGAATTGAATAGAATAGTCATAGTTATTCCTGCTACAGCATCCTTCCAGTATGCACATACGGATTCACTAGCATAAAGGCATAGAGGAAGAATCAAAAAATTTAATCTTGCGCAACCCAACTCAAAGGTATACTTAATTCGATGTATTTACCAATAAATGAATGGAGAAACAACAACAACAACATGGTACGTACTTGTGTGTTCTAACAAGTGCCAGTGGAACACATGTGTTGCATTTATCGCAATGTTTATGGTTTCGTTGTCCTCCAGTCCTGCAGAATCCGCAATCATAGCAATGAAAATAATCTAGATTTCTGTCGTCATAGACGTGACAAATATCGCAGTAATATTTCCCAAACACAATGCCACAAGAAATGCATCTGAAACGTTAGAATATATAAATTATCACAGTACGAGGGCTTCTTCAAGACAAACATTCAAATTTTGAAAAATTGGATTTGAAGAAATTACGAAAATGTTGTGCTTTTTAGACTAATTTTCCAATGAAAGTCAGAGGTGTTTGTAAATTAATAATCTTCTTCTACATTTCTCATTTTCTGGAAGCAGTTTTTTTTTTTCAAATTACGCCATTTTTGTGTTGAAGCTTTCGGGATTAAATAGGCTACTTCTTGGCAGATTCAGATAGTATGTACGGTCGAAAGCTTCCATTTATTACTAGCTCCAAATTTCTTGAAGTGATTCGAGCGTTGTCAGTTTAAGCAACATCGAGTTGAAAATATTTTATAATAAGGGCATAGACAAAACCGAATGAGTACCAAATATGCAGATAACTAACTGCACATACGCATACAAAAAATTCACCGCTGCCAATAAGCTCGGTTTTGTGGGCGCATTCCTAATAAAATCGACACAAAATTTGTATTTTTCATGTTCCATTCACATACAGGTTGTTAATTAGAATATTTAATTGTACCGGGTTCAAAACTTGCATTTGTTTCGTAAGTATGTAGGCTATGTCTATATCGTATATTGCGCATGTACAATACTGTATTCGTCCTGTTTTAAAACACTCGACCGGTCAATCGCAATCGGCGTGTTGACCACCTCTGCTATATATACTTGAGAAAAGTGCTTAATTTGTATATACATGGTGTCCATAAAATCCCTTTACAATTTTATTACTTTTATGAAATCAGTTCTCAATATATTATCGTAACCAGGTTTGTTGTTTTTCAATCAGTAAATGTTTAAGTATTTTTATTTCATCTATTACATCTGTGAGGTCGAAACAATGTATGGTATCGATAAATAACCTTCCTAAAGACTTTGTCGACAACGTATAATTAAAAACAAACAAACAAGAACATAATAGATAATCTTACTTGGTCGAAACAAATTGCTGCGTGAAACAGATATTGCATTTCAATCTCTGTACAATATATCTGTCCATTTGATGGTCGTCTACCCATGCATTGTGACATTTATTGCACGGAAACCACTTTCTACACTTCATATTTGGACAAATTAAAACACAGTTGTTTTTGTAGTGCTCGCATTCCATTTCGAAAGTATTTCTTAGTATATATTTGTTATATCTATACAACGCTATGAAGTGTGTGGCAATAAATTATAAATACGTTGGTCTACAGGTCAATAGTGGGTACTCCCGTAGTGTATGTACCAGGTTAGAGTTTTTTTTTTTCGATTTTCCCTATTTTAGTTCTAATACGAGTTTGGGGAATGTCTGTGCAGCAAAAACCACACGTTTCGAATTTTATTAAACACACTGGTCTAGGAAAGGCAGACATCTTGTTAACCCATTATGTTTTGAAGTAGGGTAGATATATATTGTGGGGCAATTGGTAAGCGAAGCATATGAGGTGGAATTTTTCATGCTATGTTATTTGTTAAGAATAGGGCTAAGCATTTCGAATCGAATAGTAAAGTATTCGGATTGATTAAGCCCAAAATCTCGAATCGCCGCCATCTTGTTTCAGGGGAAATCAATCAATTTTTATTGTGAAAACATATTTTTACTATTTGATTCTGACAGAAGACCTCTTTCATTGAGATATTGAAAAGACATGCTTCTTATTATTGGTGACAACTCAGCGAAGTGACTGAGTGGTGGATTCTATGTTTTCAGTAATTTATGTGTCTGGAGGATCCATTATAATGAAAAGTCACATACTAGTACGTCGTTTAAATATCTTCTGAATATTCGATTCGTAAAAAAACATTAGATTCGGTTCCGAAATCTTTAGATATTTGAAAATGCACTAGTAATGATAGACAAAATACCTCAGCGTAAGTGTAGCGTATTCACATGAAATTTCATTATATACTATTGGGACGAATAAAATACAGCATTTTTGGAATAATGGACATTTCCCTTCATTGTACCGACCGTCACACCGACTGATATAAAATTAAGTTTGCCTAAAAGATTTACTTGTCTTCTATTAGTACTTCACCTTGCTTTTTTGCGAATTTGTATGAAGACTATCTTTCCTCAATAATCCAAAGGCCTTCCACCAGGGTTAAACTGATATTTATCAATGAATTGCCGAAGCTAACTCAAAATCAACTATAAAACTTACGCTTAGGTGCTCGGTTATTATAATGATTTATTGGAATATATAACACAAAAATTGATAAAACCTCAATTTATTCCCTTTAAGCGAGCGAGGCTGTTGATTGCTACAAAGTCTGAATAAAATGCCTCAAATTCGGTGGTTAACGATACCTTATACGCACCAAAGCGTGTAACTTTGTTCGCGTGAGGTACGACACGGTTTCTAAGTAAAATCGACTGATAAACGGCGATTGTTATGGGTCATATTATATGTGGCGTATGCTTGTTCCTAACGATTGTTAAACTATTGGTATAACCGAACGGGAATCCACCATTCCAGCGTTTGGGGACAAGTTGGTTTTGTTTGCGGAACTATTCAAGCATTTACTGATATTTGGTTACAAATATACATCGTTTTAGGTGACGTAATCGTCGCAATTGAGAGTCGAGCGGTTCAATCTTTCGTGAGAACAAACAATATGTTTCGAACATATTTTGACGACACACGCTTGACGATAATTAACTCGATTTTTATTGGTCGCCGAAAAAGGCGTCACACCTGAAGTCACGAGTGTTTTTGAAATCGTAAAACCATTGTTTGTACCTATATATCAATACATACCGATAAAATGTTTTACCATTGAAGTAAGAAATTTCCTGTTATATTTTTACCTCCATTATACAAAAAAAAAAATCGTGAACGTAAAATTAAAAAAGTAGTTCATATAGGGGGGAGACCGAGAAATGTACTAAAGTGAATGAAGGTATTGCTGAGGAAATTTTGAAGTTTTGACCCATCTTGGAGTATTTGAACTATAAATTTTTCACGCGAAATTTTGTCCTAGCACAAAACTACTTTTCTCTAAATAACTCAGGAGAAATTTGGTTTAAAAAAGAGAATTCCAAATAACCTCAAACATTATTCCATGGAGCTTTTCAATTTTCTTCAAAAAAATAACACTTGGGCTTATTTTCGGGGGGATGTCTTTTGTTTTCCTTTATCAAAACGAAATTACAGAGTAGTGAATTACGAGATTTTCGAATATACAAAATATGAAAACCGATATCCATTTTCTATTAAATAACACGTTTTTATTTAAAATAACTGCTAAACATAGATTACTAATCATTAATCATTTAAAACGCGTAGAAAATATTTCTTGCTATCGACTAGGTAAAAAAATCGCGTTATCGACTAGGATCTCATTTTAAGGGGTGGGCACAAATTAAAATCCCTATTAAAATTCAGGGTAGGAGGTTAAATTGGGGGAAACACGATATTACACCAAACAAGGCTCCATGTAAATAGCCACACACTACGTAATGAGCCTTTATTTTGGAAATACCGAAGTTTATTTATAAACCATGCCTAAGTTGATAAATTTAGACTGTGGTGGACATAGGAGAGTCGGACCCATGATTTTTACCCTGTCACGCCAACACCTATAGATGTAAAGCTCTAAACACCGATCCACCGAGTTCGATTTTGTTTTAAGCCACCTTTAAGTTTAGAAAGTTTTAATCGGATGAAAAAAAAGTCTCACATGAATATATCAGTTGAAATCCCACTATCCGGATACAAAAATACAAAGAATTGGATTCCACACATCACTCAGTATAAACGCAGCATGTGAAATATCGGTATGTGAATGCTTCTGCACAATCTGCAAAAGTAGCCAAAGTATCGTCTGAGTTTTCGTTAAGTGTGCAGTTCATAACCGAAGTAAATTCTTTTAACTAAGGTAGGTAGGTTTTATTCAGGTCTTTCGTCTTCGAATATAGTGTTGTAGGGTGCAATGATGATATCTGCGTAATATTTAATGAAACCTCTTAGCAGTCGGAAAAGAGGTGACCTCTCAAGCGATTTCTTTGCAACTCGGTGTTAAGCGAACATTTGCAATGATAGTGTTCGGATAATAGCCTATAGGCTTATTTCTTCATGCAGTAGAAGAGGGTTATTGATAGAATCAGAGAGTGAAAAGTGATATTTATGTTATGTATTATTATCTTTTTACATAAACTTATTTATGCTACGAGTCAATGTATTAAATCTGTATCACAGGGTAATTCGAATGACTTTAGGATTACAGCATTTGAGGACAAATGAAAAACTAGGAAGAATAGAATAAACCAATTGGATTTTCTTACTACAGTACTGAATAAACTTGACTTCAGAATCCCTGCTACCATCAGACCATAACCAACTCAACCCCAGTCGGCCAGTTGACAAATAAAAGATAACATGGTTAATGCTTTGTTAATGCAAGCAAAGAAATTGACATGGCAAAATAATCATACTCCAGTTCTTATTTCTGTACTTGAGAATTCCTAAAGACCCACAGCACAACACTTACTCCTATTCCAGTATTCTATTCTTTATTCCCATGTTCCTGTATTTGTATTTTATTAATTAGTCAAACTAAACTATAACTGTATAATGTCTTTGGAATCAATTCGTTTCAAGAATGGAAAACTGCACATTTTGGATCAATTACAATTGCCCAAGAAAACTGTTTATGAGGAGATTAAAACAGTAGAAGATGGTTGGAATGCTATCAAATCTATGAAAGTACGAGGGGCCCCAGCCATTGCAATGGTGGGCTGTTTGAGTTTGGCTGTTGATCTTGAAAACCAAAGCTTTGAACTGACAGATGATGTTCTTAATTATGTTGAAAAGAAACTTGAATATCTGATTACTGCGAGACCAACTGCAGTTAATATGATGAAAACTGCGAATGAATTGCTCGACTATTCAAAGCATTTAGCTTTAGAAATGCCAGAGACCGAAAGTTTGAAAAGAACAATCATTGAAAGGATTGAATATTTCCTAAAGAAGGATATAAAAGATAATGAAAGCATCGGGGAGCATGGATCAAAACATATTATGAACAACCCCAAGTGTGTTAAAAATGAAGAAAAAGTTAATGTTCTTACACATTGTAACACTGGTTCCTTGGCAACTGCAGGTTACGGTACAGCGTTGGGAGTTATCCGCTCCTTACATACAAAAGGATTCGTTGAACATGCATATTGCACTGAGACAAGACCTTATAATCAAGGAGCACGACTTACTGCATATGAACTTATACATGAAAAAATTCCTGCTACTTTGATCGCAGATAGTATGGCTGCTTTATTAATGAAATCAAAACCAATATCAGCGGTTATTGTAGGCGCAGATCGTGTTGCTCGAAATGGTGACACAGCAAATAAAATTGGAACTTATCAATTAGCAGTTGCGGCAAAATACCATGACATTCCGTTTTACGTCGCTGCCCCTTTTTCTTCAATTGACCATGACACTGAACACGGGGACCATATTGAGATAGAGCACCGCCCTCCTGAGGAGCTGTTAAGCATTCATGGTGTTCAAATCGCAGCAGAAGGAATCGGATGCTGGAATCCCTCGTTTGATGTCACACCGTATGAGCTGTTGACTGGAGGAATAATAACTGAGCACGGTGTTTTTAATAAAGAGGAAATATTGGAGAAATTAACAAATGGTTACTGAGTTTGTGATCTAAAATTATAGAAGGTGACATGGGTGTTAGTAATGCAAAACTTCAGTTTGGTGATAAGTATGGATTGGTGCAATAAAAGCTAATGCATTGTGCCTTTAATAAAATATTTTTGAGTAAAACAATCTTCAAGATCAATCATTATCATTGTGTTGTTTTCCTCTTAATTTATCGAATAGTACTCTAGATGAAATCTCTTTGACTTAACTTTATACTCTGGTGCCTTATTTTGAATTTTGCGCATACTTCTGAGTACCATTTAAACTTTTATTCATTTTGCTGAACCTCTCATACCTGCCTATGCATCACAAGTGCAGCCCGCACACGGCACACTGAATGAGAGCGAAATACTGAAAATGATTTAATTTATTACAAAAGTAAGTTTGTAAGATGCTTGTGTAGTATTGTTTTTTTCTATATTGCAGGAGGTCACAAACATGGCTGAGCAGGTTAGCTGCATACTGCAAGAATTCTTCTCGCATAATGAGGCAATGTAGACAAACAAGATTTGATTACACTCTTTTTTCGACTTTTTTCTTCAGTCAGCTTCATTCGCTTCGTAATCTTTTTGCTGGCGTTTCGTCTTGTGTGCTCTGTTGTGAATCATTGTCAGTCGTGGCTAAATAAAAATTTATTCTCGATTACAATCTGTATTTAATCGAATCTATCATGACAAATGCTACAATTTTTATCGGTCACTTGATTGTACGTCCTGCAGCCGCTACTGTTATTAGGAATCTTTTTCATGGCACTGCTTTTACGTTCTACGGCAGGGACCCCCATGCCAGGCACAAAACAGATTTTCCTTATACTAGTTTCATTGCTTCTTCATTGGTGTTTTCACTTTGTTGAGCCTGAATTGTTTGAACATAATGGGATTTGGAATCTGCCAATCTAGGTTACACTATAAATACCATTGGAATGATAAACTGGGGCCACAGGGCATAAAAGGTTTGAAACCACTGTTCTATGGCACCATTTGTCATAAACCTCAATTGAGATCCTAAATATTCTAGATTATTATATCAATCCATGGCTCTTGTGATTTTAGTTATTGCCATTTGCTCGGAGATGAGTCTCCATCACTTCTGAGTGAAAACACATGACCCTACTTAGAGCAAACTTGCTTGAAAAGAAATTGCCTCTTGTATCTTCAAATTAAATAAATCAAGCGACCTCTAACCTGCAAAGTTGGAAGATGATTGGTTAGAATAACTTGGTAGTGTCATTGAATTAGAATTGAAGATCGCAGAATCTCTTGTATTACTGCTGTCATCTTGATTAAATAATGTTGAATCCATTGATTTCTCATCTTGCATGAAAGAATCTCGTGAACTTTCATCGTCAAGCTCATTAACTGAGGAAGGTGTTGAGACATTTGTGCTATCTGTCGAACAAGGAAAAATTTTGTTTATATATTCTTTCTTCTAACAGGAATGAAGTGGAGAAAATAAGATTAACTGACAAAAACATTTTATTGAAACAAGCAAATTTTTGAAATCATCAGTACTGCAGAAACGCTAGAAAATAACAAAAATAGTAATTCCATGTCAAAATTTGGATTCAGATTATGGCTTAGAATAATGATAACCCACTTTGAAGCCGCTGTGTATTATTGTGTAATAATTATACTTGCCTTCACTACTTTTGTTGTGACTAAGTTGAAAATGTTATAATCAGATGAAAATAGGTTTCGGAGTTATGAAGATGTATATTTTTTAAAATTCATGCCGTTTAGGCTCCCCTGTCAAGAAATTCAATGAAGCATGACTAGCCATAATGATTTCTCTTAATCCTAGTTCTTAATGATAATGACCGCTTATGTATGGGTTAGTAAATTGTACCGAAGTGAATTGGACACTGATTTTTATTATATGTTAATCTTATTAATGATATATGATTCGTTATAGAAAGTCAAAATCAATTACTTGGAGCTGAGTTCTCTAAAGCTTCAAGAAATTTATTCCTCGGTGGATTTTCAGCTGAAATTCTTTGCTCAATATTTTCTGGCTTTTTTGGTTCCTGTTTTGGAGGATCAGGGTCAATCATTGGAACCCATTTGAAAATTCTAATTGTTGTATCAGCGATTGTCACCCATTTCTTTTCCCTGTAAAATGTTGTGGTTTATAAAGTGAATATTCATCTAATTTCTCATAATTGTGATATATAAGAAAATATGGGTCATTCATCTCACACAATATGCCATTTGTGTAAAGTAAAAAAAGACGTCTGATTCCGAAACAATGAACCTTATTTTTTATAGCATTCCATTAGACTTAAAATTACATTCTAAATAAGTGAGTCCATGTATCTGGAACAGCTCGTAGGAATTTCCTAAAACGACATGGACAAAAAGCTGTGGTGCACCATAGTACAGTATTAATGAATTGTCTTTTCAACTTTCCCCTCCGTTTCACACAAAAAACAATTACCAATATGGGCCATTCCAAGCAAAAGTTGAATTCCATCTATTATTTTTGTATTTTTTATATCAAAAGACATTGGAATTTTCATTCATTTCACCGAAAAAATTTCACCCAGGTTTTTGATGGTTTATAAAAAATGGCCTGAAATGTATAAATTTTGGTATAATTGACATATTTTGTGATGATTCGTGAGACAAAGTGTTTGATTGTGTGATACAGTCATTTCGTATGAAATAGACACAGTGGGTTTAAATTAATAGAGTTTAAATGTTTGCAGTGCTGTAGATCATTTCTTCACCCATTTAATGATTTATCCGCTGTTCCGAAGTGAAAATATGTCCTGTAGTGTCACATACAATATGCACATTATTACCATGGATTTACAGTGTTACATTAGGTAACTTGAGCAACACATTCAGCTACTGTACCAGAAAATATTATGGGCTCCTGCTGTACCATCACAAGAATTTACAGCACAACACAATGTACTGTTATTGCATGGTGGATTTGCCGTCCTGTAGTATCACTCTATATTTTTTTGTATCTAGCAAGTAAGTCTTGGGTGTAACTTTGAAGCAATTTTTTACAAATTCAATAAAGCAACTGATTGGGCAATGAAACAAAAACATGTAGCTGAAAGTGTAAAAACAAAATGCAAAATTTCTGGAATTGTCCTGTAGTATCACTTGGAATAGCCCATATATGGATGGATGGAGACAATGTAACAGCAATTTGGACTATCTAAGCATTGCAATAATTTATTATAGTCTGTTCACAGGGTGGATCTATAAAGAATAAAATACATGACAGTACAGCACACTATACAAATCGGGTGACATTGTCCCGTTTCAGAGAAACCCATTTTACAGATGATCAGACACCCCTCCTTTGGGAGACGTCTGAACATTGTTGTCCCTCAATATCGGTAAAAATACAGTATAGTGAAGTAGCGCAAAATACTACAAAGAAGCGCAATCATCATCAACGCAATTATCAATAACGTCATCATTGAATTCCTCTGGAAAAAATAATTCGATTTACCGAAGGAAAAAAATTTTACCGTGGCATTCGAGAGTTTTTAGCAAAAAACGGCAATTTTGGTCATGTGACAGCTGCGATTAATTTAGATTATTATAGACACAAGCATGGCGCGATATGACGCATCTGACGTGGTGCCAGACGCCCCTCGTTTGTGAGACACATTGAGTGTTTGTTTTATTGAACCAAATGGAAGGAAATTCTTGGAATTTGGATAGTGTGCCGTACTGCATGATCAAATTCGTTGGGGGAACAAAATTTCCAACTTTATTTTGAGACATGCAAAGAAAGTTTTGCACATTTAATAAGTATAAGTTTATTTCGACTCCCCAATTAGCATAACAATAAAATGATTGGTGACTTCTCACCATTTTCTAACTTTGTCCAGCGCTGACATAACACGTTTGATGTCATCTTTAGCTCTACTTCTCGTCTCCGCTCTCGATGATCTCCCAGACGACATTTTGTTGATTTCTACTTGGTTTTTCTGTTTTTACAAAGTAAAATATTCCAGCACCAATGCAAGCAGTTAATGGACTTAACCAAAGTGTAGCCCTTTGGACACCTCTGTGAAGCTAGCAGCAAAACACGAAATTGTGACTGACAGAATCGCAGAAAATACCCACGCGTAAAATTGAATGTTCCCAATGATTTTTATAAGAAAGTGTATATTTTGATTAGTTTCACAATAGCAATTAAAGCAAAACAATCATTAACTACACTCCTCGTATTGTTAATATATGGTAAACAAGCTAAAGCGACTGTTCCAGTGCACAAAATTTTTTTATAATTCTTTGAGAGATGTTTAAAAATGACTGAATTTTCGTCGTGTAACATGGTCGTTTCATGAAAACCTCCAATAAAGGCAGCATTGCAACACCATTGGTGAAAAGTAGAAACCTCAAAGATTCGATTTCAATATGTCAGAACAGTCTCAGCACGTTTTGACTTGACCATATATAATACTAAACATAGCGTATATTCTTCAATTTTTAAAACAATGTATATACAACAAATTTGAAACTGATTTTGTATTTCAATTAAAATTACTGGATAGTTCATCAAAGAAGATATTTTTCTCTTTGTCACACAACAATAATGCACTTCATTAAACTTAGAATAAGTTGGGTAAAGTCTGAAATACTGAAAAAAAATTTACGCCCTCTTGTGGATTCTTTGATAAATTTCACAAAATTATCGTTTTCGAAAGGGCGATTTCTCAAAAACCGCCATTAAAGGCAGCACTACGACACATTCGAATAAAAGCAGATACTCTATAGATTCGATTTTAATATGTCAGAACAGTAGCAGCACGTTTTGACTTGGCCAAATATAATTCCAAACATAGCGTATATTTTTAATTTCATTAAAAAAATGTAGATGTGACATATTTAAAAACGGTTTGGTATTTCAACTAAATTTACTGGGAAATTCATCAAATACTTTCTTCTCTTGGGTATACAACAAAATTGTACGTTCATTAAACTTGGAATTAGTGTGAAAATGTTAAAATGCCAAAAAATGATTTGACGCCCTCTTGTGGATCCTTTTCGGAATTTTGAAAAATTATCGTTTTTGAAAAGGGCGATTTCTCAAAAACCGCCATTAAAGGCAGCACTACGACACATTCGGAGTAAAGCAGATACCTAATAGATTTGATTTTATTATGTCAGAACAGTAGCAGCACGTTTTGACTTGGCCATATATAATATCAAACATAGCGTGTATTCAAACTTTTATAAACAATGCAGACGTAACATATTTAAAAACGGTTTGGTATTTCAAATGAATTTCCTAGATAATTTATCAAACATCTTTTTCTCTTGGACATACATATATACTATACGTTCATTAAACTTGGAATAAGTTGCGGAAAGTATAAAATAC
Organism: Styela clava; assembly: GCF_964204865.1. Lineage (NCBI taxonomy): Eukaryota > Metazoa > Chordata > Ascidiacea > Stolidobranchia > Styelidae > Styela > Styela clava. The sequence goes on from NC_135264.1 coordinate 14,633,328, forward strand.
CAAAAAGCATTTTACGTCCTCTTGTGGATTTTTTTCAAAATTTCAAAAAATTATCGTAATTGAAATAGCGATTTCTCGGAAACCGCCAATAAAGGCAGCACTACAACACATTTGGAGGGAAGCAGATACCTTATAGATTCGATTTTAATAAGTCAGAACAGTAGTAGCACGTTTTGAGTTGGCCATATATAATACCAAACATAGCGTATAATTTTTAATTTTATCAACCATGTATATGTAACATATTTAAAAACGGTTAGGTATTTCAACTTAATTTACTGGATAATTCATCAAACACTTTTCTCTCTTGGTCATACATCAAAACTCTATGTTCATTAAACTTGGAATTATTGTGCAAATTCTGGAATGCCAAAAAATGATTTGACGTCCTCTTGTGGATTATTTTCGGAATTTCGAAAAAATATCGTTTTTGAAAGGGCGATTTCTCAAAAACCGCCAATAAAGGCAACACTACGACACATTCGGAGTAAAGCAGGTACCTTATAGATTTGATTTCATTATGTCATAACAGTAGCAGCACGTTTTAACTTGGCCCTATATAATACCAAACATAGCATGTATTCAAACTTTCATAAACAATGCAGACGTAACATATTTAAAAACGGTTTGGTATTTCAAATAAATTTCCTAGATAATTTATCAAGCATCTTTTTCTCTTGGACATACATATATACTATACGTTCATTAAACTTGAAATAAGTTGCGGAAAGTATAAAATACCAAAAAGCATTTTACGTCCTCTTGTGGATTATTTTCAAAATTTCAAAAAATTATCGTAATTGAAATAGCGATTTCTCGGAAACCGCCAATAAAGGCAGCACTACGACACATTTGGAGAGAAGCAGATACCTTATAGATTCGATTTTAATAAGTCAGAACAGTAGCAGCACGTTTTGAGTTGGCCATATATAATACCAAACATAGCGTATAATTTTTAATTTTATCAACCATGTATATGTAACATATTTAAAAATGGTTAGGTATTTCAACTTAATTTACTGGATAATTCATCAAACACTTTTCTCTCTTGGTCATACATCAAAACTCTATGTTCATTAAACTTGGAATTATTGTGCAAATTCTAAAATGCCAAAAAATGATTTGACGCCCTCTTGTGGATTATTTTCGGAATTTCGAAAAAATATCGTTTTTGAAAGGGCGATTTCTCAAAAACCGCCAATAAAGGCAACACTACGACACATTCGGAGTAAAGCAGGTACCTTATAGATTTGATTTCATTATGTCATAACAGTAGCAGCACGTTTTAACTTGGCCATATATAATACCAAACATAGCGTGTATTCAAACTTTTATAAACAATGCAGACGTAACATATTTAAAAACGGTTTGGTATTTCAAATAAATTTCCTAGATAATTTATCAAGCATCTTTTTCTCTTGGACATATATATATACTATACGTTCATTAAACTTGAAATAAGTTGCGGAAAGTATAAAATACCAAAAAGCATTTTACGTCCTCTTGTGGATTACTTTCAAAATTCCAAAAAATTATGGTAATTGAAATAGCGATTTCTCGAAAACCGCCAATAAAGGCAGCACTACGACACATTCGGAGTAAAGCAGATACCTAATAGATTTGATTTTATTATGTCAGAACAGTAGCAGCACGTTTTGACTCGGCCATATATAATACCAAACATAGCGTATATTCAAACTTTTATAAACAATGCAGTCGTAACATATTTAAAAACGGTTTGGTATTTCAAATAAATTACCTAGATAATTTATCAAACATCTTTTTCTCTTGGACATACATATATACTTGGACATCATTAAACTTGGAATAAGTTGCGGAAAGTATAAAATACCAAAAAGCATTTTACGTCCTTTTGTGGATTATTTTCAAAATTTCAAAAAATTATCGGTATTGAAATAGCGATTTCTCGAAAACCGCCAATAAAGGCAGCATTACGACACATTTGGAGAAAAGCAGATACCTTATAGATTCGATTTTAATATGTCAGAACAGTAGCAGCACGTTTTGACTTGGCCATATATAATTCCAAACATAGCGTATATTTTCAATTTTGTTAAAAAATGTAGATGTGACATATTTAAAAACGGTTTGGTATTTCAACTAAATTTACTGGAAAATTCATCAAATACTTTCTTCTCTTGGGTATACAACAAAACTGTACGTTCATTAAACTTGGAATTAGTGTGCAAATCTTAAAATGCCAAAAATGATTTGACGCCCTCTTGTGGATTCTTTTCGGAATTTCGAAAAATTATCGTTTTTGAAATGGCGATTTCTCAAAAACCGCCAATAAAGGCAGTACTACGACACATTCGGAGTGAAGCAGATACCTTATAGATTTGATTTCATTATGTCAGAACAGTAGCAGCACGTTTTGACTTGGCCATATATAATTTTATCAACTATGTAGATGTAACATATTTAAAAACGGTTAGGTATTCCAACTTAATTTACTGGATAATTCACCAAACACTTTTCTCTCTTGGTCATACATCAAAACTGTATGTTCATTAAACTTGGAATAAGACGGCGAATCCTAAAATAACAAAAAATGATTTGATGCTCTCTTGTGGTGTTTTTTTTGAAGTTTTGAAAAAATATCGTTTTTAAAAGGGCGATTTCTCAAAAACCGCCAATAAAGGCAGCACTACGACACATTCGGAGAAAAGAAAATACCATATAGATTCCATTTCATTATGTCAGAACAACAGCAGCACGTTTTTACTTGGCCATATATAATACCAAATATAACGTGTATTTACAATTTTATAAACAATGTACACGTAACATATTGTAAAAAGATTTTGTATTTTAACTAAATTTACTGGATAATTCATCAAACATCTTTTTTTTGGACGTACACCAATAATGAACGTTCATTAAACTTGGAATAAGTTGCAAATTGTATAAAACAACAAAAAAATGACTTACGCCCCATAGTACTTTTGTTTAATATCTCGAACATACCGTTTTTGGAGTGGCGATTTCCACAAAACCGCCAATAAAGGCAGCACTACGACACATTCGAAGAAAAGCAGATACTTCATAGATTTTGTTGAAATACCTAACCGTTTTTAAATATGTTACGTCTGCATTGTTTATAAAAGTTTGAATACACGCTATGTTTGGTATTATATATGGCCAAGTCAAAACGTGCTGCTACTGTTCTGACATAATGAAATCAAATCTATAAGGTATCTGCTTTACTCCGAATGTGTCGTAGTGCTGCCTTTATTGGCGGTTTTTGAGAAATCGCCCTTTCAAAAACGATAATTTTTCGAAATTCTGAAAAGCATCCACAAGAGGGCGTCAAATCATTTTTGGCATTTTAAGATTTGCACACTAATTCCAAGTTTAATGAACGTACAGTTTTGTTGTATACCCAAGTAAAGAAAGTATTTGATGAATTTTCCAGTAAAATTTAGTTGAAATACCAAACCGTTTTTAAATATGTCACATCTACATTTTTTAATAAAATTGAAAATATACGCTATGTTTGGAATTATATATGGCCTAGTCAAAACGTGCTGCTCCTGTTCTGACATATTAAAATCGAAACTATAAGGTATCTGCTTTTCTCCAAATGTGTCGTAATGCTGCCTTTATTGGCGGTTTTCGAGAAATCGCTATTTCAATAACGATAATTTTTTGAAATTTTGAAAATAATCCACAAAAGGACGTAAAATGCTTTTTGGTATTTTATACTTTCCGCAACTTATTCCAAGTTTAATGAACAAATAGTATATATGTATGTCCAAGAGAAAAAGATGTTTGATAAATTATCTAGAAAATTTAGTTGAAATACCAAACCGTTTTTAAATATGTTACGTCTGCATTGTTTATAAAAGTTTGAATACACGCTACGTTTGGTATTATGTATGACCAAGTCAAAACGTGCTGCTACTGTTCTGACATAATGAAATCATATCTATAAGGAATCTGCTTTACTCCGAATGTGTCGTAGTGATACCTTTATTGGCGGTTTTTGAGAAATCACCCTTTCAAAAACGATAATTTTTTCGAAATTCCGAAAATAATCCACAAGAGGGCGTCAAATCATTTTTTGGCATTTTAGGATTTGCACAATAATTCCAAGTTTAATGAACATACAGTTTTGATGTATGACCAAGAGAGAAAAGTGTTTGATGAATTATCCAGTAAATTAAGTTGAAACACCTAACCGTTTTTAAATATGTTACATCTAAATAGTTGATAAAATTGAAAATTATACGCTATGTTTGGTATTATATATGGCCAAGTCAAAACTTGCTGCTACTGTTCTGACATAATAAAATCGAATCTATAAAGTATCTGCTTTTCTCCGAATGTGTCGTAGTGCTGCCTTTATTGGCGGTTTTTGAGAAATCGCTATTTCAAAAACGATAATTTTTCGAAAATTTGAAAATAATCAACAAGAAGGCGAAACATGATTTTCCGTTATTTCATACTTTCCGCAACTCATTCCAAGTTCAATGGACGTACAGTATATATGTATGTCCAAAAGAAAAAGATGTTTGATAAATTATCTAGGAAATTTAGTTGAAATACCAAACCGATTTTAAATATGTCACATCTACATTTTTTAATAAAATTGAAAATATACGCTATGTTTGGAATTATATATGGCCAAGTCAAAACGTGCTGCTACTGTTCTGACTTATTAAAATCGAATCTAAAAGATATCTGCTTCTCTCCAAATGTGTCGCGATGCTGCCTTTATTGGCGGTTTTCGAGAAATCGCTATTTCAATAACGATAATTTTTTGAAATTTTGAAAATAATTCACAAAAGGACGTTAAATGCTTTTTGGTATTTTATACTTTCCGCAACTTATTCCAAGTTTAATGAACGTATAGTATATATGTATGTTCAAGAGAAAAAGGTGTTTGATAAATTATCTAGGAAATTTAGTTGAAATACCAAACGTTTTTTGAATATGTTACGTCTGCATTGTTTATAACTTTTTGAATGCACACTATGTTTGGTATTATATATGGCCAAGTCAAAACGTGCTGCTACTGTTCTGACACAATGAAATCAAATCTATAAGGTATCTGCTTTACTCCGACTGTGTCGTAGTGCTGCCTTTATTGGCGGTTTTTGAGAAATCGCCCTTTCAAAAACGATAATTTTTCGAAATTCCGAAAAGGATCCACAAGAGCGCGTCAAATCATTTTTTGGCATTTTAAGATTTGCACACTAATTCCAAGTTTAATGAACGAATAGTATATATATATGTCCAAAAGAAAAAGATGTTTGATAAATTATCTAGGAAATTTAGTTGAAATACCAAACCGATTTTAAATATGTCACATCTACATTTTTTAATGAAATTGAAAATATACGCTATGTTTGGAATTATATATGGCCAAGTCAAAACGTGCTGCTACTGTTCTGACTTATTAAAATCGAATCTATAAGGTATCTGCTTCTCTCCAAATGTGTCGGAATGCTGCCTTTATTGGCGGTTTTCGAGAAATCGCTATTTCAATAACGATAATTTTTCGAAATTTTGAAAATAATTCACAAAGGACGTAAAATGCTATTTGATATTTTATACTTTCCTCAACTTATTCCAAGTTTAATGAACGTATAGTATATATGTATGTTAAAGAGAAAAAGATGTTTGATAAATCATCTAGAAAATTTAGTTGAAATACCAAACGTTTTTTGAATATGTTACGTCTGCATTGTTTATAACTTTTTGAATACACACTATGTTTGGTATTATATATGGCCAAGTCAAAACGTTCTGCTACCGTTCTGACATAATAAAATTGAATCTATAAGGTATGTGCTTTTCTCTGAATGTGTCGTGATGCTGCCTTTATTGGCGGTTTTTGAGAAATCACTAATCCAAAAACGATAATTTTCGAAATTCTCAAACTAATTCATGGGGGTGCGCAAAATTTTTATTAGTACTTTATACTTTCTGAAACTTATTCTAACTTTAATAGACGTACAGTATTGATGTGCGACAAAGAGAAAAAGATATTTGATCAATTATCCTGCAACTTTAGTTGAAATACAAACCCTTTTTTGATATGTTACGTACCTTTGTTTTAAAAATCGAGGAATATACGCTATTTTTGGTATTATATATGGCCAAGTCAAAACGTGCTGCTACTGTTCTGGCATAATAAAATCGAATCTATAATGTATGTGCTTTTATCCGAATATGTCGTAGTGCTGCCTTTATTGGCGGTTTTCGAAAAATCGCCATTTTAAAAACGATAATTTTTTGTAATCCAGGACAGAATCCACTAGGAGTCGCAAATGATTTTTGCTGTTTTATACTTCCCGCAACGTATTCCAAGTTTAAAAGATGTACAGTATTAATGTGTGACAAAAAGAAAATGATATTTTATCCCTTATCTAGCAAATTTAGTTGAAATACGAAATCAATTTTAAATTTGTTACGTCCATGCCGTTATTAAAATTTAGATTACACGATATGTTTGGTAATATATATGATCAAGCCAAAACGTACTGCTACTGTTCTGTTATAGAAAAATTGAATTTATATGGTATCTGCTTTTCTCCAAATGTGTCGTGGTGCTGCCTTTATTGGCGGTTTTCGAGGAATCGAGGTTCCGAAAAAGATAATTTTCCGAAACTTTGTATTTGCGGAATACCTGAAAATTCATTTTTCGCTTAGTTAGTCTTTTTTTGAACACTATTTTCTTGTTAAATTTAATGTATTCATTCAGTTTAAAGATTTTTCATCTTTTTTCGTGACAATATTATATTTTGATCAGCATTTTCAATTTTCATATTTACCTATAAGTGAACACTATATGCGCGTGAAACCTATATTCAATGTGTAAAAATATTCTGGCTGAAAGTGCTGCTAGCTCCACAGTGGTGCTTTGGACTTAACAACTAACAAGCTGTTCGGCTGTGGTGACAGGGTGGTACCATATGGCTGCCTTCATCATGGTTTAAACTGAAATAACAAAATTGAATATTTTATGATGTATTTTTAAAAGATACATGCCATTAATGAATTAACATCATTTTCCTCCTATTAATTATAAAATTTCGATGCGAAAAATTGCATTAGTAACGAGAGTATGTAACATATATAATGCGTATATCGGACTCGGGACATCACTATAATAGGTTTCATCCTCCGGCGTGTAGTAATTTCAATATGATTTGAATTAATATTGTTGTGACAATGAAAAGTAGACGTAGGAGTTTTGGGTACAATAAAAATTAAATTTTCAGTCTTATATCGACATGTACTCAAAATTATAAAGTAAACACTTTCGGAGACATTGTATTGATGGCTTCATGGAAACTCAGGTAAATTTTGCACTGGGAACCTAAATCCGCGTAGGAAATATAATCACGATTTTTGGCATTACTCATTTGTCACGCTGGAGGGAGGTTGTAGTTGTTTACGTATATTTGTTAATCTTCTGCTCGTTTTACATTTTTCGCGTTGTTAGTTAATTCAGTTCACCTGTACATAAGGGATATATTCAGAAATATGAGGCCAAGGCGGAAAAGAAAGTTGACCAATTATGGCGAAGGTAAGTTACCGATACTGTACTTTGTCATTTACCCATATTTCAGCCCAATATTCAGCCTAAATTAAAGTCTATGTGCTGCTATCTGGCTATTTTTATTTGTGCCGAAGCTGAGATGTGTGTATTATACTCTGATATCTGTCAGTTTGTTGTGTCTGCTCATTTGTATGAGTTTGACAAACACTCTGTGTCTCACAAACGAGGGGTGACTGGCAGATGCGTCAGATCGCGCCATCCTTGTCTTGATAATAATTTAAATTAAATGCGGCCGTCATGTGACATCACCAAAATTGCGTTGTTTTGCTAAAAAATCTCTTAAATGCTAATAGAAATTTTTTTCCTTCTGTGGATCGGATTTTTTTTCCAAAGGAATTCAATGGTGATGTGTTTAAATTGCGCTTTTTATAGTTTTTTGCGCGGTGGCGTTTTGCTGTTTTGTGTCGATATGGAGGCCCAGACTGTCTTGAGAAGTTGAGCTCGCACTCACTGTTATAATAAATGTCTTTGTGGGGGATTTAAGAATTTGTCAACTGTGTACTGGTATCATGGTTTGACACGCGACTTTTGTTTGACAATACAAATCTGTCCTCAAGAAATATGTATAGCCAAAGTTAACGTGTGTCTAAGATTTCAATTTCAATTTTCTATCAATATTTAGGTCATCTTCATTGGATTGAAGAATCTCAACTTCATCGAGCGTTGATGAAATCATTGAGAGAAAAATCATCCAAATCCCGAACATCCTCGGAAGATGAATCAAATTGCAACATTCCATCTCCATCCAAAATGCCTCGGTTGTCCGTTTCTGTTAGTGCATCGTCCCAACAAGAAAACATCAATCTCAAATGTAGCGTTAGCGTCGAAAATATTTTACATAAAACAAATATGAAAGTTGAACTAGAAAAAATTGATCACGATGACTCAAAAAAATCATGGTTGAAAAAACGAGTTTTAAGATCTCAGCGTCAAGATGAAGAAGATGGGGATATTGCATCACACGCTATTATGATGCACCCCAGAAACTCTGAAAACTTTGCAGAAACAATCTCAGGTTCAAATTCTCATCAAACGAGCGGAAATCAAGATGGAGAATCTGGTTCTTCTTCGAAGACTGATTCCCCAATTAGAGCACAGCGCAAGTTCGCTTCGAATGCTACTCCACCAGAAAATGTAAGACGAAGCACTCGTTGCGAACGAAAAATAAAAAATGTGCAACAAGAGAGTAAACATGTTACAATACCTGCAGAGGATAAAACTTCTGAATCCAATGACCGATTACCAGAGACAAGTGATTTTTTGCATTTTCTTTGTTTTAGGAACACCCCGATTCCTGTTAAAGATTGTTTCAATAGATAGGCGTTCTGGTTAGGATAGGATTTTCATGTTTACCTTATGGTGAAAAGATGACGAGATGGCATAATGGCGCAATAATCTAGCTTTTTATAATAAATATTATCCTGAACTGTGTTACCATTGCAATTTATACATCTCGACTTCAAATCCTATTCCCACCACCTCACCTATGGTTGATAGGCGCACCTATTGAGTTTGATAAGCGATGCCAAACCAGAAAAATATTAGCTTCTTGCATGGTATTACGGTAGATATAAGTTTCGGCACTCCTGTAGTATGTGTGCCAGGTTAGGGTTAGGCCATAATCTTATTCCGATTTTTCTTACTTTCTTAGTTCTAATACGAGTTCGGGGACTGCAGGTATCAGTCCTTTCACACCATGGCGATATGGTGAATCATGGTATCTTGAACTATTACCATTCCCAAGGATACTTATTCATCAGTTAGTTGTTCTATTTGCATAAAATTTGATACTGGACAGACAGGGTAACATGGGTGTTCCTAATACTTGGCAAGATGGATTGTTATTTGTTTAAATTTATCGAGTCTTGGAGTCATTTTTAAATGATTCCTAGTATGACATAAATATTGCCCAACAGACTTGATCCTAGGAGTGACTAACAATGTACAGTATTGGGATGTCATTACTTTGTTGGAAATACTTTATTTATTAGATATAAGTTTCTGCTGTTGAAGTGCTTTGCTTGGAGCATGGAGCATTAAAAAAAAATTTCTTCAAATTTCCTAAGTCCCGGAATCATTTAAAAAAAATTGTGGTTGGACGTAAAATTGCCCCGACTCATGGCACTTGGTGAGGACTAACTGACAATATATTGGTATTTCATTACTTTTTTGAAATTTGGAGAAGCTAATCATTTCTTGAATCTATGATCTTTGACTTAGGATTTAAATAAAAGGCCAACTCTTTGAATTTGTAAATAAATTTGCAACTGTGGTTTACATTTATGCAAGTTTATTATTTGTTTCCTACTTTTTCCTTAATTTCACAGTTTTTTTGACTAGTTATGGTTAACATTATTGTAGTTTCTTTTTCTTGTATGAATTTCCTTCTAACAGAAGAAGTATTTGAAAATTATTTTATGGTTGCTAAACACCACAACATTGCCTTGTTTATGAACTGACAAATAATAAATGATTTTTGTTCTTTTTTCAAGTTTCTTTACATTTAAATTTTAAATACTGTAATAAATGGAGTAATGTCAACCAAAGAAATTAAATCAGCCTTGAAAGCTGCAAAAACTTCAATCCAAGCCAAAGATTTTCAAACTGCTCTTCAACATTGTGAGGTTAGTGTGGTCACTGTGTAATGGGAGTATATATTCGTGTTCTTGTGTTTTACATGAGACGTTCTCGAACGACGTGTTTAATTTCTATAATACAACACACAGAGAGAAAATTTAGGCTCAAATTAACGGGGAAATTTTACAACAAAATTTTACAACATATGCACATTTAAGCAAAACGAAGGTGTAATCGCCAGTGCCGCTTCACTCTCAGGCCTAATTTTAAGTTCTAACTTCTAGCATATGAATGTGTTTTTGGAAATGGATTGATACAACCCAACTCACTCGAAATTATCTTAAGTTAGGGTGTTTGGAAACTACTGTTTGCTACTGACAAATGCAGGCCTCTTCCCAGAATTTAGTTGACTATTATAAGACTTTATCGAGCATGCACAAAAAGTCTCAGTTGCTTAGTTTTTGCGGATGTTCATTAAACCATAAAGATGTGGAACTGTCCAAAATGCAATTTTTTATGCACTTCATTCTATAAAAAGGTATGTCTAGCAGGCTAAAATTTAAAAGTAATGTAGATCTCTCTGGCGGTTGGGGATAAGATTCCTAGGCTCGGATGCGGAAATAATAAAGGCAGGCTAGTTGTGTGGTTCTTAACCTATTTGGTGATGTGGAATCCCAATGAAACATTCCTTAGGCTTGAGGGATTTCTGTGCAATATTTTGTTTTAATTGAATAAACTATAAATATATGTGATGCAAAACAAAATGATCTTTAAAGTGTAGCAAGTTTAATAATAGTCTAAAATAGGTGTGATTATATTTGAATAATATGCTTTTGAAGATATAGACTAGAATTTCTATGTGCTTTTTGATATAAATGAATTCTGTTTATTTTTTAGTTGGTGCTAAAGAAGGATGCACACAACTATAATGCACTGGTGTTTGCCGGCTTATGTTATTCTGAAACGAATCAAAATGAGAAAGCAAGAGAGAAATATAAAGTTGCAATTGAAAGCCAACCAGACCAAATCTTAGCTTACCAAGGTATTTGCACTAATTTTATTTGTTGTTGTACATAATAAATGTTCTTGCAGTTTATCAGCAGTACTTCACTTGTGTAGCAGTTCCAGCCAAGTAGCTAATTCATAATTGAAGGGCTTTTGTTTACTGAGAAGTTCTCCTTTGTTTGATATGTTGTGTTTCTCTGCAGTTAATGGATGAATCAGTTTCAATATACAGTATTTGAGTATATATAACTTTTAGAATTCACTAAAAATCTATATATTTACTATTGATTTTCAAATGATGTTTGAGCCCTAATACATAACCCCAAAATTTTGCTATCTTATTTATATGCATGGGATCACTACTTTATATGAAATATGGCAACCGCCTATTTCTTCATGCTTGTTTGCCTCAGTCACTCTTGTCTGCTGATCTTTTCACCAAACTTGGTATTCACTAAGTCACTAATAATTTTGGCTCATATAGTATTGGCTCACTAATTGAAGCCAATTATCTTCTGTCAAAATATTTGGGACTCATCACTTGACTATAGAAGCATCCAAATGCTTGGCTCAGCTGAGCAGCTATTGGACAACTCTATTCAGCTATTTACCTGAATTTTCAAATTTCAAGGTTTTGCAAACTTGTACATGAAGCATTGGAAAAAGAAGAAAACAAAGGAAGAATTGAATGAATTAATTTCAATTTATGAGAAGTTACTGAAACTCACGGACAAGTAATAATTTTACTTTTTTGGAGCTTTGATTTGCTTTCTCTAAGATTTCTAAGAACTTTAGTTACTGAATTTGTTTGAAGGCTGATTTACCATTTAACTGAAGAACAGAGAATAAAACTAACCTAGTTTAAGCAACAGTGAATTCTTAAATTTTAAACAAAATGAAAGTTCATTGTGTTCGTTTTTATAATTCATCAAGATCTTGATCAATTATTGTCCTTATAATGCATCAATATATCAACTCAAACATGGAACATTGAACCAAGTCTTGAGTTGTAAAGTGGCACTTTTCACCCTTCTTTGCCGTCTCAAAGTCTCAAAAGTAAAGTGGAAAGGATGGAAGGTTTTAAACCCTTTTTAGGTAACTTCAATTATTGAAAAAGTTAAAATTTCATTATTTTTTCAGAAAAGATACAAATAAAAGAAGAGAGCTTCTTCTCAACTTATGTAATGTTAACATAGAAGCTGAACTCTTCATTAAGACATTACAAATCATTTCTGATGAACTGGATGTCAATGATAGTGAGGAAGATTGCACAACATCACCATTTCATGAAATTGTTTGCAAAGCTTTGAAAAAATTTTCAGGAACGGATTGGACAGACTTTGCCAAGTTTTCTGGTTTGGTAAGATCTGATATAGATATTTGAAAATGAATTTAATGTTTTTATATTTTGTGTTTTGCAAACTCTCAGCACTTCCATTTTTAATTTTCATTATCCAATTGTTTACTTCACAATGAAGTGAAATTTTTGCTATAAAACTAGATTTAATTGAAAATTTTTTTAAGGAGAATATTCTCAAAATATTGGATCATGCACTTACAAAGAAGAAGTGAAGATTTATCTCCTGAGCCTGCAACTGAGCAAATCAGAATAATATGAATGACAACTACAAGACAAAGAAATTTTCAATTGTTATTACTATGAAATCTTGCGACATATTTTGGACACCCGTATTTATTAATTATATAGGCTACTTGTCTTTGATTACTTATTTGTATATTTTAGATTGAGAAATCATTCAACTATTCACTCCGATCACCTACCAATGAAACAAAAGAAGTAATGTCATATCTTAAAACTTATGTCAAATTTCTACAAAACGATTCAAATATTTTGGAAGAAAAATTGATAAATTTACTCGATGTTTGTGTGGGACTGCATAATAAATATCCAGATGAAATACTACCGATGGAAATTATATTGCAAGCTCAACTTCGAAATTGTGAGTATTGTTTTTTAATTATGCAATTCAAGAGTCCTGCACACTAACACAAATAGATGCATAGTATAGTATTTTATTCATGCTACAGCATCCTTGCATGCATACGGGATCCACTTGCGCAAAGGCATTGAGGAAGGATTGGGAATTGGTCTCGCTTAACCAACTAATGAAAAGAATTATAATTTTACATTTGATGACTTCCTTTATGTCAATTTCAATATCAAACCAGTTTTCAAATGTAATAATTTTTTTCAGACCTAGTTTGATGCGAAGGTTTTTTTTTTCTGATGAATATAAAAGATGATTTAATGGCAAGTTGTCTAAAAAAGTAGAAAAACCCATCGAGTAAACCAACGCCATCAGATTATCAAACATATGGAATTGACTATGTTGCCGCTCCAACACTCAACCGGTACTGGTAACTGGACGAGAGGCCATGTTCGCCATGTGATTAAGCCTTCTTATTGTCTTTCCCTCTTCCATGATAAGTCTAAAAATCCTACAAAAATTTTATTTTTAGATGACCATCCTGGTCTCCCTGACCAACACAATTTGGTCGCAAAACTGAACGACTGTTCTAGTAATTTTGCCAACCTTGGAGTTGCATTTGTTGAATATAAAGATGGAAATTTTGAGAAAGCTGTAACGAGTCTCAGTTATGCTATGAATGCGAATTCCACCTATATGCCTGGTTGGATAATATTGTGCGAAACTTTGGTGAAACTTCGGAAATTCACTGATTTGAGACAATTTGCCAGGTAAGATTTATGTGATTTTGTTCCATTCACAGTAAAAAAAAAAATCGGGATGGGCTTAATCAAGGTGGGCGGCCAAATAAAATAGAAACTTTGATTGGATTCGAAAGGTGATATAATACAGTGGAGATTGGTGGCTCTTGATTCAACAATGATTTTAAATTGGAGTGTTAAAATTCTGTCGATTTTAGCAAGTTTATAAAGCTTGGCTGGCGCTCTTTTCAAGTATTGCCACTACCTACCACTATTATCCACTACCTGTATAGGATAGTTGAAATTTAATCGCAGGTTATGCGATAAAAACTAGCTCACTGAGGGATGGCTATTGTGAATGCTGCCCCTTATGACAAAAACAGGCAGTGCGACATCGTATTGATTTGGGCCCACTTGGCTTTTCCAACACCCATCAGGCTATTTCACCTATTCGAGCGAAACAGGTAGTGCGATACTTATTAATTTAAGCCTTTTCCATCACGACTCGACATCCAACATCCATCAGGCTTATTAATAAATTAAATTTATTGTTCTTGCAGGACCGCATTGCTTCAATACAAGCAAATATCTTCACATGGTAAACCGACTTGGTTATTACCTATAATACCATTGGATGTTATTCAATATGAGTTAAGTAAAAATCTGGCGACTGGGTTGTGTGGATCACATATTGAAAATGAGATCATGAAAGGTATCGGAACTTTTGAGAAGGTATGTTGAGATTCGTTGATACATTTTTCTCTATATAGGCAGTCTGAACCACTCAATTTGAGAGAAGCTCTTCAGCTGGTCATTAGGCAGCCCATCGACTTGTCATTGCAATTAACACTCTACTTGAGAGTCTGGTTTTCCATCCTCAGTTTTACCTCTAGTACAGGGGTTCCCAAACTATATTGGCCGCGGGCCAAAATTAGAATCAGAAGGATGTTAGCGGACCGGAAAAAAACAATGGCGCTTTATGTCGTATTGCCACAGAACTGGAATAGTTCGTTGGTAAAGTGGACCAATCGCTGAAGTTTGATTCTTTGCAATACGAAAGTGCGAGTCTAGTTTATGTTTTTATTTGACATATCGAACCTTTTTTACATAACTAAAAACTAAATTACTGCCCTTCGTAATCCTAATACCGGTACGTATAATTGAGATACTGGTATTTTACCGGTTTGGTCCGGTCAAAATTGGATTTCACCGGTTTGGTCTGGTTAAAACTGGATTTCACTGGTTTGGTCCCGTTAAAACTAGATTTTACTGGTTTGGTCTGGTTTTCTATTTTCAGTTTTATCTGTAGTATACATTCTTTACTCAAAAAAATTACTCCTTTCAGCTGGTCCCTAGGAAGCCCAAAGACTTGTCACTACATATTAGGATGACAGAAGGCTTTATTAAGTTAAATGAATATGATAAAGCATCGGATTCTATTAAAAAAGCTTTCGATATCGACTCGAATTATTTTGAGGTAAAAGCATGGACGGAATATATTCGTTTCAAGGTGAGTATTATACGTGAAATCTTATAAATAGGTATGGGATTAGTTAGTCGGTTATTTATTTCCGGAAACATGGACTTGAATGCCTTTTTCCTGGCTACTGTATGTTTTTATATTTATTACGAGCTGTTTTGTTTCAAATTTTGAAAAAAATCATATTGTCATATCATATGAATTTTCCATTGACCAATTATACAAGCTTCGGTTGCCATGGTAATTGCCATGATAATAGTATTACTACATTTTTTTTTATTTGTGCATGTGCTGATAACCTATATTCACAATTACCCTTTTTCAGAATCCTTATTTTTGAGTCATGGAAATAAGAACATCCATATCATTTGTCATTTTTCATCTTTTCAGACTGAAGACGAGCCATCAGCTGCAATCAGCAGATTGCGAAATATTGCTCCACCTTCTGGTTTATCAAGATTTCTTCTTGGGAAAGCCATGTGGGAAGCAGGTGGTGAATACAGAACTGAAAAGAAGAATTGCTTCACTGCTTTAGTCGAGGTAAAGCAATAGAAAGTATTTAAAAATAGTTGGTAGACTTCCATGATCTCTGCATCGTTTCACGCTATCACGAGAATACAATTAGCAACCAGTTACTGAACTTGCCAGCTCATTATGAGTGCTATGTGCCTCATCAGCATTTTTGCGTAAGTGTTATACTGTTGCTAATAATATGTTCACTAAAACCCCCTAAGGCTCCCCCAGTTTATGATTTATTGGATCTCGGAATTTCAATTTTTAACTTAGTTCATGAGAAAATTGTGAGAAACTTGAGAAATTTTCTGATAATTGGCCCAATTTTTTTTGCTGCTGCCATGGTAACGAATATTCAATCCGGACTTTCGATTGAACACGGGATGACAGGATAACCCACAAATCGTTCCAGCCATTCGACGCCACAGCTGGACACACAGACAGATAGACAGACATACAGAACAACTGAGAATAGGGAAATTCTAGAGCGGAGATCCAATTTATTTGAATTTTTTGATATCATTTTAATTATTTCGTATTTATTTACTATCTAAAGGCTGCCAAAGACGACCCATATCGGAGTGAAATATTTTTTTTGCTCGGCCATTTTTATTCCGAAGTTCAACACAATCTCTCTAGAGCAAGAGGTTGTTATCAGAAAGCTTATTCATTGGATCAGAGTCATGAGGAAACTGCGGTCTGTCTCGCTGATGCATACATAGCCGAAGGTTTGTCTTCTATATGTTAGGGTAGAGTTTGTTACATTAGTTTGGGCCTTAACTAACGCCTTAACTATTGCCGGTCCACTCCTATGTGAGACAAATTAGCCGGGTCCCAGTCTTCTTTAAGGTAGGAACAATTGCCGAAAATTGAGATTTTGTATTATAAATCGAATCTGTTATTGCATTTTACAAAGTCTGCGATTAAATCAACTTTACTTTAAATTCATGAGTCTGGCATGTGCCCTATAAAACCGATGGCCCATACATAAATATACATGAGTGTGAGATAATTTATTTAGAATTAGCATGTCAGCAATGAGTTAACCTAACAGCAGTAATCTCAGAGTCCATCAAACGACACACACTGGAGAAAGACCGCATAAATGTGTAATTTGTGGCAAGGGGTTCACTCAGAAGAGTACCCTGACAGCTTATTGGCAATTGCGCCTGCCAAATAGGCCCCAAATTCGACATAAATGATTCCACAGTACACTGACTTTATGTACCTTTTTATTACTATTTCAGGGGACACAACTTCAGCAATCAAGTTGTATGAAAACATCACAAAAGGATTCGGCTCAACTGGGGGAAAGTGGGCGTGGTTGAGGCTTGGTTTATGCAAATTAAAAGCAAAGGATATTTCAAATGCTATCAAATGCTTCCTATCAGCTCTGAGAATTGATGCAGTTGATGCGTAAGTAAATTTTAACTAAATTACCATAGTAAATGTAATCATCGGATGCTTTTGCATTTGGGCCACTCCGTGATCAACTATGGGTCTGAGTTTGCGGAATCCTTCCCTAATGGTAGGGCTTTAGACTTTAGACCATGCTCACCACCTCACACAGAATGTGGAAATTTGGTAGGTTAGATACTTCAGTCCTTCCAAAATATAGAAGATTATCATCCATCGGTGGGTACTTGCATAAAGGCATAAATATCATAAAAAATATAGAACGCTCTTTATGTTACAGTATTTGTTGGGAGTGCCTGGGAGAAGGCTATCTACAGCGCGGTAGCTATTCTGCATCATGGAAAGCATTCGATCGAGCTCACCAACTCAATCCAAAGTCTGTTTACAGTCTTTATCAAATGGCAAAAGTAAAACAAGTGCAAGGTCTATACGCTGATGCTATCACAGAATATAATGAAGTTTTAAACTTAATGGAAGACTATGTACCTGCTCTACAAGGTAGTTTTGTTTATATGATTGACCGACTGAATATAATGTTTAGTGTGGGTTCATTTATATAAATCTTCTATGTGTGCAAGGTTTTAGACAAGCATGAGTGGTGCAGCTGTTCTCATCATTATTTCTCTTCGCACTAAGAAGATGAAGATATATATACCTGTGCTGCATTGTACTGTATTTTTGTACATTCATGTTATGATTGTCTAGCTTAAGATTGTTTCTATTGAGTTGAGTTTGATACAGTTCTCTCAGAGCAAGGATCATTTGAATTTGGATTGCTGAAAAATAGCACTCAGAGATGCATTCGTAATTGGTAAATTTTTTAGTTTATTTTACTGATAATATATATATTTATGTCACTTTCTAGGTCTTGGGGAGAGTGAATTGTCACTCGGACGTCAGATGTTCCATGAAGGGCGTTATCAAACTGGGATTGAACATTTTGAAAAAGCAATAATGAATCTGACAGTTGCTTGCTCTTTAAGGTAAGGAGAATTTTTCTACTTGAGAACACCAATCGAAGAAAGTTTGCTTGAAACACTTCAAATGATATATATGAATTCTTTTTCAATTACTCACGTAGTGTGTGTACCAGGTTAGGATTAGGCCATAGTTTTATTCCGATTTTTCTTATTTTAGTTCTATTACAAGTTCGGGGACTGTCTGTGTTAGCCAAGTGAATATACCCCCTGCTCATAGGTTTCAGTCCCTTCACACAACTTGATGTAAAGTAGGCGAACAAGATTAGTTACCCTCATATTGGTACACATACTTCTTCAGCACCCTTTTTATTATGATACCCATCTCCTAGGAAAGATCTTTGTTGTCTTTGGAAGTTGCTTGGAGATTGCTGTGTTATGGTACAATCACTAGATGTCAGTGTTGTGCAATTAAACGTCCCCTCGATCTTCTTGAACCCGAATGATAAAGATATTGAGAATACGATGAAAGCTGGGAAAAATGAGGTAAGACAATGTTGTTAAAATTCGTAATACCAAATATTTTTTTTTACGCATTTTTGAATGTGAGGTATTATTAATCATTTATTGTGATTTGCATCTTGTTTGGCATTCAGTGTTCGTCCATAACTTCTGCTCAACTGATCAGAAATAAAACGAGTCTTTGTCACATTTGAGTGAGCAAACTGTATATAATTACAGGGGTCGCCCGTATCTTCGCTCAGAGATGAGTTGACTCTCCCCTTGAGTGAGTGTACTCGAACAAACTCTTTCGGACTAAAATGAGTTTTTGTTACACTTGAGGGTGTGAGTATGACCTCACGTTGAGCAAACTTTATATAGTTACATTGGCTGCGGATTGGATGAGTCGATTTTACTTTTGAGTTAGTCTGCTTGAACTCTCTCTCTCAAAATAATTTATTGTTATATATTTCAGATTCTCTCCCTCAGCACTAAGTTTTATTGTCGAGCGATTCAGATCCAACCAGACAACGGATCATTATGGCACGATCTTGGTCTCAGTTATTTCAGAAGAGCTGAGGAAAGTAAAAGGAATGCTAGAGACAACATAGGAGAAATGGCTGATAATGCTGTGAATGTAAGCAATTTGTTTAAAGTAGTTGTTATATGTAATTGTAAACCACGGTTATGTACTTTATATTTGAATCTTTTGGAAAAAATTATTGGAAAAAGAGACTGCAAGCTATATATATGTGGACACGAAGTACTGCTTTTAAATCAATCACTGACCTTTTGCAGGACATAGTCACCGATTATTACTGTATATTGCATATAAGCCGACCCCCTTAATAACGGCCCTTAAATAGTGAATTTATAAAAATTTGCACATATCGACCATACAAATCATAACACGTCGTACGCCCCTATTACAGCAAATTCGAGTTGAGAGAAGCTATTGGGCTGGTCATTAGGCAGCCCATCAACTTGTCATTGCAATTACTACTCTACTTGAGAGTCTGGTTTTCCATCCTCAGACCGGATATACGATATATATATATATATTATAAACAGCAGCAATTTAAGGTGAAACTATGGACCTCAGGAAATCCAAAAAATTTTAAAAAAGATAATAGTTATAGTTTTCTGAGGAACACTTCCAATTATGAATATTGAAAGATTGAAATAACAATTGGTTCAGTAGTTATAGCAAGATAAAATATTCATAGATCGAACTAATTCTTGCTTGGATTGGAGTGATAGGGGAAGCAACAACTTTTTTTTTTAACATTATTGTTTTCTTTCAGGCAATGAAGAAAGCGATCACTTTGGAATCATCTAACCATTTATTTTGGAACAGTCTCGGTGTTATCGCTGCTTCTGGTTTTATAAAAGTAAGACTTTTGAGTTTTGTCCACAAAGTTTTTTTTCGACTTCCAGTTCTGAGCGAGTCTAAAACATGATTTCAAATTTTGATTGTTCTATTCGAGGTCAAGTATCAATGCTTATGCATTGATTGAATTTTTAAAAACTGCAAAAAGAAAAATAGTGAATGAATCGATAAATTGTTTTTCTGAAATTTCCTGTATTCCTAAATTGAAACTCATTTATTATACAATTACTTCTGTGTGTAATCTGTTGAACAGTTCAGAATATATAGTTCAGAATATATCCAATTACCCCATAATTAAAAATATTATTTTAAACAGACTAATCTTTTTTGGGTCCCTGCCCCTGAGATATTTATCGCTTTACTTTACCCTTAGTCATTATTTGTAATTTTTATCTTTCGCTTTGTTGCCACATTCAGGATCCAGCTCTTGCACAACACTGTTTTCTCACTTCAATAAAACATGAACAAAATAATGTTGAAGCATGGAGTAATCTGGCAACCCTGTATTTGTCTCACGATCATATCAAACAAGCTCACGAAGCTTTCAAAGTTGCTCAGAGTTTGGAACCCTCGTTTGTGAATAGCTGGGTCGGTCAGGTAAGTGAACTAACTGAAATCTTGCAACCTGTGTGTCTCGAAGGAAAACAGCAAGAAATGCTAATCATCTTTTTTTACCTCCTCATCATGGCCCAAAGAACAAAATGTCAATGATGATGTAATATTTAAAATTTCAGCAGCTGCTCTGATACTTTTTCACTTGTACAAATTTTCAGGCATGGAGGTAAAAATCAGCTCGTTTCCATGGTTTTGCCAACCATTTGTCAGATTATAGTTTATTTCCGAGAGTCTGGTGTAAATCAAATAACGCAATGGTCATTTTGTTGGGCCAACTCACTAAAATTTTTTATACACATGATGTAACATAAGATGTTATGTATCAATTCCGAATAACTATTGAATCATGTTATTCGACAGGTATTACAGACATTTTTATGGTACGCTTCCTGATAATGCTGAGGTCAATTTTTGTATATTTGTTTTGTACCGGAATATGTTTGTTTGTTTATGATATTTGATATTTCACGTATTTTTTATCTTTCTGCCAGGCTCTCATTGCGGAGACAATAGGAAGTAATGAAACCATGGATCTGTTCAGGCATTCTACAGAACTTGGATCACAAAAGCAGGGTGGAATTGGTAAGAACTATTGAATGTTCGAATTTCAACTTTATTTTTTATTCTAAGTAGTTTAAGTCAAGTCTCAGACTTGTAGGCCCCCTGCTCATTTATAAGAATGCCTAGCTATTGTGTCATTTCTACAGGTTATTTTATGCTAGTACACTAAACGCCTCCAAGTAGTTCTACTCGGCATTGCATAACAATTTTTGCATATGTCATTTCTAATCCCCACCTAACTGTCATCCAAAATTGATGTCACTATAACGTCACAGTGTGACGTAAATTTGGGATGACGTAGTCAGGTCGGGGTTAGAAATAACATATCCAAAAATGGTTGTGCCACACCAACTAGAAGTACTTACGCCTTTTAGTGAACAGTTCCCGTTTGATCATAAAAATTACAACAAGTGACAGCAGGAGCATAAATTTATTACAGTTAAAGAATTAAATAAAAATCACAGCCAATATACGTCGTGTTAAAACTAACGCAAATTTAACAAAAGTTAAGATGAAATGCTACTCAGAACATTTAACGACTGACACCTTTTACCAGTATTGAATTACGGTGAAATGTCATTTAAACATTTCACAACCGACGCTTTTTAACAGTTACTTTTTTAATGTTGCCCTGACAAAAAATTTTACCCAAATTTTGCATAATTTTTTCAACACTCTCTACTTTGGTATAATAGTCATCCTAAATGGTTCCTAGTAAAGAACATTGCCCTCAGAGAACTGCTCTGTGCCCCCTAAGCATGCACCACAAAATATCGTATTGCTTTTGCTCATTTTTTGTGTAAACGTTTTATTTTCCCATAAAGACTTAACTTTCTTAATTTTATAGGTTACAGTTCTTGGGTTGCTAGAGTTATTGCTGACACATCAAATCATGAGTCATCACTTTTTAAGGAAAATATCCGAAACATGAACGCTGTTACCACAGCAACAACTCAGATGTCGAAATTGTGTGACAAAAATTCAAACTGGTTAGTGAGAGTGATGTTTGTAGATTATTTGTTATTCTTGAATTCGTAAAATTAATTTTAATCATTAGTAGCTTATCTATTGGGACATATTGCAAGCACGGACGACCTGACAAAAGATGCTCCTTGGCGCCACGCCTGGCACACGAAAACGTGGACCTCCCAAAACAAGGATGTCGAAAAATGTTAAGGACATACCGGACCTCAGTTGTTCAAAATATCGCAGAACCGGGAACAATGACGTCTATTTGTGAAGAGTGTCACTGTCAGCAATGACCATCCCATTTAGAAGGAGGGCTTATCTATTGATTAAAATACAATTTCACTCTCGAACCAGTGACGCAACCAGGGGGGGGGGGGGGGGGGGGGTTACGGGGGTTGTGTCCCCCTCGTTTGAAATTTCTTTTTTTTTATTATTGTTCTACGTTCAAACAACGTCGTTCTACGATCATAACAAATCCGGTGAAAACTACTTTTTTCCAGTGCTTTATCACCTACAAATTATTATAGTGGTTGTTGTTTTGGGCTAAAATGCTTTTGCTAAAACTAATTTACTAATTTACTAACGAATTTCAAACCAAAGGTGGCAGATATCGTTAGAATACTATTACTTAAATCTTTTGTCCAGTAATTCAACCTAAACTTTGCTGTTATTTTACTTAATGGAAACACATTTTTACTCTGCCGCACTCATATGACCTCATCTTGCTTTTCGTCATTCTATTCAGGAAATTTGGTGCTCTGTGTCCTCTAATGACTCTGGTATCGATATGGTTTGAGCATTACTTTCTTATATTTTCATTTTTTCGAATTTCAAGTGTATTTTAATTTAATACATAATTACTCTTTCTTTCCCCAGTCCTTGGTCTTCGACTATTCATGGCTTTCTACTGGAACATTCCGGTTTAAACCGGTCCGCTGAATCAGCCTACAGACAATCATATAATGCGATGAAAAACATGGTTTCTAAGGATGAGAAGGATGAAAAGAGTTTGACAATGAAGAAATTCAATTCTGTTGCGAATCTAGCAAGAATATTAAGGTTTGAGTTTTAATATTTATTTTGTATATTTGTTTATGTATCATGGTAACTATGAGATATTGACATCGATTTGCTATACCAAAGTTTATTGAGGAAAATCAGAAGCGGAAGGATATTCGCAGGGCGGCAGATGTAAGCACCGAAAGTAGGGCTGGGCATTTCGAATCGAATATTTGAATCGAATAGTAAATTATTCGAATCGGTTCAGAGCTAAATTTTGAATCGCCGCCATCTTGTTTTTATCTTTCCGCTAATGGTCGACGTGAATTCCCCAATTTTTTTTTCATTGAAGTCATATTTTTTCAAGGAAATTTTAACATATGACTATTTTCTGTAGTGAGTTATTGATAAAACGTGTTTGTTATTCTGTGTGAACGCTCAGTTATCTATCTGAGTGATTTATTCTATGTCTTCAGTAATTCCTTTGTTGAGAGGACCAATTACTATAATAAAGTCGCTTACAATTATATGTTTTTAAGTATTCGAGATTCAATTCGAAAAAATTATTCGATTCGATTCTGAAATCACAAGGTATTCGAAAATGCCCGGCCCTACCTCGGGGAACTGATTATTTCTAAGTTCCCAAGGTTCCCAAAGTTTATTGAGGAAAATCAGAAGCGGAAGGATATTCGTGGGGCGTCAGATGTAAGCACCGCAAGGGGCGGATACCGATAAGTGAACTGAATTGTTACGAGTAGACACATGCTTGATAATAATGTAACACTTGGCAGTATCTAGGATGCAAAATGTAAAAAATATATAATGTATATAATATAATTTAGTATATATATAATTTAGTTCACTTAAGTTTGGCATGTCATAATAAATCGTTACACGGGCCGTAACTGGCTTGCGAGCCGCGGTTTGGGAACCACTGTGCTATACAATACAATGCGGTAAATGAAACTAGCGAAGTTGATAGAACAAAAATACAAATATAATATATTACGATATCAGCACTACTGAGTACTCACAAGGCTCTGGACAAGCAGACTAATTAGTATGTAGAGAACTAATGATCTAATGACAAAGAACTGAAAATATATTTTATTCGGCTTTCAACCTAGCAAAATTTATTACATTTAGGATGATATAGTGGGTTTTCGCCAGGCTTTCGGACTTTCAACTGTTGGTGCTAGCATTGCTAGGTCCAATACGCTTAAACACGCCAGTGGGTCTCCCTAAGCCAGTGGGTCTCCCTAAGCCAGTGGGTCTCCCTAAGCCAGTGGGTCTCCCTAAGCCAGTGGGTCTCCCTAAGCCAGTGGGTCTACCTAAGTCAGTGGGTCTCTCAGTGAAATTTGAGAAATTGCCTGCACTCATCCCAAATTTGTCCTCATCCTACATATAATTTTTTTAATTTTATTTTCTAGCAAAAATGGATCACATAATGAAGCAATATCACTTTATGAAGAAATTTTATCGTCACCATTTATAAATTTTTACGACGTCTGCGAACTTGCACTTGCTTATTATAAATCGGGAAAATTTGATAAAGCTCTTGCTTCTTATGAAAAGGTAAGTAACTACCGAACTAGAAGAAATTTTATGATGTATTGGTGTATAAGGTAGTTCGTTTAGAACTGTGTGATCTTGCCTGCCTTATTTTGGATATTCACATTTCTTTATTTTGGATATTACCGTTTCATCCACATATTTTTAACATGCTTTTTTATTAAAACATACTTTCGCCTTACTATCTGTTATTTGTAGCTTATTGTTAGCTAGTAATTTTTTAGGTAGGGCACGAGCCTTAAAAAGCTTGAGAACCACTTGTCTAGAATGTCGATTATGAACTATTTTGTTTGTTATCTTCAGACAGTCATAAACATGCACTTTTTGGAGGCTGTTCTCTAAGAACCACTTCAAATATCTATGTTTTATTATAAACTGGGCTCTTGGGAGCAATTGTTCTCTGGGGTCCATGAGGAATTGTTTCAATAGGTATTCCCCGCGATAACTACATCAATTGGAAAAGCGGAGAATCCTGAGACTTGAGATTCTCTGGAAGATAGATCTGAAAGCAAATAACTTGATATTTCTTTGTTTTCCTCTGTATTGTATTATCATTTTTGTCCTTACAAAACAGGCCGGACAACTAGTATCTTCAGATGATGACAAAGCACAAGTCATGGTTGCTATGGCGATGACATATTGGAAGATGGGAAAGCATGATGAGGCAAAAACTCTGCTTTATCAATGTTTCCAGAAATGTAAAGCTGGATTGAGGGCGTTACTTTCACTTGGTAAGCTGCATGTAAGCATGTAAATACAGAAACTTTGGTACTCCCATAATGTGTGTACCAGGTTGGGGTTAGGCTATAATTTTATTATTATTTTCTTATTTTAATACTATTATGAGTTCGGGGACTCTCTGTGTTAGCCAAGTGAATATACCCCCTGCCCATAGGCTTCAGTTCCTTTACACAATTTGATGTAAAATAGGTGAAAAAAAAAGCAATAACCTACCTCCATATTGGTACACACTTCTGGAGTGCCGAAACCAGTGCACTAACCTTATGGTCTGTGTCATTTTCAGCAAATTCCATTTTCTGTTTTTCTATTGGACCAACTATTTTCTAAAGATTTGGGGGGAATTTTTATTTCATAATTTGTCATATTTTCTGATCTACCTAATCTACCTTTTTATATAACAAAAAATAATTCATATTTCCTCATTTTACAGGAATTGCAACTGGAGACAAAACTCTTGTCGGGGCAGCTGTCGGTGAATTGATTAATAAAAAATCAGCGAATTCTCACGATGTTGGTGACGATTGTTTATTAATCGCTTCTGCAGCCGAGTTATGCGAGGACGACAAACTTGCTCTGAGTGAAGTTGAGAAAGCTTTGCATTTGTAAGTTGAGAACGATGTATTGAACAAGCTGATGTTCTTTTTTAGGAGCATCAGAAGTGTATGTACCAATATTGAACTAATTTTGTTCGCCTACTTTACATCAAGTTGTGTGAAGGGACTGAAACCTATGGGTAGGGGGTATATTCACTTGGCTAACACAGTCTCGTAATAGAACTAAAATATTCTCAGTTTCACTGAAAAGTTTAAGGGAAATCCATATAAAATTATGGCCTAATCTGTATTTGCCTGGTACATATACTATGGGAGAACCCTTTTTTATATAGCTTATATATGTTAGGCAGAAATAAAATTCCTTATTGAGCACGACTTATTCGGCTAAATTCTTGTTAATGTTAGAGTCACTTTTTCTGCAACTAATGGTTTAATCAATTTTGAATATACAATTAGCTATTTCCTTTTTAGACATTGAATGTACAGTTTTTGGCTTTTATCTCAAAAAGGTGGGCCGGAGATCAGGGTTGTCCAAAACGAATCGAATATTCGAAATTATTCGAATATCAAGGTATTCGAATACCTTTTCGGCTCATTTCCGAATAATTACGAATAGTAGTCACTTTTCGCCGTAAACACGGTGTTTCGTTTTACCGGAATCTTCAAACGACTTTTTACGCTTTCTCACGTATTACATGACGATGAGTCGGCATTTTGATTGTTTATATTCAGCGCGAATGTACGTCGCATAGTGTTGCGACACATTTGCACGTTTGCGTTGGTGGACATTGCCGACATTCGTCTTTTAATTCACAAAATCATTTCCATTAGTCGAAAAATCGACAATCACCGTATTTCCCGGCTAATAAGTCGCTTTTCTAGACCCAATTTTGGCTTGATTTTTTGGGGGGAGGGGCGCCTTATTGAGAAAGCATGTTTATTTTATTTCTATGTGGCCTGCTTATTTTTCGCATTAGTCTTCTCAAGCATAATTTGTGTTAAACCTTATATTTGGTTCTTATGGGTCTGCCAATCATGATATTTAATCGTAGGCCGGTTATCGTTACTTAAAAGAGAAAACACGGCCACCGCCACCGAGATAAAGTAAGTGATTTATGACCCTTTGGTTTTGCCGATTCAGCAGAAAACGACAGGGACATGAAACACAGCTGTGAAATAACCCGTGGACGTACCGTGTGGTACTTATCACATTCCAAAATTATTTCAACATTCGGGTTGATAGGTTGTCCAAAATGATTGCCGCTTTATAATTTGAATTTACCGCTTCGTTGTTGAGAATAGTTAATTCCGTGAGTATGGTTCTACCAAACAAACATGATCTGGTTCTGTTCTGAGCCTATAAAATTATAGATTGTTCAAAATGATTGTGATTTTTAACTTAAAATTACCGCTTTATTGTTAAAAATAGTTAATTCTGTGAGTATGATTCTACTAAACAAACGTGATCTGGTTCTAAACATTATTATTAGCGCATATTAGCATAACTGAACAACAGGGAATAATTTTTCTACCCGTCTTCTTGGAGGCCTATATGGGAAACCCCCTTTTTTGAGTGCTAAAAATATACATCGTCCTATTTGCCATGTAGGCTTATTAGCCGGGAAATACGGTATTAATAGCCGTAATTGTTACGATATCCAATAAATTGTCACAAGTTGGGAAACAAGTTGATTTATTAGAAAAATACTTTCACCCGCTTTCTGGAAAATAATTTTGATAATGATGGTCAAAAGTATCGATAATGAAAGTATTAATACCAAATACCACGGGTATTTGTGGGCATGAAATGTGTGGTAAACTGCCCAATTATAATTAATTTCGGATTCGTATTTACAAAATATTAAAACTATTATAACTCAAAAATACAACGGCGATTTGTGGACTTGAATGTGTAATAAAGTATAAATTATTTTTCCTACTTGTGACAATTTTTTCGAGTACGAAAATAAGAATCAAAAATTAATTATATTCGGGCACAATATCACGGCATTCTGTGGACATAAATTGTGAGGCAAACTCGCGATTGATATTAATTTTTGATTCCTATTTTCGTATTTACAAAATACAACGGTGATCTGTGGACATTGAACGTGTGGTAAACTACCCGATTATAAATAGTTTTTGAACCCTATTTTCGTATTTATAAAATAATAAAAGTATTATTACACAAACATACAACGGCGATCTGCGGACTTAAAATGTGTGGTAAAGTTCCCGAATATATTTACTTTTTGATCCGTATTTTTGTACTCACAAAAAAATTGTCACAA
The DNA here is from genome assembly GCF_964204865.1 of Styela clava. Taxonomy (NCBI): domain Eukaryota; kingdom Metazoa; phylum Chordata; class Ascidiacea; order Stolidobranchia; family Styelidae; genus Styela; species Styela clava. The sequence goes on from NC_135264.1 coordinate 14,661,709, forward strand.
GTCTGAAAAAGAACTCATACTTTATCCCGCTTTTTGACAAATAATTTGGATAATGGTTGGTATTTAAAAGTATGGGCGTTTTACTAGGATGATTTTGTGTTGCGCAAGCATGCAAATCCATCACCGATACCACTATTTAAAATGCCTTGTCGTATTATTTTAATTCTGTTAATTAATACAACTCATGTTATATAAAATATATATCGCAATAATCTGCAAACATGAAATGCCTGGTAATATAGCCAGGTTGTAGATAGAAGTTATTCCATTGTTTATTGTATGAAAATTCCTTCATACACTTAGATTCTATTACTGGATTTTATTTTCGAAGTATTCGAAATTTCATATTCGAAAATAATAATTTCGAATGTATTCGAAATAGTGAACTATTCGGTATTGGCCATCCCTGCCGGAGATATTCAGTAGGATAAGTACATCCACTTTTTTTGCAGACATCCATTTAATTGGTCATTACGGATTCTGCTCTGTCGTTTGTTGGTTCATTTACCTGGTTGCACTGCTGTCCGTTCTGCTCCAGTAATCTCTACTCAAGCAAAATTCCTATTTGATCAACAATGTGTAACAAATCCACTGAACCGTGACAGCCAGCAATGGAAAGGACCTTTACGGCAAAAAAATGGTGTTAACATATTGAAATGTTCTGCCATGTCAACAGTCTCTGCTGGAAGTCACAAAACCAGGTAGGTTCAAAAATAATTTAATGTCTCTGACTCCAATATTTCAAAAAAATGTTACAGCTTCGCTTCGAGGACAAATGAACTGACTTGAGTGTTACGTAATGAGCTGCGGTAAAATTATCGATACTCCCATAATATGTGAACCAAGATGGCGGACACAGGAACGTAGTATGCGTACCAGGTTAGAGTTAGGCCAGAATTTCAGGTATAAATACTACGGAGGTCACTTGGCTAGTCTCCGAACTCGTAATAGGACTAAAATAAGAAAAATTGGAATAAAATGATGGCCTAAACCTAACCTGGTACACATACTACTCCATCTTGGTTCATATACTACGGGAGCGCCTTATCTTATAGAGTTTTTTTTTAATTTTTTTTAATAAAGTTTTTAATAAAGTCGTTCATGCGTATCTCCCCTAATTTTCCCATTATCTTATTTCACAGTTCTGGCATTCATCAAGAGATGAAAGAGAAATTACGCAAAGCCCAAATATTTGCACATATGCATCCTTATGATCCTTCAGCATGGAGTTTATTATGTTGTGCTTCTCATGGAAATGATGTAGTGGAATGGTGAGTCTTGATCGATGTCATTTTTTACCTTTCATTTTGCAAGTACAGTTATGCATTATTTCATATATAAATTGAATTGAATAGAGTTGAATAGTCCTACTCCAAGATGGTTCTAGGAAAGATCGTTGCAGGAAATTTTGTCGCATAGGAAAAATCGCCGCAAGAGCATTTTTAATTCGTTATTTTAAGAGTGTTTTACAGCAAAATGCTCTTGCGACGATTTTTCATGCGGTGATTTTCCAAGTCGCAAGTTGCGAATTTTCCTATGCGGCAAATTTTCCAAGTGCGCTCCAAGATCATATTAGCCAAATTGAATGGAACTTTTATCATATAGTTCATGAAATGAAACTTTTTACGTCACACTTGCATGGCCCGCCAGACTAGGTGGGCCCTGGTCCAAAAACCTTGCCCATCCCTGCTCTTATCTTCCTTGCAAATATTTAATTCAGGTTGCAAGACAAACCAGCAAACAACAACGGACTTGTTGAATCTTTATCACAACAAACACTCATTAGATCATCAACTAGCAAAAGGGAAATGGAATCTTGGTGTCAAAGTATCACTGCATGGAATAAAACTTTAACTGGTGCTGATGTAGACAACACAGTAATGGTAGTATGAAAATTTTGCTGTGTAGTTGATCTTATTTTTGCTTCAGACTAGGCTCTAGAGCAGGGGTGGCGAGTTTTTTGGACCAGGGGTCACAAATGTGCCCAACTAGACTGGTGGGCCATGTTATCGTGTCGTAAAAAGTTACATTTCATGAACAATATTTGCAGTGTTACAAAAGTGGAAAACAGTAAGCCTCGTGCCAAAACTAAATTCAATCGCAATCTCAAATACCTTGAGATATTTTTAGCTAAAACATCAAAATTTGGTTTAAGTTTGGTTTTGGCGGCATCGGCGGGCCAGATTGGATTTGGCCCGCATGCTCTAGTTTCCTCATGTCAGCCGTGGATGGACAATTACTGAAATTTTTCAGGAAATTTTGACATAATTGGCATTTTGTTTATTTTTTGTTATTTATTAAGAAACGAGCATTTTTTTTCCAGGTCACTGACAGCATGAAATTCATATATTTATTGAGTAATGCATCATGTACAATTGATAAGCCCAAGTTACAATCAATATTCAAAGAAATAACGAATATTATTGGGAAAACCACTGATCCAGGGAAATCTTCGAAGGTGCTTTTTGTTCATAGCCCAATGATGATTATTCAATGATTGTGGCTACTGACTCTGATGATCCCTAAAGGTGTTGTCTCCCAGTCATGTACCGGAGGCGTCTTTTTATTTAATATTCATATATGTATGCATATATTGATTTCTCGGTTTGACAAATGATATGATCTCTCTCTCTCTCTATTTGACTCGGAGCTGAAATTGTAGCCAAAATTTTCAGTTTTTGTCAAGTATTTATATTACGATTACTGCAAATAACAGAGTAAAAGTTTCTTGAATATTTTTTTGTTCGACTTGCCTCTGAAGACCCTCTGACTGGCAGACTTGGCTAGAAATTATTACTTATTTAATATTGCGATGTACTGAACTCACACTGCTGTAGCTCTTGTTATAATAGTGGTTCTCAAACTTTTTAATCTGCACCCCATTTTTAGAATTTGTCAAGTCTTGCGCCAGCAATAAGCTCAAATAACAGATAGTAAGGTGAAAGTATGTTTTATTCAAAAAACACGTTGAAAATATGCGGATGGAATCGCAATCTCTTGAACGATAAAGAAATGTACATTTCCAAAGTAAACCGGGCAAAATCAAATCCAACAAATACTTTTATTTAGCTTCACTCCCTCTCAAAAAATTGTCTACTTCATCTTGTGGGCCACGCCCCACTTTGAGAACCACTGTTCTATAATAATCAAACCTTATTTCTGTTCTTTTTAGTATTTTGGTGAACTTTTGGAACACTTAGGAATGTTCCACGTTTCGAAAAAATTGTTCGAAAAATCAATTGCACTGAACAACTCAAACCCTATGGGACAATTATCTACTTATTTCCGAATTATTCAACTTGCGTATAAAGCATTATTCAAAGATGAGACGAAAGCCAAAGAATGGTTGGAAGTTATGAAAAATGTTGTTTGTGAAATTGTTAAAATTGATGTGAAATCTCCGCAAAGTTTGTTCATTCAGGGACTCGTGCTGAGGATGGATCAAAATCACAGGTGAGTTGATTTGTTTTACTCATTAAATTTTCCAAGAAGACAAAAATTTAGATTTCGAAGTCATACTATAGAAACATTGGCATTTGTTAATTACAGTCCAGCACTGAAACACAAAGTTGGGCTTGATTGGATTTAATAAAATTTATATTTAGGGAGGCACTATTTGAGTAGTGCCACCTTTTATCAAAGACTAGTAACACTCAAATTAGATTGCCTTGTATAATTTAAGAGAGATATACTCTTGTGTATTTATATGCTATAATTCTTTATAGCCACTGTGGCTCTAGGCCAGGGAGTCACTAACTGGGGTACATGAACTCCCAGGATGTGCGTGAGTCCATCCCAAGGGGAGACGAAAATCAAAACTAGAAATGTCCAAAATCAAGCTATTATGATATTAATAGACAAATAATTTTATATAAAAAGACTTGATTTTCATTTATTAATTGACATGATTTACGTGCCGCGATTGTAATAGCATCCGGCTCTCTGTGTGTGATTGCTAGCCTATCAGTAATAATGATCGATGCGTGATAGGCTAGGCGTGAATTTGAGGTGTCCATGGTTTCCAAGTGATTGTTTGTTTATATTTATTTTTCCATTGCAATATTACACTATGCTTTTATGAAATACTGGTATGCCTTGTATTGTATAATTTGAGATCAGATCCTGTCTTGAGAACTTGGGGGTTTGCCAGGACCTCTGACATCTACTGGGGGTCTGTGGGGGTTCAAAGTTAGGGAACCACTACTCTAGGCCTGACATGAGCAAACTGCGGCCCGTTGGGCAATTCAATCTGGCTCGCCTGATGCTGCCCTAACCAGACAATGGTCAAATTTTTATGTTTTAGCTAAAATATTCTACTCAAATTCTTTAAATAAAGTTTAGTTTCGTTACGTGGCACGAAATTAAATTTCGTTACGTGGCACGTTTAGTTTTGGCACGAGGTTTATTGTTTTCCACTTTTTCTTTTGTAACACTATAATATTGTTCATAAAATGTAACTTTATACGTCATACTTACATGGCCCGCCAGTCTAGATGGGCAAAATTTTTGGCCTCAGGTCCAAAGACCTTGCCCACCCCTGCACTCTAGTGGTGCTCCTACTGTGCTCTGAGAGTCTCTTGAACTCTGAGCGAGTGCGCACAACCTTACTTTGAGCAATTTCTCTTAAAAAGATTTCAGACTCAATAATTCATTTCGCACTATCTGCAACAGGAAATCCAGGTCGCTGTTCAACAGAGTTATCAATTCAACTGAAATAATTTCTGATGATACAAGAAGTCTTGCAACCTGGTATCAATACAGGAATTTACATGAAAGGAATGATACTACTGAAATACAGGTAAATATATCGAAGTTTTTTACTTCAAAATGTGCCAACATAATCAAAATGTAGTTATCAGTTGTGGTTGCGTGACACTTCTCTCTGGTTACCCTGCGCAGATTTGAATCTTGTGGGGATAATTATGTGCAAAAGGGTGGCTGGACTCATCACTGTCGAAACGTGGTTCACGCAACCGGCGTCCAAATATCTTGTATTATGAAATCTAGAAAAACTATTTTTGTTCAGAAACTGGTTGAGAAATCACTGGAGAGAAACGATCAACATATAGCTAGATTAGTTGGGATTCTTCCTGGTAATTAAATCGTGCAATATATTTTAAAATAATAGAAATCATTTGTGTCTCGTTTCGAATTTTGCTGTTCTGTGACAGCTTTTTCAGGGCCCTCGACGCGCTAGAGTGCCATGGGGTCTACCGGCATGGGCCATAAGTGTTTTTCTTTTATGAAAAATTGTGAATCATTAAAGTTTGAGAATCGCTGGTTTAAACAAACGTCTGATTTTCAAATTTGAGATGGAGATTAGTGCCTTCGCCAGTGTTTTGTCCTAGCATCAATGTTGCTTTATGCTATAATGGGTACTCCCGAAGTATGCGAGTGCAGTTTCAAGTATTTTGTGTCATATGAAGCTGCCGCAAAATCGTGGGTGTGGCAGCTGTAATGGCAGGGCTGTCCCTGATAGTGATAAATATTGGGTAAGTTGGAACATTTTTCTTATGGATACAGTTTTGATGGATTTGGGGTTAGGTTTCAGGTTTAAGTAGACAAATTCTGCATGATAAACTAAAATCTGGTACATGACTGTGTGAATATACCGGTAATAGAGCCTTAGCCACGACCAGAGCTGCCATTGGTTCGTTCATGGCGGTAGCTGCCATGAAGTAAGAACTGCGCCTCGAATTATGTGAACCATGATGACGGACACCGGGACATAGTTAGTACTTATACCAGGCTGGTACAAATACTACGCGAGTCACTTCGCTAGTCCCCGGACTTGTAATAGATCTAAAGTAAGGCAGATTAATAAAATTATCGCCCAACCCTAAACTGGTACACATACTACGTGCGGGTGTCTGCCATCTTGGTTCACATACTTCGGGCGTACCAAATAATGTGCCACCTGAGTTTGATTGGTCATCTAACTTCTGTGTCTAATATCAGTAATATGCCTGATACCTGTTGCCAGATGAGGCAACTATAAAGAATGGTTTGCCGCCTTCTAAAGTCTAGTTTTAAAAATTTTATAACTTCCATGCAGGGATGGCTAAAAATTGAACAAATAATTAAAAAAAAAAATTTTTTAATACAAAATATTGATTATATTCTGAAATGAGTTTGTGCTAAAAAAAATTCGGAGAGATAGGATTAGATCAGTATTACTGGTATCTATTTTATAGTGTTAAAAGTAATTTATCTAAGATATCAAACACTTAAAAAAATTAATTCCAAATGAAAATATTCTGAATAATTCCTGAATTAAATTAACTGATTATATTTGTTATGGACATTCCCATTCTCATGACCATTTGAGTCTATTAGATATTGAGGTTTATAGTATTGGATTATGTCTTCGGATCTTCAATTTGAAGCGGGTTCTCCTAGAAAAATATGCTTTGCATCTCTGATGCTTATAGGCTCTTCTTCTTGGAGACTGGGCAAGTTTCTGCAACATTTATAAAAGTAAACTTGTTTGAATCCGAGATGCAGGCCATCGAGATGACTGAAGAAGCTGTATAAATCTATTAAGACAAATGGGAATCGTCGTGAAAAAAACATCCAGAATCCTTTCGTTTCGTTCTTTTTGAAATAAAAATCCAGTAAACAAGATGGTTTTTCACCGAGATGTACTTTTGTATCACGTATGAATCGAATGAGATCCCAGGGATTGCCGTCTTTGTACTTAACGCAGGAATCATCGTTATGGTGCTCAATAACATTTGACAGGTTAAAAAGTTCGTCGGTGCTCGTATTTTCATCTATCCCATACTTTTCAAAGTCTTGTAATTTCAGTGACTCTTTCCAAGCTCCTCTGTTAATATTATTTCTTCTGAGATATGTGCAATACATGCCAGCGCGGATACATTCCCTTGATCGAATTAAAAAGTTTATTTTCTTTTCATAGCTCCAAAAAAATGGATGCTTCAATATATCTCTTGATGAAGAGAATTGTCTATTTACCATTTTTTGTATCAGGTCTTTGGCTATTTCTGGGTCTTGGCACACTAACTCCCCGCCACCATTATATAGAACAAAACGAAATATTTTTCCCAGCTTTACGATATCATTTGTTTTACTTTTCTCCGTGGTTCCCGATATTTCATAATCTGCAATCACAGCTCGGTTGTCTTCGGAAAACACAACGTTATGTGCGCACAAGTGACCATGAATTATATTATGTCTGTGAAGGTGCCATAAACCGTGTGTTATCTGTAGTAGAATTGCGACACGGTAATCATTTGATAGGCAGGAATTTGTTCTTCTTATCCGTACGATTTTATCATGAAGTGTTCCATTTCTATACTGGGTTGCTGAGTTAACATTTGTCAAGTCTTCATAGCTTTGGAAAGTACCACAGTGACGAAATAGATGGACATTTGGATGAGGAGTAAATGATTCACTGATTGGTCTGCGCGGGTTTCCTGGATTTATGACAAGAACTGCCATGTCAGAATGTCTTGTGAGCCCATTTGCTGCAGCCGCCATAGTTGCATGCTATAACTAGTATAATGTAACCTATTGATGCTATATACTACGAAAAAAACCAATACAAATTAATTGAAACTCAGTAAATATGTTGGTATAGTAGTTGTATATAATTATACATATATATATATACCCAGCGGTAAGATTCGGTGAGGGGTGGGGTAAATCTGTTTTTGGGATGCTGCGATAGTCTTTTTTCTTGTTTTGGATGTTGGGGCCTACCGGTGAAGTGGCCTATCGTTATATCCGGCGTTATAAAAGGGAACATGCTGTGAGCGAGTTCAATGCAAAAGAGAACCGATACTTAAAATGTGAATTCCACACCTGAATATGCTGTCTCTGTACCATTGGTGCTCCCAGAGCTACCAAAATATAGAATTTAAAAAGGTAAAAAATCAGTTTGTTGGCAACCAGTTAAAAATAAGGCACTCATGAAGTATTCATACCAGGATGGCGGACACCGGAACGTAGTGTGTGTACCAGGTTAGGGTTAGGCAATAATTTTATTTCAACTTATTTCAGTTCTATCGTAAATATATACTACTACGGGTTCTATTACGAGTTCGGGGACTAGCCAAGCGACCTCTGTAGTATTTGTACCTGGAATTATGGCCTAACCTGGTACACATACACGCAAACTTTCGGGGTACCAAGATAAAGAATATGAGAAGTGGGATATTTTAAAAATGTTTACATAAAATAATAAAACAGCATAAGATACTATTTAAATACAGTTCAAATGTACAAATATAACACAGTTAGGCAAAATAACACTGGCCAGGTGAATGAGATATAGAAATAAAAAATATAAACACTGATGCTTCTAAAATTTGGAACAGTGGTTTTCAACTTTTTTGGTTTGAACTTTATAGCTTTTGGCTGCTGTACGTATACTGTCCAGCAGTTGGAGTGCATTGTGTTCATATAGGGTGTAAAAAATTATAAATTATGCATAATATTCAAATACAGTTCAAGAGGTACAAATATAACGTGGACCTGCATAGTTTTGGATATTCGTAATTTGGAAAAGTAATCAAATAAAACATAGAAATAAATAGAAATATAACACCTATGCTTCTGAAGCCAGAAAATAAAAATTTGAGAAAGTGAAAATTAGACGAAGTAAATATGTTGAAAAATAGTTGCAAATCTGCGCAGTGGTTTGAATAAATATATAATACTGATCAATGCTTTTGAAGCTATAGATTCAGATTCAGATATTTATTTTTCGTCGTGCAAAAACATTGTACATTTAAACAAATGGTAAAAATTAAATAAATTCATTGAAAGAAAAAAGTACAATATTTGAACTGCAATGGACGAGAGGTCGCGAAGAGACTATTAAAAGTCATCATGTCAGCGACACTATTATAGAAGCAGATTAAGTCAAACAATACAGAAGTAAATCAGCATGAATAATTAAAAACAATTTGAGAACTAAAAAGTACGTGAGAACGGAAGATTCAGTAAATAAAGTATTGACTAACTAGATCAACTCAACGTCATGCTCCAGCGAGCACGCCCCCAACAAGGAAATTGCAGACGTACGTGACGTAGCATAAACACGAAATATTACGAAAATGAAAATTGGTTTTATGTGGTGAACTAAATATGCTAGAAAATAGCTGCAAATATATACAGTGATTGCCTAAATAAAGCATAGTAGTGTTAGTATAAGTTTATTTCGACTTCAAAGCTTGTATAGACTGGGAATTCTCAACAAACAATATAGATTTTCCAAAGCCAGAGACTTTAAATTTTCTGAGGTCAATCCTCAGTTTATTCAAAAATAAGTTGGTCGCTTCGGCAGTTTTGAATTTTCGGAATACCTAATGGACTATGTGGATGTCACCCTAATGTACGGTTTTCGGTCAGGATTGTGGACGCGTGGGGGCTCGAGGCCCAACTTGAATGGCTCTGGCCAAGCCGGAAATTTTTTGGAGATGTCAAGGCTGGGGTAAAATGGCTTGCTTTGAGTGCCAGCTTGAGTTGGATGAGACTCAAGTCTCAAGTCAGAACTGGGCATCACATGACTTGACCGCGCTTGTTTTGTCTTGGCGAATTCAACAGTTTTATTTTGACCGTGGTCGTCTGAGTAGTGTGCGATGATCTTCAACGGTTTCTGAACGAATGAATATAAATGAGTATATATGAATATCAAACTCATTCTGTTATTGCGTACATATATATGGATTTAGCCTACTTCAGTAGAGTAAGACTTCAACTTGATACAGAAAATTAGTTAATGGTACCGATTAGAAGTTGCCCATTAGAAATAAATAACCTCGGCGTCATCCATTATTGTTTCATATATAAGTAGAGTGAAATTTGGATTGTAGCCTACTCTAGTCAAAATGCTTTTCGTTATAGTACCGGTAGCTAATGAGGGATATAATCAATTCGTTTGTTAGATGTGTATTAGTTCGAAAATATTTGGTACCGGTACTTTCCGTACTAGACTAGAGCATTGCGGAAATAAGGCTTCTGAGTCGAGAGAAAAAATTGTGAGCCGGGTAAATTATAATTCTGATTTCGGATTATTGAAAAATATAGCCTCCAGTTATGGGAGCACCGTGTAGTTTGAAAACACGTATCGCTCCCTCCAGTCGTTACCATAAAATATTATGCTATTCCTATTTATTGTATGTATGCCTTCATTTATTTGAATTTGGTTGACAAATTAATAAATCTTTTTATCTGTGTACAGATTGCAGTAATCGCAAATAAGAATCGGGAACGTTGTATTTATTAAATAAAATAATTTACTTTTGTAACAAACTGCTCGAGTTGTCTTCTTTTATTTGCGAGCTCGCATCTTATTTCTAACGTGTCTGTAACTTTTTTTGTTGCTTCACCAATTGCAGATAGGTATTCATTGTTTACCAATGTGTAATAAGACTTCAAATTCAGACTTTTCAACTGCAAAATAAGCGAATTTGGTTATTCACCACCACACACATTGCCACGGCGATATACGAAGGGTGCTTTTTATTTCTTAATTAATATTAATGGGTTACTGGGCAATAATAAATGTAAGAATTAAATATATGGTATTTATTCTCGTTGCAATGTCTGTTTCATAGGGTAATGGTATCGCCGACCCCCATAACCAGCAAGGCAAGAACTTCGGAGATTTCGAATATCTTAATTGATTGCGAAAACTATGTTTTATTGCTTATAAAATATTACCATACTTTATGAGTTTTCAATTCCTTTGTGAGGCACGTGATACTCGTGTCAGAGGCATCGCAATTTTCGATATTAAGATGTTCTAATGAATACACCTTTGACAGTTCTCCAACTGCAGACCAACCTGCGTCGCCGAGATTCATGTTGTCATGAACATCGAGAGACTCAATCTGAAATGTAGCAATTTTTTTTTCAATCCCAGGTGCATCTGTGTGGTTTGCATTTGTTAAAAATTCTGTTGATTTTATCATTATCATTATTGCGACAAATGCCTTATTGGACACAAAATGGCCCTATCGATCGTTTTGTTTAATTGTTCTTCTCCTTGGTGTGGAAAAACTTCCGGACCAATCACTCAGCAGTTGAAGATTGTTGCTTTTGCTAGAAGGCTATTACCTTCTTTATTTAAAAATATCTTTGGCCTTTGTGGGATTCATTTTTCCCTTTGGAGCTTTTGTGTGATGACGACATCAAAATTAAAAATTGTTCACCGTGTGGCACTTCGCGATCGCATTTTAGCGATCTGGTGGTCAGACTACACGTACTACACCAAAGATTTGATACTACTTCATTTTAACCAAATATTTGAGCATTGCTCTTTTGTATTTAAGTGATAGACACAGAAACTTAATTTTTCGTTTAGTTCAATTCAATAGCGTAATTTTATAGTGTTGGCTATTATATAAGTATATATATATATATATATATATATATATATATATATAATTTGAAATAATCAAATTTGAGGAGATAAATTCATTGAATCGAAACTCTGTGAATAATTGTGATTATGTTTCGAATTCTGATTTATATTTTCTATGTATTTATCAGTAAACTTCCTTTGAGATATTTTTATAAATGTGTATTTGAGATACCTTTAATTCCGGTTTCTCGTTTGATGGAATTTCTGGGATCAATATCTGGACTCTTTCTGCGTTGAGTTCGCATCCTGCCAGTCCCAGGCGTTTGAAATTTGCTTGCGATATAAGAAGCTTAACTTCTTCAAGGTCAGACATACTGAGTGCGTTGTAGCTGAGATCAAGCATTGTCAACTGAAAAAAATGAACATCCCCTTAAATATATTTACCCGTGCAACTGAAACACATTCTGAGCAATGCTTCTCACAAGGTATTGCTCATTTGCTTCTCGCAAAATAAATAATTGAAAATTATTTTATTCAATTATTTTTTTTTAAGTTTATCTCTAACAATAAAGTTTGAGAATAAAAATTTGAATGAATTCACGGATCTATAATCCAAAACTATTCACAGAAATTGGCCAGAATTGCTATCAATTTATATACCTTTTTATACAATCCATTTGCAAAATTTTTGAGGTTTCCATTTATGCCACATCCACATAAAGAGACTGATGAAAAATTCAGGTATTGGATCAAACGCTGAAGAGTCGTTATGCCATGATCACCAAGTGCTTTATTCTGGCTCAGATCGATCTGTTCCATTTCAAATTTCTCTTCTTCTTTATCGTTGTTTCCCTGTTAACCCTTCTACAGCCGGAACGCCCATATGGGTGTACTTTTAGATAAATTGTAAAATTTATGTACTTATAGAGTCAATATCGCTCTTAGCTGTTTATCGACGTAATGCCCTGATATGAGAGAAGCGATAAAACCTTCCATCCGTGACGCAAAGTGCGAATCGTATAGATATCCTGGATTTCAAAATCACCTGTCAGGAAATACTCCTTTATAACGACTTATTATTGTTTTAGCATGTATTTTCAGTCATACTAACTATCCCTGACCATCCCTGGCGCTGTGTTGTTTTGCTAAATATGATTTCGAATGCTCCATAGTTGGCAGAGGTATGGAGATTTTTTGTATGTAAAAAAAACGTAAAATTAATGGTAATTTTAACGCGTAAATGCGCGTATGAGATTGGTTACGCCGTTCTACGCGCATTTCCGTCGAAAAAATTTAATTTTTTTGCATTGGGGGTGGTCTGTGCAGTAATAATAAGAGCTGTGACGTCATCAGTATCGGTAATTTGACCTTGAACTTGACAATACTGTAAATACAATTGTGAATTTCAGAGTGATAACCATTTATGCTATAATAGTCGTTTTGGTATTGTTATGTTAGGAAAAACTTGACGAAAACGTTGAAGAAAAAATTAATTAATTAGGAATTAATTATTAACCCTCTACTGTACACAGAATATCTCAAAGTCCAATTTTTTTTTTAGAAATTTTTGAAAATTTTTTGCAAAAATTTTTTTCGAGGGGTGTGTTTTAAAGATATATTGCTGAATAGAACTCTAGCAGACGCTTTTAAAAACCCATGAATAAAGTTTTAGGGATTAATGGTTGACATAAAAAAAAAGGTTTAAAAATACCCATAAAATGGGCAGGGCTTGAGGCTTAAAAAGGGTTAAACCATATTGTATTATCAGAGTTGAATGCAGTATTAATTTTTTAAATATTAAAGTTTACCAAAGACAAGGTTTCAAGCAGTCTTTGGTTAATTAAGGAAGGGTTTAGTTATGGAACAGTTACCATAGTTGTATATTTAAAACTGAAACGCCCATGGCTAAGCATACTGTCAAGTTTATTTTCAGATATTCATTCTGGAGAAAAAGAATATCGCATAGACGGTTCAACCATATATATAGCGAATCACGGCAACTCTTCCAGATATGGAAGAACATAATGATTGTTGAACAGATTTAAACGAAATAGATCAGATGCACTTAACATGCTACATCTACTGCATCTTGTGAAATAGATAGATAAAAAATAATTATATCACAATTTTTTAGTTCTTCTACTGTAAAAATGAAGTATTGAGAATTAAGATTTGAATGAATTCACGGAACTACATTCTCAAACTATGCACAGAAATTGGCCAGAATTGCCATCAATATATATATATATATATATACCTTCTTATACGATCCATTTGCAAAATTTTCGAGGTTTTCATTTGTGCCACATTCATATAGAGAGACTGATGAAAATTCAGAATTCAGGTCTTTGTTCAAACGCTGGAGAGTCGGTATGCCATGATCACCAAGTTCTTTATTCTGACTCAGATCAATCTTTTTCATTTCGAATCTCTCTTTTTCTTCGGATTTTTTTTTCTGTTGAGACAAAAATCTATACATAAATTAAAATAAAATCGTAGTGTATTGTCAATCGTGAATCCGGCCTATTGTGTCTCAGGTCCTCAGTTAAATATTGAACGGGTTGTGACATCATAGCTAATAGCTATGTTATACATACTGTCAAGATCATTTTTTCAAATTTTGAAATGAATTCTAATGAAAAACAAGAGAGATATGCTCAAATATATGGACACGTAGCGCCACCCAGTAGGAATAATTTTGATGACGTCATAGCGAAAAAAAAGTAATAGCCTTCTGGAAAAAAATCTTCAACCACTGAAAATTTCAAAGCAATTGGTCCAGTATTCGAAGAGAAAAGCGATTTCTTCAAAACGTGTCAAAGAACAAGGACACTAAGAACAACAATAAGAACAACAAAAACATAATATTGAAACGATCGCTATGTCCACTACGTGTCCAATAATGCTACGAAGATGGTTTAGTCATATTGCGAATCGCGGCCTTTCTCCAAGTTCCATTCAGATATGGGAATAGCTTACTTGTCTCGGAAGAGAACGACAATAATTTGAAACTTTGTCGCTGTACACACGGATTTCTAGTTTCAAAGATGATTTGATAAGTATGAGATATTGGATATTTAACAAATTGAATTATTTGGCCATTCTGATATATTGCTATACCTTTACAAAAACTTGGTGAATCGCGAGCAAATGTTTTGGTGTAAGTCCACATTCAATAATCTGCGCACATTTGATTTGCAATCCGCGTAATAATTCACAAAACACTATCGCAATCTCGGGAGTAAAATTTTTGATTCGATTGTATTGAATAGAAGTCACCTGTAAGTAACAAAGAGAATTTTGATTGAAATATTCTGATATATTATATATATTCTGATTTGGGTGCTCTCGAAGTATGTACATCAAGATGGCGCGCAACCCGAACATAGTATGTGTACCAGGTTAGGGTTGTGTGCCATCTGGTGCACGTACTTCTGGAGCGCCCTGATTTGCAAGAAAGACATGCGTAAGAGAATAACTATGTCATTATTGATGTATTGTTGTCATGCATCAAAATTGAGTACATTTAACTGTTACTAATATTAATCTTTTTCTATTCTATCTCTTTAACAAAAAATATCGCTGCATTCGGATTTTGAAGTATAGCAAGAATCTAATCCTGCGCGAAATTTCGACATCATGAAAAACTAAATTACAATTTCGAACAATAGAATATTCACATCATTTAAAAGCGATTAATGTATTCATCGTTTCAAAAAGTTATTTTGCACACGAAGAAGAGAGTTAAGGAAGAAAATTACAACCAAATTGTGCCATTTCGTTCTGTATTTTATTTCTTGATGACAGTGGTTCTCAAATTTTTATGCCACGGCCTCTTTTTAGAATTTGTCAAGTGTCCCGCCCGACTTCAAAAACAACTAGCTAATAAATAAGCTACAAATAACATATATAGTAAGGCGGGAAAATGTTCAATTCAAAAAACACGTTGAGAATACGTGAATGGAAGGTAAATATCCAAAATAAAGAAATGTAAATATCAAAAACAAGGCGGGCAAGATCAAACCAACAGATATATATTTTTATTTTGAATAGCTTCACGCCCCCTCAAAAAACTTTCTACGCCTCTCTTGTGGGGCGGGGCCTCGCCATTTGAAAACCACTGGTCTAGGATATCTTACTGATCCCCCTTTCAGATTTTCATGTAATGATTTCATATCTTCCCCCGTGAAGTCGCATTCGCTCAAATTAACACTTTCAGTTTTGCAGTGGACGAGTATGCGGGCCACATATTCAAGATTTTCCGGCCTCATTTTCCTGTTGCAGCTTATGTCAAAGTGCCTGATCTGCGTAAAAAAGAGGTAATAAAATTAATACTGTCTGAAAACTAGTTTAATGCCTAAGATACTATTGTAGTATATAATTAGTACGTCATATTTTCATCATATAATACTCATGGGTGCGCGAAACTTTTCTGCTATAAACAAGGCAAGTCACCGCAGCACCAAACTCCTCTCTGAGGCTTACTTTTGAACGTTAAGATCACATGGTGACTACGTTCTATAGCTGACATGGACAAACTAATGCCTGCGGGCCAAATCCGGCCCGTTAGGTAATTCAATCTGACACGCCTGATGATGCCGCAACTAAACTAAACCAAATTTTGATGTTTTTACTAAAAATAGCTCAATGAATTTGTTTAGATTGTGAATTGTGATTAAATTTAGTTTTGAGATGAGGCTCATTATTTGCAATTTTTGCTTTTGTAATACTGTAAATATTGTTTATAAAGTGTAACTTTTTACGTCACACTTACATGACCCTCCAGTCTAGGTGGGCAAAATTTTTCGCCCCTGGTCGGAAAACCTTGCCCATTCCTGTTCTATAGCATTTTATGTACCTTGCAACTTGTGACTTTTACGTAATCGTAGAGAAATTTCATTGCGTTGCTATCAAAGCTGCACTTCCGAAACACTATTCCGGTAAGCTCACTTCGTTTTTTTATAAACTCCGCTATCTTCGGGATGCAAGCTTGTGTTATAGTTGTATACTTGAATTCAACGTGTTGATTTCCATTTTCGGGTTTTGACGCTTCTTTGAGAATTGAATCAACTTCCTCCAGAGCCAAATCTAACAAAATAAAATTATTGACTCGCCTTGTCGCTGATATCACACCATCTCTCATGAAGAAATATTACTATAGATATCGTTTTTATTTTTGTTGAACACCCTGTCGGGTTGGGGAAAGGTTCAAATGTGACTAGCTCACAACAAGTGTTTTCAGTAGCATGCAAAGCATAAATTCTGTTTAGAATAAAATAAGTTTATTTTATTTTCTTTACCTTCACTGTCAATGCTAGAAAGATAACTTGATGTGCTCTCGCAAGAATCACTTTCGTTTGTCGTCGCTTCGGTCGCTGCAGTTGATTCTGGATGTCAAGTTTTGCGAGAAAAAAATTTAGATATTATTCGTTCGATTTCAAATAAACAAAATAATCGATCCCGACTAAGGAAAAATTTGCTCGGCATGTCAAAAGAAACATACGTACTCGAGAGTACAAAACGCCTGGTCTTTCCAGTTTTAGTTGGAAATGTCGACTCAAGACCTCAAGCAAGTCTGATGTACGAATTTTAAAGCTATAGAGTTCGGACATTTTATTTTCGTCTTCAACAAATTGGAGAAAAAGATTACAATTTGTACAATAAAATAACTCAATATGTCAATGATAGGATGGAGTTGCATATTGGTATTGTAGTTTCTGGTACGACTCATTTTACTCGATAACAGTAAATGTAATATACTCGGTATGTCATACAATAATTGTGAATATCGAAATCTGTATCAACTCGTGGTTACGCTACTTTCATCATGCTCATTGTTACGCAAGAATAGCTTTTAATCACGAGTCTTCTGCTGTCTTGTTCCGGAAACACATTGGAAATTCTTGCCGTGCTATGTGAAAAAATTGATTTGAAGGCGCTCCAGAAGCATGTGTAGCAAGATAGCGGACACCGAAACGTCGTATGTGTGTGTACCAGTTTAGGATTAGGCCATAATTTCATTTCAATTTCCCCTATTTTAGTTATATTACGAGTTCGGGGACTAGCTAAGTGACTTCCGTAGTATTTGTACCTAAAACTATGGCCCAACCTTAACCTGTTACACATACGAAGTCCCGATGTCCGGCAACTTGGTGCACATACTCCTGGAGTACCGATTTGAGTATATGCGTCAATTGCTGGTGCGAATATTTGGGAAGTAAGGTGCCTTACTTTATTTATAATATATATTTGTAGTTGCCAACAACAAGGAGAACTACAAAGGTCGGTATATACGCACCTATGCTGATTCTTGGAGCTAGAAGTTCTAAGCTGGATTCTTCATACGATGTACCCTGGAAATGATAATAAATACATGAGCATAAGCTTCAGTATTTTATAAAATATTTAGGATATTGATTAAGTGTTATTAGAGTAACAATGGGAGATAAGTACTGTACTGCATTTCAGTACGTGCCTTGCGTGCGATAACATCCAATTGTCGGCCTTTTTCTCCCGGAATAACATACCAAAATTCCAATATACTTTAATAGTTTGGCTGGGCTTTCAATGAATTTATCTCGAATAAAAGAAGTGAGAGTTTGTAACAACTTACGTAGATATGAAGTGCATGGGGTCTATAACTAGTCTACCATACGTCCCGGTCAGTCAAAAGTTCCGCTTTGGCATTCAGTCAGCACAATACACGAACATTACCAATTAGCATGTTGCTGTGTAACGTATTGGTTGGCTATTTACTGGGGGGTGAATGCGTGATTTTGTTTGTTTCGTTGTTTTTCGCTAACATTGTTAGCGGTTATTTGGTACAATTTCTTAAGTGTAAGTCCTGTACGTCAAGAGGGTGCTGGTCAGCAGAACTTGAAAGCCGTCATCACATGTATAATCAATTCTGATTGTTCTGCTCTGACTTTCACGAGAATGTGACATTGAACAACGTCTTTTCGAAGAAGGTGTTATCTACAGAAAAGTATGATTGGGCGAATAAGTAAAATCTCCATGTTTCAAGCCAATGAGCATATATACAATGAGTGGAAACTTCCAAATATTTGCTCATTAATCCATTGTACCCTGCATTTTTATGTCGTCCAGCTAAATGGTTCGTTGCATATGAAGAAAGCACATCGTTCGCTGCAAAAATCCCTTGTTTCAGCTGGGTCGAGTGCGAAATTGACCGTATTGAGGCTTTTAATTTTTCGATTCGTGTTCGGTTTTGGGTTTCGAAGTATGGTACGTTGAAAGCATACTAACTATAAGCATGTGCATATTGGGAATACATATCTATTAGGCAGAAAACGTAGCTACAGAACAGAATATGAATCAGTCGCCACGTGGGGTGCGGTTATTGCTGTATTTATTCATTGATATAAAATAGGACTTACATATTTATCCAGGGGGAGAGGAAAGCCTAATGAATGGCGAACCACGGTCTCTCCAAATAGCTCTGTGCTCCATATGAACCTCCAGGCTGCCTGGACTTTGTGAGCTATTCGTATACTTATTAAAAACACTGATTTTAACTATAAATTACTCTGGGATATCTTGCCATTGAAATTTAAAAGTTGCCATTTTCATGTCTTGTGAATTTACATGTCTTGTTTTTGACTGAAGCCAGATATCAACAAGACGGTGGCATTTCACTAGGCTCAACCTTCACATTATACTAATGATAAATGGAGAATAAATTTGCTTTGACTGTTTTTTTTGTTTTGTTGGGGGGGGGGGGGGGTTATTAGTTGAAAAGTCGTTCTATCGACCAATATGACCAGAACGAGCCATTATCACGTTGCAAATGTGGCGATGCCGCGTAGCCAAAAACTTGACTTTTCAAAACTTTTATCTAGCTTTGTTCGGAGCAAGAAGCTTGAGTAAGTGTCGTATTACGTCATTATACAAAAAGTCGCCCCAGCCTCCCCCCCCCCTTGACCCCCAAAAAGATTTGGCCTGACTTCGATCTTGGCCACAGTGCGTGAAATAAACAAGGAATATGTAATTTCGGCATTCCAAGCTGCAGCCAGAACGGCGCCGGACAAGCGTAACTAAATTTTACCAAAACTGCACAAAATGTGATTGTATGATTTGGTGGCACAGTTTCCCATAAATACCTGTGTTACAAATTATTATTGCGGCCCACTTTATTTTTCCGCGAGAGATGTGATGAATTGATCAGGTATATTGTTGTCCTTGTTGAGGTGCTTTTTGTTGTTGTTGAAGTTATTAACTGCAACCAATGGGCCGATTTCAATTTTTAGTACTTGAAGATGGGATAAGTCGCTAAAAGGGTATTACTTTCATTATTTTCATTTTTTTCTGATTGAAAATATATTTTTTTGCCAATGTTTTCACCTTACCTGTTGTATTGAATAGGGTTCATGGTATGCAGATGGCTGGTGATATTGGTCGGAATCTGGCTTCAGAAAACTGGCCATTTTCAGAAGGTTGTTTCACTTTCGTATCTAAATAGAAATATACTATTGGTTAGTTAGAGAAAATATTGCTTACGGCACTGCTTTTGCGCTTTTTACAGTTTTTCAAGATATTGTGTTTTTGGGCAATAAGTGTAAGTTACATATGGATCGTTTTGTTAAATTGTTGTTTTTGTAGTTAATGTTGCCCTTGTTTTTTTCGCAACTAACAGACTCGATTTCAAATTTCCAGTACTGTACTTGAAAGCGGACAAAGTCACTATTACGCTGTATTAGTGTAAGTTTCAAAAAGATTGACAGATATTTCCATCCTTTCAAGACATTTAAATTAAAGCCTATAAAGTAAGGCTGAAAATTTCAGAATAAACACCTTAACCGTTAACCGGGTAATATTAACCGGTTAACCGCAGCGTGACGTTTGGCGTAATAATTTGTGAATTTAGCTCGTTACGTCACAATGGTTCCAAAGCAATTTCGTGTTATCTTGCCAATATCTCTCAAAATATTCACGAATCGAGATTGGTTCGTGATCGCTCTGCTGCAAGAAATATGCATTTTAGCAAAACCCGATTCCGTTATTAAATGTCATTTATGTGACAAATTTCCGGTATTCGATGTGCAAATTCTACTTTGAGAAAACATATGTTTTTCCCGTAAACTGATTCTGAATTTATCATTGTCAAATTTACATAACCAGCAATCTTGGTACTTCAATTATTTTTCACATTTATTGGGTCCTTACCAATGCAGTTAGGGATATTCTTTTGAATTAAACGCAACAGAAGAGAAATTTGCTATGATGTAATCATTTTTGAAGAAATTGTACATTATAATGATGATTTGTACCTGAGATGTCAGTTAACAGTTAAAATAAATCGTAACCGTTAAGAGCGATATTAACAGTAGTTTACCGATCGCAAACGTAAATATGAATTTTCTCTCATATGAGCTTACTAAGAAACCTAATATACAGAGCAATACGAAAGGAAATTAACTACGAAAGTAGACTAGTTACGGAGAACAGAGCTATGCCAAACTGGGTAAACAGTTAACTTGTAACACTATTATTAGTTTACAACAAGAATTACATAGATTTACGGCATTAAAACACTATAACAAGAGAGCTATGCTCAAATATATGGACACGTAGCGCCACCCAATGGCAATAATTTTGATGACGTCATAGCGAAAAAAAAAGTAATAGCCTTCTGAAGAAAAATTTTATCTTTAACCACTGAAAATTTCAAAGCAATTGGTCCAGTATTCGAAGAGAAAAGCGATTCTTTAAAAATGGAGACGGAGACAAATAACAATAACAATAACAACAAAATTTTGAATAAACGTTACGTCCACTTCGTGTCTAATAATAACCTATTACACAAAGGAAATACCTCACCGCCGACAGTCTGACAAACCAGCTAAAAAGGGAAAGTTGCTCAGCTGCTCACTATCAACTCAAGTGGTATGAATAAATATGGACATACAAAATAAAACAGTTAAAAAAGAGTTATAGACACAGAGATATATAAATATAGACGTGGTCGTCTCACATGAATTAAATTGAAACAGCAAATTTTGGGGTTAAATATCGGGTATCCCATTAAACTCAAGAGAAATTAAAAAAAAGATAGTATATTTTGAAACCCGATAATACACACGAATTAAGAATGGAGAATGTGCCCGCCCACAGGCACACACACAAAAAAATACAAAAAACACAACCCCAGTTAAACGAAATAAAAAGATACGCGAATGTTATGAACTTTCGGGCAGTTATACTTTTAAAACATTCAAGCTAATACAGTAATAATGACTAGTTCAATCTGTACAGTTTATCTTTATAGTAGGGCTGAGAATAGTTAACAGGTTAATCGGTTAACCGATTTTAGATGGCTAACTCTTTATTGACGTAATGCCTCATATGAGAGAAGCGATAAAACCTTCCAGCCGTGACGCAAAGTGCGAATCGTATGAATAGCGTGGATTTCAAAATAGCCTGTCATATGGGATTGTTTACGTCGTTCTACGCGCATTTTCGTCGAAAAAATATAATTTTTTTGCATTGCGGGTGGTCTGTGCAGTAATAATAAGAGCTGTGACGTCATCAAAATCGGTAATTGAAGCGTTAAACATTATACACCTGTAAATACAATTGTGAATTTCAGAGTCATAACCATTTATGCTATAATAGTAGTTTCGGTATTGTTATGTTAGAAAAAACTTGACGAAAACGCTGAAGAAAAAATTGATTAATTAGGAATTAATTATTAACCCTCTGCTGTACACAGAATTTCTCAAGGTCCAATTTTTTTTTTTAGAAATTTTTGAAATTTTTTTGCATAAAAATTTTTTTTGGGAGGAGTGTGTTTCAAAGATATAGCCTATTGCTGAATAGAACTCTAGCACGCGCTTTTAAAAAGTCATGAGTGAAGCTTTAGGGCTTAATGGTTGACAAAAAAAATAATTTTAAAAATACCCATGTCAAATAAAATGAGTCCATAGCTGGAAGAGAGTTAACAAGATAGGATTTGTGTTATATTTTTAGTGCCATACTAGTTACTCCCATTTATTTATAGGTATATTTGTCCGGTTTTTACATCCCATTAAAAGTCAATAGTTCATGATTGTGACGTCATGGACTGGTTTTTACTTTTTAGTACTGTATTTTTTTAATTTTTTATTGTATTTCTCATCGGAGTATTTGGTTGTATTAACTTCTTACAGGTGTATATTTAATCTAGTTAATTTACTTAGTTATTCTGCTGTATTTGGAACCGCAAGAAGATCATTTGCGATTAACATCTATTGCAACTTCAGGGTCCGAGATGCTGGCAGAAAGAACCTGAGTGGTGATACCAATACAATTACGCCACATATGAGAACAATTTTTATGGGTATGGGAATGATTCGGCCGGACAAGGCCCAACAGTATGCGTGCGCGACTTTTTACCCAAGTATTGGATCATTCAACTCTCGTTTAATTAGTAAAAGTTCGGGGCTCCCGAAGTATGCGAACCAAGATGGCGGACATCGGAATGTAATATGTGTACTAGGTTAGGGTTAGGCCATAATTTTAGGTATAAATACTACGGGAGGCTCTTGGCTAGTCTTCGAACTGATAAAAGGACTAAAATAAGGAAAATTGGGAAAAAATTATCGCCTAACCCTAACCTGTTACCCATGTTACGATCCGATGTCGCCATCTTGGTTCGGGACGGGAGCACCAAAAGTTCTTTATTCCATTAACAATACAAAATGTTTTGACTGGAATGTAACAAAGCGACAGTGCAAATTTAATATTATCTATTGCGTAGAAGGGGTCTGGTTGCTTGGCGACGGCTGAAAATAACAATATTTATACCTCAGCATCTTTTTGAAATGAAGGTGACTTGTTTTTGTCGTTTTGTCTTGGAGCTAGTGTCAATTTTATTCCCAATCTTTGTTCTCGCTTCTTGTCGCCAATCCTTTGTTAATCTAGATTTAATATCTATTGTTATAACACATTATTGCGACATACAAGGAAAACAACGCAGGTGTCACCGCGCTAACAATAATTGAAATAATATCCACACGTTCAATATAGGGGACTCCGGAATTCACCGTTTTTCGTAACTAATGAACCAATCAGTCATTGAAAATGTTTCTTTTTCATGTAATTAACCAACCAACGGGACTTGATATTTCACCAATAAAATTCGCATTTTTATTTAATGTCATGGGAGCTTTTTTTCATAAAAACGAGAAATCTTTATTCCGCCGTGCTTATCCGACGATTTTTTTGAGCAAACTTGGTGCTCGGCCGAACCTCTGTCGTCATCTATAAGCTACCCTGGTGTTCATGCACACGAGCATTTCTCTCGTTGAAGTTAGTTTGGTCTCGCTGGTACAATATTGCTATTTTATTAGTAGGCTACTCGTGTAGTTACCTGTTTCTAGTAATTTCCTAAAACCACACGTTCCAGAATAGCACTCGCAATGGACGTCATCAGGTCATTACGTCATAGATAGTCGTACAGAAGCTATTTAAAGTCTATGCCACCGTATTTTACCCATGACAAATGGTACAGCTTGTTTAATTGAAGGAAAGTTGGCCGACACTTTGACAATCGGTGTACCCGGAGTAACAAATATTTGTATTGGCAACAAGGTTGGATCAACTGTAATTGATGTAATTAATTACAGTTTTTCATGTAATGGTAATGTAATGGAGGCATTTACATTCTGTGTAATTGTAATTTGCTAAAATTTTGGCTCAATTACACTTTCAATTAGACTAAACCTTAGTATTTTGAAAATGGATGAACATCGAACAAACTCTCCCGAAACCTGTGTTGAACCACTTCCTGTACCATTGTCAGAGATTTTTGAGCAGCACTGAGGCATGCTGTAACAACTGCAAAAAGAAACTTAAGTTCTCCACCAAGGCTTCGTCAAACTTGATCACGCATTTGAAGAGATGTTCTCGTCATCTATCTCCTACATACATAAACTTCAAAAAACAACAACAGGAAAACAAGATGTAGGCTAATGTTGATCATAGCCAACTGCCTATCAAGTCATTTCCCCAAACTTCTTCTTCCCAGCAATGGCAGAATATTTAGAAAAGAAAAGACCAAAAAAATCAGAAAGTGAAGTAGAAAGATAGTTATTTTGGGGTTGCAATTTGATGAAGACCCATCAATGTATTGGAAGAAGAAATCAGAAGAATAGCCCACGCTTGCTTTTTTAGCCAAGGATTATTTGGGACTAACAGCAACATCAGCCCTGTCAGAAAGACTTTTTTCAATTGCGGGTAACTTTTATACAGCAAGAAGAAATTTATTAGGGTCAGAAACTTTTCGCAGCCTAATTTTCATCAAGTGCAATCCAACAGTTTTGGGGCAAGTGAAATCGTAAATATGAACCAAAATGTTATAATTGTAAATGTAATTTGATATTTTTGCACGGAGTAATTGTAATGTAATTGAAACATTGGAGGGAGTAATTGTAATTGAACTGAATTGATGTAATTGATCCAACTCTGAAATTTGACAATATACTATATTTTATGACCTATAAGGCGCATAGATTGAGTTTTTGTCCATACATACGGCGCATCGTACTGGTACTAATTTTAATTGTAGGTAATAAATTACTTACTACCTGATTCATATATACGCCGCAAGATCGATTTTTGCGGAGAAAAAGTATTGTACGTAAATTCGGTAAGCAATATCATCTGACTTTGGTAGGAGATTCTGGCGTAAACGAGAGATGTAGAAAAAAAGGCAACGAAAGCGTCAGAGAATGACAGTTATTTAAATACCGCTGATCAGAACGGATGGAGTCATAGCTACCGTGGCACTTGTAGCTGATCCCACCCCTGCGCTACTCCACAGGGTTGGGAATTTATTCCTTTTGAATTCGAAATCGTAATCTTTAAACAGACTTTTAATGGTGTCAATCGAAGTCACAATTAATATGTAGGCCACTGCATAGCCCTTCCGTGAAAGAAATTTGCTGGAAAAGATTGTGAGTTGAATTGTAGTTATATTAGAAAACAATAGGCCAATTTTGAATTTGAGTGCTGCTCTGTTTATATAAAACTCTAATTTGATTGGGCGGCTAACTTGTATATCTATATATAAATTCAAATAATCAAGTTTTGAGCATGTCAATTTGTTTCTTGTTCAAAAGATGCTAGTTTTCTGTCATGATGTGAATACATTATGCATCCCTTTTCATTTAGCGCTGGTATTTTGTTGGCCCGTAATTAGGGCTCGGCGTTTCGAAACACTGTTTGGGGACGTTTCGAAACACTGATATGTCGTGAACCCTAACCTGATAGACAACCTGAGTTGAGGTCGTGCGCCATCTTGGTGCGCATACTCCAGGAGTTCCCAATTTTGAGTAATTGGAGAAAGATTTTGTTTGTACGCTAAATACCTTTGTTATTTGAAACCAATCCCACGCGGTAATAAAAAGATGAACACAAACAAAGAATATGAAAATCTTTGGGCCTGGTGCGTATTGCTCAGCGACGATTGAAATTAATTATTTAAAATACATTTGGTTTGGCATGACATAATTAAAAAAAAAGAAATTTAAGGTATAATAGTTGAGTTATCGTTATTGTGTTACTTCTACATTGTTACGATAGCGACAATATATTATATGCTATAAAGCACATTGTTACGAAGCAAACATATACACGCCACAGTTCTTTTGAAATAAGTGATTCAATCAAATATCTTGTGTTCCTTATTGTTGTTATTTAACCTTTTTCAATCTCAATTCAATTGAAAACAATGTTACTGCGTATGAGTTACGCTTGGATCACGGGTGACAGAACGGAGAAACGCGACCTTTTGATTAGAAGGACTTACCAAATATCGAACAGGCCATGCAACATCAACCAAAAATTGAACAGAACAATACATTGTCTCTGCAACGGAATTAACTTCCTCAAATGTCTTGTTTTCGATGTTTGGTCTTGTGGTTGTTGTTAATTTAATTCTTAAGCCGAGCGCTGGAAAAATAATACCTTGCATAATAACACTAATTTACTTTTTTTCGTAATTTCAAAACATTCAATTTTGAGTGAGTGAAGAAAAATATTGTTTGTACGCCAAATAGAACTCAGTCATTTCAAACTCATCCCACGAGGTAATAAAAGAAATAGCACAAGCATAAAATATTTAACATTAAATCGTATGAGAATTCATCCCCATGGCATAAAATTTCACTATTTCGTAGTTTGGGTCAATTATGCCTTCAATACTAAATTAGAAATTCATTGAAACGAGGATCAAAATCGTTTTAACACTTCTTTTCGACGTTAAAATTGCTTGGGGAAAAGGAAAACGTTATGATGAAGGTTTTTCTTTTAATATCAGAAAGCTTCCAGGTACGCGGGCTATCCTGTTGTATTAAGGTGCCTACGGTGAATCTCAATATATATTTTTGATTTTAATATACTTGTCTTCAGGTCCCATATTCTCTCTAAAGGCGGAGACGTCATTACTGCGTCGAACCAACTAAAAGTTCATTAGGATGAACCACCCTTCCTAGACTCATCTGAGACATCTGCTATGACAAGGTTTGATCGGTAAATACTTGTACTTTGATTATAAAGAGAATATATATGAAAAAAAAACTATTGTTGCGCCATTCTTTCATCTCATTATTTTTGGTTTGGTTGGCCAAGGAGTCATTTATGTTTGTATTTTGCATTCGAAGTCTGATCCAATTGGCAACCCTACCCCATCCCCATTCAATGATTAACAAATACACCTACGACACAATATAAACATGATATGGTTCCCTCATGTTTTTGTTCTTGAAATTCTTTATTTAACAGCGTGCCATGTTATAGAATCTGAATACATTTGATTTTTGAATAGTGTCTTTTATTATCTCGATTCCTTTATTGAAAGTTTTTATATCTACCTCGGCAACAACTCTTCCGCAATCGATAGCCACGTAGCCTAATCAGACTGGTGACGTATGCTTGTAAGCGTTCAGTCAGAGCCCCAGTTGTATTTTTAAAATCTTCGGTCGAAGTGGCTTAAGTATAGCTGTCGCGTCAGGATCTAAAATTGAAATGTTTCCACTGTAAGCAGAGCCGGACTTGCATTTTCTCCCTAGAGTCAGGGTCGAAATTATGAATTCGGATTTTCAGTCTTCCAAGGATGATAAAAGAAGTTAAATTGTTCTACAAAAATCCAAAAAGCATTTATTCTACCAAGCTTCTCTAGCAGTCTATCAGAAATTGTTTAGTTTACTTTTTAATTGTCACTCACTACACTGTGGTAAACTTATTGATTTTAATCCAAATTCAGCTACCCTTTTATTCTGGCACTGTCCCAATCTTAGTTATTTCTCTCTATCGGAAACAGACCAACATTTGATATTTATGTGCATGCAATTGCGTTTCTTGTCACAGTTGTAAAATGCTTGTCTAAAAAGAAGGCTGACGTCGGTCAGACGAAACGTTACAGAAATATATTTGTGTAAGTGTGCAGCAAGACAAATGTAATTAAATTGAATAACCAATATATATGGAGGTAACTAATTTTGTTCGCCTGCTTCACATCAAGTTGTGTGAAGGAACTGCAATCTACGCCATGGGCAGGGGGGTTATTCACTTGGATAACAATAGAAATAAATAGGGGAAAACGGAATAAGATAATGGTATAACCCTACCCTAACATGGTACACACACTACGGGTGTACCTATTTTTTGTTGTTGTTGTTGTTATACAAAGGTGATAAAACTGCCTTTTTTCTTCGAAATTTGATTTTATCAAAGTTCGAGCTGGAGTCGGAATCGAAATTTTTTAAACCCGGAGTTGGGAGTTGATACTTGTAAATTTCCGCTGCTATAGGAGTCTAGACCAGGCATGTCCAACCTTTTTAGTGTTGCGGGCCACTTTCACATGAGGAAATTCATTGCGGGCCGCAAACGTTTTGGCGGAAATATATGTACCAAGATGACGCACAACCTGAACTATAACCTGGTACACATACTATGTTCCGGTTGTGCGCCATCTTGGTACGGATACTTTGGAAGCACAAATGTTTTTACCCAACTAAAATACCAGCCCAGTGCCGACTGCCGATTTACTTAAGAATTTGAGCGTCGCTAAATCAAACGCCTGGATTGCACAACCCTTTGCGGATTTCTGAACACAACTTGCACACAAACAACAAGAAGTCCAACTTAACATTTATGCAAAATACACTACCCTCAAGCAATGTAGGACTACATCGGCATAAAAAAATTAGCTTACTCCTATGCTTCGATTTCTTAATTTTCAATTTCAAAAAGAAAGATTTGCACATATACGTTGTGCCTATTGCCGCCGCAATACGCATTGTCATTTGTCTCAGGATGAAAAACTTATCTTCATTTCAGTGGGTGACGGGACATCAATTCAAGTTGCGTATATTTTGGGGCCTCTTTTATCCGAATGTCAAC
This sequence comes from Styela clava, assembly GCF_964204865.1. Classification (NCBI taxonomy): domain Eukaryota; kingdom Metazoa; phylum Chordata; class Ascidiacea; order Stolidobranchia; family Styelidae; genus Styela; species Styela clava. The sequence continues at coordinate 14,690,441 of NC_135264.1, forward strand.
GGGACGCATACAAAATTTTAAAGAGACTGTCGAATTTTGCAATTAAGCGAATCTCTCTCTAAATGCTCTCAACAACTTTGCGACTTCGTCTCAAATATTTATAGAAATCCATATTGTTGCTGTCGAAGCTATTTAGTAATGGAAAAAATGAACTGCTTTCTTCAATTCAAATTGAGTTTTATACAGTTCAAGCTTTGTGATAAATGCCTGTATATCTTCAAAACAGTCTTTAATTAATTTCACAATGGGTAGAAAACTCACAGTATTGTCACAGATGTCGCATATTGAGTGGCCCTCCGCAAAATCATATTCTGTGGCGTTAACAGCGCTTTTCTTGTGGAGGAGCCGCGTGAAATTGCAGCCTCAAATCTAGTAGGATTTGATATCATACCAGAAAATTTTATGTTAAATATGTTTATACGTCCGTATTTATATAAAAACCTCATGCGGGCCGCGGACACCCCTGGTCTAAACTCTATCTAGGTGTCGGTTTGCCATATACGTATCGTCAACAAACTCAAATATATTCACCATGCCCCGAACCATATTCCTATATGAAATTTTCCCCTTATAAAAAGAAAATATGGGAAATTCAAAAATATTTATAATCTTACCAAAGATATAAAACTGAACAGTTTTGTATTGAAAATCACAATAATAATTCAACAATTAGTAAGAGCGTCATGAAATTGTCTTAAAATACCATTCCATTCATTTCATTGACATCATGAAATTACATTTAGGATTCAATCACACTTTAATCTACAGCAGTTTGAGGTGGAATTTCGTAATATAAAAAAAGGTTCTTCACGCTATCGCTAGGTGGCGATAATATGCTAGTTTTGGTACTCCCGAAGTATGCGGACTAAGATAGCGGACACCGGAACGTAGTATGTGTACCAGGTTAGGATTGAGTCATAATTTTATTTCGATTTTCCTTATTTTAGTTCTATAACAAGGTCAGGGACTAACCAAGTAACTTCTGTAGTATTTGTACCTGAAATAATGGCCTAACCATAGACTGGTACACATAGCCTACAACGTTCCGGTGTCCGCCATCTTGGTTTACATACTTCGGGAGTTGCGGTGTTATGCCAGGGAAGTTGGGAAGTTCGATTTCTGACTCATTTTTTATAAAAACTCGGATTTGACTCCGATTCCGCTTCGTAACAAATTTCGACTTCAGACCCGAACTCAGAAAAATAAAATTTTTATACCAGAAAACATTAGCGTAAAACTTTTTAGGGCTCATAGTAAACTTGATGCTTTTTTGAATTTTCGAAAAATATTTTGACTCTTATTATCACCATTGAAATTCCGACTCCGGTCAGTTTGAAAATTTGAGATCGACTCCGGTAAAAACAAGCCAAACTCCGAGCACGCAGCTCCAGTTACTACCGTACTATATATATTTGCGTTTAATACCAAGTGTGTTCCCCCTTTCAAGTATACTATGTGACGAATGGTATACTTCCAAGTATAGTATGTAACAGATAGGTCTATAATACACAATTACTTCACAATAACATAGCAGCTGTTCAGTACAAAGCATTGCACACAGAGTATTTTAAAATATTTTTATTGCTGAATGAGTATCATACCAGTATATATAATAGTTAGAACAACTCAGATTTCAAATACATATTTATACATAACTCTTCAAAATTGCCTTCTTGTGTTTGCAAAAAACGGCAAAGGATGCAAGTTGTAACATCGATAAATACAAGGAGCTAAACGGCCAAGGTCTTAGGTGCACCAACTCGAGACAAAACAGGAAACCACTTGTTCAATCTCTTATATTGGCAAATTGCATGAGAATGTTATTCATAGCAGTACATGTTTCTTAATTAGTGTAAAGCAGTGATTCCAAACCTTTTTTAGTAGCGACTTTAATTAAAAAATAAACTTGTGAAATCTTGCAAAATTATTTTTCATGTTACTTACGTGGTAGTACTCGTATGTTTTTGTTAAAAAACAAGCGACCAAGAGGATTTGCAAGCGATCCAACTTTAGATCACCACCCATACTTTTGGAAACATTGATATGACGCCTACAATTACCAACTGTGGTTAAATTAGTTCAAAACGACGATTTATTTTCAGTCCATTAAAGGTGTGACCTGGGGCATAAGGGGATTTTGTCTGGTCGGGGATAAGAAAATTAAAATTCGGTTCTTAATGAACAATGTGGATAGGACGTCACCTTCATCCCAGGAAACTCGGAGAATGGAGAAGATACCATTCGAAGCATTGTAGGGCATCTCAATTTACCGCCGAGCATTGTATGTTGCTTAATATCAGCGCAAGTCGGCCTTTCTGCGTCATCGAATGCTAACATCCACGCTATCAAATCTATGACGTATGAGGTTCCCATTTTCGCAAGATGATCCAAATCTCTGTTGATATATTTTTTGATATACTTGTTCCAGTCATCCGGATCGCTACCAAAAGGATGGCGACCCCCACTCCACATGAAAAAGTAGACAAGACCGAGAGAGAAAATATCAGCTTTTTGAGAAATGATATCCTTGTTGTATGTTTCTGGAGCTCTCCATCCGTCAGTGCCGACTCGTGCATGGGTCAAGGACGTGGAGGCTCGTCCGCTTCTCATTTCTTTGCTCACGCCGAAATCAGAAATTTTAAGATGTTTTTCGTCGAGTGTGACCAATATATTACTCGGTTTCAAATCACGATGAATTATTTTCTTCTCGTGAATGTGAGCGAGGCCATCAACGAGCTGTTTTGTGAAAATATTTCTGATTTCTTCCGTCAAGTCTTCACAGCTATTTGCAAATTCACGAAGCGTTTCGTTTCTGCACATCTCCATAACGATGAATATGTATTTCACGGGGCCAGATGTGTGAATACCAGACTGTATCATGCTAACGACATTTGGGTGGCGACTCAGTTTCACTAGGATCTTGGCTTCCCTCTCATTCTGCTCGTTATGCGGAATCAGCTTCACTGCAACCGGAGTGACACCAAATTCTCCGTGGATTTGCTGACCTTTGTAAACGAAACCATACTTTGATATCTTTTTATTTTGGGTCATCGAAATTGTTTCTGTCAGCCAGACTTTATCTGAAATAAGTAAAAGAAAGATAATTTACTCTTTGTCTTCGGATCCCGCATATATGCTCACTCCTCCATCCTTGGTCATAATATGACAATAATAGTTATTTTCGGGCTATTTTACGTCTATGTTTATGTTGTGAAGTGTTCCCGCACCAACTAAAATCATTTTAGAAATCCAACTATGATCCATGCTTGATCCGAGTGTTTGTAACCCCGGGACGTCATCATATTTTTTTTTTGTAAATTTTTTATTTTACTACTAAGTGAATTTTATTTGTGTAAGTATTTCAAATCTTAGAAATACATAAAAAATTTGTCATTACTTCGAAGATAAGTAACTTGAACGAGCGAGAAACAGTTGGATATACACTGTTAGTAAAAAGCGACAAAATTTTTTTTTTTCCAGCGGGATATTGGATATTGAAATTTCTCTCTTATATTCGGCACAGCGTAGAGAGAAATAGGATTTACCTATTTATCCCGGGGGAGGGGAAAGCCGATTAGACGGCTTAACCATATGGCGAACCACGGCCTCTCGTCCGGTTACCAGTCCATGACGGGTATGGGATTAGTTTTAGTTATTTGTTTTTCGGAAGCATGGATTTGGTGATGGAGGAAGCCGTAATAGCGTGTCGTGGGATATATACTGTTAGTAAAAAGCGACAAAAAAAACTCTTTCCACTGATGGGATATTGAGGGCGTTTCTTGCACGTTTGATATACTAGTTATTACATATTATGAAATGGGTATAAAAGTCGATTTGGACCAGCGGAAATAAAGGGTTCGTAGCGAATCACTGTGTCACTCATCGAGAACTTTCAAGTCGAGTTTGCGCTGATTTCAGAGTTTTGATTTGGAAAACAAATAATTTTCACGAATTAGAAATACTCTCTAAACCGTTTCTTGGATCCATTTTTGTATACGTAGGAGTATTTGATAGGAGGTTTGAAGGTCTGGCTGGAACAGTGGTTTTCAAACTGTGGGGAGTGTCCCACAAGGGGGACGTGGACAATTTTTGAGAGGGCGTAAAGCTATTAAAAATAAAAAATAAAATTCTTAGATTTGATCTTGCCCGGCCTATTTGTTTTCAAAACTTTTCATTTCTTTCATTATTTACATTTCATCCGTGTATTGTTAACAAAAACATACTTTCACCTTACTATCTGTTATTTGCAACTTATTGTCAGCTAGTTATTTTTGAGGTGGGGCGCGAGACTCAACACATTCTAAAAAGGGCTTGAAAAGTTTGAGAACCACTGGGTTAGAGGTTTGTAATTTCGGATTTGTAAGTCTTGTAAGATATCAGCTGCCAACTAAACTCACCGTCACCAGATACCGCTCCCCGATACTGAAATCCTATACCTGGATCTAATTTATTATTTATGCCTATGACGCTAAAATGCCATAACAGTTAGCCTGTGTTAAGCGAACAACGTATGTCATAAATTTGTGGGTCTGCAACTACTAGGAAGCTCCTAAATAAAGGTGCGGTTTCACTCAGTTATTTACATCTAACTCACTTGTATTAAAGGTTGCACACCCCTAGGGTAAGCGACGTACAACATAGTGGAAATTCGCTGCATGAAATTTCGCCACAAGAGGATTTTGCTGTAAAACAAGTATTTGTGATATTTTATATGGTTTTTGATGTGCATTTCTATTGAAAAAAATCGTTATTTAAGAGTATACCCTAGCCATATTAACCTAACTGTTTTTATAAGAAAATACTTGTTTTACAGCATAATGCTCTTGCGGCGATTTTTTATGTGGCGAATTGCCCTATGCGGCGAAATTCCGTGCACCGAGATTTCCTACGGCGAATTTTTTGGACACGGGTTTAAAGCTAGTCAACGGCCTCAATAGCGAAGATAGTCACTGGTAATCGTTTAGCTTTAAATCTACCTTGCTTGAGTATCACCATGGTCTGGACATTCAGATTCTGAGCTCGTAATTCCGTTGAAGTATTTTCCGTTCTTGAAGTTGAACCTTCATCTAAGGTCGGGTCTTCCATCGTCAGTTTGCCGAATGCATTTCCCGTTTTCCTAAATCTGCAAACGCGACATGTTCTTCGACTCCTTAGCTTCAAATGAATACAACAAAGGACTTATCTGAGCAATATAGCGAGTAATATCACCGACTCAATGAGTATTTTTGAAACTGTATACAAGTGCGTATAGAAAGGTTACTCAGGGAAGTAAGTCAGGGGAAGTATGCTCTTTTGCAAGATAGCAAAAATAGAGAGTATTAATCAATAGCCCAACCGAAACGTAGGAATAAATCCTGATAGCAGTGCTTGGTACCATGCTGTTTATTTTTCTTATCACTTGTGTCTAGAGAATCGCCAGGTCATTAGAAGGGACAACTCTTACATAATTCCCACTGGCTTGGAAGACAAAATTACATGTATTACCCCAGCCAGTTTTTGATTATGTTTAACTCATATACCTTGGCTACTTTGTGAATAAATTGTTTCTGCGCATGTTTCTATACCAAGGGTGGGCAAAGTTCGTTTGCAAGGGCCGCTTCCAGAAGCTCTTTTTCGAAAAGGGCCGCGTTGAGAAAAGTACTTAATCTTTTGTAAAAGACCATATCTTCAGTTACGTTACATTGTTGAACCGGAGATGCAAAAAGATATCAACATTATTTTAACAATTCATAGTTTTGATATTTTATGTAAAGTTTTGAAATAGATCTAAATCTTGTAAGCAGTTGTGAGATCTGTACACAACTTTCTCCAAGAGTAAGGGGGATCACAAAATGCGTTCCGTAGTTTTCCCCGACTTTGTTTGTAGTTTTCATTTTCTCTGTAGTATTATTACGTGACACACCGCACAAATTGTGTGCTTCTATTGTTTTAAATTATGACATCATTTTTCGTGTTACGGCGTGAGTCGTTCAGACTCTCGTCAAAATACTTTGCTTAAAGCAACATAATGCTAATTGAGCGCGTCGTGTGAGTTCCTGAATCTCGTCAATGGCAGAACTAAATACTGTAATAATATTGTCCTGTTACCTTCGACGGTAGCGTTTTGTTCTGATTTTACATCGCAATTGTTAGAATGACCATTCCAGCAAGCGACCATTTTGGTGTTTTCTTCAAATTTGAAGTCAATTTAAACTAACATAGACTTTAGGTTTAGTTACGGCCCCTTCTTTAAATTCTTCTTAACGTAATATAAGCAGAATTAAAAAAAAAAATTGGGGAGGGGGGGTTGGCGTGTTTTGAAATTTAGGTGGTGGTAAATATTTTGCTATCATGGATAAAACTATTTGTAACTCATACATATGTGTTAGGTATTCGAAAAACCATTAACACTGATAATTTTGTCATATTCTATATATTCAAATACAAATTTAGATGCTCCTGAAGTATGCGCACCAAGATGTCGCATAACTTGAACCCTAACCTGTTACAAAACCTGAGTTCAGTTTGTACGCTTTTTTGGTGCGCATACTTCAGGAGGTCGCAATTTTCTTTAAGTTAGGAATTAAGTGTGGTATTACACTTCAAAATTATAGGGAAGGGGGAAGGAAAATTACTGCTTTCGTCGAATCACTTGAACAGCTTCATCGAGCTCAAGGGGTTAGATCGAACTCAATTTAAGAAACACTGACCTAGAGTAACTTTATATAAGCAATTGCATCCGGTTTCAGGAATATACACTGAGTCAGAAATATTACAAGCTATATCGCTTAGCTAACTTCATTGTTGTCTTCATTTGACGCTTAGAAGTTGAAGATTAAGTCGCGTCTGCAAATTTAGGAAAATGGAAGCTTCTTTTGGCAAATTAACGATGGATGACCCGACCTTAGCGGAAGGTTCAACTGTAAAAACGGAACATACTTCAACGGAATTACGAGTTCAGAATCTGAATGTTCAGACCATGGTGATACTAAAGCAAGGTAAATTCCGAACTAACACTGACTGTCTGTGACAATGCCAAGTTATTGAATATATAAAATAGTTTCAAATCAGCGCTGCGGACACGGGGGTAGTGGGTCCATTCCCTCCCAATTTTCAAAGTACGTTTTTAAAAGCTATTTTCCGGGATATGTATCGATACATAAATTCGTACGTCTTTCAGGACACGTAATGGACATATAGATCGTTATGCTTGTTATGGTTTTATTAGTATTTTTCCTCCTTTTACTTTTCAAAAATCGTTTTTCGCTTGAACTGCACCAATTGCTTTAACACTTACAGTGGTTAAGAATATATTTTCCGCCGCTATTATTTTTATTTATTTCAAATATTTCTGTGGACTCCGAGAAATTCGTTTTTTTTGTGCGATGATGTCATCATAATTGAAAACAGCGCTCATTGTGGCGATCCCGCTTTCGCAGTAAGCTCGCACAGCGATCGAGCGAAGTCGTGAACACTGCGGTACGGTGGGATGCTGTGAAAGACGGCATACCGGTATTACTCCGTGTTCATATATTTGAACATAACTCTTTTGTTGATTAAATATGTTTTGTTCAGAATACAATGGACCAGTTAACGCAGATATTGTCACAATGGGAGCTTCTAACGTCACAATTATTCAAGAAAGAGACCAAAATGTGCACTCAAGCAATACGGGATCTGGGGACGGTGAGTTAGTTTAGTTGGCAGCTAGTGTTTTTCTATGTTCAAACATGAATGTGTGAAATATAAATTTAATAACGCAAAACGACGGTCTCGAATGTCACTTTACATAGCGTCACATTGGGACGCGTACTCAGCCGAAACTTTCGACCAGACATTAAAACAAGGATGTGCAACTAGCGGCCCACGGGACATAACCCGGCCCACCAAGCCATTTAGTGTGGGAATTGCCAACACTCAGATTTTTACCCGGCTTGATATCTGAAGTTGATTATGTTATATGGCTCATCGACAAAAATGTTGCACACCCCTAACTATTGGTTGAAATACAAAATCAATCCGATTATTTCTATCAAATGCTCTTCCGAATGCAAAAAAGATCAAAATATCCAAACTAAAATCTGGAAACAGAACGAACCCAACTTGAAAGGCACTGCTTGACTTCCAATTCTACCTCTGTGGGCAACACAGTAATGATTGAAAATTGTCTAAACTCTTCATTACGTATTTCAGATACAGTCTGGCTGACAGAATCAATTTCGATGTCGCAAAATGAAAAGATATCGAAGTATGGTCTCGTTTACAAAGGTCAACAAATCCACGGAGAATTTGGTGTCACTCCAGTTGCAGTGAAACTGATACCGCATAACACAGAAAATGAGAAGGAGGCGAAAATCCTAGTGAAACTGAGTCGCCACCCGAATGTCGTTAGCATGATACAATCTGGTATTTACACATCTGGCCCCGTGAAATACATATTCATCGTTATGGAGATGTGCAGAAACGAAACGCTTCGTGAATTTGCAAATAGCTGTGAAGATTTGACGGAGGATATCAGAAAGATTTTCACAAAACAGCTCGTTGATGGCCTCGCTCACATTCACGAAAAGAAAATAATTCATCGTGATTTGAAACCAAGTAATATACTGGTCACACTCGACGAAAAACATCTTAAAATTTCTGATTTCGGCGTGAGCAAAGAAATGAGAAGCGGACGAGTCGTCACGGCCTTGACCCATGCACGAGTCGGCACTGACGGATGGAGAGCTCCAGAAACATACAACAAGGATATCATTTCCCAAAAAGCTGATATTTTTTCCCTCGGTCTTGTCTACTTTTTTATGTGGAGTGGGGGTCACCATCCTTTTGGTAGCGATCCAGATGACTGGAACAAGAATATCAAGAAATATATCAACAGGGATTTCAATCATCTTGTGAAAATGGGAACCTCATACGTCATAGATTTGATAGCATGGATGTTAGCATTCGATGACAAAGAAAGGCCGACTTGTGGACAAATTAAGCAACATAGAATGCTTGGAGGAAATTTGAGATGCCCTCCGATGCTTAGAATGGTATCTACACCAGTAGTGCCTGAGAGGAGTTCCTACGACAGTTCTAAACGTCCATCATGCGTATCTTCCTAATGGTTTTATTCCTAACCAGTGATAATCTAAACATTTCGTGTTTTGTTAGAAGCACAAAGCAGACGAAACTCTGTTGTGACACAATCAAATCCGATTGCAAACTATTTCTATCAATCAGAAATATTTACCAATATCTAGGTGAGGGTCTTGTAAAGGAGTCTACTCTCGTTAAATCTGGAATATGTATATTGAACATCGAAAAACTCTGGAGTAATCTTGAAAGTAATGTCGGATTCATGAGTCCAAACCTGACATGGATGAACAACGGCCCATGGGCCAAATGCGGCCCGTTGGGTAATTTATTCTGGCCCGCCTGATGCTACCACTGCCAAATTTTGTTGTTTCAGCTAAAAAATGATACTCCCGTAGTATGCGAACCAAGATGGCGGACACCGGAACGTAGTATGTGTACCAAGTTGAAAGTTAGGTCAAGATTCCATTCCAATTTTCCTTATTTTAGTTCTATTACGAGTTCGGGGACTAGCCAAGTGACTCCCGTAGTATTTGTACCTGAAATTATGGGCTAACTTTACCCTGGTACACATACTACGTCCCGGTGTCTCCACATACTAGGGAAGTATCAGGAAGTTGTTGAGATTGCGATTAAATATATTTTTGGCAAGATGCTTATTGTTTTCCACTTTTGGTTTTGTAATTGTAACACTGTAAATATTGTTCATAAAATGTAACTTTTACGTCACAGTTACATGTCCCGCCAGTCTAGGTGGGAATTTTTTTGGCCCCTGGTTCAAAAACCTTGCCCACCCCTGATCTAAACCAAGGGTGTGCAACATGCGGCCCGCGGGCCACAAACCGGCCAGCCAAACCATTTAGTGTGGCCCTTGCCAACACTCGGATTTTCCCCATCAATCATAAAATCCTAATCCGAGAGTTCATGTTTGAAACGTCGCTCACGTGGATAAAAATACAGAATGTATTTAGCATGTATGTAGCACCAATAAATAGTCCCGAGTTTATAACCTAGGTAACGGTATTTCTTTCTCCAAACTTTCTGTTTTACAACCTTCAGGCACCATAGTGTAAAATATACAAGTTCACACTTTCAAACTAGGCTACTTCAATTGTTTTGAGAGTCGAACTAAGCCAAGCTGCTTCCTAGCGAAACTGGAATCCGCACTAAACAGCCATTTTGGCGGGAAATTACGTCAGGCTTTGGCGGAGTCAGAAAATTCAAAATTCGAATCCGTTGCGATCTGAGATATTTGCATATACTTTGGTCCGATAAAAGATATAGCGATACAGCGCAAAACTACTAGATTCACAGTAGTTGGAGTCGTGACTGCAAGTAGGCCTGTCCGTTTGAGAATAAGTGCTGTCAGTTCACCAGTTTACATGATGCCTAAAATTAAATATCCTTCCACTCGATATAATATTGAGTGCAATATTAAGATTTGTTTATCATAAGCTATAAATTCTATGTCGCGATAACATACGAAGCCGGAGGTTTACGTAGCATTGTATGACTTGCGCCTTATGACGCGTAGCCAAATTCGTATTGGTTTGGGACCAAATTCGTCCCACCAATGTATTTTTCATTGACATGCATTTTGCTGATAATATGTGGAAGACTGTCTTCTGAACTCTATGTATTTGATTACTACCTAGTGGACTTATTCTAACATAACCGCGAGATAGTTGTTTTCAGTACAGCTGTTTTTCTGTGTTACGTATAATTCATTGTATATTTAACAACCGTATGTTTGTTTTATGATTATGCAACAGTATATGTAATTTTACATCGTACAAGCGGTGAAATCACAACACGATGATGTAAAAATACGTATAAATAGTTGCTCGTCCAAAATACTGCCGAACGGTCGTATTTTTTACAAAGAAATGGCTGTAAAATTACTAATTTTTTTACAGTATGCGCTGCACCATCTAAGTACCCATTAAGGATAACAAATAACGAAAACAGTTGTTTATTTTCGAGTTGAGTTTTTTATATGTAATGAGAAAGGAATAAAGAAATACAAAATATGAAAAGAGAGGAATATTTCGAAAAGGTTGGGAACCATCGCTCCGAATGCCCGGACAATTTGGGTCGTTAGGTAATTACTAACTAACACATTTAAAGTGCAGAATCGCCTTGGAAATTGATCTATTTACAGCAGTATTATGGCGTGACACACTACACAAATGTTGCGATTCCATTGTTTTGAATTACGAGTCATCTTCCGTATTGCGGTGTGAGTTGATTACGCTCTTGTCGGAATACCTTCAAGCAACATATGCTATCTCAACGCGTCTTGTGAGGTTTTGAATCTTAGGACTGGTTAAAACTAAATATCAATCTTGGGTACTCCTGTAGTGTGTGTACCAGGTTAAGGTTAGTTCATAATTTTATTACGATTTTTCTTATTTTACTTCTATTACGAGTTCGGGAACTGTCTGTGGAACGTAGGCGACGAAAATTAGTTACCTACATATGAGTACATACACTCATGGGGAGCCTGTCCTTGCCATTCAAAATACTATTGATAGAATGGCCATCCATGTGCAAGCGATCGTCGGCGATTCTGTTATTGCTCATCACTATTTTTTTGATGTGTCCTTTGAATTTTAAATTTACTTAAGCTGTGATAGATTGGGTTTAGTTGCGACGTCTTCTCTCAGTGACAGGATAGCACCGAGCACTGTTATCAAGGTTTATTCTCACGTTTGAGTTGAGTTATTGAATAAATTCGTTTTTTTGCTTTCTTGTACATAATAATCCTTCCACGTACCTGGAGTAATGGATTTTAGTCTTTGCGAATATGCCTTACGGCTAGTGTTATTCTGCTTTCTTCAAACCACAGCAGTTTGATCTGTATTCCCGTAGTATGTGTACCAGGTTAGGGTTAGGCCATAATTTTATTCCGATGTTCCTTTTTTAAGTTTTATTACGAGTTCGGGGACTGTCTGTGTTAGCCAAGTGAATATATATGTTTAAGACTTTTTAAACAACTTGATGTAAAATAGTTTAACAAAATTAGTTATCTCCATATCGGTACACATACTTCTGAAGCGCCGTTTGAACTCCTAAAACCAGGGATGAAACCATAACTTTGAAAAAGGGAAATCTAAGTTTGTCCAAATTACGTTACGAGTTGTCTGAAAACGAAAGTTTGGATTTCTGCGGTGAACTATACTTCTTCTTTTAGTTCTCCCATGGTGTGTGTACCAGGTTAGGCCATAATTTATTCCGATTTTCCTTCTTTGATTCTATTACGAGTTCGGGAAATGTCTGCGTTAGCCAAGTGAATATACCCCTGCCTATAGGTTTCATTCCCTTTATACAACTTGATGTAAAATAAGCGAACAAAATTAGTTAAAATTAATTCGATTCTGTATCCCTAGTATATTATTTTAGGTGGGTGTTTCAAAATTTAGGGGATGGTGGATATTATTCTAATAGCGGTAAAACTATTTGTGACTCATAATAATGTGTTATGTATTTGACTGACTATCTGCACTGGTATATACGACACTCTGTGCGTATTCAAATACCGGTATATACAAAAAATATATTCAGGATAGGAATTAAAGTATGGTGTCCTATAATTCAAAATTAGGGGATGTTGTAATTGTTTGGGGGGTTTCACTGGTTCGATCGAACCAAAGTAAAAAAACACTGACCTACAGTAACCTTTACACACGCAATTGCATTCGGTTTCAGGAATTTTCATTGAGTCAGGAATATCACAGGCTAAATTGCTTAGCTTACTTTTCTGTTGTCTTCATTTGAAGCTCAGAAGTTGAGTCTGCGAAGTCAGAAAAATGGAAGATTCCTTCGACAAACTAACGATGGAAGACCCGATCTTAGATGAAGATTCAACTAAAAGAACGGAAAATACTTCAACGGAATTACGAGTTCAGAATCTGAATGTCCAGACCATGGTGATACTAAAGCAAGGTGAGTTTATAGCTAAACGAATGACAATGAAAGATCTAATACTACTTCGTTTTAGGTCTTCGTGTCCATGTATTTGAGGATTGCTTTCTTTATTAATTATGTGTTTTTCAGAATACAATGGTGCAGTTAACGCAAATATTGTCACAATGGGAGCTTCCAACGTCACAATAAATCAAGAAAAAGACCAAAATGTGCAGTTAGGGAGAACGGAATCTGGTGACGGTGAGTTAGTTTAGTTGGTGTATTTCAAACGCCGTGATTCCGTGAACGCGTACTCCGGAACGACAGAAAAGTCACAGAATTATGGTACAATGCGTATGTCTTGGATGGAGTGGAATGTAAACAAATGTTTATCGAAATAAAGTTTGTAAATTTTACCAAAACATAAAAGCAAAACTCTATTACTTCGGGTTATTTTTGTAACGTCGTATTTTCAAGCTAAACAGGTTTAATTCGAAATACAAAACAGTTCCTCGCAATTCAAAAGAAAGTCGTAAATATTATTATCTACAAACGTAAAACGTTTTTCCTCGCTCAAACTAAGAGTGTCCGAAATAGTAATTTAGTAACGAGTTCTTGGCACCGGCGTCACATCCGGCCGCATACAAATTCGAAACTATGAGCTAACTAACCAAACGGTAAATACCTGGTATCAGTACAAACTAACTATATTTAGGCCAAGCGGTTCTAAAAAAATATTTGTTTGCCAAATAAAAACTCTGAAATCATCGCGAACCCGAGTTGGAAAGCCTGACTCGACTTACAAGTCTACTTCCGTCATCTGATTAAGAATTGCCTGAACTTTCAAGGGGCGTATGCAGGACTGCAGATGGGTGGTTTTGGTGGTCAACCCCCCCCCCCCTCCCCCTTTTGAAATGTAAAAAAATAAAAGCATCGTTCTGAATCATACATGACAAATTGTTCGTAGCTTGAAACGCTTTTTAGACCCTCCAGACTTATGAAAACAGACCGGACCTGCCAACTGTTTCGATCCAACTTGTCAAATAGAAATTTCAGATCTCCCCCCCCCCCACTCATTGAAAATTTTTCGCTACGCTCCTGGAACTTTCTATTACTTATTTCAGATACAGTCTGGCTGACAGAATCAATTTCGATATTGCAAAATAAAAAGATATCGAAGTATAGTCTCGTTTACAAAGGTCAACAAATCCACGGAGAATTTGGTGTCACTCCAGTTGCAGTAAAACTAATACCGCATAACACAGAAAATGAGAAAGAGGCGAAAATCCTCGTGAAACTGAGTCGCCACCCGAATGTCGTTAGCATGATACAATCAGGTATTTACACATCTGGCCCCGTGAAATACATATTCATCGTTATGGAGATGTGCAGAAACGAAACGCTTCGTGAATTTGCAAATAGCTGTAAAGAATTGACGGAAGAAATCAGAAAGATTTTCACAAAACAGCTCGTTGATGGCCTCGCTCACATTCACGAGAAGAAAATAATTCATCGTGATTTGAAACCGAGTAATATATTGGTCACACTCGACGGAAAACATCTTAAAATTTCTGATTTCGGTGTGAGCAAAGAAATGAGAAGCGGACGAGCCTCCACGTTCTTGACCCATGCACGAGTCGGCACTGACGGTTGGAGAGCTCCAGAAACATACAACAAGGATATCATTTCTCAAAAAGCTGATATTTTCTCTCTCGGTCTTGTCTACTTTTTCATGTGGAGTGGGGGTCGCCATCCTTTTGGTAGCGATCCGGATGACTGGAACAAGAATATCAAGAAATATATCAACAGGGATTTGGATCTTCTTGCAAAAATGGGAACCTCATACGTCATAGATTTGATAGCGTGGATGTTAGCATTCGATGACGCAGAAAGGCCGACATGTGAAAAAATTAAACAACATAGAATGCTTGGCGGAAATTTGAGATGCCCTCCGATGCTCAGAATAGTATCTTCACCAGTAGTACTTGGGAGGAGTTCCTATGACATTTCAAGACGTCCATCGGGCGTATCTTCCTAATGGTTTGGTTCTCGAACCACTGATATTTTAAACGTTTCGTGTTTTATTTGAATCTTTTTAGCTTTCTAGCCGATGTCAGAAAGGTGATGAAAATCAATTTTTTTTTTGCCTTTCTGTCTGTCTTGACTAATAGATTCGAATCTAACTCAGACAAAAGGGCGCTCCAGAAGTGTGTGTACCAATATGGAGATAACTAATTTTGTTCGCCTACTTCACATTAAGTTGTGTCAAGGGACTGAAAGCTATGGGCAGGGGGTATATTCACTTGGCTAACACAGCCAGTTCCCGAACTCGTAATAGAACTAAAATGAGGAAAATAGAAATAAAATTCTGACTCAACCTTAAACTGGTACACATACTACGGGATCGCATCGGTTTATCTCAAGTTTGGTATTACTGTGTATCTGAAACTGTAATGGCTAGCCGGATTGAATATGTTACACACAATACTCATCAAAAAACGTTTAGATAAAAGACCGGGTTGCAGCGAAACAACCGTTAATCAAAGGGTCATCAGAGTCAGCTACTATCCTGATGTTCTATGACTCGAAGTAAAATAACTGGTACTGGCACCTGACTGGCCGGTACTCCCGAAGTATGTGAACCAATATGGAGGCAATTACAAATAAGTTCATGACAATTCAACGTGACCGCTGGTTGAAATTCTTTTAGTATGATATGATATTATATCTTTATTTTTTATATTTGTATTGTATTTTTGAACATCCGTATCAAGAAATTATATATCTTTTCTCTGGAATCTTGGTCATTTGCTTTTTAAAATACTAATTGCATTTAGTATTGCACGACACTCTGAGTTAGCATTATTATTTTGGGTGATATGGAATTACATGTCAAACAAAAAACACATTGAAGCTCAATCCTGTCGTCCGCCATTAGCAATGTGATAAAGACAGATACTAAAAACACCGCCGCTGATCCCCAAAATGTCTGAACCAATCATGACGTGGCTCTCCACGTGATTATGTCTCGTCAACCAATCAGTGCTATCAATCTAGCCCCACTAAGTTAATCTTAAGTTTCTTTATTGTGTTTGCCTTTTTCCCATTCTGACACGTTGGCCGGAAAACCGGGGTTGACGCGCATTCAAATCAGGGGCAGTGAGGAGATAGTAGCGTGCTGTGGTCGTTGTAGCGTAGGCTTGTATAGTTAGCTGCGAGGCTTTTTTGTAGCCATCTTTATTGTGTTTATTTATACATTAAGCAAAGTGCAGTGCAAGATTTTTTGTTACAGTTTTATTCGTTTTGTGCTTTTCAAAATTCGTTTTTTTTTTGTCTTGATTTGAACGTTTATTGAGATTATAAGTCTGGTCTACTGCAATACTATTTGTATTTCCTAACCTACGAAGTGTGACTCGCCGGAATAATTTAATTCATTTGAAGTACAATTCCTGCTGTAAGTTTGCTCTCCTTAATGCGGCAGATTACTAGAAATTATTGTCAATGTTTCTTTGTCGTTTGCTTTTCCGATTTTTATTATCTGCACCGCTTTGTTTATTTACAAACGAACGCCCATGACTTAGTGTTTCAGGTGAAATCGAAGGAGATCGTGAAATCCACGTGCATTTGTAAGTATTGATGGAGATTCTAGAAACCTTCGCTATTTTAAAGTGGCGCTCAGCGTGGCTTCAAAGTGGTTAATGTGTGTATCAAGGTTCGTTACTGCATTAGTTTTTAGTGAATGTGTTTCTGCTTCGTTAGCGTAGATTTTTCAAATCGATAAATTTTTTTCACAGGTTATTAAAAGATTGGGCGAAGCAAGTTTAAATTTTGATTTGAGCGGTGATTTCACCGATTAATATTGCCCGCCATATCTCTTTTCCAAGCAACCAACGCGAGAGTGATAAAGAATAAGATGGTCGACGTAAGCTTTTGATGTTTTGTGCCAAGGTAATCGAGTAGTATTCGTGTATTTAAATTATTTTAAAAAACAAGCCATACCCGGAGACTATACGGCTAGTCAAAAACGTCGTACAAGTTACGATCGAGCGGCTACTTACCACCAAATTGTATTGTATTGACATTGTATTTTAAACGGCCTCCCTTTTACATCAGTTTATTGTTTTGGCAAGGTAATCCCCGCTCTCTTCAAGCAGCCAAAGAAGTTTATCGTGAATATAAAATGTATTATTTCATCGTTGGATGGCAGCAATGGATGTGCCAAGGTAAGCATATAGGATTATTGTGTTATGCAAATTTTTTTCAAGTTCTTGCATAGGCTTCATCCACGATGCACATAATGTGTAACTGCCGTAAATAAAATTCGTTGGATGTATAGCACCCCAATAAGTGTTCTATACTGGGTATCCTATAAATAGATTTGTGCTTTATTCACAGGCTATTGAATTCGCGAATGCAGCATTTGATTGGAGTCGTCATCGAAGCTAAAAACTTAGTGCGTAACTAAATTTCTCCTTTGAAAACTTGATTTCGGTAAGTAAGGAGGTTCTGAATTTCTGTGTTTTTAAATTAATCGTTGTGAGTAGTTTTTAAGAGTAGTTTTTAAGAGATACACTGGCAACTAATGAATGTTGCTTATTTTGCCTATCCCCATACTATCTGTGCCTCGCATGCTCAACGTTTCTATACCACAATCAGCTTGCTGATTCCTACTGAAAGAATCATCATCTTTTAAGCGTTTTACATGCCTTAAATTACATTTCAGATGCATCAGATATAGAAGACCGTTAAGATATACAGAAGGCCAGTGGTTAAATTCGCGATGAACAGAATAATAAATTAAATCCTGATTTCAGCACATTGAAGCATGTTCTTCCGGACCTAACGAAGGCAACTATTTCTTTTACTTGACATTATCGGGTATTTTGCTCTCGAATTGTACGCACTACGGCACTTGTATATGTGAACGCTTAACAATCTCTGCCCGACTGATGTATTCCTATGTTTTCAAAGATTTATGCGTCTGGAGGACCTAATAGTTTTATATCTCCCCAAGTATTCGAGATTCGGTTCTAAAAGATATTCGATTCGATTCTGAAATCATCAAATATTCGAAAATGACCAGCCCAAGTAGGCACCCAAAGTTCATTATATCCGCCAAGAACCGAATTATGATGCAGAATAATATTAGGGTGCGTTCCTCGATTAGCCGAAATTATTTAAAACCCTTTCCAGGCAGCTAACACTATTTAATCCAATAATAGAAATAGCCTCTCGACGAAAGTAAACTGATATATTTTTGTCAAGGTGAATTGGACAGAAGATGGCAGAATATGCAAGTCATCCGTAACATAACTTGTCGCTACATTCTCGCCTTGAAGTCGATACTCTCGAATTAAGTGAAACAAAATGGCCGACACCGGAACGCAGTATGTGTATCACTTAGGACATAATTTTATTCTTATTTCAGTTCTACTATTACGAGTTCGGGTACTAGCCAAGAGATTCCCGTAGTATTTGTACCTGTAATTATGACCTAACGTTAACCTGGTACGTTCCGGTGTCCGCCATCTTGGTTATCGAGATTCGCCCACAAATCTGCAGAAAAATATATTTTGATGGTTGGGATATTTTAATCCATTGTCTAAGTAATCGTTTAGCATTAGCACTTCTGTTGTTTATTTCAAGTAAAACTGGTCTTTCGCATAAATGAATTCATGTTGTACTCCGTCGCCATTTATTGGATCTCCGCTCTAGGAGACTCTTATTATCATCAATCGTTCTGTAAGTCTCCCTGTCTGCGTGTCGAAACTGTAGCGTCGTATGAACTTTCACACGTGGGTTATCCTGTCACCCTAGGTATGTTTCATCGTAGGTCTGGATTGATGTTCCGTTTCCATGGCAGCAGCAAAAACGATCTTTGAAAATGTTCCCATTTTTACATTATTTTCGCCAAGTATTAAAATTCTTAAAATGCAGAAATTAAAATGGACTGGCAGGTAATTTACTACGGAGTTTCCTTATTACCCGTTACTCATTAACCTATAACGCATAATTGGCGCCTACAGGCTTGTACAATTATTTTAGTCATCTACAGGTAATGAAATACTCGGGAACGCGTACTAGTCGCCAGTGAGATTTATAATTCAGTTTGTCCCGGAACTGGATATCCGTGACTTTACCTGACGATTCCCAGCTTATCGTATTGTATACAGTAATATAGTTAATAATTGCAGTATTATTTTGTTCACAGGTATCAGATGTGGAAATAGAAAAACACACGAATCGTAAATTTGATGCAACTGTCTGAGGTAATTGTGGCACGTTCATATTATATTCTGTAACTTGTGCAAGTAAATGCACTTTCCATTTTACTGGTTCTTCGTTTTACTGGTTTTATTTCTACAAGGCATTAGTAAGCAATTGGGTCCAGATGATTTTCGTCGCCCATCTTTGAGATACTTTTTTTCGCAGGAAATTTTTTGTGAAGTCTGTGGGGAGGTCTGCAAATGCCGTGTCACATTTGTCCCAATTGTTTGAACCTGACTATATATGAATAATCTTGACCCTTTTGCCAAAGTATAAATATATTCTAACCCAGAACAGAATGCATCCCCATTCATATAGACTTCTACCACTTGTCCTGCAATATACTGGGTGTCCATGAAATAGGCCATAAATTTTTCAAAATTTTCAAGGGAATTCATTATTTAGCTCCTTGGTTTCCACAAACTAACTTCATAACAAAATTGAAATTGTAAAGGGGCGTTATGGACACCCTATATTTCCAACCTAACTCAACGATATTTTTGAGGCAACAAATCAGTAAATTGTCCCGTAAAATGGGCATTTCTTTTCTAACCACCTCCATCCTAAATTGTCTGTCAGTAAATGTCCTTGTTATAACTATAAAAGCGGTAAAGGATGGCAAAAACTAATGTGGTTTTGTATTAATAAAAATTAAATACATCTTTTCAGGGAAAATGATTCAATCGTCTTCAGAAAGGAACCTGCACAAAAAGTAAGGATTTCAATTTTCAAACATGCTCAATCCCTATTAGCGTGCCAAAAAAGTTCGGTGCTAGTTTCTGAATTCCATCGCGCGAGTTAAGCTAAGTCATGGGTCATCAGTCTCCAGTCACGGGATAGTCTCAAAGTCTCCGTAAAGAGGCCGACTTAATGCGCTTGCGAATCGTCACTGCTATTTCGAGTTTCAAGTTGTCAAGTACATCTCATAATTGACAACAAGACTTTAATACTACGTTACGTTACGTCAATGTTTGTCGTTGCGCCTTTCGAGTTATTGTTGCAGCAGACATGTAAAACGAGAATATCTGTCAGAGTTCGATTCGAAAATCGAAGATTTATGACTCCATAGTGACACCGCCGCGTGTCCCATCACTAATTAATTGATAACCCGCTAATTATAAAACATAATTCATCCAAAATTAATAGGCTTCTGGTCCGATATATGATGAATGTACATGCAAAATTTGGAGCAGATTCAACCTCGCCTTCGTGAGATATCGCGTTCATCTGACAGACAGACAAATACCTATCAAAATACTTCGCGATCTTAAGATCAATAAGTAATATTGATTAAATATAAAGAAGCTCTTATTTTTACGCTTCAGATGGGAGTGCGGGGGAACTTCGATGAAAAATTCAGAATAAAGATTGTGGCAATATACGTAGAATTAAATCTTTGCTAACCAAAGTGTATACCATGTGACATCTATATTTTGTAACTTCTAATTAACAAAATCTGCATTGATTAACCCTGTAGATTACTTTGGAATTTTGACGTGATTGACCCGACTTTCGGGATTCGGACCAGACACTTCTTAAAATCAACCGGTATATAATTTATTGACGATCGTGACCTAATGATCAATATTTAAATTCCGTCCACTCTTCCTCATGGCGGTATAAATATTTATCTTAATGTCCAGTACGTTGGGTTGATCTCGATAGGTCATAGGTAGTCGCCTTAATTGTACCAGTGTGAATAAATTCATTCACAAGTGTTTTGTTATGCTTTTCAGTCATTGATGTTGAAAGAAATTGATCAATTTCTTCTAACTCCTGTACAGGCTCCCTCTCACTGCAGAGACCACATAAAGAAAAAATGAGCCACAAGCAAAAAAACTAAACAATTTCTAGGTTAGTGTTTATTATTGGGTACAACGTGTTGTGTTTTGAATTTGAACCAAAACCGTACGTACGTTGTCCAAAACGGAAGGCCTAGTTATAGAAAGATATTCATCTTTGCATGATCTATTACAGTAGCCTACGTGATTTAGTCTGTAAAATTCTTACCGATTTCGTGCCGATTAGGGGGTCTGGCGTAGTCTAGTACCAAAAATACTTCTGGTTGGACTGGCTCAACGATTTTGCATACGTCATCCCTAATTTTGAAAAATAATATGTCTTATTTCCCCTCTCTATGTCAATAATTTTTGGTACTCCCGTAGTATGTGAACCTAGATTACGGACACCGGAACGTAGTATGTGTACCCAGGCGTTCCTTGGCTAGTCCCCGATCTTGTAATGAAACTGAAATAAGGAATATTGGAATAAAATTATGGCCTGAAAGCCCTAAATTATGGCCTAACTGGCAACGCGCAACTGGCACTTTGGATCCTTTTCCCCAATAAAAATAAAGGCTTTAGTACGTTGAACTATTAATTTAAATTGAATTAGCATATTTTGTTTTTAAGGTTTCGGGGTTAACTTTTTACGATTTAGAAATATTCGCTAATCGACATTTAGTATTTTAAATAAATATTTATAAACGATTTGTTAATCAAACAATAAATAAAATAATTTGATAGAAATCGTTTTTTTTGAACTAAAAAGCGGTTTTATTTCCCATTTAGTGTAAGAACGACGGAATAATAAAAAATAGGGTACTCTCGTAGTATGTGAACCAAGATGGCGGACACCGAAACGTTGTATGTGTACCAGGTAAAAATACTACGGGAGTAGCTTAAATAGTTCCCGAATTCGTAATGCCGTATTTCCCTGAAAATAAGACTTGTCTTATTTCAATTTTCTTCCGAGAAATAACACTAACGCTAATTTTCGGGGGATGTCATTTTATCAAGAACAAACTTGTAAAGTAAAGATTTACGAGATTTCTAAATATACAAAATATGGAAACCGATATCCATTTACTTATACCTAACAGTTTTTATTCCAAATAACTGCAAATATTTTAGGGGAGGGCTAATATTAAAATCATTTTAAGATTTCGGGCTAAGTCTTATTTTCGGGGAAACACGGTTGAACTAAAATAAGGGAAAATCTTGACACCTCCGTTTCTTTATAGACTGCCCTTGTGATAATATTTAATGTAAGAACGGCGAAGTTCCCCCTTGTCCCACACTTGTCTTGCTTGCGGCACACTTGTGTTACTCATTTTCAAGGCGTTTCATTTTTTATTGAATAAAATAATTTGTTTTTTAGGTTGCTTCTGTCCAGGTCCAGTCCAGGACGAAGCGTGTGATTTGGGTTTTCCTGAAGAACTGAATTTCAAAGTAAGTATTTGTTGGTCGCGACATTTATTTTGCGATAGGTGTTATGAAGAATTTACAAATTTGATGCGCGTGTCTTGTGTTACTAAACTAGAAAGTGGACGATTAATCAGCAATCGCTGCGTTAAAACAGTTGAATAGAACTCACTCTCTTTCGAAACAAAAAACTCTGTATGTTACACGCATTGTTACCCAGCCAATGTAAGAAAAATCATTATATACGACCACGCTTGAAAATCTGTCTGCATGAGAAAGATGCTTTTGCATCTTGCTGATTGGTCAATGTCACGAAGTAAACGAGTCGAGGTTTGGGGAAACATCAATATTCCCGCCACGAATAAAAAACTTAGGCTTCAATCACCAATAAATATCTGGAATCCCAATCCTATTCCCGGGAATTCGACCCAGAATTTAAGTCCTACTCTATTCCGAGACATAATCCACGGTCTGAACCCAATCAATGTCACTAAAATAATTTATTTTAAACTTCGTTTCATTTTCATTATTCTATAATTACGTAATTCTAGCATTTTGGCGATAGGCATATGGTGGATTTAAAATTTGATCCCCATGTCTTGTGTCAATATTCAGTCAAAAGTAAGCTGTTAAGTCTACGATCGCTCGCTTTGCAAGGTTTTTAGAAGAGAAATAAGCAATGCGTGCAACATACCAGGCATGCGACTATTTTACTCGCCTTGTTACCCAGTCGATGTTAAAAATCATATACTTTTTTATTTTGGAAATGGTAAATGATTTATTACATAATAGAATTATTTTGTTTTCAGATTTCTTCGCGATGGATCTATGTAAGTATTTGTTGAACGCAATATTCAGCCTAACACAGGGGTGCACAACTAAATGAGCACGCGTGCCAATTTTTTCAAAATAATCTTGTCGCGTGCCTCGCACAATCGGTGCTATTGTAAGTTAACTCCCATAAAAGAGACATCAAACGAATTCCAATAATACATAACAAGAGAGCTATGCTCAATATATGAACACGTAGAGCCACATAATTTTGATGACGTCATAGCAAAGTAATAGCTTTCTGGAATTTTATTTTTATTTTTAAACACTGAAAATTTCAAAGCAATTGGTCCAGTAATCAAAGAGGCGATTTCTTCAAAACGTGTCAAAGAACAGCAAGAATAAAAATAACATAACAATCGCTATGTCCACTACGTGTCCAATAACGAATATCTATTTATTGAAACAATGTAATGTCCTGAAAAACCGCCGATTTTGATATAAACGTTATATTTTGATGTATATCATGAATAAAAAATATTTCTTATTACAAGACCGTACGCGTGCCACGTTTTAGCGTATGGCGTGCCTCGTGTGTTGTGCACCCCTGGCCTAACAGGTTTATACACTACTAGTATTTTGCCACAAGTCTATGGAGGATTTACAAATTTGATGCGCATGTCTTGGTGTTGCTAAACTAAAAAGTGAGCTGTTAATCTGCAATATTCAAACAGTTGGATAAAATGAATCTCGCTCACGAATCGTAATTTTTAAAATCAGAAGAATAAGAATACGCCTGTTTATTTACAGAATGAATTCTAATTTAATGGAACCGTAGGTTGTTTAAATATAGAAATAATGAAATGATTTATCGTATATATACTAGTTGCGGAAGTAGAAGTGTTTTGTCAAGTCACCAATCTCTGCTGAATTTCGGGATTGGGTTAATTTCGGTACAG
The DNA here is from genome assembly GCF_964204865.1 of Styela clava. Lineage (NCBI taxonomy): Eukaryota > Metazoa > Chordata > Ascidiacea > Stolidobranchia > Styelidae > Styela > Styela clava. Next base: position 14,714,604 of record NC_135264.1, read on the forward strand.
GGCTTATTAAGGGTCATTACTCCCTAAATTCGGTCCGTTGAATTGTTAGAGTAATGACCCTTAATAAGCCCTGTACCGAAATTAACCCAATCCCGAAATTCAGCAGAGATTGGTGACTTGACAAAACACTTCTACTTCCGCAACTAGTATATATACGATAAATCATTTCATTACTTCTATATGTAAACAACCTACGGTTCCATTAAATTAAAATTCATTGTGTAAATAAACAGGCGTATTCTTATTCTGATTTAAAAATTACGATTCGTGAGCGAGCTGGGAGATGCCTGTTAGCTAACTTTTATTGATTTTTAAATACTTTTTCACTTCCCTCTGGGAGTCTAGCCGATTTCATTTGTTTGTGTAAATAATTTAAAAGCTCCGTCGAAATAGTTTTTTTCTTTCTCAAGAAGTAAGGGATTTGGAATATTAAGTCGATAAATTTTCATACACATAACACCAATAAAATATCCAGTTATCGAGTTGTGAAACACTATTTTTATATTTCCAGGTTTACCAACTCTTGAAGAGGAGTTCGCACAAAGTGTTGTTCTTGGTCTTCGACTAAATCGTATAAATTATTTTGTAATATTTATTGGACACTATGCAGATCTATGGATCGTTTTTATGTTATATCGGCGGTTATCCAACCGCGGCCCGCGGGACTGTACAAATCTTAATCATTGGGATTGGATGGAAAGTATTTACGAAGTATTCTTTAGGCCCCGTTCTGCAACTTTGGGCACCAATTAAGCTCTCAAATTTTTTTAATTACTTTAAATCTGTGGGCTCTGTTTTGATTTGTGGTTGTGTGACGTCATCAAGTTTCTGGGAGATTTCGTTAGTGTCTTGACGTCAGTCAAATTTATCATTTACCGTCCGTGGGTTGTAAGGGTTGGTTTATGCCATCTAAGTTACTGTATCTGTGGTCTATGGGATTCGTTTGTGTGGTGATAAATTAACCTTTGGTGTCCATATTTTTTGCATTGCCCCCTCTCTCTCTCCCTAAAATGAATGAACTTTAAATAAATTTCGGTACTACATTGCTATTATACGAACTCCCAAAAATGTTTTTCGTTTAAAGTAAGTCTGTTAGGACACCCTGGAAGTATAGTTTCGGTCATGCCAGATCTTTGCGTAATATCAACTTGATATGCCCGAGTTTATTGCCTTTTTAATAGTTTTTATTCGTCGTTTTTGTCTAGCCATATCAATTACTGAACTAGTACTATTTTATGTAGCTGAAATGTGTTTTGAATTGTTAATAAAAATCTGGCAACTGTAATTTGATTTCTGTAGTTTATGCGTTTGAGCAAGTAAGGGCGTAAGATTTAGGAAGCAAGTTTCTTGTAAAGCTGTAAGGAGAGCATGGGGATTGCTAGGCTGGGGCTGTGGGCGCAATACCACCACCTGGTCGCTATGACGTCACAGCTAGGATTTTTCAGGGCCCTGCGGTGCCCCCCGACCCCGGGCGGCTGGCGGCGCGAAAATTCGTTATGTACGGCCATAGTTGGCCATAGATAATCCGTGGATAAATAACAAAATTTATCTTCGATCAAGCATGATCATGTATGATCGCGTGTAAAATTAAAAAAATCCTTATTTTTCTGACTCTAACCCTTCGAATTTTCCCATTTTCGGCGATTTTTGACGATTTTGAGATATTTCAACTCGTGCTGACGTCATGGATTTCGCCAGTTCATCGAGTGTTTTTTGATAGGCAGATCACAGCTCTCAACATCAAGCTGGCAAATTCCGAAGTTCATGACATGAGCAGGCCCAGCGGGGCTCAAACTATAGATAGACTGAACAAATATAAGAAATTGAACGTCTTTAACCGTTAGGCCATTGTATTAACTGTACTGAACGATTTAAGTTCTAATATTTATCCCACGACTTTGCAATTGATGTTTGTGCAAGTAATTGCAAGGTCCAGACATAAATATTAGAACTTAGATTATTTCACGAGCTTAACATCGTGGCCTAACGGGTAAAGGTCTCAAATTTTTCATATCTGTTCAGTGTATCTGTAGTTCGAGCCCCGCTGGGCCTGCCCCGTTGTGACGTCGTGAATTTAAGAATTCGCCAGATCGTCCAGTGATTGATTGACAGACCGTGTGGCTCGCAGGTCGAAAATTTGATGCTGAGAGCCGCGGTCAGTCAATCAAACACTCTGGATGAGAGGGCAAATTCCGGAATGCACGACGTCACGACGAGTTAAAATATCTCAGAATCGTCAAAAATCGCCGAAAATGGGAAAAATCGAAGGGTTAGAGTCAGAAAAACAAGGAATTTTGAAATTTACACATCGATCATGCATGATCATGCTTGATTGAATATAAATTTTGCTATTTATCCTCGGATTATCTATGGCCGACGATTGGCCATACATAATAAATTTTCGCGCGGCGAGCCGCCCCGGGCGGCCACGCGGCCCGGTAGCGCCCCGAAAAAAATTCCCTAGGTGTGACGTCATATCGACCAGGCACCGTACCGCTTATCAATCTAACATAGCGATCCATATACGCAGAATCCTAACCTTCTTACTAACTTTCTAAAATTTATTTCAACTAGAAATCACTAGAAAGTATTGTTTTTAGATTTTATTGATCAGGAAAAGAAACTACGGCGACATTGACCATATACAAAAAAATTTATTATAAAATATTAAGATATGGTTGAAACATGTATAACGCCTCCAATAATGGTATTACTCGCCACACAGTGAGCACGAAATATAATATAGTAGTCATGTGCAAAGGAATCGGTGATTACCGATTAATATAATTTCATTTAATTAATAAGAACGCATTCTTCTTCGTACACATTCTGTGCATAAACGGTGAACCTGCAAATGTAAAATAATAGTTCAATTCTGGTAAATGGAAATCGGAGATTCATGCCAGTTGCCCGACATGTTATAAGGTCGTATATTTTAAAGCAGGGACGTGATAAAAATTAGAGCTATGGACTACCTTAACCCATTCGAAGAATCAACTATAACTATATACTCCAGCAATTTTCAATTTTGAAAGCTTGTTCCAGAACGCAACCGAATTAATGATTTTATAATAAAAGATTTGTTTTGAATCAGACGACATTCTTGTCCCAAATATTTGCGCTTAGAAAAGTAAATCAATCAAATACTAGCGGTAAAACAGGCCTCCCAGACTGCCTAGCTCACAACTTACAACAAGTGGCGTGATTTCATCGGCACTATTGAAGTACGTGAACTAAGATGGCGGACACCGGGACAGAGTATGTGCACCAGGTTAGGGTTTTGCCATAATTTCATTCCAATTTACGTTATTTATTTAGTTCTATTAAGAATTTGGGAACTAGCCAAGAGACACCTGTAGAATTTGCACCTGGAATTATGGCCTAACCCTACCGTGGTACACATACTACGTTCCAGTGTCCGCCATCTTGATTCACATACTTCGGGAATACCAAATTTTAAATTTAACAGGACCGCATGTTCAATAAAACCTTCAATTCATGATGACCGGCCCTCATTTAAAATACTTAACCAACAGTTTCCTATATCATAACTCAAAAGTCATTTATTGCAGTCAGTGTGAAACGGTTAATTAGCAAAGAAAGACCAAAGCAAGAGTCTGGAATGATGGCGTTTTAGAGAGTGAGCTGTCATCACCTGGAGTCGGAGTACATACTGTGTTTTATTTGAATCTTCTTGGCTTCCTAGCCGATGTCAGAAAGGTGATGAAAATCAGAATTTTTTTTTGCCTTTCTGTCTGTCTTGACTAATAGATTCGAATCTAACTCAGACAAAAGGGCGCTCCAGAAGTGTGTGTACCAATATGGAGATAACTAATTTTGTTCGCCTATTTCACATTAAGTTGTGTCAAGGGACTGAAAGCTATGGGCAGGGGGTATATTCACTTGGCTAACACAGACAGTTCCCAAACTCGTAATAGAACTAAAATGAGGAAAATAGAAATAAAATTCTGACTCAACCTTAAACTGGTACACATACTACGGGATCGCATCGGTTTATCTCAAGTTTGGTATTACTGTGTATCTGAAACTGTAATGGCTAGCCGGATTGAATATGTTACACACAATACTCATCAAAAAACGTTTAGATAAAAGACCGGGTTGCAGCGAAACAACCGTTAATTAAAGGGTCATCAGAGTCAGCTACTATCCTGATGTTCTATGACTCGAAGTAAAATACCTGGTACTGGCACCTGACTGGCCGGTACTCCCGAAGTATGTGAACCAATATGGAGGCAATTACAAATAAGTTCATGACAATTCAACGTGACCGCTGTTTGAAATTCTTCTAGTATGATATGATATTATATCTTTATTTTTTATATTTGTATTGTTTTTTTGAACATCCGTATCAAGAAATTATATATCTCTTTCTCTGGGATCTTGGTCATTGCTTTTTAAAATACTAATTGCATTTAGTATTGCACGACACTCTGAGTTAGCATTATTATTTTGGGTGATATGGAATTGCATGTCAAACAAAAAACACATTGAAGCTCAATCCTGTCGTCCGCCATTAGCAATGTGATAAAGACAGATACTAAAAACACCGCCGCTGATCCCCAAAATGTCTGAACCAATCATGACGTGGCTCTTCACGTGATTATGTCTCGTCAACCAATCAGTGCTATCAATCTAGCCCCACTAAGTTAATCTTAAGTTTCTTTATTGTGTTTGCCTTTTTCTTATTCTGACACGTTGGCCGGAAAACCGGGGTTGACGCGCATTCAAATCAGGGGCAGTGAGGAGATAGTAGCGTGCTGTGGTCGTTGTAGCGTAGGCTTGTATAGTTAGCTGCAAGGATTTATTGTAGCCATCTTTATTGTGTTTATTTATACATTAAGCAAAGTGCAATGTAAGATTTTTTGTTACAGTTTTATTCGTTTTGTGCTTTTCAAAATTCGTTTTTTTTTTGTCTTGATTTGAGATTATAAGTCTGGTCTACTGCAATACTATTTGTATTTCCTAGCCTACGAAGTGTGACTCGCCGGAATAATTTAATTCATTTGAAGTACAATTCCTGCTGTAAGTTTGCTCTCCCTAATGCTGCAGACTACTGGAAATTATTGTCAATGTTTCTTTGTCGTCTGCTTTTCCGATTTTTATTATCTGCACCGCTTTGTTTATTTACAAACGAACGCTCAGACTTAGTGTTTCAGGTGAAATCGAAGGAGATCGTGAAATCCACGTGCATTTGTAAGTATTGATGGAGATTTTAGAAACCTTCGCTTTTGTAAAGTGGCGCTCAGCGTGGCTTCAAAGTGGTTAATGTGTGTATCAAGGTTCGTTACTGCATTAGTTTTTAGTGAATGTGTTTCTGCTTCGTTAGCGTAGATTTTTTAAATCGATAAATTTTTTTCACAGGTTATTAAAAGATTGGGCGAAGCAAGTTTAAATTTTGATTTGAGCGGTGATTTCGCCGATTAATATTGCCCGCCATATCTCTTTTCCAAGCAACCAACGCGAGAGTGATAAAGAATAAGATGGTCGACGTAAGCTTTTGATGTTTTGTGCCAAGGTAATCGAGTAGTATTCGTGTATTTAAATTATTTTAAAAAACAAGCCATACCCGGAGACTATACGGCTAGTCAAAAACGTCGTACAAGTTACGATCGAGCGGCTACTTACCACCAAATTGTATTGTATTGACGTTGTATTTTAAATGGCCTCCCTTTTACATCAGTTTATTGTTTCGGCAAGTTAATCCCCGTTCTCTTCAAGCTGCCAAAGAAGTTTATCGTGAATATAAAATGTATTATTTCATCGTTGGATGGCAGCAATGGATGTGCCAAGGTAAGCATAGGATTATTGTGTTATGCAAATTTTTTTCAAGTTTTTGCATAGGCTTCATCCACGATGCACATAATGTGTAACTGCCGTAAATAAAATTCGTTGGATGTATAGCACCCCAATAAGCGTTCTATAATGGGTATCCTATAAATAGATTTGTGCTTTATTCACAGGCTATTGAATTCGCGAATGCAGCATTTGATTGGAGTTGTCATCGAAGCTAAAAACTTATTGCGTAACTAAATTTCACCTTTCTCGCTAAGTCATGGGTCATCAGTCTCCAGTCACGGGATAGTCTCAAAGTCTCCGTAAAGAGGCCGACTCAATGCGCTTGCGAATCGTCACTGCTATTTCGAGTTTTTAAGTTGCCAAGTACATCTCATAATTGACAGCAAGACTTTAATACTACGTTACGTTACGTCAATGTTTTCGTTGCGCATTTCGAGTTATTGTTGCAGCAAACATGTAAAACGAGAATATATGTCGGAGATCGAATCGAAAATCGAAGATTTATGACTCCATAGTGACACCGCCGCGTGTCCCATCACTAATTAAGTGATAACCCGCTAATTATAAGACATAATTCATCCAAAATCAATAGGCTTCTGGTCCGAGATATGATGAATGTACATGCAAAATTTGAAGCAGATTCAACCTCGCCTTCGTGAGATATCGCGTTCATCTGACAGACAGACAGACAAATACCTATCAACATACTTCGATCTTAAGATCGATAAGTAATAATGATTAAATATAAAGAAGCTTTTATTTGATTTACGTCGCGACTTGTAAATTTCCTTTTGCGATTTCCTAGGCCCTCTTCAATTTCGCTTGAGTGACTGATTACGTGATTAGCTTCCTAACACTGCTGTAGCTACAAAAGTAGGTTGGTTCCAAACTACTACTTTTTACGCTTTAGATAGGTGTGCGGGGGAACTTCGATGGAAAATTTAGAATGAAGATTGTGGCAATATCATATCAAAAAATGCGGTGTACGTAGAATTAAATCTTTGCTAACCAAAGTGTATACCCTGTGACATCTATATTTTGTAACTTCTAATTAACAAAATCTGCATTGATCTTCGACTATTAACCCTGTAGATTACTTTGGAATTTTGACGTGATTGACCAGACTTTCGGGATTCGGACCAGACACTTAAAATCAACCGGTATATAATTTATTGACGATCGTGACCTAATGATCAATATGGATGACTACATTTTCATCGGTTATGCCGAAGTGATGTCATTAAATTACGACTACTCTTCCTCATGGCGGTATAAATATTTATCTTAATGTCCAGTACGTTGGGTTGATCTCGATAGGTCATAGGTAGTCGCCTTAATTGTACCAATGTGAATAAATTCATTCACAAGTGTTTTGTTATGCTTTTCAGTCATTGATGTTGAAAGAAATTGATCAATTTCTTCTAACTCCTGTACAGGCTCCCTCTCACTGCAGAGACCACATAAAGAAAAGATGAGCCACAAGCAAAAAAACTAAACAATTTCTAGGTTAGTGTTGGGTATTGGGTACAACGTGTTGTGTTTTAAATTTGAACCAAAACTGTACGTACGTTGTCCAAAACGGAAGGCCTAGTTATAGAAAGATATTCATCTTTGCATGATCTATTACAGTAGCCTACGTGATTTAGTCTGTAAAATGATTAGGGGGTCTGGCATAGTCTAGTACCAAAAATACTTCTAGTTGGACTGGCTCAACGATTTTGCATACGTCATCCCTAATTTTGAAAAATTCATCCTTTTGCATATATATAATATGTCCCTATGTCAATAATTTTTGGTACTCCCGTAGTATGTGAACCTATATTACGGACACCGGAACGTAGTATGTGTACCCAGGCATTCCTTGGCTAGTCCCCGATCTTGTAATGAAACTGAAATAAGGAATATTGGAATAAAATTATGGCCTGAAAGCCCTAAATTATGGCCTAACTGGCAACGCGCAACTGGCACTTTGGATCCTTTTCCCCAATAAAAATAAAGGCTTTAGTACGTTGATCTATTAATTTAAATTGAATTAGCATATTTTGTTTTTAAGGTTTTGGGGGTAACTTTTTACGATTTAGAAATATTCGCTAATCAACATTTAGTATTTTAAATAAATATTTATAAACGATTCGTTAATCAAACAATAACTAAAATAATTTGATAGAAATCGTTTTTTTAAACTAAAAAGCGGTTTTATTTCCCATTTAATGTAAGAACGACGGAATAATAAAAAATAGGGTACTCCCGTAGTATGTGAACCAAGATGGCGGACACCGAAACGTTGTATGTGTACCAGGTAAAAATACTACGGGAGTAGCTTAAATAGTTCCCGAATTCGTAATGCCGTATTTCCCTGAAAATAAGACTTGTCTTATTTCAATTTTCTTCCGAGAAATAACACTAAAGCTAATTTTCGGGGGACGTCTATTATTTTATCAAGAACAAAAGTAAAGATTTACGAGATTTCTAAATATACAAAATATGGAAACCGATATCCATTTACTTATGCACTTATGCCTAATAGTTTTTATTCCAAATAACTGCAAAACATGGATTATTAATCATTTAAAACGTGTAGGAGAGATTTCTTGCTATTGACTGGGTAGAAAAAAATTCGGCGTTATCGACTAGGTCTTATTTTAAGGGGAGGGCTAATATTAAAATCATTTTAAAAATTCGGGCTAAGTCTTATTTTCGGGGAAACACGGTTGAACTGAAAAAAGGGAAAAGCTGGACACCTCCTTTTCTTTATAGACTGCCCTTGTGATAATAATTAATGTAAGAACGGCGAAGTCCCCCCTTGTCCCACACTTGTCTTGCTTGCGGCACACTTGTGTTACTTATTTTCAAGGCGTTTCATTTTTTATTAAATAAAATAATTGTTTTTCAGGTTGCTCCAGTCCGAGACGAAGCGTGTGATTTGGGTTTTCCTGAAGAACTGAATTTCAAAGTAAGTATTTGTTGGTCGCGACATTTAGTCCGTTTTAAGGTATACAATTCTAACATTTTGCGATAGGTGTTATGAAGAATTTACGAATTTGATGCGCGTGTCTTGTGTTACTAAACTAGAAAGTGGACGATTAATCAGCAATCGCTGTGTTAAAACAGTTGAATAGAACTCACTCTCTTTCGAGACGAAAAAAACTCTGTATGTTGCACGCATTGTTACCCTGCCAATGTAAGAAAAATCATTATATACGACCACGCTTGAAAATCTGTCTGCATGAGAAAGATGCCTTTGCATCTTGCTGATTGGTCAATGTCACGAAGTAAACGAGTCGAGGTTTGGGGAAACATCAATATTCCCGCCACGAATAAAAAACTTCGGCTTCAATCGCCAATAAATATCTGGAATTCCAATCCCATTCCAGAGTATTCGACCCAGAATTTAAGTCCTACTATATTCCGAGACATAATCCACGGTCTGGTGAACGCATTGTTACCCAGTCAATGTCACTAAAATAATTTATTTTTAAGTTCGTTTCATTTTCATAATTCTATAATTACATAATTCTAGCATTTTAGCGATAGGCATATGGTGGTGGATTTAATATTTGATCCGCATGTCTTTTGTCAATAAACGAAAAAGTAAGCTGTTAGTCTACGATCGCTCGCTTTGCAAGGTTTTTAGAAGAGAAATAAGCAATGCGTGCAACATACCAGGCATGCGACTATTTTACTCGCATTGTTACCCAGTCAATGTTAAAATTCATATACTATTTATTTTAGAAATGGTAAATGATTTGTTACATAATAGAATTATTTTGTTTTCAGATTTCTTCGCGATAAATCTATGTAAGTATTTGTTGAAGGCAATATTCAGCCTAACACAAAGGTGCACAACTCAAATGAGCACGCGTGCCAAATTTTGCCATTTCTTCAAAACGTGTCAAAGAACAGCAAGAATAAAAACAACATAACAATCGCTATGTCCACTACGTGTCCAATAACGAATATCTATTAATTGAAACAATGTAATGTCCCGAAGCTCTCTACTCTGGTAACTGACCACTAGCGAGACTCTTAACAATTCAACGGATCGAATTTACAGGAGTATGACCCTTGATAAGCCCTGTACCGAAATTAACCCAATCCCGAAATTGAACTCGGCAACTAGTATATATATAATAAATCATTTCATTATTTCTATATTTAAACAACCTACTGTTCCATTAAATTAGAATTCATTCTGTAGATAAACAAACGTAGCTCGTGAGCGAGCTGGAGGTGTCTGTTAGCTAACTTTTATTGATTTTTAAGTACTTTTTCACTTCCCTCTGGGAGTCTAGCTGATTTCATTTGTTTGTGTAAATAATTTAAAAGCTCCGTCGAAATAGTTTTTCTTTCTCCAGAAGTAAGGGATTTGGAATATTAAGTCGATAAATTTTCCCCCATGACAGGATTTCATACACATAACACCAATAAAATATCCAGTTATCGGGCAACACTATTTTTATATTTCCAGGTTTACCAACTCTTGAAGAGGAGTTCGCACAAAGTGTTGTTCTTGGTCTTCGACTAAATCGTATAAATTATTTTGTAATATTTATTGGACACTATGCAGATCTATGGATCGTTTTTATGTTATATCGGCGGTTATCCAACCGCGGCCCGCGGGACTGTACAAATCTTAATCATTGGGATTGGATGGAAAGTATTTACGAAGTATTCTTTAGGCCCCGTTCTGCAACTTTGGGCACCAATTAAGCTCTCAAATTTTTTAATTACTTTAAATCTGTGGGCTCTGTTTTGATTTGTGGTTGTGTGACGTCATCAAGTTTCTGGGAGATTTCGTTAGTGTCTTGACGTCAGTCAAATTTATCATTTACCGTCCGTGGGTTGTAAGGGTTGGTTTATGCCATCTAAGTTACTGTATCTGTGGTCTATGGGATTCGTTTGTGTGGTGATAAATTAACCTTTGGTGTCCATATTTTTTGCATTGCCCCCTCTCTCTCTCCCTAAAATGAATGAACTTTAAATAAATTTCGGTACTACATTGCTATTATACGAACTCCCAAAAATGTTTTTCGTTTAAAGTAAGTCTGTTAGGACACCCTGGAAGTATAGTTTCGGTCATGCCAGATCTTTGCGTAATATCAACTTGATATGCCCGAGTTTATTGCCTTTTTAATAGTTTTTATTCGTCGTTTTTGTCTAGCCATATCAATTACTGAACTAGTACTATTTTATGTAGCTGAAATGTGTTTTGAATTGTTAATAAAAATCTGGCAACTGTAATTTGATTTCTGTAGTTTATGCGTTTGAGCAAGTAAGGGCGTAAGATTTAGGAAGCAAGTTTCTTGTAAAGCTGTAAGGAGAGCATGGGGATTGCTAGGCTGGGGCTGTGGGCGCAATACCACCACCTGGTCGCTATGACGTCACAGCTAGGATTTTTCAGGGCCCTGCGGTGCCCCCCGACCCCGGGCGGCTGGCGGCGCGAATCCGTGGATAAATAACAAAATTTATCTTCGATCAAGCATGATCATGTATGATCGCGTGTAAAATTTAAAAAATCCTTATTTTTCTGACTCTAACCCTTCGAATTTTCCCATTTTCGGCGATTTTTGACGATTTTGAGATATTTCAACTCGTGCTGACGTCATGGATTTCGCCAGTTCATCGAGTGTTTTTTGATAGGCAGATCACAGCTCTCAACATCAAGCTGGCAAATTCCGAAGTTCATGACATGAGCAGGCCCAGCGGGGCTCAAACTATAGATAGACTGAACAAATATAAGAAATTGAACGTCTTTAACCGTTAGGCCATTGTATTAACTGTACTGAACGATTTAAGTTCTAATATTTATCCCACGACTTTGCAATTGATGTTTGTGCAAGTAATTGCAAGGTCCAGACATGAATATTAGAACTTAGATTATTTCACGAGCTTAACATCGTGGCCTAACGGGTAAAGGTCTCAAATTTTTCATATCTGTTCAGTGTATCTGTAGTTCGAGCCCCGCTGGGCCTGCCCCGTTGTGACGTCGTGAATTTAAGAATTCGCCAGATCGTCCAGTGATTGATTGACAGACAGTGTGGCTCGCAGGTCGAAAATTTGATGCTGAGAGCCGCGGTCAGTCAATCAAACACTCTGGATGAGAGGGCAAATTCCGGAATGCACGACGTCACGACGAGTTAAAATATCTCAGAATCGTCAAAAATCGCCGAAAATGGGAAAAATCGAAGGGTTAGAGTCAGAAAAACAAGGAATTTTGAAATTTACACATCGATCATGCATGATCATGCTTGATTGAATATACATTTTGCTATTTATCCTCGGATTATCTATGGCCGACGATTGGCCATACATAATAAATTTTCGCGCGGCGAGCCGCCCCGGGCGGCCACGCGGCCCGGTAGCGCCCCGAAAAAAATTCCCTAGGTGTGACGTCATATCGACCAGGCACCGTACCGCTTATCAATCTAACATAGCGATCCATATACGCAGAATCCTAACCTTCTTACTAACTTTCTAAAATTTATTTCAACTAGAAATCACTAGAAAGTATTGTTTTTAGATTTTATTGATCAGGAAAAGAAACTACGGCGACATTGACCATATACAAAAAAATTTATTATAAAATATTAAGATATGGTTGAAACATGTATAACGCCTCCAATAATGGTATTACTCGCCACACAGTGAGCACGAAATATAATATAGTAGTCATGTGCAAAGGAATCGGTGATTACCGATTAATATAATTTCATTTAATTAATAAGAACGCATTCTTCTTCGTACACATTCTGTGCATAAACGGTGAACCTGCAAATGTAAAATAATAGTTCAGTTCTGGTAAATGGAAATCGGAGATTCATGCCAGTTGCCCGACATGTTATAAGGTCGTATATTTTAAAGCAGGGACGTGATAAAAATTAGAGCTATGGACTACCTTAACCCATTCGAAGAATCAACTATAACTATATACTCCAGCAATTTTCAATTTTGAAAGCTTGTTCCAGAACGCAACCGAATTAATGATTTTATAATAAAAGATTTGTTTTGAATCAGACGACATTCTTGTCCCAAATATTTGCGCTTAGAAAAGTAAATCAATCAAATACTAGCGGTAAAACAGGCCTCCCAGACTGCCTAGCTCACAACTTACAACAAGTGGCGTGATTTCATCGGCACTATTGAAGTACGTGAACTAAGATGGCGGACACCGGGACAGAGTATGTGCACCAGGTTAGGGTTTTGCCATAATTTCATTCCAATTTACGTTATTTATTTAGTTCTATTAAGAATTTGGGAACTAGCCAAGAGACACCTGTAGAATTTGCACCTGGAATTATGGCCTAACCCTACCGTGGTACACATACTACGTTCCAGTGTCCGCCATCTTGATTCACATACTTCGGGAATACCAAATTTTAAATTTAACAGGACCGCATGTTCAATAAAACCTTCAATTCATGATGACCGGCCCTCATTTAAAATACTTAACCAACAGTTTCCTATATCATAACTCAAAAGTCATTTATTGCAGTCAGTGTGAAACGGTTAATTAGCAAAGAAAGACCAAAGCAAGAGTCTGGAATGATGGCGTTTTAGAGAGTGAGCTGTCATCACCTGGAGTCGGAGTACAGGGTGAGGGGTCAGTCATGTCTCGAGCACAGCCTTTTAGTCCACAAAGTCGAAATTTCGCTGGTGTTCCAAGTGTAGTAAGAAACCGGTTTATTTCATTTAGATGATACAATTCGGCTAAACCGGTATTACGTCGATATTTCCATTATGGGCGATTGCAGATCGCTTATCTGAAGTTTATTATTTACTTTTTTAAGTTAGGGGAACGAGACACTGGCACAACAAATTTGAAGATCCTCAATTAAATCATATCTCCTGAATTTGTGGAACTGCGACATTAAAAGATACTAAACGGAATGAATACTTTTTCAACAAATACTCACTTTAAAATCATCTTCACCTCCATACCACAGGATAGTAGAGAAGAGTAATCTCCATGACACCTGAAAAATATTTTTCAATAACTTCATAAATTTGAAAATTGTTTGGGTTAAAATTTGAACTTTTTACAAAAACTCACGAACAGAATTTAGTCGGGTTGGTGATTTATTCGATGAGTTGCCGACTTGTTTATGTAACCAATCTAACGCTATGAATCAAATTGAAGATTAGGAAAAACAGGATTTGGGGATGTAGTGGGGATGACGTAAAACATAGCCGAATTCATTTGAAACATATTCTAAAAACATAACTTTTGGAGAATGTAATTCAGAGATTTTTGAATATAATCTCAAACAAAAAAAGTTTCCGAGTGTTGATTTCGTATAAGTAGTTAAGAAAGTTTAAGAGTTCTTTATTTGTGTCTGAGATGGAGGGAAGAAGTGACCCTGAGCCATGAATAGGATTAACATATTTATCCCTCGAGGATGAATATAAACTTTATATATCATTAGCTTCGACCCTTTAATTCAGCAGCAAAACGTATGTGCATAACTCGTAATAAAACGCACCGCCCGTGGTCTACGCATGGCATGGTTAGAATCGATCGTTAAACAAAACAAGCTCAAATATATGGACACGGAGTAGTACAGTATAATACAGTTATTCGCAGTAGCGTACCGGAAAGCAATTCGTCCGGTAAGTAAAGAGAATGGCAAGAAGAAAAATAACATAGTAACAAAACTATCCACATGGTTACTCCTATCGTCGGCAAACAGACTTTTCACAACATAGATTGTCTCAGTATGTAGCATTTAACAAAAACGAATTATAACCGATGTTATCACTGAAACTCCAATATATGGACACGGAGTAGTACGCGTATACAGCCTTTCGCAGTAAATACCGGAAAGCAATTAGCTCGGTAATTAAAAATAAATTTTAAAGAAAAAATTAAAGAATTAAAAAATTTTAGAAAATAATTCTAACGGTAGGAAAAAAATTTATATATATAAGAACAATAACATAATAACAGAACAATCTATATGTCCACTCCTATCTGAGTCGGCAAACAGACTTTCCATGAGGTGTATAGGTTGCTCTCAATATGTATCAGTTAACTAAGGAGAAATGTACTGCGATGAAAAAGTACTGCGAATATGACTTATCGATCTTAAGATCGTTAAGTATGTTGATAGGTATTTGTCTGTCTCCTTGTTTGTCTGTTAGATGAACGCGATATATCACGAACGCGAGGTTGAATCTGCTCCAAATTTTGCATGTGCATGCATCATATCTCGGACCAGAAGCCTATTGATTTTGGGTTAATTATGTCGTATAATTAGCGAGTTATCAATTAATTATTTTTTTTATAATTAGCAAGTTATAAATTAATTATTTTTTTTTTTGCGGTCGATCGATAAGTCTTCTGTCTCCGGTCCATATATATATTTTTTGTCATGCCAACTAATTCAATTGTTCCGGACACCAAAAACTGCCAAGACCATAATATTGGATCGACTACTTCACGCATTCGATAATGCCGATTGTTCATGCAGAACTAGATCAATTTTATTGTATTACATTGCAAAAATAAATAAAGAGAAAACCGACGACCTAATTACTGCTGACGAAAATTAACTGTTTTTGCAAATGCTATTTAGATTATTCAAACACAGTTTAGCACATTAGTTTGAGTACGATAACTCCCACAAATTCGTCCGTTATTAGTTTTACAAAAGAAAACCAGTGCTTCTGAAGTATGCGCACCAGGTTAGGGTTAGGTCATAATTTTATTCCGATTTCCTTATTTTAGTTCTACTATAAGTTCGGGGACTGTCTGTTAGCCAAGTAAATACACCCCCTGCCCATAGGTATCATTCCCGGTACACAACTTGATGGAAAATAGGCGAACAAAATTTTCTACCTTCATATTGGTATACATACTTTCGGAGCGCCAGAAAATAGGCCATCGTAAAATCGTTTGGCTAAATAAACCAAGGCAAATATACCAAAGAATAGCCTTTTTTCATCTGATTACGATCAGGTTTCATATGGGGCCACGATGCGGCTTTCTGGGTTCACCAACAAAGCCCTTCCTCACACTATGTACCATATAAATTCCATTACATATAACTGGTGAAGGCCCGATAACAAAAGCTATCGTCTAGGTATTTTTATTAAGCACTGCCGTGAATCGGAATAGCAGTGATTATTCGACTTCACACTCTGGGTTCACTTAGACCAGGGGTTCCCAAAGTGTATTGGCCGCGGGCCAAAATTTAAGCAAAGGATGTTCGCGGGCCAGAAGAGAGGAGCGGCAAAATGGGCCCAACGATACGGCGTGGGTTTGTGCGCGTCCTGAGAAAATTTGGAAAAAGCTTGCAAGCATGACTTTAGATATTTCTAGCAGTTTGCTATGTAATCAAATTATTAATTATAATTGTTGGGTGATAGAATACCCGGGGAATAACAAGCACCACTTTCAACAAGAAATTTGCAACTGATAGCGACGAAGTAACTTGCTCATCTGACATACGGTTCCGTATGAATGGCTGCTTATGGCTTGTTTTGTTACACAAAAACATCCCAATGTGTATAAATAATAATAAAAAAAAAACGAAATCCCAACATAATTTAGTTGTGTATTTTTGTATATACATCCAATTAGGGTTGGCTCGGAATCAAATATTCAGAACGTGGCTCGTATTTGGTACATTCTGTTCGCAATAACGCATTCACGGTATTATCTCTCTGTCTGGACCGAAGTTCTGATTTGTTAAGGTTCCCAATTATGTGTGTGCAGAGGATGTTTCCCCGTTGTTGCTGGAAAATTAACTTTTTAAATCTTCAGCTGATTTTGCCTGGCAAGAAATATAAATCATTTACGTTAAAAGCCATCAGGCTTTATATGCATTACGGCTTATTTACGATTTTGCATTTGTCCTCAAAAATTTCGCATTGAAATAGTGTGGGGCGAGTGGAATTCATGCTAAGTTTTACGCTACGTTTGATTTTATACTTCAGCAGGATTCACAGAATTGGCTAATTGTGGGACAGGTTGTGCACGAAATTATACTTTTGGGTATATCGAAAATCCGGCGCTCCAGAATTGTGTCCACTAATATGGAAGTAACTAATTTTGTTCTCCTACGTTACATCAAGTTGTATAGCAGGACTTAAACCCACGGGCAGGGGTATATTCACTTGGCTAACACAAACAGTCCCTGAACTCTTAATAGAACTGAAATAAGGAGAATCGGAATAAAATTATTGCCTAACCCTAACCTGGTGCACATACTTCGGGAGCACCGAAAATTCTTTGCGACAAATGTAGATTTAAGACAAGGCAGTGGAAATAGTTAATTGTTAATCATTAGACATCTCATTTCTATCTAATAAAAAAGATAATGAAATATGGCAATCACGTCACGGATATCATATTCAGTCACCTTTTCAATTTGTCCAATACAAAGCATATTAGCTTGTATAAGTGAAAAGCTAGATTTATTAGACGAATGTGTCACACGAATGCGTATAAGAGCTGAAATATATGGACACAGGGCGCATACATAAAAGTGCAGTAATAGCCTTCTAACGAAAAATAAATCTTCAAAATAACACGACGATACATAAGGACACGGGGCGCAAAAATAAAGTGCAGTAATAGCTTCACGAAAAATACGCCTTCAAAATAACAAAGGGATACATGTCCGAAAACTAATTAGCAAACCTTCTGTTTTTTTTTTTGCTATATTTATATAAAGGGTGGTGACTGCTAAGAACGGGTTTAAATTTTTCAGAATAGCTAACTTACTTACTTTAGGAATTTAACCGAAGCATAAGAAATAGAATTCTGCACCTTTATTCCGTTTGCCAGATCCTACGGTCTTTTGTATCTGGAGCCTACAAAAATACAGTAGGAAAGTGTATCAGTTAGTAATTGATAAAATTTTGATTGTTTAATGGTCGGCAAACAAATGCAGATCTCGCATTACATAGCAGCATCACCTTTGTTTTTGAAAATATTATCAACATAAATTTCCTAACGCTTAGATTACTTCGTTTGTATAAAGGTATCCGCCAAAATTTTGTCCGGGCTTTACCGATCCGTCTTTCGAAAAAGGTTGCCGACCACTGGTTGAATTGTTCGCAGTTTTTGTAGTGGTTTGATTGCAGAAATGTTATGAGGGCTCTGTCAGTTTTTGTGTCACCTTTCTGCGGACCGGCAGTTACGTTTTCGCGGACCGGCGATGGTCCGCGGCTCGGTGATTGCCGACCACTGGTTTAAATTAAGTTTTCCCCAGAATGTCATAGATTTAATTGATAATAATAACTGTTTTTCTGATTGTACTGCAGCGAACTGCTTACATAGTCTCGGTATTTGCCCACGCGCAATTCCACATTTGGCTCATGGCGGCGGTAATTAACAATTCTTTAATTTGGAATGATGTTTTGTTGTTATAATTTAGATTGCCCAAACATCGACAAATATTTTAATTGTGGACTTAGTTTTAATATGATGGTTTCAATATGAAACCATCAAAAACAAATTGTAATAGTCTTGAAAGGATGCGAACGCTCAAATAGTAGTAAATAGTTACCTTAGTCTGGTCAGAAACACAATAGAATCGTTCTGTTCTCGTAACCATCTGTCTTCCGCATGTAATGCCTGTAAAAAAAGGGGTACATCGACGACGCAAAAGACTAGATAAAGCTAATTGCTTGCGTAGCTTCTTTCGAGCAGTGACGTGTCCTGGGGGGCAGCCGCCCATTTGCAGCACGTTATAGGGGTGAGTTTGTTGCTTAGTTTTGATTATCTAAATATAATAGTTGTACAAACTATATTTTATTCTTATGTAATATAACATCTATAATTTGTGTTCTCACTATTATTTTTATAAGTTAGGTATATGGGGCAGCATTTATCAGAAACTCGCCTCGGGCAACAGAAAAGTTTGACACGCCACCGCCTGTGAGGCACGGAATGGGATAGGACATAGGTTGAACATTTATTATGCATTGTGGATTACCCGCGAAGCCAGTTTGAAGTGTATTCATATTTAAGCTTTTAACGACCGATACAATGATATAAGAACACAAAAAATGTCAACGATGTACACGTATTCCTTATTTCTTACCGAAATTAAGCTTACAATCCAGAAATAGATACACGCTCGATTTCTGCAATCTCGATACAGACTTCGATTACAAGCTGTATCCGTCTAATAAACCTGTGAATAAAACATGCATCGTTTAATGAGATCTAATCTCGTGAATCGTGGACAACTAAATTAAAATTCTTTGGTGATTAGTACACGGCCGGTCTCTATGAAATGCTTTGGAGTTGCTGTATATATCTATCAAACGTCAAGTATGAGTTAAATGTTTAAACTAAGCATTAAACTCGACCTCATATGCTGTCCGGGGCGGCTGTCCCTTTGATCTCCCGCTAGAAGAAATCGACCATCTTATACTTACAATCAATTCTTGAGGGATTGCTTGGAGAATGGACAGAGCGGGCAATCCTATTTAAATTAGGTATTGCGACAAACAATAGAATATTCTGCAAAGATCTATCGACGCCAATACACTGTCTAACCTGTAAAAACCATGGTTAATAAGATATTTACGGACAAAACAGGCACAGAGCAATGCTATAAGGCACCTTGACAAATGAATCCATACGACCGCCATCTTACAATGAAAAGGCCTTGCTCTTATGGTATCGCAACTAACACAACATGGTTAACGAGTCTCGGCAAGAAAATTTGAACTTTAAATTCGCTGGCACAAGAACATTTAACTTGTAAATTTGTTTAATGATATTCATAACCGCAATTTTAGGGTTAATTAATATAGTATTTTACTACCTTCACACAAATGGGGAGTATTTTCGGGTTTAGTGATCAAAATTGTTGCACGCTTACTTCAGTACATCAGTCTTGAGTCGATACGATCATAATCAACTCTCGGTCGGTGGTTTTGAAAAATGACGAGCGGACATCTGTAAATTGCCATCAGACTCAATTCATAAATTCCACTCTCCAATTCAACAAACTGAAATAATAAAAAAAAGAGACTAATAGTTTTTAAGCTGACAACACAAAGAGAAACACACAGTCAACATCAGCCCTTTGAAGCCATATTCCCATCTTACCATACCGATAGAGAGCTCCTCGGACATCTCTGCGCCTATATATATAATACTTACTTACGGCGGGCATGTACATGAATCCCACCGTCTACCTCGATTTCACCTGTAAATTAAATCTCGTGGTTTGTTTTCAAATAAACAAGGCGGAACAGATAATTGCATTCAGAAAAACAAACAATAAAGAAACATTGAACACTTACAAAACTATATATATCGAATTCTTTAGCACCATGTCACAAAATAATATTTAGGTCGTCTATTTTAGTACAATTTGTCGCTCAATCTAACAAGAAAAAGAGCAAAATTGCAACAGGTGTTTTACTAGTTCAGAATATAATTATTATTACACAAGTTACGCTTCGATCCCTGTTGGTCGCAAAATACGAATAGTACTGAAGTAAATAACACTTTAAATCAACACAATAAAACGAAAAAGAATCTCATGTAAAAAGCCCACGCCAGAACTAACGCGCGAGCGCGATCTGCAATATTTTAACAAATCTCAAATCTCACATTTTTGCAGTAATGGATGGGCTTTCTAGAAAAGATACATGAATAAATTAAAAAATAAGCAAAAAAGAAATCTCACTGCACTCCGCCTTATGAACAAACAACCACAATACCAAGAGCTATAAAAATTCTGAATTCTGACTAAACAAGCCTAACCTACAGCGACCGCGAAACGCCGCCATCTCTTTGCTGCCCCTGATTCAAATGCGCATCGACCCCGGTTTTCCCGGCCAACGTGTCAGAATGAGAAAAAAGCAAACACAATAAAGAAACCTAAGATGAAATTAGTGGGACTGAATTGATGGAACTGACTGGTCGATAACGTGTCAGAATAGGAAAAAGGCACAATCATAACAAAGAAACAAAAACCAAGCAGTGGCACAAAATTGATAGCACTGATAGGTCGATGAGTCCCAATGACGTGATGAACCACGCCATCATTGGTCCAAACATTTTTGGGATCAGCGACGATTTTTTATAATATCTCTTAACACAATGCAAATGGCGGACGACGAGCCTTCTATCTATCAATCCCTTTCTCTATTACCGACACACAGTTTAAAATAGTGTAAAATATTAATAAAGTGCAACTACGGCCATAATTTCGTATCAACCAGCGTAGATCGCGTTTTTGCATAGTATAATAGTAGGAGCGATGCTAGAAATAAAGAAGAATTAGCGTCCTTTCTAACTTTGAACAAGGACAGACGGGCTCAATTGAAGGACCCCTTTTAAAATAAAGAACGGTTTGTAACCCGAGGTGGGAAGTAATGCATGTTTCTTTGTTTCCCCGATCATCGATTTCTTTGTTTATTTCCGTAACAATGACCAATAAGCAATGGGTCTAAATCCAATAGTAAGGCGTAGGCAGATTTTTTCCGGGGTCGAGAAAACATCAATGAATTGCGAGTATTCAATTTGGGATTATATTACCAGTTTAAATCTTTATAATACACGAATAGATTTAAGGCTAGTTTTTATTTTTTACATTATTTTCTTGCGTTTTGATTAATTTCGGGAGCGCTTTAGTTTCCTTGAACTGGTTTTACCTTTTATATTTGGAAATGTGTGTCACTTCGTTAGCTACATTAATATGGCGTGCTGACATAAATCTAATGCATAACTTTCAGAACGTTATATGTAGCAAGAGTCACCCACTTTGATGCGGGTTACCCATTTACTGCGATCACGGGACGTCAGAAACAAAAAAACAAGAACGGGTTCGCGGATATCACGTCATTTCAAGAACAGGTTCGCGGAAACCTATCACTGCCTATACTTCTAATTAACTTTGTTACATGTCTGTGTATCGACTATGTACGTGGATACGTGAATCAAAAGTTAATAATTTGTATTGTGCTATTAGGATTTTACGAACAAAGGGCGTAAATTGATTGCTGATTTGAATATTCAAGGCTGTGGTTATTTCTTCCTTTTGCTCATTTGGAGTCGAAATAAACTTATCTTATTTATATCTGTTTCATGTTTCTGGTTCATGCATAACTTGAGAAAACTTAGATGTCAGACAATTTTATCCCTGATGTTATGATATGAAGGCAGTGGTTTTGAAAACAGGTTTCGCAGAATCCTAGAGTTATGCAAGTTCACTTTCAAATCTGAGACTTTATATTACTGCAGCGCTCCAGAAGTATGTGTATCCATAAGGAGATACTTATTTTGTTTGCCTACTTTACATCAAGTTGTGAAAAGAGACTGAAACCTATGGGCAGGGAAATATTTGCTTGGCTGACACAGACAGTCCACGAACTCGTAATAGAACTAAAATAGGGAAATTCGGAATAAAATTACGACCTAACCCTAACCTGGTACACATACTACGGGAATACCTATGATCAAATACATATTAAGAGTTCCACTGATAATAAACTTACACTCATTTTGTTTTGCCATGTTAGGTTTGCTTTTAAATATATTTATTTCCGGCTAAATTGAGATCAAAACATCATTAAAATAAAATACCCCAATATAATAATTGCACTGAACATTAATAAAATGGCAACAATTTTTAAGTGCTAATTTGCAATAAAGAAATAACTTGAGAATGAACTTTTGGAAATTTGACAATGAAATGCTAAAAATTGGCAAGAAACGGCTAAAACACGATTTATGATAAAATATTAAAGTGCAACGAGAAGATACAAAATCCTACATGCTTAGAGCTCATTAGCTTCAGGCAAACTTAGTTTAAACAAAGTTTAAAAATTAATATTTGATGTTTTTGATTCCAATAATCAAAATTTGTTATGTTCACATAAATTATATTTTAATTGGCTGAAACCATGGTTTCGATATAAAGTGTTCCAATGCCCAAATTATCATATTGTAGATATCCTCTTGGATGACACTAAATAGGTAGAAAGTGAATCAAATTTCTATTTTACGAGTTATTTAAAAATGACACGAGCCCCAACATTGAGTGCATATTCAAGAGCTGACAAGTCTCTGCCGAGTTGGGAAAAGTAAAAAACGAATGGTTTGAGAAGAATATGAATAAGAAATTTTATTTTATGAGTTTTGAAAATTACAAAGGTCACAGATATACACAGACAACACACTTAAGAAAGCTAGAATTTAAAAATTTGTATTTAAAATGATTCATAAATAGATTTTGGCATTTATTGCTCGCCTGTAACTTAGCTCAGAGACCAATCTTCTTTATTTCTGAGTGAGTGAGCTTGTAATTTCTTTGAGCAATTTTCTCAAAATATCGTTCACTAAAGAAAATTCACAAATGAAATTCAAATCTAAAACTTTGTTAAAATATTTAAAATAAAAAATACTAAACAAGTAGGAAGTCGATCAAATTATCTCATTATATTTTAGTGTCAATGCACTTTGCGAGGGCCATAAATACACCCTGACATCAGACTAGAGAAATTTCATAGACATATTTTTCTGTTTATGTGACACCTTAGAAATATCTATATTTATGAGTACCAGTAGAAAGATACATGAATTCATCATTAATTTCGCTCGGAGATTGATTTCCTTTATTTCCGAGCAAACGCACATGCCCTCGTTGTGAAAAAATTGGATAAAAAGATTTGAATGTAAAAAATTTATCTTAAAATGATGAACTAAGGAATACATACATTCCTGATTTCTGAGCGACTGCACAAGGCCTTTCTTTGAGAAAGTTTCTGCTCTTGAAAAACTACTCTAAAACTTTGTTAATTTGGATAAAACGATTTGAATAAAACAAATTTTCATCTTAAAACCATAAACTTAAGAAATACATGATGTGGTTCTCAAACAAGGTAGTAGGGGATTAGACAACTTTTGAAGGGATGTGAAGCGAATTAAAAACAAAAATATTTGTTAGGTTTGATGTTGCCACCCTTATTTAGGATATTTACATTTCTTTATCATGTCCACATATTTCCAATATGTTTTTTTAATATAAGATATTCTCGCCTTACTAAAGGTTATTTATAGCTTATCGTTAGCTTGTTATTTTTTAGGTGGGGCGCGGAACTTGACAAAAGTTTGAGAACCACAGCATGATACATTACTTGTCCCATACAATCAACACAGGGCTAAAATCAAATTTATCTGGCATTCCAAGATGAGATACATTTGCATAAGGGGATTTTGACCATTCAAATACTGGCTGTTGATCGTGGGTGGGACCACACTCCGCTACGAAGCTTAAACTTTTCTGCAATGAATGAGAAGTCGCTTTAACGTCTAATGCCCCATGGGCCCGGGGACCCAAAGCTGGAAAAGGGTAAACACCATCAACAGGATTCAAATCTGAGCGTGCGGCAATAGCATTTATAGCACTGTAAGGTGGGGTGCAATTACATTTCGAAAATGGGTCGTTTTTGTAATCATTATATCTCATTAATTTGATTAAACTATCCATGTCAACAACTTTTTTGTGATCACGAGCGAATATTTTTGCACGAGGGCTTTTGTCATGTGTGAACCAGTTGCCATATTTCTTCACCAATGCAGGAAAACCAGAATCGTTGAATATTTTTGGAAAATATGGAACGTTGTAACTTGCCCAGTATGTTTGACTAAAAAGAACATTTGAGACATCATCATAGACTACTTCACCAGGAAGTTGTTCCAGAACATGCAACACACCAGTTTTTGATTGCTGTTCGAACTGATTATAGTCCACAATCATCCACTGGTTGTTATACGTTCCGCTGTTATATTTTGAGAATATTTCACACCATTCTTTCCCATTCGTAGCGAGACGGTTTGCTACAATATTTCTTAACCACTCGGGGATCGTTTCTGTGGTAACAAATTTCCATAGATCAGGATTCATGTTTCCATTTGTGGTTTCTGTGGCAACCAAGCCAGAAGAAAGGATATAGAAATCATCACCAGCGAAAATAGCGCCTGGGTAACCAGAAAACGCTTCTGAGTGTGATCCAAAGTTAAAACGTTTTATCATTCGCAACATTGTGTTGTAAGTGTTCCACGTATCATGCGAAACAAGTAAATCCGTATTTCCAGATTTATCTTTGATTAATTTTACCAATGCAGAACAAGAACCTGACCCTAACACATGGTGTCGGAAATGCTTAACGTTGAGCGCATCCTCAAGAGCTGCTAAGTCTCCGCCGAGTTGGGAAAGGTAAAATCCGAACGGTTTGAGACGAATCGTAGGATTGTAAACTGCAAGATTATTATATCCATCTTCTAATCCTTGTACTTGCAGGAGACCTTTCTTAACTTCATCCCAGAATTTATCTTCAGGATTCTCTTTGATCATTTGTAACATCCACTGAATATTGTCTTGCAAAAAATCATGAATTTTTATGCAGGATTTACTCATTGGTGTCTTATCACAGAATCCTTTCAGAGTATTATTCCGTGTTTGAGCGATTCTGTCAGATGTGATAAAACCTTCTGCAAATCCTGCAGCATAAGCTTGGAAATGTGGATCAAGATCTGACAAAAAAAGAGTAAATTACAAAATATATGAAAACAAGTCATTGTCAAGTTGATAAAAGGAACCAGATTTACTTTATTAAGTGCCAATATGAACCATTAGAGTGTGGCTTTGAGGCAAAATCTAACCACAGAAAACATTAAAGGCTAGTATTTTACATTCATTGAATAAACACTAGGTTGAAGCAGTACAGTAGCAAGGACTTGGAACATTTATCAAAGCACACAGAGGACGCAATTCGGGTCTCGTGTAGTTTCGTACCTAACATACTTCTAGTGGACGTAGCATAACAATTTTTGCACATTTCAATCCTATTCCTAACCCCCACCTGACTTCGCCATCCAAAAATTATGTCACTACGACGTCGCAATCAGTTCATAGAGCAGGGGTCGGGAACCTTTTTGGGCAAGAGAGTCATGAATGGGACATATTTTCAATTGCTTTTCTGTGCGAGCCATATAACATTTATCATCACCTAATCATGTCTTAAATTTTTACTCAGAAGTCAACACATACAATGTTGATACTGCATACAATTAAGGTTACTTCTGGTGCTGCATGTTGTCGCTGAGGGCCTTGAACAACTAGTTTTAGTTTTGCTAGCCAAATCTAAATATTACAAATAATCAGTACGAACAGACTGATTCATTTTTTTATTGCTCCGCCACTCTATCGCTTCGTGATATAACAAAATTTGTTCCAGAATCCCCTAGTTTTGTCACAATGCCTGCCTGGCAATTCTCTAACATAACATAGACATGCATGCGCTGATCGATCACTCTTCAACTTGTTGTAAAATTTTCTGCCAAATTTGGCTATAAAAGAGAAATCTGGTAACAATAGTAATCTTAGCCTTAGAATATTGGATTTTTCTGGGAGCCATATGCCACTAAGTTGTCACCAAAATAGCCATATATGACTCGCGAGCCATGGGTTCCCGACCTCTGTTATGGAGGTTGCCAAAGTATATCTACGATCGCCCGAATCGGGGTCGTTGATTAAGAGAAATAGAGAGAGAAAAAAACTGGAGAAATACCTTGCTTGATTTTGGGTGATCGCCTGTGCGACTTGGATGACAGTTCGTACCGATATAGATTGTAAGGCCTTATTACATTAGTGGGAAGTGGCAGTGACATAATTTTTGGATGACACAGTCAGGCGAGGGTTAGGATTGACAATGCACAGATTGTTGAGCCAGGCGAACTAGAAGTACTTGCGGGCACATAGTCTACTTCAGAAGACCCAAATAAATATGCCCGAATGCGGGAGTGGGTTTCTGGAATGACTGAACAAACCAATTGTGCAATTGTTGCCTACATGACATGACTAAATTAATTAAAAACCATTTGTCTAAATTACCTGTATTGGTAGTATATTCTCCAACCGCCCATCCTGTTGTCTCAATGTTATCCGTGTAAGAAGCATCGACAATCCACTGTGGTGGTGGAGGATCAGAACGGAGAACTTCTTGAGACAGTATCGAGTTTGATTCTTTGTCGTAGAAAAATAGGAATCTTTTCGTTTCCCCGCAAAATGCCAAAGAAAACAATACTGCTACAGCCGTAAAATAAAGCAGACAAAAGGACGCCATTTTATAGCTCAATTGCACGAAAACAAACCTTAGAATGTAAAAAAAAAAAAAACTCGGCTCAATGGCCAAAAATATAGATTAATATTCGTTAGCGCCCTCCAACGAAAATGTAATTGTCTCAATCATGCCCACAAGTTGTCAGTAAAGAGTAAGTGAACTTAGAGTCATCTCGCGGAATAATTTCTAAGACAATTCAGTGCAGAGAACAACCTCGTGCATTTGTTTTTTTGTAGTTTGGACGATATCAAATCGTTTATTTACCTAATTAATATGGCGTGTCTACCGGTTCGTGTTGACGAATCCAGTGGAAAAGGCAAAGGACTCTTTGCGGACGTTGATTTCGATGAGGGTGATGTCATATTCACGGAAGAACCGTTAGTAAATTGCCAGTTTTCATGGAATAAAGCTTACAAATATGAAGCTTGTGAACACTGCATGAGAAGTTTGGAAACGGCTGAAGAAATGTGTCGACGATTATGTCAAGATGATGGACTAGTGTTGCCACATTTGGAATGTTGTACAGTCAATAAAAGCGAACATGTCAAATGCGACTCATGTGATGCAAAATATTGTAGTGAAACTTGCAAATCAAAATCAATGCAGCAATATCATAAGACTTTATGCCTCCGTGATGAAAACTCAATAAAAAATGAATTGAATATGTTAGAGGAAACTTGGAAACAAATCCATTATCCTCCAGAAAGTGCAAGCATTATGCTTGTTGCCAGAATGATAGCAATTGTAAAGCAATCGGAAAACAAAGTTAAAACAATAAAGCAAATGATGAATTTTTGTCATCAAAGCGAGAATGAAAATGATAAGATTGTTCATAAGCTTTTAGGTGACAAATTTATTGACCAAATTGAAAATTTACGATCGCAATTAAAAGATTTCTTGTATGATGATTCTATACGAGACTGGTTTTCAGAAAAAGGGTTTCGATCGCTTCTCGCACTTTTAGGAACAAATCAACAAGGTGTAGGGTCAAGTTCACTCAGTACCTGGGTCAAAAACTGTGATGAATTAAGTTTAGATGAAAAAGAGCGAACAAAACTTGACAATTTTATTGACGAACTTTACGAAAAATTGGAAGAGGTTTCAGGCGATTTTTTGAACTGTGAAGGTGTTGGTTTATATAAACTGCAAAGCTCCTGTAATCACAGTTGTGATCCGAACGCTGAAATTGCATTTGAGCACTCTGATCATAAGCTTACATTACGAGCAATGAAACCTATCCCTAGCGGAAGCGAAATCTTTATTTCGTACCTGGGAGATTGTGACTTGAGCAGAAGTCGACATTTACGACAAAAACTTCTCTCTGAAAATTACTTGTTCAACTGTAAATGCAATAAATGTGAGGATCAGGCAAATGATCCCGACGTGACGTCTGATGAGGAAGATTCAGCAAGTTCCATGGATGAAGCCTGAATCAAATTCAAAAAAGAAATATTCCTCAAGCATGTGATAACATATCCCTGAATCGTGATAAAAATAATAATGTCTTTAAAGAAGCAAGTAGTGTATAATTGACCTTCCTCATGGTTCTTCATGACTTTGCCTTCGCATAAAGAACTCCCTCGCTTGTTCTTCCACTGGTAAAGCAAGAATACAATGTTTTTCTAATGCAGACAGCTTCCCGCATCGTTATATTCAACACACAAGCAATCCTCAGGGTGTGGATAGAGGCGGTATATAGTTGATCGCCTTGATGGTGCAGCCATTACTGCTCAAAGATGTGCAGCATTTACTCGAAAGAAACATCGCCACCACAAGCAATAAATATTGAGAATAAAACTATGTAGAGGTGTAATTGACCAGTAATGTATAATTATTAACTTTCCATTGGTTCTTTACTGCCTTCTAGTAAGATCTTTGAAATCACTGTTTCATTAATAAAAATCATATTTGACTTAGAAATTATTAGGGTCAAACTTAAAGTAGAGTGTTGTGCAGGATTATTAGCAGGGATTTTGAGTTGAGTTCATTATGCTTTCACTGCAATCGGGTTCATGAAAGTCGAATTTTCTACATTAACTCAAAAAGCCCAAGCCCAAAGTTTGAGCGTCCTCAGCTATCAAGTCATAGGTTATCATGAATCCACGGCTTATAACCCTGGCAAAGGATGGCATACAGATAACCACAAATGCAGCAAATCCTAGTTCTAATGTTTTGGTAACCAAGCTCTTCACTTAGTTGTGGGTACATATTCAATTGGCTAACACAGACAGTCCACGAACTCGTAAAAGAACTAAAAATGGGAATAAAATTATGGCCTAACCTGGTACACACAACACGGGAATGCCAAATTTTCTACATAAACTCAAAAAGCCCAAGTGTTCCCGACAGTCATTTATCATGTCATTCAGTAGAGAAAGGTCATAACTCTCAACTCTATAACCTTGACAATATATTCTGGAGAACCACAAATTGATTCTAATTCTATGGTACACAGGCTTGTTGAAAATGTTAACAAGCAAGGGAACTACACAAAAAATCTAACGAACGATTGTCATAATATTTCAATACTATATTTCATAACATGGTACAGAATATACAATGAAATATCGTGCAAATGATTAATCTAAAACACAAACAAAGTGAGACAACAATACAGATTTCAAGAATAAATTTGAAATAAAAACTATGGTTACCTCTAATATATATATATATAGGTAAGGGGTAAAAGCATTCATTCTGACTAGAGCTAGGGTTATATAGGGTGTCCATGAAGTCTTAAAATTGTTGAAAATTGCAAAGGGGAATTACCCATACCATATGTTGTTTGCCCTCACAAATGTATCAAATGAAGTAAAAATACTCAAACAATTACTGATTAAAAAACAACAAACCTGGTTAAGATATATTGATAACTGACTTCATAATAAATTGAAATTGTAATGGAAATTTATGGACACCCTGTACAATAGGTTCTCGAGTACATCAGGTATAAGAAAGTATACATATACCAGCGGTATACCATGATTATTAGCAGGGATGTAGTGTCTCAGGTGGGTTCAAAAATTCCGGCTTCAGACATTTAATAAAAGTAGTAATTTGCTACAAGAACTCAAAAAGCATCAACCCTACTAAGCGATTATAACAAAAACGGTTTGCAAATTTCTTGTTATTAAAATTTAATTTTTTTCATAGTTTGGATCTGATGACAATAGTCAAAATGTTATACAGCCAAGAGTCAGAATTGAAATTTTGTTTAAGCAGCCGATTGCTGCCCTGCTTATCAGAGACCTGGTTTTAACCTGCTTAACTAACAGCAAATATCCTGATTGGTGAATCAAACACATCCGCAAGTCAGTAAAATCATGCATCGATAAAATAATAGCAAAATTGATTCCCCATATTCATTCAGCTTGAATATTGTCTTCTGTCTTTATAAAGTAGATTATTTGGGAAAAAAAAATTGGAAATTTTGTAAAATCCGTGTATCATAATGAAGAATAATAAATATATGCTATACATTTGGGACATTCCTTGGTTTAATGCGACCAGTTTGAAATATAATTTTCAAATAAAAAAAATTGAATAGGACTTCCAGCAACATACAAAGCATAACTTTGCTTCAGTTTTGGAAGAAAATTTTTGCAGCAATACTTGACACTTGTAAGTATTTTAAAAAAAGTTCGGAAGCATTCTGAATTCTAGCGTGGCGTCCTGGCATGATTACAGGGTTGCCAACTAGAGTTGTAGACCGTTTGTGCATAGCCTAAAGTGAATAACAAATTTGGCGCTCCAGAAGTGTGTGTACCAATATGGAGGTTACTAATTTCGTTCGCCTACTCCACATCAAGTTGTATAAAGAGACTGAAACCTATGGGCAGGTGGTATATTTACTTGGCTAAGTAAATCTGAACTCGTAATAAAACTAATAAAATAAGGAATATCGGAATAAAATTATGGCCCAACCCTAACCTGGTACACACACCACGTACGGTATCACCAATTTTACCATGAATCCCTATGTATAAACTCAGCTTTGCACCACTAAACAATGGAACATAAGTTGAACACTATTGACTTCGAAGCAAGGAATTAAAGTATCTTGAACAGTGGTTTCTAAAGTTGATTGACCTGGGGCCAAAATTAGAAGCAGAAGGATATTTTATTTGCAATTGATCCGGTAGCTGAAGTAAAACTAATTTTTTTTACCAAACAATGATCCTCCAAACAATTGATGCCAAATTGAGAACATTTACTACCATAACGACGCTAGAATAAAAATCTCTGCCATGACAACGCTAAAATAAAAATCTTATTCATCTTTCGGAGCCTTCCAAGAAGTTTCTTTAGCGCATTTCCAAGCTGCATCAAGGACCCTCCATAGTCCAGTGTCTTTAGGTTTCTCTAAACCTCGATTTAACCTTTGCTTCATCAAAGCGACAAATTCTTTGTTGCTGAGGGTTCCATTGCCGTCCTCATCGAAGACCGTAAAGACAACATCAACTAAATGATCTGATAATTCTTCCTCAGCAACTGTCCTCGCCACCTGAAGGATGGAAAACAAGTTTGAGTTGGTTTTGGGTGACGATTTCCGAAGTAGTCTTTGAAAAACGAGAGAGAAAAAATGTATTTTTCTTCAACCAGAAAAAACAAGCATTGCAACAATAATAAAGATATATAACAACATACCAACTGGGGGTAGCGATACGATCATATGGACATCAGAGTCAGCTACCCCAAAAAACGTGAAAAAACTTAATGAGCTTTCTTAGAAGTACTAGGATATTGTGTAATAAACAGCAGGCCCTTTCTTTTCGTCTGCTTTCTACTTCAGAACATTTTCTCTCCCAAACGAAATATCGAGTACATTGGTGAGCTTTCGTTAGATAATAGTTAACAGTGAATAATGATTTTGAATGAAAATCGCTGATTGATCAAGCCAGGGTTAACTTTAGGTGTTATGGAGCCCGTGGATGGACTGACTATTGTTTACTAAGCCTCACAATAAATTTATAAAAAATATTTTTATTCAATTACGGTCGTCAAATTTTATTAATGCTATCGCTTCTTTCGACAGTTACAAAATTAGCTAAGTCAGTATTTTAATGAGTAATCGAGTCCTGGGGGCCCATATGGAGCACTTTGAAAATCTGTGGATTAAGTTATATCTTGTTTTGTCTGAAGAAGTTAGACTATGATCATACTTGCTATTTTTTGGGAAGAGATTACGCTATTCTTAACTATCTTTATGCTAACATCTCGTTCAAGCATTCTGACAAATATGAAACCAAAGTTGGAAGATGACATGGAGAAAGGACCTGCAGTTCAATATACAATATCTATTAGCCCTAGTCTTAGGATGTAGTGAAATAGTATTCTATTCTATTCAAAACAAATTTCTTGATGATAGACAGTGTCTATATTAAGAAGGGACCAAAATCTTGAGGTAAATTAAAATTAAAGTTTTGTTGAAAACTTTTGAAATTACTGTTTTTTCACTGAAAAATTGTCAAATTTGACCCGAAAACAGAGAAAAGCGTTAAACTTAACTGTGCTGGCATAGCAGATTGTACATATTGGGTTCAAATGTCACACCCCCACTGCGCCCCCAAAGAGCGAAAGCCACAAGCAGCATATAGAAAAATGGGTGCTCCCGAAGTATGCGAACCAAGATGGCGGACATCGGAACGTAACATGGGTAACAGGTTAGGGTTAGGCGATAATTTTTTTCCTATTTTCCTTATTTTAGTCCTATTACCAGTTTGAAGACTAGCCAAGAGCCTCCCGTAGCATTCATACCTAAAATTATGGGCTAACCCTAACCTAGTACACATGTTACATTCCGATGTCCGCCATCTTGGTTCGCATACTTCGAGAGCCCCGAAAAATGTAATAATACAAAAAAGCAAAAATCCAGTCAAACGAATTATCGAACACAACACACAACTCATTTTCAAACAGACTCTCATTATATTTTTTAGACACACAATTAAAACACTTAAAAGCAATTTTCAAAAAATATTTTGAAAAAAATGTTTTTATCAAAAAATTAAAAACAATTCCAGATATTAATGTTAAAATCTGGGAATGGCTTTCACACTGTGTTAGTTACCTCTCCAAACACACTACGAACAGAAATGAAAATCTGAAAAGAAAACGTTAAAACAATAGAAGTTATCGATAAAGTAGTTTTGAAGTCATATTTGCAGACTCTTAAACGAGCAATGTTCGAATTTGTTGGTTTTATTCTAAAACAGGGTGGTCCAAACCCTGGCCCGCCGGCACTTTTCGTGCGGCCTGCAGAACAATTTTAGCGTACACTAAATCATTGGCAGATATTTGTATTTATTGGCAGAACAATTTTATGTTATTTTTAAACTATTCCGACTGGGAATAGCCCTTTTTCTAATCCCAATGTTGGGATTCATGTTTGTTAAAATCACGGAATTCAATGTTGTACCTATAAACGTCAAGACAGTGCCAATGTGGGAATGACGCCCTGTGATCGGTACAAGGGGAATGGATTGTCTTGTGCAGACAGGACCAAGCCGATGAGACAGGTCGCTCTTTGTACTTCGCTCGCATCAAGTAACTCCTCATTTGGAAAGACATTGTTTATCTCATTTGAAAAGACGTTTTGTTTTGTGCCTTATTTATTTTCAAGCGTTGTCCATGTAACTGCAGTGACAAACCGTGGAGCTGACTTAGCACCACGCGATCCAGTTTATTTTAGCTGGGTCTGGAATCCCAACTTAGACACCCTTGGTTGTTCACAAGAAATAAAATTAGTCAAATATAACAAATCATCATACAATGAGTGTGAAAATAGGTGACAGAGGTAAACTGCAAGGAAACATATTTCCTAACTCACAACAACGTTAAACTACAGTGTCTGGTGTATTTTCAAGTAATATCTGTCACGAAAGAATATAATTTGAAGCGACATTACACAACCAAACACGAGAAAAGATACCAGAATCCACGGTATTTCTCAGGAAGCAATTCTAAAATAACTAAAGGCGTTATAAATCTTCCTTAAAAGGTGATTAGAATGGTAAACTCTCATTTCTAAATATATGTAAAGGGAGTAAACTCGCTATGTTTTGATCACTTTTGAGTTTTTTCCGATTGCGGCCCGCGAGACATACTCAAAAGTTTTTGCGGCCCGCCAACCTAGCAACCATGGATCACCCTGTTCTAAAATATGGCTCTTAAATAAAAGAAGGGTCACAAACCCGACTACATTTTGAAATTTTATCATTTTAAAATTCTGATTTTTTGATCATTATGGTTTAAACTGATTTAGGTGGTTTAGGACTGATGAGAGCTCTCATTTAAAAGGTCAACATGAAATATTCTATTTGTATACAATGATTTGAGGTAGAATTAAAAGTTATTTAGTTGAGTAATAGAGTGGTCAGATTTTACAAGACAATTAACAAAACTCAAACGGAGAAAGATTAGAAGGAGAAACACAGAAAAATAAAAAGTCAAAAACTATGACCAAGAAGACCGTCAGATGTATTGATAAAGATATTCATAATTAAAAAGAATCCTAAAAACCAATAGGCAAACTTACGAAGTCAAATAAATTACAGCATTTGCCTAATTTTTATAAACTGCTAGAGAATACACCAAGTCCAAGAGTCACCAACACCAAAGAATTAGACAAAAATTGAAAGCATTTCAGCACTCAAAGGATCCATATAACGTTTTGTTTTGTACACCAGACCGAGGCTGGCACAAGTATTCAGACAAAAATATCAAATTCTTGGATAATTAAATACCGTGTTTCCTGGCCATCAGGTGGCCCTTCTGGACCCAATTTTGTTCGGCCTGATTTAGAGGGGGGCGGGGCGTCTTATTGGGCGGCTATGCTTATTTTATTTTTAGGGGTCGGTTTATTACTTATCGATTTTAATCGGTAAGTATGTTGATAAGTATTTGTCTGTCTGTCTGTTAGATGCATGCGATATCTCACGAAAGTGAGATTGAATCTGCTCCAGATTTTGCATGTGCATTCATCATATGTCGTACCAGAAGCCTATGTTATTAATTATGTCATATAGCCTGAATTATGTCATATAGTTGGCGTGTTATTAATTAATTAGTGATGGGACATAAGGTGTCACTATAAAGTAAGAGCGCTGTTTTGGGGGATCGATAAGTCTTCGGTCTCTGACCGATATTCTCGTTTCATTTTTTAACTGGAAAATACGGTAATACTTTTCCAAATACCTGTTTCATAGTGGCCTTATCAATGTCTGCACCCACAGCATGGTAGTAGTCAAAAGCAATGTCGATGTCTTGAATATGTTTTAAAAATAAGAAGAACGACTGCATATCTTTGAATGATATTCCTTCATCATCCACAAATTCTTTACGAATTCTCTGAAATTAAATTTTTACGAATTATTACTATTCTTCCTATGACAATTGGTGCTTGGCACTTCGTACTTAGCACCGAAAATGCCTCAGCCTTTTTTCAAACATTAGTGTAAGTTTTTCTGCAAATAAGTGCTAAAATGACTATTTCACATCTAAGTGTTTGACAATCCTTGTGCCAATGTTCCATGTGATTACGCAATAATTCTCATTAGCATAATGATGCTGGGAATTACTGGAATGAGTGAATACTAAATGAGTGAACCAATATGGTCTTTTTGTAAAAATACATACGCTAGTACAGTGGTTTTCAAACGGTAGGCGCGATCCGCCGATCCACAAGTGGGAGGTAGACAAATTTTGAAGAGGTGTGAAGCAAATAAAAATATTTGTCATATTTGATCTTCATTTTTTATTTAGTTCACTATTTATGTTTCGTCCACATATTTTCAAAAACTTACGGTACTTTCGCACTACTATCTACTATCTCTTATTGTTAGCTAGTTATTTTTGAAGTGGAGCACTAGACTTGACAAATTCTAAAGAGGGGGCTGCGCTGCACTAGTATGTACGTGCCTGCTTACGTAATTCCTTGTTCCGAGCAATGATGTTATGAAAAAAAAGACAAGACACGAAGAAATACCATGACAAATCAATTAACTAGAATATTTAATTTCGGATTTGTTTCGCATTGAAAATACACAAGGGATACAAAATCCCAGAATTATTGTGTTAAATTAGATTTGGCTTACATATCTAACCGTTGGTAATACACAACTCCTGGTTAAAAATAAATTTCTCAGAATTAGAGTAAACTAAATTATGACCACAAAAACCCTGTCGTACTCAAGTATTCTCTAATTGTGTGATGAGAGAACTATTATTTCAGCGTTTATCAAGCGGAGACAATTACGGGGTCGTGAAGCTGATTGAAAATAAAAATACTTGTTAGATTTGATCTTGTCGCCTTTTTTAGATATTTACATTCATGTAGTTTCAACGTGTTTTTTTAAATAAAACACACTTTTGCCTTACTATTTGTTATTCGTAGCCGATTGGTGGCAACTGGCTTATGAAGTTCTTAGTTCTCGATATATCTTAACTAGATTTGTTGTTTTTTAATCAGTAATTAATTGTTCAAGTATTTTTACTTCATTTAATACATCTGATTTTTACTTCGTTTAATACATCTGTGAGGGACAAATCAATATATGGTATCGATAAATTCCCTTCGCGATTTTAAAACATTTTATGACTTTATTATTTCATATATCATGTTCGAAAAGAAACTTTTCAAAGCCTTTGTTTAGCAAATTTACCCCTGGGTGATGAGGTGGGGTCAGACAGGGCTTAAATTTGTGACCCCTTATTTGCAATGGTAACACAGTAAGATAACTAAAGTATCACGTCGTCAAAACAACATGGTTATTCGTGACCTTGACTTTGATCGGCTCATTAATTATTCAACGACAAAAAGAATTCCGTAACTAATCGTTGTTATCCTTTTTTTAAAATTGACGAAAAATCTAAAATCGCTAAATATAGGAATCAAAATTGATTTTGTGTGAACAAAACAGCAGGATGGCTAAGTGACTCACTGATATGCGCTGTCATAAGAATCTAATTTTTTTAATAACATCTGTAAAAACAGTCTGTAAAATTTCATTTAATCAAACATATATAGCGTCAAAATGATTACTGCTTAAACATAATGGTAGAATCGGGAAATTTCAAATTTTTTTTGCCAATCTGTTTTATATGCGTAACAATAAAAAGAATTCTAGTCTTTTTATTGTTGTATTGAAATATTTGAAAATACCAAAACAATCGCAGCAATAATTAAAATGGGCCACGTTGCTAGGTCAGAGCTAACGTTGTTAAAAATTGACGAAATATTTAAAATATATTTAAAAATGGGAATTTAAATTGATTTTGTATGATTAAAACAGCAGTATTGTAACGTGACTGATTGGTATGGAAATAGCATTAAAATTCAATTTTTTTAATCCTGTATAATTTAACTGCTAAAACCGCATGTTTGAATCGAGAATTGAAAAAAACATTTTTGAAATCATATAGGGTATATGTAGCAGCAGTTCCAGCACTTTCACTTTGTTTAGAAAGACATAAAACCAATTCTACGAGCACAATTCTGACTCAGGAGTGTAATGACCTGAGTTTCGGTGTTTAGTATTCAACACTGAGTGTTTTAAGCAAATTTGAGATGATTTGAATTTAATAATATATTGTGATAAATATTTGAATATTAAGCTTTTAATGTATGATTTATTTATAAAATTGATGTTTGAAATACAAGATTTTATCACAAAAATAGGTACTCCCGTAGTGTGTGTACCAGATTAGAGTTTTTCCTTATTTTAGGTCTATTACAAGTTCGGAGACTGTCTGTATCAGCCAAGTGAATATACCCCCTGCCCATAGGTTTCAATCCCTTTACACAACTTGATGTAAAGTAGGCGAACAAAATTAGTTACCTCCATATTGGTACAAACACTTCTGAAGAGCCCAAAAATACACCTCCCATCGGCTTAAAGAAAATTGAAAAAAAAGAACGAAAATTCATTACCTTCAAAATTCCTTTTCTCTTCTTAGGATTGAGTCCAGAATACGTCAACAATAATTTAGCAAATCCATTTTCACTTATTTTATCGTCTGAATTAGGGCTGAATTTATTGAATTCCAGTCGTAAGATGTCTTCCTGTGAAATTAGTAAAATGAAGTTGAAATAATTAAGAGAGAGAAAGGAAATATATCCCTGGAGCTGGCTATTTTATAAAATTTTGCTATCTGAACTTTCTCTTTTTGTTTTCCTAAGAAAACGATTGACATTAGTTTGAGTGTGAACAGCCAATTCCAGGCTCGAAGAATTCGGAATTCCTACTTTGACTTTGGCATTGCTGCTCCAAGTCCAATGTCAATAAAAACATGCCGAGCTCCGATCGGGGAGCGCGACCAGGAATTATCAATACGGGGGTTCTGACATTTCTAATTGTGTCAGAATGTCCCTTTGAATTTCATTTAAGTCTAGGGACCTTGTTTTGACGAAATTTGTATGGCAATATCTACAGGGTGGTCGCTGGAAAAGCAGAAGATTTGAAAGTCAGGTGAGATCGCAAATAAAATGCAAGCTTACTCATTTTTTTTTGATCCGTTTGCATTTCTATTAGGTTGTTCTAGGTTGATACCTTTATAGTTGTATTTTATTTCAATTTTAATACCCACATAATGGAAGAAGCCAGGAAACATACCTTCATGCCTTCAATAAACTTTGTAAAACTAAACAGCTATTTGACAAATTTTCTGCTTTTCTAGAGACCGCCCTGTATAATGTCATGTGGTATGAATGTACTAATTTGTAAAATTTAACACAATATAATTGTCCCCCGGGTCACACATGGTAAAGGATTCTCACATCACACAAGTTGCAAAAGTCTATGAAGAAATAAATTTTATATGGTATTTAGCTGTGAAACGCTGATTCTATCTGACAATTCTGTGTCAAGTCATTAATTATTAATATATTATAATGTCTGATAGAATATTTCGAACATTTTATACTTTTTGTTCTTTTTTTGTTAAAGAAATTTAAGCCCCTAATCGTGTGCTACTCGGAAGCAGAAAAGAAATTAAATTTTCAAAATTTATTGGATATTTTATTGGACTCGAAAGACCTATGGATCGTTTTGCTGCATATAGATTGTTGTGATTTTTTTCTCGTTGTTCAAGGAAAAAATAACATTTCCACGATTTCAATTTTTCTGTGCTGATAATTGTAGAATTATGTGGATTGATAAATAAAATTTTGTAGAATTATTGATAGATGAAAAAAATTTAGTTTCAAACATTATCATTTTGATTTCCTCGCATTTGTTTTATCGTATGAGTTTTAAAATCAGCTAAGGGGTCGGCTTATACAAGCATTACTCTTATCGATAAAACAAGATGTCTGGGACGAATAAATTATTGGGAAATGTTGCATTAGATTCCTGATTTTAGGAATAGTTTGAGATATATTTGTCTAAATATTGTTATTATTTGTTAAAAAACTAAAATAAATAAATTTTTCAAGAGAAAAAGAAAAGCAATTTGTGAAATAATGAAAATAAGGTTCATATGACTACAAAACATTTTTAGGTAAACGTAAGCTTATAAAGAAAAACGTCTCCATTTTCCTATATTTTTAGAATTCCATTATTCTTAAAAACGTCATAATAAATGAAAACTTATTACCGTATATTTTCAGTTCATAAATCATAAAAAATTTTTGAAAAAAATGTTTCATGCTAATAATTTGGATAATCAAAATAAAATCCAAGTAAATATTTAAAATATGCCTAAAGAATTTGAATCAAATCTGAATATCATAAGAAAATAGGGTAGTGAAGACCATCTGTATTTATTGCAATTTGCAAAATAATTTCAGTTGGACAGTAATAATATATTTAGAAAACGAAACACATTGAATAGGCTATGCTAGATTTGTAACTTCATGAATGCAAAGATATTTACTTTTTGATATTAAATACTATTTTTTTCGATGTATTTTAAATAGTAAAATAACAGATTTTGAATCCGATATGTCAGAAAATGTCTTGTTTTCGTTTAATATAAAATCACCCAAAAAATCAGGTTCTATACTATTTAAAGTTATTTAAAAATTGATTAAATTATGACTCAATACGAAAATGTAAAATTTGCAGCAAATTTTTTAAATTTGAATGCCATGATTCAAAAATCACAACAAAAATAAACCTTTTACCACGAGTTCTACCATTCTTAAATTTAGTTGTTAAAATTTAATAGGAACGACGTTCTAACAGGCTCTCCCTTTTGCCCGCGATAATATTAATAAAGAACAAATTTTCCAATAGTAAGATAATTAGTATTGACGACGTGCAGTTTCAAGCAGAATCAATATATTGACGTCAATATTAGCAAATAGGCTATTGGATTGGAAGGGTATAAATGGTAAGAGCAGGCGCGCAGCTAGGATTTTTCAAAGGGGGTTTCAAAAACTGGACTAAACCGGTAAATTCCATAAATAGCCAGCTAAAAAGGATATTTTTGAGGGGAAAAGAATAGAATAGGCCTGTATACGAGATCCACCCTTAACCGTAAAATCCAGTTTTAACCAGTCTAAACCAGTAAAATCCAGTTAAAACCAGCATCCAGTAAGTGACAAGTCACTGGACTACATAGTAAATACCCAGCTAAAAAGGATATTTCTGGGGGGTAAAGAATAGGCCTGTATACCAAACCCGGACCAAACCGTAAAATCCAGTTTTTACCAGACCAAACCGGTAAAATCCAGTTTTAACCGGACCAAATAGAAAATTCCAGTTTTAATCGAACTGAACCGGTAAAATCCAGTTTTCACCATAAAAAAAAAACAATATAGTTTGAACCAGACGTTAAATTCCAGTTCTCCCAAGTAGAGTAGTAGCATGCAGTGAGTGACAAGTCACTGAGCTACCTATCGACCAGCTGAAAAGGATATTTTTCGGGGGGTAAAGAATGTATACTAGAGTGGTTATCAAAGTGCCATACAGTAGAAATCCTCAAACCCCTAAGACAGAGGTTCCCAGCGGAGGGCCCATGGCCCCTCCAAGTGGGCCACAGAGCGTTTAAAATCATTATTATATTATTAAAAAAGTAAATATTGTTCATAAAATGTAACTTTTTCTGTCACACTTTCATGGCCCGCCCGCCAGTCTAGGTGGGCAACATTTTTGGCCCCCGATCCGAAAACCTTGCCCACCCCTGTTATAGATCTGTATACTTTGATTCTATCAAGATAAGGATAATTTGGGATAAAATATTACCTCCACAATATACTGGTAAATAAATTAATATTGGAGAGATACCACGAACAAGGAACGACAGTACCTGCATTATTTAAATGAAGATCAATATCTCGGCGATAACAAATGACAAGGCGAGGAAATCTAAGACAGACATCTGTCACCTGCCAAAGCTAATATTGATTGGCTGTGTGGATCAATTAATGGGCATGACTTGATTAGCTAATTAAGTGACTATATGTGTCCCCCGAAATGATTATTTGAAACACCATTATTACTATTCTATGTGATTCAAGAATCTTCATACACACTAACATAATTTGGATCGCTATACGCTTCTAGTGAGTCCTTTCATTTTCAAGTACTAGAAATTCAAAATAGATTGGTTCATAATTTGTAAAAGTGACAATTTTAAAACAACTCCCCCCTCAATAAAAAAAACAATCAATAAGTCCAATTTGTGTCAAGCTTTTCCAATTTTCAAATTCGATTCATAAATTATACTATTGGAAACTCCCATACTTTTATTACGATTTCCTTGTTTTAGTTCTATTAGAAGTTCTAGGACCTTCTGTGTTAGCCAAGTGCCCATAGGCTTCAGTCCCTTTACACAACTTGATGTAAAGTAGGCGAACAAAATTACCAGTAATTACCATACATATCGGTACACATACATACTTCTGGAGCACCCACTATCAAATATACTGGGCAGTAATTTTAGAGTTCAAAACACTTTTTTTTGTTTTTTTCATATCCAATGCTGTCATCGTTTATAAAATTTCTCAAGGAACTCTCCATATAAAAACATATTACTATATAGTTAAGTCATTGTTAACTTATTGCTGATTGGTTACTAGTACAGAAATAAACAAGGAAATCGATGCTTGAGGAAACATCCCATACAAGAACATATTACTAACCTGTAATTTCAGTTGGAACTCGATAAATTTTTTGACAGTTAATTTCTGTTTTTGATCAGATTCAGTTCCGAAAAAATATGACGATATTGCTGAATTTGAGTCTTTAAATGATTTTACAACATTTCCTGAAAATAGGTAGAAAAGTTGGAAATTATTTCCAATTTTGAATATTTGAAAAAAAAGGGAATAAAAATAGGTAGATGTTATCTACAGTAGACTTTCCAAACCTACGGTACTTATCACAACGCATTTGATTTTTATATAAAAAAAAAAATAACAATGTATTGGAAAAAACATTAAAATTATTAACATTCAAATTATATCAAGGAAAAGTTTGATGAGAAATGCACATTCAATAAATGCAATATATGTGCCTGTTTTTTTTTGCAATTGAACAATCAGAATATCTGAAAACGCCATTTATATCTCTCAAAATTTAGACAAAATTGATTTTCACCTGCCAAGTTTTAAATTAGGGCTGACAAAAATAAATCATATTAAAATGAAGTGCCATTTGGTGACATAATTAATATTCGTTTTGCACAAAATGCATTATTGTGGTGTTTCTCAACTGAGAAGGGATTTTTCCCCAGAGAGGTATTTTGTTCCTTTTGAGGAGGAAATTTTACTTCGTATTTAGTTTCACTGAAGTATATATTTATGCATGCATTATGAACTATTCAAACAAACTATACAAAAGTCAGAGTGCACGTAATACCAGCTAAGATTTGTATAAGATTGAACAAATAACAGAAACGGAATATTTATGCAGAGTGAGTGAGGG
The DNA here is from genome assembly GCF_964204865.1 of Styela clava. NCBI lineage: Eukaryota > Metazoa > Chordata > Ascidiacea > Stolidobranchia > Styelidae > Styela > Styela clava. The sequence goes on from NC_135264.1 coordinate 14,757,386, forward strand.
AGGAATAAATAGATCCAATATAGACAAAAGGGGATATTAAAAAAAAAATTAGGAACCTGTTATAGCAACGCGAAGCATGTCTTGGGAAGTCTAGTAAAATATATTACAGGCCTTTTTGGCATTCACAAATAATCTACTGTAATATATTTTACCAGACTTCCCAAGACATACAAGACTTCCTCGCATACAAGTCAATTAAAAAATTCAAAATGGAAAAGTAGCCAAACTAAAGGGTCGGCTTATATGCACATAACTCTGATCGCACTCAAACGAATTCCAACAGCTACAATTCAAACCATGTAAAGTTCTCACGATAAGAGCATGCAAGCACACACACACGAAGCAGCGCTTGGTATGCGATATTAGTCTGTGATTGGTTGTCATACACATGATCGCTTGCTTAGTTTGTAGGGTCGGCTTATATGCGAATTTTGATAAATTCAGCATTTTGGGGGTTGTTTTCAGGGGGTTGTCTCATATGCGAGGATATAAATACAATATAACTTCATCTTAATAATTTAAACACTTCTTACCAGTATTTTTATGATCTCTGTGTCTCATTCCCATAGAGGTTTGAGATCTCGCACTATTTGTAACTTGTTGAAATTCATTGACATCAACCTCCCCGTCACCGTTCAAATCAAACATTCGAAAAGCAATCTCAAAATTACGAGCAGGAGTTGCTAAAACCTGAATATTTTGTAGAAATATGTTGTTAATATTGGACATAAAATGAACGTGTTGATCGTTTAGCAAAATTGCTGTTATGTTTCTCTGCAACTAGTGGAACAATCAATTCAAAATTTCCAGTAACTATAAAAAATGGAAATTTATTGATACCATAAATTGTTTTGGTGTATTGGTTAATAATATATATTGAGAACTGACTTCATAACAAAATTAAAATTGTAAAATGACTTCATGGACACTCTGTATATCCACTTTGAATAGGGCCATACCCACTTAGTCACAGAGATTAGAGAACTATAATCAGGAAACACTAGGACCTTCGATTCGCCATAAAATACTGAGAGCGTTACTTGCTAGGTAATTAAATGTAAGTGACCTTGGATGAATGATGATTAAAGGTTCGCACTCAAGACCACCCTTGCACAGATTATTTACAACTAACATTAAAAAACAAGATGAAATTCTTACCGTGAGTAAAAATATATAATCACTGAAATTAATGAGTCCACATTCACCCAGAGCCCGGAATATACTGTCGTCTGATAATTCAAAGGAGCTTTTGAACTTCAACTTTGAAAGCGATTCAGCCTTTATTACCTAAGTAACAAGAAGGATGTGTAGTAAGATATATATATATGATCACTATTACCAAAATTGTGTGGATAATTTAAGGTGACACTCTAATAATGAGAAAAACAGAATCCCTTGTGAATACACTAAATAGCCCTATTGCCCATCCACCTAACAAAAAATTTATATAAATTAAAAGGGGTTATATTTAATTGGGGACTGGTAGACCTGACAGAGTTTGAAATAAAGTAACTGTATTTTGTTTACTTTGCTATTTGTATAAGTTTAGTAGAATATGTTTACATCATTTATGTGATATTCTTTCTCCCTTGGTTTTAGGGAAACTTAAAACCTAGAATGCCTGGACTATGTGTCCTTATTTATAACTTTAATGTTTCAATTCACATTGTTCAAGTGTGTAAGTCAGCAACATGGATGAAAATTAAGAATTAATATATTCATTGATTAAAATTCAATCATACTTTGAACTGATCCAATCCCAAATTCTCTGGCTGTTTTTCACCCGGCGTTATTGATCTCAAAAAATCGTCAGGTGTCATAAATATTTCCACATCATTGTTTTCGTGAATAACTTTATAAGTCGCAAAATATCTGAAGATTTTATCGGGCGTTGAATAAGCTCGGATTCGATTCTCATACTCGATGAATTTGCGATCCTGCGATCCATTTAGGATAAAAAGATCAGTTATTGGAATAGGTGAATATTTTAACCCTGATAGCCTAAAATATACCTAGATATTCAAAGTAGAGATGTACCGATGTATCGGATATCGGCAATATCGGCCATTTTTTCGGTATCGGCCATGTATAGGTATCGGTTAGATTAAGGCCGATATCGGCGTTTTTAGCTGGTATCGGATCGGTATCGGTATCGGCGACAAAAGTGGTATCGGTACATCTCTAATTCAAAGTGATTCAAATTAAATTATACTCGATATTTTAAGTTTCATAATATGACCAATATAAATTTTGAAAATGGTTAAAAATAGCTAACCAATCTAATCATCATAATTACCGTAACTATCCTGCATCTTTAAATTCAAAGTCATCATCATTTGAATATTTTAATAAAAATAGATCAATCAACAGTAACAATAAATTCCCAAATGAATATTGACTATCAGTCGATAAAATTTGAAATACAAGAAATTCAAAAGTGCAAACTTATCGAAGCTTGACTACCCATGCTGTGTGGGAATTTAGTGCAGTCAGCACAACATTGATTAGGAATAAAAATTTACATATCGGTCTACTAAAAAATTGCAGTGTACCAAAAATACACTCAATTTTTTGTACCTTAAATCCAACTCTTTTTCGTTTCGCTTCAGTTTCAATTTGGTTATCAGGATCGCCGCTATCAGAATCTTTAGCGACCTGTAGTTCTTCACAAAACGCTAAAGTGTTCATGAACAACAAACCATTTTTGTTATGAACAGGCCTTACAAGAATATGATCATCATGCAGAGTTGACGCTTGTTTTTCCACCCCAGCGTGTAAAATCATAGGATTTGTCTGTGTTTTTCGATAAGCATAAATCCCGATTCCTGATACAGCTGCAGCAGTTGCGACAGTAACTAGTTTTTGCCCCTGTGTTGTTTGTTTTTTAAAAGCTTGTTCTGTATAACATCTCTGTCCTTGGCTAAAAATCTTCTCTGTTGCTTTGCGCATAGGCCTTTGTAGGCCAGGCAAAGAATTCATTCTTGTGTTTAAAAATTTTATTGATTTAATATTAAAACCTAACCCTATAAAACTAATAATTTAAAACCTGTAGTAATCATTTAAAAAGCACTATTTTATGATCAATTGTACATTAAAACAGTGGGTCCTATCCTATCAAACAGAGTTTAAGTTGAGGAATATTTTACACAAGACTCAAGTTGTCTATAGAGAAAGCAAAAAATTATAGCTTGTAATAGAATTATCAAACTTGTTGCTGTTTTTGTAAAGTCTCTCAAAAAACAAATACTTTGTGCAATTCTAGACAGCTAGCAAACAAAAATTTTGATTGTTATATCCAGATTTCTTTCACATTTCTTCAATATTGGGACTAAGGACATACTGTTTACATACAGCTCAGTTTCGTGAAAAACAAAGCAAGAAATAAAGACGAAGTTGAAAAATAACACTACCAAACCCTTCTTGAAATGGACTAGTTGTTAACATTCGATAGAACAGGGGTTCTCAACCTGGGGTTCGCGAACTCCAAGGGGTTCACGAGAAGATTTTCAGGAGTACTTGGATGACAGTCGAGTTTTTGTATGTTGCTGTTTTTTAATACCCTTTATTACTACCATGGGAAAATGCGTGCCATTGAAACTAGGCGTCAATTGAAACATAGATTTTCCCTGATCTTGCGTTGTTGTGATTATGAGGCAACAATGTGTAATTCAAGGCTTTGCATACAAACTGTAAAAACTCTAAAGACTGCGTGCTGCGAGCATTGGAGAAGTGATTATGCTTATTGTAACTTGGGTGAGATTTTAAGAATTCATTAGTTAGGCAGATGACAAGGACAATAATATCAACAGGACGATTTAATTTAGTTATATATGGTCAATATATTGGTGTTGCAACAAATTGTTAATATATCAGTATATCACAACTTTGTTCACTGTCAGATTACCTGGTGGTTCGTGTGGATTGTTTCGTGACTCGGGGGGGTACTTGGCAGAAAAAAGGTTGAGAACCCATGCAATAGAAAAAGGTTATAAATTGAACATTGCGTCAATGAAGCGTCACCGGTCGGAATTATGCCATAGACTGATAGAAATAAAGTAATGATGATTCCGTTATCAAATTTCCTTGATTCTTGAATTGGAAGGGAGTGGTTTGTTTTTCAACCGAGTAGAGCACTGTCTGACTGTATTTATGATACCTTACAACTAGATTCATTTAAATGAATTATGGTCACGGTTTTGTCAGAGCATAGTTCAATGAAACAGGCACAAGAATTGCAATTTTTTTCAACAGTTTTTTAAATTCTTCACAAGTTCACGTTATAAACAGCCTCTCAAACCCATACCAATTCCCATAAAAGTTCCGAATGTTCCCCCACTCTGGAGCATAGTTTTTCCAATAGTTCCCATTAATTCTCTTCCTCGCATTCCACCCCTTAATCCGCCAAATGTTCCGAATATAACGCCAGCGGACATTCCAACAAAAAATCCCATTCCAAATCCCATTTTAATTGTACTCCAACATGATGGACGTTGTCCGCTAGCTCCTCCTTGTCCATAGTTTCCAGTGACAGGCATTTTGTTAAGTTGAAACTAATGTCAGAATGTATTACAGTATTATACAGTTATAACTGGAATTGATATATCATACATAAGTTTAAAATAAAAGATAAAATTGTGTGTTTCAAACAATTCTGTACCGTTAATGAGAAACTCTTCAAAACACTGAAACAAAGAAAAATTTCAAAATACCGGTACAGTAATATGAGGTACCGGTACCGGTACCTCTCTGTCAAGGCTCAGCCTGTCAGCCTCAGCACACGCAGACACGGTCGCGTGCGTTCTCTATTCATCGGTACCGTGACTCAAACCTCCCCAACTTACACGATCGGCAAGAAACAAAACCAGAAACCACCGACCACCATTTAGCCTTCAGCCAATGACATATAACAACATATAACAATTATATGTCATTGCTTCAGCAAACCGAATAAATAACACGGTACCGGCACCGTTAGGTTACCTACTGAGGAAACTCAAGATCTGCTCCGGTTACAAGGAACCGGAGTTTATCTACAATAAGCTCAACGAATGACTCCGGGCGAGATCAATCAAGAATGTTATGTGACACCCAACGACTAACATACCGGTGACACCTAAAGATAAATTGGATTAGTAATTGATCGGTCTTTTTGGTTTCCCTCATCAAAATATATAATAAGTAATCTTATACCATGTACGTATGTATGTCTATTCGTCTCGTAATGGTGAGAAATAAATAAATTGACAATTATTAATATTCAAGACGGGATGCATGCATGCATCCAACTTAAATGCAAACGGCTTTGTGGTAATCTGATACCGTACGGCAACTAATATGAACTTTTACAAAGACAAAGGGGGGCAACATGTCGAAAAAGAGGGCTAGGTGGTGTGGCGCATCTGCTAAGCGTTAGGAATGCACCCGCCATTGCACCTCTGCAATATAATTGAAGTAGGCCCACAACATCACCATTTTTTGTCAGCGAGTGTTCTTTAATCCATATATCTGTATAGGATAAGCACATACACGTCTCACATTTGAATTTAAAAGACATTGCCCGATGTCACATCGTGTTTTGGTTTTATTGTGTTTTGCCTGTTTTGGGGGGACGGGCACGTACTTGTACGTATTTAACTTTTTTATTAAGTTATACCCGTCCTCCAGGTCCTCTGTATTTTGTTTGGTATTCCCTTTGTTGTTGTTTTGTGTTTTGTTTGTATCAGAGTGACCGAATAAAATTGATTGATTGATTGATTACACTGCGTGAGTTAGCATGTTCAAATCCCGTCGGGAGGAATATGTAAATCCTATCCTTCTGCGACAGAATTATATACGCCTTCAAGCTCGTTAAAAGGCCCCAATTAGTGCATACTTGAAGATATTGAAATATTATTTGAATTTCTTCATCAACTCAAGGACACTCCTTGAGTCTGGCACCGGCAAGAGTGCCTGCAATATTGAAAATAACTAGCTATAATTGTTTTCAATACTGTATTGAAAATCGCGCAGGATACCACTACCGCCCAGTATGTTCCCCAGCTTTTCATTTTAGGGGGGGGGGGGTGTTTCGAAATTTAGGGGGTGGTAAATAATTTGCTATTAGCGATAAAACTATTTGTATTCTTAAAAAATTGGTATGTATTTAAGAAATGATGTACACGAGGGGTCCCCCAAGTTGATTGACGGCGAGCCAAAACACACAACATAATAAAATTGTAGGGCCAGAAAAAGGGAGCGATGAAAAGTGCGCGGCGACACGGCTGGGGTTCAGGGCGCGCTACAAGCGCCCTGAGAAAATTTTGAGAAATGGGCACCAAAATAGGCTCTAAGCTTGATTTTAGATACACCTAGCATGGCAGTTTGTTATGTGATGAAAATAATAATTATAATATTTAGCTGATAGAATTCTCGAGAAATAAATAACAAGCACGGCTTTCAGCAAGTAATTTGCAACTGATAGTGACTAATGAAGTTACTTGCTCATCTAGCATAATGACTACTTATGGCTTGTTTTGTTACACATTCCACATTATTTTGAACATGTTTGTTTGACTTTTGTATGAATTAAACAATGAATTAAATTTTGAAATACGCGCGTCAACTGATCATAATGGCGCATAATGTTGTATTCCTTCAAAACTGAAATATTGGCATGGAAGACAAATTGCTGAAGTTTGATTCTTTTCAATAAAGAAATAAAAACGCTGCCATTCATATAAAAAACGTCTGTTTTCAGTGCCTAGTTTTCGTTTTGTGACATCTTTAAGCTTTCTTAATATACGGCTGATATCTAAAATACTGCAGTGTGTAATCCTAAAACAAATACGTATACATAAGATACCGGTATAATTCAATTGTTACGAAATAAACGTGCTCAAACTGTGATAATGATGTAACGATAGACGGTATCTAAAACTCAAAAGGTACCACATGAAGTGTTAAACTATTTTGGCGGGCCATTTTAAGTCGTTACGCGGGCCGTAAGTGGCCCGCAGACTGCGGTTTGGAACCCCTCACCTACACTGATAAATATGCCATAGTCGTTATATTTGAATACAATTATACTAGAGTTAGGAATTACAGTGTGGAATCGCACCTCAAAATTAGGGGGGGTGTTTGAAATTTTAGGGAGGGTGTTCACCCCCTATAGGGGGGGTGTAGGGAAATCACTGCTACCGCCTAAGTTTACTATTACAAAATATTGATGACTTTCGTTGCACATTGAAAGCACTCGTAAAAGCAGTCACAGATACCTCGAATCGTTATCTTGAAGAGCTCTTCACAGCCTTACTTCGCTAAGGAATTTATTTAAAGGCGTAATTTCAAATATCTCATTCGGAAAGATTGCCTCTTCCAACTTTGGTTACCCCTTTGCGCTGGCGATTATATATCTGACCAACAAAATTGGTATGAAATGCTGCATTGATCCAATACCACTACTTTCTTCATTTATAAACTTCATTTTTTCAAAGAAGTCTACCCAAAGCACGTCTTTCAAAATCTGTCCATACAATAATCAAAAACACTCAAAATGCATCTGATAGAATTGTAATAAATTAAAATTGTAGATTTAAATAACAGAATCGAAGACATGGTTCTAGCATTAATATGATTCATTTCATTAAGAATGATACCAGACAAAAAGTTCAACATGAAATTTTTACTTTTCGATAACATTAATTGACCTGACAGTTGGTGCATAAATGGAACAGGTATCATCATAGAAGCATCACACTGCTGATTCGTTCACATATGCAACCAACAGTAGGGAATTGCCCAACCGCGCTAGTCAATTATATACATCTGGAATAGTCAATTGGACTGGATATTTACGTTTCAACCAAAACAAATAAGAAAAATCCAATTGTAGTACTGATAATCACATAGTACAAAAGTCGGAGGGAATCGAATATACAAAAAAGTTTATTTTGGTTCCTTGATTTATGGATTGTAAGTTGGAATGTTGTCAAGAATCTGTCAGCTTGGACAGTGGACACTAATTGATTTTGGATCATTGCATTTATTACTTAGTGGCAACTTACGAATATTACAATGAAGATAATTTAAGTTGGCAAATTCAGAAGTTCACATTTAGACAATTTAAAAATAAACGAGCACCAAGTAGCAATATGTAGATTTGAAGACATGACATTTTCTCAATGTTGAAAACCAATCAATAAGTGGAAACTGAAGAATACTTCCAAACCATTCATGTTGGTAAAACAATACTATGAATGCTTGATATTATCAGAAAAAAGAAACTACTATAAGACGAAACATTGCTTCATGAAAATATCAAAAATGATTTTTACTTAATACCTACCGGTACTAAAAGGCAACATGGTGTTGGCAAATCGGGCTCAATAACTAAGTAATCTATTATATTTTTCTATTTTGAGGGAACCGGTATAAATCACCTTTTACAGAGTTTAGAAAATTACAAAAAAAAAATGTTGAAAGTTTATGCAACATCTACCTGAGATTGTATTATATTAACATTACTGCTCTTAATAAAGATCAGGACCAGCATTAAAAAATTTATTGTGCTATATTGTTGTATTTGCTGGTCTATTTGCAATTTCTTACAGAAATATTACGCTTGATTGGCAGCACATGAGTAATCAGTAATCAGTAGTTTATTTTCTCACCATACTAAATGCACACTTGATATACAAATTGCAATAAATAAATAAAAGGCATTTCAGGGTGAGGGGAGCCGCGAGAAACCAAATTTGGTTATCGAGCAGCGGCACCCATGAGTTGTGTAGATTCCCTATCACTAATACTTGCTATTTACATGACGGTTCAAATCTAGTTCACAATAGTTTTCTGAAATGAAAGAACCTGTTGTTAGTGAGTTCAAAGCACAAGAAAACCCGTTTTACATCTTTGAATCCTACAATGTTCAAAATGAAAGTGGTCAAAAATTTTGTGAATGGCGATATACTTGCTATTTATTTTGTACTATGCAATCCATTTGAATTGTAACCTAAACAGCCAGCAGTCATACATCTTGGCCAACATTGTGGGCCACTCTGATTATGTTTGTTATTTTGAGCTAGAAAGTCAACTTTTATTGGTATTAGGGAATGATTCATCCTTATCATTATGCTCCCATGCCTCTTCCTGGAGAAGATCATCAAATGGTTTAGAGACCACATATTCATTCTCACTCCTCACTTTAAGTCATTGGCACAATATTCCTAATTCACATTATTCTTCATCATGGACATATCTGCTTAAGTTGATACCCGATTTGGTAGATGTAATGGCAGTTTCATGTTCTTTGATTGGCGTAACGTCCCAGTGCGAGCATCCCGGTGTGTCCTCCTGGTTGGCTGGGCTTAGCTGTGAAGTTGTTTGTCCGTATCTCAAAAAGCCAAGCGCTCTCAGACGTGGAGTTTCTGGTGGAGTGTCCATTAGGTTACGAAGCTTAGGAGGACTTGGTATGTTGTCATCATCGCTACTTGATAGCAATGGAGTAACTGGACGACAGTTGTAAGGAATGTTTCCAGTGTCCTCGCCCCTGCTGAACCTGCATTTGGGGTACCTTTCCATGTGTACCTTGTTCGGGTCACTTAATATTTTCCAATCTACGATAATCACATGACAAGAGAAGCATTCCGCATTACATTTTTCGTTGATGTAGAATCCATTAGAAGCCCAAAGTCTGGAAGACTCTATACTGTTTGGGAATTTCGGAAAAGTTGACAATCGTACAGTTGCTGATCTGGTGTTTAACATGAGAACTTCATCAGCACTTCGAGCTGGTGACGGCGTGTTTTCATCATAATCAGAACCAGCTCCATATATGTCGGGTGAAAAGCTCCTGCGGCTACGTCGCGAATTTCTTTTTTTCTGAGTCTTGGAGAAAACATCTGCAGCTGGAGACTCAGGTTCATTTGGTGCAGCAAACTCAAGCCTTCTTGCTGCTGCATATTGACTCCTTGTCGCCATTTTTTGTTCTGTTTCTAAGTTCCAGGAACAAGGATTACAAACGGACTAGCAAAAGATATCCTCCAAAACCAAGAGTGTACATATCCACCCAACCTAATTTAGGCTATTTACATATATACATCTGTCACACAAAAACAAAGAATACAGTTAAGCTAAGCAAGCCTCAAAAATTATCACCATGTATGGATTTTGGACTACAGTCCAGCACACAAATGAATTTTCAAATTCAATGTTCCCTGCATTGAGGTTTAAGTACACTTATGGTAAAGGGGTATGACTATGAAGTTTTGAAAAGTCAAATTTTGTTTTTGAGTTTCTGAATATTCTAAATGGCTCGGAGACGGATGTAATACAACTACAATTTCCACTGTGGACGTTTTTTTTAAAAATTTGCATAAAGAAAGCCCGGTGCAAAATCAGAAATGATAATCTTACAGAAAACCTCCTGCCCAATCAAAATATCTATGAGGCACTATACAAAACAGGTATTATGCAAGTTAAACTCCAGATGTAGTTGCATCCTTGTTTAAATTATGGTAACTACTAAAAAGTGGATTAGCTACTGTGAATATAATGCTTCAGTGGGTTTGAATACAAATGTATATTGAACCTTAAGAAATATAATTTTGACCAAGTAATGATAAGGAAATATGTCTACCTATATGTAAAAAACAATACTATATATAGCTTTTCGTTTCTATTCAAAAACAAGCCTAAAACATTTGCTCTAATGGGTTATTGTGCCTCTATTTATTAGTCTCATTACTTGGACAAAAATTGGTCAATATTCCAAGTTCAATGGACAATGTACTAGAATATGACCACGGTGGGTTATGACAGATCTATAATTTAAAATAAGTCAACATGGCCGAGAAAAAATGTGCATGAATTAGCACCTAAAGCGTTTGTGTCGCTTAAAAATTTTAGTATTGGTTCAGTATATTTGCTACATGGAGAGGAAAGCTGATATGAAAGTTCAGTCATATGTTGAAACAGAGACTCCAGTCCAGGTAACTGTTCAGTTCGGAATGGTGATATCCTACAAAATAATATGAAGTGGGTGAAGCCTTACGAGAACGATTCAACAGTTGGACATGACCAACTTGCAAAGCAGAAAGTTGTCAAGCAAAATCAATTACAACAATAATGCATTCCTTATAAACATAATAGTAAATAAGGGTTACAGGCTAAATTTCAAGAACTTACAGCCATCAAAAAGCAATTCACAAATAATTGATAAAATATAAATGCTTTAACCCTCATCTACTCAACATAATTTTTGAGAGTAACACATTTATTTTTGATCAAATTAAAACACCAAACATCGAAGAATACACAAAATACAAGAAATCAGACATGACAAGCTTATAATCACAACAAAAATAATATGTACAACTGACAACAAACAACCGAAGCATCCTTCATTTTTTTTAATTAATCAAACCTATCTCAGGAGTGCGGTTTCATTAAATGCTTGTCTTATTCAGACTGCAATTCAGAGCATAGCCATTCCAAGATGCTCAAATTTAACCATTGAAAATGTGAACAACTTGTTCTCAAACGATGCGGTGTGCCCACAAGTGGAGAAGAGAGTATACAATACCACATTTGGACATGGCCAAGGTGCGAAGGGGGGCGTGAAGCTGTTTATAAATATTTGTTAGTTGTTTTTGAATAATTTAGTCAAAAAATATTCCTAAAAATGGCAAAACTAGAGAGAGAGTTCCTGATTCGAATGTATCTTTATCACTTTTGCGAATATGATATTCTGATTTGATTTGTATTTGCCAAATTGCATTCTCTATTTCGTTAAAAAAAATTTTTATTCAACATTTGTTTGACGTCATCTGCTGCTGAAGTCAGCCAACACTGTGTTGGTGACAGAATGACTTTTGTAGTCTTTCGCGCCCCTCGTCAATTACGGAAATATTGTTTGTCTCTTTGTTTCAATTGATCTTTTTGATTTCAATTCATTTTTTTGATTACTTGTGTCAGTACAATATTTCATGCACTACAGAAATGAAATATCTAAATCTGTTATACTACAATATATAACGAAAACAGACAAACCGACAAAATCATGTTTTTAAAGTGTCCATAGATTGATCATCATATTGATCAATCATTCAATAGAGTTAATTAAAGTTTTTCCGTAGCACCAAACATCAAAACAACATTAAAACTGTACAGAAAAGCCCAATCAAATAATTACTTCAAACAACGAAAGCAGACTGACGAATTGAATCCACACAGACAAAAAAAATCAAAAGAAAAGTCTGTATTCGTAGCTACAAAAGTCAATGAAAATGACGCTCCTCTCTTCTTACACATCTGCGACAAATCCTGCCTCCACAAACCACGCAGACATCTTGGTTCTGACGATACTGAATATCTCTGTGACAAATGACACATGAATTGAAGGTTCTCCCACTTGGATCAGGAGGTTCCAGATTCTGGGGAAGATGAGCCAATAAGTCAGATGTTGCACGAATCTAAACACCGTAATAAGATTCAGGGTTTTTAAAACTGTGTCCTTTCCTGCAACTAAGAGTAATAAGTTGTTCTCTGGAGCCACAAGCAAAGCTTTCAGCAGAGTGGAGAGATTAATAATTGAGCTAATTGCATATGAGTGCTTGTCTAGAGCCGTTTTAGAAGCAAAACAGTGGTAACTTGTGTCTTAAAGTCTAGTAACGTATTAAACAATCACAAAATGACCCTGCTGACTATACTGTTCATCCTTTAATAGCATGTTGTTTTGATTTGAAAGTCATTCTTAGGTTCGCGGTGCTTCAAGACTCTTTCTTTGTTGGCGTTTGAGCCAATTAAAACCTGGTTAATTGTAGTTTGCTTATTTCTGTGTTAGGTTTATCATTTAAGGGAATAAAGTACAGAAAATATCCAAAGCTTCAAAAAAATCTCAGAAAATCGTGAACAAACCCTTCGAATCGGTTGCCGACATTGAGTACAATACTCAAGACCATAATCATCAACAAAAGTTGAAGTGCAGTCAGCACATGGTCTTCTCATATTCATGAAAGGACAATTGTCTTGATGCCAAACGATGTTTCTTGAAGGTCTGCCTTCTATATCACGGATGCTATGACGAGTGTCGCATCTGCACAAATAAAAAATAAGATAATCGAGTCATATAATGTTCTCATATTTATCCGTGGAGAGAGATAAGCTTCTGTCGCGTAATCAAGCCGTTCAAATTTCCTCTCTCATACAATGAATACAAATAATAACCAATATACATACACACAATATACATATTACATACCCCAAGCAAATTGCAGTATATCCAGTTAGTATGTAACCATTTCTAGCCAGATCATCGCAAGGAATTCTTTCACTAACATGTCGAGAATTCACGAAAGTATCCAGTCTCTGAGGATAGCTGTGAGAAACTAAAACGAAAAAGTTTTATTAAGAATAATCATATAATAATGAATATAGTGACAAAATGACAACTATGAAAATTTTTATATTCATACCTGCAGGGCTTTTTGGCTAAATATAGTCAAATAGGGGAAATAATCAGAATAACCTCATCTTAATAAAGTAGTTCCAACGCTGCCAGGTTTTGATTGATTGCTACGCTATTTGGGTCAAATTGTACATAATATGATTAGCCAGCAGTATTAACTATGGGAAACGATATGAATAATAGATACCTTGATAATTTTGTACCACAACATCTGAGGTAGGAGGGGTGAACAACTTCTCATCCGCTTTCTGCTTTATAAATTCCGCCTTTGATTCCACAGTCTCATCGTCACTGCTGATATCTTTAGACTTTTTGTAGAGTCTCTTCAAGCTAAAAAGCAATATATTTAACAGTAATAAGTGCATAGTCAATACAGGGTGGGCTCTTCAAATTAGAAAAAAATAAGATGGGTACTCCCGTAGTACGTGAACCAAGATGGCAGACACCGGAACGTAGTATGTGTAACAGGTTATGGTTATTTCAGGTACAAATACTACTGGATTCATTTCGCTCAAACCTGAACACGTAATAGAACTAAAATGATGAAAATTGGAATAAAATCATGGCCTAACCCTAACCTGGTACACATACTACGTTCCGGTAATCACTATCTTGGTTCACATCCTTCGGGAGTACAATAAGATGGGCATAATCACTTCACACGAAATACCAAGTAAGCTTTTGACAGATCATAGTCTAACTCAGGGGAGGGTTCTTGGACCAAGAGACAAAAATTTCGCCCATCTAGACTGGCGGGCCATGTAAGTGTGACGTAAAAAGTTACATTTTATGCACAAGATTTACAATGTTACAAAAGCAAAATGTGGAAAACAATGGGCCTGTGCCAAAACTAAATTTAATTGCAATCTCAACAAATCCCTTGGCTATTTTTTAGCTAAAACATCAAAATTTAGTTTCAGTTTGGTTGTGGCAGCATCTGGTGGGCCAGATTGTTTATCCAACGGGTCGTAGTTTGCCCACCCCTGAGTTAAAGTGTTAGACCTAACCGTTTTGGCACTGAAGGTTACACATCTCGCATTCAAATACCATGCCCACCACATCACCCTAACTCAGTAGCGTATCTACGTAAAATGGCGCCCATAACAAAGTTTAAAGTACCATTCCACCATCTTACAATTAAAAGTTATTGCTGTGTTTGCCATTCCACCCAATCCAAGCGGCACCCATGGCATTAGCCATGGCTGACTTGCCCCAAATACACCACTGCCCTCAATACATGTTAAGATCATACAGTGTGCGTCTTTTAAAAAATATCCAGAATCAATTAATCTGGTAAAAGTATTCACCTTGTAATCTCATCCTCTGATTCATCTATATCAGTATTGTCATCATCACTGCTATCTTGGTCCTCCCCACCATTAGAACCCATTGTTGCATCACAAGCACTTATTCTTTCTTCTTCTTCATCAGAATTTCCTTTGCTCTTCTTTCCAGGAGCTGAAAAGAAAATAATAATCAAGTAGTAACCGTTCCAAATAGAATATAAAAACAGAAACAAGAATTCAAAATTTCTTTTACATACCGGTAGTACAAAAAACCTAAATAAATATATACAGCAGTTGTTGGGAATCTATGGCCAAATGCGGCCTGTGAACAAATTATTTGTGGCCCTCGACATGTCAGATGTATGATATTCACTTGCCAAACATGCCTGTTGTTAGTTATTTATAACACAGAAATATGATTTGTGGGTGTGTAATAATACGATGTGGCAAATGTTTACTAGGGCGTCAATGTGCATGTATGACCCAGTATTACATCTAGTTTGCCTACCACTGGGTAGTGGAGTTTGCCTGTTTCTATCAATATTCAAACCTCAGCCGAGATTACGAACTCAATTTTTAATTCTCTAGAAGTTAAATTTCAGGTGCTAAAACAAGTCAAAATTTCCCTCAGCAATTTAAATAACATAGCATCAAGTTGACTAACAAGAAAAATTACAGACACAAAAGCTTTCAAGTTCGAATATGACGGCAAAATTTAGAAACTAGGAGTGAGAGATGTTTTTAAATGGAAAGAGATTTGAATAAAAACTTTTTCTCGGTTCCACAGCGCTGTTAGTAAAAATAGGGTTAAAGTAATAAATTAATCTATATTTTTTACAGGCAAATGAAATCTCACAACCTGGGATTTTAATTTCTGGAGATTGAAATTGATCAGCCATGTGTTCTTGAGGAGACGATTCATCATTGTTGGACATATTTGTATTTTCATCGTCAGGGACAGCATCTGTGTATGAAAAAATATAAATAGGATAATAAGCCAAATTGAAGTTGGATGTTATAAGCACAATTTATAATAAACTATTAATCAGTGTTTGAATTGCAAGAATCATTGTTTTAAACTATTTTATTAAGATGAGGTTATTTTGTGACTCATGTTGACTATTATTAGGAAATAGCCGCCTACCAAGGTATAAATATGGGAATACCCATATTTGTCAATTATATTATTATATATATGTGTCGAATAAAAATTTTGTTTTAACTTTTTACAATCACCAACAATCAGGGGTGCTCCCGAAGTATTCGTACCAAGATGGCGCACAACCTGAACATAGTATGTGTACGAGGTTAGTGCTCAGGTTAGTGCTCATCTTGGTGAAAATACTTTTGGAGCACCCAATCAGAAACTGGGATCTTTATATATGGCGTAATGGAGCTTTACCCTTCACTAATTACTAAAATATTAATATTCATAAACCTGGAAGTTCGTCAGGTGTATTTTCCATGCCATCAACAAAATCTTCAACTGCAGGTAAATCATCACTCAACCTTTCTTCACAAAATTCATCAGCAGGCTTTGAAAGGTCATCTGCTTTTAGACAAGAAGATTTGTTTCAGAGCAGTAAGTATTGAACATAGCAAGCCAATAAATCTTACATAGGTTAATTTTAAATTTTCTGGTTGGGCCTAGCCTACCCAATTGAATATATTTAGCATTCAACTATGACAATCCCAGATTTCTTAAACTTAGGATTAACATATATATTCCGGGGGAGAAGAAAGCGTCTCTCGTCCAGTTACCAGTCCATGTCATGTATAAGATCCGTTAGCCAGTTAGTTGTTTTCAGATGCATGGACTTGATAGTGGAGAAGCCGTAACCTACCTAATTATAACCACACCGGTACGAGCCTGCAAAACCCACGTCATATAATCAGAGGTGAGCGTATTCCTAACGCGTAGCAGATTCGCAAAACCACTGCTGCGTTAAAAATGCGCTCGCCACTGCACCTCTGATTACTCTGCGTGGGTTCGCGGGTTCGGGTCCCATGCGAGGATGATTGTGTGCAAGAGGATTGCTGGACTCCTCGCCGCCGTAGGGTGGTTCACGTAACCGCTGGTCGGTTACGGCTTCCTTCACCATCAAGTCCATGCTTCCGAAAAAAATAACTGGCTAACTAATCCCATACCCGACCTGGACTGGAAACCGGACGAGGGGCTGTGGTTCACCATATGATTAAGTCGTCTTATCCACTTTCCTCTCCCCCTGGATAAATATGTAAATCCTATCCTATCCTATCGTCATATCCAATTACCGGTAGCTCCTGGTATAGTGTCCTCTGCTCTATCGATGATATGGTCCCCAGCTACGTTGTCAATAGGGTTATCAGTTTGCAATACATCAGGGTTATGTTCAGATTCATTTGATGAAATGTCTTTGCTGTCCGGTTCCTTGGTATGTTGTTGCGCGATGTCTAACAAAAATATGAATTGAACCATTTAAAGAGTTGATAAATTTATAAATTCACAAAAACAAATAATTGTCATTGTCTAAGTTGTTATCTTGACTAGTAAGAGTATATTTAACAATGATATTTGAATTCGATTTGTCAAAAATTAAACAGATTATGAGAGAATTCTAAAATATAATTTTATAGAATGTTCTATTTATTTAGAAACAATATATAAACATTCACAATGACAATCCTATTTGTTTAAAAATAATTAAGTGCTATTACCGGCAGTTTCCGATATATTATCCTCGGCTACATTCTCAATCGGATCATGAATCATCAGTAACTCGGTGTAATCTTTCAGATCACACAGTGAGATATTTTTATTGTCAGGTTTCGTAGTCAAAAGTTGACTGTTGCCTAACAAAAATATTAATTGGGATTATACAAAAATATCCAAAACTTTCCATCCTGGATTATAAAAACTTGTAAAGCATCGTTACCAGAGGTTTTAGGTACAATATCTTGCGTTACACTGTCAATTCGATCATCAACCATCGAAAACTCATGATTTGGTTCATTTGATGAAATGTCTTCATTGTCAGGTTCGTCAGTCTGGTGTTGAGCAGAGTCTAAAAAAATACAAGTTGAATTATTCAAAAGGACGCAAGGCTTCAAACGTAACATTTTAAGCACTGATGGTTTTGGGAATGTATTTGGTTTGTAATAGTCGATCCAATTGACTTTAACTTCAGCTGAAATAGGAATACTGTGAAACCCATTTACTCAGGGACAATACATAAATGATCATTTTATTATGGTAAATCCAAGATGATTAAATCTGATCATGTATTTTTACCAGCAGTGTTTGGTATAAATTCTTCTTTGTTATTATCAATAAGGTCATGAGTTGTCAGTAGATTAGGATTATGGGCTGCCTCAGTATGCTTGTTTGGTTCCATAATATGATGTTGTAAGTCTGAAGGAAAAATATGAGTTAAAATTATGATTATACAAAAAAATGAAAAAATTGAGAGTGATACAAAAACTATGAGGCCATCATCCACATATTACTCCTACAATTAGTGGCTAAAACAGATGGCCTACTTATCAGACATTTGATCTAACTATGTAACATCCAATAAATCATGACTTCAGCGGATATCTGACAAAACTGATGAAAAAATAGAATTCAATTTATTAGTAATTACTCCTTATTCCTGTAACCACCACATAATCATGAAGCAAGAATATAGAAAACATAAAAATTGAAATAAATTACCAGAATTCCTTTGTCCATTTTCATCAATTCTATTTTCCAATGCTTCATTTGCAATGTTTTCATCATGGTTAAGTATTTCTTTATCAGGATCTTTTTGTATAGGGATTTTTTCTTCATTTTCATCAGTTCGGAATTCCTTATGTCTATAAAAAATAATAAACACCACGAACAAACATTTAAAGTTTTGCTTGTTTGCATTAAACTGACAATACATTCACCAAATTTTACTGAGTATATCTGAGTTTACTGAGTATATAAAAGTAAATCAGGTAATGTGCTGAGCATTGGAAATAACATCCTCCCAATATAGGGCAGTTTACGTACACCTGGTAAAATACAACACGATTATAAAACACAAAAATAATACAAAAAAAATTCAAAGATAATATAAAGTAATAATTTTTTTAATTCAAGTTATCTACCTGTCTGTGTTCACGACAAAATTTTCTTTTGGTGTTATTTGTTTAGGTTGAATCCCTGGTAGTTTGTGCTTTGTTTCTAAAAGCTTGTTCCGAGATGCGAGAGCGCCTGGTTCCATAGGTGTGGTGTTATCATCACCGCCATTGAAAATAGTTCCGATCCTTTAAAAGAAACTCCGTTCTAGATAAAATTACAACTAGTACCCCAAATTAGGGACAATTCTAAACAGATTTAACTCCGTAGTCTCCAGGTCTTTGAATCCAGACTTTTCGTCTTTAAATGCCCCAATCCAGGGTTAATCTATACTTACCTTGATCCCAAACTCTTCAGAAGGTCATCAGGCTCGGTTGAAGGGCTTAATGAAGGTTCATTCCTCAACATGTTAGGAAATTTTTCAACATTGTCCATCACTGATTTTGGTTTCTGAGCTCGTTCTGATATAAAAAAGGTCAAAAATATTAATCCTTTCTATTTTTTACAAATATCGATATGGTAGCCTAGTGCAGGGATGGCGAACCTTTTTCAATGAATGGGTCAAAAATTATATTTTTATCGCGAAACAGATGAGAGTGCGTCACCGATATTTAATCAATATTTGTATCTTTATCAATGTTTGGGCTTTACTTATGCAGCACTTCTATGAGCACACATGAGACTTTTTATGGCACACGATTTTGTGAAATTAGAGTACGAAAACATGCATATGAATTACCAAGAGCGCCTAGAATGATGCGGCAAAGTATTTTACGGTTTCAAAGGATTTGGAGGGAATTCTACTCTGCTCTGACGATGTATATCTTTCGATCAGCTTTTAACCACATTAAAGCACTTTTACACTGCCCCATTATTATTTCAGATATCTAGGTTTTTATTTCAAGCCTGAAAGATTTTGTTTACCCAACAGAGACGAGAAACTAATAAAATGCAAAGTAGCATCTAGTTCTCGTATAATCCCTAAAACAGTCTGCAGATGCACTTCTGAATGAGACAAGACGTTGCGAGAAATGAACAGATCAATTGCATTGTTCTTTCATAAATGATGTCAGAGCCAATAGCTGAATAACGGTACATGTGTCCAAGATTAAGAGGTTTTGAAAATTACCATACCGGCTCGGAAATGAACAGTTTGAATATGATCACAGCCTTCACTGCCCAACTGACGGTACATTACGATAGTTTAGTTATTGTTAGATTAATTTAAGGCAGGTTTTATCAATTTTTATCTCTGATATGTGAGAATTTTTTTATTTTATTTGTGCCTTGGTGGGTCATGAATAAAACGCGATGGGTCACCTTGTGACCCACGGGTGAGTGGTTCGCCATTCCTGGCCTAGTGGATGATATATTGAATTTATATATCAGTTTTGAACTTTCCACTTTCCCACTTTTCGCTAATTATACGTTTTCGATATACTATGTAGTGGAAAGAGGCAAATTGTATTTCTTCATGGCTGAATTGCAAATTGAATTGACAATTTGAATATTTTGAATTGTCAAAAATTTAACAACAGACGAAAACAAAAGAATATACGCATTATGGCCAAACTAAACAAATCGTAGTTGATTTATTTCAACTTAATGTAGTCATGGAAAATGGTGAAAGCACATGCCCCAGAGTACTCCTCTTTTTGCTCTCTTGAGAAAAAAGAGTCCAGTTTGAAGAACCATGGCCAGGATGCAACATATTTTTTTAGAATATTATATGAATACTAAAATATTTATTGTATGATTTTAGATGCAGATGAATTTCAAAGTCTTACCAGGATTCGTGACTACCTCAGGAACACTCAAAACTTTCTTCATACTGTCCTGTTGTTTGGTAACTGGATCACCACGCCCCAAGCTAACTGGTGGAATGCATCCAAGAGCATTTTCCAAATCTAATAAAAGTTGATATGAAATTCTCATTAAATCAGTTCTCAATTATTTAGAAATTTAAAATAAAATTCCGATTCATGATCTTGTTATGAGTAGAATTTCATAAAAACAAATACAGTGACAAAGTATATATATTATTCACTTAGGCACCTTGCTCTGAGCAATGTTACATAAATAAATAAATAAAATGATATTAAAATCTAAACTTACTCAAGCACTTCTGGCTGTCTTCATCAATAAACGATGAATTTTCTCTAGTTTCCTCAATAACTTTCTCGTTCCTAACCAAACCATCTTGCCCTGCTGAAATTAAAATCTTTCAGTTAAAAAATTAATGTACTACTTTGGTGTGTCTAGTTCACAGTAATACAATTTAAACAGAACTAGCATCAGATAGTACCAATATGATGGTGATGCTAATAGTCTCCATTGCTATAACCCAAGCTAGACCTATCACTTTTTAGCAAGGTGTTCCACACTTTCACTTTAAAAAAGGCTTCAAACGAGTCATTGTATATATATAGGGTGTCCATGAAGTCTTCAAAATTTTAAAATTGCAAAGGGTATATTGTTTTGGGCCTCACAGATGCATTAAATGCAGTAAAAATACTTGAACACTTACTGATTGGAAAACAACAAACTTGGTTAAGATAAATTGAGAACTGACTTCATAAAAAATTGAAATTGTAAAGGGATTTTATGGACACTCTGTACCGGAAGCATCCGGTATGTACAAATAATAAACCATTTACCGGTAGAATAATCCAGATCCTTAGATCCACACCATCCTTTATCTGAATGGTTTCCGCCAAAACTTGTTGAATGACCTAACGGCAGAGGCATAACAGCTGAAACAAAATAAAAACAAACATGATTCATAATTCCCTAAATTTGCTATGTTCAAGTATTGTAGGTGAATTACCTATAGCACAAACAATTTTCGGTACTCCCATAGTGTGTATACCAGGTTAGGGTTAGTCCATAATATTATTCCGATTTTCCTTATTTTAGTTCTATTACAAGTTCGGGAACTTTCTGTGTTAGCCAAGTGAATATACCCTCTGCCCATAGGTTTTAGTCCCTTTACAAAACTTGACGTAAAGTAGGCGAACAAAACTAGTTATATTGGTACACACACTTCTGAAGCGCCTGATTTTTTGTGCACAAAATGTGGACAAAACAGTGGCTGTCCTCTAATTATTACAGCTTTTTCTAATTTAATTTACTGTATTTTATAAGGGAAAGCAGCACAAGATAATTTTATAAAACTAAAATTATTTATTTAAACATATTGAGATTTGAGAGATGATATAATGTTTATCCTTGAGATTTTACAATAATAAACTGCCTTTTTTCTTTCTCCAAACAGATAATTTTCAATTGGAGATTGATGTTATTACAATGCAAAATCACAAAACATGAAAAGACAAGAAAAAAATGACAAAATTTATAAAAAAATAGAAAAAAACATAATATTAATAAGCCATAATAACAAACCTAAAACATTGCTTTGTCCTTCAATTTGATTTTGAGAGGATGCAGCGGTGAAAACCTTTCCTCCACCATGCGGAAATAGTCTAGTTTTCCAAACCATGTAATCCTGTATCTTGTTGTATTTTTGAGCATCTGGCTGATTTTCACATCCTTCAATATCGGAGGAAAGTGACCCATGGGTATCAATTTTATTTCGTACTTTTTCCGACCCCTCCTTTTCTTTTTCAACCTCTGAATTTACAGGAATCTTTTTGTCCTGCTGCGCCATTATTGATCGTTTTTCAAAAAACGTCTTAGTTCCCTATAAATTATTAGCTACAATCTAAATCAGAACATCAAAACAGTATTTCAATATCGATATTCCAAAAATACAGTGTCAAAGTAGAAAGGTTGAATGATTTTTTGATTACAGAAACGATTGAAAAATATTTTCAAATTCGATTGAATATTCGAAAAAAAGTTTTCAGTTTCTGATAAAATCAAATCAAAATTACAAGTCACTACAAAAATTTAAAATTGGAAACAAATTCAATAATGAAAAACATGTTGTATGCTTAACACACATTTATTACAAATGAGAATTTTATACAAATTAAAAACACTGTGTTGTTGCTGTCTTTCACTCCAAGCAAGGCCCTGTATAAACAGTCACTGATATTTGAGGAGCTACTACAAATTGGAAGAATCGGAATTATTTTCCCAATTCGGCAATGTATACCCAATTTATTGCACCCTGGGTGAGGTGGTGGTCATGGTATATGAGACCAAGATTCACAACCTGCGATGCCAAATGTTGTTTCAACCGCTAGGCCATCGCACAACAAATATTTCATAAGTTCAAACTTTTTCAAATAAATATATATTTCATACACAATGATTAAAAATGAAACATGATACGAATATTTCACACAATCACTCCTCCACATAAGACCATGGAAAAGAAGCCCCTCAAAGGGAAATGTACCAAGAATTGAATCCTGGTTCTCATAGCCTATCCAATTCCCTACACTCTGGATGAGGTGAAGAGTTGGGGTCAAGAACTGACCTAGACATCTCAAACTTGGGATATCAGCTCAATTAGACAAAAGCATAAACTTTCTACGCCAGTATGTGTTTGCGTTCAATAATCGACACTTTAACCATTAGTTTTTGACTTCAAAGTCATAAAAGAACTGTGCCAGCAATAACGGACTCTATACCAAACAGATACAATATATAACAAAAGTAAATGAACTGACAGTTAACAAATATAGAGACGCAATAATAATAAATAACAAGAGAGCTACGCTCAAGTATATGGATACATAGCACCACCTAGTGGCAAATTCGGATGACGTCATAGCACTAAAAAAAACGAATCCCATGCAGTTCACTGAAATATTTAAAATAAATAAAATTAATGGCCTTCTAGGGAAAAATTCCATCTCCAATTTCAAAGCAAATGGTCCAGTAATCAATGAGAAAAGTATTTTTTTCACAACGATACCAAGAAGAATTCAAATAAGGAGAAGAGGAGTGCCAGCATAAAATGCCAAACAATTGTTATGTACACTAACATGTCCAATAATAAATTAGTACATGTAAGACAAGGTCATGGTGCCTTGATTCAAATATCTCAGTTCTAGCTAAAAAGTTTACCATTGCTAAGTGTGCTGCTTTTACACATATGTACAGATGCGCTGGCTATTAGCATGCTGCTTTGTACATATATTTATATGTGATATAATCAAAAAGCAGGAGATAATGGAGCCAAATTTACATTGCTACATTCTTTTTCTATACAAATTTCTGTGAAATATTTGTTTTACAATTATGGAAAAACTCACGTGTATAATGGGAAAGCATAATAGCACTAGAGGTTCACACAGGTTGGAAACCTCTGCACTGCATCATTACACCAAGATGCTCATATGCAATACAATTTGTAAAAAAGGAGGTTAATTTGTAACATTTGAAATAAATTTTGAAGTTTTGACCGTTGGAATCCTACGAACGACAATTTATACAACTTGGTCTTTTTAACAAAAAAACACAAAAAATACAGATTTAATGTTTAAAACACTACAGAAAAGAATATAACAGTTGATAAAACCAGAACAGTTGTAAGTAAATATGACATTGTAGAAACAAAATCTCTTTCAAGAGTAGGTTCAAATCTATAGTATAATTGAAAAAAAAAAAGTTTCCGCTACATTCATGGGCGAGTTGAGAGTTTCACGTATTAATGCAAGAAGACTCACCCTAATTAAATAGTCAGTGGAATACATTATCAGCTATGATTAAATTTATTCTATGGTGTTGTACCATATATGCTGATGGTATTATAAATTTCCTTATCAAATTTTCTTTCCACTATAATTAACCGATTAAACTTCAGTAATATCTGAATATAATTATTATGGTGCTGGAAACTATTAAAAAAGTATTCAAATTATTATTAAGTATTATTAAATTACTGTTAAAATTATTAAGAAAAGTGAACTATAAAAAAAATTGTGTATATGGGAAATGCAAGCTGATATTATGAATACTGTATTTGCTAACTATTTAAATAAACAGAAGTTAAAATATTATGACATGGGGAAAATGATACTGACGGTTTCACAAGTGGGGATATAATAATATATGCATGTTTAAATGTTTTAATATTCGGGATATCCGGAAGTGTCGGGTGGTTGGGTGATAGGAAGGGATAGAAGTCACGAAAACCTCACGTCAATGGTCAATTTAAGCCATGGATGATCAGAGTCTTGAGTGTAGTTTGAGTCGAAAGTTTGGATAAAAAACTGAATCTCACTGGCGGTTAGTCTAATATAATTTTCATAAATTTCATTTTAATTACTCAAGTCACTTTAATAAATGGTGAATCAGATTTAACTTGAGTCAATTCAATGACCTAATATTCGATATATACAGACATCTACTCGAAACTTTGATATTTCAAAAAATTTACATCTTTTGTGGAATAACGAAACAAAATTAACTGGCAAATCCACCAAATCACCGCCAAATTTGAAATTGAAAGTTACATTTAAGAAAAAAATCCAAATGTTATTGCACAAATATTTTTTGAGGGGTGTTTTACACCTTATTACTAAGCAAGTCTTCAGACAGACAAGCATTCACTGATATATATGAAAATTTTACACTTCCAAAGACCACTAGATATGAAAGTACCGCCTACTTTTTACTCTTAATTCCAAAATATTTGAAGGCACTACACTACGTTTCTCAAAGACGAGTATGTTTATTAGTAACATATAATGGTTTGGATCTAATCTAAATGATTATATATGAAAAAACCTTTACCGGGGTGGAAAAATACATCTAACAATATTTATTATTGATATCACCTTAATGATTGTGGTACGCAATATATTTACTGTGGTCACTATTTATATGTTAAACAAACTAAATTAGGATTCCAACTACAAAAATATTTCATTCTATTTCTAATACTTTTACTAAATATGATATTGAATTTTACCGTTTTGAAGAAATGTTGTACCTAAATTTAGTATAAATATGAAACTACACATGAAAAACTAGTGAAGGTGTTTGCATATGTTTTTCATGTTCAAAAAACACATATAATTGCCTTCACTAGTTTTTCACATTCTGAAATTCTTGTATATTTTTTATTTCAATCACCAATCCATCACACAGTGCTAGTTTCGTTAAGTATATGGATTGAACTTATTATATCACAATGGCATATTCGAATATGTGTGGTATATGGTACATGTGCAAATATGAGAAAAATATTAAAAAAAAAATTTTGTGTTGTTACACCGGGTGATCCAAAAAAGCTGAACCCCTAAATTTCACCATTATGTCTACAATAATGAAACGAGAGTATCGGTCGGAGACCGAAGACTTATCGATCGAAACTGCCGTTTTGATTCACGACTCTATAGTGACACCGCATGTCCCATCACTAATTAATTAATAACTCGCTAATTATACGACATAATTCATTCAAAATCAATAGGCTTTTGGTCCGAGATATGATGAATACACATGCAAATCAAATTTGGAGCAGATACAACCTCGCCTTCGTGAGATATCGCGCCCATCTAACAGACAAATAAACAAACAGACAGACAAATACCTCTTAAGATCGATAAGTAATGAATTGTTCAATTTTGTCTACACTTGAACCTCTGTTTATATATGCTTGTACCCAAAATATTTCAGAAATCCAAGATGTTTTGCACGAAAATTTATGTTTCTTTTTTAGAATATATTTGAGTACTCTCCTCGGCGATAGAGACAGATTTGCATCCGTTGAGCGAAGTTCAATGAATGGTCATGTCGGATACAAATTGATTATGCCATGTTTGTAAAAGATACCCCACAAGTGCCCTTTAGGTTTCTGTAGGACTTATTTAGGGGGTGTTGTGGCTCAGTATGCAATATTATTGCTATTGGAATGTGCTGACAGCAAAAAACCAAGTGAGCAATTGACAATTTTGCACAAATGCAAGGGCCTCTCTGATGCCATGCAGATAATTTTAAAAATATTCTAGAGTTACCCTAACTTTTGTACAAAGATTTCTGAAACAGAAGTGCAAGCACAAACAAAATTAAACAAATTTTAAATAATTTTCATATGGGAAAGTCGGAAATTTAGAGGTTCTGTTTTTTGGGTGACCTTGTATTTTGTATTTAAATAATCTTCATTTATGATGTGATGTGCGATTCGGATGACAAAAAATGGAAAAAAAATGTAAAAATTACAGAAAAAAATGGGTTCTTGAATTTCCACCCACTGCTCCAAGATAGATACAGCGGTAATCACATAGTTTTTAAATTCCCCCGAATAACATTAGTACATTACAACTCTACTGGTTTTATACTGGTATAGAAAAAAATTTTTCATTGCCATGGGAAACACTAATCATGATAAAAGCATTATTTCAAGCAAAAAGTAAATACATTAGCAAAATTAGCATTTTTATACATTAATAATAATTTAACAAGGCACCATGGTAGTGCATGCATATAATAAACACCCTGACCTTTATTTATTACCAAAGGTCACTTTTCAAATAAGACAAATCACAGCAAAAAATAAAGCAATAACAACCATATACAGTCGTTTCTAATGATGGCCAAGCCTCATTTTTCTGAACTAAAGGTTGCAAGTCTTGGAAACTCGTGTGAAAATCTAATTGTTACAATTTTTGTGAGCACCGAAGTTAGTCATGTAATTGCACAAAAAATATTGCATTTATTGCATAAGAGTAGAGCTTCATGACTAAGTGTTGCTACTTAGACAGCGAACGAATAAAAAATCTAGAGGTTTTTGCCGACACCAAAGAGTAAACAAACTAGAAATGCAACACTAAATTTAATTCAATTCAGACATATGAATGTGTTCCGAGCTCCTAGAACAAGATAGTTAGTTAGAGGAAAATCAAATTCGTCTGGGGGTTGCAGATTTGAAATGTCACACAACCTTTTGTATGAATTATTTTAGTCCAGAAAAATGAGAGTCGAATCCATCATTAAAAAGCATTTTTTAAATGTTACATATATACAAAACTGATAAATAAATTATAATAGATGAACTATTTTAAAATTTTAATGAAGAAACCCTTTTCCAATACATTGAAGATATAAGCAGAAGACATAAGCAGTTCAATTTTATTTAGAAAGCACAAAAGCCCTCAAAGTCCTATTATTTTAGAAAATTCAAAAACAAATTACAAATTAGTAATTCGTATCATTCAATGGAATACAAGAATAATACAAAATACCATCAATGAAATCATTAACAATTGTACTAACAACCTAAATATATGAAAAGTACCAAAGACTTTTCAGGAATAAAAAAACCTCAAAAATTTTTTCATTATAATTCATCTAAAAACGTATATCAAAAACATTTTCTGTTTTCTCTGTGATTCCCGTAGGACTTGTGTAAACAGTCCTTATGATTGACTAGTATCTATGAGACCAAAACCAAAAAAATTTTCCTTAGCTGGGACCTATCACTATAACTATTTAAACATTTATATTGACTGCATATGAATTCCCTGCAATGAACGAATAAAAGGGCAAAAAAACTGCTTATTCACAGATGTGAAATTTGTTTTTGCTTCAAAAATATGCAAAAGCTAAAATAATTTTAGAGCAAGTACACTTAAAGTAGATGCATAAGGTAAAATTTGAACAATTGACGATGAAAAACAAATGTAAAATTGAGGACTCTGGGTTTACCTAAGTTCTTTAATGTTTCTACTCATATTTGTAGTAAGAATGAGGTCCTGTAAATCATTTTTAGAGTCATTATTTTCGGCTTTGACTATTTTTCAATTTTCAGTCGAAACTAAAACATCTCAAAACAAAAAATTTTTTGTATTAAAATTCTGTTTTTTCCAAAGTAAGGAGTCATGCTTATCTTAAACTAAGCTAGCTTTCATGTGTGGCTCATAGTCTAAAAATAAAATGGTGCTCCATAACACTACAGTATTCAAAGAGTTTGAAACTGTTTAACAGTGTACGAGCTAATGACGTATTGTAAACTAGGCAGCTTCTGACAATTTATTTTGCTGCATTCGGCAAGTAAATCCATTGAACACTTTTGGGCAGTTTTGGGCATTTGTGACAAAGTTCCTGAAAGATTACAAAATAGGGAGCAATGAAATAATAAAAACTCATTTATTGATTCATTATCAAAAAATTACTCCGACACACAATGCTCTAGAACAGGGTCGTCCAACCCGTGGCCGAAGGTTTCCGCGTGGCCGCGTGGTATTATTCGAATCCAAATGTCTTTCACAAATCTGGACCATTATTGAAATGTTTATTGAAAAAAGTTTTTTCGCGGATGAACCATGTCAAATCCCCCTTGAGAGCACTAATTTCTGACAGTCATATGGAAAATTCGCTATGCATTGCTACATCGCATCGAATATTAATGACAAATTTATTGCATAGATGCGGTGTCACACTCGACATTGAAATATGTATGTGTGGTAAAAACTTTGACTTAACTGTATCTTCGTATTTTCATTGTTTTTATAATTTTGATGTGAGGGTTTTGTTTGTTTTTTCATTAATCTGTAGTCGGTGTAGTGAAAACTAGAACATAACAATCATGTCAAGTCGCCCACGCAATCATTCGTTAAGTAAATGTGGCCCTTTGACCAGAAAGGTTAGACAACCCTGCTCTAGAATCACTAATATGTAAGCAGCCATTACAATTATTCAGGTATCTCATCTTTTGACATTTGCACATATATCCTTATTGAGTAATTATATTATATGGGGAAACTTAGTTTTAACCTGGGCTGCTAAATCTCCCTAACAGGAAAATTTTTATGGTTATCAGGTGTGTTACGGGATAGCATTCCCATCAACCAATGATTATTATTTTTTTATCAATTAGTTACTTTGTTAAAGTTAAGAATGTTAATTTAATTTTGAAAACCAGAAGAATTGTCATAGCAACAGTGAATAAATAATTTATGTGCAAATAACATAAATAAAATCTATAAATTATTTTTGATATTTCAGTCGAATACAAGACATAATATCAAACAATCAACTGAATGAAAAAATTTACAAGCTGATCATTCTTACGAAAGCAGAGACTTTACTAAGAAATTAATTCGTTCCAAAAGCCCCTTCTCAAGTATAAAATTTTGTATGTAGGGACACACTTTACTTTAAATAAGATAATCCATTCTGAAACCCAAAAAAGCACAGACATTGTATTCGCTTAAATTATAAATAATGGTAAACCTAGAAATACATGTTATATTAAAAAAGATGTAGATTTTTTTTGTTTTTCTGTTTTTTTTTTTTGGAGTTTTTTTTTTGTTTTCACTGATACGCGTATCATCACATTCAAAAGTGAAGATAACTATTCTAAATATTTCAAGAGTCTCACTGTCTTTGGAGAAAGTCTGGCCTTGGACAGACAAATAGTTACAGAAATATATTTGTATAAGCGTGCAGCAAGACTCTAGAATCACTTAGAAAAGTTTGCGGTTTCCTATTTTTCAGTTTCAGTCCCTCTATAAATGCAGATGTAAATCAATTCCTTGGCATCCTAGACATAATTGAAACACCCCGGTTTTAGTGCCCATGGTAGGCCCCAGCATTCACGCAATCCTCGCAGATTACCCCTGAGCATACCCTGCAGACATCCTGATTCTGACGATGGGGAATGGTGTGGCGACATACGACACACTGTAGGTCCGCAAAAGCTCGAATATCAGCTTCTTGTGGCATTTCTGGATCTTGTGGGAAGTATTCTTCCAGCTCACTGAACGCCATCATCTAAAATGAGGATTAAATATTTATTCGATAAAAATGGGCATTTACTAATTGATGTCCCACAACCTTTACTAATAGTCTGCTTTTTAGCTGGCTCAGAGTCGGGAGTTACTTAAAACACTCAACTGAGCATATATATAGTCACATAACTGATAATGTCACTAGTAATTTACCCAAATTATCTTGCTATATATCAAGATTCATACCCAAAAGGTTGGAGAGGATTTCTAGGCTTGCCGTGGAAAACAAATGATATGCTCTTTAATAGGGGTAAACCTTAAGTGAGGATTGTGATTTTTATACATGCCTATATTATGAAGAGACTATATCAAACCCAATTAGATTTTAACTATCCGCCGCGACAGGTGGCACATTGTGCTAAGCAACATGATATTTTTTTCTGTTGCACCTCTGATTACCCTATATGGGCTCGTCATATGGTCATTTTACCAGCTTTACTCTTCCTTAATATAATAATCCTATCCACCATTCAACTTATTAATTATAATCATGGACCTGGACCAGTAGCTAAAAGGAAGCAAAACGAAGAGACATAGATACATACTATTTCTGGTTGTTGTCCGCACTGGACACACTCATCTAAAGAGTGTTGCCCAATGCCAGTAGGTGTGCAATAGCCACAAGGTCTTCTTCTGTTATAAAATGGACAGTCGTCCCGATGCAAGACGATGTTTCTTGAAGGTCTGTTCACGAGATGATCTAACAGGTGCTGTAAACCAAATCTACAAAAAAGGTTTAAATAAATTGAAGACAAACAAAATGAAATAAAAAAAAAAGTTCTTGAGGCAAACAATTTTTTATGACAAAAATATATTCTTTTCCCAGCCGAATTTGAACTTGAACTGAAAGAGTCTGAAAGTGCCAGCCTATTAAAAGGAAGGAAGGAAAAAGTCAAAACTGCTCAAAATTTGGTACTCTCATAATGCGTGTACCAGTTTAGGGTTATATTACGAGTTCAAGGAGAACTATGCCGAGTAATAATATAAATATAACAAAAAATAATCGCTTTTTCAGGCATTAATTTCTTTATATTCAGAATTTTAACTCAATTTTTAATTTAAGTCTGGAACTCAGGATTTCAAGGGCTCAAAATTTTAAGCCACGGTATGTATTATGCGGTATGTATTATTTGTCTCACTAAAGCAGTGTTTCCCAACCTGAGTCCGTGGTCTCAAATGAGTCCGCGGAGCATTTAAATGAGTCCTCAATACGGCATGCAGTGGTATAGTTCATGTAAGTCACTAATCTTTTTATTGTCGGGGGCTACTTCAAGGTATGCGCGTATAAGCTGACCCCTTAGTTTAGCAACTTTTTCTTGAGTTTTGAACTGGGCTCATATGCGAGGATATACGGTAATTGGTGTTTCTCGCGCGTTTGAATAAAAAGAAGTATTTCTTTCTGGGAGATGTCAATAGTGGCTCAGGTTCGCGAGACACGTCAAACTAAACTGACTTCCTTAAAAATCTGTTGTGTTTAGTTTTATTGCTTTTTCAAATAGAGTTCGGTTACAATTAACGAACCTTGAGTCCACAAAGATTTACGCTGGTGAGCAAATAGTCTGCAACCAAAATAAGGTTGGGGAACGCTGCATTAAAGTAAGAAGATTGAACTTACCCAGCACAAGTAATTTGATTTCCTTCGCCATAAAAGCCAGCTCGAGCAAATTCATGTGGGGTTGGTGTGAGATTATTTCGAAAATGAAGATTGTATAGTAAGGATGCAAGTCTTGCTTCATACGGAATAGGATCCGGATCTATAAAATGAAAAAGATCGATTATTTGTGGTTACTGACAAGGTGCTCCCAAAGTATGGGCACCAAGATGGCACACAACCTGAACATAGTATGTGTACCAGGTTATGGTTATCTGGTTGTGCGCCATCTTGGTGTACATACTTCTGTAGCGCTGCTGACAATGCCATCAAGTTTGGTTACGACTCTTAAGCTATATGAAAATCAGGTTTGAGGCAAACAAAAATTAATCAAATTCTAACATGCAGGATTTCCTTTCTAAAGCTGTATCATATCAAATGAAAAACATGAAATTTCATCTCGTATACACACTGTTATAAAATGTAAATGAAAAAT
This sequence comes from Styela clava, assembly GCF_964204865.1. Lineage (NCBI taxonomy): Eukaryota > Metazoa > Chordata > Ascidiacea > Stolidobranchia > Styelidae > Styela > Styela clava. The sequence continues at coordinate 14,789,998 of NC_135264.1, forward strand.
TTCGAACATACCCGAGGGGGGTTGTTGGAAGTTTTCTCCAGGAGGAATTACATCACTATCTGGAGGCTCTGGATTTCTTACATTATCACGCTGATCACAACCACCTAAAATAAAATAAGAATTGATGAATGAATTAGCGTTAGACTGTAAAAAGGAAGAAAGACTTCAAACTGTGAGGCAATCAAAAACCCTCCTGAGAAAAATTTAGAGTCTGATTCCGAATTTAAAAAAATAGGAAGTTTTAACAAAGAACTGGGGCATAGTCAAGCCTTGTTTATTTGTCTTGATCAACTCAATATCTCTTTAGGTTCAAACCTGCAAACCCAAGCAGGGTAATCAAAGGTGTGATGACAAACGTATATTAATGAAGCTTAGCGTAATACACCTAGTGCCAAGACAAATTACACAAAGTCAAATACAAATTAGACATACGTGGTTCGTCTGGTGGGACAAAAGCCTCCGGCGCTGCGGCGATTTCTTCTTCATCCGGACTGTCTTCATCATCTTCTGGTGGTGAATTTTCCTCGTTTCCATCACCAGATGGTGCTGGTGCATAATTTTGTGACTGGGGCTTTTCTTCGAGTACCATAGTAGGTTCAGTAATCGTTGTTTCCTGTGACTGAGTGGGAATGAGCAAATTTAATTAGGTATCTATCGATATTTTTCATTTTATCTGAGTAAAGAAATACTGATGAATCGGTGCTCTCAAAGTATGTGCAGCACAACTTGAACAAAATATGTGTCTTAACATAATATGTGTCTAACTACTTAATCATATGGTTTTCAAGCTGGGGAAAATATGAAATATATTTTTGAATACTCTTTTTTTATACCAAAGGTATCCCTATTTCTATCTACTTGCAAACTTTACTTTTTGTGTATTTTATCGAAAAAATGAAAAAAAAATTTTCAATATCATACAATAAAAATATACAACTATATAGAATAGGATTTTTATATCAATTCCAGGGGGAGAGAAAACTAATAAGACAGCTTTATCATAGTGCGTACCACAGCCTCTCGACCAGTTGCCAGTCTATGTTGAGTATGGTATTAGTTAGTCAGTGATGTCATTAAGAGCAATTAACCATCTCTATATTTATCTATATAATTAACCATCTTAAATTAGGATAATTGAAACAAAGCAATGTACCTGAGATTCGATCGCTTTTTCAATATTTTTATGACAGACCGGGCATTGTCTGATTGCTTGTGTACACTCCATGCAACAGCGCATGTGTCCACATGGCATGAACACCATATCAGCAGGATTGCTGAAACAGATTTTACACATTCTCTCTTTTTCCGTCTTGTTCGATAGTTCCTAGAATTGTTCAGTTTTGCTTAGCAATTGCGACATTAAATATCGTATATATTCAAAAGACTATTTGCTAACAGTTCTTACTGCTATCTGGGCAGCAGCCTGCATCTGGCGCTCCTCTTCTTTGATTTCTTGTTCTTTCTTCATGACATCATCAAGTAAGCTCGACATAGAATCATAAATATCATCAGGATTTGCAACGTTTCCGCTCTCGATTTTTTCTTCAAGTAGAGCTGCAACCTGGAATTACAGAAAACATTTTAAATTTTGTTGTTGTTTATTTGCTCAGAACAAGGATTGAGACAAAAAAATCTAAGCCAAACTGGTTTTTCAAGATTTATTATAGCACCGACTTTACAGACTTTTCACCTCATAGCCGTTTGGCCGACTTGTTTGAAAATAACAATATATAGATACACAAATATTCTTGGATTTTCCTGCAAAAATTTACGTTCCCAATGTTCCCAAATTTAACTGAAATACTTGAAAAAACAATTTTGTAGATAGAGAATCTTTCATTCTGGATTTCATCACCAGACTGTGGCGCCAGAGTTTGACATTTTCTCTCTGTAGTTGGAGTCACAATTTTGAACTTCTCGAGTAAAATATGAAATTTTAAATCACCCGAATTTTCCACTGATATCCATTCAGATCTGGAGGATAAAAACTTCATAAAATCTAAAAAAAACATAAAAATGAACTTACGATTTGTTTATCAAATCCCATCAGTAAGATATTTTTCACAAGATCTGATTTCTCCATTGTAGTTTTCACTCTTTCTTTACGTTTTCTTATTTCAACCTGAATATAGAAAACCCGATTATTTGGGGATGATAAATAATAAAGAGAGAGAAAGGGTTTGTATTCTAACTTTGTTCATGAATTTACTCTGTCGTAAAAATCTTTTACTACTGAGGGATCTCTGAATGCCAATTTAGCGCATTCTAGAAGAACGATTCTCAAAGTCGATTGACTGGTGCCCAAATCTAGAAGCGGAAGAAGTCGTGAGCATTGGCAAGGTGGTATCCAGAATGCAAAAAAATAAAAACATAAAGTTATACTGTTTGGTGGGCCATATTAAATCATTACAGGCGAAATTGGCCATGCGGGTACTATTTGGGAACCACTGTGCAAGAAGGAAGCCAAAATATTTTAGAATTTTTTTTATCCACATCAGTACCTGTGGATCAATAATCTTTGGTGTTGGTTCAGATTGCCTGTCTACTGAACCACTAGGTGGAATATCAACATTTCCTTGATTCGATCCGCCTCCAGCGTTGCCGGGGTCAACGGTCGCTCCATCTTGTTTTGCAATGATCGGTCGTGCAAGATGAGGGTTCATTGTGAAATAGCGATAGACAAAATGTTGTCCTTTTACTTGCAATAAAAACTGACACGTTGGAAACCATTTTGCATGTTCGATCCATGGTATGTCGTCATATTCCCAATTTTGGAGACCACCATTGCAGTACCAACATTTAACACGGTCACGTTCTCCTGTAATAAAAATTAAAGAGGTTTGTGATAGATGGTAAAATTTACTAAGTTCCTGAAATTTCATAATATAATAATTTTACTCTATATAATAATTTGATAGCAAAATATGGTTAATAATAACTCCAAATTACAATAAATTGTCATTGAGTTTAATTAATTTTGATCCGATCACCGATGTGTTGCAAAAAAGCTCAATGTGGATCCCGATCAAATCTTTTTCGACTCGAACTCATGGTAAGAAAAAATATCAATCACATTCAAAGATTCGTAACAAGTACCGAGACCCACATCACCAAATGAAGACAAGATTTGATCTTTTGTGCGAGAATATGCTAGCATATTGTCCTCATTAAAGATTGAAGATATAATTTATTATCAGTTTTATAATAAAGTCAGTTTATTAAATTTTACTCTATTATAGTTGCGGAGGGTCACGAAAAAATTGAAAAAACACTAGACCTCTAACTAAGTTGGCATCACAGTTTATAAAGATTTGATAGAAGAGTTACACGCAACTACTAAATGTTGAGAGCTATATACACAGCTATATTACACAGATTATAAAATATTACCAAGAAAGAAGAATCCAGCTTCTGATATTTCTGCAGAAGTTGCAGCTGTCCTTCCCACCGGCCATCGACGATCAAAAGTTTCTTGTCTTGCAACCTCATTTCTCATGTGTGGATTGAATGGGAATATGCATGGATAATCTATCGCACGATCTGCAGGTGGGTCGGGAAACTCATTTACTTTGTAATTACGTTGTTCGGTTCCGAGAACCATTTTGCAATTAGAGAAATGTGAACGATGTTCTGCCTGTATAAAAAAGAACAAAATGTGAATACTCAAATACAAAATACAAAAAACACTTAATATTAGTGAAAGCCCCTGAAAGGTAATAAGTCGAAGCCTTTGCTTGTTGCCCTTAAAAAATATTACTGTCGCTACGAAGCGGTTCCGTGTTTGAGAACCCTGATCTACAAATTTGCTCAGGTTTGAATAACAGATAAGTATCTAGTGCCCACAATCCCAACGTGGTAGTAAGTAATGGAAGAATGTCTGTCCAATCATGTCTATTTATAAGTAGTAACTCTATACCACGAGTCAGCAATCTTTAGCATTGAAAGAACCATCGGCATTCTTTCCACCTTTGTGAATGAGATGCAACCCCAAGAAAGCTAATGCAAGGCTTGAAATAATCCAACTTAATACTATCAGATTAAGCAATGAGTTAGGGAAAACCTCTTCTGACTAGCATGTACTATACTAAGTAACCTTTTTGCAATAGCAATAAGGGTTTCCATCAATTGCATTGTATATTACAGGTATATCTGTATACAAATACTAGGTACAATCAGTCCTTATCCTGTTATAATTCAGCTTCTATACTCAAGACTACTTTCAGAAAAACAACTTTCCTCAAAATGTTGTCAACAAGTGGATAATTTATAGTTTATATAGATTTGTGAGGACCAACTCACATGGTCAAATTTATTTGTTTCTAGAATCTAGATAATGGTAAATTAAAAGGGAAAATCCCTGGTGTCAGATTGTGGTCCATGGTAACTGATGTGAGGAGAAATTGGCAATTCACAACTCACAAGATGGCAACAAGGATCCATAAATAAAGAGAAAGAGTTTGATATCACACAACTGATAAATAATATCTAGAAGAAAAGTCGGCAACCTTTATCATTAAAATAGCCATTTGGCATTCTTTCCTTCAACTACAAGCCTACTTGAAGCCGATAATTTACTATAATGTCAGGGGCTAATAAAACATCCGCAGATCCACTTATGATGCAATAATTCAGTCAATGACGAAATGAAAACAACTTATGAAATAAAAAGAATATTTTTTACAGACTTGTATTGCCCTGATGCAACCAATTTTTACCGCCTGTGACATACGCTTTAGCTGTGATGAGTAATAAGTGAGGAGTATTTGGCTTCACGCCTCCCCTTTTATTGAAGCTTCACTGCTTCGAAAACTATTGCTGTAATAACCAATTTGATTCACGGGAGCCAGAGCTCTGTCAAAAGTTTCATTCTGGTAATTGATATCATAACTTTAGGCAAAATAAAATCAAACATTCCAGAGACTCTGAGAAGCCCTCATTTGCTTATAATCAAATACCTATTAGGTTTATAATATCCAACTAAAGAGTACAGTTGCACACTAACACCAATGTATTTCTGTAACGTTTTGTCCGACCAAATTCAGACTTCCTCATTTTATTACATTGCTTTTTTTTTATTTCAAGTTTATACAATTCTTCTGACACCCTTACGAGTAAGACACAGGGCTTCTCAATAAAAGGGGAGGCGTGAAGCCAAATACTCCTCACCTATTACTTATCACAGCTCTTCCCAAAGTGTATGTCGCGAGCAGTAAAAATTGGTTGCATTGAGGTGATGCAAGTCTCTGAAAACATTTTCTTTTCATTTCGCAAGTTGTTTTCATTTCCTCATTGACTGAATTATTGCATCACAAGTGGATCTCCGAAAGTTTTATTAGCTCTTGCGAAACCCTCGGAATCTACCAGCGGACTCCTGAGGTGCTGCATAGCCATGGTTGAGAACCACTGCTCTACAGCATTATTCTGAGTAAGAAGACTTACCATTGCATCATCTTCAAGAGTCCAATTCCTCAAAACACCTCCGCAAGAGAAGCATTGAGTTCTGTCCATGTCACCAAGATAGAAGAATCCTGTTCTTGCAAGAGCTGCCGGTGACACATTGGGGCGCCCAACAGGCCATCGAGCAAATGTAGCAAGTCTAAAAAGAAATACCTGATATAAGTACCCCATGCCATCGAATATTTATTTGCAGTTTCAACAATTATTTGATAAATTAGCATGACAATGATGAGGAATTCATAGCATGACAATGATACCAGGATTTCGAAGGAGTTCTCTTTCTCATGCTTTGACCGAGAGATGTGGACAAACAAAGACCAATGAAAATGAAAAAAAAGAGTGGAAAGACAGAAAACATGTCTGAAAATGCCAAAATGTTTTATAATTTAAAAATTTCACCTGTCCAGTTCTCTGTTCAAATGTAAATTAGTTAAAAATCTTCTGTGATCAGATGAAATAACATTTGCCATTCTCCATCTTCTTGGTGATGGTGCTTGGGCTGCAAGTCCGCCAACATTTCCAGTATTTTGTCGCCCTGGTCCAGCTTGTATTTTCATTGCATTATTAGGTCCAATTTCAAATGTACCCCCTGAAAAATGTAATCACAGATGCTGATAAATTTACCTAACATGAGATCAAGACTAAACGGTAGAAATTTTATATACACTCATTCACTCATTTTGCTCTGAACAAGGCGATTAGGGTGGGGTGGGGTAGGCAATTACTTCTTTGCGTGGGCCAGTTACAAATGATAGACTTGGATGCTAGACCGCAGAGAGTCAAAATTCAATACTAAAAATTATGAATAACACACAGTTTCTTTACAACAGTTATTCCAACAGCTGGGCTAACATTTTTTCACTACCTACCAGTCTGTCTAATTCTCTCTGGTAAATCTGCAGGGTATCTAACGGTCCGTACAACTTCTCCAGTGGCGTCTCTTTGCTGAAGAACTTTCTCCTGGATGAAAAAAAGAGTTTTGTAAAATAAGTTCTGGTAACAGAGCTTGTAAACTAATTCTGTAACCTGTGGAGCTAAAGCTGTAATCGGGGATGTAGTCAGGAATATACAGGGGGAGGGGTACTGATATCTCACTACATTTAAATAGTTCCATTTTTCAATTGGGGGGAGCAAAACTTTTGGCTCAGCATTGCCTATCTAATTTTTTAAACCCGTAGTGTGTACCAGTTTAGGATTAGGCCATAATATCATTCCGATTTTCCTCATTTTAGTTCTATCACGAGTTCGGGAACTGTCTGTGTTAGCCAATTGAATATACCCCCTTCCTATAGGTTTCAGTCATTTTACACAACTTGATATAAAGCAGGCGAACAAAATTAGTTACCCCCATTAGTACACATACTCCTGAAGCGCTGGGTTGTGGGGTAGGGAGCATGATCTGTATGGTCTGCAATAGCAATACAGTTAGATCTAACGCTTTCACCGCTAGGCCGCCGCAAGGGAAGTTAGTGAAAATTGAGTGAGACGTGTACATGATTATATATTTTTCAGGAAATTTTTTATCCAAGGTTATTATACATTTCTATTCCTCAAAATGCTGCTGCGGAATCTTGTGACCACAAAGACAGTTCTTTTTGTGATTACTTGTGAATGTAGCCTATTTACCTGTGAAGGTACCTTTGCCAGTGTCTTTGATTGCTCCGACGTCCTAAATAAACTCTGAATTGGTATGTTGCCACATTCTTGTCCATGAGCAAACGAACAATCTGGCCTGAAAAATAGAAGTAAATAAGATGAATGTGTTAAAATTCACTCAGGTTAGTGTTAATAATCTTGATTTTAGAAATTTTTGCTTTTTTGGTTTAATCGTAGAGAATGAAAAATAATACCTAACAAAATTACGAGTAACAGTTGAATACACTATTTTACCAGAGAATGGAAGAACCAAAGCTGATATCATGCAGTGATATCGAGAAAGGCTGAAATGCATTAATGCCAGGCTAATAGAAATGATTTTTGAGAACACCGAAAATAATGTTTAGTCACCATTTACCATGTTTAATAAGCGAAAAAAATCCAGAATAGAAACGATAGTATTTTTATTTCTGTGAGAGAAAAAAATGGAAGTACTGTACAGCTTAATCATATGCTGGCCTCTCCTGACCTCATTTCATTATCTTATCTTATCTATCTTATCATATTGGGTATGGAAATAATAAAATAGTGATTCGTTTTAGATGCATGTGTTTCAATTGTATAATTGGTGAAATATAATTGAATAATAATTCGTGAATTGATAATTAATGAATACTATCTTACATATCACCAAAGTGGTGATAAATCAAACAGGCAGTTACAAAATGAAAAAAAAGCTCTTTTAAGATTGATTAAAACCGAATGAACGTTTTTGACTCTAAAAAGCTGTTGGCATCCAAGCCATAAAAATGGGTTTCATTCCTTTCAAGGTGAACCATTAACTTGCATAAAGTGGAGTCCTGCCTGCCACTTGCAGCGATGCATATAACCATGACATAACAATGCGACTGTACTGTTAGTACAACAAGTGCTCGGGCCATACGTGAACCATCTAGATTTTATTTATTAACAAACCATCAAAATTGTGAAATTGACTTCAATTTCAACTATGATGATATAACAAAAATTTGGAAGAAAGATCATATAATTTAAAGATGTTCAAAACAAATAAAACTAAATTCGAAATTAAGTATAATCAGGAATTAGATTTAAGATATATACATTTAAAAATTGCTGTTTTCTAGATTAGGAGATTATTGAAACAAAATTGTATAATTTGGACATTTGTGCTTTTCAAAATTGGCCTCAGTGAAGATGCTAAATCAAACTAGCAATTTTCAAAAAAGAACATGGGGAGCAAGTGTTGTGAGTCTTAAAAAAGCGACAAATATCAGAAAGTCCAAAAACTACAGATCTAGATTCCATATTTTACCAGACTATGTCCAGCACTTGAAGATTGAAGTACTCAAGTTTCCTTAACAAAGAAAGAGTCAGGTTTGAATGGACTCCATAACCCTGGTCAGAAAACAAGCATAGCACAGAGTGTCCCTGGGGTTTCATGCAAAATTACTATTAATATTATTATTAATTTAGCATTATTGTAATAAACATTTATGGACACATTAAAGCTGTTCAAACTGTTCAAAAGCCCAAGTACGAGTTTCTTGTAACACTAGCTCAGGAGATTGATTTGAAGAAAGGAGAAGGAATTGTTACGCAGGGAGGGAGGGGAAAGGAGATCTGACTGGAAAAGACAAGGGAAGACTGTATCTATTAAGAAAAGGTTGGATATGCATTAAACGATAAGCATTCAAATTGCCTTTTCGCTTTTTATATGTTGAGCGTTTTTAATAAAAATACAGTGGGTTCAAACGAAGATAAATAAAATATCAAGAGTCAGATTTGTGATTAGTGAAGATCAAGAATTAGTTCAAACACCCAAATTGACTGTTCGAAACAAGATTTATGCGAATTAAACTTAAATTACTTTTTTCAAGTAAAATTTGTTATTGCGATTCAGAAAGAAAGATCTCTGATAACTAATTAAGATTAATGTTAATTGAGGTCAAATAGCTCTTACTTATTCTGTGAAATAAATGTCCCATGGTTGTCTCATTGTTGGAGTGCTAACCCTGATAATGTTTGAACAAATTAAAATTAGATGACGCTTGTGGATCGAGCTAAGCACAAAAGACACACTATACTACTAACACTTAGACTGGGGTCACCATTTATCAAATCTTGACATCTGACTAATCTGAATATCAGGGGTGTACAACCTCAAGAAAAATTGTGTGCTCGCCGAAAAGTGTCAATTTTGAATGATGTGTGGCCCGCGAAACGAGTTTTCAATATAATTCGGTACGTGCAAGTAATCTCAACCCTTTTGCTATTTTGAGTTGCGAAGCCTATACCTGAGAATTCATTATATCTATATTTATGACTTTACAATGCTTTAAAAGCTAGCTTGTGGACACAACGCATGTCAAAAGATCAATAACCAAAATTTATTGCTTGCAACTACTAGATAGTCTATGCCAAATAAAGGTGCAGCCGGCAGTTTCACCCAGTTATTTCTATCTGTCCCTCCTGTATTGAAGGTTGCACACCCCTGCTCTAAATGAAAACTTCGAACTAGTAATTGGCTAACAGCCAGTGGCACTTAACTCACTATTGCACCGACTTTATACTGAAGACTCACCCTCTTTAGACATGCCACCTCATGTAACACCCAACAACAACACACAAAAGGTACAAAAAGGAAAGGGCACACACAGACCCTTTAAATTAAATGAAGTTTTTAAAGTATGAAACTTTAGCTTGGTGAGAAAATGTGGGGAAAATATCTATTTCGAAATATTTTTCTCTCGATTTGGAACAGCATACACTTACAAATGGCTGGAATGTGCAAAATGAATTCAAATATTCAAAGATTTAATTTTCTACATTATTAATAATATTATATATTCTCAATTATAAAAATACTGTCAAGTATTCTCATTAGAAAATTACTTATTAGGTAGACATCCGACAGTCAGACTAAAAATTTGCTTACCGTATTCACCTTGCAATAACTGTTAAACATGGCAAAACCTATTTACAATGTTTAATTACCTGCAGACTGTTTAAATACACATTAAATTGGGGATGTTCTCTGTTGACAAGACAAATTTTGAGTATATTACAGCAGCATTCCAAAATCAAATAAAATACAAAAGAAGTATATTTAGTCATTTTAATCAACTGCCTGTATGTTCATTAAAAACCGAATATTATAACCAAGTTAGATTCATTTAGGATCAAGGTTTTATGCTCTCGCTTTGGGAATAATTTAAAAAACCTTTATTTGGAAAAATATTATATTGGGCAATTTGAGTCTCCCAGTATGACCTAAAAAGGGCCTTTATTTAATTTCTGAAAACTCTAAGAATAAATAACAAATTCATTGAATGAACATGACTCAATATAAAATATAATCCATATTCAAAAAGAAATGATAAGTCACCAGCTTAATATATAAAATCCAGATAGAAAGCAGTGTATCATTTCAGGGTATTCCCCTAGAACTACAAGTAAGGTGGAAAGTAATAACTCATTCATTATATATTCTAATCCTCTAAAACATGGGTTCTCAATTTGTGGGATGTAGACAATTTTTTGAGCGGGTCGTAAAGCTAATTAAAAATAAAAATATTTGTTAGATTTGATCTTGCCTTTCCTATATACATTCCATCCCCATATTTTCAATGTGTTTTTTGAACAAAACATACTTTCGCCTTACTATCTCTTATTTGTAGCTCATTGTTAGCTAGTTATTTTTAAGATGAGGCGTGAGACTTGACAAATTCTAAAAAGGGGGCCCGGCTCGAAAAGTATGAGAACTACTGTTCTAATATAATATGCTCTAATGCTAAATGCATTAAAGTTAGCTTAGTCACTGATTTACAAGGCTATTCAATTACAGCTTAAAATAAATGAAATACCTTTCAATGAAAAAGTTGTGCCAAATTAAGGTCTAATATTCCACAAAAATATTATTCCGCCCTGGACAGCAGAAAAGTTTGGAATTTCCCTGAATATGCTCTATTTCCTCATCTAAACATGGCTCTGTACAGGCAGCTGCTAATTCCAAATTCTGGAAAACTGGAATTTATCCATTTCGGGGCCGACGATATAATTTAACCATATAAAATTGGTCAGGGTATTTATTAGACATCAAACTTGTCTTATACTATGCAATTCAAGATTCCTGCTGCACAGTAACAAGGCATGTTCTTAGTTGAAATATATTATGGACAAAGAAATTTTAAAAATGTGTTCAGTAAGGTCTGCAAACAAATCAACTATTATATTCAATTCGAATAACTCTGTAATTTAAATTCTTGATTTTAGGATTATTTATTTCAGACTAATTTCATTTGAAATTTAACCTAAGTCTCTCATTAGGACCAAAAGACCTCCATTTAATATAAAAAATAGATAATCAATCAAATCACTGCTTACCTTATCTTTTCTGCATTTTAGATTCTGATATTTTATTTTCCTTGTGCATGAAATAGTGTACAAAAAAACATAAAAAATGAATCAACCGAGAGAAAAAAGACACAGCAATACAATATTTCAACTGCAATAGACGAGGGGCCATGAATGAACTATAAAGTTAACATGTCAGTGAAACCAAATTTAAACCAAATGAATATAAAATGATTTCTAGGAAATATTTATTAAAAAATCCAGATTCAAAAATGAATCACTAATGAGTCAACAGCTCAATGCATGGAGTAAACAAGTCCAGACAGGAACTGGTGTATCATTTTTGGGGGTTTCCCACAAAAGCTATTAGCAGTAATTATTTATAGTATAATAGGTTGTCCATAAAATCTCTCTCACAGATGTATTAAATGAAGAAAAATACCCAAACACTGATTAAAAAACAACAAACCTGGTCAAGATATATTGAGAACTGACTTCATAACAAAATTAAAATTGTAAAAGGACGTTATGAACACCCTGTTAATTTTTGCTAACTTAGTCGAGACGTTCTCAGCCTTGAATGAATTCCTCCATTCACCTATTTTAAACCTCTTTATGCCGCCCTCGCTTCAAATAAAACTATTTGTTCAATGTATTGTATTTGTTCAATAATCCTAAACTAGAGTTATTGGCAGGTCAGTTATGTGTGCTTATCAGTAATACTACAGCAAATACAAAGCGAAATTCTTTGCCTAGAACGACAAAATGATTATTTACCAGTTGATCAATGAATCTAATTTATTCGTGCACAGCTCTATAGAAAAGGTCTTTCAAAGAAAAAGAAAATCAATGTCTTATTTTCCACAAAGCATCAAGCATCGCTTGTGCAACAAGCTTTCTTGAATTCTCTGCGGGGGATGGTTATATGTGAGAGAATTGCTGGACTCCTCGTCGCTGTAGGGTGGTTCACATAACCGCTGGTCGGTTACAGCTTCCTCCACCATCAAGTCCGAAACAAAATAAATAACTAATCCCATACCCAACATGGAACGGTAACTGGACGACATGGTGTGCCATATGGTTTATCGGGCTTACCCCTCCCCCGGAATAAATATGTAACTCCTATCCTGAGCACAAGCAACACACTATACTACTGACACTAGGCTAGGGTCACCATTTATGAAAAACTAGAAGTGAATTGAGCTCGAGGTGTTTTAAAAGAACTGAAACTTCCTCATCTTATTTATCATATTGTGTACATCATTCATCACCTTATTATTATGTTTTTATCACAATAAGCAAACAGTCCAGTACCAGTCATTAAAATTGTAATACAAGTGTACAATACTTCAATAAACGCCATCGCATGTATGTTATTCAATGTGGAGCCTATTCTTAACAGTGATTATGGGGGGAGCTGACTTAGATAACGATATGGTTATATCACTCCCTCCAGTCTTTACCAAAAAACAGTGCCTATTTATTGTATGTATGCTTTTATTTATTTGTTTTATACTAAATCTGATTGACCACAAAACAGAAAAAAAAACTCTAATGAAAAGCTGTCTGAAATCAAGGCCTAATTTTCCACCAAGCATTGAAACCAAACAAAAAATGACACTGATGTGATTCTCAGAACAAGGCTGTGTATAAGAGGCTACTGACTACAAGATTTGCAAAGCTGGAATCTTTTAGTTCCAGCAGCCTTCACAACTTATGCACTTCAAATTAAATGAGCTTATTTATTAGACAACAAATATTCTAATGAAGTGTTTTTGCACATTAACTCTAAGTAAGGCTTCATTCACTAATATGTAGAGAGTTACTATCTACTGGGAAAATCGGGAAAATTTTTTATTCAGCATACAGACCATAATAATTACTACATCAATTAAGGGTATTTACAGTATTTGACCAAAACATAATATCACAGTGCAAACAGCGTCAGTTCATTTAGTAATAATATTACACTATTTAATCAATGTTGAAAAAATACTTCTACTATACATACTGTTTTCTGAACAATTGATAGTTCAGTTTGAGCCCTGATGTTGCATTTACATAGGATATTTATTTGAAACCGATTATTGTCAAGCATTTTCTAATTTCGAACCCTGCAACTTGTCGTGTAAACAGAATTTCGAGTGCACTAATGCTTAGTTTCCACATGATTTAAATATACATATTATGTAACTTGAAAGTCGAGCTCCATGTTACCTTTAACACTGATAACAATATACATATAAAAGATAGATGGTTGCCACAAAAATAGGTCACATAAATTTCTTAATAATTTCTATAAAGATTAAGAAAATTTATTTGTGTATGATTGTACGAAAAAGTTTTAGTGAATTTGAACAATTTGCAAAAAAGTTATTTTTTTTTTCTTGAATGAATTGGGCTCTGTATTTTTGGAGTCACCATGTATATCTATTATTGAACATAACTGTCTTTTTATAGCTGTGTCAAAACAACCTTAAAAAATTTAAACAGCAATAAACATTAACCAGATTAATTGTGAAGGAGGAATTCCAGTAAGCGTGTCCAAAGGCTCTTACCAAGAATTTACAAAAAGTTTATTTTCCTGTGGAATTTCTTTATTTACAGATACTGGTCACTCAAAGTTTAAAAGTTGATTTTGAGATCTGCCAACCTGCCAACCCTAACCTGGCACACATATTATATTCAGGTTGTGCGCCATATTGGTACGAATACTTCGGGAGCACCCCTGTTTACAGTATTCTAGTCATATCTAGTGAAAGGCTTAAGACCTTGCCTTAAGCTTGTATAAGAGGTAAGAAGTTGGAATATCAGGTTTTCATTCCCATGGACAAAAATGAAATTCTGTTATATTAATGTAAGGATATCTTACTTATGCCATTTGATGTCATTAGGATTATCGGTATCATTCCATCGCTCTACTGTTCTTCCGCAAGCGCAACATTTCACACGATCAAAAAATTCAGTGAAGTAAAAACCTGCTTTTGCCAGAGATTTTTTGCTTATGGGGCAAGTAACAGGAAAATGCTTAAAAGTTGATAATCTGTATTGTTCTAGTCTGTTGTGTCCTAAAACAAAATAAAGCCATTATTAGTTGTCACTATATTTATATTTATCAGGGATTTTGGGCGAGACCATCATTTTTTATCGACTGGCCACATAACTATATTCAAACATCTATCCGCATCACACAAAAAACCTAGCAAAAAAATCAAGAGAAAGTGGCACGTTATCGCAGGTATAATATTACCTACCAGGGGGGAAGTAAATGCTTTTCTGTCCAGAAGGATCTCTTGCATATTGGTGACCCACTAGTAAATAATTTACTTATTCCAGTTAGTTAATATCTGATATGATTTGGATTTAAAAAACTTTTTGGATGGGGCGTGGCCAAGCGGTTAAAGTAATAGAATTAAATATGAGTCGCAGGTTGAAATTCTTAATTTCAGGTTCAAATTCATACATACTTCACCGAAGGTGTAAGTAATAAATGGAGTAGACAAAGCCAAACCGGACATATTTTGGACCTTTCAAGCAAAAACCCATACATCAACTTTGAAAATATAATAGAATGGCAAATATCATTTCACAGGTATAATATTACCTACCAGGGGGGATGTAAATGCTCTTTTGTCCAGAAGGATCTCTTGCATATTGGTGACCCGCTAGTAAATAATTTACTTATTCCACACAGTTAATATCTGATATGATTTGAATTTAAAGAACTGTTTGGGTGGGTGTGCCTTCCAGTGGATAAAGCGATAGGATCAACTATGATAGAATGGCAGGTTGCTATTCAAGATTACGGGTTCAAATTCAATGCCTACCACTTTCACCCGAGGTGTTAAAAATAGGGCAGGCAATGCCAAACCTCGAATATTCTTGACCTTCCAAACTATGTTGTACCTCCTTAGCCAGGCAGAGTCTTGTTTAAGGCAAATTGTGTATAAATTAACCTTCAAAAAACATCAGCTTTGGAAATATGCAAATATCATTTTACAGGTATAATTCTACATACATACCAGAGGAGATGTAGTAACAATGTTGTCCAGGTGGGTCTCCGTTTCCTGCATATATGCGACCGTCACTGTCAATTGGTTCCGTGAAACATCCAATGAAATTTTTGCTTGTCACACTTGTATTCATCAATTGCTGTCTACAAGAGCTGAAGAAAAAAATAATTTTAAAATTTTTTTAAAATTCACAAAATATCTTATATGATCAGTGTTGCGTTGTAACTTATGATGATGTAATATTGTGCAAGTTTGCGGGCCGGGGAATCAATTTCACAATAATTGAAATGTGGATAATCGAATATTGAATACTATTATTGTAACCTATGACACAACTAATGTCATTAATTGTCAAATTGTCTCCATCAAATGTTGTCTACGAGAGCTAGAGAAAAGCAATTCGAACAAATTTTTGGTATTTCCAAATATCTTATATATTATCACTTATCAGTGTTTTAACTCTATGATGATGCAATGCTGCGCAAGCTTGTGGGCCAGGAATCAATTATACACAGCTGAAGAATTAGTCATGTATTCAATACTATTATTGTGACATGTGACATAACTACTGTAAAACGAAAACAATCCATCAAGGAAATTGAAACCTATGATCCGATTTTATGATTTATCATGGAAAGAGGAAAGTTGATATGTTGCAAACCATTCCTACATATCCGGCTTGCTGCATTAACCAAGCATAATACATAACAAATTACAATAGTCCTACGGAATGGCTAACAGGGTTGAAGGTTAAAGTTCACTGGTAACAACCGAAATCAACACTGGATGTTGCGAGATCAAGATACAACGCATACACATGATATATATGATACAACGCATCTGCTAACCATAGATAAAATATTTCAATAAAAAAATGTTGTTCAAGATAAGTTGCTCAGTTTTGATTGAAACCCTAAACCACGATCACTTGATAAATTGTAAAAAAAATTGAATTGCGTTGGATACCTCGGTGTACTTGGATGTTGAAAAAATTCCGACTTCACCCGTTGTTGGCAAATCATCTTCATTGTATCTTTAATTTAAAAGTTCATAGTAAAAAAGTATTTTTATGAAAAAAAAAAAAATCCAAGTAATGATTTGATGAAAGATCAGGTAATTAGAAAAGTCCAAGGTTGAATATTTAGAATAACAGGTTCACCTTGCAATTATTTTTAATTTAAAAAATTTATTTTTGGGTAAATAGCAAAATTAAAAATAGGGAATATTTTTTAAACTTCGGTTTAGATAAATTCACCCAACCTTTTTACTAATTAAAAAAACAAGGGCAGATTTTTATGCCGAAGTAAATGTTTTTATATTTCCAACTTGCTCACTAGTTTTGTGTGGACGCAGTTATGTTTTGTTATGAAACGTTCACGTAGTAAAAATACACCTTTGCTGTATTACTTATAATTAGGATGCCTACGTGGTTAGCGCAATGGACTTAATTATATTAGCATAGGGTTGGGAATTTCAGGTTCGAACCACGTATTATGCAGCATGCAGGTTCTAATGAAATTAAGTAGGAACTTTTTAAAAGCAAAATAATACCATGTATCAATGCATTCATGGAAATTCAATTCGTGTATTAGTTCAGATTATTAAATTCCATATCAAAACTATGAACAATATCACAAAAAAACAGAGCAATACCAATTAAAATTAAAATTAACACAATGAAATTCATTTTAATAATTATTTGCAAAAAATAACGCAGAAAATAAAGTCAGTTGAAGAATTTCTCAGACTTACCGTTAATCGAGGTGATTGAAGCCTCGACTTGTCAAAATTGAAAATCAAACATTGAATTAAAACTATATCTATAACAAACTACAAACTGTGAAAAAAAACTATCTGGTTTTAGGGTTAAAAGGTCAAAGAATTATATCTATAACGCATGCCTTTCAACCGATGGTCTACCTTTCATTATTATAAAATTCCGACTACAAAAAAGTTTGTATCGAAGTATGTGTCAATTGGAGTGGAGAACACAACACTGAGATGAAGAAAAACTTTGACTATGAAGATGGGTTCAGTAAACCTTTTCTTGTTTAAGAAAAAATTTATTCCGTTCTGACTTGTAATGTCAGGATAAGATTTTTATATTTATCCCAACGAAGAGAAAAGCCTCAGCTTAACCAAACTACGGCGACGAAAAGTCCAGCAATCCTTACATAAATATCCTTGCATGGGATTCAAACCTGCGAACATTTGCAAGTTGAAAGTGTTTGAAAGTTAATCAGAGGTGTGTCAGCACAGTGACCTACACCGCCGAGTCAAAGTTTAAATGTTGATGTTCAGATGTTATGTTAACTACCAATATTTAGGTGTGAACATTATTACGCTCGTAATAGTAAAATTCAAACTTTGCGTTCTGACTTTAAAAGGTTTCAAAATTCAACTGTTTTCCTCGCCAGCAGAAGTCTGGGCTTCGATTCCACATTCTTGATATGATAACTACTAATAACTAGTGTAAAATAGATTCATTAAAAATTACAAAACACAATCAAAAATTCGATTGAAACCAGAAAAGTATATTGAACAGGCATTGCCACAAAAATGAAGAAAGTCTATCTATGATGCATGCAAAACAATAAAGACTCAAGCAATGCAATATCCAAACTATTATAGAGAAAACACATGTTTAAAAAAATGAATTTTTCCATTCTAAAACGTAGATGACAGATTAATAGAGAATTATACAGGCAAAAAATTCTCCAAAGAATTATGTAAAATCTTTTTCAACCCTACCTTGAACAAATAAAACTGTGGAAGCACCGTCCCCACTCCATTGGCTGAATGATTCCTCTTTATACTCTCGTACAAAAGTCATAATTCCACAGAGAATAACTGATGAACAGTCTCCGAGATTAAGCATCATTGATTTGAACAGACTGAGGAACCATTCAGAGATCTTCCGAG
The DNA here is from genome assembly GCF_964204865.1 of Styela clava. Taxonomy (NCBI): domain Eukaryota; kingdom Metazoa; phylum Chordata; class Ascidiacea; order Stolidobranchia; family Styelidae; genus Styela; species Styela clava. The sequence goes on from NC_135264.1 coordinate 14,808,360, forward strand.
AGAAATCGGGGCCAAGTGCTTGGAGCCGAATGATTAACTGAGGATATTTAGATCTTGTGCCAAGAGACAATGCCATAGCAAATATTTCCAAATTACTGAGCTGTTGTTTTTGAATGAAATTGACATAAGGACTTAGTTTGACGTTTGATTGTCTCATAAGAGTGTTTATCATATTCCCAGAAAGCAAATCTCCAGTCCCAGTATATAGTTTTGTAAGGGACTGAATGTCCAAGAAAGTCGGTGGTTCCTGATCAGGGATTTCCGGATTAAATTCACCGGCACTGGATAAGCTCAGTAAATAGTCATTGACAGCTTGATTTGCCAAACCAAAAAAAAGCAAAAATCTTTTTGCAGACTTGAGAGAAATACAGCCAATCGCAGGAATCTTTTCTTTGCGAATTTTTCGCACATCAGGCGCATAATTGCCGCCATCTGCCACTATTTCCACCTTTCGAAAAGGTTCTGACTCTTCAATTGCGACAGCCATTGTTACAGATACGAGCATCTGATCGGATAACAATTTAAGCCTAAAGTTTGTAATTTAGTATATTTTTTATCAAATATGCTGAAAACAAAATAAACAGGTTGCTTGACATTTTTTTAAATAAAATCTGTGTTTGTCCTCAGGTACAATCTGATTCTAAGGAATGAATTCAAAAAAATTGTATCAATATTAGACTGAATAAATGTTAGTTTCTAACTTTAATGTTTATTTCTCCATTATTTCCAGTTCCACCCCATGGAAGGAACAATATGTGTTTCTAAAAAGACATCACTTATATAAAGATTACTGAAAATATTCCTGTCCTAAAATTTCACATTTTCAAATTAGATATTTGAACCTTGGATGTCACTTTTCGATAACTATCTTGGGTTCCACACGACTTCCCTTCCCCAGTAAAACTGTAATTTTATTTTTTATTTCTCTCGTATTTTCTGTGTTTATTTGTTTTTTTTATTTACTGGTTGGAAAAAATAAACTTGACTTGACTTCAAGAAAATGACCAAGAAACTAGCGATATCGAAATACACAGTTTGAACAATGCTCAAATGTTACTCAATAACTCAACATTGACGATTTCACTGCCTGCATGTTTGATGAGTATTGATATAAAGATGTGAAACCTACTAAAAACCTCTGACACCAAGACTTAACCACAAATCCACTATTAGGATGTTAAGAGGATGGGCCCTTCACTCTCACTATAACTACTTTGTTTGGTACTCCCGTAGTATGTCTACCAGGTTAGGGTTAGGCCATAATTTTATTCCGATTTTTCTTATTTTAGTTCTACAATGAGTTCGGGGATATATCCCCCACCAAGTCCTATTACACAACTTGATGAAAGTAGGCGAACATTAGTTACCTCCATATTGAAGGTTACATACATTTCTGGAGAGTCCTTCGTCTTATATCAGTTACTAGTAGACCAGTAACAATAGAATCAGAACCATGCTTGATAACCAGTAAAAAAAGTAAATTTACCAAGAATAAAATTACCAATGGGAAAATCCCCAGTAGTTCTTAAATAATAATAATAATATATTAAATGTTATCCTGGAACACCATGCTCGAAAAAAGTTGAAACAAAGAGACTTGAAAGGGAGTATCGTTAGGCGTACCTGGGGAGATTACCAGGAGGAAGTAAACTTATTGAAAACATAATTACAGCATTCAACATCTATTGACAAACAGGGAATACCCTCGGACACAATAATTTATTAAATATTATTCACTTATTATGAAACAAGACACAACAACGTTGAAATAAAGGGACTTGATTGCACAAAAACGGAATACCGTTAGGGAGTACCTTGGGAGATTACCAGGAAAAAAGTACACCTTATTAAAAACCTAATATTAGCATTTAGCATTTATTGACAAATAAGGTATCCTCTGGGTGAACTATATTAAATATTATTCATTGATTAGGCAATAGGCGCTCAGCAACGTTTGAGCGAATTGATTGAGTAACGATGACATGTCAAAACGTGGGTGTTTTTCTGTGCAATTAAGGGAACGGGAATTCTAGAGCACAAACTTGCATGAATCATGGATAAAATTTATATCAATGCTTTAAGATTTATGAACGCAGCTAAGGAAATGGAAATTTGACCGAAAATTGCCAAATTCGTCACAATCAATAGTTAGTGAATAATTTTATCATCGGTTTTTAATTGAATAATATACCTACATATCACCACCACGAATCAATTCAAAAATGGTCTTAATGCGAGTCTTGATCTTTAAGCGAAACATGATAAAACCAGGACTAGTTACGCCTGACAGTAATAAACTCGAGATAAACTTAGGCAATATATATGGGAAGTCATGATAGGGTCTACATATATTAGCAAAACAGGAAACGAAAGTGAAAGATATGCAGTTTTAAAGCGCAGGGTACAACGAGGCGGGTCACAGATTACATCATTTTGTGATATGATATCCGTAACCGCAAAACTCAATTTGTATTCGTAAAATGTGGTAAAGACCGATGACTATTAAATTCAGGTTTCGTGCAAATAGAATTGTAATCAAAAATTTTAAATAAAGAGAATAGTTGCGCAACAATTATGCAATTCAACGTGGAACTGTCGCTCTCTCTCGCGAGTTGAAACGTTCATTAGAAAATTTAGCCATAATATTTAACAGGATGTTCGTCTTCAACCTAAGAGAGATGAAAAAGACTGGAGATATAATTTGTGGCAACATTAACGTTACAGTCACAGGTCCACAAACACCATTGTCACGCTTAGACACTAGTACTTTAAAATATAGTCGATAGATATCACACGATTTTAATTTTAAACTCGTCGGAGACCTCGGCCGAAGGCCGCTCTTACTGGTAATAACGAAATACGACTTCATAATCCAATTAATATTGTTATTAACGCAACTAAAAGGTTTCAAAGTCATTTTATTCCCCCGCCCTTTTGAAAAAATTGTACAGACGCTCATATATCTCATACAGGCATCCGTAAATTCTTTCCACGCAGCAAAAACCCTTCGGCAGCAATTCAGGTCTCATACCAATCAACCAAAGGCCATCTATCAATTGACATCTCTATTGCAAGGAAATGCCTACATATACATACCAAGGAATCTTTCATAATTTTTATCTGTACATTTCCAGATTTCCAAGTATTGTTTTTCGTGCGATTTCACACAAAATATCTCTCAAACAAGACATTTAACTTCTCAGCAATAAAAACAATTTCGCTGGCAAATTACAATTACTGGTTTAGGAGTTTTCCATTAAAATTAAGTCTTTTGTTAATATTTTCTATCGTAGAAATGCACATTTTCACACTTATACGCGATCGGTTGTTAAGACCTGCTGGCCGATGCATAGTTGTCACAAACTGAAAACTCCGCGCTACATAGGTCAAAATCTATATATATACATGTCAAACTTCGACACAAACGAAAAAAGGCAAGCTTTTTTCTTTCAATGCAGAAATTGTTCTTTTTTCGTCGCTCTCAAATTCTAGAGGCCCTTTTTCCTTTTAAACGTCTGGTTCGCTTTTTTTACAAAACTTTTTTTTAACAGTGGCACACAACGAACGCCGTCGCGTTCGCAAACAAACTGCCGCTCTATAATTATTTGTTTCTTATTTATTATAAGCTTTTTCTCTTCCTGATTGCCTTTTTCTGATTTTATGCGAACACGTGCAGGTTGCGTGCATATCACGCCCCCGGCAAGTGATACACAAACAGGAAGATGTCCAAGAGATCCAACCAGTTAACTTGGGCCTTTCATATATATTCAGCGTGAAATGGACAGGCTGGAGCAGAGGTGGGTAAAGTTCCATTGCAGGGGCCGCATTGAAAAAATACATAATCGTATGACCAACCTTCAGTTAAAATTCAATTAGTAGATCTTTGAGTATTTTAGATGACAAGTTAAAACATTACTTAACATAAATTTATTATTATTATTAAATTGGGATGATTTTAGAATTTGAATTTCAATATATACATAATCTACATAATTCAAGCGGCTAGAACAAACTGAAGATTCCGAGCAACGGTATTTGGAGTGCTTTCTATATATTTATGTATATTTTCCCGACTTCTTCGATGCTCTCAATTTCTCAACCCTTTTTCATTTTTGGACCGAGGATGTCTCGTTCACCTCTCTCACAAATTTTGAACATAACCAGTTGCAAATAGAAGACTGTCGATTTCGTAAACAGACTGCTGCTCTACAATTATCTGTTTTTTATTTAATATAATATTTTTTCTTTTTGTGATCAGATTCCTGATTGCCTTTTTCTGATTTTTAAAGGGAACTATCTATAACGTCCCAGCCTTTTTTCATTTGCCGACGTGGCAGAAAATGAGAGAGCTTTTTTTCGTTTCTTTGATGTTTTCTTTTTTCTACCTGGCACGACATTCTCTCCGACACTCTATAGGTGTACGATTTTCAGACCAGCTTTGGATAAAGTTTTGCCTCCGAATTCGGGTTGAAAACTCCCACCTAAGGTATGAATCTATTTTGATAAAAAAAACTATCAGAAGAAGGACTCCCGCCTCGGAGAGTGTGAAAATATAACTGACGCTCAAGAAGACAAACTCTAACTCCACTGTCATGTTATAACAGATAGCAAAAAACACACCTAACAAAAGTTTTTAATCGGTCATCTGCAGTAAGATGGCGCGCTCATTCATAATGAAGAGCAATCAGCAAACACAAGAAGTACGATCCAATAGACCTTTTTCACTCCCATATATTCGACTTCACAACCCTTTACTGTTGAAATAGGTTAGAAGAAATATACTTATTCACAAGATGGCACTAAAGAGTAAATTGAAGTCAGTTCTCAATGCCTCTTAACCAGGTTGCTTGTTTTTAATCAGTAATTTTACTTCATTTACTACATTTGTGAGGGCCGAAACAATATACGGTATCGATAAATTCCCTTTGCAGTTTTAATATTCATGGAGACCCTATAGATTGGCTTTTAACTTGTTAAAAATGTTCGACAATTTGTTGCATTTTCACAAATAATAATGCAATTCGGGAATTTTATGAATCACACTTCATATATTTAACCGCCTGATCGATCCAATTTTGCTACTGTACCGGTATTGAATACTGTATTTTACATTTTTATTACTGTAAGATTTTTACAACGTCGTGGTATATCGCAAACGATTATCCTCGCCTCGTCTGTCGGTATCTCCTGGTCTACTTAGCCCTGCGCAAGTAACTTCTACCTACTAATTCATTATGCTCTTCATTGACTGTTGCCAAATAAAAAAATGAAAATAATGAGCATTCAGCTAATATCCTCTACATGTTCTGCTTACTCGAAAGTCTATGTTAGGCCTCAGTAGCCTGCATAATTACGAGTCACAGGTACCGCGTTTTCTCACTCAAACCGCGTTTTTAAAAATAAACTTTAATCTTGCTGTCTTTTACTAATATCAAAGCAATTCGAAAATTTTTTTGATAACTACGCTACATATATTTACTTACCTGATCGGTACACGCTGGCTACCGTGTCGGTATTAAATACTGTTTCAATTGTTCTACAGTAAAGCTCCTCGGAGGCAACCTAACGCTCAGCCGTCGTAAGCGATGTTCCCCGACGGGGTATGTGCCTATTCTCCTCGAGTGATGTGATTAGCCTCTGCGCACGTAAGATGGCGGCTAATCCCCTATTCTTAATTCATTTGGCTCAAGGCGAGACCTTGCTCTTAAGTAAAATCTCACAAAGGTACATTTTGTTGAGCATAATTAGGCAAATTCTGCTTCTCAGTGATCGTTGCCAAATATATCTTTCTCAAACACTATCATTTTTAATATAAAATATACGAATGAGGAATGCTTTGACAACTTTTAATATTTCTAAAACTGTTTATCTCCAGAAAGCTATTGAAAAAATTTACGTGCAATCGCTATAACAAGTGATATAAACTTGCCAGGTCTAAGCCCAACACAGCGCATGACGCTCGCTTACTCGCCAAAAGCAAAAATTGAGATTTGAAATCATATATATATGGCCAGTAGAACTCTCGTTTATTGTAAAACTCTCCTTTTCACTGCGTTAAGTATTCACGCACAGTACATTTTCTGATGCATATTCCCCAGTACGTCTTATTGTCTCGGTGTGTTTTGGACAAAAAGCGCGTGAATTCTTGGTAGTTACCTCTGATTACCGAACCGATGAAGTATCGATAACCGACATTTGCAGGGTTGCAGAACGGTAAACAACACTATTTAAAAACACCCGACGATATGGTGAATCATCAACCATACGCAGAACCCTCAAAATAGAAATCCAAACAAATATTGTTACATTACGTGTTGTAGGGATGGTTGTATGGTCCTGATAGTCATTTGAGTGATCTCTTTTATATCGGACTTATTACGCAACAGACGACAAGGAGTTACACTGTTTCGTATACTATATACGGAAGTATTTATTGTAAATAGCGTAACTTGACAAAGCGAGGATATATTGTCAACTTTGTTGCAAATTAACTCGCCCATACGTTCTCAAAGAATCGTAACAGACACTTGCACAGATGTGGTTGATAGTCTTGGACCAGGGGGTCCGCAACCTTTTGTCGCTCGCGCGCCAAAAATGCAAGTCCTGGCGCGCCGCACGTATTTTTAGAAAGTCAAAAACCGAACAGATGGCGATTCAGACACAATTTTGTCACACAGATTAGAAGTTGAAATTTCAAGCAGTGCGCGAAGACTGCGACATTTCGTGAACTCAACTTACAAATGACATTTAATGTGACATTTTTTGTTGCATAACGCTTGATACGTTTTCAACACAAACAAATGGGAAACATTTGCTAAATGGGACACTGGATGAAGCGAAGATTGAAACACTTCATAATCCGAGTTCTCAGCTTGTTCTTTGTAATGTTCATTTTCGAAAATAATCAATAATGATTTTTCAAATTTGAATGGAGTTTTCCTTCAAGAAGATACTTTTATTAAAAAGCAATGATACATCTCTCGAAAAAAAAATTCCATTCGAATATTTTCTGCGCCATTGAACCCTTTGCACTTAGTATCAACTTTTTTGCGTTTTGTTCCCCTTTTGTCTAATTATAAATAAATTATAGGCTAATTAAGTAATTGTGAATTATGTACTTGTAAGGTTATAATATAATTTAGTCTACACGTGTCTCACAATAATTTAAGTTACGTAAAGAATATAATCATCAAAACAGCTGATTTGTTACTATGATTCAGTGATGCGTTGGATTATTTTTCTCCGCGGGTCGCATGTTGCCCGACCCGTGTCATAGACAGTGTTTACCAAGCGGGATTTTGCTAAACGCTCTGCAAATTCATATTCAAACCTAAGAGTTATTACATTAGTCTGTCTTTAATCGCACCATCCAATCGTACGCATTGATGACTCTTACCTTGTAAACGATTCATTCGTTTCTAACGATAAGAGAGCGGTGCTCAAAAAATGATCACAAAGCCCGAAACAAAGCAGCACGGGTATGTTATCTGTCACTGTGAATAACCGGTACCATAGCCTTGAAGACTTCTTCTGGCGATCTGATCGGGAACGCAGAAATGCCACAAGGTGCGCAACTTTAAATTTTGATGACGTCAATGCACACAAAAAAATAAATCCCACAGATCGATCAAAGAAATTTTTGATATAAATAAAAGTAATAGCCTTCAAGCGGGAAATACAATTCAAAGCAATTTGTACAGTAATCAAAGGGAAAAGCTATCTTTCATAATAAGGCGAATAGAAATACGGAATAACAAAACGATCCATTTCGAGCCCAAAAACTCGGCCGACTGTTTCTGAGTGACGTTAGGTTTTCAAAACAGTGCTTTCAACAGTACGTGCCTTGATAGATTGCGAAATGTATGTTATGTTCTGTGCGTAACGTTGCGCAATCTGACGCTTCTTGGTCCGAAGTGGTAAAAACGCGTAAACAAGATCATTATGAGATACAAAGCCGTGAATACCTATGTGAAAACATTCCGCAAATTCGCCAAACAACACACTTCAAATATGTGAACAATTCGGAAGAAAATTTCAAACCTTATATCTTTTGTGGCGAGAATAATTTCATAATAGCCCTAAGGCTGCAACGTTTGGGTCCTGTACGGGTTAAAAAATGGCTCTGCTCAAAATCTAACCCTGGTGATTCCCCTGGTTCAAAAAATGGCACGGATGCCAATAAGGCTCCTCATTCATGTCACGTACATACTTCGCTTTCATTGGTTTGTAGCGAATTGAAAAAAAGGCTGTTATGTTTGTCACAAACTGTTATAAAAAATCGTCTTTTTACCTGAGCTTTACAAGTCTTACTGATTCTCACAAAATAAAGTAAAAGAGATCTTTGAGGCAACAAAGACGACTCAATAAAGTATTAAATCATACTCAATTTTGTATTCGTAAACAAGAGTTTTATTCTTTGTATGCCTTACAGAATGGCTGACCCGTATATGCGAGTAAACTCACAATTTTTTTAGAGTACCAGACGCCCGGATGATAATAATATTACCTAAAATGGTAAATTTAACTTGAAATTTATGAGCAAACTATACTATTATGTTCGTACTATTACTGAACGATACTACTTTTTTATGGTCTGTTTTAAGAGTCAACGAACGGCATATAGTGAACAAAAACATTCAAAAAAATCTCGAATTCTGTTCATCAGCTGTGCAGAGGTTAGTTTAATTACATTGAGATAATGAATAAATCTTTTTCATAAGGAATTTTCGCATCAAATATTTAAAATTTATTTATTACCTCGAGTCAAAACTGTGATCATTTTTACATCCCATTTGTCAACAAAATTTATTTTGTCTATTCTATATTTTAATTGAACTTCAATTACTTCCCTGACAGTATAGGTTTGAGCAATTCAAGTACCGCGACAAAAAGTCTGCACTCAAAAGAGCATTGTTTATTCGTGAACTGGGTGTGACTCTAAAAACTACTTTTAATGAAAGCTTGAATTCCTTAAAACACGTTCCAATCGGTGAACCAAGCCAAATTACTCCTTACAACCTTCCATCAACGCGTCAAACTTGCTAATTCTGTACAATGAGTGTCTCATTCTCTCTAGGGTATACTCTATTATAATACTACTAGCACGTGCGTGCAGCACAAACTGTCTAAAAAATAACGCCGCGCGCATACGTGATTCTCGGAAAAGAACTTCAACGCAAACATAGGTTCTAAAAATAGCTGAGATGAAAAATTGCGCCGCAGCCATAACCACCTACAAATGCGCAATTGTCCTTGGGTCTTGGATTGTGTGCATTGGGTCACGCGTTATGTATAAAATCATTAAAATGAATACCACAGTAGTGACGAAGTGTTCGAATGCGTTGAGCGCAGACCCATCAATACTACTGTCTGATATGTCAGAATAAATGACGTAACTGCTAGAGAACAATCCAGAATATACGCATAAACAAATCTAAGAGCAGCTCGAGAACGAAAAACACATTTAAAACGCTCGTTTTGCTTGCACTCGAAAAAGCATTCATTCATGTGACATTAACGTTCAAAGCTTTAAACCTGTTGAAGTGAAATCCACAAATCATCCAGCTTTCCGTCAAAGCGTCCAACTTGGTAATGCGATGCTATGAGTGATTTCTCTATTGTTTCTTTTGCGATCACGCGGCATCGCTGAGTGAGATCACATTACAACATCTAAAAATAGATCGACGGGAAAACTGATCACGGTCATAAACACGGATGCGCAATCGTACACTACTGTACCGCAATATTATTTTAACTGGATCGCTAACACTTCGCAGGAACGACTCCACAATCGGCACAATAGGCAATAAAATGATTGATAAAAACAAATAAATAAAAGAAGCTGCTTGTACATTGTCTGCTTCGGTGCCAAATGCGCAAGTAAGCATCGCACGAAAAAAGTTACGGCGAATCGGAATATTGGTTCCTTGACAACTAACGAATACCCGGCGATCCGCATTCTTGTCACCAGGGCTAGGTCGACAGATGTGACAACCGACTCAAGTATTTTAAAAACAAAACCCGAAATGACAAATATTCGACCACAATCCTAAAATACTTTCTAACAAAGGTAGTCCTAATAAGGATAGGTCCCGAGTACAATTATGGGCGACAGTTACAGATTCAGATGCTTGTCTATGATCATCCTTACATACAAAATATACTTTGTTATATCATTTGATTATCGTTTTTTCTTTAAAATTCCAGTATTGATTTGAACAAATTATTTCAATATTACAACAAAAGTCAAGACACCATCGCCTTCAACTAATATTTAATGATTTTAATAGTTCATAAATAATTTATACATTTATAACTGCCCACAATCGAAACAGCAATATTTACTCGTGAGCTGAACGTAACTTCAACTCTAAAAACTTCTTTTAAGCACCACACCGAATCGAAATTCCAAATACTTTCTCAACAATCTTCCATTGCCTTGTTCGACTTTTATCTGCCGCGTCGCGAGTTATTTTCGCCGCATGCAGATAGTCTGGTGTATACGTCAAAAAGTGTTCCGAGTTAAAAGATAATAGGAAATACGTATACGCATAACAAATCTGAGGGCAGAGCAAGAACGGAAAATTTCTCTTAAACGCGTGTACTCGAAAGCGCAATATTTATTTGTGACCTTAATGTGTCATCAATATGGTGGCCCATCATTGTCACGTGTAAAATTTAAAAAAAAAAATGAAAAAATAAAATGAAAAAGCGAAAATAAAAAAATAGTTGTGAAAAAACATAAAAATAATTGGAAAAAAAAAAAAAAAATTTGAATTAAAAAAAAAAATTGAAAAATAAAACAAACAAAAAAATTAAAAAAAAAATTGAAATTAAAAAAAAAATTGAAAAAAAAAAAAAAATTGGATAAAAAGAAAATAAAAAGGTTCACAACGATGGTCCGCCTCGTGGCCCATCGTTGTCACGCGTTTTTATTTTTAGAAAATTTGATGCTGCTTGGGACCAACGTTGTCAGACTTAATCCTACACGCACAAATGTGTTTCCTGGGTTTCTAACTCACTACTGATTTTCATGACCAATATCCAATAAATTCAACATGAAAATGTTCTACAAATTCTCCATGCTACAAGTTCAACCACAAGCAATATATTTATAATAAGGATAAGAGAATATAGAATTGGATACGAAAATTTGTTTTTACGTGTAGAAGGTAATTTAATTGGAAAAGGCTGCTTAACTGCTCAGACACTCGTGCGATGCCGGTACGGTATCGTCTGACTGTACCGGTACCCATGCAATCACTCGTGAAAGAATGGGAGATGATGAGTGATTGTATGGCTACCGGTACGGTCAGACGCAAAGCGACTATAACCGACTACCGGTATTTGGTAAGACGGTACCGGCATCGCGAGTGTCCAGACAACTGAGTAGTTAAGCAGCATTCTCCAAATTACCTTATACACGTAAAAACAAATTTTCCGAATTTTCGTATTCAATTCTATATTCTCTTATCATTATTATAAATATATTACTTCTTGTTGAACTTGTAGCATGGAGAATTTATAGAACATTTTCATATTGAATATTGCTCAAGAAAATCAGTAGTGAGTTTGAAACCCAGGGAACACATTTGTGCGCGTAGGATTATGCCTGACAACGTTGGTCTCAAGCAGAAGCAAATTTTCTAAAAATAAAAACGCGTGACAACGATGGGCCACGAGGCGGACCATCGTTGTCAACCTTTTTATTTTCTTTTTATTCAATTTTTTTTTTTTAATTTTTTTTTTTTCATTTTTTTTTTTTTTTTTTTTTTTCGTTTTCATTTATTTATTTTTTTTTAATTTTAATTTTTTTTTTTCATTTTTTTTTTAATTATTTTTATGTTTTTTCACAAAATTTTTTTTATTATCGGTTTTTTATTTTATTTTTTATTTTTATTTTCAATTTTACGCGTGACAACGATGGGCCACCATACTTCTGTCTGCAACAGAAATGGGGAAATGAAACTTGTTTATAGATTTACTAACCGTGATGGGATGTCGTAACCGTATTTACCGCAGCGCATAGCATTTACAATACACTTCAAATTCTGAAATACGCTGAACGGAATGTTATGTTGTTTACCGGCCCGCGGCTCGCTTTTGTAATTTCCCACACGTTTAGACCTTGCTCAAAGACAAAAAGTTTTGCCGTGAATGTGATTGCATAAGTTGAAAATACACAAATTTAGTAATGTGGTGATTATGCACATTCGCTACGGATGTTTCAATTGTATTTACGAGTTTTTTCCTCGTTAAATAACAAACCTATGACATAATTATGTATCATGTTAGAGGTTAGTAAGGGAAACCTAGTCCTGCTTAAATTCAAGCGCACAATAACTAGAGTCATCAGCGCGTATGTAATATATCTGTGTGAGGGCAAAGTCCAAATATTTAATTAAACAAAATAAGGTAATAATGAAATAACTTGATGCTATAATAAAACAATATGAATCCCTTTAAAAGTACTCTGGGAGTTCCAAGACATGGTGAGCCATTAACAAGCATAATAACAACAAGGAAATGACCAATTGTGGCGTAGCACTTACTCTTACTTACTTACTCTTACTTACTTACACTTACTCAGCGGATTGCAACACCGGTTGGTTGCGGGAAGATGACGCACCTTTGTTTGTTCTCTATGAAACCGCTTCTACCATAAAAGTCGGAACATATGTAATAATATAAAACTTTAATATATTTACGGAACCGAAACTGAAGCGGATTCGAATGCCTTGTATTTGATTGAATTACTCCCGAAATTATTATTTTAAATAAACAGGAATATGATGAACCAAAAAATCATATATGCAAGCTCATCACTTACTGGTAGGTTTTATTTAAATTTGAGTTCCTTCACCTAGATTTGAGGAATCATGACTATCGGAATTCGATAATCAAATAAACTATTTCTAAGTTTAGAGCAGGCGTCATCTTAAGCGAAGGAAATTAAACGGAAAGATGACCCCCCTTTGTTTATTCTGTATTAACACCTCTATCATAAAAGTAGGAACATATGTAATAATATGGAACTTTAATAGCTTTACTTTAGTTAAATAAATTAAATTTAAATAAACCTTCACAACAGCTAAGTCTAGCGCGTGGCATTAGGTTGAGAGAAGGGGTCATCTCAACCGGGGCAAATTAACCCATAGATGAGGGGGGGGACTTAATCTGAATTCGGGTAAATTTTGCAGGTAAAAAAAAATGGTGCTACTTCGGTATGTGATCTCAGCGACATTGTGATATCAGTGGTTTTAGTTAAGGTTAGGAACAGAATTGTATAAGAATGTGCTTACGAGATTGAAAATACCTAAAGCAAGTGAGATAATGAATCTCAGTGGTTTTAGATAGGGCTATGATCCGGAACTGAATTCTATAAGAATGCCGTTGCTGCAAAGCAAGTGAGAGCACATACCCGAGTGTCACCAAAAGCAAATGGCCATATGTTGTATCGCAATTATTTCAACAGCGGCGTTTTGCAACGCTTTGTGTGGTGCAATAGAAGGTATTATGTCATAGCAAATCACTATTACTTCCTTTTGATGCATTTTCCTTTCCTACTGGCAGGATGTAAAAGTGGACGTGGGCGAGGGTAAAAACTGTCCGCATGTATTTACGTTTCAAATTTATTGTTTTTAGCTGTTCTTTGTTCTTTCCGTTATCAATTCTTTAAAAGCACCACGACAACCCGTCACTATGGTAACAGTTTTCGTCACCTGCCGCTCACATTAAGCAATTGCGTCAACACTATACGTCAACGGAACAATCAGAACAAAAAATGTCCCATTTGAAAATAGATAAACGCCATAACTCGACTTAACGCAGATAAACAGGCCGAGTGAATTAAAGCCTAAAAACATCAAATACACTAAAATAGCACATACTTAATTCGGTAAAATAAATATCGAATCCTAGTGCCAACCTCACATCAATAACTACTTGCTAAGAGCCTTGCTTTGAGCGAAATTGAAAATGCATAAGCGGTTTCATAAAAATACAATTAGCAAACTGGGAATATCTCACACGAAAGTCAACCCGCGCTTACACTGGTCGGAAACGGAGACGAAGCCTGAATCTCGATGTTCACTTTCCAGCAGAGAGGCAAACACGCATGGCCTAACACGTGTAAATTTCCACAATACGAAATACAGAATTTCCTGAAAATAGCTATAACCAGTGTTCTCTCAAAGAAAATGTTTGTTTCATTGAGCATGAATAATTTAAGGTTGAGCCTAAATGATTTACAAACTATGTGAAATATTACAATAGTATAATACATTATCAGAACTCGAACAAAGTACTAAAGTAGGCTACACATTACATGGAATGAGCATTCTAGCCAGGCGTTAGAACTGACACGAGCAAACTGCAGGCCAAATCCGTCCCGTTGGGTAATTCAATCTGGTCTGCCTGAAGCTGCCACAATCAAACTGAAACCAAATTTTGATGTTTTAGCTAAAAATAGCTCAAGGAATTTGTTAAGATTGCGGTTAAATTTAGTTTAGGTACGAAGCTTTTGTTTTCCACGTTTGCTTTTGTAACACAGTTGACGTCCCTGGGAACTTGGTTTGAATTAATTATAACAAAAAAAAAGTCAGAAACGAAATAAAATAACACTAAGGATTCACGACTTTAATTAAAGGGTATTTCCGTAGTATGTGTGCCACGTTAAGGTTAGGCCATAATTTTTTTCCGATTTTCCTTATTTTAGTTATATTACGAGTTCGGGGACTGTTTGTGTTAGCCAAGTGAATATAGGTTTCAGTCCCTTCACAAGACTTGATGTAAAGTAGGCGAAAAAAATTAGTTACCTCCATATCGGTACACATACTTCTGTAGCGCCGAATAAAGACCTTTAATCGCCCTTCACTTTATTTGATCAAAATTCACAGTTTGGTAACCGCCGATATGGACAATTAAAATAGAAAAACAAAAACGGAACGAGGGACAATTCAATATATTTATTTGAAGTTCAATACCGTTCAGTGTCCTTGCTTTTTGAATTCAAAGAAATCTCTATGACAAGTACTTGTTAGTTACAAAAATAAAATTACAGAGACATCCAGTTACTTAGTAACCAAATTTCTGTGTTTGGGGAAACGATTTATAAGCACTCCGCACTCGAAAATTCTTTTTCCTTCTCAAGAAAGTAAATTAATGAATATTGCATAGCACTTAGAATTGCAACATAGTTTAATAGCGTAATAGATATCATTATAATATAGTCTCTCGCTACGGAAATACTGTCTAGACCAGGGCAGTAAAATTATTTTTTCGTCCCTCCTTTATGGAACCAGAAATGTCGCTATGACAACCTGTCACTTGACAAACCGTCATATTTCATCACTTACATTTCACACTTCTAAACTAATTGCGCCATATACATATTAACAAAAAGGAAACTGGGATGAATACGTAGGAGTCACTATGACAACTTGTCACTTGAAAAACCATTCGTATTTTGCCGACAATCTCCAACTTCGAATATCTATGACGTCATTACTACGTCAAGCGCACAACGAAAACAAAAACTTTTTTCATTCGATACTCTACTTTCATTTCGAGTTCCTTATAATACAAAACAAATGGAACGCTAAATGGAACAATGAATTAAATATTAATTTTAAGTTACTCACGTAGGTAAATGTGTTTTTTGTGGAGCTCTGTAAATAACAGAAAATCTGTTCACGGGCTCCATAACACCGAAAATTTGATAACTACTGAATTAGCCCACTGTGGGCCCCACACGTTCATTGGCCCGCGATGATTCTTAGTGTGAACGATTAAATTTAACCTTTATAAATTATAATCATAAGTGGGCTGTATACGAGGCTCGTAAATTAAATTTCTCTAATCACGAGGTTTTCTCTAATCATGACTATTGATTTACTTAGGAAATGATATATTAGCAAAGGGAAATTCTTTTTCTGTTACAACTTTTCCCCATTTATTACCCTTATACACGATATTCATCAGCGTAGGCAAGGCTGCGTTAATTAAAGCTGGCTCTACATCCTTTCTACCTCGCGCCCCGAAACATAACTCACACCGGAATGCTACACTCGCCGCTGTAGGCACATCAGTATTAGCCAACGGTATTGACGGCCAAACGCTATAATTCACTACAGTGTCCAGTACGCGTGGTCTTGCTTTAAACAAATGTTATTGAAAAAATATTTAATATGAACCGCATTTTTCCGTAATCATGATTGGGGCGATTTTGCTTCGTCATGCCGTATGCCATGAAGATTCAATTCATTGGTCTCCGAATTAATTTGCATACTATAATATACAATAGGGCGCGCTTTTTTATAGTCGGAAACCAGCGAACGGTATGCTAATCACTAAGCCACGTATACGATCCCATATACGTAGTATGCCTGGCCGAGTACTTGCCGTCCCAGGATGAAATATTTTACCTTATAAGGAATAAAAGTAGGGCGTGTCGTTGTCTAATTGCAATACCCAACCATATAAGGTGGCAGAAGGTAGGTAGGGTGTGGCTCAATTCAAATATCGACCAATACAAGGCGAGAATCAAAAAAATTGTAACTTTCCAGATCATGAGGTCCTATTTTGATTTTTACCCATTACGGACGGCCTCAGTGTAATGCCTAACCCTTGGACAAATATTATCGATTTTCGATGCAATCCCATGAGTCTTTGCGACCACGCCCATTTGTTGTCATGGCAAACACTTTTGGATCATTATAAAGGACAAACACTGAGAAAATACTTGTTTATTACGGTAGCACGAGATCTATGTTCGTTCATCATCCTGTTTTCCTACCATATCAATTCGTTTGTTGATTCCTCACACAATTGGCCATGGCTGGCCCGATTGTGGATAATTTTCCACTCTATATGAAGTCAATGTATAACCAAACACAGCCGTACACAGCTACACGGGCGTGGCGCTTCCGGGATTACGAAAAAGGGTACTTTCGTAGTATGTGAACCAAGATGGCGGACACCGGGACGTAGTATGTGTACCAGGTTATGGTTAGGCCATAATTTTATCTCAATTTTTCATATTTTGGTTCTTTTACGAGTTCGGGGACTATCCAAGTGATTTACCCCCCTTCCAGCCATATTTACACGCTACCGTTCGTTTTTGCTTCTTTCGATATAATTACAAAATTAGCCAAGTCAGTATTTTAATAAGTAAACGAATAGTTCGCGGAGCCTCGAGCCCTGGGGCTCCGTATGGAGCACTTTGTGAGGTGCTCCGGAAGTATGCGAACCAAGATGGCGGACATCAGAACGTAACATGGGTGACAGGTTAGGGTTAGGCAATAATTTTTTTCCAATTTTCCCTATTTTAGTCCTATTATCAGTTCGAAGACTAGCCAAGAGCCTCCCGTAGTATTTATACCTAAAATTATGGCCTAACCCTAACCTAGTACACATATTACATTCCGATGTCCGCCATCTTGGTTCGCATACTTCGGGAGCCCCCTTTGTGAACCTATGAGTTAGCGGATACCTATACTTACTAATTTTATTAACCGTTAACCATCGTCAATATTCCTTTACCTGAAACATTATAATTAGTAATCAAATACAAATTACATGCCACGAAATATATTTAATGAATCCGCAAATACTCCTTCGGATTTGTCAACATCACCTTCAAACGATATTTATCTTTTTAATTCCTGATACAACCACATGAGTCTTGACGAGCCGCGCCCTATGTAGTCATGGCAACCACTTTTGATTAATAACAAAGGACGGCACAAACATCATATTGCACAAGAACTTGTTTATCACCGTGGTTTTTCTGCCGTTTCGGATCTCTCACACAATTGTCCATGGCTGGCCCGATTGTGGGTTATTTTCCACTGTATCTGGATCAACGTATAACCAAATATGGTGTGCAGGCACGACATATAAGGGTTGTAGCCAGTCATATGGGCGTGGCTTTTTTGGGATGTGTTTCACAACAAAGAGATGTGCAGAAAAATATCCCTGCTTTAAAAAAAATTAATAGTTGCGACTTGACAATTCACACCTTGTTTTGGACTTGCATTATAATGGTTTGCGGGTATCGGTAAACTGAGCTTGTGCTTGGTAATCATCGTTAAATTAGAATTCAAACACTTAGAACATGCCATGATTTATTAATGAAACATTTTAATTCACATTTAACACTTAAAAATATTTCTTGAAAATAAAACCTTCACATCGTGTACATTTTTTTTTATTAATGAAACTTTATAATTCACATTTAAATACAAAAAATATGCCATGAAACATCCTACGGGGAATTGAATTTCTACTACAAAGTCGTCTCGCCGATAGATCGACAAGAAGTGGAAATTCATCCCATCAAAATCCGATGGCCCGGTTGACCTGGTCTTTTTATTTTGTTAACAGTAAAGAATAATGTAATCTTATCGCACGAAATAGTACAGTAGTCAGTATTTGAAAACATAACTGTCATTTCATGGAAAGATTATACTATTTTATCTATCACTCTAATATAGTGATTCTCAATTTTTTTGGACACATTAGTTCCCTGGCCTATTTTAAACTTCGAATATCTCCACCAATACGCATAAAAATTATTAATTTGTCGACATTCGTTATTTAATCTTTCACGGAACATTTGCTTATGATACGTGCAACGTGTATACATTACAATAATGCAAAATGAGTACGAAGGATCAGTAGGCCTAATACCACACGCAAATACAAAGTAAAATATCCTCACCCATTCAATTACCTCCCTAGCGAGAAAGTAATGCCTATGCCTCCGTCAGTTGAAATTACTTTCAATTTTAAATTTGACGATTTTCTAATTCACTCCAACGGAACCTCAACCATAACTGCTCACTGTGTTTCTGTCTTAATCGTAATTAATTTACCTTGCTCAATATTTTCTCAATAACTAGTCATAAGAAATTTCTAAGCGCAAAGTTTTTTTCAAGAACTTCAGTTATGTAGCATTCACTATTATATTTCCTAATCTTATTGACACCTGCTCCAGGTCTCGCGTCAATCGCCATTAACTGTGTGTAATGGGCTATAAATAAACATTATTATACAGTGAAAAAAATCAGGAAGTTCGGTATTATTTCACAGTTTAGCGATTCTGACAAAACAATTCTTAAAATGGTTTATTAGTATAATTATACAGTCAAAAAATACAGAACATTTAGTATTATTTTACAGTTTACCGATTCTGCCAATAAATTTCAAAAAAGTCTGATACTGAAAAAAGACTTGTTTACTACCGTAGCACGAGATCTAAGTTCGTTCATCCTCATGTTTCCCACCATATCAGTGTTTGTTGATTAGTCGGGCCAGCCATGGGCCAGTTGCGGGTAATTTCCCACTTTATCTGAATCAACGTATAACCAAATATGGTGTGCAGGCATGCCATATACGGGACGTAGCCAACAATATGGGCGTGGCTTTTTGGGATGTGCTCAACAACAAAGAGACGTGCAGAAAAATATCTCTGCGTTCAAAACAGTAAGGGGTTGCGACTTGACAATGTACATCTTATGCATTGCGGTCGCAATAGAAATGGTTAGCGGGTACCAATAAACTGATCTTTGAGCCTGGAAATTACTGACCGTCGTTCAATTAGCGTTTAAACACAAAGAACATGTCACGAAAGCATTGTGATGAGCCTACAAAAGCGAGATTTTTCCTTCGTTGTCACGTGGAAATGGTTCGAGTACTATTATTAATTACAATAATATTTGAAAATGATATTGTTAATAATTCTATTCTATGTTAACCGTCGTCCATATTTCTATAACTGAAATATTTTAATTAGCAAATAGCAAACACAAAAAACATTATTAAAGTAATCTACAACGACTTGAATTTCTTCTTCGTAGTCGCCTTACACATTATTTGTCTATATTATTTGTCGATTAATCTTATAATAAAAATTATTTATCTATAATATTTGTCGATTAATCTTATAAAAAAAATAAAAAAATTCTTATCTTAACTTGCCACTAATTAAAAAAAAATTCTAATCTTACTTCATTTCAACGCCACTAACCACTGTTCGTATTTATGACTTGGCTTCAACTACCTGATGGCTTTCCCGGCAAAAAATGCTCGTCCTGTACTGAGTATAAATGCAAACTGTAACTAGAATCTTGAAGAAACAATCGCAATGTAATGTAAGCTAACGCCGATGGAGTTTACCAAAATAAAAACGATTTACTCAGGAAATCGTGTACGTATATTCGATTAACTGCAGCACGCTACCAACACTCAAAACAATGTATTCGGGAGTTTCCCTGGCTTTTCGCGGGTTATTAATGTGAATATATAAAGTGGGACAAAAAACAGAATATTAAAAAACATTTCGAATTTTGATGAGTTTAAAAAAAAGTTTTGAAAAAAAAAATTGGGAAAGAATTATTTAGTTGGTCGCAAAATAGAAGAATGGCGGTCACTTGGCCGTAGAAAAAACACATTTAAATGTCAGTCTGAATCGAAATTCCTAAATATCACTGAAAGGAGGTTTGCGACCACTAAATTTTTGTGAATAAAATTATACTATACATAATACAAAAAACGGAGTCAGATTCTTTTGAACCCGGAGGTCCCAAAAATTCAAACGCCGGAGTTATCTGGAAGTAATATTTGATACCGTAGTCACTAGCAACCAAAACTTGTCAACTCGTGTCCTCGACAAATATATATTAACGTCCGCCCTTCCACTGACGATTTCACCCACACTTTGAACAAAATGCAGCACTTTTACCGATATTTAGCGGTATTTGAAAGGAGTTTCAAATGCACCATAAACTGACGTGCTTTTTGAAAGAAATAATTGTGAATGCAAGGCTTTAAGAATTGTGGAGCGTGAGAAAAGTTCTTTTCAAACGACTTCGAGCAAAAAAAAATCAGAAACTCAGAAAATATAGATGTTTAAATTATGAAGTCGAACCAGACTTTGAAAAAAAAATTAAGTTTCTGACCTCGACCTCATTCCATCAAAAACTCCAAATCCATATCCTTCCTAACGAGTTCAATCAACAATTAAAACTCCCACTAGCCGGGATTAGCTATTTATCAAATTATCGGGAATTTTTGTTTGAGTACGGCCATGTATAAAACACGATTCAAGATTCATCCCTTAGAACTCGGTGAAAAAATGTTGAAAATATACCGTAATAGTTTTCTAGCGTATTTTGCTATTTAGAAATACTATCCATCCTAAATTACCGCTAACTTAAAAATCGAACGGTTCATTAATCATTATATGCGATGATTTTTCTGAAGAAGAAATTACTAAAATGTTTCATATGTTCACTTCGCGTTTAATAAGTCAATACATACTTCAAATCATATCAATAACATAAAACAATACCCATACCATTGTATGCACATTGCACAAAATATTTCATCCTAAACTGAACAATCACGCAAACAGCAAATATCAATTCAATTCCTTTTCGGCGGATAATCGTGAAATGAAAAAATTCTGCCCCACGTGTCTATGCGATCGACTAACATTAAAACGGGTCATAAATATATAAGTACAAAATACAGAACATTTAGTATTTAGTATTATATTAAGTTTGTCCATTCTGCCAACAATTTTCAAACAGTTTTTGGACAACCCTCGGTCATGTATAAATCGCAACTCGGGGTCGTCACCTGACCCACACCTAGTAAGCAAATGTTACACAAAAACAATCGTCGATATGGAAATGGTCGAAACACTTTCTGTTATTCGACCCGAACGACAAGTCCGGGCATGTCTGGTGTGCAAACCGCAGACATGGGTTACGTAGCGCCGGCTTGTTTTTTTAAATAAAGAGCGAAGATAAAATTTTTGGTGACGAAGTGACGTCAAATTTTTGTGAGACCTAACAATACATAAATTACAACACTGGTTTTCAACATAAATTTGAGAGTCTATATTAATATCTATATATATTGTTTGAAAGATAATCACGTATCTACTATAGGCTTCTCACTATCATTTACACTTTGAAAAGATAATTTTGTTTTTCCAGCATTAGGTTTGCTTTTATATATATTTATAATTTATACAATTCACACAATGAAACTATTTGCATTTGTTCCTCAAGCCTTTGAAATGTTTCACACAGGTCCCGTGTCAACAAAAAGGTTGAAAAACAACTGTATTACAGTGATGTAAGACTTCAACACATAACTGAATACAAGAAAACCAGAAGTAAAATTTTTCCTTGTAAAATCACCCAAAAATTTTTTCAAAACTACTCTACATATTCCATCATTACTGGAACATGGTCATATAACAGACATGAGAAAACTAATCCGACCCGTAGGGTAATTCAATCTGGACCGCTTGATGCTGCCACAATCAAACTGAAACCAAATTTTGATGTTTTAGCTAAAATAGCCCAATGAATTTGTTGATATTGCAGTTAAATTTAGTTTTCTCACGAGGCATATTGTTTTCCACCTTTTGTAACACTGTGAATTTTGTTCATAAAATGTAACTTTTCACGTAACACTTACATGGCCCGTCAGAATCATTGCGCAAAATTTTTGGCCCGTGTTCGAAAACTTTGCCCACCCCTGTTATATAAGCATGTTGAAAGTTCACATATTTTCCCCAGACGTAATAAATTAGGCCCAATCAGAAAGCTCTTGGGGTTCTGAAACATGTTTCTCTCCTATACTTTAGCTTTTAGCAACTGCTTGGGCGTACCCGTGAATCACCTCGTAAGAACGAATGATGTAGCTACAATTAATGATAAATATAGCCAAGTCATCGTCGACTGCAGTTGAAAGTTAGTAACGTGGTCTTCAACCAGGGGCGTCGCTGGAGGGGAGAGGGCATAGGCATGTAGGACCCTCCCCCCCATTTTTGAAAACTGAAAAAGTCTTTTGGAAATGCTCGCATCGGCCATAGATTGAATATTCTACGGCCTACGCAATAGAAAAATCGTTATCCACTACAAAAGTCACGTCGCCTGTTTTGGAAGCGGGCGCACGGGAACTTCTGATTTCCGTTTTTTTGGACCCCCTCCCCTTTGAAAATTTTGGCTACGCCCGTTTTCAATCCTTTGGTGAAGAGGAACACCAATGAAGCACTGCTAAATATTTTTATGTAAATAAGTTGCCGATAAACATATGTTTGTATACATTCTAATGAGATAACATTAAAAAAAGTCTCACTTCATCCCCTTTTCTATAACTCAATCAATTTTTATCCTTGTTAGTCCTAACCTAACAAGTATATGATTCCTGTCCTAAAGCTCACTAAATATCACCGCTTTTTATCTAGTAAGCCACGAATACCGACAATTCTAATATTCAAATTTAGAACTGTTGAAATAGGTGATAAATAATAACCTTTGAAAACAACTTTTTTTTTATTTTACCCTCCTAAATGAATATTCTAATGAATTTTCATAATTATTGTGGCACCCGTAGTTTATTTTGTATTCTTTTGTTTTTCTTTCTTTATATGATTGTGTCAAATTTATTAAATGTTTAATATTGAGTTGTTCCGTGGCTACAATTGCTGCTTCAATTCAAGCTATACAAGATGTCGTTGAATGGATGACTCATTGTGTCTTTCGCGACCTCTCGTCAACTGCAACAAGCCAATATCCGTATTGTAATTTGATACACGCCTAGAGCTTATTTATTTCCTATTGTAAATATATTGGTTTTGCACGACGAAAATAAATATCCAATCCTGCCATGTTTTATTACAGCATATTGGTCTATTGAGTAAACTTCCCAGTTTACATCCTAGTATGTGAAGACGGCTTGATCGTTTGAGAAATCTGATAATTTGGTTTTCCGGTATTGATTATGAGTGAAATAGAATGGAATTTCATGCACGCAAAACAATACAAATTTCGACAGGGTAGCTCAATAATGTAGCGAACTATACATTTCTACCAGCCCGGGCAGATCCAGAATCTACTCTGAGTGATTCAAGAGTCTTGCTGAACCATAGGGCGCATAGGGAATTTATCGATGCCATATATTGTTTTGGCCTTCACAGATGTATTAAATGAGATAAATATACTTAAACAATTACTGATTAAAAAACAAACCCGATTAACTAAGATATATTGAGAACAGACTCCATAACAAAATTGATATTGTAAACTTCATGGACGCCAAATATATTCATACGAATCGACCGGTGCAACAGCATAAGAGGATAAGTATTCATCCCGCTGGAATACACTCGTCAGCCCGTGTACTGACCTCTTACCGACATGACGCAATAATTTACTTGTATACTAAATAGATCTTTACTAATTAGCTGTTATTGCGTTCAGAAATGACATTATTACTCACTTTCAACCCTAACACTTCGTGTCGAATGACGCAATATCAAATAAAAATTCTTTGAAGATGAATCGTACAACTAAACACACTTAACCGTGGTATGGGATTATCAATGCGATAATGTTGCGTGATGATCACGAGATGTTAATGTCCCAACCCCCAAGGGATGGCAGAATGCATATCCCATCCGGATCTGCCTCAGGTCACTGTAACCTAAGCCAGGGCTCCTCAACTATTCTCATCGAAGGTCCGTACATAAAATTTAAAAATTACCGGTGACTTCAAGAACATATTTTAACGTTGCAAACAAAATTTCAAATACATCATTTGAAATCAAGGATTCGGTTGCGTAGCGGAGCGCGCGAGATATTGTGAAATATTCTATGTTCTACATAAACACAAACTTAAATTTGTATGATTTTTCAGAATGTTGTCAGTATTCAAGAAAATTACTGAATTACATAAAATAGCTATATTAACTTTTCACCCCAGAATTCTTGAAGTATAGGGCGTCCATAAAGTCTTAAAATTTTTTGCGCATAGGGAATTTATCGATACCATATATTGTTTTGGCCTTCACAGATGTATTAAATGAAGTAAAAATACTTAAACAATTACTGATTAAAAAACAAACCTGATTAATTAAGATATATTGAGAACTGACGTAATAATAACAAAATTGAAATTGTAAAGCGACTTTATGGAAACCATGTATATTCATACCAATCTACCGGTGCAAAAGCATAGGGAAATAAGTATTTGGTCTGGCTGAAATGCAATCGTCAGCCCGTGTACTGACCTCTTTCCGACATCCATGACGCAATAATTTATTCTAAATAAATTGTGACTAATATGACACTTTCAGCCATGAAACTTTCTGCCGAATGACGAAGTAAAAAAAAAATTTATTCGAGGGTAAATCAGTAAAACATGAATCTATATATTCAAATTTAGAATTGTTAAATAGTTCCTTACATAACAAAGAATAACATTCACAGATAAGGATTAATAATGCAATAAACGGAAATTATTTAAAGATCAAACAGACAACAAAACACAACCGCAACGGTGGCGATGATGCAACCATATTTCAAGATAATCACGAGATAACAATCTCCCTTGATGGATTGCAGACCCAACATGCTTGAACTCGAGTTCAGTCCAGTTATGGATTGAGTCATTCTCTCGACTCGACTCCAGGCACAATTTATTAAAGTTTTGTTGTAACTTAAGTCATCTGAGACTAAGACAGTGGTTCTCAAACTTTTTGAGCCGCACCCCTTTTTCATAATTTGTCAAGTCTTGCACCCCACCTCAAAAATAACTAGCTAATAATAAGCAACAAATAAGAAATGGTAAGGCGAAAGTATGTTTCATCAAAAAAAAATCACGTTGAAAATACGTGGATGGAAACGCAATATCTGAACAATGAAGAAGAGAAAATATCCAAAATAAGGCAAACACGATAAAATATTTTCATTTTTTATAAGATTCCCACCACCTCGAAAATTGTCTACGCCCTCCTTGTGGAACGCGCCCCTCTGTTTGAGAAACACTGATCTAAATGGAATGAATCGTACATGCGATGAATTCTTACTCAAAGAGTGACACCAGACTCGGAATTAGGAGACGCTCACTCAAATAAAGCATAGGATAGGTATTTGGTCAGGCTGAAATCCAATTGACAACCCGTGTACTGGTCATTTAGCGTCATACTTGACGCATCAAATTTATTCTGAATAGATCGTGATATATATGATCGGTATTGCATTCAGAAATAGCATTATTAATCACTCTCAGCCCTAACACTTCCTGCCGAATGACAGAGTAATAAATACAAATCGTTTAGAGACTAATATATAACTAAGTCCAGTGGTTCTCAATCTTTTCAAACCGCCCTCCCATTTTAGAATTAGTCAAGTCTCGCGCCCCACCTCAAAAATAACTAGCTAACAATTAGTTACATTTCGACAAGTAATATAGCGAAAGTAGGTCAAAAAATACGTTGAAAATATGTGGCTGTAATGTAAATATCCAATAAAATGCGAACACGATCAAATCTAACAAATATTTTTTTTTAATTAGCTTCACGCTCCATCGAAAAATTTATCTACGCCGCCCATGTCGGGCGCCCGTAAGTTCCGAACCACTGAACTAAACACTTTTACCTTGGTATGGGGTGATTAATGCAATCATGTCGCGTGATGATCACGATATGCCAAGGTCCCAAAGGATTACAAAATGCATCCCGCGCTAATTCTACGTAACTCCCATTTTAGAATTTGTCAAGTCTCGCACCCCACTTCAAAAATAACTAACTAACAATTAGCTACATTTCGACAGATAGTATAGCGAAAGTATGTCAAAAAACACGTTGAAAATATGTTGATGTAATGTAAATATCCAATATAAGGCGAACACAATCAAGTCTAACAAATATTTTTATTTTTAATTAGCTTCACGTCTCATCGGAAAATGTATCTACGCCGCCCATGTGGGGTGCGATAATTGCGATTTGTTGAGAACAAAGTAAACAGAAGGTAAAGAAATTATATATATTCGAAATCCTCATGGAATAAAATTAAACCTGACATCAACGCCCTATACTGTGTTACTGCTATGATTGCCCAAATATGGTAGACTTAGACAGTCACATACGCCGCAGCTGTGAAAATAGGTATTGCACCACCGTAAGATAGTCAGCCATTATGACATTATATAGGTCACGTCAACAATATTAGAAATGGTTTTGAGTGTTTTCAAATGTTCCGTAATCATAAGTATGCCGAAGGAACTTGTTTTAAGGGCTTAGAAAAGGATTCGTTCGCAATCAAATGAGCATCGTTTTATGTTTTTAGATCTATAAATGTTCTCGAAATATAAGTTACGAATATATAAGTTAAGATTTTCCTCATTTTAGTTATATTACGAATTCGGGGACTGTCTGTGTTAGCCAAGTGAATATACCCCCTGCCCATAGCTTTCAGTCCCCTTACACAACTTGATGTAAACTTGGCGAACAAAATTAGTTATCTCTATATTGATACACATACTTCTGGAGCGCCGAAAAATGTACTAATAAAAAAATTGAAGAAAGGTAACTTATGTTTACCTTTATTTAGGATTACCGGAATTAGGTTGTTTTGTAGAAAGTCGCCGACACCAATTCAAAAATGTGAGATTTGAGAAAAACATTACGCCACGTTTAAAATAAAATAAAATAGTAAGTAGGGGTTCCGAATGATTTGAAAAATCGAATTTGCACCGCAATCTGTGTTCATTATCCTAACTAGATAAATATTTATCCCTTCATTTTGAGCGCAGGCGGGGGTGTTTGTTTTAGCGGAAGCTTCCTACAAAAGATCACAGAATTATTTCGGTTTGGCACACATGATATGTACTGTACTACTGTGCTGCTAATTTGATTCAAATTGTGTATTAGATTGTATTAATGGAAGTAATCTATAATCAGCTATAATCCCATAAAGAAAAATCATACATTCCAAATTTATATTCATTTATTGACTTTCACAAGAATATAATGATTTCATTAACGAACTCTTTCAATTAAATTATTTAATTACAACCAAAACGCCCCACCGTTTCTATTTATGGTGTCTGCCTCCAAACACCGAAGAGTGCGCTATTTATTGTTTCTGCGAAATGCTGTTCAATAGCGGACAACAACCTGTCACCTGTCGCTGATATGCTCTATTACATAACAATGAAGTTCACTTAAAATTAGCCTAAACAGCAATCAGTTTCGCCCGATTACCTCCTTTTGAACATCCGGTGGCTAAGTGGCTTGCACTTTTTATACGAATTACCTAATTTTGTCATCATTTCATTCTCACGTGATATAATTTTAGCGAGAAACGTCACTTCATTTAAAATATAAGTCCAGATTAAACCGGCTGAAACCGGTTTTGAACGGTTAAGTCCAACAACACGCCCGATTACATCCTAATGGCGAGTGTATTGCAAAGAGATGTGACTAGTTGTTAGGTAGATATCGCATTGCGGGATAAGTAATACACAACGATGTGTAATGGAATGAGTAAATATGATAAATTTATTGAGATTTCGTGATATTTACCATAACTTATCATGGTTCATTTTTTAATAGTACATATTCCTACTTTTTGCATGAAGATTCGCTTCTCAGAACAATTGGGGGAATATAGTTCCAATCTCCCTTGCTGGAGGGGTTGGTGACTGTTGCTAAAGAAACTTTTACGCCGAATTCACGTCTTTCGAATAGTATAGGGTAGGCCATAGCGGATACGTTTTTGCCAAATTGAGCAAAATCTATTTGTCTGTTTTCGATGAATTTTAGCAATCGAAATTTCAAGTCCATGCCACCACTCACTCAAGGTGTAATAAATTAGGTAAGCAATGCCGGACCGGATAAATTATAGTCCCTCAAGTTAAATAGCATTTCTCTACATATGGTACGATATTAGTTGTTGCCTGTATATGACCTTATTCATAGCGGAAGACATGGATAACTACAATTATAAGCACAATAAATACAATTCTAATACCTGACCTTACTTTGTTGACGTGAAAAAATGATGATGTCACAAAACGCCGATGAACTAATGAAACTGATGACGATATTTTCTTGCGTCCGTCTTGTTGTTTGACACAAGGCTTTGCCTCAATAATGAAGGTTGTCGCATTCAGGAATACTCGAATCACTTCTTGCTATGTCACTCTAGGAATAATTCATTATCTAATCCAAGCCTGCTATATACTTAATAATTTTATCTGCTGAAAAAGAAAAAATACAATATAAACTTAAAAGTCTACATCACAAATCACAATTCATTTTATAAATTTGTTTTTCAATCGTCATGGGAATTGTTTAAATGTATTAGTGTATGCATTTGTGTAAACCATTAAGAACAATGAACAGATTGTTATCCCAAGGGAATAAATGAGTAAGGAGTGGTAGTTACATGATTACACAACCAACTGCAAAAGTACATATTGTCGTCATTTGTGGTACATAGTGATTCATAGGAGTTTATCTTGAACCACGAAACTAAAAAGAAGGATATAGATTTAGTGTTTCGTCAACTGAATACAATAATCGTAGCAATAAAAATAAAGAGCAAGATATGACCAACGGACCACGTGAGTAAAAAGAGATAGAATTTAGTATTTTTTCAATCAAAATAGAGTCAATGTAACAATAAACATAGAGTAGTAACTACTAAGCACTGGGAAAGACATCAAGTCTTACCCACCCTTTACCTAATAATAGCCTTTTAAATGTTACTGGTATTTATTTTAAAATTTATCAAAAATCCCTGGTATGCGGTTCAGATAACCTAGCCCTGCAAAACAAAGGTATGCCACCAACTCAGTCGGCCTACTGTGCAAAGTGGAACGATTTTCGCAAATGACGTCAATGAATGGACACACATAGACTGGCTGGCTACGTGACCGTCTACAGTCCAGCAAGAACAAATTCCCGTTTATTATTATGAAAATATTTGCTAACTCAGTTTGATTTTGAATTCCAATCCAATCTCGGTTAATGATTATATAATAAGCCAGTTACTTTTATTAATATAATAGTGTATCAACACGAATGGTCCAATGACAATAAATGTCGCTAACAACAGGACCACAAGCCACACCAAAGTACAAAGACTTGAAAAGATGAGTTCAACTCACTTTGGATTTCCATACGTAGTACGGCTTAGAATATTGTATAACAGGTTTGAAATAATAGAAGAAAGAGTTAAACATGTCGCAAAGTAGAAATTGTTTATTCCAATATGCCACACAATAAACAACGGAGGTCGCCTCGAAATTCAGAAGGCGGAACCATCGGAAACCTCATAACAAACATTTTGTTTTTAATCGAGTCTTTCGAAGTTTTTGCCATTCAGGCGACTCTAACCTCTGTGTGTTCTAAATTTATATATGCAAACCGTGATATTATTTAATCTCAGATTCGGGAAATTCTAATGCCAATGTTTGCCATCTTACTCGGTATGAAGACCAATATAGACTTCTCGCGTTACGCTTGTTGAAGTTTTGCTATACCGCAAATAATTCCTACTCTGTGCGTTACACAAAGATTATTTCGAAAAGATAAACAACCATCAAATACTGTATCCCCTTCATCAAATATTCGCCATTAAAGATTTTTATTACCTCTGAGGTTTTATCACGGCGCCTGTTTTGTGTTTGTCAATAGTTTCTCATAAACTAAGCCACATCTATCCATCGTTAATTCAATTTTATTGCAATATTTTCAGGACTTTTGACAAATCGTGATATTTTAAGCCGCACTTATCCGAATTCTTTCAATTTCTCACATACATGCGTGTTAGCGGTCTCGTCAAGTCTTTGTTCTTCGAGGGTAGGTATAAGTAAACTATGTAACCTTTGCTGTTGCGCAATATAATAAGTAAAAGGACATTTTCAGGCACAGGACCGGAATACAGCAAGACTCTTGGATAATTTAGTTTACTTTGTAAAGTTTTGTTTACCAGGGTCGGACTCCCTTGGGCAAACAGCTAACAACAATAAACAGGTTGTTACCTTAATGCAGGGGTCACCAAACTTTTTTGACCGCGGGCCGGGTATGACTCAAACTGGGTTGAAACGGGCTAGATGAAAATTTTTGTCATTGCAATAAAATAAATTCACAAAAGTTGGGAAATTCATCCAATTTATTTAACAATATATATTCTACATTTCTGAAGACTTGAATATTTAATTCTTTCTATATCGCAGAATATAGATCAAAAACAACCTAGGAAAACAAATATACAAGATTTCTATATCTAGACAACTATCCCGAGTTTAGCTGTTATCAAAACGTTGCTATCAAGAATTAGGAATGTTACAAAATCGGCTATCCCGCGCCAAAATAATGTACGCTTCACGTCTGCTAAGTACTGTTACGCCGTGTTGGAATACTGCTACTGCTAAAAACGACTACGGATTGCCTGCTGTAGCTTGGAATTCCATGACATTTTGACATAATTTAGATAAAATGAACAACATATCTGGTATTTGATTTTTTTCATTAGCGCATACATTTCTCAGCTTTCGACGCTTTTAAAAATTCCGCCTCCCCCCTTTTATACGTAGTGCAAATTAAACTATCATGTACAACTCCAGCGTTTATTTTCGACGATCTTTCGGCGGTTTTAATGACCGTTACCAGAATAAAATCCCGAAATAGTCTCAATATTAGTGATTGACATGTGTTATTTTTTCATATTTATCACAGTTCTTATCAAAAAAGTAATACAATCCCTATGAAAATAATTGCCCTGTCGGGCGGTACTAAAATTCCGATATCTCGGGTATTTCTTGACCGTTTTTTATAAACTTGGTACTGTTTTCTATTTTCACTCAGATCTATCCACTGGCGCAGTTTTTATTTAAATCGGATGAACTTTAATTTTTTTTGTAACATACTACATGAATATCCGCATTTGAGCAGTACAAAAGTTAGTGCTACTTATGAAATTGGAGCAGTACGCGAGGGATTATAGTACTGTTAGCGCAAAATGCACATTCAACATTTATTTTAGCACAAGAAACGTAAACAGTTTCGTCGAAAGCACGCGTCACGAGTGTACAAGTTCATCTTTCGCAGAAAACGTTGCGTACCGGTAGAGAATTTTAGCCTATTATTTCACAGCTATTTCTAGACTAATTTTTTATTACTACTATTAAAACTACAACTCCTAAGGATGCAAATGATAGTTGACTTATTTGATTCACACTTAAATTTCCGAAACACAATAAAAAACTAACGAATAGCATTTAAAGTCGCAAAAACGCCATTTTTGCGTGTTATTGCGGGCCGGATAAAATGACGCCACGGGCCGGATCCGGCCCGCGGCCCTAGTTTGGTGACCCCTGCCTTAAGGGAATAAATAAATAAGGTGTGATAGCTACATGATTACACAACCAACCGCAAAAGTACATATTGTCGTCATTTGTGGTACATGGTGATTCATAGGAGTTTTATCTTGAACCACGAAACTAAAGAGAAGGATAAGATTATATATATAAGTGTATAAGTGAACTATGTAACTTTTGCTATTGCGCAATATAATAGGTAAAAGGAATTTTTCAGGCACAGGATCTTATTGCTTTTAGTTATTTACCTTTGTACACCGGCACAAATGGTCCACTGACACAACATGTCTTTAACAACAAGCTCACACTTAATTAAGCCACCCTCGAAGTACAATGACTTGGCTAACCTAGCACACAAAAAATGTGTTTGAATTTGAAAAATTCCGACACGGATAAAAATGTTATTTACTTTGCATTGAAATACCCTAAAGAATGTGAAAAAAATCTAAATAATTTGAAACATTAGATGGTACTGTTTAGGATTCCATTTACATTGCGTTAAAGGTCCCTTAATAATAGCGTGCGGGAAACGTTCCAACAATAGATTAGTGTCACTAGGACTATTCATTCACATAGAATAGGTCACACACCTAATAAAAACAGGTGTCTAAGTACAACCGCAACATGATAAAAAATTTTGCGGCAACCTTTTCTTTTTGTGTGCGAAATTCCACAAACTGTGCTAATTAAAATTTCATCGACTGTAAACGTTCCACAAAGTTTAAATTATTTACGTCTCGCATTTGAACTTTCGTGTTGTTACATATTATACTAAGTAAAAGCAAATTGTCAGGCCCAGGATCATCTAAGTTAAGTACTAATCAACTTTCCGTTATTAATCTTGGTACACAGGTACAAATGGCCCAGTGATAAAACGTGTCATTAACAGCAAGATCACACTTGAGTAACCCTCGAAATTTACCAAATTCCGGGACGGATAAGAATCCTATTTACATTGCGTTAAACGCCCCCAAAGAATGTGCGAAATACCAAAAAAATTTGAAACATTGGTACGGTTGGGATCTTTCAATTTTTATATGATGAAGGGGGGAAAGGATTCTACAATCTATGCCAATTAAAAATACATCTATTCGAAACGTTGCAAAATGCATGAATAAATTTGTTTATTCGTATTTGACACTCTCTATAGTCTATATAAGAACAGGTGTCGCCGCAAAACCTATTAGCTATTATTCAAATATATACTCCCGAAGTGTGTATACCAGGTTAGGGTTAGGCCATAATTTTATTTCGATTTTCCTTATTTTAGCTTTATTACGAGTTCGGGGACTTTCTGTGCTAGCCCTTGCCCATAGGCTTCCGTTCCTTTACATAACTTGATGTGAAGTAGGCAAACAGAATTAGTTACCGCCATATTGGAAAACAGATTTCTGAAGCGCCAAGCCTATTACTTAAAAATGTTTGTTGATATACGAATGAAGTATTCAATGTATTTTCTTTCTATGTACAATATTCCACAAAATGCACGCATTAAAGCTTCATTGACTCTGAACGTTGCGCGTAATATATATTATTTATTTTTCTTACAAAACACTCTCTATGGAAACGGGTGTTGTCGTGAAAACCGAAAAAAAAACTATGGTACTCCCGGAGTGCGTGTACCAGTCTTTTAGGGTTTACCCTAAAAGTTGCACAACGTATATATTATTTATTATTTTTACGAATCACTCCCATGGAAACAGTTGTTGTCGTAAAACCGCAAAGGCGAGCGAAAATCCTTTATGAAAGGAGAATTCGACAGTATCCCTTTTGAAAGCTTTTCTTTCGATGTTCGAAATACCACAAACTGTGCAATTAAAATTTCATCGACTGTAAACGTTTCACAAAGTACAGATTATTAATTTTCGCTTATATGATATTTTGCTATAAAAACTGAAAAAAGCTGAAAACATTTTATTGCAAATATATGTTAATACGAAACATGTACGGCATGGCGTTTCCTTGCGTAATAGTTTTTTCTTCTGAGGTGTAAAATCCTACAATCCGTTCTACTTCTAATTAAAGGTTAGTTGGCCCTGAACTTTTTCTATTTGTGTGGGTAATTCCATAATATATGTGCGGTAAAGTTTAATCGATTCTAAGACCTGCACAAAATAAAAATTACTTATATTATGACATTAGTTGTGACAATATTCTAAATCCGAGAAGACAACGGATACGTTTACGGGATGTTATATATATTTATGTTAACCGACACCAAATTTCCACAAAATACAAATTACTTATTTTACGACAATAGTTGTGATGCGAGATTACTTATTTTTTTATTGACTCTTATATTGGGTAGGCTAGCAAATATTTGAAATCTAGTTATTCTGGATCTGCGGTTTTCCAACAGTAACATTCACATATACAAATATTGAATTATGAAGCCGATTGTGGCCCTAAACAAACGCGTATGCCTATGTAGACTGTATAACATTTACGAATGACCACAACGTCCACTCTTAAACGGTGTCATTAGAAATCTTTAAAAAAGAGACGAGCTTCACAAATGATGGCCGGAATGCTGTCTCCACTGTATCCATGGTTTCGTTTCTAATTTATTCCTTTTTCCATTCCGCGACGGAAATGGTTGGGTCATCGACCCTATGTCGAGCTCTCAAGGTTATAAGGATTTACTAAGGGTACTACCGGTCGTCGTCAATAAGTTACCTATTGGATAAAAGAGGAGTAATTGTAACCGGCAGCGATGTGTCACGTTCATATTTAAAATAGCAAAAGTCATTGCGGGAGCATTGTATTCATTTTTTAATTCATAAAAAATTCTGGTATGCGTTTCATATTACATAGCATCGCAAAACAAGACGAGCATGGCCTAATCACAGTCGGCAAATGACTTCAATGAATGGAGAGACGTAGACTGGCTGACTACGTGACCGTCTGTCGTCCAGAAAGACCAAATACCTTGGTGTTTTTTATAAAAATAATTGCTGACCCAGTTCGATTTTACATACTCGAATACCATTTAGTCTTGGTTAATGATTAGACCATGCTCCAAAGTATTTGCTTTTAATTATTTATTATTGCTCGTCACAAATGACCCACTGACAAAACGTGCCGCTAAAAACAAGATCACATTTGACCCATCCTCGAAGCGTCAAAGACTTGAGGAGATGCGCTTAAAACCACTTTGAATTACCATGTAGTACGACTCAGAATATTATAAATTATATAGGGGGGAATAAACATGGCGCAAAGTAGAAATTATTTATTTTATCACTGCACCTGTTTTGTGTCAGTATGAATAGTTTTTATATAAAGCCACATTTATAAATTGCTAATCCATTTCTCCTTTTATTACAGCATTATCAAGTTCTTTAATTAACGAAATAGTAATATTTTAAGCCGTACCTTCCCACCTAATCAAAAGTCGTTTTAAATTTCACACATTCTTTGGTGGACCATTCGTTTTGGGAATATAATAAGTAAATTAAGCTAATTTTCTTGCCCAGGACCATCTAGGTACTAATCACTAACCCATTGCCTTTGTTATTATCTTGGTTCACCGGCACAAATGACTCGTTAATAAAACAAAACCACGTCAACAACAAGACCATGATTTGAAGATAAGATATGACTAGATCGATTACACACAAACAACGTGAAGAAATCTAAGGAATTCTGACAAGGACAAGAAACTTATTTACAGTGCGTTGAAAGGCCCCGGAGAATGTGCGGATAATTTAAAGAATTTGATACACTGTATAGTACGGGGTATGATCTATTTAAATTGCGTTAAATGTTAAAAACAGTGTCTAGGTACAACTGCAAAATGAAACATTTATTTTCGCGGTAGCCTTTCCTTTTGGTTTGCGAAATTATACAATCTGTGCCAATTAAAAGTCCATCTATTCTAAACAAAATGTTTTATTTATCCGTGTGTGACACTCCCTATAAAAACAGGTGTCTAGACTAGGTAAAACCGCAAAGCAAGCGAAAACCCTTTATTTAAAATGTTCCTTAATGGGAAACCTGTACTGATGGTTTTTCTTTGCATTCTTTTTCTTTTAATGTGCAAAATTCTGTGCCAATTAAGGGTCCATTGTGAACGTTGAAAAATGGATAAATAAATTATTTAGTCGTATATGACACTCCCAATGAAAACAGGTGTCACCGCAAAACCGAACGAAAACCTATCATTCGAATATGTCTGTTGATGGAGGATCGGAGTATTCAATGGCTACACTTCAAAAAAAAATTTTTTTTTCTATTTACAATATTCCACAACCTGCACTTTGGTGGCCCATCGTTGTCACGCGTAAAATTGAAAATAAAAATAAAAAATAAAATAAAAAACCGAAAATAAAAAAATAGTTGTGAAAAAACATAAAAATAATTAAAAAAAAAAAAAATTAAAAAAAAGAATAAAATTTAAAAAATAAAATAAAAATTGAATAAAAAGAAAATAAAAAGGTTGACAACGATGGTCCGCCTCGTGGCCCATCGTTGTCACGCGTTTTTATTTTTAGAAAATTTGCTTCTGCTTGGGACCAACGTTGTCAGGCATAATCCTACGCGCACAAATGTGTTCCCTGGGTTTCCAACTCTACTGATTTTCTTGAGCAATATTCAATATGATAATGTTCTATAAATTCTCCATGCTACAATGCTACAAGTTCAACAAGAAGTAATATATTTATAATAATGATAAGAGAATATAGAATTGAATACGAAAATTCGGAAAAAATTTGTTTTTACGTGTAGAAGGTAACTTAATTGGAGAATGCTGCTTAACTGTTCAGTTGTCTGGGCACTCGCGATGCCGGTACCGTACCGTCTTACCAAATACCGATAGTCGGTTATAGTCGCTTTGCGTCTGACCGTACCGGTAGCCATGCAATCACTCATGAAAGAATGGGAGATACAGATAGTCTCGTAGAATATAGACTACTGAAACACTATCTGTGCCTGCCTCATACCGTACAGCCGTAACTTACCGATCCAGACAAATGATAAATCGCCCGTGCTCAACCATTTATTTCAATACATACCTCGATCCTAGTAGAATATAGTGAGTCGAGATATGGATTGAAATAAATAATATGGATCGTTCCTAATTCCTTTTTTCATGGGAATGGTGGGGTCATCGACCCTATGTCGAGCTCACTAAAATGAGGGTTCACGAGCTTTTACTAAGGGTACTACCGGTCGTCGTCAATAAGTTACCTATTGGATAAATGAGTTGTAATTGTAGCCGGCAGCGATTTGTTTAGTTCATATTTAAAATAGCTAAACTCATTGCGGGATCATAGACCTTGGGCTAAGCGCGGGGTTAATACAGGTTGTTAATGAATGGGGTTATTCCCGGCCATTCCTTTTTCTCGGAAAACGGATACATTGCCTAAAATGATTTCATCATATTCCACAATTCAAGATTGCACAATAACAAGTCTCTAAGCTCAATTAAAAGAGGAAATACCGCTCATAGGAAAACAGCAATAGTTAAAACCTCGATTAGGATATTTGAGCCTCGTCAAGACAACTCAATTGAATGACGCGGTACCTTGTACAAAGCGTCTTAATCGTACAATAAACTACCGGCGGTTATTTGAATTGTTGAACTCTAATAAACCTCGAGGTTATTACCGCCGATTTTGAAATTGGACATAAATTGTATAACGAATTATAGGAGTTTGAGACGTATTTCTAAATTTCATTGGAGTATCAGTCGAAACCTCTAACTAAACATTTACAATAAATTAGGGCTAGTCAACACTAACAGTATTCTTTCCATATTGGGTGAACACCCACCCTCACATTTGAAACACCCCTCCTAATCCTAAGCGTGACACCGCCTTTTAATTAACCAATTTTAATATAATTGCATTCATTTGAAAACCAAGAAATTGGCGAATATACCAGTGTAGACGGCCAGTCAAATACATAACACATTTATATAAGCTACGAATAGTTTTATCGCTAATAGCAAAATATCTATTTTGGAAACATTCGCATAGGCGAATTTGACCGTTTTTAGGGGGTCATTCAGAAATTCATTGGCTCGAAAATTTAATTGATTTTTATATGGTTGTCACATGTGCCATATGAAACATCCCAATTGTCCTATTTCTATTCAAAACCTGGTTCTTCCGTAGTATATGTACGATGTTAGGCCATAATTTTATTCGGATATTCCTTATTTTAGTTCTATTACGAGTTTGGGACTGTCTGTGTTAGCCAAATGAATATACCCTGTCCATAGGTTTCGGTCCTTGTACACAACTTGATATAAAATAGGCGAACAAAATTAGTTACCTTCATATTGGTACACACACTTCTGGGACGCCCAAAACTTCATATACTTTCATTTTCTCCTAGAAAATCTCGACACAAAAATTTTAGGTCAATGAACCGCGATGCCATCCATACCCACTAAGTTAACTAGATTTTACTATAGATTGGGGTCTACAGCTGCATTTTCTATCCCTAGTCGATATCACTTGTTTTAGCGATAAACACTCAATTTTGAAATTTTAGGAATGAGTTTAAAAGATGAGCATTCTAGAGACCTGGGTTGGCGACATGCGATAGCATCGATAACCACTAGTTTGCTAAGCCAATAACGTGGAATATTTTCACCATCAATCAGCTTGCCTTCTCAACCCTCAGCCTGGAATTCTGCAGAAGAAGATGGCCTATCTGACTCTACGTCACATCGCTTGGTCTCCGGGTTTAACTGTCGTTTTTTCGCGCGCTTTATGACGCATGCATAGATGTTTGTTACAGCACAATTACACCTTGTGGGTTGAATCTACGCCAAATATTCGTTACATTTAGTTAACAAAATTAGTCATTAAATACTATACGAAGAGTCCCTTAAGGTCACACGCCTATTACATCAAGGTCACACGCGTAGTCTCTCAAGGTCACGACGAGGCCCTCAAGGTCACACGCCTGGTTCCTCAAGGTCACGCTTGGTTTAAT
This sequence comes from Styela clava, assembly GCF_964204865.1. NCBI lineage: Eukaryota > Metazoa > Chordata > Ascidiacea > Stolidobranchia > Styelidae > Styela > Styela clava. The sequence continues at coordinate 14,847,498 of NC_135264.1, forward strand.
CTGGAATAACAGTGGAAAACCACTTAATAGGTATTAAATTAATCTATGTTTGAATAGTCGGAACTTTCCTGTTACTGTCCTACCATTATCTGTTTGTCTTACTAAAGATAACCTGCTAAGGTAAACATTGGCGAGGGGAAATAACCAGTATTGGGATTCAAAATCGTACGAAAAGGTTCCCCTTTGTATCGAAATCACTTACAACGGTATTCCAGTAATTACTTTAGATCTCTTAGGTTAGTCTACGATAAAACAGTCTTTTCCCCTAGCATTATCTCCTAATCTTACTAAGGATAATGTACTAAGGTAATTAGAGGCAAATTTGGCAGGAAATTTCGCCGAATGAAAAATCGTCTTATTTATGACAGAATCGTTACTTAAAAGCATACCCTTAACCCTATAAACCTAACTGTTTTTATCACAAATACTTGTTTCCAGCAAAATGCTCTTGCGATTTTTCCCATGCGGCGAAATTTTCTGCGGCGAATTTTCCGAACACGGTTCTTGTTTTCTTTGAACTTGATTATTTTGGGATAGAAGAAGGGAATGGGGGTCACCGTCTTGCTATTGCTTCATTTTCTGTTTTCTTTGGTTCTGATTATCTTAGTCGCTATGCTGTTATCGCCTTGCCACTAAGCTTCCGATATGTTTTATCATCTAACCAAAAATAACTTACTAATAGAAATAGAATAATGAAGGAAAAATAACCCAACCGCGCTTACTCAAAGCCCCGATTCACTCAGAAGCGGTAATATACACCGGTGTATTGCCGAACGAATTTAGTGGTAAAAATTGAAATTCCGACTTTGGGTTGAAGAAGTCGACTCAGGCGAAAACATTGGAGGCATTTTTGTTTACGCTCAAAATTTGGTGCTCCAGGACTATGTGTACAAATGTGGGGGTAACTAATTTTGTTAGCCTACTTTACATCAAGTTGTGTAAAGAGACGGAAGCCTATGGGCAAGGGGTATATTCACCTGGCTAACACAAACAGTCCCCGAACTCGTAATAGAACTAAAATAAGGAAAATCGCAATAAAATTATGCCCTAACCCTAACCTGGTACACACACTACGAGAGTGCCCAAAATTTGGATTCCGTGGGATTCGAGTTCAAAAACAACAACTTGAATCGAATACTTAGAACCTTCAGACTTCGACATCATCATGAACATAATTGTGGATTTGTATTCCAAACACGCCAGTCTTTCACGAGAACTGACAGAAGAGACTATCATCTCGCAATGTGTCTGATCTTACGTACTGCTATTGTTTGACTATTGCAAACGACTGTTGGTGTTTTTCATCATTGTTATGGACAGTAGACATTAGGAGAATCTACGTACGTGACTGTCTGTACCTGCTTCGGCCACCAACGACAACAAGTTTTACACCATTGCTATGGACAATAGACATTAGGAGAGTCAACCTACGTGACTGTCTGTCTGTCCCTGCTTCGGTCACTGGCGTAATTTGGATACGAATCCACCCTTATGTATATGATGTCGAATTCGCAAAAGTATTAGAGTCGGAATCCTATTTTTGAACTCCCCAGAGTACAGTGAGCACTGTAAAAGCCGATCTAACGATATTGCGAGCAATTGCAACAATGACAAACTAGTCGACGAGCATGTACGCATCTTTTCCACACACAGGCCACAGTTGTGACGGCAGACTGGAATCTTTTGTACAAAGCCCCCGCAAAAAAACAGTCTATTCCGATCACTTTGCGTCACAGAGCCTATACCAGTACCGGAGCCGCTGTCATATTAGCAAAACTAGCAAAACATTTTTTGTGCTGAAACTACTATATATAAAATTATATCTTAAATAAAAGTGCGGCCCGCGGCTACACCCAATCAATCACTTGAATCTGGCCCTCCTGTAATAAAGGTTGCACACCTCTGCCATAAGGCATCGGTTCGCGAATAAGTTTAGATCCAACTACGTAAGCTGTATTAACATGGCACGCTTCACAGAATATGATGCGTAATTTTCGAAACACCAAATATAACGCAGGTTACCCATTTGTTGCTGTCTTTTCGTGTCTAAAACAAGAACGGTTGATTATCACGACATTCCATGAACGGATTTCCGCGAAACCGCTAAAACCACCCACTGGAAATTAACCCAACTTATGTTGTGGGGCAATAATAAGTTAGTACAGTATAGTACATTTATCACAAGGCTTGACAGTCACTTCTTCCGCCTAATGTATCGTTTTTTAAACCGTTTTCGTTAATTATCAAATGATTTCAAGAAATGATTCGCGCGAACCTCCTGAATAATACCCACTTAAAATAACCCAAAACAACTTTTTGTAGTGGAGCAATATTAGGGTATTTCTGTGCACTTTTTATTTTAACAACGGTGCATTTACAAGTGACCCCACCCTAGTACAATAGTCAGGCTGTCACGAGATGCGACAGGAACCGTCTTTTGACTAATGTATCGTTTCTGATGCCTTTTTGATATTGTTTAATTTGCGCAAACAACAATAGACTGTTGATTTTAATCATTGCTATGGACAATAGACATTTGATGTCTACCTTCCTACGTGACTGTCTGTACCTGGTCCAGTCTATCGCGTTATTGGGATACGCATCCGCCATTACGTGTATGGTGTCGAAGTCCGCAGCTTTTTTATTGAAGTCGGAGTTCTTTTTTCGAACTGCAGGAGATACGATTGAACTTTCACAAATTCCATAGAATTGGAATTTCACACTCTTGCAAGTTAAAACGAATTTTTTTACTGAAATATGCCAACAAAGATTCTCTCCGCGTCGATTTTTTTTTAGAAATAGTCGGAAGAGGAATGAAATTTTTTATAAAACCCGCTCCGTAATATTCAGTTCAGCTATTTTTTTGCTTTCGATATCAGTGGCTTTCAGTGCTTTGTGAAAGTGCAGAATTTCTGACTGTGTCGTTTATATGTGGCGCGCATGGGGCTACGAGACCATACTGCGTGTTTAATTAAACATTTCTTTCGATTAAAGTTACGATTTCCAAACTGCATTTGTTCAACATAACATGTGTAAAAAGTAGTTCGAATTATTTGACATCATCTACTGCTGAACTCAGCAATTATGGTGTCGCTGAATTGACAATCTTTCGAGGCTCCTCGCCAAATGCAGTCGCAATATCGTGTAGCTATTTTTCCTCAATTAATTTATTATTATTTTTTGTTGCAATACCTAATAGAACGAAAATAGCATATATATATTAGAATCGGTCGTATCGTATGTATCCAATACACCTATCAAATTTCCAATACATTGGGCTAACACGTGATATTAAAAGACTTGACATATTAATTTTTACAACTCTTTTATCATCCTTTGATAGTGCCGCGAGTTATTGCTTGTTGTTATATGTTTTTATAGCGCTTATTTCGCCTAAATTCACTATAATAAAGCTTATCAAACAAATCATACCACTAAGAAATAGTATAACACCAGTCCATGAGCATTATATATAGTTTTTCGCTCGCACAGGCGACATTTAACGGCGCACTTTACTACATATGAACCTGATAACAAATAAATTTTTTTTACGGCTGACCATACAACTTTTACTTGTATGCCTACTGTGAACATTACGCTTAATTATGCTTTTTGAAGATGGCATATTTAGGCTCGCAAAATTTGGAAACGGGAATATTCTTGCTATCGATTGGGCATCTGTGGGATTAACTACTCGCCTTATGACGTATGCATATAAGTGCTGTAGAATACAAGTGTTACCTTTTTAAATTTGATAAAAAGCTGCGGGAACATACTGACTGATGCACAAGTCGCAAAATCGATTTTTTTTGTTTGAAGGGCGCCCTATAGTGCGTAAATACGATAATTTAATTTCTATTCTACTCCGTGCCTACCTCAAACAACCCACTTGTCTCATCAGTGCCACTATAGTGTGAGATCTAGCTGCGGAACTGAGTTTGTGTTACCAGAACTTTCACTGATAAAAATCGGGTTCGCCTTCAAATTCAAATGCTCCAAAACTATCATGTTATTGACTGACAGAGTCAATTCGTTTTAGATTAGGCTACATTGCTTCAACCTAACTTATCCTACTTACCCAAGGAGAATCAAGTAAAACAAATCGAAAAATAGTCGTTAGGCAATTCCGGGATTATATCGCCTAATGTTTTAAAAATTTCTAAACCGAAAAAATACTTTTGAAATGATGTTATACCAAACTCTGTGATACAGAACTGATCTATCTCGAACAGTTTGTTTTACTAGAGCCGGTCATAATTGAAATCGTTTTTGTCCTCAATATCACTTCATCGGTACTCACAGTTCACCAGGCCGATAAAGACTAATTCTAAGACTAATCTGTCCTAAACTAAATACAAACACGGAAACTTGTCGCGAGGCAATAAGAGTACAGCACTGGCTAAAGTTTTACATCTTTCCAGATCCTATATCTATATCATATAATTACATGTCATCAGGTTCACTTTACTTTATCTACAGACTAACACACTAACACACTGCTCTGTCATATTTAAGGCAGTACCAGTCATATTATCGTGTCAACAACCAGTCGAATCAACAAAATCTCTCCTTTAGCCCATTAACCGAGAGAATTAGGCACCGTGGAATTACGCGTCATTACACAAACACTATAAATATTACCACTGTGAAGCTAGTAGCAAACCTTCTTCTAATTTTGCGCAGCGGTGCGTTAAATCTCGTTTTTGTGCTCATTGAAGCGCGATATTGCAGTTTTGTGCTTATTGAAGGGCGTTGGTGTAAATCATGGGCGAGTCTAAATTCCACACTGAGAATAACACTTAGTTTACAGATACAGAAGAAATACATTGCGATAAGCAGTAAATTCAAATATATTTACGGCAACTTGCGAATGAGTGGAGATCATCCCGGCGGTTCGATCGACTTTGGCGTTTCATTTGTTAAATTACATTGGCGAAAAGTTTATATACTCGCCTGATAAAATGGGAACAGGAAAGATCCGTTGACAAAATGTTGGATTACGTATTCATATGTGTTATAAAAAAAATAAAACAAAAATAATGAAACTAGTCTTCCATGTCATCTGCATATGTTTAAGTATTTACTACTAATTAAAAGTTATGATTCTTTTACATGACATTTTGGGGTAATAGTTCTCATGACCGCAAACCTTTATACGGGGGTGTTAGATGGCACTCCAAGGAGAGAAATTATTAATTTCAACCGATCCAATGTTGAGGTCTAAATCATATGACCATCTAGACCAGTGGTTCTTAACCTTTTTTGCATATTTTACCCCTTCATCAAACAGGATTACAAAATTTACCCCTAAAACATCATTAATTAAAAGTTATCAAGTAAAGTATAAAGGGCCCTAACTGTAGACGCGAAGCCTTTTTTTACTCTCTTTTTTAATCCATATTCGCTTCTGTATTGAAAAAAGGACCGGTTTTTACTTAATCATGCTAAGTGCTGTTTTAGTTGGACAGGTTTCATGATACTATTTGAAAAGATTTCCATGCACAGAAGATACGTATACGTAAACTCAAAATCTAAATATTCGTCCTGATCAGGGGCGCAGCCAAGATTTTAAAGAAAGGGGGGAGGGGATCGAAATCTAAAAATCTCATTCACTGTTGAAACAGTGGTCGCGATTACGCGCTCGTTAAAAGAACCGTCTTTCCTCCAATCCCTGAGAATTTCTGTGCTATTTTTAGTAGCATTTTGTTTCAACAACTTTTAGTGTGCTATTTTGGGGACAACATTTAATGGAATGGTTAAAATAACAAAGAACACCACTTAATTGAAGGTGTTGGTTTTCGGTTTCGTTTGAAATATAAGACTACTGTTAATAATACGATAACACTGATTTATCGCAACATAACGAGCCGTGGTTTATGTATGTTCATAATCATTTTTTACAATAACCAAATTTACCCCCAAGAACGAAGAAATTTACCCCCAGGGGTAAATTTACCCCAGGTTAAGAAGTGCTGATCTAGACTTAATTTACTAAACACTAAGATACCGTTGGAAAATCGTCTATGAAAATTTACGCGGTTCCCCATTTGCATGTGCTTATTTTCCTCAAGTGTTAATCCAACAATGAGATGGACAAATGAATGACTTAGAATGCTTCAAAGCCTAGTAAATTATTAAAAAATTTGATTGCCGTACACGAGTTATTACTTCGTATGAAATTGTGTATTGTATGACGTAACAATGGTTGAATTTCATTATTATATCTTAGTTATTTCAGAATTTTCACATGCATTTTGTGGTATATAGGCAGTAATCAGAGCGTAAAGGAGTTATTGTTATTTCAATATGTCTCGATTACGTGAATTCAAAAGTTGGTTTATTTTACGTCGTATGACGTATAATATCCAAGCAGCATGCCCTTCCGCTCAATAGTAGTCAAGTTTCAATATTTAATAGAAAAAAGGGCTAACTGAAGTATTTCTCGCAACTTGGACAAAGCTTTTCGAATTTTAGAATTTAGAGTATTCTCACAGCGAAAATGGATTCATTTGTTAAAATCACATATGTCAAAAAATGGTAAAGATTACCATTTACAAATCCAAGCAGCCAAAAAGAGGGTAAAATTACCATTTTCAAATCCTAATACAAAGCCATTCCGCCAAAGAGGCACAAGATTCAACTATTCAATAATTAAGAGGGTTACCTTAAGTTTTTCATACAACTCGAAACAATCCCTGCAAAATTTTAGAAATTCGAGTATTGTCACAGACAAAATGCCCTTATGTCAAAATACTTATAGCGAAAAAATCTGATTTAGCCAAATTTGAAAGCCTAGCAGCACACTCTTCCGCCCAAGAGGCATCCGATTTGATTATTTATTATTAAAGATGTTTATCTGAAGTTTTTCACACAGTTCGAACCTAAGCCTTGTTTTTATTAGAATCTAGGGTATTATCGAAGCGAAAATGGCCTTATTTGGAAAAATTACTTATAGCGAAAAAAGCTGATTCAATCAAATTTCAAAGCCTAGCAGCACACCCTTCCGCCCAAGAGGCATCCGATTTGATTATTTATTATTAAAGAGGTTTATCTGAAGTTTTTCACACAACTCGAAGCTAAGCCTTATTTTTATTAGAATCTAGGGTATTATCGAAGCGAAAATGGCCCATTTTTGAAAAATTACTTATAGCGGAAAAAGCTGATACAATCAAATTTCAAAGCCTAGCAGCACACCCTTCCGCCCAAGAGGCATCCGATTTGATTATTTATTATTAAAGAGGTTTATCTGAAGTTTTTCACACAACTCGAACCTAAGCCTTGTTTTTATTAGAATCTAGGGTATTATCGAAGCGAAAATGGCCCATTTTTGAAAAATTACTTATAGCGAAAAAAGCTGATTCAATCAAATTTCAAAGCCTAGCAGCACACCCTTCCGCCCAAGAGGCATCCGATTTGATTATTTATTATTAAAGAGGTTTATCTGAAGTTTTTCACACAACTCGAACCTAAGCCTTGTTTTTATTAGAATCTAGGGTATTATCGAAGCGAAAATTGCCCATTTTGGAAAAATTACGTATAGCGAAAAAAGCTGATTCAATCAAATTTCAAACCCTAGCAGCACACCCTTCCGCCCAAGAGGCATCCGATTTGATTATTTATTATTAAAGATGTTTATCTGAAGTTTTTCACACAGTTCGAACCTAAGCCTTGTTTTTATTAGAATCTAGGGTATTATCGAAGCGAAAATGGCCTTATTTGGAAAAATTACTTATAGCCAAAAAAGCTGATTTAGCCAAATTTCAAAGCCTAGCAGCACACCCTTCCGCCCAAGAGGCATCCGATTTGATTATTTATTATTAAAGATGTTTATCTGAAGTTTTTCACACAACTCGAACCTAAGCCTTGTTTTTATTAGAATCTAGGGTATTATCGAAGCGAAAATGGCCCATTTTTGAAAAATTACGTATAGCGAAAAAGGCTGATTTAGCCAAATTTCAAAGCCTAGCAGCACACCCTTCCGACCAAGAGGCATCCGATTTGATTATTTATTATTAAAGATGTTCATCTGAAGTTTTTCACACATCTTGAACCTAAGCCTTGTTTTTATTAGAATCTAGGGTATTATCGAAGCGAAAATGGCCTTATTTGGAAAAATTACTTATAGCGTAAAAAGCTGATTTAGCCAAATTTCAAAGCCTAGCAGCACACCCTTCCGCCCAAGAGGCATCCGATTTGATTATTTATTATTAAAGAGGTTTATCTGAAGTTTTTCACACAACTCGAACCTAAGCCTTGTTTTTATTAGAATCTAGGGTATTATCGAAGCGAAAATGGCCCATTTTTGAAAAATTACTTATAGCGAAAAAAGCTGATTCAATCAAATTTCAAAGCCTAGCAGCACACCCTTCCGCCCAAGAGGCATCCGATTTGATTATTTATTATTAAAGAGGTTTATCTGAAGTTTTTCACACAACTCGAACCTAAGCCTTGTTTTTATTAGAATCTAGGGTATTATCGAAGCGAAAATGGCCCATTTTTGAAAAATTACTTATAGCGAAAAAAGCTGATTCAATCAAATTTCAAAGCCTAGCAGCACACCCTTCCGCCCAAGAGGCATCCGATTTGATTATTTATTATTAAAGATGTTTATCTGAAGTTTTTCACACAACTCGAACCTAAGCCTTGTTTTTATTAGAATCTAGGGTATTATCGAAGCGAAAATGGCCCATTTTGAAAAAATTAAGTATAGCGAAAAAAGCTGATTCAATCAAATTTCAAAGCCTAGCAGCACACCCTTCCGCCCAAGAGGCATCCGATTTGATTATTTATTATTAAAGGTGTTTATCTGAAGTTTTTCACACAGTTCGAACCTAAGCCTTGTTTTTATTAGAATCTAGGGTATTATCGAAGCGAAAATGGCCTTATTTGGAAAAATTACTTATAGCGAAAAAAGCTGATTTAGCTAAATTTCAAAGCCTAGCAGCACACCCTTCCGCCCAAGAGGCATCCGATTTGATTATTTATTATAACAGAAGTTCATCTGAAGTTTTTCACACAACTCGAACCTAAGCCTTGTTTTTATTAGAATCTAGGGTATTATCGAAGCGAAAATGGCCCATGTTTGAAAAATTAAGTATAGCGAAAAAAGCTGATTTAACCAAATTTCAAAGCCTAGCAGCACACCCTTCCGCCCAAGAGGCATCCGATTTGATTATTTATTATTAAAGAGGTTTATCTGAAGTTTTTCACACAACTCGAACCTAAGCCTTGTTTTTATTAGAATCTAGGGTATTATCGAAGCGAAAATGGCCCATTTTTGAAAAATTACTTATAGCGAAAAAAGCTGATTCAATCAAATTTCAAAGCCTAGCAGCACACCCTTCCGCCCAAGAGGCATCCGATTTGATTATTTATTATTAAAGATGTTTATCTGAAGTTTTTCACACAACTCGAACCTAAGCCTTGTTTTTATTTTCGCTTCGATAATACCCTAGATTCTAATAAAAACAAGGCTTAGGTTCGAACTGTGTAAAAAACTTCAGATCAACATCTTTAATAATAAATAATCAAATCGGATGCCTCTTGGGCGGAAGGGTGTGCTGCTAGGCTTTGAAATTTGATTGAATCAGCTTTTTTCGCTATACGTAATTTTTCAAAAATGGGCCATTTTCGCTTCGATAATACCCTAGATTCTAATAAAAACAAGGCTTAGGTTCGAGTTGTGTGAAAAACTTCAGATAAACCTCTTTAATAATAAACAATCAAATCGGATGCCTCTTGGGCGGAAGGGTGTGCTGCTAGGCTTTGAAATTTGGTTAAATCGGCTTTTTTCGCTATACGTAATTTTTCCAAAATGGGCCATTTTCGCTTCGATAATACCCTAGATTCTAATAAAAACAAGGCTTAGGTTCGAGTTGTGTGAAAAACTTCAGATAAACCTCTTTAATAATAAATAATCAAATCGGATGCCTCTTGGGCGGAAGGATGTGCTGCTAGGCTTTGAAATTTGGCTAAATCATCTTTTTTCGCTATAAGTAATTTTTCCAAATATAGCCATTTTCGCTTCGATAATACCCTAGATTCTAATAAAAACAAGGCTTAGGTTCGAACTGTGTGAAAAACTTCAGATCAACATCTTTAATAATAAATAATCTAATCGGATGCCTCTTGGGCGGAAGGGTGTGCTGCTAGGCTTTGAAATTTGATTGAATCAGCTTTTTTCGCTATACGTAATTTTTCAAAAATGGGCCATTTTCGCTTCGATAATACCCTAGATTCTAATAAAAACAAGGCTTAGGTTCGAGTTGTGTGAAAAACTTCAGATAAACCTCTTTAATAATAAACAATCAAATCGGATGCCTCTTGGGCGGAAGGGTGTGCTGCTAGGCTTTGAAATTTGGTTAAATCAGCTTTTTTCGCTATACGTAATTTTTCCAAATAAGGCCATTTTCGCTTCGATAATACCCTAGATTCTAATAAAAACAAGGCTTAGGTTCGAACTGTGTGAAAAACTTCAGATCAACATCTTTAATAATAAATAATCAAATCGGATGCTTCTTGGGCGGAAGGGTGTGCTGCTAGGCTTTGAAATTTGATTGAATCAGCTTTTTTCGCTATACGTAATTTTTTCAAAATGGGCCATTTTCGCTTCGATAATACCCTAGATTCTAATAAAAACAAGGCTTAGGTTCGAGTTGTGTGAAAAACTTCAGATAAACCTCTTTAATAATAAACAATCAAATCGGATGCCTCTTGGGCGGAAGGGTGTGCTGCTAGGCTTTGAAATTTGGTTGAATCAGCTTTTTTCGCTATACGTAATTTTTCCAAAATGGGCCATTTTCGCTTCGATAATACCCTAGATTCTAATAAAAACAAGACTTAGGTTCGAGTTGTGTGAAAAACTTCAGATAAACCTCTTTAATAATAAATAATCAAATCGGATGCCTCTTGGGCGGAAGGATGTGCTGCTAGGCTTTGAAATTTGGCTAAATCAGCTTTTTTGACTAGACGGTAATTTTTCCAAATAAGGCCATTTTCGCTTCGATAATACCCTAGATTCTAATAAAAACAAGGCTTAGGTTCGAGTTGTGTGAAAAACTTCAGATAAACCTCTTTAATAATAAATAATCAAATCGGATGCCTCTTGGGCGGAAGGGTGTGCTGCTAGGCTTTGAAATTTGGTTAAATCAGATTTTTTCGCTATACGTAATTTTTCCAAAATGGGCCATTTTCGCTTCGATAATACCCTAGATTCTAATAAAAACAAGGCTTAGGTTCGAGTTGTGTGAAAAACTTCAGATAAACCTCTTTAATAATAAATAATCAAATCGGATGCCTCTTGGGCGGAAGGATGTGCTGCTAGGCTTTGAAATTTGGCTAAATCAGCTTTTTTCGCTATAAGTAATTTTTCCAAATAAGGCCATTTTCGCTTCGATAATACCCTAAATTCTAATAAAAACAAGGCTTAGGTTCAAGATGTGTGAAAAACTTCAGATAAACATCTTTAATAATAAATAATCAAATCGGATGCCTCTTGGGCGGAAGGACGTGCTGCTAGGCTTTGAAATTTGGCTAAATCAGCTTTTTTCGCTATACGCAATTTTTCAAAAATAGGCCATTTTCGCTTCGATAATACCGTAGATTCTAATAAAAACAAGACTTAGGTTCGAGTTGTGTGAATAACTTCAGATAAACCTCTTTAATAATAAATAATCAAATCGGATGCCTCTTGGGCGGAAGGATGTGCTGCTAGGCTTTGAAATTTGACTAAATCAGCTTTTTTAGCTATAGGTAATTTTCCGAATAAGGACGTTTTTTAGCTATGAGAATACCCTAGGTTTTAAAATTTGGAAGGCTTATGTTCTCCTATGGGGGTACGCTGACTCCCCATTTTTTAAACTCGTCATCCATCTCCTTAGTTTTGTTTACTGTACAACTTGACTTGATTTAGGAATTGCTCATCTGCTATTTCGAAGGAAGTTAAATAAAATTCGTGTCATTTTTATTGTTTTTTCATTGTTTATCCTGTAATTTATTGTTATTTTTTGCTTTGTAGATGTTAATTTATCGTAAATGATTAGTATCTTCCCATTGATCGTATTCTAAATTCGTTTTTCTACATTTTTTCGGATGTAGATTATGACACTCCTTCATTTCTGCTGCCAATATTCACCTTTCCGCTTCGCCGCACACAAAGGTCAAATTGCTACTAGCTTCACAGTGGTATAAATATTGTACTCTCACTTAAGCGTAACCAAGATAACAATCAGGCCGAAATTCTTACAGAACGACTGAAATGTAAAACATATGACTAGTTGATATACATTTACTGCTTATTTACTGATTAAAACCAGTATTTCTGCAATTTATGTTGATAATATGTATTCATAATGCATACATAACCCGCTGTAAGATCAATGTTGTTTAGTAGCGCGAAGTACTAAACCTATGAGAGAATGACTGCTGTACGTCATCGTCACCAAGTAAATCGAGGTATTTTTCTCGCGTAGCTCAAAATTACATAACATTCAGGAAAATTGCTGAAACCGTTCCCAACTTTCCATTCCGCAATTACAAACAACTGGGCAAATAAAATGATATAACTTGATTGCTCAATTATATTTTAGTGACAATTTTGATCGTGCTGTACGAGCAATCAAATCAGGTATGAAGTTAAACTTTGGGAAATTACGCAATTTTTTCGTTGGGTTTGTCTCGACTACTCAACACAATAGAAGTATTGAAGTAAAACGAGACGCTTACACAAAAAAAAAAAAATTTCGCAATGTTTGTCATTGCGTCAGGCACAAATATCACGAGGTGAGATTATTGTTTCGAAGGCCACACATAGAGGGGCCACATTAGGCTTCAAAGATTGGTATATAATTTAAGACTCCGAAAGTCGAAATGGAAGTTAAAGTGCAAATATTGGAAATTGAGGTTGTTTCGACACAGGATAGACAAGGTCTTATGTTATTTACATTCGTATAAATTAATCTTTAAAGTAGGTGTAAACGGTGTGATGGTAGAGAATATCAAGTAGGATTTTAGAGGGTATCGAACGGCTGATGAAATGATATAGAGGAATTAAAGAGTGAACGTATCAGCGCGAGAATCAGAATGCGGGGCAGGGTCCAGGCTCTCATTCGTAAATCCGGAGATTCTGGGCCGAAATTTGGAGATGGACTTGGTAGCCTTTGTTAATCCAGATTATGGTATAGATTTTTTGTTGATTTTTTGGCTTTAATGTTTTCTTTTTGCGAAGAATTCATGACCAAATTCAATATAATATATTCGGTTATATTAGGCGTTCATGTAGTATATTCGTTCGTGTGGACGGTAATTTGGCTAATAGCATAGTTAAAGTTTTGGTAGGGTTGACTCGTGTATTCAAATGTAATTCGGATGTTGTAAACCTGACATGGGCAAACTACGGCCCACGGGGTAAATCCGGCCCGTTGGGTGATCCAATCTGACCCGCCTGAACCAAATTTTAATGTTTTAGCTTAAAAATAGGTCCGGGAATTTGTTGAGATTGTGATTAAATTAGTTTTGGAACGAGGCTTATCGTTTTCCACTTATATAACACTGTAAATAAATTTTTGTTCATAAAATTAACTATTTGCGTCACGCTTAAATTACCCGCCAGTCTAAGTGGGAGAAATCTTTGGCCCCTGGTCCAAAAACCTTGCCCACCTCTGTAATGTGAACGGTATTTTGGCTCATCGCTTTTATATTATAATATATAGGGTCACAATTTTTGTTTATATTTAAATCCACTATCGCATCGGTCACAAAAGTTTGCTGCTGATATACACGATAGAATTTTAATCGATCTATATTGAATGTTGTTGGTTACTATATTCAATGGCTTGCACAGAAAGTGTGTTGGGAGCTATGTCAATGTCGCAACACACTCAGTAAAGAAATACATTCGCAAGTTAATATATATACAACAAGGAGAGAAATCTCGTGACTGGTATATTCTGGAAAAGTTGACAGAAACGGTACAGGGACTGTAGAAGGTTCTTCTCATTGTAGATTAAATTGTTTTCAACGTGGATATGTCGCGCGGTTGCAAGCACTTTGAAACTACTAACTTTTTGAGTTATTATTTGATAAAAACACAAAATGAATGGAGTCTACCCCGAATGACTTCATTCAAAATGATTAGAAATATGATACATGATAGCCAGCAACGACTCCTTTCAATTAAATACAAACTATTCTGCCTAATCGCGCCTCAAACCCTTACTTAAATATATGCGTTACGAAACAACTGGAAACTAGACACCATAACATAAAAGATCTCTTGCTCTGAGCGTCAATGTAAATTTCCATGTTTCTCTTTAACTTGAAAGACCATTTGCGCCAAAAGAATCATCAATATGCTCAAGAAATTCGATATTTCTCTACTGCCCGGAAAAAAGAAAGAAGGTTCTTCGGGACAGACGAAACGCCTTTTTCTCGAAAGTCAGACATCAACCATAATCAAATAAAAAAACGGAAAGGAAGCATTAAACAGATAATATATCACCCACCGGCCACTCGCAACAAAAGTTGCAGGGTCCGAATGTTCATTCTATACTTTCAGTCTAACCTCACCAACATACCAACTGATCAATGGTCGCATAAAGTCAAATTTCGAACAACCTTTACCATGAAATGCGCGAGGTATAAGACGAGAGAGAGACTGTACTGCACAATGATCAATATGTCCCATATCCACACAACACCCAACATTCAGTCGGATACGAACATTTTACGTATAGGCAGCGCGCAGAATTTGTCTAGAGTAGCCTCAGAAAGTAGTAGTTTGTCAGTTTTTTCCTATCCCACATGTATGATTGAAAAAAGGCTAAGTCCGGGTGTCTTGATAGTGTTAACGAGGCCGAGCTTAGTTAAAGTATGAATCCTATTTCGGTGGCGACCAAGTAGAATGAATTTTTCTAGTAGGTTGTTCCAAGTATGATAAGTGTTTATGTGAATGCAGGGGAACCTCCCTCGATAAAACTATATTTTTTTTCTTTGTTCGTCTTTACTCAATCGTTTATATATAAGAAAGTTTAATTAGGTTGTTCATAACAAGTATGATACAAATCTATATACAAATATAATATATATATCGATATATATACATATGAGATTGGAATTGATGCCAGAAGTTGTATTAAACCAATATAATATAATGAGACACAAATATGAGGTATAATAGCCATGTGAAATGAATCTTAAACAACACAGTTTAATTACCGTTTAAACTTTGGGAGAAGGTGGGTATAAGCTTCCAAGAATATTCCAGGTATAACATTTGAACATGTTAACTTTTTTCTTTAAACAATAATTGAATAATATTCAAATATACGAATACAATAAAAGTAAAGGGAACGACTACAACACATATACCATAATACACGATATATGTAAAGCAGTCAAGGCGTTACAGAAATATCAATCTGAACCAGACAAGGCAGCCATATTGGTTTCTGTCTGAAACGTTAAATTTATGCGAATGTAGAACGACGTTTGGACCTACATCTTGTGCTCCACAGCCATTGGTTTAGCCTGAAGTGACGACTCAGTTAGTGCTTCCCCGCCAATTTGCGTCATATTAACCCTCTCGGTCTCACACACAGAAACCTTTTTTACGTGGCGACGTAGGTTTTGACGACGTCAGACGCGTATAAATAAAATAATCGTCATCTGCCATGTATGGCGTACAAAAATGACGCAATATCACGCACGGGCCTTAAGCAGTGTCTATCTGACCGAGACCAATTTGTCAGTGCGTTTATTATTACGAGTTCTTCTTTTTTCGTTACGCTACAATGGCTTCTCTCGCGTAAATTTACGTCAAATGCAAAATCTATATATATTATAAGCGTGTACAGCAACTCAAAATTGATATAAAAACGTAAAATATTCGTTCATTACTACGGTAACAAGTCGCGGATCAATCGGCATCTATTAACGCGTAATTTATCGCTATAAATATTGTATAATATTCCTCTATAATAGTGTCAGTAACTATTAAGACTTCAACGGTTGCTCGTTTTTGCTTCTAAACGAGTCACCTTTATTTCTGTGTGAGTGCGCGTGAACTTGCTCCAAGCAAATTTCCTCATGAGAAATAACAAACTATCGGTATCTACATAAGACCAACTCATTTGCCAGAAATGGGTATGTCCACATTTTCCACCCGTTAATATTAAGTCATACAATGTAACATAAACTTCAGCTAAATTAAGCTAGCGATGTCAGTTGGATAATTCTCAAAATTCATACGGTACTTACCGTTAATAACGGTAGTTCAAAACTCATTTATTTAATCGAATCTTGGGTGTCACTGCTCAAAAGGCAGTTTTTATTCCCCGCGGCTTCCCTTACCCAATAAAACTGTGAAATTTTCCTTTTCTCGTAATGTGTGCAAGATCGCTCTTTTTAATGGCTGGATATAATAAACTAAAATTGACGACAAATTTGAAAACAATTCCACAACTCTTCCTTATGTACATCAGTACACACAGCATGTCTAAAAGTAAAAATGAAACTCGGTTTAGTATTTTAATCAGAGAAATCGCACCTTTTGCTCTTGAACAAACTTGCTTGCTACATTTGTGCATAGAATATGATTGAATCTGTTTCACGTCAACCCCAAAAACCATCACTTTCTGTATGTAACGTTTTTGCTGTGAACTTTTCAAATGGTATAATGTCCGACTTTTTCCTCTCTTCTGTATTGCTGTAAGACTTTAAGGTACTCCTGAAGTATGTGAACCAAGATGGCGAACACCGGAACGTAGTATGTGTACCAGGTTAATATAAGAGTGGAAAAGGCAATCATTGCGTTAAGTAAATTCTCTGATATTCTGCCATTACCTGTGCATGACCGGATGACATTACTAAACTGAGGTTCCATCACTTTTGAATCGAAATTCCACTCATTTATTCTATCTCGTTTTCGCATTTTATTACATGTTCTGCTATCATGCACAAAATATAGCAGGACCGATTCGGTTTATTATTATTATAGACCCTGACTGTAATATTTACTAAGGTGTTGGCAAACATCGCCACATCCTTCTGAATACTACGATACTACTTTTTTACAGACCAATTAGGAATAAATTTTAAAGAGAGGGTCAACACATTCCACTAAATATAATAGATTTCAGGCTCGGTCCAAGGCAAAGATATACTGAGCCAAAGGATGATAATAAAATTCCACCACCAAGGTGAATTCATAATGTAAATATTAGCTTCTAGAAAAATTCGCCGCATAGGGAAAGCAAGAGCATTTTACTGCGAAACAAGTATTTGTGATGAAAACAGTTAGATTTTTGAAGTACCTTTTTATTTAAAAATGATTCGTTATTTGAGAGCATCCTATAAACCTAACTGTTTTTATTACAAATACTTGTTTTACAGCAAAATGCTCTTGCAGGGAAATTTCCTGCGGCGAATTTTACGGACACGCAAATATTCTACTACAAGACTCTCACAATAATTTGACTTTAATATAAAGTGCAATTTCAGTATAACGAAAAAATAAAGAACTAATTTGATAATAGGTCCCGATGGGGGAAGTTTGTGTCTCGAAGCGACGTTTGGAAAATGCGCCAAACGAAAAGCAGTTGCGCTTCACTTGACATATCGTCAATTTGACCAATCAGCAACAAGCTCATATTTAAGCGCTTGTTTGAATCGCGCAGACCACGACAGTCAGAGGTAGAGTTCGAGCGGAGTAAGAGCGCGTCAAAGTTATGCTTTTATTAATAGCACAAAATGTTATAATATCAGGTGAAAAATGTATTTTACTACGTGTTAATGAAGTCTGGCATTTTAGAATGACGTGGGAACCATTTTATGCAGTTACGTTCTCTCTAGATTTCTAGGATAATGCCGGGTGCTGTGTTTTTATGAATCATTTTGTTGGCATTTCTATGTCGCAACAGTTTCTGTGAACGTTCCCAATGCTGTGAATATTTTTGGGTACTCCCGTAGTGTGTGTACCAGGTTAGGCCATATATTTTTTCCGATTTTAGTTCTAATACAGACACGAGTTCGGGGACTGTCTGTGTTAGCCAAGTTCATGGAGCGCCTATTTTTGTGTATGTTTTTGAAATCTAAGTATTCTTGTGATGTCACCGAGCGACGTTCCACAGTTTTAGGTGATTAGCAGTAGAACCTTTTAGGTGTGCTCTCAGACTCTGGAAGTAGCATATTACAGATTGAAGGTTGCCTGTTAGTAATATTTCCATACGATTTGATCGCAACTTAACCCGGAAAACAACCAAGTTAGTGTAGCATTATCCCAAACATTCTCTGCTTTGAGGATTCCTGAATTTTGAATAACACTGAGATTGCTTTTTCAATGGTTAAATTAGCATACAAAAACTAACATCACTCAAAAGAAAGGTTGCAAGAGTCTTGAGAAATCAAGAAAAATATCGATGTGTTCATTGGGAACATAAACTATAACTGATCTATCGCACCATAGGTATAATTTCATGGCAATCGGGGTGGAAAACGACGACGAGCCATTCAATAAACCGACTCCGTTTTCGAAAATTCTAAAAGAAATTGACCCCAACCAACCCAGGGGTGTCCAAATTTTGAAAAGTAACTTCGGCCTTTCAAACGTTACTTTGTTTTGTCGAAAACTCAAATTCCAGCTTTATACTTTCAAAAGTATGAACGGTACATGCCTCGCATTTGTATTTTAGGCGGTTGTGGACTGCAAAATTTTAAAAGCAGGTTCTCTTTATAACGAACAATCTAATGAAAGACTCACTCATTTCAAAAAATGTCACTACGTAGGCCGCATGAACATGGTACGCTTTACAATTTTACATAATAATATACACCGTAATTTCCAAAACGCTTGTCGTCAGCTGCGGTGCACAGTGCACTAAAACTTTGAATCAAAATCCCCGACCAATAACGGAAGTCTTCACTTCATAAAAAATATCGAAATTTACAAGTCACCTATGCTAACACATTTCGACCATATTATCAATAAAACTCAAATTAATCAATACACATTCTGTCCTGGTCAGTGGCACAGTATTTACGAATTTCTCACTGTCTGGATAAAAATACGACAAATAAGAAATATAAGAATTTTATTAAGCACCCGTAACTATCACATTTCGGCCATATTATCGATAAGAATGCAAATTAATCAAAATACATTCTGTCCTCGTCAGCGGTAAAATATTTACGCATTTCCATTTCTTACCGTCTGGATAAAATACAACTGCAAACGTCAGACTTTACTCCGAATATATCTGGGTCGACGTCACGCGATTTCAGATACGACGCGAGGGTTCCATTACCTTTGAACCCACGACAATTGCACCTGCATGCCATTGCACCTAGGGAAATTTTTTTGGTTTTACGGATATTTGTACCTAACCCATGGGTTTTAGCACCCGCATATTGATTGAACCCGCGGATATACACATGGGTTCAAATGTACGGTCACCCGACGCGATATTTTGTCTGGTCTACCATTCCGCCCACGTCTTACATACGAACAAAAATGGACACACCCCCTGGAAATGAACGAATGAGAGTCTCCCGTTTGAAGGAATAGTGAATAATAAAATCTCAACTCTATATTACAAAATTTTGCCAAGTCATGCCACGCGTTCTACAGGCTTAAATAGGCAATATTCAATGTTACGAATATTTATGGTGTATAATCCGTTTTCGTACAATTGCCTGGTGTGGTGTTCGGTATGACATAAACATGAAATAACACAAAATATTTTCAGAATCACAAATCAGTCTCAACGCACTCTGACAAACCTAAAACTATTATGTTTAATTTTGTTTCATGTTCACGATTATGGAAATTGATTTTTTTACTTTACTATTATTACCTGATAATTTTAAAATATTCAAAACAGCTCGATTTGTATTATATCATGCTCAAAAAGGGACGCTCCAGAAGTGTGTGCACCAATATGGAGGTAACTAATTTTGCTCGCCTACGTCAGATCAAGTTGTGTAAAGGGACTGAAACCTATCGGCAGGGGGTATATTCACTTGGCTAACAAAGACAGTCCCGGAACTTGTAATAGAATTAAAATGAGGAAAATCGGAATAAAATTATAGCCTAACCTTAACCTGGTACACACACTACGGGAGTACCCGAAAAAGTATTTTGCCCTCGACCGTGCATGTGCGCATAAATTACACACATGCGACGTCACCTTACAAAAGTATTACGTCATAGGGAAAATATGATATCACAATGCACTCTGAAACAAAGCGAATGTTGATCGTGTTTGTACTGACCTTCGCACTAAGCCTTATCGTGGGGAAAACCTTTGCCGGTGTGGCACAAAAACAGCAGTTCATATCTCAGTTACCTATTTGTGTGCGATTTTTCTTATTTTAGTTCTATTTCGAGTTCGGGGACTGTCTGTGTTAGCTAAGTGAATATACCTCCTGCCCATTGGTTTCAGTCCCTCCACACAACATAATGTAAAGTAGGCGAATAAAATTAGCTACCTCCATATCGGTACACACACCTAGAGCACCAAAATGAAATCTTTAACCCGGTTCCTAAAATACCAAACTTAAGTATAGCATAACTAAATCAGTCACAACATCTCTCAGCGGTGGGCTTTAGCCTTCACAAAAGTAAATTTTATACTCTTAACGATTTTTATTTTCATACTAAAACAAATGTAATTACGTTTACTGCTTACCTGCAACTGACCTAATAGCCCCATGCCCAATCTGTACTCACTATCTTCTTTTACGATCGAAACAATTTATTTCGAATTTTAACGCTCATAGCAGAAGCGAGCTCTTTCTAATGTGCGCATTGTTGGTAGCTCAGCCTAAGCTTTATACAAAGTTTCCTCGTCTCTCGCAGCTCAGCCCAATCGCTGATTGGCTTAATCCCGTCACGTGAGTTTCGTTCGACGAGGCGACTTTCGAAAAGAGATAAAAAAAGAACATTTTCTTTCTATCTTTATTCCCATTCCCAAAGCGGAACTCGTCGAATACATAACCACGTTGCATCAGTTACAATAGTGATGCGCACCGTGTTTTTAAAAGATCAATCGGATCAATAGCCATCGGCTAGGCCTCCAAAGGGCAAACAATTTGGTTTTCGAAGCAAAGTGATATGGACAATAGTTGTGTTTATCTGCTTCACCAAGTAGTTAATAAATCGAATGTATGTTTGGCGTAAGAAACTAATTTCACAAACTTTATTAAATACATGTATTTTTCGACCACATAAAGTTATTTATGAACTTGCCTTCTTTGTAGCCTACAACAAAAAAAGAAATTAAACTTTTGTTCAGTGATCTGATTCACAATCAGTGTCGTACATAGACGAAATTGGGGGGCAGATAAGTATATTTTCTACTAGAAGACTATCGCAGGAATATGTTAGAATTTGTCCTGATGCTGATTAAAATTTATAATAGACAAAATATACAGGGTGGTCGCTAAAAATACAAAAAGTTTCGTCAAGCAGGTATTTATTTTTACAAAAAGTACTTTTACAAAGTTTTTTTTAAGGATTATGTTATATCAATAGAAATAGAAAAGACTAAGCACGCATATTATTCATGAGCTCATCTGCCCTTAAAAGTTTCTGCATTTTGAAAGTGTTTCATTGTAGCGCAAATTGTGGGCATGCGAAAGACCTATAAATTAAAATATAGAGTATTCCGTAATTAACGACAAATATATTCGAAATATATCCAAGCATTCGAGAATCTGTCTGAGTTTTGGGGTCTGTTAATAGGAAAGCGTGCTTTTATTTTAGAATAAAACGCTTTTAGAATTAAGGCAGTGTTAGACAAAGAAGAAATGAACAGCACTTCGTGAAATACGGAACGAAGACGTAATAGTAGAAATGAATATATTATGACGTTTTAGAAATTGCTCCTCGAGTTAGTGTAGTATTTCATATTTAGCAATTCTATTTTTTTTCCTGGGTTAGTTAGATGAGCCGCATTATTTACTTTTATATTGACATGTGTTATTTTCCTTACATGCTCAATTCAGTTCTTATTTAGGTCAATTATCATTCGTATTTATTTGCATAAATACCGTTTCAATCCTCCTGCGTGGATTATAATATAATGCTACATGCTATCGTACAATGTATATAAAGATACAACCCGAGTCAACCCAAAACTATGACCAACAACGCGCATTTTACTTGCTTTCTATCCCACGGTTCGTTATTTTAATTGAAGGGCTTCGTTAGATACAAAAATGTAGGGTACACAAGGTAGGGTGCAGTGTATTTTCAAAAAAAAAAAATTGTTGCACAATCTCGCAAATTCAAGTCAAGAGACCTATACCATATTTAACAAATATTTATTGACGGGCGATCCACCCAAAGCAAAATATCCCAACCAAAAGTGCCGTTGTTCCAAATTACCCACCATAAATGGATCACAAGGTGTCGCTTGAAGCGTATCAGTTACCATAGTGACGCGTGATCGTGTCGAACTTGTACATACTGTAGTCGGTACATACAAGTATCAGGCTGGCGTCTTTAATTAAAAAGCAGCTGCAGCAGAGAAGCTATTAGTCTTCTTCTTCTTAATTTAAAACCAGTTATTAATTACAAAACAGAACTGTAATGTGGGTTAAGAATATCCCGATAAAGTGGAAAAACTGTATGGTTCTCAATATCTGTTTTCAGTTTGGTTTGTTTTATTCTAATCAGTGTCTTCCTTCAAATCTATGCCCCCTATGTGTCCGCCATAAGTTGCACAAAGCATATCAAGGTTATTTTACCTACTCTGCTATATTTATATCAATTCGTAAACCTTCTTTCGTAACGCATTAGAAAGAGGAATGCTGATTTCCTGACTTGATTAAATACTGAAGTCTTAGATAAAGCGTGTTTTTATATATAGAGTCTCTACTTACTACGATATATGTCTTCGTCAAGGATATTACTACTAGATAATCAGTATTCTTTTCGCGTCTCGAAAAAGATAAGTCATAGAAAGTTATTTTAGTACATTGTGTATTTTTAACAAGAGTGAAATATTACTGTTCTGGCGGTGTTTTGCCTGTCAATCTACAACGTATAAAAATGAGCGATGCTTAAAAATTTACATAGTGGTGTTCAAATGCGAATAATATAGTGATGACTTGTCATATTGCGTCACATCTAGGCATCTAAAGACGCGAACCTCAGTTATGGCGTTGGCGTAGTTCTACGCACTACGTCATCTACTGTCGTTTCCATACTGCAGGCGATTTTTCCTGTTGCGGCCTCAAAAAATTTATATACAGAATAGGTAGAGTTTATGCAAACGGTAAACGTCTATTTAGAATCGAACATTCGAAATATATTATCTATTATAACTTTTATCTAAATGTCATAGTAAATACTGGCAATTTGAATTCCGGAACGGCCGTTGCGCAATAACAAACTGTGTTTACAAATCGGCTCTATTATAGATTTCTTCTTATTTAGAAAATAACTTATGAACGGTGTATCTTCACCTGATAAATCTCATTTGATATGTGAACTTGATTCTACATGGTAATTAAGTTCTGAAACATAGATAGGGTCCCCATAATGTCTTAAAAATTTTAAAATTGCAAAGAGAATTTATCGATACGAGATATCGTTTTGGCCCTTGTGTGAAATGAAGTAAAAATACTGATAAAACTACAATTACTGATTAAAAAAACAAACCCGTTCAAGATATATTGAGAACTAACTCCATAACAAAGTTGAAATTTTCAAAAGGCTTTATGGACACTCTGTATAGCACTGATAAATAGGGGCAACTACATGAATATCAGACGCCCCAAAACGTAATACTGTATCACAAATCTAAATAACCGCCTATATGACGACTTAACTTTTAGAAAAAGAAAAAGTTTATTCAATTAATTTTTATAAGTAATAAGCGTAATGATTCAAGACTGAAAAAAGAGTTTGCTCTTTTGATATTCTTAGATATGCTTTTGTACTTGCTGTTCATGCCTTGTGATTGTGTAGTAAAAATATAAATTACTCACCCTGTAGTAGTCTTGCGATGCATCTCACTGTTGGATAGCTAAATGAGGAAATTCGACCAATTTCGACTCACAGAACTGCTTATGTACAACCTTGATTGCCAAAATGAATTCTAGCCCCAAAGTGGAATCCTTCAATTATATTCTGAACTATATCAATTTTTTTTAAATAAAAATCAATACTTCTATCATTGCTATTTGCTGTCCTCACTCGTGTGAATGTGATTAACATCTTGTCTGCTTTCATCAGAACGGACTGACCTGAAGCGCTTACACGCGCGGTTTACATCGGCGGCGACCTCACGTTGGGCTAAGTACTGTTCTGTCGAGTCGTCACGCTGAGCGGTCGGATGGGCTTGCGAGCGAACCACTTATCGATTGACGTAATTCTTATCGTTATCAAGGAAATACCACTTCTATTTACCTTGGCACGGGTCGTAGATGAAGCAACCGCTGCAACCACTTTCCATCTATAACTAACGATACAGATCAGCTTGCTCTAAAAATGAGGAACTGAATACTTCCCTTTTTAAAATCCTGAAAACTTTTCGACTGACTTGATTAGCATATGTTGTACGACGTTAGACGAGAAGGACATTTGTTACATCAATTGTATGAAATATAAGTGCTTTGTGAATACTTATATATACGGAAAAAGGTTTATTATTTTTTCTACAATTATATGCTTTCATTTAATAGGATTTTTTCCAGTTAATGTTGGAGGGAATTATAGGGTGGCCATTCGTACCACGGCACCCATGGATGAAACAAATTGATTAGGTGGTATCTAGACCTGTGTTTCTAAAACGGTGGGGCGCGCCACAAAGTAGATGGGGGGCGTGACGCTAGATTTGATCTTACCCGCCTCGTTTTGTATATTTACATTTTATCATTTTGTACATTTACGTCCCATCCACGTATTCGACGTGTTTTTTGAATAAAACATATTTTTGTCTTAATATCTGTTACCGGTAGCTTTAGGGGCGCTGCTTGAAAAGTTTGAGAACCACAATTCGAAACCTATTACCTTTGTATATGCTTGACTGGAGTATTATTCGGGGAAACATTTGATTCGCTTATTTGAAAAAGTATGATTTTTATGCAAAACCTCATATGCATTACACAAAATGTGAAGTTTTTGAATCCTAAGCCGGAAGGACAGAGAGGAAGTAAGACAATGAGGAACAGAAAGTTTCGTCATTGGCTTCATAAAAATAAATGACGCTTCAGAATCCTACCTTAAGGGAATTCACCACAAAAGTGGCCAAAGTCTTCATTGTGAATAATATCGCGCTGACTTAACGCATTACAATAAAACCTTGCAAGATCGCGAACCATCGAGACAGCCACGAAATAATACAGATATAATAAATCGGTTCAAATGAGACACAAAACATTAATCCTAAAAGCAATTTCGAATTGGTATTCACAATTATCCAACAATATGTTATTCTTTCAACGAGATTTTTGCACAATTTTTATCATTTTAAATATAAGAATTTGTGCTCAGATGTACAATATATTAAATGTAATATTAAGCAAATATGCTGAAATGAACACACAATAACGCAAGCTACAATATGATGCGTATTGAACCCGGAAATGCATATGGTCTAACATGACTAATTCTTTTGCACGAAAAATCATCATACACAGCAACGCCTAACCGCAGCAACTCATAAATGCTGCGAGCGGAGAGGTGTCGTTTTATCACAGGGTCTGAGCGAACTAGTTTTAGCATATTGCATAAAACAAGAATGCTGAAATTTCGTTTGTGCAGCAATTAGACAGTATTTTCTAAAAGTTAGCTGATAAGTATTTCAAAACAATGCAATTCTACATCTTTCATTGTTTGTGGAAATAAATCTCTCTCTTACAAAATCTCTCTTTCACTGCGCATATGTACTCAAGCAAGTCTGTTAATGTGAAATATTATAGAGAAATAACTATAATCTTTCATTCAATTCAAAATGTTAACGAATGAAATAGAGTCAAGAGTCAGTTCAAATTTGTTTGACTTTTTGTGCTATATTTCAGTTTATATTTTTTTGTTATGCTATGACTGTCTTATCAGTGCACAATGAGAAAGTCGTGCTAACAAAAGAGTCTCCAGCGATTGTGCGCAGAGAGCTGTGATATATAAATTTGTACGTTAACGCTATGCATTTGGGCGATACATTTCTGTATAAACTTCCTAAACAACGACGTTTTTTGAGATTTTAAGCAACAATATTTGTGTACCCATTGTGGGCCATTGAGTATTTTATGTGTTGATTGCCCTAAGCCAACAAAATTCGTATGTCCGAATTCGGCGTATGAATATTTACCTTCAAATTTGGCATTATCGCAATGGAATTAAATATATATCTGTTCAAAATTTGATTCTCTTTGGTTCAAATGAGTATAACCACTTCGAAAATCGCAACAAGGAAACAAATTCGAGATAAAAACCCGAAACACCATTACCCGGTGATTCCCCTGGTGGAGCGTGCGGTAGTAAACGAGAGAACCTCTTCGAGAAAAAGGTAGGCGAAACAGGCGTTCAAGAGTTGTGTGGTTCTGTGGCATTACGTAATGACGTAGTATGGTGGCCCATCGTTGTCACGCGTAAAATTGAAAAAAAAAAGAAAAACTTAAAATAAAAGTAAAATAAAAAAATAGTAATTTTAAAGGTAATTTTATTTTTATTCACATTTTTTATTGCTTTTTTTTATTCCGTTTTTATTTTATTTTGGTTTTTATTTTAAATTTTTTTTCCTTTTTTTTTCCCTTTTTTTTCACAACTATTTTTTTATTTTACTTTTATTTTAAGTTTTTTATTTATTTATTTTTTTCAATTTTACGCTTGACAACGATGGGCCACCATAGACGTAGTAAAGTCGAAGCCGTTTTCCACCGATGTTCTATTACTACGTTTGTACTTGGCGGAATTTCACAAATATTTTTGATTTATACGAAATATAAAATAATGAGAATTGGAATATTCATAATAATAAAAACATTCAGTAAGAAGACAGTACAACAGCGTTGAAATATTTGAAAACCCATTTCAATCAAGTCCTAGTGACCATATCAAATTCTAAGTGGTCACTGAAGGCTAGGGATCGCTATATGTTAATTGTAATTTGATGATAAATACCTTGGATTCATCGTTTAGCGTTGGGAGCACGTCCACCACAGTACCTTTCCGTTTTTCTAACAAAAAATCTAAGGCTTCAATGATAGCTAGAATTATATTGTGGTGGATAGAAGATTGCGAACCCGTATCCATCACAAGATGTTTCACATAAACTCTAGTTCGTTACGACTTTCTCAATGAATCAAATCCCTGTATTGAAACTAACTGACTAAGCCAATTTCCTGCCTTGACTTGTGATATTATTAAACTGTTTTTTTGATTTCATATTCCATAAACATAAATGAAGTCTCATCCTTTCAGCCAACTATACTGACTTTAGTATCTATAAACCATGCTAATCAGTCTTATATTTATAATATCTAAACTCTAATAAAGTGTCGACTTCCCTTTACATGTGTATTCTATATCTCAGAACTAATAAAAATGAAAATAAGCGAACGAACAAACGAGTTGAACCACGGAACATTGTGCAATGTGCTCTACCTACGTCTACGTCACATTAGTCTCGAATCTCGCAAATAAGGAATTGCCGCACGAGCGAATTCTGCAAAAACACTGTAAATTTCCATGACGCAATGTACACACCCTCACTGATATGTCCGAATTTCACTAAGCAACAGCAGAACGTAGCAGTCAGCTTAGGCGGATGAGTCATAATTTCAAGGGATAGGAAGTTATGCAAATTTTGTTTTTGTGTGTGATTTTCCATTTTACGTTGTTGTTATTTTTATAGGGTGGAAGGTTGACACTTGGTGGCGGTGTCGTCGATAAACTTCACATCGCTTTGCCTTCAAATATTGTTAATGGTAATAACGTAATTGAATAATGAAACGCAATAGCTTAATACTAATAAATTATATTAATAACATTAAAAGTATTTTGCAGTGATGCGATACTTGTAATAAACTTATACTTATACTAATAATAAAGGACCCGATAAAAGGTACTGTTGAGACTAACTAAGGTAGGGTCGTGGTATTTTCGTTAACCGTCGGCCCAGCTTTTTGACTGTTGAGACTAACTAAGGTAGGGTCGTGGTATTTTCGTTAACCGTCGGCCCAGCTTTTTGTCTGTTGAGACTAACTAAGGTAGGGTCGTGGTATTTTCGTTAACCGTCGGCCCAGCTTTTTGACTGTTGAGACTATCTAAGGTAAGGCGCGGCGGTGTGGCTCAACGGGCTAAGCGTTAGGAATACCGTACGCTCGCCACCGCACCTCCAATTACTCTGCGTGGGTTCGCAGGTTCGAATCCCATGCAGGGATGGTTATGTGCGAGAGGATTGCTGGACTCCTCGCCGTCGTTGGGTGGTTCACGTAACCGCTGGTCGGTTACGGCTTCCTCCACCACCAAGTCCATGCTTCCGAAAACAAACAATACAGTATAAACTAATCCCATACCCGACTTGGAATGGTAACCGGACGAGAGGCCGTGGTTCGCCATATGGATAAGCCGTCTTATCGGCTTTCCTCTCCCCCGGGATAAATATGTAAATCCTATCCTATCCTATCCTAAGGTAGGGACGTGGTATTTTCGTTAACCGTCGGCCCAGCTTTTTGACTGTTGAGTCTATTATCATGTTTACAGCAATACTTTTGGTTTTGCTATAGCAAACAAGTATGTCTAATGAATAAAAGCAAAAGGTCAACTCTTCTTCCTCCATCTTTGCCTGGTTTTACTTTAAAATGCTGAAAAAATTTATTCATGTTCGCTAAACTCGATTAAGCAGATAAACAAACTGTACGGTACGTCTGCAGCTCGCGAATTTGCATCAATCTCCATTAGACGTAACATTAGAGGCAAACACTACGTGGAAAGTGAACGACATAAAAAGGTAAAATGAATTTGTTGACTCGTATATACAGCATTTAAATTAGGAAACAATAAAACATTTATAATGAATGCAATGTGAAATATTCAATCATAATTTAGGTATGTTCAACACAATTCTGCAAATCCATTGGGAACCGCTACATTACACCGTTTTTTTTTTGTTATGAGTTTTACCCTCTAAATTTTTGGTGTTCCACGAGGCGAGATAAAAATTGTAAGGGTTCCGTGGCCGAAAAAGTTTGGGAAACGCTGGATTAATGTATTTGTTTATCCTGAATATGATTGTTGGCAAATAGGCGGGTATGCAAATGATAATTTTGTTACATATAAGGCATAAGCTACATAACTTACGTGATTGCCCAATGAGGTTGGACCGGAGAGGGGGCGTAAGATTGCTGTTGTGCTTTGCTGTTTAAAAGAAAATTTTTGTAATCGAATTGCTACCGTACTTCTGACTATCAAGAAATATTACAAAACACGCTTTTTCGCGCCTAGGTACCGTACCGTTACGCCGTGTCGGAATACCGCTCATAAAAACGAACTGCCTGCTGTAGCTTGGAATTCTATGAAATTGTGACATAAATTAGATAAAATACACAACTATCATCTGGCAGTTGTATTTTTGAGTTAGCGCATAAACATTCCCAACATTCGGAGCTTTTAAAAATTACGCTTAAGTTATACGCACTGCTATTCAATGATATTGTCTATGGACACCCATAAAATTTACATGGGCATGTTTCTTCCTTTCCTAACTTGATACTTACCAATTTTTATGAAGTTTGTTCAATTAGAACATCGTTAATTATTACCCACAACGAACCACTGTCAAACTAATATGCAAAACGACGACCTTCTGGTGGCCTCAATGACCTTTACTAGAATAAAATCCCGAAATAGTTCCAATATTTTACAGATGTGACGCACATCGAAAAATTAGTGATTGATATGTGTTCCTTTTTATATTCATTAAGTTCTTATTAAAAAAAGTCAAGTCGCATACGTTTACGAAACTTTACAAATTAATCTAAGGCACTGACAGTATGATCTAAGCACGAGTCTGCCATCGCGCATTTTCCCTCGCAGCCATTTCTCTTGTTTTGCGTTTCACTAAGCGCGGTAAATATCTTACGAGTTGAGGAATATCGAACGAGAATATTGGTCGGAGACCGAAGGCCCATCGATCGAAACTGCGGTTTCGATTCATGACTCTATAGTGACACCGCGTGTCCCATTACTAATTAATTAATAACTCGCTAAATATACGACATAATTCATCCAAAATCAATAGGCTTCTGGACTCTGGTCCGAGATATGATGAATGCACATGCGAAATTTGGAGCAGATTCAACCACGCCTTCGTGAGATATCGCGTGTATCTAACAGATAGACAGACAAACAGACAAATACCTATCAACATAATCACCGATCTAAAGATCGATAAGTAAAAAGATCGATAAGTAATGATAATTACGGTTATTGTTCATTAAGTACGGCCGGATATGAAAAACGCTGAATCAGTTATGGTAGTTTATTGCCGCGTATGCGTGGTCTTGCGCCTTGGAGAAGGCCGTTGCCGTCCAGAGGCTATGTGGAGTTCAGAGACCTTCTCGTACATAATTAAATTGGAAAGCAGCTAATTTCTTTAAAAATAATTTGTAATCTTTGTTGCATTACGTACGGTACCGGTACCGTACTTCTATTCACGATATCTTTCAAATAAATATGTAAATCCTATAAATTTCTTTCTATTTTAGACAAACAAATATTTATTAGATTGATTACGGTATAGGAGGGTTACGATCTGGGTTGAATAGTATTGTTATATGTCACATAGAAACCATGAGTCCTTGTGTATCAGGAGAATCAGAAGAAGAAATAAAGCGAAGTGATTCAGAAGAAAGACATACAGTACGGGCGTGCCAAGATGACGTGGATGGAGACACCCAAACAACACACCGACATCCAAATTTGATTCTTTCGCCTAACAAGCGAAAAGATGGAAGAGCGTTCAATTCTGTCAAAGATACTCAAGATAAAGACAACCCGTTAACTGTTGCAAAAGTTGTTGAAAGTCCAGATCCACCCGATATCTCAATTGAAAAAGATTACACCAAAGTTCCAAACGGTAATAACGACCACCCGGAGACAAAACATAGTTCAGGTCATTCACTTCAAGTTTTTGAAAATGAATCTCCAGGGAAAGGAACACTGTTTACAGAAAGTCAAAATGAATGTGAGGGAAGCCCAGAAACTCCCAGATGTCAAAATGGCGACCAGGAAATTCCTGAAGATCAACATCGAAACCAGGAAGTTCATAGGGGTCAAACTCAAGACCAGGAAGCTCCTGAAGATCCAAATCAAGAGCAGGAAATTCTAAAGGGTCAAAGTGGAAAGGAAGAAATTATGAACGGTGAAGGTAAAACCAAATTTCATTCAGATCATCAAAATGAAGGTAAAGGGGCTTTGAAAATGCCCGATGATCAAGATGGCAACCAAACTGGCATTGATGACAACTCTCTAACAAGCTCTACTTCACTCAGTGTTTCTAAAATGGAACAGTCAAATAATACAGTGAAGGTAGCGTCAGTGCAATTTCGGAAGAGAAAAAGCACTGAGATAATGGAAAATTGTAAAAACAAAAAAATTAATCTCCATGATGATGAAAGTCTCATTAAAAATAGTCAAAAGTCTCCACCTAAGGTTGAAATATCACAAAATAAAAATGAAGACTTCGGCATCCCGTCAAAACCAGCCAGTCAGAAGTTCGTAAGCATGAAAAAAGTGAAGCACAAATTGCACCGCAAAAACCGAACCAAGAAAAATGGTAAAAGGCATGTACATGTTAAGATATTTTCTGAACCAAGAATAAATTTGGAAAAAAGGAATTCAAATATCTTGACAAACACCTTCAGAATGTTATTTGTATTCATTATATCATACTCACCTGGAATCATGTCATATTGGCTCAATAATCTACCCAGAAAACTCGATCAAAACGACTTCAAAGTATTGGTGGATTATTTGAGAGTTAATACAGAAAAAAAGCAAAAAACGGCAAAAAACTTGTTGGAACGAGAGTTGAAACGTTTACAAAATCGTGGAAATAATAAAAGGCTTTGTTTATTTTCAATCAACCATGCTCTTCTAAACTCCGAGAAGATAAAACGAATAATTCGTAAATTGAACAAACAATTCCCTACCCATTACTTCAGTGCAATAATAAAACAAAAATTCCGGCCCCAAAAACTTTTCATTTTGAAAAAGAATATCAAAACTGTAAACCCGGTCCCGATAAGTGGACACCCAGATTGTGTTATCACATCACAACCAATAATATTTTCTGAGAACGGAGAAAAATTATTGTTGGCACCACCGGAGCCTGAAGGTTTGTCTTCAGCTTTATTTCCACACAAACCATTTTGTTTGTTTGGGCATGTGTAATAAAAAGAATTACGTCAATAGCGTCTGTTCTACTCGACTAAAGTTCAAAGTATTGAAGTTGAAATAATTTTATGAAAGCCATCTATAAGAGCACAGAAGTAAGATAAAACAAAAAGTGAAAATTCGCAATTTCACTAAGGGAATGTAGTTATTAATTTTTGTGTTTCGTTTACGCTGGATTTGACCTCATTTATAAATCAATGACCGGAATATTACAGCATCATTCTGCCTAGAAAAGCTTCAGTAATTTTCAGTTGTTAGTAATCAGCAATACAACATACGAATAATATAGCCTATAAAATTTTGTCCTTCATCACAACAAAATTTTTTCAAATGTCTTCAGATAATATGCGTTTATATATCTTTTCTATTTCTCAGATGCTCGCAACAGGTCCACTCAACGACAGTACCAACAATATCGCCAAGTCGCTTCAGATGGCAGAGTATCCGACGATGCAAGAGACCCACCAGGGCAACAAAGTATTTATATTCCACCAGGTAACATATTATTTTATTTGTTATTTTTCATTAAAAAAAAAACACTCAAATTTTATACTCAACGAACTGGGAGGGTCCGTGATTGATGTTAAAATATGGCGGTATTACATTTTGGACAATGGCAATTTGCATTACACTCTTGTGTTACATTTAGACAATGAGATTTAAAATAGCTTTTTTTGGTGAAAACTTAATAAAATTTGAAAAACAAGAATCGTATTACTGCAAAAATGTAGCTTGGGAATGTTTTACTATTCTTTTATAGAGTACATCTATTTGATTCGAAGTTATTTGAAATTATTTATCACTTTCCTCGGGTGTGAATTATGTTATTGTAATGTAACATCCTATAATCAGCATAACAGGCGATAATACAGCTGTTATTGAGGCAATGATAAACACAAACTAAGGAATGAATGAAGCAAACAAAACCTTAAATTTTGTACCTTTTGTGTTTACCGAATTGCGTTTTATCCGTCGTGTGTTATGTATATCAGAATACCACACTTGCTCAGTATCGTACCTATGTGTCATGCTACATTTTTCAACACATGATTTACCGGTATATCAAAGCAAATAGCCATACGAAAATAAATAAGTTGACCTTAGTAATATAACACCTTTGGCAAACAAAATGGTTCTTTTGAATATAAATTTGCTCAATGTATTGTTGTTGTGAATCAACAAAGGCCTAGGTAACAGAGAGCTACAGACATTTAAATGGAACTCTTTTTGTTTGCTGTTTTGTTACTCCATCACACAGTGTATGCTGCACAGAAGTTTTTTTGTAAACATCATCGCAAAAGACTATTTTATATGATTACATGCTCAAACAGGGCTCCATATCAAGGGATTGGCAAATTATGGCGATCAGGTCGTAGCTTTTGACACCTTTGACAACTGTTTATCATTGCAGTGTTATTTTGATTAGTAGATCCCGAATCCCATAATCTTACAATTCATGCTCAACAAGATAAAAACACTCTGTAAGATAACGAAAAGAATGGGGAGTTTACTTGTCAAGGGAAAAGTGAAATTAGTTTTGCGCCTGGCATTGTGGCCCTCTTCAAACTGTTCTGTGGCCCACTGGGCAGAAAATGGCCCCCGGTTGGAAACCTCAACCCATTGGTAGATTTCAATCCACTTAGGTTCAAACAGTTCATGCTCAACAAAGTGAAAACAATCTGTGATATAGCCTACTCTTTTCAAGCTATGAAACTAGGAAGAAAGTTTTCTTGTAAGGGAGAAAAGGTAGATTTGTTTTTGCCTAGCATTGTGACCCCCCTCGAACTCTTTCCTGGCCCTCGTGGAGTACTTCTGCGCTCGTGCCACACAAAATCTTTTATAAATATAATCATAGCAATAAAGTAACGATAGCTTTATTGTATTCTAGGAGACAACAGACTAGAACAATACAGATTATCAACTTTTGAGCATTTTCCTGTTACTTGCCCCACAAGCAGAAAATCTTTGGCAAAATCAGGGTTTTATTTCACTGGCTTCTATGATCGAGTGAAATGCTTTGCTTGTGGAAGAACAGTAGAACGGTGGAATGATACTGACAATGCATCAGATATAAGATGGCATAAGTATGATCTATTATAGTCTCACATTTTTTATTAAGAATTTCCACTCTAAATAAGGCTCTGTAAAGCAGCAGCACTTATGTTAGAAATATTATATTCTGGAATAACTGGAAATCCATTTCTGCAGTGTCAACCCCTCTGGTTGGAGTGGTGAGCATTGAATTTAATACCCAAGATTATAATCTGCTACGCTATCATAGTTATTTCCAGTGCTATAACCACCTTGCCATTAAATATTGTTCATATTTTGCTTCGGACTTTTCCTTTTCAACTCCAGTTTAAATCATAAATTTTTTTTTCTGATCTGCACCAACCCAATCCTTGGGCATGCCTGTGTATGAGTCCATGCTCTAATATGCACTCAACCATATTCCAGGGAAAGTTGTCCATTTCCAAGAGGAGAAGATTGTGGAAATGTTCCCATCAGAAATCTATTCAGTGGAATCAATATCTCTGGTGGCCGTTTCACTGCAGCATCAAGCAGCGGGCAAAGTGTAAGTTAATTTTTTTTATCATCTTTTTTATGTTTTATTGGACATGAAGTGGACGTTTTGCTAAATTTTTGTCATCAATGGGGAGAAATCGCGTTCCCCTGCAACTGATGGGCCAATCGAATAAAAATTTCTGTGCCCAATATAGAAGAAGTCACTAAGATTTTCTTTCTTTTATTTTTTCTTTCAAATATTCCAATTTGGAAGTGCTATTGAACCCGATATTTGACCTAAATTTTTGCTGTTTTCTTTTTTAACCATGGCAACATTTTAGGCCTTATTGAACCTACCGTAAGTACGGTAGTTCCGAATGCGACACTGAGCATCAGTGGAATCACTTTAGAATATAAATTCTGCATTTTTCGTTACAGGAACAAGTCCTGCAGCAGAGAGATCCTACAACTGGAGCAATTACAAGAACTGTGAGATTTCCTGCTGATTTACCAGAAAGAATCAGACAACAAGGTTTGTTATTTATTAGCATATAGGGATGTTCATTTCATGAACACAATCGTGTCTGAGTTGTATTTAGAGTGGTTTCACCTCATCTAAGGTGCCATAAACTGAGTAGACCGCGCTGTTCACCCAACTCTTTGTCCGGTGTGCTTGCTTGCTGCTTCGGTTTATTGGGATTCATGGCACAGCTTACCTGACTAACTGTCAGTAACACACAACTCCGGATTGATAATAAATTTGACTGGGAGTGGAAATTAAAATAAACAAACCTAAATAACTAATTCAGGGATTCTCAAACCTTTGGTGTCACGGAGATGGAGCCTGTGAACAGGTTTACTATTATTCACGGGGCCCCATAATAAATTTATAAAAAAGAGTCAAGTCAAGTCACATTTTCAGTCAAGCCAAGTCACATTTTGAGCGTAGCCAAGTTGCGATCCATTCATGACTAAAGGCCGTTCCCTAATTCTAATTCAATTCCTTAGTTAAGTCTTACCAGTGCTTAATCTGAGGCACGTCCAGATAAATGGTTATTCGAGTCGAAATAATGTCTCAAGCTTTCTCAACACTGGTTTGTTTGATCAAAGATATGAATTCTACTTTTATTTTTTAGGTGGAACCTTCCAAATCGGTCCCAACAACACGATCCACATTCAAAATGGACCGAGTACAACTCGAGGGCGACTACCAGGTGTCCAACAAGCTCCTATGCCTCCTAATCAATGGAGAATGGCAAATGTTATTTCATCTGATCACAGAAGATTTTTAACTAATTTACATTTAAACAGAGAACTTGACAGGTGAGATAAAGTCTTGAGATGAGATAACATTTTTTTTATGTTTATCTGGGGGAAGGTGGAACCTAACACAATGGCTTAAGCATTTCATTGTGACCCATCCATAGTCTATTGCATGGTTACCCTATCAAGCCAGATATGGAAGTTAACCGCCAATTAGATTCTTCGGCGGAGCATTTGCAATCAACATTTGATTCTAAACAAGAGAGCTATGCTCAAATATATGGACACGTAGCGCCACCCAATGGCAATAATTTTGATGACGTCATAGCGAAAAAAAAGTAATAGCCTTCTGGAGAAAAATTTTATCTTTAACCACTGAAAATTTCAAAGCAATTGGTCCAGTATTCGAAGAGAAAAGCGATTTTTTAAAAATGGAGACGGAGACAAATAACAATAACAATAACAACAAAATTTTGAAACGATCGTTATGTCCACTTCGTGTCCAACAAGACTCTTCACAAGCAATAAAACTAAAAAGCTACTGGCTTTTACTGTACTGCCACTGAGTGGTTTTCAAACGGTGAGCGTTCGCACAAGGAGCGTAGACAGTTTTTTGAATAAAACATGTTCTCACCTTACTATCTATATTTGTAGCTTATTGTTAGTTACCATAGTTATTATTGAGATGAGGTGGAGACTTGATAAATTTGAAAATGGGCATGTGGCCTAAAAAGTTTGAGAACTACTGGTTTAAAATGTTCTCCACACATACATCCATTGATATTTATCGACATCACCGAAGAAAAGCCATTTTTCTCACAACTACAAGAATTTAGTAAAATGATCCATAGGTTCGTTATCAATAAAAATAGAGTGTATTGCACATCCCGTTTAGTACATTTTATTTTTGATAGTCTTGATTTCTTAATCTTAGTTTTGATGATTTTGATAATAAAATTTTTTTTGAATTTTTATCAGACTTGCATCATTTGCTCGATGGCCTGTTGGTCGGCCCAATGTGTCACCGGCAGCTCTTGCCAGAACAGGATTCTTCTATCTTGGTGACATGGACAGAACACAGTGTTTCTCATGCGGAGGAGTTTTGAGAAATTGGACACTTGAAGATGATGCGATGGTAAGTCTTCTTACTCAGAATAATGCTGTAGAGTATTGGTTCTCAAATGGTGGGGCCCCCACCAAGAGGGCATAGACAATTTTTTGAGGGGGCGTGAAGCTAATTAAAAATAAAAATATTTTTTAGATTTGATCTTGCCCGCATTTTTTTGGATGTTCACGTTCCATCCACTTTGCTATACTATCTGTTATTTGTAGCT
Organism: Styela clava; assembly: GCF_964204865.1. Taxonomy (NCBI): domain Eukaryota; kingdom Metazoa; phylum Chordata; class Ascidiacea; order Stolidobranchia; family Styelidae; genus Styela; species Styela clava. The sequence continues at coordinate 14,885,001 of NC_135264.1, forward strand.
TATTGTTAGCTAGGTATTTTCGAATTGGGGCACGAGACTTGACAAAATGGGCTGCTTAAAAAGTCTGAAACGACTGATTTAGATGATAGATTGAGTTCTGTCCTAAAATATAGTTTGACTGACAAATAGTAGTTGAACTGAAATAGCGATTTATAGCAGCTTTTGAATCTAGTTAGGAAAAGAGCTTCAAAACACATTGTTTGGCATCTGGAGAGCTGTCCATTTTATAATCGAAGATGACCCTGTGGTTATTGCACACCTACTAGTGTTGGACAACACTGTTTAGATGAATGTGTCCAGTGCAGTCAACAACCAGAAATTAAAAAGTTTGAGAACAGCTGCGGATTAGTGTAGATCAGGGGTCTCTACCGTAGACTTATTAGGCCAATGGTATTGTGTTAAGTGTTAGGAACGCTTGCCTTTTCACCCCTGATTCCCCTGTGCCGGTTTGAATCTTGTGGAGAGTAATTATGTGTGAGAGGATTGCTGGCGTTCCTCCCGTTTCACGTACCTCTGGTCAGTTATGACTTACATCACCTCCAAGACTGTAGTGGTGCCATCACCGATTTGAACTAGTACACTATTGCGCCCAACCAGTTACCCCTAGTTTACGTAATTCAAGGCATGACAATATATGATTAATGGGTCCTTAGGGGAGCCGAGGGCCTAGTTGACAAAAAAACTGATTTAGGTTATAAAAAGGTTATATCTATTTGTGTTAAGAAAGAGAAAACCTAATGAGACATTTGTTACTTTTTCATTAAGGATGAACATAGAAGTCACTTCCCAGCCTGTCCGATGGTTCTTGGAACAGAACAGAGAAATATCAAAGTCCCTGAATATCCTGATACTCCAGATGAAAGAGCAAGAAATTATCCATGCAGGTAAAATACACCTATTGTGTGAGTATTTGTGGATGCTGATTGCTGTTTTTTTTGTTTGCATCCTGAATGGAAATGAACGTCTGTAGGAGCATACTGTCACAAGTTGATTCACATAAAATTTGAAAATTGCCTATAAAAAACATTAAAGCTAGACCTGGAAGTATTTCTGTATAAACATGCTGAACCATACTCCGTATCATTAGATCCCTATTCAGCGACTTAGCCACGGGGTGGTTTTGGGGTTCGAAACCCCCCTTTTTGAAATGTAAAAAAAATCAAAGCATCTTTCCGTATACTTCATAGCAATTTTTCGATGCTTGAAACGCTTTTCAGACCCTCATGACTAATGAAAACACACGTTTTCCGGCGTCCTGCCGGACCCGCTAGCTGTTTTGATCTTTCAGAACCCCCCGGCTCTTTGAAAATTCGCCTCTGCACCTATTAGTTGTGCTCTGTTTGCTTATCTAGTGCGATGTGTAACAACTTGTCATAAAATATGTTTAAAATAAAATTTGAAAAGTAAAAAAGTTTGAAAGTTAAAAATTTAAAAAGTTGGTGAAATGGTTCGACCACCAAATTACTGCTGCTTGCTCAAAGCCTTTCAAAATAAAATGCGCAAACACCCCATGGAAATGATGAAAGTCGCCAAAATTGGCGTTGCCGCAAAAATAAAATGAATGCTACTTTCGTCTTTATTAACTTGTCAAAATAGACAACTTTTCTGATCAATCACAGCTTTCTGCGTTGACATTGGCGAACTTTATTCTTGTGTTGTGGCTCCAACTCACAAGCTTTCAAAATAGTTTAAAACAAAATTCACTGTTTGAGGAAACATGAAAATGCACTTGCAGTGCAACATATAATATCTTAGTATCCTGTATGATACAGGTCGGCGACATTGAAAGAACCATTTGGCATTTTTTTTTCGTCAAATTCGAACCTAATCGGAACTGCAACATCTACTTTAATGTCAGTAGCTATCAAAACTCTCGAAAAATCACTTTTGGTGCAATAGTATAGTTCTTACTAACTAGAAACCAAATTGAATATGAGTGATGTGATGTTTCAGTTTATGACGAAATGAAAAAAAAGTGGAAAATGAAAGGACAAGGTTTGTTTGATAGATTCGAATCACCTTTAAACTATACAGAGATGCATTGATCTGGATTCGAACCCTAAACCTTCCGAATAAAGAAGAGACCCTGGACAAGATTTTCTGAGTTTCTTTGTTATATATATGTAAATATAAAAATGTATATATAAAATATAAAAATATTACTCAGATTTCCATCCAATCCACATATGAGAAATGAGGTTGCAAGACAAGATACTTTTGATCGTCGATGGCCGGTGGGAAGAACAGCTGCAACTCCTGCAGAAATATCGCAAGCTGGATTTTTCTTTCTAGGTAACATCTAACATTCATTGTAATTTTTCTATCATTACTTTTTCCGCTTTTGCTGCTTTTTTATTTCGAACATACTTGCATAAAAATATATTTTTAATTATGTCAAATATTATCTAACTTAGTTTTCCTCAAACTTTATCATGTTATGTTTTCATTCCAAAAAAGTCTTTGCATAAGCAGCTGTTGATATGTAAGGCACTCTCCTTTAGTAAGTACCCAAATCTTTTCAGTTCAACATTGCCCAACCAATTTAATCAACACTTCGGGCGATGGGCATATTGTTTGTATTGGAATCTTAAACTTGCTCCCGCTCGACCCCTTTCAGGAATTTGTCGAGCCTCGTGCCCCATCTACAAATACCAGATAATAACATGAAAGTATGTTTCATTCAGAAATGTTTAAAATACGTGGATAGCACGTAAATATACAAAATAAGGCGAGCAAGATTAAATCTGTTTTTTTAATTAGCTTCACGCCCCCAAAAAATTTTCTTCGCTTCCTGTAGGGACACGCCCCATAGTTCGAGAACCACTGGATTATCCAATTTAATCACACCCGGTATTGGGCATATAATTTACATTGGATTCATTAACTTGCGAGGATTTAGGCTCTATCTGGCTGCTAGGCCATTTAAATAAATGTTTGTAAACTAAATCTTCAGTGATTAACCAACAATACATTATTAAATATGCAATCTAAAGATTCCAAACGAAAAAATCCATGACATATAATAAACCACTGGTAAAATTAATTAAAAAAAACAACAACTACAATTGGCTTTTGGATACGAAATATCCAAAAGCTCACAAAGTATTATTTTTTTCGAATGTAATTTTATGTTCGAATAATTTGTCATTATTTTAAATTTTGAAGGAGAGAGAGATCGGGTGAAGTGCTGGTATTGTAACGGAGGACTTCAGGTATGTGGCTCAGGAGTGCTGGATTTATTGTCATCGCTATCCTTATCATTACTTAATAAACCTGTAGATTAGCAATATAAGAAATAATTTAGGTTTATAATACAACATACGCACACTAATATTCTAAATATTGCAATCTTTCAAAATCAAGTTATTTGAAATACTCTTTAAATTTGTGGATCATTGAAAAATTTAAACAAATTGATTCTTTCTTAGCATTATGATAATAAAATAAACATCCATATACATTTTCAACTTTTATCAAGACTATTTAGTGCAAAAGTTAATGAAGGCTGTTTTGAATCTTCTATTTGAGGCAAAGTACATTAAAAATACTCGTTACGTGAATAATTTTATAGTAATTTTATTTGAGATATCCCACCTAACCCCAGTTTAATTTAAGATTAAATTAAAGAGTTGAATCCATCAGAAAATACTATAGTATGATCAACCAAACTATCAAATCAATTTTCAATTTCTAATTAAACATTGCATTTTATTTCCCTTTTTTGTCATAAATTGTGAGTAATTTACGTCAATTTTTGTTCACATTATCATCCTTTTGAAAATTTAGGTTAAATACTATTAGGAGTCTGAACAAATAGCAATGTTTTTTAAACTAAATTTTTTCAACTCAATAAGTGAGAATGTTTAAAATCTCACAGCTGTTATTAACTTAATGGAAAATTGAAATATTTGATAATACGAAGGTCTGATTTGACTGTTCAAAAAATTAAAGAATAGGGTAAAATCAAAAATCATTCAAAGCATTTACCGGTATATATATATTGAGAGAAGTAAGGATTTAAAGAAAATAAGGTTCAAAATTGGTCTGACGTTTGTGCTTTTTAATTGAAAAGAGAAATTAGCATTGAAATTAAATTGAAAATTATTTGAAGTTAATGATTTATTCATCCTCTCAACTTTCCTCTCTTTCCTCCGTGATACATCCTAAATCTGAACTGACAGGTCCATGCTTCCGAAAACAATTATCTTTCCTTGATAAACCCTAAGTCTGTTGCACGAACCAGGTCTTGCAAAAATTTGCAATCGCCAGTATACCAGCATGATGATTGAACCAGAACCAGTCTTGTTTTATAACTACTTTCAAAAATATTTGGTAATTTAAGTGTAATTTCATTATCATCACAGTACAAATTATAGTGTTTGTCTGACTTGACTGAGTCTGACAACATCGGGTAAATGGGTAAAAGAATATAATCGTCAACCCCAAGGGCTTGGTTTATGCTTTTTTTTATTTTTAGCACTGGGAATATGACGACATGCCATGGATTGAACATGCAAAATGGTTTCCCACCTGTCAGTTCTTATTGCAAGTAAAAGGACAACATTTTGTGTATCGCCATTTGTCTCTCAGTCCACATCTCGCTCGTCCAATCATTGCTCGACAAGACGGGTCACCACTAGAGGGAGGTAACCAACCATCAAGACCGTATGACATACCACCGAGTGTCAGCAGAGTGAGACAACCAAGCCCCCCACCAACAATAATAGACCCACAGGTTTGTGTTCTATTCTGTCTTAAACATTCATTAGTCTGTATCAGCGGTTCTCAACCTTTTACTAACTGCATTCCACTTCAGTGTTTTTTATTCCGACCGCGTACCACACTGCACTGCACTCAAAGTTTTACTGTATTAACAATGTATTATTTTTGTCTACCATCAGAACTAAAATTCTTTGATTATCTCAAAACTCGAACGAATGTGCTTACGAACTGTCTATCCTAAGGTTCAAATTTATTAGCCTTAAAAGATTATTTCGTTCAGCCAACACATACATCAGGTATCAATAGTAACATCCGTATGATGTAACAGGGCGCCATCATGGTATCTCAACACGCGTCGACTACCCCCGCTGAACTCTCTTTTCGTTGCCCTTTTTTCAGAGCAGATGCATTGTGGACGTAAAATGTGAAACAAGCAAAACATGCTCTGAGGACAAGGAGTGGTAGCACTATTCGTTCAGCGAATACATATAGTATGGAAGATAAATAGAAAGAGCTGTCGCCATATTTTAGCTCAAAACTTAAAGTTAATCGTTGAAATAATTCAAAGATGCTTGCATACTCTTTGAATAGTCCACAGTTTAAGAATTTATGAAATATTTCTGCCCTTCTTGGCAATACCGGGGCTCGTTCGAGTTTACCGGGGGCTCTTTAACAGCCTATTCAAGGAGGCATGCATATACAAAACTTCCTGTTACAAGAAGTCTATTTTGTCAAAATTTGGATCTGTAGTTATATTTGAAATATTTTTGATTTCAAAATTTTCCCCGACCCTATTATGATGGACAATATCCCTTCTATCTAAGCTTTTAAAATTTTTTTTTACTATTTACAGGAGGAAATGAGGAAAAGAAAAGAGAAAGTGGAAAAAGTTATCAAAGAATCGGATGCTGTGAAGAGTGTTCTGGGGATGGGATTCTCTGAAAGAATTGTGAGTTGAATCTCTGATGATAAAAAGATAAGATAAGGAGATTCGAAAACGTCAAAAACCACCAAAAACCTCGCTGGAATAATCCCCTTTACAGGGTCAGGCTCATGCTTTCTGGTTACGGCTTCCTCCACTCCAAATATCTATGCATCTGAAACAAATAACGGATGAACTATTCTCATTTAAACTGGGACTGGTAAAAGGGCGAGAGACTGTGGTACACCATATATTTAAGCCAACTTATCGGTTTTCCTCTCCCATGGAATACACGTACTCCCGAAGTATGTGAACCAAGATAGCGGACTCCAGAATGTTGTATGTGTACCAGGGTATGGTTAGGCCATAATTTCAAGTACAAATACTACGCGAGACACTAGCCTAGTCCCCAAACTTTTAAAAAAACTAAAAAAATGAAAATTGGAATAAAATTATGGCCTAACTCTAACCTGGTACACGTACTACGGGAGCCTCTCGTCAAAGTTCATATGATCGTTTTTCTTCTCTATTCTAATTAAAAAATCTAGTCTATTTTTATTAAATGAAACTTCCAAAATGAATTTTTTCTTGTTAGGTTCGAATCCTTCTTGAAGAAAAACTAGAGGCAGGCGCAGAAGCGAACTCGCAAGAAATCTATGATTCAGTCGCTGAATTACTGGACGACGTTATGAAGAAAGAACAGGAACTGCAAAGGGAAGAACAGGAAGAAAGGGACAGGAGAATGAACGCTGTTTCGAGTAATCAAGGAGCAGTTTCGATGGGATATCCCTCAGGTTCTTCAGGTGAAATGAAAGCTGACAAATTCAAACAGATTTTTAACTGGATGTGGGAAGGAAAATACCACAATGCTTGCTTGATATGTTGACAAGTTGTGCTGGTGACAAAAAGTATAATTTAAAACGGCATTTTAGAGTCTTGTGAGCGATGAACATTTTCAAAGTTTTTGAAAATCATATCGATGTTCGAAAGCACTTGGTACATTTGCTGAGCAATTTTCCCGTTATGAAGAGTTTAAAATGTTACACTAAATGTAGATATAGAAAGACTTTTGCAGGTTTTAATAAGTTTTTTAGGGTTTTTTGCATGTTTTAGCTTGATAAATGTATTGTATTACACTATTTACCTATTCTTGGCACTATTGTGGCCCGCGAACAATTTAATTTACAGTGCATTGTGGCTTGTATCAATAGAAGTAATTGTGTTTGGAAACCTTTGATCAACATAGTAAGGATGGACTAATGGTAACTGTACTATATCCCATGGTTAACCATTTCTGATTGTTTTTTCCCCAACTTTATATTTTTCACAGTATACAGTGCAGCAACCACACCGATGTCATCACTTGGACCTTCCCCAGGATCAGGAAAATATCAAGTTTCCTTATTTGGTGAAAACGAAGATGAAGAAGCCATGGATCAGGATATGTATGGAAGTGTTGCTGGATCATCGAGTCAGGGTAGGCATCCTTGCAGCATTAACACCTTTTGTTTAAGTTGGGGATATTCTGCCAGGTTGTGGTTCATTGATTCTCAATGAAAATATGAGTAAATTCATATGTTAATTGAGTTTTGGAAGTGTTGTTGGATTGTCTCGTGGAGACTTCTGTTTAGTCATGGTTTGTTGATTTCAAGTGGATTAACCCTTGTAGTATTGGTACCTTCCATTCAGGATGGGTTTATTTTGCCTGGTCATTGTTCATTGAGTTTCAATTAAGATATAAGTATCTACCTCTTGCAGCATTAGCACCTTTTATTTAAGATGGGATTATTCTGTCCGATCTTGGTTCATTGATTATCAATCAAGTGCAGCATGGGCATCTATTGTTTATGATAGAATTATACTGCTTGGTCGTGGTTCATTTAAGATATAAGTAAATTACCCCTTGCAGCATTGGTACCTTTTGTTTATGATAGGATTATTCCGGATGGTTGTGGTTCATTTAAGGTACAAGTAAATTACCCCTTGCAGCATCAGCACCTTTTGTTCAGGATGGGATTATTCTGCCCTGTCATGTTTCATTGATCATGTAAGATAGGATTATTCTGTCGGGTTATGATTTATTAGGCTAATGACCCCTTGCAGCATTGGCATCTTTTGTGAAGGGTGGGATTAATATGCTTGGTCACGGTTCATTTGAGATGTAAGTAAAGTAGCCCTTGCAGCATCAGCACCTTTTGTTCAGGATGGTATAATTCTGCCCGGTCATGTTTCATCGATTTTCAACCAAATCATTCAAGATAGGATTATTCTGTCAGGTCATGATTTATTTAAGATGTAGGCTAATGACCCCTTGTAGCATTGGCACCTTTCGTCGTTTAGGATGGGATTATTCTGTCTGGTCATGGTTCATTGATTTTCAATTAGGTGCAGCATTGGTACCTATCATTTATGATGAGATTATTCTGTCTGGTCATGGTTCATTGATTTTCAATTAGGATTTAGGTAAATTATGTTGGAGTCGTAAGATCTTTTGGGAGATATATAACTGGTCAACTATTCCCATTCCAGACATTGACTGGTAACAAGACAAGAGTCTGTGGTTCGTAGTGGATTATCATTTTTCTCCTCCCACAGTATTCGATCCTTATGGTCCGATTGAAATTTTTCCTATTTTGGGGAATTCTCAGTTGGATGAATAACAGAGGCACATTTTCATTTTTAGAAACACCGGCCAAACAATTGCAAGAACAAGAGGAGACTACCGTTTCATTACAAGTGAGTATGTAGCAGGGATGTGGGCTCAGAGTTTGACTGTTTTGCCTTATCTGACCTTGACTATTCTAGCGCTTTCATCCTAACGGGCATAACTTGTAAAATCTGTTTCAAGAAAATAAGGAGACTGAAATAATCGTTTTTTGACCTCTCGTATCAATTATGATTAGATGCCAGCTTAAAGCACGGTTTCTCTGTAAAATTTTCCAATTTCAACATTTGCCCTTTTGTTTCGTCACCCCTGGACCATGTGTGGGTTCTCAGGGTCGGTTATGGCTCTCTCCACCACCATGTCCGTGTCTCTGAAAATAAATATTGGGCTAACTAATCCCATATCTGACATAGACTGGTAACCGGGCCTGGAGGCCGGTTCTACATGGGATTGAGCTGTTTCATCTGCTTTCCTCTTCCCGGGATGAACATGTCAATCCTATCCTAATTTTCACCTCAGCGTTTTGCAAGGCAGTTCAATCCCTTCTATATTGTTTTCATTTATATGGAAACCCGTTCACTTCAGCAGGGCGGTTCTAACCGGCTCTAACTTGTTTTTTATTCAATATAGGCTCAACTGAACAAGATAGAAGAAGAGAGAATGTGTAAAATCTGTTTCAGTAATCCTGCTGACATGGTTTTTGTGCCATGTGGACACATGTGCTGCTGCATGCAATGCACGCAGGCGATCACACAGTGTCCTATGTGCAGAAAAAAGATTCAAAAAGCCATCAAAACTTACTTATCCTAACAATGGTGGTAAGTGAAAAAAATAATCTGGATTTTCGTTAATGTTCACCAGTCCTGTGAAGCAGGAGTGTGCAACCTGTGGCACACAAGCCAAATGCGGCCATCAAAAAAAATTGTGCGGCCCGCAGAGAAGTGCCAATTCTGAATGATGTTTCTTTTTAATTTGGTACATGCGAGTAATTCCAATCCCTTCGCGCTGTGAAGCCTATAGCTGAGTCCAATTTATTATCTATTCTTTTGACTTTATAACAGCTAGCATAACAGCTAGCTTGTGCAATCAACGCATGTCACAAGATCAAGAACAATTTTCGTGCCTCCAACTACTAGACAGCCCACGTCAAATAAAGGTGCGGCCCGCGATAATCTGTTCCTCCTGTATATAGGTTGCACATCCCTGCTGTGAAGTTGTACAATATTCAAACCCAACGCAAATTTCGGAGCCATTAAAAAATAACGTCACACCAGACTACTTGTCTCCTGATTGTTGAAGGAAATTTGACTCTGGCTTTTTACTCCTACCCCAAGCTTTAGTGAAACTTGATCACCACAAAAACCTTGACTTCCTTTCATTTGTCTGTTGAGAACTTGGTCAATTTAAAATCGGTTAGCGCAATTAATGAAAGTTTATAATTCAAACTCCCAAAGAATTCAAATTTTCTGCTGTGGGTAGTTTGGAAATGGTTCCATTGTCTTTGCACCCACGTACATTGCATCGGTGTTGGTGCATAAGTGTGCAGGTGCAAATGCCTGATGGTAAAACCTGTTGTATGTGAACTTGAAGTATGTATTCATTTTTGACTCGTATATCAATAAAACATGCTACACTCAGACTCTCCATGACAGTGGTTCTCAACCTGTGGTATGCGAACCACTAGTGCTTTTCAGGTGGTACACGAGCAGCTTTGAATTAATTTGCTACAATTTACTTTAGAGTTGATTCAAACATGCCAACAACGCTTTCTCTTTATATTCTATATATCGTCAATTACTTTCTTTTCTCATACTTCAGTTTTCACAAATCAATAATTGAATTTTTACTTTTCAGACCAGATTTTCACAAGACCGGGTAAGTATTGTTCTGCAATCAAAGGATATACTTGCCCATGTCCATGTGAAGTATGGGGTGATGGTAGATCCAAAACACTTGAAAAGGCTATGCAGCATTTGGCTTCTAAAACGAATTCATATTTTATTTATTTCGACTTTTTTAACTTCAGAATGGTGGGATATTTATTTCGTAATGCAGTAAAATTTTATTCAATTCATTTGGACGTATAAATTAAATTTTAATTCAATCATTCTACTAAAAATTTCTGTAAATTTATCAATTTGTTTTACTTTGAGCATAAAGAGTTAATATTTTTAAAATTTTGAGATTTGTGATTGGCTAAATAACTTTTCTACATTACCCACTTCCCTGACATTGAAAACAGGGCAAATATATCTTTTGATTGAGAATGTTCGAAGATGAAATGATATGGAGAGTGGAATCGCAGATTTCGAATTGCCTATTCAGGCAATAATGGCCATAATTTTGTTATCACGGTTAATTATGAGTGTTTCTTTATATATATATACCTGATGCATTATTTGTATACATCTTAACGATTTATCAAACAATACATAAGTGATGGTTAACTAAATCAGGGAAATTGTGAGTCAAAAAGAAATATATGGCTGATATTTTAAAATCACCAGGTGAAAAAAAAATGGACATAAATTTTTTAATATCCCTTTATGATAATGAAGAAAATTTATTAAACACTTCAACCTATGTTTGTGTATGACTGTACCTAGAAGTAATTTAGGATGTTGACACAAAATTTATGTTCTCATTGGAATGATCAAAATGACCTGGGTTTTGTTTCCTTCGCATTGCTGTTTCTCTGTGCTTGTGAAAAAGTAATTCTTTTGAACAATGACAAGCTGGTGGATTAAATGTGGTAATTGTTGCGTAGTCGGTGGCATCGATACTTTTAACCCAGAAAAAATGATTTATAATTTTTCATGCTTGCCGGAAAATATTATATCTGTGTAAAAATATCCAAAACTGAAAAAATATTTCCAAAATCATTCACGTAGTTTTATGCTTGAAAATACTTGCTTTTATAAAGTATAGACTATTTATATACTATAGTATATTTTAAATTTGATGACCAAAAAAATGTTGTATAACAGATTCATTAAACGCATTGCTTTTTTTATATTCCTTTCATTGATATTACAACTTTTGGTATTACCCAAAAGTTTCAGTTAGGAGTCTCCTTGTAAAGGGGTCTCCTTGTAAAAAGGATAAGTTGGTGGATTAAATGTGGTAAATGTCGCGGCACTAATACATTCAACGCAGTTAGAATTATATTTGTCTATCTTATCTTTTATAGTTTGTGAATGTGATAAATTATTATTATATTATAAATATGGTGGTATTATATGAAACAGGGTTGTTCAAAACTATAAAGGAATATCTTAAAAATTATAGTCCTATACGTCAAAATCCTTGGCCTCATAAATAAGGTCTTGGTTCATAAATATCTGTAATATATACATTTTTATAACTGACACTGAAAATTTCTATAATAGCCTGGAAAAAATATCCTATTCAAGCGCGATATATTTCTATATATATATATATGAAGCTTATGCCCGCTCTTATCTGCTAACGATGCCCACTATGCAATCGTGTGCAAAATTAATTCAACGTCTTTAAATACACCACGATTTAAGTTTAATGACTATATGAAATATATTTTATTTTTCATGAGCAAAATTAATCTAAAATTTAGTTTAATAACCTTGAGCATCTCTTTGTTTCTTTCTTGTTCTATTTTTATTCTTTTATTATTCTTATCAATAGTAGAAAGTCATGTCAGATATGCGGGGGAAAATGTGTTTCACTCTGAACAGTCCTTCAAACAATTTTTATAATAACTTTTTTGATTGTGAATGAAGAGTATGAATATTGTTAAAGTTTTTCCTGATCTGTAGTAGTAGCAGTAGTATCTAAAGTATCATTTAGTACTCTGGATATAGAGACCACTAGATTAAGGTCTTACAATTTAGGTGTGAACCTTGCCGCTGTGGTTGGTAATGTTTCGTGTGGCTAACCTAGTATGCTACTCAATTTTTTTATAACTTTGTCTTATTTTCAACTTGAAGTCTCTTCATTACTTTTTGAAAACTGAATTTATATTTCCATCCTTTCAATACATTTAAATTAGGTCTATGCATATACAGTACAGGATTGAATTGGTCATTATTACTGTTTTAGCTTGAGTGCTTCAAAAGTGAGACAGCCTGCAAGTTCAATATATTCGCGGATCTTTTTTGTTTATTTCTGGTCCAAGCATTGTTAAACTAGATTTGTATTTTTTGTGTGAGTGGGCTCATGTTTTAAAAGTTTTTCTCGCTTTCCAGAATTCTCCATTCATAATTAGTGTGTAATATGGAGTTTTCAAAATAAATTGCCTATCTAACTATATACAGTATTTATATGTAGAGAGGGGATGGGGCCATGAGGATTCTAACCTGTACTAATGTTGGTCTGGCTTCCTAATTGTTTTGCTAATTTCTTTTGCATGATCTGCCTTGATTAGTGATTTTTTGCATGCTAGAACAAATGAAAAATAGGTATCTATCTATATTAGTATAATTGCACTTCTGGGTAAGAATTGAATTAATTTTTTGTTTTTTCAAATTGATTGCAGAATTATATATATGTACATATGTTGACTTATTAAAATATATTTTGTCTGTATTTAATTAATCCATAATTAGTATTTGTAATTAGCAAAGATATTAGATCAGTCGAGGGATTTGCTTTGTATAGAAAGTCAGGTCTGTTACTAAAGAGGTTGATAGTATTGTAATATGTTAAGCAAATTTGAACCTCTTGCTATTCCAGAAAGAGGGACGCCGAAAAGAAAGCTCAGTCAGGCATCTAGTTCTCTCTATATATAGCGGTAGTCGTTTTTCTTTTTGTTGTTAAAACGCGCGACTGCTGGGCATACCAGGTTGGCTTGCCCTGACATATTCATTGTTTTTTCCCAATAACATATACAGTTCAACTTTTTGTTATTATTACTTATCGATTTTAATCGGTGAGTATGTTGATAGGTGTCTGTCTGTTAGATGCACGCGATATCTCACGAAAGCGAGATTGAATCTGCTCCAGATTTTGTATGTACATTCATCATATGTCGGACCAGAAGTCTATTGATTTTGGATGAATTATGTCGTATAATTAGCGAGTTGTTAATTATTTAGTGATGGGACACAAGGTGTCACTATGGAAAAAAGCGCTGTTTTGGGGGATCCCCTAACTTTCGATCGATAAGTCTTTGGTCTCTGCCCGATATTCTCGTTTTCTTGTTAGACCTGCTTATGGTTCCGCTGATTGGTAACCAAATTTGGTTTTTCGCGGCTCCCTTCACCCTGAAATGCTTTTAATCTAATCATTGTAATTCAAGAGTACTTTTAGTATGGTGCGAATATAACCTACTGATTACCGATGGAGCACGTCGAATAGAGACAATCGTGATAACAAGGATTTTGTAATGCAATTGAAGTAGTATTTACATTTTATCACGATTCTTACATGCGCTCACATATACCGATCAATTATTCGTTAACACGATTTAAACGTATGATAAGAACACTACAAATATCAAGAAAAACAACTTAAATTGTGACAGGAGTCGCGTGAAACCTCAAAGTCTTCAGGCAGCGAGACCTTCGACTCTTGTTGATTCAGGTTAGCGAGTATAAGAACTTAATTAACGAAAACCAAATCATTTTAATATACAAGATTATAATGGTTAAATTGATTGATGCAAGCATGGAATTTGCGCGGGAAATGTGGCGTCGACTGTGGCGCATTGGTTACGGCGAACCTTGTCGAGAGAAGGTAAGTTAAGTAAGATTTGCATCGGTGATTACTATTATAATAATTGTCTAATCTGTTTCCTTCAATTCTGTTGAACTTTCAGGTCAGGTTGCTCAGGTCAGGCGAGGTTGAATGGGGCGGTAGCAGGTAAGTAGGCTACCCAGTGATCCAGCAAGTTTCATATGCTTGCTCTGATCAGAATAAACACTCTGACCTAGGGCCGGCCCAGTCAAAGAAAGGTAGAAGATTTCCCTTCAATATTTGGACTATGATGTTAAACCCATTTCAAATTTTTTGATATAGGCTTCCTGGGTATGCAATTTTAGGAAACAGACCCAAACTAATATACAATCTTCAACTACTAAAAATTTCAGAGCAGTCTGCGAATGAAAAAATCAATTTTTTTTTCATACCGAAGGTAGGCACTTTTACGGTAATAAGAAGAAATATAACAACAAGAATACAAGAGAGCTATGTTCAAATATTTGAACACGGAGGGCAAAACTGAATATTTTATCAATTTCTCCAAAATCTTATGCGATACCTAACCTGCCAGTAACCATATCGGGAGGCGGACACCTCGCCCACTCGCCCACAAGCTGCTACACGGACAACTTACCAGAGTCAACTCGACTACCCAGTTTACCGGTAATGGTCCAAAGACGGCCATGGCTTCCTGTGACCTCTTCATGATTCAGTTTCAACGTGAATTGAAATACTAACTGATCCGAGTCACTTCCATATTACCAGATCAGGTACCGCAGTCTTTTGTGTGCGTGTGTGCTTTAATTAATTTAATACTTTTGAGTGAGCGAACGCGCACAACTTACTATCTGAAATCTGTACGTGTCAAACATTATTCAAGATTTTGTTTTCTCTGCCGATTCTATAATAAGTTTTACTGTATTTGGTTTTCATCAATCATTTTATTGCAAGATATGCTGATTATGAAGTCGAAATTTATACAGTTCCCCATAAAAACCTTCACTTTCGCTAACCACGAGATCTGCTTATATGTTTGCAGAACCACCACAAAGTGCGCGAATTTTAATGACGTCATAGGACACAAAAATGAATCCCACAGAGCTCACAGAAATATTTGAAATAAATGAAAGTAATGGACCTTCCCCGACCTTTGACTCCCGAAAAATTCTTCTTATACTTTACCATTGAAAAAACGCGAAAACGAGATAATGTTTACGACCACGCTTGAAAATCTGTCTGAGTGAGAAAAGTGTCTGAGCGGATGCGAAAAGGGAGCATTGTTACGTCACTTTTTTCATCTTGCTGATTGACCAATGTCACGGAGTAAACAAGGAAGACGATGCTCGGGGAAAGGTCCTTTCAACAAAAAAATACAATTTTTAACCATCATCAAGGAATTCTATAATAGGGGAAGATAAAATAAGCAGAAGTTTATTTCGACTTCAGAATAAGCATAACAGGCAAAAAAATGATTGATGAAAAAAAATAAAAAAAAAACGATTATGAAATCAGGAGAGCAATTAAAATCTTGGACAAAGTTTAAAGCTTACGGAATATAAAAATGGATCGTTTTGCCAAGAAGAGTAGTACGTGTTCACTCACCTAAAATTTAGGCCGCGAGCCGAGGCCCTGAAAAACGCCTAGAAAGTGAGTTTCGTAGCGCACATCAGGTAACTACCTGAAAATGATTTTAAAATGTTCCTTAAAAATTTAGTAACAAATATTGCCTTGTTCCCACTTCCAAAAGTTGCACGTTTTACGGAAAAGACGCTTTTACTACAAGAAATATGTGCTACGATCTGTCCTATATTCTCTACATTTTCGGCAAGGAACAATGACTTCTGCACGACGTAACAATTGAATTAAACCAGCTGTTAGCGAGCGGATGAATATTAGTTATTACTGCTCGACCTTGCGCTGAGTTGGGCAGGCTCTCCATAGCCCTGTTTAGTTATTATTAGTTAAGTTATGCTAAGACGTTGTTGAAAAATGTATAAGTAAATTATTAAACACTTGTAGATCCTTACCACGGATATGGGCCGTGAGACGAAACCATGAAAACGCCCAGTAAATGAGTTTCGTAGCACACATCTGGTAACTAAATAAATTCTTCAGTTTTGTGTGAAAACGAACATAATGAACGCATTACACCTTGTTCCACAATCCTGGTGCGAAATTGAATATAAGAGGTTCCCGGAAATTCAATAACCATAAGTTTACAACACATACATAAGAACTATACAATTCGAGAGCCCTACAGCACACTAACACAAATGTATTCCTGTAATGTTTTGCCTGACCAAAATCGGACTTCCTCAGTCAATCATAATTTATTAGGTAGCTTACGAAAAATATGGCATACATGTAACCAACAACAAAAAATACTTTAATTGTGTGACAGGAGTCGGGAGTGACCTCGAAAGCAGCGACACCAACATCGCTGATTCACATTTGCGAATAAATTTTATGTAATAACCACAAGCAGTTTACAACAAGAACAGCATAAAAAGCTACATCCATTTTATAGAAGCTATCAAACGTATTTATTTTTAAGCAATGAAGTCACAAATTAACATCGTGAGCACGGAAACACAAATAAATCAGTTATTTCTCACTTAGAAATTCACCGCAAAAGTCAAGAAAATTAAATGAATGTACAATATGTACATAACATAGTGAACAGAAATATTACAATTTACAACTAATCTTTTTTTAGTTTATGTGGTTATGTATTTGAACAAAGGCAATAATATTTCTAGAAACAGGACTACGACACTAACAAATGTCCGAAAAAAAAAAAAAATGTATGATACTTATTAAATCAACTGTAATATCTAATTCACTTTCTTCTGAATTGTTTTCGAAATCCACTATCTCAAAAATCGACTTTTCCTCTATAGGTGTACTGTGATTTCTGCAGTCAATACAAAAACAAAAATCTGTGCAATTTAAGTTGATTTTGGCACACTTTCATAAATTATTTTGACTATTTTTCTTTGCAGTTTGCCAACTCAAGAACTGATTTGAGGGCCACATGCTTCTTCAGTGAATCATTGTTGGGTGGAGAGTATAATCCTTATGTTTGACAGTGTTAAATAGACGTGCCCTGGTATCATTTACATTCTTCATATCCTCTTCAAATTCCTCAGCTTTATTTATTAATGCCTCGTTAACCTCAAAAGATCTTCATAGTCGAGAGAAAAAAATGAATTGAAAATCTCAATGAAGTCTCCAACATGAATTTGATGGGCAGTTCCAATTGCAGAAAAGTGCTAAAGTATTTCAATATGAATAGCCCATCTAAGCTGTTTGCAACTATTATGATTCTCATATACCTTTAAGCTTCAAGACTTCTTGTTTAATCCATTTTATAGCACTGATAGCAGCAGGGATCAGAGCCTGCGTTAGGTCGGATTGGTGGAACATTGCCGTTTTCTTTTGTAGTACAGTATCTAAAATAAGGAAGAAAATAATATTTGGAGCAGCATGATTTTAAAAATACCCCTAAATACTAACTAATACCTTGAATACATAATGCATTTTATCTGATGTACTAAATGAGCGTATATATGCTCATTGCATGTACTACAGTCCAGCAGTGTTTGCATACCATTACTAGACTATATCTACACTAAATTTTGATATATCACAGTCTGAAATGTCCTATGACAGTATGAGTATGGACTATAGACTATATTTTGAAACATCAACTGTTTGTCTACAACTTGATTTCTCACCTCTCAATCGTTTCCAATGCTACCTTTCTTTCCACTCCGGCATAACTTATCATTGCTTCCCAGGTTCTTGTCGACTCTATGAATTTAGATTTAGACCAACCGACATTAGTAAAATTGATTAATTTCTTCTCTTTCACACAACCGTGCATTACAGAAACAGCCATTCATTTCTATTTCCAAATATGCTGTGGCCTATATAGTAGTATAAGTCTGCTGAATAGTCAAGAAGAGTCATTAAATTAATCATAAACATTTCATGCAAGCCAGAAAATATCGTTGTTTGTGACATATTATTCTAGGTCTAGCCTTCCTTGGAGTTACGGTACCGCACCGTACCTATTTAACAACGTCTTATGAGCTAGTGCTCAACTAAAATTGCTATTTATGGTAAGGATATACAAGTGTTTAATATCTTACCTACACTTTTCAACACCTCCTTAGAATAACTGAACTAATATTACCGGTAACTGAAAAAAACTATGGAAAGGCTACTCAACGCAAAAGCGAGCAGTTGTAGTACATCTGATATTCATCCGACCACTGGGGATCCACCTACAGCTGACTAACTTGACTGTTACGTCGTGCAGAAGTCTGCGTTCATTGGCCCATGATATCGGAAAAGAAGAGAAAATAGGACAGATGGTAACACATATTTATTGTAGTAAAAGCGTCTTTTCTGTAAAACGTGCAACTTTTGGAAGTGGGAACAAGGCAATATTTGTTACTAAATTTCTAAGGAACATTTTAAAATCATTTTCAGGTAGTTACCTGATGTGCGCTACGAAACCCACGAGGGCGCTGTCGCGTGTATTATTACTCTGGTGGTATTTTGTTTCTCTGTCAATTATGATTGATTAAATTTGTATAATTTTTTTTTGTCATTCCCTCTAAATCTCCAGCCCACAGGTGTCGCTGACTCGATGACTGTCACAGTCTTTCGCGACTCCTTATCTATTGCTATGAATCTCTCACTTGTATGAATTCTGATGTGTATATTTAATTTTTTACGATTGTCATTATACACGTTTGTCAATTTTTCGTGCTTTAAATTTTGTGTTAATTCTTGCATGATAGAAATAAATTATCTGAATCTGAATCTGAAACTAAAAGATAAATGGCCTCGGCTCGCGGCCTAATTCTTCCGACGAATTTTGTTCTTCGCAATATACTGGGGATTCCCCCGGTCATATCGGGGTTGATGAGAAGGCAAGCGAATAGACAGACGGCATGTTGTTTTTTTGTTGTAACTTATTAGATAAAGAAATTGGTTCAAAACTGGTTGTAGATAATAGTGTTAAGGTATTAGAAAATGTTATAGCCAAATATAACTTACTAGATATTTGGCGACACACTCACCCACATGATAGGAAATATACTTGGAGACAAATTACTAACAGCAAGGATACCGGTATTCCAATAAGACAAAGGAGATTAGATAGATTTTATATTTCAAAAACCTTGATACCAAATATTGAGAATGCGGTGATACTAGCACAAAGTATATCAGACCATGATATACCTATAATTCACATACATGTGGATGATAACATTAAAAGAGGTAGAGGTTACTGGAAATTTAATGCTAGACTATGCAATGATGAAACTTTTGTAAATGGTATTGACGTTATGATGACCCATTGGAAGAATGAATTTTCACAGTGTAGTGATAATCTGGTAATTAGGGAAATGTGGGATAGGATCAAAAGGAAAATTAAGCATTGGGCAATATACTGTGGCAAATGTTTAAAAATTAGGGAGGAAGCAGAAGAAAAACTTGTCATCAATAAATACCAGAATGCTCTGGTTAATTATGAAAAAGATAAGTTCGATATAGAGAAAAAACATAGGGTTGAATTATTAAAAGTAGAGTTGGATAATTTATCAAAAAAGAAAGTGCAAGGGAATATTATAAGAAGTAGAATAAGATGGAATGAACAAGGAGAAAAATCTACTTCTTATTTTTTTAATTTAGAGAAACATAGGGGGCAAATTAAACTCTTTAAAGAATTGGAGACAGATGCTGGTATAATCCTTACGAATATTAATGATATACAAGAAGAGCAGAGATTATTTTACAAAAAGTTGTACACTAAAAAACAGTTGAATGAGGACTTGCAAAATACTTTGATTAGTAAAATCGAAACCAAATTGGAGTATGAAAAAATGATTAATTTGGAATATGGTATAAGTGAACAAGAATTAGATGATGCATTTAAAAGTTTGAAACTAAATAAAGCTCCTGGCCTGGATGGCCTTACAAAGGAATTTTATCTATTATGCTGGAATAAAATTAAAACTATTTTACTCGCTGTATATAGCAGCTGTATAGCTTCTGGACAACTCACCGAAACTATGACAGAGGCAATAATTACTTTATTATATAAAAAAGGTGAAAAAAAAAAATTAGCTAATTGGAGACCAATTTCGTTACTCAATTTAGATTATAAAATTTTTACTAAAATATTAGGCAACCGAATTAAATACGAACTCCCCAAACTGATTCATCCAGATCAAACTGGATTTATATATAGCAGAAATATACATGAAAATTTATTGACATTTCGAGATGATATCTTCCATGCAAATTATTATAAAACTGATCTGCTGTTGTTCTCAATAGACTGGGAAAAGGCATATGATAGTGTAGATAGGGAATTTTTGTTTAAAGTTTTAAAAAAATTTAATATTGGGCCAACATGGATATCTTTTATAAAACTAATTTATACAAATACAAAGTCAAGGATTATAACCAATGGATATATTGGCAAGGAATTTATAGTAGAAAGAGGTTTAAGACAAGGCTGTCCACTGTCTCCAATACTTTATACATTCATTGCTGAAGTATTTGCATGTAATATCAGAAGTAATACAGAGATAAGAGGTTTCATAAATATAGCAAATGAGGAACAAAAATATAAGGGGTTCGCAGATGATGCACTGTTGACTTTAAGGGATTACTATTCTTTATGTGTATCCATGAATGTTATTGTACAATTTGAAAATGCATCAGGGACCTATATAAATAGGAATAAATCACAAATTTTGGTATGTGGCAGTTTGATAAACTTGCCAATTATTCAAGTGGATGGCATAAAAGTTTCAAGGGACAATATATTACTATTAGGTTGTTGGTTTGGTAATGATAAAACTAAATTTGAGAAAAATTGGAATCCAGTCATTAGAAGAATTCAGAATGTTATAAATTTATGGAGGGGTAGAAACCTGACAATGATTGGAAGAACTATTATTGCTAAACAATTATTATTGTCAAAAGTTTGGTATTTAGCATCATTTGAAATAGTTCCATACAATGTTATATTAACTTTGAAAAAATTAATTTGGACTTTTATTTGGGAACAAAAACAAGAAAATATAAGCAGAAGTGTATGCTGTGCCAGTAAAATGCAGGGGGGCTTAGGATGCATGGATATAGAAATACAAATAAAAAGCATTCAACTTAAATGGTTGTGGAAATTGATTGATGGTAATAAAGCACCGTGGAGTAACAGAGCTAGAAATTACATAAATAACTATCACAATAAACTTCAAACAACTAATTTGGAAATTATCCATCTTAGTTTGAGAAACAATTTTAAGAAATCGATACCTCAATTCTATACAAATATTGTCAATTATTTTAAAGCATTAAATTTAAAAAGAAACCCTTTGCAATTAAGATCTGAAATTTATCAAGAATATATTTGGTTTAATCCATTGATTAAGTTGCAAAATCATCCAGATAATCTGAGTAATTGGATTAAATCAAATATAACAAAAATAGAACATGTTATTAAATTAACATGTAGGCAAATTTTAGAAAAAATATATGGAGAAGATAGGATAAGAATGATGGATATAAATGATGTAAAAGACAAAATGAAGAAAGTTATTTTATCTGTTCAAGAAATTTTGAAATCTATTCCCCAGGAATGGAAAAATATATTAAGAGATAAAACAAGCAATCATATCCCCATGTCAAAGGAATTTAAATATGATTTTTCAGAAAATCCCACAACAAAAATATTGTATAGGAAAATATTAAAAAAGTTTAACAGTGACCAATGGAAACAGAAACGTTGTAAAATTATTTATAAATTTAATTTACGAACAGATTTTACTTGGAATAAAGTTTGGGCAAATTATATTCCCAGAAAATACCAGGTACTAAGTTGGAAGATTTTACAAAATGGGATTCCAACTGGAGAACGAATTAGACATTGGGCAGAAGATACAAATGGCAATTGCGTCTTTTGTAATAGAGTCATTGAAAATTGTATTCATTTATTTTTCAACTGTTCTTATATAAAATCCTTTTGGAAATGGCTAAATTTAACAAGTTATACACAGCATAATATTTTTACTCAAGATGTTGAAACTAAATCACTGAATCTAATTATCGCTTGTGGTAAAGCAGCGATTTGGAATTTTAGAAATGGCTTAATATTTCAGGAATTGGAAACATATCAGTCCATACTTAGAACTATGTTTAAATGTGTGATGATAGGATCTTTAAGAAGTATGAATGAATTTGTAAAAGAGGAAATATTAGAAGATGAAAAGATTGAAATTCTTTTAGGAAAATCAGTAATGCTTTGAATATGGTAGTTATAGTTTTCATACTTATTATCTGAAATTTATATACATTGAAATAATTCAGTTAAAAAATAAAAAAAATGTTGTTTTTTTTCTTCTCGCAATTCAGTCGCCTTTGTCAGGTCGGGTGAATATTACAAGCCAGATTTTTCTCATTATACTGTTTTTGGGCTACATGTCACAATTTGTTTTTGTATGTAGTTCAGTCAGTCGCACGACAGCACAGTACCGGTATTTTAGTTTTCCACCGTACCGTACTGAAACGCTTTATACGAACATAATACTGACACCGGTGCTGTCAATCAATCATTTACGGTACCGTACCGGTATTTCGGTAATCTGATATAAAAACACAACAGCACAAAAAGTAGGCAGATATAGGAAAACTTGAAGATGAGAGAATTTGGGTATTTCAGTCAAATTTTGGCTGGAGCGGTCCAAGTGTTGCACAATTATGTTTTAGGACAACTTGAAATTGCAAGTGTGCTCAGTCTCGTAACCTATAATGTCTGAATGGACAACACTAAAAGGCTGAAAGAAGAAACGGATGAGGTGGAGGAAAAACGGAAGTTGAGGTGTTCCCAAAGGTGAAAAATTGAAAAACACTAAAAGGCTGAACACTAAAAGGAGGAAGTGGATGAAATTTCTTCCGACGGATAAAGAGGCGGTTGAAGTCACTAAAAAGCTGAACACTAAAAGGAAGAAATGGTTGAAATTTCTTCCGACGGATAAAGAGGCGGTTGAAGTCACTAAAATGATGAACACTAAAAGGAAGAAGTGGATGAAATTTTTTTTGACAGGTGGTGAGGTGGCTGAGGTCACTAAAAAGCTAAACACTAAACGGAAGAAGTACGGAAGATGATATTTTGTCCTATCGATTTTGAGGCGGTTGAAGTCACTAAAATACCGAACATTAGGAGAGTTAAATAGCCTAAACATATCCCGACGGTAGTGAGATTGGATGAAGACCCTGAAAGCGGACTGATGAGTGGGCATGCCACTTTTAGATTTATGAATTGAATCGATTCAAATCGCAATTCATTTCGAATCCGATTTACGCGATTCGAAAGAAAGAGAGCCGTTTAGCGAAGAAGAACAAACACTTAAAATAACACCAATTGCCAGACGGGAATGTAAATGAATTTTTCGTTATTTACTTCTATTGATCTGCCTTCGTTCATTTTCAAGTTCAGCGCAACACACCCTGATCATCACTCGAGATGCTGACGTGCTGTGTGGTTAATTAATTTCCTTCAATCTGTCAGTTGAGTTTTCCACTGAATGACCTAAGTTTCTATCACACGCAAATTTAAATGAATCGTATACCTGAAATTTCGTTGCAATTTTGTTAATAATTTGCAACAGCACACCTTCTCTGCGACTAAGTTATGGTACGCTTTGACATGAATTGATAAACGATCAGATACCGACTTCTAGAAAACATTTAATTTTGATTGAAATTTAATTTAAACTCCGTGTTGAGAGTGAAATATTTCGCGTATATATTTGAAGAGAACTATTACTGAACAAGTTCATTCGCCGGGCATGTTAATTGACGATCATGTTTTTTTTATCCTGACATTTATATTTATGCTATTTTATTCCCATTTGTTGTACCTCCATTTGAGTGGCGGTAAACGAAATGAGGGAACACGAGGTAGAACACTTCTTGCAGAAGTAATCATAAAAGAAATGTAGTATTTTCTCCTTTGAATCGTTTTCGGTTGGAGGTTTATTTTAAATGGTTTAATTACTTTTTTGTGTTCGAGCTAATTCCTGAAAGCATTTCTTATTTATAGTTATCCAGATGCAATTAAAATGCCTTGTCTTATTACACTATGCTGCTAGCATGAATATATGCTCGGTATCTCCTTGTTTAGCAAGCTCTATCGCAATAATGAGCCCATATATCACAGAGATGACAAAGATCTGCGTGTACAAAGTTTTCCTTCATGCATAACCCAGAGTCACAAATTATTGTACTAATATTTTAGAGATAAAAAATCTGTAATGAGTCCAGTCTTAATTTAATATAACAATAAGTGAAATACCACAGTCACATATTCTGGTGTGGGACTGCGGGAACCAATGCTGTTACTGTTGCAGCACTGTTTAAGATGGTACAATAGAATTGTTTCCTGCGCTTATTTTCACAATTGAGTTGCATCAAATTGCTTCAGTCCTAAGGGGATGGTTGGTCAATACCGAATAGTTCACTATTTCGAATACATTCGAAAATAAAATAAAGTAATTGAGGCTTATCTATAGTAGCCTATATAAAGGAATTTGCATACAATAAACAATGGAATAACTGTCATCAACAACATGTTGTCTACCATGCATTTCATGTTTGCAGATTACTGCTATATTTTTTCATATACCATGAGTTACGTTATCAGAATTAAATTAATACGGCAAGCATTTAAAATAGTGCTATCGGTCATGGATTTGAACATTTTGCGCAACACAAAATCATCCTAAAAAGTTTGAATACCAACCATTATCCAAATTATTTGCCAAAAAGCGGTATAAAGTATAAATTATATTTCTGATTTGCGACAATTGTTTCGTGAGTACGTAAACACGAACGAAAAATTAATTATATTCGGGCACTTCAATGTTCGCATATATATCTTTTATTATTTTATGAATACGAAAATATGAATCAAAAATTAATTATAATCGGGCAGTTTACCACACATTTTCAAGTCCATGGATCGCCGTTGTATTTTGTATATACGAAAATAGGAATCAAAAAATAAATAACAATCGCGCAGTTGACCACACATCTATGTACATAGATTGCCGTGGTATTGTGCCCGAATATGATTAATTTTTGATTCCGTATTCCATTCCTTAAACTTAATATCTGTTTTTAAAATTTTGCAAGCAGTTCACGCACGAAGACTTGAAATAATGATGTATTAGTCAAATTGAAGTCCTGTTAGACCACTGTTTCTTAACCAATGTGCCATGGCCCACTGGTAAGCCTCAGAGACATTTTGAGGCGGGCCACAAACATATTATAAATTACAAGGTTTGTTGATTGGAAAAATTGATTTGATAACAAAATCAGCTTCACATGTCTTGAAAAACAAGATATCTATTTGCAAAACATGCCTCGCCGTAACCCACCCATTGTGGCGCAACAAATCCATTATACGGCAGTAACAGCTAGAAATGAGTATATATATATAGCAATTTGCTTGCACATTACATCAAAATTAAAAACAATATAACAAGAATGTCATGGCCTTCAATATTCGCCAGGCTCGAACTGAGAATACCATATAAAAAATTAACATAAAACGAATCCACGAGGACATTGTCTCATAAATAATAAACTAATATATTAAATTTTCTTCACTATCCATCGGAAGAAATTTCATCCACTTCGTCTTTTTAGTTTTCAGCTTTTTAGTGATTTCAACCACATCAACACCCGTCGGGATAAATTTCATCCACTTCTTCCTTTCAGTGTTCAGCTTTTTAGTGACTTCAACTATCTCATTATTCGTCGGAAGAAATTTCATCCACGTCTTCCTTTTAGTGTTCAGCATTTTTAGTGACTTCAACTATCTCATTATTCGTCGGAAGAAATTTCATCCACGTCTTCCTTTCAGGTTTCAGCTTTTTAGTGACTTCAACTATCTCATTATTCGTCGGAAGAAATTTCATCCACGTCTTCCTTTTAGTGTTCAGCATTTTTAGTGACCTCAGCCACCTCACCACCTGTAGTAGAAAAATTTCATCCACTTCTTCCTTTTAGTGTTCATCTTTTTAGTGACTTCAACCACCTCATTATTCGTCGGAAGAAATTTCATCCACCACTTCCTTTTATTAGTGTTCAGCTTTTTAGTGGTTTCAGCCACCTCGGAAGAAATTTCTTCCACTTCTTCGTTTTAGTGTTCAGCCTTTTAGTGTTTTTCAATTTTTCACCTTTGGGAACACTTCAACTTCCGTTTTTCCGCCACTTCATCCGTTTCTTCCTTCAGCCTTTTAGTGTTGTCCTGTCTGAATGCATTAAATACCGGTATCTGACTTCTGGGTCTGTTATAGTTTAGTACCATAAGCAGACATGTACATCTAGTGGGCGAGGCCCTACCATTTTTTCATAGTTTACCTCAGTGATCTCTCTCATAATATAATCGTCAAGGCCAGTACTACTGTACTAGAAAGAGTATAACTTCGTAAATGACGTAGCCTGCTCGATCTTGGGTGATCGTCTGCGTGTTTTACAAGACGGATCATATATATTTTAGCAGGCCTTATTATAACACTGCTGCACTGTGACGCCTTAGAGTTGTAATTTTTGGATGACGTAATCTTACAGCGGTTAGGAGTGACATATGCAAATACTGTTAAGCCAATACCACTACAAGTACTTGTAGTACTAAACCAGTGATTCTCAACTGAAGCCGATGAGGCTTTCAACTAATCTCTCTGCTGTTCTCATTATCCTTTAAAAATTAATCGTTTTTAGTGTAATTTTCATTTATATTAAATCAATGACTTGAAACTGAAAGACTACAGTAGTTGAATTGATGTCATCGTAGGTCGTTTTGAGTGAAATTTATTATAAGGTCATAGCAGTACGGCACACTATACAAATCGGCTGACATTGTCCCGTTTTAGAGAAACCCATTTTACAGATGATCAGACACCCCTCCTTTGGGAGACACCTGGAAATTGTTGTCCCTCAATATCGGTAATAATACAGTATAATGGAGTTGCGCAATATACTACAAAAAGGCGCAATCTAGTAACATCATCATTGAAATCCTTGGGAAAAAATAATCTGATTTACCGAAGGAAAAAATTATTTACCGTAGCATTCGAGAGTTTTTAGCAAAAAACGGCAATTTTGGTCATGTGACGGCCGCGATTATTGAGACAAGTATGGCGCGATATGGAGCATCTGCATGGTCCCAGACGCCCTTCGTTTGTGAGACACATAGAGTGTTTGTTTTATTGAGCCAAATGGAGAGAAATTCTTGGAATTTGGATAGTGTGCTGTACTGCATAGTGTCGTTCCCACAATGTTCATCTCACGGTTCAGTTCACTGATTTTATTGTTTCTAATAATCCCAAGCTGGCTATCCCGTACACTGTAGAGTTCAATATTTTCGAACAAAATATCTATTATTTGTCAAGACAAAATGTCGAGCAAACCTTCAAAAACGCTGACATTCTTCATAGATATAATCGAGCATTGTTATGTGTTTGAAAGTGAATTATTCCCAAATTGGAATAGATATCATTATGTGAACATGAAGCTAGCTAGTGTTACATTGCTGGAGAATGCATCAATATTGCGGCTTGCATTTTCAGACTTCAGAATTAAGAGTGAAAGCCAATGCCTGTTGTTTTAATACAAGTTGTGAACTACCGAAGATAACCATAAATTCATTAAGCTTAATTGGACAAAAAAAATAACCCAATCAAGCCAGACCAGCAAAAAGGTCGGTGAATACATAGGAACTGTTGAGACCTTAAATGCCTGATTTATTTATTGAAAATTGTCAAATTTTCTCTTTTAATGTTAATTACCCCCAGATTAGGAACCATTCACACAATTTGGTAGCTTTTGAGACTATTAAACCTACATTTATACTTACAGGGCTTTTAGTATTAGACCAAATCAGTTGTAGGACAGCTAATTATAAGTCGACTTTGGGAGTGTTTGATTGAACAGTATTGCAAAGCATGGAATTGGCTCCACTAGAGGACACTGAAACTTTCAACTCGAGAGGTATGTTATGTTTTCACGTAATTTCATTAGGCTATAGAATTTCCATATCTAATAAATTATATTTAATGTTTAATTCTCATTCATTAGTTCATTTATTTAAAGCGCCACAAAATTATTATTTACAATAATAGTAATATTGAAAGAAAAAACAGTAGTGCAATCTCGAATATGGATTAATTTCACTGATACCAGGGTCATATTTCTAAAATATTGAAATGAAATTGCGCTATTTATTCCCATGTTAAACACAGGAAAAGTCGAATTGCTTTTCTCCAGAGCTCCCAATAACAAGTTGACCGATATCTAGTCAAAAAAATTGTCATGGCCGCTGAATTTTTGATGTTAGTTAATCCTAAATAAATGATCAAACTGATCCAGGACGTCAAAATGATGGGAATGTCGAAAATGCATCCCAATCAAAAAGATGGAAAATGGCTAATGTTATTTCATCTGATCACAGAAGATTTTTGACTAATTTACATTTGAACAGAGAACTTGACAGGTGAGATTTGAGGTTTCAATGATATTTGTACTGTATTTTACATTAGTTTAGCTTTAATTTCAATTTCTTAGACACAAAATATAATGTCGTTCATTTATTCAACTTTTTCAACTCTTTTTAACTTCATTCTCGATGGTTTTTAAATTTTGTTTCAAAAATATTTCCACAATCTACACCTAAAATCTTTAGATTTAGGTACAGAAGAGCTAACATTTTTGAATAATGCTTAAACCTTGTTTTTTGACGATCCTGATGCTTTATTTTAGGTTTCAGTTTTATATTTAAATTCCTGGAACAAATACATTCATTTTATCAGACTTGCATCATTTGCTCGATGGCCTGTTGGTTGCTCGAGTGTGTCACCGGCAGCTCTAGCAAGAACAGGATTCTTCTATCTTGGTGACATGGACAGAACTCAGTGTTTCTCTTGCGGGGGAGTTTTGAGGAATTGGGCACTTGAAGATAATGCAATGGTGAGTCTGAGCATACTAGACGTTTGTGTTGTGATATTTTAAAACTTATTTTATATTTTAATATCTAATTTGATGTTTTTATCGAGCAAGAGTGGAGATTTTTTATAGAATTAACAGTCTTGCTGCACACAAAAAAACTAATTAATAAATTTATGAAACGTTTTGCTAACCAAGGTCAAACTTTTTTTCCTCATATTAACTCAAGAGTCACTGACTGAAGTCTTACCAACTACAATATTCTTCATACAGGCAGTACATCTTTCACATTTCCCTAATTGCAAAATGGTTTTCGATACCGAACAACGTAATTACCCGGTGAATGAGTTTCCTGACCCACCTGCAGATCGTGAAAGAGATTATCCGTGTAGATTTCCATTTAATCCTCACATGAGAAAAGAGGTTGCCAGACAAGATACTTTTGATCGTCGATGGCCAGTGGGAAGAACAGCTGCAACTCCTGCAGAAATATCACAAGCTGGATTTTTCTTTCTGGGTATTTTCTATAAATGATTCTCATGTTTGGAGTGCCATAGAAATTTGTGACGTTATGATGGAGTTGGGTTAATATAATATACAAACTAAGATATCACACAATCTGCTCTCAACAAGGTGCTATAACCATCTGAATTTAACTTGTAAAATGCACTCCAAAACTTTTGAAATATTCCTTACAGGAGTACTTGACCGTGTCAAATGTTGGTATTGTCACGGCGGCCTTCAAAATTGGGAATATGAGGACGATCCTTGGGCCGAACATGCAAGATGGTTTCCAACCTGTCAGTTTTTATTGAAAGTAAAAGGACAACATTTTGTGCATCAACATCTGTCTGTCAGTCCACATTTGCCACGGCCGATCATTACAAAACAAGATGGAGCGACCATTGACCCTGGCACTGCTGGAGGTGCAGGAGGATCGAGTCAAGGAAATGTTGATATTCCACATAGTGGTCCGGCAGACAGACAACCTGAACCAACACCAGAGATAATTGATCCACAGGTACAGAGATGGATAGAAAAATTGTCGAAAATATTTTTTTTTGTTCTTTTCCATGCTATTCAGCAATTGCGCGTATAAATTCATTATTTCCATATTGCAATACGCTAAAATAATCAGCTATGGATTTATGTGCAGGCATTCTGCAACTATTGGTATGTTTATAGTATGTGAATACAATATTTTATTTATTTGTTTTATTTTCAGGCTGAAATGATAAAACGTAAAGAAAGAGTGAAAAATATCATGGAGAACTCAGATCTTGTGAAAAATATTTTACTGATGGGTTTCGATGAAAAATTCGTAAGTATATGTTTGCATATTTGGCGCTCCAGAAGTGTGTGTACCAATATAGAGGCAACTAATTTTGTTCGCCTAGTTTACATCAAGTTGTGTAAAAGGACTATAATCTATGGATGGGGGGATTTTCACTTGGCTAACACGGACAGTCCCCAAACTCGTAATAGAAGTAAAATAAGGAAAATTGGAAAAAAATTATGGCCTAACCCTAACCTGGTACACACACTACGGGAGTTCCGTATATTTATTCTTTAGCAGTGAACTAGCTAAGATTTACCTAAACCAGAACAAGCTTAGATTTTTTGTCACAAGCCTTGTTTAAAGCAAAAGGCAATTTCACTCTCAAATTACAGGTCGCAACTCTTCTTGAAGATAAAATCGAGAGTGGAAACGTTGCAAATTCTGATGATATTTATGATTCTATATCAAGCTTACTTGATGATGTCATGAAGAAAGAAGCAGAAATCAAAGAAGAGGAGAGCCAGATGCAGGCTGCTGCCCAGATACCTGCAGTGAGAAATGTTGATGGGGCAACTTCTATGGTTTTTCCATCCAACAGTTCAGGTAATGCAGTCTCAATAATATTTATTTCAACAGTGTTGTATAACAATCATTTAAGAGTTAATATTGATAGTTTCAGTGCAAATGATCAAAAATATATGCTGTATAAAGCAATTTAATTATACCTCATTACTCAGTATATTGCCTAACTAATTAACCAACTCACTAAAGTGTAAGAAAAAGTCATTTAGCAATTCAATGGGGTTTAATGTTTATACCAAGAGGAAGAGGTGGGAAGATGGTTCGCTCATATAGTGAGTCATGGTTTCTTGTCGGATTGCTAATCTCCTTGGGAGTGAATTTGCAATTCGAAAATTTGCACTTTTTTGTTTTATACTGATAGCCTGCCGATTCAATTCAGTATGTTACCAAGGTTGCAATTGACCGCCTAGTTAACTGGTTCTCAACCAGTGGGCCATGGCCCACTGCTGGGCCACAGGAACATTTTCAGGTGGGCCACGGACCTAATAAAAATTCTCGGAGTTGTCGATAAAGTTGAACTCTTTTCAAAACTCCATTGCTCCATACATACATTAGCCGCAAATCTAAAACGTTATCTTAAGCCAAATTGAATGAAAAAAATGAAAATTGCTTTTGTTCACAATTTTGACCACAACTTTTTGAATTTGCAAAAAAATGAAATTTCACAATTTTAGGATTTTCAAACTACAGATGATGTTTAATCATTGAAAAAATCTTATTTTCAGTGGGCACGTTTGAAATTGGACCTAATAATACAATAGGAATACAAACCGGTTTAGGACAAAATACTGGAAATGTTGGTGGACTTGCAGCTCAAGCACCAGCACCAAGAAGATGGAAAATGGCAAATGTTATTTCATCTGATCACAGAAGATTTTTAACTAATTTACATTTGAACAGAGAACTTGACAGGTGAGATACAAGATTTTAACTCGATAGCGATCGGAGACCGCCGACTTATCGATCTTCGCATGTTCAATATTTTACTTTACAAAAAAAAAAAATTGCTTCGACTCAATAGCGACACTGCGTGTCCCATCACTAATTAATGAATAAGTCGCTAATAATAGGACATAATTCACCCAAGATCAATAGGCTTCTGGTCCGAGATATGATGAATGCACTTGCAATTTTGGAGTAGATTCAACATCGCTTTCGTGAGATATCGCGTGTATCTAACAGACAGACAGACAAACAAACAAACAGACAAATACCTATCAACATACTTACCAATCAAGATCGATAAGGAATGATATTTGTATTGTATTGTACACAGGGCTGGGGACATTTTGAAAAAGCTGGAGCTACCAAAATTTTAGTGTTAGATGTTAGTACATTATATGTTTAAATCTAGCATCAAAATTTGAAGCAGTAGCTTATATCACAATTTTGATTCTCATTTTCGCTAAGCCACAATTTTTCATGAATGTGGTCAAGCACAAAAGCCCTAATGACCAAGGGCATATCCAGGATTTTCATTCAACATACGGTTATTTTTCTGTTATTTAAAATATCCAATCCATTTAAAATGTCCTTTATTCTCTTTTACATATCTCACATTTGCGTCATTTCATGACAAAAGAAAAGCTTTACGACTTCAACATAACATGGCAATCTGTTGGCTTAAAAATGTGTGGTAAAGTGCACGATTATATTGTTTTGATTCATTTGTTTTTCTTATCATCGCAATGCGGTCACTCGTATTATTTTCAGAATATCACATAATTATCTCAGACCGCATATTGAGTATATGTGAACAAGTTCATCATATATCATATGAGTTCTGTGGAGAGTTTCATCAGTTTCCATTATAATGTTTAGAATAAATAATGGGGTATATCGCGAGCACGATTAATTGCATTTAGATTTATTTCAGTGATGGTATGATTTCCAAAGCCAACCCGTAAATAATATGTATCGTAGGCTCACCAAATTATAAAATTTTATAGTTTTTAATCTCTTGCGGGTCTCCTAAAACAGAGCTCATAGTGTTTTTCGTTTCATTATTGTATTTTATAATAGCGCTTTTCAATGTGGAAAATTTGGCTTGCAATTCACTCCTTCATTTATATTCAACATCTCAATGCTGATGATTATATAATACCTCTCAGTGGATTCAGAAGTTACGTGCAAGAACAAAAAAAGGAATATGACATAACACTTGACATAAAGGTGTTTCCAGCTCAAATAACACGCCACGCTTACGAAAACAATCAGGAAAATAAGAAAGCATGCGTTATTTACGATTTCGACCCTGAACCCTAATTGGGCTACGCCATGGATAATGGCTATGGAGCCGAAGCTAGAGCCATCTTGATTTTTACCCAGATCCACAGCTCTGATTATACATTAGTTTAGCTCTGATTTCAATTTCTTAGAGAAAGTCCGAAAATAATTTCATTCATTCATCTACTTTATTCTTTCTTTTTTTTTCATTGTGTTTCAAAAATATTCCCAGAATCTATGGATTTTTTATGAGATATTCTGATACTTTTCATTCAAAAAATGTTCAATGGTCAAGACGGAGAGGCTAACATTTTTAAATCCCACCATTTTTTTACAATGCTGATTATGTGTATTGCTTTATGCTTTCATTTCCAGTACAAATGTATTTATTTTATCAGACTTGCATCGTTTGCTCAATGGCCTGTTGGTCGCCCGAACGTCTCAGCAGCTGCTCTAGCAAGAACAGGATTCTTCTATCTTGGTGACATGGACAGAACTCAATGCTTCTCTTGTGGAGGAGTTTTGAGGAATTGGAGTTTTGAAGATGATGCATTGGTGAGTCTGAGCATACTAGAATTTCGTATTGTGAATATTTCAAGGAATCTAATTTGATTTTTTTATCAATCAAGAGTAACGATTTTTAATTGAATCAACAGTCTCTGCAACACTTATAAACAATAGTTTTTCTACAGGCGAAACATCGATCTCATATTCCCAATTGCAAAATGGTTCGCGGAACCGAACAACGTAATTACCCAGTGAATGAGTTTCCCGACTCACCTGCAGATCGTGCGAGAGATTATCCATGTAGATTTCCATCCAATCCACATATGAGAAATGAGGTTGCAAGACAAGATACATTTGATCGCCGATGGCCGATGGGAAGAACAGCTGCAACTCCTGCAGAAATATCACAAGCTGGATTTTTCCTCCTGGGTAATTTTTACTGTAGTAGCATGAGAAAATCAATTTTCATTTTTGGAGTACCATGTTTATATGTGACTTGATGATGTAGTTGAGTTAATATATATGAATTTAGCTATCACACCATCTGCTCTCAACAAGGCACTATAACCATCTGAATTTGACTTGTAAAATGCACTCCAAAACATTTGAAATATTTTTCACAGGAGAACGTGACCGGGTCAAATGTTGGTATTGTAACGGTGGTCTCCAGAATTGGGAATACGATGATAATCCGTGGATTGAGCATGCAAAATATTTTCCTACGTGTCAGTTCTTATTGCAAGTAAAAGGACAACATTTTGTGCATCAACAGCTGTCTGTCAGTCCACATCTTGCACGACCAATCATCACCAAACAAGATGGAGCGACTGTTGACGCCGGCAATGCCGCTGGGTCCGGAGAAGCAAGTCGAAATGTTGATATTCCACCTAGTGGTATGAGAGTCCAACAACCTGAACCAACACCAAAGATCATTGATCCACAGGTACTGAGATGAATAAATATATACCATACTATTTAGCAATTGAGCGTATAAATTCATTATTTCCATATTGCAATATGCTAAAAAAATCAGCTATGGATTACAGTGTCATGAATGATGCACTGTAAGTTTCCAGCTTATGTGCAGGCATTCTGCAACTATTGGTATGTTTATAGTATGTGAATACAATATGTTATTTATTTGTTTTTTTTTCAGGCTGAAATGAGAAAACGCAAAGAAAGATTACAAAATATCATGGAGAACTCAGATCTTGTGAAAAGTATTTTACTGATGGGTTTCGAAATTGTAAGTAGAAGATTGTATATTTTTTTCTGTGTATATCTCAATTGTGTAATAAATATATTTGAAGGTCATGATTGCCCCGTGGTTATTGTATTAGACTTATCAGGATAGGTATTACATATATATCCATGGGAGAGGAAAGCTCATAAGACAATCTAATTCTATGGCGATGTCAGGTATGGGATTAGTTAACCAGTTATTCGTTTCAGATGCATGAACTTGATAGTGGCAGAAATAGTATTCAACCAGCAGTTACGTTATTCATCCTACGGCGTTGAGGAGTCAAGCAATCCTCTTATACATAATTATTCCTACAAGATTTGCACTTGCGGACCCACGCAGGGTAATCAAGCTGTGCTTATTTGTGTTGATGTTGTAGAACTCAGGTTTTCATTGCAATTCGGCAGGTAATGCAGTTTGTCTGGACGGCAGTAGTTCTCAACCTTTTTTTTCGTGACCATTTTCGTTACACGGAATATTCTGTGACCTATTAACTTTATCACGCAAGGGTAAATTACAAAAAAACAAAAAATTTTATTTGGAAAGATAGACACTTTCCATTTAATAATTAGAATATAAATTATCAACCAGTAGCAGAAAACAAAATCATCATTCATTGCGACTATAAACAAAATTAATTATAGTCACACGTGACACCAATACCGTAAAACTAGCAATTTTCTATGGGTTTGTGTCCCACTTCGAATTGTTTCCTTGGCCTGGCAGTGGGCCATGACCCACTGGTGGAAAACCAGGGTTCTAGAGACTCTTTAGATCCTGGGCTGGAATGCTGGGATAACCATGTCACCCAAGGTGTACAAGTCTTTATTTATTTTTTATTTTTTAACTACCATGATGTAATTTATCATGTTCTTCTTACTTTATAACTTCTGTATGGTTGTGTGTGTGGGTGCGTGTGAGCGTGTGGGAAATATTTTCATTATTTTAGGTGAGTGAACATGTACCGCTTCTTCTTGGCAAAACCTTCCATCTTATATACATTCTGTGTGTTTCAAACCTTATCTAAGGTTTTGTTTGCTCTCCTGATTTCATAATCAGTTTCTATTTATTTATTTTTACCAATCATTTTATTGTTATGCTGATTATGGAATACTTTACTTGTTCCTTGTTCAGAGGAAATTTTTAAAGGCCTATGTAGATTGAATGCTTATTCAAATACAGGTTGAGGCTCTCCTTGAAGATAAAATCGAGAGTGGGAACATTGCAAATCCTGATGATATTTATGATTCTCTATCGA
This sequence comes from Styela clava, assembly GCF_964204865.1. Lineage (NCBI taxonomy): Eukaryota > Metazoa > Chordata > Ascidiacea > Stolidobranchia > Styelidae > Styela > Styela clava. The sequence continues at coordinate 14,921,114 of NC_135264.1, forward strand.
GCTTACTTGATGATGTCATGAAGAAAGAAGAAGAAATCCAAGAAGAGGAGAGACAGTTGTGGGCTGCTGTGAGAAACGTTGGTGGAGCAACTTCTATGGCTTTTCCATCTCATAGTTCAGGTATGATTGGGCCTAAACATTGCTTACTTCAGTGTATGAAAAATTTATTGTTATAAATTTGGGGTTAATGAAAGAATAAAGGTCAAGAGCCCTGGTTTAGTTCCCATTCAAAGTTAAAAAGTAATAATTATCTAGTATGGTAGACTCATGATTCAAAAAATATTTTATTGTTCTAGTCTACAGTTCAATAGGGGCCTCAGTGTTGCCTTGGGGGCCCTTCCCAGGATCAGGAAGATATCAAATTTCTTGGTGTGATGACGATGAAGAACTAATAGATGAAGACATTTATGGAAGTGAGGAAGCTGGTCCTTCTACCCCTGATGGTATTTTTTTATTTTATTTTTTTATTTTGTTATTTTTTTTCAAATACTGAAGAACTAGCTTATAATCGATGGTGGTTTGTAATTGTTAATAAACAATGACAGCCATAGAAAACAAGTCTCTGATACATATGCTGCTTTTTTAAAACTGTGTTTTTCTTCTATTAGCTCATCAAGTTGAATCAGGGCAGAACAGCGATGAAAATTCATCACTTCAAGTGAGTATTCCTGACTTTCATAATATATAATTCTTTTCTATACTCATGAACAAAGTTTATAAAGTATGATAATGTTCAATGTTTAGGTTTTTCAACTGTTTCCGCATGCCTTTTTATGTATTTCTGTATGAAATCTAGTCATATACAAATTCACCAAAATATCATGCTTACTATGTAGAGATGTCATCATTTGCCAATAGTATCAGTATTTCCCAACTAATTCGGTGGAATTGGTAAGCCTGTGAAATATTCAATTTCTTTGAGTAAATTTGCGATTTTGAATTGCAATTTGCATTAATATTTATTGAAACTTGATCTCTTAGACATTGAATGTTCGTGTTTTTTCTCTTGTCTTTATTCAAGTTTTTGTTTGTTCAGCTCAGTGGTTCTCAACTTCCAATTTTTTTAATGATTTACGGCGTTTTGCACTGAATCAGCAAAAAACTAGTTCGAAACTTTAAAACAAACACAAGTATATGATGAAGATATGGGTGCACTTGTTTCATAGTGATTATTCATCTGTTTTGGGTTGGATTTTGCAAAGCGCAACACTCATATCGTTTTTTACCTTTGTATTATCGATCGAGCTATGAGCCATATACCAGATTTCTCCCGCAGACCTTTCGAAAGTGATTCACATACCCCCATAAGGTACCTGGACCCCACTTTGGGAACCACTGGTATAGCTGATAAAGGGAAATTTACCTATTTTAAGAAACAAGCAAAAGGATTACAAGATCATGGAATGAGAAGGAATTGAAACTGAATTTATTTTTATTTTATTGACATTGACAGGAACTGCGGAACAAAATAGAAGAAGAAAGAATGTGTAAAGTCTGTTTCAGTAATCCTGCTGATATGGTTTTGCTACCCTGTCGTCATTTACTTTGCTGTTTAGATTGTACACAAAGGATCAAACAAGGCAATCAGAAATGCCCTTATTGTCGTAGGAGGATTGGCAATACAGTAAGAATTTTCAGGATTTGAATTAAGGTAAGTTGAGAATTTATTTATGTTATGGATACTTCCAGTACTGCCCGTGTATATCACTTACTTTAACTAAAATGTTTGTACATGCCCTAGTCTGATTACTGAATGATATATCGAAATAACTTATCCAGCTTTCTCATTGATTATCCAGCCTCTTTAAATAATACAGTAATTATCATATTAAGTTCAATAAGTTGAGTAGCTTTAATGTCTATGTTTGGCATGATTTCAGCTTGTGGAATGTATTTACAAACTCTCAGTGAATTCTAAACCAGTTTTGAAATTGAGTCTCTTAAAGTAAAAATAAATTTGTTAACAAACTTTAAAAACTCATTAACTAAACGCTTTTAACAAGAGCAGAAAAGGACTTGCATGCAGTTTGTCAAAATCATATGTTGGTCACAGATAAATCTTTGACTTTAACATTTTTGCCAATTCAAAGCTGAAATCAATTTATTTCAATGACTCGGTCGACAGTTAGATAAAACTTTTTTCGACACTCCGGCATTGATGATTTTTAAATAGCGCTTTACTCTTTATTATCACCATTATTGGATTTTGTCACTTTATTTTTCAGATACACACCGAAACAGTATACTGGAGAAAAGCACTGTGTCGCATATTGTAAATAAAGTTTTAATTGATTTCTATTTTTTTTTTTTTGTGCTTATTATTTCTCATAGTTCTTCCCTTTCTTATGTTATTGTACAACTCTAATATCTTCGCTTCCTGTAGTTTTAAAAAACTGGGCTTCATTCTCCTGGCTGGTCTGACCCATCACCCTTGTAAAATTCATCAAAGCCACGTTAGAGTTCTTTATAGTTTTATTCAAATAAAGCAAAAATATATGCGAATATTTTGAATCTCGCTCTATCACACCAGAGTTTTGTATCAAGGTGCGACCGAAAGTGAGTATTGTATTTCATCGGTAGGGCCCAAACTGAATACTTAACTATTCAGAATACGCCCTGAAAGCGCATATTTTCAAATATGGAATATATTCTGCACTGGGAACATCTTTATTCAAAAATTACAATATTCTGTATATTTTTCCTTACATCATATTTTAAATGGCACAAATATTAGGATCATTGTTTTCACATTTCATTTGCATGCATTTGATGAACATATGCTTTGCCCTGCTTGGTTGATGCCAAATTTACGTCTCAAAATCGACAATTTGCAAAATTATATATTTCAAAATTTTCCCTAACTCAAAAGTATTTATTATATTGAATATAATACTTCTAATATGTTTAAATATTCAATACTACGCAAAAGCAGTATGCTCATCAGATCAGATTTACCTATTAGGGGAGTGTTTCCAGATTTAGTAAATATTTTGCTGTTAGCATAACTATTTGTAACCCATAAAAAATGTGTTATGCAGTTGACTGACAATCTGCACTGGAAATTTAAAGTTTGATGTGGATCTCGTTCTGGAAAAAATTTTGATCGTTTGGGCTATTACACAATAAATACAATTGTTTTTGACTGATCTCCTAAGAACGTAATAAATTCCACTGAAAAGATTACACTAAGTCTTCAGTTGATCTCGCGAAACGAATTTTTTTTTTCTGTGTTGCTTTAAATGTATCATAGTGTTGACTAATGACTTTATTGTAGTAATAGAATCTTTCTCTGTATTTCTCTGGTGAGTTGCATGGATGTCCAATAAATTCTAATATTCACCCAATATTTTAAATCTTAATTAGAAGCTTGATGCCAGTAACTCACTTTCAATCCCGCGACTGCCCTTTCCCAGCAAAACTTTTGTTCTCGTATCGGTTAAGTTGGTCGGTTATTGCTTCCTCCACCAACAGGTGCGTGTATCCCAGGGGTCTCTAACTCGAAGTATGTCGCGGGACACTTTTTGAAATTTATTGACGACGCGGGCCGCAAACTAACAAATTATAGATATACAAAATTGGGTACTCCTGAAGTATGCGCACCAAGATGTCGCATAACCTGAACCCTAACCTGGTACACAACCTGAGTCCAGGTTGTGCACCAATACTTCAGGAGGTCCCAAAATTGTTATACAAAAATTAACAAAGTAAATCGGAATATATTTGTTGAAATTACCCTTGAATCTTACACCAAGCGACACATGAAACATATTCGTTTACTTGTGTTGATTATTTGGCACCGTTTTGTAGCAGTGAGAGACTTGGCCCTATTTTGCGTTGATTTGCTGGTCTTTAGACAGCTTACAAACTCTCGTCCGTTAGTCGTGTGCGAAAGGCTGATTTGTTAACGCTCATTGGTAAAAAATTATAGACACTCTTTAATAAAGCTTCCCTCAACGAAAGGACGCGACGATTTCGCAATCATCTCGGGCAAAGCTTGCTTTCATCGAATCTTCACAAGTTTGTTTATGTCTGGGAAAAATTTCTCTGTTTCATCAGTGAAAATTTTATTTGCCTTACCTTTTTGTGACGAATTGTTTCAGTATAAACATGATATTTTTCCCTGTGTAATGATCCGTAAGTTTATAAAAATCTAGTTTTGCGTTAACTGCACATACGATTCATGACTGCACACTGCAACTAATGATTCACAACTGCACACTTCCATGATCTGACCGAAACTTGTTTATTTCATCATAATAAAAACGCGAAATGAAATGATTGAATTTACAACTTAATTATTACAATAAAATATGAACGCGGTAAAGTGGAATAACGGGGAGTATTTTTGTTTTACTTTTAACTGTTTGTTGTACCGGACTCTTGATGTTAAATAACACGATAAAACTCATAGTTGACATCATACAATTTTAGTTTTTTTCTGAAAAAATCTCAACACGACGCGGGCCGCAAAAAAATGCTTGGCGGGCCGCATGCGGCCCGCGTGTTGATGACCCCTGGGGTATCCGGAACACGTAACGACTGGCTGAAATAATCCTGTTCTGGACATGAACTGGTAAACGGATGAAAAGACGTAACGTAGGTCATCCAATCAGCTTCCTTTTTCCGGATACATTTGGAAATCCTATTTCATCCTTATGAACGATAAGGTGCGCTGGGGCTAGACCGTTGTTTTCTTCTAGGCTAGGCTACTTTGGTTGTGAGGATCCTTTCACAGTGACATCATACACGATTATATGGATTCCTAACGACGCCATAATATATATATTTGAAAGTGCATTATGTCGTAAGTATTTTTCCAAAATTCGAAATTCTGATTACAGGCAAAATACGTATGGTAATTAAGCAAGTATATTGCCTTACAATGTAATAAGCTCGGGGCTTAAATTATCGTTTCACTTTTTAAAAAAGTTAGATTTTATGTGGATTAATTCATAAAGCTATTATTCAGAGGCGTAGCCAGAAAATTTCAAGGGGGGGAGGGGGGGGGCTCTTAAATTCAAGTGCTCCAGCAACCTGAGCCCACAACCCCCGTTGGCAACCCCCTGCTATTATTATTTTACTTTATCCTTTTCAAAGTACAATGGGATAATTTGGAACATAAATATTCACCTCGATTACAGAAGGAAAGAGATTTCACTTTTTATTGTAAAAACGCGACTAAATGTCCGATATCGCTAGTCGAATTTCTGTCACAGATCAAGTTGGAAAGATTTTATAATTTAGTGCGGTGGTGATCCCCCTCTAAAATTTCAAACGCCTCCACCAAATTTTGAGGTGTAAAACCACACTTTTAATTCCCTAACTTGGATACACTTTTTATTCGATTATTCAGATATTGACGCGTATATGCCAGTACAGATAGTCAGTCAGCAAAATATTTACCACCCCCTAAGTTTGGAAACACCCTCTCTCGAAAATGAAAAGCTGGGGAGCATACTGATTTAGCGTCAATTGTAAACTCGATCAAGCACTAGTAAGAAATGAATTAATGTTCCATGATCCTCTCAAAATTATTTTATCGATGCTCTCAAGATTATTTTATCTGGGTATCTAAAAAGGAATAACTGGCTAACTAACCCCATACACAACGTGGACTGGTGGCCGGACAAGAGACCATAGTTCGCCATATAATTAACTCTCCTGTTTATCGGGGGATAAAATAATGTACAAAACCATATTGTTGCTTTGAAGTAAAAAAATGTTGAATACTGTTTAAAACGTACAATTCTCAAATTATTTTCAAAGTAGCTTAAATATCATGGTAAAGTTATAATGACGAATACATCTATTTTGTTTATTTTTTATAAAAAAAATTCTATTTTCTACAATTTGGAGCTACCGTAAACAGCCCGCCATTAGATGAACGTCGAAAACAAAACAGGGCAACAAATGACGTTTGGGACAGATTGTTTTGTAATCGAAGCACGTGATTTGTATTGTTGACCAATCGGTGATCGTCACTTCTTCTGTTTGTTTCTTTATTATATTTGCCTTCTTCTCACCCTGACACGTTGGCCAAAAAAGCGAGACGACGAGCATTCGAATCAGGGGCAGCGAGGACGAGGTTGGTTTAGTGTTAGTAGAGCGTTTACGGACAGATTGAGCTTAAGTTTAGACATCGTTGGTCATCCGAGTTCAAGTATTATTGAGGATCGCTGCGATACTTCGAAAACGCTGGCGGTAGCAATGTTTATATCAACAGGAAGTAGTCTCAGATGATATTACTTTTGCGTTTTCTTTTACTCATTTTATCTTTTACTTCTATTGTTTTGAACTTTTATTCATGTTTACTATATCGCTGTTAATTTTGCAGTGTTTGTACCCCTTTTTTAATATTGTTTTTATATATGTGTGCGATATTCAATATTGTGGATTGCTACCTTATTTTATGTGCTATCATTCGATAATAGACTTTTATCCCTGCCTGATTACCTATAAATCTGGTGTTTTGTTCACATTTTCATAGAGGCCTGCAACGTGAAATGGATGATTTATTACCGCCTCCACTCCAAATCGATTTTGTTGTACTATTGGAGAACCCAGGGTAAGTCTTATATATATATATGCGGTTTGTCTTTAAGTGTTATTTTGCCTACAAATCGCTGACGTTCAAATTGGAAAACGTATATTGGATACAATTTTTTCGGGGGCGTTCATGGAGCGAAATATGTATGATGTTTCTGTAAGTCTACTTTGATCTTTTGTACAAAGGCCCCGTCACTAACGCAAAAATGTTAGATCCGAGAAAAACACATCCGCCACGTTTTACGGTCAAGGTTAGGTCTGCATTCCTAACATTAACCTTAAATGGATAATTCTAATTTTCTTGTTTGAAGTGTTGACGGGGTTGTTTTTTGCCGGTGACTATGTACAAAAGATGCTAATAGAGAAATGGAAATTTTTTTTATGCTTTAGAGATTGAACCTTAAATCGCATGTTTATCAGCAAGTACGTCACGTCTCAACGAAAACGCGGTATTTTGAATTTTTATCATAAAAGTATTTAATATATTTCAAGCCGGTTTACTTGAAACAAAGGGTCTAAAAATCAGTTTCTTAGGGCATGCAAAAACTGTTCCGAAGGGCAATGGATGGCACAGTGGAAACGACGGCGAAAAATCGCCGAAAGATCCGCTCTTATTCTGTAAGTACTTGGGTATTACTGTAATCAACCTATTACCTAATAATAATCTTGTTATTTAACTTCAACATCACGTTATTTTGAATGTACACAAAAAATTTGAGATTATGCGTTTTTTTTTATCAACTATTTTCCAGAAATTCAAGAATGGGGGTGCGACAATCGTTAATTTCGAAGGAATGCGAAATAGAGTGTCATTTGTTCAAGGGAATAAGAATTTGCTTTTCATTCAATCAAGTCCTCGAATATAAACTTATTGAGTTGCGAAGCATGTGAGCAGCGTTTCCTCCGTGGGTGTCTCGGAACAAAGATACGTAAAAGTTTTATCTGTATCAAATTTAATTTAATTTTAGCTTTTGAGGTAGTATATTATACAGACGACCACGAGAATGCGATGTTTTGTTTGTTTCAGGCATAAGAAGGGTGAAACAAAGATCTTGAATACATCATTCAAAGCAAGCGGGAAGCGTGTTAGAAAAGCAAAGTGCAATATTTCGATATTCTGAATAAAACTAAAGTACCTAAGAACAAAGGGTCTAAAAATCAGTTTCTTATGGCATGTAAAAACTGTTCCGAAGGGCAATGGATAGCACAGTGGAAACGATGGCAAAAAAATAACTGAAACTTATGCTGATATATATTCTGTAAGTACTTTTGTGTTTTTGTAATTATGTCGTTTATTGGATTAGTTAACGGTTAACCAGTTACTCATTTTAGATGCTTGGACTTGATGGCGGATTACTTAATACTTGAATAAGTTTTTGTTTGTTCAGCTCAGTGGTTCTCGACTTCCAATTTTTTTAATGATTTACGGCGTTTTGCACTGAATCAACAAAAAACTAGTTCGAAACTTTAAAACAAACACAAGTATATGATGAAGATATGGGTGCACTTGTTTCATAGTGATTATTCATCTGTTTTGGGTTGGGTTTTGCAAAGCGCAACTCTCATATCGTGTTTTACCTTTGTATTATCGATCGAGCTATGAGCCATATACAAGATTTCTTCCGCAGACCTTTCGAAAGTGATTCACATACCCCCATAAGGTACCTGGACCCCACTTTGGGAACCACTGGTATAGCTGATAAAGGGAAATTTTCCTATTTTAAGAAACAAGCAAAAGGATTACAAGATCATGGGATGAGAAGGAATTGAAACTGAATTTATTTTTATTTCATTGACATTGACAGGAACAGCTGAACAAAATAGAAGAAGAAAGAATGTGTAAAGTCTGTTTCAGTAATTCTGCTGATATGGTTTTGCTACCCGGTCGTCATTTACTTTGCTGTTTGGATTGTACACAGAGGATCAAAGAAGGCAATCGGAAATGCCCTTTTTGTCGTAAGAGGATTCGCAATACAGTAAGAATTTTCAGGTGTTGAATTAAGGTAAGTTAACTCATTAACTAAACGCTTTTAACAAGAGCAGAAGATGACTTGCATGCAGTCATGTCAAAATCATATGTTGGTCACAGATAAATCTTTGACTTAAACATTTTTGCCAATTCAAAGCTGAAATTAATTTATTTCAATGACTCTGTCGACAGTTAGATAAAACTTTTTTTGACACTCCGGCATTGATGATTTTTAAATAGCGCTTTACTCTTTATTAACACCATTATTAGGTTTTGTCATTTTATTTTTCAGGTACACACCGAAACAGTATACTGAAGAAAAGCACTGTGTCGAATATATTAAATAAAGTTTTAATTGAATTCTATTCTTCTTTCTTAATATGTTATTGTACAACTCTGATATCTTCGCTTTCTGTAGTTTTAAAGAACTGGGCTTCATTCTCCTGGCTGGTCTGACCCATTACCCTTGTAAAATTCATCAAAGCCATGTTAGAGTTCCTGCTTCAAGTGAATGACTTTATAGTTTTATTCAAATAAAGCACAAATATGTGCGAAAAGTTTTGAATCTAGCTCTATCACACCCAAGTTTTGTATGAAGGTGGTACCGAAAATGAGTATTGTATTTCATCGGTAGGGCCCAGACTGAATACTTAACTATTCAGAATACGTCCTGAGAGCATATTTTCAAATATGGAATATATTCTAAACTGGGAACATCTTTATTCAAAAATTACAATATTCTGTATATATTTCGTTTCATCATATTTGAAATGGCACAAATATTAGGATCATTGTTTTCACATTTCATTTGCATGCATTTGATGAACATATGCTTTGCCCTGCTTGGTTGATGCCAAATTTACGTCTCAAAATCGACAATTTGCAAAATTATATATATATTTCAAAATTTTCCCTAACTCAAAGTATCTATTATATTGAATGTAATACTTCTAATATGTTCGAATATTCAATACTACGCGAAAGCAGTATGCTCATCAGATCAGATTTACCTATTAGGGGAGTGTTTCCAGATTTAGTAAATATTTTGCTGTTAGCATAACTATTTGTAACCCATAAAAAATGTGTTATGCAGTTGACTGACAATCTGCACTGGAAATTTAAAGTTTGATGTGGATCTCGTTCTGGAAAAAATTGTGATCGTTTGGGCGATTACACAATAAATACAATTGTTTTTGACTGATCTCATAAGAACGTAATAAATTCCACTGAAGAGATTACACTAATTCTTCAGTTGATCCCACGAAACGAATTTTTTTTCTGTGTTGCTTCAAATGTATAATAGTGTTGACTAATGACTTTATTGTAGTAATAGAATCTTTCTCTGTATTTCTCTGGTGAGTTGCATGGATGTCCAATAAATTCTAATATTCACCCAATAAATTAAATCTTAATTGGAAGCTTGATGCCAGTAACTTGCTTTCAATCCCGCGACTTCCCTTTCCCACCAAACTTTTGTTCTCTATCGGTTAGGGTTGGTCGGTTATTGCTTCCTCCACGAACAGGTGCGTTTATCCCAGGGGTCTCCAACTCAAAGTATGTCGCGGGACACTTTTGAAATTTATTGATGACGCCGGCCGCAAACTAACAAATTATATATATACAAAATTGGGTACTCCCCAAGTATGCACACCAAGATGTCGCATAACCTGAACCCTAACCTGGTACACAACCTGGGTCCAGGTTGTGCGCCATCTTGGCGCAGGAGGTCCCAAATTTGTTATACAAAAATTAACAAAGTAAATCGGAATATATTTGTTAAAATTACTCTTGAATCTTACACCAAGCGACACATGGAACATATTCGTTTATTTGTGTTGATTATTTGGCACCGTTTTGTAGCGGTGAAAGACTTGGCCCTATTTTGCGTTGATTTTCTGGTCTTTAGACAGCATACAAACTCCCGTCCGTTAGTCGTGTGCGAAAGGCTGATTTGTTAACGCTCATTGGTAAAAAATTATATACACTCTTCAATAAAGCTTCCCTCAACGAAAGGACGCGACGATTTCGCAATCATCTCGGGCAAAGTTTGCCTTCATCGAATCTTCTCAAGTTTGTTTATGTCTGGGAAAAATTTCTCTGTTTCATCAGTGAAAATTTTATTTGCCTTACCTTTTTGTGACGAATTGTTTCAGTATAAACATGGTATTTTTCCCTGTGTAATGATCCGTAAGTTTATAAAAATCTAGTTTTGCGTTAACTGCACATACGATTCATAACTGCACACTGCAACTAATGATTCACAACTGCACACTTCCATGATCTGACCGAAACTTGTTTATTTCATCATAATAAAAACGCGAAATGAAATGATTGAATTTACAATTTAATTATTACAATAAAATATGAACGCGGTAAAGTGGAATAACGGGGAGTATTTTTGTTTTACTTTTAACTGTTTGTTGTACCGGACTCTTGATGTTAAATAACACGATAAAACTCATAGTTGACATCATACAATTTTAGTTTTTTTCTGGAAAAATCTCAACACGACGCGGGCCGCGAAAAAATGCTTGGCGGGCCGCATGCGGCCCGTGTGTTGATGACCCCTGGGGTATCCGGAACACGTAACGACTGGCTGAAATAATCCTGTTCCGGACATGAACTGGTAAACGGATGAAAAGACGTAACGTAGGTCATCCAATCAGCTTCCTTTTTCCGGATACATTTGGAAATCCTATTTCATCCTTATGAACGATAAGGTGCGCTAGGGCTAGGCCGTTGTTTTCTTCTAGGCTAGGCTACTTTGGTTGTGAGGATCCTTTCACAGTGACATCATACACGTTATATGGATTCCTAACGACGCCATAATATATATATTTGAAGTGCATTATGTCGTCGTAAGTATTTTTCCAAAATTCGAAATTCTGATTACAGGCAAAATACGTATGGTAATTAAGCAAGTATATTGCCTTACAATGTAATAAGCTCGGGGCTTAAATTATCGTTTCACTTTTTAAAAAAGTTAGATTTTATGTGGATTTTTCATAAAGCTATTATTCAGAGGCGTAGCCAGAAAATTTCAAGGGGGGGAGGGGGGGGGCTCTTAAATTCAAGTGCTCCAGCAACCTGAGCCCACAACCCCCGTTGGCAAACCCCTGCTATTATTATTTTACTTTGTCCTTTTCAAAGTACAATGGGATAATTTGGAACATAAATATTCACCTCGATTACAGAAGGAAAGAGATTTCACTTTTTATTGTAAGAACGCGACTAAATGTCCGTTATCGCTAGTCGAATTTCTGTCACAGATCAAGTTGGAAAGATTTTATAATTTAGTGCGGTGGTGATCCCCCCTCTAAAATTTCAAACGCCTCCACCAAATTTTGAGGTGTAAAACCACACTTTTAATTCCCTAACTTGGATACACTTTTTATTCAAATATTCTGATAGTGACGCGTATATGCCAGTGCAGATGTTCAGTCAAATACAGAAAACATTATCATGAGTTACAAATAGTTTTATCGCTGATAGCAAAATATTTACCACCCCCTAATTTTGGAAACACCCTCTCTCGAAAATGAAAAGCTGGGGAGCATACTTAGCGTCAATTGTAAACTCGATCAAGCACTAATTTTTTAAGAAATGAATTAATGTTCCATGATCCTCTCAAAATTATTTTATCGATGCTCTCAAAATTATTTTATCTGGGAATCTAAAAAGGAATAACTGGCTAACTAACCCCATACACAACGGGGACTGGTGGCCGGACAAGAGACCATAGTTCGCCATATAATTAACTCTCCTGTTTATCGGGGGATAAAATAATGTACAAAACCATATTGTTGCTTTGAAGTAAAAAAATGTTGAATACTGTTTAAAACGTACAATTCTCAAATTATTTCAAAGTAGCTTAAATATCATGGTAAAGTTACAATGACGAATACATCTATTTTTTTCCTATTTTGTTTATTTTTTATAAAAAAATTCTATTTTCTGCAATTTGGAGCTACCGTAAACAGCCCGCCATTAGATGAACGTCGAAAACAAAACAGGGCAACAAATGACGTTTGGGACAGATTGTTTTGTAATCGAAGCACGTGATTTGCATTGTTGACCAATCGGTGATCGTCATTCCAAAACCACGACTTGTTCTGTTTGTTTCTTCATTATATTTGCCTTCTTCTCACCCTGAAACGTTGGCCAAAAAAGCGAGACGACGAGCATTCGAATCAGGGGCAGCGAGGACGATGTTGGTTTAGTGTTAGTAGAGCGTTTACGGACAGATTGAGCTTAAGTTCAGACATCGTTGGTCATCCGAGTTCAAGTATTATTGAGGGTCGCTGCGATACTTCGAAAACGCTGGCGGTAGCAATGTTTATATCAACAGGAAGTAGTCTCAGATGATATTACTTTTGCGTTTTCTTTTACTCATTTTATCTTTTACTTCTATTGTTTTGAACTTTTATTCATGTTTACTATATTGCTGTTAATTTTGCAGTGTTTGTACCCCTTTTTTAATATTGTTTTTATATATGTGTGCGATATTCAATATTGTGGATTGCTACCTTATTTTATGTGCTATCATTCGATAATAGACTTTTATCCCTGCCTGATTACCTATAAATCTGGTGTTTTGTTCACATTTTCATAGAGGCCTGCAACGTGAAATGGATGATTTATAAACGCCTCCACTCCAAATCGATTTTGTTGTACTATTGGAGAACCCAGGGTAAGTCTTATATATATGCGGTTTGTCTTCAAGTGTTATTTTGCCTACGAATCGCTGACGTTTAAATTGGAAAACGTATAATGGATACAATTTTTTTCGGGGCGTTCATGGAGCAAAATATGTATGATATTTCTGTTCACGCTAAAAGTAAGACTAATTTGATCATTTGTACAAAGGCCCCGTCACTAACGCAAAAATGTTAGACTATGTACAAAAGATGCTAATAATTTCAGAAATATTGATGAGCAGTAGAGAAATGAAAATTTTTATGCTTTAGAGATTGAACTATAAATCGCATGTTTATCAGCAAGTACGTCACGTCTCAACGAAAACACGGTATTTTGAATTTTTATCATAAAGTATTTAATCTATTTCAAGCCGGTTTACTTGAAACAAAGGGTCTAAAAATCAGTTTCTTAGGGCATGCAAAAACTGTTCCGAAGGGCAATGGATGGCACATTGGAAACGACGGCGAAAAATTGCCGAAAGATCCGCTCTTATTCTGTAAGTACTTGGGTATTGCTGTAATCAACCTATTACTTAATAATCTTGTGATTTAACTTCAACATTACGTTATTTTGAATGTACACAAAAAATTTGAGATTGTGCGTTTTTTTTTATCAACTATTTTCCAGAAATTCAAGAATGGGGGTGCGACAATCGTTAATTTCGAAGGAATGGGAAATAGAGTGGCATTTGTTCAAGGGAATAAGAATTTGCTTTCCATTCAATCAAGTCCTTGAACAAAAACGTATTGCGTTGCGAAGCATGTGAGCATCGTTTTTTCCGGAGGTGTCTCGGAACAAAGATAGGTAAAAGTTTGTCTGTATCAAATTCAATTTTAATTTTAGCTTTTGAGGTAGTATATTATACAGACGACCACGAGAATGCGATGTTTTGTTTGTTTCAGGCATAAGAAGGGTGAAACAAAGATCTTAAATACATCATTCAAAGCAAGCGGGAAGCGTGTTAGAAAAGCAAGGTGCAATATTTCGATATTCTGAATAAAACTAACGTACCTAAGAACAAAAAGGGTCTAAAAATCAGTTTCTTATGGCATGTAAAAACTGTTCCGAAGGGCAATAGATAGCACAGTGGAAACGACGGCAAAAAAATAACTGAAACTTATGATGATATATATTCTGTAAGTACTTGTGTATTTTTGTAATTACGTCGTTTATTGGATTAGTTAACGGTTAACCAGTTACTCATTTTAGATGCATGGACTTGATGGCGGATTACTTAATACTTGATTTCGTTATTTGAAATATACACAAAAGTTGTGATGATGCATTACATTTTCTTATGAACTATTTTTCAGAAATTCAAGAATGGGGGTCCGACAATCGTTAATTTCGAAGGAATGCGCAATAACGGGAACAGTGATATTTGTTCAAGTGAATAAGAACTTGCTTTTCAATCGTGATGGTCCTTCTGAAACAAAACTTATTGGCGTTGCGAAGTACGCGAAGTGTTCTTTTTCGAAACAAGATAGATAAGAATTGTCTTATCAAATTGAATGTAATTTTAGCTTGGGAGTTTCCTTTATAGACGGCCATGAGAATGCGACGTTTTGTTTGTTATAAGAAGGATGAAACAAAAATACTTTCAAAGCAAGCGGGAAGCGCGTTAGGAAAGCAAGGTGCAATATTTTGACGAGTCTGAATAAAACCAAGGTACTAGAACCCTTCGACAAACTCCTATTTATAAAGCGATGTTTAATGTGTTTTAGAATTGTCGTCCAAAATTTGAAGTCTAGAATGAAAAGTATCCAACGCAAGCGGAAAACATGGAGCAATGTACGACCTTTACGTGCGTCTCTAATAAAAATGAGGCAAGGTAACTTCTTTTCTTGAAAAATTTTGGAGGTTTTCCACAGCTTCACACATGGTATCTTTCAGAGGCGTCTTAAGCAAACTTTTTATAGCAACTGCGAATTTGTTCTAAAAATCATATTTATTTGAAAGTTTTGAGAATGCGATACTTTTGTTTGTGTAAAATTGGTGATCGAGTTTATTTAATAGGAGAAAAAGTTTTTTAATATTATTCAAACTATCTTAGTTTGAAACACGGTGTGTGCTTGTTTTATTTTAAAGATTGATCAACGTGCATTTTCGTTACAATGCGATGTTTTTGTTGTGTTCCAGAAATTGCCCAAAGAAAGTAGTACAAGCGAAAAAATGTGAAGCAGTGAATACTTTTCTGTTCGTTTGTCTCAACACAAACAAGGCAAGTTAGCTAAATTTTCCCAAAACTACGCTTGTAGGGAAGTGCTGGTGATTCATAAATTTTAATTCATGGCTCGGAGAAATGATAATAGCCGTGACATACTATTCGTACAGACATAAAGCGCCTCTTTGTTGATTGGAATTGGAATAATATGCAAAATAGCCGTATTTATAGATTTAGTTCACTGCTCTGGCTGAAACCACTAAAATCGTAAATTGTTTTTCAGGTATCGAGGACTGGAAATTGCTCTACAAATTGCGGAGAAAATGCAAACAATTAAAGTGATTAACAAAATACGTCTGCAGAAGGATTCGGTGAGTTCCTATCGGATATATTCGCACCACAGGACTGCTAGGTCAAAGAAATGTTTAGACCAGGGGTGTGCAGCCTTTAATACAAAAAAACCAAATGCCTGTAACTGGGTGAAACCGCGAACGGTACCTTTATTTAACATAGGCTCTTAGTAGATAAATTTTGGGTTTTGATCTTATGACATGCGTTTTTCAATTTGCGCAAGCTGGCTTGGGTCATTGCAACGTTATATGCATAAATTGGACTAGCTTTGCAACGCGAAAGGGTTGGTATTACACGCTCGTTCCAGATTAAACAACTTCTTTCGCGGGCCCCACCCCATTCAAAATTGGCACTTCTAGGCCGCAGGTTGCACACCCCTGATTTAGATCCTTGGTTTCAACCGTCAGTTCGCGGACTAATGTAATTCCGCTCAGTTTTTCCCAGGTCACTTAACCGCTTAATGAACGAAACGTTGCTTTAATCTTCGGTCGTCAAAGTAGGTGTTTGACAAGCGTGGTGGTATTGATTTCCTAGCGGTTCTTTGATCATTTTTTTTTCTAATACATAGTCAGTGTCCAAAATGTAACTCAGTTACAGTTTATTAAATCCCAGCATTATTCATTTCGATATTCTGTTACCGGTCCACGAGGTCATTACATTTAATGTTACTGATCCATCGGGATAAAATGTTATGGAATACCGATTCGGATCATCGACTCTGCTAAGAAGTTGTAAACGAATTTTGACTCTAACCACGAATTTAATAAAAATTTTGACCCGACTTTGACTGATATCGAAAAAAAAACAGATTTAATTATGTATTTTTGACGAATACAAACCTTCTCTAAGACTGTTAAGAAACTTCGTAAAAATCAATGCCGAATTTTTATAGAATATTTCGACTTATCAATATAAACATTAGATAATTAAGTGTCTATATTTCTGACTTTCCGCTCCGGGTACTTTCAGAATAACTCTTGCTCAACTTTGAATACACAGCCCTGATTTTTATATACTATACTCAATATATCGCAGCTTAATCTCCAGTCACTATTTCTTGCAAATAATTCCCAAGATATTTCTACCTGAAAAGGACTTTAAATTTTTTTTTTAAATGCTTTGTTGGGATTTTTTTATTTTGTAGAATTGTTTGTGAATTTGGCTTTATGAAATTCGAACATTAGGTATTGGAAACTTTTCGCCTTTCTTTGTGTTGCACACACCCAGAATGCCACGTGATATGACACAAGCGTGGCAGCGATTCAGCTTTCTGGGACCACTGAAATGCTCAAACAGCCATGCATCCTTACTAATAAATCACAAGTTTGATTTATCTGGGCTACATTTAATTTTATGAATAATCTTGGGGAATTTATCTTATATATCGTGTCAAATTATATTTACGCAATTCCGATAATATAAAATGTCGATAACTTTGTCTCTCGATACTATTTGTTGCAAATAAATTTAAGATATTTCCACCCGGAAAATCTTCGTTTGATGTGTGAGAGTAGTTAGTATTCCTACAAAAATACTGGAATAGTTCGGTTCGGAAGTTGACAAATCGTATTTTTATTATACAGGTTATGTCACGATTACGAGCATATGCGAAACAAGGCAATGATGAATCTCACGAATTAGGCGTTTGTTAAAGTAAGTGTTGGGGCAAGATGACAATTACGTATTCATCTTGGTGGATAGGAGAGCCTATAAGACGGCTTAATCACACAGAGACAACGGTTTCCTGTCTGGTTACCAGTTCATGTCGGGGGCGGAAGTATTTTGCCATTTGCGTCAACATTAGGTTCTCAATCTTATTAAAATACGTTCCACCCTTTCCATATTTAAGAACTTCTGTTTTGGTTTTCTTAGTCGCTGGTGTCCCATTAGATTGTTAACTGCACAACTGCGCCTAGCGTTTTAAGTTTTGAATAGTTAATATTATAAAATATTTCGTTCTACCCACAGGTGGAATCTTAATACTAATTGCTAACTACTAAGGCGCACGTTCCTAATCGGGTACATTGAAATTTTCCCCAATTTGTTCGTTTTCATTTAAAAGATGTATATACTAAGTGGCTAAATTAAAACATTTTAGTCGTCCATATAACTGTGCGAATTATACAGGGTGGCCCAAAAGTAGGTATACAGTTATTAAACTATTTTATATGCTTTGAAGCTACTTGCAGTTCACTTTATGTTACTTGTTAAGTACCACAAAAATTGCTTATTTTTTAGATAATAAATCTAGTGTGACATTTACATTAGTTTTCTAACTGCTTGGAAGGTAATAAAAAAAATAAAAGAACTGTATATACCTACCTTTGGGCCATCCTTTTATTCCGATTTTATTCCAACTTGAATTTGGAAATAGTGAAACTTGTAGTATTAAAACTGTCGGTCGAGGCTAAATGGGGTACATTTTGAAACTTTGTGCGATGGGTGCCATTTTACGTAGATACGCCCGCCACTGCTCGAAATAACTAAATTTTACCATCCAATATTAAAACTTCCTTCTCTTCTGTCTTCATCATTGAAAATCGTTCAGGCATGACCTGTTAGAATAATCTAACCCCCGAGCTCAGAATTTCGTGCTTGCCAATTTACTTCAATAAACTAATTCCACCCTAGGGGCTAAGCCTATCCCGACTGAAAGCCCCTCTTTAATTCATAACTATTATTCAATATGAATTTCCAGTTTGTGGAATCGCGATTCATTTGGCCCATTCATTTAATTGGTCCTTGGTATTAGTATTATCTCGAAATTCTACGCACATTATCCCTCACCAATGCTGTTATTAATAAAATTTCGCGTAGGTCTAAGTTGGTCGGGTGTAAAGTCTGTTACTGCTATTGAAATTAATTTGAATGCTAAAATCTTAAATAATTAGAATCTAATACTATACCAGTTTTATAATATATTTCACATATCTCCTTGTTAGTTTGTTAAATCTTTTTTATATTTCAGTTGTCATAAAAGACAAGAAATCCACTTCTAAATTTTTCAACCAACCCGGAATTCGATGCCTGTCAGATCGCCCCAGCAGTGACATATTTGTCTCCTAGGTCGAATTTTAAACTTCGTCCCCTCAATAGCAAACTGACTAATTTTAACTACTGGTATACCGAGATGCTTCCTTGTTTAATAAGTATCGTGACACGAGGCAATATTTAAAAATGATTGTTGTAAACTGCTTGTCTGAGAAGGTCTGACGAAACGTTAAAGAAATACATTTTGCATTTGTGTTAGTGTGCATCTGGACTTTTTAATTGGATAGAATGACCCTTTTGACTGTTCTGAAAATTTGCTGAATTTTGGAATACGTGTACGTTATTATTAAGTAAGAGTAACTACGTGTTAAATTTTCCAGTCTGAAGCCTTAAAATGCTTTGTTGTGATTTTTCTTTTGTAGAATTGTTTGTGAATTTGGCTTTTATGAAATTGAAGCATTGTGCGATTGAAAAACTTTCGCCTTTTTTGTGTCGTATGCCATGTGATATGGCTTCTATTGGCCAGGTGCGCCACTGTCCCCAAGATATGATAGGCATGGCAGCAATTCGGCTTTCTGGGACCACTGAATTGCTATGAGAAACAGCTATGCATTCAAATAATTCACGGGCTACATTTAATTTTCTTTGGGAATTGATTTAATCCAGATAATGTGAAATGTCAATGAGCAAAATCTGCGAATATAGTCTACCTATGATTTTTTTTAGAACTAGTTTTTATGGTGTATTATTTATTGTGCTAATGATTTTGATTGATGAAATAAAAATGCTGAAAGAATATTGGCAATTGCTTCAAAGGACTATAGTTGATCGGAATCGCAGTTAGTTAATCGCAGATCGCAGAATGTTAGGGTTTAGGGTTAATAAAGGTGTTAGAAAGCATTCGTTACGGAGCCTGCTAATGACGCCACTGATTTGTGACGTCATCGGTTTCCCTGGGCGCCCGCTGGCGCTAGATCCGGGTCGAAATTCGTTCAAATTTTTATCTTTGGCCGACGATCGGCCATAGATAAATCGGATGTAAATGATGAAATTTATCTACAATCATGCTTGATCATACATGATCCGGAAACAAATTTTAATAATTTACTTTTACCAAGGGGTGACACTTCGATTTCATCAATTTTTGGCTATTTTCATCTCTTATAGGTCAAGTTTCCCATTTTTAAATCTATGACCCCTAGGATTTCTCAATTTTTGGATATTTTCATCTCTTATCTCAGGTCAGAGTTTCCCCATTTTTATATCTTTGTGTCCATCAATTTAGTGACGACTCATGGGATTCGAACTTTGGTCACCGTGACCAAAGTAAAGGCTTATTTAACGCCTTAACCTACTAGGCCAATTCAGAACTCAAGGACAAGCATTTAATTTCTAATATTTATCTATCAGCTTGAATAACTTGTTATAAAAAAAAGTTTAAGTCCCTCAAGATGATAGATAAATATTAGAACTTAGACCTCATTCGCTGAGTTCTGGGTTGGCCTAGTTGGTTAAGGCCCCCAATAAACCTTTACTTTGGTCGCGGTGACCAGAGTTCGAAACCAGTGGATTTAACTTATAAACATGTGTCGTCACAGAAAGGATGACGCAACGATCGAGTATACGAAGACAGCTCGACTCGACAGGATGAAAATCCGTCAAAATAGGCGAAAATGAGGAAAATCGAAGGGTCAGGCCTTGAAAAATGGGAAATTTTAAAATCCGAAGTCGGATCATGTATGATCAAGCATGATCGTAGATAAATTCCGAACATTATGCTCGATTTATCTATGGCCAGTGGTCGGCCATGGATAAAAAAAATTGGCGTATTTTCGACCCGGATCCGGCGCCAGCGCGCGCCCCAAAAATTTCTGGATCGCTAGGAAATGATGACGTCACAAGCTAGTGACGTCATATTATTATATTTATAGAAAATCTCCCACCGCTTCTACGCTACACCACTTTCTTTTTACCTCAAAACTTAACCTACACCTCAACACCGACTATAGACCTCAAAACATGTATACACGCAATCAGCATTTCTGTTCAATAATTTTATTATAGAGCACGGAAACAAAAAAATAAACAAGACTGAAAAAGAATTGGCTTAATTACGCAGACCACCGAATAAATAATATCTGGCCCGATAATACAATATAATCGGGAAGTATATTACGATTTTCCCGCAAAAAATCATACGCAAAACAAAAACAATGAACACGGATTGGGAAAATAGAGAAACTGGCAAAACCTTTATTAAGGTTTAATACATGTAAATATACACGCGCCAGTGGGGGTAGCGTTTAGAATAAGGATACAAAGGAAGAGGGAGGTACAAGTCTAAATTTAATGAGAGAGAGAGAGAGAGAGAGAGAGATTTATCGATTCGTCAACCAAGACATATATAAATGTAAAAGCATAAATACAAATAAATAAACACTGTTTATGGTAAAGACTGGAGGGAGCGATACGACCATACGTCATCCAAGTCAGCTCCCCCATTATGCATAAGATACAGTTATTGGACGACTATGCGTGTAACGGCTGATTATAGAGTATTTGGATAATTTTTATGGTATGTGAGAAGGAATATGAATGGCCACATTTTAAATGGATGCGCCACTGCTGCGGCTTAGTATATCACTTAGCTTTTCATTTCACAAAGGTGTTTCCAAATTTAGATATCGATAAAATTATTGGTGCTTATAGAACTGAGTTGCCCCGATTCATCCGCTATTTCTGGATATTTAATACCGATATATTCAAGATAATAGAGTGCGGCGCCATGCCTTGAAATTCGAGGGGGCATAAGTAAACTTTGGATTAATTCAAGTTTAGGTAAAAAGGTTGCTGCAGAAGCCTGAAATAGTAGTTCTCAAACTTTGGGGCGCGCCGCACAAGGGGGCGTGGGGAATTTATTTGAGGGATGCCAGCTAATTACCAATATATACTGATTTGACCCAATTTGTAATATTTACATTTATTGCTCGGGTGATTGGAGCGAGCTTCTTTCTCACGTGTAGCTTATTGAAAGCTAGGTATTCTAGATGCGAGGTCGCGAGACTTGGCAAATTCTTGAGGGGCGCGACCTAAAAAGTTTGAGAACCACTGACAATAATAAAAGACTGTCAAAAAAAACGACAATTTCTTGTCGATTAGTCTGGTTTGTAATATCTTCTTTTACTTTTCAGCCCAAATCGTAACTGAAATAAAAAAATAGATTCAACATAAGAACATGATGTTTGCAGTACATTTCGCACTACCGCTAAGAAGCAAATTTTGATAACTCTATACGGTATTTGAATTTCGGACTTGCATTTTTATTTTTAACAGTTAATTAAATAGCCAACTAGAGATACAATAATAGCAAAAATTCAGAGTACCCATTCGACTTGAGATACAATGATCGCAAAAATCAACGCGAGTTCAGACTACATAATTCGGGATAAAATGAGGGACCAATAAAATGATTGGGCCCAAGAAAACGCGAATACGCAAAATGAAAGAAATTAGGAATGGTTTGGGAAAATGAATTTTCAATGCAAGCTGCATTCTATACCCGAACTGGATAATTACTTGAGCGGTGGTTTTTTTTTTGGCGGGGCATTGCACAAACGATTCGAAAAGCTGACCAAGGTTACTACATCTGGTCTTATCAATTAACAACCATCGACTGAATCTGATGATTTGTGAATCAGGTTACAATTGCCAAGCGTACATGTACACGAGGTTATTAATTAAATGAAACGCAACTGGAGCAGTAAGAGCGTTTTCTAGGTTATATATACGTAGGTTTTTGCAACGATAAGATACCAGTTTAATCTTGATATCCACCACATTGAAACCATTTTCTTCTGCGCACTGGTTCTCAACCAGTGGGTCATGGCTCACTGCTGGGAGACAGACATTTTTAGGCAAGCCACGATGAATATAGCGATTGTAGTAGCAATGAGTATGCTGCTATTTTTGTTACAGGGTGTTCTGCTTATTATCATTAGAGTGAAACTGTCTATCTTTGCAGAAATTTTTGTTTTTCTTGTAGTTTTTCTATTGCATGAGAAAGATAGCGAGCCACAGAATTTTTGTCCAAAGAAAGTGGGCCATGAGAGAATATAGGCTGAGAACCACTGTTCTAGCGCGGTTATAAAAATACTGACTCCAGCCAACAGACTGTGCTCTTCGATTCGCTCGTTGTTGCGTAAAGAACCTGCATGGTAAAACACAAGTTAGAACTACCGATTCCGGTTCCAGATAAAAATAAGGTATTCATTTTTTTAATTGCAAAAGAGAATTTATTGATATCATATATTGTTTTGACCCTCAAAATGTATTAAATGAAGTGAAAATACTTACTAATATTCCTCTGACAGAACATTCACATAGTCAGCAAGTAGGTAATACAGGGTGTCCACCAAGTCTCTTTACAATTTCAATTTTGTTATAAAGTCAGTTCTCACTATATATAACTTAACCAGGTGTGTTGTTTTTAATCAGCAATTGTTCCAAGTTATATACAGTGAGAACTGACTTCATAACAAATTTGAAATTGTAAAGAGACTTGGTGGACACCCTGTATTACCTACTTGCTGACTATATGAATGTTCTGTCTGAGGAATATTATATGCTTTGGTAATTAAAGTAACGTCTATGGTGGCCCATCGTTGTCACGTGTAAAATTTAAAAAAAAAATGAAAAAATAAAATGAAAAAGCGAAAATAAAAAAATAGTTGTGAAAAAACATGAAAATAATTGAAAAAAAAAAATAAAAAAAAAATTAAATTAAAAAAAAAATTGAAAAATAAAACAAACAAAAAAATTAAAAAAAAAATTAAAATTAAAAAAAAAAATTAAAAAAAAAAAAAATTTGAAAAAAAAATTGGATAAAAAGAAAATAAAAAGGTTGACAACGATGGTCCGCCTCGTGGCCCATCGTTGTCACGCGTTTTTATTTTTAGAAAATTTGATGCTGCTTGGGACCAACGTTGTCAGACTTAATCCTACACGCACAAATGTGTTTCCTGGGTTTCTAACTCACTACTGATTTTCATGACCAATATCCAATAAATTCAAGATGAAAATGTTCTACAAATTCTCCATGCTACAAGTTCAACCACAAGCAATATATTTATAATAAGGATAAGAGAATTGGATACGAAAATTTGTTTTTACGTGTAGAAGGTAATTTAATTGGAAAATGCTGCTTAACTGCTCAGACACTCGTGCGATGCCGGTACGGTATCGTCTGACCGTACCGGTACCCATGCAATCACTCGTAAAAGAATGGGAGATGATGAGTGATTGTATGGCTACCGGTACGGTCAGACGCAAAGCGACTATAACCGACTACCGGTATTTGGTAAGACGGTACGGTACCGGCATCGCGAGTGTCCAGACAACTGAGTAGTTAAGCAGCATTCTCCAATTAAATTACCTTATACACGTAAAAACAAATTTTCCGAATTTTCGTATTCAATTCTATATTCTCTTATCATTATTATAAATATATTACTTCTTGTTGAACTTGTAGCATGGAGAATTTATAGAACATTTTCATATTGAATATTGCTCAAGAAAATCAGTAGTGAGTTTGAAACCCAGGGAACACATTTGTGCGCGTAGGATTATGCCTGACAACGTTGGTCCCAAGCAGAAGCAAATTTTCTAAAAATAAAAACGCGTGACAACGATGGGCCACGAGGCGGACCATCGTTGTCAACCTTTTTATTTTCTTTTTATTCAATTTTTTTTTTTAATTTTTTTTTTTTTAATTTTTTTTTTTTTTTTTTTTATTTATTTATTTTTTTTTAATTTTAATTTTTTTTTTTCATTTTTTTTTTAAATTATTTTTGTTTTTTTACAAAAAATTTTTTATTATCGGTTTTTTATTTTATTTTTTATTTTCAATTTTACGCGTGACAACGATGGGCCACCATAAACGTCAGAGCTCACTACACGAATTCTCAGTAGAGGTAAACTCAGCCTCGAGGTGTTATTTGAAGAAATTTGTGTGATAAATTTTATTGTGCTATTTTAGAAGAACATCGATTGTTTTTTGGTTACGATTACAAAGAACTTCATCCGATTTAGTATGCGAACTCTATGATTATTACATCACAAGAACGGGTCCGAAAACCATGCCTGCCTGAGTAATCCACTAAGTGTCGAGGTGTGAAATAACCTTTCAAATATAGAATAAATGAGTTTAGAAACAACGTCTAAATCCAGAAATCTGCTCGCGGGACGGATGAAATGTTGCCACGGATGCGGCCCGCGAGCCTTAACTAGCCCCAACTCTGTTATAGAGAGTGGAAAAATTCAACGAATAATCGCTTTATGACTGTACTGATGGAATGATCCGGCCCGGAACAAATTCCCTACAGGGGGAGTTTTAGGACAATTGGGTACTCCTGAAGTATGCGCACCAAGATGTCGCATAACCTGAACCCTAACCTGGTACACAATACGGAGTTCAGGTTGTGCGCATACTTCAGGAGGTCTAAAAATTTAAACTGTTGATGACAAAAAAGTTACCTTGCCTTGTTTATGTTCGATACGCATAGTAAAGTCGGTGCTTCTTCACATGTTTTTACATGCGAGAATAACTCTTTGATGAAAATCCAGAAAACACAGCAAAAACATTGCACTACAAAAGAATAATCTTTTTTATCTTCAATT
Organism: Styela clava; assembly: GCF_964204865.1. Lineage (NCBI taxonomy): Eukaryota > Metazoa > Chordata > Ascidiacea > Stolidobranchia > Styelidae > Styela > Styela clava. The sequence goes on from NC_135264.1 coordinate 14,946,508, forward strand.
TATTTTACTATGTTTTACTATTATGTATTATTTTCGTCCGAGACGCAGCTAAAAATCCTTCCCTTCATTCGTCCAATACATTCGATGACTGTTTCACAATCGGATAATTTTTTGTAACACAAACAAAAACATGGTATGCTCATTATGTTCGCATCGGAAAGACACTATCGTGCTTCAAAACGAAAACGGTTGTCGTTCGGCATTGAATAGTTTTGATCACTGATTTTTTGAATTGAGAATTTAGACAATTCCAAAACACATTAAACGCTGCAAATCGCATACGTCGAATGATTTTAAAAATAATTTTTTTATGAATTACCTTGGTTTTATCGAAGACTTGTCGGATTGTCGCACTTTCCTTCACAAACACGTCTTCCCAAGCATCGCTTCCACACCTCTTATTTCTGTAACACAAACAAAAACATCTTGATTTTTATTATAGTCTATTGCAGTGCTTCCCAAACTTTTTTGACCATCGCCCCTCTAAAGTAGTTTGTACAACTTCATCGCCCCCCTGTACTACAAAAAAATATAAAGTCAGAAACGAATATATTACAGACCAAATAAGAAGACAAATCATAGTTTATAATGTTTTTTAATGAGATAGATGAGCTTGGTGTTCTTCAGTGAGTTTTTTTATTATATATATCTAAAATTACCCCGTTTACTGATGGAAAGGTGATTTCGTTGTTTTAATAGCAATAGTAGCACGGCTGAAAATCCCCCTTTTTACCATATAATAGGTCGGAAATGAAAGAATCCAGGGTTCTACCTCCTCAAAAACCGCCGTGTACTCTTGCCTTATAGCATTTCACTTCCTAAATCCACCCCATTTCACATTAAAATAATAAAACCAAAGTTAATTTTCCCAAACTTATAATAATGATTTTCGTACATCTCATTCATTCGTACAGCCTGATGACCTGCACCAAAAAACTTCGAAAAATTCATCCCCGATTCCTCATCCTATCACGGCCTCCAGTCCGATCACCAGTCCATAATTAACTAGCCATTTGTTTTTGGATTCATAGACTCGGATGTGGAAGAAGACGTGACTGACTATCGGCTACGGCCCAGGGGTCGGCAAATTTATGTCGCTCGCAGGACAAATTCAGGGTTGCTTATATTTTTCGAAAGTTAAAAACGGAACAGCGCGCAAAAACTGCGACAATTCGTGAACTCAACTCAGTCGTCTTATTAAAAAAATATTACAATGACATTTAATGTGACACTGTCTTGTTGCTGCATCACGCTGCATAGCTTTACGACGCCAAGATTGAAACATTTTCTAAATGGGCATCACCAAACCCACTTCTTTGCTTGTTCTTTGTAATGTTCATTTTCGAAAATAATGCACAAATACGTACTTCCAAACATCGAAGTGAATATTTCCGCATGATTTGTGAAATTTTGATGAATATTTTCTTTAAAAAGATACATTCTTACAAAAATTATGCAGTGATCAATCTCTCGAATAGAATATGAATTTTATTTCCTTATTGCTTTGCAATATATTCGAATATTTACTGCGCTATTGAACCCCTGCACTCAGCATCAACTTTTCTGCGTGTTTCCATTTGTCTAATTATACTTAAATTGTATGCTCGTTAAACGAGTGGCTATTCACTAAATTGTTAGGATATAGTATAATTCAGTATAAACGTGTCTCGCGATAAATTCTGTTACGTAAAAAAATGTAATTTACTCCTCGAGCGTAGATTATAAATAAAAAAAAAATTCATCGTCAAAACCGCCGTTTGGATATTTCCCCGGGAATAGACTTCTTTGTTTACTTCGTGACATTGGCCAATCAGCAAGATGCAAAAAACGTAACAATGCCCCCTTTCGTATCCGCTCAGACACTTTCACTCAGATAGATTTTCAGGCGTGGTCGTGAACATTACCTCATTTTCGCGTTTTTGAATTATATTCGTTAGTTTTTAGTTGTTTTTCGGAAATTTGAATATAAATCAAATAAGTCAATGATTACTTTGTCTTTCTATGAGTTTCAGTTTAAATACAGCAATCAAAAATTAGTGTAGGAATAGCTGTGATAGACTAGGCTAAAATTCGTTATCGGTACCTTTAAAAAACAGATTGTTAAATGGTGTGTATTAGAATTATAGTTTGAAACAAATACCCCATTTCACAGGCAACAACTCGCGAAACCACTCTTAAAATAAGCACCGAAAATTTTAAAATGGTAAAGTAAGGGAAGAATTTTCCGCGGTCAAAGGTCGGGGAAAGGTCCATTCAGTGAATCGTCCCGGGCCAGATTATTTTATTCCGGCCGTATTTTGCCGACCACCGGGATACGCAAACTACCTTGCCTTACTGCGAAGACGAGACCAGAAATCCTTTCGCGTGTGATAATCGCCCACGTGATTCAAGCCTGCGAATGCACACAGAGTACAGAATTAAGTGCGCCGAACATAAAACAGGTTTCGCGAAATCGCCCCCCTATCGCCCCCTAAGACTTTTTCGCCCCCCTCTGTATCGTTTTCGCCCACTGGGGGGCGATATCGCCCACTTTGGGAATCACTGGTCTATTGAACATACTTTCTTACAACACTTTTAATTCGTTTAACGGACACCGCAGAAAGAGACGCGCCTACCATGCTGCTTTGCACGAGAAGTTTCTGTTCAAAGCGAGTTCGAGAATTTCCGAAAAACAACAACATTTACATATGTTGATAGAAACACTACTGCATTGATTTTAATTCTTCGCGTGTACCTGAAATAATGAAAACTCGAAAGATCTAGCATTTTGGAAATCCTTGAGATATAATTAGAAATAGTACTTAAAAAATATAAATTATCTTGGTAAGTTGAAGCAAGACAGAAGTTCAAAGCATAAAGTAAGTTAACCAACCTTCTTTTGGGGCTCGATCTATTTGCTTTTCAGCTATGAGTTGTCCACCTCTACTGAAAACATTTATATGTAAACTCGTAAATTTCAAACCACTGCATTTCTATATACTCGTTAAATGGTAGATCATCAATGTTAATTAATCAATGTCACCTTTGGCGTAAACTGAGGCCGTAAATAGTTTGTTCCAAGTTGCACTTGAAGAAAAGAAACCATTATTGTACGTTTCCGACTCCAACTGAATACCTTTTGAACGTTGATTCATACGTCGACAATTCCTGAAAATACAACACAAAAAACCGTTTGGATGGTTCAAGCAAGATCAACTTGTAATGACTAAAATTGTACCTTGAGTTCTTTAATTGTGACATCAGAATCCAATCGCGGTGAAAAGTAGTAGTTGGTCATGATTTACACGACGTGTAGCAAAAAGCCTTCTGAAAATGTAAACAAATAGAAGGAAATTAAGTAATCAGGCAAAATTATGTTTATTATCAAATAATAGCACATTAAATAACTCAAAATTAACAATATTCGATATTACACACACATGTAAATACAATATTAAATAACATACAAACACATCGCAAATTTGACAGCGATATAGTAATAGTAAACATGAAAAAGTTGTAGATAACATGCAAAAATTTAGATTTCGAAAGCATAAAAATAGGTTATATAATAGAGTAAACATAGCACAAAAGGAAATAACAGCTGAAATTAATCTGTTAACACATTCATTGCAAAGCCACTGCGTGCGATTTTAGAAAGTCCCGATATTACCCAAATACTCAAAATAAAAACTCGACAATCAACTATGGCCAAACCTAAATTCAATCTGCCCGACAACGCTCCAGTAACACCCTGCCGACCTCGATGCCCCTGATTCGAATGCTCGTCAGCCCCGCTTACCTTGGTCAACGTGTCGGGCGAGAAGAATGCAAATATAATAAAGAAATAAACAAGAGAAGTCGTGTTTTAGATTGGCGATTACCGATTGGTCAACAATGCAAATCACGTGCTTCGATTACGAAACAATCTTTCCCAAACCTCATTTACACTTCTTTGTTTTCGACGTTTATCTAATGGCGGGCTGTTTATGGTGACTCTGAATTGTATAAAATAGAAATTTATTTATAAAAATAAACAAAATAAGAGAAAATTGGATGTATTCGTTTTTACCATGATACTCAAGCTACTTTGAGAATAATTTGAGAATTGTGACATTTAAAGCAACAAGATTGAGTTGTACTTTACTTTATACATATATATACATTAATCAAGTGAGAGTCGATAAGGCGACGCGATTATATGGCGAACCGTGGTCTTTCGTTCGGTTCACATTGTGTGAGATAAATAACCAGTTATTTGTCCCAGATTCAAAGCTATGAAAGCTAAGATAAAATAATTGCATTAATAATAATTGCAATTGGGGGGAGGGGGTGGATCATGATTAGAAATGGTTGATATGACGTCACGATTTCGTACCCCACGACGTATTATTATAACCCTGAGCTAATTAAATGGTTAGGAAATATAGTTGCGTAGTTACCATACGAATTTTTCTCTGGTTTTTGAACAGATACTTATGACGACGTCGCAAGAAATCTATAGAATTCATCAGCCCCAAGCCAGTGATTTCCACATTTTCTCGATACGTGGCCCTGCCCGTCTAGAAAAAACAAATTCATCAGGTTTTTATCATCTAATTTATTCATATTTTAAAACTAAAAAGGCACCAATTGATGAAGAATAACAAGTGCGTTACATAATTCAAGTATATTACACATGAGCATAATAGACACAAAATAATTAATAAAACGAAATAAATAAAACTGATCACAGAATAAGGAGAGAAAACAAAACATTACGTAAGGTTTAAAACGTACAGATTACAAATACATTAGTCATTGCAAACGCTACTCAGGAAAAATCTTTGTTGATGTTGATGACCGGTGGCCCAATTTTAAAAACCAAGGGTCATCGTTTATGATAGGACTAACTTAATTATGTTCATTGCAACTCGTCATTACATCAAAATACGTTAAAATAAAAGCACTACAACTTGACAATCTGCAGACATAAAATAAGCGTTAAACTACTTAATTATAAATAGATCGGATTCGGATTTTTGTGACCTCGGGGATCGTCTACTTTAAGCTATTTTTTTGCACTTACAGTTACTTTAAATTATTTTTAAGATATTGCCGTTGAAAAAATCCCAGGGCAAAGTATTCAATCAATAGCTGATACGGGCATATTTAAAATGTCTTGCTTTATTGATTTAATTGTGTTCAATATAATCTACTGTTGCGTTGGCTAAAATAGAAAAGCATTGTCATCGTAGAAGCAGACATGAATATATTGCGATAAATACCAACGTAAGGATGGTTACGACCTAAAAAGCACGTCGCACTCAAGAAAAATGATATAATATGAATCAAATTTACAGAGAAATCCCTTAATATTGTTCATTAATCGACAATACAAAAAGAAGTTGCTTTGGCATTTGACTCCGACTGTTATCATCTTGGCAATATTATTTTAATATAAGTTTTTCTTTACTGTTCACCCCAATTCAATCGATCATTTTGGCGACCATTATAGAATTATTAACATGGCGTGACATGTAATTTTTATTTTATTATTATTTTTGTTTACTACCGGTATGTAATTTATTTTGAAATTCCTGTTGTTGTGTGCATGTGTGACACTGCGAAATAGGATAGGATTTACATATTTATCCCGGGGGAGAGGAAAGCCGATAAGACGGCTTATCCATGTGGCGAACCACGGCCTCTCGTCCGGTTACCATTCCAAGTCGGGTATGGGATTAGTTATATTGTTTGTTTTCGGAAGCATGGACTTGGTGGTGGAGGAAGCCGTAACCGACCAGCGGTTACGTGAACCACCCAACGACGGCAAGGAGTCCAGCAGTCTTCTCGCACATAACCATCCCTACATGGGATTCGAGCCTGCGAACCCACGCAGAGTTATTAGAGGTGCGGTGGCGAGCGTATTCCTAACGCTTAGCCCGTTGAGCCACACCGCCGCGCCACTAATTCAATTATTTTTGGTGATCTTATATTCTGTACGTTCTGTACACTTTATTGCCTGGTATGATGATCGAGTCGAAATGAACTTATACAAGAGGTTCAGGTCAAAGTAAGTCGAGGCGACCTGGATACGCAGAAAACGCTTGCTACTGTATTCAAGTGCTTGGGAGCTGAGGGCAGAGTTTTACATAACGTTACAGGAATTATAGAAAAATCAGAGAAGACATGAATATCAATATAAGATAGGTAGATAGGTATTCTCAAATGGCAACTCAATATGAGACATGGAATAAACTAGCATAGAATCAGGAAAAAGTTAAGTAACCGAACGGTGCAAAGTTTGAAAGTATAAAAAAGACAATCTACCTCTACCAGAAAATACGATGTCATTAAAAACAGTGAAAAGCCGTCAAAAAACACCAACAACACTGCTAAAACAGTGAAAAACACCAAGAACCCTGCTAAAACGCTTGGAAACAGTGGAAAACCGTCAAAAAACACCAAGAACCCTGCTAAAACGCTTAAAAACAGTGAAAAACCGTAAAAAAACACCAAGAACCCTGCTAAAACGCTTAATAGTATAAAGATAATAAAGTGGGCATTCTGGGCATGACTGCTTACTAAGGAGTTTAACGGAAATGATATTGTACTGAGCAAGGGACCAAGTTCTTAGTCGAGGTTCAATAAAGACGAAGATTTATTAATTATTTCACACAAGCATGAAAGTAACTAGTACAGAGATGATACTTTAGGACTGCAGGAAGCGCAGGTAATTTGGGGGGCTTCGATGCTGGCTCTATTGACAACTTGAGAATTATGTATTTAGGTCTTACCAGAAATTATATTTCTTCATCCTTAAACGCACACTTCTTCGACCGGCTAATGATTATTGGCTACGGCAATTAAGATTGTTTAATATTTTGGTATAGTTTTTTCATATATATTTAAATCTATAAAAGTGATTTTATAAAAGAAAACTTGAAAAATGAGGCTAATGATCCAAAATAAAAAACTAGGCGCAGTCCGAATTGAATACAAGAAAGACCTGAGATAGAGGATGAAGACAAGGATCAAAAAATAATTCAAACTTTTTTAAAAATTATATATGTACATATAGGTACTCAAATATGAAAAATATACGATGCCGGTAGCACTTGTTTAGGCACACAATACTGACGATATAAAAAAATTAAATAAACAGTGATATGAGCTCCTTACGGCAAACATATCTATTTATAGCAATGGCTCAAAATAGAAACAAATGAAATTTTAGTAAAACATTATTTACAACAACAACGTGTGATGAGTAGTCTTGACTACACTTTACTGACAATTTGCAAATACATCCCACAAGCTGAAATCATGCCAAACATAGACATTACAGCCACTCAACTAATTCAATTCAATATAATAATTTCCAAGATCAATGAAAAAGCTGGATAAGATATTTTCAGTGGCCAGAGAAGATCATGTACAAACATTTTATTTCAAGTCACTTAAATACATGAGCAGTACTGGAATTATCCAGAACATCATTAAATATTTTATTTACCTCAATTCAAGACAAATAAAATTTGTGTGCATTGCCAATCTTCGCGCGGCAAACAGGGCATTTTTGGTCACGAACAGGGCCATATCTAATCCTTTCCCCACACACCAAACAGCAAGCCGAATGAAGACAGGGTAAAAAAACCATTTCAACAGGAGCACTAAAACATACTTTGCACATTGTATCAGTCTTTTGTAAATCCAATTTTTCCTGTTGTTCTTTCAATTCATCCTGTTGTTCTTTCAATTCATCCTGTTGTTTCTTCAATTCATCTTGTTGTTTCTTCAATTCATCTTGTTGTTCCTTCAATTCATCCCGCTGTTCTTTCAATTCATCCTGTTGTTTTTCCGAATCATCCTGTTTTTTTTTCAGTTTATCTTGTTGTTTTTTCAGTTCATCCTGTTGTTCTTTCAACTTATGCTGCTGTTTTTTCAGTTCATCCTGTTGTTCTTTCAACTTATGCTGCTGTTTTTTCAGTTCATCCTGTTGTTGTTTCAACTTATGCTGCTGTTTTTTCAGTTCATCCTGTTGTTCTTTCAACTTATGCTGCTGTTCTTTCACTTCCTTATTTTCTTTCTAAAACAATTGACTTCCTGTTACCAACTATGAAAAAAAACATTGAGTGAAGTCAAGACAAAAAATTCTTACTATGAGCAATTCCTCAGCACTCAACTGCGATTCCATTTGATTTTCTAGTTAAAAAAGAAAACAAAGTTTCAAAAAAGCTGCATATATAATAGTCTTTCAAATACCACTCCATTGTCAGATGAAAAATGTGAGATTTGAGCCCTAAATTTTTTTGTTAGTAACACTTCTACAAATATCTTTTATGATTTAAACGGCAAAATGGGTTTGAGAAATAGAATTTTAATGTGTAATTGTGGATGCCCGAAATAGATTTCACACAACCACAGCTAAAAAAATGAAACAACTGGTATGCGAGTGTTTATATTAATGATAACTAAAAACTTACAGTTTCTAGTTATTACAGTTTCTAGTTAATATTAATATAAACACTTGCAGACAGGTTGTAGTAAGAGTATAATAACAGTTATTGTGCAACAAAAAATGTTGCAATTTCAACAATTTTGCAATCTACTGGGCGGTCAATGGCCACCTTGGTCACATACCAAATTGAATCCGTCAGGCTATCGGAATAAAACAGAAAAGTGCGAATTTTTAAATTGCAAATTCACTCCCAAGAAGGCTGGCAAGAAATAAATATCATTGAGACTACATTACCTGAACTGTCAGTTGCCCCATCAACATTTCTCACTGCAGGTATCTGTGCAGCAGCCTGCATCTGGCACTCCTCTTCTTTGATTTCTAGTTTTTTCTTCATGACATCATCAAATAAGCTTGACATAGAATCATAAATATCATCAGGATTTGCAATGTTCCCACTCACGATTTCATCATCAAGAAGAGCTGCAACCTGTAATTTGAATGTGCATACTGTAATAACATACAATAAATATGATTGCAGAATGCCCGCACATAAGCTAAAAACTCACTGTTCACTTTTCATGACACAGTATCAGTCCATTGCTGATATTTTTTCTATAGCGAATTGCAATATGAGAATAATGAATTCATGCGCTCAATTTCTGAATAGTATGTTATATATTTATCCATCCAGTACCTGTGGATCAATGATCTCTGGTGTTGGTTCAGGTTGTCTGTCTACCGGGCCACTAGGTGGAATATCAACATTTCCTTGACCAGATCCTCCTGCACCTGCAATGTCGCTGGGGTCAACGGTCGTTCCATATTGTTCTGCAGTCCATTTCCTCTGAATACTGCCTCGGTGTGTACCTAATAAATAAAATGGGAGGACTTACAATTGTGCTCATGAAGAGTGAGGTGGTATTTGAAAAACCACTAATGCCGGGGAGTAAAAAATGTGAAATGCACCAGTCCTAAATTTTTAAATACCATCACAGGATAAGATTATAAGCAAGTAAAGATAAAATAACAAAAACATACGTCCTCATTGGCAGAAGGACCGGCATTATATCTGACCAGTACATCCGCGATACTGGCTAATTGGATGAGAAGTGGGGGCTTGCCATTAAATCGACCTATTGGCTTTTCTCCCCTGGGATAAACATAAAAATCCTATCCTATAACAAAGTGATAAGAACACACATCTGAAACAAATAACTTGTCAACTATTCTAATACCTGACCTGGACTGGTAACTACAAGCTAACAACAAGCTACAAATAATATGATAAAAGGCAAAAAAAAATTTTCTATTAGAAAAAAACATGTTGAAATTACGTGGATGGAACGTAAATATACAAAATAATGAAATGTAAATATCCATAAAAAAGGGGGCAAGATTAAATCTAACCACTAGATTGAAATGAACCAGTGCTACGTAAAATATTGGAAGCAGGAGGGTTTCAGACATTTCAATCAGTGGCTTATCATACGAAGTCCTGTTTGGAGTGGATCCTTCATAAAATAATTTTTCAGCGCCAGCATAAAGTCAACTTCCTGTAGCTCCCCCATTCAGTACATTAGTTAGACCTGACCCACAGGTACACCTGTGGTATGTGTACCAGGTTATGATTAGGTCATAATTTTTTCCGATTTTTCTTATTTTAGTTCTATTACGAGTTCGGGGACTGTCTGTGTTAGCCAAGTGAATATACCCCCTGCCCATAGGTTTCAGTTCATTCACACAACTTGATGTAAAGTGGGGAAACAAAATTAGTTACCTCCATATTGGTACACATACTTCTCGAGCGCTAAGCTAAAAATGTATATTAGACCAGGGGTTCCCAAGCTTATTTCAGGACGACCCCAAAGACAACTTTCAAGTGTCCAGTGGGACCCAAGGTCAATATATATATTTTTCATGAAACTTCAGATCTTATTCCACCGGACTTTTGAGTTTGGTCATGTGGTGGAATTAAGTAAAATATGCTAAAACCAAACAGCGATGTCACAATAAGCACCTCTCTTTTTCTATAGCACAAGCATAGAGCGATGCTTGTGGGCCTGTTTTGCAGGAAACCATGGTACAAACCGCTAAATTTAACATGGTTTGTCAAATCTGAGATGTTTTGTACATCCATTCTTTACCATACCTCAGCGAGCCCATCGACCCCATGACCTGTTTGCGACCCTACCTAATTATCACTCCGACCCAATTTGGGGGTCGCGACCCCTGGTTTGGGAACGCCTGAATTAGACAGTGAATTAAAGTCTGCTAATACCTGAGCTATGAGATGGGAAAGCCATTGAAGTTGCTCCACCAACATTCATCACTGCAGGTATCTGAGCAGTAGCCTGCATCTGGCTCTCCTCTTCTTTGAGTTCATTTCCCTTCTTCATGACATCATCAAGTAAGCTCAACATAGAATCATAAATATCATCAGGATTTGCAACGTTTCCACTCTCGATTTTATTCTCAAGGAGAGCTGCAACCTGGAATTTGAGAGTGACATTACTTTTTTGCTCTGAACAAGGTTGAGACAAAAAAGCTATGCTAGTTCACTGCTAAGAAATAAATATGCAGTACTTCCGTAGTGTGTGCACCAGTTTAGAGTTAGGCCATAATTTTATTCCTATTTTTGTTATTTTACAGGTTCGGGGACTGTCTGTGTTAGCCAAGTGAATATACCACCCGCCCATAAGCTTCAGTCTCTTTACACAACTTGCTGTGAAGTAGGCAAACAAAATTATTTTCATCCAATAATAAACACTCTTCTGGAGCGCCGAATATACAATCCTATACTTACAATTTTTTCATCGAATCTCATGAGTAAGATACTTTTCACAAGATCTGAGTTCTCCATGATATTTTTCACTCTTTCTTTGCGTTTTCTCATTCCAGCCTGAATATAAAACAAAATAAATTACATAATTCTAATTTGTATATATACAGTTTTGTCCTCCTGCGAGGAGAGAGTAGGAATTAAAGTAGGCTACCTAAAATATAGTAAACGTAGTATACTACTATAAACAAGTACAAACTAAAAATATGAGTACTATTTATGACATAGTAATCCTTTACTTAAAATTAATTGCCTAGTATTTATTGCACCACGAAAATGGCTAATTTACCCTCATTTACCCAAAAGTATTGTATTTTGAAGTTGTGAATTATAGAATCAGAAGTGATATAGGATTCGGATGACTAATATTAGGTCATGTTTTCAAAAAATGTCTTTGCTAGGTCATTTTTCCCTAAAGCTCTCCCAAAAATATCTTTATCCAAACTTCAATCCAAAACTAAAACTAGTTTTCTATACTTCTGTTGGCGTCCGTAACTTAGCTCAGAGGTTAGTTTTCAATTTACTTTTTGACTAAGTGCATGTAAACCTGCTTTGAGCAAATTTCCACAAAATTATGGCATAATTTTTGATTTAAAAATTCCATCCCTGTACCTGTGGATCAATGATCTCTGGTGTCGGTTCAGGTTGTCTGTCTGCCGGACCACCAGGTGGAATAGCAACATTTCCTTGACCAGATCCTCCTGCACCTCCAGCATTGCCTCCAGTGGGATCAACGGAAGCTCCATCTTGTTTTGCGATGATCGGACGTGCAAGGTGAGCGTTCATTGTTAAATGCCGATAAACAAAATGTTGTCCTTTTACTTGCAATAAAAACTGACAGGTTGGAAACCATTTTGCATGTTCGATCCATGGCATGTCGTCGTATTCCCAATTCTGGAAACCGCCGTTACAATACCAACATTTAACGCGGTCTCGTTCTCCTGAAAAATATGTTTCAAATTTGTAGGATCCAAAAAAAATGTTCAGTTATATGAAGTAAGAACATAAATGCATCAGAAGCTTGATGGTTACCCTCACACAAGATTGGAATCAGTCTTATTGAAAGTGATACATTGAAGGTATAACGACAAATTACCTAGAAAAAAGAATCCAGCTTGTGATATTTCTGCAGGAGTTGCAGCTGTTCTTCCCACCGGCCATCGACGATCAAAAGTATCTTGTCTTGCAACCTCATTTCTCATATGTGGATTGGATGGGAATCTGCATGGATAATCTCTCGCACAATCTGCAGGTGGGTCGGGAAACTCATTTACTTTGTAATTACGTTGTTCGGTTCCGAGAACCATTTTACAATTGGGAAAATGAGATCGATGTTCTGCCTGTAAAACACATATTTTTCAAAAAAATCTTTCAAATCGTTAAAATGGATCATGTGAAGTGCTGGCTGGTTGATGCATGCTACTACTGTGCATTATAGGACTCTCGCAATTGCACATTCCATCAACTTGACTTGTATTGTATAATGTATACCAAGGGTGTGCAACCTCCAATACATGAGGGCCAGATACGAATAACTGGGTGAAATCGTGCTTCCTCAAAGCTAGCTGTTAAGGCATTGTAACGTCATGGGCACGGATAAAACAAAAGTAGATACAATTGGACTCGGATAAAGGCTTGGTGACTCGCACGTACAAGATTAAACTGAATTGAAAACATGTTACGCGGGCCGCACAAATTTTCTTTGTGGGCCGCGTTTGGCCTGCGGGAACCAATCATATTTACAACTCAATTTTGAATTTGTAACAGGAGGTTAAAAACAGACAAAGATGATGTATTGCTTCGAGATTATAAATCACTTAAACTGCACTCACCATTGCGTCATCCTCAAGTGTCCAATTTCTCAAAACTCCTCCGCATGAGAAGCACTGAGTTCTGTCCATGTCACCAAGATAGAAAAATCCTGTTCTTGCTAGAGCAGCCGGTGACACACTCGGGCGACCAACGGGCCATCGTGCAAATGATGCAAGTCTAAAATAGAAAAAATATTACTATAATACTTATATATGAACACCCATCTTAAACTACTCAGATAGTGCAGAGGTCTGAGTGCGAATTGCACATAACACTAGCTAAGGATGGAAAGAGTAGAATAACAAAGTTTTTATGTGGGAGAGGGTGAAATAAAGAGTTCCAAAAAAAGCGAAGGAATTTAACAAAAAGGTGTGGGAACAAAGATTTAGAGGGACATTGGAATGTTTTGACTAAGTAAATAAAAAGAACAATGAAATAAAAACTCCCTGACGCAGCCAGGATTTTTCAAAAGGATGATTTAAAAATCGAAATTTCCCATGTAACAGCTTCTGGTACATTCGGCATGATTATGCCACTCATTTAATCGGAAAATGCATTTTCTGCTGCTGTTTTTTCGGGCTTTAAAAATTTAAAAAGTGGGGGCTTTGCAGTCGTCAAGATTACACCATTTGTTGAACCGCAAATGCTTTTTTCGTTGGTGTTTTTTCGGCCGTTTCGAAAATTTCAAAACTTGGGGTATCGAACCCGAAAACTGGCTGCGCCACCAGTGGTGGGCACAGGGTTTGAATTGGAGCATTACCCTGCCAACAAAGTTAAGTCTAACACTGTAACCGTTATGCCCTCTGCACTCTGCAAATTGTGGACCAACCATGCCTTGAAAATTTAATCCATTCATGCTTTAGCCTCTGGATGAGGGGTGTACAACATTTTTTGTCGGTATGCCATATAACCAACTTCAAACATTTAGCTGGGTCACAAAAGATAAATTTAATTTATCCATGTGGGAAACGAAGGACAAGAGAATGCTGCTATTGCTTAGCCTTGCAGCAATATAGACACCGGACAAAAAAAAAGACAAAAGTTTTAACGCAGCGACAAGAGCAAAAAAACCTTATGTATTTTTACACACGTGAGTGACTTTTTAAACATAAACTGTCGGATTAGGATTTTATGCTCATTGTCAAAAAATCTTAGTGTTGACAAGGGCCACACTGAATGGCCTGCGGGGCCGCCTGTTGCACATGCTCAACTCGCTATTGCGTAGGTTCACTCCACTTATGTTAGGCCAATGAGGACTATTAAAAATGATCGGAAAATAAAAATATTTCTACAAATTTTTTTTCTATTCTTCACAAAGTCAGAGCATTGCTAGAATTTTTTTATTGCTATTAAAATATTGGATCTCACCTGTCAAGTTCTCTGTTTAAATGTAAATTAGTTAAAAATCTTCTGTGATCAGATGAAATAACATTTGCCATTCTCCATTGATTAGGAGGCATAGGAGCTTGTTGGACACCTGGTAGCCGTCCTCGAGTTGTACTAGGTCCATTTTGAATGTGGATCGTGTTGTTGGGACCGATTTGGAAGGTTCCGCCTAGAAAATAAAAGTGGAATTCATATCTTAGATTACACAACTTAGTATTGGAGAGATTTGAGACATTATTTTGACTCTAACAACCATTTATCCAAGACCAAGTTATTTGAACTCATCACCGTCTAACCACCAGTAAAAGTCGGTATTACACGACAGTGTACGAACTCATCCAAGCATATTTTTTTGGTTGTTTTATTCGTCTGCACTCTGCGGTGGCAGACGAATATGTTTCGTTGCGTTTCGCTTGTCTGCAAAGGCTTGAGTAGCCTTTTTGACCGCAGTTCAACATAATGACAGTCTTGATCTGATTGTACTGGTTTTCCGAAGGAAACTGGTTGGAATTTGATGTGACATGTTTCGTACTATTCTAAAAGTTTTCGAGTTGCATTTTGTGTCGAAACAGAGTTTGAAGACTTTTACCCTATATTGCTTAATATCAGCATTCTCACATCTATTTTGGAAGGATATGGTTAGATGACAGCTTTATCGAATTGTAGTCCGGGTCATCCATTTCTGATTTGGTAATTGACCCAATAGAGTGAATGGATTACAGCCTGATGGGTGCTTCCGTAGTATATGCACCAAGATGGCGCACATCCTGAGCAAAGTATGTGTACCAGGTTAAGGTTATCAGGTTAGGATAGGATAAGGTTTACATATTTATCCCGGGGGAGAGGAAAGCCAATAAGACGACTCAACCATATGGCGAACCACAGCCTCTAGTCCAGTTACAATACCATGTCGGGTATCGGATTAGATAGATTTTTTAATTTTTCGGAAGCATGGACGTCATCTTGGGGCACATACTATGGAAGCGAAGCGCCCCTTGATGTGGTGATGGGCATGGCATTTGAAGCAGAGTTTATTAAGCTGTGATGCCAACGTTGTTAGGTCCATAGCTTCAGCCACTGAGCCATCGAGACATGGATTCGAATCTAAAAACCTAATTGTTTTTATACACTAACATATACGATACCTTGTTGTCCGACTCTTTCTGGTAAATCAGCAGGAAATCTCACAGTTCTTGTAATTGCTCCAGTTGTAGGATCTCTCTGCTGCAGGACTTGTTCCTGAAAGAATTGCAAAATTTTAAATTCCTAGGATCGTGGTAAACATAAGCTGCTCTGTTTTTGCACGCTTTTTCATGTTTTTTAATGTTTTGGACGTTTTTTTGTATTTGTTCACTGTTTTAGCAAGTTTTCAAGTACTTCTTCACTGTTTTTGCAACAGTTTTTCGTATTCACTGTTCTTGCGAGGGTTTCCATGTTTTTGAAAGGCTTTTCGTGTCTTTTCACTGTTTTTGCATGGCTTTTATTAAAAACTTTTCAAGATTAGGACTTATGGACTTTTTCCACGATCAAGTCCATGCGTTTGGAATGAATAACTGGCTAACTATTCCCGAACTGGACTGGTAACAGAATGGCGGCGCTCCAGAAGTGTGTGTACCAATATAAGAGTAACTAATTTTGTTCGCCTACTTTACATCAAATTGTGCAAAGAGACTGAAGCCTATGGGCCAGGGGTATATCCACTTGACTAACACAAACAGTTCCCGAACTCATAATAGAACTAAAATAAGGAAAATCGGAGCCTAACCTGGTAGCTGGTACACACACTACTGGAGTACCAAGAATGGCAGTCATTGGTTGAACATATAATTACTTCCTCACGATGAACTTGAATCACCCCAACAAGGATTAAGTAAAACGAGCCACTCAATGTTCAATAAAACATGAAAAGGAGATTTAACAAAAACTTACAGTTTGTCCGCTGCTTGATGCTGCAGTGAAACGGCCACCAGAGATATTGATTCCACTGAATAGATTTCTGATGGGAACATTTCCACAATCTTCTCCTCTTGGAAATGGACAACTTTCCCTGGAATATGGTTAAGTGCATATTAGAGCATGGACTCATCATACACAGGCATGCCCAAGAATAAGGGGGGGGGGGGGAATGCGGGGGCATTGCAGATCGGAACCTCCTTTCAAAATGTGAAGAAAAAGCTCCCCATGGGAATGGACAACTTTCCCTAAAGATAAAATGAGTTGATTTTGAATCAATTTTATAATATTTTAATATCTTGAAACTCTTTAGTGAAGAGAGTCATTATCATTAGAAAGGAATAAAAGACGTTTTAAAATTTCTTTAATGATTCATACTTTAGTCAAAAGGGATAGAAATTCCGAAGCCAAATAACAATTTCGAATATCTAATGGCAAGGTGGTAAAAGCCCTGAAAATATCTATGATAGCGTATTAAATTCCATGCTCACCACTCCAACCTGGAGGTTGACACTGCAGAAAGGGATTTTCAGTCTTTCCAGAATATAATGGTTTCTAACATAAGAGTTGATGCTTTCCAGAGCCTTAGTTAGAGTGGAAATTCTTAATAAAAAATGTAAAACCAAGGATACATCGTACTTATGCCATCTTATATCTGATGCATTGTCAGTATCATTCCACCGTTCCACTGTTCTTCCACAAGCAAAGCATTTCACTCGATCATAGAAGCCAGTGAAATAAAACCCTGATTTTGCCAAGGATTTTCTGCTTGTGGGGCAAGTAACAGGAAAATGCCCAAAAGTTGATAATCTGTATTGTTCTAGTCTGTTGTCTCCTAGAATACAATAAAGCTATCGTTACTTTATTGCTATACCGTAATTATATTTATAAAAGATTTTGTGTGGCAGGAGCGCAGAAGGACTCCACGAGGGCCAGGAAAGAGTTTGAGGGGGGCCACAATGCTAGGCAAAAACTAATCTACCTTTTCTCCCTTACACGAAACCTCCCCATTCTTCCTAGTTTCATCGTTTGACAAGGGTAGGCTATATCACAGATTGTTTTCACTTTGTTGAGCATGAATAGTTTGAACCTACGTGGATTGAAATCTACCAATAGGCAGAGGTTTCCAACCGGGGGCCATTTTCTGCCCGGGGGGCCACAGAACAGTTTGAAGAGGGCCACAATGCCAGGCGCAAAACTAATTTCACCTTTCCCTTGACAAGTAAACTCCCCATTCTTCCCAGTTTCGTTATCTTACAGGGTGTTTTTATTTTGTTGAGCATGAATTGTAAGAGTATGGGATTCGGGATCTACTAATCAAAATAACACTGCAATGATAAACAGTTGACAAAGGTGTCAAAAGCTACGGCCTAAAGCCATAATTTGCCCATCCCTTGATATAGAGCCCTGTTTGAGCATGTAATCATATAAAATAGTCTTTAGCGATGATGTTTACAAAAAAACTTCTGTGCAGCATACACTGTGGAGTAATAAAACCAGCAAACAAAAAGAGTTCCATTTAAATGTCTGTATCTCTCTGTTACCTAGGCCTTTGTTGATTTACAACAACAATACATTGAGCAAATTTATATTCAAAAGAACCCTTTTGTTTGCCAAAGGTGTTATATTACTAAGGTCAACCCATTTATTTTCGTATGGCTATTTGCTTTGATATAAATCATTAATCATGCGTTGAGAAATGTAGCATGACACATAGGTACGATACTGAGCAAGTGTGGCATTCTGATATACATAACACACGACAGATAAAACGCAATTTGGTAAACACAAAAGGTTACAAATTTAAGGTTTTGTTTGCTTTATTCATTCCTTAGTTTGTGTTTAACATTGCCTCAATAACAGCTA
This sequence comes from Styela clava, assembly GCF_964204865.1. Taxonomy (NCBI): domain Eukaryota; kingdom Metazoa; phylum Chordata; class Ascidiacea; order Stolidobranchia; family Styelidae; genus Styela; species Styela clava. The sequence goes on from NC_135264.1 coordinate 14,964,786, forward strand.
TATTATCGTCTGTTATGCTAATTATAGGATGTTCTAATAACATAATTCACACCCGAGGAAACAATTTTAAATAACTTCAAATCAAATAGATGTACTCAATATGAGGATAGTAAAATATTCCCAAGCTACACATTTTTGCAGTAATATGATTCTTGTTTTTCAAATTTTATTTACTTTCACCAAAAAAGCTATTTTAAATCTCATTGTCTAAATGTAACACAAAAGTGCAAAACAAACTGCCATTGTCCAAATGTAACACAATTTCGTTCAGTCCTATTCAGTTTGTTTGCTTCAACTTAATTTTTCGCCACCATATTTTAACATCAATCACAGACGTTGAGTATAAATAAAATTTGAGTGTTCTCTTACCTGGTGGAATATAAATACTTTGTTGTCCTGGTGGGTCTCTTGCATCGTCGGATACTCTACCATCTGAAACAACCTGGCAATATTGTTGGTACTGTCGTTGAGTGGACCTGTTGTGAGCATCTGAGAAATAGAAAAGATACATAACCACATATTATCTGAAGACATTTGAAAACATTGTGCTGTGATAAAGGACAAAATTTTAATTAGTATGTGTATGTTGTATTGCTGATTACTAACAACTGAAAATTACTGAAGCCTTTCTAGGCAGAATGATGCTGTAATATTCCGGTCATTGATTTATAAATGAGGTCAAATCCAGCGTAGACGAAACACTAAAACTAATAACTGCATTCCCTTAGTGAAATTGCAAATTTTTACTTTTTGTTTTATTTTACTTCTATGCTCTTAGAGATGGTTTTCATAAAATTTGTTTCAACTTTAATACTTGGAACTTTAGTCGAGTAGAACAGACGCTTGTGACGTAATTCTTTTTTATAACGCGCCCAAACAAACAAAATGGTTTGTGTGGTAATAAAGTTGAAGACAAACCTATCGGCCATTCTGGCGGTGCCAATGACAATTTTCCCCATTTCTCAGAGAAGATTATTGGTTGTGATGTGTTAACACAATCTGGGTGTCCACTTTTTGAGACTGAGTTTACAGTTTTGACATTCTTTTTCAAAATGAAAAGTTCTTGGGGCCAGAGTTTTTGGTGTATTATTGCACTGGAATAATGGGTAGGGAACTGTTTGTTCAGTTCACGAATAATTTGTTTTATCTTTTCAGAGTTTAGAAGAGCATGGTTGATTGAGCATAAACAAAGCCTTCTTTTATTTTTACACTTTTGTAGACGTTTCACCTCTCGTTCCAACGAATTCTTTGCTGTTTTTTGCCTTTTTTCCAAATTTATTCTTGGTTCTGAAAATATCATAACATGCACATGCCTTTTACCATTTTTCCTGGTTCGGTTTATGCGGTGCAATTTGTGCTTTATCTTTATCATGCTTACGAACTTCTGAGCTGGTTTTGACGAGATGCCGAAATTTTCATTTTTATTCGTTGGTATTTCAAACTTGGGTGGAGAATTTTGACTATTTTTAACATGACGTTCACCATCATGAAGTTTTATTTTCTTGTTTTCACAATTTTCCATTTTCTCAGGGCTTTTTATGTTTTGAAACTTCGGTGGCATTAACTTTAACGTATCATTTGACTGTTCCATTTTAGAAACGCTGAGTGGAGTCGAGCTTGCTGTAGATTTGACATCCATGTCTGTTTGGTTGCCATCTTTATCATCGATCATTTTTAAAACATCATTCCCTTCATTTTGAGAATCTGAATGAAATTTGGTTTCTTTTTCACTATTCATGATTTCTTCCTTTCCACTTTGACCCTTTGGAATTTCCTGGTCTTGATTTGGATCTTTAGTAGGAGTCCCCTGATCTTGAGTTTTGCCCCTAAGAACTTCCTGGTTTCGATGTTGATCTTCAGGAATTTCCTGGTCGTCATTTTGATATCTGGGAGTTTCTGGGCTTCCCTCACATTCATTTTGACTTTCTGTAAACAGTGTTTCTTTCCCTGGAGATTCATTTTCAAAAAGTTGAAGTGAAAGACCTGAACTATGTTTTGTCTCTGGGTGGTCGTTAATATCATTTTGAACTTTGGTGTGACATTTTTCACGCAATATATCAGGTGGATCTGGACTTTCAACAACTTTTGCAACAGTTAACGGGTTGTCTTTATCTTGAGTATCTTTGACAAAATTGAACGCTCTTCCATCTTTTCGCTTGTTAGGCGAAAGAATCAAATTTGGATGTCGGTGTGTTGTTTGGGTGTCTCCATCCACGTCATCTTGGCACGGTCGTAATGTACGTCTTTCTTCTGAATCACTTGGCTCTATGTTTTCTTCTGATTCGTAGGTTACAAAGGAACTCATGGTTTCTGTGTGACATATAACAATACTATTCAACCCAGATCGTTACCCTCGTATAGTCAATATAATGAATGTTTGTATTTGCCTAAAATAGAAAGAAATCTTAGGCTAGGATTTTCATATTTATCCAAGGAAAGCCGATAAGACAGCCTAATTATATGGCGAACCATGAGTTGTAATTGCCAATTATTCGACTTGGACCTAGCTTAATGGCATAAAATGTCAGAAATCTACCTATAATTTGCCCGGGTTAATTGCATACATTTTGTCGTTTCTCGTACACCTATGATAAAGTTAACATAAATGCCAAATATAGGAAGAATAAGTTGCAGTTTACATCAATATAGGAAAAAACGCAAACAAATTAATTCACATGTTATTGGGAGGGTCAAAGAAATATATTTTTTTTCCAACAGTGCTGGGAAGCACAACAGTTATCTTTTACCCCATCTCTCGTCCAACCTCATTAAGCAATCATGCATCAGTAACTAGGGCTGGACATTTTCGAATACCTTGTGATTTCAGAATCGAATCAAATAATTTTTTCGAATCGAATCTCGAATACTTGAAAATATATAATTGTAAGCGACTTTATTATAGTAATTGGTCCTTTCAACAAATGAATAACTGAAGACATAGAATAAATCACTCAGATAGATTACTGAGCATTCACACACAGTATAACAAACACGTTTTATCAATAACTCACTACAGAAAATAGTCATTTATTAGAATTTTGTTGAAAAAATATGACTCCAATGAAAAAAAAATTAGGGAATTCACCTAGACCATTAGCGGAAAGATAAAAACAAGATGGCGGCGATTCGAAATTTAGCTTTGGAACCGATTCAAATAATTTACTATTCGATTCGAATATTTGATTTGAAATGCCCAGCCCCAAACAGTAACATTATGTATAAAATAAAGGTATGTAGTTTAAGTCACACATGTAGGCTACCTGTAACTAATTTTTCCATATCTGATTTGCACACATGCATTTTTTTTAAAAATCATATTCAGGAGCCATGGACTACCGGTACTAATATAAACAAATACATTACTCATTTACTCCATAAAATAATTTTTAAATGTATTAATATAATTGATTAGTATTAAGCTGTTGCGTTTCATTATTCAATTACGTTATTATCATCAACAATATTTAAAGCCAGGGTTGCCAGACCCCAGCGATCAAAAAAAGCCAGAAAAAGCCAACAACTTTACTAAGTACAAAAGCCGCATGATTTGTCAGATTTTAAGCGCTTGGCAACGTACTGATGATGATGTAGAGCCATTAGTTTATTCGGTGAGGCACACAAATAGAAAGTGAAGTTTCTATAGAACTGTCGAAAGTAAAATAAATATCAAGCGGACAGCATCATTTTACCATTCAATATATACAATACAGGGTGCCGCCTCAGTCTGTCAGTATGTATTATACCTACATGTTTCTACTTAAACTTGTGATATACCTTAAAAATTCTCCCTATATCAGTATATCGTGCTTCATTATTGAAAAATTTTTCACTTTTAAAATTTTAAACCATCGATTTCATTAAAAAATTATCTAACCCCCTGCCGCTCACAGGTGGACCACTGATATCTAATTCAGTAATTTTAGCGTAGTTAATCACATCGTTACTGCAATTGCAGAATTAAACTAAAGCTCACATAAACCATATCAGGCATAATGAAAATCAAGTTATACAACTATTTTTTTGGAAACAGAATGTAAAACTGACAAATAGACAAAACTGTGAAAACGAGTCAATGTTTACAACCCTGCTTGAACATCTGCCTGAGCAGCTGCAGAAACTGCAAATATTTCTTATTGGGTAGGATATGGTTAATGTAACAAACGAGAATATCGGTTGGAAACCGAAGACTTATCGATCGATAGTTAGGGGATCCCCCAAAACAGAAACTGCAGTTTCGATTCATCTGCTCTTGTAACTTGCGCACTGCGCATCGCACACACACACTCGGCGGGTTTCAAAATTCTCTCGCTTTACAAAAATCTAGATCACTATATCAATAATTGATTGACAACTCGCTAATTATACGACATAATTCGCCCAAAATCAATAGGCTTCTGGTCCGAGATAAGATGAATGCACATGCAAAATCTGGAGCAGATTCAATCTCGCTTTCGTGAGATATCGCGTGCATCTAACAGACACACAGACACACAGACAGACATACATACATACAGACAAATACCTATCAATATACTTACCGATCTTAAGATCGATAAGTAACAAGGAAATCGATGCTCCAGGAAATCCTAATGTCAAGTAGCTAAGTACAATGTTACACACTAAATATTGTATTTCATGTGATTTTAATATTAGACACTAGAATAGACTTGAAAAAAGCCAAAAAAACGCCAAAAAGCCAAACGGAAATTCTGACGCCAAAAGCGTTTGGAAAAAGCCAACAATGGCAAGTTTGGCTTTAACCACTTAACGACGACAGGGTCGTTTTCGGGACATTGACTTTATTGCACCCCAGAGTACGAACCAGGATAGCTAGAGAGAAAGCGGCGATTGTCCCGAAATCGTCTGTACCCACTCTCTCGTTTGTGCCTATTTAGCGCCACCAAATGTTTTATATTTTATTGTCAGCCATCTTTGTTTACATTGATGTCTGTTAAAATGTGGTGTCAGTAGCAGTGGGATTTCGTCGTCTTTTTTGGGGTATAGAGTTTTACCCCAGAGAGTCGAAAAAAATCACAGTAAAAGGTTTTTATGTGTACTTTCATTTGATAAAAAAAAAGTTTTGCCTAACAATTTGTTGTTTACTGCTGACGCCAGTTTTCCCAACTGTCACTAAATCGTCCCATCCGTCCATGTTTTCCAGTTTAAGTTGTCTTTCATAAACCAAGACACTTGAAATTGAAGAGCAGAAATAGAAACATAATCTAATATGTTTTAAGTATGTGTAACTCTGTTATTGAAATTTATATATAATGATGTTTAATAAGTTAAAAAACACGGGGGAAATTGGTGTATTACCCTTGTCACCAGGCCATGAAAAATGGATCGTGTCATGGACCATGAGCAAAACATTTTTACAGTCAGAAACATAATTTGTCAGGATTTCGCTGTATGTTGATGGATTGGTTACATCATTAACAGTTTTCATGACATGTTTGACTATCGACATATTTCTTCGAAATATAGGCAATAACTCCTTTTTTTACATCATCTCCGACAACTTTAGCTTTTCTCACAGCAGTATCTCTTGCATAACCTTTCAATTTGTGAAAAAATAACGACAATTTTTCGCCACAGTATTGTTTTGAAAATCTAACATAATCACATTGTTTCAACGATGAATAATAAAGTAATTTCTACGCATGTAAACAGAAAATATTAGAATTATTTGAATGCATTCGAGATCAATATAGTTAATATTCGATTTCGAATGAAATTTAGAATCTTTCAAACCAAAAATCAGACAATTCAAGTACCATGTAACATGTAATAGATATGACATGAACTCCATATAACTTCTCACATTGAAAGTTGAAAAATATTTAAAAAAAATAATTTATATATACTAAACCAAAGGTCGACAAACTGCGACCCATGGGCCAAATGCAACACACTAACAAATTTTTGAGGCCGATGATTCAAATGCATGAAACAAAAATTGGTCAAAAATTTATGATGATCTGCGCACAGATATAATTATGTCGTGGTTATTGTACAGCATTCGTTTGTAGTCATTAGCTGAAGTGAAAGGACATGTCAGTTGTATGTCGATTACTTGCAGAACATGGCAACAGTTAGTTGTAATAGCGCAAAAATATGCGATTCGTAATATGAAGGTTATAAATTGACAATTGTTTGAAGGTGGAGCTTAATGTGGCCCGCACCCTATTGTCAGTGTCCACTAGTATAAAATGATTTCTGCAAATTTCGTTATCGAACACATCCTAATTTAAAATATACTTTGAATATTAAATTATAGCAACACCTGAAAATGGCTTCAGGCTAACATAACAATAACACAGTTAATACAATAAGCAGAAATTTAGATATCTTGTTTTCACAGCCTTAAAGTGAATAAATAATGAATGAGATAGCGATCGAAGACCGCAGACTTATCGATCTAGCGCAAAAAAAAAATTAATCCATTAATTAATAACTCGCTAATTATAAAAAAACATAAAAAAAAAAATATTTGATAACCCGCTAATTATACGACATAGTTCATCCAAAATCAATAGGCTTCTGGTCTAAGATATGATGAATGCACATGCGAAAGTTGGAGCGGATTCAACCTCGCTTTCGTGAGATATCGCATAACATACGAAAGTGTCTAACAGACAAATACCTATCAACATACTTATTGATCATGATCCGTAAATATAAAATGAAAAGAATTGAAATTAAATTTCCAGTAAGAAGCAATCGAATTATTGGTCATAAGTTGGAGAATAAGCATTTGATGATATAGCTTGCATTAGTGAATCAACACATATTTCTTTAATTCAGAGGTTCTCAACCTTTATTTAGAAAATTTTGAGGGTAAAATGTGCTGTGCAGACTGGTTATTTTATGTATGCTGTAAGTGAAATATGAGAGAAGTGCCACCAGACTAAACATACTCTATTAGCAATGAGACTGTAGTGACATCCTTTTAGCAAAAGAGGACATTGCGATCTGCTATGCCGTAAATAACCATATTCTTTTACGTACATTCTAGGTCAGGGTGGTCCAAACCCAGGCCTGTGGGCCACATGTGGCCCGCCGCTCCATTATCTGTGGCCCGCGCCGCATTCGGAGTGTAATCAAAATATTATGTTACCGAATTGACTAGTATGATGGCTTGCTGAAGCAACTAGCGAAGTTGAAGATGTGATGGGCAGTCTAAATTGTTACCTGGATTTTTATCGTTTTGGTCGGGAACAATATCTGTATGATAGAAAACTAAACATCGGACGCGGATTCCATTAGCCTAGGTTGGCAATGCCTGATAAGTTATCAGTGATAACTATGTGTTTCCCTCATAGAAGTGCTTGTTTTGTATTGCACTGTTCACCTATTCTTGGTACTATTGTGGACGCGACCAATGCCAAAATAATTTTGTGGCCCGCGAAGCCCACAACCTTGGACCACCCTGTTCTAGGTTATCGGTTGAGAAACCCCGCCTCAAAGGGATTAAGTATTTTAACTAAATTAAATAAATTTATACAATAAACAGTGCTGTGGAGTCTGATCGACTTAAAAGCAAATCAATCTATAAGTTGAATTTTTTTTAGCTCCCACTGCAAATTAAAATAACTTTTTAACCCTTTGTACAAATCAATGGTCCCTTTATAAGCTAATCATAAGCAAGTTGTGCATTCAGGATTTTCATCAGAAATGTATAACAGTAAGTGCGTATATTTTAAGTGCTACAATCATGAATTGATGAGAACCCTTGCAAACTTGTTCAACTCCTACAAATACCCTGGCCTAGATTATGTGTATCACGAATTCTTTCACACAAGGTTTAATATGAGTAAGGGGTGTGATAAAGTTCATTCTAATTTTGATTAGGGTTACATAACTTACACCGCTATGCTACCCCGAGCACAGGTTATCAAGTATATTCATCGAACATCATATTTTTGTTCTCGATTTATATCAGTTAAACACCAAAAGTCAACACATTATATTATGGTTAGCCTGGCTCAACAATTTTTGCATATGTCATTCCTAACCCTCACCTGACTATGTCACCAAAAAATTACATTACTACGACGCCACAGTGGCGTAATAAATACCTACAAAGTGTACGGATGGTCGTCCGAAACGCGCAGACGATCACCCGAAATCTAGCAAGCTATTTCTCTCGTTTTCTCGTCGCAACGATCCCGATATGAGAGAGATCGCTGGCATTAATGAGTTCGGTATTGTCGGCGCAGATGCCATTTCGGACGATAGTAGCTATACTTGACAAGCTCTATGACGTGATTGTGACGTCGTAGTGACATAATTTTTGGATGATATAGTCAGGTGAGGGTTAGGAATAACATATCCAAAATTCGTTATGCTACGCCCATTGGAAGTACCTGTGGTACTAAACTATACTAGACCCGAGCTATGTGCGAATCTATTTAACTAAACATGTAGTTATTATGAACAACCTTATTCCAGTATTCGTAGTTGGACCCGGAAATTTCATATTTTATTAATTTCCGGGTGAAATAAAAACGAATTAAATCAATGTATGCGAAACCTTTTGTAACAAACATCACAGGTCACAAATATTTCATGGGAACTGGTAAAAATTGCCACCAGGCAGTATGCGGTCCGACGCCTCAGATCTACCAATCACAGGCCGTATGAAAGATAGACCTACCGTACATCATCAAGCTATTACTGTATTAATAAAACAATATGTAAGATACCGATACATTACAAAATACTAAAACTTACTTAAAATCTATAGCGCCATTATGAATACATCAGAACGTTTTGTCTTCATAACCTGAACACTGAAAGCAGTGAATTAAAGTCCATATCTCGACGTAGACATTATGCTGTGCGGACCTTTTCAGCCGTTAGCTTCTTCAAGCTTCGGTTAATAATTAATTATGCGAAAGAATCAGGGAAATCCCCAGGTTGGTTTGATGCGGGATAGAACAACGAGGGTTCCATTACATTTGAACCCACGTACATTTGAACCCATGACAATTGCACCTGTATGCTATTGCACCTATGGAATTTTTTTTGTTTCACGGATAGTTAAACCCATACTAACCCTAACCCATGGGTTTTAGCCCCCGCATATAGATTGAACCCGTGGATATACGCATGAGTTCAAATGTACATGGGTTCAAATGTACGGTCACCTAGAACGAGACGCCTAATTTCTTGTGGTTGTGTACAATCAAGCGCGATAGAGTAATAAACCATGTCTGATCTTTCTCACGGCAGGTATGTTAGGAGATGATTAAGACGATCTTTGTATGAATAACATTGTTTCATTTTTATTAGGTTGTTATTTAGTCCGTTAGGTTCAGAATATGCCACATACCAATCAGTGCCAGTATTTAATCATTCTTTTTCATAAAAAAGGCATAGTATGCGAACCAAGATGGCGAACACCTGAACGTAGTATGTGTACCAGGTTGGGGTTAGGCCTTAATTTTAGTTACAAATACATACTACGCTCCGGTGCAGCCATCTTGGTTCACATACTACAGGAGTACCAAAAAAATCAATTCAATTTACTTATACAAATCAATATTAAGACTCTACATTAACATTAGCATCAAATCAAATTGGCAGTTTTCACTTAGAAAACAAATGAATGAAAAGGTCGTGTTTCGAAGAAGTTGAAGGATTAACTGTTGGACTCACCTGAGGGGGGATTTTTCAATTGGATTTAGTTGGGGTGGAGATTCTTCAGTTGATCCCGTTTCCCAACTGAAGTATATCCCCATCCCCCAACCCACCTACAGGCCTAAGCCGATAATAATATTGATCCTTCTTTTGACCTGGACAAATTATTTGGTAGCTTGGGGGGGGGGGGGGGGGGGCTAGGGGGAGATTCTCCAGTTGATCCATTATAAAACATGAATGTATAAATATAATCAAAGGGAGTTATTTTATTTGTCACACGAAACAAGCAAGTGGTGTCTAGCAAGTGCACATACAAAAAGTTCTTATCAGCTGTCAGCACCCCCATCATAAGGAAAACCAAAAGCGGTAAAGCTGTCCAATAAATCATGTCTCTTATTTCATTATGGATCTGTTATATTTGATATGCGAGTTTGAACCACAGCCCAGCTTTTGCCTTGAAATATAAAAGCACAAAAGAAACACAGAATATTTTTTGCAGAATTAACACCTTTTTACTATGAGGAAATTAGACCGGCATGGTTGTGAGATTAACAAATGCATGTTTATAAGCCGACGGGTGCTTCACATTGCGGGGTTAAGCAAGACAAAAGCAAAAGTTCGAGTTTTTTTTATTTTATAGAAGAACGGGAGTTACTAAGTGTTGAGAGGTGCCAGGTATCGTTGAAATATGTAAACCACTGTCACAAACCTTTAACATTCAGAAAACCCTGTAATGATCGGGTTGAATCTTTGGGTATTTCGACTTAAAAAAACAGAGCATAGGATTGTAAATATATACCGGGATCTGATATATAATTTCGCCTACGATTCTGATTCCGTAAGCTGTTGAAGCGCATATTGTGATCTTTCTATTTATTTAACCAGCTTCATATTTACTGTTATTTTTTCCTAGGTGGTATCAACATATATATGCAATATTTTCTCATATCTGAGGTACACAGGTCAATATTATTTATAAAACAATAACTGAATGGCACCAATGCAAAACTCCAAATTTTCACATACTTGAATAACACTAAATTTTATTCTATCCTTCTTGCATATCATTGTTACCCAACGCTGGATTTATCTGACAAAATTATTTCTCAATTTCAAATGAAAAACCACACACACACTCAGATATGCTCCTAATTACTATATTGATAATATTGTTATCTAAATACACCGATTTATCCCATGTAATACAAACAAAATTGAGAGTCATGACAAATTTCTAATTCTTAACATATAGGCTTTAAATCAATTAAATATTTAACTTACCGTATATCTTATATACACATATATTAGGTGTAAAGATTGATCAAGTAAGTGGGTTGGACATATACAAGCTTATTGTAAAGGTTTTACATAATCTAAAATTGAGACATTGAGTACTACTAATACAGTATAATGCAATGTATAAATGTAGCAATACAAGAAATGTTATATTTCTACACACTTTGGAACACACTTCTACACACTTTCGAATATAGTAATGTAGATATGTAGCAAGACGAAAAAATGATATGTTAATTTGATGCATATTGAAACTAAATAGGGTTAAAGGTTAAAGATCAGAGTTCAAATTTCATTTCCACCACCTCACCAAACAATAGGTTAAGATATTTGGTCTTTATGGCACAAATAGCTCTCAAAACTATATCCAGGGGGATGAGGAAAGATGCCATATGGCATTGGAATATACAATGTTTTGTCACTTCTTAATAAACCTATGTTTGGAGACAGAGTTCTATCAATGTTACTAGAGTTAATCTTAAATGAGGCGAGTTTAACTGAAATATGTTTAGTAATGAATTAAACACTGAATTGAAAATCATAAAACCATTCGATAGAAGTTAATATCAAAAACTATTAGCTCACATAAAATCTGTTGCATATGTGATTGCGAATTTATCACAAAATACAAGATTAGCAAAAGAGAAGTTAATTGTTCAAAGTAAAATTATAAATTAGTTAGTTAGTGTCCATTTGCATAAAAAGTAAGAGTTTTGGCAGCAATAAGTATTTTCAAAATATAAATTTATTTGAATGAGATACAGTAATTATATATGTTTGTAATTATATACTACTCTACTTCAAAAACAAGCTTTTCATATTTATACAATAGAAGAGAAAGCCTAATAAACATTGAATAATCATATAGTTTTTTTCGGTTCCGATTCGGTACGCCAAAAAAATTGTTCCATATGCACAAAAATAACAAAGCATGACTAAGAGGCATTAACGCTTTTGCAATGGATAGAAATATTATGTCAGGTTAATCTTATCTGATTTTTCAATAGTTGATAAACAGTGGAATTATAATTAAGTAAAAAAAGATAGCGTATTTCTGGACGTTTGGAAATTTTAGCAATGAAAATTAAAAACTCTTAAACGTGAAAAAGTACTGGCTTTATTGAAAAAGTATGTTGTAAATTGAAGTGCTTTGGAATTGATTCAACTGACATGGATATTTTCAAAGGTAAAACAGGGAATAAATACCAGTGCAGTTAATAGGGAAGTATGGTGGCTCAAACCAAGTTTTGGTACAGTTATAAATGATGTGCTTGAAATAGAATATAAGATCGATATCTCAGAATAATGCATAACTTTGATTTAATAATAAAATACATTGTTTGTTTTTGAAAATGTATGTCACACAAGACAAAAATATAAAATAGAGACTTTCACGAAGTGAGCAAAACTTATAAAGTTATAACAAGGTTGAAATTCACAGAAAAATTTGTGAGTTATTTTATCTTTCAAACAAGCATGTTTTTAAAAGTATTCCTGTAGTATTGAAGCAACATTTGTCTATTACGGTAAACTTTTTACCGTATGTTATGAACATAGCAAATATAAAAGAACATGGAAAAAATATTCAGATTTGCCACCAATATCAACATTTTTGATTATTCCATCTATAACTCTTCAGCACCACCTCAAAATTTTACTAGAACTAAAATAATATATATATATTATACATATTTAAACTATGCTAATATGAATACATTCTAAAATAATATTTCTGGAGATTATGTAAATTGCATCATGTTCACTAAAAAACAGAGAATATTGATGAAATATTGAAGAACGAAGAGACTAATAGTAACTCGGGGATCTTCATTGTGTGTAAGCACAGACTGAAATAAATGGACTAAATGATAATTCGGAAATGAAGTTAAATTAAACAGTGATTCAATTAGTTTTATATTTTCTGAAATTTAATCAACAAAAATTTAAGGCCTTTTACATCAACACTCAATCAAAATTTGCTCTAAATCATAAGTATTTAAATGTTAAAAAACTGCATATAATTAATTTTAAAATGATTCCAGAAAAAACAACTTAAATTGAAATTTTATGTAAATATTCAGCTATATTGGTTACAAAGCGGCACAAACTTATATTACAGTGAGCTATGTAAGTGCAAAAAGTTCATTTGCCCAAAGAGTGAAGAATTTTTATATTTAAATTATTTCATTTTCTTAGTCGGAACTGTATTTTAGATTTTATATATATACTAGGAAATACATTTGTGTTCGAAAATTTGTTAAATCGAGCATATTAATTCATTCTCCTTATTTAACCATCTCTAGTGATATGTACCAGAGCTAGACATATACTAAATCCACTCCAAATGTTAAATAGGCCATTTCACCGGTCTATTTTATATTCCAATCATATATGTAAGTATTGGCTGAAGTTTTATATCTTAATCCAGAACTTATCATCTTGATGCTTCTACTCAAACCTTAGTTTTATACCTAACCTGAACATAACATGAATCCCTTTAAACTTTTGTAACTGTCCGATTCCTAAATATCGCAATGTCAACTTCATATGCTTACTTCAAACTTTCTGACTTATGTTTTATACCATCTTACCTATAGATCTCACTTCTTTATATGCTTACTCTATCCTTCTGACCAAGTAATATATAGGGTGTCCATAAAGTTAAAATTGCAAAGGGTATTTATCGATACCATAAATTGTTTTGGCCCTCACAGATGTATTAAATTAAAGGAAAATACTTAAACAATTAATGATTAAAAAAGAACAAACCTGGTTGAAATATATTGAGAACTGACTTCATAATAAAATTGAAATTGTAAAGGGACTTTATGGACACCCCGTATATCTATCCTACACCAGAACAGCGTGAATCTCACTTCATATGCTTACTCTAACCATTTGTCTAAAGTTTTATATCTATCCCAACCAAGAACATACCATGAATCCCACTTCATATGCTTACTTTGGATCATTTTCATAAAATCTAATATCTGACCTAACCAAAAACTTACAAAGTTTAACATCTACCCTGCCCAGAACCCACTTCACATACTCATTCTAACCATTTGCCCAAAGTATTATATCTATCCTAACTCCTAAAATATCAGAAATCCCACCTCATATGACCACTCTGACACTTCGTTCACTAAAAATCCAGACTATACTATTGATCACACTTCATATGCTTACTCTAACCATTTGCCTTCAAGTCTTATATTTATCCAGAACCAACTTAATATGCTTACTCTAACCTTTTGACTAAAGTATTGTATCTATTCTATACCGGATACCAATACCATACTACTTTTCCAAACTTTTATATCTTATTCCCATATTTACCACAAACAACTAACTTTCAAATAAATCAGGTGAGTGAATATTTAAAAAAAAATATTTCAGCATTACTATATATAACTGATACATATATATATATATGTATGGAATAGGAAAGTATAAACAAAACAAGAAAACGATTTGAAAAATTTAAATCTTAAGCTTTTCAGAAAGTAACAATAGGAAGAATATTTATTGGCTAATGTACTATTTACTATAATTCCTGCATAGGAAATTAACTTTATATTAAACAAGTGAATTTTAAAAGCAACTTTATAAATTTACCTATAATTGCATATTACAAATAATTGAAAACCTTAGTTATTTATAGAGATTGAAAATTCTTGTTCTTCGAAAAAGATTAACAGTAAGAGTGGCTTCATGTGAGCACAAGTAGGGGAAAGTCCCCCCTATTTAAAAATTTTCTAAAATGAATTATAGATTTCTCTAATATCATTCAAGCAATGGATTTTATTAAATATATATAGTAATTTAATATTCGAGCAAAATGTTCTTGTTACATAAGGGAGACTTTTTATACACCAAATTGAATAATGGCATAAAATTAATTCTTATTATCAGTGTCATAAAAAGTCTCTATACGCCAATCGAGACACGAGTTATTTGCATCTTAAGCAGTCTCTCAGAGTTGAGTTAAGTCCCGAAGGCGTTAGTTAGAAGAGTCCGAGTAATTTTATAGAAAATACTTTGAGAGTCTCTGCTGAATGTTGACTCAAGTTGAGTTACTGGAATTACTAGAGCCTCCTCAAGGCTAATTATCATAATTTAAAATTGTTTTATTTCAAGACTGCAAAAATCATGATGGAAAAGGGCAGTGTAAGAGTTATAGGTGGACAATTGAAAAAATTGCATTACCACATACAATTCTTGTAAATACAATATATACATTTGTATTCTAAAAGTTGAAATACACCGGGTTCAAGTCATTTCATTTATAAGGCTCTAATCTCATAGAGGCGAGTCAATGACTCAAGCCTTCTAATACAGCTTATCATAATTTGAAATTGTTTTATTTCTAGACTGAAAAAATCATGTATTGACACGGGCTGTGTAGATAGACAATTGAAAAAATTGCATTACTAAACGCTTGTGACGTAAAGGATGGCAAATCTGCATATTTTTACTCATGAATAAAGGCAATTGATTAGACAACATGAAAAAATCAGATTAGACAAAATAATACTCATTGAATAGCTTATTGTATTGCTTCATGATAACATAAGGACTTTTGCATCAACAAAAAAGGGCTCTGAAGGAAGGGAATAGGTATTGACAGGATCAAGGATTCAAGTAAAAGTAATTTTCATAAATTGTTTACACATTTAATATATAAAAGTGATACAATGAATATCTCTAAATATAAGGATTTAAAATAAATTTATACAAGATCAGACAGCCTCACGTGTCCAGAAAAATCAATCACCAAATCATCTTAAATCATATATAAACCATACATAAACTGGGCGCCAGTATATCTATGGCAAATATTTGATCATAGATGATCTGATAATTAATTATTCT